>NC_134715.1:112500000-114900000 GCF_049634645.1 Pelodiscus sinensis
TAATGTACTACGATCTAGTGGCTTTATGGGCAGCCTGCTCTCATCGATCCTGAAGTGCTCCACACGGTCTCTGAGGTAACTCACCGCACCTCTTCCCAGGGCTGGTTTAATATCCAATAAAGTTCAAGCAGTCCTCATAGTCCTTAATCACAAAATAATTCTCAATGAGCCCCAACCATGAAGTCCATAATCACAATTCAGCAGTTCATACTTAGCTCAAGTTCTGCCACACTTCGAGCCAGTCTGCTGCACCCAAAGCCACTGCCAGCCATTTCTGTCAAGCTCACACTTTTGGCCCTGGCTTCTTTCTTTTTCGGTGTCCCCAATATTTTGGGAGAGAGCCTCATCTCTCTCCTAATTTATAGAATTATAGACTACTAGAACTGAAAGGGACCTGGAAATGCTATCAAGTCTAGTCCCTGCCCTCCCGGCAGAACCAAGCACCATCTAAATCATCCCTGAAAAAAATCTAACAGGCTCCTAAATATCTCCAACTAGAAGATTTACTGGGTGTTGCTCAGGTCCCTAACTCAAATAAGTTTTGTTTTTCTTCATTTAAATAATTTGTTCTGGGTTGGGGGTGAAGAGTTCAATATGCAGGCTGCCCTGGGGAGAGTGGACAATCCCAGGCTTATCTTACCACATAACCACCTATCCATGGCTGCTGCAACTCCAATGGGCACAGCCAGGAGAAGGGTGCATGTCCCCCTGCTGGGGGACAGATAGACACACATACAAACAGACAAACTCTCTGAAGTACATAGTAGATAGCTGTCCCTTTCTCCGACCCTGGCCGCTCCTGGCCCAATAGGGTTATAGCTGTCCCAGTCTCCATCTCTGTCCCCTTGCTGTCCCCTATGGGCTTTCTGTAGTGTAACTCCTGCCAAACCCCTCTCTTTCCGTTTTATGAGAACTTTTGGACTCCGGTTTATAAGCAAATCTTGTTCTTATAAGACTTCAAATGATTGAGCTAATGGCAACAACTTAAGCAATACCTAGATCAGTGGTCCCCAACCTTTTGAGGTTGTCGGGCGCCAGGGGGCGTGGCCGTTTGCCCGCCGGGTGCCAGGGGGCGGGGAAACTAGCGCGCCCGGGGGCAGGCCCCCCCCCCCGCCGAGTGCCGCGGGGCCGGCGCTCCTCCCGCGGGCACCGTGTTGGGGACCACGGATCTAGATTAGCAGAAAGTACAGAATGACACTGGGAATTACCGTGAATTGGTAGGAGGTCAGTGACTGTTAGATGGCTATTTACAGTTGATTCTATGATGGCAAATATTTAACAAGAGGCACTTGCCTTCCTTGCTGCTCTTATCTCCCTCTCCAGTTGCCTATTTAATTAATTATTCATATTAGCTAAAGAAAGTGATATTTCCTCAGATTCCCATCCTCATTCCTTGGGCAACAGAGCTTTGCAGATAATGCTTATAAAATGTATATCTGTATAATACACTTTCCCTTTATGAATTTACAGGGAGACTAACCAGACCGTCCAAGTAACTCAGAAGTTTCTTGAATATCATGTGAATGGAGATGTGAGGAAGGGGCCTGTTTCAGACAACTACTTATTTAGCCCAAATGGATCGCCTGTTGAAGCATCAGAAGCAGTGGGTCTGGAAATTGTTTCTGGAAACCTAGTGAGAGAGATCAGGCAATATTTTTACAGGTAAAGGTCTTTGGGTGTGATTGAACCTCACTTGAATTTTTCATCCTCCTTACACATGTGGGGGTAATCCTGTACAGTCATCTCTGAACAGTCACATATGGGTGCTGCACAGTAGATTGTGTTTAACATGTGACTGGTGAAGAGGAGATTGGTTAAGTACCTAGTTTAATGATGCTATGGTGGTTTTGTTGTTGAGGTGAGGAGAGTTAGAAATGTCCTGTGTTCAGTCATGGGTTTGTTTGTTTTTAACATGAAGTATCTCTTAGACCACTGTTTTTACCAATGTTCAGACGAGCTGAAGTTAACAGTTCATGTGCTGAGACCTATGTCAGTTGAGTTTTGACAGGTCTAAAATTAGAGTACAAACTTATAGGGATGCCATCTCTAGCCTCAGTTTGCCAGAAGCTGGGAATGGACAACAGAGGCTTTATCACTTGATGATTCTCTGTTCTGCTCATCGCCTCTGGGGCATCTGGCATTGGCCACTGTCAGCAAGCAGGATCCTGGGCTAGATGGACTTTTGGTCTGACCCAATATAGCCGTTCTTATGTTCTTATCTGTCCATTAGAAAAAGAACTAATGAAGGACAAAAGAGGGAAATGAATCTCAGACAATGAGGTATTCACATCCCTTTACTTCAAACTCTGAATGACTAGCTGGTTTTTCTCTTCTTAAGAATATTTACAAGTCAGCTACCTTTTATGTTTTTATTAGCTGATGATTTATTGAAATTTTCTCATACTATACATGAAATTGCAGTGCACAAGGTTGTTCATTATGTCAAGAAAGATTTGGTATTACAGTATACATAGAAGACATAAAATGGTATTTATATAAATATATTAATGTTCTTTATATGGGAAAACTGAACTCAGGCTTATTTCCCCAGATGTAAACAGATTGTTTAAATTGTTATTTACCATACTTGCCTGGGTAGTAATTCAACTAGAAAGTAAATATGTTCTAGATTGACTTTCAGATGGATAATAGAATTAACTACTTTAGTCTGTGCTTATGGGACTATGAGAACAAAAGCAAGATAATATTATTTCATTCCAGGAGAAAAGACAGAAAAATAGCTATAATTTTAAGCAATCCAAAATAAGAACATGTAGTAAAATGAATGACACACCTCCACACATTCACAATTCTTGGGACACCAGTGAATACTGTAGAACTTCCATTTATACAAACCGGTTCTCTGAAATTTTAAGAGCTAAAAATCATTTAATTAGCTACACAAAGCAGATAAAATCCAGACAAAGTACTGCAGGTTTACTACTAATGAAAATTGTGACCTGATGTTACTAATCAGATATTAATTTTACTTGCTAAACTTCAGGTTATTTACCCTCTTGGTTTTTAGGAATATAACAGCTCAGGATTACATGTATGTGGCATATTCAAGAATCTACAGTGTACCAAGTGGTTATGATGATAAACTGCTTTGCCACAGGATAGAGCAAGAATACAGGGCTGGACCTTTGGAACTAAATCGTGAGGCGATCCTCCGAACAAGCACAAATTTAAACACTAATCAAACACTTCATACTGACAACAATGGCTACCAGATGCAGAAGAGACCATACAAAGCGTATGTGAATAATGCAGTGGCTCGGGTAGGCATAAAGATATAATCCAAAACCAAGTATGTTTCCTGTTCATGCTCTATTATATTGACCAAAGTTAATGATTTTTGTTGTTTGATTTATTGTGTGTCTTCAGAACTATTATCCTGTGGTCCAGACTGCCTACATTGAGGATGACAGCATGAGGATGATGCTGCTTGCAGAAAGATCTCATGGTGTCTCAAGTCAAGGAAATGGGCAAGTGGAGGTAATGAATGAAAATGTTTTTATAGTAAAACAGTAATTTCCTGGCTTCTGACGATGTGAATAAAACATGATGGCTGCTCTGGTTTTTATCTTCATTATGCAGGTGATGCTACATCGGAGACTATGGAATAACCTTGAGTGGGACCTGAATTACAATCTCACTTTGAATGACACCTCAGTGGTTCGGCCAGTGTTCTGGCTCATCTTAGCAACCAAGCCTGCAACTAATGGTCTGTATCAGACAAGTGCGCTGGCGTTAGAACACAGACCAGTTGTTATGTATGGAGAACTCGCAGGTAACTGTTCTTAGTTTAAAAAAAAAAAAAACTAAGAATTATTCTGCCTAGCCTCTTGGCTTCTAAGCCTACATTTAGGCTAGACCCAAACAATTGGACGGGCTTTTCCAAGATGAGCCTTCACGATTTCTCATTGTCCTTTAAGAATAGGTGTTGAATGCTCAGTGCCTTTGAAAATGGGTTTATTTATTCTGGTGCCTCTCTCCACAGATTTAGGAGTCAAACTGTAGGCACCCACTGGCTGAAAATCTTTGCCACAGTAGTTAACTGAGAGAACTTTTGACTCCCAGTTTAAAATGTCTTTCAAATAACAAAGACATACCAATGAATAGTAGCAGCAAGACTAGATGAAGCATGCTTTACTGGGGTACTAATAAAAGTCATGCTTCTTTCAGTGCAGTACCTCAAAACATCTGAAGAGAGAGTGCCTCATCCACTCCTGGTCTAGTTCAGACAGGAAGAGAGCACGGTCTTCTCTTCCAAAAGCAGTACAGGTCGGCCCTCCCTGGTCCGGCAACCTCGGGACCTGACTGGTCCCAAACGAGGGGATTTGCCAAACCAGGGGAGGTCCCTCCCCTCATGGCCCATACTGTCCCCTGGTTTGGGCTCCAGCCTGACCCCACTGCTGTTCCAGCTCCCCCAGGACACTCTAGTTGTCACTGGCTTCGCTGCTAGCAGGGCCGGAGTGCCACAGCAGGAGCTCTGCAGTTACCTGGCTCCGTGGCCAGAGCTGGATCTCCTCAGTCAGTGCTGGGGCCGGAGTTGCAGGGCTGCATCTCCACGGCTGGAGCTGGGGCCAGAGCTCCCTGGCTGCCACTGGGGTCGGAGCTTCCCGGCCGCTGAGACCAGAACTCCCCACTGTGCTGCTCTCCCCCCAGTCTGGGGCTCCTGGCTGAGTCACTGTTCCTCCCCATCATGCTCCTGCCCTTGGGCCAGATCATCTGTTCCTGGGCTCTGTGGTCTGCAAACATCCGTGGTCCGTGCTTGACCATGGATGTTGCCGGACCAGAGAGTCCCAGTTCAGGGAGGTACAACCTGTACAGTGCCACTGGAGAGGGTCCTCTCTTAGTATAACCATGTTTTACATGGTAGCTCTTTTTTGATTTCACATTCAGCTGAGAAACCAAAGCTGCAAGGACAGCATCATTCTGTTCAGAGGGATCCTGTAACCCTGCCAGCTAATCTTCATCTCCAGACCCTAAGCATTCCTGGGTGGACATACAGCTCCAACCACACTGAGCAGCTACAGAATATTCACAAAGGTAGGTTCTCTTTCAGCAATAAGTCAGTTAGAGATGGAGATTACTCAGCATATGACACTTATAAGGACTGATTTTCTTTTCTGCCTTTGTTTTGTGACTGTTATTAATTATCTTTATTATGGTAGCACTTAAACCTTAGACCTCTGTGCTGCGAAGACATATAGTAAAAGACACACTTTGCCTCAAAGAGTATAAAGTCATTTAAGCACCGATCTCCCTTTGAAAATGTTCCCAAAGAGGCCTTTGAGATAGTTTTACTAGATGACTGTGCAGCACATGCACAATGGGGCTTGGGCTAGTATCATAGAATCCTAGGGCTGGAAGAGACCTCAGGAGGACATCAAGTCCAGCCCCCCACCCAAAGCAAGACCAATCCTAACTATCTCACCCCACCCAGGGTTTTGTTGAGCTGGGACTTAAAAACCTCTAGGGATGGAGATTCCATCACCTCTCTAGGTAACCCATTCCAGTACTTCACCATCCTCCTTGTAAAATCGTTTTTCCTAATATCCAACCTAGACCTCCCCCACCTGTAATTTGTAACCATTGCTCCTCCTTCTGTCATCTTTCATTACTGAAAACAGCCTCTCTCCATCCTCTTTGGAACCTCCACCCCTTACAAATCACCTTCAGGTAGTTCAAGGCTGCTATCAAATACCCACTCACTCTTCTCTTCTGTAGACTAATTAAGCCCAAATCCCTCAGCTTCTCCTTGTAAGACATGTGCTCCAGCCTCCTAATCATCCTTATTGTCCTCCACTGGACTTTATCCAATGCGTCCACATCCTTTCTGTAATGATGGACCCCGAATTGGACTAGGTTAAGGCCTTCAGATTTTACTAATATAAATATGCCAATAGTTATTGGATGTTTCCCTGTATTTTGTGCTTTTGAAAATCTCTTCCTGAAATCTTCAGGGAAGGGATAGCTCAGTGGTTTGAACATTGGCCTGCTAAACCCAGGGTTGTGAGTTCAATCCTTGAGGGGGCCATTTAGGGATCTGGGGTAAGTCTGTCAGGGATGGTACTTAGTCCTGCCATGGGGACAGGACTTGATGACCTCTCAAGGTCCCTTCCAGTTCTATGAGATAGATATATGAGGTGAGTAACTTCCAACAGAAGTCTTAAGTTTTCAGTATTAAATAATAAAACCTGTTTTGTTTTGGGGTTTTAGGAATAGGAAAGCAAGAGGATGCAGACTTCAGACGTATACTTCTAAGAATCAGGCATTTGTATGAAGTGGGAGAGGATCCTGTACTGTCTCAGCCTGCAACAGTGAATCTGAAAGTAAAATGAATCACTCCTCCTAAAGCACCACTTAGGGAAGGGTGGGGAACCTTTCTTGGGCCGGGAGCCCTGGCCCAGGGAAATATCAGTCGGGGGCTGCACACTAGTGAGAAGCCGGAAAAAAAAACCTCCAAGCCCCCACTAACATGGCCCGTGACTGAGAACAACAAAGACGCTCCCCACATTCCCCTCGCGCACCTGAGCCTATTGGGACCCAGGCTAGTAGATTTTGTGTGCTCCAGTCCCTCAATAGGCGCAGGCTCCCAAATGGTAGGAGGGGAGCCCTAAGCCTTGGGGGGCCGGATCCAGGCAAGCTGGGGGTCACATCCAGCCCCCAGTCCCGAGGTCCCAGGCCTGAAGTTCCGCACCCATGACTTGGGGATTATGTGCCTGGTGGGGTAATATAATCTACAGGAGTATGGTTTCTAAATGCAGTAATGTGTTGTGTATTAGTTAGCCCATGTTGATCTTCCTGGGGTGGACTACGGTTTCCTTATGTGTTTTAATGTGGAACTTTTGCAAACCACAGTATGTTAAAGTGCAATTGGGAACTTTAGTGTGTGTGTCACATAAGATATTGATAAGGGATTAGTGATAACCTTTAAGATAGTGTGTGACACATAAGCATGCCTTACAAATCACCTTCTATAGAACACATTACACCACCGTCTAATTAAGTCCTCAGCTCATCTTTGACTGTGGAAGAAGAATCTTTTTACAAAAACGTAACCTCCCTCTTCTTTTAATTAGAAAGTATTCAAAAAAATGGAGCCAGAAATGCTGCTACTGACATTACTGGCAAAATTCTGCCTCCTGCTAAGGTCATAGTTCATTTTTCCAACTACCCTTCCTCACAATATCCATGACCCTAGCTGACAGACATCACGTTAATAGTGAAAAAATGCACAAGCATCGGTATGATTGAGTTTGTGTAGATATCAATGTAATATTTGTATGATAACTTAAATAGTATAGAGCTCTTTCAGTTCTGTCTGTAATGTCTTTGTATCTAATGTTGCAAGTGACACCTGAGATTACTGAAATGTGAAAGGTGTTTGACAGCTCTTTGCGTCTGGTCATGTGACTGTCTCTCTTGCAAAGACCATTTCCCCTCTTGATTGTTTGGCTTTTTTACACAATAATAGGGGAGAGAACAGTATATTTTATAAAAATATAAAGGACACAAGGGCAGGTATCACATATGACATGGGAGTTCTGCTTCACTGGAGTAGACCCCAAAGAAGATCCAGCCTTCTTCAGTGTCAAGAATGCAGTATCTACTAAGTGCTTTGGTAACTTTTAAAGGGGGATCCATTTGTGCTGAATCATCTCTGGTGGTTTTCAAGTGTACACGGCTCAGTAATTGCTGAGAGTATGAAATCTTTTGAGATTACAGATCAAAATTCTGCCCTTGCTCAGCTGCTTCACTGAGCTGCACTAGGCATTCCCTCAAGTAACATTAATTGGATATTTTGGGATTGCTTTTCATGTAGTCTCTGCTGAAATGGTTGGGAGCAGTGGTGTTGGTAGAAGAGCGGTCACTCACAGGAACCTGGGATATAAAGACTTTGGAGAGATGGAAATGGAAATCAGCACAACACCTAAGCAGAGGTACGTGGGAAATGAGATGTTTGTGGGGTGGTTGTTTTTTTTCAAGTCCCAGGCTGTTGACATATGTTGATGGTATTTTCATTGGATGTTGCAATTCAGGATTTTGAGTCTAACCATTTCTCTGATGTCAGCAGATACCTGAGAGAGTCACTGGCA
The DNA here is from genome assembly GCF_049634645.1 of Pelodiscus sinensis. Lineage (NCBI taxonomy): Eukaryota > Metazoa > Chordata > Testudines > Trionychidae > Pelodiscus > Pelodiscus sinensis. Next base: position 112,508,109 of record NC_134715.1, read on the forward strand.
AAGACTATGTCTAGACTACATCCCTCTTTCGAGGAGTACCGGTAGTTCGGAATAGGAAGCCTAATCCGAACTACCTAGTTCGTGCCCACGGCTACAAGCGGCACGGAGTCCGAACTAGCGGACATTTAAAAATGGCGGCGCCCGGAAATATGCAAATGGAGCCCGGGAAATTCAAATCCCAGGCTTCATTTGCAACTCCGCTTGCCTACATTAACCACCCTAGTTCGAACTAGGGTGGTAGTGTAGACATACCCTTAGATACTATAGTGATACACACCATAGTCAAGCCCATGAGGGAATTAATAATTCTGTCTTCAGGGTAAAGTTCCATAGTGCAGTATATAAGGCCTGGAGCCACATGTTGAACAATGAGAATAAAACAAAAAATTGAAGGAGTCGTTAATTAAGTGAGCACTGTTCATTCCGTGCACAGACTCTCAGTGGGTGCAATCTTGAACAGAGGATTGGATTGTCAGCATTCTGCACTCAACGTGCTTGACTCTGTAATTCATATAAGAGGTGTTTAAAACCATAGATCAAAAAACCCACAAACTTTGGGGGATTTGTGTTCCATATCCAAACTGTGTGGGATGGATTAATTTCAAGTTCTTTTCTGGTTGTGTGTGTGTGTGTGTGTGTGTGTTGTATTGCACAGATGCTAGGGTGGTTGTATTTTGCCTTGTTTCTGACCACCATTGTCGGGGGGGAGGGTTGGTTTGTATTTAGGTGGTGTGGTGTGTTTTTTGTTGTTTTTTGTAAGCATCATCCTCTTTTTGTGGTTCTGGGTTTTGAGTTATGTTTTAAGATATGAAGAAGTTGCAGTTGTTAAGATTGAATGTTAATATAAAAAAAGTTTATTGAATTATAATCCTGGCCAAGCCACTGACTATATGATCTTGAGAAATGTAGGTAAATTATAGAGAAGATATAAAGGGCTTATCTACACTTAAAATGCTACAACATCACAGCTGCACCTCAATAGCATTTCAGTCTGGATTCTTCTTACAGTGACAGGAAAGATTCTCCCATGGAAAAGTTAATCCATCTCCCTAAGAGATGGTAGGTAGGTCAACAGAAGATTCCTTCCATCAGTCTAGTGCTGTCTATACTGGGGATTTGGCTGGTTTAACTATGCCACTCAGAGATGTGGATTTTTCACACACCTGAGTACATAATGAAGCGGACTTAATTTTGTAGTGTAAACCACTTATTATGTTTGCAGATGATACAAAACTGGGAGGGGTTGCAACTGGGAGGATAGGGTCATAATTCAAAGTGATCTGGACAAACTGGAGAAATGGTCTGAGGTAAATAGGATGAAGTTTAATAAGGACAAAGGCAAAGTACTCCTCTTAGAAAGGAACAATTCAAACATACTGAATGGGAAACGACTGTTTAGGAAGGAGTACTGCAGAAAGGGATTTAAGTGTCGTAGAGGGACCACAAGCTAAATATGAGTCAACAGTGTGATGCTGTTGCAAAAAAAGCAAACGTGATTCTGGGATGCATTAATAGGTGTGTGGTGATCAAGACACGAGATGTCATTCTTCCGCTCTACTCTGTGCTGATTAGGCCTCAGTTGGAGTATTGTGTCCAGTACTGGGCACCACATTTCAAGAAAGATGTAGAGAAATTGCACAAAGTCTAGAGAAGAGCAACAAGAATGATTAAAGGTCTAGCGAACATGAGCTATGAAGGAAGACTGAAAGAATTGGGCTTGTTTAGTTTGGAAAGGAGAAGACTGAGAGGGGACATGATAGCAGTTTTCAGGTATCTAAAAGGGTGTCATAGAGGAGGGAGAATAATTATTCTCCTTAGCCTCTGAGGCTAGGACAAGAAGCAATAGGATAAAACTGCAGCAAGGGAGGTTTAGGTTGAACATTAGGAAAAACTTCCTAACTGTCAGGGTGGTTAAACACTGGAATAAGCTGCCTAGGGAGGTTGTAGAATCTCCATCTGTGGAGATATTTAAGAGCAGGTTAGATAGACATCTATCAGGGATGGTCTAGATGGTACTGGGTCCTGCCATTAGGGCAGGGAACTGGATTTGATGACCTCTCGAGTTCCCTTCCATTTCTAGTATTCTGTGACCTGGCTTAAATGAACCGTGAACTGTAGAGCCACCTCAGTAAAGCAGCAGTTTGGGAATATGAACTGTTGGATTTTTCTCTCAGCAAGAATTCTCTGGAAATGTGAACCTTTTACCGAGTGTATCTTTAGCAAGAGATTAGTATCAGTAGCATGAGGTAGATGGTTTACAATATATTTTAAAATTATGAATATGTTTTCCTTAGAGTTATAGGTGCAGCTGTTAAAATCAGAAAATCTATTCAAACCTAGGTTCAAAAATGTTAGGACAGCATTTGATTTGGCATAAAGTTTTTCAGAAACATAAACATCATATACATCTGTATTTTTACATTTTATAGGGTTCTCCGGTAATGCAAAGAAGACCACAGAAAACTCTACTGTAACTATTCATCCAAAGGAAATTAGAACATTTTTTGTATACTTTCAAGATCAGTGAAAGTCTGCAAATTATTCCTGAGCCATCATTGAACAACTTGCTTCGTTTCTTTTTTAAAAAATCACAAGTTTTGAGAACATTTTTCCTAGTATTGTAAATGGAATCAATAATTATTATATAATAAACTGTGAAATTTAATTAAATCATCAAAATTACGGGGTTTGGTTTTGTTTGTTAAGGAGATGACCAAATACGTGCTTAGGTCAAATATTTAAAACATGTTTTTTTTCTTGAAATGAAAAATGTTTATCTTAAAAATAGGGGCTGGGGGAAATATTGGACTGGCTATGATCCTATCTATCTCGCAATACAAATGTATCAGCACATGATACTGGGAGTCTGTGACTGCATTTCTTTGCATTGTTAAATCCATTTCAGATCTATTTTTAAAATGGTGGGGTTTGTGTCTACAGATTAGAGTACTAAGAGCCTGGATTATTCAGTCTCTTGTTCTCTTAAAGAATGTAAAATAACAGTCACCTGTCAAGTTCAGACAACATGTATACTGATTGTGAGAAATGTTCATTAGCAACCATATTGGGAAGGACTACATTTAGGGCTATATACGTGTTAGTTGCAAATAATAAGTACTGTATTATTGAAGGTAACCTTATTTTTAAAAATGAACATGTAATGATGTGCATCATTATAAAGAATTGGATTTTTTTTAAACAAAATGTTCCCTTGTTTTCTGCTATGATTCCTAATTGTGCTGTCATAGGGCACATCTACAGAGCAGGGCTAAAGCCGAAATAAACTACTCAACTTCAGCTACATCAATTGCATAGCTTAAGTCAAACTAGCTTATTTTGGCTTTTGGCGCTATGTACACAGCAGGACGTTCAAGAGAGAGCACTCTCCCTTTGAACATAAGTCCTTCTATTACTAATACATATAAACTAAATTCATTATGTGACTCTGGAATTAGGATATCAGTTTGCATGGTTATTCACTGGCATTGGTAAATTGGCTACAATGTAAAATATAGTTAAATGGAAAAAATAAATCAGTTAGTCATGCAATTAGAAAAATACTCAAACAAATTTTCTTCACCTGTAATGTCAGCTCTGTAATCTTTATTCAATATCTTCTCTGAGACATTTTTAAAGGTTGAGTTCAGTGTACAGTTCTAAGTTTTTCACACTTTTCTCTTTACTAACTTGTTTGCAAAATTGATTCTATTTTTTGCTGATATGACAGGTTTGACCATATTCAGGACATTGTCTAGGCTGGTGACTCCTTTCACATCTAGAACATTTTTTCATATGCTCTTTTTTTTTTAAACACTTTCACACTGTTCGCTTCAAAGACTTTTTTACTTAAGTTTATATTCACATTTATGTGTCGTTTTTTCTAAAATGTGCAATGATTGTTAAGTTCTGCAGGTTGGTAAATTTTCACTGCTTACCCAAGATTAAGATCTGGCTCTGGTAACTGGTTTTTTTTTTTTCCTCTACATTCATATCTTTTGTACCCATCACAGTTTGATCTCTTATCAGTGACTCAGAGTCTGGAAATTGCGTGTCTGGACTTCTTGTCTTTAGATCAGTGAAAAATGATTCAAAGGTCTTTTCCACCATTTGATTTCTTAAGTGAAACTGAAGTCAGACAGATGTTTGTGCCTTGTTGTTAAAAACCTCCATTGGTGGAGATTCCATAATCTTCCTAGGTAATGATATTGTGCTTAACTATCCTTCCAATTAGGGAGTTTTTCTTGATACCAACCTGAAACTCCCTTGCTGCACATTAAACCCACTACTACTTGTCCTGTCTTCAGTGGCTATGCAGAACATTTATCACCCTGATCTTTAACAATTTTTTATGTACTTGAAGACTCATTTCTTCCCTTGTAGGTCTTCTAGTCTCAGAGTAAATGAGACTAGATTTTTTTCAATCGTTCCTTATAGGTCATATTTGCTAGACCATTAATCATTTTTGTTGCTCTTCTCTGAATGTTCTCCAATTTGCCCATATCTTTCCTGAAATGTGCTGCCCAGAACTGGACAGAATATTCCAGCTAAAGTCTTAGGTGGTGTAGAGTGAAAAAATTACAACTTCTGGGAGTAGTGTCCCTATTAAAACTAACAGAATTTCTAAATTGCCTGACACCGCACTATCTAAACACGCTTCCTCTGATGCTACATAGAGTACATAAAGGAGATACATTCCTTTTGTTTGTTTCCAGAATAGAACAGAAAAGGCCACAGTTAGATGTATATGGAATTTCATGAGATGAAGCCACACACTGGCTCGTGGGTCTCAACAACATGTGGAGAGCCTAACTGATCATCATATTTGACAACTGGGAAGAAATTCCCCCCCACGTCAGCTTGGCAGAGATGCTGGATGTGGGGGAGGGAGGGCAGAGTTTCACCTGCCCCTACAGCATGGTGATCAGGTCGTTTGCTGCTTTAAAATAAAGGAAATGGTGGATTCTCTGTAACTTGTCGTCTTTAATTCGTGATTTGAGGAACTCAGCCAGAGGTTAGTGTTCAATTATAGGAGAGATGGGTGAAGTTATTTGGCATGAAATGTGTATCAGACTAGAGGATCATGATAGTCCCTTCTGGTCTTAAAGTCCATTATTTCCATAGCAGATAAACACAGCAGCTCACACTCCTCTTCCTTGTTTTCAGAGCTTAATCCTCCTTTAATATCTTTGACCTCACTTCCTAATGTACCAATGATGTCAGATGTTAGGCACCCCCTTATTTCCTGTCCCATTGTACTCTCACACCTTTATCCATGCTGTGTCACTTGTGAGGCAATTAAAAACAACAAAACAATACTAATTTAAGGGAGCACTCAAGGTGTGTCTGTAGGTTACTGAATAACCGAAGGCCAAATGCAGAACCCCTTGAAGTCAGTGATAGTCTTTCCAACTCCCTTGGTGAGCTTATCAATATAACCTTTGCTTTTCTCTCCCTTCTCCCATATTTTATGACTAAGGCCTTGTCTACCTCAGGGGGTTTTGTACCCATATAGTCACACTGATGTGGTGCAAACCCCTAATAGAAAGATACTTCTCCAGTGCAAAGAGTGCCTTTTCAGTTCATAGAAAGCTCTTTGCTTATGCTGTGACAATTCAGTCTTCCCCTCTCTGCCCCAGAGATGAGACTCACCTAGCTGGACTGCTTCTATTTATTCTGTAGCATCTCATAAAGGGTGCCAATGATATGTATAAACGGGATTCGGCCCACTAATTTTTTTTACACTAAATGCATTGTATTAAAAAAAAAAACACCTTTTAGGTTGGTGTGGACCCTTGTGGCATGCAAAGGAGAATGTTATTCCTGTTGTGACTCTTTCTGCTGTCAACTTCCTCAGGAAACCTCAGCTCTCACAGTATGAGATTTTCAGTGAGACTGTTAGCTTGCTACACAGTCTTCTGTTGATTGCAGAGATTGCTACACAGTCTTCTGTTGATTGGGAAGAGAATTTTAAAATACCTTTAAGAACATTTGCCTGCTCTTTGCAAAACCAAACTGGTAGAGGTTCACTAAACAAAGGTTTAGTTTGGAGTCTGAAGTTCATTTTACAAACAGTCACCGCCCTACTGGGCTGCCTGAATGAAATGCACAAAAACAAATAACAGGATAAATTCAAAGCTGACAGGAATGGGTCCAACTCTCACGGAAGTCAATTTAGTACCACTCGTAGTCCAGCCAACTGTGTTTGTAACTACTCCCAGAGTCCTACTGAATAACTCTGCTCCAATTCAAATGCAAGGACACAACTATTGCCCACAAAGTCCTTTGGCTCGTGAAGTCAGAATATAGTGACCATAGCCCCGTAACTGGTGTTTGGTTTCTTAAGTTTTTAACACTGATTTACTTGTGTATATATTTCTTATCCTGCTCAATGGGGACGTTCAGCACCTATTGGTGAAGCAAAATAGATTTGAAGTGCTTTGCAGTTCACTTTCCACTGGTGATTGCTACAACACTTGATGAATTTCTTAAATTATTTATAACTGCCACCCCCATTATCAGCCAAGGGCATAGAAGGGTACAAGAGTCATAGCTGCTTTTTCATTGTACTGTACTCATTGATGCTTTCCCTGCCCACTTAAAGGATGATGTGGCCTCACAAAGTAGTTGGAATCTGATTTTCAAGTGGTTATGGTATGGGAAATCATTCATGGGTGTAAAATCCCACTTCCCCCTTGCAGAGAGCAGCAAGAGGTTAGAGAATTTAACAGCCTCTCTAGTTCAGTGAAACAAACAGACCATGTAGTCATAATTTTGATGTTTTTCCATTTCTTTCCTCCGAGTACGTTGAAAATCACAGGTTTAGATTTAGAAGAGGGGTATAAGAATTCTTCACTTTCAAATTCCATTTGGCTCAAGCAAATTGTTGATTCTGGGCTACTGCATTGATTTAACTTTCATTTTTATTAAATTTTATTGTTTTATTTTTATTGTTATTGCTGGGAGCAAGGCAAGAATTATTACCCTCTCTTGTTTGCATTAAACAGACTTTGTATTTGGGTCTGGCCCACACCCAATGTTGCACCTGTTTAACTAATCGTGTATTTTTAAGCTGCTATAGTATTAACTCAATCATTGTGGACACTACTAAATTGATTTGAAACCTGACATAGGCGTTTAGCATACTCTGGTAAATGTACAGGCCCAAGTTGGACAGATAAAAGCAGTTAATTGTGTCCAACAGAGGTTTCCACCGATTTAAATAAAATCAGTTTTTAAATCAATTTTAGTTAAACCAATTCAACTTGTGTGCAAACCAGGCCTTTGTCTTCATCACTGGTACTGACACAGCCCCTTCTAGTACAGATCATCTGTGTCAATGCCCCCACAAAGCACAGAAGGAGGAACATCTGCTTCATACCTTCCTGCCACAAGTACCACTGGACAAAGGCTCTGGTGCTCAAGCATTGTCTAGGTCAGTGGTCATCTTCCAGTAGATCGGGATCTACTGGTAGATCTTGGAGCCTCTGAGGGGTGATCCTAACTGGTTTGGCCAGAAGGCTACCAAGTGCTGGCACTTCAGCTGCTCCTCCCTCCACTACGGTGCTGCTCCTTCCCTCTGCCCTGGAGCTGCCCCCAGGAGCCTCCTGCTTGCTGGGCAGGGTGGGGGAGACAGAGGAAGGGGTAAGAGGTCATGGTGTCCCCTCTGTACCCAATCTCCACAGAGTGAGCAGGGGGTGGCCTTCGTGAAGGGGTGGGGCAGGCACAGGGCCTCAGAGAAAGAGCAGGGCAGGATGGTCTAGGTATGAGGTAGGTCCTGGATTGACTTAAATTCAAAAAGTGATCTTTTGCCTAAAAAGGTTGGAGACTACTGGTCTAGGTAGCGAGGCTTAAACTGCATCATTAGCTGGTCACTGTGCAAAGGGGAAGAAAGTGGTGAGCCAAGGTCATGGTGCTGCTATCAGGGCTGCTACTGTAACCACCATGGAGAATGATTTTCCGCCCCCCTCCCCTCCATTTTTGTGGCTGAACTAAACAATCACATTAATAAGACTCTACAAGTAGATCAGTTCCACAGAATAAATGTGAGATTTTGCAGCATTCTCCCATGAGTCCATGACAGCATAGCTGCTCTGATGTTTAATACATTTTGGGGGTTTTTTTTTTTGGTTTTTTGTTTTTTTTACTTCTAGGCAGAGAAGTGCTTTGAATCAGACAAATTAAACTTGTTGCAATGTGGCTCCAGGCATACCTTGCTCAGGAGGGGAGAAGCCAAAATGGTGGCTGAAATCAATCCTCATAGATTCTCTTAGAGTTTGAAAAGTTCTATTATTAGGCCTATGAGTTTGATTGAGCCAGCATTAATATCATGTTGGGTGTCAGAATATGGCAGGAGATTAATTATATTGTTCTGTTTTAAAGCAAATCCATAGTGAACATGGCAGCAGTGGGAAAAAATCAACAAGCAACATAAGATATGTACATGCTGTGACAAGTCCTGAAAAGGGATTGCACAATCTTTCATCACATAAAATCCCATAAGAAAGAAATGCAGTACATATATCAAATATTTGCTAACTGAGCAGGGCTCAGGCAAAGGGTGTGAGCTCTGAAAATAAATCAGCTGGCTTCTTGCCACAGTCAACTCATGGATAAAAGTAGGTCAGGACAACTGGGCGTACCCTTTAAAATTTAGACCATAGAAATGTTGGTCATACATAGTAATGCAGGCAGCTGTTAGCAAGGGGAAGATCCTGAAATCCTTACTGGTGAGGCTATCATATAATTAAATACTTACTAAAGTTTCCAACAAGAAAACGATTCAGACATGTTGCTGACCTGCAGCTCAGAGGGTATCCGTTCCTTATTAAGTACTAAAAGACTTACCCAGCATTGCCCGGGTTCTTCAGGGAGGGGTGCTGGCATTGTGGGGGTGCAAGAGTCAGGGCAGAGCCTTGGAGATGTAGGGGCAGGCAAGGCAAGAGGGTGGGGATGTATATGGTGGGGTAAGAGATGCAGAGAGGTTCAGGGCAGAGGGTCCCATCCAGTGGTGCTTTCTCTCCCTCCCCCAGCTGTTAGGGCCTTTTCGTCTCTCTCCTCCCTCCATCCCCCCAGCTGTCTCAGCCAGTAGGGCCTTCTTTCCACCCCACCCCCCTGCTCCTCCCAGCCATCACGGACCTCCCTCGGCCACATGCTGTGGGCAAGGGCTGGGGGAGAGGAGAAGGATTCGGGGCAGGGAGACTACTTACCTGATCTGGTCACAAGCAAGGCGGTGGAGCCCCAGCCCTTCTGGCCACTCTCTTGGTGGTGCATCTGCCTCCCAAGTGGTCTCTTTGCAGCATTGCTCTCCCCTGCAGGCTCACTGCCCCCAGTGGCCATTCTGAGTATCATGTCCGTCCTCGGTGCCCCTCCCTTTCCATTCCCAGCACTTCCCATTTTCTTGGCATAAGTAAACCCTGACTGTGCTTTAAGTTAGGATAAGAGGAAGCTGCGCTCCAAATTTGGTGCTCCTAGCTCTTACTGTTTAGAACAGGGTTTCTTAAACTGTGTTCCGTGGCACACCGGTGTGCTGCGAGGCAGTCGGAGGTGTCCTGCAGAGAACAGAATTTAAAATAGCCATCCTTAAAGGGGCAGATCACCTTTTTTTTTCCTCAACAAAAAATCCTTGGTGTTCCTCATAAAAAAAATTGTTTGGTCCTTGGTCTTAAAAGGTTTAAGAAACACTGATTTAGAAGGAGTTCTTGAACAGACAGACACACACACACAGACAAGCTCACAGACAGGCAGACACACAAATCTAAAATATATGTAGAGATGTAAGTATTTTACATGCAGTTCTAATCACTGGTATTTGGGGAAATAGATTTGTTGCTAGCCATTTATTACTTAGGCAGCTTCTTAGATCAAGCACTAAGTCTTGATACTAAAGTTGCCTTCAGCTTTACAAATTGTATATTTCTTCTAAACTCCTTTCACTGAACTTGATATAAAACTTTCCTAGGACGTTATGACCTCTGGACTAATTCACACACTCACCCTGACTAGACCAACAGGCATTTGCAAAGATGCTACTTCCCAATTACTAGACAGGACATTTCAGCCCTGAAAATGCAGAGCTGTGAACAAAGTAATTTCATTTTTCCCCTTCCCTTTGTAAGATACTAGTACTCTCTCTGAGAGAGAGAGAGAGAGAGAGAGAGAGAGGAGAGATTGAATGATCATGGAAAGAATAAGACAACTGTACTTTTACCAGCAGCTAAAGGAAATGTATTTTAACTCAGCTGTTAGAGAACTGTGTTTCTGGAGCTCATAAAATGTCTAGCTCTAAGTCCCTAGATCTGTGTGATTTATGTAGCAATTCTGTGTGTCATCAGCTATACACAAATGTATTAAAATACTTCTCCTTTCTTCCATCTCTCCTCCTGCAACCTATGTACAATTTCCAGTAGATTCTGCAGTGTGATATTAAGAACACTGGAGAACAAAATAAACTAACTAATTAATTAACTACAAGCAAACAGCACAGAACAGTGGCCAATCTGATGGGTCACCAGTCACATCTGTGATCTATAGAAGAAAAGTTCTTCATGACACTTTTATGACGGTTTTATCCTACACTGAAGAGAACAAACCTGTAATGATTAAAATTATGAAAAGAATGAGAGACACCAGTGCTTGTGATTTAAATGACTAAAATATAACAGAGAAATAAATAAGACAATCTTGTTTTATTTACATGTAAGTTAAATACAGGTCGATTTAGGTTTAGTGATTGAGCGATGCACTGTTACCAAATGACTTTCTCTCTCTCTCTTTACCACAAACATCAACACAAAGAAAATACTTGGAAACCATTCCCTTTTCATTGAAAAGGTGCAGAATAACATTTAAAGTGTCTCAGCTGTTGCTGAGCAGTTTGAAAAAGCCAGTCTGTGTTTGTTGGCACCCTCAGGGTCCCGCTAGATCAGTACCCTCTTACATAATGATAACATTTGCTTACCTGTGCCTGCTTTTGAGAAAACAATCCACAGAATGAGCCTTAGCAGCAGACAAAAGATTTGCTACACAAACACACTGATGTTTTGGCCACTTACTCTGTTTTCAATAAGCCTAAAATATTAAGATGCTGCATTTGTTTGCTGTTAATGTTTGTCTTCTACTAGGCTTATAGAAAGTCCATTTTTAATCTTGTCTTTAGTTTTTGAACAATTTTTGTGATTATTTTTGAGGTTGTCAGAGAGGGAAAAAAAACAGTATAAGATCAGCCTTCAGCATCCAAAATCTTATCCCTCCAAAGTGGGTTATAATTAGCTTTTATTAAGTATAATATTCAAACTGTAATTTATTTCGCACCTATGCTAAGATAGGGTAATGAAATCTAATTTTTCAGTGCATCTGGTGATCACCACAGAGGCCAGGAAGGATTTCATCCTATTCAAAGTATTGCCCAACTGTCTTGGTGATTATCAGTGTGCGGTTTTTCTCCACCTTCCTGTAAACCAGTGTTTCTCAAACTGTGGTCTACGGAGGAGACATCTCCAGGGGCTCCATGAGGCTGACAAACTAGAAACATCAATAGGTACAACACAGACAATCAGTGGATCGCTGGGGCTCCACATACATTTTTATTCATGTAAAGGTCTCCGGAGCTCAAAAAGTTTGAGAACCGCTGCTGTAAACCATCATGTACTCTCCATTGCCTGAAGCAGCATGTTTAATAGTTCAATGAGATTTAGTTTGGCAAATCCTCATAGTATGATTGTGTATCATGCTCCTGCACACTAGGATGTGGAAAGTGGGGGAGAGAAAAGCCGCTACATCACAAAAAACTCCCAGGTAAATAGCAAAACAGGGAGATATCAAACTTTTAAAACACCACCAACAAAAGATTCCTGGAATTTGGCATGAGTCAATAACACAAATACTCTTCCCCCATTATATTGAACCAACTTTACTACTGGTACCATACCAGCTTTGCTGTCACAGTGGTGTGCCAGGGACAGCAAAGAGACTTCACTGGGTTTGAGTTGTATACTGCAAGATCAAGAAGCAAATTATGCTATGATACTCTGTGGCCTTGCTAGTTTTATCTATATCGCATTAATGATAAGAACTTTCAGCCCTGGACTGTCAAAATGGGTGTAGGGTCCTTGTTGTCTTCCTCACATCTTCTGGATTTCCCAGATGCTGTAAGTCATGAGATTTACTAATCTGCTGCATTGGATGAAAAAGCAACAGAATGTTTGTTGTCCTCCTCTTTATCTTCATTTTGCTTCATTGCAAAATAATCAAGGGACTCGTAAAGTGTGGAAGTAACCTTGAAAAACCAAAGAGAATTCCCATCAAATTAACTTTTTCTATTAAAGTGTGTTTACCACATGTTGTCTAGACTAGGGCTCAAGGAACAAAAAAGGAACACGATTAGCGGTATCTCAAAAGTCATGGAGTTCTACATTCAGAGATAAACCCAAGTCACAATATTTGAATTCAAGTACGAAGTCTTTCCAGTGTTTGGAACCAGAGGTTTCATTTATCCCATTACAGGAAGAGTCCAGCTGCAAAATTCTCACTTGGATCTGAATCCCACACAATTTGCTGTAGTTTATCCAAAATTTTAGTTCAGGTCTATTCCTATTTTTAAATGGCACCAAAAATGGGCTGGAGTTTCTACCGCTATGACTTTTCAAGTCCCCACTACACATGGTTTTATTCATAAAACCATAGTTCTTTTACCTTTAACTGCTATTTTTTATGTAATTTATCTAGTGTCCAGTTACTAGGGTATCTAAGTGCTATTTGGAGCGGTACATCATGTCCCAGTTTTCATTTCATGGGTATTTGTGGATAAAAATGTTTGAGGTCTTTAAATGAGATCTGCAGCAAAAAGCAGGGAGACCTAAATATCTCCCCCCAGACCTATATACATATGTGTATGCACAGCACAAGATTCTGTTACACTTGGGCTACGTCTACACTTCAGGCTTCTTGCACAAGAACTGTACTGCGCAAGAGTTCTTGTGCAAAAATTCTTGTGCAAGAGCGCGTCCACACTGCCTTGTGCTTTTGCGCAAGAGATTTGCTTTTGCACAAGGAACATCCATGGAAGTGTAGACGCTCTCTTGCGCAAGAAAGCTCTGATGGCCATTTTAGCCATAGGAGTTTCTTGCACAAGAAACCCCTGTTGCCCATCCATGCTGCCTTCTCGCACAAGAGCTCTTGCACAAAAGGACTTATTCCTCATGAGGAGAGGAATAGCTTTTGTGCAAGAAGCCCTCTGTTCCAAGGCTTTACTGTAAATTTACTTGCTCAAGAACGCATGTGCAGTGTAGACACTCTGCAAGTTTTTGTGCAAGAACAGCTGGTCTTGCACAAAAAGCCTGCAGTGTAGATGTAGCCTAGGTGTGTAAGCCACAAAATCATCTTGATAACTCTCCCGAATTTCTCAACTTTGTACTGTACACAGAAATGTGATAATGGAAGTCAGGAATTGGATGTTTTTTAAATCTGTCTTCACAATACTGCTTTGTGCTAGGTATTATTGTCCCCTTTTACAGAGGGGAAACTGAGGCCCAGAGAGATGAAGTGACTTGCAGTAGGGAATCTGTGACACAGCCAATAATGTAACCCAAGACTGGATTCTAAGCCCTGATCATCTTCTCACTCCAACAGGAAGAAAACAACTACAGCTGCCTATGATACCTAAACAAGTAGAAATTGTGGTACTCCCAGCTACATACCACCCTCTTTGTAAGAACATAAATCAGAGATGGTAGATAGATTTGCACTAAATATAAGATGCAGATACAGACTTGCATTGACATAGATTGCAGCAACATGGCACTTGCTGTCTCCTAATGTAAAGCAGGGAAAAATATAGCACAACCTCATCTAAAAATAATCATGAAAGGAACCAAAAAACTCTCTAAAGTGCTGCAAACTTCTGTGAGACCGGTCACCAGATCGAACTAATAACAAGGTAGTCTTAGAAATGAAAGATCACACTTTTAAAATAATCAAATTCGGTTTTAGAATTTAAAAGGCACAGTGTATATAGCACAGGAAACAAAGCAATATCTGTTCCTAACTTTTAGAAAAGTTAGTTTGGAATATAGTGTAGCGTCTAGGTGTAAGATATTTACTAGCTTCACTAAACTAGAACCATTGCAGTTTATGGAGTCTCTTCAATGATTTATGAGTTCCATTTACAGCAATGGAAACCTGTGGCCCATAAGTTGCATGCAGTCCATCTGTGTGTGACCTTTGAGTTATTGTGTACCATTACCCACACACAAGATTGCCAAATGTCACTGTTTTTTCCCCGACCAGTATGGATTACTCAATAGGCAGACTAAGCATGTGCTTAGGGCACCAGCAAAGCAGGGGCACCAAAAAATGAGATTTGATGGTATAGTATTGTTTTTATTTTGGGGGCACCATAATCTTTTCAGTGCTTAGGGCCTCTAAAGGTCTTAATCTGGCCCTGAGTATTACTAAAGTGGTACACATGTAAAGCAAGGGTACATGAAGTGAAGTGGGAGCTGACTGCACACAACATTGACTGTGAAAGCCGTGTGCTCCCTCTACATCCAATCAAAGCACTGCTACTGTTCAATTGGCACATTGCACAAATTCTAAGTACGCAAATGCAGTTAGCCAAACTATGTATCCTGGGAGACCATCTTGGTTATGACAATCTTGTGGCCCACAGAGAGGAAGGAGGGCCACTCACACAACCTATTCACTAACCTAGGTTGCCCGTTGCTGATTTAATCACCCTGCATTTTCATTAAAAAAAGAGAAAGGACTTTGTTACATAAAGGAACAAACAGATGCAAGGTCATGACAGGAGGCGACTGTGTCTCATAGTCATTTAGTTATGAAACAGCAGCAGAACTTTCGTTATTATAGTCACACATCTGGTTGACTCTTGTTGACCATGCAAGTCCATCCCAGCTAATGACTAGCAATGAACAGATTGCTTTCCACCCTAACTTTGATGCTTGCCTTCTCATTCCCAGCACTATTTTTCATAGAACCATTTTTCTCATGGCTGAGGTCATTAATAGCTTTTATTGGACCAACAGAAGAGGGGCCACTGAAAGATATTACCTCACCCACCTTGTCTTACTAATATTCTGGGATCAACATGGCTATGATGAGAGTGCAAAAATTATTGTGATATTTCCCATAGTATTACAAAATAAACTGTTTAAAGGCAGGGTGAATCCGTGCATTCTGGTGAAGAAGTTTTCAATTATATTTCTTTTCCAAAAAATTACTCTTGTCTTGACCATTTAAGCTTCCCTCTTCCCTCTGCAAATACCAATCAAGTTTCAGTAGTGGTAACAACACCACTAATGTGAAACTGAAAATGGGGTGAGAAGCCAGAAACCTCTGTATTTTAACATCAGCTCTGTCAATAACCACTTCTGTGTCCTTTGGCATTTTGCCTAACCACTTTGGGCTACATTTAGTGCAAGCCTGTGGCACACCCAGGGATTTCAATGGAAACTGTGTCTGCTAGAGTTGAATTTGATTTTTTGTGTCTCAAGCTGCATCTATACTACAAGCCACTTCTGCAAGAGGAAATGCAAACGGAGCACTCATTTGCATAGGTCACGCTCTCAATTGCATTTCCTCCTCGGATCCCTGTTGCACAAAAGGTTTTTGCATAAAAAAGAGCTGTGTAGATGGCTCCTTTTTGCGCAAAAACTCCCTTTTGCACAAGAGCCGTTCTTCCTCAAAAAATTAGGAAGAATGGCTCTTGTGCAAAACAGGGGTTTTTTTGCACAAAATGGAAGCGGCTACGCTGCATCTTTTTGCACAAAAACCCCTTGCACAAAAAGAAATGGCAGAAAATATGCTAATGATGTCATGACTTATGCTAATGAGTCCCTCATTAGCATATTTTCTGCTGCAAAAACGTGTAGTATAGACATAGCCTCAGTATCCCAATCTGTTAACCTAGGTACTATGGGAATTGATCATTTAAGCTTTATACAGTGGCTTGATTATGTCAAAGGCTATATTTAAGTGCTAGCTCCCCTCCCCAATACACAGTTACAGCTAGTGTGCTTAAGGTTAGGTGACTAACTTCTGAACAAATGGAAATCAGACCCAGCTGTGAATTTTTATGCCACTGACATTTATGGCAGACTCTGGGCCAGCTCTAGGCCCTGATGGAGGTACAAAGATGGCTTAATGAGCTTCATGGGGTCTCCCCAGAAAAAGTGGATCTGTAGGCAGGTGTGGTTCTATGCCACCTGCAACGTAGTGATGTCCAATGCATAGCCAGGGAAAAGGGGTATGGCTGAGTGCTACTGCACTCCAGTGATCTTCAGCCACTAGAATGATGCTTTGAGCTGAACCAAGTCCAAAGGGAGGAGCAGAAAGACAGTGTGAAGTCAATTTGCCCAATCCCCAGCTACAGTGGGTGCTGCTCCAGCACAGTTGATCTGAGGCCCCTGGCTTACTTGACATGTATGTACTTGTGGTCTGTGCTTTCCTCACAATGTCAAGTATACTGAAGCTGCTAAGCATGGTTGCAGTAGCAATGGGTGACAATGCTGTGGCATGCTATAGCACTTCAGGGGAAGAGGATGATACAGTACTTTGCTCTGCCTTCAGACAGCATGTGGAGCTAGCCCTCACTGTGCCCTATCACCATTCCCAGAAGCTATTTTCTTTTGTGAGTTAACCTGTCTCTGAGACCTCTGTGGCCAGGTATTCGGTCCATTTCACTTGTTTATTTTAACCCAATCTCTGTAATTATCTGTTTTCTTGCTGCCCTCCTTTTCTAGAATTTGTAGTATGTCAATATAGGAGCCAGGCCTTTCTGACAGAGATTTTAAAATAAAATTAAGCAAGTTTGTTTGCCTTGCCCTTACTGACAAGGCATTTCATTTTATTTCATGGTATAATGTTGGGCAGTAGGATATTATACTAAACTACAGCAACTTCCTGTTCTCCTAATAAATTTGGTCAATTGAACCTCTATGAATACCTCTCTTTGGAGCTCACTTCTTGTAACCTCACACCCGCTATAAATCGCTTACCCATTCTGATGAGTTTGAGGAAGAATTTCTCTCATCTGCTTCATTTATCTCATTTCCTTCATCCAGTTCCATCACCTGAAGTGTCTGTTCCTCATGGGTCCTTCTCTCTGACACTGAAGGGAGGGGAACACTTTTATGTGACATATCACCATTATTTTGTTCATTCCACATTTCAGGAGTCACATCAGTGGTTTGTGAAGGGCTAGAGGATCTGCCACTTGATGGAGTCTCTGATATTTTTTCCCATGGGAGGATGTACTGTAATGATCTTTTTAAAAACTAAAAAAGTATGTATCTACACTTAAAAGAGGAGAATTTGTGACCACCTTGACCAGTGGATTTGTGGATATTTATTAGACTGTATAAAAGTATATGGCCACAGAACCTCCTGTAATGAGCCTGCCAGTCTAGCTTGACAGTCTTGGGTTTGTGGGGTTCAAACAAGCACTACAAAAATGTATGTGTAAACAGCACTTAGCTTTGGTTGGAGCTTAGGCTCTGAAAGCCACCTACTCCCTGGGTTTCAGAGTCCAAGCTGCAGCCAGACCCACAACATCTACGTGGCTGATTGGAGCATGGTAATGCAAGGCCCATCATCCCAAGTCTGTTGAATTAGGTTGGGAGACTCCCAAGTGTGGGGTGTATAGATGTAACCAAAGGGGCCTCAGAGCCTATTCCAGCCATTGACCTCCATGGAAGAACTCCACTGCTGTTCCTCAGCCACGGAAGGAAATTTCCTTCCATCTGCCACTTTACTACAGCCATTTCTGGGATAGAACTTTTATTTAACAGAGGAAATCAACACTCCTGAAAAAATTTAATTTGGAATGTTAGAAGAATATTATAGCCATTTGCAGGTGCTAAAATCCCACGATTCATTCAGTTCACCCAGGTTGGCAACACTGCAATACCACCTTCCCTTGTCTACTGTTCCCCAGGGGGAGTAGTTTTCTGATCTCTCCATGTACTACTTCCACCACTGTTCTCTGTACACCTCTCTAGGAATGAGAGATGATGGGCATTTGTATAAGGTAAAATTCATAAGCTGGCAGCCTTTGATAATATTTTTATGAGACAGGTGAAAACACCCAAGAATTGCTACAGCCTTAATAAAATCCTGAGAACCACCCATTGTGAAAATGTGATAAGGAGACAAGAGATCACAGAAAGCTTTCTGCGGCCTCTTCTCTGCTTATCACTCCCATGTGATGAAAAGGCAGGATTTGCCATTCATCAGAACAATTGAGACGGATAAGTGCAATAGTTGCATTTCCTCTTTATTATGATTATTATTTGCATTAATGTAGCAGTTCAGTGCCTCAGTCATGAGCCAGGACCTCCTTATGCTAGGTGCTGCACAAACATCGAACAAACCGCCACATTAAATTCATGTTTGGGATGTGAACAGTATTAAAGGTAGTTCTTTTGAATGGGAAAGAGAAATATATTGACAAGAAAAAAACCAAAATTATTTACAGATCTATTTAACTGAACAGGGAATGCAGAGCAGCACTGGTGCCTGAAACCAGGCTGCAAACACTCTATTAATGATTATTATGTGAATTACCATAGAACTTTAAGGGCTAAATTCTGGCTCTTTTGTCCCCATTAAAGGAGAAAGCAGTACTGATTTGCCATTTCTATTCTGGCTAGCCAAGGATCTCCACAAATGCCCACTCAGCCACCCCACAGACTATTCTTTCCAGGATCACAAGTTAGCCACACAAGCGACTATGTGCAGTGGTTGCTGGGGCATAGTTGTTATGGGTGCACAGGAAGGGTCCATGCAAACACATGTGGAGTAGGCCTCCTACTGAATGCCTGGAATGCCTCACCTATAGCTTATTGCTTGGAGGGCCAATGAAGAAACCAGGACAGGAGGTGCAAGAGTTGTACTATTCAGTTCCCCTTCTTGTGCTGCTTTTTGGGTGTACACATATCCTGAGACCCTCATTTTGCTGTTAGGGATTATATGCAAAAAAGCACTGTCACTTACCAGAGTTTTCTGAGTTCTGCTGCTTTTTGTAACAGAAATAAAAACAGGCCACTGATGCTAGGCAAGGAAAGATGGCTAGAATTGCCATAAAATTATACTTTTCCGTTGATCCGGCTTCTGCAAACAAACCTTCCAAATCAAGTTGATTACTTACAAGCACAATATATAGACCATGTTATGTTTTTAGATATGTGTGTCCTATTGCCTCAATGGCTAGGTTCACTCCAAATAAATTATCAGATTCCTCTTCCCCCAAAACACTGGCACACGTTTGTGATTTTGCTACATGAGTAATCCTTTCAGTAGGACTACTCACATAAACAAAGTTTCACAGTGTTTGCAGGACTGGGCCCAAAAATAAAAATGATTACTATTTAGCAATTATGCAATAAAACATTGCATGTGTGTAGCATTTTACTACATTTAAATCACTTTATGATCATTGCAATGTTTGCTTTGAGTGAATACAAAATGCCCATATTTGTATCTCCTAATCTTGCTTGTTTTTATCAATTAAATGAAATAATGAAACACAATAAATGATAAAAATACTATCACTTGGGAAAGCCTATGACTAAGATGAGTAACTGTGTGACTGTATTGATATAACCTTTGTCCTTCCTTATTCCATCACTCTCTCTAACATTTGTCATCCTCATTCATTGCCTCACATCTAAAATATAGGCAGTAAGCTCTTCCAGGCCTCATGGTATCTTTCTATGCCTTCTGTGAAGCAAGCAGCAGACTTAATGGCTCTAATAATAATAATCTATTAATCCTCTCAGCAATCATATGATGTCAAGAAATGAGCATTTTATAGCCGAGGAAGCTAAGGCAGAGAGATCAAGTGAATTGGCCAGGACTATTGAAGGAGTTAAGTGTCAAAGCCAGAATAAGGACATGGGTAGTCCAAATGCCCTGACTTTTGGTCAGAGCATTGGTTCTATAACCCTTCAGGGAGAAAAAAAAAAGTAAATAACACACTTCTGATTAAAAAACTCCAGAGAGACAAACGGCAATAAGGTTGACTGCTTCTTTACCTTTCTCTTCAACAATTAGAGTTGTTCCATTTCCCATCCCTTTTTTCATGAAGGGTATTTCAATAGTTATCTCACAGAAGTAAATTCCAGTATCGTTTCCTTTCACAACGTCTATCCTTAGCACCGTTTGATCCTTATGTGTGTAGTTGACTGTGTAGTAAAGTTTTGAAAATAGGTCTTTGCTGGTGCCTTCTTTACAAGTGAGATTTTGTATTTTCCAGGTTACTCTAAATCTCTTGACAGAGTCATTGTTTTTCCAGGAACAGTTAATTTCGGCTGGCATTCCAGTGGATACCCTTATTTCTGATGGTGTCTGTCTGACTGATAATTCATTCGTCTCATTGGCTATTGACAAAAACCAAATAACTTTAAGTTTAGAACAGGAATAATAAAATAGCACACTAATATTATTAATAATGTATGGCATTATTTAACCTATTTTATGACAGCAACCTCATTTCTTAATAGTTAATTACTCCTGTTTTCCCTTAAATAAATACAAACACCTTAGTGTGACCCTGAGAATACCTCTGTTGCCAAATGGCAAAGGGTTCTTTGTTCTGTAACAGTAAACTTTGGCAGGCCTAACAAACTTATGACACCCAATGCACTGCAGACTTGGTAACCAAAGCCAAAGAGGGTCAAGTGAGGTATCTAATTAAAAACTTATTGTTGCAACATGTATGTATGGCTGATATTTAAGGAATCATGAATGGAAGTGAAAATGTGTTTTTGAGATGGAGTCCCTGGTAGAGCACAAAAACAAATATTTCAGACAAGAAGATATACCTGTCTGCCTTGGTTCAGATGTAAAATAAGCTTTGTAAGCCAACACGGTGGACCAGAACTTATACTTGTTTATGCTGAACAAACTAAGACTTAAACTCCAGATTTTTAATTCCCATTTAAATGTTCTTTTCCTGTTTTTTCTAGAAGGGTACGTGTATGCAGCAGTGTTACTTTGGAATAACTGACATTATTCTGAAATAACATAGTCCGTGTCTACAGTACAAGCAACAAAATGTTGAAAAAATGTCGAGCTGGAGGACTTCTTACTCCAACTCCTGTAACCCTCATTCTACGAGGAGTAAGGGAAGTCGGAGGAAGAGTGCTCTTTCTCAGTCTTCCTGCTGTGTATACAGTGCCAAAAGCCGAAATAAGCTATTTTGACTTAAACTATACAATTGACGTAGCTGAAGTTGCATAGTTTATTTCGGCTTTAGCCCTGCTGTATTGACATGCCCTAAGTGACTTCAGTGAAGAGTGATAACACCTAAAACTCACTATGTTCTGCCAGGATACAGCTATGGGCAACAAACTTTAGTCATCCGTTGGCATGTCTGAGAGCCCATTACACTACAACAATAGCGATTTTGTAATTGGCTAAAATTCAGTCACCTTAATCATTCATTTATTTTGTATCTGCACAGCAGTTTTCCTGCCATCACAGTCAGGGCTCAAATTCAGTCAGTAGGTGTTAGTATGACACACCAGCACCTCTTTCATGTGGCCTTATTCTCCGTAATCTAATCTTTCATTTAAAGGTCTCCAGCTGTTATAGAGACAGTCTCAAAAACATGCACCAAGAGTGATGGATGTAGTGACATCTGCTGAGTTCACAGAACCCTAAACAGTAGCTCTGTGGGCTATGAATTGTTCCATTCAGCTGAACTAAGATGCCCACTGATAACAATGTTTTCATTGGAAGTCTCAGAGGCGTAACCAGGTTAGACTGTGTCTTTAATAACGAGTTGTCCTGTGGCACCTTAGAGACTAACAAAAACATAGAGTATCATGAGCTTTCATGGGTAAGATCTACTTTTTCAGATGAGCTGGAAGTGTTTAGCTATTTCACCACTTACCAAAGGCTGCAAAAAAGGGGTGGGGGAGGACAAGGAAACCATATATTATGATGTACACACTCTCCTGGCACCTAGGCTTATCCGTTAATCTTGTCGACTACACACATTCCCTCCCCCCCCCCCCCCCCCCCGTTGTCTCTGATACAGAGGCAGCAAGGGGAGGAAGCAGGAGCCGGTGCTGGGGGAGCCATCTAAAAACCCAGTTTCCGCCAGACCTGGCTCCATGGTGCTTCTTCTCTCCCCCTTACCCCCCCTCCCTCCTCCTCGCTGCTGCCTTTATCCAGGGAAGCAGGGAAGGCTGCCGCATCCCATGGAGGAGTCTCTGTCCACAGGGAGAGCAGACCCCTCACAAACAAGGGCTGCCGTTGCCCTGCACTACTGCCTCTGTATCAGAGACAGCAGCACAGGGCAGCATGCAGCCAGTCTGTGCAGAGAGCTGGTTTTTAAACTGACTCCCCTTGCGGACCGGTTCCTGCCTAGCACCCTGTGCTGCTGCCTGTAATAGTGGGGATCCTTGGGAGTGGGGCTGGGAGCACACTCACTACTTACCTTCCCCATGGGAACTATCTAATTGTCATGTTACCCCTAAGATTTCATGCAGTTACATGGCTATTCAGTTACCCGATATCTAACATCCCTACTCAAAGGGGAGCAAAGCACAAGAAGTCCAGTGGGGATATATAAGCCTCTCTGAGGGGAAGCCAAGGATGAGTGGCTAGCAGGTTGTATTTGTATTTGGCCCTCAGTGTGGGGACCCCAGGACCCTAAGCAGCTTGCATGATCATATTTTATACAGGTACACAAACTTCTGAGAGTGGTAGCTCATGGGAGCAGAGATTGGAAGAGTACCATGCCTTCCCCATCTCCTGATTCACAACATTGCCTAACCCCACTTCTGCCAGTAACTGGTTCCAAAATTGGTTAAAAGTCATAGCGTGGGCCGTTGTGTGGACCAGGTGGTTCAGTAGCCATGTGAATACAATCTCCAGTCTGTTTGCTGAGATGGCAAAGGAGGGGTCCTCTCTGGTGCCAGTTGTAGTGATGTGCTCAGTTTTGCACTGAGATCTAGATTTGGACTCATGCAGCATCCCTAGTATGAACTAGTGCATGGGATAAAAGAAGTCAGCCAAACACTACTATTTAGCTTCATGAGTTTACCTGAAATTCAGGCTGATTTTACATTCCTTATTCAGGGAAACTTCCTGTATCTTTAATGTCGACTACATTATACTCTCATTCTCAGATGTCATTGCTAGTCATAGCTCCCAGTAAGATAATTTCTCAGAAAAAAACTGCACACATTGTACCCACATAGAAAATAGAAGCTTGTATTATCATTATACTGCATATTTGTCAGAATAAATATATATTCCTGTCTAAGTGCCCTGACTGTGCTCATAGACACATATTCATAGTTCTGTCATTAAAAGGGTTCTTTTTTCTTCCTTTCCCCACACAAAATTTCAGTTTGTCAAAGTTATGCCTCTTAAATCAACCATAATTTGATGTTGATTTTAGAGTACCCTATTTTTACCATCATAAGAACAATGGTAATAGTTATTAAATTACCAATCCTTTAAAAATTCAACTATCGTAATTAATTCTCTGACTTTCTGTGCAAGTCCCACATACTATATGAATCATACTGCACCATCTCCCAAAGCTCATGCTCAATTTTCACTGAATTCTTAGGACCAGTAAATCCTGTACAACCAAATCTGGAGTGAGGACACAGGATTTGGTTCTATATTTTTCATAATCTTAAAGGCCTTGGTTAAGTTTTATCAGAGTGACACAATTTCTTTTGAAAGTGTGAGCATGGTTTTTCTTCTTTTGAACTGATGAAGTATTTCTTCCTACCTAGAGAAGTTATAAGAAATCTTTCTCCTTCTTTCTTTTCACAGTGTGGTTCACACCAGCTATCTATCTAATCCATCCTGATCATGTATAGTCCTACTGCGAAGGGTCCAATTCCAATCCGACCGAAATAAATGGCAACATTCCCATTGTTAATAGAGTAATTGCAGCATCAGTCCCAAGATTTGTAAAGTTCACTTAAAATTTTATTAAGATTTTAAGAGAATACCCACAAAAAACCTGATTTTTTTCCCTTCTACTTTACAATATATTGTCTTTCAGAAAAAACAGCTATTGTCTTATTATTTAAAGCTTGTACATTGTATCATTGGTTTGCGTGGCACTTTAAATGCTGGGTAAAAATATGGTATGCACTTGAAAGACATTAGAACTGAAATATAGAATGTCTAAGATAGAACGTACTGTTGAATACACATCAGAAAAAATGAGGGGAAAGTAGAGTATTTAAATAATTGTATTAAGTTACTAAAGTGGCATAGTACATATTATAATAATTTCAAGGTTTTGAGTTCATTCTTTTTAGTTTTCTTAAATACTATTATTGTATAGTGCAGATTTCCTGCATCTCTGCCTTATTGGTTTTCTCTCTCTTTGTTAAAAACACATATGAAAACATCTTTTTCCCCTTGCCTAAAGATCTTAATTTCTCTGTACTTACTCTCTTCTTTACTATTTAGTGCTACAACGATAATATTTAATACTTCAACTTTTTGCAGTAGTTAGTCTGAAAGCTGTGATACAAAAACTAAAACTGCATTGTGGTTCAGTAATTATTTGTTCTCGAATAAAGTTTCCAAAATATTTTAAAATTTTACACTGAATTAATCGCAATGAAAGAGCTTACTATATAAGTCTAATTTTTAATTGAAGGAAATTCATAAGTATTAACTTGGTAACATGTGGAAATTAGTACAAGGTAATATTTTAATCTTTTAATTTCCGCTAGGATAAACATTTTGGAGCAAATACGCTTTGAGCAACTTCCAATCACATGGTATTGTGCCAATAGTAACTTGGATTCAGCACAAATAATATTTTTGCCTTCTGCACTATAAAAACCTGGGTAATGTTCTCTCCAGCATGCACACATAAAAATCTAGTATATGGAAGTGGGGGGCTTATGCAGCAGCTACATATGTTTTAATTGATCTATACATATTTTGGGCATTAGCTTTTGGATTTTTAAAACCAAGATGATTTTCTTGATTAACCCTAGAGAATTACATATGTTCCAACGGCACCAAATCCCAACCCCGCAAAACATCAAAGAACTTACCCAAGCAGCCAAAGCACTCTGTAAAAAGTATAAGCATCAGAATAATTGTGGTCATCATTAAGGATTATTAAAGCTCTCATCAGTGCCTCTCAATTGATAGCCTGTAAGACAAGAAGGAGTGAGAGACAACACGTTAGATTTGCAGACTTCCTGTTCCCTCTACCGTAGTGACTTCTGAACATCTGAAAGCAAAACAACTTCACTCCAAATGCATCTCTTGAATTAGTGACAACATTTGCTCTTTCAAAACTGAGCCCAATCTGTCTGAATTGCTGAAAATTCTTTTTTAATTAAGTCTAATTACTAGTCTCTTAATAATGAACACTAACAGCCTCTTGTTTTCTTCCTGGAATCTGAACACAGTACTGAGCACCCACATCTGCAAATGCCCCATTTTGAACTCAGTTTCTGGACTGTCACTCATTTGGAGGCACTTGATAAAGATGAGATAAACAAAGCACAAGCATTTTTCCCACCGTGTCGTCTAACCTTTTTTTGATGCTTTGCATTCTGTCTACACCACAGACTCCACTATTGTAATCACTGATAGAAAAGTAATGGTGGAAAAGCACTTGTGAAATGACAGTGTAAACCTCAGCTGAGGAGGTGTTATGCCTAAGTGATATGTTTAAATTTATTAGGTCAAATTAAATACAACGTTTGAGTTACTGAATGTAGTTAATTATGAACAAAAGTACATAAGCATACTCGATGGTCCATTTTCTGTCTCCAGACAAAATCAAACACTGTTAATTTGTGCCCATATTTTGGCTGCCAGTGTGCATCACACAACCCATTATGTAGATGATTTACCATAGATTCAAGAAAGAAAGAAAGAAAGAAAGAAAGAAAGAAAGAAAGAAAGAAAGAAAGAAAGAAAGAAAGAAAGAAAGAAAGAAAGAAAGAAAGAAAGAAAGAAAGAAAGACCTTAATTGTTGGTCACATGGATCCTGCAACCATACACTTAATTCTGCATTGCCGCTCTGTGGGTCAGTTGCAGAGAAGGCTCTCTAAGGGCCAGTCTACACTGCCAAAATAAACCCGTTCTGAGAATGGGAAACAGGTGCAGCTGGACTAGTTATCGGTGTAGTTGAGCTGCAACTGTGGATGAAGATAAACCATATTCAAAACTGTTTCATTAACTGTGATTAAATCCTAAACCACAGTTACTTGAAATAGTGATGACTATAGTTCAGGGATGAGGAACCTTTTTTGGGGTTGGGGACCGCTGCCCCACACCAAAAAAATCAGTCGGGGTTGCACACAAGTGCGAAGCAAAACGTGGTCTCTGCTTGAAAGGGGAGAAAGACACTCCTCGCATTCCCCTTGCACACTAAAACCTAGAGGGGCCCTGCCTAGTAGATTTTGTGTGCTTCAGCCCTATGGTGGGCTTTTGATAGTGGCTAATGCCAGATGCTTCAGCAGGAATGAATAGAACAGGACAAGTTGCTGAGTGATCCATCCCCTACCATTCAGTCTCAGTTTTTAGAGGTCAGAGGTTTAGGGACACTCAATTCTAATGTATCTTCCTTTGCGATTGGGTGACCAAAACTGCATGCATGGATTTATACAGCAGCATTATAATGTAAAATATTTGTGTCTTACTAGCTATCCCTTTCCTAATGCTTCCTAACATTCCATTAGCTTTTTTGACTGCCGCTGCCTGCTGAGTGGATGGTCACAGAAAACTATCCACAGAAGACAGGATACTGAGTAGACTGTCTACTGATTTGGCCCAGCAAAGCTGTGCTTATATTCCTTAACCATTAGTGCTCCCCAAGGTCATTTGCCAGGGAGCTGCCCATTTCCAAGGTCTACCAGAAGAGACAGTCACCCTTCTGCTGCTTCCTTTCCCAAATGAGCTCTCACAGCCCTTTTTGGGTGTTCCATGAGCCCTCCCCAGCTGGATCCACACAGGTCTAATAATTCAACAGTTTAACACTCAGAAGTATTATCAGAATATTTCTAGAATTAAAAAAACCAGATAATTCAGTGTGTTGTGGGTTACGGCTTAGGTCTCATTTTCTTGGGCATTGCAAAACTTGGGCAAGCAAAACTTCATTTTATGAATGCTTTTCTGGCTTGGTTGTGTGCAAACTCATTTATAATTGAAGAAAAATCTAATTTATGTGCAACATCACCGTTAATGTTAAGCATTGAGAGCCCATTCAAATGCTCTTGTCCCATTGTACAATCATGATAGTTCTTTACTTGTTTTTAGGGTTGTCAAGCAATTAAAACAATGTAATCGTGTGAGTAATCGTTCATACTGCCCCTTTGAAATGCTGCAGCAGGATTTCCAAGGGGCAGCATCATGGGAGCCCAGGATCAGATGGAGTCCCCAGCTGATCCTGGCTCAGTGCAGCACTGCCCTTTTGAAAGGCTGCCCTGGTGTTTCAAAGGGGCAGCACCGCAGGAGCCCAGGATCAGCTGGAGTCTCCAGTTGATCCCAGGCTGTGTTGCACTGCCCCTTTGAAATGCCAGGGAGAAGCTTCAAAAGGGCAGTGCCACACAGCTGCCCCCTGGTGCTGCCCTTTTAAATGCAGCGGCGGCATTTCAAAGGAGCAGCGCCTCAGAAACACCTGTAGTTAACATGTTAAAAACATTAACGTGTTAATTGTGCTCTGCATTAATCATAGGCGTTAACACATGTTAATTGACAGCCCTACTTGTTTTAACACGTTGAATGTTCATTCGCCTGAAGCCACTGATGCAGGGAGTCTGACAAAAATATGTAATGCAACTGTGATATTAGGAAATACAGTTGACAGGCCAAGATCTCACCCTCAGACCAAGCAAAATCACTTTACAATAACAGAATTAATTATGACTTTCAAGATCTCTAAACTGTGCAAAGACTATATATAGCATTTCATAATGTAGACTCACTAATCACAGAAGCTACTCCAGTTCCAATCATGCAGATAAAAACTCAGATGTGACTGAAAAATGTGAAGGTCTCAGGTCCCACAATAATTTAAATCAATTTTTTGCAGGTATATTTAGCTTTTTGTTGTTGTCTCTGTTATATCTGCAAGGTGTATAATAAATGGAAATGACTTGGTAGAAAAATGTCAAAATTTGAGGCCCCTTTGTCTCCTGAGGTGTGGGCCAAATGGCCCTCCGTCCCTTCCTCCTCCTGATAGGGCCCGGCTGGAGATTGCTTTTGGCTCCATCAGCACTTGCTGTGGGGACTTGCAGACAATTTCTGGGATCGCTTCCCTTCGAAGTAGTAGGTTATGGTGACAGATCTCAGTGGGACTAGGGGATTTGGAAGGCTAACTCCTTGAGAAGTTTAAATCTTAACTCCCTCTCTTTTTTTGAACTTGGGTTTTAGTTGCTGGCACCAACCACACTTCTATGGTTTGTGCTTCTCTCCCAATCAGCAAATGTACTGCAAGTGTCTGTCAGTCACCGGGACAAATTCCTTGCAACTGAGGCACTTTTTGAAGCCCAGAGAGCTGGGCATACCCTTGTCCACAGTTGTGGGGGCAGAGGTGTGGATTGGCAGGACACAAACACTCCCCCTTCCTCCTCCCTTTTGGCATGGCCAACAACATTTTTTTTAAAGGCAACAAAAGAAAAGGCTTTTAGAAGAGCTAAAAATGTACAAAACTAAAGATTTAATGATCCACGAATGGACATCTTTTAGCTTCATCTCTAGCCAAGGATGGGAGAGAAAGAACTGAAGTGTGAATGCTCATGCATAATATCTAGCCTGGTGCTTTGTGGGGAGTACAGTAGGCAGAGTAGAGTAGATGCTACCAAAGTTTTCTAATCAGCAGCATGGGGTGCAGACAATGGAGGTGCAGACATCAGGTAGTATTCCACTCTTTTCTAGTTAACAGCCCAGCCTCTATACTACATTTAGGTACACTTTGTTCTGTATAGTTTCATGAAAATACTGATTATAGCCAACTAATAGACTATAGATAATAACAAACCAGATGAAATTGAGCAAGAAAGGAAGTGGAAAGAGTGGCTACACTCTTAGGGCCAAATGAGAAGATAGCCTCTGGGTAAAGAGAAGAGCAACTGGTTTCCTATCTTGCCTTGAGATCTGTGATGTGGTAGGGCAGGCTATGAGAGCAGTCAACAGTGACGCTGAGCCCTATGCAGAGGCTGTTTGTAAGAGGTCATAGACCACATTCTATGTCTATTCCTCTGATGGAAATTGAGTTATACCAGGTTCACAGCAGTGTAACTGAGAGTAGAATGTTTATCTGTAACTCAAGAATTCTTTCTTCTTTAAATCCATTTTAATGTTAAATGCAGTGTCCTTGGCAAGTTGTAAGTTGTTTCACTATTGTTTTTTAAAGTGATATATATCATAAATAAGAATTGTCCAGAACCAGAACCTCCCTGCTCCAATCAATTCCAAACTTTGGTGAATGTTGTATATGAATCTTTATTCAAACTTCATGTCATAGGTCTATCTGCATAATGAGCTGATAGATCCCTGAATCTGACTATTCTTTGATTTAGAGTTAAGGCTTATCCACATTACCACTTCACTGTGCTGCAACTTTCTCACTGAAGGCATGTCCAGACTACATCCCTCTTTTGAAAGAGGGATGTAAATTAGACAGATTGATATTGCAAATGAAGCCAGGATTTTAATTTCCTGCACTTCATTTGCATAATGGTGGCCTCTCGTTCTTTCAAAAAAGGGCTTTTCAACAGTAAAACCTCCGTCTAGACAGGGTTTTTTCAAAAAACCCACCCCTTTTAAAAAATATCTTGTACTCTTCATTTCTTTCGAAAGAGGTGTGTAGTTTAGACATACCCTGAGGGGTGTGAAAAAACATCTCGCCCGAGGGCAGCAAGTTATAGTGTTGTATGTTGCAAGGGGATGTGGATTGCAACTGCTTTAAACACTAAGGAGAAGGGATCACCACATAGGAGTGTAAAGGGTTTGTTTATTCAGTTAAAACTGGAAAGGGAGAGGAATCTCACTCAGACACTCAAGCACACTTACAGTCCCAGGCAGGATGATAAGATGAGCAGAAGGCAGTTCATGCTGTTTGATCTTCCCAAGTTGACTCTTAAGCTGGTCCGCTGGCCAGGCGATCCGAGCAGAGGGCGTTCTGGGAGGCTCCACTTGATGGTCAACCCACTATGTCTCTGTCCCTCTCTCCTTTAAGGATCAGCCACATGCAGCCTCTGAGTCTCTGGGCCTCTTGGGGCCGTGTG
This sequence comes from Pelodiscus sinensis, assembly GCF_049634645.1. NCBI lineage: Eukaryota > Metazoa > Chordata > Testudines > Trionychidae > Pelodiscus > Pelodiscus sinensis. Next base: position 112,538,366 of record NC_134715.1, read on the forward strand.
CACTTCTGCTGTTTACCTCAGACATTCTTCTGCACTCCCTCAGGGAAGGGATAGGGGGTTAACAGACAACACTCCAACAGTTTAGGGAACCAAATAACATTAACAGGTGAGAAAGAGAACAACAACCATTTTAACTCTCCCACTGCTCCTCCTTTGCCTCCAACATTGTAAAGCGCCAATGTAAATGGGCTCCCAAGGCTGATAGCTACTCCTCCTGTGGAAGTGGCTTTACCCACAGCACTGAGAAAGTACTCTTCATGGCTACACTGCTGTGTTAAAGAGCTGCCGCAGCATTGCTTCTACAGCCGTGCTTTAAACTTTGTCGTGTGGATAAAGCCTCATAGTGAATTTGTATCCAAACTCCACAGCTTGAGGCCATCTCTAATCATGCTATATTTTTGTGCTTGTAAATACATTTAAGAAGTGACAGCAGAAGTTTTTAGTGGGCATTGGCTCAGATAGATTAAAGATTTCCCTCCAATTACCATAGTTACAATCACCTATTTTTAGAATCAAATTTGAAACAAACTCTTTTAGGTGGTCGTAAATGTAGTGGTGATCTTAGGACAGGATTACAAGGCAAGGAAGTTCCCAATCAGCTGATCCTTTAGGAACACTAGTTAATATGGCAGATCTCCCAAAAACAGTGGCAAGCAGAATTTTGGAAGGAAAAAAATCTCTGTTCTATAAGTAGGTGATTTAAGAGTCTGGTTATGGAAAATTTGATTTAAATTAAATAATAACAATGTAAAAAAATAATCATTGGATATTTGGATACCTGTCTTCTGCCCATAGATTTTTTTTCAGATAGGGGACTCTTGCCAGATGCAAAACCAGAGCTTCTGCATAAAAATGTTTGGTTCTGATGGCAGATTGAACATGGATTCTATACCACACACTGGGTACAAGCTTCATGACAAACAGAAAAGAAACATAATGGCTTGTCAGAAGCTTGGAGATAACATAAAATAATGGACCATGCAAAAAATGTGTAGAAAAAATAAAATTTATGACTGTCTATGATAACTGCAATGATTACATTATAAAACTAATGCACATGTATATGTCAAAAATGCAATGTGAGCTGTACTTGCCTTTTGCTTTTGGTTCCTTCTGTATGCAGAGAAGCAGAGCTTTGTACATTCCTTGTAAACAAATAAGACCAGACTCCATCATCAATTTCTAATCCCACCTGGAGCAGGGCCCTGAACGTTGACTACATACTCAGGTAAAAAAGGAGTAACATAGTATTTGACATTTTATTTTAATCTGCCTGAGACATAGTGGTTTCAATGTTGTTTTTGGTTTGGGTGAAAAACGGATAATTGGGTTTATATAATCATTCACCCACCATAACACCATAATACCTTCACATGCTAATCACCACAGAGGTAGTGTTTCCATAGTCGTAAGACTGGGCCACATTCATCCCTGTAGTAACTCCAATTAAATGAAAATATTATGTAACCCTTCTGCCAGTAGCAGTTGGCAGGCCGAGGGCTGGGTTCAGTATCAAGGGGGTTCTTTCAACAAGTAACAAACTGGCTCGAGGCACCACCCAGAAAACTGGGAAAATTCCAACCTACCCACTAGGCACCTTTAGAGGCAATTCTTCCCCTCTTGCAGGTACTGAGTCAGAGACAGAAATAGTTTGTTTAACAAAAGGAAGTTTTCCTTTATTCAGCACACAGTCAACCTGTGGAACTCCTTGACAGAGGATGTGGTAAAGGCTAGGACTTTAACAGGATTAAAAAAATAGCTAGATAGATTCATGAAGGTTAAGTCCATCAATGACTATCAGCCAGGATGGGTAGGAATGGTGTCCTGAGCTTCTGTTTATCTGGAAATGGATGACAGGAGAGGGATCAGATGAGGTTTACCTGTTATGGTCCTTTCCTCTGGGGCAACTGGTATTGGCCACTGTCAACAGACAGGATACTGGGCTAGATGGACCTTTGGTCTGACCCAGTATGTTCTTAACTGTAATCTAGCATCAATCTATGGGCACACACATAAAAAGAGAAAACCCATAACATAAACAAAGAAAGCCTGTAAGTAATGTCCCCAGAGTCCACAGGGCAGAGTCTTTTGCTTAAAGATCTTTAGTATAACCCCCAACTCATATTGTGTAGTTTCCCCCATTTCAAACACCCAACTCATGGCCCTGTCCTGTCAGTACAGAGCCAGAGTCCATAGGTACATCATCCTGATGTTTCCAGTCATTGAACATGTGGCAATGCCACCTACGTGCTGCTCCTACCAACCACCCCACCTGCTGCCCTGCCAGTTGCCTGCCGGATGCTTGCCCCTACCAGCCAACTTGCCGGCTGCTTGCTCCTGCTTTCGCTGCTCCTGCCAGCTGCCCACCACTGCTCCTGCCAGCTGCCTGCCAGCTGCTTGCTCCTGCCAGCTGCTCCTACCAGCCACCCCGCTGGCCACCTGCTTCTGCTCCCACCAGCTGTCTGCTCCTGCCAGCCAGCCAGCTAGCCAGCCTTGACATCTCCGTGATGTCAGCTTCTCAATGATTTCAGTTCTTGGCTCACAGTATAGTCCAGCCAAAAGATTCCAGTATCTACTGGAATAGCATTTTAAAATAATAAAGGGACTCCTTATGGAGTCTGTTTTAGTTCTATTATTAGAACAGATGAGAAACAGAAACAGAAACAAGTTGAACCAGTATTACACCTCACGCCTGGAGGGCATGTAGCCTGCTGGTTCAGAGCTCTGCCCTCCCCCAATTGACCTCACAGAGTTTAGAAGAGAAAGCCTTGTCCATCCGAGAGTCTTTGCAATGATAGTGTCTCTCCTTTGAACTGAGTTAAACACAGTCTGCTTTTCTCCATTCCCAGTAATTGCAGGCATTGGTGGTCATATTTTACAATTCCTACATTTAGGGTTAACATGGTTTGTGACCCTACAACAGCCAAATTGGTAACAATTGGCAAAACACTATTTTAACAACTGGATATCCATCAAGCCTATTGCAACTGAGTGAACTATATTTACATAACCGCACCTACTGTTTCTTTCCCATACTGGTGTGAACTTTATTTACTTAACAACAATTCAATCTAAGCAACAGAGTGGACATAACCACACCCAGGATTCCTTTCTCATTTCAGTTGGATGTAATGGAAGCATTCATTCAGATCCTGCTTAAAATTAAAATCACTAAAATTGTTTCCATGGTATTTTTTTCTTCTAGCTATTTTAAAACAACTGAGTATGTACAACCTGCACTCTCCCTCGTTGGGCTACTGAATCAAAAACTAGCAAGTGAATTTTACTACAAACATAAGTGAAAAGTTGTTACTAGCAGCATAAAAAAGTAATGTGATTGCAATGTGTGGCATGTCATTTTTATAACCATTGGTTTGTTACAGCTGGAAAATAGCTCTCAAGCTTGGGAGCTTAATAAGTTTTAAGTTGTGCTTAAATTTTAGCTAATTCCTCTTCATGTGCATTTAGGGTCTGATTAAAAGGCACCTTATTTGAGAGAGAGGATAGATAGTTAATGGTTATCTACATCTGCAGGTTTAGCAATTAGATATAAATAATATATCAATACTACCACAGTAGTAAGCACTGTATTAAGGAAATCCATTCTCTTTATCATCCAGTGCTGAATATCAGGAGCCTAGATTTTTTGAGTCTTTTCCTCCTTTGCACTAAAGTGGTAAAAAAATTAATGCTCTGTTTCTGATAGTGGAGTAATTACTGCTTATCAGAGTCACCAGTAGCTATTGCTGGGAACACTGAAGATTTACTCATACAACGTATCTCTTTGGTTACATTTTTCCATGATTAAAATGTCAGTACTTCTACCTGTAAAAGTTATGGCTGTTTTTATCAGTTATGTTACACCCTCTGATTACACATGAACAAGGTGAGAAATTGTTACTCTTTGAAATGAATGTTGCTTCTCCAGAAGCTACCTAACCTGAATATGTAACCAACCTAACCGGAATCTCAGACAGAGTGAGAGAGACACATACGTGGAAAACACCTACTTTCACAGATGGAAAGTTACCTGATATCACTGAAATACTTCTCATTTCCTCAACATGTTCATAAGTGAAATAAACGTTTTTGTATTATAAATGCAAAGGTGTTATCCTGACACTGCTGGGCCCCCATAATCCCACAGTTTCCTCTGTGATGTGGCACTTTCTGAGAGAATGACGATGTGCAAAAGACAACAAGCATTATTTATTTACCTAGGTAGCACTTAAGGAAAACAAAATTTCCCCCCTTTCGTTTGGAAGTTCCCTGGACGCTTTAGTGGGCCTGCTCATCTCATTACTAAGGCTTTGTTTACACTGGTAAGCTTTGTCAAGAAAAAGTTCCTTTTGTTGAGAAAATTGCAAGAGCGTTCACACTGCAAGGTGAATTTTGTTGCAATAAATGGCTATTATATAATGGAACTTTCCAGCTCCACGAGGGACTTTTGTCTTTTCCCATCCCTGTGTTGCCAACAAACATGCAGTGTAGACACTGTGAGGCATTTTTTTCACTGATTCTGGAACCCAGGAAGTGGCCCGTAATTCCCAATCAGCCACTTTGGCCAACAGTTTGAACTCTACTTCCCTGCAGCCAGGCAACCAGCTACCTACCCCTGCAAGCCTCACAACATTTAAATCCCATTTCCTGCATTCTGAGCACTGGATCTTCCCTGCCCCCCTCTCCCCCCCCCACACACACTCCATGGGCTGACTCAGCATGCCTTGCTCTCATGGCATCTTCCCAGGTGCCTATGCCTGGCCATCACACTAAACACTTCCCCACTTGGACCACCACCGTGGAAGGTGAACTGAACAAAGGGTTCCCACCCTGGGTAAATTCTATATTGAGATGCAAATCATGATTGTATTCAGCTGGCTTCACAGGCTGCTCCCTATCACAAGAGGGCACATGAAGAAACCTGGAAACAAATAACACTAATGAAAGGAGAAGCTGTTAGACCAAGGTCAGAGAAAAGATCAGCTCTGGCCTGAAGGACTTTACCTGAAATAAGGACTAGGGTGAGAAGTTATGCTTTGTAACAATTTCTATTAGTGTATTAAGCTTAGCTGTCATGTTTTGTTTATTTTAGCTTAGTAACTTATTTTCATCAGTCTGTCATCACCTGCAATCACTTAAATCCTACTTTTTATACTTAATTACATCACTTTTGTTTATTATCAAATCCAGTGTAAATTGTTGTTACGAGGGGGGAACCACAGCTGTGCATATCTCTCGTTCATTGATAGAGAGCAAACTTTATGAACATTCTCTATGTAAAACTTTTACACAGATTAAGACAGATTTATTTGGGGTTTTGGTCCCTTTGAGGGCTATGCTCCTGGATGCTGACAAGTCCCTGTAACTGAGCACTCCCAAAGCTGAGCTATTATCAGCATTTGCTGGGGGAGACTGTTACCCCAACTATGTGCCTTTGCTGGAGGAGATCAGCACTTCTGACCCAGCAGGACAAGTTCATGGGGCACCACAGAGGGCAGGTAGATGGGTTCAGTTTTATGATCAGCACATCAGGTGACAATTCCAAGGGGATCTCTGTGATCCAACCCATCACAAGAACTTTCTAGCCCCATATGGAATTTCTTTTATTGATAGTCACGGCTGCCAGTCACCATCAACCTTCACTCACCATAACAGAAATGTTGAAAAAGAGGTTTGTAAGTGAACAAACAATGTAGGACATGATGTTAACAGGCTCCTTTTGGTGAATTGTGCTGAACAGCAATGATGCTGATGGCCCTGTCATGCACCGCATCAGAGAGATAAGGTGTCATCCTAGAAAAAATAGGGAGGATTTGATTTGTGGAGTGCTCAATCAATCAGTGAGTGAGTGCAAACATCAGGAATAATGCTTGGAAATGGAGCTGAGGAACCACAAGGACAACTGGGTCTTCGCAAGGCAGCCCACAGAACACATGATCAAGGTGATGGAGAACCAGACAGATCCTCAAGTGTTTAGTGTAGCAGTACAGTGAGCCAACAGCATCCCTCTCTCAAAATGTATGTCCAGCAACCCCCTCCTGTACCCTCATATTCCTTTTCTCTCTCTGGGGGTATGTCTACATAGCACACTTATTTTGAAATACGCTATTCCAGAAGAAATACTCCAAAATAGCTTATTTTGAAATAGCATGTCTTCACTACAGGGAAGCCTCAAAATTAGTCAGAGGCAGGCTCTCCTAAAGTGGACATGCTACCTCGATTTAGAGCCCCAGGAGGCACTCGGGAGTAATTACTTTGAATGGCCCTGGGGAGAAGCTATTTCAAAATAGCAGCAGTGGAACATCCACACTACAGCTATTTTGAAATAGCTATTTTGGAATAGATGTTATTCCTCATAGAACAAGGTTTACAGAAGTCGGAATAAGCCTCCTGTTGTTTCAAATTTATTTCAAAATAATGGAATTGCTGTGTAGATCCTTACATTGTTATTTTGGAATAACGGCACCCTGGGAGTCCTCATTTTCCTATGCATTTCACACATTCTTCCAACTTTGATTATGACAGCTGGACCCTACATTCATTTGAGAATTGTAACCCTTTGCCAGCATTCCTTTATTTGGAGTCAAGAGATGCTTTATTGCATTTCAGTGTGCTGTTTTCTGATTAATAAAGTCACACTTTTATAATGGTTCTACAGTTTTATTTGTTGTTTAACAATCTCTCAGACCAATCACTGCGACTCCAGGTGCAGGCTTTAAAGGCATGTTCCCAGCTATATGCTGCATTGGAGAGAGGGGGCTTGGAAGCAACTGTAACAGAGGTTTATTTCAGTGTCCCGCATTTTAAAAGTGTATCCTCAAAGCCTCCCTGATGTTAACAGCAGCTCTCTGAGCTCCTCCAACAGGCCTGGTATCTGGCTGTTCAAACTTGGCAGCCAAACACTATGCCTTGGTGTTCCACCCTGGAGCAAACAATTCCCCCTTAGATTCATACAAATTATGCAATGTGCAACAAAATGAATGGGGGACTAGGTACTCCCTTTTCTGGACATCCCAGCCATTCAATTAACTAAATCATCTGTAAGGGATAAAACTTTAGAGAGTTGGTCCTAAAGAGTCTCCCTGAATTCTAGGGAAGCAGGAAATGTTGGCAGGAAGCCAGGAGAGCCAATGAAAACAAAATGTAGTTTTTTGAATGGAAAGCAATGATCTTTCTGCTGTAATCTTTGTGTGATCAGAGCCAAGCTGGGAGAGATGAGTTAAGCCAGGGAAACAGGTCGTGGAATTTAGCAGTGATATCCTTGCCTACGGAAGCACTAAACCTTGGAACAACAGATATGTGAGTAGAACAAGGAATGTTTAGTCAGACACAATAAGGTTATTTTCTTTATGTTTGGCTTTGTTGAACTCCTCTGTGCTGAGCCCCAGTATCCCATGTACACTGTAACTTTTTAATTGAATCCCAAGGAGGCAATTCTCTCTTTTCATTTTGTCTTTTACAGTAGCTTTGTAACACCTAACACCCAAGCAATGCTTTCCCAAGTAGGTCGTCTTTGTTTTGTTAATAACATCACCTTTTTAAGACTGTGATCTGAATTCTGTGTTCTAGAAGGCAAGAGGTTCTGTGTGCACGTGCCTAAAACTGACAGCTTAACTATTAGGAAATACAGTTTATTTTCAAGCTCTCTCCTGAGGGAGGGCTAAAGAGCTTGAGGGAACCCCACAGGAAGAAATTCTAAAGTGCATCTTCTCGGGTTTTCAAAGGAGTTTTTGCATTTGGTTGGTAGCAGTGTACCACCCAAAGTCAGGGAATCTGTGACCTTACGGAGTTTTTTTAAGCAGAAGTATTTAGTGGCAGGGTGTTTTAAAGTCTTCTACAGGCCCCACCTTCTGCACTCAAAGTGCCAGAGTGGGGAACAGTCCTGACAGCAACAAGCTGTGATAATCATGGAAATATTGTCCTCAAGCCAAGTCCAGCCTGCCAGAGAGACACCTTCAATCTCTCAAAGGCACATTCGACCACCATGCGGAATTGTTCAGCTGGTTGTTAAAATACTCTTTACTGGTTTTGGTGCCCCATGTATGGTTTCGTGAGCTAGGGCTGTGAGGGATAAGCTGGGTCTCCCAAGATCACAATGGGCATTTCAGCATCCCTCACCGTAATATTCTGGCCAGGAAAGAAAGTCCCCTCCTGCAGCTTCTGTACAGGCCAGTGTTCCTGAACATACATGCATCATGCACCTTTCCAGACCATCCCGTATTGATGTCTGTAAAACACCCATGGTGATCCATAAGTGCCAGTAGCACCATTTAGAAGTCTCCCTTCCTGTTGATATTCAACGGCAAGGTGGACTGGTGCTAAAATCTGAATATGTGTACCCTCTATTAGCGGAAAAATACAGTTGGGAAATCCATGTTTGTAAAGCCATCCACTACGTTATACACATTTACCTGAATCACCATTCTCCACAGCAGAAGATTGCAGCTCTTGATCACTTACCAAATTCTAGGAGTGGCCCTCCATCAAAAATTATTGCATATCCCAACAATAAGGCATGTCCTCTAAACCTTTAGTTATTTTCATGTCTCTTCTCTGAATGCTCTATGATTTATCAACATCCTTCCTGAATTGCGCAAAAAGGCTTGTGTGGACAGGCAACAGGAGTTTCTTATGCAAGAAACTCTGATGGTTAAAATGGCCATCAGAGCTTTCTTGCACAAGAGAGAGCCCACGCTGCCATGGACGCTCTTGTGCAAAAGCACATCTCTTGCACAAAAGCACGTGGCAGTGTGGACGTGCTCTTGCGCAAGAACTCTTGCACAAAAAACTTTTTGTGCAAGAGGCCTGCAGCGTAGATGTAGCCTCACTGTTGAATCATTTCGAACTGGACTAAAACAAGTTTCTAGGGAATATCAAGGAGGTGGACTGGATCAATGGATCTAAGACTCTTCCAGACCTTGGTTCAATAATGATCTTAAAACATTCTTCAATTTGCCCTGTAGGAGATATTCATTTTTGGATCAATTTCCACTGCTCAAACCCTAGAATTCCACTGCTTGGTTCTTAAAACTTTTTCTTCTAGGGACCAGCTATATGGACTCTGCAAACAGGGAGCCAGTGTTTCATAGCTTGAGAATCACTTTGCTAGATAATGTACTGGATGGGATTTTGCCTGACTCAAATTGGGTGAGAGGAATAGGAAGAAGGAAAAAGTTATGGTCATTGAGTACAATATAACTAGGGCTTAATTTGTGTCAGGGTGGAGCCCTAGCACCTCTGGGCTTGGTGGTTCATAGCACTAGTACTGCTGGGCTTCCTGCATCAGTTATTAATGTAAAAAAAATTGCTTAAGCCTTGGCACCTAATTTCCTTAGCCCCAGCACTTCTTTCGTTACAAATTAAGCACTGAATATAACATTATCTTTGGAAAATCAAATATTTGTTTACAATTAAGGTCTCCACTGAAAGGACTGTATTCTCTAACCTCTTGCTTTATGGGTTAATTAGATGTTATTTGTGCACCGCAATGCTAGTGGTAAATGTAGACCTTCTTTCCTGTGGTTTGAGGCTTTACATTTTTAAAAGACACGTGCTAGGAGAAAACCTTTTACTTTATTAACTTTAGCATTCAAGTGATATTGTAACTTTCACAACCAACTGGGTATTTTAAACTTGTTTTTAAATGTGGGTCTCTGAAATGAGTTATAACAAAACATTTCCAACTTCCTCAAACATCTGATAGCTTGGACAAATCTATTTTTCCAACCCACTCCAGACAAGATGGAAAAATAAAAGGTGCACTTTTTTACAGTCTGGTAGTTTTGGCTTCTGGCCACCACTGTGGCTCTTCCCTTTTACCAGCTGAGTAGCTGATCTGTCAGCGATCAGGTTGGAAGACTGGCATGAAATCCTGGCCTCTGTGAAGTTAATGGAAGTTTTGCCACTGATTTCACAGGGCAGAATTTCACCCCAATGAGGAATCAAGTTCCAGCTGTTGGGTGAAGTTTCCTTCTCTCTTCTGGTGTCCAAACCACTTGGAATTAAATCAGATATGCAGGTAAGCACCAAATTCAGGGCCAGCTAAGATATGTTGTTACATCTGAGTAACAAGCCTCAGGCCTGGTACTTGAGTGAGGTGCCCTCAAAGAGGCCATGAAGGGCTTAGACATAAAGTTCCTTTGGTGGCTTCGGTATTTCACCCAACAACTGGAACTTGACTCCTCATCAGGGTGGAATTTTTGTACTTATAATCCCTTAAGCCACCACCATTCTCAGGGTGGAAGCCCAGGTTCTTTTCCCTCCAGAGATCAGGGATTCAGGCTACAATTTCTTCCTGGACTTCACTGGGATCACCTTAGCAAGCCTGCATTTGATTTAGCACCTGGCCCCTTGTTTTCTTCTGGGAGCTATGACAGGGATACCAGTGACTAGCCTGCCTTCACTTCACAAGGTATTTATTTAGAACAAAAAGCTTGAGAGAGAGAACATATCCTGAAAACCATAAATAGCTCGCATGCCTGCCTATCTCACTAGGTGTCACTCCCAGAGACCCTGGTAGATTTCAAATTCCTTCAGATCCTCCAGCAGAGTCTCTCCTCATGGTCCCTGAATCATATCAATGCTTGCATTCAGTGTGAGTCACCCCTCTCTATATCAGGCTAGTCACTTCAGGAATCTCAGCTCTTTGTTTACTTTAATCTGGACAAAATCAATATATGCCCTTTCCCCCATGAATGGTACCTTCTGCAGACTTGTTACCTAAGAATTTGTATTATCCTCCAGGCCTTTAATCTGTGATCGTTTTTTCATGTTTTAGGTTACTTCCCCATAGTCATGGCTTCAAAAAACAAATTAACCTCATCTGTCCTAGCAGGTAAAAATACAAGTGAGAGGAAATTGACTCTTACCTGGTTTTCCATTTGAAAAAAATAAAAAATTGCTCAGGTTTTCACAAGGTTTAATAGCTTGCTATCTATTACATATAACTACGGTATGACCCATGCCTTGCTGCAATTAATAGACAGACTCTGTTTCAGTGGAATTTAGATCAAAGTCCTGGAGGAAAAAAAGACAGGTACAAAGAGGAAATACAATTGTTACAAAAAGAAAACACAAACCTTAGTGCCCTCCTTCCTGGATTAATCTGGGTTTTATACTTCCATAGCTCACTGAAAACTAAAGAGAATATTCCTTTTTGGTCTTTTTCAGAGTTTCCCAATAGTCTGTAAGGGTATGTCTACACTACCACGCTAGTGCGAACTAGCGGGGTAATGTATGCATACCAAACGTGCAAATGAAGCCCGGGATTTGAATTTCCCGGGCTTTATTTGCATAAGCCGGCCGGCGCCATTTTTAAATGCTGGCTTGTTTGAACCCCGTGCCGCGCGGCTACACGCGGCACGGGCTAGATAGTTCGGACTAGCACGCAGACGAGGCGTACAGATAGTTCGGAATAGCTTGCTAGTCCGAACTATCGAGCCCGTGCGGCGTGTAGCCGCGCGGCACGGGGTTCGAACAAGCCGGCATTTAAAAATGGCGCCGGCCGGCTTATGCAAATAAAGCCCGGGAAATTCAAATCCCGGGCTTCATTTGCAGGTTCGGTATGCATACATTACCCCGCTAGTTCGCACTAGCGGGATAGTGTAGACATACCCTCCAGCACTTTGGAGAGAGAAAGAGAAAGAGAGAGAGCATGAATAAATAAATAACAGTACTATTTCCTCTGTTGGTTTAAAGCAGATCCCTAAAGATCAACAGACAAAGTTTTTTCACCTTAGATGCAAATCCTCTAAAAGTAATTTTTGAAGCAAATGTTACTGGAGATCATTAAGTAGGTCAATGCAGAGCCATTTATTTAAGAGACACTAAGAGAACTGCTAGAAACTGAACAAGTATTCCATAAAGTATCAGAATAAGAGCATAAGGACTTTTTTTCTCTCTGTACCTCAGTATCTTCACTTTCTTAAATTAAATACTTCTATTTGCATGTTAGAAAATCATGTAGGAGTGCTGTCATTTAAATACTACAGAAAACTGAACTTAACCACAGACAATGGAAACTGAATGACCTTTTAGATATTAACCAGATCTCAAGTGAGTCTTTCACATGCAAATTCAGATAAATATCACTCTGTAATAAGCAATGCATATAGTCTATAACTTCAGCTTGCAGTCCAATGCACTTGGAAATCTATCTTGTCTACACTCCATAGCAGACTGAAAGGCCTCTTCACCCTTTGATGCATGCATACAAGCCTATTAGTGTTCACAAAACCACACAGGTGTGTATGAAAAGGAAACAAGAGGGTTTTTTAACCTACAACAAAGGTATAACTTGAGAGAGAAAATCAAGAATCAGAAAATTCAAAATGTGTGCTCCGTTCTTTCACACACACACATTAAAGACTCATTTATGTATATATGAACATCTGATTCTCATATGTAACTTCCTTTAGCTTTAGAAATAAACTTTAAAAATGTTTAGTTTTTATACAAGCTTAACATTCAGACATTCAGAAAATGCCACAACACTTTGGTTACTCAACTAGTGAAAAAGGATTGCCACTTTTTTGGTGGACAAATAACACTTTTTGTAACCTCCAGGTTATATGCCAGAGTGTGCATCTGGATAACACCGAATTCCAAAGACTGATCAAAGTTGTTCATCAGTATTTCTCTCAGTGGCTTGCTTTTCTCTCTGTCACTAACACAGTTATAAGATCCAAGATTTAAATTTATCTTCTCAGAAAAAATAGTCAGCTGCCTACTTACTGCATCTGTTACATGCACATACATGCACCTCCCCACCTGTCCCAATCACTTTAGCTGAAGTTTCTTTTCTATTTCATATAGGTTCTAGCAACAGGTGTTGAGGTATTATGTGTGTGTGTATGCATGTACATGAACACATCTTATTTACCCCTTCACATAACATAAGAACCAGGTCACTCAGTGAAATTCATACTCAGCAGGTTTAAAACAAACGTAAGAACATACTTCTTCACACAATGCACAGTCACTTTGGAATATGTTGCCAGGGAATGTTGTAAGTTTAAAAAAGAAGTAGGTAAATTTATGAAGAATAGGTCCGTCAATGGCTATTAGCCCAGATGGTCAGGAATGCAATCCCGTGTACTGCGTTTTCCAAAATTCCTGTCTGTCAGAAGCTGGGACTGGATGACAGGGGATAGATCACTCAATAATAGTCCTGTTTTGTTCATTCCTTTTGAAACATTTAGCAGACTGACAACTGCCAGACTGGGCTAAATGAATCATTGGTGTGACCCAGTATGACCATTTTAATAACAGGATGATCATTCCCTAGAAATCTAATTTAGGGTCTAATCCTTATTCCTATTCATTTCTCATTCCTGCCAATTCCATTGATTCGAGAGGAGCTTGGCATGAGAATGGAAGGCTTTACTAGAGACCTTTAGCCTCAACTTTAGCCTCAATCATCAAAGATACTTCAGGGCATAGCTTTGTTGATTTCCCTTCGAAATCAATGGAGATCAATGTTCCCACTATTTTTTACATCCATGTGCAGACTGAATTTTGTTATGTGCCTCAATATCAAGGAAACTTGCAGCCACTAGTTGAAATAAAAACCCTAGATATAATATAGGGATAATTTCTTCAGACAGGACAGGTTAGATATTTTAGAATTCAAAACCAGTGTTCCCTGTAAGCTGTGTGCTTGTGCGGCCACTCAGGAGAGATTCAAATATCGCCCAGCTGATTATCAGAGCATCCATTCTGGTGGTGCTAATCGGCAGGGCTCGACAAATCAGTGAATCTACTTGCCTGTGGCAAGTAGATTTCAGTCTTGCGCATGAGCAGTGCGGGACTGGCGAGTAGATTTTGCCGCGGTTTGTCAAGCCCTGCTAATCGGCACATGCCTCAGTGCACATAACAGTTATTCTGCACATGGATTGAAAGATCTGCACATGGATGGTAAAGATTAGAGGGAATATTTCTCACTACTCAAATAATTAAATTAAAGCATGAGAGAAATAAAAATTATGAAATGGGATGTCAGAGTGATGCAATGATGTCACTCTGTCATCCCACAGGAAAAACTTTTGTATATATATATATATAGATAGATAGATACATTGCAGGAAGCATCAAGAAGCAGCAATCGCAACAATACAATATTCAGGGAGTGACTGTGAAAGAGACAATATGTGTGTGTGACAGAAAAAAGTGTGTATGTTTGTGAGACAGAGACACATGGTGTGTGTGTGAGACACAGTGTGTACATGTGAGAGAGAGAGAGATGCACTCTGTGTGTGAGAGGGACATACTGTATGTATATGAGACTCACACACTCTGTATCTATGTGGGAGTGTGGGGGTGTGAGTGAAGAGTGAGGAGGGAGTGATGCCCCTTTCAGTAGATTTGCACTCACCCGTCTGAAACCTGCTCGTTCCAGCACAGTAGCAGCCACCAGCAGGCTCAGTTCCACATTCCACTCCTGAGCCCTGTTGTGCCTGCCCAGCAGAGATGGGGTATAGGTGGAGAAACACAACCAGACACCAGGGACAGAGCACAGGATGGGGCTGCAGTCCAGGCACCAGTGGCCTTTCACACTCCTAGGGAGCTTCTGGTGCTCATGTCCAGCTTCCCCAGTTGTGGAAGTCCCATGACACCCATAATACGCAAAATTACAGACTAGGGAGATGTGACCGGGAAGGTTACTTTGTGATTTCAGGATGAGTTCAATCACAATAGTTTTTAATGTTCCCATAACTAGGTCTTATTGCTCTATGATCTTTTGTGGGTGACATGCAATAGGCACTTGCTGAAGTTCAACCAGTTACAGATTTCTGTGAGTAATTAATTTTTGAAATTCCTTCAATTAAAAAAAAAGATCTGCCCACTCTGTAAATTATCATGAAGAGATGCCATGAAGACAGCAAAACTCAGTTTATCCTAATCTCAGCTGATAGAGGGTTCCAGAGCGAGGGGTCTTCTCTACACAATGTTTCTGGAAGCTTCCCTTTGGGTAAGGGTTCCATTTCATTGCTCTTGTAGGATACTGATGCTTTGACAGGCCCCTCAAAGCAATCTCTGAGATACAGTGAACATTTAAAAAATGTGGACTAGGCTCCTCAAGTCAATCACAAATCAGGAGTCACCACAGACTTATGAGGTTTTCGTGTGATTTTGTCTTTTAGAACCGATGATACTGCTATAAGGTTGAAATGACAAACTCTCTGTTGATGCATACCTAGGTCAATACTAAGCAGTTTAGTGACACATGAAGATTAATCTCTGCACTACCCAAGTTCCAAGATATCCATGTGTCAGCAGTGCAGGAAGAGAGAGGGTTTATATGAGTCTGTGTTCAATTAAAGTGCTGCCCAGGCCCTTGCACACAGCAGTATTCTGCCATTCAACTGGTTGTCGTTGTTTGAAAAAGATGGCAACTCTCAGAGTCCCTATAGCCACCCATTGCAATGAGCAGAAAGTAATTTGCTGTTCTTCCAGCATTGCAGGCAGATATACATTCTTTTAAAGGTTGGGCTGTTAGCCATTTACAGATTTATGCTTCTTATTCACACTGTGTATCTTGAAGGAGTGGCTGGTTTATGATGTACAATTTGTTGTTCCAGCTCTACCCTACTGATAAAGGTTGAATTTTGAATTGAATGTGTTTACAAAGGAATTTGGATTTCAAGCTGCACCTAGCAGGTGAAAAGTTGAACTTAAGGTATAGATATTTGCTAACTATGTCACTGTGAGATACGCTAGCTATAAAAAGCACTTCAGAATCAGTTCAGTCTCTATTCTCTACAAGAGAGCCAGAGGCTATTCACACAAAGAAGGAATCCAGAATCCAGAAGCAAAGATGTCTGAACTGGAAATTGCAATGGGAATGATCATTGATGTCTTTGACAAGTATTCTGGGGCTGAAGGCAACAAGCGAACCCTCACCAAAGGAGAACTAAAGACCCTTCTGGAAAAAGAGTTACCCAACTTCCTCTCGGTAAAGTGATGGTTCAGTATAGACTTGTAATAGACTTAAAGCAATATAGAGAGAAACACGTTTGGTGCTTTGTGCAGGGAATTGGTTGCAGAAATCATTAGCAATAAGGGAAGCCATTTGGTACCTTTTCTTCTGCATCATGTGACATCATGGTGTTGAAAGTGCAGGCACATCACAGAACTGAATGTGGCAGTCAGGGTTACTCCTTATTGTCAGCTTTTCTGTATGTCTCATTTATCACTCTCTAGTTTTCAGGGCAATTGCATTTAAACAGAATACAGTATTTACTTTTTCAGAAGCCATTTGTTCCTGCTGTTTGCTCTATTTCAGAATTTGTAATTTTATAAGGTGTCATAATTAACTGCTGTAAAAAAAGATTGTTATGTTAACAATTGAATATTATGACATCATATGGGGAGTTTCCTGGTCTAGGCTTTTATAACACACTTCTTACTGTGAGGTGTGACCATGTATGGTATATAAACAGCAGTAGGATAGAGTAGATGAACTTGGAAGAAACTGATTATAAAGTGTCCTCCTAATAACAAATAAAGGGAAAGAACTAATGAAAATGATTAATAGAACAGCATTGTTAAATAATCATAATGTGCTTTTAACTGTTTTCCATGTATATCAATCTCTGTTTCTCTAGACATGTATTCCATGCTCTGCAGTGTGGTACCATGAGATACTTGCCATTCTTAAAAACCTACTATGTTGCATATTTTCTTGAAAATAATAATATTAGAGTTGTAGGGAGGGTTATGTAGAATGATTTTCCAGTTAAAAACACATTTTTCAGAAAACTGAAATTTCCCATGAGAAAATTTCAGTTTTGATTTTAAAAAAATCAATTTTTAATTGAGAAAATCAAAATGACAATTTGCCTGCTGCCCAGTGCAAGGCTCCTGTCTGACAAATGCTTTCCAGAAGGGCTATAGAGGCTGAACTCCCTTTCTTCTCCTCCAGGCTATCTGCACCAGATATAGAGAGCACTGGCCTTCAGCCACCCCACCTTCTCCCCAGGTCTAGAACCAGAAAAACAGAAGGCTGGATAACTCTGCCTCCACACCTCCCTGTCTCAGGGCCAAAAGGCTGGAAAGGCTCTTGTCAATTTCACTTTCAAAATGAAGCTTTTTGTTCCAACCTAGGCACAATAGCGGAGATACCCATTTTCTGGCAAGCGCCAAATAATAAGTCTTAAACTTGGCCATAGCCACTAATAATCCATTTCAAAAATTTGTGGCTTGACTTGCATTTAATTGTGTACATATATTTTTTGACTGTTATCCAGGGTTGTTTTTATCAGAACTTAATTCAGTAAAGCAAAATCATGGTTTCAGATACAAACACCTGGTTCTCACTGAGCTGAAACAGTTATGCATGCATTTGTGAGGGAAGAACTTGACCCATTAGGTCAAGCTGTTGTAATATGGAAGCATGCCTGTACCTGTGGCAAGAATCATTGTATCGTTTTGAAGATTTTTGAAGTTTTGAAGCAGCATAAAGAAGGCTAAACATGTTTTACTAAAATGGACTGAATACCTGCTGAATAAACTTGCCAGCTGTCTACACTGGCCACTTGAATTTCTGCAAAAGCACTGACTTCCTACTATAAGAAATCAGTGCTTTTTGCGGAAATACTATGCTGTTCCCATTTGGGCAAAAGTCCCTTTTGCGCAAAACTTTTGTGCAAAAGGGCCAGAGTAGACAGCTGAGATTTGTTTTCCGCAAAAAAGCCCCGATCGCGAAAATGGCGATCGGGGCTTTTTTGTGGAAAAGCACGTCTAGATTGGCCACGGACGCTTTTCCGCAAAAAGTGCTTTTGCGGAAAAGCGTCCGTGCCAATCTAGATGCTCTGTTTCGAAAATGCTTTTAACGGAAAACTTTTCCGTTAAAAGCATTTCCGGAAAATCATTCCAGACTAGACGTAACCCAGAAGAAAACATACAAAAATTCACAAAAATCTTCCTTGCAAATTAACAAAGGTTAAAATCACAGCTCTTAATGTGCGTTAGGCTTCCCAGGATATAAACACAAAAGTTCACCTTCACTTCCCAATATTGGTTTTCCTTATTCACTGCACATCACTTTGATTTACTTGGCTGGAAGTGATAATAACATTAATTCTTGATTGTTTCCTTTTCTTTTACATCACTACAAATTCCAGAAAAGTGATGGGAACAAAGTCTGCTCTCACACATCCTAGTGCCTCACAGGAGTTACTTTTGTTTGCCTAAGTATAAACCCTTTCCCATTAATTACCAAGGCGTAGGGCAAAATGTTCAAAAAGTTACTTCCATTTTGTGCACCTCCAGCTCTGAACTTCCAAACAACTGTGCATGCATTCTTAGAGCACTAAGATCTGTATGTGATATGCAGTGATCACTTAGGGCATCAGCTACTTGCAAGAGAGCTATTTTATTGTGTACATCTACACATCAAATTAAGGCATAAGTGTAGCACAGGTAGGCACATCCATGGTAGCTTTAATCTAGCATGGGTAATCAGAGTAATGAAGATGCGATGGCATGAACTTCAGTGCAGGCTAGCTGCCCCAGTACAACCTGCCAGAGACCCTGGACACAGACACGGGTCCACAAATAATTAATTGAATAATTGAAAATACACTCATTTATAAAAATACCTAAATCTGTTTATGGAAAAGAAAAAGGAATAAAATTTATGTCATATATTGTTCAGCCAGAACTAGTCACATACCTGAATTTGTAGTTGAGTTTTTGGCATAGCTCAGGTTATAATTCCTCGTTTAAAAAATAACATGAATCAGTGAAAAATAAAATAATGGTGACTGAATTAATTAGACTCTGACTCTGCAAACCCTTCAGAATTCAACAAAGGTAAGTATTCACCATATAACTGCTCAATATTTACATATTTTTTGTATTTGTATAAAATCTAGCTTCAGCAAAACCATGGTACTTTAAAAACAACAAACAGTCTAGCAGCACCTTAAAGACTAACAAAACATGTAGATGGTATCACGAGCTTTTATGGGTGAAGTGGGTTGTGCTCATGAAAGCTCATAATACCATCTACATGTTTTGTTCGTCTTTAAGGTGCTGTTAGACTCTTTGTTGTTTTTTAATTTTTTCCAGTTACAGACTAACTTGGCTACCCTCTAAAGCTTTTGAACATAGTATTTTAGTTAATTATATTTTATAGGTCTGTACTGCCATCCTCTGTTTATTATAAAAATTGCATCTTCTATGTTCATTGGAAACAACTATCATCAGGGCTCCAGATTAGAGCTGATTTTTTTTTTCAGTCAAAAATTCATATTTGGCAAAATCAAAATGTCTCATGAATTTGTGTTGATTTAGCTCCACGGTAAATGTTATAAAAATCAGAAAAACTCAAAACATTTCAATATTTTCTAATCATTTTTTCTTGCATTTTATTTTAAATATTTAAAACATTTTAGAATGGATAAAATTAAAATAAAGCATTTCAATTTTGCTTTAACCTAACCATATTTTTCATACTTTTTGAAATTGTCAGCATACCAGTGCGTCCATTATTCACCCAGCTCTACTCAAGCTAAAAGACCTGTTGAAAGTCTTTTCAAAAAATTACATTCTGAAAATAAGTTATTTGGGCCTGGAAATTGTCATGTTTAATCTCAGTCCAAAGATGAATTGTTGTGGACAGTTTGAAATAAGTTGGTCAATTGTAATTATGATAGACTGAAAACAAAAGGACATGACCAGGACACTATTTTTTCATCCCATAACTCAAAATTAGCTTTACTAATGCTTTAAAATCTGCCTTATTTATGCACAGTGCTTCTGGCTAACATGTTCAAGTCACTAAGATCAACTGGAACACTCAAGATGAAAATCCCAAAATGTTCACATGAGAGGCTGCACACAGGATGTTCTCTGTGAAGAGACCTTATTTCAATGCTTCCACTCTTGATGGAACAGAGCTTGTTCTTTGACCTTCTAGTATATTTAAAATACATGTATTTCATTAAGGTTCTATTTATTTATTTATGTTGAGGGAGTAGGCTGCATAAGGATTTTTTTTTAAATTCAGAGGGGAAGTGTAGGAGGAAGAAAGAGCCTGAAGCATGGACCTGGTGCTTGAACAAAAGTAAGCAAGAGTAATAGACAGGCCATGTCAAAAGCAGATATTTACCTGTAAGTCAATGTCTCTTGGCACTAGAACTGCTAGCACTGATAGAAGCACATGAAGTATGTAAATACATTCCACCAGGACTGTACAGAGACACCCAACTGAGTACATGGTAAAATAGTTTGAAACAACAAGAGTGAAAGCATAACAAAAGGTAGTGAATAGGAATGCTTTGGAGCAGTGTTTCTTAAATTGTGTTCCGTGGCACACCGGTGTGCCACGAGGCAGTCAGAGGTGTGCCCCGGAGAACAACAGAATTCAAAATGGCCACCAAAAAAATCCTTGGTGTTCCTCATTAAAAAAAAACTATTGGTTGGTGTTCCTCATTCTTAAAAAGTTTAAGAAACACCACTTTGGAGAAAAGTACAAGGAGAGGTACCAATTGTGTCATTAGTGCATAAAATAATATGTGCAATGGGTATCATAGATAGTTAATTTCTATCTATAAATATTGGGGTACCTTGATTTAATTATTTGGCCAGTTTAGGGGGGCTTAGTGAAATCCATACTATCGATTGAGCCTTGTCCATTGTCCCAGGTACAAATACATAGGGGCTCAAAGGTCATCTGGCTACCGACACCTATTAATGTACTCCATTCGACAATAAACCTGACTCAGGTGTCTTTGTATCTTATTTGAGACTGTGGTCTTTGGGGGCTCTTGTGAAGTCTATTATGCTAGCTACCTGCACAAAGCTGGCATGATATATATTGGGAGCATATAAAAATGCACACAGCCAAATGTTTATCATCACTGATGAAGCAGATCTGTCAGGACACCACACCAGTGAATCTTGAATTTATTATATTGCCATCTTGAACTACTACAGGAAGATTTTAGCTGGGGTTGGAATATCTAGTTAAATATCTTTAGCATTATGCAAGTTTGATCTTTAAACAAACGCAAGTAGAGTACATGCACCTATAAATTTATTGATAGCTACAGGATTTATTTATTCTTTCCATGTATATAAATTTAAGGACAAGATTTGGGTCACACGCCTTCTAAATGACTCTGTCTGTCTCTGTCTCTCTCCTGCTCCAAGGCATTGTCCTTAATGAGAGGAGAATTTAGGCCCCATACTCTTCCAAATATTGTTCTGTTTTCTCCAACAAGATCGACAAGTTACACCATTATCCTGATTAAATTATTGAGCCTTGCATTAGCATTCACATAACACCTGTTTCACAGTTCCACATATCTTACTATGAGCTAGTGTAATGACTCAGCAGAAAAAAAGCCTTGGGGAAATCAACAAGGATTTTTTTTTCCTGAAGGGATATCTATAACCAGAAATCAAAACAAGTTAACTGAAGCAAAACACAATAATAGAAAATATGTTAACTCTAGATTTAGCCAAATCCGATATCAATTAAATTTGTGAAGCCCTTTTCTTCACCCCCGGCCCCACATATTACTCCTTCTGCCTCCCAGGCAACCCATCGGTGGTTAGTTAGTCTCTTAACCACCTGTGGAAAGAAACTGAACTGAAGTTAACACTTTCGTAACTGGGGACCAGGTGGTGCCCCTATGTTCAACACACACTTGTACTAAGATATTTGGATGCACATTCCATTATGTCTGTTGTTCAAGTTATTTATAATTTTGCTGCTGCTTTTAGGGCCTCAGAATAAATTGCATGTCTCACTATGGACTGCTTCTTTTCTCTTTTAGTCGGTGAAAGATAAGGAAATTGTTGACAAACTCTTCAAGGGTCTGGATGAAAATGGAGATTCTGAAGTAGACTTCAATGAATTTGTCATCTTTGTGGCAACCATGACTTGCTGCTGTCATAAATATTTTGAGCAGAAAGGATCCAAATGACTGGAAAAGAGCTCATAAGAAACTGGTCTTTTTCTGTATTCCATATACTATGTTATTGCTAGCTTTATTTGCTCCATGTACTGAAATACTGTTTAATCATACTTTGTTTACTACTTCATGTCTTGCATGTTAAGTTTCTCCTCCTTCATATAAAATACTAGCTTTAGCATTCTTGTTGTGTATTTCTCTCTCTCTCTCTCTCTCTCGGAAAAAAATGTGGTTTATATCTCTTCATTTTTAAAACTCTGTTCTTATTCATAATGGAGAACTTCATCCTAGAACTCCCTAAGGAAAACAGCTGATGGAGGTATAGTGCTCTGATTGTGTCAGTCCACTGAGCCTCAGTTGGTCGAGGCTTTCCCTCTACGGGATTTTAGAGTAAGGCCTCATCTGCATACACAAAATGTATCTCGTTAGCACTATCAGTATTGTTAAGGTCTAATAGCTACAACCTCTTTAGAGTAGATGTGCTTATATCATTTGAAAGGTGCCTTTATGACAGTATGTCTCCATAATAGGGATCGCATGGTATACATATGTAATATGCATTGGTAAAAAAGCCTTGGGTAGACCAGGCCCAAATTACAGTGTCTGTTGCTTCTCCAACAACTGATGGAAGCACTTAGGTGTAGGGATTCAAAGTGCTAATCAAGTTGGGGGAAAGAACGTGTGCAACTTCTCTTGTTTGAACACTTATACTGTGAACGTCCTTAGGTTCCCAAACACTTTACAAAATGAATTTATCCTCACTGCTCTTCTGAGAGGTATTATCGTTGTTTGACACAAGAGAAAACAAAGGGGCAGTGGAATTAGTTCATGTTTTCCTAAATACATGTTCAATATGAGGGCATTGTGTATGTAGAATCACTGTGACCACAGTGCAACTGAAAATATACACATGCAGTATTGTGAAATTCTGGTCGAATGTCACACAGGAAGTCAGTGGCAGAGCCAGAAGTAGGACCCAGATCATTTAAGTTTAAGCCTGTGCTTTAACTACAAGACAATCATTTTCCTGACAAGTCCTGTTAGGGTGAGAATTGTCTGGCCTAGGTTGTGTATCTTGAAGTAGGACTAAATCCTACTTCAGCACTAATTGCACCTGTGCTAACCACAGCAATTCTGAAGAAAAGCTGGATGGTTGGTATGTTAATTTGTATAGCAACTCTCAAAGCATCAGCTTTGAGCAGAAAAGGGAAGGGGCACAACATTATTTTCTGGCCACATTGTAAGTCTGACATTCTTCCTTTTGCCTGGCCATCTTCTGCCCCCTCAAGCAGAGCTCACGTTGCCTTCAACTCTGAACCTAGAGCTTGTCTACATGGTGAAGGAATTAGGGTGGTCATCTGATTAGTTTTTAACCATCTTGGTCCATTTTTTTTACTGCCTGGACAGTTGCCAGTGAAGATTTGCCAGGTTATTTTTGCTCTCTCCCTGCTCCCCAGCACTAGGAGTGAAAGGGGAGGAAATACTCAGCAAAGACTTCCCTGGGCGTGGCTCTTTAAAACCAAAGCCTTCCCTGGGGCACTGGACTGTTTCCCCCTTCTTCCCAGTAAGCTCCAGGGTCAGCTGGATTCTCTCTTGCCATCTTTATTATGGGGCCACCTTCCTTGCTGGTTGCTTGCAGATTTTACAGGACCTGGAGCTGCCTTTCTCTCCTGCTACACAAGAGCCTGGAGAGCAGTGACGGGTGGGAAAAGTTACAGTCTCTCTGCCACCTACCACTTGCATCACTGCTGTCATGAGGTACGGAAAACAGGCCGGGGTATGGTTTTCTGTACATCTGAGATCCAGCCCTAGCAATGCTCACAACGGGGGAGGGGAAGGCAAAGGGAGTGGAGGGTGTGGTTTCTAAGGTGCACTAATGTATTGCACATAAAGAGGACTGTGCAGACCGTACTGGTGCACACTAATGATCCCCTATTGTGTATTATGCTCTAAAGCTGCTTTTCTGTCACTCCTCATATTCTAATGAAATACTGTTGTAATACACTGGGCGGAGGAGCTGAGAGAAACCATGCATAGCTCCACTGCCATCTAATGGAAGCAATCACACCTCAGCTGTGGTATAGTTTCTACGCTGCTAAGAACATTTAGAAATTCTCATTAGCTCAAGTAGTAGAGTCCTGTTCGTTCAGATCAGGAAAAGCTGAGTTTTATCCCTCTGCCACTGAAGCTGCAAGTGACCATGATGCAGAACACTGAGATAATTGCAAAGTTCCTACATGGCTGTAAATTTGTAACAACAAACAAATCTCACACATAGTTAATTGGAATTAACAGTTAGCTGCTTTACACTGAGGTGTTGATTTTTCTCAAAGAAAACTTTGCTGCATAGTAAAAATTATGAAAATATACTAAACTCATATCCATCCAAAAATCCCAAACTGGTTTCCTTCTCTCTTAGGCACTTCCAAATGTTTTAGGGTGCCTGCACCATACTTTTCAGATTTTACACAGATGTCTCTTCTTGGTATCTTACCATGGGTCCTCGAAAGCTATGATTACAATAAAATCCTGTATCCTTTCCTAATACACTCTACACCCCTTTCATAGGGAGCCTCTGACACAGCCACCTATCCAGAGAACACTATTTTCCTTACTTTAGTATCAGTTAAACAAAATTACAAACACAAAATTATGTATTAATGTAATGATTAATTACAGCAGTCTAGATAGATAGTGTTTGTTGAAATATATCTGATTTATCTTGAATTTTTCAGTGTATTTTATTCTTGTTTTAGTCTAGCACTTGGTGGTTACTATGAATTTATTTTTATCAGTAAATGTCACTACATTCAACTCCTTTATGACCCAAGAAGCTCACAATATAATGAGCCATTATTGAGCCAACTGGAGCAGGCTGAATTTAGATGCCCAATGGCAGAATTTAAGTAAAATATCTGCCTCCATTAATAAACTATGTAAGAGTGCTGTAGTGTGATTCTAAACTTTATTCACATCCATTTTCAATTCACCTTTCACAGGACACATTGCTGACACACAAACTACTTGTCTTATGAGCCCTGCCCATAACAGCATAAAGATAAACCTTTTCTAATGCCTTAAAATAGAAGAACTTAAAACAGTTTAAATAACAATACCTAGCTCTTAAAGCATTTATCAGTAGATGTCAAAGTGCTTTACAAAGGAAGATAAGCATCATTATCTCCATTTTACTGCTGGGGAAACTGAGGTACAGACAGGTAAACTGTCTTGTCTAACATTATCCAGCAGGCTAGTGGCTGAGCTGGGAATGAATGCCACATCTCAATCCAGTGCTCTATCTACTAAAACAGACTTGTGATGAACTAAAATATTTTCACAGCCATGACAGAATATCCAAACTATTCCTTGATATGTCACTTCAGATTTGCTTTGAAATGAAGTAAGTATTATCCTTCATGCTCTTTATTCCAACATAGGTCCTAGTCCTACAAACACTTCTGTGTGTACTTAGCTTTATTACCAAGAGTAATCCAGTTTCAATGGGGTTACTCACAGTCATAACATCAAACACAAACATAAGTGTTTTCAGTATTGTGGCCTTGCACTGTAGTCTGGAAAGAGTCAACAAAGCTGCCCCAAATCACTGGGAGCTGTGAATGCTCAATTCCAGAGAAAAAGGGAGTTAAAGGGCAAAACTACAACCTAGTGCAAAATATTCTGTTCAGTTTAGTACTGAACATTCAACGAGTGGCTCCTCACTCAGTAAGCCCAAAGAGGAAATGATTCAAGAATAAAAATTAACTTTCTATTCTCACGTCCCCTTTAATGAAACTGAACTTCCCAATGTATTACTTATCCCCAAGATGTTGCCAATGAAGTTACTTTATACTCCTGCCATATACCTCACCCATGGGCCTTCCACAGGACTATGAACTCCCAGTTTAAACCCAAAGTAATCCCAGAATGCATTCTGTGCTTCTTGCTCAGAGGAAGCCCCCAGAACTGTGAGTGTTAAGCAAAATCTTTTTAGGACACTAGTAGGAAATATGTGAAGTAGCTGCACAAATAAGGAGCAGACATCGCTTTGACCAGGTAAAGGGAAGTTTACTTCACTCCCATGTGACAGGGTATACTTACCCCCACACTGTTCTTGCAGGGGTTAACCATGCCCTGCAGACCGAAGAAGCAACACCCTTCGCAATTGCTGGGCATGCTCCAGTGGGAGGCAAACTAAAATAGAGGGTATCCCACCTCAGTCTGGACTGACAGAAGAGCGGAGTGCAGGGGTGTTGCAGTGTAAACACTACCTGGGACAGTGAAGCACACCCACTAGGAGTGTGCGTTACAACACCATCTGTCCAGAAGCTGTCAGAGCCTCAGGCCATGGAGACCAGCTATGCCAAGACCCAGGATAGTGTCCAGTTGTCCACTGAAGCCCATGGGGGGAAGGAGTTACTGGAAGTGTGGCCCGTCAAGTACCCCCAAGGAGATGGAGGACCTGCAGAGTATGCAGCAAGAAGAACAGGGTAGGAAGTAGCCTGGAGGACTTAGACACTGATTTGGTTGTGGTACCAGGAATAGAGCCTGTGTGTTTGGATAGGTAACCCAATGGAGGATCTCCTTGCCACTGACAGGCCTTTGGGCTGGGACCTGGTGGAATAGGGAGGGCCTGGGTCCCTCTACCGTGGCTGTCAACCCCACTAGTGGGTGGCAGTCTGCTCTCTTCTGGCTGCAAGGCTCTGATGCAGTGTGGGTACCTTGTTGGTTGCTAGGTTTGGGCTGTGGGTGACCCCCACTGGCTGCTCTCTGTACCACGGCCCAGCCGAGTAGCTGATGGGACAGGGAGGTAACCTGTTCTACTGGTTACCTCCTAGGGAGAGAAACAAAGAAAGGTGGAATGCCGCCCCTCGCTAGGGGGCAGGACTGGAAGGGATGGTTTGGTTAGTGTCTGTCTGGGATCATGGAGGAGACAGCCTAGGGAAGGGGCTGGAATTTAGGGGCCCAGTCTCCCCCACCTCAAGGGGGGGGGGGGCTGAGGCATCCTAGGCCTGCCCTGTAACCAGATTACATCTGTGCTGTGCTGTATCCTGGAGAAGCAATAAACTCCCTCTATTCTACTAGCTGGTGGAGTCTGTTCGTGCCACTACGGGGGTGCAGGAGACAGGGAAACGCCAACACGCTGTCACAAAGGCCCAAGCTTATTGCTGACTTGCCATCGTCAGGAGACTTGGGAACCCTGGCCGGTGAGGGCTGCCTGCTCTATTGACTGATCACTAGATCATATGGTCTGGCAGCAGATGGGTGCCATACCGATGCCCCCTGATGGAATATATTTACCCTGCAATGCCCTATAAAATGTTTATATTAGGTATGGTTCTAGCATTAGGCAGGGCTTGAGAGTGGCTTTTATTTCTAAAGATTTGCTGTTCTTCTTCCAACTTCTCCTGTTGTAGGAAAGCACTAAAATAAAAAGCTGATATTCTTTAGTGATAGTTTGATCAAATAAAGCAGTTTATAGAATCATAGAATCATAGAATCATAGGACTGGAAGGGACCTCGAGAGGTCATCGAGTCCAGCCCCCCACCCTCAAGGAAGGACCAAGCTCCACCTACACCATCCCTGACAGATGTCTATCTAACCTGTTCTTAAATATCTCCAGAGAGGGAGATTCCACCACCTCCCTTGGCAATTTATTCCAATGTTTGACCACCCTGACAGTTAGGAATTTTTTCCTAATGTCCAATCTAAACCTCCCCTGCTGCACTTTAAGCCCATTACTCCTTGTCCTGTCCTCAGAAACCAAGAGGGACAAATTTTCTCCTTCCTCCTTGTGACACCCTTTTAGATATTTGAAAACCGCTATCATGTCCCCCCTTAATCTTCTTTTTTCCAAACTAAACAAGCCCAGTTCATGAAGCCTGGCTTCATAGGTCATGTTCTCTAAACCTTTAATCATTCTTGTTGCTCTTCTCTGTACCCTTTCCAATTTCTCCACATCTTTCTTGAAATGTGGCGCCCAGAACTGGACACAGTACTCCAGCTGAGGCCTAACTAGTGCAGAGTAGAGCGGCAGAATGACTTCACGAGTTTTGCTTACAACACACCTGTTGATACAACCTAGAATCATATTTGCTTTTTTTGCAACAGCATCACACTTTTGACTCATATTCAACTTGTGGTCCACTATGACCCCTAGATCCCTTTCCGCCATGCTCCTTCCTAGACAGTCGCTTCCCATCTTGTATGTATGGAACTGATTGTTCCTTCCTAAGTGGAGCACTTTGCATTTCTCTTTATTAAACCTCATCCTGTTTACCTCTGACCATTTCTCTAACTTGCTAAGGTCATTTTGAATTATGTCCCTATCCTCCAAAGAAGTCGCAACCCCACCCAGTTTGGTATCATCTGCAAACTTAATAAGCGTACTCTCTATCCCAATATCTACATCATTGATGAAGATATTGAATAGTACGGGTCCCAAAACAGACCCTTGAGGAACTCCACTTGTTATCCCTTTCCAGCAGGATTTAGAACCGTTAACAACCACTCTCTGACTACGGTTATCCAGCCAATTATGCACCCACCTTATCGTGGCCCTATCTAAGTTATATTTGCCTAGTTTATCAATAAGAATATCATGCGAGACCGTATCAAATGCCTTACTAAAGTCTAGGTATATGACATCCACCGCTTCTCCCTTATCCACAAGGCTCGTTATCTTATCAAAGAAAGCTATCAGATTAGTTTGGCATGACTTGTTCTTCACAAACCCATGCTGGCTATTCCCTATCACTTTATTACCTTCCAAGTGTTTGCATATGATTTCCTTAATTACCTGCTCCATTATCTTCCCTGGGACAGACGTTAAACTGACCGGTCTATAATTTCCTGGGTTGTTCTTATTCCCCTTTTTATAGATGGGCACAATATAAAAAGGGGAATAAGAACAACCCAGGAAATTATAGACCGGTCAGTTTAAGTTATGTACCTTAACTTAGACAATGAACCAAATGTTTCTGCTTATTTCATTGCTTTTGGGGCTCTTCAAAAGAGCTGACAACCTCTAATTTAGCTACCACTTTAAGAAAATCTAGAAATGAAGTTAATTATCCTAATAGTTTCATTTCATTCCATTGCTGGTCTGTTGCAGTAGATGTTTTAAACTTTCAGTAGGATATTGTCAAGGTTAGATCTCAGCTATGACCTACTGAACTTCTTCTGAAGTTTGTGTAGCAAGACCTAGTAATTACAGCTATGTTGGGCTTTGTTTGGTTGCCCTGTTCTCTAACCCAAATCAGTTAGATTTCCAGCAATCATAAACTAACAAACAAGTCTTATCCAGCAGAGTAAAACATCTTTGGTAAGGATTTGAGCATCATGCTTCCAAGGGACTATTGTATCTGTATGACAACAATATTTATGGAGAATATTTAGTAACAACCCTCTTAAATATATTTTTCAGTCTGAGTTTCCACTATCCTTCTTAGACTTACAACATCTATTTTCCTTTCCTCCTCTCACCAATCTGAAAAACCTCAGCTCACATCTCCAGTAGGGCATCCTTGTTCTCTAGGAGCCTCATTTCTCTGTGGATGTTCTACAGCTCTCTGAGAAGCATAGGGGAGGAGAGGGAATATCTGACAATATGCTGTAGGATTACATAACTGAATGATTTGTTAATAAGCTTAATGTCTGTCTGATGACCCTTTCCATGGCATTCCTACAGGTAGGAGGTTTTTTATTAGTTTATAACTTTCTATTTGGGTGCAATTACCAGTAACATTTTCTCTCATTTTAAAGTAGCCTGAAATGGGCTCTCTGAATTGTTAGAGGAGGGCAGCAACTGACTGATGCACACAGAAGGAGCAAAAGATCGCTGATATCTAAAGGGAGCAGAGAAATAGCTAGGTATTCCAGATCAGATGAAAATGCTTTCAGTGTCTATTGATGTTTAATCAGCAAAGAGGTCACTATTGCACTTCTCAATCATCCCTTGTTATGGGGGTTGACCCTCTAAGTTCCACACAGATTCATTAATATTTCACTTTTTTCATTGTAAATAATTAATATGCACATATTAAGTCACAAAGGTGACAGGAAATATTATATGCTAAAGACATTGAGTCTACATCATTCTAAGTGCCCTGCACTATTCTTTTGTGTCACATTTAGCTTAGGAAGTCCTGATTAAGGAAATGAATTCTTCTCTTTACCCCAAGACAGTAGCCAAGTACCGCCCTTGCTTCCCAAACACAGATCAGTCCACACAAGAGATCCATTTCCTTGACACTACAGTACAGTTACATGACAGACACATTTCCACCACCCTATACTGGAAACCTACTGACCGCTACACTTACTTTCATGCCTCTAGCTTCCATTCCAGATACATTTCTCAATCTATTGTATTCAGCCAAGCCCTAAGATACAACTAGATTTGCTCCAATCCCACAGGCAGAGACAAACTCCTACAGGATCTATATAGAGCATTCTTAAAACTGAAATACCCACCCAGAAAAGTGAAAAAACAGATCGACAGAGCCAAAAGAGTACCCAGACATGAACTACTTTAAGAAAGGCCCAAAAGAGAAAACAACAGAATTCCACCGACGGAGCCATGTAGATTTGTTTGTTCAGCAAAGAGAAATGAAGCTGTGATTTAAATAATCGTGGCTTCATTTAAATTTAAATGGCTGCCGCGCTGAGCC
Organism: Pelodiscus sinensis; assembly: GCF_049634645.1. Lineage (NCBI taxonomy): Eukaryota > Metazoa > Chordata > Testudines > Trionychidae > Pelodiscus > Pelodiscus sinensis. The sequence continues at coordinate 112,568,959 of NC_134715.1, forward strand.
GACAAACAGCTGATCTGAATGCTAGTCTGAACGCTAGTCAAACAGCGCGCTAGTCTGAATGCTCCCCTGCCTACATGAAAGCCCTTTATCAACCTCCCCGGTAAACCTCATCCTACAAGGCATAACGGTGAGGTCGATAAAGGGCTTTCAGGTCGGCGCGGGAGCGTCCAGACTAGCGAGCTGAGCCGACAAACAGCTGATCAGCTGTTTGTTAGCTCAGCGCAGCAGCCATTTAAATTTAAATGAAGCCGCGATTATTTAAATCGCGGCTTCATTTCCCTTTGCTGATCAGCCTAATCTACATGGCTCCATCGATGGAGCCATGTAATTTAGATACACCCCTACAGTCCACAACTTAAACCCCTCCAACGCATTATCAACAATCTACAACCTATCCTGAAAAATGACCCCTCACTGTCAGAAGCCTTGGGGGAAAGGTCAGTCCTTGCCTACAGACAACTCCCTAACCTCACAAATTCTTTCCAGCCACCAGGCAACACACCACCATCATAATCATCCAGGAGCTCACCCCTGAAAAAAGCCCTGGTGCCAATTCATTAATGGATATCCAAGTCACCATGTTGTTTCAGACCAGTTCCACAAGCCAAATACACAGGGAACGATTGGAACTTAACTTAATTTACAAGTTTAATTCTTATGCAAATAGTATGAACAGGGACATTGGCTGGCTCGCACACTACCTTTCACATCCTAATGAGTTAACCAACCAAACAAACAATGGAGGTGCTAATTGTTCTTATCAGCCTCTTGTAACTACTTGAACCAGCTACTCAATGTTGCTCTCTCTTTTTCACCCCCTCCTTTTCTCTTTTTATTTTTTTTGTTCTCAAACCTCCCCCCTTTATTTATTCTTGGATCTGAACTTCTAATACTCCAGTCATCTGAAGAAAAAGGTTGCATCCACGAAAGCGCATGATACCCTCTACATGCTTTGTTAGCCTTTAAGATGCTATTAGACTATTCATTGTTTTTTTAAGTTTTTTCTGCAGGGACAGTTAATTTCTGCAGGCAGAAGATACAGAAGTAAATGACTTCAAAGGAGAAGATGAGGCACACTTAATATTTAGGGTATGTCTACACTAGGAAATGATTTTGAAATAACTAAATTTGACTTAACTCCTGATTTTACAAAATCAAAATAGCTTGTCCCCATTACGGGAAAGCCTCAAAATTAGTCCGAGGCAGACTCCTTTAATGTGAACGTGCTACCTCACCTTAGTGCCCCAGAAAGCACTAGGGAGTAATTCATTCAAATTACTCTGGGGAGTAGTTATTTCAAAATTGCGGCACCAGAGAGTCCACACTAATGCTATTTTGAAATAAGTATATCAAAATTAGCATTATTTTCCAAGGAAAGCAGGAGTACAGATGTCAAAAGAAGTGGCCCGTTATTTCAAAATAATGGGGTTGGTAGTATGGACGTTCTGCTTATAAATTTGATCTCTGGGGTATTATTTAGAAATTATTTATACCAGGAATTACAGACCGGAATCAGAGCTGGAATAAGGGAGTTGCAGCCACTTACACCCCAGCCACTTATACCCCACCTGAATTTGTCCTAATACAGAAAGGACAAGAAGGAGAAAGTAAGTGAAGTGGAAGATCAGTCCCTTATAACTGAAGCAAAAGACCCCTGTTCTGGCCCCCTTTTTGTTAACTGGTATGATGTAGTCAGTTTGGGTACGTCTACACTTGCTCCCTAGTTCAAACTAGGGATGCAAATGTAGCCGACCGAAATTGCTAATTTGAATTAGGGAGCAAGTGTAGACGTACCCTTCCAGTGGAACACCCTGTCGGTGCAGTGAGTATTGTATTCGTGTTCTGTGCTGCTCAGTCTTACAGCCCAGAGAGAATGAACACCTTAGCAGCTGAGTGTAACCATGTTTGTGAGCCAGGCTTGGGCTACGCCAATTACTTTGGTAGAGCCAACAGACCCTCATTGTGGCAGAAGGGATTGAACCTGTAATCTTATGGACTAAAGCCACATGCTTGTACAGCATAAGCTAAAAGCCAGAAGAAGATCGGCAAGAGCTGCAGAGTAGGCTTCACTCTCCCTTGTCAGTGAGCTCAGTACTTCTGGGTTAACTTCTATAGTGGGCCATTTTGTTGCATAGCTCAATCACACAAAATGAAACTTTGTGTAAGGTTTGATGATATCTGCTTTAAGGCGAGGAGATCTTCAGTAAAAACAATACAAAATAAACTAGCTTATTTTCTTCTTTAGGGCTTTGTCTACAGAAGTATGGATGCTGGATGCAGATCTACCCAAAGGCAACCTGTTTCTTAATAGCATAATGTTAGTTAAACCAAAATGAGAGAGAGAGAGAGAGAGAGCTATTTCTGAGACCTCAGGTTTTAAAGAGTTAGTTCCTACATCTCACATCTAAATGTCTATCTAGTGATCAGGGCCGGACGGAGGCATGGGCGAGCCAGGCAGCTGCCCAGGGTGCCAACCCACGGGGGGCACCTGATGGCAGCGGTAAGGGCCACGCGGCGTCCCTTACAGCTGCTGTCAGGAGCCACGCGCCCGGCTCCCGCAGCTCCGGCCCCGCAGCGCTGGATAGCAGCGCCCTTGCCCCTATGGCTGCGGGGCCATACACGGCCTGGCGTGTGCGTTAGCAGCGCTGGCCGGGCTGGGCAGGGCAGCGCATGCGCCGTGTGCCCTGGAGGCGGGCCCGCGCCCCCGGGGGAGGGGGCCGCACATGCGCCCTGTGCCCGGGGACAGCGCCGCGTGCCCGGGCCCAGGGCACCAAAAGTGTGGCCAGACAGCCCGCCTCCATCACATCCATCTTATTTGCCTTCCTAAAGCATACAGGACAGAGAAGGAGCAATAAAATCAGCATAGTCTATGCTGGCTCATCTGATCCTGAGAAGCTGAAACATAGATATGAGGAGAGATCAGGATATGCGAGACTGCCACCGGCTGGCACCTATGTTGATTCGAACACACACACAGTCCCTGGAAGAGGAATTTCCCACTGAGAAAAGAATCCCCAGTAATTCCAATTTAGTTATCTCTCTTACAAGTGTAAATTAAGTTCACAACTCCCTTGTAAGAACTGGTCTCACAAAAGACAGACCAGCCCCATTTGGCATGACAGACAAGAAAGAGAAATACGTGACCCCATGAGTATAAAAGATGGGCCCAGCACACACTCACTTTGAGTGTCATTCTACCCTCTACCTGCTGGTCGGGTTAGGTGTTTGACCTCCCGAGGTTCTATGGGGTTGCCCACCTCGTATTTTCGTCTTTCCTAGGAATTGAGGGACCGGCCCTGGCCTGACATGCTGGAGTTGAGAGGCACAGAAGGGGGTAAAAATTGTACCTGGATGTGGTCCTCTGTCTTAAGTGTACACATAGAAAGAGTAAGCTGTTACTTGGTACCATTATTTCTATTTTTCTATCTTTATCTTCTTTGTAACTATTTTTAAGATCTATATTTTGCTAGCAGTATCTATATTTTGCTAGTAGTTAAGAAATAGAGCAATAGCCATTGTAACCATATGATTTATAAGCTTCTTTAATAAACCTGTAACTGTTTAAGTTTTAACCTGACTCCTTCAGTTGCTGTAATAGAACCAAGCACAATTTAAAAGAACTTCAGCCTGTCTTAAGGGACAGATATAGGGAGCCCTGACCGTCGGCTGACAAAAAGGACTCGGGCCGGCCCTGCTAGTGATCATTTTACAGTGATAGATGTGGTAGTTCCCTTTCGCAGATAGGTCTGGGATTCTCTGACTCGCTCTTCAGCTCACACACAATCTCTTGCCAATCTCTTTCAACTGAAGTGGGTTTTGCCCATGAAAGCTCATGATACTATGTATATTTTTGTGAGTCTCTAAGGGCTCATCTAGAGTACGCTAAAGTGTCGAAAGAGGATATGCAAATTCCACGCAAACTTGCATATCTTATTCTGATCTCACTTTCGAAAGTGGCGCTTTTGAAAATGAAAGTAGTCTGGATGCATTTTTCTTCCTCAAAAAATGAGGTTTACATGGCTTTTAGAAAAAGGGCTGGGAGTTGCCGAAAAAACTGCTTTCGAAAGTGAGATTGGAAGAAGATATGCACATTCCCACGGAATTTGTATATCCTCTTTCGACACTTTAGCATAGTCTAGATGAGCCCTAGGAGTACATCTACACTGTGGTGCTATTTCAGGATACTTCTGATATCCCAAAATAGCTATTCCACGTCTTTGAAACAAACCTGTTATTTCAAAATATAATGGGCTTGTAATTCCGTCATCCCTGTAAACCTCGTTCCATGAGGGTAAAGGGATGTTTCGGATTACTAGCACATGTTAGTTATCTTGCCATGGAAAAAATCCTAGTGCAGGCTAGAATCCTGTAGTGTTTACCATGAGATAGCTAACCATGGTCTGCCTTGCACCTACCACATCTGAATGACCTCATGTAATTACCTTGTAGTAAAACTACAGTCCCTTATCTCCACTAGCATTTTAGATAAATATCATATTCATACTGATTACCTCTCTGTAAAACCAAACAAAAAAATCCCTTTTCGGCAGTGAAGACATACCTCAGCTGGTTGAGGTAAACCTTATGCTATGTTAAAACTACAACTTCGCTTGTTTCCACTAGGGTTTTAGCATGTATTAAAACACACCTTTTTTCTTAGTGTAGACAAGACCACAGTCACACCAGTGCAAGCCAAACAGTGTGAACAGAATGATATAGTTAGTCCTAACTGCCTGCAGTAGGTTTTCATCTGATGATAGGTGTTCTTTCTGTTTGTTCTTGAAAAATATCTGCTCCTGTGAACTGTTTCTCCCAGATTAATGTTGTGACTATTTTCTTCCACTATTTGATCTGAGGAAGTGGGTCTGGCCCACGAAAGCTCATCCTCTAATAAACCATCTTGTTAGTCTTTAAAGTGCTACATAGTCCTGTATTTTGTTTCAGCTACACCAGACTAACATGGCTACATTTCTATCACTATACCAGATTAATGTAGATCATAATTGTATTATACCTCCAGCAGTGTTTCATTTTGGAAAGAAATGTTTAAGCACAAGATATTTTTCTTTAAAAGAGCATCAAAACATGTGTGTTACTACTTAGTAGTCCCTCTCAATGCAATGATCAAAGGCCTTGGAACATTTGCAAACAATAAGTATATAAATATCAAGGCCTTGTAACTACCCATAATTACACTGTACTAAACATCTTGACTCAGTTACTTTCATTTTTCCATTTATGACTTTGTAAGTTTCGGAATTCTAAGATTGTTTCATATTTAATTAACAAAATATGTTGGCCTATTGATTCAAACAGAGCCATCAACTGGAGCATTATCATACAGTACGTTATAAGGGTTATTTTGTCCTATGTAAGTAGGCATTTAAGTTAGTAGTTGTCAAGGGTCTTCATTACTTGCAATTATACTACACAGCCAGTTCAGAAGTAATCTCTTAGAATCTTAGATTCTTATAATTGTGGACATGGAACACCAAAGAATAATATGAAGTAAACACAATAATTTGGTTTTCGAGATGGCCTTTAGGTGCTCATACAATGCCCCATAAGCCTATAATATTGCACTAATTACAGGCATTAACCTATAATTTTAGGTGTAAATGAGAGAGACAGTCAAGTGTTCTTGAAAGAAAATTGGGTTCACTATTTTTTTCCCAAAAATATTTGCTTTCTGTGTAAATTTTGACTTTTCAACCAAAATCCAAAATGTTTCAATTAAATCAAAATTTTCTGTAGGGGAAAAAAATCAACTAAAATTGCGTTGGTGGTTATTTTTATCACAACTTTTCATGAGGGAGAGAGAGAAGCCACTTTCCACCTATCTCTTGCAACAAGTGTTATATCCACAGCCTTTAAAAAGAGAAATAGTGTGGATGAACTGGGGTTACAAAAGTTAGTCAAATCTTGTTAGTATATAATTGAGCACTTAATACATGGAAAATTATATTGATTTACAAGCTAATTAATGATCTGGAACTAATTTCTGAACTTCTGTGTTTGAAGGAAAGTCTATGGCCTCCCGCAGTGTAGATTCTGCAGCAGCTCGGTTTAAGGTAAGCCGAATCCAACTATACATTTTGCGTAGCTGGATAGCATACCTTAACCTGACCTGCCTGGTTTATTGTGGACTAGGTATTAGTGACTCCAGGGTTGAGGCTGCTTCAGGCTTTTGTCTTTCACAAAACATTAAAATCTCTGTGGAATCAAAATAATAATTTGTTTTAACAGTAAAGTGGAAAGTATTCTTTAGGGTATTTTAGTCACAGGAAAAATCACCATTTTCAGAAAGCTAGTGTGTTTTTTGTCGCAATTAGCAGGTGAGCTATTCTTTAGGTCTATTTTTGTCCCTCTTAAGTGCAGTCCTTTCGAGAGAGGTTTTGCTACCTGCCTCTTCTAGATGGAATCATGCAGCTCCAATGTTTACCAACCATGTTAACATGACAGACTAACTGGATTTGGTACTTTTAAGCCCTTGCCATCCAGGAATTTGTGACAGCAGCAAATGAGAGTGACAAGCTTCCTCAAAATGAACTAGCAGAGTGGTGAGCTAAGATTATGCTTGTAGGCTTCTTTGGAAGCAATGAATCTCTCAATACTGCAAGTGTCCAGAAGAACAGAGGCTGGACACTCTAGGATGTTTGGAATGCCGGGGAGCTGGAGTATATCAATCAGTAACTCTATGGAGGGCAAGTGGTCCTGCATAGACCTAGAGGGACCTGTTGCCTGTGATTGATGGAGTTGGGGAGCTGGCCCTTGCAAGGCACATCTAAGGCTTGCTCACGCTAAGGGCAGGTGGTATTGAGGTGCCTCATGACCCTGGGTCCCCCCTGCAAGTGTCATAACTATCTACTTCCGTAAGAGACCAGTAGAAGAAAAGTGGGAAGGCTCAGGTGTGATAAGTGTCTGGTATTCTAATCCACTGTAATCTGTTCAGTCAGTATTAAATGTCAGTTATTACTAAGGATGACAAAGTTGTTGGAGGACTGTGGCTAGAGAGTCAAACAATACATAGTGTGACTGACCCCCTCCCCCCATGCTCTATGAAACGGACTTAGGGTTGCCAGATGGTTTCAGAAAAAATACCATACAAACAAAAAAGGATCCCGAGAGTTGTTAAGCAAAACAAAAAACAAAAACAAAAACAGCATAGCCCCTTTAAGAAATGTGTGGTGAGGTGTATTTTGGCCCTAACAGGCAGCCGACGGCCTCCTGCATCTTGCCTCCCTGCGCAGGACTGGACAGCATCTCTGCGGAACCCGGTAAGCATTAGGGTTGCCAGGCTGCTTCCATACTGAGCCAGACAGTCTGGGATTTTTGCCTCCTGGCCAGGAAAAAATCAGGAAGTACCAGGCATTTTAGGTATTTTCTGAATTTTTTTACCAGACAGGAGGCAAAAATACCGAACTGTCCAGCTCAATACCAGACACCTGGCAACCCTAAATGGACTTATGGACACAAATATACTCCAAGGTGGTTGGGACAAATTGTTTCATGTAATATATCAGTCTTTATATTATGATCTGCTGGATCTGTATGCCTTATTTGGTGCATGCATCATTCTTGTGTGTAAAGTTGGACATATATGGAGTATGGAATGTTTTATGATTTTTAAACGTGTAAATGAAAGTCATCAAGGGTGGTTCCACTGCTTGGAGGCCTCAATGTCTAGGCAACCATATGCATATAGCCTTTTATCCTTAAGTCTTAGCAGTGGTTGGTAAGGATTGGACAGGTGGCTTCCCATACAATAAGGGAATCTTAAAAAACAATAGGAAAGTAGGAGTGTTTTGTCTTTGGCTGGCTGAACAGTCCTGGAGAAAAGGAACCAAAGACTGCACAGTGAGGAACAGCCCTGGTTGGAAGGCTTAGCTGGAAAAGAAACAATTTTATGGTGAATTTGTAATGAGTCTGTAACAAGTTTGTACTGAGGTTTTGGTGCAGAATTAGCTAAACATTTTCTGTTATTTTGAGTTTGTAATCTGCTTTGTTCTGCCTGTTTTCACTTATTACCACTTATATCCTACGGTTTGTACTTAATAAGATCACTTTTATTTTCTATCAAACCCAGTGTAAATAATTATTATAAGGGGAGCAATAGGCGTGTACATTCCCCCTTTCATTATTTATTATTGTTATTAATAATAATAATAATACTTACTATTATTATTATTTGGGGGTTCTGATCCCATTTGGGGAGTGGTATCCCAGGAAGCTGGGCCCTAAACTGCATTTTCCTTGGAACTGAAGAGATTCAGTGTCTGTACTGCTTCTCGGGGAGGCAGTGATCTCAGCTCAGTGCCTTGGATATGGGAGACCAGGGCGCTGGCCCAGTGAGGCGGGGCGATGAGAAGCCCCGGAGAGCAGGGAGGCGAGTGTCAGTGGCCTTGTCACCACTCTGGGAAGCCCCACCAAGGGATCTCCTGTGACCGCACCCCATCGCACATAGACCTTGGTAGATAGACATGAGGAAAAAAGCTTTGAAAAAGATGCTTGCAGGTGTGGTCTCTGTTGCAAAGTGATATTGTAAGTCTTCTTGCATCGACCTATTGTGTCGCTACTCAAATTTGTCTCTGGCTGATGCAAGCAGCATGTTACAGCAGCACAGTAAAACCCTCCCCTCTGTGGCACAGAGCCACAGTCAGAGTACTTTGCTGGACTCCGTGCAAGTGTAGACACTTCATAACCTGTGTCGAACCTACCACAATTCCTTGCTCCATATGACAGTGACTGCTCTGCTTGTAGTTTTAAACTCCCCTGCCCAGAATTTACAGAGACTGGAAGCAAACCCTCACTTTAAAAATCCTGAATGTTTTTGAAATGCCTTTTCCTGGGTTCTCACCTTGGTGAGCACACCTAGTAGCTCACCTTTGTTTGCATGCAACTCGACCATGCCTGTTCTACATGCATTGAGAGGTATTAGATTTGCTCCTGCCTGGAGCAGACAAGAAGTGTTGGATCTCCTGGGCCTGTGGGAAGACAACACTGTGCAAAGACAGCTATGAAACAGCTATAGAAATGAGAATGTCTACAAGCAGATTGTATAGGCTGCAGGGTGTAACAATATGAAAGGACTTGAAGACATTTTTAGGCAACATGCCATTTTCTGAGGAGACTGCTCGCAAATGACACATCCTGGGAAACTGTCTGAGAAGTCATGAGGCTGAAAAAAAAAAACATGTTGTAAGCAGCTGGAGTTGTTAATTAACCCTGTGTCAGAGTGAAGTCTTATCTGGCAGAAGACTCAGACACCAATGCAAAGATCAGCAGCAAGGCTGTGTGAAAGTAAATGAACTTTGCCAAGAACAGAGAGAAAGGGAAATAGGAAATCTAATGCTATGCGGCAGACCTGGTGCATTTACAATATGCTGCATGCTGCCAACATCCTTCCCATCCCTAGCTGCACAAGACAGAGGTAATCACTTTTCAGTGTTTTACTGGTATATTGGTAAGTGGAGGCAATATCAACCATAAGGAAACTTTTGGGGTTTAATCATTGTTATTCCTTGTCAGGCCCTGGTGCAATCTTGGATTGCTTATGTTGTTGTTTGGCATCCTTTTTGGCTCCCCTTCTTTAGCCAACCTTTGGTGTTCTTGTTAAACTTCGGTGCCTTTTCCATGTAGTGACGAGAACAACTGGAACCATGTGGTTGGCTGATCTTCCTGGCAAGGGGAATTTATTTAAGCCCACCTTGCCAGTTACTAAGAATTGTCCACCTAAGAGGCGGCAGTGGAAGCTGTGTGTGTCAGAGGCACCTGCAGAAGCTGCAGTAGCCTAGCAGCAGTCAAGTGAATGTAGAGGTAGCTAGTCCCTAGGTAGGGTTGTCTCCAAGGTAACTGTATCAGTGGTACAATGTTTGTCCTGGGGCAGGGCAGGGGAGCAGACAGCCTCTGTGGGCCTTTGGGCAAGTTGCGGGGGGAGGTGGCTCTGCACTCAAAATGGGTTGGGCTTAAGGCAGAAGGAGCAGGGCTGGGGGCAGCCAGCCCTCTGTGCCACCAAGGAAGGTACACCATTCTCCTCCCAGCCCTCAAAACTGCACGGAGCATGCAGCGCAGTACTGCCGTGGCGATTTAAAGGGCCCCTATGCTCTGGTGGCAGCTGCTACAATTGCCATAGTGGTAGCAACTGGAAGCCCTGAGCACCTTTGAATTGCAGGCCCTAGAGCAACTGAACCCTTTGCATCCTCATGTTCGCCAGCCTAGGGAGGAGATAGCAGCCCATCAGCTATCCACCTCACTGATTGTGTGTGGGGGTGCGGGTGGGGGAGGGTAGATATTGTGTGGGTTTCTCTACACTTCGATTATGTGCACTGAATTTTTGCACTCAAAAGTTATATTTTTGGATAATCAATGTATCTTTATTAGATCACAATAAATATTACAGAATGCAGAAGAACAGACAAGAAATCAAACAGTATGTATAAATACACGACAGAATCCATAGCCTCAGGAAAGCACCCAGCCCATTTATAAATGTACAGCATGCCCCACTCAGTTCACAGGCGGTGGCAAAGCCCCAGGCCCAGCAGTACAGTGCACAGCAGGCAAAACAGAATAGATACCACCAACCAAAAACAAAAAATGCATTATTTAGATTACAGAAGACAGACATGCTGTCAAAACAGAACACCCATGTGTCCGACTGTCAAAATGACCTTTAAAGCCTCTCAATTGCATAGCTCCGTGTTGGTTTCTTCTAATAGCCCTGGTGTCTGATTGTTTAAATTCAGCAGACAGCCACGCCGCCTTGCCCCTACATGCTGATAGCAGGAAATAACAGACCATGCAGGAAATAACGGACAGGAACACCCATTAAGATTTTTTTTGCAGGGATCTAATCTAGAAAGTAAACAGTCCCTTCAATCTACCAACAGCATGTTCCATAGCCATTCTGCATCTACGAGCTGGTAGGTCAATTTTTCCCATCAGCCAGTGCTCACATCTTGGGCACAGACGTGCTATTCCACTGTTTGCAGGTGCTTCCTAAATGTCCGCAGCATGGAAATTATTTTTTGCTATGGCTATCAACAAACTCTGGCGGAGATCGTAAAGAGCTCCATGCGTTTGCAGGACTTTAAAAAAATGCCACAAAAACTATGGGACATGGAATGTATTATGTGATGGAGAAAATTGCATGGTGGGAACTTCATCCGTAGGTTCAAGAAATCTCTGGGCAAGTTGTGACAATCCCACACAATGCTGCAAATATGTCCTAAAAGGAAATTGTGTTTTTCATGGAATACTGGGACAGCTACTAGTGGTGTGATGCACTTTACATTGATGCAAGCACTCATGGAGAGTATGTATAGTGCCAGTGCAAATAGACAAGTATCCAGGCACCCAAGCAAAATACAAACTTGCACAGACTAAAGTGTGTAGTGTGTGTAAACATCACTTCAGTCATTAGAGGAATTAGGGCAAGAAAGTATTGGCCCCCAATTCTGGTACAGAGCATACTGTTTAAAGAATATTCATCAGCATGAGTTGGTGCAAGAGGATCCGTGGTGGTACACAAAAGGAATCATAGAGGCTTTGTTATTCTGTGTTTATATAGCGACACTGTTTCAGACACAGCAGTGAAACAGAAACTAATAACCAACAATGAAAGCAAACAAGTCATCAGCTGGGGATCTTGAGTGAGAACAATATATTGGGTTTATAAGAGGAAGAAAAGAAATCAAATCACTTCAACAGCATCATTAAGAAAAGAAAAATCGTTTTAATTCTAGGTTGTACGGGGGGATTTAGAATGAAGGAAGGAAGAATTGGAGACATCCCTTCAATGCAGGATGCAGAGTTCCTAAATGAGCTGCTCTACTAGGAGAAAAGATGTATGGATAAATTGATCTCCTAACCTGAGATGCAACCAGCTTTGAAGGCAAGTTGTTGTTTGCTGGAGTCAATAAAATCACAGAGCCAGACACACACAGCACTGAACAGGCTGTCACCCCTGCTCTCCAGTGGAAGAGGGCACCCTAATAGCTGTGGTATGTGCATTTGATGGGGCGGATGGGCAAGGCCTGCTACAATATTCCCCTCCTGACAATCATCTGCTCCTGGGAAGACAGTGTTGGTAAGCCCTTCTTAGAGAATCAGATCTTAGAATAATATTCTTTGAACTGAGTAGGCAGTGCTGTTATTTCAGGCTGTTTGCAGACTCAAGCAGATGCCACTGCATCGGTTGCACATGGCTCCATCTTTTTAAGTCTTGATTCAGAATCACAAGGACTTTCTTTAAATGAAAACAGATTCTGATGTAATCTTGTGACTCCAAGAATTTGTGGCCTAAGTCTATTCCTTAAACTGGACTTGGCTGCTAAGCAGAACCTGTGCTGTTGTCATTTTCACATCTAAGGTCTATTTTGAAGGGTTTTTATAGGGTGGGTGTGAGGAAGCAGACACACAAAGCACTAGCTTGCAGAAGTCTGTATTTCTTAATGTGTATTAATTTCCAAGCTGGCAAAGCTTTTAGGAAACTCTTTTCTAACTTATGATGAGGTGCATGCAGAACGCTTAGTGCAATGGGGCCTCAGTTCCTGACTGACGCCTCTAGGCATCATGGCAAGACGAATAACAATTGTAATAAAAAATGATAATTTCACTTTGCTAGTTGCTCGCTTGAGTTTTAATAGTTATATTGAGTGGGATTTTCAAAAGTGCTCAGGTTTGACTCAATTCTGCTCCTACTGATTTCCAGGATTCTGTGATAGGGTGTCTACTCCTTACAAGATTGAAAGGGGTTAAAGTGGTCAGGTAAGCTAATTAACTCTACAGCCTGTGTAACCACAAACTGGCAGATTTGAACCTAGGACCTTTGAAGTGGAATATAGGCACCTCTACCCTCTGAGCTAAAAGCCAGCTGGCTACAAGTCCATGCTGTAGAGGTCTCTTGAGCTTAACTGTTACTGTGGTCAAGGTACCACTTGCATTGCTCAGTAACCACACTAGGGCTATGTCTACACTCGCGGCTTCTTGCGCGAGTAATATGGAAATGAGGCCCCAGGTTTAAGATCTCTTGCACAAACCATGCTGAAGCTCATTCGGGACCTGGGGCATTTATGGTCAGCTGTGCTGCCTGCTCTGAGGTCGTCTTGCCAGACTGCCCAAACAGGAAATCAAATTAAAATTTTCCTGAGGCTTTTCCTGTGCACCTAGAGAGCAGCAGAGTTGAAAGTCCTGGCTAGAGCAGTCCCAATGGGCATTGTGGGACACCTCCTGGAGGTCAAGAAAGTCAACTTTCACAGTGTTGTGTCTGTGCTACCCTAAAGTCAACCATGCAAGGTCAAATTTACCGTTACTCCTTGTGACAAGCAGGAGTACCAAAATCAGATTTTAATGGCCCTTAAAATCAGTGGAATGGGCATGGAGGTGTGGCCTCGTTGTTTTGAAAAAAATCGACCTAATGTGGTTAAGTTCAACCTAAATGCCTAGTGTAGACCAGGCCTGAGTCATGAAGAAGAGGCTGCAGTTCTTGGAGTGTGGGACCGGAGTGAGAAGATGATGGAAGGGATTTTGCCAAAGGCACAACTAACTGCCCAGGATAGTGAGGAAGAAGTACTACTAGTGCTGGTGAGTGGATCCCGTGATAGATTATTTGAGATTTATCCTAATATAGAAACTGAGGTATAGTAACGGCTTTCATTCTAGTTGGGTCAGATTCACTACTCTTAATTCAGGCTGAGGGCAGAATCTACCCTTCAGTTATTTTAATCTGGTACACTTCATATTTGAGCCATCTTCACCATGCTCTTATTCAAAATAGTTTACATTTGGTGAATAAAATTATATAGTCAATCTACTAAATCCTTAATTTCATTCAGAATAGATGAAATGTGCAATTGGTATAACAACAAGCAAAAATCTGATACACGTGAGAAAATTATTAGAAGTCTATTTGGTGAGCTAATGCATACTGCAAGATTAGTGATTACCAGTAACTCAGCTGTTATTTTTACTAGGTTATCAAAGCCCATGGGAGGATTTTGTAAAGCTATTTAGCCTGAAGGAAAGGATTAAAGAAACATCTGTTGCAAATGTATCTTCTAATATTCAGAGCAGAATGTTAAAATTAATCTGAGAAGTGACTGGTAATTTCTCTTTTGATAATCATGCTTTCACAGTTTCTTCAAGGTTGATCTATTGCTTCCTACTTAACACATATTCCTGTTCATCCAGAAATATAATTTGTGCCATCATGTGCCAACAGTGTCCGTCTGCTATGTATATTGGACAAACTTCTCAGACACTTCGCCAAAGAATTAATATCCACAAATCAGACATCAGATAGTTTCACAAAGAAAAAACAGTTTGTTGTCATTTCAACCAGACTGGGCATTGTCTCGACCTAATTACATGTATCTTACTTCAAAGAGACTTTAACACCAGACTACAAAGGGAAACCTCAGAACTGTCATTCATGCTTAAATTTGACACTTTACGAATAGGCCTTAACAAAGATGCTAACTACTTTACCAGTTACAAAGATAGATTCCCCCATTATCACCTCTAATATCATTATCTCATATATACTAACCTCCCCCCCTCACCCACCGTCTGTTCTAAAATCTGATTTGTCAATTTTATATGTGTTCACTTTTTTTTTATTGTATCCCTTTGGTATATATGGTCATGCCAATTTTCTTCCACAATTTGATCTGAGGAAGAGGGTCTGGCCCACAAAAGCTTATCATCTAATAAACCATCTTGTTATTCTTTAAAGTGCTTCATAGTCCTGTCTTTTGTTTCAGTAAGACCAGACTAACACGGCTACATCTCTATTACTTAACAAGGAGTGAGGTAATTTCACATATCCCCACCAAAAAACCCCAACTTTTTGTACCATATAGCCATCAAAAAGAAATGGAAATAAGAGAAACTAGAGTAGCCCCTTCACTTTTTTCAACTCCAACTGTTCTTTCCTCCATCTCCTCAGGGTTCCAGACTAATAGCAGAAGGACTAGAATAACAGTCTAAAATACTTCCCACTTTGAGTATTGGGGATCAATTATTCTTCCAGAGCAGGTTCACAGAAGTTACTTTATCCTTCTCTTTAACTATGTGATTTTTTTACCCATGTCCATTGAAGAACTGAAGTCAAAACTGTACTTGTCTCTGATACAGAAAAGGTTGGGTCATAAAATACAGCCAGCTGGTGACTGTTGCTCCTGTTCCCATGCATCCTCTGATGTTCTCTCAAACCTGCAACATCAGGATTTAAATAGCAATCGAAAGATTATGGAATACTCTACCAGCAGGATATTGAACTGAGTAACTTAGCACCCTTCATTGGCCAAGTCCTTTCTCTCCAGCTCTTTTGGGTAAAGAAAAGGCACCCATCAACAAACAAACAGATTAATTACAAACCTATATGAACTTGCAAACTTCAGTGTCATGAAAAATGGACAAAACCAAATTCCTAACTCACAGGGGGTATGTCTACACTGCCACCCTAGTTCGAACTAGGGTGGCTAATGTAGGCATTCAAAGTTGCAAATGAAGCCCGGGATTTAAATATCCCAAGCTTCATTTGCATCTTGCCGGGCACTGCCATTTTTAAATCCCCCTTAGTGCAGACTCCGTGCCCGCGGCTACACGCCGCTTGGAGTAGGTAGTTCGAATTAGGCTCTCTAATTTGAACTACCGGTACACCTTGTTCCACGAGGAGTAACGGTAGTTCGACTTAGAGAGCCTAGGTTGAACTACCTACTCCGTGCCGTGTGTAGCCGCGATCACTGAGTCCGCACTAAGGGGGATTTAAAAATGGCCGTGCCCGGCAAGATGCAAATGAAGCCCGGGATATTTAAATCCCGGGCTTCATTTGCAACTTCGAATGCCTACATTAGCCACCCTAATTCGAACTAGGGTGGCAGTGTAAACATACCCAGGGTTATGCCAAGGAAACCATTAGCAAAAACAAGGAGACCAGACTTGACATTCCTCATCTTTCTAACACTTTTTAATCTATACAAAAAAATTTCAGATCATCATAAAGGAGGAAAAAAGGCACAAATAATTTTTTTTCCTCCTTAGCAGGTTCCCTTTAGAAACTAGGCATAGTAGATTTAAGTTGTGGATGTATGGGGTAAAGTGGGCCTCAGTTGCCTTTTTTATGGGTGCAGTCAATGACACTGAGTGTCATTAACTTTGCTGTACTTCTGTCCTCCGCAGATCTATTGACACATGAGAGAGAATCATTTAAAAGTACAATTTTATTGCCTGATGTAAAAGATGAATACGCAGCGTGAGTGTGGTTGCAGAAGCTGCTAAATATTAGATGGCTTCACTTTGTAATCAGTTGTGCTCCCACGTCAGGAGAGAGGATTTTTAACCTAGATGAACAATGTGATGAAGAGTAGTGGGATAAATCTGCTGGGGGTGAATCTATTGCTTTCCTGTATTTCCTAATTGTGGTCTTTGATAAGTCAGGCAGAAAAGGGAAGACTCTGAGACGGTCAATATTAGATTAGGTTATGGCCTAGGGAGAAGGATGGAGGCAGAGTTCTATTTGGACTCCCAATAGGAGTTAGAGCCTTGGGAGCCCAGCAGCTGCAGTGTCTGCAGCCCTTACCTGACTCAGTTACTCTGAGCACTATACACAAGATTTTTTCTTACTAAACTGAGGGCTCCACAGTGCTCCTACAATGCCACCACAAGCTACCTGGGATATAAAAGCTTCTTGCTTTTTGAGGCTCAGTTAGCGCATGTGCACATCAAAGTTCAGGAAGGCATGGCCAGACTCTTATGTTGGGTGAGTTCAAATCTACACCACACTGACAGAAGAACCTCATGGGCTCCCCATGTTCTCACTGTGGCACTCTTTACAGGGCATGTTTTGTACGAAATCTCAATTATTTGACAGGAGTGAATATGAGGGTTCCAGGATGCTGCCTTGAGGTACATTATCATGTGAAAGGTAATGATCTGCTGAAACTTATTGTTCTATCATAATATTTATGTTGTTCATGTGTGTGGAGCTGAAATTTTGCTGAATGGGTGTTACTGAATTAAGTTGTAAGTTTGAGAATCTCTACTACTAGTTCCCCAGTGACAGTAGGAGGTGATTCGTTCCCAAGAGGGTGTTAAATGACCATTAATCAGCAGGGAGTTTAAACAACAGATTTATAATACTGTAAGAAGGTAGCACAAGCATCACACAATGGAGGGATTGCCCCAACTCTGTGACTCAGCAAATCCATGGACATGTGGTTGGTTAGTGTTTTCTAGGCACATGGACTGAATATAAAATCAGGGACAGTGGCATCATGCCTTCACCTTTCTCCTGCCCAACCTATGCTGGAAGTGACAAAAACTCTAGGAAGATGAAGGCTTGAATTAAGGAAACTGGTCCCAGGCTTAAAGGGGAAGCCTGTGTATAAGAACTGTAACATCAGGGAGGGGGGCGGGGTGTTAGAAAAAAATCACTTGATCCAAATACTGCCTACTCTAATATGGTGTAAGAATTAGACTGCGTGCTTACCTATTATTTTCTTTCATAATATCTCTGATCTTTTATTTCTACCACTTATCACTTAAAATATAGCTTTCTATAGTTGATAAATCTGTTTTATTTTACCTCAAACAGTGTGTTTTGGTTGAAATTCTTGGGAAATATCAGCTCAGTTTCCAAAGGCTTGTGTGTGTCCTCTTCATATCAAGGGGAGGGAGATAGACTGGATAATAAACTTGTTCGGATCACTCAGACTTCTGACCTAGGCAAGATGGTACAATTTTGGACTACAAAGCTGGGGCCTTGGGAGATTTGCTGGCGCCTTTCTCTGTACGATTCCTGAGTGGCTTAGGAAGCACTGATACAATTCAGCTATGTGTGGGGCTCTACATGCTGTTGTGCTGAGGCATACCAGTACCTGGATGGGGTTGCTGGTTTTTACTAGCAAAGCATTTGAGACACATAGTCGAGGCTGGAGAATTAAAAAGGGACAGCTGTAGCCCAGTTCCAGGTTGTTCCCTAGAGATCCCACCACACCCCCCCTGTCACTTCTCAGTGTCTGAGCTAAAATTGTGGTTGGAAACTAATGGAACTGAGTCAGATTAGTTGCTGGAGTCAGGAAAGGAACCAATGATAGCGGACTCATTCAGATAAATGGGCTGATAGCAGTCTGTAAAGAGAGAAAAATAGCTGTGATAAGAGCAACTGGGTGATGCTGTGAAGGGAAAGAGAGAGATCTGGATCTGGGGAAGAATGGTGGTACTTTTACTAGAGTGTGGCATATGAACAGTCAAAACTGAGTGTGCCTGTTCTCAGTCCATAGGGTTGTTCTCAGCCCTAGAGCTTTATTTATTTATTTACAGGGATACACAGAGGAGTCTTTTTTAAGGCATATTTTCTCTAGGGTTGGAAAGTATAGTACCAGCCAACTGCTTGCTTTGGAAGCAACCACACTGGTCTGGAAGAAGTCTCCTGAGGTTGCAGGAGGAGGGGGAGGTGCTTCCATAGACACCGGGGCTCAAGTCCCACAGCCCAATCTGTAATTCTAATGTAAAATATTGTGGGGTAAGAGAAATCAAGAACAGGGCCAGACTTAGGGCCAGGAGACCCTGGGGCAGGATCAGACTTAGAGACAGGGTGCTGGGCTTGAGGGTGCCACAGATTTTCAAAGCCCAGTGTGCAAATGTCAAGGGGCAAGACCTCGTGACGGTCTGGATGCCCTAAAGTTGGGATCAGTGCCCCCGTTTTTGCAGGGGAAGTAAGGCCCAGTTCCTCTCAAATATCCCTCTACCCGGGGTAAATACAGCCCTATGGGCCTAGTCCCAGGGTATAATCCCCTCTATCAGGGTACATAAGGTGCTACAGGCCTAGACTCAAAGTACAGTCCCCTTTAGCAGGGTAACTGCAGGCCTAGTCCACAGCACAGTTTCCCCCTATCAGGGTGAATATGGCCTCACAGGCCTAGTCCCAAACACGCTACCTTCTCTGGGTATGTCTACACTACCATCCTAGTTCGAACTAGGGTGGTTAATGTAGGCATTCGAAGTTGCAAATGAAGCCCGGGATTTAAATATCCCAGGCTTCATTTGCATCTTGCTGGGTGCCGTCATTTTTAAATCCCCGTTAGTGCGGACTCCGTGCCTGCGGCTACACGCGACACGGAGTAGGTAGTTCGAATTAGGCTTTCTAATTTGAACTACCGTTACTCCTCGTGGACATACTCCTCGTGGAGTAACGGTAGTTTGAATTAGCCTAATTCGAACTACCTACTCCATGCCGCGTGTAGCCGCGGGCACGGAGTCTGCACTAACGGGGATTTAAAAATGGCAGCACCCGGCAAGATGCAAATTAAGCCCAGGATATTTAAATCCCGGGCTTCATTTGCAACTTCGAATGCCTACATTATCTATCCTAGTTCGAACTAGGGTGGCAGTGTAGACATACCCTCTCAGAGTCAAGATGGCCTAGAGGCCTAGTCCACAGGGAAGCATCCCAGAATGCTAGGGAGCTGGATTGTTGTGAGGTAGGGACGTAGAGGGACCCCGCCCAGGGCCTTGTTGGCAGTGGGGAGTTTCACTGCCTGCTCAGCAGGGAATCTGGCCACTTCTTGCTGTTCCTGGTGCATGGTTCAGCTCTGGGGCCGTTGCTCGGCAGCTCGGACCCTCGTAGACGTTCTCCCCAGCCGGGGCTGTTGCTGGGGTTGGGGCTGGGGCTGCTGGCGTTGCTGCTCTTGTGGCAGCCATGGCTGCGGTGGTTGCTGCCGGGGTCACTGTTTCTGGGACAGGTGAGGCAGCGGGGGGAAATTCAGGAGCTTGGACCTGTGCTCCTTCGCCTCTGGCAGGGAGCCCTGAGTGAGTGGCTCCCTGGGCTTTTATGCCCAGCCTCCCTCTCTCTTTAGCATGCCCAGCAGGGCTGTGGGGGTGGAGCCTTCTCAGCCAGCTGGGCCACGGCAACCCCCTGTGTTCAACCATCTTAACGGGGCGTGGTCAATCACTAATTTAAAGGGGTTCCCCAGTAGATAATATCTTAATGGGTCCACCATCCATTTCATTGCCAGCGCTTTCTTCTCTATGGTTGAATACTTCTGCTTGCATGGAAACATCTTGCGGCTCTCATACAGTACAGCGTGTTCTTCCCCCTCGATCTCCCGAGACAGTTCGGCCCCTAGTCCCCTCTCAGACACATCAGTCTGTAGGATGAAGAGCTTAGAAAAATCTGGGTACAGAAGCAGCCCAAGGCCGGCTGCAGCAGCTGGCGCCCTAGACAGGGCGGCGCAATCGGCGCCCCTGCCTGAATGGTCGTCAATGGCTGTGACATCATCACGAGGCGCCCCGGCGCCCCATGACGTCATCATCGGGTGCCTCGGCGAGCGGCACCCTATGCAGCTGCCTAGCTCACCTAGGCTCACGGGCCGCCCCTGCCTGGGTGGAACAAGACTGGGGCCTTAGTGAGCCGGTCTTTCAGGGTCTGGAAAGCTCTTTCACACTCTTGTGACCATTGTACCTTTGTCGTCTCTGAATTCTTGGTGAAGTTGGACAAGGGTGCCGCAAGTGTCGCGAAGTCAGGTACGAAGCAATGGTAGTATCCTGCTAATTCTAAGAATCTGCGGCTGCTGGGATCACTGCTTCTGGGGCGGCTGTGGCTGCAGCAGCTGCTGCAGGGGCTGTTCAGGAGCTCAGACCTGAGCTCCTTCCCCTCTAGAGGCCAGCCCTGACTGAGTGGCTCCCTGGGCTTTTATACCCAGCGTCTCTCTCAAGCATGCCTAGCAGGGCTGTGGGGGTGGGGCCTTCTTGGCCAGGTGGGCCACAGCAATCCCCTGCTCCTCAGTGTGTGGCAGATACACCCCGTCACAGCAAATTTATTGTCTAAATATGACAGGGATAAGAAATGCATCAAAGTTGTGAAATGGGCTACAAATGCAATACAAAATAAGGTGTTCTACTATTTAACAAATGGAGGGCAGGGGGCTCTGAGGACACTCCTTGAGTAGGATGCCATTTGGTCTAACCAGGAGTGAGAATTTAGGAGACAGAGAGAGAAAACACTGAGGGACATACATCTCAGTCTAGGTCTAGCCTGCAATGGTTTTGCGGAGAAAGCAACGCAAAATAGGCTCTGCATTTTGCGTAGCTTTTTCCGCTTTTCTTTTCTGGAAGAGCCTCCTCTTTCGGCAGAGCCCTTATGCCTCATGAAATGAGGCATACAGGGTTTCCTAAAAGAGGGTATGTCTACACTACCACCCTAGTTCGGACATACCCAGAGTGTGTTTGCCGTTCCACGAAAAAAAGCGGAAGAGCAAACGCATTCCTTGGATGCGGCGGGGTTTTTGCAGGATACCGGAGGTCTAAACGTAATCTAGATGTAGCTTCAGTCTCTCCAGATGTTACCCATGACAAAACTCCATCAATATGAAAATCTAATAGCAAATAAGACAAGTTGGTGGATGACCAGCATCTATTTTGTCCCTGGTAATTTGATTATAGCTTTTTGTCTGCTTTCCAGACATTTCTTTGACAACAAAAGCTAGAGTGGAAAGCATTGTTTGTGCATTCTAGTGAGAGTGACTAGTAGTGAATCCACAATTACTCTGTTTCTTGTAACAAACACCTCTCCCTTCCTCTTACAAACAGCCTCAACCCATAATTTCTGTGACCAGGTATTCTCTTAAAAGACATTACAGAAGGGAAAAGGATGAGCAGTAAACCTAAGCAAATTACAAGAGATTCAATAACTGCAGGAATACGGTGAGAATGGACAAATGATTACAAACTCCTCTGGCACATTTTAAATGTATATTTAACTAGTCACACACTGCACTCTGTCATGTGACCAATGTCAGTATCATGCTAATGATTTTTAAATGTAAGAATGTTTCATTTGAATAGCAAGTGTACTAACATTCAAAATCAGATATTTATTAAGAATAGGTATATGACTGGGAATATGTATATGTCTGGGAAGTTCTATTGCTCTTTTAGTCCTCTATTTGGAGGGAATACTAAAGATTGGGCAGGGTGCAGGTGGAGCTAGATTGGCTGATGCCAACTCAGCCCCATAACATTGTGACATTTCCTTCCAGACACACATCCTAACAAATTACTCCATTAGTACCTGGCATGCTGATTCTTCTCTCATCCTCAAATTGCCCTCTGCCTCTGGAACTAGGAGTGTAGGAGGTGCTGTTGCACTCCTTGGCTTGAAATGGTTTCCATCATATAGAAGGCATCCCCACTATAGAAAATTGTTTCAGCACCTTCCTCTGGTCCCCTTCCTTCATTGGCCAGGTGGGTTGTCAAAAGAAGCATCTTCTGTGTGGATTGCAACATCCTATCACCATTCCCGTTGACTTATCAACTTAAATCTAGGCACCCAACTACAGGTTGGACCTCCCTGGTCTGACACCCTCAGGTCCTGACCAGTCCCGAACAAGGGAGTTTGCTGGACCAGGAGAGGTCAATTTTGGCTCCTCTGCTGATAGACTTCAGCCTCACCTGGGATCCATCAGCACACCCGACTGGACTTCCCTCCGGGCTGCTGGCCAGTCTCTGCTGCCAGTACAGAGCCACCAGACTCCGTGCCCCCAGGTGGGCTCCGCTGTCAATCCAAGCCTGGCCCTGGATGCTGGGCTCCATGTCCTCCGTCAGGCTCTGATGCTGGCCCAAGCCACTGGGCTCCATGCCCCTTGGACGGGCTCCACTGCTAGCCCTGGTGACGGGATCCCCACTCCTCTCCCACTGCCAGTCCCTCCAGTCCTGCTTCCAGCCTCCGGGGCTCTCTCATCCAGCAACATGCAGACCAGGGAGGTTCAGTCTGTGCCATTAAAATTCAGTGGGTTCTAGATGCCTAATTCTCTTGAGCACTTTTCATAAAATTCCAGTCCATAACCTTTGGGCATAATGAGCACAGATATACAAGAGGAGTTAGTTATGGGAGAACTTTATGGGTCACTCAAAAAAATGTGCATATTCATAACAAACATTTGGGGCAATTATTTATTGCAATATTTTGGCATGAAAATGATTGAATAAAAACGAGGACCGTCAAGCAATTTAAAAATTAATTAATGTAAACTTGTCTGCCTTCGTGATTGGCTGAACAAGAAGTAGGAATGAGTAGACTTGAAGGTGCTAATGTTTTACATTCATTGGGGTCAGGTATTTATTTTTTTGTGCAATGATATAACCAAAAAAAAAATCTACCTTTGTATGTTGCACTTTCACAATAAAGAGATTTCACTAAAATACAGCTGCGTCTAGATTGCCATGATTTTCCGGAAATGCTTTTAACAGAAAAGTTTTACGTTAAAAGCATTTTCGGAACAGAGTGTCTAGATTGGCATGGACGTTTTTCCACAAAAACACGTTTTGCGGAAAAGCGTCCATGCCAATCTAGACACGCTTTTCCGCAAAAAAGCCCCGATCGCCATTTTCGCAATCGGGGCTTTTTTGCGGAAAACAAATATGAGCTGTCTACACTGGCCCTTTTGTGCAAAAGCTTTGTCCAAAAGGGACTTTTGCCTGAACGGGATCATAATAGTATTTCCGCAAGAAGCACTGATTTCTTACAGTAGGAAGTCAGTGCTTTTGTGGAAATTCAAGCAGCCAGTGTAGACAGCTGGCAAGTTTTTTCTGGAAAAGCGGCTGATTTTCTGGAAAAACTGGCCAGTCTAGACACAGCCTACTTGTATTAGGTTAAATAAAAAATACTATTTCTTTGTTTATAATTTTAAGTGCAAATCTCTCTCTTTTATTTATATATATATATATATATATATATAAAACTTTTCCTGCAGGACAACAGAGTGATGTCATCACATCACTCTGTGTTGCCCTGCCCCCTAACCTTGGCAGAGTCCTCAGAGGAGGAAGAGGCAGCCATGGATGGCTCTGGCTTCCCCACCCCCACACACTGGGCTTCCCGCTGGCCCCCAGCTCCCCTGCAGGAGGCCTAGGGGGTGGCAGTAGTGGCTCCTTGCTAAGATCGGGGTGCCAATGCTACAGGACCCAGCAGTGAATCACTGCCTCCGGCTGCCTCGGGCCAAGCACTCCAGTCTCGGCTTCCCTTGCCTCCCACCACAAGATTAGCACACCAGTACTGGCTTCCTGTGGGGTAGGGGGGAGAGGAGGAAACCTCAAGGTTCCATGCCAGATCTGACTTGCAGGGAAGTGTGCACGCTGCTGTGGGGAGAGGAGGAGCTATTCGGGGGAGGGAGCGCCATGAAGCGGCGGGGAGGCTGGGGCTGTCTGTGGCCAGAGGCAGAGTGGTAGGGGCACCAAGAGGTCAGGGCTGCAACTGGGGAGAAGGTGGGGAGGCAAGGGCTGGCTGTGGCCCGGGGGGGGGCAGGGCAAGAGGCCAGGGCTAGCACGGTCCTCTGCCCTTCCCTCCCCGGCAGCCAGGCAGGGGATCTGAGATGCAGGGACTGGCATAGCCCCGGTGACAGGAGAGGGAGGGGAAGAGGCTGGGATTGGCTGCGGCCGGGACGTGGCTGAGAGGCCCGGGCTGGTGCGGACTACGGCTTTCCTCACACTTCCCCCGTGGTCACAATGAGGCTGAAGCTGGCGTGGCCCCGGTCCTCCCTGGCAGCCGGGGAGAGCTGGACTTGCCTACCCCCAGGGACGTTAGGGTGGTGAGCATAGCAAGCAGGGGGCATAGCCCCTAGAATTTGTAAACAAAATAATAAAAAGTGAACACTACAATTTGTATTCTGGTTGTAAATGGAAAAAAATATATTTGAAAATTGTAGAAAAACCTCCACAATTTAATGAACAATATAATAACTGAAATTTAACAATGTGATTAAAACAGCAATTAATCACAATTATTTCTGAGTTAATTGCATGAGTTAACCATGATTCATCAATAGCCCTAATAAAAACATTAAGGGTCAGCTGGGCCCGCATGCTGAATGGTATGTTATTGTACACATGGTCCCTCTGTAGTTGTAGCCTCATTTGCATTAATCCTCAAGCCTTTTTGCACCATTCTACTACTGTAAATGGTTTATAAAACTGGTGTGAACAATAGCTTTATTATTATTTATTATTATTTTTCCAAACAAATACAGAAGCTTTATGACATCAGTTGCAAATATGTGTTTGCCAAACTTGGTACTGAATATTTTTAGATTGAGAGTTTCTCTGTTAAAACTATTCTCCCATTTTGATTCAGTGTTGTAGCAGCTGGTCCCAGGATATTAGACAGACAAACTGGGTGAGATATTTTTTGTTATTGGACCAATTTCTGTTGGTGAGAGAGACAAGCTATTGAACTTACACAGAACTCTTTTTCAGGTACCCTCATTCATCTTGTTCTCTCAGCTGTCATTTGCTTGTTGATTATTTACTGCTTAGAAACATAGTAACAGCCAGCTTAACTTCCATATGAAATCTAGATAGAAACTCTTACATCAGCAGAGCCACGCAGAGCCTCCTGTGCTTCCCTGGAGCTATGCCAGGAAGGCACCCAAACATCCTGCCCCTGCTATCCTCCCCCTCCCACCAAAACTCTGCACCCCTATTCCGCTTAGGCTCGGCAAATACAAAGTTTCTCTTGCATTTTTTTTTTTTTGGTAGATTGAAGGAACACTGGATCTCAGTGAAAAAAATACCCCAGTGTTTATAGCTGCCTGTTGAGTCGCAGATATTCTGCAATCCACAGAACATAAAGAGAGGAAAGCTCTCACCAGAATAAAAGGTGGAAGTGAACCAGTTGTCTACTGACAGTGAATAGCCAGACATAAGGGCTACTACAAGAGCCTAGCATGGAACTATGGGGTTGAAGGAGGCTTTAAAATAGTACTTTAATGGTCAGCCACAGTGATGTTCTGTCCTGGGATATGGTGTGGGTCTCGAGTTTTGGGTGCTGCTAAGAACTGTGTAGTGATTACTAACATTTATCAATATGACTAGATGTTCTCCAGATGCAATGAATTATATAGTACTTGATGTACATTCATAAGTACTGTTTGCTTTAAATACTGTTATGCAGTCTACAATCTAAACTGTGAACTAATCAAGATTAGTTGAGTCTCCAAAAATTCAATTTTGAGTGGATAAAAATAGTACAGAAAATCACTGGGGAATATAATAGTGCCTGGGAGACAAATCCAAACTTTTAACATAAATTAATGGAATGAAATTTTTAAAATTAGAAAGGGAGTAAACATTTCTGTTCATTTCAGTACACAAATGTAATCTGTTGTGGTGACACATATGTTGATCTGTGAGAACCTGGCTGATATATGAGAGAAGCCACAATTTTTATTGAAAAAAAGAGGAGTCTTATGGCACCTTATAAACCTTATGACCAAATAAATCTCTTAGGGTATGTCTATACTAGCCCCCTAGTTCGAACTAGGGAGGCTAATGAGGGCGACTGAAATTGCAAATGAAGCGCGGGATTTAAATATCCTGCACTTCATTAGCATGTTCCCAGGTGGTTGCCATTTTGGAAACTGACTAGCCCGGAATAACTGCCTGCGTCTACATGCGGCAGAGAAGCGCGATTCCGAGATAAACTCCTCAGTTCGAATTAACAGTTAAACCTCATTCCATTCGAACTGTTAATTCGAACTAAGGGGTTTATCTCGAAATCGTGCTTCTCTGCCGCGTGTAGATGCGGGCAGTTATTCCAGGCTAGTCAGTTTCCAAAATGGCGACCACCCGGGAACATGCTAATAAAGTGCGGGATATTTAAATCCCACGCTTCATTTACAATTTCGGTCACCCTCATTAGCCTCCCTAGTTCAAACTAGGAAGCTAGTGTAGACGTACCCTTAGTCTTTAAGGTGCCACAGGACTCATAGTCTGTATCCACACAAAAAAAATTGCTACCCCTCTGATAGTTTTTCTTGCTGTCCCCCAGAACAGATTAGGATGGGAAGGATATGGGCCCTGATGCTACATGAGACACTGCAGTATGCAGGGAGCAGTGATAGAGTTCTCTCAGAACTGCATAGGTTGAATAGTCTGGGATTTTTGGACTAGTAGATCAACCAATATTTGTATTTGCTGCCAAAAAAGATACATTATGTCAGGAATGGGCAATAATTTTTTATGAGAAGCCACTCCAAAATTTTGGTAAGTGGTCAAGGGCTGCACTTTTCTATGGATGGGGTGTGGAGTCTGGGTCGAAAGTTCGGGGCAGAAGGAAGCTTGAGGTAGGGGATTGGGATGCAGGAGAGGTGTGGGATCTGAAAGGGAGCTTGGGTGAACAAGGGGTGTGTGACCTGGGGCAGGGGATTGGGTGCAGGATCTGGGAGGGGGTATGGATTCAGGAAAGGATTCTGGCCTCAGGATGCTGGGGAAGTAGAGTCTAGCACTGCTGGTCTGGCCTTGCAAACAGCCTGCCCACCGTGCCTGGGAGCCCTGATTAATTTGGGAGTAGCTAAAGCATGTTGGTCTCCTTCCTGCCATGCATGATCCACACCCCACCCCCTCATCTTTGCATCCCTCCTCCCACCCCCCATACCTCTCACTGCATCCCTCCTCCATCTCATCCTACCTCTAACCCCCCTCACTGCATCCCTCCCATGTCCCAACTCCCTTCTGGCTCTCACCCACCCATCTTTCCACCTCCCAGAGCTGCCATCCCTATGTCCCTCAGTCCCCAAAACCCTTGCACCTGATCCACTCCATCTATTGCTGCACTCCTATTTATGTCCCTATGCCCCCCTGTATCCCCCACATCATTGTGCACCTGTTGCCTTCAGCCTCCCCCTGCATCCCCATCCATGCTACATCCCTCCCAGCCCCCCCCCCCCCACGCCACACTCCCTCCTTTCTTTTTCACTGCCCCTTTTCACTCCCATCTTGCTTGCATCCTTTCACTTTCCCTTTGCTCCTCCTCCCCCATCAAAATCACATGGCTGGGTGACTTAGCCCCTGGAAAACTGTATGAAAAAGTGTCTCTGTGTAAGCAGATGTACACATACATTGTATGTGTAAGAGTCTGTGTGGCTGTGTAGGGAGAAACATGTATTGGCACAATTGTGTGTATTTTTGAATACACAATTGTGTATATTTTGCTGCCTAACTCTTTGACTTCGATGCCTTTTGCTAGCTTGTGCACAAAAAAAATGATGACAAAACGTGTGTGTATTCATTTCATAACAAGTTTTTAAAAGAACAGAGCTCTAAAAGAAATGTGTTATTTCTTAAAAAGTAATTAAGAATAATTACTAGTAATTGCAGAAGAGGCAATGTATTATACATTTCTCCTCACATTTGTCTAGGTATGGCAAGGACCCCTCTTGCCCTGGCCAGCGTTTGGGCCAACATCCTTCCCATTTTGTCAGGGGTAGGGCTTACAGCTGGTTTCTGGGGTAGGGAGCCCAGCCACTCCCCTGCTGCATCTAGCTCTATAAATACTATAGCTTTGTCCC
This sequence comes from Pelodiscus sinensis, assembly GCF_049634645.1. Taxonomy (NCBI): domain Eukaryota; kingdom Metazoa; phylum Chordata; order Testudines; family Trionychidae; genus Pelodiscus; species Pelodiscus sinensis. Next base: position 112,597,302 of record NC_134715.1, read on the forward strand.
ACCTTCACCTCTCCTGCCATTTTCACTCTTTCCCCCACCTGCTAACTGGGGAGGCTTTTAAAGGCCTCCAGCAGGCCTCTAGCATACTTGAATTAGAGTCAGCTGGCCCCAATTTCCCTGGGCTAGCTCCTTGCCAGCTGCTCCTAATTGCCCTGGGGGTCTTCTGGTCTCTGTGACCCAGGACAACAAAGCTTACAACTGTGAGCACAGTGCTCGTTATCATGGGGACTGGGGCATTGAGACAGTGGCCGGAAGACTGTTAAAGCCAACACAGGTCATGCTGCATGTACATCCACATTGCATTGACTTCAGTATATTGGCCATGGCTCTAGGCCATTCAAAATGGTTTTATTACATTGCCATAACAGGTCACTTATGTCATTCAGACAAATTTTGAGTGTAGGCATATGCATATAGAGGTCAATGCAAGATGACTTAGGTTGACATAATGCATGTAGATCAGGTATTAGGCTTCTAAGTGCATAACTTGTTTTTGGAAGCATAATCCACATTCACCTTCTGGGTATGGTTCACTGTCCCATCTAGTGGCATCAAGACCACTTAGAGAGAGAAAAATGAGTCTAACTCCTTATCTGATAGCCAGCTGGCTTTTAGTTCATATGGTAGTGACTTATGCACTAAGCTTCAGAGGTCCTGGGTTCAATTTTGCCCACAGACAGCAAGGGTCTCTTGGTCTAACATAAGCTTGAACCTTGTTTTGCAGTGCTGAGTGCAGCTGTATACCTTGATGCCTTTAAAAGACCTGGGCCTTGGTGTACTTCTTAAGTGGCTAAAGGAACCCAGCTTTTGGTGATACCTTGTTGCATGGAACCAATGACTTGTGAATGTGTAGATGGGTGCAATACCTCACGCCAATGCTCCAATCTATTGCACAAGTCACCACCTTTTGAAATCTCCTTTTCGTTAAGGGCACAAAATACGTTCAGGAATAAATAGATGTCTTGTAAGAAACAATTAAAAAGAGGTAATTATTTTCTGACAAGACAATTCTGTTATTGTTGGGAAAAATTCCAAGGGCTGAGCAGGCTGATGTCCAGAAATCAATAGGTCATTCATTGGAAGAATGGCAGCCAAAGAATATTAATAATCTTGCAACACCAGGAAAGAATGCACTTTACTACAGGTGGAATAGTCTATATTTCAGGCAATAAGAACTATAGTAACATCTGTTTTACTATTATTTAGTGATTTTAATGTGCTGAAGAACTGTGGTAATAACAAAGGCCAATCACACTACAAAAGAAAATTGAGAAAAATACTGAGAGTCTCCTGGTTGATATTCTCAGTTTTCTGGGTTGTTCATATATTCTGATTCTTTATCATTGTGGAGCAGAGAAAATCAGAATTCCTTAAATGTACTGGTTCTTGACAGTTACCTCTTTCATCTCTGCAGATAGATGAGATGGTAATTATATTCTAGATTCTGATCCAATTTTTGTAACACTAAGTTTTTGTTCTTTTAGGTATGTTAATGTGTCATGTCATCTAAGCTCTCACAGTTTTCAAAATGAATAACCTATGTATTGAATAGCACTAAAATATACCATGGAAGTTCAGTCTTTTCTAAATAGGCCAAGTTTCCACAATTTTTTGCAGTTCCGGTCAGACTAAAATCTCAGTTACATTTTATAGATCTTTACATGCTTGTAGAAACTAGTCTTAGAGGGGTAACTGCGTTAATCTGTATCTGCAAAAACAACAAGGAGTCCTGTGGCATCTTACGAGACTAACAGATTTATTAGAGCATAAGCTTTCATTGGAAAAAAACCCACTTCATCAGATGAATTGGAGTGCAAGTTACAGAAGCATAGCGTATATAGAAGGAAGAAGTTGCTCATGTTAATTAAGCTAATCAAGTCAGGGTGGCAGTGGGTCATGCACAGTATTTAATTTGGAGATGTGAATACCCAGAGAGGGGAAATTGCCTTTGTAATGTGTTAATCAGCTGAGAGCCTTATGCAATCCTAAATTGACAGTGTTGAATTTGCAAATGTATTTCTGTAGAATTGCTGAAACTGGAGAAAGCCTCCCCTCTTGGCGCATGGGGGATAGAGAAGCATTATGTGATTGGTTATTGAGGCCAGGTATGCTTAATCAGCCTGTTGCCAGTCTTGCCAACTCAATTGTTCAATAGTTTCTTGAAGTGGCTGATCTGCAGAGGTTTATAAAAATCATTTTAATAATAATAATAATGGACAAAATACTGTTTTTTGTAAACCTATAATGGACATTTCAGTTTTTCAGGGACACACGCAGGGGTAACAACCCAGATCTATCAATCCTAAAAAGAGTCTGATGTCATTAGCTTTTATGTTACAGATAGATTTAATTTTTCACATTACTTTTAAGTAAAGGTGAGAAAACCTATATACAGCAGACTTCCGATAATCAGACACCTTTGGGACTTAGGTGGTGCCAGATTATCGGATATGCCGGTGTACCAGGAGGTACTATAAGGGGGCATACTCCCAACCATCCCCTTCCCTCCCACCTTATGCTCTGGTCCCGGAGCCACTGGTACAGCCGCGTGTCTCCCTCCAGGCGCTGGGACACATGTGCTGAGTGGCCGGCTTTTCAATGAGCTGGCTGGGATGCTGTGCACAACCCAATTCTCCTCCCCTCCCCTTCCCTTCCCTAGAGCCAAACACCTCCCCTCCCTGCTGTCACCCAATTCCCCTTCTCCTCCAACCTTATGTCTGGGTCCCGAAGCAGCTGCCTGTGCTCAGCGGCCAGCTGCTAGCACGTGCAGGCTGGATGCTGTGTGCGCTGGGGACCGTGAATGGAACGGCACGAACTGTGAGCGCGCATGCGGCTCACAGAGGCCTGGCTATGAGAACAGCTGACCTGAACAGTTCTGGGTTGCAGTTGATGCCGGACTATCAGGAGTGCTGGACAACTGGATGCTGGACTACTGGAGTTTTACTGTATTAGCATTTTGTTGCTTTAGGTCCAAATACTGTATTAGAATCTGCTAGTACAGACCCTTGTGCAGGTTGGGGGGGGGGGGGGGCGGGTAGAATGTGCTAGCAGATTGAAAACAGGATCAGGGCCATAACTGTAAAAGGACAAGACAGACAAAAGATAGGAAGCAGAAAATAGGAGAGATATTCTCCCAAGGTCAGAGGTCCAGTTTTCAGGGCCTTTCCAGATATGACTTGGTATGTTTTATGGGAGGTACCAAAGTCAGCTCTTAAAGAAAAAGAGAGATCAGGATGGTAATCAACTGAAAAGAGTGAATTTGTCTGTCTCTCATTAGAAAATCCTTTTCTACATTCGGTAATATTCTTGTAGTGAATATATATATATATATATATATATATATATATATATATATATATGTTTATATACACAGTATCTCAAATGGGCATCACTACAACAGTAAAAGCTAAGCAGCTGGTCCATTAAACTTCACTATTTTAACATGCTTAATCTGTGAATGTGACACTCATTTCCTTGTACAAAAATCACTCATCACTTATGCTATGTCACATTTTTAATTGTATTTAAAGAGTAAATCACAATAAAATACTTGTTTTTAAAAGTGTCTAACTTAGCACACTTAATGTAACCAAATACATTAGTTTACTGGGATGTTTCCCTCAGCAACTCATCATACAAGTTTTAAAATATAAATTTAGCTCCTAAATGTAAAATTAAATTACTTTCCAAAAGCAGCCACTTAGAGCTCACCAATTATAGTAACACTGCATAGAGCTCTTATTCTATCTTTGCCAGAAGTTTTCTTTCAACTAATGTGATTAGTCTTCAGAGAACTACACCCTGATCAGATAATATGCAGGTTAAGCCTATAAACCTCTTTCCATTTCTCCAAAACACTTGGCACATGATGGTAAATCTCTCCTATTAATCAGCAAAAATTACAGACCAAATAGATTTTTTTCCATCAACAGCTACTTTAATTCTGATGGTGTGTAAAGTTGTAAGTAGAGGTGAAAAGCTACAGTACCAGGCCTTCTCAGCAACCCTCTGTTTAGTACCCTGAAGCATCATGCAAGAAAGAGACCTGGGTTTGATTTCTTATGTCTAGGACCATGGTGTCCAGCCAGTTCTGAAGCAGAAGCCACTACAGTGGCTACTGCTATAGCAAATTAGCCACTCTCAACCTTCCAAATAGCCACATGTGGCTAGTGGCTAGCATGTTGGACACCCCCGGTCTAGGATCAGCAGACATTGGGAACAATATAGAAGCAGCATGCTGAATGGAAGGAGGGAGTATTGTGTTGCTTTGCTGAGCTACTCTTTTGGCCAGTTCAGGAATGTGTGATAGTCAAGCTATTCTATTTAAGTACAAATATTCTGATTACATGAACTTTTTAAAAGTAAATGTATGTACAGTAAAAAGGTACAATACATAGGTTCTTTTAGGAGTGTGGCTCTTGGTGTCACAAAGGTTTGTTCCTCAGTGGTATTGACATCAGAAGAGTTCTTGTTGGGTGTAGTGCACAGGAATAAGCACAAATTAAATTTTTTAACCCTCTTCTTTTTCCGCTGGGCAATCCTTTTTCTCTTATCACGAAAGGTAATGCACTATCTCTATTCTTAGCTCCTTGTTCACAGTTCTAAGTGCAATTAGTTTCGCATCTGTATTACTGTGAATCATCAGCAGGATCTTGGTAGTGAATCTTTATCAGAAAGATTCTACTGGGTCCATTTTCAAGCTGGCAGACTTCTCCTCCTGACTTCATATTTTGTGTTTTCCTGAAATTCACGTAGTGCGTGTGAAAGACTGTAAGAACTATAAAATTAAGTTTTCATGTCACCCTGTTGTTCTTTCTTTAAATTCTTATTAAGGCACTGTAGAAATCTTCCTCTCTCCCAGAGTTCCTTAGTCTTTCTCACTGCTCATTCTAAATGGGTACCTTAATTAAGAAACAATTACAAACACTCCACCTGCTTGGTGATGAGTCACTAATGAACAATTTTATTTTACTCCAGAATCTTAAAAGCACTAGTGAAGTAACTAGTTGGTCTATGTTCAAGATTTCAACATATACCTGGTGTTGACACTTCAAATCTGTAAGTGTTGTGAGTGGATTGAGAACATTAGTAATGTCTGTGGCATCCTGGAGAGTCAGTCAGTCTCTCTCTCTCTCTCTCTCTCGCTCTCTCTCAATCTCTCTTTTTTTTTTTTTTTTTTTGTGTGTGCTGTAAGGACTCAAGTACAGGAAGAAAATGTCTTGCTTACTTTCCTGCTGCCCCAGTGAACGGGTCATAAGGAATAAAAGAGTTAATTTCTCCTATGCAAATAATAGTACTGCCTAGTTTATTTGTCAAAACAAGTTAATATATTTTATGGTCTGTAGAACTCTCTTCACGCCCAGCCCTCAGGCTTACCAGGGAATCTAAGGTATGTAATGGTGACATAGATATGATATACTTTACCATAACCTGTACTACAGATTGGCAGGAACAGCTGCCTGACTCTGTTTATGCTGCTGTAATCCCCGCCAAGAAAAGTTCTCTGCTGTAACACATCTACTATATATTTGAGAGTCTGTCTGTCTGTGTGTTCAAGAACTCCTGCTAAAAAGTAAGAGCTAGGACCACCAAATTTAGTATACAGCTTCTTATCATAACCTAAAGCAAAGTACGGATTTGGTTGTGCCAGGAAAATGGGATATGCGAGGAACGAGATTGTGTCTCATAAATCATGGAGAAAAGAGACAGAATCACCAGGCAGGTGAAAGGGGCTGGGAGGGAGAGTGACCCCCATCCAGGACTTCTCTAGGCCAGACCTTCTAGCTCCCCCAAGTGCAAGAGAGTGAGGGGGCTGCCACCCCATTCATACAAGCACATTGCTGGCTGCTCTCCTACATTAGGGAGCAAGGGAAAAGTTCACAGTTCGCTGCATTCCTAGCTTTAGCTGGTGAGCGCAGGGGGCAGATGAACCTGGACTCTCAGCAGCATACAGCTGTGCCTGCTGGAGCAGCAGCAGCCATGGAGAGGCACGTCTCACCTGGCCCCAAGCTGCTGTGATAAGAGAGGGCTGGGGTAGTTTTCTCTCCCTGGGTCAGCCTACCTACTGAATCCCTCATCCCCACCTAGCCCCACCCTAGAGCAATGATTTAAATGAAGCATGTACATCTTTATTTTATTTACCACAAAATAAAAATTAATTGAATTAAGGACCCAAGCAATGCCAGATAAATCTTCTAGTACAGGTTAGACGTCCCTGGTCTGACACCCTTGGGACCTGAGCTGTTCTGGACCAGGAAGTTTGCTGGACCAGGGGCGGTCAGTGCTCCCCTGCTCCTAGGCTCCTCTCCCTGGAGCTCCCTGCCCTGCTGCTGGCCTCACTGAAGCTGGCCAGCCACAGCTCCCCACTTTGCTGCCCGCCCACTGCCCCAGAGTCTCCTGGGGTTCCTGGCAGGGTCTGCTTGGTTGCTGCTGGTCCCACTGCCGCAAGGTGTTCTCTCGTGTTCCTGGCTGGGGCTTCCCAGACACCGGTGACTCTAATGGTGCCTGGGATTCCCCAGCTGGGGCTGCCTGACCACCCTGCTCATATGTTAGAGCTGGCACCACTGCTGCTGGGGATTCCGGCCACCCGTCTCTGCCAGCCCTACTTCAGCTGCGGGTTCCCTGGCAGAGGCTGCCTTGTCATCCTAGCCCCACTGCCACCGGGGGTTTCCTGGAGTTCCTGGCTGGGGGTTCCCTGGCTGGAGCCAGGACTCCTAGCAACGTGGCCCTGCTAATGCTGGCTGCCACGTGGCCGCCACCTGGCCCTGCTACTAGGGGCTCCCTGGCCGGGGCTGAGGCTCCCTGGCCATTGCCTGGCCCCATTAATGCTGGAGAGTCCAAACCAAGGCAGGGGCTCCCAAGATGCCACCTGCCCAGCCAGGGCTCCCCAGGCCCCGCATTGCTCCAGGGCTCTTTGGTTCAGCAACATCCCTGGCCCTGCCAGACCACAGACATTGCTGGACCAGAGTCCTGGATTTGGGAGGTTCAACCTGTATAATATATTGTGAATCAAATAATGTCCTGGAGGAGGCTCTTGAAGTTCCCAGGGGCTAGTTGTTAATATTTCATCTTCTTATGAAGAAGTCCACCTCTGTACGACTAAATTATTAATTTATTTTTGTATTATAGTAGTGATTAGAGGCACCATCAACATCCATGTCGCTAGACGCCACAAACATGCAGCCCCAAAAAGCTTACAATTAAAACGATGAGACAGACAAAGGATAGGAAATAGAGACGAGGAGAGATAACTCTCCAAAAATCACAGTTTCAGCCAGTGACAGAACTGGGATTAGAAGCAAAACACCCTTGCCTTGTCTACTAGTCCACGTTGTTGCTGCTAATCCTGCTTTTGAGGTGCATGTGTTTGCCATTTTAAACTGGACTAGATTGCATCAAGTAAGTGATGTGTGTGTTTTAAGACTTCTTGGCATAGAAAGCCTCACTTTCTATCCCTAATTATACTAGTTGGACAGCGCTGTGTTAACAATAAGTTTGGTATGTCTACAGAGTGTAAACATTTCTAGAGAAAAGCAACCAAAGTTAATATAAATTTGTTGTCATCTCCTCTGTTCATGAGCAAAGAATTGTAATCAATTAGCAGAGCAGTAACAGATGAGCAAAGGAGGCAAAGTAGTGAATCTGCTAAAGGTGAATCTTACTATTGTTCTTCTGGCTCCTACTTGGAAGGGGTAGATCGTTCAGAGGCACATGGCACTCAGAGACATAGAAAGACAGGTTCATCTTATAGAATCATAGAACCATAGAACTGGAAGAGACCTCAGAAGGTCATTAAGTCCAGCCCCCTGCTCTAGGCAGGACCAATTCCAACTAAATCAACCCAGCCAGGGCTTTGTCAAGCCGAGACTTAAACACCTCTAGGGATGGAGACTCCACTACTTCCCTAGGTAACCCATTCCAGTGCTTCATCACCCTCCTAGTGAAATAGTTTTTCCTAATATCCAACCTGGACCTCTCCCACCACAACTTGAGACCATTGCTCCTTGTTCTGCCATCTGTCACTACTGAGAACAGCCTCTCTCCATCCTCTTTGGAACCTCCCTTCAGGAAGTTGAAGGCTGCTATCACATCCCCCCCCCCTCACTCTTCGCTTCTGCAGACTAAACAGACCCAAGTCCCTCAGCCTCTCCTCATAAGTCATATGCTCCAGCCCCCTAATCATTTTGGTTGCCCTCCGCTGGACCCTCTCCAATGCGTCCACATCCTTTTTGTAGTGGGGGGCCCAGAACTGGACACAATACTCCAGATGTGGCCTCACCAAAGCCAAATAAAGGGGAATAATGACATCTCTGGATCGGCTGGCAATGCTCCTCTTCATGCAACCTAATATGCCATTAGCCTTCTTGGCTACAAGGACACACTGTTGACTTATCCAGCTTCTCATCCATTGTAACCCCCAGGTCCCTTTCTGCAGAACTACTACTTTACTGGTTGGTCCCCAGCTTGTAACTATGCTTGGGATTCTTCCGTCCCAAGTGCAGGACTCTACACTTGTCCTTGTTGAACCTCATCAGATTTCTTGTGGCCCAATCCTCCAATTTGTCTAAGTCATTCTGGACCCTATCTCTGCCCTTAAGCATATCTACCTCTCCCCCCAGCTTAGTGTCATCCGCAAACTGCTGAGGGTGCAATCCATTCCCTCATCCAGGTCATTAATAAAGATATTGAACAAAACCGGTCCTAGACCTGAACCTTGGGGCGCTCTGCTAGAAACTGACCGCCATCCTGACATCGAGCCGTTGATCGCTACCCATTGGGCCCGGCCTTCTAGCCATCTTTCTATCCATCTTACCGTCTATTTATCCAATCCACATTCCCTTAACTAGCTGGAAAGAATATTGTGGGAGACCGTATCAAAAGCCTTGCTGAAGTCAAGGTATATAACATCCACTGACTTTCCCATGTCCACCGAGCCAGTTACCTCATCATAGAAGCTAATCATATTGGTCAGGCACGACTTGCCCTTTGTGAATCCATGCTGACTATTCCTAATCACTTTCCTCTCATCCAAGTGCCTCAAAATGGATCCTTAAGGATCCCTTCCATGATTTTTCCAGGAACTGAGGTGAGACTGACCTGCCTATAGTTCCCTGGATCGTCCTTCTTCCCTTTTTTGAAGATGGGCACTACATTTGCCTTTTTCCAATCATCCGGGATTTCTCCCGGTCTCCACGACTTTTCAAAGATAATAGCCAAAGGCTCCTCAATGACATTTGCCAACTCCCTCAGTACCCTCGGATGCACTAAGTCTGTTATTTGCAACTGTTCATCATGACCTGAGCTGACGTTTAATGGGTTGCCTGGTTGCATTTTGATCCATCTCTGTTTGAGTAACAAGACTTACCAACATAGCGAAGATAAGAACATGGGCATAGTGTAAACAAATTGTGACGGGGCGTCCTCACCCCGTCCCTTATACGCGGCCGGGGAAGCACTGGGCAGCCGCCACGGCGGGCTGACATCAGGAGGGGCGACGTCAAGGGGGCCCCGGAACGAGCGAGTAACGGCCCCGCCCCCAAGGAAGGAGGCGGGGCGCGCACCGTCCCGGGACAGGACGCAGGGATGCTGGCGTTGGGTGGGGCCGGGTCAAGCCCTCGATCCAACCCCTGCCCGTGACCCGTGATAGGATGGGCAGGGCGGTGGCGGCCATTCAAAAAGGCATGCTGGCCCAGACCTGGGAAGGACCAAGCCTGGGAGGAAAGCCCAAGCCGGCGCGGAAGCCCCAAGACCGAGAGGAAACAGCTCGGCATTGCTGGGAACCGTTGCATCTCCACCAGCAATCCTGTCCACAAAGGAGAAGGTGGGCGCCGTGGCGGAGGGGCTTTTCGGGGGAAGTAGCCCAGGGCAGAACCCGGTGTGGTTGGCGGGTCAGTGCGTTTAGGCGACTCGCCCCACTGACCAGACTGGATCCTTCACGGATCTGGGTCCTTAGGGCCCTGGGCTGGGGCCCGTGAGTGAGGGCGGGTCCAGACCTCCCCCTTCTCCCTCTCATGGTACCCCATGTCGCCGTATCACGGGTGCCGTGGCAGCACCATAAGTGGGGACTAGAAGGGCAAGGCTGAAACGGGGAAGGGTGATGGTAATGCCGGTGATGAGCACCCAAGACAGACTGTAGGTGGCCCAGCGTTGGACCGAGTGAAGACAGTCGATTAGGGGCACTGAGGCACGGTGGGGGGAGGCGGTCACGGGAGCGCCTCCTGACACAAATAAATTACAACATACATACCTGACTATGTGATATCAATTTCTCTACAACAGTGTTTCCCAACCAATGAGCACTTCCCCCTGTTGGACTTGGGGGCATAAAAGACATTAAGAGTGGTTGCAAGGCACTTTATGACAATTTAAGGCAAAGAAAATCTCCTTACCCTCTCATGCACCCATTATCTTTTAAGACCAAATTTTCTCTGTCAATCTCTTGAAACAGACTCACAAATAAATGATACAGGCTTCAACTTTAGAGAACTCTTCCAGATCTACACTTCTACCAGACTGTTAAGAGCTTGTGAAAGTCATTGGCAGATCACCCAACAAGTTATAAAATATAAATGATTGGAATTCATTCTTAACTTTATTTCTTGGTTGTATTGTGTTAAACAAAAGTAACAAAACTGAAGAATATTAAAAATCACAAAGATGAAACTATATTTTGCTCTACCAATGTGTACTGTAAACAATTTACCATAGTAAATTTCACCAAGAAGCATTACAAAATTATAGCTAAACTTAATTACCTTTTGATAAATAGTGAATCTTTTCTTGCTTCCACTGACATCAATGAGAATGCTATTTATATGTTGCTGACAATATTTCCATTGTGGGATGGGTTTTATTTTTTTTAATTTGGAAGCAAAATTGTGCCCATTATAATTGTCAATATAAAGTCTTACGTGCAAATCTTCATTATCTTACAATTTTCCTCGGGTAACTTTAAATTTTCCCTTGTACTGGTTCAAATTGAGTCTTGAAGGATTGGGTGCACTCCCATTGTGACCCTGAACATCAATGCACCCGACATTTATGAACCTAGAAAGTCTTTGTAGATCATGAAGCCTGAATTGGGAGCCTAAGCTCCCTATATAATGAATGGGGAGAAACAGGCATCTTATATTGTGATTTATAAAATCCAGTATGTTTGTTGAATTCCCACCTAAGACAGCCAATGGGAATTGCCAATCAGGGGAGTGTGAATCACTCTGGATATATCTACACAGCAGTGTTATTTCGGAATAATTGACGTTATTCCAAATTAACATAGTCCGCAACTACACTACAAGAAGTTATTTTGACATGTCAAAATAATGTCAAGCTGGAGGACTTCTTACTCTGACTCCTGTAACCCTCATTTTATGAGTAAGGGAAGTCGGAGGAAGAGTGCTCTTTCTTGGACTTCCTGTTATATAGATAGCACCAAAAGCTGAAATAAGCTATTTTCACTTAAGCAACACAACTGACGTCGCTGAAGTTGCGTAGCTTATTTCGGCTTTAGCCCTGATGTGTAGATGAGTCCTCTGGGACTCACATGGGCTTTAGGCGTCCAGACACCTAGAGGAAGTACACATCCCACAGGCTGAAAGATGGGTGGCTAGAGAATTTTTATCCTAAAAACAGTTTAGGTGCCAGTAGGGTTAGGCGGGTGTTTTTTTTCATCCCAGTGATCCTGAAACCAGGAATTAGGTGCTTAAAACATGGCTTTATATAACTATTTCCTTTGTGCATGCAGCTAAAAGTTAATATTCCAGCATCTCTTTGGAGGGCCCCAAAAACTCTTTTTGAAGAAATATTTTGACAATGAGAGGCTCTAACATATCTCTCTTTTGGAGATGCTTCCCTGCTACACCCCATGTACCATCCTACATAACATGTATCCATGCAAGAAAGTGCTGAAGCAGCCTGTACCTGGCACCAAAGTGATTGTTATGTGAATTTGTTGAACACAAAATGAAAATGTTTTACTGTTATAAATCTTTACCTTTGTTGCTCAAGATAAGGTACAGTGAAACACACCAAAACACACATTTCCTGGTAAAGGAGAGGCTTGGAAAGAGTAAAACATCACAACAGTGTCTGTGGAATGAAGGGGAAACTGATGAGACCCAGAAAGTGAAAAGGAATCTGTAGTAGGGCTACGTCTACACTGGCCCCTTTTCCGAAAGGGGCATGTTAATTTCACAGGTCGTAATAGGGAAATCCACGGGGGATTTAAATATCCCCCGCGGCATTTAAATAAAAATGTCCGCCGCTTTTTTCCGGCTTTTCTAAAAGCCGGAAAAGAGCGTCTACACTGGCCCCGATGCTCCGGAAAAAAAGCCCTTTTCCGGAGGATCTTATTTCTACTTCAAAGTAGGAATAAGATCCTCCGGAAAAGGGCTTTTTTTCCGGAGGATCGGGGCCAGTGTAGACGCTCTTTTCCGGCTTTTCTAAAAGCCGGAAAAAAGCGGCGGACATTTTTATTTAAATGCCGCGGGGGATATTTAAATCCCCCGCGGATTTCCCTATTACGACCTGTGAAATTAACATGCCCCTTCCAGAAAAGGGGCCAATGTAGACGAGCCCTTTAGGTGTTGAGGGGAGGAGGTGTCAACTGTATGACAAAGAATTGTGCATATGCTATAGTGGAGATTGACCCCAGACTTGCTCACTCTTAACCTTTAATAAAGACTTGAGCATCTGTCTGCTCCTCCATTACTTTTATCTTCAGGTCAGTCACATCACGAGTAAATGCTTGATTCTCACATCACGAGTAAATGCATGACTTTTGGCTTCCCAGCACTCTTCTCATCTCCTTGTCTGGAGCACTTCCCTAAATGTATCTTCTCTGCTGCATCTAGGCCTCTTACCTGCCAGAGCCATTGTGCTGGGGTGCATAGAGTGACTCGTCTACTATATATTGAGAGAGTTTGTGCATCTGTCTGTGTGTCCATCTGTGAGTCCATTTGTTCGAACTCATTTTAAACAGTAAGGGTATGTCTACACAGCAAAGTTATTTCAAAGTAACAGCCGTTATTTCAAAATAACTTTACTAGAGTCTACACAGCCAAACCACTATTTCGAAATTAATTCGAAATAGCGAAACGCTTATTTTGAATTTGGTAAATCTCATTCCACGAGGAATAACGCCAAATTCGAAATAGCTTTTTCAAAATAAGTGCTGTGTAGACACTTATTTTGAAATAGGGGGCCTCCAGCCTTCCCAGGGTGCCCTGGTGGCCACTCCAGCCTCAACCAAGAATACTTCTCTCCCTCCCCCGCTCCCCGGAGCCTTTAAAGGGGCAGACTCTGGCCACAGTGCCTGTGCCAGCTCCAAACCTGCCAGTTCAGAGCCAGCAGTTACTGCCCCGACCCAATGGCCCCAAAACATGAGCCTGCAAGTGTGGCGGCGCGTCGGGGTTCCCCTGCCTCCTGCACCCCCGTAATGGCACGAACAGACTCCGCCAGCCAGTAGAATAGAGGGAGTTTATTGCTTCTCTAGGATACAGCACACAAAGATGTAATCCGGTTACAGGGCAGGCCTAGGATGCCTCAGCCCCCCTTGAGATGTGGGAGACTAGGCCCCTAAATCCCAGCCCATTGCTTAGGCTGCTTCCTCCATGATTCCAGACAGAAACTCCCAACTCTCCTCCAGCCCTACCCCCCAGCCAGTTGCTGGTCTCCGCCCTCCTTCCTTTGTCTCTCTTCCTGGGAGGCTGAGCGTGGGTGTCTGGGTTAATACACATTTCGGGGAGTCAGTGAGAATCTCCCATCACAGTGCAGGGGGACCCCGGGTCACAGAGCAGAAAGCACCCCCACTACACCACAGCAAGCCACTGGCAGCCAGCCCTCCACTGCTCCCCAGGAGCAGTCTGCCAGTTCCAGGAGCCTGCCATGGCCCGGAGAAGGCGGGCGCCTTCCTGGTCCAGGGTGGAGATCATGGACCTTATTCAGGTTTGGGGGGGATGCCCCCAATGTCCATGATCTCCGCACTAGATGGAGGAACATGGCCATCTATGGCAGGATAGCTGCCAGCCTGGCCACCAAAGGCCACATGCGAACCCAGGAGCAGGTTTGCATGAAAATCAAGTTGGTCTGGCGAGACCCCCAACCCTGAGCCTTGAGCTTCCCCTCCCCATTCTTCCCTTTGCTTCCCCTTTCCAGCTTCCTCCTCCCAGGTTTCCCCCTCCCCTCTTCCACCCTCTCTTCTCCCCTCTCCCTCCTTTCCCCAGTCTCACCAGAGTTTCATTCCCCCCACCCTAGTTTTGTTAAATAAAGAGAATTTGTGCTCATGAAAATACATGCATTTTATTTGACATCAGGAAGGGGGTTAGGGAGGGGTAAGTGGAAGGATGTGAGGGAGGAATGAGGCACAAGCCCTCAGTGGGGCAGACCAGGGAGGCTCTTAGTGCTCCTCAGGGTGGAAGCTCTCCTGCAGGGCCTCCTGGATACCGACAGTCCCTCCGATGGACCTCCCAGATGGCAGCCTGCAGAAAGTGCAGCCAGACTTGCAGCAACATGTCCACGAGAAGCACCAGAGTGCCCAGGGGTAGCTCTGGCTCCATGTTGCAGAGTGCTGCGGTGTCCCGAGTGAGGGCAGCCAGAGCACGCAGAGACAAAATGCTTTGCTGTCCCTCATCGAGGTAGGCAAGCAAGCAGGGAAAGCTGAGAACCAGCTGTCCGGGGGGGGGGGGGGGGGGATTCCCTTTAAGCACAGGCATCAGGTAGCAGCCACACAAAGTAACTCCTGACTTGATGCCATGCTGGACCTGGTTCTGGCTGGCCTTAAATGTGATTCAGTGTCTACTCAATGCCATTTCGAAATGCATTTTGTGTGTAGACACGTTATTTCAAAATAACTTATGTAGTGTAGACATGTTCCAAGAGCTAGAACCACCAAATTTGGCATGCAGCTTCCTTTTATCCTAACCTAAAGCAGAATCAGGGTTTGGTTGTGCCAGGACAATGGGATGTGCATGGAATGTGATTGTTTCCCATCAGAGGGAAAGGGAGGGATTTGATAGCAGGGCAGTTAACCCCAGAATGACCACAAGGGGCAGCAAGCACCCCAGCTTTGAGGAGCAGCTTTCAACAGACTATTATGGCTCCTGCCACCCCAGCCACCTCTAGGGAGCAGCTGCTTGCTGGGCTGTGTGCCCCCGCCAGCCCAGGCCAGCCCCTGCTGCATTCAGGGAGCAGACCCCGTGCAGGCCATGCAGCCTCCACTGCCCCTGGGCTGGCCACACAGGCCCTGCCACTTCCTGGCTGACCTTGGTGAGAAGCTGGTGACCCTATGCATCTCCTGCCCTGAGCCTCCCACCCCCTTGCCCTGAGCCCCCCACCAGCTGCCCCACCCCTTGCCCTGAATCTCCACATACCTCCCATCCCCGAGCCCTGACTCTTGTACTCTCCACACTCCCAATCCTCTGCCCACAAGGAGCCCAGCAATGCCAGAAGACTTCCAGTATCAAATAAATTTATTGCATACAAAATGTCTGTTCTGGATGGACTATATTTAATTGGCTGCAATCAACACTTAAAATATGCTATATACTATAATTTTGTAAATTACATAGGTGTGCCTACAACAGTGTTCTCTAGTCACTTTAATGGCTCTGGGGTTTAGATTAGAAAAAGTACTTGTCAAAATACAGGAAATGCCTGGTTGTTAGCATAACAAATTATATTAAAACTAGAGGATTTACCCAGCGTTGCTAGGGTCCTTCAGGACTGAGTGCTTGGGGTGTGGGGCTGCAGGAGTCAGAGTTGGGGCTGAGGAGGGGTTCAGGGCAGGCAGAGGTCTGAGGGTGTGGGAAGTGCAGGAGTCAGGGTAGGGGGTGAGAAGGGGCTCAGCCAAGGGGGGTTCAGGTGGTTAGGATGTGCGATGTGGGCTTAAGGGAGGGGGTGCAGGAGTCAGGGCAGGGGTGGGGGACTGAGACAGAGGGGTAGGGGCAGTAGTCAGGGCAAGGGGTCTGGAGGTGTGGGGAAGGCTTAAGGGAGGGAGTGTAGGAGTCAGGATAGGGGGTAGAAGGTTCAGGGCAGGAGGTGGGGGCAGTCAACATCCCATTATCACAACCAAACCCTGACCTTGCTTTAAGTTATAATAAAATGAAGTGGTTCCCCTCCATGACCAGCCCAACATGGTGGGGGCCTTGCTGCCTGGCTATCAACTACTCTCTAAGGCCAGCCTGGGGTGGGGGAAGCCATGCTCCTTGGGGTCATCCTAGGACAGTGGGAGCTGCATTGTCCAGATGCTGGCTGCTCTGAAGCTCTCCAGAGCTTTTGGGCCAATGGGGACCTCTCCCTAGGACTGCCCTTTCTGGCTGGCAGTTGTTCTGCAGCTCTCTAGAGGTGGTGGGGGTGCACCTGCTTGTTGCCTCTCTGTAGTCTTTTGGGGTATAATTCTCCCCTATGCTTACTGTGCTCCTGTGACCATTCTTGAGTACTAACTGTCCCTGCTATCACAGCCATCTCTTTCCATTTGATGAGAAACAATCACATTCCCCACACATCCCATTATCACAACCAAACTCTGACCTTGCTTTAAGTTATGATAAAATGAAGTGGCATACCAAATTTGGTGGGCCTAGCTCTTACCATTTAGGAGGAGTTCTTGAACAAATGGACGCGTGAAGGCATACACAGAGAGATGTATAGAATACTTTGTTCCCTTTCTATGGGTTCCAGTGAAAACTCCCCAAAGTAGTCTCCAAACCCAATTTAATTAGAATTAAAGATTAGAAAGAAAAAGACACTAAAATAGACAAAAATATACCCAGATAACTATTTCAGAAGGGGATGATATTTGGTTACAAAATACTGAATTATTATCTTATCTTTTGTCTTTTCATT
The DNA here is from genome assembly GCF_049634645.1 of Pelodiscus sinensis. Taxonomy (NCBI): domain Eukaryota; kingdom Metazoa; phylum Chordata; order Testudines; family Trionychidae; genus Pelodiscus; species Pelodiscus sinensis. The sequence continues at coordinate 112,614,144 of NC_134715.1, forward strand.
GCTTGTTTTTGTCTGTTTTGGCCTGCCAGCATGCAGTCCAAAAAGCTTCTTTTTAATGAAACTGAAAATGTTATAGTTTTTGAAATTCAAGTTTTAGCTCTCAATTACTATTTATCATGGCATTCTTTTTTAGACTGGATCAAAATGGTAACTTCTTTTGTTAGGAGTCCACACTCCCTTATGAATACCAATGTTGGTTAATTTCTGTCTCTCACAACTGACACAACTTTAAGAACTCCATATATTACTAAAAACTTAAAAAACAACAAATAGTCTAGTAGTACCTTAAAGACTAACAAAACATGAGAGGTTATCATGAGATTTCGTGAGCACAACCTACTTCTTCAGACTCCTGTCATCTGAAGATGTGGGTTGTGCCCACGAAAGCTCATGATAACTACATATTTTGTTAGTCTTTAAGGTGCTACTAGACTATTTGTTGTTTTTTAAGTTTTTCCTGTTACAGACTAATTCAGCTACCCCTCTGAAGCTTTTCCCTATATTACTGTTCATTACCCATCCTTAGTGATACCAAGCATGTATGGGTACATCTACACTTGCTCCCTAGTTCGAACTAGGGATGCAATTGTAGGCGACCGAAATTGCTAATGAAGCGGGGATTTAAATATCCTGCTCTTCATTAGCATGATCTCGCAGGCTCACTATTCCGGTCACCAGCTGATTTGAACCAGGAAGTGTATGTCGGGACGCGTTAGTACTCTCAATGAGGAGTACCGTTAGTTCGAACCAAGCGGTTTGATTCGAACTAATGTGTCTCGGCCCGCACTTCCTGGTTCAAATCAGCTGGCGACCAGAATAGCGCGCTGGTGAGATCATGCTAATGAAGCGCGGGATATTTAAATCCCCACTTCATTAGCAATTTCGGTCGCCTACATTTGCATCCCTAGTTCGAACTAGGGAGCAAGTGTAGACATACCCTATGAGACCAGCCTATGTTAAAATGTTTATTGAGAAATCTTTCCTCAGTTCCCATATCTATTAGTAAACAGAGAAGGAGAATAAGTACTAACAGCACAGTTGATTTCAGATAGAAGAAAACCGTAGATCAGAGCAAAGAGAGGCTCATAAGTTTAGTACAGCCTATAAATCACACATCCAGAGTCAGTTAAGTGCCACAGATTTTAAAAATGTGTATTTAATTATAAAAAACTATTTGTGAACAAGCTCTATTTTTGCTTAGCAGTCTTTAACCCTAAAAATGGATAAGGAAGCCTTTTTGATTATCCAAGACAGAATGTCAAAATGCCAGGCCTACAAGTTATTAATATATAAAGAATCTTCTCTTCAGAATGCTAAAGACTGCAACAGAAGAATCCTGTTAAGATCAGTCTGGTAGCGCATACAAGAAAATGAAATGAATAAAATTTTAAATTCTGATACTTAAGAAAAAGAGAACATTTTCCTTGGATTTTATTTTTTTATATTAAATTTTAAAAAATACTAACTGGCAGTTGGTATAGTATTCTAAAACCTGTGGCCAAATTGTCAGCTGGTATAAACTGGCACATAATCACTGATGTCAATGGACATCAGCTAAGACTCTGTCCCACACACTTTAAAATTCTCGGAGGTTATAATTGAGGAATAATCATATTTCTGACTATTCAGGAAAAGGTTGGTTTGATGCTTCGGGCTACTTGTACTCAGGATGGTTAATTGTATTCATGAACTATTTGTAATGCAGCAAGCTGCCAAAACCTAAGTCACTTCAGACATGGTAAAATTGAAATACTGTAGTAAAAAGAAAAAACAGATGTCATAAATGAGTTTCATTAGTTTAAAATTTAGAATATAATTAAATTAATTACTTAACAAAAGCTGATGTAGCAATACATGTAATATTATTAAATTAGTACCTCATTATGACATCAAACCCTTCTACATTCCATTTTGAATTAAAATTGTCAGATTATTTAGAAGTATGTTTTACTGTGACTAGCTGTCTTTAAAATTCAGTCGCAAGCCTTACATGTTTTGTATTTTTGGGGGGATTTTTTTAACCTTAGGATTGTTATAGTCCTTTCATATTGCATTACTACTTAAAACCTCTTTCTTGGTGTGTTGTGCCATCATTTAGATCCTCTAGTTTTGTGCACTTTTAATTACATTATGTTTTATGAAGTTTTCATTTTTCTGGTACTTTGTGCCCTTGAATTGCTACCTAAAGTACTGTAAATAATTCTCACCCCATTCATGTGTTCCTTATGGGCAAATTTTGGATAATTTATTTTATACAGTCTTTACGCAAAGTCTTTTGTGAGACTTTTGGTTCAAGGGCCTTTGCATGCACTGAGACTCAAGGTTTCCTAAATATAACGTATGCAGGCCTGTACATGGGGGGTGGGGCTGTGAAGGGTGTGAAAGCACCCCTCCATAGTCCCCCATGGGGCTGATTATGGCCGGCCAGAGGAAGGCAGGAGAAGTGCATTGCCCCAGTCTCCCTCCCTCATGCTCCAGCTAGCCAGGGGAAGGCTAGGCAGCGTATTGCTTGAGCCTTCCCCCACCCCATGCTTTGGCCTGCCAGGGGAAGGCTGGGGCTGATTCCCCCTCTCTTCCCCAGGAGCAAGGCCAGGGGAGGAGAGTAGGGTTGCCAGATGGTTTAAAAAAAATACCGAACACACTTCCCCCCCCCCCCCCCCCCCAAAAAGACACCGGGAAAAAATTCTGTTGAGGAAAAAAAGGGGGGAGACCAAAGTTGTTAAGCAAAAAAAAAGGGGGGGGGGGTGCTGCACCTTTAAATGCTTTAAATGGCCCCGTGCTCCTCACTCTCCTGCCTCCGCCAGACGTAGCAGGGGAAGATTGTCCCTGCCGGGCTTCCGTCCGAGGGAATCAGGAAATACAGGACATTTCACATGTCTGGTATTTTCTGGGTTTTTTTACTGGAAGGTGGACCCGAATAACAGACAGTCCAGGCAAAAACCAGACACCTGGCAACCCTAGTCAGGGGAGTGGGAAATCAGCCTCCGCTTTCCCCAGGCCAGTCAGAACATGTTTACTTGTGGGACCAAGAAGTGGTGCATTCGCAGCCTTGCAGTCCATATTTACAAAAAAGCGCGCGCTTTGTACTCAATCTATTTACAAATTAGATTGCTCTAGCTATCTAGGACTATGAATAGTGATAGAAATGTAGCCGTGTTAGTCTGGTGTAGCTGAAACAAAATACAGGACTATGTAGCTGAAGCAAAATGCAGGACAATGTAGCACTTTAAAGACTAACAAGATGGTTTATTAGATGATGAGCTTTCGTGGGCCAGACCCACTTCCTCAGATCAAATAATGGAAGAAAACAGTCACAACCATATATACCAAAGGATACAATTTAAAAAAAATGAACACACATGAAAAGGACAAATCACATTACTGAACAGAAGGGGGATGTGGGGCAGGGGGGGAAGGAAGGTGAATGCCAGTGAGTTAATGATATTAGAGGTGGGGAAGGGTAGATGTCTGTGAGTTAATAGTATTAGAGGTGATAATTGGGGAAGCTATCTTTGTAATGTGTAAGATAGTTGGGGTCTTTATTAAGTCCGGTGTGGAGGGTGTCGAATTTTAGCATGAATGCCAGTTCAGAGGATTCCCTTTCAAGTGCAGATTTGAATGTCTTCTGAAGTAGGATGCAGGTTAGCAGGTCATTAAGACTGTGTCCTTTCTTGTTGAAATGACAAGAAACTGTTTTCTCTTTGTGATCTTGTCTGATATCTGTTTTGTGGGCATTAATCCTTTGGCGAAGTGTCTGAGATGTTTGTCCAATGTACATAGCAGACGGACACTTTCGGCACATGATAGCATAGATTATATTTCTGGATGCGCAGGAATATGTGTTCTTGATCTTATAACTCATAGATGATGAGCTTTGAAGTGGGTCTGGCCCACGAAAGCTCATCATCTAATAAACCATCTTGTTAGTCTTTAAAGTGCTACATAGTCCTGTATTTTGTTGGGACTATGAAAAATGTCATACCCTGAGCATCATAATGAGCTCAGCGTGACTCCTGATGTAGATGTGGCTAGATTGACAGAAGAATTCTTCCATTGACCTCACTACTGCCTCTCAGTTAGATGGATTAACTATATTAATGGAAACCCTCCTTCTCTGTTGATATAAGAATGGTCTATCTATACTCCATCGCTCTAGCTTCACAGCTGCAGCACCATAGCTATGCTGCTGTATTATGTATAGGCCCTTGGTCATAACTTCTAGGAGGTGTAAACTTTTTCCATGAGTCCTTGGAGGAAGAGGGAGACTTTGCTCAAAGCTTAGAATGCATGTGCTATGAAGATAGTAAAACAGGTTGTGCGAATCATTATACAATTAAGCAAAATAGTTTCAAAAGGAAGATAATTACATCCTTGCAAAGCTATAAGTCATGATGCCCAATAAAATGCATCATGCACAAAGGGTGTGATAATTTGTCATCTACTCTCCTCTGGAGTTGCCTCATTACTTCAGACTTTTTTTAGACTTAAAAAATTTGCTAATTTACTTTATAGGCTTGGATAAGGATTCTGTACAATTAGAAGGGGGGGAAGGGTTGTTTTGATTTCTCTGAAACTAGATTTTTTCTGTCATGAATGTTGTTTTATCTGCAATTTTAAAATGCCAAACAGGCAGACTGCTTCGTTCAAGAATTTTATGTGGGAGATTTATGAGGTGTGAACAATAGTGAACATTTCAGTATTTGGTTATCATCTTTTTCAGAAGTTTAGACTAAAGTAAAAAATTCTACTTTGGAAAAAATAATTTTTTCATTCCCCACCCTTAGGGATTTTTAAAGTATTTTTGTAAAACGGGCAATTTTGGGAGAGTAATAGAGGCTGATAATTAAAATTAAATATTCACAAGCATAGAATGCCTACTTCCTTTCACATTGACCTCCTTCACATTATTCCACCCCAGAATAGGTAGCAGCATTGTATGGAAAAATGTGGGTATTGTTTGTTTTTAAAATGCATATGCCAAACTTTTTATTTAAGGCCCTCTCCACCAGGAGTCACAATAGGAAAAAAATGAAGGTACTTGTCAAAGCCTTGCCCACCACTGTAGCTTTACTTGCTGGGGAAAACTGACCTATTTTGTCATGCAATCAATTCTGGTGCTTCCCACAGCACAGATCACTGAATTCTGTTTCTCAAAACTAATTCTACCCCTACAAAACATGGGGTTTGCACCTTTCTAATCAGGAGTGGTCCAAAGTGGGCTGCGGCAGCTGGCGCTCCAGGCGGAATGTGCGATTGGCGCCCCTGCCTGCACAGCCGTCAATGGGGTGACGTTATCATCAGGAGCCCCGGGTGCTCTGTGACATCATCACCATTCACTGTGTGGCGCCTTAGGTGACGGCTGAGTCGGCCTATAGTCACGGGCCGCCCCTATTTCTAATGGCTGATAAAAGGATGCCTGAGGCCCCACCCCGTGCTTCCCCTCTTCCCCCTGGCCATGCCCCTATTCTGCCTTTTTTTCCCTCCAGGGAATCCCTCCCCACTCCAACTGGTTATATAGCACCCAGAGCTACATACTGAAAACCAGACAGGTGGGAACCAGGAGCGGCCCGAGGCGGGCTGCGGTAGCTGGCGCCCCAGGCGGAACGCGCAATCAGCACCCCTGCCTGCATGGCTGTCAATGGGGTAATGTCATCATCAGGTGCCCAGGCGCCCCATGATGTCATTATTGGGCGCTGTTGAAGGCGGTGCCCTAGGCGACGGCCAAGTCGGCCATTAGTCACGGGCCGCTCCTGGTGGGAACCCATAATAAACCTTCGCTATTGATATACACAGAGAGCCACACACAATTAACCCCCCTATATTTAGTAGATTCCATGTACTGATATGTATATTACTTGACCCTGTCCATAAGACTTTCCAAATCCCACACGCTGGCCTTTCCTACAATTGATATACGCCCCTTCTCAGACCTCTGGTATACAATTGATATGCACCCCTTCCCAGATGTCTGGGTGGGGGTACCAATATTAAGGGATCTTCACCTCCCTCCAAGATCTGAAGGGCACAACCACATTGGGGGAGTGGATGTGAAGCAGAAGGAGTAAGAGCCACTGATCCCAAGTTTGAGGGCTTCAGCCCTGTATTTCCAGAAGGAAGGAGGCACTAACTGCTCAGTCCACATCAGCAGATCAGCTGTCCTTCAGCAAGTAGATGAAGAAACCCTGACAGACCAATGGAACTGACAAAGGAGGGAGGGGGCAAGATTATTGTAAATTCATAGCAGTGCCAATCTGGCATATGAGTGTATACTGTACACATGGGGGGAGGGATAGCTCAGTGGTTTGAGCATTGGCTTGCTTAAACCCAGGGTTGTGAGCTCAATCGTTGAGGAGGCCATTTAGGGATCTGGGGCAAAATCTGTCAGAGATAGTACTTGGTCCTGCTGTGAAGGCAGAGGACTGGACTTGATGACCTTTCAAGGTCCCTTCCAGTTCTAGGAGATAGGCATCTCCATTCATTTCCAATGTACTGTCTTTTGCTAAAGTCCTCTCCAAAGTGAGGCCAGAACCAGGTTAGCAGTAATTTGTTCATTGTAGCTAGGAGGTGAATTAGGAAAAAACAACTACAAAAACCCAGACAGCCATACTTTTGCAAGTTCTGACCACAAAATGAGCTTCATTCACTTGAGATGCCACTCACAACACATTGTGCAGACATTCAAAATACAAATATCTGATTTGCTGGGCTCCTCTGACTGGACTCCTGCTCCAGAGAGCTGAGATGCTCCCCTACATCCTATGGATTATTGGAATTGGTAAATGATTGAATTAAACAATGGTTAAACTAGTTTACGTAATCTGTGATTTTATGTAAGGTTGGTGAAACTTTTTTTATAGACAAATCCTTACTAGTTTTTAGGGAAAGAAGTAGAGATTAGTTTAGATACTTTCTGAGGACAGAAGCAATGGGAGAGTTCGTTTTGATTACAGGCAGTCCCCGGGTTACGTACAAGATAGGGACTATAGGTTTGATCTTAAGTTGAATTTGTATGTAAGTTGGAACTGGCTCCAGATTCAGCCGCTGCTGCTGAAACTGACCAGGGGCTGACTACAGGAAGCTGGAGGCAAAATTGCTCTGCCCCCAGCTTCCTGGAATCAGCCACTGATCAGTTTCAACAGCGGCTGAATCTCGAGCCTGGGACAGAACAGCTGGGCTGCCAGGTAGGTCCCTGCAGGACCAACCTGGCAGCACCCCAGCTGCTCTACCCCAGGGTCCACAACAAAAGCCTGGTCTGCTGGGCGGGGGGCGCACTAGCTGCGCCCCCCTCCCCCCAGCAGACCAGGGACACAGGGAGCAAAGCCGCAGCGGCGGCGGGGTGCCACGCCTCTGAGGCTTTGCTCTGGCAAAGCCTCAGAGGCGCGGGACCCCGCCGCCGCTGCGGTTTTGCTCCGGGTGTCCCTGGTCTGCTGGAGACGGTCCCCAGCAGACCAGAGGCATCGGGAGCAAAGCGGCAGCGGCGGCGGGGTGCCGCCTCTGAGGCTTTGCTCTGGCAAAGCCTCAGAGGCGCAGGACTCCGCCGCCGCTGCGGCTTTGCTCCCGGTGTCCCTGGTCTGCTGGAGACGGTCCAGCGTAACTCGGGGACTGCCTGTATTGCTTGCTATAGAGATGCCAAATGGTGGAATGACTCAGGAGAAGAGTCAGCAAGCTTTTTCCCCCGTGTGTTATGGATCATAACAAGAAATATAAAGAAACATATTCAATAAGAAAATAGGAAAAACTACTCAGCTTTACGTTCAATTCAGTCCTTTGACCACTGGATTTGAAGCCCTGCATTCTTAGTAGACCTTCTCCTGAAGATCAGGGCAGAGACTTGGGGGAGAGGCTAAGCTGAGTTCATTCATTGTATGAGTTACTGCCCTAAGCAGCCTGTCATAGAAAATGTCAGGCCAATATATATTTTTTTAATTGCTGCACATTTTTCGGTATCTAATTTTAGAAACAAAGGTTTAATTTCCCCAGTTAAAGTCAACAAGTGTTGCAGCTGCTCAGCACTACAGAAAATCAGGCCTAAGATAGGGACCCAAAATAAGTAGCATATTTGAAAAAATTGGGTCTAAACTGAAACAAGTAATTTTGATACCAGGATAAGAATATCCAGGCAGGGGATTATACTGGAACAACTATACTTTAAATTCATACTTTTTTTACACTGGCATAACTTTCCAATGTAGACAAGGCCTAAAAAAGACTACAGCACTAAAAAGAATGATCATATCAGGATGAATACAACTCCTCCAAGGTGATGTCTGATGCATGATTTTTTGTATAAAGGAAACACCATTGCTCAGTGTGGATGACACACTGCACTGCAAGAACAGAACAGATCTGTAAGAACAGAACATTCAAGACTTGATAAGTGTGAGAGAAAATAATTTGTATTGTTGGAATAAAGAGAACTCTATTTTAAGTATCCTACCTATTTAGCGTCCTTATAACTGTATGTATTCCTGTGCGTGAAAAACAATTAATTTGCTAATTTTGGAAGGCTTTTAGCTAAATGTTAATATTTAAATAAGTGGCTTCATTAGAGTTTTAGTGTCTTCTTTTTCTCCGAAACACAATCACAGGGAACCATTGTTTTTCTTCTGCATTTAATATTGATTGATTAAAGTTCTTTAATTAGTTCTGTGGTGTAGAAGTTTTTGATTAATTTGGCACTAATTAAGTGACAAGTTCTAAATGACTGAAAAGGGATTTTTTTTCTTTTTACTTAGTGGATTCTTTTGAAGAGGATATTTTTCCAGACAGGGTTTTGTGGAACAGCAAAATAAACTTTATTTAGCTATACAGGCAGTCCCCGGGTTACGTACAAGATAGGGACTGTAGGTTTGTTCTTAAGTTGAATTTGTATGTAAGTCGGAACTAGTACATATTGTAGGGGAAACTCTAGCCAAATATTTCTCCAGAGCTCAGTTTTATTCTCCCACACCTCACTCTCCTCAGTCCTTTTATTCTCAAGCTGAGGTGTCTGCTGAGAAAAGCCGCTCCGCGTCTCCCTGGTCTGCTGGCGGGGGGGGGAGAGGGGCGCTAGCTTTGCGTCTCCCTGGTCTGCTGGGGGGAAGCAGCTAGTGCGGGGTTGCCTCACCCCATTTGTAAGTAGGGATCCGATGTAAGTCGGATCCATGTAACCCGGGGACTGCCTGTATGTATTCCAATTTTCTTTAACATACTTTGTGTATTTGTATAATACTCTTGCCTAAGACTCTCAAAGGCCTTTCCAAATATTTATTTACTTTTACATAAGATAATTATACACTAAGCTAAGTTAAATACAAATTATGACAGAGATATGAACAGAATATACAGTAAAACTCCATTGGTCCGGCACTCCTGATGGTCCGGCACCATCAGGAACCTGGAAGTGCTCCGGGCAGCCGGACCATTGGAGCTGCTCTGCCCTCGGCTTCCCCGATTCAGCCGCTGCTGAAACTGACCAGCGGCTGAATCGGGGAAGCTGGGGGCAGAGCAGCTGGAGTGCTGCCGGTAGGTCGTGTAGCTCTGCCCCTCGGCGCTGCGGGACCAACCCGGCTGCACCCCAGCTGTCCCCAATTCAGCCGCTGAAACTGACCAGCGGCTGACTCTGGAAAGCCCAGGGCAGAGCAGCTCTGCCTCTGGCTTCCCAGAGTCAGCCGCTGGTCAGTTTCAGCGGCAGCTGACTTGGGGACGCCTGGGGCAGAGCAGCTGGGGTGCTGCCGGGTTGGTCCGGTAGCGCCGCCCCTTGGCGCTGCAGGACCAACCTGGCAGCATTCCAGTTGCTCTGCCCCAGGCGTCCCCAAGAGCAACTGGGGTGCTGCCAGGTTGATCGCGCAGCGCCAAGGGGCGGCGCTACTGGACCAACCCAGCAGCACCCCCAGCTGCTCTGCCGCAGGTGTCCCGATTCAGCTGCTGCTGAAACTGACCAGCAGCGGCTGAATTGGGGACACCTGGGGCAGAGCCGGACTATTGGAAGGGGGGGGGGCTATGAGGGGCCTGGGGTGGCATCCTCCCCACACCACCCTAGACCCCTAATAGCCCCCCCTTCCGATAGTCCGGCATATCTGATAATCCGGCACCCTCTGGGTCCTAAAGGTGCCGGATTATCGGAAGTTTACTGTATCAGGGCTTGTGTGCCAGGTCCACACTACAAAGTTATATTGTTATAGCTCTATCTGTCAGAGAGAAAAAAATACCCCTTACCTGACCTAGCTATCCCAATATAACCCTAGTGTAGATGCAGCTGTATTGATAGATGAGGGCATCTGCTCTGATAGCTAAATTCATTCAAGGAGGTTGGTTCTTCATCAACAGAAAACCCCTGTTGGGGTAGGCTGTTGCTACACCAGTCATGAGCAACCAAAAATGGGGAGTGGGCCGCATAAGTGGCCCTCCTTCAATTCAGTGGGCCGCAGCAACCCGCAACACACTGGGGTTCTACCTGTGGCTCCTTGGCCCCATCTGCTCTGTCCCACAGGCACCTTTCATGCACTGGGTCACTGGAACCCCTCGCATCCTATGCCTACCCCCTCTCCCACAATTTTCGGATCACCCTCCCTGCTCCTCTCTCTCCCTTCCAGAGCTTTAACAGATGCAGATTATTCCCCTCTCCTCCTCTTCCCTCCAAGAGCTGGAACAGCAGGAATCAGCTGTTCAAGCTCTGGGAGAGAGGCAGAGGAGTGGGGATGGAGCTCAAATCAAGCAATTTACATGCTCCAAAATTGCTGGGAGGGAGGGGGGTTCCAGGAAGTGTGGGGTTCCAGGCCCCAATGAATGAGAGGCTCATAATGGAGGGGGCAGATAGAGGGTCTGTGGGCCACAGGTTGCCCACCAATGATCTATACTTTGGAGCTATGCTTGTATAGTCTTTGTAGTGTAGACATACCCTGTCTCCTATTTTGACTGCTAGATAAAAATTCCAAGCTCTCCATAATGCCTTATAAAGACACCATTTATAAGTTTTACTTATTTTGAAAATGAACATACTGGAGGTATCATGCATGTTTCCTAATTCATTAAACTACCCAATTTCCTAATTTGCATTCTCATACCTGTCCTGCATATTTTCCCTATGTACAAACCAGTATGATCATTAGTAACCAAGTGCCATGCCTTAGCAACCATTGTTTTCATACATTAAAATAGGGTGGTTCCTAAAGTAACCTGCTATAGGAGATAATGAACACACAGAATTCCTGAATTATTTTGATCACACCCTAAAATGGTGACATATCTGCATAAGCTATTTAAACTGAAGTTGCCATAACTAATCCGCCTATGTAGAGCAATATCTACATTACAAACTTTATGTTGACTCATGTCAGCATGCAGTCACCTCAGTTAGTACATGGCTTGTGGGTGTATATACTTGACTCCTTATGTTGATGGTGTACACACTCACTAAGGCTGTGTCTAGACTGCAGGGTTTTTTCAAAAAAAGTAGGCTTTTTTCGAAAAAACTTCACCTGCGTCTAGACTACAGCCGCGTTCTTTCGAAATTAAATCGAAAGAATGCAGCTTTTCTTTCGATTGCAGTACTCCTCATTTCACGAGGAAGAACGCCTTTTTTCGAAAGTGCTCTTTCGAAAAAAGGCGTTCTTGAATGCAAACAGGGCTTTTTCGAAAGAGAGCATCCAGACTGCCTGGGTGCTCTCTTTCGAAAAAGCAGCTCACTTTTTCGAAAGAAGAGATTGCAGTCTAGATGCTCTTTTTCGAAAGAAGTTTTTTCGAAAGTATCTTTCGAAAAAGCCTCTTTCGAAAGAGGCTTGCAGTCTAGATGTAGCCTAAGAGTAGTATCAATGCAGAGTGCAGTGCAGCATGGGTAGGCAACCCACTGTACAACTTGCCACCATCTAGAGAACTGACTTTTTGGGAAGATTTGGTAATGCACGATGGGCCAGAATCAAGTCACACATGGGTGATTGGGACATAAGTACTAAGAAGGTGAGGTAGTAGAACTATTCTAGTTAGGTTCAGCAGGTGAAAGAGGGATTCATGCCCAACTGCTTCTGACAATCTAACCTATCTACTCCAGATATTTAAATATACTTTGATACAAAGTACAATACTGTACACACTGATCAGGACTAATGGATCTGCACAACAGCATGCATGTTTATAAAGTTGCATTAACAATAACACAAGGTAAAAAGGGAAATGCAATTATATAGACATCACCTTTCCTCTTTCCTCACTAATTGGGAACCAGGAAAGTGATAATCTAACCCCAGAGAATGAAGCCAGGCACCAGTCAGTGTCAGCTATGAATAACTTTCTCTTCTCCGATGCTTTGGCCAGCAGAGGACTAGAGGTTGGGTCACCATCGTTAGGTTTCAGAGTCAGTACGTGGCAGAACCGGTCACTAGAGCCACCCATTAGTACTAACGGGGGAGCCCCACAACGACTCAGCAGACAAAGCCAGTACCGACTCCGCAGCTGCGGGGAGCCCGACAGCCGGAGGGGAGGGATTGAATAGCACCTGTCTGCAGGCCGCCTGCGCCATTTTGCCCTGGGCTCTGCGTTGCGCAACACGGCGCGCCGGTCTGGGTCGCCCTCGGGCGGAAGGATACGGGGCGGAGCCGCCGGCTCGGTCCGCCGGGGCGCTGAGTCCTGTTGCCGGGTGACGGAGCTGCCGGCCCCCCTCCCCGTGGTGCTGGGAGCCGCCGCCGGTTTACGTAACGCCTCCCAGGGCAGGTCCCGGCTCCGTCCCGCCCGCCTCACTCGGGGACGGCCGCAGCGGGACGGAGTCCGCCGCCTCCTCCGGCTGCTAGAGGCCCCAGGGCCCCGCTCTGCGCCTCCGCCGCCACGGCAGGTAACTAGCAGCCAACGGGCCCGAGCGGGGGGGCAGTTACAGGGCGGGTCGGCCCCCGGGGACCCGCACGAGAAGGGCAACGGAGCGCCCGCCTCGGAGGGCAGCCTGGCGGGGCCGGTGCCCCGTGAGGATGCGGGTGGGCAGCGGGAGAGGTCCGGGGCGCAGGAGGCCTGAGCCCGCTCGCTGCTCTTAGCGCGCCCGGGATGGGCGCCGAGGCGGGTTCGTGCCCTTCAGCGGCTCGGGCGGGGAGTCGGGACTCCCGGGAGAGCGCGCCCCTCTCCTGGCTCCATGCTGCCTGTAGCCGGCCTGCCGGAGCGGGACCGGGAGGCCCCGGCGCCCAAGGGGAGGGAGCGCGAGGGGCCGGCGAGAGGGGCTGGCGAGAGGCCGGCGAGGAGGGAGGGCTCGGGGGCGGGGCTGGGGTTTTCTTAAGAGTTTGAAAGTTATTTGTAAAATAGTTGTTTGTTCACAAAAGGTTGGGGAGTAAAATTCTTAGTTTATTTTTACTGAGTACCTGACTTTTTTTTTTTTTAAAGTACGTGAAAGTTTACAGAAAAACTAAGCTTTATAGAGCTCCAACAAGAACACTATAGTAAAGTCCTTAAAAATGCCTGAGAGGGAAATGGTAGCTACACTGAATGGATAGCACTGTAATGGCAATGCATAGTCAAATGAAATGCACACCAAGAGAAGGACTAGGAAATTCTAGTTATCTATACGTCTAATGGCGTTCAGAAAGCAAATTGCTTTCAGAAAATACTTAGTGTAGTTTTGTTACCATATTTCCTTTTGAATGATGAGTGTTGGTTGTAGACACCATGTAGATCAATAAAACATTATACCTTGCCTAATAAAATCATTTGCAAGTGGAACTATTATAGGCAATTTAGACTTGAAATTCCCAGCAAATCAAAAAGCAAGTCGACTTGCACATAAAATTATGAAGATTTAAATAAGTAGCTAATGTCTATGTTCAGTTTCATTTTTAATGTTAAATTATGTTTTAAATTAACAACCATTTTTATTTCTCACATTTTAAGTAATTTACAAATTGTTATTGGGAAGAAATACCTAGTAACTGTAGAGTGATTCGATGAATGCCTTACCTAGTAAGGGTAATCCTCCAGTTACTGACTTCAAAATAAAAATATTAAATTAAAAATCCTTTAAAAACACATAGTGCAGAAGATGATTGCACAAAAGTGGATTCATCACATCAGTACTAGATGTTGAGGGATTAAATATGTGGTGTAGTGTTCCATAATGTACATTGTGGTTTGTGTTACGACAGCTTGTGCATTTTACACAGACAGCTCTTATTGCATGATTAAAACTAGAGATGTGAACCTGTACCCGTGTACACGGTAGGGATGTTAGGTACCGAATAATTGTGTAAATACACAAAATATTATCAGTTGCATGACTAGTTGATAGTCTCCAGGGGTAAGGCTGGCAGCCAGAGTGCTCCTGGCCCTGCTCCCGGGGAGTCCCCTGCCACTCCATGATGTATCAGAGGCAGCAGCATGGGGTGGCAGGTGAGAGAGGGTCTACAAGAGAGCTGGAAAACTGGTTCCTGCCCTGCTGCCCTGTGCTTCTGCCTGCAATATACAGGCAGCAGCGTAGGGTGGCAGCAGCCCCTGTCTATGGGGGGACAGAGGCTGCATAGGCTGCTCTGTGGAATGCCACTGTTTGGGATGAGCCCAGGCTCACCGCAGACACAGCCTACTCTGCAGCAGCTTCCCCTGCCATTCCCCCTGCGCTGCTGCCTCTGACAGAGCTGGCACTGGAGGAGAGCTGGCTTAAAAGCTGGCTCAGCATGTGTTTCGGCTCCCACCAGCCCCTCCCATTCTCCACACTGAGAGGCAGCAGCGTGAGGGTGGGGTGCGGGTATGCAGCTCCACGGGATCCAGTGCTCTCCCGAGGCATCAGATCCTCTCTGAGGCAGCAGGGGGTGGAATGTGTGTAGTTAATCCTACACCACCAGCTTGCTCCTGCACCCTACCCCCAGCCTGCTCCTCCATCCTCTCTTGCTCCTGCACCCTTTCTCTTGGCCAGACACCCTACTCTCAGCCTGCTCCTGTACCCTACCTCCCATACAGAGCTTGCACCCTCACCCCCTCCTGCATCCCATTTCCCACCCAGATCCTACACACCCATTCCTATCACTGGCAACCCTGTCCTGCAAACTGAAGCTCCCCCCAATTTTTGTCCCAACCCCTGAGCCTAGGGGTCCCCACAAAATCCACTAACCCTGTGTTATAGGGTGAGAGTCATGGGTCCTTAAGGGGCGCCCTCCCTTCAGCTCCACAGGCCTCCTGCTCCGGAAGCGGCCCACCCCAGGGACTCCCTTCCTCCCTATGGACCTCCCCCCTTTTCAGAGTCTTTTTTCACACAGTTCACAGTGCGGCTGGGGAAGAATCCTCCGAGCCTTTCATTAGATCCACAGATTTCCAGCCAACATATCAATAGTCTTCTCCCTCTTCTCCCCTCCTCGCTCCCTTTGCAATAACAGGGGTGAAGGTGAGAATGTAGGGGGACCCGGGCCCGACCTCACCACCGGGTCCTGACCCAGGGCCCTAAGGGGTCAGAGAGCACGCTTGTTACACCCCTGTATGGTTGATGGGGACGCTGCCCGTAACATGCCGACCCACGGGCACCTTAAGGCCCTGCCCTGGGTCCCTTCCTACCACCCGTGCTGTGCATCTTTCTGCTGGCCTCACCTCCCCTACAGGCCAGGAGCTCTGGGAGGACCCCCTCCCTCAGCTGAGACGCTTCCCGGTCCCGGCACTCTCAGGGAAGGGGCTGGTTACCTCCTCGCCTTTACTCAGCGGCAAGCCTCCTTTGCCGGCAGGGGCGTCGTCGTAGTGGCTTGCCAGTTGAGCTCGCCGGCCCCCACGCCGCTCTCACGTCTCGGCCCCTTCATCCCACCGCAGGGCCGCCAGTGTTGGACTGCAGAGCCCCGAGGCTCCGTCACACGCTGGAACTGCAGAAGAGTAAACCTGGCCTATGGGAATCTCTGAACCTCAGTCTTCCCTGTTCCTTCTCCCTACCCTAGTGGGGCTGGAGTGCCAGAGGAGTGAAGTGTCTCAGTTGTGGGCCACATCAGTGAGGGTTGGGAGTTTTTGGAGGGTTTTTTTTCTCACTTGTGTGGTCCCCAACGGATTTTTCTGTGGGTCAGTGGCCCCTGATCCAAAGAAGGTTCTCCACCCCTGCCATAAATAAAGGAAACATGGAAACCTTTTGTGTTGGGCATAAATTAATATTTTATTTTATTTAAAATGAAGTTTGATAAACTAACATGGGAAAGTTAAAGCACTTAGTCTATTTAATAATATTTCCTTTACTGCTGGTTAAACACCATTCTCCCTAGCTGTAGCACTAGCAAAATGGCTTGGGAGTAATTGTTTAATTAATGGTGAGTTTGCATTAGCAACTGGTGGTCCACAGAAAGGTTTGCATTGAGCCAGGTGGGCCATGGGCCAAAAAGTTGGAGAACCTCTGCTATGCACTGCTCTGGAGTGAATTTTGCATGACTATGCATGCACAGCAATCTCTTTGCTTCCACACAGAAGAACTGCTACTGACAAGAGAGCAAAGGAAAGCAGCAGAAGTGGCACACATTTCTACCCAGCAGTGTCAGCAGGTCAGTTCTAGTGCCCAGATCAGTCAATAGAGATGTAAATCAGCATGAGGTAGGAGGGACCTGGGCAGTCGTGTTTGTGAGACACACCCTGTCACTCTTGCTTGCTGTTGCAGCATGTTCATGGTGGAGAAGCAGGTCTTGGGGGTGTTTGAGGAACTAGGTGGGGCAGGCTCTGTCCCGTCAGGTGGAGCAGAATGTAGCAGGCTGCTTGCTTAGTGAATTGTTCTCATTATTCTCAGTGAATTTCCCCAGAAGTATAAAGCAGGTGTACAAAAATGTTAAATTTCCTTTTCATTGTCAGAGTGGTGTAAAGGACAGTACAGGCAGTCCCCGGGTTACGTACAAGATAGGGACTGTAAGTTTGTTCTTAAGTTGAATCTGTATGTAAGTCGGAACTGGCGCCAGATTCAGCCGCTGCTGAAACTGACCGCCAGTTCTGACTTACATACAGAATCAACTTAAGAACCCCAAGCGTCCCCAAGTCAGCTGCTGCTGAAACTGATCAGCAGCTGATTCCAGGAAGCCCGGGGCAGAGCACCTCTGCCTCGGGCTTCCTGTAGTCAGCGCTGGCCAGTTTCAGCAGCGGCTAAATCAGGACGCCTGGGGCAGAGCAGCTAGGGTGCTGCTGGGTTGCTCCAGTAGCGCCGCTCCTCGGCACTACTGGACCAACCCAGCAGCACCCCATCTGCTCTGCCCCAGGCGTCCTGATTCAGCCGCTGCTGAAACTGACCAGCAGCGGCTGAATCAGGACCAGAGCAGCTGGGGTGCTGCTGGGTTGGACCAGTAGCGCCCAGAGCGGCGCTGCGGGACCAACCGGCAGCACCCCAGCTGCTCTGCCACAGGCGTCCGGAGAAAAGCCTAGTCTGCTGGGGGGGGGGGGGGCGTACTAGCTGCGCCCCCCCCACCCCCAGCAGACCAGGAAGACACGGGCGGCGGACTGAGACGCACCGCGGTCCCGCTGCCTGGGTCCTCCGCGGCTTTGCTCCCCGTCTCCCTGGTCTGCTAGAGACCAGCAGACCAGGGAGACGGGGAGCAAAGCCTCTGAGGACGCCGGCAGCGGGACAGCCGCGGTGCGTCTGGGCTGTCCCCCTGCCGGCTTCCCCCGCGGCTTTGCAAAGCCTCGGGGAAGCCGGCAGCGGAGCAGCCCAGGCGCTCCTGGGGTGCCCCGCTGCCCGAGCCCCCCCGCCGCTTTGCAGAGCCTCGGGGAAGCCAGCAGTGGAGTAGCCCAGGCGCGCCTGGGGTGCCCCGCTGCCCGAGCCCCCCCGCAGCTTTGCAAAGCCTCGGGGAAGCCGGCAGCGGAGCAGCCCAGGCGCGCCTGGGGTGCCCCGCTGCCCGAGCCCCCCCGCAGCTTTGCAAAGCCGCGGGGAAGCCGGCAGCGGAGTAGCCCAGGCGCGCCTGGGGTGCCCCGCTGCCCGAGCCCCTCCGCGGCTTTGCTCTGCGTCTTCCTGGTTTGCAGACCAGGGAGACGCAGAGAAAGCCCCAGAGTACATGGGTGGCAGGACCGCGAGGTCCCGCAGTCCGTGTACTCTGGGGCAGCCCCGTTTGTAACTGCGGATCCGACATAAGTCGGATCCGCGTAAGTCGGGGACTGCCTGTATGTTCTTATAAATGCATCTGAGGCTTTAGTGATTAAACTCACTTAAATTTTTGAGTGAAAAATGTTTATCTGTCCTCTCCCTCCCCGCCCCCTACTCTGCACAGCTAGCAGGAGACTCTGGAAATCGCTTGGCTGTAGGATGGAGCAAGGTGGGGTGGCAACTGAACACACACTGCCCACTGTAAGTAATCTCACTCTCCTAATCCATTGAGGAGGCTGGAGAGAGAGAAATGCTTGGTGGGCTGGATCCGGTACCAGGGCCTGAGTTTGCCCACCCCTGATTTAGGGTGAGCCACAGAAGAAGAGATGTTAGTGGGATAAATGTTGTAAATTTTTGTTCGAGAGAGATTCTCTTCCACCTTTTCTGGAACTAAAAGACTACTTAAAGGTCCCTGGTATCAGAGGGGTAGCCGTGTTAGTCTGAATCTGCAAAAGTGACGAGGAGTCCTGTGGCACCTTATAGACTAACTGAAGTGTAGGAGCATAAGCTTTTGTGGGCAAAGACCCACTTCGGTCTTTGCCCACGAAAGCTTATGCTCCTACACTTCAGTTAGTCTATAAGGTGCCACAGGACTCCTCGTCGCTTTTAAAGGTCCCTGGTTAGACTGGTCCTTCTGTATCAGGACTACAAAAGTAGACGGATGGGACCAAGAGCTTGTCCACACAGTTCTGCAGTCTGAACTTCAAGGGTCTGGGTTGTTTACAGCAAGCACTGAAGTGTTGCACTTGTAACCAGGGCCAGTGTAAGGCATGTGCAGTCCGTTCTTTATTATTGGCCCAGCTCCAGGTTCTATTCTCATGTACTGGAGATTTAGACAACTTATTTTATTACATATTAAAACAATGATTAAAAGTTCAAATTATATTAAAAATACATACACTTGTTTTGTAAAAGTGTGAATGTCATAGGAACATTTTAAATGAGGTCGAAATACAAATTTGGTATGCAGCTTCCTCTTTTCCTAACTTAAAGCAAAGTCAGGGTTCGGTTGTGCCAGGAGAACTGGACGCTTTGGGAAAAGGACTGTTTTCCATAAACTGCAAAGGCGGGGGCTACTGGTTAGAGGGATGCAATATGAGACTGGCCATTGGGGGCAGTGAGCCTATAAGGGAGCACTATCCTGCAGGATAGTTCTCAACCCAAAGCCCTGCCCCTTCCGGGTGGGCCTGCAGCCATTTCTGAAATGTGTGAAGTGGCTCCTCTTCCAAAATTATTGCTCACCCCTGTCCTGGGCTACAGGAAACCAATTATATTGAATTTCAGCTCCTTATCCTATTTGCTGGTAGCGAGGGAGTGCTGTGAGAATTGACTAAACAAAGCAAGGCAATGATAAAGCATTTTGTGGAGAAGTTAATACATGCAAAAAATTTGCAGCCCTTACAGTGTATGGGCTTACAGTGTAAATTGTGCATAGTCAAAGGCAGTCTCCCTTAAAATAATGTTGGAATTTTCCATTGCAGCTGCATTTCTCTATTATGATAGATATTCTCTATTTTAGGTTCTGTGTCCTGCTGTCTAAATCTGGTTGATTGTCCTTAGACTAGTCAGGTGTTCTGCTCCTTCTGTTTTTTTTACTGTAGTGGAAAGGCAGTACTTCTAGTTGAAGTCCTGTTGCAGAAGTGGTCTTTGAAATAAATGAGTAATAGCAGGTTGTTTATGGTGTAAGAATTATTATAACTTGTATTACAGTAGTGCTTAGGAATTGAAATCCTGGATCAGAATCCTTTTGTGATTAGCACTATACAAGCATACAATAAAAAACTGCCCTGGAACCAAAGTCTGTACAAAGTCACTTGGAAGACTAGCAGAAATCAACAAATGCAGTAAAAATAACAATTTGATTATTTCTGAATTCTTATGCCTTTATTACAAGGCACTCTGACCTGGAAATTGAAGTGGTAAGGATGTAATTTTCAGCCCATGTAGTTAGGGTAGGCAACAACAAAGTTTCTCATCACACTTTTTGAAAGATTTTTCTTTTCCCCAACAAGCTGGGTATATGTTCATACAGGCATGTCTTCTGAAAGTCTTGCAGATTTCGGAATACACTCAACTGTATCTTGTTACCATATGGTGGATAATGACTTCTCTATGCCTTCTTTAGGTTAAAATAGTTACTGGTTTTGAGCAAGAAGAGGAGGTTGTAGTGGAACTAATTTTTTTTCCACTTTGCCCCACCACAGATTGTGTATTATTGTAACTAAATACTAAAGTTCCTGAAATTTTCAATTAGTTAAAAATACTTTTGAATTGTATTCATATATTTTGAATAAAATATCGGATGTTTTTAGAAAAAATTGTGAATAGAGTTGACTCACTAGTTGTATACAAATCATGTGAATACCCTGTCTTCACAAAAACCATGTACCTATTACCATTGCCCTGTCTTACCTTTCTCTTCTCCTGTCAGTCTGTGTTATTGCCATCTTCTTGTGTCATGTCTTAGGTCATGTCTGCACTATGAGATAAGGTTGAATTTATTAAGGCTGATTTTTTTTTTAAAGCACCCAATTTTGTAAAGTCCAACGTGTATGTCCTCCCTGTTCCCATGAGGTCAATGGAACATGTTCCCGGTAACATGGCTGCCTTTGACTCTGACAGCAATGCACACTGTGGGTAGTTACCTCACAGTGCTTGCCACCCCTTGGCCTTCTGGGTTAGGCTACCAGTGCCTGATGGGACAATAATGTTGCTGTGGGTTGATTCCCAACTGACTGGTAGCAATCTGGTATTTCAAGCTCCCACAGAGATATTGTCACTTGCTTCTCAACAGTCAGAGAGTGTCTCAGAAAGTATTGCTACGCTTTAGGGCCAGGGGAAAGCAACTCCCCAAGTGCAGTGAAAGTGGCCATAAACATGCAAAAGTTTTGCAGCCACTGTTCATCAACCCATAGCTGCATAACTATGTGGTCCCACCAGTCTGTACTTGACCAAAACTGGAGTTTCACTATGTCAACAGGATCAACTGCTGTCAGAATATGCCAATTGCTCCAGTTGGTGGTTTCATATATATATTTTTGTTTGTGACCTCCTCACATTCTTCCTCACTCTAGCAGCTCCTGACTAGGTTCTGGACATACATACCATAGGATAATGCAGAAGGGGTTTGCAGTGCTTGCCACAGCACTCTAAAGCTGAGCAGGATCCATGCATGCCATGCTATGGCATCTGCACGGATAACATGGGAAAACAAGTGTGTGAAAAAATTGTTTGCTGTTGCTTTCCAGCAGGGGGAGCAGGAGAACGGAAATGACTGCATTATGGGAGGCTGATGACATGTACTCAGCTGTGGAACTTGTGAGGAGGTCAGATGGTTCAACATGGAGAACAGGGGCATTGTGTACTCCACTTGCTTTTCCTGCATCTCTACCAGTTGCTTCAACAGCTCTGTTTGCTCCCTGACAAGCTTCAAGATCTCTTCCTTTTGCTGCATGCTCTCCTGTCCTTTCCTCATGCTCCATTCATATTATCTGCAATATTGTTGTTCTTACGTTTTAATGGTGTGGGTGGATTGCCTTTTGTTTATTAAACATGTCATCTCAAACTTTTTTCACCTTCTGTTTTGTGATGGCTGAAATGCTGGCGGATCAGGGGGAGTGGGCAAAAGACTCTTTTGTACACGCGATCTCACAAAAAAAAATACATACTCTTAGGATGTATCTAGACTGCAGAAGGGTGGAAAGAGGATATGCAAATTCCACGGGAATTTGGATATCTTCTGATTGCACTTTAGAAAGCGGAGCTTTTGAAAGTGAAAGTAGTTTAGACGCAGCTTTTTTCAGCCAACCCGCCTCTCCTCCCTTTGTCAAAAAGCCGCATAAACCTCCTTTTTTTTTGAGGAAGATCAGCTTTTCAACGAAGGGGGCGGTTTGCCAAAAAAAGCCGCGTCGTAATTACTTTCACTTTCGAAAGCTCTGCTTTCAAAAGTGCAATCGGAAGAAGATATGCAAATTTCCGCATGGAATTTGCATATCTTCTTTCGACCATTCCCTGTAGTCTAGATGGGCCCTTGGAAGATGCATTGTGTAACGCACAAGCTGATCTTTACCATGAAAGACAATCTCTGCTACTCACTAGGCATATATTATGTATGAGGCCAAAGTTATGTTTAAGCACCTACAGAAAAGGTAAAAAAACAAAGTCCAGCTGCACCATGGCAATTTGTTTGGTGGCAGACATGGTAAGCAACAGGTTGGGGTTCTTGTTCTTTTGTTTCAGCTTTGAAACTATGTGCCACAGACAGCTTGCAAAGTACATTCATCGTGGCTGTCTTGGCTTCTGCATTTGCAGAGCCCCTTGGGACTTCAGCCCCCCCTTTGCAAAGGAAGATGGGAGAGCTGCGTGGGCTTGCAGGGGCTCTCTCAGCCAGCGAACATGGGGTCTTCCTTTGTTGGGGATGAGTTAATAGCTTCCCCTGCTTCATTCAGGTTACCATGCACAATATCAGTCATCTTTGAGTCATACAGAATGATAAGGAGTGGATGCTGACTGAAAGTGAGTCCTGGACTGAAAGTGAAACCTGGACTTGGTTCTATAATGATGCCAGACCACTTACTGCTGGCTTGGTGTGGAAAGGAGTCCTATCCTGGAGGATGGAATAAGGCAGACCTCCCCAGAAATCTTGTGAGAAGGATGAAAGACTACCTTTATGGTAGCTTTGCAGACGTGTGCAGGGTGGATTCCAGCTCCATTTCCAGACGTGTTAACAAACTGTTCCGGGGAGCCCCAGCAGTGCAGGCAGAGTCACAGATCACACCCAGTAGCCTTAATGCACTTGTAGCATTCTTACAAATGTGAACTCACCAGAAGTGTTTTCCTTGCCATCAGGATCTGGCAGCAATGCATCCTATGAGGAGGAGATAGTCTCTAAAGAGGTTGCTGTCGATGGGATTGGATTCTCCGCTTGAATGCTGAGCATTCTCCTCCTCCTCTTCCTCATCCTTGGTATCCTCCCTGCTGTGACTGCCTGAAGAATCTCTTTGGTGGTATCCACGGACTGGGCTAGGACCTTGGATCTCCCCCAGAATCCCATGCAGCTGCTCAGAGCTGCAAACATGCCACTTCTGTGGCTCATATTGACTATTTGCTCTTTTTCTGATACACTTGCCTGAGCACGTTTATTTTCAGTCAGCACTGCAGGGTATCCATTGTATGTCCTTTTTCCACCATGCCCTGTGATTTTTGCATAGATATCAGTGTTTCTACTGCTGCTTTGGACTTTTGCCTGCATGGGTTCCTATTCTCACACAGCAATCCAATTCAGGATTTCCTGCATGCTTCATGCTGGAACTCATTTGCAACCCTGGGCATTCATGGTCAGGTTTGCTATCTGCTCTCCTCGCCATGCTAGTCAAATAGGAAATTAAATTTTAATTGTCTCAGGGATTTTCCTGAGCACCTGAAAAGCTCAGTTGAAAGTACTGGCTAGAGTGGTCACATTGGAGTACTGTGGGATACCACCTGGAATACAAGAACATCTACTTTTACTACCCCAAAGTCGACAATGCAAAGTTGAATTTAGCATTAACTTTGCTTGTCAAGGAGGAGTACATTAATCATCTTGAACCACCCTCAAAGTTGGCAGCAACCCTTAAAGTTGGTGGAGACTCACTGTTTAGAAAATCAACCTAATGTGGCTAAATTTGACTTAAACTTGTGTAGATCAGACTTCAAAGTAGGACTAAGTACAGTGGAATAGGAAGGTGTAGTTAAATAACATTCTTTATAGCAGTGTTTCTCAACTTTTTTTAAAAAAAGTACCCCTTTAAAAAAATATAAATACCCCCAGTACCTACAGTTTTCAGAGACACATTTTTTTTCCCCCACCATTGCAACACATTTATTTAAACAACTTAATTGTAGCTGGGCCATTGATGAAAGTTTTGGCTGTAAAAAAGTACAAAAATAATAAAGCGCTGTAAAACTTGAAACAAAAATTCAATTTTCTCCAAATTTCAGATGTGTTGATGTACTCTTCTAGACTTCTCTCGAGTACCCCTAAGGGTACTGGTACCATTTGTTGAGAAACACTGTTTTATAGTACCTAACCCTCTGGGTGCCTGATTTTGTGGTTTCTTGTTCCTTGTGAAATGCAAGTAATAAGGCTCCTTTTTTAGATAGTGTCTGCTTTGGCTGCTTCTAATTTCTCCTTCATTGTTACCAACAGAACAAAGGAAATCTCTCATGAGCCATAACAAAAGACATTTTTCTGTATTGAGAGATGGGGAGAAAAGAGCAGTTAGGCATGGGCAGCCCTGGCGTGCACTTTTAGCTAGCTTGTTTTGCTTGTTTACAGTTTGACTGTAAATACATACTTCTAGCACTTCTGTAGTGGTAGAGTGGAATGATTACAGCTTTTCTACTGTAGCTTACCCATGCTAGTATACTGATAACTGTTTGATATACAAATAGCTACAATTGCTACTCTATCACAAAGCAGAGTGGCTGCCTTTGTCTATTTTAAATACCCATCCCTTGGCTCCAATTATCATAGTATTTGACTACCTTGCAATCTTTAATGTATTGATCCCTTAAGACTAATTTAGGGAATTACTGTTATTCCCATTTTACAGCTGGTAAACGGAAGTATAGAGAGATTTTGCCCAAGGCTACTGAAAGTGGTGTTGTGATCAGAGAACTGAATGTGGGGGTCTTAGTCTCAGGCTAGTGTCCTAAATACTGTGCCATCCTCCCTTCTTCTAGTAGAGAAGTTTGAATGTGCCCTAAATAAATCTTTCCTTCACTTGCTAATGAAAATGCAGTGGGATCATTTTGTCTGGCACACACAAAGAAAGAAACACTAGAAAATGGTATCTATGTATCATGGGTCAAAGAGAAAATTTGGTGATATTTTGTATTTGAGAAATATTATACAGTCATGTAATTAAAGTCTCTTGTAATGCATACACACAAGGGAGAGAGTGAAGATTGTGTGTGTAACCTTAGTTGGTTTAGCTGGCTCTGGCACATTCGCCCCTTCCTCCCCTGTGTGAGAGGGAAAGGCTGTGTAGCTCTTCGCCCACTGCAGAGCACCAGGGAGGGAAAGGAGAGGAGGGAGGGAGGGGCTGCAGGAAAAACTTTTTTATTTATAGAGAGAGAGGTTAAAAATTCAGCTTGTCTGCATTAGAATGCAGATTGGCTAACATGTTAACTGTGATAAAATGTCTTTTTTAGTGAAGATGAGGCTTTTGATACAAACCCTGCTCCCTGTAGATAGTCTAATATGTCACTTCTAAAATCTTTTTTGCTCATTTGGCATAATATTCCCCTTAGCTAAGTCATGTCAGTGACTTCTTATTGCCTTACATGTCAAGCTGTAACTGCTGGTGAAAATCAATTTTTTTGTTTTACAGGGAATTTGAAATTTCAAAAGTTGCTTTGAAATTTCCTGTTAAAATAAATACCAAAACAATGTTTTTGGTTGATTAGTGATCAGAACATTTTTTTTTTCATTTTTGACATCATATAATACTAGCAAACTTACCCTGCAGGTCTTTCGGGGGGACTGGTGGTGTTGAGGGTGCAGGACTCAGGGCAGGGCTTTAGGAATGCTGGGGAGAGGAGAGTGCAGGAGGCTGCAGGCGGGGTAAGGAGGGGTTGGGGAGGGAATAACATCTGGCATGGGCATTTTCTGTCCTTCCAGCTCTGTCCCCCACCCTCCTGGCTTGCCGGGGGGGGGGGTGTTCTGTCCCTCCGGAACCTTTTTTCTCTTGCTTTCTCCCCTTCCCTGAGCGCTGTGGCCAAGGGGTGGAGGAGGGTTTGGGGCAGGGGGCTGCTTACTCGATGTGCTGGCAGGCAAGATGGTTGAGCCCCAGCCTTGCTTGCCGCTCACTTGGTGGTATGGTTGCCCTCAGTGGACACATTGCAGGATAACTCTTTTGCATGCTTGCTGCCCCCAGTGGCCATGCTCATATTGTGTGCCTCTGAACAGTGGCCCCTTCCTTTGCATGTTATTGGAAACAATCCTTTGCCCAGGGCTTCCAGTTATTCTGGTACAACCAAACCCATACCTTGTTTCAAGTTAGGAAAGGAAGCTGCATACCAAATTTGGTGGCTCCAGCTCTTACCATTTAGTAGGAGTTCTTGAACAAATGGACTCAGACATGCTCTACAACAGTGGTCCCCAACTTTTTGAGGTTGCTGGGCGCTAGGAGGCATGGCCCTTCGCCCGCTGGGTGCCAGGGGGCGGGGACACTTGCGTGCCCGGGGGCGCCCCCCCATAGCCGTGTGCCCGGGGGCGCCCCCCCCATAGCCGCGCACCCGGGGCCGCCGCTCCCTCCTCCCCCGCAAGCGCCGCGCACCCGGGGCCGGCGCTCCCCCCCCCCCCCCCCGCAAGCGCTGTGCGCCCGGGGCCGATGCTCCCCGCAAGCGCCGTGCCATGTGCCCGGGGCCAGGCCAGCCCCGAGCACCTGGCGGGCGCATGCAAATGGCCCCGTGGGCGCCATGGCGCCCGCAGGCACCGTGTTGGGGACCACGGCTCTACAATATATATATTAGATACAGATTACAATTAAATTGGAATGAAGCCATTTTCGAATAAAAATCAAAATATTCCAATCTGAAGAGATAAAAGTGGAATGTTTCAACCTTTCTGAAATGTTTCCAATTTTTTTATTTAAATTTTTTTTACTACATTAATTTTCACCAAAAGTGATGACTCATCTGCATAATGTTTTGCTTTCTATGAATTGCCATTGTCTGACAGGAAGAATATTCTGTTGGGAAATTACCAAATGGTTCAGTTGTTTTTCTCTTTTTAGCCTTATTAGCATGATCCCGGTGGGTAACAATTGTCAGGAACCAAAGAGTACATGAAGTGTTATGCACATGTGCATACACACACTATATCCTCAATCCTACTGCAGATTTTATAAGATGGGTATAGGACTCCACAGAATTAGAATAAATGAGCTTTTTTGTTCTAATTGAGCCTTCCTTTTATCTCATTCAGCTTTTTCTGCTTGATCCTGCTATGCAGAAGTAATCCATGTACTTTTCGACCACCCCTATGAAAGTGAAGCGCTGAATTTTTAATATTACAGGTTGTTCCTCTTTTAATCAGGACTGTGTGGTCTGGCAACATTGGCCGGACCACAGATACTCCTGAACCACAGAGTCCAGGTATAAGAAGGCCACAAGGCAGGAGCGGGGTGTGTGGGTTAGGGGGGGTGGGGAGAAGGCTCAGCTAGGAGTTCCGTGTTCAGGGAGGGGTGGGCAGTGCAGTAGGAAGTTCTGGTCCCTGCTTCTTAGCCGTAGCGGGAGCTGGCAGCAGCTGCATAGCCCCGGCAGCTATGGAGCCTGGTTACAACAGCTGTCAAACCCTGTTGGCCCTGACAGCTGTGGAACCCTGGTTCTGGCAGCCATGGGGCTTGGGAAGCCACAGCCAGGCAGGCAGCAGCAGGGCTTGGCTGGAGTCCTAACCAGGAGCAGCACGGACAATGTTGGGAAGGACCTTCCCTCATTCAGCAAATACCTTTGTTTGGGACCAGTCAGGTCCCGAGGGTGCCAGATGAGGGAGGTCGAACCTATACTGGCTTTGGCTCTCACTTATAGATGGTTGTTAAGAAAAGTTAAAGAAATCTCATAAAAACCCGTGGCTAGCAGGGACTAAAGAGAATAAGAAATTTGTAAGTTTATTAGGGACAAAGGCAATCTTAACAATAGTGGTGGATTGTAGATGGAGAGTGTAAATTTTTTTTGTTGTTGATGCAGAAAAGGCAGAAGCATTCAAACATTTCTATTAATTATTTAGAAAGAATTATGAAGTACTAGTAACACATGGGAATGATAAACTTCTCAATCCTCTTAAGTATAGAGGATATTAAAATCTAATAGGATAAAATTTTTCAGTTGGCAGATCTGGAACTAATCCCCAAGAGCTCTGAAAGAGCAAAAATCTCAGGTCTAAAAGTGATAGAGCCATTGTTTGACTAATCATGTAGTTGATACAGTTTGTTGATTAGGGCTGCACTGCAGAGCTGCAGTGGGGTTAGCTCCCAGAGCTGGCTCGAGCTGGGACTGAGCAGTCCTGGCTCACGCCAGCTCTGGATCGCTGTGGCTCTGCATTTTTTAAATGTAGTAAGAACTGCCAGATTCTTAATATATTTAAAATGCAGTGCTGTAATGGTCTGGAGCTGTCATGAGTCAGTATTACTCGTTCCTGGCTTGCAACGGCTTCAGGAGCCACCCGTACTACGGCTCTGCATTTTAAATGTAATAAGGGCCCGGCAGTTCTTACTACATTTAAAAAATGCAGAGCCAGGGTGGTCCAGAGCTGGCGCTTGCTGGGAGTAGGGTCCAACAGCTCCTGTTTGCAGCAGCCGGGCATACAGAGGCAGCAAGGGGTGGGGGGGAAGTGAGTGGTAAGGTTATGCTTATCGGGTAGTCGAGTGGTCAGCTACTCGCTTACATCCCTACTCTTGCCCACTGTAACTAACTTTTAATCTTGGAATACTGTGGACATTCTAGAAGAGTGCAAAAAGACTAATACAATTTTCAAAAACAGCAAGCAGGGTAATCTGGATAATTATACGCAAGTTACCCTCTTGTCGGTTGTGAGCCTCATTAGTCCCAGAAAAAGCTCATTTGGGATCCAGTGAACAAGGAAACGTTTGGTGGTAATGTCAATCAGCATGCCTGTATGGAAAATAAGTCATGTCAAAATTAAGTAATTTCATCTTTTGATGAGATTAGAAATTTGGCTGATAAAGGTAACTGCATAAATGTAATATTTAGAAACAAAGAAAGTAGGCCATGTGTACAGGATGAGGGATCTTGAAAAAGATTCTGCTGGATAATCAGCTGAATGTGAACTACTAGTATAATGCTGTGAACAGAAAAGGTTAATGCTGTCTTTGGGTGTATAAACAGGGAAATATTAAGTAGGAGTAGAACTATGACTACCTTTATATCTAGCACCATAGGTGATTGGTGCAGCTGGGGCTGGGGGAGGTAGGACCCCAACCCCACCTACAGCCCCACACCCTCTGCTGAAGTCCTGCTCTCCCCTCCCCCATGGGGAGGGGAAGAGGTGGGGCAGCATGCTGAACATACCCCAGCCTCCTCAGAGCACTGGGAGAGGGGAAGAGAGGTGATGGGAGCACATGTGCACAGCACTGCTCCCCCACCTCCCTGGAGCTCTGGGGGAGAGGAAGAGAAGGGAGGGAGTGTGTGCATGCAGTGTGGCTCCCCTGCCTCCCCAGAGCACTGGGGGAGGGAAGGGGCAGTGTGGTTCCAGCCTCCCCGGCCTTGAGCCCCTGGTAGGACAGGGCACTGGGGGTAGTGACACTGCCCCCAGAATGCCTATAGCAGACATTCTGGCAGTGGAGTGTGGGTGGGGCCAGGCTGACGATTTGGGAAGGCAAAGCCTTCCCTAGCCAAAGCCACTGACTTATGCCCATGTGTAGCACTGATTTGATCACTCTTGGAACACTGCATCTAGTTGTGGTTTGTACGGTTAAGAAGGATATTGAATAATTGGAGAGGGTTCAGAGAAGAGCCTTGTGAAAGATTAAAGGAGTAGAAAGCGTGCTTTGTAGCTGTGGTTCTCAACCTTTCCAGACTACTGTACCCCTTTCAGGAGTGTGAAGCTAAAGCCCTGCCACCCATGGCTCAAGACTGATCCCATCTGCCCAGCACTAAAACATGTAACTTAGTTGCATGGGGTCCCCTGTGACCTGTGACCCCATGTGTTTGTCCTGCTTGTGACCCCTCCAAAACCAGTCCTGTGATTTCTCCCCCCCCCAGTTGAAAAACACTGATCTAGATGAATTGATGTACCCCTTGAAGACCTCTTTGTACTCCTGAAAATGCATGTACCCCTGATTGAGAATCACTACTTTATTAGACTCAGAGCTCAGTCTGTCTAAATAGACAGAGATTTGAGTGACTTGATTTAGTCTGCAAGTTGCTCCATGGGGAACACTCTTTCCTATCTAGCAAAGAAAGGTCATGCCAGCTGCTGGAAGTTGAAGCTAGACAAGTTGATACTGGCATAAGGCATACATACCAAAAACATTGGAACAATTTAATAAGGGCCATGGTGGATTCTCAATCATGGACAATTTTAAAATAAAGATGGGATGTTTTTGTAAAAGAGTTGCTCTTGGAAGTATTTTTTGGAAAGTTCTATGGCCTGTGCTCTTACAGGAGGTAAGATGAGATGATCCGTGATCTCTTTTGGTCTTGGAATCAAAACACATGATATACTGTGTAAACCAAGTGCTGTTTTTCTTAGTCTTAAAAGACTAGAAAATATATCATATAGTGACTCAAGGCGCTCAATCTATTTACCTTAAAGAGAAGTTAAATAGATGACTTGATAACTTTTTTGGCACCTATAAGGGAATCAGAAATTTGGTGACTGAAGAACACTATTTAGCAAAGAAAGATCTAACAAGATCCTGTGGTTGGAAGTTGAAACTCGACTAATTCAGAATAAAAATAAGATACAATTAAAAAGGGTGAGGGGGCAGGTTCCATAGGAACAAGTTACCAAAAGTTGTAGATGATTCTCCGTCCCTGGAAATCTTTAAACCAAGATTAGACACTTTTATAACTGGCAACTCTATGCTACATAACTAAATAAACGTAAGTTACTGTAATGGCTATGTGTTAATGTAATTAAATCAATTTTTCATGTCCACTCCGTGCTCATTCTCTTGGTAGTGTGCCTAGATCTAGCCTGTGGCTTGACTTGATCTGGCCTGTGAAGCACCAGGCTCCCTACACTGCTGCGGGGAGTCAGTGCTGGTCCTCCAGTCCCAGTGCGTCCCCTGTGGCTGGCATGCCAGCTCATGCCACTGTAGGTGGGAGGGGTGGGCCGAGTCTCAAGCTTCATGTGATATATCTGGCAAGGTCTGGGCCATAGGTTCCCCACCCCTGACCTAAGTGCTATGCCTTTTGCATAGGTGGAGTTAAGTCAATGTAGTGGGTGATGTGCATTGGTGCGAACAACATTGTAGAGTGTACACTTACAGAGTTACATTGATGTAAGCTGACTTACATTGACTTAGCTCTGTAGCATAGACCAGGCCTACAAGTGATACTCGCTAGTTCAATCACATCTATTGGACTTGAAGTAAGAGTTTGTTAATGGAAGGCCTGTGGGTTTTTTTTGGAGATCTGTCTAAATGATTACAATGGTCTTTATTTCTTCAAAATCTATGAACAAATCAGAGATCAACCTTGGTATGTTAGTGGGAGTAATCATTTTGAGATGAAACTCTGATGGTTAGTTCACGTGGCCATATGAAAGAACCCCTGATTTTCAACTGTTCAGCAGTCTTCTGTCAGTTGACAAATAAACCGATTGCTTGCTGTGGCGGGGTCCTCCCCGCCCCGTTCCCTTCTCCCCAAGATTAAAGCAGTAGCAAGAGGCCCGGAGGCCTAGTCCAGCAGTCACAGCGGGCCCTGAGGCCTAGTCCACGCCCTGAGGGGTTGGGGTAGGGGGGTCCGGGCCCTCCCTCTCCACTGGACCCCAACCCAGGGCCCTAATGGTGGTAGGTGGTTCCCACCACTGGCTCAGCGGGGTGGGGGGGGGGGAGTCCTCCCTGAAACGCGCTGAGCCCACTGGGGGGTTTCCCTGCCCCTTGCCCTGGGTTGCTTCCTATCCCAGCCTTGTGGCCGACAGAGGTCCCACCTGGCGATGCTGGGCTGGCGGCGGCGGCAATGTCAGCTGGTCTCGTCTCTGGGGGCAGCAGCGCAGGGGCGGTGTCCCCTGCAGCGGGGCGGGCAGCCCCCCGGAGTCGGCGTTGGGGGCACGCTCACCCCGGGGATGGTAGCAGCAACCGCAGCGGTCCCTCTGGCTCTGAATCTGGTGGCAGGTCTGGCAGCGGGCCTGCAGCTTGGGCCAGAGCTCCTTCCTCCCCAGCGGTCTGCCTCAACTGAGCAGCCCGGCAGCCTTTTATAGTCAGGCTGCACTTCGCAGTAGGGCTGCGGGGGAGGGGCATGCTCTACCCAATAAACGGGCTCCTCTCCCTCCTGCTCAGTGTGGGGCAGGTTAGCCCTGTCACACTTCCCAAACCAAGTTGCTGTTGCTCCAAGTGCTATTTCCTAAAGTGATGATGATAAAATGGTAATAAAATTGCAACTTGCATACAAAACCAGTTGCTTGGTAAAGTGCTTAGTCTTCTCCCTCCCTCGGCATGGTGTGTGTTTGTTTAATGTATGCTTGAAAAGTTTCCTGGAAACTTGGAATTACTCTAACTTTCATAAGAATAGCGTACTTATTGTGTTTAATTTAGAAATAAGCAACATGTAAATGTTTGTACTGAAGAATATTTGCTCCCTGTTCTAGTTTGTCAAGTACACGTCACAACTTTATTTTTTATTTTATTTTATTTATTTATTTTTTTGCTCTTTATAGGTCCTGCTGGGGACTTGCATCTGGCCTCAATGTGAAATTAAGGTAGAAAAACACATCTTCATATGTGTTTGCTAGTAGGATTTAGTTTATTCACTGGTCATGCCTGAAGAGTGATGTTCG
The DNA here is from genome assembly GCF_049634645.1 of Pelodiscus sinensis. Classification (NCBI taxonomy): domain Eukaryota; kingdom Metazoa; phylum Chordata; order Testudines; family Trionychidae; genus Pelodiscus; species Pelodiscus sinensis. The sequence continues at coordinate 112,646,672 of NC_134715.1, forward strand.
TCTCTAGATGGCTAACTGCCAGGAAGTATAAATGATTGTCCTAGAAGTCAAGAGCCTCTCCTATTTACTGGAGTGAAAATCACCTCCAGATATCGACGGAATATCAACTACAGAAAATGCTTCACGTTATAAGGATGCCAACCACCTAGATTCATGCGCCCTATCTGTACAATTGTTGTGGATGGTTTGCCATCTGAAAGCTCCTCAAGCTCTTATCCAGGCCCTGTATCTGTTTCTGAAATGTCTCTGCTTCATGCTTTGGGCCCAGTGCAGACCTGGCTGGGACAAGAGCTAGAGAAGTGTGGCATTGATGCCATGATATATACTCGGTATGTCCTCAGTCTTCTGCTGCATGATAGCTATGACTACGACCTGCAGGAACAGGTATTTACATATTTTAGATGTTGTCCAGTGAAAATGGATGCTTGTATCACTTACGTATTGTGTATTATACATTGGAATCAGTTCAGATGTTTGAAATGTCTTTCATCATTGAAAAACCATGATAGGACCCAATTTGATTAGATGAAAAGTCAAGTTTGGTGTAGTTAGCTTACTATAACAGTAGTTATACTGTGTTAAGCATTTTGACCCTGTTTGACTTCTGTTACATTATGAAATTAGATCTTTGCAATCAACTCTGGTATTTCATGAAATAAAAATAGAACTGTGACATACATCCATGTGTATGCACTAATTTGGTGTAGAGATTTCTATAAATTTTGAGAGCGCTTTGCAAGCGTGTCAGATTGGGCTGGATCATGGTAGTTTGTAACACCTTTTCCTGATGGATGTAGTCTTGTACCCTAAAATTTATGTTGGGATTGGGGATGTGTAGGTTTTTAACTTTTGTGTTTATAAATCTGCAGATAACAATTTCTTTCAAGCTGAGGTATGAAGTGCATTTATTTTTTCTAATACTGTGTTGGCTATGTAGCTTAAAAAATATACAAAAATCTTGATGTGAAACAGTTGCTCCATTCATAACTCAAATCCACAAAAGGAAATGAAAAATTAAGCCACTTTAATACTATGTATAACTTCTATTCCTCCTACCACATATGCACAACTTGCTGTGGAATATCACAGACCATGCACTGTGTAACCTTAATTTTGCCCTCAGCTGTTTTTTTCCCATCCTTCTATTATCAAGCTACTTCTTCCTAACACTATTAAGCGTAATAAGGTGTTGGCTGTGGGAAGTGGAGAGGAAGAGAAGGATGGCTTGATAGAGTGATAGAAGATTGGTATTTGTGGGGAATGACAGGGATAACGTTATGGCATGTCTTCCGTGCTTTAAGGTAGTTAAAGTGATGGTAAATCAGTGTTCCCTCTAAGTTGTGCACTTGGGCATCCACCCAGGAGAGATTAAATGCCACCCAGCTGATTAGCAGAGTTCCCACAGCAGGCAGGATGTTTTTCTTCTCATGGTGTACATCTGTCCAGGCCTTCGTGCATCAAACAAAATTTATTTTGCACATGGATGGAAAAAAGTTAGAGGGAGCAATATAAGGGATGTGTCCCTGAGCAGAAAAGTTTAAGGTATTATCAGGTGGCTTAACTTGTCATATCCTTGAGGGATGGTTTTGAGTTCAGTAGGTACTGAATGTGTGTAGAAAGTCAAACAATTACAATGAAAGCTTTTTTTTGTATTTCCCAAAACTGGCGGTACTTCAATATTTTTTTTTTAAGTTTAAGCAATGTGAGGATTAAACCTGTGGATTGGGTGTAAAGAGAGCTGCTGCCGAAAACTTTAAGCACCAACAGCTGCTACTGCACATAAGGTCTTGTCTTTACATTAAAATCTCTTCTATTACGCACAGTATACATGCACATATTATGCATACTGTTAGTGCATAAACTCCTGCTTATGAATTATAGCACCCAAAAAGCATGAAATTCCGTTATTTTCCTTCCCAAACCTCTGTGAATTACACAAGTTCTGCTCAAAGTACATTATCCTAGTGCCAATGAAAAATTTCAACTGGAATCAAATTTCTAACAAAAGCTGCACAGAAAATTCAAATGGCGTAAAACTTAATCCAGGTTGCACCTATATGAACTGGAACTCTGGTCTGCTGGGAGGGGATGGGGGAAGAAGCCAGCCGTGTGGCTCATCTGGGCTGCAGCAGGGGACAGGGCAGGCCTTGGGGCAAGCTGCAGTGGAGCCATGAAATGACCTCCCCTGGTCAGGCAAAATCACTCATCTGGGGCTATTCAGGTTCAGAGGGTGCTGGACCAGGGAGGTCCAGCCTGTACTCTAAAATCTCACTGGGGAGGGCCACCTACTTTTAGAGGAAAATACAGATTTATTCCCCATTTTAAGCCCTTTTTGAAACACAAGCCTAACTATGGAATTGATACCAGGTGCTTCCATAATCATGACTGTGTCAAAATTATTTGTTATTTATCAGGGTTTGCAAAAAGCAGAATGATCGTACTGTGGAGGTCTGTACCATTTACTATGAATTACCTTTTCAGTTTGGTACCTTAACTAGGTACAGCTTTAATTGTGAGCAGAGCTTGGAAGAAAGATGCAACTTTTAAAATCCTCTGCCCTCTACTCTTAAAAGTAGAATCTAATGAACCAGAGAGGAGGAGAGAGTAGGAACCATCTGAATTGGCTATCTGCCATGTCTCTCAAACATGGGTACCAAACTCTGGGCCAACTGTTAAAAATCAGAGCACACACCCCAAAATATTTGTGTGTTTTTAAACTTGTATTTCATCAACCAAGTATCAAGTGTGAACTCCTGAAATGCTACAGCAGCTTTAAAATGGTGACCTGTTGAGTGGGGGAGCTCATTTTGGGCCTCAGGACTCAAGGCCTCTGGTCTCAAGAAGGGATGTTAGTGACTAGTCAACTATCCGATAAGCAAATACCTGACAGAGAGAGGCAGCAAGTGGGGAAGGGCGGGAGGAGGGGGGCACGAGCAGGAGTCGGTGCTGGCGGAAACTTAGGGTGCTGGACGTCCCTGCTGGCGCTTCTAATTTTGAAATGTACAAGAGCCCTCTGGGATTCTTGTACATTTGAAAAGCAGAAGTGATGCGGGATGAGCGGGGACCCAAGCAGTCCCTGTTCGCACTGTGCTCTCTGTGGCGCTCACCCCTATCCCATAGGAGCTGGTGCTGGAGGGAACTGCCTTAAAAACCAGTTCCCCACAGCATCATCTCTGGGATGCACTGGGTTGGAGCAGTCCCCTGCCTGCTGCAGGTAGGGTTGCCAGATGGTTTCAACAAAAATACCGGACACACTTGACATTTACACCACAATCTATATTACATCTTATTTAGAAAATACAGGACATTTATATTTTCTCAATTTGTTTCCCGAACAGAAAGCTCAAATACTGGACTGTCCGGTTCAAAACCGGACACCTGACAACCCTAGGTGCAGGTGGGGGCTGCTCCTGCCCTTCCTGGTTAACTATAATCAGCAAGTGCTTACCGTTTAACTAGCTAACCATTAACATCCCTACTCGCCACCAACACTGGCCTCAGTGCTGCTCATCATAGACTATATCCTGTATCTTAAACAAGGGGGACTCTAGTTATCCTCAAAAAGGGTACATTCTTCTTCGAGGAGTGTCTCTGTGGGCCCTCTACTGCAGGTGTCTTGACGCCCCAAAACTTAGAACTGGAACTTTTCAGCAGCAGTGCCCCTACCCCTTGTGGGTGGCAGCGCGTATACGTGGCACTGCACATGCCATAGCGAATGTACCGACACATGCGTGACACCAAACGCCCGTCAGTTCCTTTTCAACTGCTCCCAGTTTGGTTGGAACACAGCAGCACTCCATGTCTTACTCAGAGTTTTAGTACTGTAGTTATTGTTAGTTCTCATCTCAGTTTACCCCTGCCAAGTAGTTTGTTTGTTAATTTGAACAAAAAAAGAAATATATTTTTTTTGTTCAATAAGATATAGTTCATAGTTATAGTTAGGTTGTTCAAACATTCCAGGTTCACTGGAATTTAAGCAGTGCCTGACATGCTGCATGTCCATACCCGTTTTGGATGGGCATGCCCAATACATTCAATGCTTGGGTCAAGAGTATTCGTCAAAGAGCTGCCACCACTGAAAAAAGCTCTGGGCCAGATCTCTGAAGGGGTGAGTGCTTCAGGTGAAACTCCTTAGCATGGAAAAAAGAGAGACCAGTCTCCGAACCAGCACCTCAAGCCTCCCCTGTGCGCATCTCACCAATGGCAGCTTCTGACCAAGGCCACTTGGCACTGAGACACATCCTGGCCAAAAAGACCACCAAAAGGAAGCACTCTTCACCCTCAGCAGAGAGGGCACTGAAGAGATTATTGCCCCATAGTAAGCCTCCTTCACCTAAGGGAAAGGCTATGGGGGACATGCAGGCACTGGGGAAGTCTGGTATGGACAAACCCCAAGGGGTGATATCTGCGAAAGATGCCTGCGGAACCAGCATCCAAGCCGAAGAAATCCATCACTGGCGGTACCCACAAAGCTGGCTCCAAAGAAGCCACACGGTGCCAAGGACAAGAGGCTCTCTGACCCATTGGTACACACACCATCAAAATCAGTACTGATGAAGCCCATAAAGATCTCCCTGGTACAGTCTATATCCAGGATACGGGCAGGCTCCATGGTGCAATCACAATGCTCATCACCGGTGGTACTGATCTTTGCTCCACTGAAGTTACTGACCACGCAACAAGAGCTGACAGTAATGTTGGTACAGGGTACATGGTTATTCGATACCAGTGCCTCCCCAATACTTGAGGGGATAAGCAGGCTACCCGTTCCAGCCAGTTTGGCGCCTCGATTCTCTAGCGACAGTGAGCATGATGAAGAGATTGCTTTCTCCCCTAGGCATTCATTGCCCAAGCCAGCCGCATAGATGCAGACACAACTGCAATTGCCTCAAACACAGATGTGGCGTCCCACTCCCACAGACTTGGCAGGGATGGGACCCACTTGTCGGGCTGAAGGCCCAGGTTCAGACCCCCCACCTAATGTCCTCACAAAGGCCACCTACAGAAGCGCACACCCCCTCCTGTCCAACTAGGTTGGAGGTTACACAGGAGGACATAGAAGAATTTGACGACTCACAGGGAGAGGACATGTTACTTCCATCCCACATTTCATTGTCCTCCCAGATGAAATAATAATGCTCCCTCTACCAACAGTAGGGAATGATTTTTAGGTCCTTCCAGAACCTATATAAGAGAGTGGAGAACGCTTTATATATTTCATTGGTTGAGGTGCCTGAGACACAGCACAAACTCTCCAACATCCTGCAAGCCTCACTGTCCTAAAAAAATGAGCTACCAGTCAGAGGCCATTCTAGATCATGCAAAAATACTATGGCAAACAGCTTCTATTTCTCCAACATAAAAAAGATCAGATAGGAAGTACTACCTCCCATTGAAAGGCACCAAATATTTATTTGTACATCCAGCACCAGACTCATTGGTGGTCTATATGGTCAATAGTAGAGGCAAACAAACGTGATATAAATCCACTCCCTACCGTAAGGAGTGAAAGAGGGTTGATATCCTTGGGAGGAAATCCTACTCATCAGCCTCCCTCCTAATAAGAATAGCAAACTATATGGTGCTGTTGGTGAAATACACATATCACCACTTTGACAATATGAAAAATTTTATTGAATGGCTTCCTGAGAATAGTAAGGCCTCTTTCCAAACCAAGATTGACGAAGGATTCCTTATAGCTAAACAGACACTTCCCTTCACACACTCAAGGATTCTTGCGTGATCTTGAAGATCCTGGGCATGTATGTTCCCCAACATAAGAAGAGACTAAACATGCAGTATACATTGCGGGCCAGAGCTTTGTCATCATTTGTGCCCCAGAAATGCTACAACCTCAGGAGTAGGCAAAGGCAAAAACACAGGCAAACTCTAGACCAGCCAACCACATCTCAGTTGTCCAACGGCCCACAAGCCTTTTGAAAATCTGGTCAAAGATTCAACATAGTTTCCCAGTGCAAGTTACCAATACAGTCTGCAGCCCTTCTGCCAATTGTGGGCCAAAATTACTACAGACAAGTGGGCCTTACACGTTATACAGAAAGGATTCACCATATCATTCACAAAATTTCCTCCAACACAAACCCCTTCCCTGTCCCTATTCAGGGACCCTTCTTATGAGCCCCTGCTACAACAGGAGGTAAACAACTGGGGGCACTAGAGATCATACCGGCTCATCATAAGGGAAACAGGTTTTATCAAGATACTTCCTCACCAAATAAATGCACAAAAGTCACACCTTACTCCATCCCAAGAGTTAGAGTTCATCAGAGCTGCACTGGACTGCATAAATGCACAGGCATGGCTCCCTGTGCAAAAATTCCAAACTCTCTCTACACTAGCAAAGAGTCATAGATAGCCTGACCGTGTCTGCTAGACAGTTCCTTCAGCTGCTGGGCCATATGTCCGCAACCACATACATGGTTCCTCATGCCAGGCTGCACATGAGATACCTGGCTCCATATGTGATTTTGGCCACACAGGGATCACATACACAAAATTCTTAGTCCCACAAAGAGGGTCAAAGAATCACTCCTATGGTGGCTCCAGTAGCATAATCTATGTTTGCGTGTCCCCTTCCAACGGCAGCCCTCTTCCATAACCATAACTACAGATGCTGCACTAGAGGGATGGGGTGCACACACCAATGATCACAGCACTCAGGGATGGTTGTTGACAACAGAATTGACACTGCACATCATCTTAGAACTTTGCGCTGTGAGAAAAGTATGCAAACATTTCCTGCCATTGATTTGGGGCAAGTCTGTGAGAATACTTACGGACAACACTGCATGCATGTTTTACATAAACTCCCAAGGCGGAGCCAGATCTTATCCCCTCTGCAGAGAGGCTATAACACTGTGGCAGTAATGCATCCAATATCCCATCACACTCACATCACACTATCAGCAGCATATCTCCCAGGCAACCAAAACATCACCATGGATCACTTAAGCCGCATATTTCACCAGAAATAAAAATGGGAGAGACATCTTCAAGCCCTACATTCTGTTGTCCTCAAGTGGGGCTTTGCAGAAATAGACTTATTCGCAACATCACAGGATGCCAAATGCTCCATGTTTTGTTCCAGGGTGGGACTCGGCGAGGACTCCATGAGGGACGCCATGATGATCAGCTGGCTTCAGTTTTCTATATGCTTTTCCCCCAATTCCACTGCTGGGCAGAGTCATACAGAAGATAAAACAACACAGAGCCAGAGTGATCGTCATAACTCTGGCCTGGGTCAGACAACCATTGTTCTCTTACCTGTCTCAGTTGGTGGCTGCACCATCCCTTCCTCTGCCACAGTGTCCGGACATACTATCCCAGGATCTAGGCTGAGTTTTTCATCTGCACATTCACAAGCTTCATCTCCATGCCTGGCTACTAGGACACTGATTAACCCACAGTGCAGATGGGGATAGGAAGTCCATAATATAATTATGAACTGTTGCAATCAGACGACACGGAAAACATACTCCCAAAAATGGAAGCATTTCTCTGAGTGGGCAGACCAAATATTCCTGTACCCACAATCAGCACATTTAATGGTAATATTAGTCTGCCTTCTCACTTTAAAGAAATAGAACCTTTCCAATTCATCCATAAAAATACATTTAGCGGCAATATTGAGTGAGCACAAGATAGTGGATGGGCATACCATATTCTCTCACCCTGTAACCAAAAAGTTCTTCAAAGGACTGAACAACATATTTCCTCCTATAAAGACATCCATGCTGCCTTGGGACCTTAACCTTGTTCTTAGCTCCTTGACCAATGGCAACATGTTCCCTCATTTACCTGTCCATAAAGGTGGCCTTCCTCCTAGTAATCATGATGGTAAGGAGAGCAAGCTAGACGGTAAGGGCAAGCTAGCTGCACGCATGGCACATCCGCCAATCACTATCTACAAGGATAAAGTAGTTCTAAAATCACACCCCAAGTTTCTCCCAAAAGCAGTCTCCCAATTTCACCTTAACGAACTTACGTACCTGTTTTTCATCAAAAGCCATATCCGGATGCCAGTGCAGTACGGCTCCGGTGCCTGGATGTCCAGTGGACACTCCCCTTTTACTTAGATAGAACTAAGGATGTTAAGGACTAGTTGCTTCTCTCCTCCCCCTTGCTCATTTCAAAGCCCCTCCTTCTGGAGACTTAGGGCGCTGCTCTGTAGTCACCTACAGTGGAGCGCCCATAGGGACACTCCTCAAAGAAGAAAGGAAAGGTTACTCACCGTGTCCAGTAACTTGTGTTCTTCGAGATGGGTGTCCCTATTGGCACTCCACGACCCGCCCTCCTCCCCTCTGCTTCAGAGCTGCAAAATGTCTCCGCAGTAGAGAAAGAATGGATGGGCAGTTGATGGCACGCATGCATTGGCATGTTCACTACGGCGCATGTGCACTGCCACCCGCAGGGGCAGGGGATATACTTCCTCAGAAATGTTCCAGTTACAAGAGCTGAGGCCTCTAGACACCTACAGTGGAGCGCCCACATGAACACTCATCTCAAAGAACACCAGTTATTGCACAAGGTGAGTAACCTTACCTTTTAGCCTCCAAATTGGCCTTCTATTTTTGAAGAGAGAGCCACTGTTTGTTTACTAACCCCATGGTAAGTCACTTGAAAGGACTGGGCAGGTTTTATGTGCATGTTCACTAACTGGTCCCTGCCTGGGACCTTAATGTAGTCCTGTCTGTGCTGAAAGTACCACCATTCGAATGATTGGAAATGCTTCCTGCTTTGCCTCCTGGTTATCATAATCTCGGTCAGGAGAGCATCTGAGGTGAGGGTCCTAATATCTGAGTCCCCCTACACTGTGTTCCTAAGGACAAGGTCCAGCTCAGGCCTCACCTGGCTTGCCTTCGAAAGATTGTCACAAGTTCACATAAACCAAGTTATATTTCTTCTAGGTTTTTTTTTTTTTTTTAAACCTTAAGCCACATTCTAGTGCCAGAGAGCAGAGACTTCATTTTCCGGGTGTTAGCAGAGTAGAATTAAGCCATTTGGAAAATTGGTCCAGCTATTTTCAGACAGACTGAAGAGCCACCCAGTGTCGTCACAACACATATCGTCATGGATAGTATCCTACATTTGGGAGTGCTACAAGATAGGTGGAGCTCCTGTACTTCCAATCACAGCATACTCTACTAGAGTTCAAGCTTCATCTACAACGTTCCTGGTTGAGGTTCCCATTCAGGAAATTTGGAGAGCAACAACGTAGTCTTCTATCCTTTCTGTTTGCTCACATTTATGCTATTACCCAGCAGGCCAGAGGAGATGTGGCTTTTGAATGAGCAATGCTCCAGTCAGTAGTAGGCTCTGATCCCACCTGCTAATTCTGGGCTTGTGAGACACCTAATTACAATTTACATGAACAAGCACTCAAAGAAAAAAACTTCTTTTCTCGTAACTGTTATCTTTTAAGATACGTTGTTCATGTCCATTCCAATACTCACCTTCCTGCCCCTCTGTCTGAGTGGCTGGCAAGGAACTGAGGGGATGGTAAGTTGACAGAATTCTATATTGGGCTCTATGAAGGAGCAACTACATGGGCGCCCAGATCAACTTTGCAGATACTGTGCATACGTGTGGACATGAACAGCACATCTTAAAAGAAGAAGGAGGAGGGAAGAATTCCATCTTTTCTCAGGTATAGTCTACATTACATAGCTTTTAGCGATACTCTAAAAGTTGGATAGTGAAAACAATGTTGATAGTTTTGCTGACAAAAATCCTCCCCCTCCTACCCACCCCCCCACCCCGCCCCGTTGCTATTGCTTTGTCAGCAAGGGAGCACTCTTGCTAACAAAGCACTGTTTACACTAGCACTAGCAATGGCAAAGCATTTGTGGCTTAGGCTTTTTTTAGCACCTGTGAATGGAAAAAAAAAACTTGGTTGCCCAATTGCCAGTGTAGACAACTCAGTCTTGGAAAACTGGCTTTTTCTTTTCATTTTGAAGCTGTTTCAATATTTTCCCATTAATTTGAATGATCCACTGTTGTCTTTTCCTGGCTGGACAATGGATAGGTGTTTGAAGTTGGTTTTCTGTAAAGTATTGGCTTGGAAATCAGGAGGTATCCCTTGCTGCCTTGTTGCTACTTGACCCATGTTGTGAGGTGACCTTGTAGGCACATCATTGTTATAATTTCTGCTTTTGGTGATTACAGGTATTCATTCTTTATGTATATATTATATACACATGCATACACTGGTGACCATAACCTGTATACATATCTGTGAATGGCCATACATTTAAGAACATTACACATTTTCTTAAAATATCTTGCTGAACATGTATTTGTAAATAGTAACATTACATACTACTAGTTGAATGAAGCCTCAGAGTAGTAGTCGTGTTAGTCTGTATAGTATCTGCAAAAACAACAAGGAGTCTTAAAGCACCTTAGAGACTAACAGATTTATTAAGTGGGTTTTACCCACCAGACTTTATGCCTTAATAAACGGTTAGTCTCTAAGGTGCCACAGGACTCCTCATTTGGTTTTTTTTGGGGGGGGGTTTTAGTTGAATAAAGTTGCATACTTTTGGCATTCAGAGACTCCCTGTGCTCCCCTAGGGATGTCTGGACCCAAAAGGTCAAATTGTATATTCCCTTTTTAAAGGTTCATCTTGTCCGTGCCAGTCAAATGTAAATTAGCTGTGAGAGTGCTAGAAAATGAAGTTAATCTATAGCAAAAGTATTAGTTTTTTCCCTTTTCTTTTAAGTGATTAAAGAAAATATTTACTTAGCATGTGTTAAATGGGGACAGAACTATAAGATAATACAAGTAGTGAAGTGCAACCTAAAGTAAACATAAAAATGTGTTGACAGAATCATCTTCAATAGCCTAAGTACATGTATAATGAAGTATAAATAGTTGAGAATTATAGAAGATACAAAATAATATTAAGGAAACAATGGATTTTAAAATGTAGGCTATAATATTGGACATCATCCCTGTTTCTGCCCCCTTGCCTTCCTCAATTTATGGTATGTTGTCAATTCCAGATGTTTATCCTTACTGCTTTAACTGTAAACGGAACAACTTCACAGCAAATGGGTGCTAAAAACTTATTTGAAATTTGTAAATTTTCCTGTCAATTTTCCTTTCCTGTAGGGAAAGGCAGATACTTTTCAATGATGTATCAGTCAATTTCACATTACTAAGGATATGACTACAATCCAAAGTATGATGTTATCAAGGGAAGATATACCTGTACTAATGTAGCTAAAAGGGACTGTACAGGTCCCAGGCATCCAGAGTATTTACTTGTATTCCTACCCCATGGCGAAACCTGTTAGGCTATTTTTAGCCATTTTAGTGCTGGCTTCTCCACCTGTGCTGCAGTCACTGTTGAGACTGCAGTGTATGCATACCCTGAGTTTCAAGAAGCAGAATGGTCTAGTGGACTAAGCAAGGTATTGGGAGACAAGATGTCCTGAATTCTAATCCTGGTTCACTAACTGGCTATGTGTGGTACTGAGCAACAAGTTACTTAACTTCTCTATACCTCAGTTTTCTGAGGTCAGAAATGATAGCTTTACTCCTTACATGTGCATGTTGAGAGGATTTTATATAAGCCCGATAAACTGTTTAATGAAATAATATTTTGGTTAATTTTGATCCTTTGTCCTTTAACTAACTTTAGGAGAATGACATCTTCCTGGGCTGGGAAAAAGGAGCTTACAAGAAATGGGGAAAGAGTAAGAAAAAGTGTTCGGATCTAACACTAGAGGAAATGAAAAAACAGGCAGCTGTCCAGTGTCTTCGTTCTGCTTCTGATGAGGTAAGTTTGTATTATTTAATTGATTTTGTTTTTTTTAAATGTACTCAGTTTTGAAGAGCATTACTCTATTAACTTGTGGTAATTAGCCTTTTAGTAAGTGGACTTTTTACTTCAATTAAATTGTTCAACCTGCTGCTTGAGAAATTTCTGAGAGCTCTTTATCCCTGTATGCCAAGGTCCTTGCCCATGCCCCAGACACCAATAGAGACTCTGTACTGCCTGTATAACGGTAGACACGGACTAAAATCTTAAGTTTAACTTAGTAGCTAATGACAGACACCAGCACTGGGAAATGGACTAGCTGGGCTCTTACAGCACAAAAAACATTCATAGAACTGGATAGAATCTCAGGTGATAGCTAGCTCCAGTCCCCTGCACTCTTGGCAGAACAAAGTACCATCTAGACCATTGGATCAGGGGTTGGCAACCTACGCCACGTGTGCTATCGGTGGCACGTGAGCCGATTTTCATTGGCACACATTTGGGCGTTCAGCCCTGCCCTGCACAGCAGGGAGCCTGCACTGCCACTTGAGCCTCACAGCCAGGCACAGACAGAGAGTTCAGCTGATTGGCGGGGGGGGGGGCGGAGCATTGTTAAATGGAGCAGCTGTTAAATGGAGCAGTTCTGCTTGAAAGGAGCAGCAAGATAAGGAGGTGTAAATGGCTTAGATTTACAAACACCATAACGGACAGACAGGTGCCTAATAGGAATTGTATTTATTTCCATTTTATATTTTTTAAATTAAGTTTAACATTTAAATATTCAAGAACAATGAGAAGTCCTGTGGCTAACAGATATATTGGAGCATAAGCTTTCGTGGGCAAAGACCAACTTCATCAGATGAATGTAGTAGAAATTCCGGAGGCAGATATAGATATACAGGCATAAGAAAAGAGTTCCAATCAAGAGTAAGGCTAGAGTTAATGAGGTCAATTCAGTCAGGGAGGATGAGGCCCACTTCTAGCAGCTGAGGTGGAGGTGTGAACTCTGAGAGGAGAAACTGCTTTTGTAGTTGGCTAGCCATTCACAGTCTTTGTTTAATCCTAAACTGATAGTATCAAATTTGCAGATGAATTGTAGCTCTGCAGTTTCTTTGAAGTCTGTTCTTGAAGTTTTTTTTGTTGCAGAATGGCTACTTTTAAATCTGCTACTGTGTGTGTCCAGGAAAATTGAAGTGTTCTCCTACAGGTTTTTGTTTATTGCCATTCATGATATATGATTTGTGTCTGTTTATTCTTTTATGTAGGGACTGTCCAGTTGGCCGGTGTATATGGCAAAAGGGCGTTGCTGGCACATGATTGCATTTATTACATTGGTAGATGTGCAGCTGAGCGGTCCTGTAATGGTGTGGCTGATGTGGTTAGGTCTTGTGATGGTGTTGCTGGTATTATATGAGCAGAGTTGGCACTGAGGTTTATTGCAGGGATTGGTTCCAGAGTGGGTGTTACTGTGGTGTGGTGTATAGTTGCTGGTGAGAATTCGCTTCAGGTTGGCGGGTTGTCTGTGGGTGAGGATTGGCCTACCTCCCAAGGTCTCTGAAAGTGGGGATCATTGTCCAGGATGGGTTGTAGATCGCTGATAATGCATTGGAGAGATTTTAGCTGGGGACTGTAGGTGATGGCCAGTGGTGTTCTGTTGTTTTCTCTGTTGGGCTTGTCTTGTAGCAGGAGGCTTCTGGGTATATGTCTGGCTCTGTCGATCTGTTTCCTCACTTCCTCAGGTGGGTATTGTAGTTTCAAGAATGCTTGGTGTAGATCTTGTAGGTGTTTGTCTCTGTCTGAAGGGTTGGAGCAAATGCGGTTGTACCTTAGTGCTTGGCTGTAAACGATGGATCGTGTGGTGTGTCCAGGATGGAAGCTGGAGACATGTAGGTAGGCATAGCGGTCTGTAGGTTTTTGGTATAGGGTGGTGTTTAGGTGACCGTCACTCATTTGCACTGTAGTGTCCAGGAAGTGGATCTCTTGTGTAGACTGGTCCAGGCTGAGGTTGATGGTGGGGTGGACTAACACAGCTACCCCTCTGATATTTAAATATTTGTTTGTAACAGAAAGGGGAGTCCCAGACCCATTTAATCTTCTTTATTGTGAAAACAACACAAACTTAAACTCGAAATTGATAAGCAGATATGTTGATGGTGATTGCAGCTAAAACATGTGAGAATGTGGATGGATGATGTGTGTATACAAGTGTTAAAATAGCTGCTGGGTTGGAGCTACTTGTATGAAAACATTGATACCTCCAGTTCTCTTGAATATTTCACTAAAATTGCTGGTGATATAGTCAAAAGGTATCAGAGAATGTATGCGCCATGCAACTAATTTTCTGACAGTGGAGTCAATACTGGTAAGATGAAGAAAGCAATAAGATAGCTATTGTGAACATACTTTAAATTTCTTTTCCAAAAGACTTGTAAGGAGTATAATTACTGTTTTAAAAAGAGATGCCGAGAAGGTGGAAATCTTATGTAAATGTCCTGAGAGAAAACGAAGTATGAAATCATGAAAGTAATGTCTGCTAGCAGGCTGTTTTCATGTTTCAGCTCTGTGCACTCATATATTAAAAATATGCATGAGAACAGGTAGGTGGGCTTCAAAGTTCGTTTTCCTTCTGAAGAATTTCAACATTTTGAAACCCTTCAAATTGTCCTCTGTGAATTTGACCTTCTGGTAATTGACTTGATTTTTCACCACATATTCTAATTGTTTAAAATATCGTCTTTTGTCAATGTTGTATTACTATGTATCACATTCATTCTCCCTTATGACATGTCTCCACTGCAAACTTTTCCAATGCAAGTTACATTGATATAAAGCCACTGCAGTTAGAATATTACTTACGTGCATGTATATTTGGCTTCTTGCGTTGGTGCTCTGCGTACTCACAAAGGGAGGTTGTGTTGATGCACAGATACAGTGGGTAGATATCCCAGTTTGCATCTCGCCACTATCCACCACATGGTCTTTGGTTAAGTTTTGGCAGTGCTTTGGCGGGAGGAGGGGAAGAGTAGAAAAAATGTTGCTTGGGAATAGTTAATTGATACACAACTTTCTCCGTGCTATAATGTCATACGTATGCTATAAGTTTTGCATCTTTTTTTTAAAAATGACATGAACCCATGGGCCTTTCTCATTGTCCACTATCTGTGATAGATGCATCAAACCCACACAGCTCTTCACTGTTGTCAGGAGCATTGCAAGTGCAGGATGCATACACTTAAAGAGCTGAAGAGGAACAGAATCAGAAGGGAAAATGACAGTTTAATGGAGGACAGCTGGATGTGGGACAAAGTGAGGACCAGTTCAGGGTCGGTTGATGGTATTAATGGAGCAGCTGCTGATGGTGAAGTGCTGCTTCTAGAGCCAATGAATTAACAGTGGTTGGTGGGATTGCATCTTAATGCAGGATTTGGATAACTGACAGTGACTGCAGAATTTTTGGTTATAAAAGCTCACATTCCTGGATCTGGGTGCTATGTTCACTCCAGCACCCAGAATGAGATCTGCACACACAGTGGGGAAGCAACTGGCGATTGCACTGTGGAAACTTGCAACACTAGATTGCTGCTGGTCAGGATGAAATAATTTTGGAGCTGGAAAATCTATTGTGAAGGGCTGTTGTCGTGCAAGTATATTGGCCATTAATCATTTCCTGGAGTGCTGTAATGGAGTTCCCAAATTGCAGTGGAGCAAAATATGGCACTTATATCCATATTTTGTCATCAGACCACCTTGTCATAGAGTACATCATAAGAAAAGGCTGCTTTTTATGGTTATGTGAGAGTGGGGTGTTCACTGGGAACATTTCCTCCAACATAAATGTTGTTTGGTTAGGGAAAATGCATGATACTCACATATTTAACAAGAGAGAACTGTTGAAAAAGTTATAAGCAGGGACTTTCTATCCTGATTGCCACTGATAATCTGGCAATGTTGAAATTTCAATAGTGATACTGGGGGAACAGCAAGGAAAGTTTCAACTACCTGGTCAGCAAGTACAGAAAGTAGGGATATAATCAACTAGTCGACTATCAGATAAGCAAAAGCTTGTCGGATAGTCGACACACTAGTTGTTCCCCCTCCCCCCGCCCCTTTCAGCCTCAATCAGAAAGAGGCAGCAAGGAGGGGGGGAAGGAGGAGGTCTTGGGGGCCAGCGGTTCCCTCCAGCTCCATGGGAGGAGGCAGGGGCGCACTGGTGACGTTCTACCTTTGAAATGTACAAGAGTTCTCGCTGGGGCTCTTGTGCATTTTGAAGTGGAAGTGCCGCTTGGAGCCTGGGACCAGCAGGGGACTCGGATTTTCCTGCTGGCCCTGGGCTCCGTGCGGCTTTTCAGTCTTTGAAATGCACTTCCGCCTTTGAAATGTACCAACAGCCCAGCAGGCTTTTGCTACATTTCAAAGCGGAAGCACCCTTATTGTCTAATTGACTAGTTGATGAAAATTCCATTGACTATTTGATTAGTTGATTAATCTAATTTTAACATCCCTAATGGACAAATGTGCTTTGGTAGATTGAATGGTTGCTGGTGGTTACTCAGAAAATGACTTCGCAGTTATCGTGATGATTGTAACTGCCTGCTGTGTCCTGCATTATAAAGCAAAGGGAGTAAAGTTGTTGCCAGGGTGGATGGTTGAGTGGCTGTGTATTGACTTGGGTGAAGCAAAATTTCTTATTTCTGTGTACAGATTTCTATTGCAAAAAGTGGAATAGCAGAGTGACTTCTGCACCTAGAAATATTTCATTTGTTGTAAATTAATTGTTGAGCTGGTGATTACCTTGTCTCTCAAAATAGTGAATAAAATGCCTTGCTACCCTTCTGTTTGTCTGGACCAAGGAAATGAGATGTTGAATGATCTCCTAACTCGGGTGGGGAAACTTTTTTGGGGGCGCTGTTGTGTGATTTGATTTATTTTAGATCCAAGGGAAACCAGTACACTCCAGGGCTACTTAATCACTTTCTTACTTACTGTAAGCTTTAAGCAGTTAATACAGTTACTTAAGTTTTACAAGCCTTAAGAACAATTACTATATAATTTAAACCTTAAATACTATAAATTCTAAAGCAATTAATACAGTGCAAAACAATGCAAAAACAGTTACTAAATTATCTATTATATACAATAATAAAGCCTAATTCACTTACAGTTCACCTGCATGCTACCTACAGTGTCAGGCAGGAGGTTGTGGTTCCATTTCTTCCCACGTATTGGAACGCTATGCACTGGTGTGAAGGGCCTAATTACTTCTAGTTACATCGAGCAAGATGTGTGGGCCAATCCTGCCCATTCCCTCCCATTGATTGTTCTTAATAAACCCAATTTAGAGCGGAGAGAGACTTGGTTGTTCTAATAATATTTACCAATTGATTACGTATTGTGTAGGATACGTAAAAAGCCCAATGCCCCTATTTGGAGCACATCCTGCTACCCAGGATGTTACCTAAACTATGTGCATATTTGACAGTTTCATGGCTGCATCTATATTTTTTGCTGATCAGAAACAGAAAAACCAGTACAAGGTTGCTTGTTCTGTGTTCTTGGCGTGGTTTCGCGTACCATGCTTAATCTGCAAAACAATTCCTGTGGGCCTTGCATGCGTGCTTTGGTGTGCCAGACTTGAAACAGGACAGAAATCCACACTTTGGACAAGGCAGCCATCACCATTTATTTCCAAGGCAGGGTAGTCCAAGCCTCCCCTACAGGTGCGGGCCACTGACCCACAGAAAAATCAGTCAGGGACTGTGCACAAGTGAGAAACAAAAACACCACCCTTCACCAGCATGGGCTTCCCAATGCTGGGGGCAGCCCTGAGCCTCAGGGGCTAGATCCAGGCAAGCCAGGGGCTACATCTGGCCCTTAGGTTCCCCACTCCTGTCCTAACATTTCCACTGCTTCCCAGAACAGTACAAAAGATGGGAATGAGAGCTGGGCATTGATACCATGTATATATCTTCCTGTCTGAGAAGGCTATGGCTCTCAGGCTGCCTAGCACTAAATATTTGATAGTCTTTATCACTTAGTGGTCTAATGTTGCAAGACCTCCCATTCAGGACTAGGCAGGTTTTGGGCTTATAGATCCCAAAATAGAAGATGACAAATATAACTTATTTTTCTGGCTGGTACAATGTCCATCGTTTTAACTGTTCTGTTAAACCAGTGAAACATAGTCTTTAGTTCCCCCAGTAAATCTGTATTGTGGGTGTATAAGCATTTCAGTAAAAAGATCTGCTCTCTGGAGTATAATGTTCTCAGTATTTTCAAGAAAAGAAATATTATACAAATCCTAGAACTAATTGTATTCCTACCCTTCAAGGTTATAGAACATAATCTTAAAATCTCATTCTGCTCCTTGCAGCACTACCCACATTGAAGCTCTGCACGAGGTGTTGTCATACCACAGATCCTTTAAAGTAGGCCTACTGATGTTACCGTCAGTAATTAGATCAGGGCTTTTTATTTGAATTTGGGAGCTTTCTCTATCAAGACTGAGTATTGTATTTTTCATTCAGGCAGATGATCCTCAAGCCGATGATCTCACAACTATCATAGCACTCCTTCCTTAAGTAAATTCAAGAAGTACTACTTTTTCTGGGAAGCACCAAAACACTGCCATTCAGGACAGACAGGTCTTCAATATTCACATCTGCCAGTCGGCCATGTGTTTATCAAATTCTGCATTTTGGTTATCTAGTCTACCAAAATAAAGTAAATTGTATTTGCTAAGAGGTCTTCTCCATGTCTTAGTGCTAGGGAAAGATGAAAGTGATATTTATATGTAATGTCTTATGTTGGATGTCCAGAGTGTTAAGGATTATATTACCTTCCTGCCTCGTGTTTCTTTGAAAATCCCATTGTATGGTCCCATTGTGGCCTTAGTAAAAAGAAGGGGAAGAAAATAGTTGTGTACTTGCCTGAAAAAAATACTTTTGTTAAGTAACGAGGTCCCTAAATCCAGTCAAAGAAAATGGAATCACTTGGCAAAGATGAAATTTGATATCCAAGGATTTAGGTTCGTTGTCAGTAATTGGAAATTGCTATTCGGTTGGACATTCTTTCCCCCTCCTTCCCCCTCAATTATGTTTAACACACACTTGGTAATGAGAAAAGTATATTTGTGTTCCTTGGCTGTGGAAAATTATCTCACCTGAAGGGAACTTAAGGAGTCAGGGCTTTCCTTTGCTCCTAGTGACTGACTTGACAGATCTGGTTCTGCCTCTGTTAACTTAATTACTTTAAGGCAGGGGTGTCCAAACTTTTTTCAAAGAGGGCCAGATTTGAAGAAGTGAACATGCGTGAGGGCCGTCCCCACACTCTCAGCCCCAAGGCAGAGGGCCCGCGGGGTCGGAGGCGGGCGGAGAGCGCAGGGCACGCCGGCCTCACGGCGGCCCGGGGGCAGGGCGAACCTGTAGCCGAGCGGGGGAGCGGGGCTGCAGACGTGCCCTACAGGGCAGGCTCTAGGACCGCGGAGGCCATGGGCGGCGGCGGCGGCGCGGCCGGAAGCGGCGCGCTGGGCGCGCCAGTTCAAAAGAACGCCAGGGAGCCAGGAGAGGGGGAGGAAGCGGGGGCCGTATTAAACCGGAACACGGGCCGCAATTGGCCCGCGGGCCGGACTTTGGACATGCCTGCTTTAAGGAAAGGACATTTTCAGGTAAATATGGACAATTTTTTCTATTCTGTGCCTTAAATTTATATTCAATGTTTTTAAAGGTTTTATAGTGCAGTTAAAGAAAATTTGTATTTTTAAAGTGCAAACGATCTTTTAAGAAACTAAAAACATGGACTCTTATCTAACAAATTGTCTAAATTTGACAGAGTAAGTTTAGCAACAAATGTACAATTGGTGTGAATCATATTTTATACCTTAGTTCATATATCTTAACAGTTGATACGCCCAGAACAGCTGTTTAATCCTTCACTTGGTGACAGCCTAATGCCAAAAAAAGCAATCCAGTGCACTGCAGTTATGCGCTATCAAAAAGTGAAACTAAGAACTTGTATCTCATTGTGCAAAGCTGTATTTTGTGAAAGTGAAGAACTGCTTTTTAAGATTTAAAGTGTAATAAATGTCACTGTGAACTGTAGTGACTAATTCTTTTATTACTATTACAATAATTACCATTAACAATTAAAATGTAGTGCTTTTGTTTGACCATGGAGCTTCACCGATCTAGAAAAGACTTATTTCTTTTTTCCACAGACCTTATAACTGGTATAAATACAATACAAAAACAAAGTAAGGTCTAGGATACAGTTCAGGGCAGGACAAGGAAGACTTTACTTTGTTTCACATGGAGAAAGATGCAAAGTCATAGCTAGCTAAGTAAAAAATATATGTACAATATATCTAAAGTAATTCTTAAAAATGTCATTTATAATATCTAGTTCTGAATTGTTCAGATTTTTCAATGTGGGTAGCCATTTCACTGGTATGTCATAGAAGGTAAGCCCAGTCAGCTGGCCCATGTATAAATAGTACCATTTGGAAGAAGTAGGCAGTAAATATTTAACAGATCCACTGAAAAGATGCTAAATAGCCATATGTTCATGCTACCCTCAGTTCTGTAGACTAGAAATTTGGTGAAATAATCATGAGATGTGACCATCACAACAGCAGAAACTCGGGGAAAACATGCTAAATATGCTGGAGAGTAACTATTTCTGTAACACACTTTCAGATAAACTTTAGAGTGAGTCTGTTGGCCCTGATGTACAGATGCTGAAGGTACAGCTAATCTTTAGGATCCCAATGATACTCAGTCCCTTGAAATTCCTGGCTAAAGCTGTAAAGATACAAAATCTCATCCCCCCTGCCTACAGATATAGCACTGATACTTGCATTTTAATGGGCTGGAACTTGGTATAGATAACTGTTGATAGACTAGTTTTGTCTTCATTGGTTAAAATTGGTTAAATCAGCATTTAAAAAAAACAACAACCAAGTATTCCCAAAGGAGTATATTTGTGGACTTATTTTTTTTCAAAGCAAATCTGCTGTATCGATTAAAGACCATTATTTTTAAAGTGTGCAAAACTCTTTTTTCTTTAGAGAATGGCTTTTCCTTTGAATTCAAACCTCTTACCTTACGTGCTTGAGGATTGTGGCTTCAAGATTTATCTTACTCCTTGGTTAACTAAAAGAGCTGTGTTGATTTGTTCTGGATAAAGCTCTATTTTGTAAGCAAGAGGCAAGTAGATTGGAGAAAAGTCACACTGCTTTTGTTTTTCTGACTGTGGGCAAATTCAGAGGCTTAATTTATCTGTTAACAACCCCAAACTAATAATCTGTCACTTATCCTTATATGAGCCAGTCTACCCATCAACCAGTGGGCAGAGTGCCAAAAAGTAAAACCTTTGATGGATTGAGATAGGAGTAAAAAGAGGAGGGGTGGGATTAAGTGGATCTTGGAAGGCACTAGACGAAAGAGAGAAAATAAAGAGATTGATTTGATGGGAAGGGAAAAACTAAAAATACAAATTTTAGAAGTGGTGGATTAGAAACCCTACCATGAGATTTTGAAGTAGAAGAATAGAGGGACTATTGTTGGAAGTTGATTTAGCTGAAATAAACTCGATATTTCACCCGAAGATAGAAATCATGAGTTAACCACTTTGTTGCAAATGCTATTGTAATAAAGTTCTGTGTATTTGATGTTGGGATACTTAAAATAATCACAAACCAATATAAATATTGCAGTCTAAAAACTAAGAAAAGCAAGGCACTTCAGGTGTGGATAATTTGTAATGTTTTAAATTCATATAATTCAATATCCTACTGAGACAAACAGATGCTAGCTGGTTACCTAACATTTCTTGACGCTTGGGGTGAAATGACTAAAATCCTAAAAAAAAAAAACCCCACAATCCCAGAAAATTACTTTTATATAGTATTGTTTTGTTAAATAAATCTCACAGGCAGCAAGAGAATATTAAAGCATTTTTAGCATTGCTTGTGAGTTGTTACATTGCTAATCTGCAGCCTGTTCTACACAGTGCAGTAAGAAGGTGAATAAATGATCTCTAGAGGCTTGACATTCTGCACTGTAGGCTTTTTTAACCTAGTGCTAGCTACATAGGAAGGCTGTGCATAACAGCATGCAGTATGTCAGCTGATTTAAGTATTAGTTTTGTGATGCAGGAGGAAACTGTTTTATTTCAAAACTTTTTCACTTCTTCAGCATAATGGTAAGCAGATTATCTTTTTCTTTCATATATTTGTGTTAGGTTAGTGTGGAAATTTTAAACTTCTTAGCCTTTATAAAGTTGTCACAGGTTATTTTTCATTTAGTCAGACTTGGGAGCAAAGTGAAAAGAAGACCAGCTCTTTCTATGTAACTTAAAAAAACAAACAAACAAACAAAGACAAACAAGCGTGTATATACTGACAGCCACTACAGCCAGGCAAGTTATATGTAATGTGCTATTCTGTTCTACTTTTTAAAATAGTAGGTAGTTTATAGATACTGGAGTCATATCCTAATGTTCAATATTGCTGAATCATCTTGAGTTAAGTATATGCTGTGACATTTTATATTTAGCACTTTCAACACTCCAGTTCTAGTTAAATTGGTTCGAAAATTGCTTATTTTAACTTCAAATAATTAAACTTAGAAATTAAAGAGCACAAGCCATTATTTCAGTATGATTTTTAAAATTAGCATTATTATTTCAGAAAGGTAAAGCTCTTTTTATTGTACAGTTTGGTCCTTTTTTCATAAAATGTCACGGTATATGAATACAGGTTGGGCCTCCCTTGTCCACCCTTGGGACCTGACCCATCCTGACTGAGTGAATTTGCTGGATTCAAGGAGGTCCCCTGCCACTGGCCTCCCAAGTTGCTCCCCCTCCTTGCAATTCACTCTGCTCCAGCCCCATTGCCACTGGGCTCCAGCCTGCAGGGTTTGGACTTGGGCTTCGGCCTGCTGGAGCTCCCCAGGATGGTGCTAGCTGCCCTGCTTCTGCTGTGCTCCCCTGGAGACGAGGCTTGCCGGATGCTCTGCTTTTGCCACTCACTGGTCCGCATCTGCTCCATCCAGCCAGGACATCCCAGGGGACAGAGCTCCTCAGCCTCTGTGGCCCTGCTTCTCCCCTGCCCAGCCAGGGATCCTGCCAGGGATGGGGCTCACCGATACCACTGATGCCCTGCCTGGCCAGGCCTCCCTAGGGATAGAGCTTCCCAGCTGTGCGGCTTCTCTTCTCCCAAGTCCAATGAGGGCTCCCAGGGATGGTGTTTGCACTCCCAGGTACCAGTGCTCTTTGATCCAAAAACATCTGTGGTCCTGGTAGACCACAGATGTTGCCGGGCCAGAGAATCCTGGATTTCGGAGGTTCAGTCTATATTATCGTATGTTAGCATTCCTGCCAGTTTCTTTCCTGAGAAATAAAGGTGTGTTAGTGTGTGCAAATCTTTTTTTAAAAAATGCATTGCACCAATATGGTAATGCAGGCAAATCTACCTCTCTTGCATCAGTTTCTTCACTTGTTGACCTCTTTGCTGTGTGTGTTACATTTGGAGAAAAAAGTTACATCACATTAACACATACACAAAGTTAGAAAGATTTTCGAGTCCAATTGAGAAGCAAATAGGGTTGCCAGGTGTCCGGTATTGAACTGGATAGTCTGGTATTTTCGCCTCCTGTCTGGTTAAAAAAATTCAGAAAATACTGGACATTTTAGGTGTCTGGTATTTTCTGATTTTTTTTTTTCCTGGCAAAGAAGCGAAAATCCCGGGTGCTTACCAGGTTCCGCAGAGGAGCTGTCCAGCCTGGTGCAGGGAGGGAAGATGGTGAACTGCAGCCAGCAGCCTATTAGGGCCAAAAGCCTCAAAAGTGTTTCTTAAAAGGGGACACGCTGTTTTTAAAAATGTATTTATTTATTTTGCCTAACGCTTGGGGTCCTTTTTTTTTCTTCTCTTTTTTTCTTCTTGTTTGGCATTTTTTCAGAAACCATATGGCAACCCTAGAAGCAAAGTTGTGGTGGTATCTCTGACCAGTGTAGGTTTGTCTAAGTTACAGTAACTTCAAGGACTGAGAGGACTGAACATCGGAGTTTTAATGGGAAAATCAACCTAATTTTTTTTTTAAAGAACTGTGACAGTGTAAAGAGGTCTGCTCATATAGCTTCTTATATCTCTCAGTATAGTTTTTTTCCTATTATGACTCCAGCCTTCTCTTTCTGAGTGTGAGTTGCAACACCATAATGTTTCTACACTTCCTCCTCTGGTTTCAAAAGTTTTATAATATTTTGGTTTCTCTTTGTATATTTTTCTACATACACTGACTGCCCTGCACTGCTCTCCTCCAAAAGCTCATTTCAGGCTGTGGCTTTGCATTCTGTGTTGTATTGACTGTGACACACCTTTTATTCTATTGGAATGGTACAGAATACTATTGTATTAGATTGCTGGAAGTATTACTAACATATTGCTCTTCTGATGTTTAACATTGGTAGTAGATTGGTAGCTTTCTCTAATGCTAGAACGGCTTTCAGGATTGTGGCACAGAATTGAGAGATAAAAATGAAAAAAGTTGGGTGTGAAAGTAATGGAGAAAAGACAGTTAATAGATAAGAGGCTGGAGATAATGGGAGGCTAACAAAAAAAAAGAGTAATACATGCATGATAAAAGAGCAGACAAAGAAATCACTTACAGAAAAGCTAGTTCAGACATGATTAGAAAGAGCAATAGTTTAGTGCCTGAATTAAAGTAAGAACTTTGGTTGCCTGTCTACTGTATTAGAATCATCAAATGAATTTTCAGGAGCCATCTTCACCTTTTTACCATTTTAAATAAATGTCCTTTCTTTTACTCCCCACTATGCTGGGGGACAGTCATCTTCTGAAAAACAGTTTAGGTGAATCCTTCAGTAGAAGAGTTATTCAACTTAAGTATATTCCAGTGATCTACTGATGTGATTTTTACTGTGATATTCAGATTAACTCTAATTCACAATATTAATACATAAAATTATATAACTGATAAACTCACACATACTTTACAGTAAGTTGCATAGTATGATCTTTTCATCTGGAAAAACCTCTTCTCTATGTTTGCATTTATTAACTTGTTTCACTTGATCACATTGACCCTTACTATACACATTTCTTCCTGGGAACAAATGCATAACATTTAACTATTTTCTGGTGCAGGGTAATACATACTTAGCCTGTAAAACATAGAAAATTCATAATTAGCTAGATATGTATACATTGTTTACAGTATTGTTGTAGCTGTCCCAGATATGAGAGAGATAAGGTAGGTGACGTAATATCTTCTATTGGCCCAACTTTTGTTGGTAGATTTGCCCAAATCATGGGAACAGGCACGGATACTAGGATGCCTCTTCAGTATGCTAGCTTCTTAATGGGACACCTGGAGGAGTAATTCCTAGAAGAACACACCAGAAAACCAACAGCATACATGAGATACTTCAATGATATTTTCATCTTTTGGCCAGAGGATCTAAACTCCCTCATGGATTTCCACCACAACTTGAACCACCATCATCCTCATTCATCACATTTTCTATAGAACGCTCCCACAAAAATTCAAGTACCTGGATGTCACAATCAGCTTCAACAATGAAACATATCATATATCATCAAAGCCATATTTATTGGGAACCACATCATGGAAGAAATCTTTCCCAAACCCACTCTTTTTGGCCATCAAACAACCTCCTCAGCTTTGCTAAGCTCATGGCCAAAAGCAGGCTTCCCACATACAACTCAGTGGTGCCAGACAGAGTTTGAATACCTTTTCATGGTGCTCAGAACCCATCCAAGTCCTGCCCTGCCTCACTTCCCTTTAATCCAGTATCTATTTTTAAAATAACGTAGCAATGGAGTATAAACAGTAAGCATTTCATTTTCCCTAGATGGCACAATGTTGGTGGGGATGAGGGCTCTTGGCTATGGGAAGGGGCTCAGGGTTAGGGCAGAAGATTTTAGTGCAGGAGATGAGGGTTGTAGCTGGGAGTGCAGGCTCTCTGAGGTGGGGCTGGAGATGAGGAGTTTGGGGTTTGCCCCTGAGTTCTGGGGGAGAGCACCCTTCCCTCCTCAGTAGGACACTCACCTTGCACCATGGTCATTACGTGTGCCCCTCTCAAGTTTGGTGGGTGTGTTACATTTCCCTGGAGCAAGAAATCCTCATCCAAAACCCAAGAGGGACAAGAGTTCAGAGGAAAACTCGACAGTCAACACACTTATCCCCACCCTCAACTCTAGAGACTATGGATGGGGTGGGGAGGGAGAAACTTCACCTGCATCCCAGGAAAAGCCCTAAAAGGAGCTGCTCATATGGAGTTGGTGCAGCTGGAAGTCCTGCTGGGGAGTGCTGGCCATAGGGCAGCAGGAGGCTGCATTGCAGACAGGGACATCACTGGGGAAAGAAATTGGTCAGTGGGAGGAGAAGGGGAAGGGATGAAGTTGTTTGCAGCAGGGAGATGGAAAACACCCTGAGTTTCTCCCCTCAAAGTAGAACTATTTGGGGTCGGGAAGGAATTTTCCTCCAGGGTCGACTGGCTGAGGCCCTGGAGGTTTTTCGCCTTTCTCTGTAGCATGGGGCACGGATCACTTACTGGAGGATTCTCTGCATCTTGGGGTCTTTAAACCATAATTTGAGGACTTGAGTTTCTGAGATATAGGTGAGAGGATTATTCCAGGAGTGGGTGGGTGAGATTCTGTGGCCTGCATTGTGCAGGGGGTCAGACTAGATGATCATAATGGTCCCTTCTGACCTTAAAGTCTGAGTCTATCACAGGCCCATATAACTAGATGCCAGATCCTAACAGAACAAATGGAAGACCTGCACTCCTCTCTCCACTGTTGTGGTGACCAAGACACCACCTCCCTCCCTCCCCCATTACACCTTTCAAGACCCATAGGTCCTTCACATGCCTGTCACAGCATTTGGTGTACCTCATCCAGTCCACTAAACGAATCAGGTAGGGGGGGAGGGGTGTGTGTGTTGTGAGAGAGAGAGAGCGAGATATATGCTGGATCACCTGTGGATGAGCATGTTTCATAAAACAATCTCTTGGTATCTGACCTTACTTCTCTTCTTCAAAGAAGCATGTACATCCTCTTCAGAAGTTGAGCCTGGGAGCAATTCGAAGCTCTGCTGGACACTAAAAACCATAGACTTAATAGGCACTGGTTTTGATTTTGTGACTTGTAAAACATTGTACTACCTGCTATCTCTTTTTTTGCTCGCTTATCTTAAGCAATCTTAATGGTTTGTCTCAGCTTGTATTCAATTTGGACTTTCTAATTACCTTCCTTAGACTTAAAAGAGCTTCATGAAGCCTGCAAACTTGTCTTTTCTACCAACAGAAGTTCTGATAAGAGAGATTACCTTGCCTATTTTGTGTCTTAAATATTTATACTGCATTCATAATTTGTGATACATATTCTTTTTAGTAATTTGCACTTCTGTTTTTTTGTTGTACAGAGCTCTGGGATCGAAACTTTAGTGGAGGAGCTTTGCTCTAGACTGAAAGACCTTCAGAGTAAGCAAGGTGAGAAGTATACTGAGGTCCAAGAACATTTGCAAAGTCCTATCATTCAGGGAATTTCAGGTTCAGATGTTCTGGTCTTATTACTCTGCTTCTTTTAAATAGGGTGAACAGTTGAAAAATAAAATTAATAATCTCATATCTATTTTCAGGTAAAAGAACATACAGGTATCTTCAAATGGCACATTTTAAATGAATAGATAAACTTTTGTGTGCGTGTTAGTCATATCCACTTGCTTTGATCATTTTTTTTTATTCCTGGTTACATTAGGCTTACCAAAGATAAGATATTGTGAGCTGGATTCTATTTCTTTTTGTAAATTACCACTCACTTACTAAGAATAGATTACTAAATTCCGTTTATGAAACAATCAAATGTATCTCTGAAATCTACCACCATGTAGGTAGTGGTTGATTAGGTGTCAGTCAGGTCATAATTTTAAAGACTACATAGAATGTAACTGAAACTGGCAAGTCTAAGGGGGAGAATCTTTTACTTATATTTGATATAAAAATTGAGACTGTAAAAGTGGAACCTCACAGTGCCACTCTTGCAGATTTGCTTCTCAAATTGCTATTGCTACACTGTTTTCTCTCCATAAACCTCTCTTGTTAGACTTGAGTAGAAATGAATATCAGGTATCTTTAAAGTTCTGCAGTCTTATAATATTCAGGTACGATTTGGAATGACTTCATACTACTGTATGTTAGGGATGTAAAGGGTTAACTAGTTACCTGATAACTATCACCCTTACAGGTAAGTGGATAGCAGTCCCCCGCCTGCAACGCTGTGGGCTCGGACAGGCTGGAGCGACTTCCCCGTCTGTGGGGATCCCGGTTAACTAGTTAAACTGGTTAAATTTAACTTTTTAAATGAGGTTTTACATCCCTATTTTATATAAAATACAGTTGTACAGTCTACAACCAAATTTCAGAGTAGCTGAGCATTCATCTAACTGCAGAGCAGCAGATTTTGACAAATTCAATAGCAGTAGAAATTGTCAAGTTAAAATCAAATGTCTTGCACATTCATGAGAAATAGAAATAACAAATTAAAAAGTGTGTACTTCTTCCTTTCTTAAGTAAGATTTCTCTCTTTGAAACTCAAAATAAACCTCCCCCAAGAAATTGAACTTTAGTAGCCTTGTTTCGTTGTACAGACAAAAGCTTCAGTGGCAATACTTGTAAACTGCCAGCCTTTTTTAAAAAAAAAAAATTAAAAATAAAAAGTTAAAATGAAGTACATTCAGTTTTCTTTTTGATTAGTTATTTTTTCTACACTTACATATTCAACCCTAATTCACATCTTAAACTGTTACATTCTTTTGCTTCAGTTTTTCAGAAGAAAAAAATCTAACTGTTCTAAACCTGATATCAGATGTTATCAGTCGTGCTCTTTGGATTTCAATGTTAATAAAAACATCCTATGTATCACTGTGAGCACCCAGGATAAGAACAACTCTTTAACCATGAAAAGGAGCGCACATTCAGCCCACACTGAAAGTTCTTCAGGTTGCTTTTCAGTAACCATTTGAAGTTGCCTCTGGTTTTTTTTTTTTTTTTTTTTTTTTTGTATATAAATCATTTATTTTGGTAAGAGTAAAGTATATACATAAACTGCATTTTTATATCTTGTATATTTTCATAGGAAAATTAACAAATCTATATTTTGCACAGCATCCATAACTGAAATCCCCCCTCTGCACTTCTCCCCCCCGCACCCCCCCCCAAAAATAATTACATTCATTGCTCAGTACTTCAGTTTTTTCCCCATTGAAATAAATGCGTAGTTAGATGCCAAAATCAATAGCAAGTCTATGTTAAATGGACAATTAATTTTGTATTTTACTTGTAAAACTTCCAACAGAGTGTAAGGGCATTGACAAACTAAGTACGATATAAAGTTAAATTGGACAAGAGTGTAGATAGGTCATGTATAGTCCACACTTGCAATGTGTTCACCTTTAGTGAAATTCGAGGCTTAATGAGTTGTACAGGCAGTCCCCGGGTTACGTACAAGATAGGGACTGCAGGTTTGTTCTTAAGTTGAATTTGTATGTAAGTCGGAACTGGCGTCCAGATTCAGCCTCTGCTGAAACTGACCAGCGGCTGACTACAGGAAGCCCAAGGCAGAGTTGCTTTGCCCTGGGCTTCCTGGAATCAGCCGCTGATCAGTTTCAACAGCGGCTGAATTTGGACGCCTGGGACAGAGCAGCTGAGGCGCTGCCGGGTAGGTCCCCGCAGCGCTGCCGCACCTCAGCGCTGTGGGAACCAACCCGGCAGCACCCCAGCTGCTCTACCCCAGGTGTCCCCAAGTCAGCTGCTGCTGAAACTGATCAGCGGCTGATTCCAGGAAGCCGGGGCAGAGCAACTCTGCCTCCGGCTTCCTGAAGTCAGCCGCTGGTCAGTTTCAGCAGCGGCTGACGTGGGGACGCCTGGGGCAGAGCAGCTGGGGTGCTACTGGGTTGGTCCAGTAGCGCCAAGGAGTGGCGCTGCGGGACCAACCCGGCAGCGCCCCAGCTGCTCTACCCCAGGCGTCGTTGGCGAGAAAAACCTGGTCTGCTGGGGAGCGCACTAGCTGCCCGCCCCCCCCGCCCAGCAGACCAGGGAGATGCGGATGGCGGGACCGCCAAGACGCGCCGCGGTCCTGCCTGCATCCTCCGCGGCTTTGCTCCACGTCTCCCTGGTCTGCTGGGGGGGGAGGGGGCTCCCCCCAGCAGACCAGGGAGATGCGGAGCAGCTTTTCTCGCCCCGGAGGACGCGGGCGGCGGGACCGCGGCGCATCTGGGCGTCCTGCCGCTCCCGTCCTCCGGGGCGAGAAAAGCCCCGTTCGTAACTGCGGATCCGACATTAGTCAGATCCGCGTAACTCGGGCACTGCCTGTATTTTAGAAACTCTCAATCTTAGGTTACACTTACAATAATTTGTATGCATGAAACTTCCAAGATCACAATTTTTCTTGCTAAGTAGTAATAGCTTGTACACACAACCTGTAGGCCACGTGTGGCCCACGGCCCGTTTGTTTGCGGACTGTTTGTTTCCAGTTTGGGTTTACGCAGAGCTCAACACACGGCCCGCGGCTGGTACCCTTTGAACATGGCCTCCACTGGGAACATGCTCCACAATGGCGAGGTGTCTCCCAGGTGGGGTGAACATTGAAAGATGCAAGTGGACAGGTGGGCTGGAACAGATGGGTACAGAGTATTGGCGTTTCTAGCCCCTAAGGAGGAGGTGCTGCGAGCACCGGGGTATTGTGGGAAGTGCTTTATATTCATGCCTGTCAGTGTGAAAAGCTATTTGCATATATGCTTGTATGTATGTGCAACTACACTTAAGTTGCAGCCCCTTGCATGTTCTGTGAGTATCACTGTGGCCCCTAGGGCTTCTAACATTGAGTAGTCCTGCAGTATATTATTGCAGATATCTAACTACTGGTGCATATCCTGTGTGTTCGTTAGGCACTTTTAGTTTATATTTTATAACTTTCTGAATTTCTCTGTGAAACTAAGATAACTTTCTGGCACTTTGTTTCATAACAGAGGAGAAGATTCACAAAAAGTTAGAGGGCTCTTTGTCTCCTGAGACTGATTTATCCCCTACAGCAAAGGATCAAGTGGAAATGTATGTTGTTGTTTTTTAAACTCAAAACTTAACATTTATCTAAATATGTCTTGGAATACAGTTATTTAAAAAGTAAATTGTTTTGTGGCCGTCAGAAATTTAAAGTTATTCCTGAGCACCTTTTAGCACATATGGTGTTCTAGGTGTTTGTTGCAAATGTATCATAAGCTATCAAAGACAACTTTATTTTTGTTGACATTTGTGGAACTGAATATTTGAACTTTAAAGTTCTGTTTATTCAGACTTTTTCCAATTTTTATTAAGGGGAATGTGTCAACTTAAAAGTGTTTTCAGTTACTGATCCAACCTTTTTGGTCCCCATGGCAGATTTATGGTGGTATAATAATGGTATCCTATCTTTCTCCCTTTTATTATGGAAGACAACACTATCTGAAAGTATGAAGTCAACTGTAAACCAAGTACTTGCATATATACCAAATGCCCGAGACAGTATCACTGAAATAATAGTTTCACTTTTGACTTCTTTGGAGAAGGAAGTACGATTTTGTTTAATCTTTCAATAAAGAATTGTAAGCAATCTTTCAAATATTGGTATAGCAACAGGAAAAAATGCCAGGCAGAAGTGCCTTTTTTAACAAGAGAGTGTCAATTTAATGAGGGAGAAATGATTGTACATTAATGTGAAAAATATTTAAAGTAACTTGCATAGTGCATTTTAATGTTCAGATAACTAACCCCAGAACTGTTGATTACAGCATCTGCCAATTTACAGATCTTGTAGAACTGAAGCATGTATTTGAATGGGTAGTATTTCAAATCCCTACAGCATTTCAAATTGGCAGTGTCATGTGGAGCCCAGGGTCAGCTGGGGAGACCGCAGCTGATCCCGAGTTCTGGGGAAATGCTGTGGGATTCTGGGATCAGCAGGGGACTCTTGCACATTTCAAAGCAGAAGCACCCTCGTGGAGCTTCTAATTTTGAAATGCACAAGAGCCTCCACTGGGGCTCTTGTACATTTCAAAGAAGGAATGCAGACCTGCTTATTGAGTAAGTAGTCAATGGAAATTCCTTCAACTATTCAACTAGTAAATTAATTGTTATTCAACATCTTTAAATGTCATCCCTCAGGAATTTTAAAAAATATATAGAGGTAATATATTTCAGTCTGAATTAGTGAAATACAGTAGACTTCCGATAATCCGGCACCTTTGGGACACAGGGGGTGCCGGATTATTGGATATGCTGGAGTATCAGGAAGTACTCCGGCAAGGGGGCTGTGACGGATCTGGGAGGAGATGGGGAGTTGGCGGGGAATGGCGCAGAGTGGGGCGAACCCTCCGCCATTTAGAAGGGAGGCAGGGGAAGCCCTGTGCAGCCGCTGGCAACAGGCCAGCTGGGGCTGCAAGCAGCAGCGGTGACTTGGGGAAGTGGGGGGCAGAGCAGCTGGGGTGCTGCTGGGTTGGTTCCACAGAGCCGCTCAGGTGGGGGGCGGTGCTGCGGGACCAACCTGACAGCACCCCAGCTGCTCTGCCCACAGCTTCCCCAAGTCCGCCGCTGCTGAAACTGACAATCGGAGGACTTGGGGAAGCGGCGGGCAGAGCGGCCCAAGTCCACTACTCGTCAGTTTCAGCTGCAGCAGCGGCAGGCTTAGGGAAGGGCACAGAGCAGAGCAGCTGGGGTGCTGCCGGGCGCCGAGCAGGGGGGTGAGGGGCGGCACTGCGGGACCAACCCGGCAGCACACGAGCTGCTCTGCTCTGCACCGCTTCCTCAAGTCCGCCGCTGGTCAGTTGCAGCAGCAGCGTGGAGTTGGGGAAGCGGCGCGCAGCAGCTCCAATTGTCCAGCTGGCCGGAGCACTTCCGGGCTCCAGTTGGTGCCGGACTATCGGGAGTGCCAGACCACTGGATGCCAGACAATTGGAGTTTTACTGTATATTTTTTCTCAACTGATAAAAGCCCTAGTATAGATAAAGCTGGAGGTATCAATGCCTGTTTTTACCATGTTAATTTAAACCTCAGACTTAATGTGAAATAATCTGTTTCCTTTCTGTACGAACAAATACAAACTATTATCTAAATCGATAATACATTTGATATATGGTTTGTTAGTGGGATGCTATTTTGGGAATGAGGGGCATGGTGATGGATTGAGAAATATGCCTTTGTTACAGTGATTTTTAAGACACTTTTTGGATTCCAAAACTTTGCAATTGATCTAAATGAGATATAGCATAATAAGATTAAAGAACATATAGGAACTTTGGTATTCCTGCTGGTGATGTGGATGTAAGAGATTTTCAGGTAACATATGCTTAGGACTCTGATTTTAAAATTGTATTTGAGTAAGCTGTTTCCAAGTCTTGACAGAGTGCCTTTGACTCAAATGAAAAATATGTTTGAAAAGCTTGCGATGATGGCTAAAACAAGTAGCTTATATAGATATTCTCAGAGTTTGGGGTAACTAGAATGTATATTAAAAGCTTCTCACTGTTATAAGGTATTTAACATAATTTGGTTTTCTTTTAAAAATCTGAACTATTCAGTTATAGAATCCTATAATTGTAGGGCTAGAAGGGACCCCCAAAATTAATCAAATATAGCCCCCTGCACTGTGGCAGGACCAAGTAAACTCAGACCATCTGTGACAGGTGTCTGACTTGTTTTTAAAAGCTTCCAATGATGGGGTTACACAATCTCCCTAGAAAGCCTGTTTCAGTGTTTAAATACTCTTACAGTTAAAATTCTTCCTAATAGCAAACCTAATCTCCTTTGCTGCAGATTAAGCCTATTATTTCTTGGATTACATTCAGTGGACATAGAGAATCGATCCTCTTTGTAATAGCCCCTTAATATATTGGAAGACTGTTATTAAGTTCTTCAGTCTTTTCTCAAAACTAAACATGCATAGGTTTTCCACCTTTGCTCATAGGATAGGTTTTCTAAACCTTTCATTGTTTTTGTTGCTGTCTTCTCAATTTTCCCAATTTGGACACAGTATTCCACCTGGAGTCTCAGAAGCGCCAAATAGAGTGAGACAGTTACCTGCTGTGTTTTTACATGCAGTACTTCTCTTAATACACTCTTGAATCATATTTTTCTTTTGTCCATTATATTTGACAACTTACATTCAGTTTGTGGTTCATTATAATTTCCAGATCCTTTCAGTTAATACTACCCTCCTAGCCAGTTCTTCCCAATTTTGTAGTTTTTGCGTCTGATTTTTCCTTCCCAAGGGTGTAGTGAAGTCTTCAATAAAGACTTTACTCTTGTCTTTATTGAATTTCACCTTGTTGAATTCAGACTGTTCAGAATTCAACATCATTTTGAATTTTAAATCTGTCACCCAAAGTGTTTGCAGTCCATCCTAGTTTGGTATGATTTGCAGATTTTTATAAGTATATTCTCCATTATGCAAGTCATTAATGAAAATATTCAATAGTACTGAACTCAGGATTAACCTCTGTAAGAGAGACTTTAGCAGCTTGATAGCAAACCATTGATGCCATTCTTTGCATATGGTCTCAACAAGTTTTGCACCCACCTTCTAGTAATTTCATCTAAATCACATTTCCACAGTTTACTCATGAGAATGTCATGTGGAAATGTATCAAAAGCCTTACTAAAATTAAGGTATATCATATCTATTGATTCCTCCCTACGCACTAGGTCAGTGATCCTATCAAAAGAGGAAATTGTTGCTTGGACATTTGTTCTTGACAAATCCATGCTGTCTGATTCATATAATCCTATTATTCTCCAGGTGCTTATAAATTGGTGGTTGTTGATATAGGAAATTTCTCATGTAAAATAGATATGTCATTTGGCAATTAATAGATTGGCTTAGATCTTGTGTAGAATATAGTCATGCAGTATTACTAGGGAACCCATACGTTCAAAACAAATTAGAAATTCTATACCTGAACCTTGATGGTTCTGAGCATCCTCCGCTCCCATTGGCTTCAGTAAGAATTGAGTTCTCATCACCTTTTAGGATTGTTTAGTAGATTTTTAAAATACAATTATATTTAAAATATAATAATTTAAACATAATTCTGTGCAAAATTTTAGGTAGTTTTCTGTTGTATCATTCAAATTCAACAAATTATACCTGGTATTTTGGCTCTCTTGGGTTGTAGAATATTCTAGTGATTATAAAGTGGAAGAACCTCAGTTGTGTAAAAAAGAAAAATTGGCAATTAAGTATTTCATAAATGCCTGTAGACGTTCTAAAAACTGAATTGTAATATCACATTTCTTTTTCTTTCAGGTATTATGAAGCATTTCCTCCTCTTTCTGAGAAGCCAATTTGCCTGCAAGAAATTATGTCTGTATGGAATAAATCCAAGGTTTGCTCTTACTCTAGCTCCTCATCTTCATCCACTGCTCCACCAACTAGCACCGATACATCCTCTCCAAAGGATTGCAATAGTGAAAGTGAAGTAACTAAAGAGAGAAGTAACAAAGCATCTGCCGCTGTACAAGAAAGAACCCAGCAGAAAAAAAGTAAAACTGAGAGAGAGAACAAGTTCAGTAATGGCACTATTGAAGATAAGCCTGCTTTATATAAAAAGCAAGTCCGACACAAATCTGAGGGAAAGATGCGTCCTCGCTCCTGGTCATCTGGTTCCAGTGAAGCAGGTTCAAGTTCAAGTGGAAATCAAGATGAATTAAAGGCATCAGTGAAATGTATTAAAGTAAGACATAAAACAAGGGAGGTTCGAAATAAAAAGGGGCGGAATGGGCAAAGTAGGCTTTCAGTGAAAACTGCTGAAAAGACCGAAAGAAAAATCCAGAGTGGAAGTAGCAGCAGCAGTGGGTCAATCAAACAGTTGTGTAAAAGGAGTAAAAGACCATTAAAAGAAATTGGAAGGAAAGAAGCTGGCAGTAATGATGGAAAAGATGTGTATTTAAACAACAGAAATGAAAAGGAATATAAGGAAGAACCTTTGTGGTATACTGAGCCTATTACAGAATACTTTGTTCCTCTGAGCAGAAAAAGTAAGCTTGAGACTACATACCGCAACAGACAAGATACATGTAATATAACATCAGAGGCTGTAGAAGAATTGTCTGAATCAGTGCATGGTCTTTGTATTAGCAACAATAATATTCATAAAACATACCTCGCAGCAGGTACTTTTATTGATGGTCACTTTGTAGAAATGCCTGCTGTTCTAAATGAGGACATTGACCTCACTGGGACCTCAATATGTTCTCAACCAGAGGACGACAAATATTTGGATGATGTTCATCTGTCAGAACTAACACACTTCTATGAAGTGGATATTGATCAATCCATGTTGGATCCTGGTGCCTCAGATAAATTGCAAGGAGAAAGTCGGATTTTGAATATGATTCGACAAAGTAAAGAGAGAACTGATTTTGAGGCAGAATGTTGCATAGTGTTAGATGGAATGGAGTTGCAAGGGGAAAGTGCAATATGGACAGATTCAACCAGCTCTGTTGGTGCTGAAGGGTGGTTCTTGCAAGATCTTAGTAATTTAGCTCAATTTTGGGAGTGCTGTTCATCTTCTAGCTCTGGTGATGCAGATGGGGAGAGTTTTGGAGCAGATTCTCCTGTTAGACTCTCCCCTATCTTAGACAGCACAATGCTTAATTCACACATGCTTGCTGGCAATCAAGAGCTCTTTTCAGATATTAATGAAGGGTCTGGTATAAACTCTTGTTTTTCAGTGTTTGAAGTGCAATGCAGTAATTCTGTTTTACCATTTTCTTTTGAAACACTCAGTTTGGGAAATGAAAATGCAGATTCTAGTAGCAGTGCTAATATGCTTGGAAAGACACAGTCTAGATTGCTAATATGGACCAAAAATAGTGCCTTTGATGAAAATGAACACTGTTCCAATCTTTCAACAAGAACTTGTAGTCCATGGTCACACTCAGAAGAAACACGTTCAGACAATGAAACTTTAAATATTCCATTTGAAGAATCCACACAATTTAATGCAGAAGATATTAATTATGTAGTTCCTAGGGTGTCTTCAAGTTACGTAGATGAAGAAATTCTAGATTTTTTTCAAGAAGAAACCTGCCAGCAACAAGCTAGAACTTTAGGAGAAATATCCACTTTGGTTTTCAAAAAAAAATCTAAACTAGAATCTGTCTGTGGTATTCAGCTAGAGCAAAAAGCAGAAGGTAAAGATTATGAAACTACACAAGTGTGTAGTGAAAGCAGCCCACATGGAGATGGCTATAGCTCAGGGGTTATTAAAGATATTTGGACAAACATGACAGACAGAAATTCTGCAGCAATGATAGAAATAGAAGGAATAGAAGATGAATTGTTTTCAACTGATGTAAATGACTACTGCTGCTGTTTAGATACTGAAGCAAAAGTTGAAGCCCTCCAGGAACCCAATAAGGCAGTGCAGCGATCAGAGTATCATCTTTGGGAAGGTCAAAAAGAGAACTTGGAGAAGAGAGTGTTTGTTGCAAATGATTTATCAGAAATAGATGGTGGTGATTATACTACACCATCAAAACCTTGGGACATAAACCAGGATAAAGAAAACTCATTTATACATGGTGGTGTGTATGGAGAGCTCAAAACATTTAACAGTGATGGAGAATGGGCACTGGTGCCCCCCAGTCATACAAAAGGAAGCTTATTACAGTGTGCAGCTTCTGATGTTGTGACAATAGCTGGTACAGATGTCTTCATGACACCAGGAAACAGCTTTGCTCCTGGCCATAGGCAGTTATGGAGGCCATTCGTATCATTTGAACAGAATGAGCAATCAAAAAGTGGAGATAATGGATTGAATAAGGGGTTTTCATTTATCTTCCATGAAGACTTATTGGGAGCGTGTGGTAACTTTCAAGTTGAAGAACCTGGACTTGAATATTCATTCTCTTCCTTTGACCTGAACAATCCATTTTCACAAGTTCTTCACGTAGAGTGTTCATTTGAACCAGAAGGAATTGCATCTTTCAGCCCTAGTTTTAAACCCAAATCAATTCTGTGCTCTGATTCAGACAGTGAAGTTTTTCATCCCAGGATATGTGGTGTTGACAGGACACAGTACAGGGCTATACGGATTTCTCCTAGAACTCATTTTCGCCCAATTTCTGCATCCGAGCTTTCTCCAGGGGGTGGAAGTGAGTCAGAATTTGAGTCAGAAAAAGATGAGGGAAATATTCCAGCCCCTTCTCAAGTAGATGTGTTCGAAGATCCACAAGCAGATCTTAAACCACTAGAAGAAGATGCAGAAAAAGAAGGGCATTATTATGGAAAATCAGAGCTTGAATCTGGAAAATTCCTTCCCAGATTAAAGAAGTCTGGAATGGAAAAAAGTGCGCAAACATCACTAGATTCCCAGGAAGAATCATCTGGAATGTTGTCAGTAAGCAACCAAAATCCCTGTTTAGAGTGCAGTATGAAAGAATCTCTAGAGAAGAGGGATATGGAAAACTCCAAAATAAACTGCAGAATAGTGGAGCAACATGAAGAAATTAACAGATTTTGCAGTTGCAAAGCAGATTGCCATTTCCCTACATATGAGGATAATCCTGTTTCTTCAGGAGAGCTAGAAGAGGTATGTGTAGATGTAAGATTATTGGATTTGCAGCTAGCAACAATCAATAGAGATCTTGTGCAACATCAGTTCTGGTAATATGGTAGTTCAGTTTAATGGATGAGATCTAATTCTTGGTTAAGAGAGTTAATGATCTAATGGTACAGATTGAACCTCTCTAGTCCAGCACACTCTGGTCTGGCATGATGTTAGTAAGCCAGATGTCCACTAAGCATGGGTGTGGCCAAGTTTCCCATGGTCCCAAAATGTTTGTTTACAGCCACCAGTTCTGATTTTCAGTGTTCTATGCTGCTGTACAGCTCCAGTCTATCCATAAATGTCTTCTGAGTGCCCAGTAAGCAGTGGAAGTGTTGCTGCTAGACAGTGACCTCCCATGGTTGAACAAATTCTCAGGGTCCGCACCAGTCAGGTGCCAAGGTGCCAGATTAGAGAGGGTCAATGCCAATGCCCCAATTCCCGACTCCATCACCCCAAGTTTGTAGCGTCGGTTACTAAAGTCAGGTTGGGCCAAGGGGAGTAAAACAGAAGCCCTTGGCACGCATTGAGGGCCATCCACGCTGAAGGACATCTGTTACCAACGGGACGGTTAGCACTCTGTCCAGCTGATTCCCAGCTCGCACCCAGGCCCAGATGCTTTGTCTCTGCTTTGTCTTTGCCCTGTCGGCTCTTAATATATTTAAAAATCAGAAGCACAGTGGAGGCGGGAAGGGGAGAGCATCACGAGCTGGGACAGCTGATTGAGTGAGCCAAGTCCCCCCTGCTGCACTCTAGCCTTTTTAGATTTAAGAGGCAGGCCAACAGGCTCTTTTAATACATTTAAAAGGCAGAGCAGCAGCGGGGTTAGCTACCACATCTGGGAGATAATCTTGCTCCAACACCCTTAGGCAGGTCCTGGCCATTGTAACAGGATGGGTCCTCCAGACTCCAAATCATTCGGCACATCTCTCAAAATGGGGCTGGGAGAGGGATGCCCTGGCTGCCAGGGAGTCCAAATGTGCCCCTACAAACTCTGTGATCTGCGTGGGTGACAGGGTGGACTCCTAAAGCTTTAGCAAGAGGCCTAACCAGCTGAACGTGGTTATGGTGAATTCTGCATGAGCCTTGACCACCAATTCAGAGGGCCCCTTGATCAGCCAGTCGTCCAGATAAGAGAAGACCAGGATCCCTTTGTGCCGCAGGAACGCTGCCACCACTGCCATGCACTTTGTAAAGACCCTTGGTGCGACAGACAGACTGAAAGGCAACACTCTGAACTGATATTGGGAACCATCCACTATGAAATGAAGGAACCTTCTGAGAGCCGGAACTATGGCCACATGAAAATAAGCATCCTTCAGATGAAGTACCAGTCTCCCAGATTCAGTGAAGGGATAATTGAGGCCAATACTGAATTTTAACTTTTTCAGGTATCTGTTTAGACCGCATAGGTCTAATATGGAACGTAACTTGCCATTGACTTTATTGGGATAAAGAAGTAACTGGAATAAAACCCTGTTCCCTTGAATGGTAGAGGGACCTCCTCTGCTACCCTTATGTTAAGGAGCATCTGCACTTCCTGTTGTAGGAGTTGCTCATGAGAGGGGGCCATGAAAAGGGATGGGGTGGGGGAATGGAAAGGTGGGTAGCCAGAAGCTGGATAAATACCCCATCTTTACAATGCCTAGAACCCCACCTGTGTGATGTGACACGGGTCCAGGCATAGTAAAAATAGGACAAGTGGTCCCCAAACATAGGAACAAAATCAAGAGGGAGAAAGGTACATTGCCCTCGGGCATACCTTCAAAAGTTTTTCCTAGGGCCTGGCAATTACTTGGAAGACTGGGCCTGGTTATTAGCGACCCCACTCCCACGACTAACAACAGTTGGGGAGATGACGGTGACTTCACCTGCTACCTCTTCTATTCTGCTCCTGTCTCTGATAGGGAGGATTGTATCTGGGTAGCAGAGTAGGATTGAAATGCATTCACTGAGGCATAGGTGTGTGCAGGCCGAAGGACTTTAATGTAGCCCTTGTGTCCGTTAAACTATGAAGCCTAGAATCTCTTCCACAAACAAGACTGAACCATCAAAAGGAAGGTCCTGCATCATATTCTGGACCTCTGAAGGTACTCCAGAGACTGAAGCCAGGTGTTGTGCCTCATAACTATGCCTGTAGACATAGAACGGACTGCAGAGTCTGCAGTGTTGAGGGCTGCCTAGAGGAAGGTATGGGAAATTACTTTCCCCTCTTTTGAGGGCCACAAACTCAGAACTAGAGTCTGGCGGGCAGAGTTGATTTAAATTTGTCCATGGTCATCCATGTATTGTAATTGTAGCGAGCTAACACTGCTGGTTGGTTAGCCACGTTTAAGTGGAGGCTACCTGATGAGTAAATTCCTCTCCAACAGGTCCAGTCTCTTAGAGACCTTGAACTTGGGAGTGGGACGCTGATGTGCTTGGCGCTCCTTAGCATTAGCTGCATCCACCACCAGGGTGCAATTCTATAAGTAAGTACTCATACCCTTTAGAGGGGGCAAAGTGCCTACGCTCAACTTGTTTAGCAGTTGGAAGGATAGAAGCTGGAGTCTGCCAGAGGATTTTCATGGTGGAGGAAATTGTCTTGAAAAAACAGTGTGACCCTGCACACCTCCCTCCTCCAAGGACAAAATTTCCACCCTGGGATCTGCATCCTCCACCATTACCTCTACTTGCAGACCCAAACTGGGTAATGCGCTTCAACAGCTTTTGATGTGCCATATTGTCCATAGGGGGTAGCAATGTCGCCAACCCCGCTACTGCCTCGTCCAGTGACAACAAGGACGAGGAATCCCGCAGCTCCCCTTCTTCCTGCTCAACATCTGGGACTGTTACTAGTACTGTAGGCACATGTCCATGGTCACTGTCACCAAGATGCTGAGACATGGGCAGCACTGGGCGCAGACACTCCTGGAGCCTCGTGCCGGTGGTCCTCCCCGGAACAGGAAGCTAACACCTGCCCCGACTGCAGGCTCAGTATCGAACAGGACTGCACTGGTGCCCTGAACAGCTGTATAGCAGGTATCTGAGACCCCAGTGTGGTTTGCTGGGGTCTCTATAGTGGGGTCTCTCCTAAAGGCTACTGAGGGAGTGCCCCTGCTGACAGAGGCCATTGAGATGGATCTTGAATAATTCACTTGTGTCTAGTAATAGGTCAAGGAGTCCAGAAAGGCCATTGAGGAACAACAGGCGTCTCTCCTCTCGCCCCCTGCAACAGACTTAACAGTTAACACTTGAAAGAACTATCTATAATACAAACTAGGGAAATCATGCTTGCCCAAAGCAGAGACGCTGGCTCTGACAATGGTCACTGGCGTAAGAAGGAACTGAGGTAGGGAGTGGTCGGTAGGGTGCTATTTATCTAGCCATACTGACGCTGACCTGCTAAGGTAAAATCTTTCCAGGGTAAAATCTTCCTGGCAACTGTGTATGTGGCA
This sequence comes from Pelodiscus sinensis, assembly GCF_049634645.1. NCBI lineage: Eukaryota > Metazoa > Chordata > Testudines > Trionychidae > Pelodiscus > Pelodiscus sinensis. The sequence continues at coordinate 112,688,570 of NC_134715.1, forward strand.
CATACACCTAAATTGGAATGTACATGAGCAATCACTCGAAGAATGGATGTGGAAAAAATCTTTTTAATTTGAACACTTGATACGATATTTTATTAACTGTAATTTGTTCATGTCACAGAGGTGATTATACTTTTCTCACAAAAATGTTGTTTCTAAACACAAATATTATTTAAGCCTGATTATGTATCAAGCAAGGTATTTTTAACACACCTAACAACATGGAAGTTGAGCATACAATAATTGTTTTGTTGACACTGTGCTAGTACTGTTTTTTTTTAAGAATTTTAAATATTTATGTTTGGTGTCCTAAGTGTGAATTCCTATATTAAAATAAAAGTGTAGGAAGACTTGTTTTCCGCATAGCTTTGAGTAAATAAATACAGGAAAATTAAGGATTGATACCAAGGAACAGTTTCCAGAAGAGAACTCACTATGTTGGGGGGATATCTGCTCGATAGGAGATCATCATGTGCGCGCCACAGCTTCCCCTATGCATTTAAGTATCTAGGTGCGGGGATAAGGGTGTCTGATTGTTGTAGAGAGAATGGCTGACACACTGTGTCCTGGCAACTGATGGCCTGGGCCCCTCCTGCAAGGTGCTAACTGAAGGTGTTGGAGAAAAGAGACAAAGGCCAGAGGAGGGGCTGGAGACAGTGTCAGATTGAAGCTGGCTGGGGAAACAGGGAGAGGCCCAGAACTTGGGTTTGGGCTCCCTACCCTGAAAGATGAGGTCTGGAGCCTGGGCCAGGGTCGCTGCAGACTGGAAGAAGGCAGAGGGTGAGTGGTAGAGGAAGGGGCTTGTGCTGAGGGGAGGAGAAGAAAGGGGAAGGCACCAAGGGATAGGGTGCAGGAGAGACAATGAGGGCCAAAGTGGAGACAATGATGAAAAAGGCAGGAGGGGAGGTGTCAGTGGGAGGGGGACAGGGTGATGCTGGGAGAGGAGGGAGTAAGGGCATTGGGAGCTAGAGGGGAGAGGGGTAGGTGCTGGGAGAAAGTTTGAAAGGAGGGGTGGGCATGAGGAAGGCGGGGATGGAGCAAGTCATGTGTGAGGGCACAGGGGCATAAGGGGAATGGGGGCAGAGGGTGGTGAGGGGGTGGACATCGGGGGGGGGGAAGAGGGCAAAGGGGACAGGGTATTGAGGGAAGGGGAGGCACCAGGATGGTGCAGGGGTAAGAGAAGGTGCAGGTGCCAGGGATTCTGGGGGTGAAGCAGTAGGGCAGACACCTGCAGGTGAGGGACCAGCCCCAGAGGAGACGGCAGGTGTGTAGAGGGAGGTGTGAGGAGAGGGGATGAGGAGGGGTAGCTCACATGATCAGAGTAGGGCTACTGGAGGAATGGGCACAGGAGGGAGAGAAGGGCTGTTGGAGGGGGGCAGGTCGCAGGAGGGCTGAGGGCAGTGAGAAGGCCAGGAATCAGGACAGCAGGGAAGGGTGAGGAGTTGGGGAGCAGAAGGCATCAGGGGAGCTGATGGAGCAAGGGGAGGAGACACGGCAGCAGAGGGAAAAGGTAGAGGTATATTAGATATTTATTAATAACTTGTGTGCCACAGTGGCACATCCAAACAAGCCACATGAACTCAGTACTGGTGCACAACAAAATTCATTCTGCTCATGAGAGGAAACTCTTAGGCTATGTCTACACTGGTGGCTTCTTGTGTAAGAACATCTTGTGCAAGGGTTCTTGTGCACAAAGTCTTGTGCAAGAACACATCCACACTGCCATGTGCGAGCTGTGCTTTTGCACAAGAGCATCCATGGCAGTGTGGATGCTCTCTTGCGCAAGAAAGCTCTGATGGCCATTTTAGTCATCTGGGTTACTTGTGCAAGAAATCCCTGACGAGCGTCCACGCTGCCCTCTCGCGCAAGAGCTTACACCTGTTAGAAAAGAGCGTAGCTTTTGACCAAGACTTCCTCTCTTACCATGCCGTACTGTAAATTTCCTTGTTCAAGGAAGGGCAGTGTGGATGCTCTGCGAGTTCTTGTGCAAGAATGGCTGTACTTGTACAAGAAGCCACAAGTATAGCCATAGCCTTAGAGGGAACACTTCCCCCAGTCTCTCTGTCCCCAAGTTAGTGTCACACACATTGGGTTAATGCAATTGCAGGATAGTTGCATGAAGGGGGTTTGATGGGGGCAAACTAATCCCTGTTGGTAGGAGGATGGTGGGAAAAGTCCTTTGAGAGGGGGTGACATGACATTTTTTACTTCTGGTCATGTGTCCATCTTGCCCCAAGTGTGTTATATCCAGAGGCCTGGCTACTGGGGGTCAAGGGACGTGGTTAACAGTGGTCAGGGGTGTGGCTAATGGGGATCAGGGGCCTGGTTAACAGCTGTCGGGGGTGTGGCTAATAGGGCACCACCAAAAATTATACAAACTTGCCGCCCATGGCTATGTGTGGGATTGACAGAAGTTGGTTCCCTAAAAGATGCTCACACCCAACTTGTCTCTAAGGGTATGTCTACGCTACCCCGCTAGTTTGAACTAGCGGGGGTAATGTAGTCATCCGCAGTTGCAAATGAAGTCTGGCATTTAAAAATGGCGCCGGCCGGCTTCATGCAAATGAAGCCCGGGAAATTCAAATCCCGGGCTTCATTTGCAACTGCGGATGACTACATTACCCCCGCTAGTTCGAACTAGCGGGGTAGTGTAGACATACCCTAATTTACAATTACTGCTGAATCTCATCATAGCAAATGTTTTTCATCATAATCTGATCATGAAGACATTTCTGAGTTCAGTGTTTTGTAGTGTGAGTAGTTCTGTTGATTTCAGTAGGATATGCACTCAGGAGTAAGTGTTCTTCAAATACTTGCTCATGTGCATTCCGTGTCAGGTGTGTGCACTTGCCACATGCACCTGTGCTGGAAGCTTTTCCCCCATTGTTATCCATAGAACCAGCTCTAGCACCCTCTGGAGCTGTGCACATTTGCACTGATAGAGGGGATGTTGCTGACTCCCTATCCCTCATTTCAGTTTTCCCTAGGCCTATAAACAAGTATCTGGCCACAAGGCCAGTGGTCTGTACTCTGACACTTCTGGAATCCATTGGCAGTTCCTCCCTGCTTTGGGGTCCCTGGTATAATGCTCAGGCCCTGGGGGCCTCCAGGTGGTGTTGAGCAGTAATATCCCATCCATCTCTGGAATCAAATGCAGGATCAGTTCAAGGTACCCAAGCACCTACAAAAGTTTTGGACAAGACCACCACAACCGGAAAATGAAATTGGTATCTTCCTCAATTTTGACCTCTTCCTCACCATGGGACCGTCTTACTCAACTCCATAGGACTATAAGGCACACCAAGAACTACTTAACCACGCTGCCTCAAACTTTGGCTTCAAAGCATTCGTCCACCAACGAATGCCCCATTCAATATTTTGGCAGCAGCATCTCCATCAAAGGTCACTGTTCCGGTCTCTGAGGAGGTAGTGATATTGTCAAGGCCTTTTTGTTACCGGTCCCCTTTTTCTGTCCCTTATGTCTAAGTATGCTGAGTTAAAAATATATGTCCCTATCAAGGGCTTTGAATATATGTAGTCTTGTCTCTCCCTCAGGTCCATGGTAGTAACAACAGCCAATGCTTAGCAAGTTCTAATCCACTAAGAAATTAGTTACATGCAAATTCTTACCTTAAACAGCTGTTCTTGTTTCAGGGAAAAGCTTCACATTGGAGTTGATCAGACTTGAGTCTATAGCTACTTCAAAGTTCTTGTATGCCCTCTTAGGTAGGATAGTAATAGAGAGGTAGCTGTGTTAGTCTGAACTTGATAAAACAGAAGGAAAAACTGTGTAGCACTTTAAAGACTAACAAGATGGTTTAATAGGTGATGAGCTTTCGTGGGCCAGACCCACTTCCTCAGATCATACTCTGGAAGAGAATTGGTATATTGGTAAATATGGTCTCTTCTAGAATATGATCTGAGGAAGTGGGTCTGGCCCAAGTGTCAGCCGACGGTCAGGGCAGTGTGTGTGTGTATGTTTCCGAGAAAAGGTTTAACGTCCGTGCCTTTACTGCTAGGACCGGGGTCCCATCGCAGAGGGTGGCCAGCGGGCCAACAGACGCCCCGTTATATAGGAAGAGCTTATTACATCTTAGATTTCAGCTGCTAGAATTTCATAATTCCTTCGCAGCGGGCAGCCTTGGAGAAAGACTGAAAGATGCCCCAGTGGATCCTGTCACCTGGGAGTGACACAGATCCAAACGCCCAAGCTCTTCCTATAACTGTCCCTTTAGACCAGCTGAAGTTCTTTTAAATTGTGCTTGGTTCTGTTACAGCAACTGAAGGAGTCAGGTTAAAGCTTAAACAGTTACAGGTTTACTGAGGAAGCTTATAAATCATATGGTTGCAATGGCTATTCTATTTCTTAACTATTAGCAAAATATAGGTCTTAAAAATGGTTACAAAGAAGATAAAGATAGAAAAATAGAAATAATGGTACCAAGTAACAGCTTACTATTTCTATGTGTACACTTAAGACAGAGGACCACATCCAGGTACCATTTTTACCCCCTTCTGTGCCTCTCGACTCCAGCATGTCAGGCCAGGGCCGGTCCCTCAATTCCTAGGAAAGACGAAAATACGAGGTGGGCGTCCCCATAGAACGTCGGGAGGTCAAACACCTAACCCGACCAGCAGGTAGAGGGTAGAATGACACTCAAAGTGAGTGTATGCTGGGCCCATCTTTTATACTCATGGGGTCACGTATTTTTCTTATCTGTAATGCCAACTGATGCTGGTCTGTCTGCTGTGAGACCAGTTCTTACAAGGGAGTTGTGAACTTAATTTACACTTGTAAGAGAGATTTGAGATGATTAAATTTTGAAGTACTGGACATTGTTTTCTCAGTGGGAAATTCCTCTCAGGGACTGTGTGTGTGTTCGAATCAACATAGGTGCCAGCCGGTGGCAGTCTCACATATCCTGATCTCTCCTCATATCTATGTTTCAGCTTCTCAGGATCAGATGAGCCAGCATAGACTATGCTGATTTTATTGCTCCTTCTCTGTCCTGTATGCTTCAGGAAGGCAAATAAGATGGATGATATGGAGGCGGGATGTCTGGCCACACCAAGAAAGCTCATCACCTATTAAACCATCTTGTTAGTCTTTAAAGTGCTACAGTTTTTCCTTTTCTCTTAAGTAGGGTGTGCCAGGCAGTTTCAAAAGCCAGCTGAAGACAAAGGCTATTTGTTTTCCATTCCTTAAATAGACTTTCCCTCAGGCTGGGAACTCGTTGTTTAGCACTCCCTATTCCCATAAAAATTACTAGGTTCAAGATAAATTCCAGTACCAGGTAGTATGGTCACATGTCTTTCTAGGACCAACCACAGTTGGGGCTTACTGGACAAACAAGACTATTCACACATCCTTGAGGTGATCACGGAGCCATTAGGTTTCCAGGGCACCAGTAATGTCCCTCATTAACACATTTAGAACTACAAACAGATCCATGCTTCTTATTTTTAACTTCACATACATGCACAAGCATAGGCTATACAGATTCAGCATATTGTAACTGTAAAATTGATATTACGGGATTTGGAGTTACGCATATTTATAATCCAGTTTTTATAAGGCATGGGTGGGGGTATAATGACAGGGCCGTGAGTTGGAACCTGGTGGAGATGGAGGGCTGGGTTTCCCTACCATGGCCACCTTCCACCTTGCGAGGGATAGAGGGTGGCCCAGACTGCTGAATTCAGTGACTCTTGCCATTGGCCCAACCACACTACCCCGCTTGCAGGAAGTTGCTAGAGTGATTTGGTAGAAGACATGGACACCAGACTGCAAAGTCCTGAGACAAGGGACACCCTTTAGACTTGGTCTCAGGGTTGTGATAGGTCTTTACTGTCCCAAAAGATGACTTGGTATACCAGCCCCACAACATTCCCCTGCTGTCAGGCAAAGTAATATATGTATTGCCAGATAGCACAGCATCTATGTTTTGTATCAGGAAGCTGGATGAAGCACGGGCATCAGTTATTCCAAGAAGCCATTTGCCTGTGGGACTTCTGTATCCAACATGTTACCCAACTAGAAGCGTCAAACCTCCAGGGGGTCCGGAATACATTAGCAGATTGCTTCAACCAGTCCTTCTCTTAGTGATTCCTCCACCTGGATGTCACCAGGACCGTCTTCCAGAAGTGGGGAACTCTCTCCAGGTGGACCTGTTCACTACCAATCAAACCAGCAAATGTTACTGGTTTTGTTCTCTGCACTGCCTTGACAAGAGATTGCTCTCAGATGCTGTTCTTCTGTTATGGGCAGGCACCCTGATGTACATCATTCCACTCAACAGGGTCCTCCTTTTGATCAAGAGGGAGAGTGAAAATAATCCTGATAGTCCTGACATGGACTCACCAACACTGGTTTGGGCTACTCATGGACTTAGCAATGGCAACTCCATGGACGTTTCACTGCTGCACCCAGATCTTGTCTCCCTGCATCTGAGAACAGGGAAGCTAAGGCTTGAGGAGCAGGCCTGTTCCACACTTGTCCAATAGATTCTTTTTAGAAAGCAAAAAACCCTCCACCAGGGCTACTTAGTTGGCTAAGTGGAAGCACTCCATCTGCTGGGTGTCTGAATGGAACCTCTCTCCATCTCCGTCATCTCCACAATCCATCCTGGAATGCCTGCTTGATCTAATGCACTACGTTCTGGCACTCTGATCAATAGAACAATCCTGCCAGCCATATCGGCCTTTCTGTCGCATACCCATTACAGATCAGTCTTCTTGAAAGCAATGATGATCAGATTTCTCAAGGGTCCAGAAAGACGATTTTTTGCTGGTCTATCACATGTTCTCCCTACTCCACTATCCCCCTCCATGAAACCTCAGTTTAGTCCTATTGAGGCTCACTTTTCTTCTTTTCAAGACCGTAGCATCCTGCTCACTTCTGGATCTATTGTGGAAAGTTACTTCCCTCATAAATATCATCTCTGCAAGATGGGCCTTTGAGATCAAGTTTCTAACCTCAGAACCCCCCCAGATGCGTCTCCCTCTAGCCTTCCTGCCAATGGTGGTATCACAGTTCCATGTTACTTAGGATATTTTCCTGACTGTGCTCTACATATTGCCACCTAACTCCAACAAGAAGAGGTATCTGCATGTCAGAAGTGCCCAGGATTTTTACCTTGAGTAAACCAAGCCCTTTCCTTACGAGCTTTTCATTTAACAGTTGCTGATAGGATGACAGGATTTCCAGTGTCATGTTGGAGAATTGGGTCCTGGATGATTACCCATGTCTTTATCTGCTATGAACAGGCAAAGGTCAGACCTTGGCTGATAGTGACAGCTAATTCAACAAGAGCACAGGCAGCGTTCTTGGTTCTTGTTCTGGTCCAAGACATCTGGAGGGCCACAAGATTATCTGTCCATACTTTGATGACCTACCATGCTATCATTCAATAGGCCTGAGATTATGCTGGTTTCAGCATAACAGTATTACAGTCGACCCGTTCATTAACTCCTGGTCCACCTCCAGAGAAGTTGAGTCACCTGACGTGGAACGGATATGAGCAAGTGCATGAAGAAGAAAAAATCGTTACCTGCCTATTGTAACGCTTGCTGTTTGAGATGTGTAGCTCATGTCTAGTCCATGACCCATCTCCCTTCTCTTTATGACAAGAAGGAACTGAAGGGGGGAACTGAAGGATCCCTTATACTTATGTTCTTGACTCCAGAGGGTGCTAGACCTGGCTCTACAAATATCACTGAGGGACAGATTTCCTACACTGGTGCATGTGGCAAGCATATGCACCTCATGGAATGGACGTGAACAACACATCTCAAAGAGCAACAGTTACGAGAGGTAGGTTACCACTTTTTTTTCAGGATGGGGATTAGGCTCCAAATTTGTAATTAACACAGTAGCTAAAGTATGAACAGAGCAACTTGTTAATGTTAGTCAGGGCTGGCTTGAGCCATTCCTGCGCCCCAGGCAGTGGGCGCGCAACGCATGCGTGACTCCACCCCCGGGCGCATGGCGCATGCACGGCTCCACCCGCTGGCGTGCTGCGCACCTTACAGCTGCAATTGGGCACGCAGTACATGATTGCAGCTCTAAGGGGCACTGCGTAGGACCTGGCCCCGAGCGCGTGGCGCCCCTTAGAGCTGCCCCTTAGAGCTGCCCCTATAGGTTGGCGCTCCAGGCAGCTGCCCAGCTAGCCCCCCCCTTAATCCGTTCCTGATGTTGGTGAATTTTTTTCCCTAATTCATGTTCTTCAGTCAGAGTTTCACATAAAAGTGGAAGCTGGATATTGAGCCAGTGTTGACAGGCTAACTTCACTCAAAATATAAATGTTCTTTGAGGGTCCCCCTGGGTGCTCCATTTAGGTGCTTCAGCCCCACTGTGCACATGGCCCAGAAAGTTTGATTAGCAGTCCCCCTGCCGGCAGCACGTGCTATGCAATTGCACAGTTGTTTGGAATGACAGTTAAGCACGGGCCAGTGGCAGTTCTTTCTCCACTGTCATTGGTCGCAGTTAATCAGTCTCCGCTCTTCAGCTTAATTGCCTGTGAATAGGCTACTTTGTTACCTAGTGACGGATTGATACTTTGTTTCTTTATCACATCTCTCCCTCAAAGTACGCAGCAGGGGGAGAGAGCATGTCCTGTCATGCCAGCACCTCCCAGATTTAAAAGTTGCACAGGCTGTGCCACCTTTATTTCTTCTGTGGATGGCCACAAGCAGTACCTCCGCTGTTTGGACAGAGATTGCTCAGTCAGCCACTGCCTGCACTGTCAGCAGCTAGCCCCTCGCTCTAAAAAGGCAAGGAAGCTGCAGAGGTGCAGCCTTTTCTCCTCCATGGCGGAGGCTCAGCCAAAGACTATCCCCCGCCCAGAGGCGATGCCCACGGGGAGAGAAGACAAAAACAGCACTTCCGGACTGGGACATGCTTCATAGCAGGAGCAGGATAAGAGTGCAAAACGCACTAGATCCCCTGCAGAGGCTCCAACTGCCAGCAACAAATTCTCCTCGGGCAGGGAGCCGGGCAGCAATTCGGGTCATCAGCATAACAAAAGATCCTGCTCACACAAGAGCAGTGATCCTAAGAAGAAGCACAGAGCTTCTGGCCATGCTTCTGACTCCTTACCCTTTCCCCCCCCCCCCCCCCAGCTGCGCAGTGGTACCGAGGGAAATGCTGGTACTGACTACACTTCAAAAGCCTGCCAAGCTGCGCAGCAACACGGCTCTGCATGGGGAAGCCTCAGCAGGGTCGTGGCTAGGTGAGGGCTTCAACGTGGCCCCACCATTCCAGACACCTCCATTCACGACGGAGGCAGACCTCGCCATACACTCAATGCCTTGCTCACCTTTATTTGGCTCAGATGTCACCTATGATCCAAGGGCTCAATATTCACTGGCACCCCAGCATCTCTGGCACACACATGCCTCAGCAAGGAAAATGAAAGAGAGCTAAGGGGCCAGAGGGCAGAGTCACAATATGTGCCCACACCACCTCAGCACCCACAAAACTGGCAAATGGCACAGTGGCTGCCACCACCACTTCTGCCTCAGTGGGCACGTGGGACCCCATGGCACCTTCCAGATTGCAACAGCTGCAAATACAACAAGCCTGGGTGCCCAAAGAACTGCCAGGGACCAACAAACAGCCAAGGCGGGCAGATCGCAGTCCTGATGGTCAGGTCACAGATTCTTCTGTGGGGGACACCACACAAGTCATGCAGACACACCAGGAGGATGCAGGCACAACTATGGGTAAAGATAGTCTACCCACGTCACCAGTAAAAGGGGATGACTTCAAGAAATTCCAGGACTTGTTCCGGAGGGAGGCAGATTTGCTAGACATACAGCTCTCTGAGGTTAACTGTAACAGACACAAACTTACCAGCATTCTCCAGTCCTCTCAGCATGTAAAGATGGCTCTGCCCATGAACGAGGCATTAATGGAACCGGCTAAAGAGCTATGGAAGACACAGTGCCTGCTACATCAGTGCCTGCTACATCTCAGTGCCTGCTACATCAAAGAAACTTAAGGGGGAAGAATTTCTCTTCTCCCACTCTCAGGCGAATTCGCTGGTAGTAGAGGCAGCCAGCCAAAGGAAAAAACAGTACCATTACCCCAGAACCAAGATATAAAACGAATAGAGGCAATGAGGAAAGCCTACTCCTCAGCCTCCTTACAACTCAGGATCGCCAACTACTCTGTCCTATTGGTCAGATATTCGTGTAAGATCTTTGAATCTTTTGATTCCTTTATTCAATACGTTCCAGATGATCTCAGGGATCAATATGAAACAAATATGACTGAGGGCACACTGGCATCTTGAACAGCAGCGGATACAGCTGTTCGCTCCATGGCCTCCGCAGTCGTGATGCAGAGAGCATGGTGGCTACAGCTGTCAGGGTTCCCTAAAGGAACATTGAGGACCTGCCATTTGAGGGAGAGAAACTCTTCACAGAGGCGACGAATTCTTCACTCCACACCTTCAAGGATTCCAGAGCCACACTTCGCATACTGGGCATACAGCTGTCTGGCACCGGAAAAAAGCAGAATAGGCAATTGAACCAACGGTTCAGATCAACCATCTTCACACTGTGACAGAGATCATACGACAACCAAAGACACATAAGACAAACCCGCAGGAGGCAGGGAAATGAGCCCATCTCGACATCTTCACAACCATCCTCCGCACGACAGTAGATTTGAGAACTTGGTCAAGGGCACAACGGCCCCCAACACTCTAGGACAGACAGCAACAAACACTTGAATTTTCGACAACAGATTCACCAGTTTCAACTCAGCATAGAAAAACATCACCTCTGACCAATGGGTCCTGGAGATAGTAAGATCAGGATACTGCATACCATTCACAGCAGTCCCACCTTCCCAACCCCCCTTTCCCATCCCTCTTCGGGGACTCCTCTCACGAGAGCGTCCTCTAAGCAGAAGCACAACGTCAGCTTCTACTGGGTGCCATAGAGGAGGTTCCCACACACAACAGAGAGGGGATTCTACTCTCGATATTTCCTGACAGTGAGAAAGTCAGGAGGGTAGAGACCCATTCTAGACTTAGGAGGACTCAACAGGTATGTCAAGTACCAATGCTTCAGAATGGTTACATTAGGAAAGATTATATCTGCCCTAGAGAAAGGAGCATGGCTATCGACCCTCAACCTCAGAGATGCATATTTCCATATATCGATCCACCTGGATCACAGGTGATTTCTACGATTTACAATCAAAGACTTGCATTACCAATACGGAGTCCTACCATTCGGGCTGTCCACAGCGCTGAGAGTCTTTATGAAGGTACTCTCTGTGGTGGCAGCACACCTCAGACACAGAGGCATAAACTTTTTCTTGTATCTAGATGACTGCCTGATCGTAGCATTGTCATATGATGGAGCCAACCAGTCAGTGAGGGCAATGAGAGCAGTATTTGACTCACTCAGCGTCCTCCTGAACCTAGACAAATGCATGCTTACCTGTACCCAGATGTTGGAGTTTATAGGGGTGCAGCTAGACTGTGTGCAGGGCATAGCCTCTCTTTCCATACAAAGAGGGTCACGTCTACGTGACTTGATCACCTCGGTACAAGGTACCCCACAGACCACTGTGCACACTTGTCTCCAAATTCTGGGCCATATGGCAGCTTCAACATTCGTAGTGCGAAACACAAGACTGCACATGAGGGAGTTCCAGGCGTGGTTGCATTCAGTACATCGTCCAAAGCACGATCCACTCCGCAGGATACTACACGTGCCTGAGTGCATCAAGGCCACCTTGACTTGTCTGGACAGACAGCAACAATGTATGCATTGGACTACCGTTCCAAGCACTAATACCATCTGTCTCCATCACGACAGATGCATCCCTAATAGGTTGGGGGGCTCAAATGGGGTCCACTGTACTACAGGGACAATGGATTTGCACGGAATCCTGTCTCTACATCAACGTGCTAGAGCTCAGAGTGGTAAGGAGGGCATGCTCACGGCTCCTCCCGCAATTAAGACACACAACTGTGCAGATAATATCTGACAATATCACCTCTATGTACTACATAAACAGGCAGGGGGGAGCCAGATCCTGCAGCCTGTGTGTGGAAGCGATGAAACTATGGCATTGTTGCATCACACACAGCATAACACCCATTGCGCTGTATATGCCGGGCAAGGACAGTGTGCTAGCAGATGCCCTCAACAGACAATTCCCACATGACCACGAATGGGAAATCAACTGGTCGATCATACACACCCCCATTTTCTGAACCGGTTATCCCATGGTGGATCTGTTTGCCACACACAGCAACTTAAAGTGTCCGCTATACTGTTCCAGGGCGGGCATCGGACCAGGCTCCCCCGGAGATGCTTTTGCAATTCCATGGGACTTTCCACTAGTGTACACATTTCCACCAATACCCCTCATGCAGTGAACAGTAATAAAGATCAAACAGGACACAGCCATACTGGTGGCTCCGAATTGGCCGAGGCAGATATAGTATACTTCCATACTTCAACTAAATACCTGTCAACCATACAGGTTTCCCCCGGTTCGTGCACTTCTGACTTAAGACAGAGGCCGTATACCACATCCGGGAATACATACACTCAGCCTACAAGCATGGATGTTTGTTGGCTCATGGATAGTGAACTAACCCTGCCCAGAAGAGTCAGGGACATCCTGGTTAACTCCAGAAGACCCACAACCAGACAAACCTACCTGCAGAAGTGGGCTGGGTTTACGGCATGGAGCTCCACGTGGGCTCAGGAACTTCGCGGGACAGGGATCTCGGACACACTACAGTATATCCTCCACCTGCAAGACACAGGACTTTCTTTGAGCTCAATCAAGGTACACTTAGCAGCCATATCAGTGATACACCCACCTATTCAAGGGTGGTTCGTTTTCTCCCATCCCTGTGTCAAGAGATTCAGGAAAAGGCTACAGAACCTCTACCCTCCACAGAGGGAACCAGCCCCTTCCTGGGGCCTGAACCTGGTGCTGAACTCCATCATGAGATGCCCATTTGAGCCGCTCACAACTTGCTCCCTGCTTCACCTCTCCATGAAGGTGGCCTTTCTTGTGGCAATAACATTGGCCAGGAGAGTGGGGATGAGAGCAGCGCTCATGGTGGAACCACCTTACATGGTGTTCCACAAGGACAGGGTTATCCTCAGGACCCACCCAAAATTCCTTCCCAAAGTACCTACTTCATTCCACTGCAATGAATCAATTTACTTACCTGTGTTCTGCCCGAAGCCGCATAAGGATGACGCTCAAGCAGCGTAGCACATGCTAGATGTCCACAGGGCTCTTGCCTTCTACCTGGAGTGGACGAGAGACTTCCGCAAGACTCCTAGACTATTCGTGTCATGTGCGGGAAAGAGCAAAGGCTAACAGGTGTCCAAACAATACATATCTAAATGGATTTCCTCATGCGTACAGCTGGCTTACGAACAGACACACAAGTAGCCGCCAACATCCATTCAAGCACATTCCACGAGGGCAGTGTCTACCACCACTGCCTTCCTCAAGGGACTTCCGATTGAAGTCATCTGCAGAGCGGTGACATGGGCCTCCACAAATACCTTTGCACAACATTATGCCATACAATCTTTCCATGAATTGGACACGAGATTCGGACACACTGTGCTGTCCAACATTCAACCTTGTAACACGGAGCACCCACCTCCAAGCAGGAGTACTGCTGGTAGTCACCTAAGTGGAGCACCCACGGGGACTCTTTAAGAAGAAGGAGAGGTTACTCACCATGTGCAGTAACTGGAGTTCTTTGAGATGTGTCCCCATGGGTGCTCCACACCCACCCTCCTCTCCTCTGCTCTGGTCTGACAAAGGTCCAGCGTAGAGAAGGAACGGAGGGTAATGCTGCCAGCGCATGCTTAACTGTCATTCCAAACAATTGCGCAGTTGCACAGCACATGCCAGCGGCAGGGGGACTGCTAGTCAAACTTTCCAGGCAGTGTGCACAGCGGAGCTGAAGCACCTAAGTGGAGCACCCATGGGGACACATCTCAAAGAACTCCAGTTACTGCACAAGGTGAGTAACCTTCCCCTCTTACACAAATATAACCATAGAATTGCAGAATCATGTCTGTTGTGGCAAGCTTTCAGTATCTTAGGCATGTGCATTAATATTGCAGGAACTACTTTGTGGCAAAATTCAAAAATAAGTTATGATGTTTTTATTAAAGGATCAAGATTTGTTTTAGACATACAGTTGATGATTTTTAAAAAAAGAAAAGCTTGAGTCATTGTTTCATAACCAAACTGTCACTAATTAACTCAATTTATTTAAGCAGTTTTTAGATTTCTTTCAGTGTATCCAATTGATGGTACTATTGCTGCATTCACTTTTAGAGGCTGTTAGAGAATAAACACTAGGACACTAAGATTTTGTCTACCCCTCAGATTACGTTGATGTAACTTACAAATCCACACCTGAGTGACATAGTTTACATGTGTAGATAGTGCTGTATTGGCAGGTGAGCTGCTCCCACTGATATAGTTGCCATGTCTCACAGAGGCAGGAGTTAAGCCATCAAAAGAGCTCTCTTCTGTGGGCTTAGAGCAGGGCTACTCAACTTTGGAAGCCCCAAGGGCCACAATGATACTCACAACACATGCTGAGGGCTGCAAATTAAGTGGTTGAATATACATGCAAATATATATACAAATAGCTTCTTTCACACTGACGGGCATGAATACAAAGATTAAGCCTTAAGCCGTGGTGCCAGACCCAAACGTGGCCAGTGTGAGCCAGTCAACACCTCTCAGACTCTGCCCACAAGGCTAAGCAGCCAGCACTTCCCACAATGTCCTGCCCCTCCCAGCACCTCTTTGCTGAGGGCTAGAAACACCGACTCCCTGTCCCCATCTGTTCCAGCCAGCCTGTCTGCTTGCGTCTTTCAGTGCTCACCCTGCCTGGGAGACACCTTGCTGTTGTGGAGTGTGTTCCCAGTGGAGGCCATGTTCAAAGGATCCTACCCTTGGGCCATGTGTTGAGCCCCACATAAACCCAAACTGCACTGTGGGCTGCAAACAAATGGGCCACGGACCACATGCAGCCCACGGGCCATGTGTTGAGTAGCCCTGTCGTAGAACATCTTACCTCAAGCATTGTAAGTGCTGTAGTGTAGATTTGGCTTAAGATAACCCTTTCCCCCCCCCCAGTATAATTAGAAATTGGACCATATTATTTCCTGAGCTTGACATTGTTCTCAAGAGACACCTTTTGCCATTGGGTGTCAGAGTGCATTGTTATTTGTGGGATACTAAAATATGATTATTGTTACAACAGTTTCCTATATTGAACACTGATCTGCAAAGAACATGTGGCAGCCAGGAAAAGCAGTGCTGGTGGGAAAAGGCACTCTATTCTCCTCTCTTTCCTGCATCACAGTGTGAAGGTAAGAAGAAATCCATTGTTTAACTGTTAAAATTGCTATCAACTATATATAAAATTGTTGTAAATGCTGATTTGGGGGATAAACAGTGGTGGTGTCAGATAAAATCAGATTTTTAATAAACTGATCTTCCTTATTCATGTACATGATAACTTTAGATAAATTTAAAATGAAAATATTTTCTACTGTGTGCTAGTTTGTTCATTTTTTTGCCTTTCCCTCACTTTGGACTATAAAATAGATGTCAGTTTCACTTCTGTTTCTAGTTATTTTCTAGTTATATTAATGCAGTGCTGCAGTGTTTGGATTACACATAAAGGGGAATGTTTGGGTTTTTTTTTTTTTAAAGGGATTTCTTCAGATCTTGAGCTGTAGGAATTTATCTTTAGAAAAATTTAAATTTTGGAGCCAAAATTGCCTGAATCATATATTTTCAAGGGATGATAACTTGAAAACACATCAGTAAATTTTGATACATTTATCAGACGGGGTACATTCATAATAAATTGTTGGAATGAATTTTTAATTCATTGAATATTTTTAGTTCTTTGATCCAAAACTTCCAAAGAAAAAGGATCTAATTTGAGATTTCCTAATAGCTAATTGTACTTATTGTAGACTAAAGTTTTTTGGTGTTCAGGGAAATAAAGGCCACAATAGTAGCAAGGACAGAAGGTTAGTTGTTAAAGGAGTAATTGTAACTTGGCCTGAGATGATGCAGCAGAGGATCTGGCAGGAAGGCCACAAGGCCTTTGTGGGTAGTGGGGATAGTTTGGTGATTGATTGCCCATCATGAAATTGCATATCGAATATATTATTCAAAGAAAAGGTGATTGGGGAATGGATTTATTTTTTGACACCACTAAGATGTGTATAAGGTTTATTTTGTAACGGTGAGAGTAATTAACCATTGGAACAATTTACAAAGTGTTATGGTATATTTTCCATCACTTGCAATTTTTACATCAAGATAGGATGTTTTTCTAAAAGTCATGCTTTAGGAACTATTTTGTAGTCCTTTAGTGGCCTTTTAGAAAGGTCAGACTAGATGATCACAATGGTCCTTTCTGGCTGAGGACTCTATGAATTGGGGAAGGATTGGCAGTGTGTGGAAGCTGAGGGGGCTGGCTACCAAGTAGATTCTGAGGCCACCTGTTAGCTGGTGTCTAGGGCAAATACTCATTCAGTAGAGGAACCATTCCCTGATAAACCAGAACTGGAAGCAGATTAAGAGAAGGAATCTCCCCAAGACGATGGGATTGGGGCTGCAGATGACTTTTGTTGAAAAGACTTAACTCATCTTTCCCACATCCTTAATCCCCAGATGAAAGTGGATGGTGGTGGGCTCTCAGCAATGATGTTATGATGAGTTTAAAGGGCTGATGGCAGCCTTCCACCAAGTGAAACATTACAGTAGGAGGGACAGTCTGCACTAGAAGAATTATTGCTGGATAGTCCTCAGATGTATTACTGAACAACGCTGTGGCCTACCTAAAACCACATTCCTTGTATCTTATCTGTCATCTTGTGGTATCTGAGACAGAGTTTGTGGCTTTCAATAGTAGTCCCTGACTAAACGCATCAAGTAATTGGTTCAAGTTCATGTAACTTTCCATATCCCAACTATTTTTCCCTCTATATTGTGCCTTCCTGGATGCCCCAAAAGTTGGGAAATAATTTAACATCATAAATGTTGTTCACTTGACAACATCCAGTTGAACAAACTGCATTTACTTTTACACAAGTGCGAAGAACATTTTAAGTTATCCATTTCTCAGTAGAGAAAACTATAAAATGGTCCTTATGAATGTCCTTGACAATTTTATTTTACTTCAGTATGGTTATGACTTAAACTTAATATTTGTAAAAGTATTTGTGCTCTGCACAAAACAGAGCAATGCTGGCATAACCATTATAGACCTAAATCTAGCAAGCCTGAATTACTCAAATCCAATTACTTAATATTTAATTAGACGTCTATGAATTTAGAAAAATAATACTGTTAGTCTGATTTATTCTTTAATATTAATTACAAAATATTAATACAAATCACTTGCAAAATGCACAAATCATTTTACAGATTTACAGAGGCTAGATTGGTTAGTTAATATCTTTTAATTGACCAACTTCTATTGATGAGAGAAATATTTTCTTTCTAATATCCTGGGACCAATGTTGCTACAATCATGCTGCATACAAATTCTTTTATTTGTTCTAAAGAACATTGAATACTTGAAATAAGTAATTTAATGTCCGGTACTAACATCATATTATAACAGAAAATAAATGGAGTCCGGCAAATAGATGACATAACAGAGTTTAATCTTAAACTACACTGTGCTACAGAATTCTCATACACATGCTAACCTAACCCAGTGATCGCCAACCAGTAGATCGAGATCTCCTGATAGATCTTGGAGCCTCTGACAGGTGACCCTGACAGGTTTGGCTAAGAGGCTATAAAGTGCTAGCACTTCAGCTGTCCCCTCCCTCCCACTGCTGAGCACCTTCTGCCCTTTGCCTTGGAGCTGCCCATTCCTGAGGGAGAGGAAGGGTGCTGGTGTCAAGGTCTCTCCCCCAATTTGTATGCTTTCTCCACAGAGCAGAGAGGGGGCACAACAGGACTTGGGATGGAATTTGCCGGCTTCTTTAAGGAGTGGTCCAGGGCCAGGGCAGGGGTGAGCCTGCCTTATCCCCACTGCACCACCAACCCAGGAGCTAACAGTAGTGCCCAATTGGAGCCCACATCCCAAACTCCTACCCCAGTTCTGAACCCCCTCCTGCACACCAAGTCTCTACATCCCAACTGTCTGCCCCAAGAGCAGCTCAGAGCCTTAATCCAAGACCAAAGCCTGCATCCCAACCCTCTGCCCCAGCATGATGAAAGTGATGGAGGATGGAGTTAGCAGGGGTGGGAAGGAGGCAGAGCAAGGGTATTTATATTTGAGGTAGATCTTGGATTACACTTAAATTAAAAAAGTGATCTTGTGCTCAAAAAGATTGGAGACCACTGTGCTAACCAATACAGCTATACTTAGACCATCACTAGCTGAGAACTCCCTATGCTAGTGCAAGTTATAATCACAGTTCTGCTTTTTAATTTCTTTGATGAAGATCATGTAGGTCCTTCTAGAGTCCAAAATATTTTTTTTAAAGTACATCAATCTAATTGTGTTAACATATTTTTGGGAAAACCACCAGCTGTATATGTGCTCAATCTTTTGAGTGAAACTTGCCTGTTTTTCATCACTACCTGCTGGTGTTTTGTCATTCCAGCTTTCATGGTAGAATTTATTTCATGTGAGGAAGAGGAAAGATATAGAAAATATGTATGATACCCTTTTTCATTTAAGTTGTCAAAATGTCTGTTCCATTAACTCTATTAGAATGAAATCCTGACCCCATCAGTTTAAAATCTGACATTAGTTTTTTAACAAATCAGTCTTTCATATTGCAGATATCCGCACCTGTCTGTCTATGGTTATCTACATGCAAGACATACTCTGATAATGTTTGAAGTAACCCCAGTGGACCAAATTGAGATGTTTATTAATTAGCTTACATTAATGCCCAATGGTTCCAATTATGATCAGTGCTTTGTTGTGCTAGATTTTGTACAGAGTAGTAGTCATAAACAGTTTACACCATTAGAAATTAAACATTTAATAAGACATTTCTAACCAAATGGGGGTGGGGGAAGTGGGGAAAGCAATTTGGACATTCTACATGGTGGTACTTCTACAAGTTTTTAGTAATTGCATTTTTCTTTTTGAATGTAGTGTTGTTTGAGGTGAAATTTGAGTGTATTCTGAGAAGAAACCTGCATTGTACTTCAGTGTTTAATGCTGTCAAACCAGAACCTTTCACAAGCATTGAGTTAACACACAAATACATCTGAAGAAAACTCTTTAGATAACCTTGTTTCTTAACGAGATTGTTCTCTCTCTCCTTTCTTTCTTTTTTTTTTTTTTTTTTTGGGTGGGGGTGTCTCCTTCACTCAAACAAAAACACCTCAAGAATGTTACACAAATGCCAAGGGAGAGAATGGAGTAGGAGAATACCCAGATATAAAGGAAGTTTCCAGCAACGAAGACCATCTTTTAGATATTAATATGGTGGGTGATTTATTTTTATCCTTTGTCATCACAATCTTTGTGGCTAGTTCCAGTTACATTACAGACTACAAATTCTGATTTTTTTTTCTCCACATCTTCATTTTGAAGGCACTTTCTCATCCTGGTACTCTTTGTAAACTCTTTACCATACTTACCCTGTCTTTGGGCCAAGAGGGTGGAATGTAAGCCCTCTGGGATGATTGTGAATTGATTGGTCAGATATGCTGGAAGAGTCCTGTATATTTTTTTTCCCACAGAGCTTACTTCCTATAACTAGGGTGGGACAATATGCTCCTGTAAACCATATAACTGCTGTTTGCCATTTGGTTCTAGGGACACCATCCCTGCCTATCCTGGTTAATAGTCATTGACAGACCTATCCTCTATGAATTTATCTAGTTCTTTTTTTAGCTGTTACAGTTTTGGCCTTCTCCAATATCTTTTTGCAAAAAGTTCCACTGGTTTTTTAACAATATGCATGTTGAATTTTGTGTCCTTCTCATAAGTGACAGATAACAGCTCTGGTGAATGGTACTTTTGCAGACAGAGAAAATGCTTTTTGTCCCAGATATTGCTACACTTCACTTTTGGGTTATGCCCACAAAAGCTCATGATGGATTGATTGATACATATATCAAAGCCTCTAAGATGCTGCAGGACCACTCATTTAAAAAAAAATTAAATTACAGACTAACATGGCTACCCCTCTGGGACTTTTGCCAAGGATGTTCACGTGGAGATTCTTACTTAGTGACTTGCCAAATAGAGTATATTGTGTAGTGTTGCTAGCATCTAGATTTTTCACTAAACGCACCCATGTTAACTTATTGATGCAGCTGCAAATGTGATGTTTCCAGAAGTACAGCATGATGCAGACAGTGGGGATGTTAATAATAGTTCTTCAAATGATTAACTGGGCTTATTGGATAATTCAAACAACTACATGCACACATACACCCCTTGCTGCCTGTGTATCAGAGGCAGCAAGGTGGGGAGGCAGAGCTGGTGCCTGTAGGGAGCCTGCTTTTAAGTTGGCTCCGGTTCCTGCAGTACTACCTCCCATAGAGGGGGCAGAGGCTTTCTGCGGCAGTCCCAGGCCCACCATGGACAGAGGTTGCTCTGTGGGATGCTGGGGCAGCATCTGTCTGTGGGGAGCTCAGGTCTCCCGCAGACAAGGGCTGCTGCGGCTCCATGCTGCTGCCTCTGTATCAGAGGCAGCAGCATGGGAGGGGCAGGTGAGAGCTGATCTGCACAGGGAGCTGATTTTTAAACTGGCTTCCCTTGTGGACCGGCTCTGCGTGTCACCCTTCACCCTGTGTTGCTGCTTCTGATTCAGGGAGCACTTTGATGCCTCTGTGAGTGGGTCCAGGAGCACACTAGCTACGGGCCCTGCCCCCGGTGAGTATTTTAGTAATAGTGTAACCAGTACGCTCTTTTTTTTGCAGCTACACAATTACTAAAATAAATGTTATTTAACATCTCTAGTGGACAGACCTTAAGATTTGGGAATGACTTGGAGACTCTCTCCAGTTAGCAGTGATAATGATGTAATCAGAATTACAAATATGGTTCAGTAACTGGCAAGAGTGGGAAATGGAAGACTTAGAATAAAAGGGGTAGGTGAAAAAAATTCTGTCCTGAATGTGGACTTGTCATCACTACCCAACCCTCACTATTCATGTCTAAGATAGAGAGGGAAAATTAGAACATTGAATAACAGTGGCCCCTTCCACCAACACAAAAAATAAACTATTAGCCTACAAATAGAAGAATATGTTCTGTTTTCTGCTGTACCAAATAAACTGTCAATAATTTAAATCCTTAGGTTTCTTCTGTTCATGAAGCAAGGTGTGCAGATGATAGAGCAAAACCAAATGGCTTCAGGAAGAAAATATACTCCAGTGACAGCTCCAGCTCTGAAGAGACAGCTTCAGAAGGTGGAAATGAATGGGCTGATGCTTGTGAGGAGGAGCTTTTTTCTCGAACTCACCTATAAAACTGCAGAATACAACAGATGATTTAAAAGTAACATGAGATGGAAAACTGTCCTTCCTGAGGGTCTGTAGCTCTAAAACAACAACTTGAGTTTCCTCTTCAGTTAATGGCTTCAGATATGTATTTATCTTTCTCTTCTTGCTTATTTTATAGTTAGGGACATAACTGTCCTGTTGAATATTTTACTTTCTCCAAACTGTTAAAATTCTTGGCTATTTGAACTAGACTAGATTGTGTTGTCAAATCAAGAATGGATGTGCATGTGCTTGTCTTAGTGGTACCACTGCTTTTTTGCATCTTATCTGCAGTTATTTTCATTCGTAACTGTAGCCCTACCACTATTACTATCTTATTAGCATTGCAGTGTCTACAACTACTTCTGCTATTCAGAGACTTTAGCTTTTGGCACATTTAGGATTTGTTCTTTGAGAACTGGGAGATAAATACTAAACACTGTAATCTATCAGTGCCTTTCTGAATGCAGGAGAAAAGCATGAATGACTTGTCCAGTCTTCATTCAGTAAATCTCATAACTTTGAAGTAGGAACAACAGGGTTGTGCTTTAGAGACTTACAGAAACTGTGTTTTCTATCCTATCATCTTCCCATCCCTACTCCATTCTGCAAACCACTGTTGAAGATCCAGTGGTTTGTAGTCTCCTTGCTAACTGGAGAAGCCAAGGATTTTTGTAGGAATGGAGGCAATGTGGGTTTTTTTTTTTTTGTCCTTTTTTAGTGACCTGCCATTGTAAGGTAGAAACATTTAAAAAAAAAAAAAACCATTGTATTCCCCTCCCCCACCTCCCCAAAAAAACACTGGGGTGATATGGGGATTGTTGTGAACTTTGTAACAAGTAATGAGGATTTTGTCTTGTTGCAAAGGATTGCATTCATGTAACCTGCAATTGCATCCTATATTGAATTTGAGCCTGATGACTAAAACTAAATTGCTCAGAATGTTCAGTGTTTTACATGCAAAAGGTCAGTGCTTAACTTGAAAGAAATCCTCTGGCTGCTGCAGTTAGCTGCTGTTGTGGCTGTAATTTAGTAAATCTTGTAGTTCATTTTGTGTTCCTGAGAGAATGTTAGGGACAAGTTATGTATGGGGCGGGTGGGTGGGTGGGTGCGGGACTGATGACTTACAACATACATGTGTGATTGCAGTAGTGATTGTTGCTTTATGTGACTTGCTTTTAAATTTTATTTTTGTTAACCTAGAAAGTCAATACATCATCAAGTTGTATCCGTACAAGACTATCAGCTCCTTGTGCTTTTAACACATTATGCAAAATTTATAAGCCAGGAGGAGCAATATTTGCAAAACTAAACATCCTAAGTTTTTAACAGCTAAGTTTTTAAAAAATTAATCTATACAATAGCAGCATGTCTATAACATCAGGAAGTGCAGAAAGTCTAGTACTGACTTGAGAAAGCTTAACCGTTAATTTTCACAGGCAATAAAACTCGTAAGAATTATAACTGTTTGAAATATGATCTCAGCTGGCGTTGAAATATGTTCTGTGGAAGGGAGGTGAATTGAACTGGGTTTCGTTGCCTTAATTGATAGTACAAGAGTTAAGATCTGTGGTTATAAAACCACAAAGACTGCATGTATCCTTTTATGTTAAAACCCTTACTTAATTGGCTATTTGTTCTTACCAGTAAAATTTGTCTGATCCTGCTATTAAACTACATAATATTAGGGTTTATA
The DNA here is from genome assembly GCF_049634645.1 of Pelodiscus sinensis. Lineage (NCBI taxonomy): Eukaryota > Metazoa > Chordata > Testudines > Trionychidae > Pelodiscus > Pelodiscus sinensis. The sequence goes on from NC_134715.1 coordinate 112,711,780, forward strand.
GTCATAAAACAAATCTTTTGACACTTTAAATTTTTATTTATTTTCAGATTTTGGATAGGTTTTTATGTATTTTACTTTCTTCTGGAGCTTCCTTAAGAGGTTGTTTAGCACCTGCACTGAAACTATTTATCTGTAAACATGAAAGTAAAATGAACTTAACATGTAAATTCCTCAAATCACTACTACAAAGAAGAATGGAATAGAGCTTCATTCTAGAAAAGAAGACCAAATGGACATATTTCAAACACAATCTTTGGCTTGTTTTGTTTTGGGTAGAGCTGCTTTTTTTTGTAAGAAAGGGCTCAAAAATAACAAAGGTGTTATCTTTAGTGATGTAATACTCCAGCACCTTTGGAAAAAAATAAAATAATATATAATTGAGCTTGGGCAATAAAAAATTGTCTGTACTTGTTTTCATAGTTTAATGGCTAAAGCTCTGAAGCTTTCAGTGAGAGTTGAGATGTGGTTTTTAGTTTTTCTGTATGGATAGAGACACAAAAAAGCATTAAAGGTTGGCAAACGCTGAACTGCACTGTGGTATGAAGCGCATTGCATATCCATAGCACTGAAATATCAGTTTTCCATTCCTGGGCTGAAATTTGTTTCTACTGTTTTGCTTCAAGTGGTTGTATTTGTTCTGATTTCATGTACACCAGAGTAACTGATTTTGTTTTCTTGTGGGGTTACTTAACACCGAATAAAATTATAAAAGGACAATTGGATGGCCTGTTTGTATTTGTTGCTTTAGTTAAGATATATAATCCTCATTCAGATTTAAACATATAACGCTTAGTAATTAAATATTTTGGGGTAGAGGATACATAGTGCAGATATCTAACATGAGTCTTCTTTCCTTTGCTGTGTCTTTTCGCTCTTTTCTTGTGTTAGTCTAATTGAGACCTGTAGGCACTGCCAAAGATCCCTCTAAGCTGGGCAGCCATGCAGCGGCCTAACAGGCCTCACACGGGGACTCAGAGCTACCACACAGAGTGTTGCCTCTGCCCTAGCACAGACCTCCCCCCCCCAGCCACGACACTTCATTGCTGGAGGAAGGGCAGGATGGGTCATCTCTTCCCTGGCTGCAGGTGCTCCATAGTGGGACTGGAGGAGTGCACCACTCCCCTAGCTATGGCCCTCAACCTGGAGCTGCCACTGAGGTCCATGGCCCTACCCAGCCTAGCCCGTACCTATGGCTGGGGGACAAGCACTCCTTCCCCAGCTGTGCCTGCTGGAGCTGTGGTGGCCATGGAGAGGCACCTCTTACAAGGCTCCAGGCTGCTGCAGTGAAAGAGGGCTAAGGGTCCTCTCTCCCTGGGGCACCCTGAACCCCTCATCCTGCCCCGTCCCAGAGGCTGCATCCTTAGCCACAGCCTTCACCCCACATGACAACCCTGTGCCCCAGTCCTGAAACACTGCATCCCATATGGATACACATAAAAATAATTTCACACATCGACATAAACAATTGAGAGAGAACACTGGGCATTAAAATCTTTGGAACCTTGAACTTTCCTCAGAAAAAACATTTTGAAACGAGGTGAGCAAACACGGTAATTCCAGCCTACTTTTGATTCTAGAAAACTTTATACCCTGAGGTTTAAAGTAAGGATGTTAAGGATTAGTCAACTATCTGATAAGCAGATGCTTATCGGATAGTGAAGTCGACTAGTCACACCCTCCCTCCTCCTGCTGCCTCTATCAAATAGAGGCAGCAAAGGGCAGGGAGAGAGGGGGTATTTCAAAGCGTCAGTGCTGCACGAAGCTCGGGTATGGGGTCTGTGTGGTGCTGCCCCTTTAAAATGCTGCCGCAGCGTTTCAAAGTAGCAGGGCCGCCTGGGGTCTGCTGGGGACTAGCTGACTCCAGGAGGCATTTCCATAGAACCCAAAGTCAACTGTGGAGTCCCCATCTGACCCTGGGTTCTGCAGAAATGCTGCATGGAACCCGGGATCACCTGGGAACTCGGAGTCCCCTGTTGAACCCGGACTCCATGAGGGTGCTTCTGCTTTGAAATGTACAAGAGACCCCGCTGGAGATTCTTGTACATTTAAAGCTGGCACGCCGCATGCAGCCTGGGGCCAACTGGAAGTCCCGCTGACCCCGGGCTCCATGCGGCGCTGCTACTTTGAAATGCCTTCAAAGGAGGAATGTGGAAGTGCCTACTGACTATTCAAGCAGTCAATGGAAATTCCATCAACTACTCAACAAGTACATTAATTGATATTTAACATCCTTAGTTTAAAGTAGGACTGTCAACTAATTAAAATATTAATCACTCTTAATCATGCAATTAATTGGGGAGGGATAGCTCAGTGGTTTGAGCATTGGCCTGCTAAACCCAGGGTTGTGAGTTCAATTCTTGTGGAGGCCATTAAGGGATTTGGGGCAAAAATTTGTCACAGATGGTACTTGGTCCTGCTGTGAAGGCAGGGGACTGGACTCGATGACCTTTCAAGGTCCCTCCAGTTCTAGGAGATAGGCAATCTCCATTAATAAAATAATTAAAAATTTGTGATAATTGTGATTAATTTCACTGTTAAATAATAGAATACATTTAAATATTTTTGGCTGTTGTCTGCATTTTCAAATACAACACTGAATACAAAGTGTTCATCCTTCCAGGCTGTCCTCCCTACAGGCTAATTGGCTTCCCCTCATCTCTGAGGTCACTGCCAAAATTCATCCCCATTGAGCACAAATTTTAGAGGCAGGAGTAACTTGTGACTTCTCTGCAGAGAGTGCTGTTTGGAGAAAGAACTGTATTCAGTATTCAACCCTTCTCTGATGATGAAAAAGACTGCAAAAGGGACTTCAGGTGGAAGAACAGGCAGAGAGCCCTACAGTAGTGATGCAGAGCTGATAAGATGAAAAAAGCAGCTCAAGCTGCATAGAGTGGCCCATGACCATGAGTGCTATCATGGTTGACTGTTAAACAATCAGTTTGGGGATTTGTGCGATTTCTTTCTATGCTTGATTGTCACCAATCAAATATCAGGTGTGAACTCCTCAAGCACTAAAACAGCCTTAACATGGAGTGGCAGAATCGCTTGAATACTCATGTCTGTCTTGCCTTATGCAAGTTTGTCTTTGGAATACATGATCCATTACACCAAAAAATCATAACAATATTCAGGGTACTGCCAGTCCCAAAGGTTTAGTCATTTAGGTCAGCCGTACCTTAGATCGCTTACTAAGGATAATGCTTGTAGCCAATCCTATACTTAACTAAAGATCTATTACCCAAGAAAAAGAAATGTTAAACCAGGCAAGCATACATACAAAGATGAGGTAATCTTAGGTTTCAAATGATGATAGAAGCTTCTGTAATATGCTAACTCTGTATGTTCTTTAGGTCTAATCTAATTCCAAGCAAGATAGTGTTAATTTTCTTAATGCAGATTTTTATTCCCTTTCCCCCAGAGCTCACACTGATGGGAGAGATTTTGTGCAGGTCTCCACAGGCATGAGAGGAACCATCAACATAGTCTTTTGTCCACTGGTGTTTCACAATGTCTTGTCTGGTGTCAACAACAGGCCTTCTTTTTTTGGGCAGGAGATGACACCTCTTTTGGTAAACTATTATTTTACCCTTGGTAATGCTTCTCTCTGACTAGAGATTTACCATTTTAGCAAATACTTCTATAGTTGAAGCATAAATGCTTAAGGCAAGGATTCTTTTTCGAGTGCTTGTTCATGTTCATTACATATTACAGGAGGGGGCAAAAGTGGCCCCAGATGGGATTCACTGGAGTTAGCCCTTGGTGGGCTGCCAGACACTTTATTTATCTGAGTGTCCACAGGTATGTCTGCTTGTAGCTCCCATTGGCCAGAGATCACCCTTCCCAGCATGGCCCAGCCTGTGTTGCTTCCCGCAGCTCCTGTTGGCCAGAAATGATGACTTGCAGCCAACAGGAGCTGCGAGTAGCCATACCTGCAGATGCTCAAGTAAATAAAACATATGATGGCCTGAAAGGGGCGAACTGTGACTATTGCCCACCTCTGGCATCTTAGGTCTGTGTACTCACCACATACACCGGTGCCGTAAGTTTTTCTCTCAGTGGTATCCCAGCTTTGGTACCCTCTGGTGTGGTGCATACATGTTGCGGTATAAGAGGCGCCCCTCAGCACCCCCTCACTTGAGTTCCTTGCCACCAGTGAGGATGCTGGAATATCTGCTTAGCCTAGCTTGTTCAGTAGTTATAATAATAATAATAATAATAATAAAAGTTGTAAATGGTTATAGCAAACCTTTATGTTTTGTCTACACTGCAGGCTTCTTGCTCAAGAAGCCTTTTGCGCAAGAGTTTTAGTGCAATAACTTCTTGCGCAAGACCACGTCCACACCACAAAGCGCATCGCAAAAGCGATTTGCTTTTGTGCAAGAAAGCATCCACATGGGTGCTCTTGAGCAAAAAGGCTCTGATGGAAATCAGAGCACCTGTGCTTTTTCCCAAGAAACCCCTCTGGAGTGTCCACACTTGCCTTTTTGCACAATAGCTGTAGCGCAAAAGGGACTTATGCCTCGTAGGAGGTTTACCTACACCGGGAAAAGCACTCTGTTCTGCCACTTTACTGCTGATTTGCTTGTGCAAAAGTGCATTTGAGGTGTGGACGCTCCACAGGTTTTTGCGCAAAAACCTTGCAGTGTAGATGTAGCCTTAATGTTAGGCAGATAGGTTGTCTGGGATGGGACTCAGTTGGGGGACAGGACACACCTTGTTCCCCAGGCTGTGAACTCCGTAATTGCTACAGAAAACCTATGCCCATCAGCAGGACTTGACAAATCGTGGCGAGATCTACTCACCAGTCCCGCACCGTGCATGCTCCAGACCGGCACCGTGAACGGGGAGAACGGAGCTACCGGCTGAAATCTACTCACCACGGGCGAGTAGAAACAGCGGTTTGTCGATCCCTGCCCATCAGTGACCCACATAGCCATTGCTAGAGATGTTTGTGGTATTCCCACGTAAGTGACAAGTGTCAAATTTGTAAACTTGAAACTCACTCGAGTCTCCTTATGGAGTCATCACTGACTGGCACCAGAGCAGCAAAGGTCTGACACAGTTCCTAACACTGCAACTTTGGTGTGGAGTGACACATCAATCCTCTTCCCAGTACCTACTAAGTGGCAAAAGACTGGCAAAGGATGATCTCCTATGTTCCATAAGGGCGCGGAGATGGCTGGAGATTAGCCAAGACCTAACTCAAGTAAAAGATAAACTTAAAAAACAACAAATGGTCTGGTAGCACTTTATAGACTAACTCAGCTACCCCCTGAAGCTTCTCAAGTAAAAGAGTCTAGCCTATCCAGCTCATGCCTGTCTCCCTGGACAGTGATGCGGGCCTCAGGCACCTGCATGTCCCTTGAACACCTGAAGCATTGCAGGCAGTAGGATATCACATCACTACTGGTGCTACTCTCCCTGGCTGCAGTGCTACCTCAGTTTGAGAGTAAACTGCCTTGGAATTGTTCTGCAAGTCCCCATCTTTGCAACACTGCTCATCACAGGGAATGTCCCACCACCACTCACCCATGTGGAGACACAAGGCTTCAGAGGCCGAGATGTAGTCTTTGGCAATGCCTGTGTTGGTCTCCAGACTCAGGCACTGTTTGCAGTGCTCGAGGTGTAGTTTGGTGACATCTTGTCACGCACCTTCAGAGATGCACCCTGCCCTCCCCACCCCACACGCACAATCAACAGCACGGGTCCAGCATTTCATCCACCATTGGGCATCAGTCGCAGGCTCTAGATATGTGGCACATGGGGCCATCCTTAGGGGGATGTGTGATCCAGAACAACCCTCCCTATTCCATATCTTCATCAAAGACCCACCCAGCTCCACCTGCATCCCATTGCACACCTTCTTGCAAGCGCTTTCCCCCAAGCGGTACAACCTGATGGATTACCAGGAGGCCTATCACCTACCCAGCATCAAGAACATGCTAGCAGGTCCTTTTTCTCTCACCACAAGTGGTTGCTCATCCAGAGGTAGCCTGGACACTCTTCCGGAGGTTGGGACCTCCCAAAGTGGATCTGTTTACCACCAGATGGAACAGGAAATATAATCACTTCTGTTCTCTACATGATCTAAGGCAAGGACTTCCTCTCCAATACCTTACTCCTGTCATGGCTTGGAGGGTCTGATGTATGTGTTTATGCTGATTTCACTCATCAGCAAGAGTCCTATCAAAGATTGAGAGAGACCAGGTCCAAGTCACAAAGAGCACCATGCCGTGGTAACACCAGCTGATAGACTTGTTGATGACCACTCTCTGGCCTCTTTCCAACCAGGCAGATCTTCTCTTATGGGATCACAGGCATCCCATACACCTCAATCTCATCCTTCTCCACCTCAGCAGAGATTTTGTGTGGCTAAACTTGAAGGAATGGGTCTGCTTTAATGAGGTTCAGAAAATCCTCCTAAAAAGCAGGAAATCTTCCACTAGAGCAACCTAGCTGGCCAAGTGGACCATATTCTTTCACTGGGTGTTTGAGTGTAGCATCTTTTCATTGTGTTCCTCCTCATAATCGATTTTAGATTACCTGCTCCATTTTAAGAACCAGGGGCTGGCTGTCTCTTTCAAGAGTGCACCTTGTAGCCATCTCTGCTTTTCTTTTGCTGATCAAAGTCAGATGGTGTTCTTGCAGAACATGTCAGTCCAATTTCCGAGACAAAAAACAGGACTGTGTAGCACTTTAAAGACTAACAAGATGGTTTAATAGGTGATGAGCTTTCGTGGGCCAGACCCACTTCCTCAGATCAAATAGTGGAAGAAAATTGTCACAATCATATATACCAAAGGATACAATTTAAAAAAATGAACACACATGAAAAGGACAAATCAAATTTCAGAATAGAAGGGGGATGGAGAGGGAGGGGAAGGGAGAGAGGTAAATGTCTGTGAGCTAATATCAGAGGTGATAATTGGGGTAGCTATCTTTGTAATGGGTAAGATAATTAGCGTCTTTATTCAAATTTGCATGTAAAGTGTCGAATTTAAGCATGAATGACAGTTCAGAGGATTCTCTTTGAAGTGAAGTCTTAAAAGGTCTTCGAAGCAGGATGCAGGTAATCAAGTCGTTCCTCCTGCTGGCCCGGGCTCCTGTCTGACAGTGAGACCTTATTTTTTTCTAGGCTCAGAGACTTGCCCTCTGAGACTATGGGATCCTTTCTCCTTTTCCCATCTGTCATGGAAGGTTGCTTTGCTTGTGGTGAATATATTGGCAAGATGGTGTTGTATATCACAGTATACAACATCTCCAAGGACAAAGTTCAACTGTGACCCAATTCAACTTTTCTGACTAAGGTGGTATCTTCCATTCATGTTAACAAGGACATCTTCCTCCTACTGTTTTGTTCCAAGCTACATACCACTAATGACGAAAGGAGGCTACATGCTCTGGACATCAGACTAAAACGCCTACCCCTCAGAAACCTATTAAAGTCAACATCTTCTAACAGGTTACCTCCAACCAACAAAATTATTATTCTTATCCTAAGTTTCTTAATAAAATCAGATGCCATGAATAACAAAAAAGGTAGGTTCTATGACTTTGGTCAAGACAAGAATTTTGTAAGATCTTGGAAACAGTGTAAAATGTTCTGTTTTTATACTGTACGTAACGTAACCAAATCCTGGTCCATGGATGGGTTCCTTAGGTGTTACTGCAGTGTAAACAGTAAAAAATAATAAAACTGTTGCAACTGTATAACAGAAGTCTTGTCTTCTGGAGAGGAAGAAATTATATAGGGGCAGCCCTTTTACAGTAAGTCATTTGGGTTAGGATTTTTAAGGAGCTCCAAAAGGTGTTAGGTGCCTGAGTTCAAATTTCAATTAGATGCCTAATTGCCTTTGTGTGCGCTGAAAAGCCCAGTCCTCATCCATACCCTGAGGGTACAGGATTATTCTACTGCTTTCTTTAGTTTAATTACAAGTATTTTCAGGGACTGAACTTTCTTTTAAGAGACTATTTTAAAGTCTTACACAATACTAGAACCAATAGTTCTTATCATTCCAGAGGCACCACACTTGGCATTACATAGGAACAGACTTCCAAAAGAGTTCAGCTCCTATTTAGGTCCCTAAATATCAGCCAACTTTTCAAAACAACCACTTTCATTGTGACCCACACAGGAAGATTCTTCCAATGGACTGATCTCCTTTGCAAACCTGGTGCCTAATATTTCTGAGGTTCAAAGCAAGTCACTTCATATTAGCTTTTTCATTAAAACTTAGGTCAACTAAGTGACACAATTCAGGGCTGTGAAAAATGTCATGCCCAATGCAATGTAATTAGGTTGATCTAACCTTCACTACAGGGACAGCTAGGGCAAAAAGAAAGTTAGTCCACAGCCCAAGTTACCACCTCTGGAACGGGTGGATTTACAACAGCTGTCTTATGTAACGGTTGTGTCTAAGCAAAGGCTGAGGGAAGGACCTGCAACTGTAGGACCTATTTCCATTCTTCTATCTGTTCATGCATGTGGGCAGAATTCCTCTGAGTGGTGTCTGCTGGCTCCCTCAATATGTTTGTGGAGTAGTGGTGTTGTCAGGGACTTTCTGCTTGGTATCCCCATCTGGTTCCCTTGTTTTGGCCCTTTGACTTTCGCATCTGCCTGTTTTTCTTTTTGTCTTCCTGCCCCCCCTTGATAATCAGTTGAATTCTGGGTTCAATGGATCCTCCCCTTCGGCTGGGGGAGGGTCATTTAGATGTAGGTAGTCCACCTCCAGGTGACTGTCATGCATATGCAACAGCAGGACCACAGCTGCGACATCTCCCCACACAGGAAAGTTGGGGAGAGGAGAGGTGGAAGAAATTCTGCCCCATGAAACTTGAGCTTATTTTAGACCACAAGAAGGCTTCCCCCTCCCTGCATTTTAAATTTCCAGAGAGGATGGGTTTCTTTGTGCCCTTGTTCTGGGTCTGTGTCAGGACTGCCAGGTAAACTTCAGGTGCACAGGTTCCCTGGTCAATCGCCAGCAGGTGACAAAGACCCGCAGAGACAGTTGCTTCCCTCTGATGCTGAACAAGCAACTATCTCCTGGCTTGGCTTAAGAGTATGAGATCACTTTTTGAATGTAAGTGCAATCCAGGATCTACCTTAAACCCAAATACCTTTGCTTCACCTCCTTTGTGTCCCTGCTCACTCCACCCTTCTCCCTCCCCCATCCTTCCTCCCTTTCAAAAAGTAATAGTAAAATATTGTTTAAGTACATCAGAAGCAGGACGCCTGCTAAACAACCAGTGGGGCCCTTGAACGATCGAGAGGCTAAAGGAGCACTCAAAGATGATAGTCATAGCTGAGAAACTAAAGGAATTCTTTGCTTCAGTCTTCACGGCTGAGGATATTGGGGGGATTCCCAAACCTGAGCCATTCTTTTTAGGTGACATATCTGAGGAATTATCCCAGATTGAGGTGTCATTAGAGGAAGTTTTGGAAAAAACAGATAAACTTAACAGGAACAAGTCACCGGGACAAGATGACATTCACCCAAGAGTTCTGACAGAACTCAAATGCAGAACAAATAACTGTGGTTTGTAACCTATCCTTTAAATCAGCTTCCGTTCTTAATGATTGGAAGATAGCTAACGTGACGCCAAAATTTAAAAATTTTGAGGTGATCCTGGCAATTATAGACCAGTAAGTCTGTCAGTGCCAAGCAAATTAGCTGAAACTATAGTAAAGAATAAAATGGTCAGACACATGGATGAATATAATTTGTTGGGGAAAAGTCAGCATGGTTTCTGAGGGAGGTCAACAAACATGCAGACAAGGGGCATCCAGTGGATATAGTATACTCGGATTTTCAGAAAGCTTTTGACAAGATCCCCCACCAAAGCCTCTTAAATAAAGTTAAGTTGTCATGGGATAAGAGAGAAGGTCTTTTCATGAATTGATAACTGGTTAAAAGACAGGAAACAAAGCGTACGAATAAATGGTAAGTGTTCTGAATGAAAAGAGGTAACAAGTGGGGTCCCCCAAAGGTTTGTCCGGGGACCCATTCTATTAAAAAATGATCTAGAGAAAGGGGTAAACAGTGAGGTAGCAAAATTTGCAGATGATACCAAACTGCTCAAGATAGTTAAGACCAAAGCAGACTGTGAAGAGCTTCAAGAAGATCTCACGAAACTAAGTGATTGGGCAACAAAATGGCAAATGAAATTAAATGTTGATAAATTTAAAGTAATGCCGAACATAATCCTAACTATATATACACAACATGATGGGGACTAATTTGGCTACAACTACTCAAGAGAAAGATCTTGGAGTCTTTGTGGATAGTTCTCTGAAAACATCCACTCAGTGTGCCGTGGGAGTGAAAAAAGCAAATAGAATGGTAGGAGTCATTTAAAAAGGCATAGAGAATAAGGCAGAAACTATCGTATTGCCTCTATATAAAACTATGATACTATGTACAGATGTGGTCACCTCATCTCAAAAAGATATACTGGCGCTGTAAAAGGTTCAGAAAAGGGCAACAAAAATGATGAGGGGTTTGGAATAGGTCCCATATGAAGAGAGATTAAAAAGACTTGCCCTTTTCATCTCCAGGGGGGTGGTGCAGTGGGGCTAAGCCAGGCTCCCCCTTACCCTGGCCATGCACCACTTTTGAAAGCAGCCAGAAAACTCCCTCCACCCCAAACCCTGTTGTGCTCCCTGCCCCTGTTCTGTGGTGAGAGAGGGGAACAGCTCCAGGCGCAGCAGTGGGGGGAGGGCAGCTGAAGTGTCAGCCCTTGGGAACCTTTTGGCCAAACCAGTCAGGATCACATGTCAGAGGCTCCACGATCGACCAGTAGGTCCGATCCTCTGGTCAGTGACCACTGGCCTAGGAGCTGCTCCTGCTCCACCGCAGCCCCTCCCCTCTCCTGCCTTGTAGACGTAGATGGGCAGCCCGACCACACTGACCCCAGCCTTCCCGCGAGAAGATTCAAAATGGCGGCGCTGATTAGGGTCAAACCCTGCGCCCAGCCGCCGAAAAGCCCACGGGGAAACGGCTAGCTCCGCCCCTTCCTCTGCAAAGTCAGCGAGGCCACTCTCGCGCCTGATTGGGCGCTTCCCCCCGTCGGTCGCTCTCTCAGCGCCGATTGGTTCGTTCGGTAGCGGGCGGGGCTAGTGTGCGCCGGAGGGGCAGCGGCTGGAAGAGGAACAGCCGCAACCAAGTGTGGGTGGAGGTGAAATGGTAAGAAAGAGGAACAGCCGCAGGGAGGGGGGGGGAGAGAAGACTGGCTGGAGACGGGAGTTGCGTCAGCGGTGGGGGGAGAGACGAATATAGGGAACAGCAGACAGGCTACTCCCATGGCAGGCGGGGAGCGGCGTGGAGGCGGGACAGCGGCGAGGGAGGAGGCGGGGAGAAGAACGTGACTGTTCCAGGAAGAGCCAAGCGGCTGCTGCCGAAGAGCGAGCGACTCGAGCGTTCCGGTTGCCGCCGCCGCCTCTCTCCGTGCGGGCTGCGTGTGTCCCGGGCATGGGGAGCCCGCTGCCCGCGGGGGGCGGCTCCCTGCAGACCGGGGCTGAGGCGCCGCACCCCTGCTGAGCAGCCCAGCCTCCGGCACCTGGCCGAGAATGGACCCGCCTCCGGCTGCCCCGTAGCGCCCGGCGGGGGAAGACCAATGGACGGCGGCGCTAACCAGGTAAAGTCCAGTCTGGAAAGTTTTCCTGCGCGGGCCGGGGGCGGCGCTGCCGGGGACACGCGCCCTGGCCCCTCTGCCGCTCGCCCGCCGTCGTGTGGCGAGGGACAAAGCCAGTCGGGGCTCCCGGCCAGCCAGCCCCGCAGGTGCCTGGGCGAAACTTCCCAGCCCCCGCCAGCTTCAGCAGGCGCAGAGCCCTCCGGCCGCCTGGCTGCTCTCGGGACCCCACCAGGCTGCGCCTCTGGGTGCTGCTGGGCTTGGCCAGCCGCGCCTGCGAGGGGCCGACTCGGGGAGCCAATCGCTGCCGCCTCAGTTTTCGCTTGTGGTGACTGATTCCCAGCCTCCCTCAAGCGCCTGCTGGCTCCCCTCGCTTGTTTTCAGTTAGAGGGAGAAGGCGGGGCGCGCGCGAGAGAGCTGTTGGTACAGCTGGTCGAAAAACGTCAAACCCCATTTTGGGGGTAAAAAGTGGTTAAGACCGTTTTAAGAGAAGTTGTTGAACTTTCTGAAACTTTTAATGCAATATTCTCTCAAATGTGCTTGTGGGGTGTCTTGTCTTGGGTTTGGGTGGGGGGTTTGGAATGGCAGACCTAAACTTTCATCCAATATGAACCCTGTGGTATGGAAACAATGGTTTTCCACCAGCTCTATTAATTGGGCTTCAAAGAGTCAATGAAATGCCACTGAAGAGTGCATGAGATATTGTTAAAGTAGTGACTTATGACAGGATACTGCCAATTTTACATGACTTTATATTTGTTTTCCGTGTTGTTGGGAAGAGCTGTCTGTTACACTTATTCATAAAGTTATAATGAACTTTTCTAATTCAGACTGACGGGAAGGGAAAATAAAGCCATTTAAAACCCTATGTTCACTATTCCATTTTCTAACCCATAAATTGGATTTGTAAAAGTTCATGTAGTGTTTGCTCTGCAGCAGGCTAGTTCATGGCTGTCACTCGCTCACAGAGTTAGCAACAACCTTTGGAATTGTCAGCATCAGTTTCCAGAAATGGCACTTATCAGATTAGGAAAACAAATATCCTCTCACTATAGTAAAACAAAAAACGTGGCCAGGTTGTAGACATAATAAATTGAATGCAAGTTCCATGTGTGTGGTTTTTTTTTTTTTAACTAACGATTGGATACCTGTCTGCGGGGCCCTGAGGATTGGGGGGGGTGTGTGTGTGTGTGTGTGTGTGTATGTATATATATTGCTGATGCATTGAACAGCAAAAATGACATTCTTTAATTTTTTATATAGCAGAAAGCTACAGAAAATCTTAGTTGTGCTTCTCCATTTTCAGACTGCATATTTAAAGTCGCTCTTCCTGTCATGTTTCCTGTGTAAAGGAAGGACATTGAACCAAATCAGAGCATTTGCACAGCACACGTTGAAACATACATACTTTCACTTCTCCAAGAAATGAGAAAACTGTTCATCAGCCTCTTGAGTTACTTTATTTTCTTGCTTTCAGCAAGAAATGCTTAAACACTTTGTAAGTATCCAGAAAAGAAGCATATGATAAAATTGCTGTGAAACATATGGAGTAACAGGTTGGGGCTTGAGAAAGCACTAAGCAGCATGAGAGGCTAGGAGTTTTTCATTGGAGAAGAGAGTTTAAAGTTAGACACTCATGGATTGGGGCACATAACCGAGACATCCATATGTATCAACCGGAAAGCTGTGTGAAGGGTAGAATAGTGAGGATGTCTTGCCCTCCTTGCATTGCAGCAACTGGGAGGCTTGTGGAGTGGTAACATAGAAGAAATTACCTCTGGAAGTAGGAACAAGAAACAGAGATGACCAAAAGGTGAATGACATTCGAGAAAGGGAAGAAGGGACTTGATGTGTATCAAATTAGCTAATTAGAAGATGCTAGAAGTTTTTTTGAGGGAGGGAAGGAGCTCATCCCTGACTCTGCATGGCATTTCTGCAGAACCCAAGGTCAGTTCCGTAGAAATGCCGCAGGGAGTCCCCAGCTGTCCCTGGGCTCCATGCAGAGCTGCCGCTTTGAAGCACTGAGGCAGCGGGGAGGGTGGGGTGGGGAGAGATCAACTACAGGCAGTCCCCGGGTTACGTACAAGATAGGGACTGTAGGTTTGTTTTTAAGTTGAATCTGTATGTAAGTCGGAACTGGCGTCCAGATTCAGCCGCTGCTGAAACTGATCAGTTTCAACAGCGGCTGAATCTGGACGCCAGTTCTGACTTACATACAGATTCAACTTAAGAACCCCAGGCATCCCCAAGTCAGCTGCTGCTGAAACTGATCAGCGGCTGATTCCAGGAAGCCCGGGGCAGGGGCTTCCTGTAGTCAGCCACTGGTCAGTTTCAGCAGCGGCTGACTTGGGGACACCTGGGGCAGAGCAGCTGGGGTGCTGCTGCGTTGGTCCAGTAGTGCCGTCGCTCCTCGGAGCTACTGGACCAACCCAGCAGCACCCCAGCTGCTCTGCCCCAGGCGTCCCCAAGTCAGCCGCTGCTGAAACTGACCAGCAGTGGCTGAATCAGGACGCCTGGGGCAGAGCAGCTGGGGTGCTGTCCGGTTGGTCCAGTAGCGCCCAGAGCGGCGCTACGGGACCAACTGGCAGCGCCCCAGCTGCTGTACCACAGGTGTCCAGAGCAAAGCCGCGGAGCACAGGGACAGCGGGACAGCCTTGGCTGTCCTGCTGCCCTCGGGCTCCGTGGCTTTGCTCTGCTTTGCTCCCCCTCTCCCTGGTCTGCAGACCAGGGGGACGGGGAGCAAAGCGGCGGAACACGCGGACAGCCCAGACGCGTCTGGGCTGTCAGCTGGCAGTGCGCTCTGTGGCTTGGCTCTGCTTTGCCCCCCGCCTCCCCCTGGTCTGCTGACCAGGGGGACGGGGGGGGGGGGGGCAAAGCAGAGCAAAGCAGAGCCAAGCCGCGGAGCGTGCGGTCAGCCGCTTTGCTCCCCGTCCCCCTGGTCTGCAGACCAGGGGGACGGGGAGCAAAGCAGAGCAAAGCCACGGAGCCCGAGGGCAGCAGGACAGCCACGGCGCGTCTGGGCTGTCCGCTGGCCACGCGTTCCGCGGCTTGGCTCTGTTTTGCCCCCCCCCCCCCCCCCGGTCTGCAGACCAGGGGGACGGGGGACGGGGGCAGAGCAAAGCAGAGCCAAGCCGCAGAGCGCGTGGGCAGCAGACAGCCCTGTCCGCTGCCCGCGTGTTCCGCCGCTTTGCTTCCTCTCCCTGGTCTGCTGGAGACCAGGGAGAGGAAGGGCCCCGTTCGTAACTGCGGATCCGACATAAGTCGGATCCGCGTAACTCGGACTGCCTGTAGTCAACTCTGCTTATCAGAGTTGACTAGTTGTTGATCTCTCCCCCACCCCCCCTGCTACCTCAGTGTTTCAAAGCAGCAGCGCTGCGTGGAGCCCAGGGTCAGCTGGGGACACCCTGCGGCATTTCCACGGAACTGACCTTGGGTTCTCCAGAAATGCCATGTGGAGTCAGGGGTCAGTTCGGGAGTCTCCAGCTGATCCCGGGTTCCAGGGAATGCCTATTGACTAGTCGAGTAAATTACTTGTTAGTTAACATCCTTAATAAAGACCATAAAAATTTAAAATATTGTAACTTACTCAACAATTACTACTTTGTGTTATCATGTCCCCTTGATACAGGTTGACCCTCTCTAGTCAGGCACCCTCAGGACCTGACTGGTTCTGAATGAGAGAATTTTCTGGACCATGAGAGATCAGTATTGTCTAGCACAGTGTTTCTTAAACTTTTTAAGACCGAGGAACACCAAACAATAACTTTTTTTATGAGGAACACCATGGATTTTTTGTTGGGAGGGAGGAGCGGGAAGTTATTGAAGAGGGGGGTCGGAGGAAAGTTAGAGGGGGGGGGAATGGTGGGGAAGGTCACCTACCAATTTAAGGGTGGCCATTTTGAATTCTCTTCTCTGTGGCACACTTCCGACTGTGGTGTGCCGTGGAACACTGTTTAAGAAACGCTGGGCTAGCAGCTTTATCAACAGTTCCACTGCTTACTGGGCTCTTAGAAGACATTTTAGGGGTAAATTAGAGCTAAATAACAGCACAGAACAATGAGAGCCAGGACTAGTGGCTGTAAACAAACTTTATAGGACTGCAGGAAACTTAGCTACATCCATGAAAAACGGACATCTGGCTAACTAAAATCATTCTGGGCGATGGATGTTTCCAGATCAGAGAATTCTGAACTAGAGAGGTTCAGCCTACAGTTTATTAAATGCTAGAATACTGTTGAAATTAATCAAATGTAGTCAATAAGCTTATTTTTCAGCTCTGAGTTGCTGGTCTTTGTAGTTCAATATAGAAAGTTGGACATTTTGCAATGAAATCTGTCAGTTTTATGCTCCTGTTTCTTTAAATGGCAGAGGATGTGATTGTGGGAGGCGGTGTGGAGGCTTTTGATCCATCTGCTGGGTTTAGGGTGTGTTCATGTGTGGTAACTCAGGTAAACTCTTAATGAAGGCAAGACCATATGTAGTTCTCACACATTAGTAGGTCAACCTACAACACTGGGCTAGGGAGAAGGATCCTTACTATTACATTTCTAGTGGGTATATCTAGTATACAAAGTATACTGACGTAGCTGTGGCACTGTTGCTATACGGCTGTGTTGTAGATAGTTGCTACGGCTATGGAAGTGATTTTCCCATCACTGTGATAAATCCATCCCCTGGAGGTGGTAACTATGTCTACAGCATTATTCTTTCAACCTAGAGGTCTGTACAGCATGATTTAGATCACAGCAATATGTTTCTGAGGGCTGTGAATTTTTCACAACCCATAGCAATGTGGCTAGTTGAACCTAAATTGGTGTAGGCCAGGCCAGTGTTAATAAGTTAATACTACAATTGTATTCTCCTATTTGTATTTTTCCTCATTTTTGTTATCTACTGCTATCTTCTTAAAAGATAAGAACATAGTTTGTTCCCAAATCCTAACAATACAACAACATGGCCGCGATCACCAACTGTTAGGGAAAGTACAGAATGAGTACCTTCCATAATTTTGATAGTATTCACGTTTGTCTCATTTAATTGACAAGTCAGCCTATTAAGTATGAGGAATATGAAAGGTTAACTGTGTGATGCTTATTGGTTCTGGTTAACTGGTGGGGGCTGCAGTGGACTTCAACGGCCCCAGTGCCGCCGGCAAGGGTGTTTCAACTCAGCCACAGCAGCCCCTTTCTACATCTGCTTCCACAGGGCTGGAACAGCCTCTGCCTGCGGCAGGAGGGAGTACTGCAGCCCTCTGCCTAGCTTCTTTTTAAGCAGTTAACTGGTTAAACATCACATTTAACCAATTACATGGGACTTTACATCACTATTACGTATGATGCTGTCGTGAGAATCATAGGTCCGATGATGCATACCCAAGGGGGAAAGGACAGAACCAGGTGGACAGTTCTAGCAAATAAAGGATATTTATTTATGACCGATGAATTTATAGTATTTATTGAGATTTTTAATAGACTGTGTTAATAATGAATTTACAGTATTTATTATATTTATTCTATGATTTCTAGTTAAATATGTCAGAGATATAAGGATGGGAATGGCAAGGGGAATAGTCTCTATTCTAACAATATTCAGCTACACTAATTAAATAAGAGTGATAACTACAAACTCTATGTACTACCCAAAACAACTACAACACTAAGCTTATACAACAAAGAAAATCAAATCATACATACCAACTTACACAGCACACGGAACATTTCAAAGATATCGGTTCGGTTGCGAAGGCCTTGGTTACGCCCAAGAGTCGGGCGGGGGGGAGTGGCTGGTCAGTTGATCAGGCTGGCAGTGCTTTGAAGTATACGGGAAGGCACACGCACGGTGGTACGTGTGTTGTGAAGACCTCCTCGAGAGAATTGTGCGATGGGTATTTATCCCCAAATCTGCACATCGCTTTCCCGCGCTTGCATATTACCATATGTGGCCCAATGGTCACCAAGTGGGGGGGGTCTGTGTCCCAGGGGTTGGGCCGAAACTGCAGGTTTCATGAGACCAGGTAAGCCCCGCAGTTGGCACGCCAAGGTGACGGGTGGGAGAGTCTGAGGCTATTTTCCCCCTTTCACACTTTCCCTTTTTCTGAAGGCAATGGTATGCAGGAAGGGTGTGTCCCGTCTCTCCCAAGGAGTACTGCAGCCCACTATAGCAAGAGCGGCCTGGCCAAACTTTTTTACTGGGGGAGCAGTTTTTTTTTCTTAACAGATGCCTTGGCGGAGGGGGCAGTTGATGCGTTGGCTAATTTGAGTGTATAAAATTTAGTTGTCTTTGAGAACTTTTGAGAACTGTTAGTTTAAAAAGGCATATAAATTACTCCTATAAAAAACTTAACAACAAATAATAGTCTGGTATCACTTTAAAGACTAACAAAACATGTAGATGGCACCATGAGCTTTCGTGGGCACAGCCCACTTCTTCAGATGACCAGAGTGTTGAATGTCCAGAACTAAAATAAATAGGGGTGGGGGAGAAGGGAAAAAAATGGGAAGGAGGAAACAAGAAGAGATAGTGGGTATAACAGTAACAAGGGGCAAGCCGAACTGGAATGTAACAGGAAAAACAAATACAGGCAGTCCCCGGGTTACGTCCAAGATAGGGACTGTAGGTTTGTTCTTAAGTTGAATTTGTATGTAAGTCGGAACTGGCATCCAGATTCAGCCGCTGCTGAAACTGACCAGCGGCTGACTACAGGAAGCCCGAGGCAGAGTTGCTCTGCCCCGGGCTTCCTGTAGTCAACCGTTGGTCAGTTTCAGCAGCGGCTGACTTGTGGACGCCTGGGGCAGAGCAGCTGGGGTGCTGCCAGGTTGGTCCAGTAGCGCCGAGGAGTGGCGCTGCGGGACCAACCTGGCAGCGCCCCAGCTGCTCTACCCCAGGCGTCGTCGGCGAGAAAAGCCTGGTCTGCTGGGGGGGCGGGGGGCACACTAGCTGCGCCTCCCCCCCCCCCCCCCCCCCGCCCCAGCCGACCAGGGAGATGCGGGTGGTGGGACTGCCGAGATGCGCTGCTGGTCCCACCCGCATCCTCCGCGGCTTTGCTCCGCGTCTCCCTGGTCTGCTGGGGAGGAAGCCCCCCCCCCCCCCAGAAGACCAGGGAGATGCGGAGCAGCTTTTCTCGCCCCGGAGGACGCGGGCGGCGGGACCCCGGCGCATGTGGGCATCCCTCCGCTCGCGTCCTCCGGTGCGAGAAAAGCCCCGTTCGTAACTGCGGATCCGACATAAGTCGGATCTGCGTAACTCGGGGACTGCCTGTAGTCTGTAAGCACCTAAAGACCAGATAGTCAAGAGACAGATACTCTGGTCATCTGAGGAAGTGGGCTGTGCCCACGAACACTTCTGATACCATCTATTAGTCTGTACAGGATAAACTTAAAAAACAACAAACTTGGCTATCCCCTGAAGCTTTTGAACCTACAAAAGAGAGAGAGGTCAACACTTACAGCTTTTCCTATACTTAAGAGGAACATGTTATGGAAAATATAAAAGTGGCATGAACGGGAACTAAGTAGATTCGCTTAATAAGGCAAGTTTAAGGTGAGTGGCATAAATATATCTTCAGAGTTGATAATTTCTTGACATTGGCCTGGAAAATATTTGAAAATGCAGCTTTTGGGTTAGGTGTAAATATTGTGAAAACAAGCTTATAACAGCCCCAAATCAACAAATATTCAGTGGACAAAAACTACGTTAAGATGCACAGGCTTGGTAGTATGTCAGTCTCACGCAGAACATTGAATTGAGCTAAATGCAAACATCTGAACGTAAGGAAATGCAGATTTAAGGTTTCTCATGCAAGCTTAGCAATGCCTTGTTATGCCCATTAACACACATACCTTTACTCTGCCAGTTCTACAGTTTTTGAAATGTAAAAAGAGCTGAGGAGTTTGTACAGCTCATGTACTCTCACTTATAGTATTCAATATCATTGTTAACTATGTTAACTATAGGGTATTTGTGTATATATGTAATTGCTTGAAATTTTAGCAGTTCGTGTGCATGCATGGTGGGATAGATGGGAGCTGATGCTCAGGAACCGGTTTAAAAGCCAGCTCCCTGCAAGCACTGGCTTCTGCCTCTTGCCCCCACACAAAAGCAGTCTCCCCATGACTATTGGCTCCCAGCTCTCCTCTGTCTAGCTCAGCGGTGCACAACCCGTGGCTGTGTTCCTGGGGTCTCACAGCACTGGGCCAGTTGCCATTTTGTTTTCCCGGCTCAGCGCCTGCCGTACACGTGGCGGGGGGGGGCGGGGGGGTTTGGTAGGAGAGAGGACCAGTGCTGTAAATTAAAGGGTCTGCAACAAAATGTTCCCAACTCTTTTTTTTTTTTTTTGTGCTCAACAAAAATTTTCCCAGCCCTGGGGGTCGCGAATTAAAATAGCTCACTCTGATACAGCAAGGATTAACCAATAAATCTGGCCTTATTGGTTAATCGTGCTGTTGACTACATGTTCCCAACGCTAATTAAAACATGCATTGTTTGGCAGGGAGGATTTTGTGTTTGGAGTGTGCAGCCAGTTGATGTACTGTCACAGGTAGGGGTGCCATACCTCATTGATCTGACTCACCCAATGCCTCTCACCTATTTATTCCTCCATCTAGTGACATAATCCTCTTCTCTACCCTGATACTTTTTTCTACCAGGAAATATTCAGATCTTGCTCTTTCCCCAAAATACTTTGATTATTCCTCCCCTCAATTAAATTGCCACCCATGATTCACAAATTGCAGCATGCTCTAGCCACTCAGTTCAAAGCTTCTTTTGTCTTAGGTGAGGTCTTGATTTATTTACCCTTAGATAATTTAAGGAAGGATGAGTTCACAACCATGAACAGGTCTGTGATTGATCCAGTTATTAGAACCTCGCAGTTTAACAGTACAAAGCAGCTGAAGGAAAGTGGGTTTTGCGGGGTCTAACTTGAAAATTCCTAAATCAAATTACCCCAAATTTGTATTCCTTAGACTTACCCTGTGCTTCAAAGCAGTCAGAGTAACAGTTTGGATGATTGATTTAAAGGACTAGTCAGCTATACAATTAACCAATAAGCCTAGGTTTATCAGTTGAATCTACTCGAAAACTCGCATTTCCCCCCCTGCCCCCCCGCTCCAGCAAAGGTGGGGGAAAGCAGGAGTTAGTGCTGGGGGGAGCCAGCCTAAAAAAGCCAATTCTCTCGTGCCTCCCCTCCCTCCCCAGGCACCAGCGCTGCCATGCTGCCTGCTCCCCACTGCTGCCGAGGAGGCAGGGAAGACTGTCGTGAAACAGCCTCTGCCTGTGGTGGGCCCCAGCTATTCGGTGTCCCACAGAGCAGCCTCTGTTCATGGTGAGCCTGGGCCTGCTGTGGCAGAGGCTACTTCATGGCAGGAGCCTCTGTCTGCTGGGAGATCAGACCCTGCTGTGGACAGGGGCTGCTGCCCCTGTATCAGAAGCAGCAGGCAACCAGTCTGCATGAGGAGCTGGCTTTTAAACTGGCTTCCCTCGTGAACTGGCTCCTGCCTGGTACCACATGCTGCTGCCTCTGACAGAGAGGCAGCAACACGGGGTAGCAAGGGGTTCCCTGGGTGTGGGGCCAGAATACACTGGCTGCTGGCCCTGCCCCCGAGGACTATAGAATAGTCAACTAACCACTAAGAATTCATGTGGTTACCCTTAGATAGCAGGTAACAAAATAATTGAGTGTGTCTACACAGCAAAGTATTTCGAAATAACAGCCATTATTTCGAAATAACTTTACTAGCATCTACACAGCCATACCGCTATTTCAAAATTATTTCAAAATAGCGGAGGGCTTATTTCGAATTTGGTAAACCTCATTCCATGAGGAATAATGCCAAATTCGAAATAGCTATTTCAAAATAAGTGCTATGTAGACACTTACATCGAAATAGGGGGCCTCCAGCATTCCCAGGGTGCCCTGGTGGCCACTCCGGCCTCAACCAAGAACACTTCTCTCCCTCTTCCCCCTCCCCCTTCCCAGAGCCCTTAAAGGGGTTGACTCTGGCCACAGTGCCTGTGCCAGCTCCAAGCCTGCCAGCCCAGAGCCAGCAGTCACTGCCCCTGACCCAGTGGCTCCAAAACATGAGCCAGCAAGCCACTGGCAGCCAGCCCTCCACGGCTCCCTGGGAGCAGTCTGCCAATTCCCAGGAGCCTGACAGGGCCCGGAGAAGGCAGGCGCCTTCCTAGTCCAAGGTGAGATCCTGGACCTTATTCAGGTTGCCCCCAATGTCCATGATCTCTGCACTAGATGAAGGAACACGGCCGTCTATGGCAGGATACCTGCCAGCCTGGTCACCAAAGACAATATGCGAACCCAGGAGCAGGTTTTTGTGAAAATCAAGTTGGTCCAGCAATCAACCCTGAGCTTCCCCTTTCCCTTCTTCCCCTTGCTTTCCCCTTCCAGCTCCCTCCTCCCAGTTTTCCCCCTCCTCTCTCCCATCCTCTCTTCTCCCGCCTCCTTTCCCCAGTCTCACCAGAGTTTCATTTCCTCCTACCCCAGTTTTGTTAAAGAGAGTTTGTGTTCATGAAAACATGTGTATTTTATTTGACATCAGGAAGGGGGGTTAGGGAGGGGTAAGTGGAAGGATGTGAGGGAGGAATGAAGCACAAGTCCCCAGTGGTGGAAGCTCTCCCGCAGGGCCTCCTGGATAGTGACAGCCCCCCCCCCCCCCCCCCCCATGGATCTCCTGAATGGCAGCCTGCAGAAAGTGCAGCTAGGCTCGCAACAACGCGTCCACGAGAAGCACCAGAGTGCCCAGGAGCAGCTGTGGCTCCGTATTGCAGAGTGCTGTGGTGTCCCAAATGAGGGCAACCAGAGCACAGAGACAAAATGCTTTGCTGTCCCTCATCGAGGTAGGCAAGCAAGCAGGGAAAACTGAGAACCAGCTGTCTAGGGGAAGGTAGCCTCAGGCAGCAGCCACACAAAGTGACTCCTGACCAGATGCCCTGCTGGACCTGGTTCTGGCCGGCCTTAAATGCGATTCAGCGTCCACTCAGTGTGGGTACGCTATTTCAAAATACGTTTTGTGTGTAGATGAGTTATTTATAAATAGTTAATTCAAAATAACTTATTTCGAAATAAAATATTTCAAAATAATGCTGTAGTGTAGACATATCCTAACATCCCTAGTTTGGATTGTAGTACACTTTGAAGAATCAACATTAAAGCATAATAAAGTGGCAGGAATGGAAACCCTATAGCTGTTTTTTCTGTAGTGTTATATGTGCAGTGTATACAAAACCAGTTTCCTAAATGTTCTTAATTTGGATCCTCTGAAAACTGAGAGGGTAGGGTGCCATACATTATCGTGGGTAAATCTTGACACTTAGAGATCATTCTGACCCAAATCACATAAATAGCTTGATCGATAGCTCTGGAGAGGGGGAAAAAAAATCTTACTCTAGAAACTTTTTAAAAAGTTTCTGGGGTAGGAGGACATGTATCTCCAGAATCAATAGATCTCAACTGACTCCAGATTTGTATCCTTAACCCTGCTATGCAATCTTCTGATGTTTTCCATATTTTAAATTATGCATATGGATCCTGCAGAATTGAAAAGGTCCACTTTCATATAGATGTCGTGATGTAATCTTAAAGTGGAGTTCGTGTGTCATTGCAAAGCTTTCTTGACACCTTAAAATTCCATAGGAAAATACCTGTTTTGAAACTCTCTTCATGGAAGCAGTGAAAGTGAAACTCGCTATGCTTGGTTTTTACTTTGTGCTGAGAGAAGTTTTCAAAGTCAAGAGAATAACAAACTAGAAGCGTTGCTTGAGTCCTTAACTCAAATAAGTTTTGTTTTTCTTCATTTGCATAATTATTCTTGGGTGGTTCAGTATGTAGCCTACCCAAGAAGAGAGGACAACCCCAGTCCTCTTGCACCACAACAGCATAGCACCAGGGGAGAAGAGTCTGTCCATGGCCACTGCAGCACGCACAGCTGGAGAAGGGGTACATGTCCCCCAGCTGGGGGACAGACAGACACTGATGCATAAACTCCCTGAAATATACAGTAAGTTAAGGATGTTAAGCTACAGTTTATCTAATCGTCTAGTCAATACAATTTGTATTGACTACACAACTGATCAATAAGGACTGCTCTGCAGAGCCACAGCGGAGGTAGCTCCAGGAGTCAACTTGAGCCCGGACTGAGCAGGCTTACTGTGTGCCAGCTCTGGGAGCCATCCTCGCTGCACCTCTGCATTTTAAATGTAGTAAGAGGTTCAGCATCACGGACCAGCGTGAGCTGGGACCGAGTAGTCCTGGCTTTCACTAAGTCCAGCAGCCCCTGTTCGCGGCGGTCAGCCCTGTCCGCCGTGAACAAGGGCTGCTGCCAGAGTAGCTTCCCGTATATCTGATGGAGGCAGCAGCGGGACAGGATGGAGGCCGCACTGCGGAGATGGTGCTGGGGAGAACCAGCTTTTAAGCCAGCTCCCCCCAGCACCAACTCCTATTCCCCACTTGCTGTCTCTATCAGAAGCAGCAGAGGGACGGGAGGAGGGAGTAGTCTACTACTCGCTTATGTCCCTATAGTAGATAACTGTCCCTTTCGCCACCCCTTCTAGCCCAGTGGAGTTATAAATGTCATGGTCCCCGTCTTTGTCCCCTTGCTGTCCCCATGGGTTATTTTGAAGTATGCCGATCTCTCCCTTTTCATTTTATGAGGAAACAGTTGGATTACAGGCACATTCTGTTGTCCTGACACAACCAAACCCTTACCTTGCTTGATTTTTATGTTAAACGGAAGCTGCATGCTAGGGATGTCAACATGACTACATGATTAACTGGTAAGCCTGTATCAGAGGCGGCAGCTTGGGGGGGGGGGGGGGGGGGGGGGGAAGAGGCAGCTCTGCAGGAGCCAATGCTCGGAGGGGGAGCTGGCTTAAAAGCCAGCTTCTTCCCTTCCCTCCCCCCCCGGACCATTGGCGCCTACCTCCCCCCCCCCCCCCCCCCCCTGCTGCCTCTGTGGGAGGTGCGGGAGGAAAGGCAGAGCCACAGAAGTCGGAACAAGCGGCGAGTTGGCCTTTAAGCTGGCTCCCCATGCATGCCGGCTCCTTCCTGTTCCCTGCTCTGCTACTTATCGCAGCCACGTCTACTTCCTGCCTGCCCTCCTCCACACCACTAGGAGTGCTGCCTCTCAATCAGAGGCAGCAGCACTATGGCGTGCGGGAGGAGCAGTCTGCTCTTCAGGAGCCGGCTTTTAAGCCAGTTCCCTGTGAGCACTGGCTCCCGCCGCCTCCCCCATTTGAGTGTAAATGTGTAACACTAAAATTTGAAGCAGTTAAATGTTTATACACATACCTGATGGCTAACATCACTAGTGCATACCAAATTCCATGGTGTGCCCTCTAAGCTGTGGGGCAGCACAGCTTCACAGGTGATAATCAGGGCTCCTTGCATGGAGCTGACTGACTAGATGGGGCTGATAATCACCTGTGAAGCTGTGCTTAGAGGGAACACTGGTCTTAGTTCTTAACGATTAGGAGGAATTCTTGTGCATCTGTCAGTGCATTTGTTCCATTTCTAAAATATATAGTACCATGACAAGTAAGTAG
The DNA here is from genome assembly GCF_049634645.1 of Pelodiscus sinensis. Lineage (NCBI taxonomy): Eukaryota > Metazoa > Chordata > Testudines > Trionychidae > Pelodiscus > Pelodiscus sinensis. The sequence goes on from NC_134715.1 coordinate 112,736,959, forward strand.
TTTTTAAGAAAAAACATTTTAACGTCTAATCATCTGAGTTGTTAGTAACAATATAAAGTGGTTTGTTTACAACATTTGCCAGTGCTCCTCTACCTGATTCACTTGGTTTATTCATGTGATTTTTTTCCCCTTCTATGTACACTGACTTACATAATTAGTAATTTAGTTCTTTGAGAGACTTTTTAAAGTGTTTAATAAAACAAAACTGTTTTCTTTTACTAGTTTCCAGTTGGACCAAGATGACTGATGTAAATGTATCCAGCTCCTTAAATGGTTTGAGCATGATGGGAATTCTGGACACCAAAGTGGGCAACAGTATCCAGAATCTTCAAAATTTGAATTCAGGGACTTCAAGAGCATTCTCATTGCCTGAGTATGGACCTAACCAGCACTCTAGTGTGCTAGAAGATAGCCACAGCCTTAAATCTATAGATTCTGGTATTCCAACTCTAGAAATAGGGAATCCAGAGCCTGTTCACTGCAGTGTGGTAAATGTGAAGAGAAAACAATCTGAGTCTGAAATCATGCCAGAGAGAACTTTTCAGAGTGCGTGCATGCTGCTTTCTTATGTGCCTCCACTTTCTTTGAATACTGAACATGAACACAGTGTACAAAAATCATCCACTTTTCCAAGAACTGGATATGACACAGTGAAACTATACAGTCCAACTTCCAAAGCTCTGAACCGAAGTGATGATATCTCTGTCTGTAGTGTGTCTAGTCTTAGCACAGAACTGTCAACAACTTTATCTGTTAGCAATGAGGACATTTTGGACTTTATGGTCACAAGCAGCTCAAGTGCAATTGTGACGCTGGAGAGTGATGAAGTGCACTTTTCAGATGTTACATTGAATTCCACTAAGGAGGCCGGTGATCAAAGACAGCAGGCATGTTGTCAAGAAGCAGATGCGGACAATAAGTTGAAAATATTGGGACCCTTCACTAGCTTCTTTGCCAGGTAATGGGATTTTGATACTTAAGAAAATTACAGCATTTATCAATTGGGTGATATGAGGCACTTAAGGGATTTTATGTTGAGGAGTTACACCTATAGCTCACAGTTCTAGCCTAGCTCCTTTGGGTATCAAATTACTCCCATCTTTCTGCTCTGCCTGTGTATGCTGAAACACTGCAGTAGGTGAAATTCCATGCTTTGTGGTTGGGATCCTCAGAAGCTTGAACTCAAACATAAAGTGAATGAATGTGGCACTCTTGTTTTCTACTGTGGTTAAAGGAAGGAAGCAAGAATGGTTCAGGGGAAAGGGCTCTGAACTGGAGCCCAGGAAACTTGGGTTTTCATTATGGCTCTGCTGTTGATTTTACTGTGTGACCTTGGGCAAGATACTAGACAGCAAGAGCCTTGGTTTAGACAAGCACCTGTCTGCAATGGTCTAGATCTGGGGTCTGCAACCTTTTCAAACCAAAAAGACAAACTAAATCAAAATTTGAAACAAGTGGTAAACAAAGAGCCGTATAATAATGTCCATTTGTATGACTGAAAATATACCATTTAATATTGTTGTCATAATAATTATAGCATAAATTAAACCTTGTATTCACAGACTTTATTTAATGGGACTTCTGCTGCTACATCTTTTTGCACAGTTCTTCAAAGTTTACATCATAACGGGCCAAATCCAGCTTCACGCAGGCATTTGGGTTGTCTTCTGTCACTCTTTAATGGCAGGGGGCTGGTCATGTGGGGGTTCAGGAGTCTAGGCTGGAGTGTGAGGGGATCATGGCAGGAGATTGGGATGTATGGTGGACTCCTGCCCTGAGCCTCTTATACCCCCACATTCCCCAACTCCTGCACCCTCCTGTGTGAGGGTGCAGGAGTTGGGGAATGTGGGGGTATAAGAGGCTAAGGGCAGGAGGTTCAGGTGTATGATGGGCTAAGGGTTGCGGGAGGCAGTGTTGGGTGCTGGGGCTCATTGACCAGGCTTCATTTTAAAATAAAGTAAAATATGTCCTGCTCAAAAGATTTCAACATTGTTTTTATTTATGGCAGGAGTGTGGAACCTTTTTTGGGTTGGGGACTACTCACCCACAGAAAAATCAGTTGGGGACCACACAAATGAGAAGCAAAAAAAAAAAAAAAAACTCCAACCTCCCCCAACCTTCACTGATGTGGCCCTCAACTGAAACACCTCACTTCCCTGGTGCTCCAGTCCCATAGTGGAGGGAAGGTCAGGGAGGATTGAGGTTCAAGGCCTCAGGCTCAATTCACTCTTCTGGGGTTCCAAGGTTAGTGGATTTTTGTGGCACGCCCCGCCCCGCCCCCAGCTCTGGGTTGGGGCCAAAAATGAGGCAATTAAGTGTGCAGGATAGGGCTGCCAGTGAATGGGATAGGGATAAGAGTGCAGGATCTGATAGGAAGGTAGGGTGTAGGATTGCCAGGTATCTGGTTTTCTATCAAAGTGGCGAGGAGTCCTGTGGCACCTTATAGGCTAACTGAAGTGAAGGAGCATAAGCTTTTGTGGGCAAAGACCCACTTCATTTGGCGAAGTGGGTCTTTGCCCACGAAAGCTTATGCTCCTTCACTTGAGTTAGTCTATAAGATGCCACAGGACTCCTCGCCGCTTTTGCAGATTCGGACTAAAACGGCTACCCCTCTGATACTTGGCTTTTTACCAGACAGTCCGGTTTTTGGGCCCTCTGTCCGGTAGAAAAATTCAGAAAATACCGGACATATGCAATGTCTGGTGTATTCTGATTTTCCGGCTGGGCGCCGGACGAAAGCCTGGCCGGGGCGGGAGAGCAACTGGGAGGCGGGCCATGATTGGTGCTGGGAGCCCTGTGGCCGTGTGCAAAAGCCGGGCAGGACTGGGGCAGTAGCTGGAACTCCTAGCCACTCCCCCCACCTGGTTTCTGCACACAACTAGAGGCTCCCAGTGCCAATCGTGGCCCCACCTCCCACCTGGGAGCCTCTGGGTTACATGCAGAAGCAGGGCGGGAGGAGTGGCTCCCAGCTACTCCCTCTGCCCCTGCCCGGCTTCTAGTAACTAGAGGGAGTGCCTGCCGAGGGCGCAGCCTGTCGGACTCCAGCTGTGGTCAGTTGCTGTGCATGCATGCACGCGCACACACACGCACGCTCACTCACCCGCCATCTCTGCTTCCCGGCCAGCCTCGCAGCCTCCGACCCCCCCACCCTTATTCCTCCCAACCAGCCCCGCCCCTCTCCTGGCCGGTCCTTCCACCCTGCCCATGATCAAGTGTGTCTGGTATTTGGGGGGGTGTCTTCCTGGTAACCCTAGTAGGGTGTAAGAGGGGTGAGGGTGCGAGGTCTGGCCAGTGGCTCAGGGCAGGGGTGTATCTGGCCACTAGGGTGTCTTGTCAGGGAGCAGAAGGCAGGGGGGATGTTGGCTGGAGGTCGGGGGCATCTGGCAGGGGATTTTGGTGAGGGGGGCTGGAGGCAAGGGGTGTCTAGACAGGTGCAGGGGGTGTCTGGTTGGGGGCAGGGGCGATTTTGGCCAGGGGGTTGGGGACAGGCTGTCTGGCAGGGGGTGAGGGAGGGTCTGGACATGAGGATATCATAGAATAATAGGACTGGAAGGGACCTCAAGAGGTCATCGAGTCCAGCCCCCCGCCCTCAAGGCAGGACCAAGCTCCACCTACACCATCCCTGACAGATGTCTATCTAACCTGTTCTTAAATATCTCCAAAGAGGGAGATTCCACCACCTCCCTTGGCAATTTATTCCAATATTTGACCACCCTGACAGTAAGGAATTTTTTCCTAATGTCCAATCTAAACCTCCCCTGCTGCACTTTAAGCCCATTACTCCTTGTCCTGTCCTCAGAAACCAAGAGGAACAAATTTTCTCCTTCCTCCTTGTGACACCCTTTTAGATATTTGAAAACCGCTATTATGTCCCCCCTTAATCTTCTTTTTTCCAAACTAAACAAGCCCAGTTCATGAAGCCTGGCTTCATAGGTCATGTTCTCTAGACCTTTAATCATTCTTGTCGCTCTTCTCTGTACCCTTTCCAATTTCTCCACATCTTTCTTGAAATGTGGCGCCCAGAACTGGACACAGTACTCCAGCTGAGGCCTAACTAGTGCAGAGTAGAGCGGCAGAATGACTTCACGAGTTTTGCTTACAACACACCTGTTGATACAAGCTAGAATCATATTTGCTTTTTTGGCAACAGCATCACACTATTGACTCATATTCAACTTGTGGTCCACTATGACCCCTAGATCCCTTTCCGCCATGCTCCTTCCTAGGCAGTCGCTTCCCATCTTGTATGTATGGAACTGATTGTTCCTTCCTAAGTGGAGCACTTTGCATTTCTCTTTATTAAACCTCATCCTGTTTACCTCTGACCATTTCTCTAACTTGCTAAGGTCATTTTGAATTATGTCCCTATCCTCCAAAGAAGTCGCAACCCCACCCAGTTTGGTATCATCTGCAAACTTAATAAGCGTACTCTCTATCCCAATATCTACATCATTGATGAAGATATTGAACAGTACGGGTCCCAAAACAGACCCTTGAGGAACTGCACTTGTTATCCCTTTCCAGCAGGATTTAGAACCGTTAACAACAACTCTCTGACTACGGTTATCCAGCCAATTATGCACCCACCTTATCGTGTCCCTATCTAAGTTATATTTGCCTAGTTTATCGATAAGAATATCATGCGAGACCGTATCAAGTGCCTTACTAAAGTCTAGATATGACATCCACCGCTTCTCCCTTATCCACAAGGCTCGTTATCTTATCAAAGAAAGCTATCAGATTAGTTTGGCATGACTTGTTCTTCACAAACCCATGCTGGCTATTCCCTATCACTTTATTACCTTCCAAGTGTTTGCATAGGATTTCCTTAATTACCTGCTCCATTATCTTCCCTGGGACAGACGTTAAACTGACCGGTCTGTAGTTTCCTGGGTTGTTCTTATTCCCCTTTTTATAGATGGGCACAATATTTGCCCTTTTCCAGTCTTCTGGAATCTCCCCTGTCTGCCATGATTTTTCAAAGATCATAGCTAAAGGCTCAGATACCTCCTCTATCAGCTCCTTGAGTATCCTGGGATGCATTTCATCAGGACCTGGTGACTTGCTGACATCTAACTTTCCTAAGTGACTTTTAACTTGTTCTTTGTAAATCCTATCTTCTAAACCTACCCTCTCTCTGCTTGTATTCACTACGTTAGGCACACCTCCAGACTTCTCGGTGAAGACCGAAACAAAGAAGTCATTGAGCATCTCCGCCATTTCCAAGTTTCCTGTTACTGCTTCTCCCTCCTCACTAAGCAGTGGGCCTACCCTGTCCTTGGTCTTCCTCTTGCTTTTAATGTATTTATAAAAAGTCTTCTTGTTTCCCTTTATGCCTGTAGCTAGTTTGATCTCATTTTGTGCCTTTGCCTTTCTAATCTTGCCCCTGCATTCCCGTGTTGCTTGCCTATATTCATCCTTTGTTAGTTGTCCTAGTTTCCATTTTTTATAGGACTCCTTTTTTATTTTGAGATCGTGCAAGATCTCCTTGTTAAGCCAAGCTGGTCTTTTGCCATATTTTCTATCTTTCCTACACAGCGGAATTGTTTGCTTTTGGGCCCTTAACAACGTCCCTTTGAAATACTTCCAACTCTCCTCAGTTGTTTTTCCCTTCAGTCTTGCTTCCCATGGGACCTTACCTACAAGTTCTCTGAGCTTATCAAAATCTGCCTTCCTGAAATCCATTACCTCAATTGTGCTGGTCTCCCTTCTACCTTTCCTTAAGATCATGAACTCTATTATTTCGTGATCACTGTCCCCTATACTGTCTTCCACTTTCAAGTTCTCAACTAGTTCCTCCCTATTTGTTAAAACCAAATCCAGAACAGCTTCTCCTCTGGTAGCTTTTTCAACCTTCTGAAACAGAAAGTTGTCTCCAATGCAGTCCAGAAACTTATTGGATAGCCTGTGCCTCGCTGTGTTAGTTTCCCAACAAATGTCTGGATAGTTGAAGTCCCCCATCACCACCAAATCTTGGGCTTTGGATAGTTTTGTTAATTGTTTAAAAAAGGCCTCATCCACCTCTTCCACCTGGCTAGGTGGCCTGTAGTAGACTCCTAGCATGATATCACCCTCGTTTTTTACCCCCTTTTAGCTTAACCCAGAGACTCTGTACACAGCTATCTCCTACATTCATCTCCACTTCAGTCCAAGTGTGTACATTTTTAATATACAAGGCAACCCCTCCTCCCTTTTTTCCCTGTCTGTCCTTCCTGAGCAAGCCGTGTCCTTCCATACCAACATTCCAATCATGCGTCCCATCCCACCAGGTTTCTGTAATACCAATGATATCATAGTTGTATTTATTGGTTAGCAATTCCAGTTCTTCCTGCTTATTACCCATACTTCTCGCATTTGTATATAGGCATCTAAGATATTGATTTGATCTTGCCTCCCTGTTGTGCCCTGACCCTCCTTTCTCCTTGCCATTATAGGCCGTAGTCCCCCCCCATTTCCAACCCATCTCCCAGTCCCGCACATGCAGCACTTACCTGTGGACTTTGCTCACCTGCCCCCAACAAACCTAGTTTAAAGCCCTCCTCACAAGGTTAGCCAGTCTGTGTCCAAACAAGGCCTTCCCGCTCCTAGAAAGGTGAACTCCATCTCCGCCAAGCAGTCCTTCCTGGAAGAGCACCCCGTAGTCAAGGAAGCCGAAGCCCTCCTGGCGACACCATCGTCGCAGCCAGGCATTCACCTCCAGGATGCACCTCTCTCTGCCCGGGCCCCTACCTTTGACAGGAAGGATAGAAGAGAATACCACCTGCGCTCCAAACTCCTTCACCCGTACTCCCAAAGCCCTGTAGTCACACTTGATCCGCTCAGTGTCACACCTGGCAGTATCATTTGTGCCCACGTGGATGAGTAGCATGGGGTAGTAGTCAGAGGGCCGGATAATCCTCGACAATGCCTCCGTAACATCTCGGATACGGGCCTCTGGCAGACAGCATACCTCTCGAGATGAGCTGTCAGGGCGACAGATGGGTGCCTCCGTTCCCCTCAGAAGAGAGTCTCCAACCACCACTACCCTACGTTTCCTCCTCGCAGTGGTGGCAGGAGACTGCTCAACCTTGGTGGTGCAAGGCCTGGTCTCCTCCACTGTGGGGGGTGACTCCTTGTCTCCTGCTGAAAGTAAAGTGTAATGGTTATGTAACACAGTGGGAGGGTTAGGAGCAGGGGTGGAAGGGTTAGGAGCATGGGGGCTTGTTTTTCACAGCATGGCAGGCATCCTGTAACACGCCTTCTGGAAGCCTCTGGGAAGGGTTGGCAGGGGAGGCTGGCAGGAGATGTGTCTCGAGGGAAGGAAATGTCAATACTGTACACAGGGAGCCATCTTTGTTCTTTGTTCCCCCACATTGAGGGGAAGGAAAACATTGTTGCATGGAGCCACGTTTAGCTCTGCTTGTTCCCCGCATGCTGGGTCCAGTGCGGAGCCTTGGGGCTTTCTTCCCTAGCCTCTCCCTGTAGGAAGCTGCACTGGCATTTGAGTGTTGTGGGGGCCAAAGGCTGTAGCATCAACGTGGGCTCCCTGCTCTGGGGAGAACTTGGGGGTCTGAGCTGGGGCTCCTGAAGAGTCATATCTGGCTTGTGAATGATAGGTTGCCAACCCCTGGTCTAGATGGTGCTTGATCTTGCCATGAGTGCAGGGGGCTGGATCCTCTTCCTTTCTCTCCTCTCCCCCCCCCCCCCCCCCCAGGTCCCTTCCAATCCTAGCTGCCAAATTAAGATACTTTTGTAAAGCCCACTATTGTAAAGCATTTGGAGGTCTTTGAATGGAAAATGTTCTACTAATGTTCAATATTATAATGTAAAGACATTCCACTTAAACTCTGAGCCACTTTATTTTGTTTGATTTAAGGTCATCAGCTTACTTCTCTCTCTCTTTCTCGTTCTCGTTCCTCTTTTCTCCCCTGTCCCTTGGTTATTTTAAGTAAAAGTCATAAGCTTTCATGGATTGTTGATTATTTCCTGTGACCTGTCCATGACTTTTTTTAACTAAAAATAACCATGGCACAATCTTAAACTTTATTACCAAATGATATTTAGACAACTTATTTTTCTACAAAGATTAGAAACAATACTGTTGACTACCTTGTTTGCTTGTATCCATAATGGGAAAATGTGGAGACCAGAGTTAGAACGTGGAACTTGAGCTCTTAATTATTGAAATTGTTAACATCTGTTCAGCACTGAAGCAGTTTACGTTTCTGAAAGTCTGCTGATTTCCTACACTAAAAATAACGTATTTAGATTAATACAGTATTTATCTCAAACAAACATAATGTGCCATCCAAAACAATATTTGTTTGAGGTATATGAGTTAAGATGATTTTTGGAGCAAGGTATCCAATATGTTGTAGAATTCAAAGCAGTAACTGATTAGACGTTCTCTGAGTTCTACAGTTTGGCTATAAAAACCCCTGTTTGGCCTCTCTGATTATTTCAGTGAACCACTTTTCTTTGTTTAAATGTTTCCATTTTCTATAAGGAAAGACTGATAAAACACTGGCATAACAATCATTCCTGGTACTTCTGAGTGTCTTAATTGGGGGGGGGGGGGAAGGGAATAATTGTTTATGTGGAATAATTAAACTAACTCTTAAAGATGTTTTCTAAGCTGTGATTTATCTTGTTTTTTCAAGTTGCAGTATACTTGAGTATGCCGCTGTGGGTATGGCTCATCAGTAATAGTTAAGCAGTTCTAGGCACAAAAGCTTTTGTGGACTTGTACCTACTGGTTGCCATGGAACCAGACTTAATTCAGGAACAAAAGGATAATTTGTACTTTAGAATCTATAGACCCAGAACTTTTGTCTTCATTCCTGTTCAGTATAGTTATGAGCCCAAGTGAATGCTGTAGCAAGCAAGTGAATTGCCTGTAGAGAGCATTGGCATGCTAAGATTTTGTTTGCAGATTTTTTTTTCTTTACAATTCATTGCCACCTCCACCCCCAGAAAAATTCCCAACAAAATAAAACAAGCATACCACTAGTGCGAATCCATTAATGGAAGTACTAGTGTAGGTTATTCTGCTACAAGTGTTGAAGTAATAGAAATACTTTAACCTTAAAAAGCATTGTCTAGAAGGCATTAGTGTGTCTGTGTTTATGGAAGCAGGGTTACTTGACTTAAATTAAAATCAGCAAGCAGGAAACCTTGGTTTAAATAATTATTTCACTGAAGAAAGTTGATTCTCTTTGGCTACTAACCAAGGTTCTCACTTAGTTTCTTTCGAAGTGGGAGTTCATAGATTGAAGGAAGAAAACAAGCTTTCCTTCTTTTCAGCTCTCACTCAATTTCTCAAATTAGAACAAACTAATTTTTGAACTGAACTCATGGTGAAGAAACTGAAATTTAACAAATGTTCTCTGTACATCTGCAGATGAGGCTACTGCTATCAGGTGGTTTAGCATTTAAGCAAATTCTGGATCCACATGTTTAGCCATTAACTTTCACCAGTTAAATGGTCTGACTTTATTGAAAACATTTTGACAGCAAAAATTACTGCTTAAATATTTATCTTGAAATTAAAAGGTTTACCGGGTGTTGCTTGGGTCCCTCAGGGCAGGGATTGGGATGGGGGTGGTGGTGCAGGAGGCAGGGTAGGGAGTTGTGGGTGTGGGTGGGTAAGAGACTTACGTTTGGGGTAAGAAGAGGGCTCAGTCAGGGACTTGGAGGTGTCAGTCGGTTCAGAGGGTTGGGAAGTATTGGAGGGGGCTAAGCGGAGAAATATGGGGGTGCAGGAGTCAAAGAAGGAAGTTGGGGGGCTCACTGCAGGGGCTGGCGATATATGGGGTATAGGAGTTAATGTAGAGGTTTGGGGGAAATGGGGGAGCTTAGGGTAAGGGTTTTTTCCATTCATGAACAGAGTGAGTTTTGTCTTGTGCACTGTGATGGGGCAGGCAAGCCCCGCACTCTGGCGGACAGCCGGGGAGAGCTGCGCTGGTCGGGATGAGCAGGCATCCCAGGTTGCCTGGGCAACGGGGCAGGCAAGCCCTGCACTCTAGCGGACAGCCGGGGAGAGCTGCTCAGGCTGGGACGCACAGGTGTCCCGGGTTTCCCAGAGACCCCCGCGAGGGGAAGAATGGTGGAAGGGGGAGGAGCTAGGCACAGCATGGGGCGCTCGATGGCCAAGTGAACTTTAAAAATGGCAGCCCCCGTGCCCAGAGGAGGGTGGTGAGTCTCAGTGGTGACGGCTCTCAGGAGGGTGGGGGAGCTGACCGTGAAGGCTCAGGATTAGGACCGGAGTGGCAGAGCTTTGGGACCGGCAGCGGGGAAGATGCCCCAGCAAACTGCAACCCCTGACGACCGTGGATCTGTGAGCCTGAGCCAGGATCCGGAGGACTCGCAGGAGAGTGGGGGGGAATGGACCGAGGACCCATCGTGGGGGTAAGAGGAACCGTTGACGGGATAGGAAGTGGCTCGGAGCAGGGCTTGACGTGGGTTGACGTGTTACGGGTGGTCACCTCGTCAACCGATATGGAGAGGAGAGCATTATAATCCCTCCCCAGGGCTCCGGGCTGGAAACCGGTAGAGAGGGTGGGCCCGGGTCCTCTTACCCCAACGTAATCCCCAAGAGGAAAAAGGCCCTCTCTTCGGGTGCGGTTATACACGAGTGGAGGGGAAATTATATAACGGATACAAGAGATACTGTGAGAACCCCAAACAAAGGGGAAGGAGCCTTCCTCATTGCGAGGGGGACTACAGAAAAGCGGGGGGGACCTCCTCAGATATGAGGGAATCCCCCTACATGCACCAATATTAAGGTCATGTGTGATTGTTCGGCTGTGTGCCACTGTGGCACCATCAGTCACTAAAAAATAAGTAAATAAATATGTAACTGTTATGGAAGAAATAATACTAAAACAAGAGATAATTAACAAGGTGCATGACTTTAAATATTCGTTTAATATGTGATCAAAAAGAAAATTAATACTTTCAAAATTTGGTACCTCAGGAGTAGCCACCACAGGTGGCCCTGGCTGCAGCTCTAAAAAGTATATATTGTGTCTATCAGTTTGTTCTGTTTTACCTTCCACATACCTGTAGAATTGCTAGAGTCCACACTTCATGTGTCAGTGAGACTGAATTTGATGGGATAGGACAGATTGGTATTCAAACTCTGACAACATTTTACAGAGTTTGATCTATTTTTCAAATTCATGATAGGTCAAATATGCTTCTTGAGCCACTGAGTTTCTACTCAGGTCTCTGTTTCATCCTGTATTTCTTTTATGTCCATGAGTTTCATTTCTTGAAAGTTGTCTGTAAGGACTGGCAGCTCTTGCAGATTTCAATGGCTCCAATCCAAGCAAGTGTCAGATGATTTTTCTGTTAATTACTTGTATAAGTTAGGTAGCTTTACTCTACACCTTTTGTTATAAGCCTCTTATCTGTGTGTGGGGACAGATGTTGTCCTGCAGGATCTTCAAATCAGTGACACCCCCGACGTCCCCCCGAATTCCAGTTCCAGCTCTGGCACATGGAGCCCTGCCCTGAGAGCAGCTGGGCAGCTACCATGTGGCCCTGGCCCCATCTCTGGCCCCGAAGAAAGGCTGGAGCTGGAGCCAGGTCTGCATGGTGGCTGCTTCCAGGGGGCAGGCTGTATAACGGCTGCCAGAGCTAGAGCCCGGGCTGTGGTGCAGCTGCTCCTGGGGCCAGGGCTAAGGCCATGCTACTTCCTGGCTCCTGAAGCAGCCACCCACTACACGACCTGCCCTGGGAATAGCCTGGCAGCTCCCTGGAGCTGGGGCCAGAGCTGCATGGTGACTGCCCAGCTACTCCCGGGGCAGTTCCGTGTGGCTGGCGGCTGCCCCATGGGTTGGAGTCCAGGTTGTAGTGCAGCTGCTCTTGGGGCTAGGACCACAGTATGCCCCAACCCCTGAAGCAGCTGCACCACAGCTTGGCCCCAGATCTGGCGGCCGCCTACCATGCAGCTTGCCCCATGAGCAGCTGGGGCCAGGGCCATGTGGTAACTTCCCAATTGCTCCTGTGGCTTGCCTTGGCTGCAGTTCCAGCCCTGGGAAAGGGCTGATGGTGGGGCCAGAGCTGCGTGGTGACTGTCTAGCTGCTCCTGGGGTGGGCTCCGTGGCAAGAGGCTGTCCCTTGTGCTGGGGTGGGAGCTGGTGTGCTAGGTTCACCTCCGGCACACGGGGCAACTGTCCGCCAGGCATCCCTACCCCAGGAGCAGCTGAGCAGCCACCATACATCACTGGCCCCCCATTCTCCCAGCTTACCCTCCACAGCCAAGGAAGATGAGTGGTACTGTGCAGCTTTGCTGAGGAGGTGGGTGAAATTAAAATTCTTTGTGCACACCTGTGCAGGTGTGCACCCTAAAGGGAACTTAGGTGAGAGGCAGTGTTTCCACCCAGGAGTGGAGTGAGTTTTTTGTCTTATGCACTTGTTCGGGAGTGTGCTACCATGGCATCCACCATTAACTAACAAATATCTTAGATACATAAATATTTTTAAAATGTTCTTGAAGAAAGAATACTAAAACGATAATAAAAAGGTGCATGACTTTAAATATTGGCCTCAGTCATAGACACTGTCTCTTCTGCACTAAGTGCACTTTAGGAGATGAGGGAGAAGCAAAAGTGAATGAACTTTTATGAAATCCTTGGGCCAGCCACGGACAAGGCAAATCCCTAGGGCAACAGAGAGTAACCCAAGTGCTAACTGAATTTGTGCTTGTCAGCCTACAGCTCCTAAGAGCTGTTAGAGCAGTTGGGAATTTCTGGGAAAACACACTCTCTCTTATACTGCCTCCACACAATCAAGAGGCAACCCACCATGCTGGAGTGATTCTAAACAGGCTGGTTAAACTTTGCCGGAGTACTGCAAAGCATAGCACAAACGAATCTGGCCGTGTGTGTGTGTGTGTGTGTGTGTGTTCTTTAAAAAAAAAAAAAAATGTATAACCCTAAGCAGGCTCTGACCTATTTTCAGTATTTCCTATTCTTCACACAGAATTAATACTACAGCTTGAGCCTCCTAAATCTAAGACTCTCTGGTCCAGCAGAGCAGAGGACCCTGGTGCCCAGGAGTGCAAGCTGGTTGGGAGTCCAGTGGCAGGAGACCCTTACCATCAGGGATTGGAGAGCCCCATCCCAGAGAGCCCCAGCTGAGTGGTGCAGCTGTGGAGACCCAACCTGGTGCACAAGCAGCAGGGCAGCTATGGAACCCTAGCCATAGGAAGTCCTGACCTGGTGTGGCAGCAGTGGGGCAGCTGTGGAACCCTGTCTCTGGGAAGCCCCGACTGGCAGGACGGAAGAGGGGCAGCCGCAGAGCGCCATCCCCAGGAAGCCTCAGCCAGGAGGGACAGAAGCAGAGCTGTGGCTGCTGAGGAGCTCCATCCCTGGAGAGCCCCAGCCAGCTGGCAGAAGCAGGCCAGAGCCAAGCAAATGTCCTAGAGCAGCAGGGCTGGAGCAGAGCCAACCCAGGGGAGGGGCAGTGTCCTGATGGAAGGGAACCTCTCCGATCTGGCGCATTCCCTTGTTTGGGACTGGTGAGGTCCTGAGGGTCCTGGGCCAGGGAGGCCAACCTGAATTATATACGATAGAGTTCCACCATTGCTCTGAACGTTGAATAAACATTGATATCAGAGCAGTTACAATCAATATGGATAGACCAGCAACATGTGGAGAGCCAGAAGGGTGTAGTTGGCAGGGAGCTCTGAGAGCTGGAGGGCAGTGGGGGAGAGGGAAGGGGTGTGTGGGGGAGGGGGGAGGAAGCAGGTGGCTCTGGCACCAGGAGAAGCAACACTGCAGCCCTGGCTCCAGCTCTGGCAGCTGCCTGACCTGGGAGTAGCCAGGCAGCTACCACACAGCCCTGGCCCCAGCTCCAGCCCTTCCACAGGGCTGAAGCTGCACTGGAGTTGGGGCTGTCGTGCGCCTCCCTCCACTCTCCCACCAAGCCACCTCTGCCACTTACCTTCCACATCCAGTAGGAAGGTGAGTGCTGCTGTGTGAGGCTCTGTTAAGGAGGTGGACAGGATTAAAATTCTTTTTGTGCCTACTCAGGCGTGGTGTGCACTATATAGGAAACTTAGGTAAGAGGTGCAGGAGCCAGGGCAGGGGCCGACTGGCAGCTGCTCCCTGGGTGTGTCCCGGGGCCCCTGAGGTCATTGTTGGGTATAACTATCCCTTCTCTCAGAGCACTCCCTTTAAGTTTGATGAGAAACAATCAAATTCCAGGCACTCCCCATTATCCTGACACAACCACACTGTGACCTTGCTTTATAAGAGGAAGATGCATATCAAATTTGGTGGTCCTGGCTCTTACCATTTAGGAGGAGTTCTTGAACAGTCTCACAGACGGAGGCACAGACAGACACACACGCATGCAATCTCTCTCTCTCAAATATATAGTAGATTTTAATGGGAATTTTTTTTGCATTAACAGTTGTAATTTCAAAATCACTTTACAAAAGTTTGTTTTCATAGTTACATTGGTAGTTACATCTTTTAAAAAGGACATTTTTATCCACCCTTGTTGAAAGCAAAACTGACACCATCAGTATCCCCTGAAAGACACATATTTTGCAGCAAAGGACTATGTTGTGTCTCAGAGGTAACTTCTGGTATTGAGTGATGATACAACCAGGAATGCAGTCAATTTAGTATAGAAGCTAAATGATCTATTATTCCATTCCTTAACTAATGGTAGCTTTCAAGTGGCTCAGACCAGCAAAAACCTTTTGAACTTTCATCTGGTTCAACTGAAAGAGTCATGGAAAGCCTATTTTACTGGTTGGATTATAGACACTGTTCAGGGTTGGAATTTGTCTTTTAGAAGTTGAAATTGCCATTGTCTGAATGGCCTGACCTCTTTCACACAACATTCTTGTGCACTATTTGTCCACTTCCCAGATAGCTCAGTCATATTTTCCAAACCCTTAATACTGTGCGTGATGCCTTTAAAGGCACTTAGACACACAGTTCCTTTAATTTTTTTTGGGGGGGGGGATAACTATATTTAATGAACCTGCAGCATTTTTAAACCTTAGAGGAACTACCTTAGTGACACTTTTTGGTCCTGGAAAAAATCAACCTTATAGCAAGGAATTTTGCACTGGTGTGTTAATGCCACCCAAATACAAACTTTTTTTTAATGGTAGCCACCCTATTGAAGTGTGAAATTCCTCCTAGAACAAGCCAAAAAATAGTGTAATCTAACTTGTTCTTGAGAGAGGGGGGTGAGCTGCTTGCAAATATAGCCACACAAATTGATGCAGGGGAAAAAGTTCTGCCAAAAAACAAAGTAAGTGAAATTAGTTACTATACCTGAAGTAGGCATCTCCCTTTACCACCTTCTCCCCTCCAATCAAAAAACCCACCCTTTCAGACAGAAGTGAGTTTTTTGAAGTTCCACTTTGGAAACACTGACTAAAGTAAATTGCCCTAAAAAAGGAACACAGGTTAAGAATATTGTCCTGTAGGTAGTCCTCATATAGAAAGGGGAGTCAGTGGCTCTTCTCTTCCTTCCAATGTCATGAATGATGGGAGGGAAAATATAAATTAATAATACGATGCTACATGTGAAAGTGTGCTTAATTCATAAGTGTACTCATGTGCTTAACTAGTTTTCTGAGTCAGAGTCTTTATTTTGAGCACTGGCATCCAGGTCCAGCTTTCCATGTGCTGTCTGTATGAGGCTGTTCACATTAGTCTTTGCTCTCTGTTTGAGTATGCTGTGCTGGGAACTCCTCTGTGGAGTTTGACTTTTTCTCTGCGTTTGCTTCTGTAGAAGTAGGAGCCAAACCCTCAGTAGTGTGAGCCAATACATTCTTCCACAAGGGCGTGGTAGGCTTTTTTTTTTTTAATCCAGGTGTTCAAGGACACTTGATAAGGAACTAAAATCTGTATGAAGTTCTTGGGAGAGAGCAGGCACCACAGAACTTTTCCTTGCTGCCAAGGTGTGTCTTAACTTTTCCATCTTCTCCCCCTCCCCCAAGAAAGGATCATTTGGTGTGTTTTCTTTTAGAAAGATGGATCTGGATCGGACCTGGATGCCGTACATGTAATCCAAGTCTAGTCAACACATTTATGACTGGTCTGTTACTGCTTTACTTCAGTCATTGTCCTTTTAATCCTAGAGAACGGGGAGAGAGCATGCTAGTCCTTATTTTATTATTCCCAATGCAAAATACCTGGTTGTAGCCACCTGAAAAAGAATTGCTCTAATTTGCAATCGAGGAGGAAAATAGATGGGTTTGTTGATAGTGGGCTTGAGGATATGAGTAATGATTGGCACTTTGGACTAAACACCGAAACTGTTAGATTGTTTCTTGCATATTGGGATGATTGGCTTTGACTGGAATAGGGATGTGGACAACTAGCATTTGCTTATTGGATAGTTGACACACTAGTCGACTAGTCATTCCCCCTTTTCTCAAAAAGAAATGCATGATCATACCACTATCATATTTCCTAAATGTTATCAGGGGAAAAGTAAGGCCTTCCCAATTGTATCAGTAAAGCAAAACTCTTTTTATTCTCTTTTCATAGTTTCAAGAAAGCAAGAGAGAGTATTAAAAACAAAACAAAAAACCCCCTTTTTAAAGCTAATTAGTACAGTGAACTTTTCCATGAGATTGACACATACTGCATGACTTAGTTCCAGACTAGGTATGTTAAATTTAGAAAAATTGGCTAAACAAATAGTCGATGCAATTTGCATTGACTATTCGATTAGTCGATAAGGACACCTCTGCCTTTGAAGTGTAGCAACAAAAATCTCTAAATAAATGAATGAACCTTTATCTTTTTTAATCTGTCCCTTACTCATCTATTATATATTTTTGAAGAGTTTGTGGATTTGTTTATGCAAAATAAAGTCATACTTCTCAATTACCTACGAATGTCAAACGATCCTGTCACTGAAAATTATTGAATGCACTCCTTTTTTATGCCAGCATATGTTGGGTGAAAGATTTAAATAATTATTTTTGGTTTTCATTGGAAAAAAATCATGACTATTATGATTAGAATTCATAAAAATATTTGCTAACAAAATTAAGATCATTTTAGTGCAAAGAGGCTTTTTACTGCTACAAATCACAAAATTCAAATTAGTTATGGGAAGATTAATAGAAGCTTTAAGTTTCTGATTCAAATTTACTATGTATGGTATTTATTAAATAAAATGTTTTGAAGTTGAAATGCTACAAATTTAAAACTGTTCTTTTACTTCTCTTTTGCAAACACACTAATAAACATTTCTATTACATATATTCAATTTCTTGAACTTTCCTATAAGTGTAATCTATGCAAAGTGACTTTGCCTGGTCAATGACAGGCTTCACCTGCTGACTGTTTATATTTCCAGTAGTGTCTATTTCCAGAGGTCCCAATCAGGACTGGTATCCCCTGATACTATGAGAAAAGTCCCTGCTCTACAGTGTTTAAAATCCTGTTTGAGAAGACACAAGTGGGTGAAGGACAAGGGGAGGGAAGAAGCAGGAGGAGAATGCTTGTAAGATTTTGTAGTTAAACAGTTTAATAGTATGCAAAGCTGGAATGTTCAAACCATACTTTTTTTCCTGTTCATATTCTATCTTTAAGTGAATACATATATAATTTTATTATAGAGGATTGCTGGGAGGAGTAAGAAGATGATTAACATAATCAAGGGTGAAGTTATGAAGGACAATAGGAACAGAAAGCAGTGTGAAGGAGACGAAATAAAAATTGTAGCTGGAGGGCTCCAAAGTGTGAATTCCATAAATTTTCATTAAACCTTTAATGAAGCAGATGTGGGCTCCAGGACTTTTTAACCTTATTTGCTTTTGTGTGTATGGGGCGGGGGTGGTGGCGTCTGCTGAAACCTGTTGACCCCAGTTGGGTTCCTCCTGGCTCCAGTGAGGAAGGGCATATATACTATCTAAATTTGCCTTGCTGCTAGGTGGCTTTCCCACTTTCCCCAGAGCCCTATCTACTGGTAGCGATATGGGAACAGCACAGGAAGGTGACAGGTAATGGAGGATTTTTTTCAGTTAACATAATTTGGTAGCAAGGGAGAGACTAAAATTAGCAATTTTTAAAATAGTTATGGACTGCAGAACTTGATATCAAGTGTGAGAGACAGGTACTCTTACTTGTTTGTGGGCAGAGATTCAGGTCTGGTCTACACTAACAGAGGAGATGAATCTGTTACACAACTTCAGTGACATGAGTAATGTAGCTGAAGTTGACATTGAGATCTATTTATACGGCAGTGAAGACACTGGTATTGATGGGGGATGCTCTCCTGTCGATTCTCCTTGTCTCTCATTGAGGTAGAGTATAGATGCAGTACAATTGACTACAACTGGATCAGTCGTTGCCCATCAATCCATCCGATAGTATAGACATACCCTCTGTCTTGACGGTTGATTTTTTTAGAATTTGAGCAAATTAGTGATCTGTATGCTTGTATTAAGGTCTGAGTTACTGCAAGCTGATTCAAAGAATCAAAGGGCAGTGCTTTTCCTTTCCTGGTATTTCTTATCGCAGAAAAACAAAACAAACTAAATAACTTGAATAACTTAAAATCCTGTTCACTATTTTCAGCAAGTCTCTTTTTTCTTGCAAAGTTGTTGGGATTATCATTAATCAATACTTAGCTGTAATAAAGATTGCTGAAAGTGGGTGGAAGGTCATTTGCAATATTGTTAAATTGCTAGGCAAAAGTATGACCTTTGTCATGTGGCCTATTCTGCACTAGATGTTGAAGTTAAATTATCAAAAATAATTTTAGTTCATGTTCCTCCTGTGCAGATTTTAGACAATTGTACTATGTAATTTGAATGATAGTGTGTTTATTGCTGATTTAGCTTCTTACTTACTAAAACTCTTTTGAGAGGCTACTTTGGGAAGGGGTAGGGAGAAAGGTGCTCCACTCTGCTGGCAAGAAACTCTACTTTAATTGGTTACCAGCATAAATAAATGGAATAGATTGGTTGAAATGCCTGTAATTTTTTCAGATGGTTTTTATTCTTTGATAACTGAAAGTGTGCATAATTTCATATATATATTTCTGATTCTTCAATATTTTCTTTCAGTTCAAAAATACAGTGCGGTGAGTGAGATGTTTAGTACAATAATGGTCACTAACACCAGATCACAGGAAAGCAAATATACATTGCCTTGCCAACCCTCCTCTTTCTGGCGGATTTCACGGCCAGAGTGCGTGATAGCTACACTCGCTAATAATCTTTCTCCCCTCCCTCCCCCGCCTCTCACTGGGCTGGCGGGAGAAGGGTGTAGGAGTGAGTTGGGGGCAAGGTGTCTGGTCAGCAAGGAGGGAGTAGGAAGGGGCTGGAGGTGCGGGATCTCAGTGGAAAATGTGAGTGAGGGGGCTGGTGGTGTGGGGTCTCAGCAGAAGGGATGTGGGAGGGGGCTGGGGGAGCAGTGTCTTGCAGGACAGTGAGTGAGTAGGGTGAGGAGTCTCAGCAGGGTGCTGAGTGAGCAGGCTGGGAGTGTGGGGGTCTCAGTGGAGGGGATGTGTGGGGGGGTTGAGGGTGCACAGTCTCTGCAGGGCAGGTGAGTGAGCGGGCTGTGGGTGTGGGATCTCGGCAGGGCAGTGAGTGAGTGGATTGGGGCCACGCTAGGAGCTCGCATTGGTATTCCAGCCTTGCCCCCATGCCAAAACCCCATGCCCCCATTCCTCTCACTTACTGCCTCGCCAAGCAGCAGGAAAAGTCTCCTTGAAGCATGTCCTTGTGCTGCTATTCCCCCAGCTGGGAGAGGCAAGGGAAGCAGTAGTACGCAGGGAGCCTTGGGGCTCCCTTCTTGCAGGAAGCCAGCACTGGCGCTCCAACCTCCGCCTCCCTCTCCCCCATGCAAGTTTGAAGCACTAGCACCAGTTTCCTGCAGGATGGGTGGGGAGAGAAAGGCCCGAGGTTCCCTCACGCTGCTGCTTCCCTTCCCCAGTTGGGGGGAACAGCAGCAAAAGGATGCGTTTCAAGGACGCTTTTCCTGCTGCTCAATATGGGGATGTGGGATCTCGACTGGGGTTTGTCTCTGAGGCTGGAGTACCAGTGCGTGCTCCCTGCTGCGAAGGGAGTGGGGTGGAGGCTGAGATGGAGCTGGTGAGTGAGGGGGCTGGGTCGAGAGGCAGGTGCGAGGAAGCTGCCAGCAGGGTGAGCGGGGAGTTTACTGCATCCCACCACTGTGGACCATGCTGCCCATAGGGCTCCCTCCATATTGGCTTCTCCTGTGAGGGATGTGGGCGGCACACAAGAGCCCTTTGTGGTGAAGCTGCTGGCCCGTGCTCAGGGCTTTTCCATGTTGTGCCTGCTGACAGTGGGCTGTGGCCAGGCTGGCTTTCCCCTACTTTCTGCAGCACTTTGAGCTCTCTTGGCTCCCCTAGCATCAGGGCACTGCGTACTTCAGCCAGCGCTCGTTGTCATGGGCCATACCTTACTGAGCCAGGGGCCCGCCTCACCACCGTTGCCTCCTCTTCCGGTATCGCAGCATCACTGAGTGAAATTTCTCTCACTCTTGTCTACACCCCCTTCCCCCACAGCCTGTTGGCCCTGATGTGAGATGACAGAATGATGTTATCACAGGACAATTTTTTTATATATAGAAAGAGATAATGACGAGGCATTACATGTGGTCAGGACATCGGTGTATAGTAGCTGCAGATATATGAACGGGGTGCTGCATCACAACCTAAACATTTACACCATCAGCTGTTACTATATCTTTCCCACATGATGTTCCCCTTGTCATGCTGACTTTTATTCATTTGCAACACCTCCATTCTCAATATATGGAGGTGTGCAAGACTCTAACTTTCCAATTATACATTTTTGTATTAAGACTTTAATATTCAATTCTTGGTGTTTTCTAAAGATGTAGTTCTATCATGTCTGGTCTGCAGGCTTTTATAGAGGAACATATCTTTTTATGGAGTTCTTTGGAAAAACATTGCAGAATATAGCTCCTATTTCCTTGTTAAGCAGCAAAAAAAATATTTTGGAACTAATTAGCTGCTGGTTATAATTAGCCATTATAAATGCTGGGGATGCCAACAAAACCAGCTATATAGCCAGGTTTTTTGAGTAAAATGTTTAAGGATTTGTTCTGGAATAATCAGCTTTCCAAGGTCAGTTGATATCATACAAGAATTAAGGGACTGATTATCTGCAAGGTGCCCTTTATTATCAGACTTCTTAAAGTTCTCTAATGGAAACATTTCTAACCTCTAGCCTTCACGTATTGTCAAATAGCACTTGTATAATAGGCTACATTGAATGCAGAAGGTGCTTACTGTTAGAAAAAAGGAATCTAATATGTCAAACTAAATTTGCCAGTTGTATTGTTGCATCCATGTGTCCTTTTACTACTCATCTGTGCAATGAACTTAAACTCTGAATTGCTCTTCATGGGACTAGATATTGAATAAATAAAAGTTGAGTCCTTACAAAGGATTCTTTTTCAAGGGTAATGTGAAGTGGTCAGAATGTGGGAGTGTCTTCTACAGTGGACCAAATGGTGTTGCTAAATAGAGGTGTAAGCGACTAGTCGACTACCCGATGACTACATGATAAGCATTTGCTTGAGTAGGAACTCGACTAGTTGCTTCCCTCCCTGCCTTTGCTGCCTCTATCAGAGAGAGGCAGCAAGGTGGGGAGTAGGATCTGGTGCTGGGGGAGCCAGCTTATGCAGTCCTGACTGCTGCTCCTTTCCCTTTGAAATGTACAAGAACTGTCTATGGCTCTTGTACATTTCAAAGAAACAGGCACAGAGGGGAATGTGTCAGTGGGGACTGCTTCGGTCCCACTCCTGTACATGTCAAAGTGAGAGGTGCAGCGGGATAGTGAGTGCCCCCCTTATCGACTAATGGAGTAGTTGATGGCAGTTCCATTGACTACTCAATTAGCTGATTAATCAAAATTTAACATCCCTGTTGCTAAATCGTCTTTGTTGAGGATGAGTTTATGCTTGTTGTCAGTTCTGTTATGATGGGATCCAAATTCTGAATCCTACCTGCTCTAACTTGCTGGAATGGTGCAGAATTTTAGGCACTGTTTGTGTTTGGACCTGTAAGCATGCACACCAGGTGTGGACTTCATGTTTGACATTCTGGTTGCAGTGGGGAACCTAAACCCAATGTCTTTGCCCTTTGCTTAGGTAGCAAGATAAATACAAACAGTACATATACCTATATACCATTGCCCTGCTTTGGAATTCCTCACCGCTAGGGATGTTAAATATCAGTTAATTGAATTGTCAATTAACCTCATGAAGTCTTATCAGTTAATAGACTATTCTATAGTCCCGGGAGGGGAGGGGGGAACAGCAGCCAGTGTGCTCCAGACCCATGCCCGAGAGCCCACTGCCACTCTGCGCTGCTCCCTCTGTATCAGAGGCAGTAGCACAGGATACCAGGTAGGAGCTGGTCTACAAGGAGTGCCGGTTTAAAAACCAGCTCCCTGTTGCTCCATGGACTGGCTGCCTGTTGCCCCATGCTGCTTCACCGATATAGAGGCAGCAGTGCAGGGTAGCAGTAGCTCCTGTCCGAGAGAGTAGTCTGAGCTCCTGGACCCTAAGCAAGCCAGAACTCAGCGCCAGGCTGTCTGCCCACCCAGTTCTTAATACATTTTAAATGCAGAGCCACACCCGGGGTGTGTCTCAGACCCGGCACAAGCCAAGACAGAGTCCTGCTAGCCTGCTAAAAAAAAATTTACTGGCAAGGCTGGGGGAAGGAATGCATGTAGTCTATAGCATTAACCTATAAGCCTTTACTTATCAGTTAATTGGCTACACCAGCGTTTCACAAACTGTGGGTTGCGACTCCCAGGGAGGTCGCAAGCAACTAAGAGGGGGGGGTCGCAGGACAGTCTGGTTTTTTGGGGTTTGGGGACAGTCTGATTTAAAAAAATTGAAAAAATACGGGACCTGTGCAATGTCCGGTATTTTCTAGTTTTCCGGCTGGGCGCACAACGGAAGCCTGGCGCGGGCGAGGGGAGTGGCTGGGAGGTGGGGCACGATCAGCGCGGATAGCCTCTGGTTGCATGTGATGCCTTGGGGAGGAGGGGAAGCCCTGTATGTGCTCCTGAGCTCTGGTCAAGCATGTGGTGGAGCCGCAGCCGAACTCACTTGTGCTTCACCGGGACTGTGTGCAGGACGGGCAGTGCCCTGGGATCTGCATATGCCCGGGTCAGTCGTCCTCCCCGCCAGCCAATTAACACTCCCCTCGACCCTCTCCCAGATGGCCGGTTCTCCCTCACTTCTCCTCCTGATCTTCCCCAGCCAGCCCCGCTGCCCTGCCAGCCCTGGTTCCGGTGGTAAGTTCTCCCCTCCGCCTCCCGATGTCCCCCGGCCAGCCCCGCTGCAGCCCGCCCCCCCTCCCCCCGCCACCAGCCCTGCTTCCCGCCAGCCAGTTCCCCCGCCCAGCCCCGCTGCCCCATATGACCTCCCATCTCCTCTGGCCAGCCCTGGTTCCGGCAGCCAGTTCTCCCTTCCTCCTCCCAATGTACCCCGGCCAGCCCCGCTGCAACCTCACCCCCCACCAGCCCTGCTTCCCGCTGGCCGGTACTTCTGCCCCATCTCTCCCAGCCAGCCCCGCTGTCCCCAACTCTCCCCTCCCCCCTCTAGCCGTGCTTCCCTCCAGCTGGTTCCCCCAGCCAGCCCCGCTGCCCCCAACGACCCTCCAGCCCCCACCAGCCCTGCTTCCGCTGGCCGGTTCTCCCCTTCTCCTCCCGATGTCCTCTGGCCAGCCCTGCTGCACCCAACCCCCCCCCCCTTACTTGTGGAGCAGTGGGGGAGGGGCGGTTTGCACAAATTCATTTAGAATTTTAGGGGGTTGCGGTATGACAAAGTTTGAGAACCCCTGGGCTTCACTACTGCATCCCTACTCACCACCCTGGAATGTTCTGTAGGTTTCTGCAGAGTCCTGCAGAGAGGGTTTGGGATCCTTGCCTAGCAGCTCATATCTTCTTTGCAGAATCAGGGAGCCTTTCTAGATCAGATAACTCTGCTCATTGAATTTCTTGGCTACAAAAGCATGCTCATCTCTTCTTTCCAGCCCAAAGCTTCCAATTTTCTCCTTGAATCTTCTTTCAAGTTTATTTCCTGCACTTTAGCTCATATAAAGTTTTATTGATAAATTAAAATTATATGCATAGATCTTATGCCAAATGGAGTTTCTCAAACAGTTCAAGTTCAATATACAGGTTTAGCTGAAATCTAAGCAAAATTAATAACTACAGAAAGTTTGTCATGATGGCTAATGATGCATGTGTCTCAAAATTGGTTACAAACAAATAAAAAAGCAAAACTAAGCGAATGCCACCACAATCCAGCAGTCTTAACTTGCTGAACCTCCTTTTAGCCAGGATCTTCCTCTTTCCTGGAGTCTAAAGCTAATGTTTTCTACTTCAGCTGCTGCTCCTCGTGCTATGGGGAGAGAGCAACAGTGACATGATTTGGGGCATTGGCCCTCTATTCTTGTAGCTGTTTCTCTTGCACAAGAATCCTATCCAGCCAACATTCAGGAGACCCAGTTTGAGTGAACAGGAACTCTTAAGCTGCTTCTTTGTCAAAATGTAGGTTTTTGCCTGTTTCTTTCCTTCTGAAAAGCAGCCACTTATCCTGATGGTGATACACTTGATCTTGTTGACACTTCGCTTGGGTGTTGGCTAGCCTTTTGTTTCTGGGGAACTTGTTTGTGACTGAACATGCTGGAATGTCTGGTAATATAAAGAGAAATCTTATTTCTTCATATGCAATGTTGCCACACATTTTTAAAAGGATGGTAATCAGCAAATCATGAGTTTTCAGATGAAAATGCTGTCCACACTCTGGTTGTTACAAAATTTAGCATAATCTTATAAATAGAGTAAACATAGGGGTACAATCCGCCATAGCTTTCACCTGAATAGGTAACTCAAAGATCTCAAAACTTGCCAGCATATGTGGTCTGAGGGAGACATGCTATAATCCTTTCAGCAGATTGTGCATTCAGTATTCCCACAGAGGCAGTCCATGATGAACAAGTTAATAATGTCAACCAGATTCACAAGATGTATTCAGAAAATTGTCTCAATTAAGACATTTTACATATAAGTACATATGAGATCTAAGTAGCATTTGAGTAAAATCAGAGACACTATAACCCGTATAATTAACTATTTAGAAGACAGAAGAAATATAGATAAAATAAGCATTTACATTAGATACATTTGAGACCATTTTTCTCTGTAGCTCAACATCAATAGGGTGGAGGGTGGAGTCTAAAGTTGTGTCTCAAAGATTTCAATTCTGGACCTGCTCACCAAATGGAGTTTGTGTATGTCTCTTCAGACTTCATTTCCCCTGCCAACTTCTTTGAGACCAACAAAAGAAGTAATTCAGCATGCTCTATATATCTTCCCCCTTCTCTGCTCACTGCCAGCGAGACTAGCTGTGGGTACAGAGAAGCTATAGAGAGTGAGAGAACCCAGCTTTTTTTAATTTGGAGAAATGGATGTCTGTCAAGGAGCAAATGTAAATCTTCCTTATTTCAGTTAAAGAATTAAGTGTACTTTTGGGTGCTAGATGAATTAATGTAGAGAAGGGATATAAGGGCAAACCAAACCAAAAGTATGATAGAGGCCAGGTCTTCACTGGCAGAGAAAATCGATGTAAGATAAAGATATGCAACTTCAGCTACATGAATCTACCTTGCATTGATTTTTCTGGAGTGGTCTCACAGTGGGAGTTGGGAAGAAACTCTCCTATCGACTTCCCTTCCTACTCACTGTCGCGAAAATCACAGGTCTGATGCATACCCAAGGGGGGAAGGACAGAACCAGGTGGACCGTTTTATCAAATAAAAATATTTATTTATAACAGTGATGAATTTATAGTATTTATTCTGAGATTTTTAATAGACAGTGTTAATAATGAATTTACAGTATTTATTATATTCTACGATTTCTAGTTAAACGTGTCAGATATAAGGATGGGAATGGCGAGGGGAATAGTCTCCATTCTAACAATATCCAGCTACACTAATTAAATAAGTGATAACTACAAACGCTGCCCAAAACAACTACAACACTAAGCTTATACAACAAAGAAAATCAAATCATACATACCAACTTACACAGCACACGGAACATTTCAAAGATATCGGTTCGGTTGCAAAGGCCTTGGTTACGCCTGAGAGTCGGGGAAGGTGGCTGGTTGGTAGATCAGGCCGGCAGTGCTTTGAAGTATACAGGAAGGTACACGTACGGCAGTATGTGTGTTGTGAAGACCTCCTCGAGAAAACTGTGCGATGGGTATTTAGCCCCAAATCTGCACATCGCTTTCCTGCGCTTGCATATTACCATATATGGCCCAATGGTCACCAAGTGAGAGGTCTGTGTCCCAGGAGTTGGACTGAAACTGTGCAGGTTTCATGAGACCAGGTAAGCCCTGCAGTTCTCATTACAAGGTGACGGGTGGGAGAGTCTGAGGCTATTTTCTAAATGCAATGGTATGCAGGAAGGTTGTGTCCGGTTTCTCCCAAGGAGTACTGCAGCCCACTATAGCAAGAGTGGCCTGGCCAAACTTTTTACTTGGGGGGGGGGGCAGGCTTTTTTTCTAACACTCACGACTGTGACATTCTGGGCTTGATGGGGGCAGCCCCACTGTTCAATTTAGTGGGTCATTACTAGATCCGCTAAATTGAATGCCGGAAGATGGGCCTCCGAAGCATCAATCTTCCCAAAAGTGATGTGCTCAGAGAAGTAGTGGGTGCGAGGGGATTGCTTTTCTTTTGGAAACAGTCTCCTAAACGGGAAGTCTAATTGAAATTTCTCATCCCCACATGCTTGTCCATATTCATCCATGGGTAGGTAAAGGTGACCGAATGTAAGATTAGGACAAGAAGGGTACATCTAGAATACATGCCTCTGGTGACACAAGTATGTAGATTAGACTACCTGGCATAGGAAAATGAAGCGGCGATTTAAATAATCGCCGCTTCATTTAAGTTTAAATGGCTGCCACGCTGAGCCGATCAGCTGTTTGTCCGCTCAGTGCAGTAGTCTGGACGCTCCGCGGTCAACATCAAAGGCATTTGTCGACCTCCCGGGTATGCCTCATCCCAGGAGGCATACCTGGGAGGTCGACAAATGCCTTGGATGTCAACCACGGAGCGTCCAGACTACCTCGCTGAGCTGACAAACAGCTGATCGGCTCAGCGCGGCAGCTGTTTAAACTTCAAACGAAGCGGTGATTATTTAAATTGCCACTTCATTTTCCTATGCCGGGTAGTATAATCTACATACTTGTGTCGCCAGAGGCATGTATTCTAGACGTACCCAAAGCAATGGGCTTAAATGGTAGCAAGGGAGATTTAGGTTGGACATTAGGAAAAACTTCCTGTCAGGGTGGTTTAAACACTGAAATAAGTTGCCTAGAGAGGTTGTGGAATCTCCATCTCTGGAGATACTTTAGAGCAGGTTAGATAGTTGTCTATCAGGGATGATCTAGACAGTACTGGGTCCTGCTATGAGGGCAAGGGACTGGACTCTATGACCTCTCGAGCTCCCTTCCAGTTCTAGTGTTCTATGATTCCCATTATAACAAAAATAAACTTTTGATGCTGGTCAATAATAAATTGTGGTAGCCTATATGTGAGAGTCAGGTCAGTCGTTATTGCCAGTGAGCAGGTTTACAATGAAGGTTGTGTAATTGTTATCTGTTGATTGCTAAAAGAACCTGCAGATTGGCAGTGCCCGTTGGAAGGCAAATACTTCTGCCAGAACAAATGTGACGTTCTCATCCCAGCATTGTATTGGGCTGTTCTTTCCTACAATGAATTGTTGACTGTTTGTTTTGCTTTTTTTTCCTTTTTACGGCCTACATGTACAACTAACATTGGATGCGCTTTGATATCTCCGATAGCGTATGTGCCCTGCTTGGCTCTGGGTAGAACTTATACTAAATGTCTCAAACTTGTCTCCCCCAACAACAGAAGTTGGTTCAGTAGAAGATTTTACAACCGATTTAATAAAGCATTTTATGCAGTCTTGCCAGTGGTCACCAACTAGTTGATCTCCATGCAATGTTCCCAACCTCCTTATATTCCCTCTCACTCACAGTGAGGAGCCCACGGTGGCGCTACAGTCTCCTGCCCCTTGCAAAATTGGAGCCAAAGCCAGATTCCTGCGGCAGTGGGGGGAGGTAGAAGTCCTGCAGCTTCGTGCCAGATCTGGCTTCTCAGGAAGCACGCGCGCACTCTCCCTCCTCCCCAGTGCGTGCACACTTTCTTGTCTTGCCTTCCTTCCCCCCGTACACCAGGGAGGCAGGTTCAGGGAAGCGGGGTTTTAAGATGGCAGTGGCGGATCCAGAGCAGCCGGATTTCTTGAAGGAGCTTCATGTGCATTTCTTCCAGTACTGCCTGCAGATCCCTCCCGAGAGATACTTGTCCCTGAACCCCCCCCTCCCCCTCAAGGTACCGATTAAGCTGCTACTGCCTCCTCTCTGTTGGCTAGACACCCACCCAGCGCCTTGCCTGCTAGCCAGATGCTCACCAGCACCCTGTTCCTTTCCCCTCCCTCCTGGCTAGACACTTACTACAGCTTGCTCCTGGACCCTACATCCCACCCAGATTCTGCATCCGTATCCCACTCATTGGCAGCTCTATCCTGCACAATGGATCCCTCACTTTTTGCCCCACCCTAGAGCATGGGGGGGGGGGGGGCGGGGAGGCACAAAATCCACTAACCTTGTAACCCCAGAAGAATTAATCTGGCCTGAGGCCTTGAAGCTCAGACGTACCTACACTCTTTCCCGCCCCTGCCCGTGGGGCTGGAGTGCCAGGGGAGTGAGGTGTGTCTGGGCATGTCTACGCTACAGAGGTGTGTGTGTGTGTTTTTTGTTTTTTTTTATTCAGGAAAAACCAGCTGTTTTTCCAAAAAAACCTCCAGTTACATCCACACTACAATTGCATTTTTGTGACTTATAATCGAAAGAATGGAGTGGTTTTTCTGACATTGGTATCCACTTTCTACGAGGAAGAAGTCTTTTTCTGAAAGAGCTCTTTTGGAAAAAGGCGTGTGTGAACACGGAAGAGGGAGTTCTTTCAGAAGAAGAGGAAAGGAAGAGGAAAGGAAAAAGCAGAGGTGCCCTGGTGGCCACTCTGGCCATAGTAATTACCAGGGCTCAACAATCTATGTAATATACTCGCCCGTGGCGAGTGGATTACAACCTAAAAGAGCCAGGTTTGGGCGATCTGTGAAGAATGATCTGCGCCTGCTCAGATCGCTGGACAGCGCGGCTGGCGAGCGGGGCTCGCCGCGGCTCTGTGAGCCTTGGTAATCACAGCTGAAATGCAAGATAGTGTCCAGTGTGGATGCTATCTTTCAAAAAAGCAGATCACTTTTTCTATGCGCATGAGCAGTATGGACACTCTTTTAGAAGAAGTTTTTTGAAAAATCTCTTTTGGAAAAGCTTCTTCCGAAAGAACCCTGCAGTCTAGACATAGCCTCTGTTGGGGCTACAGCAGTGAGGATTGGGGCTTTTTGGAGGGGTTGGTTTTTTGCATCTCACTTGTGTGGTCCCTGACTGATTTTTCTGAGAGTCAGTGGCTCCCTGACCCAAAATATGTTCCTCGCCATAAATAAAGATGATGTTGAAACGTTTTGTGTTCGGCATAATATTTTATTTAAAGATGAAGCCTGGCCACAAGCCCCCAATTGGGGCCAAGCCCACATCCGGCTGCAGCATCATAACACCCAGGCATCCCCCACATACCCCAAACCTGAGCCCATCATACACCTGAACCCTCTGCCCTGAGCCCCCCACATCCGCAAACTCCTGCACTTCACATCCCCAGTTGTTGCACTGAGGATAACTAAGGCCTAAATTTGCATCTGATTTACGTTATTAAAACCTCAGTGGAAGTTGCAGTCAACACCAGACCTCATCTATCATAGGTGTTTGCTGTCCCAAGAATGCTGCAGTAAATGAAAACGTGACTCACTTTAAAAGGGCCAAACCGTATATTGTAAAAGTTTTAAAAGCACAACAAGGAAAAACAGGTAAACACTTGTTATCCCAACCTCAAGAAGGAAAGAAGATAGAAAAGTACCCCACAAACACAAGGTTACACAAAATACAATGATTACACAGTCCAGTAGTTGACAAGGGGTGAGAAGCTCCTGTCTCTCAAACCTTTGGCTAATTGAAAGCCTCTGGTGAAAGACAAGGAGGAGATCCCTCGCAGCGGTGACCCTCTGCAGTGCTCTCGACCTCAAGCCTTAGGCTCCTTCCGAGCCCTCAGCGAGGAACAGAGAGGTGATCCCTTCGAGACCCTGGGGACGGGAATGGTGCAGGCAGGTGGTGATGATCCTCGTCTGGGGCCTTCCGCTCCTAGGCGCAGGAATCACCGGTGGAGACTTGCCTGGCGCTGATCTTCAGGTGGCTTCTGCTCTTCAGCAGGAACCAATGATAGACAGCTACCTGGAATAATAATACCTGGAAACAAAACCTGACTAGCTAGACTCGACGCTCCCATCACGGACAAATACCCGGCCGCTGGTGCGGTGAACCGACGGGGACACTCGATGACGAAATCTAGCTAACCCTAACTAACTATAGATTAACATAAACAGACAGGAGACAAGCAGGGACAATGGTGGCAGGAACGAACACAGACAACTGTAAGCCAGGCCTTCAAAGCACCCTTCTCATAAATATTCATGATCTTTATCTTTACAATCATTGGACCCTGTACAGGAAAACAAGGGTCCCTGATTGGGTGCTTTGATTAAACAAGCTGTAACAGCCTGGATCAGCGTGCCATGTGCAGCAGCACAGTGTGACGTGCAGCTATTTGCGTGCCGTGTGCAACGTTCCTAGAAACTTCTATATTAACATTCCTAACAGCTACTACATATTCATAACAAATTATACATATTAATGAGGTGTCAAAAATGAGCAGGCTACACAATCTTGTGCCACAACACTCCTGCACCACCCACACACCGCAAACCTGATCCCATCATATACCCAACCCCCCATCCTGAGTCCCTCATATACTCCAACCCAAACTCCTGCACTCCAATATCCACAAGTCTACAGCTTGCTCAGTACCCCAAGCCTCCATCTGATCCCAACGCTCTCCAGCCTGGAGCCCCCTCCCCAAGCCAGTATCTCCTCCTTCACCTTTTCCTCCTGCATCC
Source organism: Pelodiscus sinensis (assembly GCF_049634645.1). Classification (NCBI taxonomy): domain Eukaryota; kingdom Metazoa; phylum Chordata; order Testudines; family Trionychidae; genus Pelodiscus; species Pelodiscus sinensis. The sequence continues at coordinate 112,768,106 of NC_134715.1, forward strand.
AAATTCCCTCCCAGAGCTTGCACCTCTCACTTCTTTCAACACTCAAATCCCTCATTCCCATCCCAGAGCCCACACGCCCTGTCTCAACTCAGTGACAGTGAGTAAAGGCTGGATACTGCAAATGATGGAGAGGAGGGGAATGGAGAGAGTAGAACCTCAAGGAAGGGATGTGGTCATGATAAAAGCTTTCAACTACAGGTTGAACCTCCCACATTCAGGACTCTTTCTGGTCTGGCAACATCCGTGGTCCATCAGGGCTATGGGCGTTGCTGGACCAAAGAGCACTGGAGGTGGGAGCGGGAGCCAGCTAAGAGAACATGAGGTCGGGGAGCCCCAGCTGGGCCATCAGTGGCTAGACAAGGCAGTAGCTGGGGGAGCTCTCACCCTAGCCAAGGAACCCCTAGTGTCAGCTGGGTCAGGTGGCCTGGGAGTCTCAGCCCCAGTTGCAGCAGGGCTTCCCATGACAGGCAGCCCCGCTGAGGACTCCCCTTCTCCCTTTCCATAGCAGCAGTGCTGACCGTGACTGAGCGGCCCCAGCTAGGAATCCCAGGATGGCAGCAGAGTTGGATTGGGCAGCCGCAACTGTGGAACCTGTGGTGGAAGTGGGAGCGTCAGAAGAGGGTAGCCCTGGCAGTGGACCAGTGTGATGGGGTGATCCTGGCGTGTGATCCTGGTTAGTTAAACAGAAATTAAAAGGCATAGTGATTAGAGCCAAATCCCTGAAAGCTGCATGGAAACTTTTTGAAGACCACCATAATAGAGGCCCAACTTAAATGTACACCCCAAATTAAAAAACATAGCAAGAGACCTAAAAAAGAGTCACCGTGGCTTAACCACCATGCAATAGAAGCAGTGAGGGACAAAAAGGTATCTTTTAAGAAGTGGAAGTCCAATCCTAGTGAGATAAATAGAAAGGAACATAAACACTGTCAAATCAAGTGTAAAAATGTAATAAAAGCAAAAAAAGATTTTGAGGAACAGCTAGCCAAAAACTCAAAGAAATAATGTTTTTTAAATACATTAGAAGCAGGAAGCCTGCTAAAAAACCTGTGGGTCCTCTAGATGATCAAGCTATAAAAGGAGCAGTCAAGGATGATAAAGCCATTATGGGGAAACTAAATGATTTATTTGCTTCAGTCTTCACGGCTGAGGACATGGGGGAGATTCCCAAATCTTCACCGTCCTTTGTGGGTGATGAATCTGAGGAACTGTCCCGGATTGAAGTGTCATTAGAGGAGGTTTTGGAACAAATAGAAAAACTTAATGTTAACAAATCTCCGGGACCGGATGGCATTCATCCAAGGGTTCTAAAAGAACTCAAATAGGAAATTGCTGAGCTATTATTTGTGGTTTGTAACCTATCCCTTAAATTGGCTTCCATACCTAATGACTGGAAGGTAGCCAACGTGACACCAATATTTAAAAAGGACTCTGGAGACAATCCTAGCAATTACAGACCGGGAAGTCTAACTTCAGTACTGGGCAAATTAGTTGAAATAATAGTAAAGAATAGAATTGTGAAGCATGTAGAAGAACATAATTTGTTGGACAAAAATCAACATGGTTTCTGTAAAGGGAAATCCTGTCTTACTAATCTGTTAGAGTTCTTTGAAGGGGTTAACAAACATGCGGACAAGGGGGATCCAGTAGATATAGTATACTTAGATTTTCAGAAAGCCTTTGACAAGGCCCCTCACCAAAGGCTCTTGTGTAAATTACATTGCCATGGGATAAGAGGGAAGGTCCTTTCTTGGATTGAGAACTGGTTAAAAGACAGGAAACAAAGGATAGGAATAAATGGTAAATTTTCAGAATGGAGAGGGGTAACTAGTGGTGTCCGCCAAGGGTCAGTCCTGGGACCAATCCTTTCCAACTTACTCATAAATGATCTAGAGAAAGGGGTAAGCAGTGAAGTGGTAAAGTTTGCAGATGTTACCAAACTGTTTAGGATAGTCAAGATAGAAGCAGACTGTGAGGGACTCCAAGAAGATCTCACCAAACTGAGTGATTGGGCAACAAAATGGCAAATGAAATTTAATGTGGATAAGTGTAAAGTAATGCACATTGGGGAAAAATAACCCCAACTATACGTACAGTATGATGGGGGCTAATTTGGCTACGACAAATCAGGAAAGGGATCTTGGAGTTATTGTGGACAGTTCTCTGAAAACTTCCACACAGTGTGCAATGGCGGTCAAAAAGGCAAATAGGATGCTAGGAATTATTAAGAAAGGGATAGAAAATAAGACCCAGAATATCTTACTGGCCCTGTATAAAACTATGGTACTCCCACATCTTGAATACTGTGTACAGATGTGGTCTCCTCACCTCAAAAAAGATATTTTGGCCTTGGAAAGGGTTCAGAAAAGGGCAACTAAAATGATTAGGGGTTTGGAATGGGTCCCATAGGAGGAAAGGTTAAAGTGACTGTGACTTTTCAGTTTAGAAAAGAGGAGACTGGGGGGGGGGGGGGATATGATAGAGATATATAAAATCATGAGTGGTGTGGAGAGGGCAGATAAAGAAAAGTTATTTATTAGTTCCCTAAATAGAAGAACTAGAGGACACCAAATGAAATTAATGGATAGCAGGTTTAAAACTAATAAAAGAAAGTTCTTCTTCTTCACATAGCATGTAGTCAACCTGTGGAACTCCTTGCCAGAGGAGGCTGTGAAGGCTAGGACTATAATAGAGTTTAATGAAAAGTTAGATAATTTCATGGAGGTTAGGTCCATAAAAGGCTATTAGCTACGGGATAAAATGGTGTCCTTGGCCTCTGTTTGTCAGAGGCTGGAGAAGGATGGCAGGAGACAAATCGCTTGATCATTGTCTTCGGTCCACCCTCTCTGGGGCACCTGATACTGGCCACTGTCGGCAGACAGGCTTCTGGGCTAGATGGACCTTTGGTCTGACCCAGTACGGCCGTTCTTGTGTTCTGGCCTTGGAACTCCCAGTGGCAGTGGGAATGGCGGTGGCTGGATGGCCCTAGCTTGGGAACTCGAGGGAGCAGCATATGGCAGCAGCAGCTTAGCTGTCCCAGCTGGGAACTCCAGGAGACCTTTGGGCAGTGTGAGGAGTCCATGCCAGGCCAGCATTAGCGAGGCCAGTGGCAGGGCAGCGAGCCCAAGGGAAAGAAGCCTGAGAGAAGAGCATCAAACAGGCGCACTGACAAATTCCCTGGTTTGGGACAGCTCAGTGCCTGAGGGTGCCAGACCAGCGAGGTCCAACCTGTACTTTAAAGGGTCTCTCAAAGAAGAGGGAGAGCTGTGAATTGTGCCATTTGACATCAGGGGGGTTCCTGGGTCACAGTGCAATTTCCATATTGGCAAAAATTCCAAAAGAAACCAAAACACCATCCTTCTCTTATATGCTGGTACTAAGGATGCTTAGAGTGCTGCCACACACTCGGGATTGAAGTGGTTTCCATTACCTACAGCAGTGGTCTCCAACCTTTTTACACCGAAGATCACTTTTAAAATCTCAGAACAGGCGAAGATCTACCGCCCCGCCCCTTCCTTGAAGCCCTGCCCTCTTTATTCTCCTCCTGTCCATCGCTTGCTATCCCCAACCCTTACTTACACACTGTGATAAACACTTTATTTTTAAATTGTGATGTATAAAATTAAAATCACGTGTTTATAGTTATGAAATAAATGATCTGTTTTTTATTCATGCTATTTACATCTAAAATGAAGCATTTATAATTATACATTTTGTGGGGTCAGTTCTGTGGCTGGGGGCAGGGGAGAGGGAACAGGGTGCTGGGAGGGCAGAGGACAGGGTTCTGCAGCAGGGGACAGGGTGCCAGTGGGGACAGAGTTCAGGGAATCTTTCGGAAAAGCCTTTATTTTCCGCGTCTAGACTGGCGCTTTTTTCCGGCAAAGCTCCGTGCCGAAAAAAAAGCAGCAGCTATTTTTATGCTAATGGAGCGGGGGAGATTTAAATCCCCGCTTCATTAGCAATTGCGATACGTCTAATTTGCATCCCTTTTACGAAAAAGGGATGCAATCTAGACGTAGCCGCTATGTACACGTTTGAAAAGCTGCCAAATTAGGAAATCTCATTTTTATAAGGTTTTATTTCTAAGATTGACAACTCTACTATGGACACAATACTGTACACGTGGCCAGAAAGGAGACTGTAATTTGAGTTTGTATGCAGCTGATTTCAAAAGGTGTGTCTACCTACCTGACTTTCTGCTTTTTCCCCACCCTTTGATGAATACGCTGTTCGTGTGTGCTTCCTTTTTCCTGTTGATACAGTGACAATTACTGAGTAGTTTAGAGTTCCTTGACTCTGGCAGTGTTCTGTGAAGGTAGAACATTAAATCTTTAGCTGTGTGGATTTGACTGAATGGATACTGAACCATTTCAAGGACACTTGCAGCTGACTTTCAAATCTGGACTAAAATAGCAGGAACTATGGCAGTATCTTCTATACTCTTCTTAATGGACAGGTTTGTATGCACAATTTCTTTGAATTTGTTGTGTGGGGGGTGTTTTGGTGGAAAGTGACTGTATTCCCTTAAGGTAGCAGTTCAACATGAGTAAAAATTTTTTTTTTTTTACAGTTTTTAAACTCCTATGTAGATAAGACACATCAGTGTGTGAAAATACTTGAATGGACAATACAAAGCTAATGGAATGGCTACATAAGCTGTTCAGCTAATATTGGGAGCTGAGATTTTCTGTAGGGGATCCCCTAGCCTTTTTGGGAATGTTGAAAGCAGTAGAAAAAAAAATTTTTTTGTATATGGTGTATTTAAAAATGTGAATTTGAAAAGTTTTTGAGAGAGTGCCAGTGAAATTGATTTTATTTTAGTATTTTTGATATTCAGATATACTAGAAGGTTTCCAGGTAGCTGTGAGAGGACATGGAAGTTGTGCAAACTGAAATAAAGTTCCCATACTATAAAATAATTTGGCTATTAGATACACATCTTAAATTAATACTGAATTGTTCTTAAATGTTATTGTAAAACAAGACTTTCTTGATTAAACTGAGGTTAGCTATAAATATATTATTCCTGATAAATTACATGATCTTAGAATATAGTGAAGAAGATAGCTAATTGTCCTTTACTGCCATTTTCTTTCCTCCCCATTTCTGCATAGTTTATTGCTAACTCTATATGGAAAACTGCTTTCCAAAAGTACTAGCAGCTAAGCCAGAAACTTTATTTAGCCATGGTACTGTTTTGTTACATAAGTAAAAGATCAGTCATTTTATAAAAGCTCACTCTTCAGTGAAAACTTATATTCTCTCCAGGTTGAGAATTTTTCCTCTCACAAATTACTGGAAAATACTTCCACACTGACAAGGCAAAACATTCTTTCTGTGCCACACTTCACTTTTCAGGAGACTGTGCAGAAGGCTCATTTTAAGTGTGGTGTGATGTACTTTTTTTAACTTTCTGCTGCAGTTATGAATGCAAATTAAACTCATGACACCCTAACTCATGAGTTAAACCCTAACTCCTCCATACTAATAATCCAATGGACATGATGCATCATGTCATATATTTCTGTTAAACTCCATATTGTGAATTAGCTTTATGTACTGTAATGGGTGTAAAGGAGATTAATTAGAGTAGATTGAGAACACTTGGCATATGCTTTTTTTGATGCCTCATCCCTTTTTTTTAAATGTAAGATATCCAAACAATTTTTTGTGACAAAACTACTGTGAAAATTGAGGTTTGTAAATTTATTTTAAAAATCAAGTATAGATTCTGCCCCTGCTCCCAGCCGGGGTGAGGGATCATAATATCCTAGCACAGTTTTTAGTTTAATCGGATGTTCTTATTAGCCATGACTGAGCCTTTGGAATGAAACTTTTCATGCATGAACTGGACTCAGAAGTGAGACTGCTTGATTTAGTTTTCTAAAACCTCTGATCAGAGCTGCTCAGGTCAGAAAAGCCTGTTTCCCTCTAACAGTGTGGGGTGGTTGTTTTTTGTGCTCTGTTAACTCACACTTAAAAGCAAAGTTTTTTATTGTGAATTGAGTTGTACATCAGAGGAAGCTATAATTTCCTTCCTCAGACTTGCAGAGCCCTGCCTGTGAAGTGGTGGTGGCGTATAATGGAGACTTTAGTTGTACAGCAGTATAATGTCAGATATATTTCTAGTGGTTGAATCTAGCACTGGAAATAGGAGCAAATCCCATTTCCTGATCACGTTGGGGTTCTTTGAACTCTGCAGGATTTGGGAACGATACCTAAATAATTTGAAATTGTCCTTATAGCAAGACAGAGTATTTTAAATGCTGGAAACTAGTGTTATAACCGAACCCCACATTGCAGCAATTTTTTTAGCATAGGTGGCATTAGAATTAAACTTAACATGCAGCTTGATGAATAGATAAGTTCAAGATTAAAATATTGACGCTCTTTTTTGAAGATTTTTCTTTTACACTTTTGTCTTGCTGTGTAGTTAAGACCTAAATGTGGTTTAACAATATCACATCCTTGGATAGACCAAGGTTTTAGGACAATACAAGATCACAGGTACAGGAAGGTTAGATGATTTTGCAATATTTGTCAGAACCTAATTTGGGTCCATTTGGGGTGTCTTAGGAGACTGCCATCTTGTCTTAGGAGACTTGTGTTCCAAAAGGTAAACTTTTATTTTGAGACACAGTCTCTTGCCCTTCATGGCTGTGTAGCCCTGTCCATACACGAACAAAGGATAAGCCAATGCCATGTGTCTAGATGTCCACAAACAACTATAGCTCTGAGCAAAGTTTAACTGTCTTAGTTCAATGCAATACAAGGAATGTTAAATTGAGTTTAATTAGCTAATCCAATAGTTGATAGAATTTCCATCGACTACTCGGTTAGTTGATAAGGGGGGAAACTGCAGAGCCACAGCGGAGTTAGCTCCCGGCCCCAGGAGCTCACCCCACTGTGCCTCTGCCTTTTGAGTGTATTAAGAGCCACTAGGCTCTTAAATTTATTAAGAGGCAGATGTGTAGTGAGGTGGACTGGGCATGAGCCAAGACAGCGTCCCCGCCACTGTGCCTCTGCCTTCCGTGCCCCCTCCCGTGGAGACGGTGCTGGAGGGAACCGGATTTTAAGAAAGCTCCCCTAGCACCAGCTTTTGTTCCTCTCCCTTGCTATCTCTCTGACAGAGGCAGCAAGTGGGTGGGAGCAACTAGTCGCTTATATCCCAATGCAATACATGTTGATTATGAAGCTTAACATTTTAAATGTCGACAATTATTTTACTCCTGATTAAATGCGTAATGGTCATATGAAGGGCTATACAACCTGCTGAATTTGGAATCTAGTTTTGGGATTACAGCATAGAACTTAAAATGAGAGGGCTTATTATGTGCAAGAAGTTTGATAAAACACTACTTTTTTTTAATCTCCCATATCACCCAAGACAAGATGAATCCACATCTTCACTATGTCAAATGATACTTACATTGACCCAAAGAAGAGACTCAAACAGGGGTTGGGCCAAAAAAATAGCTTGTCTCCATTACTGAGAGATTGATGCTACGACAGTTGACCCCCAGGGATTGATTTAGTGGGTCTAATAAAAGCCCGTTGAAATGACTACAGATCGCTTTTCCATTGACTCCAGTACTCCACTAGAATAAGAAGTTTAAGGAAAGTTGGCAGAAGAGCGTCTCCCATCAACCAGCATGTTGTAGTCACTGCAATAAATTCACTCTATTACTTATGTAGCTGGAGTTACATAATTTAACTCAGTTTAATCCCGTAGTGTAGACCTGTCCAAAGATATTACCTCACCTATCTTGTGGCTCTAACTGCAGGTAGTCAGAGGAGTGGGTGCACTGGGAATAGAGGGGACCAAACAGGATTTGGAGACCAACAAATTATTGAAATTTGGATGTGAAAGAAAGAGAAAAGCTGCCTTTCTGGTTAACCAATTGAGCATAGGTCCTTGACACAGAACAGGCAGAGGAAGATATGGCCTCTGCCCCAAAACCTTATAGTAGAAGCCATAAAGACAAAATTTCAATTAACAGAATCAAGTTGTTTAGGTATGATAAGTTGAATGAGAGTTGCAAAATATATGAAATGAATTGTCTGATCAGGTACTTAATCTGTTTCCCTCCTCTCTTCCCCCAGACTTGCACATTCAAGTTTTAGCTTGGGGAGGAGAGTAGTGGGCTTTTTTCCAACTGACCCCTATTTTTCTGTCCCCACCAAAACCCTGTAAACTCTTAATGCCTAGTGTAAAGTTCTAGTGCTATAGGAGTTACACAGCTAGGTGCAGTTAGCGTTGCAAACAGTATATGTGTCTGACAAAATATTGATTGCTGTAAAGAGGTGGTCACCAATTAGCCCAATATGCAAAGTTCATTTATCTAATCAGTATTTTTCTCAATGATTTATGCAAAAGACCTTGTATCAGTGTATACAGTTAGCTGACAGTGTTGAATATGGCTTTTTTGCCTGTGGCTAGTAGTAAATCCTGTCAGCCTATAGCTTTGTCACCCATGTTTGAGTCCATACTTAGGGTTAAATTTCATAGCCTAGACCACAGCTGGCGTGTTCCATAATCATGGTGATCATAAAAATACAGTTCTTATATGCTAATCTTTATCTGCACACCTCATAGAGCTTTACAGGGGAGCTGAGTATCATTATCCCTATTTACAGATGGTGAAACTGGGACACATAGGTAAGTAAGTTACTCATAGCTAGCCAGTAAAGCCATGGAATAGAACCCAGGTCTCCTGATTCTTGATCCACTGTTGTCCACTAGGCCATGCTGCTCCCATTTAGACCTCACTGTGAGAGTTGAAGAACAGAGCTTTTGGACATAAATTGCGCCTGTAATTTGTCTTGCATGATTAAATATATGTGTTTCAGTGATAGGTTAATGAGAAATGTCTGGGTAGAATTGTTCCTTACACTTGAAGGATCTCATAAGAAGTAAGCAATTGGTATATTACAAAAGATGGTTCAATCTATGGGTGCGTCTACACTGCACCGTTTTTTCGGAATAATGGCTGTTGTTCCGGAAAAACAATATTAGCATCCACGCTGCAGTTGTGTTATTTTGACAGTCAAAATAATGGACAGCTTTTTCCGACGGTGGTATACCTCATTCCATGAGGAATAAGCCCTTTTCCAAAAAAGCTTTTTTGGAGGAGGGTGTATATGGAGGCTCCACTGCTGCTATGTCGAAATAGCTTCTCACCAAGGCCATTATAAAATTATTCCTCCCCAGTGCCTCCTGGGGCTCTAAGTCAAGCTAGCATGTCCACATTAGGGGAGTCTGACTTGGACTAATTTTGAAGCTTCCCTGTAGTGTGGACGCTCTATTTCAAAATAAGCTTTTCCGGAAGATATCTTCCGGGAAAGCTTATTCTCAAAGAAGCTTGCAGTGTAGACATACCCTCTGAAATAGACTAGTAAATGTTGCAGGATAAATACAAACCACAACAGAAACAAACAGAAAAAGAGAACTGTCCTCTTGTTGTTGTTTTAAAGTCTAGAAATAACGTTGAGACTAGATTTCCTGGGTTTTGCGCCTTCATTTTTTTGTGCATATACCTAGCAGAGAGTAGAACAAATATCTTATTTGTACATTTATTGTGCTAGCTTATCTTCTCTTTACTTTCAGGATAAGAAGAGATTGTAGTTCAAAATCTCACTGGAAGGGGAAAATTATTGTTCAGGCATACCAAGTACTAGTACCCTTCAGGGCAGGAAGTAGGGGGATGAAAGAAAAAATTCACGTGACTGCTATCTTTGTGAAAAGGATCCCAGCTCCCTAGAAGCATTTCATTTGCAAAGGAGCGAATTTCAGCTTGGATATCTTTACAACAGAATGTACTTTAATGCTGAGAGGGACACTCGCCTCTAGATTTCATAGTACAGGTTGGACCTCCCTTGTCTGGCACCCTGATTTGCTGGACTAGGGAAGGTTCCTCCCAACATGGTCTGTGCTGTCCTGCTGCCCCCAGGTAGGGCTCCAGCCTAGCCCTGCTGCTGCCTGCCTGGCTGTAGCTGCTGCTAGGGTCAGAGCTCCACATCTGGAGATAGTTCTCCCTGGCTGCTGCTGGGGCTATCCTCAAGCGCCCAGAGCTGTACCCTCCTTGCCGTGTGGGCCAGAACTCCGTGCTGCACCGCTTGCCCCTCCACACCCTCCCCCAAACCCCCAGCTGAGTCTCCGCAGCCCTCCCCCCCCGCCTCTGTCCCACGACCCAACCTCCCTATACCTGGGCTCTGTTGTCTAAGTACATGTGCTCCTGCTGGACCACAGATGGTGCCAGACCAGAGAGTCCCGGTTAAGGGAGGTACAATCTGTATATTAGAGTCTTGTCATTCGTGGAAGTGGCCATAAAGGATTACAGTCAGTGTCAATCATGGTTGCTCTTGTAATACAATATTCATTGACCAAGGGGCGGGCCCAGGGCCGTCCTTAGGCATAAGCGAAGTACGCAGTCGTGTAGGGCACCACACTTTCTGGGGCACCATTCTGCGGGCCCGGCACGGAGGGGAAGCATACGCGTGCACTCTGCGCTGGAGCCAGTAGGGGCCCCGTCAGAAGACCCCACCGGGCCGAGGGACTCCAGCGAGGAGGCCGGCAAGCTGACCCCGGGTGGTGAAGGGGAGCTGTCAACCTGGGCGGAAGCGTTGGGAGGAGCCGGGACTGCGCCGGAGGCGGGGTCACGCGTGGCGAGCCGGAGGGGGTGGGGTCATGTGCGGCTTGGCGTTGTGGCGCCGTTTTTAAAAACACCCGAGCTGCGCCTCAGCAGGAGACGCGTTGAGCGGGGCGTGAGGGAGCAGAGCCTCGCTAGGGCGGGACCGGCCGTGTTGTGATGGGCCAGGGCTGCGAGCACCAAGCAGCCGGTCTCCATCTCCGGCACCAGCACATAGTCTGGCTACGGGGACTTCTGGGGCCCGATCTCAGCAAACTACAGTCCTGCAAACGGGAAGGCAGAAGGTAGGCAAGGCGAGGGGGAGGAGTGGGAGAGGAAGGGGCTTGTGCTGATGGGAGGGGGGCAGGTCAGAAGAAGGCACCAAGGGGCAGGGGTGTAGGAAAGACTAATGCGGTGGGGGGGGGCAAGTGGAGACAATGAGGAAAAGGGCAGGAGGGGAGGTGTCAGTGGGAGGGGGGACAGGATGATGCTGGGAGAAGAGAGAGGAAGGGCATTGGAAGCTAGAGGGGGTGGTGTTGGGGAGAAGGCTTAAAAGAAGGGGTGGGCATGAGAAAGGTGGAGATGGAGCAAGTCATATGTGAGGGCACAGAGGGGCAGGAGGGGAATGGGGCAGAGAGTAGTGATGGGGAGGGCATCCGGGGAAAAGAGGGCAAAGGGGCAGTAAGTGAAAGGGGAGGCACCAGGAAGGTCCAGGGGTAAGAGAAGGTGCAGGTGCCAAGGGATTCTGGGGGTGAAGCAGAAGGGCAGACACCTGCAGGAGAGGAACCAGAAGAGAGGCAGGGCGGGTGCGTAGAGGGAGGTTTTAGGAGAGGGGATGAGGAGGGGTATCTCACATGATCAGAGTGGGGCTACTGGAGGAGTGGGCACAAGGGGGAGAGAATGGCTAGTGGAGGGGGGGGGCTGGTTGAAGGAAGGCTGAGGGCAATGAGAAGGGCAGGAGACAGGACAGCAGAGGAGGGTGGGGGGTTGGGTGCAGCAGGCACCAGGGGAGCTGATGGAGCAAGGGGAGAAGACATGGCAGCAGAGGGAAAAGGTAGAGGTTTATAAGATATTTATTAATTACTTGGGTGCCAAGTACAAGTGGCAGTACAAGCCACATGAACTCAGTACTGGTGCACAACACAGTTCATTTTGCTCATAGGAGGAAACTCTTAGGCTATGTCTACACTGGCATGATTTTGCGCAAGAACTCTTTTGCAGAAGAGTTCTTGTGCAAAAGCTCTTCCAGAAGAGAGCGTCTACACTGGCATATGCCTTTGCACAAGAGATGTGCTTTTGCGCGCCAGTGTAGATGCTCTCTTGCACAAGAAAGCTCTGATGGCCATTTTAACCATAGGGCTTTCTTGCGCAAGAAATTCATGTTGCCTATCTACACTGGCCTCTTGTGCAAGAACAGTTGCACAAAAGGGCTTATTCCTGAGCGGGAGCATCATAGTTCTTGCACAAGAAGCACTGATTTCATACATTAGAATGTCAGTGTTCTTGCGCAAGAACTCGCGGCCAGTGTAGACGGCAGCAAGTTTTGGCACAAAAATGGCTGCTTTTGTGCAAGATCGCGCCAGTGCAGACACAGCCTGAGATGGAACACTTCCCCCAGCCTCTCCGCCCCCCGAGTTAATGTCACACACATTGGGTTAATGCAATTGCAGGATAGTTGCATGGGGAGGGGGAGTTGGTGGGGGCCAATCTAATCCCTATTGGTAGGAGGATGGTGGGAAAAGTCCTTGGGGGGGGGGGAGTGGTCACATGACACCTTTTACTTTTGGTCATGTGTCCATCTTGCCCCAAGAGTGTTGCCTCCAGAGGCATGGCTCACGGGGGTCAGGGATGTGGCTAATGGGGGATCAAAGAGTACATTTAAAAACATTCTTTGGGTGCACATCCTAATGAAATGTGCTGCGCATGCCTATGACAGGATGCAGTAGAGCATATAACAGCAGGGCTGGGTCCTAGAGAGCCGAATGCACTGCCTACAGCACAGTCTGAGGGAAGGGATTGGCTGCTGGGGTTTTTGGGAAGGGGAGGTAGTAGGCGTGGAAGAGCAAGTCAGGCATAGGGGCACCAGTTTAATAATCTCACGTAGGGCAGCATAAATCCTAAGGATGGCCCTGGGCAGGCCTTGCAAAGTCTGGAGTTGGAAAACAGCTTTGTTCATCATCATCTTGAGGCAGTGCAGCTTTGTTCTCTACAGTACATATCCTTGTGTTTGTTCTAGTCTAATTCTACAAGTGAAAAGTGATACTCTCTCGGGAGACTATGCAAGACTTTTGTAACCTAATACAGCTTGATAGCAAGAGCACTTCATGATGGATGCATAGTCTAAATTTGTATTAGCTTAACTTCACGTACTGTTGTACCTCTTGCTTACTATTTTAAATTCTTGTCATTCCACAGCATTTGAAAGCTTCAGATATTTGTAGATTATGTCCCCAGTCTTCTCTTAACCATGCTATATATATCCAGCTCTTTTTATGATCTTTCTGTATGCGTCATGAGCTCATTAATATCCAAGACTTTTTGTTTTGCTGAGGGACTGAAGATAGTTTGTAGTTAAAAATGCTAGCCCATGACCTGGGCTGGATTTACATCTTGGGTGCCCTGAGGCACAGGGAGTCCGAGACTTCCCCACTGCTCAAATTAGCCAGGAGCTGCTTCTGACTGTGGATGCTCAGAGCCTATCACACACAGCACCTGGGATCTCCAGGGGCCCCCACTGTCCACATAAGTGCCTTGGGCAGCAGTGGTACTTCACCCCATGAAACTTTTAGCTTCCTTGCCACTCAGCACCCCTCCACAGTCAAATTTCCCCTATTGCCCTAACACACACAGATCTTCCCCACACACGCCCCTCCAGAGAGCTGATCTCCCAAGCCTTGTCTCCGGCTATACTTATTGGCCCCTCCAGTAGGTGACTGTCCACCGGATTGAGTGAGGAGCACTCCAACAGGCCATGCTTCCCCATACTGTGGACCAGAGAGCAGCAAAATTTGAGGTTGTAAGTGCACCTAGAATGCTGGTGCCTCTAGGTATGTGCCTAATGGGAAATCCAGCCCTGCCTGGTTCCAAATCTAATGATGGCTCTAAAGAAAATCTTGGCTCTAACAGAAGTTTTGGCTGTACTTGTTTGTGCAGAGTTTTCTCTCTGACAGCAGGCTATGTTTGCTATTCTATTTTCATCACACTTCTTTACATTTTGATATTCCCTGTGCCCCTTTTTCCACAACAGCAATCTTCTTGTCTATTTACCATCTCTTGAACATGTACTAAATGTTGTGTGAAATTGTTTCTTCCAAAGTTTATTTCTCCACAATTAAACTCATAATTAGGCAATCTGCTCAGGTAGAACTGTTTTTTCTTAATTGTGGATAGGCAGTGAGGTATATTTAGTGTAAATAACAAAAAAATCAAACTCAGTAAAGTCATCTTCCTAATGTGGAGCATTATGGGTTCATACAGTAATCTCATTTTAACTCACAAGTACGTTTAAACATGGTTGTATAATTGCCTTGTAAATTCTACCTAGTCATCAACTCCCGTGGTGCATGCCAGTAGCTCATTACTATTGAAAACAACAGTCAAATTTTTGTGAATAATTATCACCCATACCTTTGTTACTGCTGTTGATATATGAACACTGGTCGAGGTGGTAATATTTGAATAGAGGGTTGATCATTGAAAGATGGTGGGACTAAGCCCACTGATGTTGTATTGCTACCGATGTTGCTGTTGTATTGTCAGAGCCAATACAACATACTGTTTTGTGGTTAAGACTCCACAACAAGGTTTGGTAGATCTGAGCTGGGTTGATAGACCTGATTTTGAGTGAATTAGCATGTAGGTAGAATACAAAGAATGGGGGAGCGTAAATTGGGGTTTAACACTTTTTTCCCTTTGCACCACTTCTTGTAAAATGTCTTTTTTTACATTCAGAAAGTAATCAGGAGATGAAGATGAGAGAATGGACACTAGTTTCTTCTTTTTTCTAGTCATTTTCCAAAACATTCCTTTACCTCATTGTCTCATATTTTCATTATGGGGAAAAATGTACCTCTTGTACGTGTAGGAAGTGTAGCCCCATCACTTGCTTTCTATGCCATCTTTCTGTGATTAGTGGTTTCCATAATCCTTTAATACATTCTTGATCTTGTCTGTATCTTAATCTGATAACTGAAAAGGGCCTTCAAGTTAACTATACTCTTGAAGGTATTGAGAGATGTAATCCATTCTTGTAAGTAAGATTTTTGTGTTTGAAGTAAGTGTTCCTTAAACTAGTGAAATAGCTTCAATAAAATACATACCCAAGTATGCTGTCGTGACATTAAGTCTTCATTTGTGCTTTCCTTCAAATTAAATAGTTCTGCTTAGGCAGTGGGTATAATAGGCAAAGGAAGGCATTGCCTTCCCTGGGTCTCAATGCCCAACATCTTGCAACTTCCTATCTCAAGGCTGACCATTCTGCAGGCTCCCACGACAGGCTGTTGCAGCCTGGTGAATATTCCTCAGCAGGCGAAATAGGGGAAGTGGAAGAAAGAATCTAATAACTAAAAAGTGAAAAGCTTTTGAGCTTGCCAGACCTATTAGCATAACATTGAACCTGGGGAAAAGCCAGTAAGTGGCAGTGAAGCCATTTAACAGGCTTTGTCACCTGTGTCAGAGGCAGCAAGGGGGGGGCGGGGAAGCGAGTAGTCAACTCGAGTAACCAGTAAGCATATGCTTCTCGCAGGGGTGGGCAAAAGGGCCGCGGTGGGCCAGAGTTAATCTGGCCCCATGGCCCACAGAGGCCCTGCCACCCCCCGATTAGCCTGGGGGCCAGGGGAGTAGGGACACGCAAAGTCTCCTCCTGCTCTGCGATGGGTGCGGTGCTTCTAAGCACCGCATGATCCTTGCAGGATGGGGGCAGTGTGGGAGGAGACTTCGTGCGCTCCCCCCGCCTCCAGGCCATTCAGGTTTAGGGACGGGGGAGCGCGTGAAGTCTCCTTCCACCCTGCTCTCTGGTTGACTCTAAGTGCAATGCTCCCTTGCAGGATGGGGGCAAGAAGTGAGAGACTTCACATGCTCCCCCTCCCCAGGACCTGGTTGACTTGGGGACAACAGCCGGGAACAAGCAAAGTCTCCTTCCACCACCAGGGGCAGGGGTACCTAGAGGGAACTGCCAGTTCAGAACAGCTGGCGGTTCTAACTCTGGGTAGGGGCAAAGACTTTGCATGCCCCCCCAGACCAATCAGGGTCTGTGGTGGGTAAGCATGGAAGTGTCCTGGCCCCACCCCTTCTAGGGTGGCTCAGGGCCACTTCCAAAATTTTTGAAGTGGCCCCCAGTCAGAAATTATTGTCCATCCCGTCTTATGGGGTAGTCAACTATTCCCTTATATCCTTGGCCCTTACTACAAAGCTTTTGCAGAAATAAATCTGACAAAAAACCTGTGACATTTATTCCCAAATTTAGTGCTTTTTATTAGGTACCTTCTATACATCCAGTCTTTGCAGTCTGACATACAGTGGAAAACATGCTCCGTGTTGTTTGGAAAGAAATTTTAGAGGGTGAGTTTTGTTTTTTTTTCCAAATGTCATTTGATACATTTGGGTTCCTCTGGAACAGGGTATGTGTAGGGAAGTGCGGGAGAGGAAGAGAAGAGAGAAACAGTGTGGAGGAGGCAGAGTCTGGGCAGAGCAAGGGTGGAATATGGGCAGGGTCATAGGCTATGGCGCTCACCTCCTCAAGGCACGGCTTAATTTACTCCTCCATGCAATTCTGGAATATGTTGTCTGTAACTGGTGCATTTGTGGCATGCTTGGCAGAAACAAAACAATTGAACAGTTTGACAGTTTTTGATGGCAGGTTAATATAAAACAGTGTAAACTTCTGAAAATTATTTCCTTATGTTTAAACATGTACTGGTCTAAATTGTACAACCTTTGATAAAGGAATTAGTTTGTCCTGTAATAGAATATTTATAAATAGGTTAATTAGAGATATTTAGCAGACATCAGAATTAGTACATTTCATAGCTGCTGTAGACTTCTTCAAGGAGAGAAGGTCTTGTTTTGTTTTTGTTTTTTGTTTTGTTTGTTGAAGCAGACCAAATGCTGAACAATATATATGATGTAACAGTTTCTATAACTGCAATAGTACTTGTCTTATAAGACAAAGTAGTTGGAGATATTGAGCTGGTAAGGTTACTAAGAGATTATTGGTCATAAATTAAATAGAAGGGGTGCCTTAAATATCGTGGTGCTTTAGAATACATTCCATTGCAACTGAAGCAGGCAACCAAAACTAGGGAAGAGTTGAAGGTTTTTTCCTTAAATGTAAAACTTAAAAATCTGGTTTTGTAACACTTACATGCAGGATGGAGGAGATTTTTGTATTTGAGTTTCTTTTCATTTCTGTGTGGGTTTTTGTTTCAAGGCATCTGGAGTAATTGTCTGTTTCATGCCCTTCTAGTAATAACTGATTATTAGATTTCCTCTAAAACTGTGATTGTTGCTATACTGGGATATTTTTGCTTCAAGTGCTACTTATTGCTGCCACCTATGGTAACAATATTGGGATCATGAGTGAAAGAAGGAACCATCTGATACTGTAAACACTGCATTGGCTAATCCTGCTCAGAGAAGGTGTATGCAAAACTGCTTACAGAGGCCAATGACCAATGGTATTGTCCCTAAACTAACACACCTATTGTTAATTACTACCAGGTGACCTGAACTAGTGGTAGCAACAGTGGGAAAATTTCAATAAATGCTTGTAGATGAGACCGAAGGAAGGAACTTGAGCAAGCGTATGTAATAAGTCTTAATAATGTCACTTCCATATCAAATGCCTCATGTACACAGTAGTTTTCTAAACTTTTTCATGCTTACTGCTGTCAGTGCAGTCCCTGTGGCGTGTGATATACTGGTAGCTGTTGATGTTTTGTGCAAACTTGCTGTAAGTAGAGTTAAATGACATGGTACTTAAAAAATCTTGTCATCCTTCTCTGAGGATGATAGCAACACTGTGTATTCTATTGTTCCTGGTATCACTAGGTCCTTTGGAGTTGCTATGGTAGGAAATTTTAGAGAGAAATGGTCTAGTGCAGTAGTATGAGTACCCTTAGGGGTATTTGAGAGAAGTCTGGAGGTACATCAACACAACTGAAATTTGGCGAAAACTGAATTTTTGTTTTAAGAACAGCGCTTTATTATTTTTGTACTTTTTACACCCAAAAATTTCGTCGCCCACCTGGCTACGATTAAGTTGTTTAAACAAGCATGTTGCAATAGTAGAAAAAAAAGTTGTGTGTCTGAAAACTGTAGTACTAGGAATACTTATAATTTTTTTTAAAAAAGGAGGTGTGTGTGTGTGTGTGTGTGTGTGTGTGTGTGTGTGTGTGTGTGTGTGTGTGTGTGTGTGTGTGTGTGTGTATTTTAAAGGGGTACTTTATAAAAAAGGTTGAGAAACACTGGTCTGTTGCAGACATGGTGTATACATTTGATTAGGAAAGAATTTCTAATAGATCAGACATGAAAGTATTTAGCTTGTATGGGCTACCCCACACAGAAGGGAAACCTGCCTTAGAATCACTTCTTCTGAAGGTATAACTGGTACCACACACGGATAGTGCCGTGAATAAACAAAATGTGAAGTTAACTGTTTTCCTGGTTAATGTTAAATTCCTTTTAACCCTTATGAATCTTTCTTTTTTACTTAGAAATTTGTTTTCTAGAAAGCAAAATACAGGACGGGAGAAACAAAATGATTTGGGCTGGAAGTTATTTGGAAAAGTACCTTTGAAAGAGAACTCAGAGAGAGCTGCAAGAAGTGTACAGAAGGTATTTGCTTATCCTTTATTTTGGGGGTTTCTTTTGCTTTATGGTTACAGTTACACATTCAAGCTAGTTAAGTTGTAAGATTTATGTCTTTGTCTCTGAGGTATATTTAGCTCTTCCAATAAACAAAATTGCAAATGAAATGTTGGGGGTGCAGTTTGAGGGGGGTACAATATAGGGATGGTAAGGACTAGTCGACTATCTAACAAGCACATGCTTATTGGATAGTCAGTTGACTAGCTGACTAGTTGATTCCCCCCTCTTTCTCTCCCCCCCCCCCCCCGCTGCCTCTATCAGATAGGGGAGGAAGAAGGGGTACTTCAAAGATTACAGCTAATAAGAGTACAGTACGGATAATACAGACTACTAATATAAAACATGGGTACAAATATGTATAAACTTCAATTTACTACTAATTCTAATGGAAAAAATTAAAGTTTCAACAAACATAAATAGAATTTACAACACTTTTGTGAATATAAAAAGTTTAGTTTTTAAAGAAATGAGTGATCGGGAATTGTTTTTGGGCGTTCTTGCTTTCCTTCACGGCAAGATCACGCCAGCGTCTGAACAACAGTAAGTCTTTAGCAGTCGCTTCCCTCTGTTGCTCAACATAAATGAGTGCTGCATCGAGAGCCTTTACTCCCTCACTGTGACTCAATCTATCCACTTTCTCTAGTTCATTAACATCCTCTTCCATATTGAGATCATCACCATGATTCACAAGGTCAAATCTAGATCAGTCAGCTGTTCATCTTCTTCCATCCATTCCTGTACGTCGTCGTTGCTTACATCATCACAGCCTGGTAACTGTTTCAATAAGATGAAAAGATTTTCACAACTTTCTTAACTTGTTTCTTCATTATATTCATCTTCATTTATTCTGTTTTCGTCATCCGTAAGTAGCTTTTTTCATGATCTTGCCAGTGGGTTTTTTTTTCAATTTCTTATCAAGCTTGCGCAACCCAATAAACAAGATCTTTTAAGTTTCTTTTTTCAATTTATCTAGCATGCTGTTTCCATCATCAACCACATCTATAAGTGATTTAAGAAGCTGACATTTTTTTTTTTTTTGAAAGCTTCAATAATACCCTGGTCCATAGGTTGGCACAATGAGGTGACATTTGATGGTAAAAAAAATCACTCTTAAGTCCCCATCCTTCAGTCCATCTGCGTTAGAATGAGAGAGCTCATTACAGGAAATCCCCGCCTTATGGCGGCCCGAGTTGGGAACCCCTGCACTTCCGGCCATTTTTTTTAAGTGCGGAAGGGGCCGAAAACCCCTGACTTGCGACGCTATGCCAAGAACCGATTGCGTTGCAAGTTGGGGCGACCTGTATCAGTAACCAAAATAGCTTTCCTTTCTAGGTTTTTTGAATTCAAGAATCTTTCTACTGATGGAACGAATTAATTGTAAAACCAGCTTTGAAAAATTTCAGAACTCATCCATGCACTCTTTTGGTTGCTATACCAAACTGGCAGTGCTGTAGGAGCTATTTTTTTTGTGAAAGCATGTGGATTTTTGGACTTTTCTATTAAAGCAAGTTTGAGTTTAAGGTTATCTGAGGCGTTACTACAAGCAAGAATGGTCACTCTTTCTTTGCTTCTGTTATAGCCAGGAGCTGTTTTGTCTCTGCTGTATGAACCACGAAAATAAAGCTTCACTCACCTTTTTATACTCAGATTTTTTCACTTTGTCTTTTTCAGACCTTTATTTGAAGCCCTATCAGAGCACCATTTTTCAATTTCATTTATTTTTCTCTTCCAGTTGCCAACAGTAACATGCCCCACACCATATTCTGATGCCACTTTTTGCAGAGTTTCGCCTTTATTTAGTCTGTAAGGCTTCAAGTTTTTGTTCCATTGAAACAACTACTTTCTTTCTCTTTTCACTTGCCATGCTGATAAAGAAATTTCAATCTACTTAGGCGTCATCAAACAAAAGCACAACCACACTCATGTGCGTGGTGTGGGTACGCGGTGCTGATTGTGATTGGCTGTTGTACATACTGCGTTCTTATTCATCACGTTGGCGGGTGACACGTCGGATAAAACGGAATGTCGGATAAGCGAAGGTCGGAAAATCGAGACTCTTCTGTACTAGTACAATCTCTATTGTGAGTGCAGTTACACCAATAAATAAAGATATTTTATGCTGGGACGTTTTATTGGTCTCTTTGTATGGTAATAAGATGTATTGGTATAAGCACACTTGTTAGTGTAAATACACCCATGCCAATTGGGCTTTTTAGTGCTTTAACCATAGCGCTGTAATTAAAACTTGACAACTTTTTTTGTGTATGCAAATCCTCTGTTGTCACGTGAAACAATATCTTCACAACTAAAATAGCTAGACATTTCACTCTGTTAATGAAGTGTTAAATTATTCAGAAATTTGCTTGAACTCTTTCACCTCTGTTATTGGAAAGAGCTTCATGCTTACATCAAGTAAGAAGATTTTTGAAGTTCTGCCCTGAAGTATTCCTTTCCCTGAAAACTCTTAAAATTACTGAAATGGTATCATAGTTCCCTGGAGTCGATGGCTCATCAGGCTGATATGGTTAGGGAATATCAATTTCATAGCCAATGGTATAGAAGGGAGTAAAATGGCCAGCATGATGAATGAGCTAAGGCAGGTTTTTGACTGCCTTCATGCAGTGAATCAGGTATTCGTTTTACAGATTGGTCGAACTGGAAGTAGCTTTTCTGTGAGCAAGACTTAAAGAAATAAACTTCAGGATTGTAGACAAGCTTCTTAGGCACTGCACCTTCTAAGAAGGAGAAGTTGGGACCGTGAGAAGTAGCATAGCTTCTCTACTGGTAGACAGGAATGAACCACTTACCTTCAGTCATTTGTATATTGTGATAAGTCTTTTCTATAAAGATTTAAATCTAGAATAATTGTTTATTAGGATGGATATTTCAGCACACATGGTAAGAGCTTCGTGAATGCTAATAATTTAAAATGTCTCATTCAGTCTTTAATATATTTTATCAGCTGTAAATGATGCTTTATTATATTAAAAAAATTACCCTAAGAACTTTATCAAGGTGGCAAAATGAAGCACTATCAACTTGCCAGTGCACATTTACTTCACCTATTTTTCTGTATGTATGCATTACCATGCAGTCTTTAATTATATAATCATGTGGATTTTTTTTCATATACTTTTTATGTTCAGGTTTTTTTAGGCTTTTATAAAAGCAAACTGAAAAACAGAAATTTGTCATTGACACCTACATCATCAGGGTGTAAGGATCCCTCCCCCGGTTTGAGTTAGTTTCTCTTTTTCTCGTCCTCTTCTGTCCCACTCTGGGACAAGGAATTTGGTTAATCTACTCCTTTCTCTTTTCCCCAGTCTGGCTTTTTCTCCCTGGAATTGAATTAGGCAGCTTCTTCCCTCATGCTGCCTGGGCATCAGCAGTGGGATCAATGACAGCACTGGAGAAACAGGCTTGCCAGCGTGTGTGTGGCATTGGGTTGAGATGGGGGTGGAGAGCTTGTTTGTGCTGTGTATCCTGTTGTGACTCCAATCTTGGCTTCTGGTGCCTGCAAGTTTTGAGAAGCAGGATTGTATCCTAGTCCTGACTAGGCTGGGGGGAGCAGACGGCACAGGGGTTGGTGGGGGAAAGGGTGGGTGGGTGGGTGCTGGCATCTGTGCAGTGAGGTTGAGGCAGAGGGGAGTTTGTTAGGGGTGTCCTGACTCACTTGGTGCAGTCCAGATGGGAGAGTGAGAGCCTCTCTGGCTGTGTGGCGGGGGGAAGCAGGACATGTGCATGATTACATTTCAAACAGAGTTTACATAGGTGTTAACCGTTTAAGGTAAGAAAGAAAAAGATTCTTTTAACAGATTTTTTGGAGTGTTGTAGATACCTAAAACTCTGATCTTACTGATTTTTTTTTTAATCCTGTGTTAATAATGCAATACAATTTACCATGTATTAATTAAGGCCAGATCCTTCCAACCCTATGATTCTATGGTCTGGTAGATTTCTGGCTCTTATGGGTCAGAAGTAGCAAGTACTAGGTGTGATGCTAGTTGTTTTATAGGATGAAACCTTATTTGCCAACTCTTTGAAACGTGGATCTGTCTATAAACCATGAAGCCAAGTGTTAATTTGCTCTGGGACTTCTTCTCTGAGTTGGTGATACACACAAGGTGAAAGTTTCAAACCAGGATAACTTTCATCTGTTTTTATGGCATCATTTGTAGCTTGTGGTCAAAGTAAAGTTAGTTTTCTCCTAATTGTCACGATGTTCTTCTAGGTACTGAAAGTATAGTAAACTAAAGGAGCGGTGCCTCTGAATGTCACCCGTTAACTGATCACTTCACAGACCAGAAGAACACTTTCTCCTCCCTTTTATATGTTACTAGGGGGCTGCATGTCCTGCTCACTATGCTCACCAACCCCCACCCCCCCCTCCAATCTGTCTGCTGGAGCCAGATCGTGGCCTCCCCTTCTACCCATGGTGCAGCAGGAATGGGGCTGCCACCAGCCCTTCCTGAAGCCAGATGGGGGCTGGACTGTGAGGCCTGCCCAAGGATCAGGGCCAGGGAGAAGATGCTGTGGCCAGATGGGGGCTGGGCCCCGATTGAACAGGGTATTTGGCAGGTGGAGGGATTGGGAGCAGGATGTTGGCCAGGGAAAGGGGGCAGGAGTGGGCTGGAGGATACGGCAGGGGAGGAGGTGCATGAGGTGCTGGGAGTGCAGGGTCTGAGCATGAGGATCCCTTACTACTTTTCGTGTCATACACCACTTCCAAGCACCGGAAGCTTATCCTGTTTCTCCAATGGGGAAGCTGCCACCTGTGTTGACCCTCCTTCCCAGTCTCCACAGGATCAGAAGGGGAAGCAGTGGCCAGGGCTTAAATTCCCCATCCTACCCTGTATTCCTCAGGGAGCACCCTGGGCTCCCCACAGGACCCCTGTCCCCCTGCAGGAGGGCTAGGGGGTGGCAGCAGTAGCTGTGTCTAGCCCACTTCTGCTTCCTGGTCCGAGGACCCCAGGGACTATCAAATAGTTGTGTAACTGCTAAAATTTCATGCAGTTACACAATTATTCAATTATGTGATATCTAATGTCCCTAACTGATATTTTCTTTGCCAGACGAGATGCTATCAAACTAAGTTTTCTTTATCCATCTTGAGTTCTGTTACTTTATCTGGAGGTAGTGGTTGCCGTTAGGATAGCCTGGTATTACACTATTGTATTGAAATTTAGATAGAATGTGATTGCTACTCCCTCAGTCTAGCTGCAGATGAAGGCCTATGCCTGGCATCCTTTTCAAGCTAAAGAGCCAAACTACATCAAAATTCAGAACAAGTGGTCAACAAAGAGCTGTATAAGAGTGCTCATTTGCATGACTGAAAATATACAACATAATATTATTGATAGTTGACATGATTAATAATAGCATAAATGAAACGTACTCACAGACTTCATTTAATTGGCCTTCTGCTGCTTCATCTTTTGAAGTTTACATCATAACTGGTCAAATCCAGCTTCATTCATGCATTCAGGCTGTCTTCTGTCAGTCTTATGGCAGGGGACGTGGATGTGGGGGTGCAGGAGTCTGTTGGGATGCATGATGGGCTCAGAGCAGGGGGATTTGGTGTATGATGGACTTAGGGCACAAGGTTGAGGTGTGTGGGGATGCAGGAGTGTTATGGCAGGGGACTAGAGATATGGGAGTGCAGGAGTTTGGAGATGCAGGAGTATGAGGGGCTCAGGGCAGGGGGTTCAGGTGTGTGATTGGCTTAGGGCCCCGGGTAGGGGTGTGTGGGATGCAAGAGTGTTATGACACTGTGGCCAGATGGAGGCTGGGTCCCAACTGGGGAATTGTTGGCCAGACTTAATTTTTAAAGAAGCAAAATATTATGTCCCACACCAAAGGTTTCAACACTGTTTTTATTTATGGCAGGAGTGGGGAACCTTTTTTGGTCCGGGGGCCACTGACCCACAGAAAAATTAGTTGAAGTGCACACAAGTGAGAAGAAAAAAGGACCCTTCCAAAAAACCCTGTTCCTCACTGATGTGGCCCCCAATTGAAACACCTCACTCTCCTGGTACTCCAGCCACATGGTGGAACGAGGGATAGGGAGGACTGAGGTTCAAGGCCTCAGGACAGATTTACTCTTCTGGAGTTCCAGAGTTGGTGGATTTTGTGGCCCTCCCTCCCCCCTTAGGCTTTAGGGTGGGGCCAAAATGAGGAGTTAAGTGTTCCGGACAGGGCTGCCAGTGAATGGGATAAGACGGGGGTATGGGATCTGGCCGGGAGGTGGGCTGTAGGAGGGGGTGAGGGTGTGAAGTCTGGGTGGGAGGTAGGGTGGAGCAGGAAGGAGGGGGTCTGGCTGGGGCAGGGTAAAAAAGCTTCGGGGCGTGGGGGGGGAGGGGAAGACCAGGACCGGGACAGAGGGGGAGGAGTGGGCTGTGGGTGCTGGATCTTGGCGGGGTGTGGAGTGAATGAGGGAGATGGGAGTGCTGGGTCTGGGCATGAGGAGGTTGGGGGGGGGCACTTACTTGCTTTCATGCTGTGTCGCAGACACCACGTAACACGGCCTCCATTGTTCCCATTCACTGGATTCTGGCTAAGGAGAAGCTTCCAGGAAGTGCATCCCTGCAAGACTGTCCCCCCAGCTGGGGGAAGGAAAACAGCAGCACAAGGAGTCATTTTTGGCTCCACTTGTTTCCCGCATGCTGGATCCAGCAGAGAGCTTGGGGCTTTCTCGTCTGTCCCCGTGCAGTAAGCCAGCGCTGGTGTTCCACTTTTGTGAGTGCCGTAAGGTTGTAGCGCCAGCACTGGCTCCCTGCTGCACGGGAAGCTGAGAGGGCTGAGGTGTAGCTACAAAAGAGCCATAGGCTGCTGACTTCAGCCCCGTTCACTGGGGAGCAATTTTCTTTCCCCCGGGACACCCTTCCTACAGGCTTCCCTTGTGGATCCTTCCTAGCAAATGAGAGTAGTGGGAGGCCATGTTACATAGAATCATAGAATCATAGGACTGGAAGGGACCTCGAGAGGTCATCGAGTCCAGCCCCCCGCCCTCAAGGCAGGACCAAGCTCCACCTACACCATCCCTGACAGATGTCTATCTAACCTGTTCTTAGATATCTCCAGAGAGGGAGATTCCACCACCTCCCTTGGCAATTTATTCCAATATTTGACCACCCTGACAGTTAGGAATTTTTTCCTAATGTCCAATCTAAACCTCCCCTGCTGCACTTTAAGCCCATTACTCCTTGTCCTGTCCTCAGTAACCAAGAGGAACAAATATTCTCCTTCCTCCTTGTGACACCCTTTTAGATATTTGAAAACCGCTATCATGTCCCCCCTTAATCTTCTTTTTTCCAAACTAAACAAGCCCAGCTCATGAAGCCTGGCTTCATAGGTCATGTTCTCTAAACCTTTAATCATTCTTGTCGCTCTTCTCTGTACCCTTTCCAATTTCTCCACATCTTTCTTGAAATGTGGCACCCAGAACTGGACACAGTACTCCAGCTGAGGCCTAACTAGTGCAGAGTAGAGCGGCAGAATGACTTCACAAGTTTTGCTTACAACACACCTGTTGATACAACCTAGAATCATATTTGCTTTTTTTGCAACAGCATCACACTGTTGACTCATATTCAACTTGTGATCCACTATGACCCCTAGATCCCTTTCCGCCATGCTCCTTCCTAGACAGTCGCTTCCCATCTTGTATGTATGGAACTGATTGTTCCTTCCTAAGTGGAGAACTTTGCGTTTCTCTTTATTAAACCTCATCCTGTTTACCTCTGACCATTTCTCTAACTTGCTAAGGTCATTTTGAATTATGTCCCTATCCTCCAAAGAAGTTGCAACCCCACCCAGTTTGGTATCATCTGCAAACTTAATAAGCGTACTCTCTATCCCAATATCTACATCATTGATGAAGATATTGAACAGTACGGGTCCCAAAACAGACCCTTGCGGAACTCCACTTGTTATCCCTTTCCAGCAGGATTTAGCACCATTAACAACAACTCTCTGACTACGGTTATCCAGCCAATTATGCACCCACTTTATCGTGGCCCTATCTAAGTTATATTTGCCTAGTTTATCAATAAGAATATCATGCGAGACCGTATCAAATGCCTTACTAAAGTCTAGGTATATGACATCCACCGCTTCTCCCTTATCCACAAGGCTCGTTATCCTATCAAAGAAAGCTATCAGATTAGTTTGGCATGACTTGTTCTTCACAAACCCACGCTGGCTATTTCCTATCACTTTATTGCCTTCCAAGTGTTTGCATATGATTTCCTTAATTATCTTCCCTGGGACAGACGTTAAACTGACCGGTCTGTAGTTTCCTGGGTTGTTCTTATTCCCCTTTTTATAGATGGGCACAATATTTGCCCTTTTCCAGTCTTCTGGAATCTCCCCTGTCTGCCATGATTTTTCAAAAATCATAGCTAAAGGCTCAGATACCTCCTCTATCAGCTCCTTGAGTATCCTGGGATGCATTTCATCAGGACCTGGTGACTTGCTGACATCTAACTTTCCTAAGTGATTTTTAACTTGTTCTTTGTGTATCCTATCTTCTAAACTTACCCTCTCTCTGCTTGTATTCACTATGTTAGGCACACCTACATGTGGCACAAAAGCAAGTAAGTGACCCCCCAGCCATCGTGCCCAGACCTTGCACTCTCCTCACTCACCAACACCCCAGCCAGATACCCTGCCCCCAGTCTGCTCCGCTCCCCACCCCACCCCGCTGCCTCGGAGGTAAAGGTAGCGGGGGAGGAGGGGAGAGAGAAGAGGGGGTACTTCAAAATGGCAGAGCCCCACAGAGCCCAGGGTCAGCTGCTCCATGCAGCGCTGCCACTTTGAATACCACAGGGAGCCCTGCATCGGGCTTTTCATGCATTTCAAAGCGGCAGCACCAGCAGGGAGCCCAGGGTCAGCTGGGAATCCCCAGCTGGTCCCCGGCTCTGTGTGGCACTGCTGCTTTGAAATGCCATGAGGAGCCTGGGATCTGCTGTGGAGTCCCCACTTGACCCCAGGCTCCATGTGGCGCTGCCACTTTGAAATGCCACGAGAAGCCCAGTGTCAGACTGCCCAAGTCATTTCAAAGCAGCAGTGATGCGTGGACCCCAGAATCATCTAGGGACTCCCCTGCTAGCCGCAGGCTCTGTGCAGCACTGCTGCTTTGAAACTCTGCCACAGTGTTTCAAAGTGGCAGCACTGCATGGAGCCCAGCATCAGCAGGGCTGTCCCCAGCTGACTCTGGGCTTCAGCACTTTCCTCTTTGAAGTGTAGCAACAGCCCTGGTGCTGTTGCTACACTTTAAAGGCGGAGGTGCCTAATCGACTACTCAAATAGTCTATTAAAAAAATGCATCAACTATTCGATTAGCCAATTATCCGATACTTAACATTCTTAGCCCCCATCTGGCCTCAGCATCATAACTCCCTTGCTCCCTCGCTCCCTCACACACCAACCCTGAGCCCATCATGCACCTGAACCCCCTGCCCTGAGCCCCTCATATTCCTGCATCCCCAGACTCCTGCACCCTCACATCTCCAGCCCCCTGTCATAAGATTGACAGAAGGCCGTCTGAATATATACATAAAGCGGGATTTGACCAATTATGATGTAAACTTTGAAGAAATGTGCGAAAAGATGCAACAGTAGATGTCCCATTAAATAAAGTCTGTAAGTACAATGTTTCATTTTATGCTGCTATTAATCATGTCAAATATCAATAATATTAAGTTGTATATTTTCAGTCATGGAAATGAGCATTCTTATACAGCTCTTTGTTGACCACTTGTTCTGAATTTTGAGGTAGTATGGCTTTTTGGTTTGAAACA
The DNA here is from genome assembly GCF_049634645.1 of Pelodiscus sinensis. Classification (NCBI taxonomy): domain Eukaryota; kingdom Metazoa; phylum Chordata; order Testudines; family Trionychidae; genus Pelodiscus; species Pelodiscus sinensis. The sequence continues at coordinate 112,796,400 of NC_134715.1, forward strand.
TTGCTGACCCCTGCATTAGGCCTTCCAGAATGGCTACAGAAAAATGCCATGTTTTTGCCGGGTTCCCACTTTTTCTGGCCCAGGACTCCACAAAATCCTAATCTGACTCTGCAATGTCTGGTAAACTGTGTTTAAAGGCATGTTAGCTAACAAGAGATAATTAACATGTTTTTGAAACACCATTTATTTTTCCAGTTTAGACAACGCTTTCTGTTTAGGATGAGTAGTTTCCTAGGTGCCCAGCCGGTCTTGTTCCAGCTACTTGTTGTTTTTCCTGGAGGGTCTAGTAGGATAACAATATCAGCGAAGCTAAGTTTTTAAGAGGGGAATAAATTATTAGATTGTCTGAAACTGTTTTCTATTTCTTGATTTAAATATTTAATTTATCTACTGTACAGACAATTGTTAAAAGAGCTATGCTGCAGGTTCAAAACTCCTTTTCCTTTGATTATAGACTGAGTCTTCCCAATTCTCTGGCCAATGGATTTAAACATTGTCCTTGCTTTCTAAAAATATACTGAATTTGCAAATCATTACCAAATTCTTACATAGTTTCTGCTTTCTTGTTCAGTTAGACATTGTACTGTCAAATAGCTTAAGTGTATTGATGCAGTGAGCAGCTGCTTGTAGAATATGGATCTGCTCTTGACCTCTCATTTCTTTGTGCATTTTGTAAATTAAGGCATAACTGGAGGAAAAGGAGAGAACTGATTGGATGTGTTATATCTGCAGATGATTAACATGACTGTTGCAGCTTGCTTCCTTAGTGTTGGAGCATTCAACTGCAGAGTCCCTAGACAGCTTTGATTGTGGTAAAGAAAGCAAGAAGGAGTAACACATGATAGCCTTTTTAGTCTTAATGATATCTGATCTCCTTCATGCATACCTGTTCAGTGTTTTTTCTTGGAATCAAGACAATGAAGGTCTTTAATTTTATATTATGGAATCAGCAAGGCCTTAAATGACGGTGAAATGGGCTCCAGTGTAACAATCTCTGAAGAAATACGGCTTTCATGGTGAGTGCCTCAGACATGATGCTCAGAATTTATGCATCATCATAATGTGCTGTTTTAATAGCTATTTGCCAAGGAGAATAGTAGGATGTTACTGAGCTGATTACTAGTAAAAACAAAATAGACTAGAAGCTAGCGTTCAAATGCATAGTTACAAATGTAAATCTCAAGATAGTCTTCTATAGATATTAAAAATCCTTAAAAAATAAAACAATGTAAAACCAGCTTCCGAAAATGAGAATATTTTGCTTTGTACAAAGCAAGGTTGTTTGGCCATTAAACACATTGAAATACTATATCTTCGTGAGGTGGTGATTAAAGAGAATATACCACTGCTAAATGAAAAATAAACCAGGGCTGTTTTGCATCTTTAGCAAGATTTTTGGTACATGTTTATCTCAGTAGCTTTTGAAACAAACATACAATATAAACAATTTCCAGATCCCTTATACATCAAGGTTTAAAAATATTTATTGATAAAGAAGTGTAAAGCAAGCAAAATGGGTGCATGTTGGTGTTGAACTATTTTTGTCATTTCACTTAAAATTTTAAAGTAGGCCTGTTGTTGTGGCACATATTGTAAAAGTTCATGTGGAGAGTTAAGTCTCAAATGATTGTTTCATCCTATACTAATTGTCCTTTTATATATCTTTTTATTGTATAGATTTAAAAGCCCTTAATCTGTATATATACATAAACAAATAACTGTAATGAAGTTATCTTATAAAACGCTATTCAGAAATTCAGCAAGTCTGATAGCTACAGTATGTCTGCATATCATTCAGTCAGCAGATATTAATGTGCATTTGTGTATAGAATTCAGAATTTACTTCATAGCTGAATCTTCAGAGTATGCTATGCCAAAGATTGCATCCTCTCCTCATTAACATGAGGATTATTTAAAAGCTATTGTCCTCTAATTGTTTTTAAATAAAATAAACATATTTTGGAATGAGTTGTGAATATTGACTCTCAAAGGCCATCATTTTTACTCCTTTTTTGATATTATTTGAAATGGTAAAAATACTACATACAGTTCATACAGCTTGTTTTCTAAAATATGCCACTCCTGTTTTAGGAGCAAGCTGATGGTGATACAAGTCCACTGGTCTCTCTTACGCTGTAGTGTTCAGAAAAATTTCAAAAACATTTGCTAAAATGCAGAGATGGATGATTTGGGTTTGAGGGAATGGTTCTCTTAATGAGCCAGCATCTTAAAAAGCCCCCAGCCAAATAGCCTCTACAATTAAACTTATATGAATTTCAATGTAATATTATAGAGCATCTGTATGTATAGGGGAAAATGTGGAGCTGGAAAAAACTGGATCTCATGTGAATGAAGTGTTTTCAAAAAGTGAGTCTTCTAAGAAAACAAAATCCTCTGAACAGTATGTCAACCTCTTAAACCTTCTAGAAGCCGCTGTTTTTATTCACTCTTCAACTGAATGAATGCAAACCCTTTTCTAAAATGTGTGTTCATAAATCTTACCAAGCTAGACACTTGATTCATTCCTTTTTTAAACCAAGTATTGATTTTTTTATGGGCGCGCGCGTGTGTGTGTGTGTGTGCGCGCGCGCGCGCAGAGAGAGAATATGCGAGTTTGGTACATGATCTTCAAGTCTTTTGTTAATTTAATCTCCTTTCTATTAGTAGTAATCCAAACAATTAAAATGTTTAGGGACAAGGATCAGTTGGCCACTGGAAGCAGTAATATAGGTTGATGTTTGATTAGTTGTTTTTGAAAATTAATTTAATTTAGCAATGTAAGAATAGAAATGCAGGCTTGTAATTGATACAAACAAATTGGGAGATGAAGTGGAATTTGGTTGTTACACAGCTTCATTCAACCAAATGCAACTGATGTACTCCACATTTATAATGGTGTAATTGAGGGCATATTTTGGCATTGTGCCTTTGAATGCACTTCTTTCTTAGTTATGATCAGTTATTTTCCGGGGTTTGTTAAAATTTTAAGAACAACTTTATTTTATCTTTTGGTTTGAGTGTTTAGTCTGTTCTATGTCCCCACCCATGGAACATTTCTTTGTAGATCTCCCCTCTCTAGTCAATTAGCTGATTAAATGTCATTTAACATCCCTAGTCTGCACTGTGTATGTGGACCTAAGACAGACTGTCATATTATTCAGTACCTGAATAATAATAATTTTTCACCTGAATGTCAGGAATAAAAGTACTTTTAAAAAAGTATTTTTCATACCTTTGAGTAAACTAGGAATCTACTTTGGAAATCCTAAATCACCTAGCCTACTGCAGTTGTTCTAGGAACTTCAAAATTACTTCCTTTGTGCCCACGAAAGCTCATGATATCATGTACATTTTTGTTAGTCTCTAAGGTGCTGCAGTAATCTATCATTTTTCTATATCGTTTAAATGGAATTTTAAAATATATCAGCCTCTTAGTATGCTTTGAAATTTTTTTGCCTCAGAATATAAAAGAGTCTCATGGCTGAAAACCTGTTAATGGAAGTACAGGCAGTCCCCGGGGTTACGTACAAGATAGGGACTGTAGGATTGTTCTTAAGTTGAATCTGTATGTAAGTCGGAACTGGCGTCAGCCGCTGCTGAAACTGATCAGTTTCAACCGCGGCTGAATCTGGACGCCAGTTCTGACTTACATACAGATTCAACTTAAGAAACCCAGGCGTCCCCAAGTCAGCTGCTGCTGAAACTGATCAGCGGCTGATTCCAGGAAGCCTGGGGCAGAGCAACTCTGCCTCGGGCTTCCTGTAGTCAGCTGCTGGTCAGTTTCAGCAGCAGCTGACTTGGGGACGCCTGGGGCAGAGCAGCTGGGGTGCTGCTGGGTTGCTCCAGTAGCGCGGCTCCTCGGCACTACTGGAGCAACCCAACAGCACCCCAGCTGCTCTGCCCCAGGCGTCCTGATTCAGCCGCTGCTGAAACTGACCAGCAGCGGCTGAATCAGGACACCTGGGGCAGAGCAGCTGGGGTGCTGCTGGGTTGGTCCGGAGCGGCGCTGCGGGACCAACCCGGCAGCCCCCAGCTGCTCTACCCCAGGGGTAGGCAAGAAAAGCCTGGTCTGCTGGGGGGGGGGGCACTAACTGCCCCCCCCCCCCCCAGCAGACCAGGGAGACGGGGGTGGCGGGACCGCCCAAGTCCTCCACGGCTTTGCTCCGTCTCCCTGGTCTGCTGACCTGGGAGACGCGGAGCAAAGCCGCAGAGCACGCGGGCAGCGGGACAGTCCAGGCGCGCCGCGGCTGTCCCACTGCTGGCGTGCTCCGAGGCTTTGTTCCCCATCTCCCTGGTCTACTGGTCAGACCAGGGAGACGGGGAGCAGCTTTTCTCGCCCCGGAGGACGGGGGCGGCGGACCGCGGCGCATCTGGGCGTCCCGCCGCTCCCGTCCTCAGGGGCGAGAAAAGCCCTGTTCGTAACTGCGGATCCGACATAAGTCGGATCCGCGTAACTCGGGGACTGCCTGTACTCCCACATTGTTTGCAGATTTTGCAGACTGTATTGCATTTTCTTGTGACTATACATCAAAATAAAAGCTTTTGAAGGTGACTGGCTACATAAGAATTTAATATATTACGTGTTTGTGATTTTGACTTTCTCATAGCACTACTTGACCAATTGTGAACACTTCAAAATTAGCTTTATTTTTAGAATACCATCATTAATGATGTGTCTAATTCACTGGTTCACATGCCATAGTAAGATGCTACATAGGTTGGTTTATCAGAATGAGAATCCTTTTAAACTACATTTAAAAAAAATTAAGGTAGTTTGAGTTTTAAATACAGTACTGTGCTGGATATTGATGTTTAGGACCTTTGGCCCAAGATGAAATAAGCAACAAAGGTTTTCTATTTAATCACAATATTTTTCTTCACCCCGCTAGGATATATTTACAAATGGTTTGAATAGGAGAAATAGTTTATAGCAAGAAATAAAGAAATAATGTTTATTGTGGCTTTCATTTGGAAGCATGTGGTCATGAAATTATTATTTTTCTGCAGCTCATCAATAGGTCACATCTTAAAGAGGAGCATAAAATGTTTAGCATATTCAAGTATTACTCTTAGGAATAGCTCATGTACAGTGTCTTCATCTTCAAGAGTTTTTAAAACATTGCTTTTAGAAGGAAATGTAGACTAACTTTTTTTAAATGAAGAGAATTAGACTACAGATTGAACCTCTCCAGACCAGCACCCTTGGGACCTGACCAGTGCTGAGCCAGAGAATTTTCCAAATCATGGGAGGTCAATATTGTCTAGCAGCATTACCAACCCTTCCACTACTCCCTGGGCTCTTAGAACACATTTAGGGGTAAATCAGAGCTAAACATCAGCAAACACTGAGAGCCAGAACTAGGGGCTATAAACAAACTTTATGGAACCACGAGAAACTTGGCCACACCCATAAGTGAACATTTGGCTTCCTAAAATCATGATGGACCACAGATTTTGCTGGACCAGAGTGTGCCAGATGAGAGAGGTTCAACCAATATTACTCAATATAATTTCAAGTGTTGTCTTCACTCTGGGGATTACTATTGATTTTGAGTCAAGAAATGTTTTAAAATGGTAATTGGAGTTCGATTATGAATTGTACAGAGAGGTTTCATAAGTTATTCTAAAAGTGTTCTCATCTTACATGTTTCTATAGCTGTTGAGAGGCAGTGTACAGCTTTGATTTTCTCCATCAGTGTAACCAATTATATTCATTTTGTTCAGGAATATGAAGAAAAAACTGGACAGTCTCACAAGCCACCCTCTCCTAAACAGAATGTGAGGAAAAATCTTGACTTTGAACCACTCTCCACTACAGCGCTTATTCTGGAAGACAGGCCGGCGTAAGTTATGCATCGAACCATAGTAGAGACCTCTTAGGCTTAAGGTAGCAAAGCCATTCTCTTGAATATTCATGTCCATATCTGTGGATATTCATTACTATAAAATACTTAAGCAGATGAGCTTAAATAGACTCTTCCAAACTACTGTGTAAACAAGTGGCATATTTTTAAGGCAAATTCATAAAATCTATTTCACTTCTACTTTCAACCTTTTTGGATAAAAGAAAATGAATTAATGACTGTCTGACACTAGCAGTGGTGCTGGTGGTAATTTGTTTAAATTGGCTTACAAACATGAATGACTATCTTATTTTTAAGGTAACCCAGGAATAAAAAATTAACAAAGCACTTGCTGAAGAATCTGAGTATAGCAAGGGTAGTGTGTCCCTGCCATAGCGGATGTCCAATTCTCATAAATAATGAAACAGTGTACGTTAAAATGCTCTTCGGTGGATTTAATGTCACAGTATGAAGGGTGTCAGACACTTGATATGTTGGCTTATTTTTCTCTCATTTTATGCAGAAGTATGCTTAGATAACCAAACCCATATCAAACTTCTTAGAAGGGACTGTATTGTGGTTTTTCTTTTTACTTCTACATATGCTTGGCTTTTTTGTAGAATTTACTCTGAACATCTGACTTTACTGCTTGCAGAGACAGATAAAAGACAACTAAAAACCATGTCAGGCTGAATTTTAAATAGTCTATTTAAAGTAGTTGTGTATGCAGCTTAAAGATAAGAGTATGTGAAAACAAAACCTGATGTTCAAATATTTAATATATTATTCTGTAAGTGTATTTCCACTGTTTAATGACAGTGAAAATAGATCATATAAAATTCTCAAATATATCCTGTTAGTTTATGAAGCTGTTTGGCTGGGCTAAAGCACATAGTATTAAGTACTAGGTGCATGTGTTCAATCCTAAAGTATGTTACATGTTGTTAAAGTGACCACTGCTATTTAGTGTTGGGGCAGGACTGTTTGTTGGATGAACACACAGTGGTAATGATGCCTCCAGATGCCTGATGGAGAGTTACAGGTTGAACCTCTCTAATCTGTCCCACTCTGAACCAGCAACATCCTTGGTCCAGCATGATTTTAGTTAGCTGGATGTCCATTTATCATGGGTAGCTGGATGTCCATTTATCATGGGTATGGCCAAGTTCCCCTCTCCATAAAGTTTTACAGCCACCAGTCCTGGCTTTCAGTGTTCTGTGCTGTTATTTAGCTCTAATTTACTCTTAAATGTCTACTAAGAGCCCAAAAGCTTCAGAGGGTAGCTGAGTTAGTCTGTACATGATAAACTTAAAAAACAACAAATACTCTGACTACCAGACTATTTGTTGTTTTAAGTTTTTACTAAGAGCCCAGTATGTAGTGGAAGTATTGGTAATGCTGTTTTATATATTGTTCTCTCCATGGTTTGGCAAATTCTCTGGTTCGGCACCTGCCAGATCCCAAGGGTGCCAGACTAGAGAGGCTCAACCTGTGCTATCAATCCAGACTAGGAATGTTAAAATGAGTTTAATTTACTAATTGAGAAGTTGATAGAATTTGTATCGACTATTCAATTAGTCGATGGGGGAAAGCAGCCTGATTCAGTCCTGGCTCGCACTGGGCCTGGAACCAATTCCTTCTCTGGTTCTGCAATTTAAGGAAGTAGGAGCCGGGGGCAGGCTGCTTGGCTCCGACTTCCTTTTAAATTTGTAGAGCCACAGTGGGGTTTGGTCTGGGACCTAGCACGAGCCAGGACTGAGCCAGGGCTGCCATGGACAGGGGCTGCTTCACAGCAGCAGTCTTTGTCTGTGGGGGGGATCCCAGTGGGGAGCTGGGACACCCCTCATGGGCAGAGACTGCTTTGTGGCAGCCTCCCCTGGCCAACTCCCCCTTCCTACCTCCTGCGCTGATAGAGGCAGCAGTGCAGGAGGGAGGGCAGGTGACACCACAGAGACAGTGCTGTGGGGGGGAGACCGGCTTTTAAGCTTCCCCCCTGCCCCAACTCTGGCTCCTGCTACCCAAAGGCAACAAGGAGGGGAGGGGAGCGGGGAATGTGAGTTGTCTACTACTTGCTTACATCCCTAATCCAGACAGGACTTTCAGATCCATTCTTCTGGCCATTACATTTTCACCATCAGCAATTGTGGCCCAGGAGCGAGTGATACTCTTTGTGGAGCTACCTCCATACTCCTACAGCCCATCTTATTGTCCTTTTTGGGCACCTGAATATGACAGCTCTGTTCCATACCCAGTAATGGTTACCACCAGAGAACTGCAGATGCCACAGGATCAGTGGATGGAAGAGCATTGACCAGAACTGTTGGTGCTGCCAGAGCCACCACTGTTACTCTTCATTCTCTCCTGATGAAGAAATGTTGTCAGACTTTTCTTCACCCCCAGATAATTTTAAACAGTACCAGACCCTTCTTGGGAGACTCATAGGCTCTCTCCAGATTCCACTGAAGGAGTACTAGGATGCAGCCCACACACTCTTGGACTAGGCTACGGTTCTTGCTGAAGTGACACCTCCAATTAGAGATGTGAAAAGCTAACTGGGAAGCGTCACCTTTAATGAGTGCTGCTTACCGGTTCTGGTTAACTGGGGGGGGGGAGGGTTGGAGCCCCACAGGGCCCACCATGGAGATGAGCCTGTGTGGGGATATTCCAGCCCAGGTGCTCTTGCCGGGCTAGAGTGGTCCCTTCTGCCCCCTCTGCTTGCCCCCCTTAACCAGTTAAATAATATGCTTAACCATTTAACCAATGAAATGGGATTTAACATCCAACCCTCCATTAATGAGATGAGCCTGAAACCTGCCAGAGTGAACCTGTGCACTTCTGCCATTCTGCCACCTGTGCCCAGACCTCAAAAAGACCTGAGGAAATGCTACTTTATTCTCCCCAAGGAAGTGGAATTCTAGTTTTTGGAACCTAATCCTCCTTCCCCGGTGGTTCAGATGGTTACAGAAAGAATTCAGTTATACCAGTTCACTCTGCTCCAGACAAATGACTTGAGCTTTTTTGGAAGGAAGATGTTGTTTTCATCTAGTTTAGCATTCTGAATGGCAAATTACCATTTTTGTTGTCGTTCAAGTGTGACCTTTTGAATTACAACCTTTTGAAGCTATTGGCATTGATGAACAAACACCCTCAGGATTGTGGACTCCTGTTCTGGTTATCCTGGATGAGAGAAAACTAGTTAGAGGAATTTTCCTTCAGGCATCCCTTGACACGGTGTTACACGGCATGGCTACCTCTGTATTTATGAGAGACAGACTGTGTCTGTAAGGCTATTGGTTCCCCTGCGGGATCCAAGTCACCATGGAGGAACTTCTCTTTGGGGATAGCAACCAATGAATTGCTGCACACCCTCAGACTGATAAACTACATAATGTTCTCTGGATGTTTATAGCAAATACCTCAGGCCTTTTCCATTACAGCATCATCTGCTGCCTTCATTCTTCCTTCAACAGAGTAAATATGACACCCCCCCAAAAAAAATTAGAGAGTGCAGCGAGATAGGCACCCCCATGACCATCCTTCACTTTGCCACCTCTTAGAAAGCCATTTTTTGTGTCACACCTGAGAATTGATGACCAGTTTCCACATTGCCTTCTACCACCTGCTGCAGTGGCTGCCTGGCCCATTTTCTCCCAATGTGGTGCCCTATTATTGTGGACAGATGGGTCCTGGATATTATATCAAACGGTTACTGACTAGAATGGCTTTCTTCCCCTGAGAAGTTTCTGAAACAGGAGGTGGATTTTGGTCTTCACCTGGGGACAGTAGAGCCTGTGCTTCTCCCTTGTGTAAGGAAAGACTTTTTTTTTCCCCTTAAGAAACTTTTCCCATAATGACCTCTTTCTACTCAAGTTACTGGTTTATGGCCATCAATACAAAAGATTCATATTTTCTTTTGGATATTCAGCCTGCTGCTCTTCACAGTGGGTCCAGAGCACTTCCAATGCTGGGTGCTCCTCTTCAGTTTCTTGATGGCCCCAAGGGTGTATATGAAGTTCTTGCAGTGGTGGCTGCATATCAAGGAAGACTGATGTTTTCTTACCTGGGTGATTGGCTGGTCATGGATCAGTCATTTCAGGAGGTACAAGCAACAACTATCACTGCACTTTTCCCTGCTGTCATATGGAACTTCAGAGACTCTTGTTGCGTTTAGTTGGTATCCTCTAAGAAATAATCCGATTCAAGAAAATTGAGTTTTATTTTACTTTTTTTTTCTGGAAACTGGCAGCTGCTATCTCTATTTACTTCTATTTTTTGGATTTTCTGTTGATTTCTAGCATGTGATTGAAGGCGTAGTGGTTGAGAAAAGAGTTGTGGAATACATATTGGTTTCACCATTCTTGAAGCCCCGCACCTTAATGATCTTAGAGTTTCATAGAAGCCTGTTTGTAGCACTATAGGTAAGGTTGCATTCAGACAGTTACAATGGGTATTACATCCCAAGAATATTTATGCTAAAAGATTATAACTCATTCTTAGGCCACAGATAAAACTTTCTAGAAATGAAAGTTCTGGGAAAAAAATATTTAGGTAATTTAGGGGAGTTTGAAGGAAAACTCTTTTAAAAATGTGATCTTGCTGTTAATGTTGTCTTTGGATTCTTCTAGTTGTAATGCTCTCCGAAGGCACAAACCTCAATTTTAACACATTGTACATCTAATAATTTAAGCATAGGTTAAGGAAGATCCCACCCCAATTTCCAAAACAAAAAGTTTAAATGGGATTATTTGGCGCTTCATCAACCCCTGTGTTCTTATCATCCCTGATTTTTTCCCTTTCAACAGTTATGTAACACAGAACCTCAGCCTCACCTGTAAGAAACCAAGGCATTAAGATAACAGGAAGTGACCTACATCGAGTAACCTATTACCTTTATAGTTTAATATGTGGTTAAATATTTCATTGTTCCATGGGAACTCATCTTACCCATTCCTATAGCAACCCTGAGTCTTAACCACAAGACATATACCTAAGAATGCTTTTAGTTTATACATTACAAATGTAACAATTACGGAATTAATGACTTAAATGTTCAACTATACCTATGTTGATGTTGTAAGTCGATAGCGTGTCTTTAGCGTAAGAGGTGGTAAAAAATGTAGAGGTGAATTAGAGACGTAATATGGGTGAGGTAATATTGTCAGTGTTAACCAAATGTATAAATTGTAAAGGATACCATATATAAAATTTATTTGTCACTTCCTCTCTAGATAATGCTGCAGATGTATATTTTGCATAATGGTCATGTTAATTACTTCAGTAGCATTAACTGAAAGATAATAATGGTCTTTGTATGACAGTGTGCTTTTGTGTGGTGAGACTATAATCCAGGTTTTTAGCATTTGAACACCAAATGGTTGGCCTTGGATTCAGTGATTAGCTAGTAGTGGGAAGAGGAACAGAGGACCCGTGTCACTGGAGGAGTTAGGGATAGCACTTTGAAAGATCACTAAGAGCAGAGAAAAAATGAATTGGAATTGGGAGACATGACTGCACAGATAAAGGATGGATGTGTACTGAAGATGTGTGAAAGAAGAAACAAGATGGGTCAAATGAAAATTTTGCATCCTTGACAAGTAATTACAGAAAATACTGTTTCAGAATAGCAAACTTAATCAAACATAAACTGGATAAGCATCAGTATATTGTATTGATTTACAAAATTATTCAGTAGGCTCAACTGTGTTCATTAAAATGTGCTCAAATCACAAAACAAAACAAAATTACTGGGCATTTTTTCTGTGTAGGAGATTGACTATACACTGTCAATGTTCTTTCCTTCTCTTTTGTTATCCTTTGTGGAAAAATCTCCCACAAAAAAACTGATAAGTAGCAGTATCATGCTTCCTTCTTACTTTGCCCAGAGGTTTTAAAGTTATGCATGCCAAACTAAAATATTACATTTTTGATCAAGGAACCTCCCTGCAAAACCAGCAGAAGAAGCTCAGAAACATAGACAACAGTACGAAGAAATGGTGGTACAAGCAAAAAAAAGAGGTGATGGATTTACTTTTACATCAGGAAATGTAAAGGGATATTAAACGTAAAAATATACTTGCCTCAGTAACTACCCTTTAATATAAGGAACAGATTATCTGCCGTCTCTTATAGAAAACCCAGTCAAGGAAAACAGGCAAAGATGGTTTTAAATCAACCGTACATTACTTAGGTTCTAGTCACTTGGAAGGCTGATGAAGCACATGAGATAAATTAATGTAGCCTGTAGGCTGCTCTGATTTACAGTGACCTTAACTGGGCTACCTATGGCTTGTTCCACAGTGCAGCATCTCCAGTTGACTGTGGATATTACTATGAGACCAGTGTCTGGAAGGGGACCAGTATACAGTCTCTGCTTGGCTGGTGGATAATTCCCCTAGCTTGCTGTGATGTTTCTGCAGCCCCCTCAGTCTAGAGCAGGAATGGGCAAAAGACCGTCCGCGGGCCAGATCCAGCCCACAGATGCCTTACTGTTCCCATGCCCCTGGGCCATTCAGGGTGTCCTCTCCTGCCAGGGGCACGCAGTGCTTAGAGTGAACTGCCAGCTGTTCAACTTGTGGTTCACTCTAAGCACCACATGCCCCTTGCAGGGCTGGGGCAAGGGAGCAAAAGACTTTGCTTATTCCCCTGCCTCCAGGGCCTGATTGACTTGGGGACAGGGAGAGCACGCAAAGGCTTTTCCCACCCTGCAGGGGGCACGTGGCACTTCAGAACAGCTGGCGGTGTTCTCTGGGAGGAGCAGGGACTTCACATGCTATCCCACCCCAAGGCCAATCAGGATCTGTGGGCAGGGGAGCACGGAAATGTCCTGTCCCTGCTCCTGAGCCTATTCCGGGATGGCCGAGGGCCACTTCAAAAATTTGTGAATTGGCCCTCCTCCTAAAATTGTTGCCCACCCTGGTCTAGAGGAATCCAGACACTTTTTCCTCAGTACGTTTATCCAAAACAAAAAACCAAAAACCCACACACCATAGAATCCTGCAGGTAAGAGCTAAATTATGTGGCAATTGCTAATCTCATAATTCCACAAACCTACTGAAAAATTACAATACTGAAACATCCCAGGGCTTAGATACTAAGGGAAATCTTAAGAAGAAGACTGCACTGATGATTTGTATTGCAATCTGTGTCCTTTTCACAGACCTGGGTACATGTGCATCAGGCTTTCCTAATGGTTTACATTATCTGCAGCTGTTGGGTAGTGGAAATGCCTCATCCTCTTCCTGCTGTGCTGTGAACTCAAGGTGGAGCTGGCACTGTGAATAGTGGATTGGCCCTGCTATATGCAGATTCCAGCTCTGACTGCCTACCACCATTTCCCAGTGCAGGGAAGCAGATCGTGTATGGTGACAATGAGCAGTCGGATAATGGGTCTCATGAGTATTTGCACTCATGTCCAAGTGCAGTCCTTGGAGATGAAAAGCTTCAGAGGGGTAGCCAAGTAAGTCTGTAACAGGAAAAACTTCAACAACAGATAGTATAGTAGCACCTAAAAGACTAACACAACATGTAGATGTTATCATGAGCTTTCGTGGGCACAACCCACTTCTTCAGATGACTGGAGTGTTGGAAGTCCAGATCTAAGAATACATTTATAATATTTATTTATAAAATGTATTTCTTTATTTATGAATGTATTCTTGGATCTGGACTTCCAACACTCTGGTCATCTGAAGAAGGGGGCTTTGCCCACGAAAGCTCATGATAACATCTACATGTTGTGTTAGTCTTTTAGGCGCTACTAGATTATTTGTTGTTTAAGATTTTCTTGGAGATAATGTCCCATCTGCTGGACAGCACGCCTAGGACCACATCTAGGCCAAGAATCTGCTTGCTGCCTGCTCTTAATCTTCTACTCTAAGTGTTTACTGTAGAGTTTTTGAGTGTCTTGTGTCTAGTAGTTAACCTAATCTTCTTTCCTTTGTCAGTGCTCATCATGCAGCATTATATCACTGTGTCCATTTCTCAGACAATAATACAAGGGAGTGTTGCTCCTCTCTTCTCTATACATGTGCCGTAAGCAGTTTTTGCCCCTTGAGCACAAATATGCCATCCAGGTTATCTTATCATTCAAGCACTCCTACACTGTAAAGAGCCAAATAAATGCATGTTTTTCACCCCCAGCTAAAGATTGAGGCATTTTTCTCTCTAGCCCTTCCAACTCCATTTCTTCTCTTCAGCCCTGATAATAAATGCATTACTTCTGAGGAAATTCTGCGCACACTATTTTTAAAATCTTCATGATTATGCATATATTATTTATCAAAACACAGTATGATCACTCCAATTTCAATTATTTGGTAATTTCTTTCAAAGTACAGGCAGTCAAACTGACCAGCGGCTGACTACAGGAAGCCCGAGGCAGAGTTGCTCTGCCCCAGGCTTCCTGGAATCAACCTCTGATCAGTTTCAACAGGCTGAATCTGGACGCCAGTTCCGACGTACACACAGATTCAACTTAAGAACCCCAGGCGTCCCCAAGTCAGCTGCTGCTGAAACTGATCAGCGGTTGATTCAAGGAAGCCCGGGGCAGAGCAACTCTGCCTCGGGCTTCCTGTAGTCTGCGCTGGTCAGTTTCAGCAGCGGCTGACTTGGGGACGCCTGGGGCAGAGCAGCTGGGGTGCTGCTGGGTTGCTCCAGTAGCGCCACTCCTCGGCGCTACTGGACCAATCCACCAGCACCCCAGCTGCTCTGCCCCAGGCGTCCTGATTCAGCCGCTGCTGAAACTGACCAGCAGCGGCTGAATCAGGACGCCTGGGGCAGAGCAGCTGGGGTGCTGCCGGGCTGGTCCAGTAGCGCCCAGAGCGGTGCTGCGGGACCAACCAGCAGCGCCCCAGTTGCTCTACCACAGGCGTCTCCCTGGTCTGCTGGAGACCAGCAGACCAGGGAGACGGGGAGCAAAGCGGAGCAAAGTTGCGGAGCATGCCGGCAGCGGGACAGCCGCGGTGCGTCTGGGCTGTCCGCTGCCCGCGTGCTCCGCGGCTTTGCTCCACATCTCCCCAGACCAGGGAGACGGGGAGCAAAGCCGGGGAGCACGCGGGCAGCGGACAGCCCAGACGCGCCGCGGCTGTCCCGCTGCCGGCGTCCTCAGAGGCTTTGCTTCCCGTCTCCCTGGTCTGCTGGTCTCCAGCAGACCAGGGAGACAGGCAGCAAACCCTGTTCGTAACTCGTAACTCGGGGACTGCCTGTATGTCAGCAAGTAGGTCTTTAACAATACAAAGTCAAGAAGTGGATTTCTGATATAGATTCCTTAATAGACTTATTCACACAGAACTTTGAATAATAATTAATTTAAAATATGTTGCAGCCCGAAAACAGGGGGCTGCAGAAGCTTGGTGGAAGGCAGGTACATAGGTAGTTGGGTATGTGGGTTTATGTTCCCCAAGTAGGCTTCCAGAGACTCTGGCTCAGCCATTAGGACTCCTGAAGCCCATCTGGAGTCAGCCTGAAAGGAAGGCTGATTAGAACACCTGCCACCAGTTAAGGCCTATGGGCACACAATAAAAACCTTCCCTCTGGCAAGGTAGGGGGAGAAGAAAAGGGATGGACCAGAGGAGAGGCTAAGCAGAAGACAAACCTGGAAGGCAGCAAGCTTAAGAGGGCCTGTTCCCAGATGCCAGGGAGGAGGTACCCGGGGAGGGGCTGCTATTCAGTGGGGCAAGAGTCAAGTCTCACCCCCACTTGGGGCTACTGCATAGGGCCCTGGGCCAGAACCCAGAGCAAGTGGGTGGTTCTGGGTTCCCCCCCAACCACCTCCTGGCTGGTGGGCTGCCAGCAAGGAAAGAAGGACCCTTAGACTATCGGAGGGCCTGACCTACAAACCCCTGATTGGCCGCTGATGAAAAGGGCTCTTGGAGCAGGGTACCCTTGCCTTTTCGGCAGTGGTAGGGACACTGTGAGCCTCTGACACATACGCAAAGGTCCCACCGAAAAATGCAGGACCTGGGGGCTTAGCCCAGTCTTGCCACAGCTACAATACAGAAAATATTTTCTGCACCCCTTAGAAACAGTGCAAAGGCTTGTGGAGGTCAGGGATAACAGAGGAACTGATGGAGAGGGAAGTAGTTTCTGGAAAAGAGCCTGGGAGTGAACTTAGAGGGTTGTTGGGTGTGGGAGTGAGAAGTAGGAACAGTTTTTCTTTTTTTTTTTTTTTTTTTTTTTTTTAGGGGGGGAAGGGATTGTTAGGGAGCCTTCACTCACACTGATTCCCTAGTCTCTCATTCAGTCAGGCACATCTGTCCTGATACTGTGTGGCCCTTCACCTTTACTCCTGGTGGCCCTACATCCCCCACTCTCTTCCAGCCCCTGCCTCAGTACTGTCAGCCCATTAACTCCCATAGCATCTTTTCCCCTCACTAACTTTTCTGAACCCCAGATTGTGCCCTGGTCTGTCCATCCCCTCCCCCCATAGCTCATGCATTGTGATTTAGCCCCATGGGTGGGCCTTGGTGAGAAATTCAAAGCCTCACCCCTTCTCCTCCCCTCTCTGTGTCTGGCTGAGCTAGCTGCCCTCTCTTCTGGCACTACAGTAGTCCTGGTGGGCAAAACTTGTTATTTAGTGCCATCCTGGCAGACTTTCTGTGGAGTACATGAATTCTGTACATGCACAGTGGCGCAGAATTCCCTCAGGTATAATGCATTGTTCTGCAAGGTGACTTCTTATCTGTTCTTTGAGACCTGGAATGGTAAAATGTGTAAGAAAACAATGAAACTGGGGGAAGATAAGAACTTGCTACTTTAATGTGTAATAGGAAAGTGATAACTAGTATAGATAGGATCACAGAACAATTATTTCAAAATAAACATTACAAGACCTAAGATATCATTATGTGATTTCTGTTTAGGCAGTGCTCCTGCTATATACTTAAAACAAAACAAAACAAAAAGCCAACAACTTTGAACTACTCAAGGTCATCATGTATATTTGATTCACAGTGGACAAATCCCAGTTATTTCCTATGTAGCAGTAGTGTCCTTTTGATATATTTATATAGAGATGGAACCTGTGCCCTAAGCACTTTACAGTCTATTAAAGGTTTCAGTCCAATAATAGTTTTAAATGCATAAAGAATGAAGGATCAAGATGCATTTAATGGCATATTGGTATATGGGAAGCGTTACATGAACAAGAGCACTAGGCATTAGCTTTGGTAAATGAAATAAATGGTAATGTTCCTTAAAGAAGATGCTACAGTGTCAGTCTTACAGACTGAAAGTTTCTAGTGAACCACGAAGTAAGTTCAGCATAGGATTCAGCAATAGGAAGATTTGTGTATGCCCTAACAATATGCCTAAATCATCTCCCTGGAAGACCACCTGTAGGAACAAGAGCACAATCAGATATATTATCTGTACAGTCCTTTGCCTTTGAGATTACCAGTAAAAGCAGGTTTCTCTTATTCCACAGAGGCTATCAGGTGATAACTTTCAGTTGTTACCGAACTTGTTCAGATTTGAATTGGTAACTCAGAGGTTGAAAGACTCTATATTCCATTAATTCTCTCCTGTTTCATCCAGTTTATCCAATATAATACTAATGTGTAGTTCAGTTTTGAACTGTGTTCACACACAACATTATTGGTGTCATATAGAAAATTGTAAAATGTCCAGGATGCCCTTTGGAATTGCTTGAATAGGAGACTGTGATTTCAGGCATATACAGGTTAAAATGGTTCTAGCCATGATTGAAGTATTTAATGGCTCTTACCTTTTTAAGTATACCTTTAACTATGTAATTTTCTTTTTTCAGAGCTTAAAGAAGCCCAGAGGAGAAAGAAGCAACTGGAAGAACGATGTAGACTAGAAGAAAGTATTGGCAATGCAGTTTTAATTTGGAACAATGAAATCTTACCCAACTGGGAAACTATGTAAGACACAGCATGTTTATATTGTGTTTAAAAGTAATTTTCTGTACCCTGAAAAGTTATGGTATTAGTCAAGATTACTTTATTTCAAATAAACAATTCCAGAAGCTGTGTATTGCAGTCAAAGGTGACTTGCAAAAGGAATTGTCCTGTTTAAGAAGGCATTCAGGTGGGGCGGCCAAAGTGGTGGAATTTTGTTAATTCCATTTGCTTGTTACATCTAATAGTTTCACAAATTAGACAATTAGACTGAACATAACTATGTGCATAACTTCCTATTACATAGAGCTATGTAGCCATCCATTTCCTGACTCTAAGGGTACGTCTAAACTACATGGCTCCGTTGGCGGAGCTATGTAGATTTGTTGTTTTGGCAAAGTCAAATGAAGCCGCGATTTAAATGATCGCGGCTTCATTTAAATTTACATGGCTGCCGCGCTGAGCCGACAAACAGCTGATCAGCTGTTTGTCCGCTCAGCGCGCTAGTCTGGACGCTCCCCTGCCGACATCAAAGCCCTTTGTTGGCAGCCCCGGTAAACCTCGTCCCACAAGGAATAACGGGGCTGCCGACAAAGGGCTTTGATGTCGGCAGGGGAGCGTCCAGACTAGCGCGCTGAGCGGACAAACAGCTGATCAGCTGTTTGTCGGCTCAGCGCGGCAGCCATGTAAATTTAAATGAAGCCGCGATCATTTAAATCGCGGCTTCATTTGACTTTGCCAAAACAACAAAACAACAGCCTAATTGTATATAGCAATATAATTTAAACTGCCTTGAGCGTGTTAATTTATGGTCTCACTTGCATGTAGAATAAAATCCATGTTTCAGACATGTGCTTCATCACAATGACTACTTTTCCCTTACTGCTCTTAATGAAAAGTAGTGAGTTTCTGAAACTTCTTGTCCATTTCTTCAAACCTTTTTGGCATGTCACATACAGCAGTGATGTTCAGAAATAATCTAAGATCCGGGAGTGGTTGGTGACTCGGACCTCTGCTAATACTAGAAAACATAGCACTTAGACATCCATTTGTCAGGACCTGGTTCTTCTTGACTGCTTGGGGGTTTGATGGTGAATTCTCAGATGTCTGCACAAATATAACAATATTAAGCCTCTTACATTTATGGTGTGATACACTGTGTATGCCAAACAAGTAGGGGGGAAAAAGAGAAATAGGGAAAGCAGTAGTTAAAAAACAAACAAACAAACCCAAACCCCTCTTTTCACAGCTAACACTTTTAAAAAGATGTGTACAGGTAATTAACATGACTAAAAACAACAGCAGCTACATTCAACAGTTGACCTTTTTAAGGGTTTTAACTGTTTCATTTCCCTTTGACTGACAGTGATTCCTGAATGGAACTTTTACTCCTGGGGAAATTCTGGTACAACATTTTTTTTTTTCTTGATCCTTTCCTCTCCCCGCCCCCTCTGTCTTTGTCTCATTGGCTCATACAGAGTGATAGACTGCTAACAGTGTTCCAATCAAAAGCTTTAGTTTGAGGAAGAAGGTGGTAGTACAACAAAGTTCTAAGCGTTATAGACAGTACACAAGCATGAATAAATGCTGCACAATCCTTGTTTGATTTCTGGGCGTGGCAGGGTGGGAGTTGGTCTATGGCAGGCTGATATACATGTAGACCTGAATTTTGCATCCGCCTTTAAAATACCTTCTCCTACCTATAGTTCAGTAGAATGTTTTATTTTAAACAGGTGCTGCTCTCGTAAAGTTCGAGAATTGTGGTGGCAGGGTATTCCTCCAAGCGTGAGGGGCAAAGTCTGGAGCTTGGCAATCGGCAACGAGTTAAATATCACTCATGGTGAGGCTGATTTGTATTCCCTCTGCATTTTGAGGCACTCAAATAAATAACCCATTAGCAGATACTTCCATTCAGTTAGAACATGTCAAAATTTGGGGAAATGACAAAGTCACGGTCAGTTGTACTTTGCTTTCATTAATGGATACCACGTGTTCTTTTCCACAGTGCATAAAATCTTCCTTTTGCTGAATGTAGTATTTAATTTTGAGGGTGTTCTAGGATTTTTTCTTCTGCTGCTGAGTCTGTGTCATAGTTCTGAAATATTGCTGTGGACTGCTTTGATGTCAAGTAAAAATGTTCAGCATTAGCCCCATTTCAGTTTCAATAGAAAATGTGATATTTCATGTAATTACTGTGAATTATGTAGTGACTATGGATGTACACACACTAAGTTTCTCACTTCAGAATAAAGCAAGTGTGAGTGAAGGAGTAACTGATTTGGAAATTAAACCTGGTACGGAATTAGTCCTCTTTCCCACATGTTCTTTAGTGATAATAGCAGTAATACATTAGTCTCCATTTCCTTGATGTTGTACTAAGTTGTTTTTTCAGTATTTTCTCCTACTGCCCCTAGGCTGAGATGTCATTTTTATACTATGTTACACTGATATTATATTTGATACATATTCAGTAGGGGATGTTTCCTTTTCCCCTTATTAGTATTTCCTCACCTTACTAACGGTGAAGTCTTTTTCCTATAGGTCAACATATCATTGATCTCAACTTATTCTCATATACGTCAATTCGTTACCATGGATGGGCATTTTGTGGTTGTCTATCACATTTGTTGTTCCTGTCCTAGCCAATTATTCAATCTCATCTTAACTGGTTATTTCAGGTTTTTCCAAGTAATGATGTACCTGCTAAGTTTGAGGGTATTCTTGGAAGCCGCCCCTATGCCCACTGAAGGTTGTTTTCTAGTAGGGATGTTAAAATGTGCTTATTTTGGTAAATTGTAACTGTTGAATTTTTCTGCTGTTACACATTTACACGCGGGGACAGACAGAAGAGGTGGAGCCAGGCTGCTGCCTCTGTATGGGAGGCAGGTGAGAGGCAGTGCTTGTGGTGCTGCATGGAATAGTGAAAGTTAACTGATGAGCCCAAGCGACGAGGAGTCCTGTGGCACCTTATAGACTAACTGAAGTGTAGGAGCATAAGCTTTCGTGGGCAAAGACCCACTTCGTCAGATGCATGTAGTGGAAATTTCCAGAGGCAGGAATAAATATGCAGGCCAGGATCAGGCTGGAGATGACCAGGTGGATCCAATCAAGGAGGATGAGGCCCACTTCTAGCAACTGATCTGGAGGTGTGAATTCCAAGAGAACAGAAGCTGCTTTTGTAGTTAGCAAGCCATTCACAGTCTTTGTTTAATCCAGAGTTGATTGTGTCAAACTTAAAGATGAACTGTAGCTCAGCAGTTTCTCTTTGAAGTCTGGTCCTGAAGTTTTTTTGCTGCAGGATGGCTACTTTTAGATCTGCAATTGTGTGTCCAGGAAGATTGAAGTGTTCCCCTACAGGTTTTTGTATGTTGCCATTCCTAATATCAGATTTGTGTCCATTGATTCTTTTACGTAGGGACTGTCCTGTTTGGCCGATGGATATAGCAGTGGGGCATTGTTGGCACATGATGGCATATATTACATTGGTGGATGTGCAGGAGAACGTACCAGTGACAGTATGGCTGATCTGGTTAGGTCCTGTGATGGTGTTGCTGGTGTATATATGTGGGCAGAGTTGGCACCGAGGTTTGTTGCCCAGGCTCATCAGTTACCTGTTTACATGTGTACATTATCACATCCTTATTATCTAGGTGAAATGTCCTGAATATATGAGCATTGACTTTGCTATCTAGATCAAAAGGTCCCAGGCACGTGAATGCTAGCTTTGCTTTAGGCCAACATATAAGATGTGGCCTGTAAGTCCCTTGTGTTACAACTAAACTGCCACTATAAACTTACTATAACCTCTTATAATAAAGCATATAATCAAAACCATAAAGAAATAATAAATCTATATCTCTATAGGCAAGCAAGTTAGGGCCTATAGGCTACAACTTACGTCAAAATTATATCCCAGTGAAACAAATCTTCCAGCTGTCTGTCTTACCTAAAATTCAATTAGTGTTTTGCTTTATTTTTTCTTACGAAGGGGATGGATTGTTAGCATGCTGACATGTACTCAGTAATTGAAAATAGATTTAAAATAGTACTTGTTTTTCAGAACTCTATGATATTTGCTTGGCTCGTGCCAAAGAGAGGTGGCGATCACTTAGCATAGGAGGCTCTGAAGGAGATTGTGAAGGTACATTTTATTTTGTAAAATATAATTCTGTGTTGTGTGGTAACTTCCTCTTCATTACAAAAGGAGGTAGTGGGTTA
Source organism: Pelodiscus sinensis (assembly GCF_049634645.1). NCBI lineage: Eukaryota > Metazoa > Chordata > Testudines > Trionychidae > Pelodiscus > Pelodiscus sinensis. The sequence goes on from NC_134715.1 coordinate 112,818,319, forward strand.
AAATAATTCCTAAATTTTAAAACTAAAATAATACAGATTAAAAAGCTAGAAGAAAATTCACTGTTTTAGGTGTGGGAAAATGGTTGGTTAAGCTGCACAAGTTTTTATAGGAAGTCTTAATTTCTTGCATGCTGTTATTGACATTATTTTCCTCTTTAAAGTATCTTTAAATTCAGTTGTCTGTAATTTAAAAAATGGTTTTGCAAAACCTCCTTTTACCGATAGCTGAAAGATTTTTAGGGGGTGTGTGTGTGAGAGAGAGAAAATAAATAAATATTTTAGGCTTGGTGTTGTAACATCTTAAGATGTTACTTTCACTTTCTCTGTTTGAGGATCTAAATTCTTTGAAACTTGAGTAGTAGCAAGTTACTTTCTTATTGGCTCACCCATGAGAGAGCTGCAAGCCTGTTGCTCAGACTCAGCATGTTGAGATTTTCCAGTTGGCTGGGTGCAAAGAAAGAGGAAAAAAAATCAGGGTCCTTGAAATAGGATATTTAATCTGCTAAAATGATCACCTCATTAAGGAGCGGTGCTGAGCAGAGATACAGGGATGGTATCAAATATGGTTTTTTAGCTTTCTTTACTATTCATTATTCAGAGTTGATATCAACATGTGGTTAATGTAAGTGTAAGATAGAAGCAACTTGCCTTCACTAAAAAAAAGGCAGCAGATAAACTTGATGATGATACTGAGGAGGACAGACAAAACCCGGATAGGAATGTTTGGACACTGGTTGGGGGAGGTCATGTTGTAGGTGCATGTTTTCTTTACTTAAAATTTAAGTTGCTGGAGGAATATTACAATACTATTTATCTGTAAGTATAAATAAAATGCCAAATTGAATGTACAAAATTGGACGTACAATTGGAGGATAAGGCACAACTGTGCATGTGTGTTAAACACAGTAATTTTATTTTGATTTATGCAGATGTTGGATTTTCTGCAGCAGACAGGGAAGCAAGTCTGGAATTAATAAAACTGGATATTTCTAGAACATTTCCTAATCTCTGTATTTTCCAGCAAGTAAGTTATTTTAGGTTTTAATCACACACTATTTTGCAGTGTACACTTGAATAGTAAATACATTTTTTTTAAAGTCTTCACTGAAATAAATGTATTGAGTTCCAAATGTTTGTAGAAAAAATCTGTAGTGCAAACTTGCATGTTGGTATTTAAATGCATCTATCTATCTAATCTATCTATCAGTAGTTTGTGGTAAAATTCATGTCTTGTGTTCCTCAGTGACAAATGTAAAGGATTTCAGCAGAGCCTAAGACTGCTAATTTTTAATATATGGAAACTTGTAGCACTTCCCAGGACTTGAGATTAATTTATGGTATTTTTAATGGAAATCTTAATATGCTAAGGCTCTTCTTGCTATAGAGTTAAACTAACTTGATTGGTGTTTATCTTCCTTGTACTGAAAAAGCCATGGGAAGATGTTCCTTTGTGACATTACAATGATGCGTTCCATATAAAAGTTGAATGAACTTAAAATTTTCAAAGCCTGTCTAGAGGATTTGGACACATCTTTTAATAAAATTAATGGAATATGTGTCTAAAGGTATGTCTACACATGCAAGAAAAATCTACAGCTGGCCCATGCCAGCTGCCTAGGTGTAATAGGGTTTGGGCATCTGGGCTGTTTCATTATTGTGTGAACTTCTGGGCACAGCCTGGAGTCCAGGCTGCAGGATCTTGCAAGCCCAGAAGTCTACGCAGGACTAAGCAGCCCCACAGCCTGAGCCCAGGTTAGCTAGTACAGGCCAGGCTTGGTTTTTCTTTGCTCTGTAGACATAACCTAAATCTTCTACACAGCTTTCATGCATTGTGAAATTGAATGATTCATTTTTAATTTTTCATTATAGGGAGGTCCTTACCATGACATGTTGCACAGTATTTTAGGAGCCTATACATGTTACAGACCCGATGTTGGCTATGTAAGTGAAGTTACGTGTTGTAATTATGTGGGAGCATTTCTAAAGTCATTTGCAAGACTGCTTAAAATGATTGTGAGGATTTGTGGGTTTTGCTGTGTATTTTCATTGTATTGTGGTATATTTTTATACAGAACATTATATTAAGGGATATGTGCACTGTTAAGTTTTGCTGTTACACTGCTAGATTTTAATGTTGTAATGAAGTAGAGATAAGACTTCAAAAAATTCTAGGGCACAAGTGTGCGCTGAATAAAAATTGAAATATAAGCCATCTGGTTAAGTCACTCCTTTGAACCACATACTGTGTTTCAGTGCACCTTATTGAGGTGACAGCTTGTTAAAAATACATCTGGTCTTCAAGATGGCCTCTGTGTTCACATTTCTAGGTTGTGTGCCCTGGTGCTGCAAAGCTTCTGGAACATTCTATTAAAGCAGTGCCCATTGGGGCTGCATAAGCTCCCTTGCATCACTGAACAGTCAGAGTGCAGGTTATAAAATGACTGCATGGCCCCAACTGTTTAATTCAGTTCTTTTTCCATGGCATTTAGTCTGGGTGTGCATTAGATATTTTTGGCTGGGTGGAAGTGGAGGAGGTGGCAATACCCAAACAATTTCTTTTTCCTCATTTGTCAGTTAGTATATTTTTGATGTTTCAGTAATTGTTTCTGTGGATTTTGGCTGATCTGGTTCCTGAGGAACTGGAGAAGAACATGATACACAGATAACATCATGTATATGGTATGGCTCATGCTCCTCTGTTCTTGGAGGCCTGTTCTAAGTATCTGCAAGATGTCCATTCCTCCAATCCTTTGCAGGGCCTTCATGTCTCATACCTACTTGGATTGGCAGTGCGGGGCCTCCAAGCTTTCCTCACTGAGAAGGCCTGGTCCATGAATCAAGCATCAGTTCTGTTGCGTATCTCTGAAAAGGGACAGCAGAGACAATTTTTTACTTCAGTGTCAGGCAAATCAGGATAAGATATATCAGTTGGACAGATCAGAAACTTAAAAAGGAGGAAATGTTAGGCAGCATAGTGTTCAAATACAACGTGCCTTAATCCATGCCAGCTGGGTGTAAATTCTTATGGGGGTGGACCTTGTTGGTGCATTACAAGTTCCCTAGTACACATTTAAAAACTACTGTTTGAAACAGGATTACATGAGTAGTATTAATATGTACTAGCAGGATCCACGTAGGCTAGTTAATGTGCAACATGCATTAAAATGTACAGCCCAGCTGTTGTGGATAAATGTAGACAAGCTTATAAGTATACTGGCTTTATATATGTTAGCAAAATTACCTCTAGCACTTCATGCTGCCAATAAATGAATGAAAAACCCACAAAGGGAAGAAGGTATGGAAATAGATGTTAAACTGGCCCTGGACTCAGGTAACATGCCACATCTGAAGCATGTTAACAACCCAGCATCCTGCAAGTGGACCATGCACAGGCTATCTCAGAAGGAGAGAGAACTCACTGGTGCATCATACAATATAATTGCGAAGAGGCAACATTCCTGCAAAAATAGGTTATTCACCAGTAACTATCTTCTTTTTTTAGGTTCAGGGCATGTCATTCATAGCTGCAGTATTGATCTTGAATTTGGATACTGCAGATGCCTTCATTGCTTTTTCTAATCTTTTGAATAAACCGTGTCAGATGGCATTTTTTCGAGTGGACCATGGCCTTGTAAGTATACAGGAAACTCTAATCCCTTTGTGTTTATAATGAAGATCTGATCTGGTCAAGAACAAGACAGCACTTCAGAGAGAGTTCATAGTTTGGAATTAGAAGTTCTATAACATCTAATTTTAAAGCCACATTAAAAAATAAAATGTACTGAAAGGGGAAACTGAATGAAATTCTCTAGCTGCCCAGTACTGTGCAATATTCAGAGATTATTATGAGCATGATTATTCTAGGTGCATTGATTTAATGCATCTATTGTAGGTGGGAGCCCAGACCAATTTAACAGCCTTACAAAAATGGATTGGAAGGCACTTCTTATCCCATGGTAATAGTTTGCTAAAAATAAACTGTTGATGCTTTACAGTGAGAAGCAGGTTTCCCATTTCTCTTTCTCATAGTTTTGCTGTGGCAGCTGGCTAAGGGAATTAGGCAATCAATTCCTTATTTCCTAAGGTTCCTTTGAAATTGCCAGTTAGCATGTACAACACACTATGTGGGGGAAAATAACAAAATCCTAAAACTTCATTCTCCTTGCAGTTGCTCTTACTGATCTGCTGTAGCTTTTCTCGTGAGCTGGGCATCTGGCCAACATTACAACCACTGCTTTCCGGTTGCCCAGCTCTGAAGGCAGTTCACAAGTAAGGATGGCAATACTGTGACCCTCCCAAAATAGTTTTGTGACCCCCCCCCCCCCGCCTCCCCCCTCACACACACAACTCCCTTTTGGGTCAGAACCACGAATTTGAGAAGTGCTGGTTTCCTGTCTGAAATCTGTATAGTATAGGGTAAAAGCACACACAAGGCCAGATGTCATGGGAGTGTTCCATGACGTGTTTTGCATGGCTGTGAATTTGGTAGAGCCCTAGGTACAATGAGCTGATACTACGCTTCTTCCAAGGTAAATGAGATTCATTGATACAAGAGAAATTCAATAAATCTTGATTGACAAAATGAGAACTCAACATATGTACTACAAGCCGTCCTTGCTTTAAGTCCAAGATACGTTCCAAAAAACTTGGACTTACAGCAAACGGATGTATATTGGGGTGACTTATAGCGGATTTCCCATTTCTCTTTCTGTATCCCTATATTCACACATTCTTCCATATAGTTTAGAAAACTGAAATGTTCAGTTTATGGCCATAGCACTATTAGTACTAGGGAGGTTACGTATCATGTAATTGAATAGCTGTGTTACCACATGAAATTTTAGCAGTTACACGACTATTCAATAGTCCCTTGGCATGGGGCCAGCAGCCAATGCCCTCCTGGCCTCACTCCCAAGGAGTCCCCTGCCACCCTGCACTGCTGCATCTCTATCAGAGACAGCAGTGCTAGGTGGCAGGCAGGTGCCATTCCCCGAGGGGAGCCAGTTTGAAAAACAGTTTCTTGCACTAATTGGCTTCTGCCTGCTGCCCTGCGCTGCTGCCTCTGATACAGTAGCAGCGTGGGGTGGGAGCAGCCCCTGTCTACAGGGGGCTTGAGCTCCATGTGGACAGGGACTGCTCTATGGGATGCTGGAGCAGCCTCTGTCTTCAGGGAACTCAGGCCCCGCCGCATGGGTAGGCCTTGCTGCTGCGAAGCAGCCTTTCTCCACAGCGAGCCCGGGCTGCCACAGATGGAGACTGCTTCTTGACATCCTCCCCTCCCCCCGCTGCACTGTTGCTTCAGAGAGGCAGCAGCATGTGTGTGGGACAAACGGCACCACGGAGCTGGTACTGGGGAAACTGGCTCTCTCCAGCACCGGCTCCTTCCTTCCTCCCTGCTTCTGTAGGCGGTAGCAAGGGTGGGGGTAGGTGGGTCCGTGAGCCAGCATGTGCGGGGATGCTGCTTGGAAGCTGGCTCCCTGTGTATATTGACTCCAGCCGCGCACCCCTCTCCCCCATGCTGCTGCTTTTCTATCAGAAGTGGCAGCACAGGGGTGGATCCGGTCCTCACGGGCTCTGACTCTGGCTCCTGCTTCTCCCCCCTTACTGCCTCTGCCTCAGCAAGGGCGGGGGGGGGGGGGGGGAGAGGGATGTGTGTGTAGTTGACAAGATCAACCGATAAGCCTAAACTTATCAGTTAATTGTGTAGTTATCTTCATGTTGACATCCCCAATTAGTATTTCTAGTAGTTCAATTGCTTTTTTTGTAGCTTGTTGAATAATTGCTTTTTTGAATCTTATTACTTGATGAGTCTGTTTACGTATTCATTTCAGGGCTTCATTTTATTCTGGTTTATAAATAATTATACATCCAAGCTGTGTTTTTGAAACATGCCATAAAACTATAATGTGACATACAATTTAAAAACACCTACCAATTAATCCTCAGAATCAAGATAAAATAGCCTTCTACTATTTCAATTTTAGTATGGCTGTCTAATGAATAGAGCACCAACTTTTTCAGACCATTGTGTTTTCCGTTAAATGCAATATCTGGAATGCTGTGCGATTGAAAGGGTTAGTATGCACTGGCTTTAACATCTAAACATTGAGAGAGTATAGAAGCTAGGACTGGACAATGCATTACATAACTTCCATGTAGATTTTTTTTTTAACATTGCAGTATAGGTAGGACCCTACCAAATTCCCATTTCGCTTTGGTCAATTTCATGTTCACAAGGTCTTAAAATGAGTAAATTTCAAATGTTTACATCTGACATCTTGGTGGTGTAACAGTTGGGGGTCTGCATCCAAAGGGGAATTGAAAGGGGTCCCAAAGCTCTTGTATGTTGCTCCTGAAACAGTGGGGGCTGCAGGGTCAACATACTCATATCTGTGCTGTCTTCAGAGCCCACCTCCTGCAGCTGAAAGAGGTTCTTGGAGCTGAAAGTAGATCTGATCTTCCCAGTGCTGCTGGGCGCACCCCAATTAGGGGATCCCAGATGCTAGTCTGGGCCTGTAGTGTGTTAATGCATGGGCCTGTGCCCAGGGGCCCTGGCCAACTTGAAAATAGGGGCACTAGCAGGAGCCACAGGTTGGAAGCTCCAAAGCCTAGCATGTGCTATGGAGGATGAAGACCAGAGATTGGGCATCCTGAGCCCCAGGTGGAGCCATGGCAGTGGAGAGCAGCCCCAAGCCTGGGTGGGAGACATGGCAGAGGAGGCAGAAGCCTGGAGTCTGAGGCTAGGACGAGACTGCAGCGTTTTTGCAGAAAAAGCTATGCAAAATGTGCTCCAAATTTTGTGTAGCTTTTTCCATTCTTTCTCCTCTCCCCCTCCCCCCCGGAAGAGGCTTTTCCACCAGCTGGCCCTCTCTAGACGGAGCCAAATGACGGAAAAGCCTCCTCTTTCAGCAGAGCCCTTATGCCTTGTGAAACAAGATATACAGGGCTCCCTGAAAGAGCATGTTAGCTCTTCCACACAAAAAAAAAAAAAGTGGAAGAGCAAACGTATTGCTTGGATGCGGAGGGGTTTTTGCAGGTTACTGGAGGTATCCTGCAAAAACCCTGTAGTCTAGATATAGCCTGAGGCAGGAGTGGTGGGGATGCAGAAGCCCTAAGTCCCAGCTGGAGCCACACAGGGTGGCAGCCTCCACCTCAAGTCCCTGAGCCTGGGCAGAAGCTGCAGTGTGTGGAAGCCCAAAGGTCCTGGCTGGAGCCTGGGTGCACCCAGCTCTGGCAGGAGCTGCTGGGATTGGGAGAGGGACAACAGTACCCTGAGCTCTGCAGGAGCTGTGCAGGGGGATGGCAGTCCACAGCCCAGGTCGCTGAGCCTGGGTGGGAGTCACAGGGGTAAGCAGATTTCACTGAAAGGGCTTATTTCTGAGTCCATGACATGTTTTTCATGGCTGTGAAATTGGGGGGGGGGAGAGAGCACTCGCTCGCAGCCAGCTACAGGAATACCTGGACAGTTTTCCTCTCGTTAGGGAATTCCTTGCACTCTAGTTCTGATTTGCAGGTTCACTATATAGATTTTCCTCAATGACACATTGAATGCAGTGTTTTTACACAATTATTGTATAATTATTCTGTGCCATGCAATCACTGTGCTCTTTGGCTCAGTTTTCTAGCTGTTTGCCTAACACTCCAGTCAGTTGAAACAGAAAAGCACCATAATGTATATGGGCAAGGGTGGGGTGTATTAAAAAGTGAAGAAAATGGGTCTGTCAAATAGTTCAAGGGGACTTAAAGAACAAACAAACATGGACTCACTTCCATTCTTCCATCTGTCCACTTAATTCATACCAGCAGGACTCTTGTTCTCACCAAAACGGGTGTATTTGTATTGAGAGAATTTCAGCCTTTCCTTCCCATTTTAGTTTTGGTGCATATTCTAACCAAAAATACATTAATCGTGGTGGGGAAAACCTGGCTGAGCCAGTAGGCTTGAGAGAAGGCACAATGAGGAAAGAACAAGAGAAGAGCAATTTTTTTAAACTCGTTAACAGTTATCTTTTAATCACACATTTCACTGTCATTTCTGTCCTTCTCTTAAAGACCTAGTAGGGCATTGCACTGGGAGTGAAACCTGATTTCTCTTCTCATCTGTGATATTGATTTGTAGAGTGGCCTTCAGTTTTTTTTGTTTCCCCTCCTATAAAATGCAAACAAGGCTTACTGTGAATGCTATGAGTGAAAGCTGTAAGAGTATAACTTAGCATTATTTACTTTCTAGTAAGGTTTAAAAGCTTCTTAGCTTCCCACCTGAACTTATTGGATGCAATTCATTCAGTCTAAGATAATTATTATTGTGACTTAAGGGTGCTTTCTGTTTATACAGTAACTAGCAGATTTACCGACGTTGGCGTTGCTCCAGTCCTTTAGGGCAGGAGGTTGGCAGTGTGTGTGTGGGGATGCAAGACTCAAAGTTGGGGGGTGAGGAGGGGCTCAGGGCAGGGGGGGGGTCCCATCTAGCATGGGCCTTCCCCCTTCCAATTTGCCCTCTGGCCACTATGGTGCGCCTGCCCCACCTCCCCAGCACTGTAAACCCTTTAGGAGGAATTCTTGAACAAATGGACTTGCAGACAGACACTCAGTCTAAAATATAGATGTAGATGTCTTTCTATGTCTGACATAGATAATCTTCCATTACATTCAAGTGCAATAGCTAGTAAATTGCTTATTTCCCCTGCTGGCATTTTCCTTCCCAAAAGGAAACTGGCCAAAATCCAAAACAATTATTTCTTCCATTGAATTGCTTTTAGGAGGATATACAGAAAGGAACTATAAACATTTGCCTGCATGCTTTATGGTGTATCATTCATATTGTTTTATGCCTGTTTCAAGAAGCAGTCCTGAAATTAAGATCCTTAGAACTTCATTAGAAAATAAAGGTCAAATGATACCTAATGATTTTTCTTTTTCCCCAGATGTTGACCTATTTTGCAGCATTTGAGGTATTCTTTGAAGAAAATCTGCCAAAGTTATTTGCTCACTTCAAAAAAAATAATTTGACTCCTGACATCTATCTTATTGATTGGTAAGACTGTTGAAGTACTGTATAATTATAAATTTTATATACTGTTAACATCGTATACGTGTTTATATAATAGATAACAATTAACAACATTGGTAAGGGTTAGTCAGCATTTCTGTTTAAGTACTTTGATTTCAACAGAAAACTTTGTTTCAAAACTGTCCACTGTTAAAATCTAGTTTTTAATGTTAAAATTGAAACACTCTTGCCCACACTGTAAGTAGAAGCATATTTCTGTGAGCAGTTTATGAAGTTCATCTAAGCTTTTTATAATACTCATATCTGAGTTGCATTGATGCATCAGTGTAATTTCATGGAACAGCTGCGCGTCAGAGTTTGCTCCACATATCTACTGCACAGTTGAATGCACATTCTAGGAAAATCCGGGAGATATGCATATAGAACAGCACATGAGTAGGTGCGGCATGCGGTTTTCTGCACCAAACGGGAAGAAAGGAGAACCAGAAAAACAGGTTGCACAGACCTGGTGTTTTTGTATCAATGGTTACAAGAGGACAAATGGGCTGTCTTAGGCCTGTGTCTAGTTGGGTCAATTATCGTTAGTTTGCAGAATAATTAACCCAGTATTAACTGTAGTGTGTGTATGAACACAAATAATATTTAGACTGAACTCTGCCAGTAGTTGGTACAGACAAGTTAAAAGTAGACATATAGAAGGGACACATTTTGGCTAGGAAAGAATAGAAGAGTATCTCTTGATTTCTGGCAGTTGAAAGTTTTTTCGAAATGTGAAATTGCCTTCAGTTAGTCCTTATTCTGAGTTAGTGCCTTTTGACTGGAAATGGACTGCAAACCTGGAACCCCTTCAAATTTCGGGGTGAAGATAGGAGTTGGATTTGAATCTCTGAATATGAGGCTGCACTTCGTAGCATTTTGGTAGCATGTTGACTTCAGAACAGCAGGTTTAGGTTTGGATGGAGCTGAAATTTCATTAATGGCCACAACTATATTAGCATTCAAATATGGTCAAATTACATAGAGACATTTCTGCCAATGGTTGATCCTGTTTTATATTTCAGCCTTAACGATAGATTCCTTTCAGTTGGTTTCTTGTGCGTTCCGCCGCTCTGCTCTGCTCTGCTCCCCCTCCCCCTGGTCTGCAGACGGGGGGGGGGGGGGGGGAGCAGAGCTGGCCGCGCGTTCCGCCGCCGCTTTGCTTCCTCTCCCTGGTCTGCTCGAGACCAGGGAGAGGAAGTGCCCCGTTCGTAACTGCGGATCCGACATAAGTCGGATCCGCGTAACTCGGGGACTGCCTGTAGTCAATGGAATTTCCATTGACTACTCGATTACTTGATAAGGGGGGAAACTGCACAGCTGCAACAGAGTTAGTTCTTTGCCCTGGGAGCTAACCCCACTGTGGCTCTGCCTTTTTAATGTATTAAGAGCTGCAAAGCTTTTAATATATTTTAAAAGCAGAGGCCAGCATCTGGGATAGGGTGCAAGCTGGGAATCAGATGATTTCCCCGATAAACCTCTGCCTCCCCTATCCTCCGAGCACCAACCCCTACTCCTCCCTCTCTTTCCCCCCTCCCCCTGTTTCTGCACCTCTCTCTCTCTCTCTCTCTCTCTCTCTCTCTCTCTCTCTCTCTCTCTCTCTCTGAGGCAGCAAGGTGGGAAAGCAACTAGTCAATTTACTGTTCGACTATCCGATAACCATATGCTTATCAGGTAGTTGATTGGTTGCTTTCACTCCCACCCGTTCCTGCATCCATGTGCCCCTACAACCTCAAGCTGTGCACTCTTTACCATTAACCCTTCATTGTGCCCTCTCTGTCCCTAACTTCTGCACAGTGCCCCCTTCACCCCAATCCCTGCACTTTCCTCCCAGCTGTGCTCCAACCCTCCTGCACTTCTAGCATGCTGTGCCGCACTGCCCCTCCCCCCCTTGCCCAGAGGCCAGCAACACCTGTACTCAGTTGCCCCTCACCCTCTGGCTATGTCACCCTGGGTATTGGCATTGCCTGACTTACCTCTAGTCACACATGGAAAGGGTTCAAAAGACATCCCAAGGTAGCTGTGAAGATCTCCTTGCCAGACTAGGTCACATGGGGCCACCTTGACTAAAGGTATTCCCCCAGTTGCCTCTTGTGCATGCCCAGCTTTGCACAAACATTCACTTGTGTGTACGTTCATCACCTTCTGTCTCTTGTGCCTGCCAGCAGCAGTGTTTAGATGTGCTCATCCACACAAGGTAGTGGTGCGTGCATCCCTGCAGTACTAATCACAAGTGTGCAAGAATGGCACGTGCTGGGACCTGTACACGGAAAGCTGCTCATTATTCATCTCTATAAACATTCTGGGTGCTTAGCAGGCGATAAAATATGTGCTCCCTGCTGCAAAGAGCTGAAAGTTTAGTTAAAATTAAACTATGAAGGATTGGGATGGACACTTGTATGTGGGGAGATGTAGGGCAGCTGTCTGCCATGCCGCCCTACTATGTGGCGCCTGCTGGACCTGGAACTGGGGCTGCAGTGAGGCTGCCGTAGTAAAGACAGCCTCACTGTGGCCCCTACTCCAGCTGCAGCACCCCTGCCACATGGCCCACCAATGGGGCAGCCCTGACCACCAGAGCAGCACCCTTCCATGTGGTCTGGGCCACCAAAGCAGCCAGCCCAACATGCAGCTCCGAGCAGCCACGTAGTCCTGGTTGCCAGAGCCGTCAGCCAGCCACCGCGCAGTCCTGGCCGTAGCTCCAAACCTAAAGGGCAGAGCCCTGTCACATGGCCTGGGCTGCTGGAGCAGCTGGAGCACACAGAGCAGCTGCCCACCATGCAGCCCACTCCAGGAGCAGCTGCCCCCTCCTCCTCCTCCTACTGAGCCCACCACCAGCAGCTTACCTTCCAGGAAGGTGATTACTACTGCACGGCTCTGCTCAGGAGGTGGGTGAACTTCAAATTCCTTGTGTGCCTGAGCCAGGCACACACCCTAGAGGGAACTTAGCCTGTAGGCCCTTGGAGGCTAGTGGGGATGTGGTTCGGTAACCAAGAACAGGTTCTCTCTTATACTTTTCTTTCTGTAGCCTCTTGTCTGGCACATTGTCTGTTCATGCAGTTTGAAACGTCCCATCTTTTGCCTATGATTGACACATTTGTCTCTCCTTTCATATATCCTATGCTGTGGATCTTGCTATCTCTTTAAACTCAGGGTAACCTGAATTCCAGAATTCTCCCCAGTTCCATTTTCTGTGTCACTGTTGAATACAACTGTTTTCCTGGTCAATCAGACCTGGGGTTAACCTTCGGTGCCTCTTTCTTCCATGGGCATGTCCAAATTGTGCAGTTCCTTCCTGCAGGACATAAGTAAGAGTCAATCTAAGCTAGGTCACGTAACTAAAGCTGTTGTTGAAGCCTCCATCTGCTATCATGACTAGAACTGCTTCCTCTCTAGCCACCTAAACACCTATGATGCCCCATTCAGGCCCTATTCAAAATACAGCCTCTGTCTAAAGTAATCCTCTTGGCCCATCTGTTTGTCCTTTTTCAAACCTACCAACTGCTTCCTCTTCTCCGTTGCATTAGTTCATGCTTCTTGTGATCACCCTCAAGATGAAACACTGTGCCCTTACCTTCATTTCTGGTAATGAGATCTTTTCAGCCCTTGTGTTCCATCAGTTGTGTCGATCACATTGCGCAGCATGCCTGCAGTCAAACATCATCTTCCTCTGAGTTGGATATCAAAACCATACTACTCTCTTTACTCAAATCCCACCTGAAGACCTATTTCTTCCAAGGCAACTGGTACAAACTACATAAGCTCCCTATTTCATTACTGCTCATATGTTGAGAGGAGCAGAGTCAAACATTGGGAAATACATGGCATAAGATCCCTGGAATTAAAGCTGAAAATTAGCGTGGGAAAAGACAAAAGGAGTTGGGCAGGGGAATGCAGTGGAGAAAACTTGTGAGGCATGTCTAATGGCACTTGGGCAGTTTTGTATATTGAATCTCCCCCTCCCCCCTACACACCCTCTTTTTACGGATTGTATGTCCATTAGGAAAGGAAACAGGCTCTTCCTATAGGTATGTAGTATATTTGAATAGTGCTGCAATCTAAATGATACTTTCTGTGAAAGAGTAAAATAAAAATATAAATGAACTTTCCAGTACCTGATCATTTACAAACTGTAACTGTTATTTAACACTGTGTACCTTTGTGCTGCTGCTTAATTTTTTTCTTAAACCATAAGCCTAATTTTTTTTCCTTTTTTTTCAGGATATTCACATTGTACAGCAAGTCTTTGCCACTAGACCTTGCATGTCGGGTCTGGGATGTGTTCTGCCGTGATGGAGAGGAGTTCCTATTCCGTACAGCCTTGGGAATATTAAGACTTTTTGAAGATATTTTGACCAAAATGGACTTTATTCACATAGCCCAGTTTTTAACAAAGTTACCAGAGGACTTGCCTTCAGAAGAATTCTTCACATCTATTACTGCAATTCAGATGCAAAGTAGAAACAAAAAGTGGGCTCAGGTAACTATCTCGAAATAAGCTATGCAATTTGCATAGCTCAAATTACGACACTTGTTTTCAGCTGTAGGCGCACCTTTATTCAGTGCATGCAATCCCCCCCCTTGTGGTTGATTTTTTGAATACACTTTAAATGTACATAGCTTTCAATAAACTGCTTCAGCAGATAGAAGTTATTCCACAGCATATAGGGTTTGTGAGCGAATGCATCTCAAATATCACTTCAGCCTCCTGATGTAATTTAAACTATGAAAAGCTCCTGAAAGCTTTGTCACTCTTAAACTCCATATCATTGAATTCAGCAAGGACAAATTTCATGCTGATGGTAATATGCTTCTCTTCAAGTGCTTGCTCATTTTAATTCTAGTGTGTGTTCACTGCATGCATTTAGCTTAATTAGTAGTTTAGGAAAGGGGAAGGTCTTCTCCACCTCTATTTTCTGTTCCCCCACGGAACTTGGGAGTGCCTCAATCTGAAGGCTTCAAACCCTGAAAATCTTGCCACAGGCCCATGCCAATGAGTGACCCCTATGAGTCTTGTCTCAAGTGTCAGGGGGATGTGCACAATTGGCAAAGGATTCAGTCCCAGAATGAAAAAAAACTTTTGTTTGAAGCAGGTCCTCATGGAAACAGCACTGAGAGTGCAGCCTGATATAGGGAACTCCCCATATCGATCTTTTGCCACTTGAAGCAACAGAAGATGCTAGCAGTTCTCCTTTCAGGACCACAGCCAGGGCTCCCTTATGAACGTGTCCCTGCTATCGTAATCGGATCATCTGCTATATATGTTCCTGCCATTTGCACTCTTACACAAGGCCCTGCTCAAGATCTGCAGGAACAAAGCAATGATCATACTAGTAGCACCAGTGTGGCCAAACAGCACTGTACACCATGCTCATAGAGCTGTTAGCGGACGCCCCAGTTATGTTGCCACTGTTCCTGGACCTGATCCCCCAGACCCATAGTCATCTTTTCATGCAGACCTCCAGCCTCTCCATCTCATTGCCTAGAAGCTTCATGACTAATCCCCAGGGAGCTCAATGCTTGGTGTCAGTCAGAGAAGTGTTGCTCTATAGCCGGAACCTTCACCAGGGTCACCTATTCAGCCCATTGGAAAAGATTTGCCATCTTGTGCTTCCGGGGGGAGACGGCCACTGCAGGCCCCCATTCCTCATTCTGGAGTATGTTACACCTCAAGCACCAGGGTCCAGCTGCTTTTTCCATTAAGGTGCACCTGGAAGCTATCTGCATTTAACCTATGAGTGGCTGAGTGCTCCATCTCTGCCAAGTGCATGGTTGGCTGCTTCTTCAAGGGCTTTGAGAATCTATACCCACAGGTTCAGCAGCTGATCCCTGCATGGGATCTTAACCTGGTTCTCTCCAAACTGATGGGGCCTCCCTTTGAATTAACAACAACTTGCTTGCTCCTATATCTGTCATAAAAGGTCACTTTTCTCTTTGCCATTACCTTGGGAATGAGGGTCTTGGACTCAATGCATTACTCTTGGACTGTCCATGCATGGTTTTCTTCAAGGACAAGGTACAGCTTAGATCTTACCCGGCTTTCCATCTAAAAGTTGTGTTCCTATTTCACTCCAATCAGGACATCCTTCTGTCTGCATTTTACCCCAAACCTCCTGTGAGCAGCCATGAGCAGTGTCTCCACACTCTGAATGTTTGACAGGCACTCACCTTTTACATCGAACTCATGAAATTTTTCCAGGAATTGAACTAGTTGTTTATGGCAGTGGCAGACTAAATGAAGATTCTTTTGGTCACATTGCAGAGGATCCCATAATGGATCACCACCTGCATATGCGCCTGCTTTGAATTAGCCAGTGTTCGGGCCCTGGCTCTCATGGCTTATTCTACCAGGGCTGATGCGTTTATACCATTGCTGGCCCAGAGTCCAGTTCAAGAGATGTGCAGATTGGCAACATGGTCCCTTGTTACACACTGGGGATGTTAAATTTCGATTAGTCGATAAGAACTTTAGCATTCTGCCTTTGAAATGCACATGAGTTGTACATTTCAAAGCTAGCACACCACGTACAGCCTGGGGCCAGCGGGGAGTCCTGCTGACCCCAGGGTCTATGTGGGTGCTTCCCCTTTGAAATGTACGAGAGTCCCCAGCGAGGACTGCCCACTAGTCCCAGACTCCGTGCAGCATTTCAACTTTGAAATGTAGTAGAGCCCCAGTGGGGACTCTTGTTCATTTCAAAGTTGGCCATTGCTGCGCCCCTGCTCCCTACCACAGAAATGGAGCTTTGTGATAGAGGCAGCATGGTGAGAGGGAGCAACTAGTGTGTTGACTATCTGATTAGCTTTTGTTTATCAGATAGTTGAGTAATCGTTTACATCCCTAGTACACACCTTTGCTGCTCACAATGCCATTATCCAGCACACAAGAAATAGAGCAGTGCTCCAGTTGGTTGTATCATAGATCTGACCCTACCCCCAAAGTAAGTCTTGATAGTCACCTAACTGGAATTGACATGAGCAAGTACTTGAAGAAGAAAAAAATGTTTACTCACCTTCTCGTTACTGTTGTTCTTTGAGATTTGTGGCACGTGTCCATTCCAGACCGTCCCCCCCCACCTTCCCCTATGTCAGTGGTCCCCAACCACTTGGAGCTGCTGGGTGCCAGGAAGCGGGGCCGCTCACACACTGAGGGGCGGGGCCGCACATGCGCCACATGCCTGGGGGTGGGGTCCCCCATGAGCCATGTGCTTGGGGCCAGCAACCCTATGCGCCGTGGGCGGGGGCCCCTGTGCACCACGCAGCCGGGGGCGGGCACACACAAATTCCCCGGCAGGTGCCATGGCACCTGCGGGCACTGTGTTGAAGACCATTGCCCTGTGTCAGAGTAGCTGGCAAGAAGGAACTGAGGAAGTACTTGGTCGGTAGGATCATATATTGAGCCCCATCAAGGAACTACTTCAGGGGCTTCCATAACCAATCCGATGGGTGGTGCTAGAAGAAAAACTTAGACACTGCATGCAGTGCTAACACACCTAACTGGAATCAACATGAACGTGTTGAAAAACAAAGTGAGTAACCATTTTTGAACTGTGTGTCACAGGGCTATAGATTACATTAAAAGACAGAAAATTGAGGAATACTTGAAAAACTCTAAATGTAAACTGAATGAATAGAAACAGAAATGAGAGGCCAAAACATCAGGGCCATCAACAACTGTAAAGAAATAAGGCCCTGAGACTCGATTATTCTGTTAATTTAATTTTATGATGATTGACACTATGCCATGATCAGTCATGTTTGGTAGGCTTCAAACTTGCTTAAAAATGTTAAATCTATCAATAAAACATTGTGTTCGATTGATAACTAAAGTTCTGCATATCATATTAATTGTGGTACAGCAATTTGCATGAGTCTTTTTAAAATCAGATTATTTTGTTGTTTTATCACTGAAAACCAGGATCCCTGGTCAGAAACACAGCCAAATACTGGTCAAATATGGCAAAGCAAGTTTGGCTTTCTGTTCTCTGCAGAGAAAGAAGCTACTTACCAGTAACTTTCTTTCTTTCTTTCGAGTGCTGAAGTGAAAAAATGTAGAGACCACCTTAGCTAACCCCTAGAGCAAACTACAAATAATTGTATAATTCAGCAAATGTTTGTTTTAAGTGTCTAGGCTAACAGGCATAAAAACGTTAAGTGCTTTGATTTAGACAAATGGTACGGAACTGTTTAGCTTGAGATCTCCATTTGAAACCCAGTACAGGCAGTCCCCGGGTTACGTACAAGATAGGGACTGTAGGTTTGTTCTTAAGTTGAATCTGTATGTAAGTCGGAACTGGCGTCAGCCGCTGCTGAAACTGATCAGTTTCAACCGCGGCTGAATCTGGATGCCAGTTCTGACTTACATACAGATTCAACTTAAGAAACCCAGGCGTCCCCAAGTCAGCTGCTGCTGAAACTGATCAGCGGCTGATTCCAGGAAGCCTGGGGCAGAGCAACTCTGCCTCGGGCTTCCTGTAGTCAGCCGCTGGACAGTTTCAGCAGCAGCTGACTTGGGGACTCCTGGGGCAGAGCAGCTGGGGTGCTGCTGGGGTGCTCCAGTAGCGCGGCTCCTCGGCGCTACTGGAGCAACCCAGCAGCAACCCAGCTGCTCTGTCCCAGGCGTCCTGATTCACCCGCTGGGGGCATGCTCCAAGGCTGGAGGTGGCGGCTTTGCTCGGGTGTCCCTAGTCTGCTGGGGGGGTCCAGTGGCTTTGCTGGACCCCCCCAGCAGACCAGGGGAACAGGAGCAAAGCTGCCCAGGCGGCGGGACTCCCGCCGCCTGGGCGGCTTTGCTTGGGTGTCCCTGGTCTGCCTGGGGGGGGGTCCAGCGGCTTTGCTGGACCCCCCCAACAGACCAGGGAGACCGGGAGTAGCTTTTCTCGCCCCGGAGGACACGGGTGGCGACCCGCCGCCCGTGAGCTCCGGGGCGAGAAAAGCCCCGTTTGTAAGTGCGGATCCGACATAAGTCGGATCCGCGTAAGTCGGGGACTGCCTGTACCTCAATTCTTCTGATAGTTATTGCTATCACGGTCACATTCATAATGTAACATTTATTCACTACAGTCTCAGCAATTAAAATCAGTTTTTTTCATAGGCAGAAGAATATGTTCAATGATAGGCATGGCAGAGTGGAGAACCTTAACCCTTAGGCTTTGTGGTGCATGTGGTCCTTCCCAACTTAGATTTTTGTTTCTTGTCAAAAGGACAGGTAAGTGACAGAGTGCCCCAAAAATCTTGTAATATTAGCTATATTTTAGCACTCCCATTAAATGCAAGGATTCTTTCAAAGTTGGAAACTTTTTGAAAATCATTTCTATACATATTCTTGGTTTGAGGTAACTGAACATGCAATAGGTTGCTGGTGCTCTGTAACCAAACGTGTGAAAGTATATTTTTAATTTCATTGAGTCTTTCCCAATTCCCTTTTTGGAATATCTAGGTACTGGCTGCACTGCAAAAAGACAACCGGGAAGTGGAAAGAGGAAGCCCTTCACTCAAACGCTGAAACTGTAGTTGCCTCAAATTGACACCCAAGGGAAAAGAATCCAAAGTGACAGATGTTTGTCAAGCTGAACTCAGTACACAGATTGCAAATAAGTGTGTTTTGAGTTTTGTTCAGTACTGGAATTGGCCTTAAACAACTTTTTAAGTAATGAAACCGAGGCGTAACCTTAAAACACTTACTAGAATGACTGTTTGTTTGGTGTGGACATCATTATACATTCTGCACTTTTAATGAAGATAATGAAACCAGGCAATTTTAAGTTTGTCTTTTTTATTTCAGTATATAAGTATTTTTAAATACTGGTAATTGGTAACAGTGTGGGTTGCTTTGAAACCTACTCCCCAGTTTGATTCTTAACCACAAGAATACACATGCATAAAAGTAGGTGGATTTGAAGATCCTGTTCTGTAACTGGTGCTGGAGTTTATAGTTAGGTGAAGTGAGGACCAGTTCTTTAGAAATGTCTCCTATTTTTAAAAGCCGTAAGCCTCATTTACCAAAGAAATTAAAATATTACTACATTCCATCCCATTAACTGCAAACAAAGACCAAACAAAAACACCATGATAAGTAGAAAATACATTTAAAAACTAAGGAAGAGGAGTCAGGCTACCAGAAGAGCAGCAGAGTCAATTTTCAACCTGCCTTGCAATGGTGTTTCCCAATGTGGATGCATTGGGAAAGTGCCACATTAATCCCACTGGATAATAAGCTTTCCAAGGTTAGTGCTATTACTATAGAATTTTTTCCCATTGGAGCACACTCATGCTCCTGTTGAACAGAGGTAAGATGCTAGTAAATGATCATTACCAAGTGAAGTTGGCTGGGGAAAGTGTGTATGGGGGGTGGGGGGGAAAGTAATTCACTAAAGGGACAAGTAAAATTCATCCATTGAGCTAGGGTTGTTGTGTTTTTGTTTTTTTTAAATAATGGTGTTTTAAGACCAGCCTATGCCACATGATACTACACTTGAGCAAGTTACGCAGATGGCAAACTGCAGATTATTTCCATTATTCAGCTAAAATTTTTCTCTGCCTTCATCAGCTGAATATTAGGGTACGTCTAGACTACATGCCTCTGTCGCCAGAGGTATGTAGATTAGGCTACCAGACATAGGAAAATGAAGCGGCGATTTAAATAATCGCCGCTTCATTTAAATTTACATGGCTGCCGCGCTGAGCCGACAAACAGCTGATCAGCTGTTTGTCGGCTCAGCGCGATAGTCTGGACGCGCGGGTGTCGACATCAAAGGTATTTGTCGACCACCCAGGTATACCTCATCCCAGGAGGCATACCTGGGTGGTCGACAAATACCTTTGATGTCGACACCCGCGCGTCCAGACTATCGCGCTGAGCCGACAAACAGCTGATCAGCTGTTTGTCGGCTCAGCGCGGCAGCCATGTAAATTTAAATGAAGCGGCGATTATTTAAATCGCCGCTTCATTTTCCTATGTCTGGTAGCCTAATCTACATGCCTCTGCCGACAGAGGCATGTAGTCTAGACGTACCCCTGGATAGTAAATCGTGTCTGTGAGTTTACATTGTACACTATACAAAAAGCTATGTGGCATAGAATGCTTTATAAATAATATGAATTTCAACACTGAAAAGGGAAAATAACTGAAGCAATATGTATTCGATAGCTGTAAATGGGAATTTCTGAATCCTCTCTAGCTTTATTTAGGTTCACTATCACTCTTTAGTCTGTCTTTATGCTGTCTGCTCTGATGTTGTCTGAAAAAAGCAAAGGTGAGAAAACAACTGGATTAAAAGTGGAAGTATACTTACACACTCTTGAATTCCAATGGTGTATAGTGTATAACGTAAAATGACTAAAGGATACATGCAAAATACTACCCATTAGTACAGTAATATATTTTCTTTGAGTGGTATTTTGTCTGTAATCTTTTAAAAAGACTAAAATGCAACCATTTTTTCCAAATAAGTGCTTCAGGACTCTATCATGTCAGAGTATGTAATACAAATGCAGCTTGCAAATCTGTTACCTCTTTGGCCTCTCTTCCCCTTTCTCACTTCATATATCTACCATATTTAGCTACTTAGCTTATTTTTTGGTGCTGGCTATTAATTTCTTCAGTAACTAGCAGCATAGTAAAATTCTTGTTAAAGTAAAATATCCAGGCATCAGGGTGGCATTATTTCCATTTTCACGGCAAAAATTGCTAAGCTTTGGTCCCTTCATTGAGTGGTACTGACATTGTAGATGCAATGAAGTGCAATAGAAAGTTGGAAGGTCAGTACCTTTTGATCTACATTATCTTTTTAATATCACAAATATGCCTTCTAGTTAAGGTGTATAGAGGCCTAAAATCCAGAACATTTGCACTATACTTGTATGTACTATACATTACATACTTATGTAGATCAACTTTATCTCCAGTATACATCCAGGTAGATCAGTGGTGGGCAACCTGCAGTCCATCAGGGTTCTATGTATAGCCCACGAGACAGTTTGTTTAGTCTTGCCCAGGCACAGGCTTGCCAGATTCTGCTGGTTTTCATCCATGTAGTTTTTTGCCTACTGGTAATACAAAAGTGACACACACGGGCATGTGAAGTGAGGTGCATGCTGATTGCACGCAGCATTGTGAGAGCTGTGAGCTTCCTCCGCATCCAGCAAAAGTGCTGCTCTGGCTTAGTCAGCACACCCGCAAATTCTAGGTACGCAAGCATTTAGCAAAACTACCCTGTCCTGAAAGACTACCTTGATTATGACAATCTTGCAGCCCACTGAGATGGAGGGTCACTCATGCAGCCCACTCACTAGCCCCAGTTGCCCCTCACTGAGTTAGATGTAGCTGGCTTTGAAATTGTAAATTAATCGTCATTGCAACTTAATTTGTAGGTCCTTTTAACCAAGTATCCAGAACGTGGTTCACCTTCCTTATTGGAATGCATTGTTTAGTCACAGGATATTTAACAGCCATCCCCAATCTGGTCTCCTTTTGCTCCCCATCTAACAAAAATGACTAATGTTAATACTGTAAATGGACTTGGTTGTGAAAAAGGCCTGCTGCTACACGTGTGCACTGTTTGTTACTTGCAGATGAAATTGTTCTGATTTTTTTCGTTCTTAGATGTATATATTTTCTAATTGATTTCTTTGTGTATGTAAAGATATGTTCTTTAATGGAGAAAAGCAATACAATAAGGGGCTTTGCACAGTTTTAAAAAGAAAACCCTGTATCTGGGAAAAATTTTCACTTGCCTAAAGATGCAGTTGTTTCAACTTTTCAGTATACTTGATTTGAAAATATGCTTGAATTTTGATAAGGCTGTTGAGATGTGTAATAATGGAATAGGATTATTTGCCACTATAGCTTTTTAAGTTTGACAGCATACCAAATCTCTTAATTAAGAGAGGTTTTCGTAATTACATTCAGGGAATTGCATACCAAATTTTGTCAACTTGACTTTATTGTTCAGGTATTCAAGGATATGTGTACCATGATGCATTGAGTCCCCTTATTTCAGCATGTTACCATCAAAACAGAAGCTGTTCTTTTCTCCCATGGGTTTAAAAAAATGAAAATGCTGCAATAATTTAGAAGTCTGCAACTTCCACATTACATGTGGCAACTAAGAGAAACTAGGAAGACTGCAACCAGGCTTAATATTTTGTGCAACCTGCACTTTACAGTAAAACAAATTACTTCAATCAGTAATAGTCAAAATGTATTATTTAATAAAGAATTTCATTTTGAAAGGTACTTTATAATGGCTTCTATTTTTGAATGTTTTAAATACTAGAACAATATGTAAAGAACTATTGATACACTCCCTCTACATGTTTGTTTTTATGTATGGGTATTACATTTTTTTGTTCAGGTAAGTGTATCACACTGGAACTTTTTTGAACTGTAAATATGGTTTTATTAAATAAAGTCATGTACATTTATCTAGTTCATGTGGAGTCAATTACAGTGAAATCCGGGCCAAAATTCCTGAGTTTATATGCAATACCCAGCCTGTTGACAAGGAATCATTTCCTTCTCATGACTCCATACACTGAATGAAACAGGAACCCCAATTTTGCATATACTACAATTTCATAATGTATTTTTAAACAGTGTTTATTTTTCCTTCCCTCTTCATACTGATATAATCCCAGTCTGCTGGAAAATATTTAGAATAAAATTTTCCCTTTTTTCAACTAGCATATTCTATCATGTTTAACAGTTCCAGTATAGTGCCCTATTGAATAAAAACAGCTATAGTGGGTCAAACCCAAAGCTCAGTATCCTGTTTTCTGTCAGTGGCCAATGCCAGGTGCCCCACAGGGAATCAACAGAACAGGTAATTCCCAGCTTCTGACAAACAGAGGCTAGGGACACCATTCCTGCCCATCCTGGCTAATAGCCTGTCCTCCATGAATTTATCTAGTTCCTTTTTTAACATTGTTAAAGTCCTGGTCTTCATTTCCTCTGGCAAGGAGTTCCAAAGGTTGATGGAGCATTGTGTGAAGAAATACGGTCTTTTGTTTGCTTAAATCTGCTACCTAGTTATTGTGTTATAGAAACAAGTAAAAAATGTTTATTCACTTTCTCCACACTAGTCATAATTTTATAGATGCCTATCATATTCCCCATTAGTCATCTTTCAAGATGAAAACTCCCAGATTTATTAATATCTCCTCAGATGGTAGGAGTTCCCTACCTCTAAGAAAGGATTAAATCAGGTTGGCAACCTTTTCAAACCAAATGGTCAACAAAAAGCCATATAAGAATGCCCATTTGTATGATGGAAAATATACAACAAATTAATGCCGTAAATTAAACATTGTACTCAGATGTTATTTAATGGGCCTTCTGCTGCTGCATCTTTTCACACATTTCTTTGAAGGTCAAATCCACCTTCAGGCTCTCTTTTGTCAATATTATGGCAGGGGGCTGGGGATGTGGGGGAAAAGAGTCTGGGTTGGGGTTTGAGGGGCTCAAGGCAGGGGATTTGGGTGTATGATGGACTCGGCATGAAGTTGGGGTGTGTGGCATGCAGGAGTGTTATGATAGGGGACTGAGTATGTGGCAGTATGAGGGGCTCAGTGCAGGGGGTTCAGGTGTACGATAGGCTCAAGGTGTATGGGGTGCAGGAGTGCTATGATGCTGCAGCCAGATGGGTGCTGGGCCCCATTTGGGGGCTTGTTGGCCAGGCTTCATTTATAAATAAAGTAAAATATTATGTCCAACACAAAGGGCTCGTCTACACTGGCCCCTTTTCCGGAAGGGGCATGTTAATTTCAACTATCGTAGTAGGGAAATCCGCGGGGGATTTAAATATCCCCCGCGGCATTTAAATAAAAATGTCTGCCGCTTTTTTCCGGCTTTTCCAAAAGCGGGAACCTTTTTTGGGTCGGGGCCACACCAGTGAGAAGCAAAAAAACCCCAATAAAATGCCTCCCTGATGTGGCCCCCAACTGAAACTGAAACACCTCACTCTCCTGGTGCTCCAGTGGCGGGGGAGGCAGGGAGGACTAAGGTTCAAGGCTTCAGGCCAGATTTACTCGAGGTTCCAGGGTTAGACTTTGTGGGCCTTCTAGGCTCTGGGGTAGGGCCAAAAATGAGGGGTTAAAGGTTCAGGATAGGGCTGACAGTGAGTGGGATGAAGGTGCAGGATCTGGGCAGAGGATGGAGTGTAGGAGGGGTGAGGTCTAGGTAGAAGGTAAGGTGCAGGAGCTGGCCCGGATGGGTGAGTGAGGGGGTGGGGTCTGGGCATGAGGGAGTGCGGGGCACTTGTTTTCATGCCACGTCCCAGGCACAATGTAACATGGCCTCCTGCTGCTCCAATTTGCCAGAAGGATGTCTCCAGGACAGATTTGCAGGGGAAGAAAAGACAGCGCATGGAGCCATTTTTTTACTCCGCCTGTTCGCTGCATGCTGTGGGAAGGAAAATGGCACAGTACACAGATCTGGCAGGGAAGCTTGGGGTTTTCTCCCCTGCCTCTCCCTGCAGGAAGCCAGCACTGGTGCACCAATCTTGGCGGGGTGTAAGGCTGTAGTGCCAGTGCAAGGGAAGTGGCGGGGGACGGGAGGGATCACTGAGTTGCGGCTCCAGAAGATCCATATCTGGCTCCCTAGTGACCCATAGAGTGCTGACCCCAGCATTAAAGGGCCCATGGATCTGGTGAGTCTCATGTTACACATTGTAATCAATTTCCTCACGAGGGCAGGCTTTAGAAGCCCAGAGTGGTAATTGTTTGTCTTCCAACATTGGTACACAATGGCTACGTCTAGACTGGCATGATTTTCTGGAAATGCTTTTAACGGAAAAGTTTTCTGTTAAAAGCATTTTCGGAAAAGAGCGTCTAGATTGGCACGGACACTTTTCCGCAAAAGCACTTTTTGTGGAAAAGCGTCCGTGCCAATGTAGACGTGCTTTCGCACAAAAAAGCCCCAATTGCCATTTTCGCGATCGGGGCTTTTTTTGAGGAAAACAAATCTCAGCTGTCTGCACTGGCCCTTTCGTGCAAAAGTTTTGCGCAAGTCTAGACACAGCCAATAAGAAAAGAAATTCCCAAGGAGGCAGTATAAGCTTTTGTTTTTAACAACTGCAGAGTGCACTTACTCCCTAAATTCTTAATCTGACAAACCCTAACCCATTGGAGCTTCTGAGTAATCCCAGCCTTTTCCCCCCCTGCATACTAGCCTCTTCTCCCTTGGCCAAATGTACCTGACAGTGAAAAATGTTGCTGCTTAATAGTCCTTAAAGAAAATTATTTGTGACGCTTTTCTTTACTTAATTAGAGTTCAGGCAATAGAAACAATGTGTAAGATGACTATTTAAAGGAAATTCAGCCACCCTTGTAGGGCTTGGAATATACTCCAGAAAGTAGGAATATTGTCTCTTTGGAGTAGCAGGAGAGTAAGTACAACTTCATAAATTCTATAGTGGAGAGAAAACTGGAACTTGATCATCATACAGAGGCTGAAGTAAGAGTGTAACAGAAATACAGTGTTCCCTGTAAGCTATGGGCTTGTGTGACTACTTAGGAGAAATTCAAAACCTCCTAGCTGATTAGCAATACACCTGTAATTAGGTTTTGTGTTTTTGTTAGTGGTGCTGTACAATTTATTCTGCACATGGATGGAAAAGATTAGAGGGAACATTGATTACGGGGAGTCCATTTCTTATGTCTTCATTTTTACTAGAACTGTTGAGTTGGAAACTAAATGGCTGCTTGACTGCACAACAGAACATCTCTCTTCACTTACAATTTTAGCTGGTGAAGAGCTAATCTATTTGGCTGAGTTATACATTCACCTTGTAACAGCCCCATCTAGGTTGTATTTCCTTAATTTATTGATAAGGTCATGCAGGATTGTATCAATGCTTTACTAAAGTTCAGGTATATCATGTTCTCTGCTTCCCCCTTATCCGCAAGAATTGTTATCCTATCAAAGAAAGATGGCTGTTATCTATCACCTTAACTTCCAGATGTTCACAGATGAATTCCTTAATTATTTACTCCATTATCTTTCCTGGCACAAGAAGTTAAGCTGACTGGTCTGCAGTTTCCTGGGTGGTTCTCATTTCCCTTTTTAAAGATAGGTACTATATTTGCCCCTTTCCAGTCTTCTAGAATTTTTTTACTTCCATGACTTTTCAAAGATGATAGCTAAGGGCTCATATCACCTCTTGGATTATCTCTGAACACCTTAAATAAGTTTTTCATATTAGGCTACTGGAGCATAAAAACTTAAATATGCAGCTCTAACATAAGGGGGTGTATATAACTGATAAGAAAGTAAATCTTAATCTAAAGCAAAATAACCAGATTAAGCACTTTAACTTAATGTTAGTTTACCAAATGTAACTTTTAAAGTCATGTCTTTGTGGCAAGGATGGGGAACTTCTTGGTGGTTAGGGGCCACTGATCCACAGAAAAAAATCAGTCAAGGGCCACACAACTGAGAGGCAGCAACCCTCTCCTACCCCCCCCCCCCCCCCAAAAAAAAATTAACTAAGGATGTTAAGCAGCAGTAACTGAGTAATCGTGTAGTGGTCAATAAGGGAGGCACGCAGGAGGAGCTACTCTCGCTGCAGCTCTTCAGTTTCAATGTAGTAAGATCTGGGCATGCAGACAGCCCAGCTTCTACTACATTTAAATTGCAGAGCTGGAGTGGGGGTAGCTCCTGGACCCAGCATGAGCTAGGACTGAACAGGACTTGCTTGCTCCCATCTTGTGCCAGGTCCAGCAGCCCCTGTCCATGGAGAGTCCCAGGAAGCCTCAGCAGCTCCTGTCCACAGGGGTTCCAACTCCCCACTGGGACACCCTGCGGACAAGGGCTGCTTAAGTAGTCGACTCAACTATCCAATAAACCTAGGCTTATCGGTAAATGACTAATAGACTACTCTTCTATATTCCTACCCTGAACCCTCACTGATATGGCCCTCAACTGAGAGACCTCATTCCCCTGCTGCTCCAGCCCCATGGGGCGGGAGGGGAGTAGGCAAGAAAAAGGGCAGAGAGGACCAAGGTTCAGGGCTCCCCTGGCCAGATTAACTCTGAGATCTCAGGGTTGGTAGATTTTGTAACCCCTCCCTAAGATCTGGGATGAGGCCAAAACTTAGGAGTTAAGGTTGCCAGTGAGTGGCACAGGGATGGGGATACAGGAGGGGGTGAGTGTTTGGGAGTCTGACTAGGAGGGAGGCTGTAGGGGTGGCCTTGTGGGTAGAATGTCTGGCCAGGAGGGAAGGAATAGTGCAGGAGCTGGCTAGGAGTACAGGGTCTTGGGGGGAGGGGTACATGAGGGAAATGGGGATGCAGGGGTCTGGGCATCAGCAATATGGGGGCTTTGTGCTCCCTACCACTCCTGGGCGCTGGTCCCATTGGCCATGATTCTACCTAATGGGAGTAGTGGGGAAAGCCTCTAGACAGTGCATCTGTGTGCTGGTGTTCCCCTAGCTGGAGGGGGCTGGGGTGAGAGGGAGCAGCAGCACATAGAGCCACTTGCTCCTCCCATGAGCTGGATCCAGCCGTGAGGCTTGGGGCTTTAATTCTGTGAACAAATAGGGAAGATGCTCCCAGAGCACCAGTGCTTCATCAACCGTACCTTGAGGATAACTACGTTAATCAAACACCTGTACAGGGTACTGTGCAAATAAGATACAACTGCTATATTTTCATACTAAAAGAAGCTCCTGTCCTCTGTTCTTAATTAGACTGCTGATACATTGCAAATACAGTCTACATGTACCACTTTATATCTTCATGAGGCTATGTCTACACTGCAGGCTTTTTGCGCAAGAACAGCTGTTCTTGTGCAAAAACTTGCAGAGTGTCTACACTGCATGTGCGTTCTTGCACAAGTAAATTTACAGCAAAGCGTTGGAAAACAGGGCTTCTTGCACAAGAGTTATTCCTCTCCCCACGAGGATTAATCCTTCTTGCGCAAGAGCTCTTCCACAAAAGGGCAGTGCAGAGAGACAACAGGTTTCTTGTGCAAGAAAGCCCTATGGCTAAAATGGTCATCAGAGCTATCTTGCACAAGAGCATCCACACTGCCATGGATGCTCTTGTGCAAAAGCACATCTCTTCCACAAAAGCACATGGCAGTGTGGACACACTCTTGTGGAAGACCTTTTGCACAAGAACTCTTCCACAAAACAGTTCTTGTGCAAGAAGCCTGCAGTGTAGAGTAGCCTCAGAGTGTTACAAAAATTAATCCTCAAAACACAACACACACAGGCAGGTCAGCACTTGCTTTATAGTTGGTAGGAACAGATTGTCAAGGCCACAACATGAGTTAGTGGCAAAGCCAGGACTGGAGTCTGAGGGTATGTAATGGAGCATGCCTCAGGGCTACAGGTATTTCCTGCTGGCCACTTGGGAATTAGCTCATCCAGCCCTGGAGTGCCCCCTTTTGACCTGTGTCACCATTACCTATTTTTCTCTCCACTTCTGGATACTGCCCTATCACAGTGCCCCAAACTCTGGGGTTTTCCCCTTCTGGGAACCCCCACTTCCTTATGCCTACCTTGCCTCAGTGACCCACTGCAGCTTCATCAGCCCCTTATCTCAGGGCAAACTGCAGTCTGAAATAGCCACTCATCATTGGCAAGGAAGTGTGGACTTGCTACTTTTGACAACCACCCCTCCCCCATCCCTAGTACTCTCAGGCCTTGCTACCTGGGGCCTTTCCTGGCCAGAGTTTCCCCAGCTGTTTGCCTTTTACCAGTCTCTCTCTCCTCTCCTTCCCCCCTCCCCCGGCATCTAGATGCCTTCCTGCTCCCAGCTAGAGCAGGAGTGAGTCTGTGTCTCTTCCTCTCCAGGAGCCTTTATTTATAGTCCCTTCAGCTGGGCCCTAATTAGCTAGTACCTGCCTCAGCTGTGGTGCTTTGCTCTCTCAGCCCTCTCCTAGGGCTGGGTTTTACTCTTAAAGGACCAGTGAGGAGCAGACACCCCATTATAGGGTATTTCATTGTTTTTTGCTTATACCACAAGTTGATGCTATTAGCAATTAGAAGAGAGTGTGTGTGTTTTAAATGCATAGCTACTATATATTTGAGAGTTTGTCTGCCTGTGAATGTATCTGTCTGTTCAAAAACTCCTCCTAAATGGTGCTAGGATCACCAAATTCAGTATGCAACTTCTTCTCATAACTTAAGCCACGGTAATGGTTTGGTTGTGCCTGGAATGGGATTGTTTCTCATATAAGAGAAAAGAGACAATCACCAGCAGGAGTGGCGCAGAGATGGGGGCTGGGAGTCTCAGGGCAGTGCATCCTCCTTCGCCAGAAAGGATTGTCCCAACCTTGAGCCTCCTTCCCCGCCTCTCTCCCCCAGCATCCTTTAGGACAGTGGTCTACAACCTTTTTATACCCAAGATCACTTTTTAAATATCAGAACAAGCAAAGATCTACCACCTCACCCCACCCCTCCCCTCCCCTCCCCCCAAGACCCCATCCCTTCTTTGAAGCGCTGCCCTCTCTTTTCTCCTCGGGTGCGTCTAGACTGGCATGATTTTGCGCAAAAGCAGTCGCTTTTGTGCAAAATCTTGCTGCCTGTCTACACTGTCCGCGAGTATTTGCGCAAGAACACTGACTTTGTACTGTACAAAATCAGTGGTTCTTGCGCAAATACTCCAACGCTCCCGCTCAGGGATAAGCCCTCTTGCGCAAGTATTCTTGTGCAAGAGGGCCAGTGTAGACAGCCACGTTAATTACTTGTGCAAGAAAGCCCGATGGCTAAAATGGCCATCAGCACTTTCTTGCTCAAGAGAGCGTCTACACTAGCACGGATGCTTTTGCACAAAAGCAAATCTTTTGCTCAAAGGCACATGCCAGTATAGATGCTCTCTTGTGCAAATACTTGTAACGGAAAAACTTTTCTGTTAAAAGTATTTGCACAAAATCATGCCAGTCTAGACACAGCCCTCCTCTCCATCACTTGCTATCCCCAGCTTTTATGCACTCTACACTGCCACTTTTCCCCCCAATTCTTATGTAGGAAGACGTTTTTCCAACATTTGGCCTGTCTAGACTGGACCAAATGTTAGAAAAACCCCTTCTTTTGGAATCCCCCTTATTCCTCGTGGAATATTCCACTAAAAAAAGGCAGAACAAATGCAGGGGTCAGGGTACAGTGGGAGCAGGGGACACGGTGCTGGGGTGGGGGCAGGGTTCTGCAGCAGGGGACAGGGTGCCAGTGGGGAACAGGAGAGAGGGGACAGGGTGCCAGTGGGGGCAGGGAGTTCCCTGCACCAGCCTCCCCACAGGACTCCCCTCCCCCTGCAGAGGAGGGAAGCCCCTGCATGCGCCTCCTCCGGGGCCAACTCCCCCCCCCCCTCCCATGGCGCAGGGAAGCCCCCTCATGCCTCCTCTGGGGACTCTCCCTCCTCGCAAGTTTTGGCACGCCACAGACCTGAGGGAGGACAGCGGCCAGCACACTTCCAGAACTCCCGGAAGTGGCGCGCAGCTGCAGGACTTCTGTCCACCCTGCAGGACGCTGGCACTCATTTTCATTGGAGGTAGGTAGTGGGGCTTCTCACAGGTGGGAACAAATGGGGGGGGGGGGGGGCCCAAACACCTCGCTATCGACTCGTTGAGCCCTCGGGATCAACTTGACTGGTTGGTGACGATGGCTTTAGGGAGAGAAGGGGGGCCTGAAGCCCCTGCTGCCCTATTCAGACAGGAACATTGCTGGCCGTTCTCCTTCGTCAGGGTATGAGGAGAAAGTATAATGCCAGGAGTGCAGGAACAAATGAACCTGGACTTACCCCAGCCAGAGGACATGTACTCTCCTCTGGCTGTGCTCTCTCTAGCTGCAGCAGCCATGGAGAGAGGCTTCTCACCTGATCCCAAGCTGCTATGGTGAGAAAAGGGTGGGGTAATCAACCTGCATACTAAACCCCTCATCTCCAGGCCCACCCCTCTGCAATGATTTAAATGGAAAACAAAAAAAACTGAGTTAAGGATCCGATGCTGGGTAAATCTAGTTTAAAATATATCAGTAGGACAGTGATTAGGCAAATATGCTAGGTTTCTTCATGAGCCACTGAAAAAAACATAACTTCATGGCAGTCTCCTGATGAAAAGTATAACATTAAGACTTGGAATCAAAATGTGCATTAATGTGAAATTGAGCTTATTCCATCCTTTTACATCAAGCCTTTACATGGAAAACACTTTCAGAATTAAGCCAACTTAAGTTCTCATTTTTTGTTTTTGTCTTTAACCTCCCCTCTTAAAACCCCTCATTCCAATAGAAAGGATTTTGCTTCCTTGATTTTTTTCTTTATGGCTTTACAAGTAAGGGTGAGTCCAGCATAGTGACGTTTCAGCATCTCTAGCTGCTGACTTAGCACCTCAGCAGCATCCACCTTCTTCTCAAAGTCCCGCAACAGTGCCTCACTTCCGAGAAGCCCACACTTCTGTCGCAATTTCAGGTTGTGCACTCGTAAACTATCCCTAGCCTGTTTTGTTTTTGTCAGAATCTCTCTTTTCTGGGTCACCAGTGCTTCAGTCTCGATTAGGTGGGCCCTTTGGTTTTGATTCTGAGCTTCCACAAACTGCAGTTTTTCTTTGAGCTGAGTCAGGATGTGTACGGTATTAGTGATCTTCTTCCGGAGCTTCAGAAGCTCTTCATTGCGCTCCTCAATTTTCTCATTGTAGGTCTGGTTCTCTATCTTCAGCTGCTCAAAGTCAATCAAATGCAGCCCCTCTGCCAGCTCCTCTTGTGCTTTCAGGCTTGCTTCCAGCTTTTCTACCTTATGCTGCAACTTGATGTTTTCAAGGCGAACCTAGAATGGTAGAAATGAGACCATGGTAGAAATGAGACCACGAAAGATTTATTAGCTTTTCTAGTCCACCTCTCTATTGGGATTGCACTTCTTTACACTTTGTCAAATCTAAGTATAAATGACCTAACCCATTAAGCATCTTCCACTGACTTCTAGCGGGTGCTAGATACCTGCCGAGATTTTCAAAAGTTGCTGTGTGTGACTCCTTCATTGTTAGCTGCCTAACTGCTTTTATCATCTAAAATGTGTGCATATATGCATGGGAGTGGGAAGTACACTAAAGAGATGCTATTAAGGCCCCGTTGGAAGATTTCATGGGCACTGCTCAGGAACTTCAGCACATGTCCCTTGTTAGCAGTGTCCTCACCTCACTCATCTCCTTCTCTTTACGCTGCTCCTTGGCTTGGATCTGCTCGACCTCCTTCATAGCAGCTTCCTTGCCCCCCATCTGGCGCCCCATGGTGAAGAGGGCCACTTCCTTCTTGCAGGCCTGGAAGGCGAGCCAATCGGCCTTCACCTTGCCCAGCTTCTCGGTGCACTGCTGCTCCAGGTCGTCTATCTGGAGCTGGTACCAGGCCTTCTGCTGGGCCAGCTGGTTCCTCAGCTCCTCCAGCATGGTCAGGTACCTGGCGTAGCGCTGCTCCTTGTCGGAGACCAGCTCGTCCAGCTCCGCTCGGGGCGGCTCCTCGCCCTTCTTGCGGAAGATCTCGTAGAGCTTGAACTGCAGGTGCCCGTTGTACTGGCGCGTGCGCTCGCGCTCGGCCAGCAGGAGGCGGTACTGCTCGGTCAGCTCCGCGCGCTGCCGCTGCTCCTCCGCGGCCGCCGCCTCCCTGCCTGCCGCCGCCGCCTCCTCGTCCTCCTCCTCCTCCTCCTCGGCGGGGCTGCGCAGCTCCAGCAGGGGCAGGCCCGGCGGCCCCTCCCCGAAGCTCACCTGGGGGCTTAGCACCTCCCCCACCTGCAGCGGGGGCGGCTCCTCGGCCTCGCCCTCTGCGAAGCTGGCGCTCGGGGGCGCCGCGTGGGCGGCTCCCGCCTCTGCCTCGGGGGCTGCTCCCTCCGCGGCCGGGGAAGGAGGCTCCGTGCCCGCCCCCGGCTCTGCCGCCCCCGCCTCCTCCTCCTCCTCCTCCGCAGCAGCCTCTTCCGCCGCCGGATGCTCCGGGGGGCTCTCGCCCCCGGCCTCCTCCGGCCTCTCCTCTCCGGCCGCCTGCTCCTCCGCCCCGGGCCCCGGGCCCTCTGCCTCCGCAGGGGCCTCCCCCGGCTCCGCAGGGGCCTCCCCCGGCTGCGCGGGAGCCTCCGCGCCCTCCTCCCCCTCCTCCTCCATCCCCTCGGCTGGCTCCGGCGCGATTCGGGCGCCTCAGTCTCAGTCCCGCTGCTTCCTTGTTTACGTGTCTTCCCCGTTGCCAAGGCGACAAGGCCGGACTCCTTCAGCCAATAGGAGGAGCTGCCCCCTCCCTGCTGCGCCACTGCGCCGACGCCACAAACCGTTGGCCGACCATTCCGCGAAGGGGTTGCCTAGGGTCGCTTACCTGATTGGTTACAGTAGAGGCGGACGGAAGCAGAGCCTCGATTTCTACTGGCCTTCCGTTTGTAGCCACGCCTCCTCGCCCTCCTCTTATTGGTTTCACTGAGGAGGGGCGTGTCAGATGTTTTGGGCTCTATTGGGCTTCCACCTCGGGTCCGCAACCCTCGGGCGCCCTGCCATTGGCCGTCTGTGGGAATGGGCGGCGCCGCGCGTGCGCAGGGCCGCGCGGCGGGCGGGGTAAGATGGCGGAACTGGGGAAGAAGTACTGCGTGTACTGCCTGGCTGAGGTGAGCTCGCTCCGCTTCCGTTGCACCGAGTGTGCCGACATCGAGCTCTGCCCCGACTGCTTTTCGGCAGGCGCCGAGATCGGGCCGCACCGCCGATGGCACGGCTACCAGCTGGTGGACGGCGGCCGCTTCACCCTCTGGGGGGCCGAGGCCGAGGGCGGCTGGAGCAGCCGGGAGGAGCAGCTGCTGCTGGACGCGATCGAGCAGTTCGGCTTCGGCAACTGGGTAAGCGAGCCGGGCAGCGCAGGGGGCCGCGGAGCCGGCAGCCGCTCACCCCGCCTCCCCTGGCAGCCTCGGGGCCGGGCATTGCCCTGGCCTGTCAAACGGGGGGGGGGGGGCTGCCCAGGGAGCCGGACTCGGGGTCGGTGTGTCACGGCCGCGGCTTTTCCGGGTGGGAGATGTCGTTCCCTCCACGCTCCGCATCCAGCCGTGCCTCGCGCTTCCCCGCCGCCCCTTCTGCCCGTGTCAGCTCCACGGCGTCCCGGGGCTGACAGCCAGCTCGTCTGCCCACCCCAGCGGCTCCCTTCCCCCTCAGCTGCTCTTCGTGCTCCGGTGTCAGGCATTTCAAGACGGTTTTTGCCTTTCGCGGCTCACTGAAACCTCACCACTTCGCAGGCCATCAGACTGGCTAGTAGTGTTGATACCGAGCGCCACGGCGCTTGGCCCCAATGAGCACTGCAGCTGCCCGTCGTGTGGCCCCACGAGCCGGGCTGCGTAGCGGCTGCTGGAGCTGGGGCCACGGTGAGGCTGCCCCAATAGGGACAGCTTATTGCGGCACCTGTTGCAGCACACCCAGTTGTCTTCTGAGCCACCCAGCCTGCTACTGCATGGGGAACTCCAGCTGGTGGGCTCATTAGCATCTGGGGACATGGCATGGCAGTGTGCGTTGACCCGGCAGGCAGGGGTTCATGGCTCGCTGCCAGTCTGTGGACCAGTGGTTAGGAACTGCTGCCCCTACACAATGAACAGAACAGGTAGTTAGTTATCAAGTGATCTATCCCGTTGCCCATTCCCAGTTTCTGGCAGTCAAAGGCTAGGGACACCATCCTTACCCATCCTAGCTAATAGCCATTGGTGGACTTATCCTCCATACATTTATCCAGTTCTTCCTTTAGCCCTGTTATAGTCTTGGCTGTCATGACATCCTCTGTAAAGGACTTCCATAGGTTGACTGTGTGTTGTGTGAAGAAATACTTACTCGTTTGCTTTAAACAAGCTGCCTATTAATTTAATTTGGTGACCCCCTCATACTTGTTTGATAGCCTGCCTTTTTTCAGTACCTGTTTCACAGTCCGTGTGTGTGTGTGTGTGTGTGTGTGTGTGTATTTGAAGAGAAATAGTCACCAAAGAAGCCCACAGATTGCATAATTAGTATGTGCGGGAGTGATTCTAGTAAAAGAAGTGTTTGCCCCCCCCCCAAAGACTTGCAACAAAATCTGTCCTTTAAAAAGAACAGTAAAGATGTCCTTTTGTACATAACCCTATCCAGTTTTATTGCAGGTCTGATTCAGTTTGCTAACTTGTTCTGTTTTCTAATTACACCTCTGTTCATTTTTCATTCCAGTATGTGACAACTGTTAAGTCACATGGATTCTTACTCTTTAAACTACATTAACAACATTTCCTTGTTTTGGCACGGTATAGCATAAGGATGTTAAGTATTAGGTGGTTGACTAATCGAATAGTTGATGCATTTTGAACAAGATGGTGTGAACCCACACTAGAATGGCTAATGTATATATTGCTGAGAAAAAGACACTTCTGTTTGATGTTAGGGATGTTAAATTTCAAGTAATGGACTAATCAAATAGTCGATGCAATTTGCATCGACTATTCGATTAGTTGATAGGGCGCCTCTAACTTTGAAGTGTAGCAAATACATACAGATGCCAACAGCACCCCAGTGCCTAAACTCTCAGACTGAGCAAACTACAATGGTTTCTCGATGAATTCCAACACATCCTCAGTATCTGCATGAGCAACACCAGGAAGGGACATCCTCAGGCTCATTATCAAATCTCCCATAACCCTAGGGCTGTTGCTATACTGCAAAGGCAAACGCACTGCGGGGAGCATAGGGCTGGCTGGGGACTCCCCCGTTGACCCCAGGGCTCTGTGTGGCACTGCCAATTTGAAACATCACGCGGAGTCCAGCATCAGACTTCATGTGGTGTTTCAAAGGGCCACACGGAGCCCGGGGTGTGGCCCCAGGCTCCATGTGATGCTGCCTCTTTGAAGTACCCCCTTGTCGTTCATTCCCCCCTCCCCCACTGCCTATTTCCGATAGAGGCAGCAAGGGGTGGGGGAAGTGACTAGTTGACTCGACTATACAATAAGCATTTGCTTATCAGATAGTTGACTATCATTCATATCCCTAGTTGATGTTATTCTTGATAACTTGAGACGTTATTCTTGATAACTTGGTGTATTTTTAGAACTGAGCTAATCAAGTTGGCACTAATTTCCTGAACTCTCTCCTTCTAGGAGGATATGGCTGCTCACGTTGGAGCATCCCGAACTCCCCAGGAAGTGATGGAACACTATGTGAGCATGTATATCCATGGCAACCTTGGAAAAGCTTGCATCCCTGACACTATCCCTAATAGAGTGACAGATCACACTTGTCCCAGTGGTGGCCCACTTTCTCCTAGCCTAACCACACCCCTCCCTCCTTTGGACATATCAGTGGCAGAACAGCAGCAGTTGGGGTATATGCCACTTCGAGATGACTATGAGATTGAGTATGACCAAGATGCTGAGACTCTGATCAGTGGCCTTTCAGTGAACTATGATGATGATGATGTGGAAATAGAATTGAAAAGAGCTCACGTTGATATGTATGTAAGAAAGCTTAAGGAGAGGCAGCGGCGAAAAAACATTGCACGAGATTATAATCTGGTGCCTGCCTTTCTTGGGAAAGATAAAAAGGACAAAGAAAAAGCTCCAAAACGGAAAATCACAAAAGAAGAAAGGGAGTTGAGGCTAAAACTGAGGCCTCTCTATCAATTCATGTCTTGTAAGGAGTTTGAAGACTTTTTTGAAAATATGCACAAAGAGAGGATACTTCGAGCAAAGATTCGAGAACTGCAGCGGTACCGGCGAAATGGAATTACCAAAATGGAAGAGTCAGCGGAGTATGAGGCAGCTAGACATAAACGGGAGAAGAGGAAGGAGAATAAAAACATAGCCAGTTCCAAGAGAGGAAAGGAAGATGGTAAAGATGGGGAATTTGCTGCAATTGAAAATCTGCCTGGCTTTGAACTCTTATCAGACAGAGAAAAGGTACTCTGTAGTTCTCTAAATCTGAGTCCTGCACGTTATGTGACTGTGAAAACTATAATTATTAAAGACCATCTCCAAAAAAGACAGGGTATTCCTTCCAAAAGTCGTCTTCCCAGTTACTTGGACAAGGTACTAAAGAAAAGGATTTTAAATTTCCTAACAGAAAGTGGTTGGATATCTAGGGACGCTTCATGAAACTGATCTGAAAGCTGAGTCATTGTGAACACATGGCTCATCATGAGCTAAATGGCTCTAATACTTTCTCTCCTTCCCTGAAGATAGGCTTTTCTTTCTCTGTAAAATATGAGTATTTACTGTCCTGTCCAAAAGGACTCTACATCGCTGGATCATGAAAAATATCAAACTGTAACTTCTTGTTTGATTTCAGAGTTAACTACTTTAAGATGAAGGATTTGCTGTTAAATATTCATTGCAGATGAGGTGATCAAATTTTATTATATTTTGGAACATTATTGGAATGGATAGGTTCTTACTTTGATTTATTCAACTCCAGTAGCCAAAGGCTAGTTGTTACACTCTCTACTGTTGAACAAAAGGGTTAATAATGCAACACTTGCTTATTTTGGGGTGGGGAAGCATTCATTTGGTGGAGCCTTGCATGGTGGAGCCTGTCTTGAAGAGACAGCAATACATGGTGCTGGTAACCAAACCATACTTAGAAAATCCTGAGCTTTGAAGTACAGAACACTTGAAGTGAGCATTTCTTGAACAGTGATTAGTTTCCAGCACTCTTTACTCAGTAACAACAAGGACCTGTAGTATGGTAGAATGATGTGAGCACATAGAAAATGCAAGAGGAGGTGAATCAACAGGATGGGACAAAGACATGGAATATGGTGGATAAGTTGCTTCCAGTCACTTCCCTCATGGAACAGATTATTTAAGATTTATTTTCACACTGAATGTACTCTTAGGCAGACAACTTAAGGGTCTGTGCTGGCATAGGCTCTCTAGAAAACTCCTGTGACAGATAATTCAATAGGAACTAAGTTCCTTGCCCCTACTCCGGACACAGGAAGTGGTGGGGGGGGGGGAGGAGGGGGGCTTAACTGGTCCAGGGAAGAGTAATGTCCTTCTGAATCTGGCCTGTTGTTTGTACACTTTCATCTATTACTGATGTACAAACCACTGACACTGTAAAAACATGGGAGCTACTTTAGACTTGCAGCT
Source organism: Pelodiscus sinensis (assembly GCF_049634645.1). Taxonomy (NCBI): domain Eukaryota; kingdom Metazoa; phylum Chordata; order Testudines; family Trionychidae; genus Pelodiscus; species Pelodiscus sinensis. The sequence goes on from NC_134715.1 coordinate 112,856,402, forward strand.
AAAGTTCCCTGCTTGTTTAAAAACACAAAACCTAAATCAAGCCATTACATGTTGCCTACTGCACATATTTTGCTTAAAATATTTTGACATTAATTTATTGCAAGTGGCAGCAGAAATCTTAATTTGCTATGTGGTCTGCTTCAGTGCAAATAATGTGGCATTTCACTAAAATGTGATATACCAACTTCTGGGGGAGAGATTGTGGTGCTTATTTTGTTGTTGGTTTGGGATTTTTTTAAGGGCTACACTATGAATTTGGTGCTTGCAACAAGCACAAATTTCTCTCCAAGCAGAGCATACATGAGCAGTATCTGATCAATAAAATGTTAATCTTGTGCATCAAATTCTTAATTGTGAAGCAGGGAACAATTCTGAAGAACTAAAGTAGGATTTTTGTTACAAATACCTTATCTGAATGTAGCAAATTTAAAAAAAAAAAAAAAACCTGCTTCTAGCTGATATTCTTGCAAATTGCAGGGAACTATGTGCTATTTAGGGTCTTCTGGGTTTTAATTCCTAGTTCCCTATATTCTTGCTGGCTTCTTTTTCTTAAGAGACCTTTCCAAACTGGGAAGTTAGCTAACTTGATGTGTTTGGAATGCAGGCACTCTGAAAATTGGTACTTGAAGATAACTAGAAAAAATAGAGCATTCAGAATGTCTAACACTTGTTTTGATATTTCATGCAGTGGACAGAGAAGTAATCCTCAAGCCATGTAATTATTCTTTCAAGCTGAAGAGAATGTGACACATGGAATTGAGTGTTCTTAATTGTCAATGTATTCAGCATTACCAAAACAGTGTTAACAGTGAGTGCTAATAATAGTATTAGTACAGAAGTAAGAATTTCCAAGGGACTTCATGGTGGCTTTTTCTTTTGAGCTTGTGGTATAAAGTCTCTTCAGAAAGGCAAGGGCTATGTCCCCAGTTGTGTAAAGCTTTTTGTCATAATTGTAAATGGCTTCTTGTAAAATGCTTAAGATAAAACTGTCAGTCCCACTATTTGTTTTGTTGCAGTACAAGTGACTGCAGTGTGCTCAACAGCTAGGAGAACCACCTCTGTCACTTGTGTGTATCCTTTTGTGCATACACAAGTTCAGATACTACAAACCATGATGCATTTTCATGCCCTACTTACTTGGAAAGGGAGAAGATTCTCAATCTGTCTCTATTTTCAAGCATGGTTACTGGATAAGATGGTTGGTTGTTCTTTTCAATTTGTAAATCCTTTTATCCGGGTGCCATACCATCACCATACATTCAGTATTCTGGAACATCAGCTGCATAAGTAACTTTTTCATTTAGTAACTTTTTAAATCTACATCACTTTTACTTTGAAGGTGCTCTAGCAAAACTTTTAATTGGTTTAACTGAAGCAATATTTGGAAGCCCATCTGATGGATAACTAAAAGAATCAGCCTTCTAAGCACTCATGACATTCAACTAAATATTGTATAAATCAGCTCTTCTACATTTACACTTTGTAGTTTCCTATTTCCTCAGCCCTTCCAAAAATGTTACTTTGGTGCTAGATATAACTTATTGAAGATCTGAATGAATGTAAAATAAAGTATTTTTAATGTATGAAAACCATGGATATCAATAGTTATTTCATCCCTGGAAGCAGATTCAAGGATGCAGAAGTGTTCTGTTACCTTTGAATGCTATTCTGTCAGAAAGGGCTTCCTTAGCAGCAAGGTTTCATTGTCAACTATTTTATTTAAGTAAAGATGACTTGTGCTAGAGGAAATGACTGTTCAGCATCCTCACGTGACATTGCTCTCTTAGCCTAGGGGTATGTCTAGACAGCATCCTTCTGTTGGAATAAGCTACACATTTTGCACTACGCAAATTGTGTAGCTTATTCAGAGTCTGTTGAAAAAGCTTACTTTGAAATGTGGTATTGTGTAGACCGCATTATTCTGATAAATCCTTTAATGTTACAGGGATGCCAGAATAGCACGCACCTGCTATTTTGGGAAATAGCAGGCACTTTTAAAGACACAGCATTGCTATTTTTGGATACTTCAGTAATATTTCATAAGTGCTTTTCAAACCATACCACCATGTATAATACACGTCCTTTTTATGCTGAATTAATCCAACATACATGTTGCTAATTTACAAGGAACTTGCTATTTGACTGTCTGTGGATGCCTCAAATAGCACTATAATTTCTTTAAAAATGAGTAGGGCTGTGGCACCTTAGAGACTAACAAATATATAGAGAATCATGAAAGCTCATGATATATGTTAGTTTTTAAAGTGCCACAGGACTACTCATTGTTTTTAAAGTTAGAGTAACACGGCTACCCCTCTGAGACTATCGTCTCTGTCCTGAGAAATGAAATTAGCTTAAACTGTGACAGTTGAGCTTGTGTTCAGAGCACTGACCCTGTACTACAGATTGAACCCTTCTAGTCTAGTACCCTCAGAACCTGACTGGTGCCGGACCAGAGAATTTGCCAGCCATGGGAGGTTAAGATTATGTAACAGTATTACCTGCACTTCCACTGCTTACTGGGCTCTTAGACATGTAAGGGTAAACTAGAGCTAAATAATAGCACAGAACAGTGGGACCTAGGACTGCTGGCTGTAAATAACACTGGAAAATTTGGCTGCACGGATGAGGAGGTGGCCATCTAGCTAACTAAAATTGTGCTAGTTGACAGATGTTGCTGGACTAGAGAGTTTCAACCTGTACAAGAACAGTGATGACCTCGCCTTTAAGTATACTACTATATCCTGTCCCTAACATTGTGTATCTATTGTGCCCAACCAAGTTCCAATAAGCCCCTCCCTAACCAACTTTTTTTCTGTAACAATGAAACTTTTATCTTCACTTTACAAATATGTACTAATCAGCTTTGACGTTACAAGCTCTTCAGCAGCAAGAAGTGCTATCTGCATACCTGAGGTAGGAAAACCATCCTTAGTATTAAGTAGCTGTTCAGGATGCTAGAATGATTCCAGTGGACATATGTGATTCAGGGTCCAGGAATGGCTTTGGACTTCATTTATGGTTTCCTAAGTACTTTACCACTTTTCTTCCATACAGTTGGTGCTATGGTACTATGCCAATCTCTTTTTTTAAAGAGAGATCTTGCAAGAGGCTGTTGCATATACCCCAACTACTTTTAAACCATGGTAAGAAAATACTGCAAGGAGGATATCAGCTGCCTGTTTAAGTGTATTCAGTTCAGTAGGGGTGTGTCGGTATGGGTGTGTGTGTGTGTGGTTTTTTTTTTTTTTGTAAATCAAATCAAACCATGCATTCATTTGAAGTGTGCTCTAGTGCAGCTATGCTATACCCATAACTGCCTTTGCTGCAGTCATGTAAAATCTAACTAAATGGGAACACTGTGCACAAACACATTTGAACAGATCTCTTCCCATTGTATAACTGAGATTTTTACATTAATAAAGTCTTTTTATTACTGTTAGTAATAGAGCCTGTATTTTACAGAAAGGCAGTTAGACATGCTTATGAATTTGTGCTCCCAGGTGGGAGGGAAAAAATAAGTGGGAGCTGTTTGTAGCAGCTTTTGCTTTTTGGAGAGATGCAGTTAAACTAAAGACATTAAATTGCATTTAATCAGCTAATCAAGTAGTCAATGGAATTTCCCTCAACTATTTGGTTAGTCAATAAATGGGGAACTGCAGAGCAGCAATGGTATTAGCTTCTGCCCTGGCAGCTAACCCCACAGCGGCTTTGCCTTTTAAATGTAATAGGAGCTACCTGGCGGCTGCTGCTCGCTCTCCCCCCGCCCCTCTCCCCCAAGCTGCCTAGGCTTATTGGGTAATAGGGTAGTCAACTACTCAACTAATCACTTACATCCCTATTAAAAACAGGCAAAATACTAGCCTTCTGGGGGGAGAAGAGTTGTGATCCTGCAGTTATACAGGATACTCTCTCCAAGTACCTTTTTCTGTCTTAAATAGGCACTCAGTGTTGGTGTCTCAAAAGCATTAGGGACAGCTTTTTACTACTGCGGTGGTGTTGACATCAGGCTGCTTCCAACAGCAAACTTCTCTGACCAAAAACTGCATATTAAGCTGCTGTAAATGTAACATTACCCAAGTATACCATTGCTCAGTAACTAACTAGGTGGGAAAGCAGTAAAAAAGCTGCCTGGGGATAGGAGTAAATCAAAAATGTATGTGCCACTTTTGCTCTGCTCCCCAAAAGCTCATTGCAGACAATTTTAATGTTTGGTTCAGCCGCTCTGCTTTGTAGGTCAGTTAATACATACATGCAGCAATCAATCTTGTTAGTGTTAGTGGCACAGGTGTCCAGTTACTTAACAAAAGCATGAGGCTGTAACCAGCATTGCCTCACAGAGACATGCACCTGAGGCACCCAAACCTCAGAGAGGCTAGACTCCATCAGAGCACATAGCATATATCCACTGATGCAAAGTATGTCAGCACACAAAGTACTTTAGTAATTGTTTTCTTATTATGGTGTTAATCTTATGTTCCCAGAATGATTTTAATGAATGCAGCCAGATTTGGAGCTTTGCCATTGCTGCATTTTTCCAGCATGTTATTTTAGAAGAATACTTCAAGGACCGACTCCATGGGCTAATGTACTAGTACCTGTTGACTTATGTGTTAGACAGTTAATTGACACGAAATCAGTAGCTGTGAGCCAAGACCTGTGCCAGCAGTGCTTCAGTCTCCCTCCACCTGGAGCCAGAAAAACCACCTGACCATAGATGCCTCTACCCAGACACTGGTGTGGTTTTGCAGGGATTGTGGCTTGCAATTCCCACTTACTGATATCCAGGCTGGGGGGAGGACAACCAGTGTGAAAGGTGCCTGCTGGTGGAATCTCTCAGGAAGCAGGTGAGAGAGCTACAGGAGGAGGTGGCTAGGTTGAGGGACATCCGAATCCATGAGCAATTCCTGGACAATGTTCATGTGGAGACAGCTGAGGTAGCTGTCCCACTACACAAGACTGGTGCCACACTACTGGTGGAGGAGATGGCTCAGGGCAGACACTGGCAGCTGGCTATTTCTGGTACTCCCACCATGGTACTAGCAAACAGCTATGCTCTTCTTGATACAGGCGATAAGGAATCACCCCCTACAGCTGAGGAGAATCCCTCGTACCCCCATGGCAAGGAGGAAACATACAGTAGTGGTGGTCACAGACTCTCTTCTGAGGGGACTGAGATACCCAGCTATCACCCTGACATGTAACTAAGGAGGTATGCTGCTCACCAGGGGCCCGTATCCGAGATATTTACAGAGGCATTGTTGAGGATCATCTAGCCCTCTGACTAATACCCCATGCTACTCATCCATATGGGCATTAATGATATTGCAAGGTGTGACAGCGGATCAAGAGTGACTACAGGGCTTGGGTAGCACCAGTGAAGACGTTTGGAGTGCAGGTGGTATTCTCTTCAGTCCTTCCTGTCAAAGGTTGGAGACCAGGCAGACATAGGTGCATCCTGGAGGCAAATGTCTGGCTGTGAAGATGGTGTTGCCAGGAGGGCTTTGGCTTCCTCAACCACAGAATACCATTCCAGGAAGGACTGCTAAGCAGGGATGGGGTTCACCTTTCAAGGAAGGGGAAGACCGTATTTGGATGCAGACTGGCTAACCTCGTGAGGAGGGCTTTAAACTAGATTCAACAGGGACAAGTTCCCAAAGCCCACAGGTAAGTGAAGAACATGGAGACCTGGGAGATGGGAAGGAAATGAGGAAGTGTGGGCTATAATAGCAAAGAAAAAGGAGGGAGGGATAAGGCAGAACTGGGAGGCAAGATCAAATCGGTATGTTAGATGCCTATACAGAAAGGCAAGAAGTATAGTTAATAAGCAAGCAGAACTTGAAGTGCTAATAAATAAATACAACTGACATCACTGGTATCATAGACTAGGTAGGATAATACACGACTAGAATATTGGTATAGAAGGGTACAGCTTACCCAGGAAGGATAGGCAGGGGAAAAAGGGAGGAGGGGTTGTCTTATATTAAAAATGTATACACTTGGGCTGTGTCTAAACGGGCAAGCTTTTGCGCAAAAACATGCTGCCTGTCTACACTGGCAGGGAATTTTTGTGCAAGAACACTGACATTCTAAGGTGTGAAATCAGTGCTTCTTGCGCAAGAACTATGATGCTCCTGCTCAGGAAAAAGCCCTCCGCTGTGTCTAGACTGGCAAGTTTTTCCACAAAAGCAGCTGCTTTTGCGGAAAAACTTGCCAGCTGTCTACACTGGCTGCTTGATTTTGTGCAAAAGCTCTGACGTTCTACTGTCCCAAATCAGTGCTTCTTATGCAAATGCTTTTGACATTCCCATTCGGGCAAAAGCCTTTTTCCGGAAATGCTTTTGCGCAAAAGGGCCAGTGTAGACAGCTAAAGTGTTTTGCGCAAAAAATCCCTGATGGCGAAAATGGCGATTGGTGCTTTCTTGTGCAAAAGCCCGTCTAGATTGGCACGGACGCTTTTGCGCAAAAGCATTTTTTGCGGAAATCTAGACGCACTTTTCCGCAAATGCTTTTAACAGAAAAACTTTTTTAAAAGCATTTATGGAGAATCATGCCAGTCTAGATGTAGCCCCCTTGCGCAACTCTTCTTGCGCAAGTGACCAGTGTAGATAGGCAACATGAATTTCTTGCGTAAGAGCATCTACACTGGCACAGATGCTTTTGCGCAAAAGCACATCTCTTGCACAAAATCTTGCAAGTGTAGACATAGCCTTGGACATAGGAGACAGATATGTTGAAAGTCTCTGGGTTAGGCAAAAAGGGGTAAAAAACAAGGGTGATGTCATGCTAAGGGTCTACTACAGGCTACCTACTCAGATGGATGAGAATTTATTTTTTTTAAAATAACTAACAATCATCCAAAGCGCAGGATTTGGTGGTGATGGGGAACTTTAACTATCCAGACATATGTTGGGAAACTAACACAGCGGGGCACAGACTATCCAATAAGTTCTTGGACTGCACTGAAGACCACTTTTTATTTCAGAAAGTTGAAAAAGCTACTAGCGGGGAAGTTCTAGACTTGATTTTAACAAATAGGGAGGAACTGGTTGAGAATCTGCAAGTGGAAGGCAGCTTGGGTGAAAGTGATCATGAAATAAGAGTTCATGATTCTAAGGAATTAGAAGGGAAAACAGCAAAATAGAGACAACGGGTTTCAGGAAGGCACACTTTGGTAAGATCAGAGCTGGTAGGTAAGATCCCATGGGAAGGAAGACTAATGGGAAAAACAACTGAACAAAGTTAGCAATTTTTCAAAGGGATATTATTAAGGGCCCAAAAGCAAGCTATTCCGCTGCGTAGGAAAGAGAAAGTATGGCAAAAGACCACCTTGGCTTAACCAGGAGATCTTGCATGATCTAAAAATCAAAAAGGAATCCTAAGAAGTGAAAACTAGGACAAGTTACAAAAGATAAATATGAGAATAATACAGGTATGCAGGGGCAAGATCAGAAAGGCAAAGACACACAACAAGCTCAAAGTAGCTACAAAGGGAAACAAGACGACATTCCATAAATATATTAGAAGCAAGAAGACAACTTAGGACAGAGTAGGCCCACTGCTCAGTGAGGAGGGAGAAACAGTAACAGACAACTTGGAAATGGCAGAGATGCTTAATGACTTTTTTTTTGTTCTTTACCAAGAAGTCTGATGAAGGAATACCTAACCTAGTGAATGCTAATGGGAAGGGGGGTAAGTTTAGAGAAGATAAAATTTTAAAAAAAGTTACAAATAATTTAGAAAAGTTAGATGCCTGCAAGTCAGCAGGGCCTGATGAAATGCGTCCTACAATACTCAAGGAGCTGATAGCTAAAGGCTCAGATACCTCCTCTATCATCTTTAAAAAATTATGGAAGATGGGAGAGATTCCAGAAGACTGGAAAAGGGAAAATATAGTGCCCATCTATAAAAAGGGGAATAACAACAACACAAACTACAGATCAATCAGTTTAACTTCTATTCCAAGAAAGGTAATGGAACAAGTAATTAAAGGAATTCATCTGCAAATGCCTGGAAGATAATACGGTGATAGGTAAGTCAGCATGGATCTGTAAAGAACAAATCATGTCAAACCAATCTGATAGCTTTCTTTGATAGGATGACGAGTCTTGGGGATAAGGGAGAAGCAGTGGATGTGGAATACCGAGACTTTAGTAAGGCATTTGATACAGCCTCGCATGATATTCTTATTAATAAGCTAGGCAAATACAAAGTAGATGGGGCTACTATAAAGTGAATGCATAACTGGCTGTATAACCATTCTCAGGGAGTAGGTAACGGTCCTGCTGGAAAGGCATAACAAATGAGGTTCTGCAGGGGTCTGTTTTGGGATCAGTTCTGTTCAATATCTTAGATATTGGCAGAGAGACTATGTTTATTAAGTTTGCAGATTATATGAAGCTGGGAGGGGTTGCAACTGCTTTGGAGGACAGGGTCATAATTCAAAATCATTTGGACAAACTGGAGAAATGGTCTGAAGTAAATAGGATGAAGTTTAATAAAGACAAATGCAAAGTGCTCCACTTAGGAAGGAACAATCAGTGTCACACACAGAATGGGAAAAGACTGTCTAGGAAGGAGTTCTGCAGAAAGGGATTTAGGGGTCATAGTGGACCAGAAGCTAAAGGAGTCAAGTGTGATGCTGTTGCAAAAAAAGCAAACATGATTCTGGCATGCATTAACGGAAGTGTTGTGAGCAAGACACAAGAAGTCATTCTTCCCCTCTACTCTGCGCTGATTAGGCCTCAATTGGAGTATTGTGTCCAGTTCTGGGCACCACATTTCAAAAAAGATGTGGAGAAATTGGAGAAGGTCCAGAAAAGAGCAACAAGAATGATTAAAGGTCTTGAACATGACTTATGAAGGAAGACTGAAAAAATTGGGCTTGTTTAGTTTGGAAAGAAGACTGAGGGGGGACATGACACCTGAAAAATCGCTATCTAAAAGGGTGTCACAAGGAGGAGAGAGGAAAACGTTGTCCTTATCCTCTGAGAATAGGACAAGAAGCAATGGGCTTAAAAATCCAGCAAGGGAAGTTTAGGCTGGACATTAAGAAAAGCTTCTTCGTTGTCAGGGTGGTTAAACACTGAAATATGTTGCCTAGACAGGTTGTGGAATCCCCATCTCTGTAGATATTTAAGAGGTTAGATAGACATCTATCAGGGATGGTCTAGATGGTACTGGGTCCTGCCATGAGGGCAAGGGACTGGACTCGATGACCTTGAGGTCCCTTGCAGTTCTAGTGTTCTATAATTCTAAGACAACAGCAATTAATCTCTATGTATGTATTGAAAGATTAAACACCCTTTCCACCTGAAAAAAAGTGTTTGTTCTGCTTTCTAATTGGTCAGGTTAGAAACTAAGTTAGTGCTGTCCTACATTAAACTGGTCTCTGTTCAGACAGACAAGTCTGGCTATAAAGGGAACAACCTAGCACTTGTACTATTCTAAATCATTGCCATGGTGCTGTCAAACAATCCCCTGAGGTGTCACAAAGTTTAAAAACCATTCTCTCTCTCTCAGCACTAAAACAGATTGGATTTAGAACAGGGGTAGGCAAGATTTTTTTTTGGGGGGGGGGGGAGACAAGATTTTGGAAAGTGGTCAAGGACTTCACTTATGTGGAGGTGCAGGGTAGGGTCTGGGATGGAAGCTGGGTGCAGAAGGGCACATCACAGGGTAAGAGACTAGGGTGCAAGAGATGGTGAGAGGTCTGAGAGGGTGTTTGGGTGAAGGAGGGGGTTGTAACCTGGGTCAGGGAATTGGGGTGCAGGGCCTGGTAGGTTGTTTAGGTGTAGGAGAGGATTCTGGCCTGAGAGACAGTTAGGACCTGGGGCAAGGGAGGGTAGAGGATTTGGATGGTGAGCTAGGGGAGGGAGTTGGGGTGAGGGAGGGGCAGGGATGCTAGAGGCAGGCTCTGGGTGGGAGGTGCTTACCTAAGCATCTCCTGGCTGACTCCCTGCCTGCTGCAGCTCTAGATCACTTAGGCTATGTCTACACTCGAGGCTTCTTGCGTGAGTAAAATGCAAATGAAGCTAAGCATGGAATATTGCTGAGCCTCATTTGCATACCTAACGAGCCACCTTTTTTTTCAGAAGAGGCTCTTGCGCAAGAAGGAGCATCTACACTGCCCCTTCGTGCACAAGAAAAGCCCTCTTGTGCAATGCTGTTACAGTTATTACTTTTCAGGAAGATGGCGTTGCGCAAGAGGGTTTTTCTTACATACATAGAAAAGTTTTCAGAATAACAGCCATTAACCTGAAATAACGCAAGTGTCTACCCAGCAATTCCTTTCTAAATAATGTCCAACTTATTCAGACTTTGGTAAACCTCATTCTACAAAGAATAATACCTATTTTGAAAGACACATGTAGACACTCCACTTCTGCTATTCTGAAATAGCCCCTCAGCTGGGCCATAGTAAATTATTCCTCATGGGGCTCTAAATCAAGATAACATGTCTATATTAGGGAAGCCTGTTAGACTAATTTTTAGGCTTCCCTGCGGTACAGACGTGCTGTTTTGAAAAAAGCTATTTTGAAATAACTGTTCCGGAATAGCTTATTCTGAAATAACTCTGCAGTGTAGACAGCCTTAGAGCTGTAGGCTGGTTCCCTCCACTGGCTCTAAGTTCCTTAAGGGAAGAGGCTCTTCCCCTAGGCCAATCTCTCAGCTCCTATTGGCTAGTTGTTTCCAGCTGAGAGATTGACTGGGGTCAATTCCTATTGGCCAGTTGTTTCTGGCCAACAGGAGCTGAGGAGTGGGCTGGGAGATCACACAAAGCCTCCCCCTCACTCCAGAGCAGAGAGCTGCTGGACTGTGCTTTAAACCTGCAGCAGCTGTGTGCCTGAGGGTCCTAGCAAGGTGGTCTGCAAGCTGGATCCGCTGACTTCGAGCTGCATTTTGCTCAGCCCTGGTTTAGAGAATACATGTATAGAGGCAGTCCAGTAAGTAAAAATAAGAATTCTCCAAAGTTAACTCACAGGGCTTAAGGAAACACACTCCTATAACCACAAACCAACATTTTTAAAGAGTGCTCAGCGTTGACCTAATTGCTCCAATCAAAGACACAAAGTTTTACCCTAGACACCAGTGGCAACAGTGTATCTATTGAGTGCATTTGAATAGCCTATGCTCTGTGTCCAATGGGTGGATTGTGAGGATGCGTGTTATATACGCCACTGGTACTTTTTGACCAAGGAGCAGGGGATTGGTATGGTTATCACCTCAGATATGAGTGGCTAACATAGGAGCACTGATGTGGCTTTCAAGCTAGCAGAATCAATCAAGACTAAAATACAAAACTAATAAATAACAAAAGTAAACTATCATGAGTTGCATTTAGTATGGTTTCTAGTAAAAGCATAGGTGTCCTTGCAGGAAAGTAAGTTTTACTAATGCATGTAAATAAAGTATTCATTTATGTTGTTTGATTGTTATTTTGACAGCCACATGACTTATAAAAGGGTAACAGATACCAAAACTACTTTTATATACTTAACTTTTCTGGTGGTTGCTATTTTGACCTTCAATACAGTTGCAAATAAAATTTGCATAGCAAACTGATTTAAAAAAAATCCAGAGATTTGAAGTAGCTATAGGAAAAATCCTGTCCAATGCCATACATATATTAAATGGCTTTTTCAATAAAATATACAGCATACAAATATTAAAAATATCTATGAAGCCAGTCCTCCTCCTTTCTCCCCCCCCCCAATTTTATTTACAACTTCTTAAATCTGGAATCCCTAAGGTGTTTAAACTTTTGCTGTTCAAAGACCCTATTACAGGAAATAGACACATGACACAAACAAGTGAACAAGCAGCTGATTACCACATCTCCTTTGTGAAAACTGGTGAGGACACCTGCAGACAACTAAATGCAAGTATGGTTTCAGATACTACTGTGATATTAGGAAATGCAACACGAGACACACATCAAATTGTTCTTCATTCCAGATAGTAATCCAACTGTTACCAGGCCCTTTCCTGTAGGTATGTTTGTTTCAACTTAATATACCCTCAGTAGCCAGGATTATTACAGATAAAATGTTATCCAAAACACATCTGATGTAATAGCTCGTCAGCTCTGCTTCTTATGTGCAAACTACAAAAAAATTCTGTGAAGTCAGATTCATGGTCCCTTAAGAAATGCAATTTCAGCATTTCCTCAGATTCACTGGTTTAATTTAAGCCTTTCGCAGAGAGTGTGAGAATGGGGGGGGGGGGGGGGGGGGGGGGGGTAAGCATGTTGGAAGAGGAAAACTATTGAGCCATCTAATAGTTGTATGGCATTTTTAATTCTTATAAATTGAGCCACTAAGCTTCTTTCACAACCCCCACCAAGGCAGGCCTCAAGGTACGCCCATGCAGCTTATAGCCAACCTTGGATACTAATGCAATAGAGCCAGGCTCCTTCCCTTCCATGGGAGCATGGAACAAAGCTTCATGTTCATAGGGATCAAACTTGGCTCCAACAGGATTCAGTTTGAGCAGGCCATGTTTTTTGAATACTTTTTGAATCTGCATTTCTGTCATGACAAGACCATCATACAGGTTCTTCAGATGAGGGTTTTCTTCCTTGAGCGCCTCTTTTGGAACACTCTCAGTTGCTTTTTCCAAAATGTCAGCAACTTCTAATAAGTCCTTGCAGAAGCTCTGAATCCCTATAATGAGATGAACAGCCATAAATCACAAGCAAAATCAAATTAATACTTGTTAAGGGAGATAGTTAAATTTATATTAAAAAAACCCAATGTGCTAGGAGTGCTACACAGCACTTCTGCCTTTGAATTGTAGCAACAGCCAGATGGGCTCTTGCTTCATTTCAAAGTGGAAGCACCCTTATTGACTAATCAATGGAAATTCCTACTAAGCACTAGGGATGTGAAGGACTAGTCTATCAGCAAGGGGTGGAGGGAGAGAGAGAAGAGAGGGTATTTCAAAGCAGCAGCACTGCGTGCCAGACCCCAGACTCCATGCAGCGCTGCTGCTTTGAAACGCTGCTGTGGGAACCCATGGGCAGGGCTGGATTACCCAATAGGCAGACTAAGCATGTGCTCAGGGCACCAGCAAAGCAGGGGCACAAAAAAAAATTTACAGTATAGTATTGTTTTTATTTTGAATTACATGGGGGGCCACAACCATAATCTTTTCAGTGCTTAGGGCCTCTAAAGGTCTTAATCCGGCCCTGCCTGTGGGGTCTCTCCTGCTGACCCCGGGCTCCATGCGGCCTGCTGCTTTGAAACACCATAGGAAGCCTGACTTCGGGCTCCTGTGGCAACACCACATGGAGCCCAGGATCAGCATGGAGTCCCCAGCTGACCTCAGGCTCCATGTGGCACTTTGACCTTTAAAGTGTAGCAACAGGGCGTTTCCACCTTTGACTAGTCAATGCAAAATGCATCAACTATTCAATTAGTCAATTACCCGCAATTTAACATCCCTACTAAGCACCATACTAAGAAGGATGCTTGTGAGGAGTGAATTTCAAATTAATGTATTCATATGCTCATGGAAATTGTAAAACAGTTCTGAGTGGTGTTGAACTTCACTAAGGGTACGTCTAGACTACAGGCTTCTGTCGACAGAAGGCGTTATGCCTTGTAAAATGAGGTTTACCAGCGTCGACAAAACTGCTGAGTTCTGTCGACGTTATGTCGACAGAACTCAGCGGTAGTGTGGACGCAGGTATAGTTTTGTCGACAAAAGTCCACTTTTGTCGACAAAACCCTGTAGTCTAGACACACCCCAAGTCTGCTTCTTTTTAATATTTAATTAACTGGCCATGTTGTTTTTAGGCTTTAACTGAGGAGTTAAACTAATGTTACCCTAATAGCTCATACTGATATATTTTATCAACAGTAAGTTAGGAAAGAAGATGAAATAATTATGGATACGCATCATGTAGGATCAGATCCAAAAAGGAACTTAAAACCCAGATTTAGGCACCACTGTAATCCACAAGATCTCTGCTTGGCTGTCCCTTAAGTTGGTAGATGACTAAAATCCACACTGTGTCTCCGAAATGCCTACACTCTAGCATGATCTACCTAGATGGCATAACATTAAAAGACACTGAGCACTATTAGCACTCTGAAGTTGGTGTTACCTCCATGTGCTCAGCACTCTGAAAAATCTATTTACTTTAACATATTAATAAGAAAGCAAGTAGTTGAATACTACTGGTTTCAGATCTCTTGTACTCAAATTTAAGTTGAAAGGGGGTGGAAAGGAACCTAGGAAAAAGGAAGAGAATTCAGGCTGTCATTGCTCATTAAAAATGCTGTCATATGGGTAGAAATCGGGTAAATATTGCATTTTGTTAATATCAGCAGAACTGACTTAAATGGGGCCTGCATGTTTTATAGTCTTGCCTTAATCCTTGTATTTATGCATGTCAGTATGAAAGAAGCTATTTGCATATGTATTTTCATGTATATGCAACCACACTTAAGTTGAGGCCTTCTGCATGTGCTGAGAGTATCACTGTGGCCCCTGGGACTTTCAAAGTTGAGCTACATCTTTCCTAGTAGAAGCAACATTTCATTGCACTCTGGTAAATACTTTCCTTGTGAAATCTGTATAATAATGCCACAATACATTCAACAAATGCAGATCCAATCATGAAGATTATATATCATGTCCGTGTACAAGTGCCATTATAACTCATTTACTTATAAGTTTCTGGAAAATTTTGTAGTCATCAAGCAATTGAGTGAATCTAAATCTAATGCTTCTAGAACTCATAGGCTACATCTACACTGGCATGATTTTCCGGAAATGCTTTTAACGGAAAAGTTTTCCGTTAAAAGCATTTGTGGAAAAGAGCGTCTAGATTGGCACGGACGCTTTTCCGCAAAAGCACTTTTTGCGGAAAAGCGTCCGTGCCAATCTAGATGCACTTTTGCGCAAAAAAAGCCCGATCGCCATTTTCACGATTGGGGCTTTTTTGCGCAAAACAAATCTGAGCTGTCTACACTGGCCTTTTTGCGCAAAAGGACTTTTGCCCATATGGGAGCAGCATAGTATTTCCGCAAGAAGCACTGATTTCTTACATGAGATCGTCAGTGTTCTTGCGGAAATTCAAGCGGCCAGTGTAGACAGCTAGCAAGTTTTTCTGCAAAAGCAGCTGCTTTTGTGGAAAAATTTGCCAGTCGAGACACAGCCATAAAGTTTTACACCCATCCAGTGAAATCATAATGATGCTGAAGCATCTCAAATCACTTTAAATTTATATCAGGACACTGTCTAACATTTCATGCTCTCAGCAACACATTGTAACAAGGATTTGCAAAATATTTGGGAGTTCCAAATGACAGGCTTTGTGAGCAAGTGGCAACATCCGCTCTGAATTTCCAAGCTGTGGCTTTCAAGTTAGTACTACAGTATCTCAATACAACACAGGCACACAAAGTTTCCACCCACCATATAACTTTGCTTCTTCTACCAATTTCTGGCTTCTTTGCCTCAAGTTTTCTGTATCTGCCAGAGCTCGCTTGTACTTGTCCTGGGGAAGAAGATAAAGCATATTTGCAGAAGATATCCCAATGCAGCCAGTATACTGCATGCCAATAATTTAAACCAAGGCTCTCATTTTATTAATTTCATTACAAAGGCACAGTTTAACAAGCTAGGCCCTGTGGTTTATTATGTTATTAAAAGTTACATTAAACTCCAAACTATTTGTTCTAAGCACTTGAAATGAGTGTACGAAGACTGATCCTTATGTCTTTGTGATGTAGGCATGTATTAGCTTCATTTGACAGATGGAAAAAAACGGGGAGGGAGGAAATCAGTACTGCTGTGTTCACTCTTTTGCCCACAATTAGTTTTTTGTTGTTGATATTTTAAGGGGACTTGGGGAAAGGAGGAGATATAAGGCAGTGGCATGGGAAGAACAGATGTGCTTCCACTCTGTCAGGCCTAACTCCATTGAGGTATTTAAGGCTCCCAAATGTCAGTTAGCCAATTAAACAGGATTTTACATACCTACTCTGCAGAACACATTCATATGTTAATCATCGCTCATGCCACTGCTATTGATATCAATATAAGCACCTCTCTCAGATTTAATTCTATAAATAATAATAATAATAATAATAATAATAAAAAAGCTTAAAATTCCAGGATTACTAAAAGAGAAAAAGACAGGCCAAGGAGAATCAATTTGAGTAAAGAAAGTAGCTTACAGTCCCAGGCCTCAGTGATGAGTATTACTCCCCACATTTTTCTAGATTGAAACTGAAGCCCAGAGAATCTATGAGCAGATTGTTCCCAGCAAAAAGAACATGTATTAATAATGGACTAAACTTTTAAAGGGAAGAGTCCAATTAGTGTAATCCAAACCTGTAATATTTCATTCATGATCTAACTGCTACATATTCTTATCCAGCTTGTTTACAGCTTGTGTAGCTGGAACTTCATACTTTGCCTAAGGTATGCTGGCTGATCAAAAGACCCTTACTGTAATTTCTTTTAATTGCTCTTCAAGTTTGGCTTTCTCTTCAATTAATATCTTCTCAGGAGAGTTCAGTTCAGCCTTTGGCTCATTCTGGCTCTGACTCTGGTCATCTTCTAAATTCTGTCCAGTGCTTTTCTGTTGTGTTGCTATGCAAAGCAACCGTGGAGAAGTGCTAAAGCAAACATACAGCATTAGTCAGCTACTCATCATAGGAAATATTAATGGTTTTTGGACATACTGGACACTTGATTTGCCTTGCGAAGACCAGGACTTTAACAGCATTCAAAAAAGAATCAGATAAATTCATGGAGGTTAGGTCCATCAATGGCTATTAGCTAGCATGGGTGCGAATGGTGTCCCTAGCGAATGGTGTCTGTTTGTCAGAGGCAGGAAATGGATGACAGGAGAGGGATCACATGATGATTCCCTGTTCTGTTCACTCCCTCTGGGGCATCTGGCACTGGCCACTGTTGGAAGACAGGATACTGGACTAGCTGGACCTTGGTCTGACCCAGTTTGGCTGTTCTTATGTTGAACACATATAGAAGAAACTGCCATCCTAAAGCCTGAAAAATTATTTGTGAAGTAACAAAGGCTACACTCCTGCAAGCCACTGTTCACATTAGGGATGTTCGATATCGGTTAATAATCGGTTACTCAACTATTCTATAATCCCTTGGGGAAGGGGCAGGGCTGGCAGCCACCCACTATATCAGAGGCAGCAGCACGGGGTGCCAGGTGGGAGCTAGTCCACAAGCGGAGGCAATTTAAAAACCAGCTCCCTCCGTGGACCAGCTGCCTGTCGCCCTGTGCTTCTGAGAGAGGCAGCAGCAGATCCTTTCTGGGGATGGGGCGGGGTCCAACACAAGCCAGAACTGTGGTGGGCTGCCTGCTCAGCCAGCTCTTAATACACTTGAAAATGCAGAGCTGAAACTGGGGTAGGTCACGGACCCAGTTTGAGCTAGAACTGAGCCGGGCACAAGAGCGTCCATGGCAGTGTGGACACTCTCTTGAGCAAGAAAGCTCTGATGGCCATTTTAGCTATAGGGGTTTCTTGCACAAGAGAGTGTCCACACTTGTCCATCCACACTGCCTTCTTGCGCAAGAGGGCTTATTCCTCGTGGGGAGAGGAATAGCTCTTGCACAAGAAGCCTTCTGTTCCAATGCTCTACTGTAAATTTACTTGAGCAAGAATGCACACAGTGTAGACACGCATGTAGTGTAGATGCACCGCAAGTTTTTGCGCAAGAATAACCATTCTTGCACAAAAAGCCTGCAGTGTAGATGCAGCCCATGGCTATGTCTAGATTTTCCGCAAATGCTTTTAAAGTTTTTACGTTAAAAGCATTTGCGAAAAAGAGCGTCTAGATTGGCACGGACGCTTTTCCACAAAAGCACTTTTTGCGGAAAAGCATCCGTGCCAATCTAGACGCGGTTTTGCGCAAAAAAACCCCTGATCGCCATTTTCACGATTGGGGCTTTTTTGCGCAAAACAATACCGCGTTCTCTACACTGGCCCTCTTGCGCAAAAGCATTTGCGCAAGAGGGCTTTTGCCCGAATGGTAGCAGCATATCATTTCTGCAAGAACACTGAGAATCTTACATGGGATCGTCAGTGTTCTTGCAGAAATTCAAGCGTAGACAGCTGGCAAGTTTTTCCGCAAAAGCAACTGCTTTTGCGGAAAAACTTGCCAGTCTAGATGCAGCTCATATGTTTAGAACACCTCCTTCTTACTCTGCCTCAAAATTAATAACACTGGTATACAATTTTTTAGAAGTTGTCTGCTTCAGAGATAATAAATAGCACATTTTATGTATTTTGATGTGCTGAATTCAAATATGGCAATTAAAACAACTGATTGGCTACTGTTTCCAAGATATTTAAGTTTTTACATTTTACGTCTATGTATATTGTGTAGATAGTTTTAATCATCAATTGTAAACCTAGGTCTTTTCATGTGTTTATAGTTGCTTTACATGATAATATTTCACCTGTCCTGTTTATGTAACACTTTAAAAATCAGGAAAAGGGTTACATAAATAAAATTTATTATGAAACAAAAGGCAAAAAACTATTATGTACATAGTTTAGCCCTATTCAGTGTCTACTTGGCGCTTCTTGGCTTGTCTCTTGTATTCATTAAATGGAGCATCTCTTGTCACTGTCCAGCAATAGTCTGCAAGCATTGATGGGCTCCATTTGCCCTGATAGCGTTTCTCCATTGTTGCAATGTCCTGGTGAAATCGCTCGCCGTGCTCGTCGCTCACTGCTCTGCAGTTTGTGGGAAAAAAAAAAATCTAGATAAGAGTGCAAAAAATGTATCTTTAGTGACATGTTGCAACCAAGGCTTTTGCATGCCTTGAGGAGGTTTTTCACCAACCTGTAGTTGTCTGCCTTGTTGTTTCTGAAAAAAGTTTATTGCCACTAATTGGAAGGCTTTCCATGTCGTCTTTTCCTTGCCACGCAGTACATGGTCAAATGCATCCTCTCGAAGAAGTTCACGAATCTGAGGACCAACAAAGACACCTTCCTTTATTTTAGCTTCACTTAACCTTGGAAATTTTCCACGGAGGTACTTGAAAGCTGCTTGTATTTTGTCCATGGCCTTGACAAACTTCTTCGTCAGACCCAGCTTGATGCGTAAGGGTGGTAACAAAATCTTCCTTGATTCAACAAGTGGTGGATTCTGAACACTTTTCCTCCCAGGCTCCAATGACTGTCGCAGTAGCTAATCTATCTTGATGTAGTGGGAATCTCTTGCACGACTATCCCATTCGCAGAGAAAACAGTAGTACTCTGTGTATCCAGCCTGCAGACCAAGCAAGAGAGCAACAACCTTCAAATCGCCACAAAGCTGCCACTGATGTTGGTCATAGTTTATGCACCTCAAAAGTTGTTTCATGTTGTCATAGGTTTCCTTCATATGGACTGCATAGAATCATAGAATCATAGGACTGGAAGGGACATCGAGAGGTCATCGAGTCCAGCCCCCCGCCCTCAAGGCAGGACCAAGCTCCGTCTACACCATCCCTGACAGATGTCTATCTAACCTGTTCTTAAATATCTCCAGAGAGGGAGATTCCACCACCTCCCTTGGCAATTTATTCCAATATTTGACCACCCTGACAGTTAGGAATTTTTTCCTAATGTCCAATCTAAACCTCCCCTGCTGCACTTTAAGCCCATTACTCCTTGTCCTGTCCTCAGAAACCAAGAGGAACAAATTTTCTCCTTCCTCCTTGTGACACCCTTTTAGATATTTGAAAACCGCTATCATGTCCCCCCTTAATCTTCTTTTTTCCAAACTAAAGCCCAGTTCATGAAGCCTGGCTTCATAGGTCATGTTCTCTAAACCTTTAATCATTCTTGTCGCTCTTCTCTGTACCCTTTCCAATTTCTCCACATCTTTCTTGAAATGTGGCACCCAGAACTGGACACAGTACTAATCTGAGGCCTAACTAGTGCAGAGTAGAGCGGCAGAATGACTTCACGAGTTTTGCTTACAACACACCTGTTGATACAACCTAGAATCATATTTGCTTTTTTTGCAACAGCATCACACTGTTGACTCATATTCAACTTGTGGTCCACTATGACCCCTAGATCCCTTTCCGCCATGCTCCTTCCTAGACAGTCGCTTCCCATCTTGTATGTATGGAACTGATTGTTCCTTCCTAAGTGGAGCACTTCGCATTTCTCTTTATTAAACCTCATCCTGTTTACCTCTGACCATTTCTCTAACTTGCTAAGGTCATTTTGAATTATGTCCCTATCCTCCAAAGAAGTTGCAACCCCACCCAGTTTGGTATCATCTGCAAACTTAATAAGCGTACCCTCTATCCCAATATCTACATCATTGATGAAGATATTGAACAGTACGGGTCCCAAAACAGACCCATGCGGAACTCCACTTGTTATCCCTTTCCAGCAGGATTTAGAACCGTTAACAACAACTCTCTGACTACGGTTATCCAGCCAATTATGCACCCACCTTATCGTGGCCCTATCTAAGTTATATTTGCCTAGTTTATCAATAAGAATATCATGCGAGACCGTATCAAATGCCTTACTAAAGTCTAGGTATATGACATCCACCGCTTCTCCCTTATCCACAAGGCTCGTTATCCTATCAAAGAAAGTTATCAGATTAGTTTGGCATGACTTGTTCTTCACAAACCCATGCTGGCTATTCCCTATCATTTTATTACCTTCCAAGTGTTTGCATATGATTTCCTTAATTACCTGCTCCATTATCTTCCCTGGGACAGACGTTAAACTGACCGGTCTGTAGTTTCCTGGGTTGTTCTTATTCCCCTTTTTATAGATGGGCACAATATTTGCCCTTTTCCAGTCTTCTGGAATCTCCCCTGTCTGCCATGATTTTTCAAAGATCATAGCTAAAGGCTCAGATACCTCCTCTATCAGCTCCTTGAGTATCCTGGGATGCATTTCATCAGGACCTGGTGACTTGCTGACATCTAACTTTCCTAAGTGATTTTTAACTTGTTCTTTGTGTATCCTATCTTCTAAACTTACCCTCTCTCTGCTTGTATTCACTACGTTAGGCACACCTCCAGACTTCTCGGTGAAGACCAAAACAAAGAAATCATTGAGCATCTCCACCATTTCCATCTCCGCATGACCAACTGGAATTGATGGCAAAACATTGCCATTATGCAGCAAAACAGCTTTAAGACTCGTCTTCGATGAATCAATGAACAGTCTCCATTCATCTGGATCGTGAACGATGTTGAGGGCTGCCATTGCACCATCGATGTTGTTGCAGGCTACAAGAACACCTTCCATGAAGAAGAATGGGACAAGATCCTTTTGACGGTCACAGAACATGGAAACCCTAACATCACCTGCCAGGAGATTCCACTGCTGTAGTCTGGAGCCCAACAGCTCTGCCTTACTCTTGGGTAGTTCCAAATCCCTGACAAGGTCATTCAGTTTACCTTGTGTTATGAGGTGTGGTTCAGAGGAGGAGGATGGGAGAAAATGTGGGTCCTGTGACATTGATGGTTCAGGACCAGAAGTTTCATCCTCTTCCTTGTCTGACTCAAGTGAGAATGATTCTGGTGCATCAGGAACCGGCAGTCCTTCTCCGTGGGGTACTGGGGGTATAGCTGATGGAATGTTTGGATAATGCACAATCCACTTTTTTCTTCTTTGACACACCTTTCCCAACTGGAGGCACCATGCAGAAGTAACAATTGCTGGTATGATCTGTTGGCTCTCTCCAAATCATTGGCACTGCAAAAGGCATAGATTTCCTTTTCCTGTTCAACCACCAGCGAAGATTTGTTGCGCAAGTGTTGCAGGATATGTGTGGGGCCCACCTCTTGTCCTGATCTCCAGTTTTGCAGCCAAAATAAAGTTGATAGGCTTTCTTAACCATCGTGGTTATACTGCGCTTTTGTGATGCAAAAGTCACTTCACCACAAACATAGCAGAAGTTATCTGCACTGTTCACACAAGTACGAGGCGTCTCTGCTCACTTTGGCTAAACAGAAATGTGTCCCTTTGCAAAATCAAACACTGACAAATGAGAGAGTACGACACTGTATGATTTCTAGAGCTGATATAGGGCAATTTGTTCAGCAGAGTGATGTAAGCTTCGTTATGATTGCATCATCCATGACTTCTAGGAATAACATGATGCAATTCATATCATGTATGATGCAATACCAGCTTCAGATTGCATCATTCATTGTTTTGACTAAAAAGCAAGTACTGTCCAAACCCAGTCAGATTTATTCATAGATCTAGTCAAAGATGTATTTTAGTCATTTCTGGTTTAAATTGAGATTCCTTTCCTTTATAACTCACTTAATCCTCCGCCATTCGCAAGTCAAGGGTTATATATACTGACCCAATAGCATATCTTGAAAACTAGAGCCAATCAACAATTTTAAGCATCATTTTCTTTCTCAGTGACCCAGAATTAGTAAAGTTTGACTACATTTATTTCAGAAGCATTGTGGCTATAGAGCAGTGATAACTTAAAAACTAAAAGCCTTATTTAGATGTCTTAATAAATATAGATGCAGCTGATTAACCTGAGTTTGAGTTATCTGAGTCTCTTCATGCCAACCTGTGATCTCTTTTAGGAAATGAAGCATCCTTGTTCCAGATCAGGCCTGCACAGCTTGGAAAGCGGCAAGAGCCATATTACTCCAAAGAAAACAGCTGCGGGCCGCAAATAGGGTTGCCAGATGCTCTCCCAAAAAATACCAAACACGCGGACTAAAAATGTTTGTCAAGGGGAACCCCCCTCCCCCCCCCATGTGTTGGGCATACAAAAAAAGCCTCACACCATCCGGCTTCAGCACGCAACCACAGGAGGCGCCATCAGGCTTCCGTCCAGTGTGCAGCTGGACAGAGCGTGCAAATACCGGACTGTCCGGTACAAAACCAGACTCCTGGCAACCCTAGCCGCAAGGGTAGGTTTGGGGGGGTGGGGTGAAACTTTATTAAGAATTTTTTAATTAAATCAGGGCTGCACAACATACTGCTCCCAATGCCCTTACCCTCTCCTCTCCCAGCATCACCTTGTCCCCCCCTCCCACTGACACCTCCCCTCCTGCCCTTTTCCTCATTGTTTCCAGTTGGCCCTGGGGCATGTGTCTCTCCTGCATCCTGTCCCTTGGTGCCTCCCGTTTCTCCTGACCTGCCCCCATCCCCTCAGCACAAGCCCCTTCCCCTCCCCTACCTGGCTTTTGCCTTCCGGTTTGCGGGGCTGCAGGAGCCTTTTTTAATCCGGCGGTTGCCAGCTGTGACATCACGACGCCACATCACGCCAGCATCCTGGAGTCCGCCAGCGTCCTGCCTTCTAGCTCGCGCCCCACCTCCTCATGCCAGAGCTGCACGCAGGCAGCCCAGCGGCAAGAATCACTGCACTTCCCCCTCCCCGGTGGTGCTCCGCTCCTCTGCCTGGCCAGCTGATCGGATGGGGCCACACCGTGTGTAGTTGTCACAGGCTACACAGTGAGCCCCTGCGGGCCACATGCAAAATGTTGTGCAGGCCTGTTCTACATACCCACAGCTGAATAACAGTAACTACTAAGTAAATATATTGCTTAGCTTGCTTTGTCTACCTGACCAACTGGTTCAGAAATGTATCCAAACTGCATGAGCTGTGAAACATGACATGCAGTCATGTCAAGACAGCACAGCAGCAAACTGGGTTTAGCTACTGTTTATTTTACTTTCACAGGAGATTTCTCCCTGCTGTTACATGACTCATGTAAGTTGGGCAATAGCAAGGTTTTCTATTGAAGCATTTAAAATGCCTCTGAGCTGGAGATCAAGCACTGTATTACACACAATCCTGTAGCCTCTATAGTACCAGTGAAAAGCGTGGCCACTAGAACTTCAGAGTTTTGTGCAGCTCCCTGCGGGACACTTCTCACATGATTTCCCTCACATGCACTGCCTGCCTCCCAATAAGCGGGTCATGCTTGAACCTTGCCCACCCATGGGGAGGATTTGTTTTTGCTCTTGATGGCAAAGAGACAAGCCACCATGGAGCTGCACAACGCCGTCCCCTCAAGCCAACCTTGCCTTCCCTGGAGTCAGCGCGGGACTCCCCATCTCTGGCGGGCCCAGAACTTTTTACGCCCCGCTCGGGCCCTGCCAGGGAGCCACCCCTTGTCCCTTCCCCGGGAGCCTCTCTCGGCCACGGGAAAGAGGGGCCGAGCCCTGGGGAGGGACGCGGTGGTGCGGGCAGCGGCCCTGCTGTGGGCGGGGCTTCCCCACCGCCGTGCCTATAAAGCCCAGGTCGGGCGCGAAGCCGCAGCTCGGAGAGCCGGGCCTACGGGCTCGCAGGCGGGGACCCCTGGGGGGCCGGGGAAGCGCCCCCCGCAGGAACGACGGCGGGGCCAGCACCACCCCCCAAGCCCCGCCCGCCCGCCCGCCCGCCCGCCCGGAGCGCAGCGGAGTCGCAGCCCCGCCCTTACCGTGGCGGGCAGCTCAGCAGCGGGTAGCACCGCGGCCTCAGCAGCAGCCGCACGCACCGAGCCGCCGCCGCCATGGCTCCCTCCGCGCTGAGTGCGCGCGGCTCGCTCTGCGCCGAATGCCCTGGGGGTCACGGCCGAGCCGCGGCCCAATCAGCGGGCCAGGCACCCCGCCTGGCCCGGGAGTGACGGGACCGTGCTCCAATCAGCTGGGGCGGCCTCCTCTGGGGGCGGGGCCTGCCCCCTCCCTGGCTCTTAGCACGCTTGCGGGAGAAGAAGTTGAAAGGTCGCAGACGACTCTGGGTAGCCTTCGCTCAGGGGCGGGCCCGCTGGTGAGCGATGGGCGTGGTCACCGGGGAAGGGGGCGGGGCCTATGGGGAGGTGAGGGAAGGGCTGGCTTTGCCCTCTTCCTGCACTGCTGGGCTCAGGCCCTTCAGGGCTCCCTGGGGAAAGGGACTCAAAGCCCCTAGGCTGGCCTAAGGCAGGGCTTTGGTCTCCCCTCCCCTTGCCTCATCCAGGTCTGTCTGTGGTGCGGGAACCTCCTGTGGTTCTCTCTGCCCCAGAGTTGCCCCAGCTTAAAAAGCCAAGTAGGCTAGTGGAGTGCATTGGGAGCGAGGAGCTTTGCTAGGCTAGCTGTGGTGTATATAGGGTAGCATAGCTACAGGCAGCAATGAAAGGCTCTGGCAGTGGGGAAACTGATGCAGCTTTTCCCCAAGGCCCGTGTCTTTCTCAGGGTAGGTCAGACAGTGGGAGGCTACATTGTTAATAATAGCACCAGTCACTACATTGTTGCTTGGGTGTATCTAGATCTGTGTAAGGAACACACCCTAAAGTTCTAGTGTGTTTAAACACTTCATTTTACCCATGCTGCTACATATACCAGTGCTAAGTGGGTGTGTAGTGTACAGGTTACCATAAATACAGACATAATCTAATTTGCTATGTAAAATTGTATCTAGGTAAGGTATATCCTTTTTTTCTCCCAGTGTCCCTGTACTTCCATTTTGGTTATCTGGTCTTAGGAAATATAGTGCTTAGTTTGAATGTATAGATACAGAGAGATGAGAACTGAAGACTTTATCTGGTTAGACCGAGATTTAGCATTAGTTATCATGCTGGTCATTTAAGATAAGTCTGACCTCTAAAGCTACTAACTTATGAAAACTAGTCCATCTTTACTTTATTGTAATTACTGGCCTCTCTAGGGCAGCGATTCTTTGTTCTCCTGACCCTGATTGAGATTGCTGTGATATAAATGTAACCCACCCTTACAAAGTGTGACATAAAGCCATTCTATATAAGTGTAGGCTATTTAAATAACAATACAGTGAGAAAAGGTAGTGGGATAGTCAGAATATGGGATAATTAGAACATTTGGTGTGGAAGTTGGTCAGTTCCTCCCCTTTATTTTATTTTGAAATTTAAGAATAGGGACAGGCAAGTAAAGTCATGACCCAGTTCAGACAATATATGAGAAACAATGTTTCTGTGAAACAGCTGGCAATGCATCAATAATTAATGTTCTACTCTGTTCCATGTATAGCATTGCATAATTCATTAGGTTTAAGTACAATCCTATGGCTGTAGCTGCAGACCAAACCCTAATATATGCACAACTGTCATCTAGAATCTATGCTTTTATTTAAGAATATTAAAGTTTCTTTTCCATTTGTTCCACATATGAGTCTCCAAATGTGAACAGCATAAACACATGGGCTGTGTCTACATTGTGCCACTTATTCCGGAAAATCAGCCGCTTTTCCAGAATAAGCTGTGAGCTGTCTACACTGGCCCTTGAATTTCCGGAAAAGCAACGATGCTCTACTGTACAAAATCAGCCGCTATTCCGGAAAAACTATTCTGCTCCCGCTCGGGCATAAGCCTTATTCCGGAACACTGTTCCGGAAAAGGGCCAGTGTAGACAGCCCAGTAGTCTTTTCCGGAAAAAAGCCCCGATCGCGAAAATGGCGATCGGGGCTCTTTTCCGGAAAAGCGCATCTACATTGGCCACAGATGCTTTTCCAGAAAAAGGGCTTTTCCGGAAAAGCAGCCTGCCAATGTAGATGCTCCTTTTCCGGAAAACCTGAAAACGGAAAAGTATTCTGTTTTAAGCATTTCTGGAAATTCATGCCAGTGTAGACACAGCCATGCTGTATTTGCCTGAATATGTGATCAGGCTATAAAATATTTTGTGTGAACTGCCCTTGTTAATTTAAAGGGATATTTGTGATGCTATAGTTGATAATTATCTGTTATAATTTCAATAGAAACATCATGCTTATGTGCATCTCAAACCAGTTCCCATACCTTCACTGAAGCTAAAAGCTCCATATATCATAATGTTGCTACCTGACAATGTCTTGCTTCATTTGTGGACTGTCCATACAAAATCTGAAGCAACCTGAAAACTTAGAAGCAGTAAAAAAAAAAAAAAAAAAGGATAATAAACTAAATGTATTATCCAATTAAATATAAGAAATACCACGGAGAGAACATTCAATAAAAAGAACCTTCCCTAATAATTCATCTGAAGCAGACTGGAAATGCTGCTGCAACTATACCAGAGTGATGTAGAATCTCGCAGCCTTAATGCACAACTTTTAGGTCATGCATGCTGTAGAGCTCACAGTCTTAAGCATATATTTCTTAGTAGTGGTTGCCTTTCTCTGAAGCATTGCTTCTTGGCTGCTTCAGGAAGCAGCATATATAACTTACAAGACAAATGGCCTTGTGATATGCAATCAATCATATGTTAGAACATAAGAACAGCTGTACTGGTTCAGACCAAAGGGTCCATCTAGCCCAGTATCCTGTCTGCCAATAGTGGCCTATCGTATATTTGTAGAACAATGAATATAGCAAATGCATCTTTATTAGCACTGTCCCCTAGTTATGTGAAAGTGGGGCTTTTGTTAGCATGTAACACTATGGAAGATTCTTGGTAATCCCAATAACTGTACTAATTGTAGTGGCAACAGACATTGTAATTTCCACTTTTAACATCAGAATTAGCAACGTGCATTGGGGGAGTTTCATTACTAGCATGAAAAACAATGATTTTTGTGTTATTACATTGTTGCTTTCAAAAATATTGTTGAATTTCTTTTGTTCTTACCAATACTTAACAAAAACATTGTAGATTCTGACAAAAATAATAACACTGTGTAGCAGGATTGTGCATGGGGAGAACGAGTGGAGAAGGTCATAAAAGGAGATGCATGCAGAAGGGTTAGAAGATACGAGAATCTGAACAAGGAGTGGAGATTCAATATCTGACCTCTTCAATATCTGGCTGGAGAGACTACCAGTCTGTTTTTAAAAATTCAGATAGTAGTCTATCCTCCTCATTCTTTGTGCATGTCATCTTTCCCTAATCCTTAATGCCTTCTGCATGGATCTTCCTGTTTAGCCCTTCTCTGCTCATTCCCTCTGGTCCTCATGCAGTACTATTACTACCTCTGAAAATGGCAATTGCTATGATTGTTAGAAAAAAGAAGTTTATAGGATTGAGCTGAGCTGAGCTGGGCTGGGCTGAGTAGCCTCTTAGTAGTAAGTGTGACTAGTTATCGAGAAATGCATATTAGATTAAATATTTCCAATGTGAATATGATTCTTTTCTGCCCTTTAGAATTCATTAATCCGAGTATAGAAACTTTCTGCAAGTAAACAATCTTAAGGCAAATGAAGATTTGGAAAGGTCCCTGCTTTCTGAAAGTGAGGTTTGTTGGGATTTTCAACTTTAACAGCTGCCAAGAAAATACTCAACTAGAATAGCATAGGTGTTGGTGCATCAAGAATGAGGAGTATGTGCAGAGCACTGTCTTTTTGCATTATGACTTACTGAGCAAAGCTCATGTTCCAGTTAAAAGAACATTATTATTTGTATTGAGATAACACTTAGAAACCTCAGCTGAATTTGGAGCCTCATTATGCAAAACACTCATAATAAGAAAGTTCTACTTCCAAAATGCTTAATTTCAGACTTAAAATATGGTGAGAATGTATTCACTCTCATTCTTAAAATACTGCAGATTGCATTGTTTTGGTTATAGTGCCACCTGGTGAGTTTATTTTATATGTGCAAATAAGAGGGCCAATAATCATTTGCTGAACTGTTCTATGTAGTGACAGTTGACTAGCTTGTACAACTGTGTTATTGACTAGTTCTCATGGTGTCAAAGCTGGGCATTCCTTTGCCCAACACATAAATACCTTATTTGCATAATGCATAGCACTGTTCAGCCATACTTTTTGTTAGTTGTCATTCAAAATCCCAAGTGTTGAGAGATGATAAACAGATTCATGCAGTATTTTGCCCAAGAGGTGGAAGAAATTATTCTGCTATTTGCATGGGCTAATGGTCTGAATATGGGATACAAAGCTGGAAATCCCAGAGTACTAATCCCAGCTCTGCTAATGAGACTCCCTCCGTGGCCCATGTCAGTCACTTAAACTCTCTACCTAAGTTTCCCAGTCCATGACTATGTTCTAGTCTTAAATCATGATCATAAGTTGACATCTCAAATGTGTGGAATAAAAAGCCAATTTCTTTTCCCCCCTTTGGGTCTATTAAAATGTTTCACCTCAAGAACTTTGAAATACTTCATTTATATTTCAACCTTTTTTCTTCAGCTTTATTCCAGTCTACACTTAGATTTCAAAATAAAAGTTGCTTGAAACAGGAAAAGTGGTCATTTTCTAAATGAAAAATTCTAAACAAAACATCTTCACAATTTCAAAACTTTCTCAACAATTTTTCAGGATTGGGAAGTTTTGTCAAATACCATACCTGTTTCAGTTTTGACAAATTGATTAAAAAATAATTGAAAATCGTAACTAGTTCTAGTTCCTGTATCTGTGATGTAGAGCCTTCCCAATAGATCTGTGAAAGTTAATATTTTGTATGGTAATCTGAAGTGTCAGATAAGCAGTAAGTCTTTTCTGATTTATTTGGTAGTAAAGCGCTTTGGGGATGAAAAATACTGTATGTTTTTCTTGATAATCTCTGCTTTGGTGTGAAGCTAAATTTCAAATTCTTTTTATGTCAGTGAAGAGACATAGTAATAGTTCTGTCTCTTAAGGCTAAGGTTCAGTCCATTGGTATTCAACAGGCAAGTAGAATACAGTACTATTACATTCTGTTACAAATGTGAACCATAACTGTGTTAACTATGCATTAAGAGTAGAAGAGAGCAAATGTGACACTTCCTTGTATTCTCTCCTGTGATCAGGTATTTGTAGGTAATTTTAATAAAAAATTGAAGGGAAAAAGACAAAAGTGAAAAACAAAAATATCTTGTATATTAGTGCTTACCCTTTTTAACCAGTTATATGGATATATAAAATGAACTTCGTTTTTTAAAAAGTTATCCCATCTGCAAGAGTGTTACTGAACAAATTACCAAAAAAAAAGACAAAATTGTTACTTCTATCTGTGCTCTTTAGAAAATGTCTCTGACAAGACCATTTGCCCATAATATACTTTATTGTATCCCAAAGAGCATTATAGATGGAAAAAAATTAAGAGTACCTGTCTTTGAATATAATAAATTATGTCCCCTATATGCCCCCTAAAAAGACTATCGAGGTTGAGAGTCACATACACCATTGATCCACTGCAGATAAAGGCAATAAATGGGCCTACAACCTGTTGGTGCTCGGTTCGGTTCAGTAAAATGTCGGGAGTCCCAGAGGGTACTCGGTTCGGTTCAGTAAAATGTCGGGAGTCCCAGAGGCTTAAGGCCAAATACCCAGTGAAAACATCGAATGATGGCAAAACAACAAGTTTTAACAAAGAAGGAATGATTTATTAAACCGAACAACTTAAAATGAGCAGTTACCCAATATTTGCCACAAAACAATTGAACCACAACAGTTTTTAAAACTCTACCTAAGTTACAGCTAAGTCAAATATATACACGTTTCAAAAACTGTTTCTTTAAACACACTGACAATAGCAAAGGTAAAAGTTACAACTGAGCAATATATTTTCTAACCTGTCTCTCTTAAACCACTTAACAACAGTGAGGGTACTTAGGAACTCAGCAACAACAACACTACAAAGACATACAAGGAATCGGAGCATACTCCGAGATTCGTACACCCCTTTTTAGATTTGGTGGGTGGGAGGTGGCCTTTGGGTGATCAGTCCTAAGCCAGACTCAGATTCTGTCTTCCAATATTCTGGAGTCCTCCCCGAGCTTAGGGCTCAGGGCTTTTTATGTTATTGCCTATTACAATATTTGGTATTGTTTGTGCTCTGGGAGTGGCATGGGTGTGGTCTGGGTGCAGTGTGATGCCCATATATGGTGTTGAGTGTGGGGACTCTGGCAAGCTCCATTTTATTGGTAGATAAGCCTTGTTGCTATCCATGTGACTGGTGAGGTTGCTGAGGTAGATCTCAGCTATGTGCGAGTGAGGCCTGGCCAAGAGAACCCATACTTGACACAACCCAGTGCTTAAACTGGGGAATTTTGAACCAGCTGCAATAAGAAGTGGAGGGTATGGAGTAGTCATACTCCCTTAATTTGGACGTTGTTAAAGTAATGAATCTGACCATTCAAAATTTACAATTTTTATGAAAACCTTCCAAGAAACAAATTGAAATATTTTCTTTCTACTCTCTATGTATGTTTGACAGAGACTATGTGGAATAATTTGCCATTTTTGAGTTTTAAAAGATGACAGTTTGCTCCAAATTCCCATAGCTTTTGTTAGCTTCAGTGCCCAGAGTCAGCAGGTTATGTGCTCTAAGGTTATGTCTACACTGGGGGCTCGTCTACACTGGCCCCTTTTCCGGAAGGGGCATGTTAATTTCAGCTATCGTAGTAGGGAAATCCGCGGGGGATTTAAATATCCCCCGCGGCATTTAAATAAAAATGTCCGCCGCTTTTTTCCGGCTTTTAGAAAAGCCGGAAAAGAGCGTCTACACTGGCCCCGATCCTCCGGAAAAAGCGCCCTTTTCCGGAGGCTCTTATTCCTACTTTTTCCGGAAAAAAGCGGCGGACATTTTTATTTAAATGCCGCGGGGGATATTTAAATCTCCCGCGGATTTCCCTGCTACGATAGCGGAAATTAACATGCCCCTTCTGGAAAAGGGGCCAGTGTAGACGTAGCCTGGAGGTATTTGTCGTCAGAGAGGATGCAAATGAAGCACTCATTAGTATTTGTCACTATGTCATTTGCATATCTCCGCCGATGCTTTTTGCACAAGAGGTTTTTGCACAAAAAAAGCAGTGTAGACGGGTCCGTTTTGCACAAAAAACCCCCAACCCTTTTGTACAAGATCCTGTATCCCTCCTTTTTTGAGGTATAAGGGATCTTGCTTCATTAGCATACTCTCTGCTGACATACCTGCCATGTACACGTAGCGTAACAATCTTGTTTCTTGTAGAATGTTTTCTGTCTCTCAGAAATCAGAAATTATAGGCATGGGGCTGAGAAGAGAGCTAATCCAAGAGAGCAGTTTATGGAAGCATGCTTTCTATTGCTGCAGTGGATTGAGAAGAAATCCTGCCCCACAGCAACACACCAGAGAAAATGTATTATAATATTCCTTTGAGTCATCTGGTATCACAAAGATTTGCAAATCTAGCAGACTGTTATGGTTTGTTCTCGTCACTCTCATGCTATTATGGACAGTCATGGATGTCCTGTAACATTCATGAAGATATAAAAATTGAATAACTCTGACAGTCAAAGCATCATCTATCTTGGCTCAAAGAGAAGTTGCTAGTTACAGATCAGACTGAGGCTGTTCCTCAGCAATTGAACAATTTTCTGTTGTGCTGCTGTGGCTTTTTGCCTTGGTACAAGACTAATTTATTGACTCTGGAACAGGAGGTTTCAAATCAGTTGAGGGTCTCATCAACTGACTGTTTTTCTTAAAAAGAAGTTTATTTTCTTTCCTAGAACTGTAGATAGGAGTGGAGGTCACAGGTTTCATCTGGGAGATTCTGATGGGCTTTTAGTGTTTTGTTTTTACTCTTATTTATATAGGCAGAATGTTGTATTTCAAATTGTAGGTGGCTGTCAAAGTGCAGTGATCTTGTCTCCAGGTTGACATGCAAAGAGTGATATTTGAACAGTGATATTCAAGACTTACAGTACTACTTACAGAATTCATAATATTCTTCTCCTTTTTTCCTCCTTAAGGGTCTACAGATTGATAGATAATTGTAGGCTAATTCCTTGCCCTTATGTACTAGTACAACTCCCATACCGTATTTTCTGGCGTATAAGACGACTTTTTATGCTAAAAAACATCCCCCAGAAATCGGGGGTCGTCTTATACGCCAGGGCTTCTCTCGCCCCAGAGGACACAGACTGCGGGACCTTGTGGTCCCGCCGCCCATGTACTCCGGGGCGAGAAAAGCTGCTCCGCGTCTCCCTGGTCTGCATACCAGGAAGATGCGGAGCAAAGCCGTGGAGGGGCTTGGGCAGCGGTGCAGCCCAGGCGCGACGCGGCTGTCCCGCTGCCGTCCTCAGAGGCTTTGCTCCCAGTGTCCCTGGTCTGCTGGAGACGGTCCCCAGCGGACCAGAGGCACCGGGAGCAAAGCCGAAGCGGCGGCGGGATACCGCGCTTCTGAGGCTTTGTTCTGGCAAAGCCTCAGAGGCACGGGACTCCACCACGGCTGTGGCTTTGCTCCCGGTGCCTCTGGTCTGCTGGAGATGGTCCCCAGCAGACCAGGGGCACCGGGAGCAAAGCCGCAGCCGTGGCGGGGTCCCGCGCCTCTGAGGCTTTGCCAGAGCAAAGCCTCAGAAGCGCGGCAACCCGCAGCCGCTTCGGCTTTGCTCCCGGTGCCCCTGGTCTGCTGGGGACCGTCTCCAGCAGACCAGGGACACCGGGAGCAAAGCCGGGGAGGCGGAGGGGCGCTGGGGCGCTGCCAGTTGGCCTCTTAAGCGGGGGTAGTCTTATACGGCGAGTAAAGACGAAAACCTATCTTTTAACTAGAAAATTAGGGGGTCGTCTTATACACCCAGTCGCCTTATACGCCGGAAAATACGGTAAGTCAAGCAAAGTATTGTTCAGGTGTGACTTGCACAAATGTTTTCCCCTGACTGTCTTACAAGTTCTCTGTTAAATGACAAGGATTTAGTCCCTAGTCTATGCTGCTACTGTCATGCTATCCGATTTAAAAAATGACCATGTAAATAATTTTTGGAATCCCTGTTTTATATGTACAACACAGCTTGTACAAAATGTGTCATGAAGGGTACCTGTGAAAAGGCTATGATGTGCTGAATGACTATGCTATTTGTATGCATGTAGAATCATTTAATCTTAGGGCTGGAAGAGAACTCAGGAGGTCATCAAGTCCAGCCTCCAGCCCAAAGCAGGACCAACCCTAACTAAATCATCAGCCAATTTGTCCTAATATCCAAGCTAGACACCCTTCCTCCCACTGTAACTTGGGACCATTGCTCCTTGTTCTGCCATCTGACACCACTGAGAAAAGCCTCGCTCTATCTTCTCTGGAACCTCCCTTCAGGAAGTTGAAGGCTGCTATCAAATCTTTCCTCGCTCTTTTCTGCATACTAACTAAGCCCAAATCCCACAGGCTCTCCTCATAGATCATGTGCTCCAGCTCCCTAATCATTTTGGTTGCTCTCCACAGGACCCTGTCCTATGCATCCACATCCTTTCTATAGCGGGGGCCCCAAAACTGGAAACAATACTCCAGATGTGGCCTCACCAGAGCCGAATAAAGGGGAATAATCAGATCTGCTGGCAGTGCTCCTCTTAATGCACCTCAGTATGCCATTAACCTTCTTGGCTACAAGGGCACACTGTTGACTCATATCCAGCTTCTCATCCACTGTAATCCCCAGGTCCTTTTCTGATGAACTGCTACTTAGCCAGTCAGTCTCCAGCCTGCAACAATCTTCCGTCCCAAGTGCAGGACTCGGCACTTGTTCTTGTTGAACCTCAGATTTCTTTTGGCCTAATCCTCCAATTTGTCTAGGTCACTCTGGTCTCTATCCCTACCCACCAACATATCTACCTCTCCCCCTAGCTTAGTGTCATCTGCAAACTTGCTGAGGGTGCAATCAATCCCCTCATTCACGTCATTAATAAAGCTGTTGAACAAAACTGGCCCTAGATCCTTGGATCAATTGTGCTTGAAACCAACCACCAGCCAGACATTGAACCATTTATCACTTTCCATTGAGCCCGACAGTCTAGACAGCTTTCCAGCCACCTGGCAGTCCATTTATCTGATCCATACTTCCTTAACTTGCTGATAAGAATATTGTGGGAGACCATATCTAAAGCTTTGCTAAAGTCAAGGTATATCACATCCACTGACTTTCCCATGTCCATAGAGCCAGTTACCTCATCACAGAAGCTAATCAGGTTGGTCAGGTATGACTTGTCCTTGGTGAATCCGTGTTGAATATTTCTGATCACTTTCCCCTTCCACGTGCTTCAAAATGGATTCTTTAAGGATTCCCTCCATGATTTTTCTGGGGACTGAGATGAGGCTGACTGGTCTATAGTTCCCTGGTTTGTCCTTCTTCCCTTTTTTTAAAGATGGGCTCTACATTCACCTTTTTCCAGTCATCTGGGACCTTTCCCGATCTCCATGAGTTTTCAAAGTTAATGGCCCATAAAAATGTACCATTTTTGTATTTGAAGTTACTGATCTTGACCCACAGAAGCTGCGATCACCCAGACCTCCAGAGGCGCAGGTAAACAAATCATCTCATAGTCAGCTAGCCGCTTGCCTTTACAAGCTGTGATCCCTGGATTAGAGGTCCAGAAGATCCTGACCTAAGAAACCATGTCCTGGTGGGTCACAGCTAAGAATACCAAATTCAGATCACAGTGTGGAGAAACAGGGCAAATACATCCCAAAATGCTGATGGTATCTCTTATGGGAGAGTAACCAAACTGGCCACAAAATAAAACTTCTATCTTACTACACTGTGTTAACAAGAAGTCATAAAATCAGTTACCTGAGACATTCCAATGTTTATATCACCCCAAACCCATGATTTTAAGATAAGCAGTTCTTTAAAACCAGCCTCATCAAATAACACATTCTTCTGCTCCCAAAACAGTAGAGCCACACACTGGTCAATATACTCAGATGTTAAGCAAAAATCATGCTGTTGCCAATTATTTCATATCAGCTGTTATTTTGTAGCAGCAGCAGCTGCACTCAGCAATCCTGTCAGGGAGAGAACTTGGAGACGGGAGAAGTAGACCTCTGTATGAAAACACAAGTGACACAAGCAGTATATTGATAGAATTAATGAACTCCTCCCAGAAGCAAAACCCTAATAAATGAACATAACCCAAAGTAATGGGCAAATCTGATAACAGAACTCCCACTCTGCATGTTCCCATTTGTAATGTCTGTTTTCATCAGTGGATTTAGAATGCGATCCCTTCTGGCCAGGAACCCCTTCACCTGTCAGACGCTAAACTTGCTTTATACAGCATGATGTGTGCTTTTGGAGACACCTATAGTTATTAAGGTCAGCTAGCATCTGCCTTTCCTGTGGGGATGGAACTGAACTCCCTTGCCTCTAGACATCTGTCTCAGTTCATCTCTCCCTACAATAACAAAATCAAACCCAAACAAATACAAATCTTACCTCTGCAAGAGGGCTATTTATTTTGTCCAACAGGGCTGCCATCGTATTAATTAATTAATCCCCCTCAGTTGGCTTACTTTGAGTTTTAAGCATCTATGTTAAAATTATGCTTTTTAATCAGCTGTTTATTATGTTGTATGACTCCTTGAGTGCCTTGTTTGATGAATGCTTGATAATATAATTATCATGTTCACCTATAAAAATATTTTCTCCTTGTGAATGAGACTTGTACATTTGAAAGAGGTGACAAAGATGGGAAGACTAGCCACTGGCGTAAAATTACCCTTAACATTTTTTTAAGGAACGTGGAGTGAAAAAATTAGAATATATCCTTAAACAGATTCTGTTGATTGCAATTGCAGTTATGACCAGGTAAGTATCACCTCCATCCTGCCAAACTCTGTAGTCTACTCATGCACCAATGCCACCTTTTCTTTGCTCTGCAGGGAAAGAACTGTTTCAGGCTGTCAGTTCCTTTCTTTTCAATAAGAATTCGTAACTACATCAGCTCAACATGATGTGCTTTGTAGGAGGTCTCTCTTTATGCATAAGATATAAAAGTGATAGTTCAAGGGCTTGAAGTCTTGAACTCACTTTGCAAGTCATAAGCTAGTCTCCTGCAGTGGGACTGGAGTGGAAAGTGGTGTGATATTGATTTTTTTTCCCCCACATGCATTAGGGAAGAAACTCCAGTTCTCACCTTCACCCTACACCGTAAAACTGCTTTGGGAGCTGCCTGCAAATAAAGATTGGCTCCATTAGGTAGGAAAGAACAAACCTGC
Source organism: Pelodiscus sinensis (assembly GCF_049634645.1). NCBI lineage: Eukaryota > Metazoa > Chordata > Testudines > Trionychidae > Pelodiscus > Pelodiscus sinensis. The sequence goes on from NC_134715.1 coordinate 112,893,209, forward strand.
ATTAGGCAAACTGTCTCAGAGTGAATGGCGAGCCATTTAAATAAACTCTAAACCCTGTATACAGTATAGTGAAAACCACTTCAAGCCAGGGGAGGCAGCAGTACCTCCAGCTCCCCTAGTTCCAGCCCTATGACCATGTACTCCCTCTTTCTCATCAGAGTGAATTGCTCTCTTAGCCATAAAGAAGACACACTCTGTATCATTAAGGCTGAGACTGGAGAATGCCTTTTTTCCCCCTCTCAGGCTATGTCTACACTACAACGATCTATCAGAAAAAGGATGCAAATTGCGTACCTTTTTCCAATAGTTTTTTCGTTAGAAGCTTTTCTGAAATTTGGCCTGTCTACACTAGGCCAAATTTTGGAAAAGCCTCCTCTTTCAGAAGAGCCCTTCTTCCTTGTGGAAGGTGGAAGACAGGGCTTCAGAAAGAATGCATCTGCTCTTCCACAAAAAAAAGCAGATGTGTTCCCTGGACGCGGCGGAGTTTTTCCAGGATACTTCTTGTCAGGGCTTGACAAACGGTGGCGAAAGCCACTCACCAGCCCCACGCTGCACATGCACAAGAGCCTCATTGCGCATGTGCGCGCCGCCGGTAAATGAGGCATGCGGCTGAAATCTACTCACCACAGGTGAGTAGATTCTATAGTTTGTCGAGCCCTGCCTCCGGTATCCCAGAAAACCCCCATAATATCGACATAGCCTCATATAATCAACTGGCTGTGCTGGAGGATGGCACGAATTGTTTCTCATAGAGCAAAGCAGAACTCTAATGGGGAAAATAGCATACATACTCCACTCTAGTCCTTTTCCCACATTACAAATCACTCTGCCTTTTAGAGCTAATATATCAGTAAACACTAGCCACAGGTTGGACTTCCAAAAACCGGGACTACCTTGTTTGGCAACATCTGTGGTGCTGCCAGACCATGGATGTTCCTGGACCAGTGAGTCCTGGCTGGGTGCCCCAGTGGCATGAGGGCTGGTGGCTCAGAGCCTCTTGGGCTGGGAGCCCTGGTAGCACAGCTGGAGCTGTGGCCGCCCCAGCAGCGGAGCTAGGGCCACGGCCGCGGAAACCTCAGCAATGGGGCTGGGGACATGGTAGCCCTGGTAGTGGAGGCGGGATGGGGACACAACAACCACGGCAGCCCCAGTAGTGGGGCCGGAGACGCGGCATCTCCAGCAGCAGGGCTGGGAACACAGCAGCCCCGGCAGGCCTAGTAGCGGGGCCAGGGATGCAGTAGTCCAGGCTGCCAGGGCACAGCAGCATGTCAGCCCGGAAGGGAGGGTGGCTAAGGTTGGCAGTGGGGAGGGGAGGTGGGCTGTGGCGCTGGTAGCAGGGGATCTCCCCTGGTCAGGCAAATTACCTTGTTTGGGACTGGTCAGATCCTGAGGGTGCTGGACCAGAGAGGTCTAACCTGTACATTATGCAGATCTTGTGAATAGTTGGCCATCTCACCTTGAGGCAAGGTCAAACAATTACAGCACAGGAGATAGTTATGTGTCACTGGAATCACCCTGGTTGTTATTGCTCTTGGTTCATAAAGAATAAATTTCCATTTGGAACAGTTCTTAAGGGATGTGAATGGTTAACCAGTAAGCATCACCTTAAGTATCGCCTGGCCAGAGAAGCCACCACCTGCAATAAGTCCTGCAGGCCCTCATCTCAGTTTAATCAGTTAACATAATGTTTAACCAGTTAACTTATTGACTGGGATTTTACACCCCTCGTGGGAATATGACTTTTAAAATTTAATTAAAACTTTACAGAAGTGCAGACATAAACAGTTCATTTAAGCCAAAAATTTCAAATTTGGGGTGGCTTAAATTGTGCAGTTAAATCCGTATTTACTCATGTTAGTGATCTGGTTTTCAGAGGTGCTATGCCCCTGCAGTCCCAGTTAATTTCTAATAAGATTTTGTAATTTCTGTATAAGATTGTATTTTACAAGTGCTTGAATATAGATATTGTAGCAGGCTGTACCTGGCCCTTCACGGTCTCATTCCAGAGGCCTTCCTGTCCTACTGCAAGTATTGTCAACTTCAAGAAATCTAAAATTATGACTTGGATCCCCTCCAAATCATGAGGGTTTTTTTTAGAGAAGATTGTGTGATGAGGTCACTCTCTTAATTTTAGAACTCCGCTAGGCCATCTCCAGGGTGTGTGCTTGTGAGGAAAAGGTTTAGAAAAGGGCAACAAAAATGATTAGAGGTTTGGAACGGGTGCCATATGAAGAGAGATTTAAAAGGCGGGGGCTATGGCTACACTGCCCCCTATTGTGCAAAAAAATAGTCAAATGAGACGACGCGTGGAATATCGTAGCACCTCATTTGGATAATTTAATGAGGCTCTGTTTTTCAATGTACTGTACGTGTGCTTTGATTTCTGGATAGATGCATATAACAGATTGAATTAAAGAAAATAATAAAATATATTTCATGGAATATAAAGCAAGTAACACTGACAGCTTTTCAAAGACTGCTGTTACTATGTATTCTTGCTTATTTCTCTTCTCAGTTATGCCACATACTATTTTTTTTTCCTACTCATTAATTTATCAGAGCTCATGCTGACTTCTGTAACATAAACAATAATGTTCACCAGGTGCCCTGACCATACTGGAGATGAAAAGCACCATGTTTCATCATAAATATTATTTTGTGCCACTCTGAAGTGGCAGCCAACAAACACAGCAGATTGGAAATGTCTTCAACTCTTTTTCTAAAGATCTGCAGTGAAAGCAGCATGCTGAATGTATTATTTAAATATTCTCACTTCTTGTATTTTTGTATCCTATTAATCTCTTTAAAAATAAATAAGAACAAATTGGATCCGGGGTTGTGAGAGGTTCGGGGGTGCGATCACCCCCTCCCGGCATGGGAGGGGGGCTCAGCGGACCCCTTCGCCCTCTTTCCGTTCGTGTCCCGCCCCAGGACCCTACTCTGGGGTCCGGGTAATAGGGTGCGATCACCCCCTCCCCCACGGGGAGGGGGGTCAGCGGACCCCACAGATGTCACCCATCCCTGCGGGAGGGGCTTGAGCCCACAGTCCATGCACCCCCTGCTCGGGGCCCTAGTTCTCTAGCACGTTTAAATCAAAGTTATCTTGAGCTGAACGCTCCTGAGGGGGATGGAGGGGGACCCGGTCCCACCCTCTCTCCGGGTCCCAGCCCGGGGCCCTAAGCGTCGGGGCTTGCTCGCGCCCCAACGCGGTAGATGGGGTTACTCCAGCTGTAACCCATCTACCCACTGCCGCCAAAAACGCCCTGCCCCAGGCTGCTTCCTTCCTGCCCAAGTCCCTTGGGGCCGCTGCCCCAACCTCCAGAACCTACCCTGGTTCAAGCGGTCGAGTCTGGGGTCGTCCCGGTGATCCCTCGGGGGTCCGCTCCCACCGCCGGGTCCGTTCCCACCCAGGCCGTCCTCTCCAGGGTTGGCGTAGCGGGGTCCAATCCCCGTCAGAGCTGGGGCTGACCGACCGCCAGCCGCGGTGACCATCTCGGGGATCCCGAGGTCGGGGCCGAGCCGACTGCCGGCCTCGGTGCCACTCGGGGTCCGTCCTGGGACCTGGGGTTCTCCTCCCTCTCTGCGAGGAGGCTTTCCCCTTCCTCGCTGGCAGCGGGCCTTTTTAAACTGGCCCGCCGTGCCGGACGCTGCCTGGGGCTCCTCCCCTTCCGGCGGCGCCACGGCATTCTCGGCCGTGGAGCGGCCGTCTAGCCCCGCCTCGTTCCCCTCTGGCCCGGCCGCTGGGGAGGGGCCAGCGTTTTCCGGCCGACGGAAGCGTGGAGGCTGAATGCGGCCCTGCCAGCTTTCCCTGCCTGCGCCGGGGCCGCCGGGAGGGGCTTGGGTATGCCCGCCGCTTCCCACGGCGCGGCGGCCCCCGCCGTTCCCCGTGCGGGTCGGGGGCAACCTGTCACAGGGATATTGTAGTGTTTTGAAAAGACTGTATTTTCTTATATTTATTCGTGCTGGCCAAATAGTCATTGGTGAATGGAATCCCATATAAAACCATAATTCATGATGTTTTGGAATCTCTTTTCAAGTTAAAGAGGAACAGAAAATATAGAAGTGATTGGCTGTAACTAATAAATATTTTTATCCTTTGGCATATAATTGGTGCCTAGAGGAAAAAAATATACAGACCATACTGAATGTTCTCCCTCTACAGTTTTATTCTAGTCAATGGAGACAGGTTGCAACTAATCATTCTGCTGTAGTGAAGCTGCCTTCATTGTTACACTGCAGGGTCAAATTAATCCATAGTGTAACTTCTCTAAAGTCATTTGAGTTACACCAGCCAGGAAACTGGGCTGCTACCTCTCATTGTCTCTCGCTTAGTTGCTATTTTAGAGAGACTAAATTCTAATGCAGAATTTCCATTCTCTGTTTACATATATCCACACACTGTACACCTTAGGGGAAAATTGTTATTTTATAATACAGTACTTTTAAAATAGAACAAGGCTGTGTGTGGCATGGTATAACATAAATATGTCTGCATATTTGTCTGAAAGTAGTTAACTGTTTTGTGCTTAGGAAATAAAAGCAAAGGAAATATAATACAGGCAGTCCCCAGGTTACATACAAGTTAGGGACTGTAGGTTTGTTCTTAAGTTGAATTTGTATGTAAGTCGGAACTGGTACATATTGTACGGGAAACTCTAGCCAAACATTTCTCCTGAGCTCAGTTTTATTCTCCCACACCTCACTTCCCTCAGTCCTTTATTCTCAAGCTGAGGTGTCTGCTGAGAAAAGCCACTCCGCGTCTCCCTGGTCTGCTGGGGGGGGGGGGGGGCGCTAGTTTTGCGTCTCCCTGGTCTGCTGGGGGGAAGCAGCTAGTGTGGGGTTGCCTCACCCTGTTTGTAAGCAGGGATCCGATGTAAGTCGGATCCATGTAACCCAGGGACTGCCTGTAATCTCTTTCACTACAAAGCCAAAAATCATCTCTTTTGCTACAAACAAGTAACAGGTAGCAGCAGTGCCAGCTTCCATGTTTTGAAATGAATTAACTAAGAAGTAGGAATGGCTAGTGAAGAAATGTTGGTGACTAGCAAAATCATTTTTTGTGTGCACCTGAACATTTAGCAGTGGGAAACAGGAGAGAGAGAGACCCTTCCTATCACTCCTCACTTCGAAGATTAGCAAACCCTCAATAAATATCTCCTTATCAACTTTCATAGTGCTAGGGTGATCCTTCTTGGAGATAATGTCATTCAGTCTGGCCTTGCTGAATATGGGAGAAATCCGTGCTCCTTATGGACTCAGTCTTGGAAGCAATTATGCACAGGACTAACTTTACCTATGTGAGTAACCCCCACCCCTGGAGATATATTTACACATGCAATTGTTTGCAGGACTAAGCCCTATATATGTAGGGGGTTGGTGTGTGATTTAGGCTATGTTGCTCTGGGATGCGAATAAGCCATTCCTGAGTGACGTAAGTTACTCCAACCTAAGTTGCTAGAGTGGACAACACTGTCAGTGGGAGAGTTTTCAGACATTCCAGTAAACATATTCGCATGTTTTGTTTCAATGTGATGCCAAAAATTAGCTGGTTTTAAGTCCTCATTTGATAGTACCTCCTTAGGGTATGTCTACACTGCCACCCTAGTTCAAACTAGGGTGGCTAATGTAGGCATTTGAACTTGCAAATGAAGCCCGGGATTTAAATATCCCAGGCTTTATTTGCATGTTCCCGGGCACCACCATTTTTAAATGCCCTGTAGTTAGAACTACCTGCCCGCGGCTACACGTGGAACAGACTAGCTTATTAAAGCTCCTAATTCGAACTACCGTTACTCCTCCTGCAATGAGGAGAGTAAGCATAGTGGATATGGTTGAGATTCATTCCCAGTGCATGTAAACTCTAACTCCAAGTACACATCGCTATATTTTCATGTTTTCCATTTATTTTGTGTTTATTTTGAAGTTTGTATTAACATTCCACAATGGTCTCCCGGTTCCTTTCTTTTCAGCGTCCCTGTCTTGATCCACTGATCCGTTTTTGCTAGTGGCCCTACTAAGCCCTTCCCACCACTCTAATAGCTTTTGAATGGTTAGAGTGGTGTGACATATTCACGAAACATGATGATTTCAAAAAAGAAAAAATGGTAAAAAATGACCGACCCATTTATAAGCCGACTCCAGAGTACAGTCATAGCTTGTCAGCTTCAGCACGGGCTGAGGGATGTGCAGACTGCAAGGCAAGGAGCTTCTCAGCTCCCATCGGCTTCTGTTCTCTGTGTCTGCAAGCAAACAAATGTCCCAGCAGTGTACAGTAGAGTCTTCAGTACTTCCCAAGGTCACTTCCCAGCCCAGCAGGGCAAACTACTGGCACACTGGGATTTTTTATCTACATGGGGTATCTGCAGGCTTGGAGCCTCTCACCTCCCAGTTCCTGCCTTTCACCTTTGTGGGTCAAGGAGAGTGGCAGGAAGTAGTGGCCAGCATGTCCTTTGTCCTGCACTGCTTTCTCAACTCCTGCACCCTGCCCCTCCACGGAGGATACAGCGAGGGGGCTGTCATGGCCAAAGGCAGCTCCTGCCCCAGAACTCTGACTTTGGTTGGGCACAGAGCCCTGAAAAGAAAAGAAAAATTGGACCCACTGTGGGACTGGGATGGGGGAGAGGGCTAGAGCATAAACGGCAGCGCAGCTAGCAGCGGGAGAATGGATGGTCGCAAATGGGGATCCCCAGGTGAGACTGACCTTGCAGAAAGTCCCAGTTCTGCGGTGGGCCCAATCCTTACTTTTAAACTTTTTGCGGGCCCCTTACAGTACTGTCACAGACCACCAGGGGACCGCGGACCACAGGTTGGAAACCACTGTGTTAGACATTACAGCTGTCCGCGGGGTGAGATGACTTTTGAATGTAACTAATGCTTTAGGGGAGAGTTAATAGTCCATGCTCTATAACTTCATCTTGCAGAGAGACTATTCTAGAATACTCCACAATATGAAGTTATAGAACAATGGCCCTTCTTAGCAGTGGTCCTAGAATAGTGGAAATTGATTGGGGTTACTTCCTCTGTGACTGCTAGATTTTGGTAGACCAAACAGGTTCATGTCACTTCATTAGCATCTTTTCTTGCCTTTATGCAAGAATAGGCAATGGTACAAAGGGAAATGGGCTGACATGACCTTTCCTAAAGTTTCTATTTTCAATACATGTTTTAATAAGTCAAAAAGAAAGGCGAAAGAGAATGAAATACATTTTGTAATGAAATTAGGTCCAACCTGAAATAATCCAGTTCAAAATCCATGGTTAACTCTTACGTTTCTAAGGAGCCCTCACAAACCCATGCGCTTCAACATGAAATATGAATCCCTTTTTTATGGACAAGCGCAACATTGATTATGAAAATCTGATTTTTATTAAAGCTGATTCTATTTTTCCATTTCTTGAAATTATCAAATGTCTAAAAATGTACATGCTCTGTGTTACTGTCTGATTTTTATTTTTATTTCTTTTAAGGATGCTTTTAGTCTTGTCAATAGCATGTGCACCATGTGGTACAGAGGTTGCTATGGTAAGTATGAATTTTTTATTGAGTAGCACAGTAAATATTAATATAGGAAGCTAACACTGTCTTCTTCCTGAGATACTCTGCTTCTCATATTTTGTCCCTTGCCTGCAGTTTCCATCATCTCCAGGACAGGGAAAGCTCCAAGGCATAATAATATCATAGCAGCCAAATAAGAAGGAAATGTGGGATATTAGGTTAGTAAAGCAAACCAGTAGTAACAGAAGAAATAGAAATGAGCTTGTAGAATAAATATTACTTTTCACTCCAGATGGGACCCATGGCACAAAACTAAGGTCTAGATTTTAAGCCCCTTAAAGTCCAGGACTGTTTGGATTCAGGATTTTAGGTCAGAGCCATCTCCAACTTATAGAGTGAATGCAGTACAGAAAAAAGGGAGTGCAAAGGATATAACTGGTTTTAAAAGAGGTAGGATGGTTTTATGGTAAAGGTACAGAACTGGAATTGGGTTGGGATATCTATATTATATTCTTGAGTTTGCACCTGATGTGCTGGATCACCGTAGGCAAGACTTAGGACAAATGTGAGCATCAAATGTCAGGCATAAATAGTCATTTTAAGTCACTGAATCAAGACTTTGTAAGCTTAAGTAGCCTACTTTACGCATCCAAATGTAAAAATTGGGCCTTTAATTTCTTTGTACCTCAGTTCTTCTGTTTGTTACTTGGGGATGATAATACTGGTGAATAGAAACGCTATAGTAGTGCATTAGATAATTATTGATGACATTATTCATGTACATTGTACATCAATGTCTTCTTCTGCTTTAGCCTTTGGGGATGGGTGTATATGAAAAAAGGACTTGATCATGTTTCTGTTGTAGTCAAGGTGAACTGGTTTAGATATAGAGTTACTAAGGCTGTGTCTACACAACAAAGTTATTTCAAAATAACAGCCCTTATTTTGAAATAACTTTCCTAGCATCTACACAGCCAAACCGCTATTTTGAAATAAATTCGAAATAGCGGCGTGCTTATTTTGAAATTGATAAGCCTCATTCTACGAGGAATAACGCCAAATTTGAAATAGCTATTTTGACTATGTGTAGACACTTTGCTGTGTAGACGCTTATTTCAAAATAGGGGGCCTCCAGCCTTCCCAGGGTGCTCTGGTGGCCACTCCAGCCTCAACCAAGAACACTTCTCTCCCTCTCTCCTCCCCGGAGCCCTTAAAGGGGTAGACTCTGGCCACAGTGCGTGTGCCAGCTCCAAGCCTGCCAGCCCAGAGCCAGAAGTCACTGCCCTGACCCAGTGGCCCCAAAACATGAGCCAGCAAGCCACTGGCAGCCAGCCCTCCACCACTCCCCAGGAGCCTGCCAGGGCCTGGAGAAGGTGGGCGCTTTCCTGGTCCAGGGAGGAGATCACGGCAACCAGAGCACGTAGAGACAAAATGTTTTGCTGTCCCTCATCAAGGTAGACAAGCAAGCAGGGAAACCTAAGAACTGGCTGTCGGGGCGGGGGGGCATCCCTTTAAGCACATACCTCAGCTAGCCTCAGGCAGCAGCCCCACACAATAAGTCCTGACCTAGTGCCTTGCTGAAACTGGTTCCGGCCAGCCTTAAATGCGATTCAGAGTCCACTCAGTGTGGACGCGCTATTTTGAAATAGAAAAATGCTATTTTGAAATGCGTTTTGTGTGTAGACGTGTTATTTCAAAATAACTTCTTTCGAAATAACACTGTAGTGTAGACATACCCTAAGTGTGTGTAGAAATTATTTTAGCCGTCTCTGGATCAAATGCTGCCACAGCAGTTTTAACTGAATACTGTACAATGGAACTATTCAACAATTTAGGACGGGAGCCTGTTTCCAAGGAAGCTAAGGTATCTCTTCATCCTGGATGTCTAGCATCAGTGGTGTAACACAAATTATCAGATTATAGCTGCTCAAAGAAATGCTTGCATTAAATAAACTGAAATTGTATCCATTTATTAAAACTAATAAAAGAAAGTTCTTCACACAGCGTGTAGTCAACCTGTGGAACTCCTTGCCAGAGGAGGCTGTGAAGGCTAGGACTATAATAGAGTTTAAAGAGAAGCTAGATAATTTCATGGAAGTTAGGTCAATAAAAGGCTATTAACCAGGGGATAGAAATGGTGTCCCTGGCCTCTGTCTGTCAGAGGCTGGAGAAGGATGGCAGGAGACAAATCGCTTGATCATTGTCTTCGGTCCACCCTCTCTGGGGCACCTGGTGCTGGCCACTGTCAGCAGACAGGCTACTGGGCTAGATGGACCTTTGGTCTGACCCGGTACAGCTGTTCTCATGTTCTTATGAGAGAGCTAATGGGAAAGTCAAGCAGTGAGTAAGGTGATGACTGAGATTAGTTGCTAACAAACTGAAATACTGAGGGACTTTTTGTGCATGAGTATTTAGCAATTTTGCAGTAAGAGTACAGGGCTGAGAATGGCATTCCTGGTCAGAGGCATCCCGTGCCTATAGGCAAACTATAGGCAGCTGCCTAGGGTGCCAAGTTGCATGGGGCGCCAAATTCCAAACCCTGCCCCTTCCATTTCCCATTCCTTACCTGGAGCACGGCTTCCCTGTGGCCAGGAGGGGGGTAAGTCCTGGGAGAGGCAACACGTGGGAGGGTTTCCCCTGTGCCGTGGGGGCAGGAGGAACGCGGGGGAATTTCCCCTGTGCCACGGGAGAGGAGGGTCGGCCCCGGGGGTGGAGGAACGCAGGGGGGTTGCCCAGCGGGAGAGGGGGGTTGGCCCCGGGGGAGGAGGAACACGGGGGTTTCCTCTGCCCCGTGGGGGGAACACGGGGGGTTGTCACCCTGGGAGAGGCGCATGCCGGCTTCTCTTTGGGGGGGTGGGATCTTGGGAGGAGGCGGGTGCAGGGGAATCTCTCCCTGACTGGCACCCTGTTCCCTCTCCCTGGCCCCCAGCCACAGAACTCCATCCCCAGCCCCTCGGCCCCCAGCCACAGAACTGCATCCCCAGCCTTCCTCTCCCCAGCACAGAACCAAAACCCTCAGTCGATATCTGCCCTTAAGGTGGGGGGGGGGCGCCGATTGTATGGTTCGCCTAGGGCACCAGTTGCTGGCAGCTAGTCTAGGGCTGCCCCTGCTCCTGGTTATCACAGTGAGGATCATAAAACTCTGCATTGTTGGGTAAATCACTTTGGACCAGACTTTTTATGGTATTTAGGCATGAACAGATGCAGATGGGCATACGGTGAGCTTTTCAGTCTGAGTCTTTAGGTGCCTAAATAACTTTAAAATCTGGCAGTTCAGCTTTGTTTTCTCATTTGTAAAGTGGAGCTGATGCTGCTTCTCTTTCTGGACAATGAAGGGGGAAGAAAGGCCTTGGGAGGTGAATGTCTGACTGATTGTTGAATAGGTTGTTGTAAAGAGCAGATTTAATTGTATTATTAATGGAGTGTTCAGGGACCTTGAGCCTTGGAACAATCTCTCCAGTTACTTAAATATAAATAACAATGCTTGGGTATGTTGTGAGGGTTTATTAACTTATGCCTGCCCTTTACATCTTCAAAGTGCTTTACGAACATGACACTTTTTAACATACCCAGCCCACACAGAGTTTAGAAAATGCTCTCAAATCGTTGCCAAGCATTTCCATTGGCAAGTGGCCCTTTTTTCTACCCATTTCATGAGCAATCCCATTAGCCATGAGAACTCCTGCCCCATAAACAAGGTTTGAGCTGGGCCTTGTTTTAAATACAACTCTTATTAAAAGTATAAAATGTGTTAAAATAGCATATATGCTATATTATTCTATTCTATAACACAAAGAAGCATGTCACACTAACTATATTGAGCAAAGTGGAACCACTACATGAAACCTTAGATCATCTTATAATGTGATCGATACACACACACACACACACACACACATGATAACTCAAAATGTCACCACTGTAACTACCTCATAGTTGCTAGAAAAACCACATTGTAGTGAAGGTCATGTGCATATATGCTATTTTAACACATTTATTCACACCTTGCTGCAATAGTGTCACTGGGAAAATGAGAGCAAACTAGTGAAGTTTTGTACTTTAAAGGAATGTTTTCTATTCCCTCCTAGTTAAAGAAACAAAGGTCCTGCTATGAAAAGGAAAGAATTTTGTGATTATATTATTTAGGGAACATAGAAGCTCTTGTGTGCAGTAGTTATGCTCTGACACTACTAGTACTTTTGATAGTGTCACAATTGTTTTCTGATTGTGCCTTAATTTGTTCCCTGAGAGTTCCTTAATAATTTAGGTGTTAGATTTGACACTTTTGGACTCTGGGAGCAGTGGAGGCAGGGCTTGTGGAGGCATCAATAGTGCAGAGAGCCCCCTGCCCACTCCTGACCCTAAGCGCCAGAGCAGGGGTGGGAAAGGCAGGGTCTGTGGGCCAGATTCTGCCCACCAAGCCATTTGATCTGGCCTGCTGCCACCTTGCCACACCTCCATCCCAGGCCAATGGAGACCTGGGGACAGGGGAGCACTCAAAGTTTCCTTCCCCAACCAGGGTGTGCGGCACCAGAAGGAACCACCAGCTGTTCAAAACAGATGACGGTTCCCTCTAGGCACTTCATGCCCCTGACAGGGCGGGGGGCAAGAGACTTCACGGGATCCCCTGCCCCTAGGCCGTGATTCGGCTGGGGATGGAAGGACCACAAAAAGTCTCCTCTCCCCGCCAGGGGCGCATGGCACCTAGAGGGAACATTCAAAACAGCTGGTGGTTCTTGCGAGGTGCCACACATCTTTGACAGGGCAGGGGAGGGGGCAAAGATTTCACATGCTTCCCACCCACCCTTAGGCCAATCAAGGCCTGTGGGTAGGTGAGCACACAAAGTCTCCTCCACTGCCAGCCTAGAGGGAACAGCCCCCTTCTAGCCAACACCACACCACTTCCACCTGAGGTTCCACCCCTTCCCACTGGCCCCCCTTCAAAAACTATTGCTCACCCCAAGGTGAGCCAGAGGGACTTGCCAACCTCAGGGTGGAGTCCCGGCGGTGCTTATGTGGCGTGGTTCCTGCTGGGAAGCATGTCTCTGGTTCCTAGATTTCTAGCAGTTGGGTGGGAAGGAGCCTGCATATGCTGCTTTTGCCAGAAGCACAGATTCCAGCTGCCACTCATTGGGAACTGTGGAGCTGGGGCTTACATGTGGGTGCCAGCAGTGCCCATGTAGGGGGAACGTTCTGATAACCAATAACACGGGTACGCCATTTTTGAAAAGTCCAAACAACAACATGGGCTCTATCTTGGTCGCCCTTCTCCCTCCTCTCCTGAGGGCATTTTCTTGCTCTTTTGGCATTTTCCTGCTCTTTTGGCATTTTGGCAGGACATTTGACCTAGGTTCTGCCCAGCAACAGCAGCTTATTTGAGGGCAGCCTCTTGAGTTCTAAGGGGCTGCCCTTCCGAGTGGCAGAGTCTGGAGCTACTTTGAGGAGTACTCCAGCACCACGCAGATAAGTTTCGGTTGTGGGAGGGTGAACTTACCTGCACTCAAGGGGTGTGCCACCAGCTGCCACCCCTCGTCACCAAGAACATACACACCCCCACGACGGCGCAGGGTGGGGAGTGGGCCGATCATCGCTGGAGCAGAGCTAATGCAGCCTGGTTGCTCTTTACCTGTGAGACCATCTGGTGATGGAATCCAGAGCTGTCCCGCCGCTGTGAGGGTCCGTGAGCTGCAAGATATGGTAGTGATTTCATAATCCTCCATTTCCATACCTGGGTCCCATCCTGAGGGAAGGGGACTCACCCAAGTTGCAGTTGTGCACCACCTTTGTGTCACTTAGGCTTAACTCAAAATAAGCTACACAAACTGAGCTACGTCAATTGCATATCTTATTTCAAAATAGCTTATTTCGAAATCGGGAGCATCTACACAGCTCTTATTTCAAAATAGAGCACTCTTCCTCCGACTTCCCTTACTCCTTGTACAATGAGGGTTACAGGAGTCAGAGTAAGAAGTCCTCCACCTTGACAATATTTTGCCACTATTTCAAAATAACTGCTGTTTTTAATTAAAAGCCAGGCAACTTTGAGGGGAGGCTAGTTCCCAACCCTGCCCCTTCTGCACCAGGCCCCATCCCTTCCAGTGGTGGAATTAGTACATGGCCACATACCAAAATTCATTAAGTGGGCCCCCAGCGAAAATTATTGCCCACCCTTGCAATGGTTGGTCATTGCCTCATTCCCTATCTGCTGGAGGTGCCCCTCCCACTCTTTACCCCCTTCAGCACTTTTCTTCCAGCCATCCCTGCCTGCATCCCTCCTCACTTTTGACTTCTCAGCCTGGTCCCTCTGCCGCCCCCCTCGGCGGTTGGTCCCCGCAGTCCTATGCCTAGCTTTACCCCTATAGCTCGGCTTCCTCCTCTTCCGAGACTGGCTCTACCCTTCCATTTCCAGCCTGGCTTTCCCCTCCCTGTCCTGCCACTCTGTGAACCCTGGCAGGGGTTCAAAGCAGCAGGGAGCTTCTCTCTTGAGCTCAGGGCTTAAAGCATCAGCGAGCTCTGCGCCCACCTCCTGTGCTGCTGCCCCATGGATCTGAGCTCCAGGGGTCCCTGAAGCTGCTGCCACATTGCCACCGTAGCGATATTTAAAAGGACCCCGTCAGGATACCGGAGCCCCTTAATTCTACTGGGCCCCTGTGAAATTGCTCCTTTCTCCCCCCACCACTTCATTGGTGGGCTGGTCAGGAATGATCTAGTTATTACATAGTCCTGCCTTGTGTGCAGACGACTGGACTAGATGGGGTTAGAGAGCTTCCTTTTTGCTACTGTCTGGAAAATCCATGCAAAATTGGCTGAGTTACAGCCAGTTAAAAATTGCTGTTCCCATCTGTGCCTGGCTCAGTGGGGAGTGCTGCTACAGGCCCCTGCTCATTCTGTTGGGGGTGACATCTATGTAACCTAGTGGCACTGAGCCCACAGAGAGAGTCTACAGGACAGCCTTAGCTCAGGGGACCTTGGCTTTTAGCTCATGCAGTAGAGGCTCATGTCTTTAGTTCCACAGGTCCCATGTTCAATCGCACCTGCCGACAAAACTGGATACATTGGCATTGCATGTGCTTCCCATCCCCTTGTTTCAACATGTTTCACTGAACTGAACTTCTGGGGGTATGTCTATACTGCAGAGTTTTTTCAGAAAAATGGCCGTTTTTCCAAAAAAAGTCACTTACATCCACACTGCAATTGCATTCTTTTGAAAAAAAATTGAAAGAACAGTGGGTTTTTTTCAGACATTGGTAAACCTCTTTTTATGAGGACGAAGCCTTTTTCCGAAAGCGCTCTTTTGTAAAAAGGCATGTGTGCACAGGGAAGAGGGAGTTCTTTCAAAAAAAAGAGGAAAGAGGAAAAAGCATAGGTGCCCTGGTGGCCACTCCGTCCATAGTAATCACAGCTTAAATGTGACAGAGCGTCCGTTCAGTGTGCATGCTATCTTTTAAAAAGGCAGATCACTTTTTTGATGCGCTTTGGCAGTGTGGATGTTCTTTCAGAAGAAGTTTTTTTGGAAGAGCTCTTCCGGAAAAGCTTCTTCCAAAGAAGTCTGCAGTCTAGACATCGCCTGGATGTTGCTACCATCACTCTCGTTACTGACAGAGACTTCACTTCCACTGAGGGTATGTCTACACTACAGATAAGATTGAAGTTGCTCCTGTAGATCTTCCTGAGTTTGAATAAGTGGGTCTAGTGAAAACATGCTAATTTGACCAGGGTGCCCCTCTCATTTTGATACTGGTAGTCCTGCTTCCACAAGGAGTAAGGGAAGTTGAAGGGAGAGTGTTCTCCCTTCGACTTCCTGCAGTGTGGACAGTGCCAAAAGTCAAGTTAAGGTAATTTGACTTCAGCTGCACAATTAACATAGCTGAAGTTGCGTATCTTAATTCAACTTTATCCTGTAGAGTAGACTGAGTGATTACATCAAATGAGAACAGAACCCAGATTGCTATATGACAGACACCCATTACATCTTCCCTTATTCATCATAAAACTAAATAATATTTTTTGTCACTGCATCCCCCCCTTGTTCAGTCTAACTGAATTAGTTATGCTGTGATTGTTGGTCTCTCATAGTCTTATAAAAGCTGCACAAAACCAACTATTTTCTGTTATCACTGCTGAATTTAATTTATTACAATAAAAATCCACAAAATTGTACTTTTCTTTGATAAGCTTGCAAAAATTGTCCTAATGAATTGGGCTCCATGAGAAAACTCCACTTGACCTAACAATACTTCTCAAGACTTAAGGTTTGGTTTGTGTTTATGGATTTCTGTAATGGTTCCCATACTGCAATATAACATAAGAATGTTATATGGGACCCAGTTGTGCTGCATCGCTTGCATTACCACAGATCAATAAATGCACTTTAAGAAACCAAAACCGTACAATAAGAATTATAGACATAGGCAAGGGTCACTCTACCAATCAAATTCCTCCTCCCCCCCATTTCTAAAATGGAAAGATATAAAACAAGTTGTGATTGCTTGGGCTAGCGAAACTATTGATTTTCAGTGTGATGAAAATGAGGCTGAAGTAGAGTGGAAAAAAAGTTACTTTAAAACCTTTCTCATTAAGGAAAAAACAGGAGTCTCCTGGCTTATTGTCTATTCCAGCTAAGTTAAAAGAAATCAGAAGCTTTGCTGTTCTTTCAGAAGTAGCATGTGTACATCACACTAAGGGGTGCTTCCTATTGTCCTGCTCTGACAATGAGTCCAGGAGTCACCCTGCACAGATACAGTAGCCGAACTGGGACCTAAATTGGTGTTCTACCAAGTTCAAGTAATTTTTAAAAAGACATTTCCAAAGTAAATACTTCAGCATTTTCTGACGTTTTCAAGCCCTGAATGCTAAATTGAAACATGGAATTTAAATGCTGTTATTTAATTGCACCAAATACTGCAATGGTGACAAGTTTATTTCAAAGCCATTCAAGCACCATGGAGATGAATATAAAATAAATTCCAAGATATACTTCTTTGCTTGATTATTTTAACATTCTTCTAAGGTTAAATTGCTCAGACTAGTTTGTTGACATTTAATCATTGTACTGATTTTCTACTTGAATGTAAGTTCCTTGTTTAATTTTACTAGTGAAATTAGTATGTATAAAAATTGAGATAACTACTGTTTCAAAGGCTATCTAGTTAATAGAGTAGTTGACTAACTGCATGAATTCTTAGCGGTTAGTTGACTATTCCATTCAGGCGGGAGCTGGTCCATGAGGGGAGCTAGTTTAAAAACAAGCTCCCTGTGCATACCAGCTGCCTTCTGCCTCGCACTGCTGTCTCCGATACAGAGGCAACAGCATAAGGTGGCATTAGCCCCTGTCTGTGGGGGGTTTGAGCTCCCTGCAGACAGATGTTTCTGGTGGGGTGGAGGGGATGGGGAAAGGTGCCACAATGGTGGCCCGGGCTGACTGTGGACAGAGGCTGCTCCAGCAGCACCCCCTGTCCATTGGGTGTTTGAACTTCCTGCAGACATAGGCTGTTCCAGCCTCTGGGCCCACCACAGGTAGGGGCTGCTGCCTAGGCTTACCATGGGCGGGGGCTGCTGCTATGAAAGCAGCCTCTGTCCACAGCAAGCCAGGGCCTGATGAGGGCAGAAGCTGCTTTGCGGCTGCCTCCCTTGCCTGCTCCCCGTGACAGAGGCAGCAGTGCAGTGGGGGACAGGCGGCACCATGGAGTCGGTGCTGGGGGGACCTGGCCTTTAAGCCGGCTCCCCACCCAGTACCAGCTCCTGCTTCCCCCACACCTTGCTGCCTCTGATACAGAGGCAGCAGGCGGGATGGGGGTGGAATGTGAGTAGTCTACTAGATTAACCAATAAGCCTAGGCTTATCGCTTAATCGTCTAGTTGACTACTAGTTGACATCCCTAATCTACAGAAGAGATGCAGTGTAGACAATGGTAATAAGTGTCTTTGTTTTTCCTGATCAATATAGCTCAAGTCCTATTCTAAGGACTTGTCTACACTGGCAAGTTTTGCCTGCAAAAAAACCCTTTTTGGCAACAAAACCCAGAGAGTGTTCATACTGCAATGCGACAAAAGTCATGACAAAAAAATTCCACCTCCATAATGGATTTTTGTGTCTCCTCCTCCCTTTGGCAGTTGTGTAGTGTGTACCACAGTAGGTTTTTTGTTGAGGTTATTGAACTCCTGCATGTTTCCCACAATTCCTTTGGAACAAGGTGTAACGGTAGTTCAAATTACCTAATTCGAACTACCTACTCCGTGCCGCATGTAGCCGCGGGCATGGAGTCTGAACTACCGGGGATTTAAAAATGGCAGCGCCCGGCAAGATGCAAGATGCAACTTCAATTGACTACATTAACCACCCTAGTTCGAACTCGGGTGGTAGTGTAGACATACCCTAAGAGTATGTCTAAGAGTATGTCTAGACTGCATCCTTCTGTCGGCAGAGGGATGCAGATTAGGCAGGTCGACGTTGCAAATGAGGCAGGGATTTCAATATCCCATGCTTAATTTGGATAAAAATGGCCACCACGTATTGTTGACTCAGCACTTTGTTGGCAAAAAGTGGCAGTCTAGAGGGGGATCTGTCAAGAAAGAAAGCCTTTTTTGACAGATCCCTTATGCCTCCTGCAAGGAGGTTTACAGGATCTGTCGAAAAAAGGCTTTGTTTCTCAACAGATCCCCCTCTGGACTGCTGCTTTTTGCCGACAAAGTGCTGAATAGGCAAAACATGGTGGCCATTTTTGGGCAAATTAGGCACGGGATATTGAAATCCCTGCTTTATTTGCAATGTCGACCTGCCTAATCTGCATCCTTCTGCTTATGGAGGGATGCAGTCTAGACATATCCTAAGGTGCCACAGTACTCCTAGGGTGCGTCTAGACTGGCAAGATTTTGCGCAAAACTGGGTGCTTTTGTGCAAAATCTTGCTGCCTATCTACACTGTCCGCGAGTATTTGCACCAGAACACTGACTTTGTACTGTACAAAATCAGTGGTTCTTGTGCAAATATTCCTACGCTCCCGCTCAGGGATAAGCCCTCTTGTGCAAGTATTCTTGCACAAGAGGGCCAGTGTAGACAGCCAAGTTAATTTCTTGCGCAAGAAAGCCTGATGGCTAAAATGGCCATAGGAGCTTTCTTGCGCAAGAGAGCATCTATACTGGCACGGATGCTTTTGCGCAAAAGCAAATCTTTTGCGCAAAGGCACATGCCAGTATAGATGCTCTCTTGTGCAAATACTTTTAACTGAAAAGTTTTTCCGCTAAAAGTATTTGTGCATAATCATGCCAGTCTAGATGCAGCCGTAGTGTCACTTTGTAGACTGGGGAGTAACATTTTCAAAAGCTTCTAAGTCCCATTTTCATAGTTTCTTACAGTTTGAGGTCAAAAGGGACAGTTATGTCATCTAATCTGACCTCTGACATTTAGGAGCCCATCTCTTTGAAAGTCAATGGGATTTAGGCTGCTAAGTAACCCAGGTGCTTTTGAAAGTTGTACCCTAGCCCTAGTAGAAATTCATTTTGTACCGGCCACAGAGGAGATAAGATCTGGACTGGGAGGGAGGGGTAGGCATGATACCCCTCTCAGGCCAGATCTGGCCTGCCAAGTCACCGGATCCAGCCTGTGGACCATACTTCCAGGACCTCAGGCACACAGCCAAGAACATAAGAACAGCCGTACTGGGTCAGACCAAAGGTCCATCTAGCCCAGTAGCCTGTCTGCCAACAGTGGCCAGCACCAGGCGCCCCAGAGAGGGTGGACCAAAGACAATGATCAAGCGATTTATCTCCTGCCATCCTTCTCCAGCCTCACAGAGGCCAGGGACACCATTTTATCCCCTGGCTAATAGCCTTTTATTGGACCTAACCTCCATGAAATTATCTAGCGTCTCTTTAAATTCTGTTATAGTCCTAGCCTTCACAGCCTCCTCTGGCAAGGAGTTCCACAGGTTGACTATACGCTGTGTGAAGAAGAATTTTCTTTTATTAGTTTTAAACCTGCTACCCATTATTTTCATTTGGTGTCCTCTAGTTCTTCCATTTAGGGAACTAATAAATAACTTTTCTTTATCGGCCCTCTCCACACCACTCATAATTTTTTATACCTCTATCATATCCCCCTTTAGTCTCCTCTTTTCTAAACTGAAAAGTCCCAGTCACTTTAACCTCTCCTCATATGGGACCCGTTCCAAACCCCTAATCATTTTAGTTGCCCTTTTCTGAACCCTTTCCGAGGCCAAAATATATTTTTTGAGTTGAGGAGACCACTTCTGTACACAGTATTCAAGATGTGGGAGTACCATAGTTTTATACAGGGGCAGTAAGATATTCTGTGTGGGTATGTCTACACTGGCCCCCTAGTTCGAACTAGGGAGGCTAATGTAGACATTCGAAGTTGCAAATGAAGCCTGGGATTTAAATATCCCGGGCTTCATTTGCATCTTCCCGGGCGCTGCCATTTTTAAAAGTCCCTTAGTCCGAACTCCGTGCCCGCAGCAACACGTGGCATGGAGTAGGTAATTCAAATTAGGATCTCTAATTCGAACTACCGGTACACCTTGTTCCACTCCTCGAGGTGTACCGGTAGTTCAAATTAGAGATCCTAATTCGAACTACCTACTCCGTGCCGCATGTAGCCGCGGGCACGGAGTTCGGACTAAGGGACTTTTAAAAATGGCTGCGCCCGGGAAGATGCAAATGAAGCCTGGGATATTTAAATCCCGGGCTTCATTTGCAACTTCGAATGCCTACATTAGCCTCCCTAGTTCGAACTAGGGGACTAGTGTAGACATACCCTGTCTTATTTTCTATCCCTTTCGTAATAATTCCTAGCATCCTATTTGTCTTTTTGACCGCCGCTGCCCACTGTGTGGAAGTTTTCAGAGAATTATCCACGATAACTCCAAGATCTCTTTCCTGATTTGTCGTAGCCAAATTAGCCCCCATCATACTGTACGTATAGTTGGGGATATTTTTCCCGATGTGCATTACTTTACACTTATCCACATTAAATTTCATTTGCAATTTTGTTGCCCAATCACTCAGTTTGGTGAGATCTTCTTGGAGTCCCTCACAGTCTGCTTCTGTCTTGACTATCCTAAACAGTTTGGTATCATCCGCAAACTTTACCACCTCACTGCTTACCCCTTTCTCCAGATCAGTGACAGAACAGCTGTCACTGTTTTAAATGCAGGACTGCTCCATGTGGCTCTCTGCTCTAGAGCCGTGGTCCCCAACACGGTGCCCGCGGGCGCCATGGCACCCGCGGGGGCATTTCCATGCACCCGCCAGGTGCTCAGGGCTGGCCTGGCACTGGGTGCATGGCGGGGGGAGCGCCGGCCCCGGGCGTGTGGCGCAGGGCGGGGGGAGCGCCGGCCCCGGGCACGCGGCGCAGGGCAGGAGGAGCGCTGGCCCCGGCATGCGGCTATGGGGGGGGCCGCCCCCGGGGCGCAAGTGTCCCCGCCCCCTGGCACCCGGCGGGCGAACGGCCACGCCCCCTGGCGCCCGACAACCTTGAAAGGTTGGGGACCACTGCTCTAGAGGGAAGAGAGGCTTTGTGTGATCTCCATGCCCCCAGCCCAATCCTCAGATATTATTGCCTAGAAACAACCAGCCAGTAGGGACTGACCCCAACCAATCTCTCAACCTGCAGTTTTAAATGATCTAGGGCTGCAGCAGGCAGGGAGATGCCTTCCCAGCCAAAGCCTGCCTCTGGCACCCCTGCTCTTCCCGCACCCTGACTCCCTCCCCCACATCACCATCCAAACCTTGTGCACTCCCTGCTCCAGGTCATAACTCCCTCCCCGGACCCTGCACCTGATTCCCTTGCCCCAGGTCACCACCCAACCCCTCTGCAGTCTGCACCCCCTTTTCTCCTTCTCCCAGGTCACTATTCCCTTTCAGACTTTGAACCCCCTTCTAGGGCCCCTCCCCCAGTTTAGAATCCTCTCCTGCACCCATATTCCCTCCCTGACCGTACACCCCAATCCCCTGACCCAGGTCACAACCTCCTCCTCCCAAACTCCCTCTCAGACTTCACACCATCTCCTGCACCCCAGTTCCTTACCCCATGCACCTTTCTGCACCCAACCTCCATCCTAGACCCCGCACCTCCTCCACAGAAAAGTCCAGCCCTTGACCACTTTCCAAAATTTTTGCCCCCCACAAAAAATTATTGCCCACCCCTAATCTGGACTAAATTTGTACCAGTGAAAGGAACTGTAACTCATCCTGGTCACCCAGGTCTTGATCTTTATTTTCTTGCGGTGTGGAAATATAAAGAAAGGAGTGATGCAGGGGAGGAGAAATATCTAGAAGAAAAATGGTAACCAAAATCTCTGTCAAAGATTTACTGGAAAGAAATGAAAAGTACCAAATAACAAATTAATATTACAGAAGAAACTTTACATATAGAGATGTCTCCACAAATATGAAGTGAAGTTAGGTTCTGAAAGGTTTTTTATTTTTATTTTATTTAGGACTTTCCAGGAAACACTCCACTGAAGCCATATTGGTTAAAATAACATCTTGTTTAATTTATTGAGCTGAATATGGCAGTGTTTCCCAAGTATTCTCCTCTCCTTTAGCTCTGTTTAATTGTCAGTGTGGTAATACAGATGTTTTTGATTTTAAAGATTCTGTCATTAATTTTGAATACCACAATGTTTTCAGAATGAAAATTATTATTGATTCCATTCATAATTGGCAATAACTGGTTGTGGTGCTAGGTTTCATACGTCCTGAATTTGATTCTCCTTTCATTTACACCAGTCTCATAAGCTGTAACTCGGTTGATTTTTAAGTTAAACTACATCTGATTTACACCTATGTAAGACCCCCGTCCAAAACGTATTGAAGTCAAAGGGAGCTTCTCTATTGACTTTATTGGGCAGTTGATTTGGCATTAGAGGTCTGATCCTTTTGAAAAGTCAAAAGGAAGGTTGTGAGGGCTTTGGGTCAGGTCTATCAAAGATGAGTCCTCCAGTTTTCCAATTTCCCTTCCCTCAACTTTTTGTATCTTTTCCAGCTGTCTTTTGTTCTTCCCTGCTATGTGAGAGTGAGCAAGGAATTTCACAGAACCATTTATGCATGTGTGACAGGATCTTAAAGGGAGGAAACATTTTTTTCTGTTCCCATACTAATGAAAAACAGGTTTGAATATAGTATCATCAATACTTGCTGTCATAGCAGAGAATCTGGGATTTTATAACTCCCTTTTTTCAGGGCTGTAAATGTCAGCTATAAACAGCATTCCAGGTGGAAAACTAGCACAGCAGTTGTCAGTTCGGAATGTTCTGAACTCTTTCCTTATGCAAGGCCAAAGAAACATTTTAAAGATATTTCGGTTCATAGGCTGATGTGTGGGGTAGTTGTTTTTTTAAGACTTGTTTTGAGATTTTTTTTCATCTCCCAGTCAACCTTCCATATGCCTGTTGGTAATATGAGGGTCCACAGCTGACTTCAAGCCTGCTTGTTGATGTGACATCCTTTTCTAGAAGCAGGAGAACCGAGATAGTATAAATAGGGCCAATGGACAGGACTGAGGGTCAGAAATCTGGGGCTTATTCCACAACCTTCTTGCGTGAGCCTGGGCAAGAAGCTTAATTGCGTTCTGACAGGTCCCTTCTTGTGTGAGCCAGACCAACCAGTCACAGGAAGTATTCACCCTTTTGGTACCCTCCCCAGACTGCCTCTGGAGGCTCTAAGTCTGAGGCAGGCTTCATTCAATATGGATGCGCAATTTTGGACTAATTTGAACTAATTTTGAGGTTTCCCCATAGTGAGGACATGCTAGTCTGAAATTGTTAAATTGTGAGTTAAATAAAATTTACTAATTTCAAAATAGTTTTCTAGTGTAGACATGGCCACAGCAACTACACTGCTCCTAAATTGGTCAGATGTCATTCTATTCAAGGTGTTCTCTCTTACCCTCCTGTCACCAGCACAGGGTAGATCATTCAGGGAGCCGAACACTCCTGCTTCCCCAAATCTCAAGACCGCTAATTTTTCTCTGTCTCTTGCATCTCTCTATGTTTCCGTGCAAACTCCCTCTCCTTACTGACCTGCACGTTCCCCCATACACAACCGCTCCCATTTCCCCTTCTCTCCTTCACTTTCTTGGTTCTGTTTTATTGTGTGTATGTACATGCACGTATTGCGTGTATGTACATGGTCTCATCTCGCCCATGGTCTGTTACTCCTACACTCTGCTTGAGTAGATCTGATTGAATAGGATACTTTTGAAAATAAATATTTAGCTTTAATGGTAATATTTTTTGCCATTATTTTTCATAACTGAAAGATTATCTGACAGCAGAAGCTGATGCAAAAAGTCTCTAGAGAAACTCATGACAAATGGCTGACATCTCCCTTTGTTCTTATTGGGACTGATGCTATGGCTGCCTTGAGTTAAAGTACCCTCTTTTAAAATGACCACAACATCCCATTATTTCCAGTGAGACTGAAGCTAGCAGACATCTTTGTTATGTTTGTGGTCTCAGTTCTTTTGAGATCAATGAATGACAGCCATTTTGAAAGAGGGCATTTCTAAATGCCATTCTCCATAGTAGAATATTATCTTTCAGTCTATGCTGATAGACAAGCTTTGAGTTATGAAGAATGATGGGGGGACAGGAAATGATCAATTAAGCTTAAAAAGAAAAGCTACCAGCGTAGTCTACGTGCAAGATTTCTGTAAGATTTAACTATAAGGGAAGTTTAAATTGTCTATTATTCTATTAAGAAAATCTAGAGCCAAGAGAAGGTTGGGTGCTAATGCTAAATTTATTAAAGGACCCTTCTTCTAATGATTTTTAATGTATAAATTATCCAGTTTACTTGTAAATGCTCAGAAAACTAATTCTACTCTCAGAATTACAGAGGTGCAGCAGTTTGAAGTAGTTTCCATTAAATACAGAGTTTGCAGTTTTGTTCAATTGCTTTCAGCACCCCCACTATAAAAATTGTTCCAGCATGTACTGTAGGGGAGGGAGTTATGCTTTATCCTTCAGACAGAACAATGGTTAAATCCCTGCTTTAAGTGCAAAACTCAGCCCAGCCTTAACTACACAACTATGCTGATTCCTGTTCTCCTTCCCCACCCCTCAGTTATCCTACAGGAGACTAGCTTTGATTTACTTCAGTTAGGATTGTAGGTACCCAACATCTCTTGAAACTAGCCTTTAATATTTAACATTAGGTCTCCCAAACAGAAGGCAATCAAAATCCGGGGCTACTCTTGAAAATATTGGCCGTATCACGTTAAGCTTACATACACTCCTCTGATTTAGATGTTACTGCCCCCATTTCTGAGATGGATGAACAGAAGCCCACAGGTTAAATGTCTTGGCAAAGGACACACAGAATGTCACAGTTTCAGAAACAGAACCCAGTGCACCTAGGCATGTGCAATTGTGCACCATCAATAGAAACACATGCAGCTGACTGTGGGAGGCTGTGTGTACTCTGCTAATCAGCTGGGTGGCGCCACATGCCCCTGGCAGCAGGAGGAGATTTTGCTTGCTTCCTCTCATCCCCAGGCCAATCAGGGATGCACAAAGTCTCTCGTCCCCCGTTCCCACCCTGTCAGGGGCACACAGTGCCTAGAGGGAACCGCCAGCCATTTTGAACAACCGGTGGTTCCCCCTGGTGCCGCATGCCCCTGGCGGGGAAGAGGAGACTTTGTGCACTTCCCCTGTTCCCAGGTCTTGATTGGTGGGGAGCAGTAGAGTGGCCGGGGGCAGGATCAAATGGCTTGGCAGGCTGAGAA
The DNA here is from genome assembly GCF_049634645.1 of Pelodiscus sinensis. Lineage (NCBI taxonomy): Eukaryota > Metazoa > Chordata > Testudines > Trionychidae > Pelodiscus > Pelodiscus sinensis. The sequence goes on from NC_134715.1 coordinate 112,918,448, forward strand.
TACAAAAATGCTCAGAGCTGCAGTGATGCAAATAACAAAATACAGTATGTTGTTGATTTTACTGTGATAGTGGCTGGGAAGTGTGTGTGTGTAGTGGAGGGAGAGGGGGCTAAGCGGTGAGGCTAATTAAAATAATCCAGGAGGAGGATATTGAAGAAGAATCTGTAATCCTCACGTGAGACCCAGTCCCTTTCCCAGCTCACTTCCTCCCTCCCCTTCTTACCCATTTCCTCACTCTTCAAATTTAAAAAATAAAATGTAGCAGCATGATTTATACAGCTTATCACTCGACCTTCTCTGTATTGATGCTGTACTTTCAAGTTGAAGTGGCGAGCACCCAGGCTCTCACTGACTTATGTGAGATGCTTGCAGGATTAAGAGCTATAATTGTTCAGAAAAATCTCTGTACTGTTGACCTCTTCTGAGGTTGTCTAAATCGCCATGGGCTTGTGAAATTCTCTTTTGGCAAACTTTGCTGCTACTAAAACCTTTCCTGGCAAATTCTTTTGCAATTACATTAGGTCATTCATCAAAATGAACGTGTCATGTCCAGATTGGGTGTATGAAGTATTGTACGGCATTGGTCCCAGCGTATGAAAGAGAAGGTGGGTGAGGTAATATGTTTTTACTGGACCATCTTCTGTTAGTGAAAGAAACAAACTTTCAAGCTACGTGGAGCTCTCTGGATGATAGTCCTGTAAATTGAGTCCAGGGGCCCAGACTCTAGTTCCCACAACAGCTTCTTGCAACCATTCTGGCAGTACAAAGGAGTCATAATGTAGACTTAACTGCCTAGTGCAGGGGTGGCCAATCAGTTAGACACAAAGAGCCAAAAGAGCTGTGGATAGTAGTGTAAAGAGCCACACATCCCTCCCCCAGAGCCAGCCCCTGCCACAGCCCCTGCCACTTCCCCTCAGCCCCTGCCACAACCCAATGCCCTCCCCCTCCCCCAGACCCAGGCACCCCAAGGCCCCTCCCATTCTAACCCAATGCCTGGGTCTCACTGGTGCTGTCACTGCCACAGCCATGTACTTCTCCCTCCAGGAACTGGGACGTGTGCACAAAACGGGCATGCAGCTCCGAACAAGCCGTAACCCTGAGAGCCGCATTTCTGTGAGCAGAGAGCCGCATGTGGCTCAAGAGCCACAGATTGACCACCCCTGGCCTAGTGGAGGATTACTGTTGTGCAAGAAAATCCACCAGTAGCAGAGCGATGCCTTAGCAGCTCTGTCATTATCTCCTTCTGGTCCCAGAAACAGCAGCCCGGGGAAGAAGTAGAAAAAAGGGATGATTTGGATGCTTGAACAATGTCAAACTGCCTGAATAACTAACTACTTGAGGTTCAGATTGGTTTGGCTTCTGCAATAAACCAAAACAGTCTCCGACTAGTGTCAGAGAGCTACTGTCACAAACCAGGACGTACCATTTTAGGAGTCAGAGCAATGGAAATCAGGCCGAAATGTCTAAACTAATCTAATCTGAACAAAATTATAAAACCTATGTAGGTCTATTTTAATGAAGATCTTGGAGTGGAATCTTTCCAAGAGTTCGTTTCAGATAGTAATCCTGTATAATGTCTGATAATGCACACAAGGCTGCAGAGAGTTATCCTTTTTAGTCACAAAGAAAACCAGAGCCACAGTCAGAGATGTAGAACTTTACAGACTCCTTGGAGGTAGCTCTGGAGATCCTATAACATAGCTTCTAAGGGTATGTCTACATGGCTGTTTTTCTGACAAAACCTGAGTTATGTCCACACTGCAATCACGTTCTTTAGAAAGTAAATCGAAGGTTTTTTCTGGCGTTGATAATCCTGTTTCTATGAAGAAGAAGCCTTTTTCTGAAAGAGCTCTTTTTGAAAAGGCATGTGTGGACAGGGAGGAGGGTTTTTTTTTTCAAAAGAAGAGGCCTCCAGGAAATAACACAGGTGCCCTGTGGCCACTCCATCCAAATTAATCAGAACACCATAGTTCCTGTCTCCTGGCCCTTCTTAAAGCTGCAGGCACCCTGGACAAGCCTTGTGGCAGGAAGCCAGCCTGAGAGCAGCACCTCACCACGTGGCTCTCCCTGCCACAGGTCTTGCCACCCATGGTGGAGCCACAAGCCTCCCGCAACTTTGCTGGCTCTCACAGGAAGCAGCCACAGGGATCCCAGGACCCTCCTGGGTTGGGGCAGAGATCCTGTCCCTCCTGGAGCTGTGGGGCTCTCGGCTCTCAGCTCCTATTGAACAGAAATTGGAAACCACATGGAACAGACAGACCACTGTTTTGAGTGATCTGGGTCTGCTGTCAGGCAGGGAAGCCTGTCTGAGAGTGCTGCTGGCCGGGAGCTGCTTAGGTAAGCACAAGATATATTGGAATATCCAAGTGGGGGATATGTTAAAATTGTATAGTACATGAGTTCACACCTGGTTGATAAAATCTATTAGGTCTGTGCCCTACTCCTTCACAGTTTGCCCCGAGGTACTCGCATTCCTGATGACAACCAATACAACTGTGATCTCTTCCTCTGCCATTGCCCATGGCTACCCTAGCCACATAGGCATCCTGACCCTGGAGGCTTCTATCCAGAACCTGGTCTTGAATTCTGGGAAAGTTGCCTGCATGACCCTACTGAAGAAAGCCACACAGGAAGTACTATCCAGTGTGATAGGTGTCTGTTGGTAGAGTTTCTTAAAAACCATGTAAGAGAGCTGAAGGAGGAAGTGGTGGCTTGTCTGCATAGCATCTGGGAGCATGCTTCATCCATAGCCAAAACATTTTTCTCCTGAGGCTTTGTTTTCTTTCCTTCATTCAGTTTTCAAGCCCACCCGGATGGGCTTCTTTGCATGCAACATTTCTCAGGTGTGACAGAACTATTAGCCAATCCTTTGTATTATGATGATCCTTGATGACTCATGTGATTTTGATAGTCCTTGTGTGTGGGGAGGGGAGGAGGAAACGACAATTCCCATCACTGGACTCGTAGGTTGAGAGGAAACATTTTCAAAGTTACAAAGCAAAACTTATGGTATGTATTTTCTTATAGCATGGAACACAAATATTGGAAATGTGATTAATACATATAGCAATTTGCAACCATTTCATAAAGTCTAAATGTGATATACATTCTTACAAGATTATTTTGAGCTAAACTAACATTTAGGTGAAGTAGTTTGATCTCCAGCTATGAGTTTCAGTTCTTAGCCAATAGCTGCATCCTTAGCAAAAGAGGACATCTGTCCTGTTGGTGTCACACTGTCTCTTTAAAAATATTTCATTATTAAGTACTATATGAAAAGCATACTGTAATAACAATTACTGGCTTCAGCAGTTGTAAGATATGACCGCTTCAACCATAATTGAAAACTAATATGCACCAAATAGTACAGTCATTGATTTTCATAGGATTATAGAAGACACGTGGAAATTGATATTGCAATGATGTCCTGGTTAATTGACCATTGTAGTGGTTCAGTAACATTTCTATCAATGAGGGAAGAAGTGCCCTTTTTTCTGGTTTTTTTTCTTCATATTGATGACTGTAGTTCATTCTCTCTCTCTCAGAATCTTGCATAGAACCAGATTTTGCATCTGCTCATGTCATCAGCTGCATTTATTTTAATTGTATCTCTGCTTCATTGTTACCTACAACTATATATCACCTGGGAAACATACTGAAAGGGAGAGAACTAAAACAATTTTTGCAGACTGAAATGGGAGAGAGTTGGGGCCAATTTTAAACACAAGTTTTTAAAAAATATTTCTGTAAATAGTATTATTCTCTTCAGCAGGAAAGGGGCTTACCTTGTGAAAAGCGTGCCTTCCTCACACTGTCTGGTATACATTTTGTTATATTTATAGTCATAACACATATTCATATCTGTAACATTTATAACATGTATTAATCATGTAATATTTATAAGCTATGTATAACATGAATCTTAATGAAAATGTGACTTTTTAAAATCTTTTGTTTTCATGCACAGTTTTCAGTGCATTTAGTGTTTTGTTTTTAAGTCCAAACTTCCTGTTTTTGATGTGTGGTCTTAATTTCAGGATCTTTGTCATTCGTGCTGATCAAATTTGCATTTGCATCTGGATCAAATTTAAAAGTTGTCACACAGTTGATCTATTAATCTCCAGTGGTGCCACCCACTGACCAATTATTACTGCCAAACATTACGATGAAGACTTGTTTTCTCTGCCATATGCCAGTAGGGTGCATTTTCTTTTGTTTCGTCATACTCACCAACTGCAATGAGTATTGCCTTAGTAGAGTCTATAGTTCTCTTACAAAAGCACATTTTAACATAGATATTAATGTTGTTATTATATTCTTAGCTCTGATTTGGTGTTTCAAACTCTGTGGTGTGCTTTGTTCTCTAGGCTACTGTTTTTGAGCTTAGTTTAATTTTTCCCCTGATTTTCCCTAACATTCCCTAAAATGTGGCCCTTGCATTGATTTACATGTTCCTTATGTTTGTAACAACAGAACTCATATACGAGTCTGCTAGCACGCTGGCTTGACGTATTATATTTGGATTATGACTTTCGTAGAAGTCTCTCATTTTAGTCTTTTGTTAACTTTTTAAAAATGTTACGCACTTCCAGTGTTCACGCATGTTGCAACACTAATATATCTGAAAACTGAAGTAATTTCTTTATCCAGTAATAGTTTGACCAGTTCTATTCTTTATGAATAATTCTAGTTACTAATTTACCTTTTTGTAGAATGATCCCATGGTGACTAAATTCAATGAAAAGTCAGTGCTTTTGATCAGATTCTTGCTCAATAAATTATTCAAGAGCAAAACCAAATTTTCTTTATATCTGTGTATTCATTGTACTGAGCTGTGTAACTATATATATTTCTATACAAAAACTCTATAGTAAAATAACATTATAAAGGTTGTAGAGTCAAGCTCTCTTAAATTAGGTAAAGCCAGAATTAAGATGGCCAGTCCTAGTCTTTCCTCCACTCCAAGCTCCCAGTATTTTTGCCCAGTTAATTCCAGTTTATCTTGTTACCTTCTGTCTCAAACTTGGCAGATTTCTTGTCCCAATAGGCTTCTTTCCTTCCCCTATTTCTATCTGTTTCCCGCTCTGTATTTAAATCAGATGATTTCCTCCTCCACACTGACAGGGTGAGAATAATGCAGGGGAGTCACAGAGCACAGGAGAGACAGGGTACCTGACCTTAATTCCAGTGTCTGGCCTGACATGCAAGAAAATTCTTCTTTAAAGTCCAGCTTTAAAACTATGGGGATGCCTACGGTTTATCTTGACCTGCTCACACATGTGAAAACTACGTCTTCACTGGGATTTTCTTTGTACCTTTCATATGACAGATAGAAGTTCCTGGAACCATGGAAACTTCAAGCCTGTTGTACTGAGATGTGTGATGGGATTAATCATAAACTTTTGTGCTTTATAACTATTTTATGTACCTCTTTTGAGCAAGTGATTGTAGCTCCAGGAGGGATGGTTATAAGTTACCTTCAAAAACGAAAATCTGTGTATGTGAGAGTAATTATTCCAGATCCCAGGACAGGTAAGCAACTCCAGAGATGTACCACCCCATGAGGTGAATTGCATATACTGGTTCAGACCTGGTCAAGAGGCTGAGGGGACAAAGAAAGCTTGTATATATTGCTCAGCATGAACTTGCTGAAGATCCCTCATTTTGATCAAAAAATGATATGAAGTTATAGCTAAGAGGGCAAAACCCAGCTGGAAAGGAAGAGTTCAGTAAACTAAGCAAGAGTGTAGACTGCTTATTGTCTTGTCATCTGTTTTCTCTATAATGCTTGCATCCTCAACTGCATTGTGCTCTGTGAAAGCTGGCTGATCACTGGTAGTCCTGTGACATTGTCCTTGAGCGTACACCTACACTGCTGGCTCTTGCTAAGTGATTTGGATTCACAGTCCTCAAGCTAAGGGGCTGTTTAATTGAAGTGGAGACCGGGCTCTATGACCCTGTGAGGCGGGAAGGCCCCAGTAGAAGTCGGCTTCAGCATGTGTTGAAAGCCTACATAGAAATGAAATAGAACTTTAGTCCAAATCACTTAACCCAGTGGTCCCCAACCTTTTGGGGCTGCCGGGCGCCCGAGGACGGGGTCGCCCATGCGCTGCGCGCCCAGGGCCAACATCGCACATGCTCCGGGCGCTTGGGGCTGGGCCAGCCCAGATCGTTCGGCGGGTGCACATAAATGCCTACTCCTACTCCTTGCAGCCCTGGCTCATGAAGCTTTACACTGGGCAGCTTGACAGCAGTAAGGAGCAATTCTACAACAGGTTAAGCCGCTGCCGAATGGTTGTTGAATGTGCCTCTGGCATATTGAAAAGAGATGGAGGTGTCTCTATAGCAGGCTGGACCTTTTGGAGGATCATATCCCCAAAGGGGTGGCTGTATGCTGTTGCTTACATAATTTCTGAGAGTAAAGATGAACTCTTTCTCTGTGGGTGGAGCACTGAGGCATGGGGTTTGGACACACACTTTGAACAGCCAGACACTCCAGCTGTCAGAGGAGGTGACGACATAGGTTGGCCATCAATATCAGAGAGCCTCTTTGACAATGAGTAGGCCTCAGATTTCTGTGTGTTTTCTAAGCGAGACATTCTTGCCAGAGCATGTGGCATGGGTTGTTTTAACACAAAATGAAAACTCTTGGAAACATGCATGACATTTGTCTTTTATTGTATTTTAAAACCTCACATCTGAGCTAACATCCAGCTGTCGTAATTGAGATCACAGGGACTGGAGTGCAGAGGGAAGAAACCATTGCTGGACTATGATGAGAGTGTTGAGGAAAAAGGGGGTTACTGGTTGCAAAATTGCACCTTTGCAGTCATGCATGATGGGGGGAAGGGGGGGAGAGGAGAGGGTAGAGGCACAGCTGCTGGTAAAAGAGTTATAGCTGGGGCGGGAAGGGGGCTTATGTTATGATCTCTAGTATTGTTCAGGAGTATTATGCATCTTAGTATGTCATGTTAGTCCTTCATGAGCTGTAGCATGCATTCAGTGGTCTCCTGTCTCTGTTCATTGACCCTGTCTTGTTTCTTGTCCCGTTTATGCTTTCTTTGCTTTCTCTCCTTAAATCTTTGCTCCCTGTCCCGCTCTCTTTGCTTCCTGACCCAATCAATTTCATGATCCTTTAGCTCCCTCACCATAGTATTTTGGTCTCTTCATAGCTTGTCTATGTTCTATTTTCTCTGACTGAGCAGAGGCGTGATCCAACAAATCCTTCAGCTTATCAGCACATGTCCCCTTGGCTTCTTTTTTTCTTGCTTGCTATACAAGATTGCAGACTCCTCAAGGTCTTGTCTGCAAAAGGTAACCATTAACAATAGAGTTATTGTACTGCTCATGATAAAATTGTTACAGTACTGTCTGTAACATGCATGCCTCTGAAAAAATATCCCCTTTTGTGAGATCTTCTTGGAGGCAAGCAGACCTCTGCTCTGTAGACACTTCTGTATCATAGAGAGTTTTTTTAAATTTGGGAGTGAAGTGGTGGGGGTAAGACGTTTTAATTATGACTCCCCCGAAGTACAGATTACAGTTATGCAGCACTCATACATGGAAACATTTTTAAATTATCCTACACCAGTCCACAGGCTGCAGTCAGTGACATATCTTTGCTGAAGGTTAACAATCCAACCTGGGCTGAGCTTTTGGAAGTGGGTGGGGGCTCCCTGGTCCATATGCGGCCAAAGTGTGTGCTGCCTTGTTCTGGCAGCACACATTGAGGGCTGGTTTGGGAAAGTGTCATACCAGGGAGCTGGGGCAAAGGCAGCCCTGCTACGGAACTTCTGTGAAAAAATCAATAAGGACATCAGGCAAATCTTCGACACTGTTTCCCAGGAAGATTCTATTGCTCTTTGTGCCTGCACCGATGCTGTATTTGGCCATAGTGAAATGGTCTTCCTGTACTGCGGCCTCCCCTCCATGATTACATAGACTGCCCTGCATGGCCGCCAATGGCTGCCGCACACTCAACCCCCAACTCAGCCTGCAAGTGCTCCCCAGCGAACCCCCTCCATCCTGCCCTGCATAGCCGCAGCGCCAGTCAGCTTAGTCTCCAGCCCCACCCACCTGCACAGCAACTGCTTGCTGGGGAGCCACCTCCATCCTGCCCCACATGGATACAGCACCAGTCCACTCAGCTAACAACCCTCCCCATTTGCACAGCATCGTACCCTGAGTCCCTTCTGTTGTTTCAACATACGGTGTCTCTTCCACATCCTCGCAAACATCATTTGAGAACAGTTCCTCACGGCCTGGTGCATAGGTTGCTACCAGATTGACCTTCACCTCCTGATCTCTTCAATCTCTTCATCAACTTGTGTTTGTGTACCTGAAGCAAGTATTTCTGGCTCTTTTCTCTTCTGAGAACTATTTATGTTGTTCTTGGGTTTGGTCGTTGGGTGCCCAGCCATAATTTCATTGAGCTCTTTATAAAACTGGCAAGTTTGGGGTTTTATAGACTTGCTGTTTGCCTCCTTTTCTTTGTGGTAGACTTGCCAGAGCTCCTTGATTTTGGCTCTGAATTGTAGGGTGTCTCTCTCATACTGCTTGGCATGTAGGGCTTGATAAATGCAACTGTATGTCACTTCTTATGGGTCATCTGCAGCTCTGATTGCACCAAATCTTCACCCTACACATCAGTTAGACCCAAAAGCTCTGCATTGCTCCAATCAGGGGAGTGTTTGGGTTTAGAGATGTTACTTCGGTTTCCTGAAGACAACATGAGGACTACCATACAATGTGCCAGAGACACAGGAAATGGATTTAAATTTTGTGGAGTTTGCGGGTGGGAGGGGAGCATTTTACCTCTAAACATTACATAGGTGAAAGGCAGTCAAGTTCATGTTGATGTCCAGAGTGGTTAAACAAGGCATTGTGAGATACATACTGGAGTCCAATGAACTTCACAAAAAATCTGCCTGGTACATACTTCATGGCACCATTGTGGCAAAAGTCTCTCGCAGAGGTGGAAGTTTCTGTCATGACAAAATGCTGATTCAAGTGACAGTTGTCACACTATAGCGTGGACACTCAGCAGTTTTTGTCATTCACGGGCAATTTTTCTCGACCGAAAGTGCAAACGTAGATAAGGCCAGAGTCTTCTAGTTTCTTATTCCCCTTATTTACTTCCTTCGGGCCCTCCTCCACCTTTTTAATGTCCAGGAGTACTTAAAATATAATAGAAACATGGAAATTGGATCAACAAATGCAGTTCACCTTTGCATATGAACTTGTTTCAAAAAATCAAGAGAGGATTAATTTGGGTTGAAAATGCCGAGCTGTATTTTAATTGTAAAGTTTCTCTGTGTGTGTCTTCAGGTTGCTCTCAGTGGAGTTAGACGGAATGTGATGAATGAAATATTGATTGGTAGGCTTCAGATGACAGATGCTACTAGATCTAAACAAACATTTAACTAATATGAAATTCAAATTCTGATCAAACAGAAAACTAATATGAATTTCATATTTCATTTTAATAAACACCTATCTTGCTAGTAGCTGAGAATGTTGTCAGGCATCACTGCATAAGAACACCATTTTTCCAGGCTTAGACGCCAAGGTAAAGAGAGTGTTTTGTCTGTATGCAAAAGCAAACCAATTAAAATTCAGAAATAATTGAAGTTGATTTCCTCGGGTGGAAATGGTGGTAGCATCTTAGAAAATTGAAGTTATAATGTATTTCCCCAATATGACAGGTACTTTGTACTGGTCTAAAATGGATAAAATATGCGTGGGCAATATGTGTTATCTTGTACTGCCATTGAAGATACATAGGGCCCAAGTTGAAATGAAATGTCATCTTTGTGAATAATGACGGGGGAATACATAGTACTTGCCATACAGGTCAGAACCAGGGCTCCCTCTAAGCTGTGCATCAGCACAGCTTCACAGGTGATTAATCAGCCCTGCCCATTCTCAGGGCTCCCTGCATGGAGCTGACTGACTGGGCAGGGCTGATTAATCACCCGTGAAGCTGTGTTGCTGTGCAGTTTAGAGGGAACACTGATTCCAACTAAGCAGTATCCTGCTTTGGATTGTGGTTTGTATCAGTTACTTCAGAGAAAGAGGCAAGAAACTCTACAGTGGGCTGGCTGTTAGACAATAACATGCCTAAAGAGGACGACTCTTCCTATTCCTTTCAGTAAGTGGTTTATTCTCTGAAGCATCAGGGTTAATTCTCCATCTTGAAGATAATTCCTAAATTCTCTATGGTGTGACTTGGATGGTCATCTATCTACTTATTTTAAATGTCTGTCTGTATCTGTGAGTCTGTTCAAGAATTCCTCTGAACGGTGAGAGCTAGGGCCACTAAATTTGGTATGCAAATTTGGTATTCCTCTTCTCCTAAAATAATGCAAGATCAGAGTTTGGTTATGCCAGGACAACTGGAAGCCCTAGGATAGGGACTGTTTTCCGTAATATGCAAAGGGAGCAGATGCTGTTTGGAAGGATGTGATATAATAGTAGCCACTGTGGGAATTGAACTCGCAGGGGAGAACTATCCTGCAGAGTGTCCACTGCAGGCAGTCATACCACCACGGGAATGGCCAGCAGGGCTACAGCTCCATCATCTTGCCTGCCAGCACACTGAATAAGTAGCTTCCCTCAACCAAACCTTTTCCCTCCCTCCCTCTCTCCCCGCCCTTGGCAGTAGCACTGTGGGGGAAGGAGCCTGGTGGCTGGGGGGCAGGAGGAGTCCTGGAAGGAGAGAAAATGTTTCTGCCAGCCAGTAGGACCTTGGGGGAGAGAAAATACTCTTGGCAGCTGGGTGGGGATTTGGGGGAGAGAAAATGCCTCGGCTAAGTCTACACTACACATTCTTGTGCAAGAAGATATGCAATTGAGCCATGGCGATGAATATCGCTGTGCCTCATTTGCATACTTAATGAGCAGCCATTTTTTGTGCAAGGGGCTTTTGCGCAAGAAGGAGCTGTCTACGCTGCTCCTTCTTGCGCAAAACCCACCTCTTGCACAGGAATCGTTCTGCCGCTTGTTTTCATCGCCGTGCCTCATTTGCATATCTTCTTGCGCAAGAATGCGCACTGTAGATGTAGCCCTCTGGTGGCTGGGGGTGGAGTGGGGTGGGGGGAGAAAAAATACCCTTGACCACCAGGGAGGTTTAGGGGGAGAGAAAATGTCCATGTTTTCTGCCCTGAGCCCCTCCTCATCCCCCAACCCTCACTCTTGCACCCCTTTTCTCCAGCCTCCTACATGCCTCCCTCCCACATCCCCAAGGCCCTGCCTTGTGTCTTGTACCCCCCCCCCCCCACACACACTGCCAGCCCTCTGCTCTGAAGGACCCTGGCAACACCAGGTGAGTCTACTAGTTTTTAATAAAAGTCATCGACAAGTCACAGGCAATAAAGAAATACTCACTAAATCCTGTGACCTGTCCCTGACTTTTACTAAAAATACCCATGATGAAATGGGAAGGGGCTGGGCAGTGTGGAATGGCTGGGAGCTCCAGGGCCCCACACCAATGTAGGGATCTCCAGGAACCCTTCCACACATGTCTCGGAGCTGCACAGAGCAGGGGGTACCCTTACATCTACGGAGCTTTGGGCCCCTCTGCCTCAAGTGGCAGAGATACCTCACAGCTCCCTGCAGCTGCGGAAGGCAGCAGGATCCACAGGTGCCAGCCTGTGCTGAAGTTACAGAGGTCTTTAGGAGTTGTGGATTCTATGATTTCCATGACCGCTGTGACAAAATCATAGACTTACTCCTCATGGTTCACATTGCAGAACCTACTTTCACAATTGGTGCCCTTTTGGGAAGCCACAATGGAGAGACCAAGGATGTCATAGACACAGCACTTGTGTAGAGGTCATCCCCTCAAACTCAGTGTGGTGAGGTATTTTGAGAAAATTGGCATTGTTGCCATGATATATCTGTTCTGAAGAATGAGAAGGGCTTTTTGTCAATCTGGAACTTATCACAAGCTAAAGTCATTTAAATTATAATAATTTCTCTCTGCTCTAGTAAATCAGGCTCTCGGCATCTTGTCTTCCTATGTTCCTTTGTCGCTATGTCTAGACTGCATTCCTCTCTCGAAAGAGGAATGCAAATGAAAGACATTGAAAATGCAAATGAAGTGCGGATTTACAAATTTCGCGCTTCATTTGCATAATCACATTTGAGCACTTTTTCGAAAAAGGGTTTTCAAAAAAAAAAAAAAAAAAAACCACAGCCTAAACGGGGTTCTTTTGAAAACACCCCCCTTTTTCAAAAGGACCTTTAAACCTCATTTTTTTCAGGAGGAAGGGTTCTTTCATAGGGTTGGGAGGCAGGTGTGGATCACACCTCACTCACAGCTGGTCCAGTTGTGAAGAAAAGTGAGAAGGGTGGCCATCCCAGGAGACAGGGTGCATGAAGCCTAGCCCTCATCTCTGAGCCGACAGCAAAAGGTCTCAGATCAGAAGGCGGCGAAAGGCCATCTGTGGCCTACACAGTGGGCCCTTTCCTGTAGGGGTACATATGTCCCACAGGGAGCCTCACTGCTGCTTTGCCCTGGGAACAAGCAGGCATGGGAAGGAGCTGGCCAGGCCAGGAGGGAGGCAGGTGACGGGGCAGTTTAGCTTCCCTTGATGCCACACAAACACAGGGTCTGGTAGTGGCCATGTCCCACAGGAAGAGGACTTGTATCTCTGCCTGCTGGAGGAGAGTGAGGGAGGGTATTGTGGGCTGCAAATACCACTTGCCCAGGAGTGTGCTGTTGGGGACCCTTCCACTTCATCCCCCTCCCATAGATTGCAATTAGCTTTGAACATGGAATGACAAACCTTATGAGCTCAGTTTATTATCTTACCGATGGTCAAAATTGATTAGTAGATATTTTTGCTTTCATCAGTAAGTTTTTTCATGGTGATTTTGCAAAAAATAACTGAATGCACCAAATAAGTAAAATACAAGTCTCTATCTCCCACTCTACTGCTCCAAGATTGTGCAGCTAGTGTGATTACAACATAGTTTACTGTTTTTGTGGCTTGACTGTTATCAGTTTATCTTTAGATTTGTTTACTCCATTGAAATTGCCCTGGACACCGTTTCTAGTTACTTATCTATTACTAAATTCCAAGGCTTGAAGTCAGTCTAGAATCTGCTCAATTTAACTGCAGCCTTTGACACGATCGATCATAATATTCTTATCACTTGATTCTTCTCTATTTGGCCAGTGTAGGGTAATGCTTGATTAGCTTTCATCTTATCTCTCCAACCACTTGTTTCTGATTAAATAAGGAAAAAAAAGTTATTAGGACTCTTGATAATCAGTTTTTAACAGGTTCTCCTTTTTTATATGTCTGAAATGCTGGCCATGCATATATCAGTAGTATCACTTATGCTGGCCATGCACATATCAGTAGTATCTCTTATGTTGAAGCTCAGGGATTTATTGAATTGATAAAGTCATACGAAGTTTCAAAAAAAAAAAAAAAATCATCCAGTGACTAATTTTTCCATTATTGTTGTAAGATACCCTCTGTCTCTCTTCTCCACCACCCATCATTTGGTGAAAGGACAAAACGACCTATATACTTTTGAAGAGTAGCTGGGCCGGCCAGATTCTTGTCTTGTTTCCTAAATTTTGAGTATTTTCAGTGGACTTCACAGGGGCACTTGAGCTCAGAATCTGGCTCTTTTTATTAAATCCCGGGGAAGAGAGGAGGAGAATGGGCTTTTATGTGAAATTAGAAATGATGGAGGAAAATGCTATAAGTAGGAGTGAGTGGTTATTGGGAGCGTGATAGGGTGCCAACCCCCACACTGAGTTAACTGCAAAGGTTAACTAGGGTTACCTGGCCGAGAGAGCCCTGCCCCCACAGTCTTGATGGGCATGCTCCAACCGCAGGCCATCTATAAAGGTTGGTGGAGCAGCTCAGTTGGAGCTGACTGCTGCTGCAGCAGCATCATCATCAATATCAATCATTATCGTGATCTGAGGCCAGCCAGTGAGGAATGGATGGATGGAGAAGCCCCCAGACTGGAGGAAAATGGTGAAAAAGGCTCCTTCAGTGAGTCTGGTTGGAAGTAGGCCAGGGTGGGGAGTTGGCCCCTGCCAGAGCTCAGCATGTTTTATGCGGATTCCCTGCTGAGCTAGTGGTAGGCCACTCTACCACTAACAGGGGCCCTGGGCTGGGACCCAGTGGAGAGGGTAGACTCAGGTCTTCCTACCCCACCTCTGTTAGCCCCCCAATGGAGGCACTACAATTAGTGACTGCAGCCCATAGGCCTTAATGCCCTGTGAGCAGGGAATGTTGCTACTGACTGGCTGCTGGACCTCACTGCCCTTCAAGGGCGGGAGTATTTTACTAACTGTAGCTAGACTGCCTCATTGGAGATTGGAGACTGACTCATCATTGACCCTGAGCCATAGGAACTGAGATGCACATAGGGTAGAACATGGTTTGAGAGGTCTTAGAGGCCTAGTGCCCTGCCCCTGAGGGGGCTGGTATACTCACCCAGTGACAGGGAGTCAGGCTGCTTGTTCCTAGGCTTGCCTCCATAACTGGCCTTTGTCCTGCAAGGGTCTCCTTCCTTGGATCAATTGGCTTCAACCTATTTAATCACAAGATCACTTTTTCAATGTAAGTGCAATGTAAGATATACCTCAAACCCAAATACCCTTGATCCACTTCCTTCCTGCCCCTTCTCTGAAGCCTCACCTTGCTCACCGCATCCCTCTTCCTCCCCCATCCTCACTCACTTGTACCAGGCTGGGGTAGGGGTTGGGGTGCAGGCTCTGGTCTTGAGCCAAGGGGTTCAGAGAGTGGGAGGGGATCCAGGCAGGGGATGGGGTCCAGGAGGGATTTCAGGGTGAAAACTCTGAGAAGGGGTTTGAAGGCAGGGGGACTCACTTCTGGGCCAGGAGGTTGGGTGGAAGAGGAGGTTCAGGGCTGGGACAGGGGTTCAGGAAGCGTTGGCTGGGCACCGTTTAACGGAGACGGCTTCCAGGTGGTGGAGCAGTGGGGTTAAGGCAGGCTCACTCCTGCCCTGGCCCTGGCTGTAAGCAGCGGGTATGTATAGCAATGGTTCCATGGCACCATGTGTTGTCCCTTAGCTACAGGCACTGAGCCCACAGCTTCTATGGGCCATGTCTCCCAGTTACTGACCAATGGGAGCTGCAGGAATTGGGGCTGGAGGCAACGACAGCATGTGAAGACCCCCTGCTCTGTCTCTCTCAGGGGCTGCAGGGACATGCCAGCCACGTCCAGGAGCAGCAGTTACCACAGGGATAATGACTCCAGCCTCGCCAGGTTAGGCATGTTAGAACTCACTCCTCAAAGAATTAAATGTAAGTGTAAGAGAGAAATGAAAATTATGAAATGCACAGACCAGTCAAATCCCAAAACTAACACACTCTGCAAGCAGTAAAAGTAACAACAACAACCCACGTATGTGTTGGGTCAGGAAATGAGAGGACAGTGTGTGTTTGTGAGAATGACAGAGACCCACACAGTGTGTGAGAGTAACAGAGATTTGCATTGCCAAGCTCCCTCCATCCCCTTCTCTCTGTGAGACAGGGTACAGAAGTGGGGGGAGGAGTGACACCCTGACATCAATGTCCCTCTCTTCTCCCTCCCACACCTTGCACAGCAAGAAGGAAGCTCCCAGGGGGGCAGCTCCAAGGCAGAAGGCAGGAGCAGCAGGACAGCGGTTGGAGGGGCAACTGAAGTGCCAGTGCTTGATAGCTTCCTGGCCAAGCCAGTCAAGGTCACCTGTCAGGCTCCAATACCTACCAGTAGATCCCGATCTACTGGTTGGTGACCACTGCCTTAGATCAAAGTGCTAAATGGCTAGAGGCATCTTACTTTTCTGTTAGGCTTCCTGCAGCTGAATCCATTCTTTTTACACCTAGACAGTGAATTAAATTGTGACTTTGCAGCTGACAGCACAGCTTGATAAATACAGTAGTTTCCTTTCCCTGGGAACTGCACCAGCCAGTCAGCCACCCATAATTGCTAATAATAATAACAGGACTCAAATTTTTTGAGCAGAGAGAGTAAATAACCATTAGAAAAACTAACCAAGTGATATGATGTACTCTTTATCACTTTAAGTCTTTTAACTCAAGATTGGATAGCTTTGTAAAAGATAAACTCTAAATTATTAGGCAATATTAGATGAAATTCTATAGCTGTTTTATCAAGGATTAGATCATAATGGTCTCTTATAGCCTTAAAATCTACTGAAAATTACCTTTCTAATGTTATAGCAGGACCTTGAACTACCAAGGGGAGATAAAGGCAGACTGTTAACATAATAAATCCATGGCTACCTAAGAACTTCATGAGCTTCAGAGGGGTAGCTGTCATCTGAAGAAGTGGATTGAACCCACGAAAGCTCATGATACCATTTACATGTTTTGTTAGTCTTTAAGGTGCTAGTAGTGTATTTGTTGTTTTGTTTAAGAACTTCATAATTGTCATATCATGGCCACTGGAAACTTTAGGGCAACAGCAGATTTTCCTGTTTTAGGAAGTTTAACAGCCTACCACTTGACCTAAAGAAGAATCTTCTTTTAACTTCCAGTAGTATAGGCTCTACGAGGCCCAAATAAGCAGAAGAGGGCTGTGGTACACATACTCTCATCAATATGTCAGAGTACATTCAGAGCTTTCTTGTTTTAGAACAGGGTGGTCTGGATCTGGTCGCCAAGCCTTTTGATTCAGCCCCTGCAACAGGGAGTAGCACTGATCAAAACAGCTTGCTGCTCCCTGTTGCTTTCCGCACTGCGAGGAGAAGGGAGGGAGAGGCTTCAGCACACTGCCTCTGCCCCCAGCGAAATATCTCAGTTCCTAATGGCTGGAAACCATCCAATGGGAGCTGAGAGATTTTGCAGAGATGGGTAGTGTAGCATAATTTCTCAGCTCCCATTGACTGGTTTCTGACCAATAGGATCTGAGAGATTTTGCTAGGGGCAAGGACAGTACGTGAAGCCTCTCCCACCCCCACCTTCTGGCTGTGCAGAGAGCCACATATACAGCCAGCCACTGGTCTGGGGTTGCTGGGGGGGAAGTCTGCCTGAGAGCTCTGCTGGCTGGGAGATTCTTAGGTAAGCGCCTCCTAGCCAGAGCCTGCCTCTGGCACCCCTGTGCCTCTCTTCCCCCACAACTCCCTCCAAGATCCTGCACCCTTCCTAAGCCCTCCCTCAGGCCAGAATCTTTCTCCTGCATCCACACTGCACTCTTGGACCCTGCACCCCAATCCCCTGACCCAGGTCACAACCAAACACTCTTTATCCTCCTCTCCTTGCCCCAGGTTACAACTCCCCCTGACCTTCCACCTCCCCAAGCCAGACTTCTCTCCTGCCCCCCAATTCCCTGCCCCAGATCACAGTCCCCTCCTTCACCCAAAATTCCTCACAGGCCCCACATCCTTTCCTGAGCCCCAGTTCTTTACTTCAAGCTCCCTTCACCAAACCTCCCACAGATCCTCAATAGAAAAGTATGGCCCTTGACCATTTACCAAAATCTTGGCATAGCCCCCATCAAAAATTGTTTACCACCCCTGTTTTAGAAAGTGGGCCCATATTAATTTTCATTCTCAATTTATGCTGTCTTCTTACCCATTTAAATCCTGTTGAATTGTCCTTCTGGTTTTTAAATCTCCCTATAAATCTATGCCAGGTGACTTTTCCAATTGCTAGTCATCTGTGTTCTCACATATACATTCTGCTTCTGCAATCTGGCCCCCTTCCTGTTTCCTCATTTGTAACAATTACTACATAATTTATTTGAATACATCTGTTACTCAGTCTTTCAACAGGTAAACTAAGGATACATGTAAGAATGAGGGGAGAAATCTACATAAGGGTTATAATTCAAACAAGAAGAATGTTTGGTAGGAAGATTAAAACTGTAGTAGGTAATAAACAGAGAGAGAGGAAAAAAAACTTAGTTTCCAGAGCCTCTTTTATGTTGGGATAATATGTCAGGACAGTAAAAAAATTCAGTCATGAAGATCAGTTAAATATATTCTGTAAGCAAACCCAGCCAGTATGCATAACAGCCATGTAGTACTGTGGCAGTTTCCTGAGTAATGGAGACTATAAGTCTGTAAAATAGTCCTACTTGCTCAACTGTTTGTAAAGTCATCTATCATATGAAAGAATCTAATAGAAAATGTACCCTCTAGTCAAATGAGACGGGACTGAGCTCTGTTCATGTCTGTAAAATACACTTTGTTTTGGTTACCACCACTGATCAGGCAGAGGCGGATTCAGATTTATTGGGGCCCTGGGCACAAAGAATATGTGGGCTCCTCCATACCACAGGCACTAGAACCATGGAGGAATATAACTTCCCCATGGAACATGTCCACCTATTTTTCAACATGGACATAGTATGGGGGAGGCAGGGAAGCCACTGCCCCCCCAAACTGCATCCCTGAAACCCTTTCTTATATTTTGAAACCATCATTTCTGGCCCCACCCAGAGCCTGCACCCCCATCTGGAGCCTTCACCCTCCCGCATTTTTACCCTCTGCCCCACCCGGGAGCCTTCTCTTGCACCCTGAAACTCATTTATGGTCGCACCTGGAGCCCTTGACCCCCCTCCCACACCCCAATGCTTTACCTCAGCCCAATGAAAGTGAGAGAGGATGGGGGGAGAGGAAGCAATGAAGGGAGAGGGGATGGAGTGTGTGGGGGGGGGCATGTCCTCAGGGAAGGGGCTGGGCCTCAGGAAAGGGGTGTGGCAGAGGTATTTGGTTTCGTGCGGTTAGAAAGTTGAAAACCCTAGTCTGTAGATCAAGGTGAAGGGGCAGGAGGCTGGCCCAGAGCCTCCACCCTTGCATCTTACTGACATCATCCCCCCCCCAGGGGATGGGGAAACAGGCTGGAGGCTGCTCTTGGGCACCCCATACTCCACCCAGGGAGGTGGAGGGCCAAGGCTCCTCACGGCGGCTCAGGCTCCTTAGGTGGTTCTTTTCACAGCCTGGCTCTGGCTTCTGGCCCGGCCAGCAGGTGGTGTCCCTGGAGGAAGAGGAGGAGCAGGAGACAGGGCCACAGTTCCAACCCCTCTCCATTTTTACCTAGACCTCCACATTGGTCATGGACTGTGTGCCCATGCATTCATCCTCCACTAATCATTCAGGTTTATGATCTACATTTTATTTCCTAACAATGGATTAAATTCTGCTACCATAAATTTAGTATCAGAACTCGTGTGCATTTCAGTGGGAACTGGATTAGATCTATAATCACTGATACTATGATAGGTTTATGACAAAACTGCCCAGATCTATATGACAAAAGATCTTATATATTGGTACAACGCCACAATCACATAAATGTACCATATCAGGTTTCAGTTCTCTGGATTTCATGCATGTGAGCAGTAAACATATGAAAATCCATTTATAATTAAACCCTAAAAATGAAGCTGTTACTATAAGGCAGTAATTCCCAATTTTATTTGGCCATGGAACCCTTTCAGCTTAAAAGAATTTCAAGGAACCCCTAGGGTTGTCAAAGTAAAATTTGTCATAAAAAAAAATAAAATAAAAAAGACAGATCCACCAAAAGCTGCAAAATAGACTCTGTCACTTTAAGTGGGGTGGAGGCGTGCCGCATTCTCGCAGAACCCTTACTTTCCGGAGCACCAACTGGGAAACACTGCTATAAAGGAGATTTAGAATTGATTATAAAACCCATTGTCTATTGCTCAGGAACTTAATAGTTTGTAGATTACTCATCCAGTTCAGTATTACTTGATGCCTAAGAGTTCTTTAAACTTTATACAAAAGTTGTTGCTCAAAAGGTCTAATAATAATCTAGCTAGCAGGGATACACTCTCCAATCTGATGTTTTAAGCCTAAGCATTTAAATACCAGAGCTAAAAATTGTGCTGCATGAATGGAATCTATCCCAACAGTCCAGGATATATACACACTAATCTGCCATCACACTGTCTTGGAGACATTGAGTAATTTCCTCTTTTAAAATCTTCTCTTAAAGCTTTCCTTTTCTTTTAATTTATAATTGACTCAGTATGTGATGCGTTTTGTCATGCTTTAAGTATGGATGTAGTCTAGGGATATAGTTTTACTGTATCTTCTGTATGTTCTGCTACAGAGACTCCTCTCTTCTCTGCACCTCACTCTATGTTGCATCTTTAAGGTGTCATAGGACTCCTCATTGTTTTTGCTGAAACAGATTAACATAGCTACCATTCTGAAACTAGTCTTTAAACCAGGGGTTCTCAAACTTTCTCTGAGGCTTCCTCAAAATTCTATAAAAATTCTACCACCCACCTGTGTCTCAAGTGTTTTTCAGTAGATTAAAAGCCAGGGGTACCATTAGAGCAAGCACGCAACACATTTATACAGTGTCCCATGCCACATGGGATCCACAGAGCTAAATTGCTCAGACTTTCTAACCAGGCAGAGGGGATCAGGTTTGAGCTTTCTGCCCTGGGCCTAAGTGAGTCTGACACTGGCCATGTTCTGGTTAATTTTGGCAGACCCCCTGAAACCTGCTTGTGGACTCCAGGGAGCCCTGGCAGCTTGCTTGAGAATTACCGTTTTAAACTCTATGGCTCTGATTCTGTGGTCTATCCAAGTGGTGTAAATCAGGAGTTCCTCCACTGAATACAGTGTAATTATACTATAAAACAGGGATAATTGAGAGTAGAATTGTGCCCTGTGCCTTCACACATCATATTCTATCTTGCTGGGACCCAGGATGTTCCTCTGGTTGACTCTCTCAACAGCTTGTGAAAGAGAATACACTTATAAAATATTCACTAGTATGCTATCAGTTTACATCAGGTTAATGGTAACATGACATGATTCTGATATTTGTCATTCCAATTTGGTAAGACCTTTTGAAACTAGTGAAAAGTGTTGTATAAATAATTTAACTTCACCTCCATCAAGCTCTCATGTTTTGCCAGCATCGCTCTGTATCTGGAGCTACAATGTTCTTGCAGAAGCAGTAAAGTGTGTTTGTCACCACTCCCCTATTATGGTAAAGCTCCCTGATAATTAAATGGTGATACAAATAAAATGAGGTGTGACAGTTCTTGAGGCTGTTTGGCCACTGGCCCTGCTGTAACTGGAACGACACTGTTACTCTAAACAATTACATGCCACCTCCACCTGTTTCTCAAAAAATACACTGTTCCTATTGGGTTCACTGCCAAAAACTCCTATTGACCTCAAAAGGAGCAAGTCTGAGCACTTAAACTTCCAGGTTTCATTGCTCTGAAGGGCTGAATCAGAATTAGTCTGAAGGCCCAGTTTTCTTGGCTGGTTGAGAAGTTCCTCACTCTCAAGGGTTGAAACAATTTGTATAGTTGGGGTGCTGAGAGCCATTGAACCAAACTGTTAACCCAGAATATGATTTAAACCACTTCAAACCATGGTGTGTGCAACACCCCTAGTTCAGCATGTATGCTCAGTCTCCCACCTTCTCTTCTTATCCCTCAGAGGCCTGCTTCTTCACTCCCCTTCCCTCCCCTCCATACACCGTGCACTTTCCTAGTCCTGCATGCTTGCTGGATACAGCTGCTGTTTCCTACATTGACTGTGTCGAGGTGCAACCTATCAGGTGCTTACTTCCCTGCTTAGTTACCTCATTCATTCAGCATCTCACATGGCTCGCAGTCCCCCTTGCCTATATCTCCTGACTTCATTTCTCCTTCCTCCACTGCTTCTCCTCTGCATCTCCTACATCTCTACTCTGTTGACATTGTTTTCCTTCCCCTTCTCCCAGGCCTACCACTTCTGGAAAAAAACTAGAGATGATATTATTGCCCATTGTGCTAAGCATTGTACAAAACTTACGGGAGCTTTAAGACCAGAGTCCAATTGCACTTGGTGCTGTACAAACATAACAAAAAGACAGTCCCTATCCCAATAACTAGGTATGACAAGGGAAAGAGTGGAATAAGAGGTAATAATGACACAGTATAAATAGAATAAGCAGCTATCACAATTGTTTAAAAGTAGATATGGGTCTGAGCCCAAACCTTGACACTTAAATATCCTTGAACTTTGATCTAAGAATTTGGGCTCAAAATCCAAATCTAAGTATTGCTAAAATGTTTACAAATGACTGAATCAAATGCCTTATTTGAACATTACTGAACTCTGAAAAAGAGGTGTTAAAATCCAGAGCTGCTTCTTTCATAGGGTACGTCTACACTGCATCCCTAGTTCGGACTAGGGATGCAAATGAAGATGACTGAAGTAGTTAATGAAGCGAGGATTTAAATATCCTGCGCTTCATTAACATGATCTCGCCGGTGCGCTATTTTGAATCACAGCTGATTCAAACCAGGAAGTGCGCGCCGGGAAGCGTTAGTATGGACTAAAGTCCTTAGTCTGAACTAACGTTATTCCTCAAAAAATGAGGAGTAATGTTAGTTCGGACTAAGGGCTTTAGTCCGAACTAACATGTCCCGGCGCGCACTTCCTGGTTCGAATCAGCTGTGATTTGAACTAGCGCGCCAGCGAGGTCATGTTAATGAAGCACAGGATATTTAAATTCCCGCTTCATTAACTACTTTGGTCGTCTCCATTTGCATCCCTAGTCCGAACTAGGGATGCAGTGTAGACATACCCAAAGTGTGGACCCATGTTTAAATAAAGGTGTGTGTGGGGAAGCTCATTGCAGTTGTACTGAAAAAAAACAAATTACAGAATGTGGCTTACTACAGTCACAGTCATATTGAAACATTGCAGTCATACAATGCACAGGAAGGCTTTTGCAGGGACGACATCCTAACAAGATAAACTGATAGATAAATCAACAGTTAAAAAAATCCCTATAAAATACTCCACTACCAACAAACATTTACCTGAGGGGTACTTTTCTCCTCTTTAATTTTGTTTTAGTATCCTAATCTCAGAGGTTATGTTGGAGCTGTGCATACAGCATATAAACTTTTGAAGAATAATAAGTGAAAGTCACTATAGAAATAATACTAGAGTGCTTAAGAATGACTTTTAAATGGTGTGGTGAAGTAGATACTGGAACTGCAATTTAAATTCTATCAGACAAGGCAATGGAGGATGAAGAAACTGGTGTGCAGAAAGACTAGAAAGCTAAATGATAATGTAAGCTTAAGGTACAGAAGAATTGTGAGCTTTGATAACACTTTTATAAAGGGGGCAAGAGGTGCTAATGCATGTATTTCTCTAAGAGGACTGTAATCTGAAACAGGAAAAAAGGAATATTCAGCTTGTAAAGATGCAAGGAGAGGTTCTGGCCCACATTTCTGTTGTCTAATTGCTTGGCTTAGAGTAACTATGGGTCTCCTGCAGGTTTTCAGTGTTTGGTTTAAAGTCTTGTTCTGTTTAGTGCTCATGAAGATCTAAATTGTGTCTATTTTCTAACTTACTGTTTTCTCTCATTGGTGGATTCCATGAGGAGTGTTTGTTTCCCCTATTATAACATCAGTCTGTGGAGACCGGAACATCTAATTTTACTTTGTAAACCTGTTGTCATGTGTTTGGCAGGAAGAAATGAAATCAAGGCTCTTGCAGTAGTTTGGCTTGTTGCACAAATATTACATCTGGTAGCCCTCCTCCTGCATTTCTTATGCTTCTGATTTCTAGGAAGAGTTTTGCACAAAGGCAGAGTAAAGGCTTGGTGGAATGGGAGATTATTTTATCTCTAACAGTACGGCTAGACTACAAGCTTTTGTTGGAAAAAGGTACACAAAATGGGCCGCCCCTACCAGCTGTCTCTCCCCCTCCCACCTCTGCCCGCCCCAGCTGTTTTACGGCTCTGAGCACGCTGTGCATGCGCGTGTCTCTTCTGGCCTCCCTCTATGCTGGGCCGGCGTACGCGCTTCTAGAGTGTGGGGCTGTGGCGCCCAGTCACACTCCCTAAATGGGAGATTCACTTGCTGTCCGTGCCTGGGAGAGTGAAGGGGAAATGGAGAAAGTTGACCCTAATGTTGTGAACCTAAATGGTGGGGAGAATAGTGATGCTGTCCATTGTGACAAAGAAAGTGAGGTAGGCTTGCAAGGGAAAAATGAGGAATAATGTTATGGCCCTGATTCACTTGGCAGGCCCTCACCTTGTGACAAACAACTTAGAGTGGGGTTGCATATCAAAGTGTGATTTGACAGCTTGATGCAAAAGTAAAAACTATGGTTTGTCATGTTATATATTAGGATGAAATTCTGTCTTCAATTACATAATGCCACTGACAATATGTAAGTAAAATGGGGTCATAGTTTTTGGGGGAACAAACATGCAAATGTGGTAAAGAGGAAAAAAGGAAAATTATGTCATTTTAATATGAAATGTCAGCTAGAACTGTTCTGAAAAAAGGGAAAGTTTATTTCTCTAGATAGATAAGCCACAGTGGCACTTATATAAGAAACGCATTATAAAAGAAGAGCACGAACAATTTCTATCAATTGTTTATCAACAATTGACAAAAAATCCTTCAAATGTTCATCTAGAGTTTGAAGTGTTCAGCTCAAGGGCAGGTTTGTTCAACAATGAAAGATGCTCAGAGAAGAAACCCGAGTAAAACAAAGGAGATGTATGACAACACATTCTGAACAAACAGAGTTGACATACTGCTCATGCAACAAGAAAGGAATTTTTAATTATTTTATGGATACTAATGATTTGGCTCTTATTAAATACTGTAAAGTAGCATATGTTGTGCTGAAATTTTATCCTAAAGAGATGATTGTCAATACAAGTAAATATGATAACTATCTGGAAGCGCAAATGATTTTTAAATGTCTCATCAAATATCTTTCCTTGAAGGCTTAAAAAGAAGCTTAGACAAAAGATAGCTGAACAATGATTATTAGCATTGATTATTAACATAACATACTCTGTCAATAAATAAATCTAAACTCCTAAACATCTGAGTTCAAATCCACATTTCTGATTTGTCTTCCCTATATATATGATTTCACTATAATTTTAGCTGATTGGACAGTGCCATCCATGTAACTTAGATTGGCTCAGTAAAGGCACAACTGCTAATAACATGTCAACATTAGTATTTGTCATACAGCAGTATCACTTACAGTCTCCAAGCCTTTTGATCTTCAGCCAGAAGTGCAGGTGTGCAAGTGAAGAATATTTTGGCAGTTAAACAAAGCACCTTTCTATCCGTTCTGCCCATGTTTTAAATGTGAAAATGACAATCAGCATCTTTTCTAAACTAGAAGGTACCAGTACCCCCAGACCAGATAACTGAGGGGGCATGCACAGATATGTCAAAGGAGCCTATAGGGGGAACGCAATCCTATGAAGTGAAAAATGCCTTTATTGCACTGAAGTTTATGGGAGAGAAAAATGCTTAGCAGAACCTTGTAGGAACCACTTGACACCATGCAAGATTGAGCCTTGTTCAGCAGGTATTACTGTCTAGTGCCCGATCTTCAATGTGTCCCTTAGCAACATTTTATCAGGTTACATTTCACATCTGCTTTTCTTTAAAATGAGGGATTTCCATCCTTGTTCCACATGATTTTTATTCAACAAACTTTTGTCATTGCAATGTCAGGATAGGTTTATTATCCCTATTGCTTTTCACACTTCACTGAATTCAGAGAAGTTGCTTCTGCATAAGTAAGAGTGGCCCTGTGTCTTCTAATGCACCCCATCTCAGTTTCCTTTGAAAACCAGAAACAGTACTAGCTGAACAGTTGTCCTTCAAAGATAGTACTCTAAAATTAAATATACACTGGAAATGCTGATACAAGAAGAGTCAAATCACAAAATGGGCCAGTTCACTGCAGCCAGCCTGTGACAGAAAAGTTCTGTAGCTGCAAAGTCCCCCACCAGAGGGATTATAAGGGTGTGAGATGCCCAGCTCATTAGTTCAGCCTCTAAAACAGGTACACTGGCTGGGGAGGCAACATCTGCTCATTCCCTAAGCAGAATTCATCAGTGGGAGTTTTATGGAGAGGAAATTTACCTTGACATATGTTTGCAGAAATCAAATAAGAGGGAAAGCAAATTCTTTGTATCCCAGGGAGAGATTCACCCAGTGAGCCAGACTGGTTCACAAAGGATCTGTTGACACTTAGTTTGTCAACACAAGTTAATCTGGCCAGATACATATAAAACTTAGCTAACGCAACCAAAAGAGGTGAGCAGTGGATGTGGTCAATTATTTGAAGGGTGGAAACACTGTAATGAAGACTTGGAGCTGTTTGGGGTGGCCCTGGGGACTGCTGTCTAATTAGGAGTAATGGCATGAGATTGAGAGTAAGACAATTCAGGATGCTATTCGGAAAACAATTCTTCACTAGAACTGTGGCTTTAATACAGTCACATCTAGTTATAACTTATTTACAAATATTATCTGTTTTATCGAATGGTTTAGTTCAGCATACTGCATGGGCATTAAATTCACTTAAACAAATAAAAAGGAAATTTTAGGTCTGCCCTCTCTACACATTACAGCTAGACTGCCCAAGGGTTGGAGAGAATGATGCATAGCATAAAGGGAAAATATAGAAGTAAATGGTTATGGGGACACCATTAGGTCATTTTAATTGTGCTGCAACTGGGTCCCTTGCTTGAGTACAGAAGATAAGCCCTACATATAGTTTGCATGTGAAAAAAACAGAATTACACAAATACAGCAATCTGCTTTTGGGTTATAGTGCATCATTAGTATTGCAAATACTGTATTTATTTGGGGCTGATACTCCACATGCTGATTATCATCTGGTGAGGCATTCATACTCAATGAACTCAAGGGATGCAGGAATAGATTCTGTGGGGTTCTGTTCTTGTGCAAGTTTAATCCCTGATCTTGCAAACACGAACACACTTAATTTTAAGCATGTGAGCAAACCTGCTGACGTCAATGGGGCTAGTCACTTGCTTAAAATTAAGCATGCTCTCAAGAATGTTGCTGAGGTGGGGGCCTTTGCACAGAATGGTCCTTTATTTTTCTTTCTGGATATGGAACATATTACATTTTTATTTTATAATAATTTATAGTCTGGCTGTGACAGGGCACTTTATCAAATGCTGCTTTGCTACTTAGTGGTTGTTTGTTTGAACTGATGGTAAGTGGGGGAGTGGTCTCGCCCTTGTGGGGTATTTTCCTAGTTTATTCACTACCTTGGTGAAATGGGCTAATGCTGTGGTCCCCAACCTTTCGTGCTGCCAGGCGCCCAGGGGCGGGGCCGCTCATGCACTGCGCTTCCGGGGGTTGGGGCCGCCCACGTGCCCTGAGCCCAGAACCGGCACTGCACATGTGCCACGCGCCCGGGGTAGGGGCCGCCCACGCGGCCTGCACCTGGGGCCGGCACTGCACATGTGCTGCGCACCAGGGGTAGGGGCCGCCCACACACCCTGAGCCCAGGGCCGGCACCACGCATGTGCCGCGTGCCCGGGGTAGGGGCCACCAACGCGCCATGCGCCCAGGGTCGGCACCACACGTGTGCCGTGCGCCGGGGGGGGGGGCAGCCCAGATGTTTTGGCGGGTGCACATAAATGCCCCGGCGGGCACCGCGTTGGGGACCACTGGGCGCTAATGAAAGGATCTGAGTCCTTGCTCCTCCTTTCTTTACCTAGAGGCCTCCCTGACATCCAGGGCTCCCCTTCCACTCTCCTGTGTGGCAGAGTCCTTGTAACCCCAACAGGTCACTTGGTCACCCTAATGGCTACAGCTCTGCTTCCAGCATATCTCTTCTCTTTGGGCTGCTTCTGAAGTTCTACCCCAGGAACGACCTGCTTCCTGAGCTGCTTCTTTGGCTTTTGTTGCCATGGCCCTGTTCCCAGCACAGATTGACTACCTGGGCTGCTTCTCTGGCTGGAACAGCTCTGCTCCCCAGCTCTGCTCCGGACCCTGTGCTCTCCTTAGATTGGCCCACCCTGTTCCAGGCAATTCCAGTTCACTGGAAGGATGGGACTCCCTGATTAGCCAGCCAACCCTGTCAATCAGGCTAACCTAGGGCATTGGTGTCTCCCCATTGCCCAGGGGACTCAGTCTCAGGGTCCTGGTTTCTGCACACATACAACATTTGTATCTTCAAAAATGAGCTGTGGATCTCTGCATCCATATCCATAAATGCGGATACCCACAGATAAAGCAGATATCTGCTGATTTGCAGTGTTCTACTGATTTCCCATCAACTCTTCTTCTTTCTTTTGATACTGGGAGCTAGCCAACCAAAAAAGCCCTACATTTTTTTAGTAAGAGGCCACCACAGTCCCCTTACATAATGAAATCCAGAGGCCACATGCAGTTTTCAAGAGATCTAGTCTGGTCTTTGATAGTATATATTTTGTAAAAAAAAATCAGTATATTAAAAAAATCTTGAATTAATCCAGTTCCATTTATCATTTGATGCAGGACCATTAACACCCAGTAATTGCGGCTAAGAGATGGTGAACATAGAAAAGGAAGCTATTGTATGGATGGGAAAGAATAAACAGAGGAGGCAAAAAAATTCTGCATTAAGTGAGCTGTAACTAAGTATCTTCAGTAATATTTCTCTACTGAAGACAGAGACCCCATGAGAGCATTTTTCTCCTTTCTTCCAAAACAAGATTTGTGTGTCTTGCAAAGCTGTTTCATGCATCTTGAAACTATAAGAGCACTGCTGGAAAATTGGAGAAACAGTGATTTATTCCTTGGCTGAAAGCTGAACAAGGGAAAACACATAAACACTGCACTGTAGGCACAAAGGGTGATTATTTTTGCCACATGAAATAGTTTTTAAAAAAATTCACAGGGAAAAGTAATTTTGACAGGACTGTGTAGGTATTTTAGGTTTTATAAAAATAAAGCTGTCAGAGAAAGGTTTGTCAGCAACTGCTCTTTCACAGCTTGTTTGGTTTTTTTCCTGAAAAAGCAACAGTATTTGTTTATTGATGGCTGAATTTATAGAATTATAACAGACTCAAATTACAAAAATATAGTAGACACAAATCCATTTCCTAATTTCAGTTACTTTTTTGATTGGCTTGTCTTGCAAATAAAATAAAATTCCATATTCATATTTCAGTTGTTTGATTTTTTTTATTTCAAAATATCTACTTATGAGGATAAATGCATTCTTTTTTCCAGATACTAGGCTTTGTTTCTCATATAAAATCACAAGATTTTGTATGGGAATTTAAAAAGCACCTTGGCACTAAAATATTTAAAAGTAGCCTTCTGTTCCCTTAACATTTTTTACAATTTAGATGTTGAAAACCCCAGATTTCCCAGTGCACTCTCATAAAGCATAGCTGTAAGTGAATTTTGTTGGTAGTGTTATTTCTTCTATTCTTTTTCTCCAGCTCTCAATTATAGCTCATGTAAGCCAATGTGCATTCTCACCAGCTGAAGATGGAGAACTGTAGTCCCAACAATAGGTCCCTTTACATCTCTTTCTTAAGGGCTTGTTTTATATCCAAGACACAAATTCAAAACCAGAAGAAATCAATTCATACTCCACAGCATAATAGCCACCGTAGGCTTTTCCAGCTTCTGAAAGCAAGGATGGAAGACGGCTCACCCTGCCTGGCTACTATAGACCCACATTAGTGCACTCCTTACCAATATGGCCAACTCCAAACCTTTAAAAATTGAGTCCTTCCCCTGTCATTAGATTGGTGTGAAATCTTTGTATTTAAAAAAAATATTAGTGGGCTGCACCCCGTGCTTGCTATGCTCGCCAACTCCCCTCTCTGGCCGCTTTTCCTTTCTCAGCCGGAGAGCGCGAGGGCATCATTCTGTCACCCACCAGGAAAAAAACTTTTCTTTTCTTTTTAGCCTTACATCTGGCTTCATGTAGCTCACATACTTACTTCTAGTGCTGTGTCCTGTGACTATAGCTCCCCCTTTTGAAGGTCCCAAGGCTTTACCAAGTATGCTGTAAAGCATGCTTGTGCCCCAAGGCCTCTTTACAGCCCCATACAAACCTGAAACTGACAATGGCCAGATTTCTAAAGCCACTTAAGCACCTGGTAGGATTTTACAAAAGTACCTAGCTGCCTAAGTCCCACTGATTTTAATTAATTTCAATAGGAATTTAGGCACTCTGTTGTATTTGAAAATTCCACTAGGGGCTTTTCTGCATCGTTAGGCTCTTGGGCATCCACCCAGGAGAGATTCAAATGCTGCCCAGCTGATAAGCAGAGTATCCCACAGTGCCCACAGCTGGCAGCATGTTTTTTTCTATTGGTAAACATCCACACGTTTCTGTGCATATAACAAAATTTATTCTGCACATGAATGGAAAAAATTAGAGGGAACATTGACTTCAATACCTTTAGAAATATGGCCCAATGAGAATTTCTTGAGGCTACTCTTTGAATACTTAAGGATGTTCTCTGGGATCAGAAAGCAAACTTTTTCAAAGGAAAGAAATAGAGAAGCGCATCTCTTTTGGATACTTAATTTTTTCCAGTATGCAGTCCTAAGATGTATATAAAAGAATCGACTGTTGAAAATAGCTTAATATTTTACCTAGTTTTTGGTATTTTCAGGATTAAGTGATAATTAGTTATGAGGCAGTACTAACAAGCAGTTGCGCTTCCTACTCCCCACATTCAACATCCATTTAGAATTTTTCATTGTGGAAACATGGAGTAGAAATTTATTTTTGGACTGATAAATACTAGGTGAAATCTTGACCTCATTTAAGAAAACGGACAGAGCTCCCATTAATTTCAAGGGAGCCAGAATTTAACTAGATACTTTAAGCACCCCATAAATGCATGGCATAACCTGGGGTTTTCCTACAAATTTATTTTTAAATGGGAAGAAACATACTTTCAGCACAAGACATTAAAAGCTTGCCTTGAAAACTTTTATAAACTTACAACCTGCTTTTTTTTAGAAAGTGGTAATGTGTATTGTCAGGGCTAGTGCAAAAGGTGGGGGCCCACACAGATGTTAAATACCTTACCTCTATAGGCTTTGCTTACAAAACCAAAAAACTGCCCAGAGTCACAGATACACTGGCTCTGAGGGGAGAAAACCCCCAAAGCTGCCACCATCAAGTGATTTCATCCTAAAAAATCAGGACGGAACACTTGAATTCCTTCTTTTGCCCAAAAAGAGCTTGAAAAAAGAAGAGAGAGAAACTAGCTGCAGTCTCTGATAGCTGACCACCCAATCTTAGGCAGGCAAATATGCACACAGATCCTCTGTTACTTTCCAAGACACAAGAATCAAATCATCACCTTAAAGTGATTTTTATTAACTAACAAGATATACTTGATAAAGCATACTTGGTTGCTAGATATACAGAGGAACTAAGTAAAGCAAATTAAAACACAGAGAAAATTTCTGGGAACAACTCTTAGATAGTGAATGCGGGAGGGAAGGTGTGGATTCACACAGAGAAGTTTAAACCAAACAGCCAAAATAAAGAAAAATACACTTTTTCCTCTACTGTGATACATGCTGATTTGTACTTCGAGGTCCAGTTCACATCCATGTCCATTATTTCTTATAAGCATGGTAATTCTGATGCCTGCATCTGCTCTGTCCAGCCCTTTTCTTAGAAATCTTCACAAAGGAAAATCAGACCAGGTAGCTATAGCCCATTACAATTTCAGTACTGTATCCCCATTGGTTCTTCTGACCCCCTGCCAACACTCTTGCTAGCTACCTGAGGCTATGTCTAAACTACACTCTGCAATTTGCATATGCTTTCCTGATAGTGTTTTCGGAAGAGGCTTTTCCGAAATTTGGCCCATCTACACTGGGCCAAATTTCAGAAAAATCTCCTCTTTCGGAAGAGCCCTTCTTCCTCATGGAAGGAGGAAGACAGGGCTTCCGAAAGAGCGTGTCGGCTGTTCCGCAAAAAAAAAAAAAAAAAAGAAAAGAAAAGAAAAGCAGAAGCGCCGACACGTTCCCTGGATGCATCAGAGTTTTTCTGGGATACCGCCAGTATCCCGGAAAAACCCCGTAGTGTAGACCTAGCCTGAGTTTAACCCCTTAGCCACCCACTTCTGGCCAGCACTCCTTCTATCCATCATAGGTATGTATGAAGATGGATTAAGAAAAAATTATTGTGAAACAGAGAAAATAATAGGGGTCCAATGTGGAGCCAATCAGGCTATGAGGGGAGAACCTGGGGTTTGCACAGAAATCTCAATAACTTTTATTCTCAAATCAGTACTAAGTAATGGCAATATGCAAGATTTTCTTCAATGTCCTCATGAAACATTATTTTTCACCATTGTCTTGTGGTCAATAATATGCAGTGCTGGGATCCAAGGCTTGTATTTTGTAGTGGTGGTGGCCATTTTCAGTTTTGATGACTATGGGTACTCCATAAACTGAGAATATTTTATTTTTCTTTAGCGCCTCTTTGGTGGGCTAACATTGACTATTTCGACTGAGAAGCAGTAAGAATAGGGGTCTATGTTAGTGGTTCTCAACCTTTTGAGACTACAGTAACCCTTTCAGGAGTCTGATCTGTCTTGCATACCCTAAGTTTTACCTTAGAAAGTATTTGCTTACCAAATCATACATAAAAGACAAAAGTGTCATAGAATTCTGTTACTGAAAAATTGATTCCTTTCTCATTTTTACCATACAACTATATAATAATTTGCATATAAATAATGTACTTAAATGTCAGTGTACAGTAATTCCTCATTTAACACGTGGCTGCTTAACACGTTTTTGCGATAGCACAATTTTTTTAGGGAACGTTTTTTGAATTACATGACCATCCCCGGAATAACACGATTTCCCCAGCCGGCCCATCGCCAGCGGCTGTGCGGGGCTTCCCCCGCCTCCTTGCAAAGTGGGGGAGGATTCGCCACTCACTGCTTGGCGTGCCGTTCCCCAGCGATCCCTTCCCCCCGTTGCCGGATGTAGTGCGGGTCTCGGCAGACCCGTCACAGGGGCATATTCCCAACCCAATCCCCCTCCCCTCTCCTCCCTTCTCCTTCCCTTCCCCAGAGCCAAACAGCTTCACTTTCTGCTGTAACCCAGTCCCCTTTCTCCCCCAACCTTATGTCCTGGTCACAACAGACACCACTGCTTGAAACGCAACCCCCACCTTTTCCATTATTTTCAATGGGAAAATTGACCCTGCATAACACGTTTTCACTTAACATGATTATTTTCTGAAACATATCTATAGTGTTAAATGAGGAATTACTGTACAGTATATAAAGCAGTATAAATAAGTCATTGTGTGTATGAAATTTTAGTTTGTACAGACTTCACTTGTTCTTTTTATGTTTGTAGCCTGCTGTAAAACTAGGCAAATATCTAGATGAATAACCTTGGAAGATCTCTGCATACTCCCAGTGGTATGTGTGCCTCTGGTTGAGAACCATTGGTTTATGTATGCCAAGAGAGGCTTTCACAGAAGAGACTACAAAAGACCATACTAGCTTCCATCTATGACAGGAGTAGCATTGCCTGATCTTAGATTACTTATGAATTTCCAGATACTCCCTTTAGGGTTGACAGGTTCTTTGTCCAGTATTTAAATTATTCTATGGTTGGGAACTCTGATGTGCACAGTTGCAAAACTTACACTACAGGAACTCTTGTATATTTACAAATATGGTTTATTAATACATTTAGCACAGTCACAAACATGCCAGATTCACAAGACAAATAGGTAATGTACATGTATTTCCTTATACTCAGACCATTGCTTCTAGGACAACCTGATGTGTTAGCACTCAAGATCATGTCTTCTGAAGAAGTGGGTTTTGCCCATGAAAAGTCATGATACTATTTATATACAGTATACATCTATCTATCTATCTATCTATCTATCTATCTATCTATCTATCTATCTATCTATCTATCTATCTATCTATCTATCTATCTATCTATCTATCTATCTATCTATCTATCTATCTATCTATCTATCTATCGGCACATCTACACAGCAGTGTTATTTTGGAATAACATAATGCGCGTCTATAGAGCAAGCTGCTCTTTTAAAATAATGTCGAGATGGAGGACTTCTTACTTCAACTTCTGTAACATTCATTTCATGAGGAGTAAGGGATGTCGAAGGGAGAGTGTTCACACTTCAGGAAGTCAAAGGGAGGACAGCACCAAAAGTTGAGTTAAGCTACTTAGACTTCAGCTACGCAATTAATGTAGCTGAAGTTGTGTATCTTAATTCAACCTTGTCCTGTAGTGTAGACATACCCTCAGGTGTCATGGGACTACTTGTTGTTTTTGAAGTGTTAGCCATAATCTTTCTCATTACCATCACCTTCCCCATTGTTACCAGTGGCCATCATTCTGGCACCTCCAAAGACATCTACTTCTCCTGCTGCCCACTTTTATTGTATGTTACTCCGATATTGTTATGTTTGATACATATTCAGTAGGAGATGTTTCCTTTTCTCCTTATTTGTATTTCCTCACCTTACTAATGGTGAAGTGTCTTTTTCCTATAGGTCAGTATATCATCGATCTCCACTTATTATCATATACATCAATTCATTACCATGGGCCTTTTGTGGTTATGTATCACATTTGTTATTTCTCTCCTACCCAGTTTTTCAGTCTGGTATTAACCACTTATTTTTTGGATTTCTTATTTGGGTTTTTCGAAGTACTTATGTGCCTGCTAAGTTTGAGGGTATTCTTGAAAGCCCCTATTGCATTAAAGGTTGCTTTATCAAGGTGAAAGGTCCTGAATATATGCACATTCACTTTGTTCCCTGGGTGAAAGGTCCCAGGCATGTGTATGCTAGCTTTGCCTTAGCTCAACATACAGGATATGGCCGGTAAGTCCCTTGCGTTACAGCCATACTGCCAAACTATTTAATATAAACCTACTGTAACTTATTATAATAAACATATAGTCAAATTCATAAGGAAATAATAAATCTGTAAGAATATTCATTGGCAAGCAAACAGGTTATCCTTAGAATCATAAAATCATAGACTACTAGGACTGGAAGGGACCTCGAGAGGTCATCGAGTCAAGTCCTCTGCCCTCATGGCAGGACCAAATACTGTCTAGACCATCCCTGATACAGTTATCTAACCTACTCTTAAGTTTCTCCAGAGATGGCGATTCCACAACCTCCCTGGGCAATTTATTCCAGTGTTTGACTACCCTGACAGGAACTTTTTCCTAATGTCCAACCTAAACCTCCCTTGCGGCAGTTTAAGCCCATTGCTTCTTGTTCTATCCTCAGAGGTCAAGAGGAACAAGTTTTCTCCCTCCTCCTTATGACACCCTTTTAGATATCTGAAAACTGCTATCATGTCCCCCCTCAATCTTCTCTTTTCTAAACTAAACAAACCCAATTCTTTCAGCCTTCCTTCAAAGCCTATCCTTCCTGAAAAGCCTGTGCTTGATAGGCTACATATACCCCTTTGACGGGGTGATATGTAAAATGAACCCTGACACACTGGTACGGATGTAAATGGTCAGATATTTGTAGGGATAGTTTTAATGCTATTGTTACCCCACTAAGGGTGAAGGAGGAGTATCATAAAGATGATACTTTTGATACATTTCTTGTATGTGCACCATATATACATATATTCACTGTCATCAATGTTTGGTACCTGTCTAGGTATTTGCTTATCCCTATTAGATTAACACTGTGGCTATGTCTACATTGGCATGATTTTCCGACAATGCTTTTAACGGAAAAGTTTTCTGTTAAAAGCATTTTCGGAAAAGCGCATCTAGATTGGCAGGATGCTTTTCCGCAAAAGCACTTTTTGTGGAAAAGCGTCCGTGGCCAATCTAGACGCGCTTTTCTGCAAAAAAGCCCCGATTGCCATTTTCGCGATTGGGGCTTTTTTGCGGAAAATAGTACTGTGCTGTCTACACTGGCCCTTTTGCGCAAAAGTCTTTTGGAAAAAGACTTTTGCCCGAACGGGAGCAGCATAGTATTTCCGGAAAAGCACTGATGATCTTACATGAGATTGTCAGTGCTTTTCCGTAAATTCAAGCGGCCAGTGTAGACAGCTGGCAAGTTTTTCTGCAAAAGCAGATGATTTTGTGGAAAAACTTGCTAGTCTAGACACAGCCTATGTGTATCCTAGAATAATGAAAAATAATCTCAATAATCCCTGATCTATAAACCATCCTTTTAATTCAACATCCACACCAGGGATTGTTAAAGACTTATTACCTTCTCTCATTAATTGAGGAAGTTTCTTTTGTTTTATCCATATTGTTAATAATTTCTATGAAGTGGATCTCTTTATGAGAAAACAATGACTTTATTAACAATGATAATCCTAGAGAAATAGGGGAAATTGCTTGGTTAAAGTAGAATACTTTGGAGTAAAACAGAAATTTGGATTTGTGATAGGACTCTCGAAGGGATCATATTGGTACCTCTTTTGATTGGTACTATGTAAAATTGGCCTATCCAAAATAAATCACCCTCTCCACCAGAGTCTTCTTAGTCAACCTCACCAGGCATGAGGACGATTACCTATTCCATACCATTGCTCCTTTCCCTGTAGTCCACACACAGAACAGTGTCTGTCTTAAACACATGGCATCTACAGATGTACTTAACCTAGAGCTGTTTCCTTTCCCCTGCCAGGTAGATCCTGTGGGCCAGATGCAGCCTGTGGCTAGCCTTGATCTGCCCCCCACCTGCAGTAAAGTGAGCCACTGCTGGCGCTCCAGCCACCCAGGGTGGGGAGATGCCAAGGTAAGCCACGGGTTGGTTCCCCATCTACTAGTAGCACATTTTTCAGAAATAGAAGCCTAAAATAATTGACATAATTATACACAGAATTTAGTTAGAGGCACTGGATTTGTAAGCGACTATTTCTTTTTCAGGTGACATTTGTTTTGTATAACATCTTTCTGACCCTTGAGACAGATTATGTGGACTTTGGATAGTATAAAAATTTTTTAGTTGTCCCTCACTTAGGATACAGTACCCTCTGAGCCTGGGAAAGTTGGATTCCCTAGTCTGGAGGGCTAGAGATGTTGGTAACTTGCTGGCGAAGTGAGGAAACTGTTTTACACAAAGATTGTAGCTTGCTAAAGTTGAGTTTTAGTTATGAGAAAGTGTGTTTTGTTTTGTTTGAATCATATTTGCCTCATTTTTTCTCACTTAATATCACTTAAATCTTTCTTCTTTGTTAACAATTTTTTTCTTCTTTGATTATAAAACCATTTCAGTGTCATGTATTGAGCTAACCTTACAGGCTGATACATGCTCTGTATCTGTGGCAGCAACAAACGTAATAATTTCTGTGAATGTCCTGTGAGAGGGACCAGACACCGCAGGAAGACATTTCTGAGGAACTTAGAAATTAAGGTTCACCAATTATTATGAGCAAGGCAAGAGTTTATTGGCAAGGCACATATGTTCCTGTGTCTAGGAATTGGCACACAGCTTAGCATCAGCAAAGCCCCTCTGACTCTTGGTTAGTCCAGGTCTATACTTACTCCAATATTAATGCTCTGGAGATCGATCTTCCAGGGTTCAATTTAGCCATAGGCTGCAGTCTAGTAAGGACCCACTAAGTCAACTACTGGTGGTGCCCCTGTTGACCCCTGTACTCCATGAGGTTGTGAGGAATAAGGGAAGTCAATGGAAGAGTTTCTCCCATCAATCTCCTGCTGTGGGGACACCATAAAAATTAAATTTATGGTACATTGACTCCAGATATGCTATTCTCATAGCTGGAGTTGCATATTTTCAGTGGACTTTCTCATGTAGTGTAGACCTAACCAAAGGCATGAGGTAACACAGTGGCTCATAGTTCTAGATATCCTGAGCTGAATGACACACAGTAATTTCATTCACAGTTGCATTCAGTGATGTCTATTATCTTGTTTGATGGCATGAATATGGATAGGGCAGCCGCAGTTGGACCTGCAGTTATAAGTGCTGGGACTAATTGGGCAAGGGTAAGAAAATACTGCTGATGGTATTCAGAGCTTTAATGAGACCAGTTATTGACTATGGCTGCTAAGCTTCTGGGGCAGCATCAAAATCAGAATTTAAAAAATAATTTCAATAAAAGGAGAAATTGTGCATAGTAGGGATGTGAAAGTGTAACTGTGTACACTGTTAACCAATAAGCCTGGGCCTGTCAGTTAATGTGCACAGTTATATGCAGGAGCCCCCCTCCCCTCTGCTGCCTCTGTACCAGCGGCAGTAGAGTGGGGCAGGGGACAGGCGGAAGCCGGTATATGCAAGGAGCCACTTTCAAGCCAGATCCCCATGGGTACAGCTCCAGTGGAGCCTGTTGTCCCTCCTCCCCCTGTGCTGCTGCCTCTGTGTCAGAGACAACAGCACAGGGCAGCAGTCAGGAGCTGCCTGCCCCATGAATAACTGTGTACCTGCTGAAATTTTCAGTGGTTACCTAATTACTTATCTAAAGGCATTTTAACATCCCTTGTGCACAGGGCATTTATTACAACACCGGTCTGTGCACCAAACATAGCGGTCAGTAACACTATGAATGAAAACGATGTGTTTACATTTCTGGAGCAAAGTTAATGGGAGTTGCAGTGACAAAAGAGTCAAATATATGAGGACTTTTAGGAATACAGTAAATGACTATAGAATGCATTGTTAGAACGCCACATTCTGTTTGAGTTAAAATCTGGATGCAGGAGCTGAAAGACAAAAATGCTAAATGAAGTCAGACCATTCAGCTAGGAGAAAATTAGTTGTGAATGGAAAGGCAGATGTCCAAATATGGATTTAGATTTATTTTATGAACTTAAGAGTTAAAAGGAGACAATAGGTATAAAAAGGAAGTGTATCAATATATAGATCAAAAGTGGAGTTATTTTGGCAAATATATACAAATAGGTCTGAAACCTCCCCAGAAAGAGTAGAGATGCCATATTGTGTGTCAAAATTAACACATCTAAAAGAATATCCAATTTTACTAGTAGCAATAATGCTAG
Organism: Pelodiscus sinensis; assembly: GCF_049634645.1. NCBI lineage: Eukaryota > Metazoa > Chordata > Testudines > Trionychidae > Pelodiscus > Pelodiscus sinensis. Next base: position 112,957,241 of record NC_134715.1, read on the forward strand.
CATTGAGCTGGATCTGAGATTTATGGCTAGCAAGGACAGTGATTATTTTGGATTTAGTATCAGGCCTTATGGCATTAAAATGGGTGTGTAGAAGTGATTCAATCAATGAAAGTATATTTCAAATAATGGAAATAGTACAGATATAGGATCATGTAGCGATAGCCTGGATCCAAGCGGATATTAAGATAACAGGAAATGAAATCGTGAACAGAGCAGGAAAGAGTTCTGTAGAAAGCTTGAGATAGACATACCCTTGAGTAAACAGAAATTCTAAAGCCTAGTATAAAAAAGGGAAAGGCAAAAAAGTTGGAACAATGAATAAAGAGGAGGATTTTTTAAATGTGCTTTAGAGTTGGGAGTAATGACATACTTCAGGGCCTGGATGGGGAAAATTAAGTAATTTTTGTTTGGAGTACTGCCTGACTATTGTGGTTTAAAGGGAAATCTTTTTTTGGATAAGTGAATGCAAAGATGGACTATGAATGCTGTAAGGTAAAAGAGACAACTGAGCATCTTTATTGCATGTAAGTGCTTTGATAAAAGAAGAGAAACGCTTTCTGAGGAATGTCAACTGCTGACGGTAACAAAAGATACATTATTCTTATTTTTTATTCTTTAATAAAAACATGGGAGAAATAGGGTAGCATTAGCAAGCACAGAGTCTGAATATAGCAAAAACCTTTAATAAAAGGAGGGAAGTAACTGAGCATTAATTTGTGAAAACACAGCAACTAAACCTAAACCTTGAGCCAAGTATGTTGGGCAGTGTCCTTTTCCTGCAGGTTCTTAAGTCCAGCAACTCAAAAGCCCCTTTAACATGCTTTGTCCTTTCTCTTTGTCCTTTCTCTGCCCTCCACTCACAGTTGCTGTCCTTGGTTAGTGCGGCCCCAGAGTTCAGAAGTTCATTGGCAGAGTTCACCTCTCAGTTTGGTTGGAAGGGGGACAAAGAGGCACCTTACATGCTTCACTGTTCAGGCATTCACTTGCTGCCTCAACAGCCAATTGCTGCACCTCTCTTCAAGGCTTTGGTTCCAGCCCTCTCTGCCAGCCATCCTGATGGCTGCTGGTCATTCCTCTATGCCAGCCACCCTGCTGGCCACACCTCTATACCAGCTGCTCTACTGGCCGCATAACTCTATCAGCCACCATGTTCACCAACATGTCTGCAGAGCCCCCATTTAACACAGCGCACAATGATTTCTGCTGTTAGTGGGGAAACCTCACTGCTGGTACGCACTGGGTACTCTTCTTACACCAGAAACACTATCCCAAAGTAGGTTTAATGCTTAGACCAGGTCTCAAACTCCTGACCTGCAGGCCATCTCTGGCCAGAACAATTGCATAATCCAGGAGTTCCAGAGGGCCATCTGACCATTCCTATTCTCCAAATCATGCCCCTTCCTCACCCTCTCCCCCCAGGGCACCCCATGACCAAGGATGCAGCTTTAGGAATTACCAGAGAAGCTAGACCACAGGGCAGCAGCAGCAGCAGCTTGCCTGCCTCCACCCACCTGCATGCAGTGGCAGGAGCCATGGGGAAGCAGAGACAATGCACCTGTCCATTGTGCTCCACTTTTCCACAGCTCCTGCCACTACAGGCAGTGTGGGGGGCACTGATCACTGCTTCCATGCCGTGCTAGGCCCCTTCTGGGTGATCCCCAAATCCATATCTTCAGAGGACCATGGTGGGAGAGGGTGGTATGATAGCAGGAAGGGGTGAGTCTTGGGGAACGGTAAGAGACAGCCCCTTTCAGCCCACCAGGATTCCTGGGCTAGATTACACAATTGCTCTGGGATGGCCCACAGGCCAGGATTTTGAGACCCCTGGCTTAGACATAGGTATCAGTGATTTCAGCTCTGCAGCACATATCAAGACTCTCAGCTGAGTGTAAATTAGCTCCATTATTATATCACAGAGAAAAAAACCAGTCAAATAATGTTTAGGGCCCTTAAACAGAACCTACACATCCCAACACCAATATCTATCCCCACCTTATCTCATGGCTTTGGAACTCATTCACTGCTTAGTGAATGTCATTTAATTAAGAGTGAGTCCCTTCTTTGGGGTATGCCAGGTACAGTACTGCTGCCTTACAGTCACACAAGAATAACAACCCTTTATTATGCCTGCTCCAATAACAAGGAAACTGGGGGATACAACACCAGCTAAAAGTGATCATTTGAGCAAGCAATCCCATCGTGCTGAGCATCTAGGCAGGGTGCATGTGCACATACAAGTGAGATCAGCTCATAGAGTCCTCTTCCACGGCTTACCACTAGATGTCAGGGGAGAACTCATTCAGACTCTGCTTACACTTGCCTGAACAAAAACGGTGAGGAGAAGGCAGGAGATGGAAGGAGCAGTCATCAAGCTCTGAGGGTGCACTAGAAAACAAAGGCAGTAACTGGACTTCTAGGCAGAGAGCCCCAAGAGTGTTGGAGAGGAACAGAGAGAAATGACAGATCAAGCCTGGGGATGCCAGGAGTAGGTTTAAGTTTATACTTTTATGCTGGGATTTATTGGAGGATTGCAGGAGAGAACAAAGTGAGTCCTAGTCCAGCAAGAGGGGAGGGTGGGGGGCAGAGCTTAGAGAGGAAGTGGAGAGTTCTGCTGACAACCACAGGTAAGAAGCAGCCTAGAAAGGTAGCAGGGGAAGGAGGTGAACATAGACATACTTTCCCTGCTAACTAGAATATCTTTGGGCTGGAACCCAGAGGAAAAAGAGCCTGAGTTCCCTTCCCAGCCACCAGAGAAGGGGATAAGGATGACCAAGAAGGGTGTGAGGTCACTGGGGCCAGAAAAACTGATGGAAGGACACCAAAAGCATTTTTGTCATGTTGGACTTCCAGTTACCTCAGAAGGGGAGACTTTAAATGCCCAAGTCACAGCACAGTTGCTGGAGTGACTGTCAACAGGGGGCATTACACAGGAGAGAGCTGTTATGCCATGCCTAGCCACAAGGAGGTGCGCTAGCAGTGAGTCCACTCTTTTTCAGGCTTCTAAATGCTGCTGCAATATACATAAATAAGAATCAGTGCAAGATTTAGCTACAGGACTCTCTCTGAAATTAACAAGAGTTAGATGGCTATATCCCCTAGCTGGCTCTGAAAAACCTCATTAGGCATATACTAAAGTTGTATAGTATAGTACAGATATTACAGTATAGTTCAATATCTTCATCAATGATGTAGATATTGGGATAGAGAGTACGCTTATTAAGTTTGCAGATGACACCAAACTGGGTGGGGTTGCAACTTCTTTGGAGGATAGCGACATAATTCAAAATGACCTTAGCATGTTAGAGAAATGGTCAGAGGTAAACAGGATGAGGTTTAATAAAGAGAAATGCAAAGTGCTCCACTTAGGAAGGAACAATCAGTTCCATACATACATGATGGGAAGCGACTGTCTAGGAAGGAGCATGGCGGAAAGGGATCTAGGGGTCATAGTGGACCACAAGTTGAATATGAGTCAACAGTGTGATGCTGTTGCAAAAAAAGCAAATATGATTCTAGGTTGTATCAACAGGTGTGTTGTAAGCAAAACTCGTGAAGTCATTCTGCCGCTCTACTCTGCACTAGTTAGGCCTCAGCTGGAGTACTGTGTCCAGTTCTGGGCGCCACATTTCAAGAACGATGTGGAGAAATTGGAAAGGGTACAGAGAAGAGCGACAAGAATGATTAAAGGTCTAGAGAACATGACCTATGAAGCCAGGCTTCATGAACTGGGCTTGTTTAGTTTGGAAAAAAGAAGATTAAGGGGGGACATGATAGCGGTTTTCAAATATCTAAAAGGGTGTCCCAAGGAGAAAGGAGAAAATTTGTTCCTCTTGGTTTCTGAGGACAGGACAAGGAGTAATGGGCTTAAAGTGCAGCAGGGGAGGTTTAGATTGGACATTAGGAAAAAATTCCTAACTGTCAGGGTGGTCAAATATTGGAATAAATTGCCAAGGGAGGTGGTGGAATCTCCCTCTCTGGAGATATTTAAGAACAGGTTAGATAGACATCTGTCAGGGATGGTGTAGACGGAGTTTGGTCCTGCCTTGAGGGCGGGGGGCTGGACTCGATGACCTCTCGAGGTCCCTTCCAGTCCTATTATTCTATGATTCTATGATTATTTCCCTATTATGCTGAGTCACAAACCTTTCATCATTGTGAATTATTTATATACAAAGCATGTCATTTTATCTTTGTTTAATAATGTGAAACACTTTTAAAAGCTGATTTGATTGCTTATTTGTTTTCTGGCTTGATAGAAGTCCCCTATAATTAACCAATGAGTTTGTGTTATGCCTGTGTTATGTCAAAAGTCAAATGTGAAATTGTGGAACTATTAACTGTGGTTTGTAACCTATCCTTTAAATCAGCTTCCATACCTAATGACCGGAAGATAGCTAAAGTGACGCCAATATTTTAAAAGGGCTCCTAGAGGTGATCCTGGCAATTAGACCTGTAAGTCTAATGTAAGTAGTTGAAACTATAGTAAAGAATAAAATTGTCAGACACATAGATGAACATAATTTGTTGGGGAAAAATGAACATGGTTTCTGTAAAGGGAAATCATGCCTTACTAATCTACTAGAATTCTTGGAGGGGGTAAACAAACATGTAGACAAGGGTGATCCAGTGGATATAGTATACTTAGATTTCCAGAAAGCCTTTGACAAGTTCCCTCACCAAAGGCTCTTAAGTAAAGTTAAGTTGTCATCAGATAAGAGGGAAAGTCCTTTCATGGACTGATAACTGGTTAAAAGAGAGGAAACAAAGGGTCGGAATAAATGGTCAGTTTTCAGAGTGGAGAGAGGTAACTAATGGGGTCCCCAAAGGGTCTATCTTGGGACCAATCCTATTCTACTTGGCTACGTCTACACTGGCCCCTTTTCCGGAAGGGGCATGTAAATTTCACCTGTCGTCGTAGGGAAATCCGCGGGGGATTTAAATATCCCCCGCGGCATTTAAATAAAAATGTCCGCCGCTTTTTTCCGGCTTTTAAAAAAGCCGGAAAAGAGCGTCTACACTGGCCCCGATCCTCCGGAAAAAGTGCCCTTTTCCGGAGGGTCTTATTCCTTTGAAGTAGGAATAAGACCCTCCGGAAAAGGGCACTTTTTCCGGAGGATCGGGGCCAGTGTAGACGCTCTTTTCCGGCTTTTTTAAAAGCCGGAAAAAAGCGGCGGACATTTTTATTTAAATGCCGCGGGGGATATTAAAATCCCCCGCGAATTTCCCTACGACGACTGGTGAAATTTACATGCCCCTTCCGGAAAAGGGGCCAGTGTAGACGTAGCCCTTATGTATAAATGATCTAGAGAAAGGGGTAAACAGTGAGGTGGCAAAATTTGCAGATGGTACCAAACTGCTCAAGATAGTTAAGACCAAAGCAGACTGTGAAGAGCTTCAAAAAGATCTCACTCACCAAACTAAGTGATTGGGCAACAAAATGGCAAATGAAATTTAATGTTGATAAATGTAAAGTAATGCACATTGGAAAAATTAATCCCAACTATAAATACAATTTGATGGGGACTAATTTAGCTACAATTACTCAAGAGAGAGATCTTGGAGATCTTTGGATAGTTCTCTGAAAACATCCACTCAGTGTGCAGCAGCAGTCACAAAAGCAAATAGAATGTTAGGAATAATTAAAAAAGGGATAGAGAATAAGACCGAGAATATCTTATTGTCTCTATATAGAACCATGGTACGCCCATATCTTGAATACTGCATACAGATGTAATAGCCTCATCTCAAAAAAGATATATTGGCACTGGAAAAGGTTCAGAAAAAGGCAACAAAAATTATCAGGGGTTTGGAATGGTTCCATACAAAGAGAGATTAAAAAGACCTGGACTTTTCAGTTTAGAAGAGAGGGAGGATATGACGGGATGATGGAGGGAAAAAGTGATAAGGAAAAGTTATTTACTTATTCCCACAATATAAGATCTAGGGGTCACCAAATGAAATTAATGGGCAACAGGTTTAAAACAAAAGGAAGTTTTTCTTCACTCAGCGCACAGTCAACCTGTGGAACTCTTTGCCAGAGGATGTGGTGAAGGCTAGGACTTTAATAGGGTTCTAAAAAAAGCTAGATAGATTCATGGAGGTTAGGTCCATCAATGGCTATAGCCAGGATGGGTAGGAATGGTGTCCCTGGCCTCTGTTTGTCTGTAAATGGGTGACAGGAGAAGGATCACGTGATGATTACCTGTTGTGTTCCCTCCCTCTGGGGCATCTGGTATTGGCCACTGTTGGCATACAGGATTCTGGGCTAGATGGACCTTTGGTATGACCCAATATGGCTGTTCTTATGTTCAGTACAGGCTTCTTCCATAACATCATTCCCCTTTCAGTCTTAAACATTGCTATCTCTCCAAAGGTGAAAGAAAAAAAATCAGTTGTCATGTCTCTTCAATCCTTGGCCACTTCTGAGTTGGAGATGAAGGGAATCTGTTAATGGCAAGTACACAGCTAGGTATTTTAATGCTGATACATATATATCAGCTGCATTCAAATGCCATGGTGAGGGACGGAGGGAAATGGGAATTGCCTGAGCCATCTCGTTGAGTTTGCTTTGAAATCCTCTTGATTTACATTGCAGAGGTGGTTTATTTTTCAGTTTATTGTGTGAATTCTCAGTGACTCAGAAAGTTAGGGAACTTGGCTTTCTAGAAACACATTTCTACAGCTTGAAATGTGCTGTGCCTGGACAGCCTCTTCTCCCCACAGAAGATTCACTACCTTCTATGTACTCCAGGCAGAAGCATGTGTGGAGCATGGAGAAGACATGCCCAATGAATGAAATGGTCACCCTGGTTCTGCCACATACAGCAGGCAGCTATGACCATGAGGTCTAACCAAGTAAACAACTGCACCAGCAACTCTTCAAGAGAACAAAGGCACATTCAACCACCACTCCACATTTGCTGAGCCCATTGTAGAAGTGCCCCTTGACCGCACAAGCTAATGTAGAAGAGGAAGCTGCCCCACTCAGTTTGCATTTGAATGAAAGCCAGGCCAGCACAAGAGGAAGGAATAGACTGGGACAAAGAGTCTGATGAATGGAGAATGGAGTGGTGGTGGGGACTCAACTGAGAACAGTTGCTCAAAGGCAGAAGTCTTGACATTCAGTGATCACTGAAGTTGCTTGGAGCTGAGTTTGGTTACATAAAGTGCTGTATAATGAGCAATGTTCTAAAAAATAAGATCCTCATGTCTGAAGGTGGGTACTTAAAATTAATGGATACTTTTGACTACAATCTATCTTTGACCCAGTTTCCCATCTGTAAAAGGGGAGGTAATACCACCATGTCCCATCATGTGGCTATTGTGAAGATGTAACTTTTATGAAGCACTCCAATACTACAGAGATGCAGTGCAGGGAAAACCCTGAAGGAAATCATTATTTCTTCAGGGTTTGAATAGTATGTTATAAATGAGGTCTAAGGCCACCCACTGGACAGCAAGGATACAAAAATTGAATAATTGTTCCTGAATTGAGCACCTGTGCAGTGCACTGACTGAGTTAGGGGGTCCCATGGAGAAATATATAATGTAATTAAATCATTTGTACTACAATGCAAGGAGGTGGAATTAAGATTGCACACACAGCCTTAATTCTGACAATTCCTAACTTTTGTGTGCTCTACTTTGCAACCCCAGTGTTCTTTTAACGTGATTTGTGTGTGTGCCGTGTAGATAATATATATGCACCCACCATTATTTATCAAGCACTTACAGTGAGTAAGTCTGAGCACGGGTCACACAAGAAGGATACTTCATGTGACCAAATATTCTACTCGCCAAAAGACAAGACGGAGGCTGCACCCAAGTCATCTGGGAGAGCGGGGAGGGTGCCTGGTCCATGCATACCGACCAGAAGTGAACAAAGAACATTCAAGAACCGCAGGAGTTTAGATTTTACAAGCCAGGAGCTAACACAGCAGTGCTGCGCCTGTCCGCCAGACGCCCATTATTTGCAGCGGGGGCATGTACCACACCCAAGCCCACGGGTGATCGCACAGGGCGTCTGTGGGTGAATGGGTCGCTGCTTCCCCAATGCGTTATGTGCGGCTGTGCCGGGCTCTGCTTCTTTCCCGCTGCCTTGGGCTTCAGAGAGAAGCCAGCAGATGGCGGCGCCTCTCCTTGGCTGGGAGCGGAGTCCCGAGCACGTTGTTGCCAGTGTAAACCCTCGCTTTGGTTACAAACCCTGCCTCCCTCCCCGCCCTCCCCCTCCGGAGGCTGTGTATCTGTCTCACATTCACATCCCAGCCTGTCACTATCGCATCCGAAGGCGAGCATGGCGCAAAGGGGGCCACGCGTGTCTCCAGCGGGGACCCTCCCCAGGACGGCGCTGCTGCTGCTGCTGCTGCTCGGTGCCTGCTGGGCTGCGCGCCCCTCGGAGCCGTGGGGCGGCCCTGGCTCCAGCTGGGTAACCCGGGCAAGAAGGAGCCCGCGGGGACTGCTGATCCGCGGCGGCGGGGAGGAGGCTAGTGAGCTGGGGCGCGCTGGCGACGGAGCAGGGGCTGCTGCTGCTGCAGGGAGTCGCTCCAAGAGAGCATCCTCCGCTTCCTCCCGTCCGGCCAGGGAGCAGGTCTCGCTGATCAGCACCTCCTTCGTGCTCAAAGGGGACGCGTCCCACAACCAGGCGATGGTGCACTGGACTGGCGAGAACAGCAGCGTAAGTAGGGCCGAGGGTCCTCCCCAGTCAAAGCCATTTAGCCCGGCAGGGGCAGCAAGGCGTGGCACCCCCTAGCGGAGAGCACAGCCGCTGCCGCCCTAGCGCTGTAACTTGCAAGGCACAGCCTCTGCTGGCCGCACGGCCCAGCCCTTGGCGCTGGTTTGGGGAAGAGAGGGGAGGAGGCTGGGATATCGCGTGAGGGTGTCTTTGGGGTCGGGGCACCAGTGTAGCCCCTGCATGCGTGGCTGGAGTTATCCTGGGCTGGGGCGCAAGGCAGATGCGGGAGGGTGAGGGGAGGAAGGAGGATCACCCTGACTTGGGGGAGGCCGGGAGGGAAGGAGATCAGCCCGGGGGCAGCGGCAGCAGCGAGCCCCCGCCCGGCTTCGCGATTCCTCCGTAAAGTTTGGAAAGTTTGCAGCGCGCCTCCTGCACGTAGCATGAGGAGGGCCGGGGGGAGCCAGCACCTGGAGCACGGCTCCCGGGCTCGGGCTGCCTCGGCAGCTGGGGCAGGTTTGGAGGCTTCTCAGTGAGGATGGGACCCGGGAGCTGGAAAGTTGTTTCAAGTTTCCCATCCTCGGGAGGCTGCCAGCAGCTTCAGGAGACTCGTGGCCGGTCACACCCACCCCGCGCGCTGGGGGAGGAGAGATAATCCCCGCCAGCCTTTCATAAAAGTGCCATCTTAAACTGTCGAGCCTCAATCGATTCGCCTCCAATCAGTCGCCTGCTTCTAATCCCCGGCCCCTTGGCAAGGCGTTGGCTCAAAGGCCGGAGATGGTAAAAGCCACGGCGGGGGCACTAGGTTGGAAAATCGCCCTCACGGGGCTGGAGGGCGCGAGTCAGTAGCGCCAGGTCATTGGTTTCAGCTGGAGCTTAGTCTGACACCGGCCACGGCTCGGGGTGGAGGGGACTGGCATGCGGCAGGTAGCGCGCTGCCTTCTAGCGCGGGCAGCCCCCGCCCCGCTCCAGCCTCGCAGTGCGCCCCGTCCGTCTCATTTCACAGTTAGACTTTATTGGCTGCCCAGCCCCAGGGAGCCGTCTAGCGGCAGGACCCTGTTCTGGCCCCCCCTCTGCCAGTAGCACGCGCAGGAAGGCTCCAGCGCTGTTTGCTTGAGTCAAACTGGGTAGAGTTTATGGAGTCAGGGGTCTTGATCTCCCAGCAAAGAAACCCACAGACCCATTCTGGCCTATGGTGTAAATGAAAGGTGAACGCTTTGTAGCTTTTCTACTTCCTTATACTTGCCCCCTCCCCCGCCCCTCTTTTAGTCTTTTAACAAGCGAGTTTGTTAGGGACTGAGTGTAGTTTTATAAAAATATTTTGCTGGCACAGGTGCACTCTTTGTATGTTTGTACACCAAGTTTCATAACTTTTCATAGTCAAAACAGTGTGTAATTTTAAATAATCATAGGACACTGACTTCTCTGATGTGGTAATTCCCTTTGATTTAGCCTATTATCTGTTTTTAACTAGTATTCAATCTAAGCTCATCTTTATTTCCTCTGTAGCCACAGATGATGGGTATATATTTGCACAGATGGTTTCTGGGATTTGCTGCTTCTCAATGTATCCTGCAGTAAGATATTATTTCATAGCACTGTGTAACATAGGTAAATATTACACCACACCAGGCATTGTGTAATGTCTATATAACTGCATAGGCAGTAAAATCTTGTTATGAAAATGACTTTCTTCTCAAGATTTTAGTATTTATGGAAAACCTCTGCTTTATATTTTTGTAGTTCAGCTGAGATCCTGGCCTGTGTTTGAACTTGAATGTTGCAATTTATGCATAGTGTTCATTTAAACTTGACTTGGCTCAGGAAGCACATATGGATGTATGGATTAGCATCTTCTCCTTTGGATTGTTAAATCCACTTTGTGCCAGTTCTGCTAGTGGGCCACACAAGAATAAGAGCTGTTCAAGGCAGATGGTCCAGGGAGCAGGCTGGCTGCTTGTAATAAGGCTTGTTATATAATCTGACATTTTCACATCGGAATCAGCATCACAAAGCTTGCCACCTACTTGATGTGTTTAGGAGGGAAATGTGAACCAATGGACATTTCTTTTCCATAGAAAATATTGCAAATCACTCGCAGCATCTGTTTCTCCGGCTTTGTCCTTCCCCTGTCTTTGCATTCAAAATAATGTCATTTCTTTTTGTGAGCAGTGCTTTCAGGATATTTTTTGAATAGATCACTATTAAAAAAGTTGGCTCGAGTTTAGATTTTGACATTCAAAAATGTAACAGATTTCATGCAAAATTTTGTGCTCTAAAACAAATACAGTAATACCTTGCTAATCCTCATACTATAATCCATACTTAAATATAATCCAATCCTCACATATAATCCATCTCTAACTTCAGTACCGGGTAAATTAGTCGAAACAATAGTAAAGAATAAAATTGTGAGGCAGTAGAAGAACATAATTTGTTGGACAAAAGTCAACATGGTTTCTGTAAAGGGAAATCATGTTTTACTAATCTATTAGAGTTCTTTGAAGGGGTTAACAAACATGCAGACAAGGGGGAACCAGTAGATATAGATTTTCAGAAAGCCTTTGACAAGGTCCCTCACCAAAGGCTCTTGTGTAAATTACATTGCCATGGGATAAGAGGGAAGGTCATTTCTTGGATTGAGAACTGGTTAAAAGACAGGAAACAAAGGGTAGGAATAAATGGTAAATTTTCAGAATGGAGAGGGGTAACTAGTGGTGTCCCCCAAGGGTCAATCCTGGGACCAGTCCTTTTCAACTTATTCATAAATGATCTGGAGAAAGGGGTAAGCAGTGAGGTGGTAAAGTTTGCAGATGATACCAAACTGTTTAGGATAGTCAAGATAGAAGCAGACTGTGAGGGACTCCAAGAAGATCTCACCAAACTGAGTGATTGGGCAACAAAATGGCAAATGAAATTTAATGTGGATAAATGTAAAGTAACGCACATCGGGAAAAATAACCCCAACTATACGTACAGTATGAGGGGGCTAATTTGGCTATGACAAATCAGGAAAGAGATCTTGGAGTTATCGTGGATAGTTCTCTGAAAACTTCCACACAGTGTGCAGCGGCGGTCAAAAAGGCAATAGGATGCTAGGAATTATTAAGAAAGGGATAGAAAATAAGACACAGAATATCTTACTGCCCCTGTATAAAACTATGGTACTCCCACATCTTGAATACTGTGTACAGATGTGGTCTCCTCACCTCAAAAAAGATATTTTGGCCTTGGAAAGGGTTCAGAAAAGGGCAACTAAAATGATTAGGGGTTTGGAACAGGTCCCATATGAAGAGAGGTTAATGCGACTGGGACTTTTTAGTTTAGAAAAGAGGAGATTGAGGGGGGATATGATAGAGGTATATAAAATCAAGAGTGGTGTGGAGAGGGCGGATAAAGAAAAGTTATTTATTAGTTCCCATAATAGATGAACTAGAGGACACCAAATGAAATTAATGGGTAGCAGGTTTAAAACTAATAAAAGAAAGTTTTTCTTCACACAGTGTGTAGTCAACCTGTGGAACTCCTTGCCAGAGGAGGCTGTGAAGGCTAGGACTATAATAGAGTTTAAAGAGAAGCTAGATAATTTCATGGAGGTTAGGTCAATAAAAGGCTATTAGCCAGGGAATAGAAATGGTGTCCCTGGCCTCTCTTTGTCAGAGGCTGGAGAAGGATGGCAGGAGACAAATTGCTTGATCATTGTCTTCGGTCCACCCTTTCTGGGGCACCTGGTACTGGCCACTGTCCGCAGACAGGCTACTGGGCTAGATGGACCTTTGGTCTGACCCAGTACAGCCGTTCTTATGTTCTTATGTTATGTTAAATCTGATAGTCTCTCCCCATCTCTCTGCAAAGATTTAATAGATGCTGCAGTGTTAGCCTACATTGTTAAGATTTAATTTTTTATGGTATTCTACAATATACGTATATAGTTTCCACCATAGCAAAAATTCATGATATTGTCAGAATCACTCTGAAAATGCATCATTGTATTCCATTATCTTATTCTTTTATTGTCTGTGCACTTACTGATTTACTAAATTCATTAATGTGTGATGGAACACCACACCATTAGTGCAAATAGATGTTCTCTACTGTGACAAGAATGTTTAGTTGTGCTGTGCTATTTTGAATTCATGCTGTTCAGCGTGCTTGCTATCAGCTGGGCTGTCCCAGATTCAACTGGACCAATAACCTAAATAAAAAAGGCTCTCTATATCCCATTACCACACATCATAGTTCTTTGCTTGGCATGCTTTTAATAAATAGCTAGGTGGGAGGAATTTTCACCCCTCCCCATTCATTAGACTTTTCCGCTAACCTGTTTGGTTGGTTGTGTTGTAGAATATGAGTTGATGGTCCTTCATTGAGAACAACAAGGCAGCGAAAGCTTGCTAGAAAGAAGTGATCTGAGGACTGCAAAACATGTACAAAATTATTGTCTGAAAAAAGTGTAGAAGTGTGTCAAGTTCGTGCAGTAAGGATGAGATGAAAATGGTACAAGCAAATGTCACCGTTTTTCAGTCTGTTGTGAGTTTAAATACCTCAGGCAACAAAAATTCCTATTGAGTTTAACCAAGGACCCGATTTACAATCCACTGATGTCTTTAGGAGTCTTCATTGGCTTCACTGGGCTCTGTTTCAGGCTCTTTATCCATATTAGAAAGCAACAGGAACTTTTCCTGTACTTCAGATAAGTATTTGGAGCCAAGAACAATCCTCTATGTGAAGAAATTAATGAGTGGTTGCCAACCTTGTGCCTCATCCTTCACTATTGTAAGAATGTCCTAATTCCCCTTCACCTAAGTAGGGAAGGATGGGAGCCAGAAGCTACTCAGGTCCTGATCCAAAGCCCTGAAATAAATGGAAAGATTCCCATTGATAACAATGGACTTTAGATCAGGCCCTGAGTGCCTCATTGTGAGGTGCTGAGTATCTTCTGATGCCTCTGACTGAGCATATGCGTACTACGCTGAAGCTGTGATGTGTGATTTTTTTTCAGCTCACATAGGCTCATGCTAACTTTGCTTGAGTTACCACCATAAAATAACACTGTGAAGGTTGCAGCACACATGGTGGCTTGGGTTAGCCACCCAAACTGAAACATAGATGGTCAGGCAGCAGGCTTAGATTCAGGTGGCTAGCATGAGCCACCAGCCATGCTGTTATTTTTAGCATGCTAATTCCAGCAGAGCTAGCATGAGTTTGCCTACTCATGCTGGGAATCACAACTCCCTGCTGCAGTGTGGAGATAACCTGAGGTCAGTGGTGGTGGAACAATTTTTATACTGGGGATACTAAAAGTAGAAGCCTTGTTATTACTATTACAGCCAGGGGGCTGCAATCTCTGCACCCCTAATTCCAGTACCGATGCCTGAGGATGTGGGAACTTTTTTGGAGGCTCTTGGCACTTTGTTAGGCACAGGAGCTAAACTAGGTCTCTTGCACTTTGCAGAGGTTGTGGTTGAAAATTTGATAGCAGTGAGCTCTAGTCAACCATATATCCTGTTAAACACTTTACCTTGTCAAATAAATAAAGGAGAAACACACAGTAAGATTATTCCCTTGAACTCCCTGACGGAGAGACAAATAATCATAAAAGGTGAGTGGGCAGTTGCTTCTCAGAAAGATGTTCCCCTGCATGAGTAGTTCATTGAAAACACTGCCATAGAACACTCATGTGCTGATCAAGGACAAATAAATAAACTTGGAAAGGGCTTAGACTACTTGATATAAATGAATTTTAAAAGGCTCTGTGCTCCTCTTGTAAATCCTACTGTGCCTTAAAGGAAGTGCTTAATTGTTGCATGAGGAGGCCATACATTAACTGTATCCTTTCCCTCCCCCCTCCTTCTTTTCTTTGCTTTAGAACTCTGCTGTGTACTTTTATTATCCTTTCTTAATGTAATTATTTTCACAATTAAGGAAACGTTGGGTTTGATAGCAGAGGAGTATATATGGTTGTAAAGTGAGCTTGAATATATAGGAACATCACTGTGCACTTCCTCACTCTGTTAATGGAAACCTGTGCAGGGAGTTATGTAAATTGCTTCCTGTTTTGTGTCCTTATTACTCTGTTTTGTATTCTGAAAAATTAATTATTTATAAATTCCATAAACAGCAAGCTTGTCCCTGACCTTTTCTGACAGTAGTCTGTCTAGTCGAAAGCATTGTTGGGAATGCAAGCCTTGCAGAGCTGGTACTTTTAATGTCAATAGTGTAGCTAGTTAGTTCATTCCTCCAGTCAGTGTTTGTACTCCTGTTTCCCCTACTGCTTCAAAAGTGCAAGCAGAGCTGTCTTGCACTTCAACTTCCAAACAAAAGTTTTTGCAAGTGGCATTCATTTCCTAACCTACCCCAAAAAAATCAAGAACAGGAGGCTTGACAGATGGGTAGTACAATGTGCCATAAACATCCACAAGAGTTACTGATTGGTAGTCACTTATCTGATAAAGTAACAATACTTAATTCTATCATGGTATGTTTCGTAATATTGACAGTTTCCATCTGTACAAATCATTTTTATGCTGTGTGAAATTTAACATGCTGCTTTAAAAATTGATTAGGGATATACAGCATTCATATCTGATTTAGGGAAGTTTAATTTATTAGTGAAAAACTTTAAACAAACATATTCTTTAGAAGTAGAGAACTTAAAGCCATTCAGTGTGCTGTGATTACAAAGTAAGCAGTTTCTTCACCGCATTTGGACTTTTACTGACCCCCATAGGGAATATCTACTTTACCTTAGTGTTTACTTGTGTTTAAAAAAAATCAAAATTCAGAGAAATACTCGATAAATGAAACTTATATTCAGATTTGATCTTGATTCATTGGATACTGTGTGCAGACTGCTAAAGTGTTGTGAACAAGTCTGTAGTCAACTGGTTCTTAAGTCTTCAGTTTCAATGTCTGTACATCCTTTTTTGTTTGCTTGACAATACTGAGTCTGTGCAGTCACTCATTTGCCCAGTAGGTTGGTGTCTTGGTCCTGTGTAGCACAGGGATACAGTAAATGCATTTATATACCTTTAATAAGATTTAGTATTTAGTAGTTGTTTATCAAAGACAGGTTTGTTGTGTATATACATAGCAGTTATTATAACTAGAAATTTATCTATTTTAATAGCCCAGTTAATCCAGATCTTTCATTATTTAAT
This sequence comes from Pelodiscus sinensis, assembly GCF_049634645.1. NCBI lineage: Eukaryota > Metazoa > Chordata > Testudines > Trionychidae > Pelodiscus > Pelodiscus sinensis. Next base: position 112,973,069 of record NC_134715.1, read on the forward strand.
AAACAAGTATTTTGCTTAATTTAAAAATGTTAGTTTTTGCACTGTTAGTTTCACCATATGTGATTTATGCAATCTGGTAACCACTGAATGTATTCTTTTGGCAGATATTTTATTTAATTGGTTTTCTCTTTTGTTCAATTTGCAATAAATTGCACGGTTGGAATCCATAAAGAAGATTGATTTCAATATTCCTGTAGCAATATATGTAACTGTAAATTTAAGTTTTTATCTAAACTAAGCAGTACTCCATCTTCGTGATTTTTGGTTCTCTTTATCAGGAGTGGCCAGATTACTACTTATGGGACCAAAAAACCCCCCAAACAAAACGCATAGTAAAAAATCCTAACTTTCTTGACTTTGATAAATGACAGATGTATAGCAGACTGCAAGGCAAGTTTCCCAAAGGGAAGATTTTGTTTTTAAAGATTCTTTGGGGTTTTGGTAAGAATAAAAACAAGTTATTCTGAAGGGACTTACAGAATCTTACACCAAAGCACTGAGCTTCTTATTGATCTCTTAACTGGCTGAATTATATTCTAGATTTAATATAATGATAAAACAACATAAACTATGCAGTTTGTATTATATTTTCCTCCATTTCACAGCTTTTTCCTTCTTTTGGAGGCTTTCTGTATCATAATAATTCCACCAAATGAAAGTAGGGGGCAGCACCTCTGTAGACACAGACAACCTAGTGCCAGCATTTTCTAAGGCAGTGGTCACCAACCAGTCCATCGGGATCTACTGGTAGATCTTGGAGCCTGTGACAGGTGATCCTGACTGATTTGGCCAAGAGGTTATCAAGCCCAGCACTTCAGCTGCCCCTCCACCCAGACTGCTGCATATCTGCCCTTTGTCTTGGAGTTGTCCCCTCAGGAGCCTCCTTCTTTCTATGCAGGGCAGGGGAAGGAGAGGAGGGTTCTGACGTCAAGATGCCCTCTTTCCCACCCTGTATCCTTTCTCCACAAAGCAGAGAGAGGGCTCAATAGGACTTGGGATGGAGTTTGGTGGCTGTTTTTGGGAGTGGTGCAGGGCCAGGACCAGGGCAGGGGTGAGCCTGCCTTATCCCCCCCACTGAACCACACCCAGGAGCCACCTGAGGTAAGCAGTTTCCAGCTGGTGCCCACATCCCCAAACCCTACCCGTGTCATGAACCTCTTCCTGCACCCCAAGCCCCTGCCCTAGCCCCAAGCACCCCTGCATCCAAACACCCTCCCAGAGCTTGCACCTACAACCCCCTCTGACATCCCAACTGCCTGCCCCAGGCTCAGCTCAGAGCCCCTCACACTCCAAATCCCTTAATCCAAGACCAGATCCTACACCCCAGCACTCTGCCCCAGACTGGTGAAAGTGCGGGAGGAAGGATGGAGGGAGCAGGGGTGGGGCCTCGGAGAGGGGCACAAAGGAGGCGGGGCAAGGGTATTTGGGTCTGAGGTAGATCTTGGATGGCACTTAAATTCTAAAAGTGATCTTGTGCTTAAAAAGGTTGGAGACCCCTGTTCTAAGGGACTCCTGAAATTGACCTAGAAGTTAATAATTAAATGTGTGCGCCAGCCCTACTGCTATTTTTGGGTGGGTAGAAGGATATATTAGATTTCAGAGTTACATGATTCATGAAGGAAAAGAGCAGAGTAAAAAGAAGTACCTCCCTATTGTCATCTCCAGAGGCAAGGAGCTGGGACGAGTGTGGGAGAAAATGAAAACGGAGGTAAAATAAATTTAGCAACTACCAATAAAGACATATGAAAGAGTAACATCTCTAATACTGCAGACACAACCAAACCAGGATTTGTAATATCTCATTAGAGATGTATCTAGGCTTTTGGCATCAGGAATATATCTTGAAGTAGAAATTTCAGACACTACCCTTTGCAGACATGACAATATTAGAATTCTATAAATAGAGATGTTTGGAGAGGAAAATGAGAACTCCTTTTAATGCTGCTGATATTCACTGACATAGGAGAATCTTTTTGGAAGGATGAAGTAGGGATGATTGTAACTGAAGAAAAGGGCCTTTCCCTTCTGGATGGATACTTTTAGTGTATATGTATTCACTAGACACATTTGATTTTCTACAGTCTTAGCAATTTTTAGCTTTCTTGCAACCACTTCATAATGCTCTAAAATTGAAGAATCCTGGAAATAAGAGATGTAAAAATTGTATTCTATTTTATCATCTAATTTAACCTATTATTAATGCCCATTTGTTTTCATGAGTGGATCTTATAGCACTAAGTTCAATCCATGACTTAAGTGATAGGACTTCCATCCCATCTGTTGACGGTTTGTTCAGAAATCTGAGTTACCACTATTAGGACAGTGATATTGTTTGTATGTATCTTAGCCTACATTTTCTTTTCTTATTTTAATCTCACTATTCCTACTTACTCCTTTATGCTACCTAGCATAAATTTGGCTTCCTTCTTAGTCTCCATATCTTTCAGATTCTTTGAAACAGTATTCATGTTTCCCCTTTAATCATCATTTCATTAAGTAAAACTAATTTAATGCTTCCTTCTTAAAAGAAGACTTGCCAGCTCTCTAATCATGCCATGATGACTGATCCTTTATTATAAACAGGGATGGAGAGAATAGTTCTCTTTCTTCATTCCCCTGAGACCTCCACAGTCTTTATTTTAGAGATTTGCTTTTTCTGTTAAGATTAAAGACAGATCTTGAGTAGAGGAATGGTTTTGAATGCTATATCTTACATCCATGTTCCTGCTCACATGTCACCCATCACAATTTACACCCTTCTTCAGAACCATAATTAGGCATTTTAATGCCCAAGGCGAGCATGCATCATTTGTGCCCCCTAGAGGCAATGCGGGTTGGGGGTGGGGATGGTGGTACACTGGACCATGTGTCTCTCTCCTTCAGATTTTTGCCTTTAGTGCAAAGGTTTTTGAACAGTGAAAGGAAGTTTTCCAACTCCTGGGCTGTGTCCAGACTCAGGGTTTTTTTCGAAAAAAGTAGCCTTTTTTCGAAAAAACCTCACCTGCGTCTAGACTGCAGCCGCGTTCTTTCGAAATTAAATCGAAAGAACGCGGCTTTTCTTTCGATGGCGGTAAACCTCATTTCACGAGGAAGAACGCCTTCTTTCAAAAGTTCCTTTTTCGAAAGAAGGCGTTCTTCAATGTAAATAGGGCTTCTTCGAAAGAGAGCATCCAGACACACTGGATGCTTTCTTTCGAAAAAGCAAGCCGCTTTTTCGAAAGTTCAACGTGCAGTCTAGACGCTCTCTTTCGAAAGAGGCTTGCAGTCTAGACATAGCCCTGCAGCAGAACTAGGAGTACTAGGGGAGCAGTGAGCAACTGCCTCTAGGAGTATCTCATAGCTGCTGGACTCCATAGGCAAGGGCCAGCTCCAGGGGGCACTGTCCTCCAAAAATAAAACTGTAGAAAAGTGTAAACTGTGATTTATATTTTTCATAATGAGAATTTAAAAGTACTTCAGTAAATGTGGCCAGTACTTAAATTCCAAAGGGTTAAAGCTCATTTTTATGCATTATTTATAATTACATTGTTAATGTTTTGTTCTTTTAGATTAAATTGTCAACAAATTAACAATTTATACATGTTCTTGCCCATTTCCCACGAGATCTGTGTCTCGTCTTTTTTTAAGCACATGCCAGATGGTTGAGCTACATGGACAACTGGAGCTGGGCAGGAGTTTTTCAGTATACTATTTTTTGGGGGGAGGAGGCATTGACTTCATCAAACTCACAACAGTTGGCAAAACAGGGTTGATTTCTACAAAATTCCCAGTCTGAAAGTTTATTGGAAAACAAGTTTCAATATTATCAAACAGGAATGCTTAACATTTTCAAAATGAAAAGTTTATTTTTTGAGTCAAAATGACTGCTTTAGGATTTACTAAATTTGCACTTTAAAAAGCTAAGTAAAAAATTTAAAATTGATCTGAATAAAAAGAAATATTTCTGGCTTCCAACATTTTTTGATTTTTTTTAAAACTTTTTGTTCTGTAGGCTTTTTATTTTTTAATCTTAAATTTTGCTGGATGGGAAAACCATTTTCCTCCCAGTTCTACAGGCAATGCTGAATAAACCCAGTCCCAACTGCCAGGAAGCTGAAGGGTATCTCCATACCCATTGGGGCATGGGCACATGGTTTATTTCATCCTCAGGCTAATGTGTGCTGGGTAGGCAGGTGGTAAACTACACTGTGCAGCACAAGTCCATGCAAAAACACAATCATGGTGTTTTTATTGTTACGTGTCCCTCCTCCCCCGAATGTAAGAGTTGTGGAGTAGGGATTGTCTTTTTCTGTTTGAACAAAAGCTAGTACTTTGGGGTCCTGAGCCTTGACTGGGGTTCTAGATGCTATTGTAAGGCAAATAAATAATGGTGATATAATTGAGAATTTAGCTGTGTCCCCCCCCCCACCCCACCTTCAGTTGTAACTCTGTGAAACTTCCATCTCCCTAGACCCTCTCATTAAGCTACTGAATAATGGAGTTGTTTTTCTCAGCTACTGGAGAATAGCCTGTTTATGATTAATGCATACCCACACTTGCCTCCAACAACCATCATTCCTGAAAGGCATATGCTCGAGGGAGTGAAGTTAAAGGGTTAGCAGGAATACATTGAAACTGCACTTTCAGCTTCGGGCAGTGTTTCACCTTGTTCAACGTGACCAGTTTTGAAGAAGTATTTGTTTCTTTATCGCAAACATGATTGCACCAAGGGATTGTAGGCTGTCACCAGATCTTCAGCTCTATGGGATATTCTTCCATGTCTGGCTCCCTGGGAGTGCCCTTATCAGGTGTTCCTTGTGCAGGATCAGAGTTGTTTGTGGGTCTGTCACACAAAAGTCATAAGCAGTGCTCATTAAATCTTAATATTGGTCTTCTTTGATAGACAAGAAGTGTTCTGAATGCCCATATTTATTCCTTTTGTGGATTTACATGCTGCCTTGGATTCACAGCTACCGACTACTGGCAGCCTGATCTCTGTAATCTTTCTGACTACTTTAAAAGATACTGACAAGGGTGGGAGACCTAAAATTAGACCTGGCAGCTGTTCTTTGGTTTGTGGATCTGCATGTGTACATCGCTTCTCCCATCCGCTGTTTTTCATTTTGTGATCAGCAAGAGTATTAGGAAATGAGAAACACCTGACTAGGATTCTTGCATATTTCTGTATCTTTTGTGGCTAGACTAAAGCAGGCAGCTGCATGAGTGTTCAGATGGGATCCTGTCCCTTGGGCTGGGCTGCTCAGCAGAGAGCTTGGGAATTTATCCAAGTTGCAACTCTTGTTTGAGAGAAACCTGTTAACTTTGGTGGGACTCTGGAAGTCCCTCTATAAAAAAAGGGTGCAAAACTTTTCCAGGTTACAGGCCAAATACATGATTTAAACTCAGTCAAAGGGATGCAAGAAACAGTGTGGGGCTGATTCTCTGCCCTCTTGTGCGCCCTCTTTCTGGCTCAGGCAGCATCAGGAGAGCAGAACATACCACAAGTTCTGGTTGGGAATACCTTAGCTTCAGGAGGTTCAATAGGTTCAAAGAGGGAGCTGCATTCCTGCAGTCACCAGTGGTGGGTATAATCACTAGTCTACCATAACTAGCTGGCAGGGGTTAGGGAAATTCCCAGACTGATTTCATCTGTCATGGCTGGGACAGAGCATGAGGGAGTCATAAAAGGCTGTTGGTTCTGTGCCTCTCTCCTTCCCTGGGTTGGTATGGGTGGCTGTGTAAGGCAGGGGAGTCAGTCCTGGCAAAGTGACTTGAGATCTGATCCTGCTCTTATTAGGGCTCCCACAGTCAGGTAAGGAAACAGACAGTGGAGCCACCAGAGCTGTGCTCACTCCTCTTAGTCCTTGTTTCGCATAGACTCAGACAGACTTCCTTGCCTTGGCTCACATTTGGAAACTGCCTCTGCAGCCACAAGGGGCTAGACACATTTTTTTTAAAATGAAAGATAAACATATGCTGTGGTTTGAATCTGGTCTGTGGGCTGTATGTTTGACATCCTTACCATGGAGGGTAACAGCTTTCAGCCATCACCTTCCTGGGGGGAGTTGATTGATCAGTTTGGAAATGAAAAGTTCCATATCCTCTTACCAGTAGTCCAGCTGTGTAATCTACCTCTCCATCTGCACTGTCCTAATCTAAGTATTTCTATAAACTTCCCCCTTACTGTGGTATCTGTGATACTGAGTCATCCAACCTCACTCACCCAGTTTTATAAAAACTCTTAAATATTTTATGTTTAATACATGAATGCGGCTTGGGAGCGGGAGAAGGCAATGTATTTTGCTATAATTCCTGATATTACTATGGATTTTATCCCCTGAATGTAGTTCAGAGATTAGTGGATACTCCTAATTCATGTGACATAATTCATGTGAAATGCAGGACTGGAATATACCTTGAGAAGTCATCAAGTTCATCCACCCTGTGTGGAGGCAGGATCAAATAACCTAGACCATCCCTATAGGTGTTTGTCTTATATGTTCTTAACCTATGAGGTTGGGGATCTGCTATCTTGGATGCCTATTCCAGAACTAACTACCCTTATAGTCAGAAAGATTTTCCCTAATATCTAATCCAAATCTTCCTGCTGCAATATAAGGCTATTATTTCATCTGCTAGCTTCGGTGGACATGGAGGACAATTGGTCACTGTCCTCTTTATAAAAGCCCTTAACATATTTGAACACTGTTCTCAGGTTCCCTCCTCAGTCATCTGTTCTCAAGAACAAATATGCCCATTTTTTTATCCTTTCCTCACAGGTAAGGATTTCTAAACCTTTTTTCATTTTTATTGCTCTCCAATTTATCCACTTTTTTTGCTGAAGAGTAATGCCTAGAATTGGACATTGTACTTCAGCTTAGGCCTCATAACTTTTTTTTTTTGTTGCAACCTATTGGTACAAATCTGTTTCCCCTTAAAGTTACATATTTACCGGCTGTGACATAATGCAGCTATTGAATAAGAATACATCTGCGAGAATTAAAATGAACGACACTTTGAAAAACAAATGTGAGCTGCGGAGAGTACAGACAGCAAATGTATGTGAAGCTGTCATGAATGGGGACTTTGCAGCCCTACATTTAGGTTAATCTGCTCCTGACTGTAACTGAGCCTTGCAAAGGTGAAGTTAAAAGCAACAAACACAGCTGATGCCAATATATGCAACCAAGTACTAAGGCTATCCAGTATGTTTGGAGGAAGTTGTTTCACTGATATCAGCAGTTGCTGTGTAGTCCCTCCAGTTTGTGGATGAAGGTGATTGGTAAAATGAGAGTGCTTTGATCTAATATGAAAGTGACATTGTTTTAAGAAGCTGAATTATAATAACTGAAAACAATGTGAGCAGGAGGCAGAAATGAGCTGGTGGGGGAGGGGTTTGAGCAGCTGGAGGCAGGGTTAGGTTGGGGCCACTGCCTTCACCCTGCCTTTATTTGGCATCAGATTATGCAGACTGCTTTTACACAGTGCTAAAAAGAGGCAAATGGGCAAACTGGATGAAGGGGGAGGCCAACGGGTGAACAAAGGGCAGAAATTGGCTGGTGAGGGGAGTCAAGCAGCTGGAGGCAGGGTTATGAGAGGGGCTGAAGGGCACGGGTGAGGCGCTGCCAGAGGGGACAGAGGGCAATACCCTGGCACAGGCAGGGGCAGAGGTGGTAACAGTTATGCTGGTGACTGAGGCACCGATGTTTGCAAAAATAAGGTGTTGGGGCTTTTTTATTTCCCCTCTCACAGGAACAGTACATCTCAGTGAGCACAAGTTCTCCCAGGGCTGGGTTCTTAAAAGCACAGGCATTCCAATGTCTATATATGGCAGCGGAGCCATCCTTGGCAGTGCAGGGCCTAGGGCAATCCTCCCTACCTGCCCCAAGCTCCTCCTCTTCCCATCCCTGCTCTGCCCTCACCCCCATTCTTCCCCTGCTCCACCTAGGGTTGCCAGGTATCCAGTTTTGAACTGGACAATCCAGTATTTGAGCTTTCTGTTTGGGAAACAAATTGAGAAAATATAAATGTCCGGTATTTTCTAAATAAGATGTAATGTAGATTGTGATGTCATGTCAAGTGTGTCCGGTATTTTTGTTGAAACCATCTGGCAACCCTAGCTCCACCCCATCTTGCCTCTTCCTGCCCACTATCCTGAGCTATACAAGTCAGAGGATTCCCTGGGGGGCCTGGTGCAGGGCAGTAGCAGGAGTTGGGGCTCCTGTACTCACCATGGTAATGGGAGCCAGAGCAACCAGCAGCCTGCTCCACTCCACCTCATCCACCCATCTCCCAGCCTGCTGCACTTCACCGCTTTTGTAGTAAGTGGGGCAGGCCAGGGCTGGGGCTCTGTGCTTCTCGTCACCACAGTGAAGCAGAGCGTAGTGGGCTAGGAGAGGGCAGCAGAGGGGAGCAGGCTGCCGGGTAGTTCTGTCTCCAGCTGCTGTTGTCAGTGTGTGTGTGTGTGTGCTCTTCTGTGTCTGATGTAACCTACTTAGGTGCTGGAGGCTCTTGGCATTTTGTTAGGTACAGGAGCTAAACTAGGTCTCTTGCACTTTGCAGAGGTTGTGGTTGTGGGTACATATACCCACTCAGAAACAATGAATCCCTTATCATAAAATCCCTTTATGTATTTGACTACATAAAATCTCATAGCTGGGATTCCTTGATTCTCTTAATTACTCTTAGCACTTCATCATTTATTTATTTAATGTATATTTTAATAACAAATACTCATTGAATATATGTGTAAGTACGTACTTGCTAGTAGGTTCAGCAAAGACACCTGTGTTTCTAGTATTGCACTCGCTATGTTTCTGTGATGTCTAATTTGGAATTTTTAATTCTGACTTTCTTCTTTTTAGAGCACAAATGTATTCCTTTGGATCATGTGACTTCCAGTGTGACTGGTTTTCTGGCCTGGTCACTGTAGCCCTGGGCTCCAGCAAGTCTAACACTGGCCCTGTTTGGCAGACCCCCAAAACCTACTTGTGGCCTCCCTGGGCCCTCAGGCCCCTGGTTGAGAAGCACTTCCCTAAAATACATTCAGTGCTGACAGATTCCTAGAACTCTTATCACCTTTTGGAACCATAAACTGTAACCTGTGTGGTATGTTTTGCCTGCTGTAACCTGTAAATAACTCTTATTGCTTTTTCTGAGTTAATAAACCTTCAGTTCGTTTATTACAGGATTGGCTATAAGCATTGTCTTTGATGTGAGATTGGCGGTACAAATTGACCTGGGGTAAGTGACTCTTGGGACTCAGAGCAAATATTTTGAGCCTGAATATTTTGTGATCTTTGGTATGAGTGATCATTTATCACTAAGGCCAGCTTGCCTGAGTCGCAAGATAGACTGGAATGCTCACGGGGACTATCTGTGACTCTGTGGTAAGACTGTTATATTACATCAGGAGTTCACATTTGTTACTGGGTTGGTGAAATCTAATTACAGAACATACAACCAGTTTGGGATGACTGCCCTGCCCTGCCCTGTCAAAACATTCTGCCCTGAGGTTGGCATTCATAGTCGTGAACCACGTCAGACAGCGTGACACCCCCTCATGCTGCAAATTGAAAGGGGTTCAGATTTGAGGTTTTGGGTTCTGAATATTCTAAGTAGCACAAATATTAGTCATTGCACACAGAGCTTAGAATCTTGAAAATGATCCCTAAATATTTTGATTTAAGTGGCATCTTATTTCCAGCAGAGGTCTTATTTACTATTTTTAAGAGACTATGGGGATGTTCAAAAACATTGCCACGGCCTGCACAGCATGTGCAGTTGTTAAAATAGCTTATTGTTTTCATTTGCTCTTAAAATCTAGTAGCAGGCTCCTACCTAGTGAGGAGCATGTATTATTGCTGGAGTTAGAAACTGTTATTTCAGGAGGTGAAACATCCCTTGAAAACTGTCATCTTGGTGTGTTTTATTGAAGCATTTTTTAAAAGAAATATTTCAATAATTCATTCATTTGAAAGATGAGATACATGTCCTGAATGTTTTCTCTAGTTATTTGAAGTTGAATTAATGCTAGTTAAATGGACAGTCTTGTCTGCTTGAGGATTAATCTTGAATTCAAGGCATTAGTGTCTTGGTATATGAGCAGCCCAGTAGCTGCTCTTAACTACAAGTGAGGTCTCATCTTTTATTTATGAAAGTTTACCTGACATTATTCAAATGCCTGGCCCTTTCAAAATCATTAAGAGAAGGATGCTTTTGATGCCTGAATGCTTGACTTTAAATAGTCGATCCTTCCTCGTGCTGTGTGGGAAAGCTGTTTTGATGTGTGTGCACAAGCTTTGCTTCATGTTAGCTCAAGGTATCTGTGGCATAATTAGGCTTGGTTTTCTGGTTCAGTAAAAACTGTTGGTGGAAATATTAAAAAAAAATCAAACAAAGAGCCCCACCAAACTTTCTGATCAAACAGAGATTCATGGCAGTGACTTGAAGCCGTGTGTGTGTGTAGTGCAGACCATTGCCTGTCTGTTCTCTAGGGTTTCGGAAAAGGCTGCAGGTAAAGGTCATTTGAGAACCTTTTTGCCTTTTCTTATTTATGAATGTCTCATGATCTTTTTTAAAAAAAGGTATCTAGATCTTCCTCTATAGTTTTAAAATTAACTAGAAGGGCAGTGATTAAATCATTCTACGGCGTGACAATTTAGTAGGCTATCTCTAGGCCCCACGGGAACTCTCAGGTAGTATAAATCAGCGTAGTGCCATTGACTTCAGTGAAGCTATATTGAATTACATCAGCTGTGGATCTAGCTTCTAAATTTTAGTCTCTTCTGTAGTTCTCACTGGAATAAAAAGAGGAGAAGCCAGTGTGTGATAGGCTGTGCACCCCAGACAGGGCCTGGGAGGCCAGTTGGGTGCTTGGCTAAACCTAGTGGGAGAGCCAGACTTCACTGAACAAGAACCTTAGCTGGGTGGGGGTGAGGTGGGGTTGGATTACAAAGTCAGGAAGTTTGCATCCGAAAGAGTCTTCGGCGAGAAACTCTGCAGTCATTCTCTAGGAGCAGAGAGGCAGAAGAAAAGAAAATAAGCCTGGGAAGAATAAGCTTTTTAGCCAGGGAAGAAGGACCAACTCCAGAGGAGCTGCGGGAAAGAAAGTTTGCACAGGCTAGGTAGGAAGAAGTGCATGGAAACAGCAGCAAGGGTAGGACTGTGCAGACCTTGCTTGGATGCTTGTTTATAGGGTCCCTGGGCTGGAATCCAGTGGAGAGGGAGAGTCTAGGTTCCCCTACCAGCCATTGTGAAATGTTGCAGGAGCATTGGAGATGCCAGACAGATGGCTGGTCTAGAGAGACTTGGTTACCTGGGCCAGAGAAGTATATGCTGACTTGGTGAGAGGGCCCAATAACAAAGAGGGAGCACCCTGATATGAGGAGAGAGAGAGGGGTCATAGCTCGAGTAACAAATGGAAGAACATGCCTGTGCTAGACCAGGTGATGGTGAATCTGCAGAGCAGCTACAAAGAGGCATTATGTGCTGTGAATGAACCCCTTTCAATAGCGTTGGAAGAAAGGATGAAAGAAGAGAGGCGGAACAGGGGAACAAGAAACATTCACAACAGACCCAGATAACATTCTACATTCTTCCCCTGCATTCTTCTCTTGGCTTTTGTCTTCTTTTTACATCTTCACCATTCTCTTTCTCTAACATTTGTATTGTAATTCTGTAGAAAGACTCAGTTAGTTCAATCATAGATTCCCTCCTTCTGCCATTCTGTGGATTTGTTTATTTAATCTTTTTTCCTCCTTTCTTTTTGTATTTGTTTTTCAGTATCTTCAGGGTCAGCATAAATAAACCAGCACAGCACTTTACATATGGAAGGGCTGGCAGCTGAAAGGAAACTAATATCCTGGTCAGTTTCCTGCTGCAGCTACTTACAGAAGGAAATTGACTGGAATTAGTTAATGGCCTTCTTCACTAATCTCTCTGCTCACTGCACCAGCTGCAGGCAAGAAGTGGCCCAGATTGCCCAATCCAATCACTTTCCTTTTGCAGAAGGCTCCCTTAGACTAAGTCTTAAGAGATGCAGAACACTTTCATATCACCTAGGTATAGGGAATTGTGGCTTTCAGTTCCTTGAGGATCAGGTCCACAAAGCCTCACTTTCCCAGGATCTGATCCAAAGCCTACTGAAGTTAATAGGAGCCTTTTAGTTAACTTCAGTAGGCTTTGGATCAGACCGCTGAAATACCAAATTGGCTAGACTGCTTTCATGTCTGCTAATCAAGATGCATCTACAGTGATAGTGAAGCATAGTGGATGTCCGCCATAGTGCACTAAACCCGGCATATACAAAAAATATCAAAGGAAATCCCTAACTTGCAGTCTTCAGAATAGGGAAGTAAGTGACCAGTTAACCACCTTAGAAGCCTAGGCATACTCGACTAGTCGCTTCCCTCCCGCTGCCTCTGTATCAGAGGCACCAAAGGGTGGGGGAAGCAGAAGCTGGTGCTGAGGAGTGCTGACTTAAAAGCTGGTTCCCCCCAACACCATCTCCGCGGGGGGACAGGGGAGGCAGAGGTGGGCGGCTCTTGTACATTTCAAAGGCAGAGGCACAGCGGGATAGCGAGCGCCCCCCTTATTGATTAATCGAGTAGTCAATGGAAATTCCATTGACTACTCGATTAACTGATTAATCAAAATTTAACATCCCTACTTCAGAAGACTGATCTTGATGGGAAATCTGGGATATTTTATTGATTAAACTCAGTATGGCAACTTCCTTCTTTTTTTGGTATTTATTGTAATAGTATATGCAAACTCCGTTTAGTAAGTATCTTTATTAAGGAGACTGAAGCAATATTTTAATAAGTAGCATCATTATAGTCAATGTGGGAGTATTCTAATTTTTTTCCTCCCCTCCTTCACTTTTTGGATTAAGAACCAAGAATGCATCAAATCATATCTGACTGAAACAAAATTCTTGCATTTAAATTCTGTAGAACTTAGATAATGGCTTAAACAGTCAAGTTAAAGAGGTTAAAGAATAAGGGTATGTCTACACTAGCCCCCTAGATCGATCTAGGGAGGCTAATGAGGACGACTGAAATTGCAAATGAACCACGGGATTTAAATATCCTGCGCTTGATTTGCATGTTCCCGGCCGGTCACCATTTTAGAAATTGACTAGCCTGAAGTAACTGTCCGCGTCTACACGCGGCAGTGAAACGGGATTCTGAAATAAAGCTCTAACTCAAATTAGCTGGTAAACCTCATTGCAGGAGGAATACCAGCTAATTCGAGTTAGGGCTTTATCTCAGAATCTTGTTTCACTGCCACGTGTAGATGCGGGCAGTTTCTTCGAGCTAGTCAGTTTCTAAAAATGGTGACCGGCTGGGAAAATGCAAATCAAGCGTGGGATATTTAAATCCCGTGCTTCATTTGTAATTTTGGTCGCCCTCATTAGCCTCCCTAGATCGATCTGGGGGCTAGTGTAGACGTACCCTAAGAGAGTTCTGAAAAAGAACTCTGTATAATTTCAAAAGTTTGTCTTTCACTATCAGAAGTTGGCCCCGTAAAAGATAGTAACTCATTTACCTTGTATCTCAAGTTAGAGGACACCACTAATAGATTAACTGGGTCTCTCTTCCCTTATCTCTTGATTTAGAACTGTCAAGTGAGGGGTTTGATATTGTCTTGTTTAGCCTGACTATTTAAATGGTTGAACTCTTTGGAAGGGAGCATCATTCTTATTTTGATATGCCTTTTTTATCTTCATTGTATCAGAACACACATTACCTAGAGCTTTTATGGTGCAGTAGCTTTGGAAATAAATTGTCATATATGTGTCCTAAATTCATTCTAGCGTTGATCCCAGGGGTGCCGTTAGTCCCAGTTTTCATGGTGGAGTCAAAATGTTGCCGTGCAACATCACTGGGGCTAACAGAAGGTGGTTGTCTGGCAATGTTTTGTCACAACATAGTGACATTTTCTTGTTGATACGGAAGTATACTGTCAGCCTGTCATGATGCAAATGCCACCATATTGTGATATGACAAATTTATCCCTAAAGACAGGCTTTTAAAAAAGGAAAACCCTACCTGATCTGGGAAAAAAAAAGGATTTGTTTGGATTATTCCTAAATATGAGGTAAACAACATCAATCAGAAGTCCAGAAAGCAAAAGTTTACACTAATTTGTTATTACTTTTAATTTCTTAGAGGGCCTTTGTTATATGTTGACGTCATGGTGCCAAATCAGGATGAGGTGGATAGGGATTTCTAGAACAAACAGAAATATGCAGAACAATAAGACTTAGTAGTAAGGTAGGACTTTAACTGCCCAGATGTCTGTTGTAAAAGTCATATGGCAGAACATGTATATGTCGACTAGATTCTTAGAATATACTGTTATTGTTTCAGAAATAATTGGGGGAAAGATCATTTTAGACTTGATTCTGACTAATGGGGGAATTGGTTACAAATCTGAATATTGAAGGCAATTTGGCTGAAAGTGATCATGAAATGATAGAGTTCATGATAGTAAGGAAAGGAAGGAATGAGAGCAGTAACAAGGACAATGGACTTCAAAAGAGGAGACGTTAACAAACTTAGAAAATTAGTAATGAAGGTGTTATGGAGAGAAAACATAAAGGTAAAAGGAGATCGGAAGAAACGACAGTTTCTCAAAGAGACAATATTTAAGACAGCAAATTATCCAGATACAAGGGAGAAATAAAGTTAAAAAAAACCCAATGAATGGTCTTGCAGCTCCTTATAGACTAATAAAAAATGTACATGGCATCATGAGCTTTCATGGGCACAACCTACTACTTCAGATGAATGGAGCAAGGGTCCAGAGGTACAAATAAATAGCAGAAAAAAAGGGGAGACGGGGAAGGAAAGGGAAAGAAAAAAAAAGTCAATTAAAGTGTTCATGCTAAATAATGCTAAGAGAGTGGCTGTAAGTGCCTGATACTTAGTTTTTTATGTCTTTGGGTGTTGAATATCATGGCCCATCCAGTTCATGTCTTTGTTCAATTCTTGGTTAAATGAGTCAAATTTGCATAGTGAGGCAAGTTCTGCAGTTTTTCTCTCTAGCTGGTTTCTGAAATTGCTTTGTAAGAGGATAGTCACTTTTAGATCCTTTAATGAGTGGCAGGCAAGTTAAAATGTTCCCCAACAGGTTTCAGTGTGTGACCATTTTGAATATCTGATTTGTATTCAATCCTTTGGAGGAATAGTAAGAGGCCAGTATGGCTCCATCAAAGCTCTTTTTAATGACTTGAAAATCAAAAAGAATCCTGCAAAAAGTGGAAACATGGACTAATTGCTAAGGAGGAGTACATAAGAATAGCAGAAGCATATAGAGACTAAATGAGAGAGGCTACGGCACAAAATGCATTACACCTAGCAAAGGGCATAACCAACCATAAGAATAGTTCCTAGACTAGAAGAACGTTAGGAGCTACAGAAAGAAGAAGGAAATTGTAAGTTCTTTACTTACTAGAGGAGAAGAACTTGTAACACATGCCATCAACAAGGCTAAGGTGTTTAGAGCATATTCGCTTCAGCCTTCTCTAAAAAGTAAATTGGATCCAAATACTTAAAACATTTAATATTAACAAGGAAGAAGGAACATATTTCAAAACAGGGAAAGAAGGTCATTTAATTAGGTTGGATGTATTCAAGTTGGCAGGGCTTGATGAAATTAATCCTTGGGTTACTTAAGGAAGTAACCCAAGCTGAACCAGTCCTGGAACTGTTAACAATTATCTCTTAAAATTCATGGAGGTTAGGTGAGGTGCCACTAGAACTGGAGAAGGGCAAACATAGTTCCTCCCTTTATAAAGGGGAACTAGGATGACCTGGGGAATTATAAACCAGCCAGCCTAACTTTGATATGTAGAAAGATATTGGAATAAACTAGCTACTGAAGAATGCACAAACTGAATGTGTTTAATTGGAGCATTCTTCAGCTTTGACACATACAAATTATGAATCAGTCCATGGGCAACTTTACAACTCTTACTTAGTTGTCTTTATTCATGTGAAGTCTTTGTAAGCATTGCAGGATCAGGAACTAATATAGGATCTTCATATTTAAACATTAGAATCCATATATATTTTAGAAAGTGTGTGTGTCTTTCTATCTGTGAGTGTGTTCAAGAACTCATAAAAGGTAAGAGTTAGGACCACCAGATTTGGTATGCAACTTCCTCTTAGCTTGCTTTAAGTTACGATAAAAATTTGGTTGTGCCAGGACTATGGGACGTGCCTGGAATCAGATTGTTTCTCATAAAATGGAAAGGAAGGGTGTGGATAGCAGGGACAGATACACTCCTGAATGACCACAGGGGGGCAGCAAATGCCCCAGCCCTGGGGAGTAGCCACTGGGTGGGCAGCACATCCCCCACCATCCTGGCCAGCTCTGGGGAGCAGCCACTGGATATGCCCCATTGTCCCAGGCTGGCCCTCACTGTCCTGGACCAACCACAGGGAGCAGCTGCTGACTGCCAGCATGGCCCCCACCATCCTGGGCTGGCCCTGGGAGCAGCACCTGGCCAACCAGCCCAGCTCCTGCTGTTCCAGGCTGGCAATGGGGAGCAGCTGCTGGCTGGCCAGCACAGCCCCCTCCCTCATACTGCAATTCTGACTCCCATGCTTCCCAACCCCCTGCCCTGCTTCCTGCACTCCCACCCCTGCCTTGAGCTCGGCCCTGAGCCCCTCCTCATCCCCCAACCTGACTTCTGTAACCCCCACGTTTATCCACCTTCCCTGAGCACCCCACAACCAAGTACCTGTCCTGTGTGCTGCTTCCTCCACATCAGCAGCCCCCTGCCCTGAAAGACCCGAGGAACTCCGAGTAAATCTTCTAGTCATAAAGTAATTTGGAACAATTTTGAACTTGCAGATGTTTAAATGCTATAGGAAGGGAGACATAGAAGACAATAGCTTCGTTTTGAATTATACTTTGTTCAAGACTAATTAGAGGCAATTCCAAAACATACCAGCCAGTATTTCTTATGCTCCAGCTTCAGAGCATATTCAACTGGGATAGCTTTATTCAGTTAACTAAACATCCCGAGCCTAAAGCAATATCCAAACATATCCACACAGTGGGCCTGAGCCTTTAAGATGCCGGTTCTTGAGAGTTGCTTTAGGATACGGAAGTTGAGGATGTATGGCACCTTTCAGAAGGCACTCAGGGTGTGTCTAAACTACACTCCTCTGCTGACAGAGAGATGTAGAGTGGGCACTTTGAAAGTGCAAGTGAGCCTGGGATTTAAATATCTCGGGCTTAATTTGCATACTCACGTTCGGACATGCGCTCTTTCAAAAGTGAAAGTAAAGTCTAGCCGCGGCTCTGCTCGGAGTACAGGATCTGCCGAAAAAGCTCCCCACTATTGGCAGAGCCACAGCTAGACTTTACCTTCACTTTTGAAAGGGCGCGTGATTGGCACAGCGCCCGAAAGTGAGTATCCAAATTAAATATTCTATAATATTTAAATCCAGGGCTCATTTGCACTTTCAAAGTGCCTAATCTACATTCCTCTGTCGGCAGAGGAGTGTAGTTTAGACATACCCTGAATGCCTTGCAGAATTAAACACAGTGTCTTTAAAATATAAGAGAATGTTGAAAAGGGAACCTAATCTAACCAGCACTGCCCTAAAGGCATTTTGATGGAGAGTTTTCCTATCAGAAAGTTGTGAAACTATGTGTTTGCTCTCCAAGCTGAAATGTCTCTGATTTTCATGCACAAATCTGATCTTTGGCGTTGCTCAAGTTTTAGGTGGTTTGTCTGTGTAGGCTGGTCCTGTCTACAGATGGTCTGGTCAGTGATTCTTTTTTAATAACTTTTTGAAATTTGTAGAGAGAAGGAAACAATCCTTTATTACTTAAGCTTTGTGTTATAGTGATAAGTTTTAACCTTTGATTAGAGATCCCTTTATGAAATGATTTTATTGGATTTTAAAAGTGGCCTTGAAAATTGCAGCTGCAGTTTTCCAGGTCTTGGTTTTCTCACCTTTAAAGTGTTTGAATGCACAAAATCTCAGATTTCTGCGTGCAAATTGAAGTTACATGTAAAAATCAGCTGGTTCAACACTTACCAGATTGTAAGAAAAAGTCTGAGGTGCTGAATAGATAAAAATGGAGACATGAAAAAGTGCATGTGCAATTTTAGAATCTAGTGTATTTCTTTTAATAACATTTCTCACTTTAATGCTAAGATTCTTCCAGCTCATGTAAACATCTTTCGGGATGTTTTTAAATTATGCACATCTACAAATAAAAACTCCATATGAAAGTTTACAATGAAGGTGGTAAGTAGGGACACTCAAGAATAAGAGGTCCCTGAATCACCCTGAGACAAGGGAGAGAAGCCAGGACATGTCAGTCCAAGGGTGTTCTAAGTACCCTCTTCCTCAGGTTTTACTTTTAGAGAGCTTTTAGAGAGCTGAGCGTTTGTGCTTTCACACTCACTGTTTCTATCGGCGTTGAGTTGGTGTTGCATGCACAGCCATGCATCTCAATTTTCCCAAGTAGAAGTGGGTGAAGGGGCAAGTTCATAATTCTTCTGTGTTCTGGGGAGACTAGATCAGGTGCTGGAAACAGAGATAAACCAACTTCACTCAACTTGAACGTCTGGTTAGGGTGTTTGGATGCTTATCTGAACCTGTTTGGTCTGGAAATCTTCTGAAATCAGCCTCTCTTCTGGGATTTGCAATCCTACAAGCTCAGCCCCTCCTCCCTCCAGACTGAGCAATATAATGAGATTAAAATGTAGTAGATTCTGGGCCCATGTAGGGAAAGAGTGATGGTGGCTTATGCCTTTTCTATTCAGGTAATGTCACACTATCATTATTCCTGAATTATCAAAAAAGGATTGTCTAATGGCTAAGGCACTAGCTTGGGTGGTGGGAGAACCATGTTCAATTTCCTATTGTAGGACAGAATCCCTTTGTGACATTGGGTGAGTTACTTAATCTGTGCCTCAGTTCCCCATCTGCACAATGCTTCCCTCTAATCCCTTATCTGACAGACGTGTGATAAGGGTACCTTAAAAATTACAGATGTGCTTAGGTATTGTGATAATTAGAGACCTTTAGATTTACAGTTCATTTTGGTCAATTTCACAGTCATAGGGCTTTAATAATTGTAAATTTCACGATTTCTGAAATTTCATGGTGTTGTAATTGTATTGTTCCTGACCCAAAAAAGTAACAGTGGCCACATCACAAGTTTATTGGGTGTGTGTGTGTGTGTGTTGTGGGGGTACTAGTCTTACTTATGTGCTGCTGCTGGCAGTGTGCTGCCTGCAGACCTGGACAACTGGAGAGTGGCAGTTTCGGGTCAGGGACCCAGCTCTGAAAGCAGGGCTGCTACAAGCAGCAGCACAGAAGTGAGGATGCGCATGGTATTGCTTACATCTACACTGCTGTTCGCAGAGCTGGGCCCTCAGTCAAGTATCTGCCATTCTCCGGTAGCCCAGCTCTGAAAACAGTGCAGAAGTGAACACTGCAACACAACTAAAATAAACTTATCACCCCCCTGCAACTTCCTTTTGGGCCAGGGGCTCCCAATCTGAGAAATGCTGGTTTCTCCTTTAAAATCAGTATAGTTCAGGGTAAAAACACTCTTAAGACCAGATTTCTCAGTCTGTGACCTGTTTTTTATGGCTGTGAATTTGGTAAGGCCTTAGTGATAATGAGGGTATTATAAGGTAGCTCAAGTGAATGAAAGGGACAAGTTGCAGGTTAAATAGTTAACTCATATTTCTGATGTTCAACCAGTATAATTTCTTACACTGCGCTGCCATGTGACTTATAGTCCTACAATATATTACTTGTTACCATGCCAGGAATAGGGTCTTAAGAATGATCATCTTTCTTCTATGTTCTTTCTGTGAAATATATATATTTCTTACTATGTCAACTTTCACTTTGCTATGCTGAACAAAATTGGTGCAGTGTTCTTTTGGATGGCATAGTGTTTAGAAAGCCACTTAACTTTCCTTAAACATTTATTTTAATACATTTTTATTACTGTATCTTCTCTGCTTTAATTTGGTAAGAAACTTGCAAGTTTATGTGAAGAATCACCATGCGCATAGCTGTTAGAGATGCATTCAGCATTATTTCTCCAAAAACAATCTGGATGGTCTGTGATCTGAATCTGAAGGGCCATAAAATATATACGGCACTATATTAAATTTTACAATGCTCATTATATCACTTCTATACCTGTTGGGTAGGAAATCACTGAGGCGGATGTGGAGTAGTGCTGTTTGAACAGCAGAGTATTAGAAATGCTTTTACAGGGGCTCTTTTAGTTATGAATTTCACTGCAGGGTTCCACAAAGAAAATAATTGGTATTTAAGATGTTTGCTAAGTAACAAAACCATTTTTTCACAGTGGAAGAATTACAAAGCAGTGAAGTAGTGTAATTTTTTTTCTTTGGGCTCAGAAACCTACCGTGTAAAGTTTTAGTCCTATAATGAGATGTCTCTGGACCAGAGAAATGAGCACAAGGCTATGAGTTAGAAGGCTTGAGTTTTATTCCGGGAACTGTCATTGTGACCTCAGGCAATACTCTCTTGGGTGCTGCACCCATTGAATTTGATGAAAAATTCCAGTTGACTTTGATGGGAGCAGAATTGAGATTAGGCACGCTCTTGGTGCCTCAGTTTCTCTGTGTCTGAAATGAGGATGTGAATTTAACTATGCCCTTATATTAATTTTTAGAGGGACCATTATTAAAATGTTTAGACTGCAAATTTGATTTACCTTAAATGTACCTACTTCATAATCTGTTAAACTGTTTCCTTTGGAGGCCTAGAATCTACACATCTGCTATACAGAAGGTAGACTGCTCTATTAAGTAGGCTTTAAACAGGTAAATAGCTAGATGGTTTAATGTTGAATACTCTACTGTTTATAATTATAGACATAATAAATCTCTGTATTTATCTTGCACCTAGATATACTTGAATGGAATTTTAATTTATGATCTGTAGAGAATTCATTTTAATGGGCTTTGCATTAACATTGCTAATGATCATAATGCATTATGGACTACCCTATTTTAAGATTTATTGGAAAATAATGAATATTTCACCATCTGCTCCTGGCTACGCATAAGAAATTAATGTAAATATTTTAGGTTTGGGGTACAGCATCATACCTTTTACTTCCATTATCAGTGCTTTGATTGCTTACTTTTGACAGTAATGTACAGAAAAGGGGTATTATCCTCGACTGAATCAACATATAAATTGCCTGTTGCAAAAAAGCTACTTAAAGTGTCCTATAAAAACATGATACAAAGCTGTGTAAAGGCTAGTAGTTTTTTGTTAGGCAGCTTAACTATGGAGCCAGACAATGTCAATGAATTGGGCACATGACAAACCCAATATCACACAAGCCCGCCACCTGCTAACAAGAGGAGTCTAGTCTCAACTAGCACAAAAATAGGGCAGGATGGTGATAGCAGACACTGTTTCAGACAAAAGGAGATGTAAAATTGGCTTGGAATCAATCTCTGAAATGAATGGAACTTGCAGAATGTTAGTCAGCCGAAAAGGAAACCTGGCAGACTACCTCTAGGACGGACGGATGTGGCCCAGTTCCTTTGGCTGAGATGATCTTGCCCCCAGCCCATTCTTGATTGTACCTAGGAAGCTGCTTTGGTCAGTTCTAGTTACTGGGCAAGGTAATAGGCTTAGAGGTGACTGAGTGCTTAGATCCTAACCAAAGAAGGACTTTGTCTAACACTAAGGCTCTGGACTGAATAGCAGTATTGACTGTTTCTCTAGTTCTCTTTGCATTGCTTCAAGCAAGGCTCTGCTCTAGTCACAGCCTTCAAATCCGTTTAAAAGAAGCCCAATTAGGAGCACTTTCTGGTGGTATAGCTTGGATGTGACATAGATACATGTGTAGCATTCTCTTGATGTGTGTGGAATTGTATTCGACAATCCATCATCTGATGCTATGAGAATGGAACCCAGCAGGTGCTTGGTGGGAATATTACAGAACAGGAATGAGAGAACAGAAACATAAAGAAGTCTCTTGGGTGTCCCCAAACCTTTTAACAGTCTTTGCTTTCTTGCATAAGCCAACTTACACTAAACTCTTACAGCCGCGTTGGCCAAACTGGTGTGCACGTTAATCCCTTCCCCAGCAGTGCCAGGCAGTGTGCTGCTAGGGAGGATTCAACCTTTGAAGGTACACAAGTGTTAACTGACGTGAGCGATTACTACTTTTTCATGCACAGATTTTTGTGAGCTTAATTTAGACACCCAGTCTTGAAAATCTGGTCCCAAAATAACTCTGCAGCACTCCTGCTATTTACACTCTTTTGTCTCTTGTGCTTTTGTGTGTGCGCATGCTGTCTTATCTGACTCCTAAACGTGTTACCCTATTGCATAGGTGGCGGAGAGCAGATGTTACAAGAGGCTTTTCACCATTAAATGTGAATTTGCTGCTTATATTGTGTTCTGACCTATCTCTAACTTACTAATGCATTGCTACTTGCATCATCCCTTGGACACTGGGGATGTTACCAGTTTTCCACTGGTCTGGATATTCTTTCACCTCTGATTTATAGACTCTTTGCTCCAACCTCCTCCCTCCCAATCCCTTACATCACCTTCACTGGCAGCTTTGTTCTCCCTGCTCCTCCATAATTAATCCCCTCTTCTTTTCCTCTTGCAGCTTTCCTACCTTCCTGTCACTTCTTTTCCTTTTCCTATTAACTAATCTCCTTCCTTCCCTCTCCGCCCAAAATGTGGTCCATAACATGTTTACTATATGTGAATGTGTAAACATGTCTATATAGGAATCAGCTGGTCCATAGCTTAATTGAAATCAGTGGAGGGTCTGATCCTATGTATACACTCTAATACAGAGTGTTGATGTGTGTAAATATTTGAATCATCCCTTCATCTTCTTCCTTTCCAGCCCTCTGAAAAAGCATGGAAATAATGTTTTTAAACGTGTATCCCTTGCTTTCCTCTTTGCCTATGAGTAGTGTAAGCCTTTGGAGCACTGACACTTCCTTATTGTGTGTTCATATATCACCTGTGATCTTGGTAGGCATGTCTAGGTGTTACTGCAATACAAATAATAATAGAAAACAAGTATTAGTGCTCTGTGTATGGCAGAAGCAGGTATCTCACTGTTACTGTAAAGCTTTTAATTGGCCCAAGCTCTTTCCAATCAGTTCTATGGAATTTATTGAGTGGAATAAATTGTTTCAGGATCTTGAAGCGCGACAGTGACAATGCAGTGCAATAATGCTCACAAATATACATTCCCTCTCTGTTCAACTTCCTAGGGAAAGATAAAATGGAGCTATTATCATGCACAAGCTCTGTAAGATAAATTAAAGCCATGTGTCTAGCCAGTGGTAGGATTTCCTACAGGATCATTCAGACAGTGGAAGGGAGAAATAAAATAGCTCTTGGCATAAAGACTGGAATAGGGTTTTCAGACAAACAGAAATCTAAAGGTTTCTGAATTCAAGACTAGTAAGGAAGAGCGAGGGGGCTAATATAGAAATATTGAGGCAGCCAACATAAGTGGTACAGGTGATGAGAAGAACCTTTAAAGAATAGCCAGCACTGTAACAGAAGCCATATGAAAACTCATACATCTGGGGGTGCTGTGATAATACTATCACATGCTATTTAATTGCACCTGGCACAGTCTGTAGGGAAGTGTTTCACAGCTAATTACATATTCTACAAGTAGCATGAATTGTGTATATTACTGGAGGCTTCCCTATAGATAATTGATGGCTGTAATGGCCAGAATGATTGAGCACAGGACAAGTGAAATGTAAAGAAATAGGATGTTATTAATATTGCTTACATAGTGCCATAAGTATGATGTTTATAAACCTACAGTAAGACGTGTTCCCACCACTGTGGGACCTGTAGAGTGAAGAGACCTTTAAAGGATGTTGTGCAGAGTTGGCATGGGTTGAGTCACAGGTGATCTGTGCTATGAAAAGAGAATGGGCTTTAACAAGAGATATGAAGAAGAGGGAGAAAGCTTGTCATGCGGGAAGAGAGAGGACCTAACTGTTTTGTAGGGCCTTAAGAAACTACTCATGGAGTGTTTAGGAATATGCACATTGAACATTAAACACCTCTGAAGTTGACAGTGCTGCTGCTTGGAGTCATTCTTGATGATATGCATTGACTTCATGAGTCAAAATGCTTTATTAGTGAAGGAATGAGAGCAAGTTATTTTGAGCTCATGTAGGCACAGGACAAGAAAGGGCCTCGGAAAAATGGTTTAAGAGACCTCTAGGGACAGAGAGCAGGGAGACTCTCAGATGATCAGCTATCTTGGAAAACTGATCTGCCATCCGGTGTGAGGACAAAGAAAGAAAGATGGAGGTGTGTTCAGAGAGATGAAAAGTGGTAAGTCTAGTGGGGAAGGATGGTCTTGCAATTAAGGCTATAATGCTCTGTCATAGCATTATGGACAAATCATTTAGAATCACAGGGATGGAAGAGACCTCAGGAGGTCACTGAGTGCAACTCCCTGCTAAAGGTAGCACCAATCACAACTAAATCATCACAGCCAAGGCTTTGTCAAGTTGGGACTTAAAAACCTCTAGGGATGGAGATTCCACCACCTCCCTGGGTAACCCATTCCAGTGCTTCACCACCCGCCTAGTGAAATAGTTTTTCCTAATATTCAACCTAGACCTCCCCCACTGCAACTTGAAACCATTGCTCCTTGTTCTGTCATTTGTCACCTCTGAGAATAATCTCTTTCCATCTTCTTTGGAACCCCACCTTCAGATAGTTGAAGGCTGCTATCAAATCCCACCCCAATCTTTTCTTCTGCAGACTAAATAAGCCCA
Organism: Pelodiscus sinensis; assembly: GCF_049634645.1. Lineage (NCBI taxonomy): Eukaryota > Metazoa > Chordata > Testudines > Trionychidae > Pelodiscus > Pelodiscus sinensis. Next base: position 112,997,880 of record NC_134715.1, read on the forward strand.
GATCCCTCAGCCTCTCCTCACAAGTCATGTGCTTCAGCCCCCTAGTCATTTTTATTGCCCTCTGCTGGACTGTCTCCATTGCATCCACATCCTTTCTATATGTAATGGGTGCTCCAGAATTGAACACAGTCTCTCTCCTCATTTTCCCATCTCTAAAACAGGAATACATTTTTTCTCCCCATCTTGGTTTGCCTGTTTAGATGGTAAACTGTTCAATGCACTAGCTTTTTCTTACCACGTTTTTGCAGAAAATGTCAGACCAAGTGTATTGGCTTCAATTTTTTTTTATAATCTGTGCTGCAGCAACTCCACAAAACAGCTACAGTCTAGATAAAGAATTTTGTTTGACGTTCTCTCCCTGTATCTGGTATTTATCTGGCCTGCAACTAAGTCTTTGTTCTCTCTAAGGAGTGCTATACACACTGATACCACAATAGACACTATTGTTAAATAGTAATAATCCAGATCCGAACTTTGTGGCTCAGACCCATGTCTGACAGGAAGCATCCCATCTAGTATGGGGAAGGAGAATGGAACCCCACCCCCAAAACAAACCATGGTGGATAGATTTAATTGGTGAATGGGTACTGCCAAGGGGAGGACGCAGTTGTATTTTGCTGCCATATTCATCTTTAACACTCATATATGCAGCTACAAAAAAGAATGTGTCACACCTCAGTGCTAAATATTTGAGCCTCCATTTGGCAAGCTAGAGTAGTTACCGGGCATGCTAAAAACCTGTGTTTTAAAAATTACAGGCACTGGTACACAGGATATTTGTGCCTATAACTCCCAGGGGGACTGCATATGATCAGCTTTACTGGCTGCTGAGTAAGGAGATGGAATTACAGTCCCATCCTGCTGCCTTCTTTGGCACCTGCAATTATAAGTGACTGAGGTATGGAAGGCAAAAGAGAGGAGGAAGGCTCCTTATTTCATTCCTCTGCTTAATCACACAGGGAACAGTTACAGCAGGGTCTTAACTTAGTACTGTCTCTGGGGAACTGGTTCTGAATCAGTACAATAGGTAGAGGCTATGAGTGAGTATAAAGAACACTATGGCTGTGTTGCCATTAACAAAAGCATGTATTGCCTTTAACTCCTTAAACAACAGGTTTGTTGAAGAACAGGTTTGTTTGTTTTTTCTCAAGCCTGTAGATGACTTAGGGTTTGTACAGTAATTGAAGTGGCAGGTTGTTTCATCACACTTAAGTTTATTGATTCCATTAGTACATTGACCTCCTTTCTGCAAAACCTATAGTTTGAATCTCTGCTGCTTGGGATAGCTGAACAGAATATGCCTCTTCCTTCCCCTAACTGTGCAGAAACCAGATTTTTTTTATGGGGTGGGGAAGGAGAAATGAAGATGCTTTGAATACCCTTAGTTTAAGGATGTAGTTGCTTTGAAAATCTGTCAGGAGATTGTTCTGCTTGGTTTTTTTTGCTGATCATTGCTAGATGCTGAGTAGGCCAAGTCACCTTACCGTGGCAGCATCCATATTCCATTCTTTTCAGTAAGCAAAAAGGCAGAAAATCATAGAAATTCATATAAATAGGCGAGTAAGATGAGCTGGTAAAGGAATAATGTAAGGATGTTAAGTATCAGGTAACTGACACATCAAAGTCAATGCATCTTGCGTTGACTATTGGATTAGTCGATAGGGCACCTCTGCCTTTGAAGTATAGCAACAGCCTTAGGGCTGCTGCTACACTTCAAAAGTGAAAGTGCCACATGGAGCCCCAGGATCAGCTGGGGACTCCTGATGCTGGGCTCTCCGTGGCGTTTCAAAGCGGCAGTGCCACACAGAGCCTGGGGTCAGCAGGGGAGTCTCCAGCGCTCAGTCTTCACACAGCACTGCTCCTTTGAAATGCCATGTGCAGCCTGGGGGCACTCCAGGTGGCCCTGGGTTGCATGTGTCTTTCCAAAGCCCAAGGCTTCAAGCGGCACTATCTGATAGAAGCAGCAAGGGGGGGGGAAGCAACTAGTTGACTATCCTGTCGACTATCCAATAAACATTTGTTTATCGGATAGTCGACTAGTCCTTCACATCCCTAGAATAGTATCTGATTCTGGTTTGTGTACTGCACAGTAAAATGTTAGCTTACATGTTCGTTTGCTGGGAATAGTGCTATGAGCCATTCAGTTTATCTTTTCCTGAGTAACACATCATGTGCTCTCCCTCAGAGTTGTTTGTTCTTTTTGCTGATTTCTTTAATCTCTAATCAGTCATCCACACCAAAAGGACATATGTCTTATGTTTGGAAAATAGAGCAAAACAAAGTGAGGGGATTTATTCACTGACCCCCCCACCCAAATAACTGAAATGGGTTTGGGAGGGGATAATGGATATTTTGGCATTGACTTCTGTTCTGAGCTAATGCAGGAAAGCCTCAAAAGCAGTTGCAAGACATTCTGGCTGTTTTGTTGTATAATTCTGAGTCCCCTCTGGATGTAAAATTCTCTGATTTAGAACAGAGGAAGAAGAGGACCGATTGTATCAGACTAAGATTTAGGACCTCTTAGCAGTACTTAGCTACCTGTAGCAGAGATATTTAGTGAAGCCAGGTTATAGACATTGTATTTTTAACAGAAAGATTTGTTCTTAGATTGCCATAAAAGTGAAGTGACTTCTGTCAGGATTCCAAGACTAGTTTTTCATGGAAGATGGCCTAGGCATGTTGTTTCCATTAAAGTGACTCTGGACAAACCTAGTGGAAGAACTAGCAATCTGGAGCAGCAAGTTACCCTTTTAAAAAGGGTTTCTGAAAAGACTTGCTTCTTTCCCCTTACAAGGTAGAAACTTCCAGATACAGGGCTGGATCCAAAAAATTCATTGACGTTAATGGAAAGATTTGAACTAAGTGGGATTTGGATTAGGCCCCATAGTAGAAAAGCAGAAGAAAATGAGCTAGAAATGGTGTCTGCTGAGGGGGCTCTGAGTCTCCTTCCAGTGACTTCGCTGGAGTTATTCCTGATTTACACAAGTGTGTTGGGATGCCATGGTGACAGGGGCGGTATAAGAACCTGAATAGAACAGAATTAATTTCTTGAGTCTTCTATGTGGGAGCAAACATTATAAGGAAGGTCTCTTGTCACCCTTTTTGGTTGTGCGACTCTAAATTTGGGCCATCTATGCAAGACTATATTTAGTATTGTCCCTCCTATTTACGTTCAAGAATTTACAAGCTTTCTAGCAGTCAAGTAGAGGGCATTTCTTCTTATTGTCTTGACAGCCTAGGCAGTAACTGCTTGTTACGTTCACAAATGGGTGTACAGATTCTTGGCAAAAAGAGCAGGCCAGATGAATTCATACATGATTACAGGCCTAATTAAAGTATGTCCAAAGAGAGTCTATCCACCCACATAGAACCTTTTTTGGTCATCCACGTGAAATGAGTGTAGGTTGTTTTGTCTTCCATGTGAAACAAGGGGTGATACATTTTAGAACTGAACAATATATTTTTGTCTCATTTAAAAAAGAAATGGACTTGACCATCCTCTCTCCCCGCAAATCTAATATTTTTTCTCCCTGTAAAAACTGTTATAGTGAGGAGGGATTTCTGGTGATTTGTATCAAGCAAATACTTGCCATCTGACAAGAGTGAAACTTGGAGTTGCCAGGAAACAGGAAGGCAAATGTGATATTAATTAGAGGAGAGGATCAGTATTTGCTTTTGCCATCTAATTTCCTTCTACTGTCTTTACATCACTACATAAAGGAAGCACAGCTAGAGATGTAGACTCCAGATGATTATGTTGTCTCAGGTGAAACCATTCTGCGAGGTAGAGTTGCCAGCAACAAAGGCAGAGACAATATCCAAGGATCCTTGTTAGCTGTACAATACAGAACTGACTTGTGCCTATATCCAGTAATCTGGTAAAACTGAACACCACTCAAACACTGAGTTTGTGTTTAGCAGAGACAACTTTTAATAAAAAAGGGAAGGGAACCTAGCATTGATTTGGGAAAATGCTACAGCCATAATTCGAACTCATCTGATGATAAGAAAAGCGTACATTGCTACTGTATTTGTGTACTAGAAGATTTATCCGGTGTTGTGCCGGTCCTTTACTCAAATAAGTTTTTTTTTCATTTCAAGCATTGTTCTGGGGTGGGGTAGGGGATGAGGGTTCAGTATGTAGGCTGCCTTGGAGAGAAAGGACAACACCAGCCCCCTCTCACTGCAGCAGTTTGGAGCCCGGCAAGAAGCGCCTGTCCATAACCTCTGCTGTTCCAGCGGGCACAGCCAGGGAAGGCATGAATGTTCCCCGGCTTGGGGACAGGCAGACACCTAGACACACAGACAGACAAACTCTCTGAAATATACAGTAGGTAGTTGTCCCTTTCTCCTCTCCTGCCTGTTGCTGGCCCCATGGGGTTATAGCTGCCCCAGTCCTCATCTCTGGCTCCTTGCTGCCCCATGTGGTCATTCTGCAGTATAACTCCCTCCTGCCAGACCCCTCCTCTTTCCATTGTATGAGAAACAATCAAATTCCATGCACTTCCTATTATCCTGGTACAACCAATCCCTGACCTTGCTTAAAGTTATAAGAGGAAGCTGCATACTAAATTTGGTGATCCTAGCTCTTACCATTTAAAAGGACTTCTTGGACAAATGAACTCACAGACAGACAGACAGATGAAAATTTTCAAAAGTGAATATTTTGGGAGCAATGACTTTTGCATGCCCAAGTTGAAATATTAGGGTTCCAGGGCCTTAAGATCAGTGCTTTAATTCTATAGCCGTAAAATGGGATTAATATTATTTCCGTACTTTATAGGATTACTGTGAGAATTAATTCATTAAGGTGTGCTTGGTGATCTGATATTATCTGATATTATGGTGATGAGGGCCAAATGAGTACCTAACGTGGGGGTTAGTATTATCTAACCGTATGCCTTTTAGGTTTGATAGCTAAAATATTTTCTGAGTAGAAGATTATGTTGCTAGGCATATTGAGGCCTGGGCAAAACCTGTGAAGTTATGTGATTGAAGACTTCTTGTTTTGTTCATTTTGAGGTTCCACAATTTTTTCTTTGTTTATTCCTTTCCATTTTGATTCAGTTAAGAACATAGTCACCTATTTTTTTTTTAGCTTAAGAGAAATCTGTGCTTTATTGCCGGAATAAAGCTCCATTGCTGTCCTTTAAATATTAGGCTCGTTCAAATAGTGTCTTGTATATGGTATGGAAAGTACATACTATGGAAAAACTCTTCCATAGGTTGAAGGGCCCAATCCTCTGAGGTACTGAGAACTTACTGAAAGCTGCTTGACATCCACAAAAGTATATAGAATAATTCTGATATCTGTGTAACCCATTGTACTCGGAGATGTTGCATGAGTGTAATCCAGTCCTATGTATTATGCATTAGAATTGTTTTCACTTCCCCTCTTTGCTCCTTTATTTACTTTCTCCTTTTATACTCTTCCTGCTTTCAGTTATATCAGAGGTTCCCAAACTTTTTGACACGGGGACTAGTAAATCCATTCACAAGCTTTTGGTGGACCGATAACATTCATTTGCATATTTGCATATTAAATAAGCAAATGATGAATATTCAAATAAGTTGTTTCTGGTCCTCCCAAAGCCCCTAGTGCCAGCGTTAGCAAAGCTTTTGATACAGTCACCCACAATATTCTTGCTAGCAAGTTAAGGGAATATGGATTGGATAAATGGCCTGTAAGATGGATAGAAAGTGGGCTAGATCAGGGTTTCCCAAACTTTTTACTTTAGTTGGAACCCGTTTTTTTTTTTCAGTACTGTCTTTTGCAGCCCAAAAATATAAACACGTATTAAAAAAAAAGAATGAAAAATGAATAAATTTTCAGTGTTTCACCCGGCTGCATCCTCCACCCAGCCTAGGCCAGGGCTTGGGGGATCCGGTGCCACATGGGCACTTCAGGAGGTGGGAGCAGGAGCAGATTGGGGGTAGGGTATCTGGCTAAGAGGGAGGGTGCAAGGAAGGGTAGGGTTGCCAGGTGTCCAGTTTTGTACTGGACAGTCCAGTATTTGAAGGTTTTGTCTGGGAAAGAAATTACCAGACATATAAAATGCCTGGTATTTTTAAATTAGGTACGTTTTATTATAATTAGGTGTATTAGTCCTTAGCTGCCTTGCTGGTAGATGTGCTCACGCTGTCTGAGTGCGCCTACCTGCCATGCAGTTTGCAACTACTCCAGGGAGGGCATGGGGGGGGGGGAAGGGGGCAAAATGGAATCCCCGGCCAGACTCACTCATCTGGCAGGGTCTGTATGTGCTCAGGTCAGTCCCACCCTCCCTTCTCTTCCCGATCTCCCCGGTCCAGCCCTGCTGCCCCCGTCCAGCCCTGCTTCCAGCGGCCGGTTCACGCCGCCACCCACCAATCTCCCATGATCAGCCCTGCTCCCCTGACGACCCCCCCACCAGCCTCGCTGCCCCCTCTAGCCCTGCTTCCAGCAGCTGATTCTCCTGTCCTCCTCCTCCTGATCTCCCCCAGCCAGCTCCCCCTTCCTCCGTGCAGCCCTGGTTCCGCCACCTGCCCTCTCTGATCTCCGCTGCCGGACAGCCCTGCTACCCCCAACCCTCCTTCCACCGCCCGCCTGCCCACATGCCCGGATCTCCACAGGATAGCCTCACTCCCCCAGTCCTGCTTTTGCCTCCCGCATCTCCTAGGGACAGCCCCGCTGCTCCCAGTCCTGCTTTTGCCACCTGCCTGGATCTCCGCGGGAGAGCTGCGCCGCTTCCAGCCCTGCTTTGGCCGCCCGCCTGCCTGGATCTACACTGAGACAGCCCCGCTGCCCCCAGCACTGCTTCCTGGTGGCCAGTTCCTCCCCCCGTCCTCCCAGCCCGCCCTGCTCTGCTCCCCTCCCGGCAGCCATGCTGAGGCCCGGTATTTTTTTCCCGCAGCCTGGTACCGGGCTGTGGCCCATAGTTTGGGAAATGCCGAGTTATATTATTCACCTTAGTAATTAATGGAATTTTTCCCCATCAGTTTTCCTCAACCACCCAACCTGCGTGACATTAAAATCAGACTTGTCATTATTTAACATTACCACCATCTTTGGTGTGCAACCCCATGTTATTGATGCTCCTGTTTTATCTTCTGGTTTGCTGCCACATTCAGGATTTACTGAAGTTCAGAGATTATTTTTAAGAAGTGATGTAACTAAATCTACTTTCGGTGACTTTAAATTTGGAGTTGTTAGAGTATGGGACTGGAAGCCAAAACCCTGGGTTCTGTTGGGGAGGCATATTATAGGAGAGACATGGAGCCAGGACTTCTGGATGCTATTGCTTGCTCTACTATTGTTGTTTTCTTAACTGTATAACTGTAGCAGTAGGAGCCCTTCTCCTGGTCCAGGACCCCAGGGTGCTAAGTGCTGTATGAATATTACAAATTGTGATGTGGGATTCCAGAAGTTAATGCTCTTAAATGCACATTTAGGCCTTTAAACAAAAATGGGCCTGATTTTTCAAAGGTGCTGAGTACTTACAGCTCTCCCTGCCTTTAATGGATGCATAGTACCTTTAAATAAAGCCAGATTTATTTAGTAGACTAATCCCAAGAGTTTCAAAAGTGACTGGTTATGGATACCTTAATTTTTGGGATCCTAACTTGAGACTTTTTAAAGGGACTGTCAGATGGTGGGGGCTCAGTACTTTCTGAAAATCAGATCCATTTTAGTTCAGGTCCGTTGATCACTTGTAATAATCTTGGGTTTCTAAATTCATATTCAGACCAACTTTAGGCTCTTAAAGTTGGAAACACTGTCCTTAACTTTTTCACGTGTCAGTTTGTTCCTCTGCAAAATGGGCATAATCATACCCATCATACTTTGAAGTCCTTCCATGAAAACTTGCTATATAAGTGTAAAATATTCATTTATGTATTATTCCTGGCTGTGATGCTTGCTTGTTTAACTTTTGTGTATCAGTCTTTCCCTAACATTAATATAATAAAAATCGTCTACATTAAGTTGGATATTAATCATATGCATTTCCACCAGCAGATGGAGACAGGAAGTCCAAGTAAAATTGGCAGTATCCTTCCCTGTCATAGTTACTTACAACTGAGAATTCAACTTCTCTTCTTGTCTCTGCAGGTGGAAACAGTTGAGATGAAAATATTTGCTACTTGAACCCCTTCTCTCCCTCTGCTTTTCTCATTTTGGGACTTATCCTTTAAATAGTAATGTCTCTTCTTCCATCTCCTGCATCCTACCCCAGACCTTTGTGTAGCTGTGAAGTGTGAGTCATCCCAGACAAGAACTACTGTGCAAGGCATCAATTTAAAAACATAAAAGGCATTTCAACCCAAAGTCAGCTTATATTTATATTCAAATCGTGGTATTATCTATCTGTGAAATTATTCATCATATTCATGTGTGAATGCTTTAAATGGTTTAATGTGTTCAGCTGATAACAAACTGCATGCTCGAACGTAATGTTGCTCTTTTTAGACTTGATTAAACTTCATCCTTGATTGTGATTTAATGGCTGTTCACAAGCTTGTTCACTCTTGCTGTTGCATATTAAGTACCATAGTATCCAGCCAGGTCTGCCAAAGTCTTTTAAGAACCCATGCTTTCTCAAGAGAGATGAAAAGCCCTAAGTAGGCTAATGTTTTGATTCGAACTTGGGATTGCGTTTGATTATTCTAGACCACCAAAGATCATGTCTGTAAATCTCCTTGGAAATGTTTAAGTGCTGAAAAACCAGCCTCAGTGCTGGATTTTTCTCTTCCTAAAATCCTGTTTAAATAATTAAGCCAAAACCTTTCAAAGGCAATTAAGCAAAAGCAATGGCAGTCAAAATAGTCCCAACTGTGAGGCCTTGTCCAATTTCCAAATGCCTTTTTGAGGAAACAAATATTGTATCAATGTGAAAGTTGGTAAAGGCTACAAGCTGTTCTGATTTGTCAGGGTAATCTTTACTCTGCTCAAATAGTTTTGTTGATGTCAGTGGGACTGTTCACCTGAGGACTATTCATGTAAATAAGAAAAGTCTGGATCTCAGAATACTTATTGTGCTTGATTCTTTTCTTTTCATGAGTTTAAAAGCGTGTGACATGAGAATCAGCCCTGTGTTTTGTTATTCCCATGTTTAATTGTTCAGCTAAGGTGGCAGCAAAGAAATCACCCAAACAAACAATGTTTCTTTTGATTAGTGAAATTGCTATGTAAAAGTCTTTGGCCAGATCTGTAGTACAGGGCAAGGGAGCAGAAAAGCTAAAGGTAAAGATTGAGATTTCCCAGGGGCTTTACACCTGAATATGCCTGCTGTGGAGAATGGACGAATGTCTCCTCTCCAAGCAGCTTACCCAGCATGGCAGGGTTGCAACACAAGAAGGTAGTAAGTGTTCATAAATCTATTCTTTATAAGCCTTAAGTTTTCACAAAAGCAAATATTTCAAATGCCGCTTGTATAGTGGAGTTTGACAACTTCTCCTTCGTGGAGAAAGGGGGGGGGAGAAGTACGCTTACCCCACTGTGCTTCTACTTCCAGCATCACCCATCTTCAGGGTCCTTGTTTTAGCCACCACATTCATCTCAATCTTTGTAACAAAAGTAGCTAAAGGCCGCTAGGAGAACAAACTGTACTCCCCCACCCAAAGTCACTGGAGCCATATGGCTGCACTGTCATGCCATTCCAAAGCAAAGCATTTATATTCTTTGTTCGCTCTGTACATCATCTTATTACCGTATTCTGAAACTGAATATCTATCCTAGGGTATGTCTACACTACAGCACTAATTTGAACTAACTTAATTCGAATTAGTTAATTCGAACTAAGCTAATTCGAACTAGTGCATCTAGACCTAAAAACTAGTTCGAATTAGCATTTTGCTAATTCGAACTAGCATGTCCACATTGAGTGGACCCTGAACCGAAGTTAAGGCTGGCCGGAAGCAGTGCCGGCAGGGCATCAGATTAGGATTTAGAGCGTGGAGCTGCTGTCTCAGGCTAGCCGAGGGCTGTGCTTAAAGGGACCCGACCCGCACCCCGGACAGACAGTTCTCAGGGGTTCCCCGCTCGCTTGTCTAATTCAGTGAGGGACAGCAAAGCAGTCCTGGCTTGGGGTGCCCTGAATGCCCACACTCGGCACATCACAGCACTCGGCCATCAGCCTGGCTACACTTGCCGCAGGCTGCCATCTGGAGGGGGGGGGGTCAATCGAGGGGCTTCAGGAGAGCTTCCACCCCGAGGAGCCCGCAGAGCCAGCCCAGTCCTCCCCATCGGGGGCTCGTACCCCATTCCTTCCTCACCTCCTTCCACTGATGTACAAAATAAAGGACACGTGTGTTCAAAAATAGAAATTCTCTTTATTGAACAAAACTCAGGGAGACTGGGAGAGAGGAAGAGAGAGGGTGGGAGAGGGGAGGGCAACTACAATGATGAGGGGTTTGGAACAGGTCCCATATGAAGAGAGGCTAGAGAGACTGGGACTTTTCAGCTTAGAAAAGAGGAGACTGAGGGGGGATATGATAGAGGTCTATAAAAGCATGAGTGGTGTGGAGAGGGTGCATAAAGAAAAGTTCTTCATTAGTTCCCATAATAGAAGGACTAGAGGACACCAAATGAAATGAATAGGTAGCAGGCTTCAAACTAACAACAGAAAGTTCTTCACAAAGCAGATAGTCAACCTGTGGAACTCCTTGCTGCAGGAGGCTGTGAAGGCTAGAACTATAACAGAGTTTAAAGAGAAGTTAGATAAATTCATGGAGGTTGGGTCCATGGAGTGGTATTAGCCAGGGGGTAGAAATGGTGTCCCTGGCCTCTGTTTGTGGAAGGCTGGAGATGGATGGCACGAGACAAATGGCTTGGTCATTGTCTTCGGTCCATCCCCTCTAGGGTACCTAGTGTTGGCCGCTGTCGGCAGACGGGCTACTGGGCTAGATGGACCCAGTACGGCCGTTCTCTAAACTCAGGGCTCAGGGTCGGGGGTCTCAGTGGACCACCTTGATTTTCATGCAAACCTGCTCCTGGGTGGCCAGGCTGGCAGCTATCCTGCCCTAGACGGCCACTTTCCTGTGCCTAGTGCAGAGGTCGTGGATGAGGTCCACGATGTCTGCACTAGACCAGGCGGGCGCCCGCCTCTTGCGGACCTGGGCAAGCTCCCGGGAGCCGCCAGCCTGGTCCCGGGAAGAGGCGGAGGGCTGGGTGGCAGCGGATGGCTGGCTCAAGCCGTGCCAGGTGCAGGGTCTGCTGGCTGGGTGCTGGCAGGCTTGCACCTGGCATGGGCACCGTAGCCAGCCCGTGCCCCTTTAAGGGCTCCGGGGCCGGGAGGGGGGCAGAAAAGTTTCCCTGGTGGTGCCCAGAGTGGCCACCAGGGAAAGCTGGGGAGGGCTAGCCTCCCACTAGTTCGAATTAAGTGGCTACACAGCCCTTAATTCGAATTAGTTAATTCGAACTAGGCGTTAGTCCTCATAGAATGAGGTTTACCTAGTTCAAATTAAGCGCTCCGCTAGTTTAAATTAAGTTTGAACTAGCGGTTCGCGTGTGTAGCGCCTATCAAAGTTAATTCGAACTAACGTCCATTAGTTCGAATTAACTTTGTAGTGTAGACATACCCCTAGAGACTTATCTGAGCACATAACAAATTTTAATTTATTTATTCTCAGAACACTTCTGTGAAGTAGGAAAATACTAATATTCCTGTTTTAGAAATAGGTGCTGTAAGGCACAGAGACAAAGGGATTTAACCAGAGTCACACAAGAGAAAGGACTTGAATACAGGTCATTTAAGTTAATGCCCTAACCATTGGACCACCTTTTTCTAAATACTCAGAACAAGCTATCTTTACACATTTGTGAAAGGTATCTGTGAAAAATAGAGATATTAAAATGTATTTATTCAGGTAAATGTGTAACTACTGAAATGTCAGTGGTTACACATTTACCTGTGCCTCCCCTCCCCTGCACTGCTGCTTAAAAGCCAACTCCGTGGGCACCTTTTTCTCCTGCCACTGACAAAGAGGCAGCAGCACGGGTGGGGGAGGGGGAGGGGAAGGGAAGGCGGCTGCGTGTAATTGGTTAACTGTTTATACGATCATATCCCTAGTGAAAAGTCAATAGAGAGACATTGTTTTGGTAGACATTTAAAACTAGCCCAGACTCAGTATAAATGGAGAAGTTCCTAGACAACATAGTGATGGGTGAAACATCCACTTGATTCTGTCTGTGGACAAAAAGGTGGTGGAATGACTTGTAGTGAGGTAGTAGGAAAGTGGGACTAAGGAATGGCAGACACACTTAGTAGTAGTGTGATCCCTTCCTGACTAGAATATCTTATATTCCTTTCCCTCACTAATTCTAGATCTCTCCATAAAAACAAACCAATCCATATAACCTAAATGAGTTTTCGGCCAGATCCTCAGCTGCTATCAATTGAGGTGGATCTGACATCAACTATCTGACCCTCTGATTTGATTTATTTATGAAATGTAGGGTTCCTGATTCTTCTCTTGCTTGCACCAGCCATCGCTCTCCTGTCTTCAGCAGAATGACTCATTTGCACTTATGTAAGAGGAGAATCGGGCCCTGCGTTCTCTGTGCCTCTCTCTTACTTTGTTAAGATTATTGTAGCTTTTTTCTCAGCCTGAATTCTGAATATGGGGCGTAACTGGGACTGTGGAGTTTGGATATATTTCAGTAAATGTATTGATTGTTTTAAAATAAATCAGGTACCAAACTCATTAGTCTCTCATTAAACATAGTAGATGAAATCAGGTTTAAATATAGAGGGCCCAGTATAAAATAAATATTTCACTACAACAGGTGTGTGTGTGACTGGATGCTCTACTCACCGCAAGTATGGCATCTCCTCCTGGGCATTCTGGGGAATAGCTCACCAAGCTGACCCCTCTCTCCATGGTTGCAAGCCATTGCCCCACTTGTTTGTGTGCCACCCTGTTCTGACTCCAGGAGCTGCTACCATGGCCTCTTTGTCACTTAGCACTCTGACTAGGGCATTATTGTGGTTTTCCCCTTTCAAGGGAGGAGAATGAGGTCTTCTCACTTAGATAGGTTTAGGGGTTCTTCCTGTGCACTGCTTTGCCAGTGCCTCTTCCCTGTGGCTGACTGGGGAACTCAGGCCCACTCACTAGTCCAGGTCTCATGGACATCTAGGGCACGGCTACGTATCAGGTCTAAAGCCGAAACAAGCTACACAGCTTGAGCTATGTCTATTGCATAGCTTAGATGGAAATAGCTTAATTTGGCTTTTGGTGCTGTCTACACAGCAGGGAGTCCGAGAAAGAGCTCTCTTCCTTTGACTTCCCTTACTCCTCATAAAATGAGGGTTACAGGAGTCGGAATAAGGAGTCCTCCAGCTCGACATTATTTTGACATTATGTCGAAATAACTGCCTGTAGTGTAGATGCAGACTATGTTATTCCGGAATAACACCAGTTATTCTGAAATAACACTGCTGTGTAGACATATCCCTAGTCAGCAGTCAATGCCTGTTCCAGCCCTGTACTTTGCTGCATCTCCCTGGGCCTTTTCCTAATCTTCTGGCTCTCTCTTCCTTCTCTGGGTCTGCCAGGTGCTTCACCATTCCTTGTCCTGGGGAGCATGTCACCACAGCCTCCAAACACTCTTTTCTCTTCCCAGGAAATGACTGCAACCTCTCCCAGTAGCTCCTTATGTTTCCAGCTTCTCTGGCCTGCCTCAGCCCTTTCAGGGCAAGTATTGGGAGGACACCCCATAACAAGGTAGAAAGCAAAGATGTTCATAAATTGCTAATACTTAGGTAATAGGGAGGTGCCACAAATAAAGAATAAATTCATGAATTTTCAGAGACTCCAAAAGTATCATATTGGAAGTGGGTAGCTCTTTAGTAGGCTGTTTTAGAGCACGTAAAGAGATTAAAATCTCCAAATTTGAGTATTCTGGTACAAAGCGGCTCCTTTGGGCTCAATTCAGTCCCATGCCTTCTTCACTGTCTGTCTTTCATTTTTGCTTGGGGAAATAGTCATTCAGCTGAAGTGGATCATGAAATATTTTAATGTGGGTCATACTCAGTTTAATTAGAGCTAAAGTGGCAGGTAGTCCCATTGTGGTATGCCCTCTCTTTGGCACCAGTGGGAATACATGATGGCGGAAGAACTGCAGTGGATCTTCCAAAGGAATACCTTACTTTCTGATTGGTATTAGGAGATGACTGCTATATTAGCTCAGATGTCCCTTGAAATTCTTCCCTAGTATAGCGGACAGTGTGCATAATGCCGCAATTATGCCCATATCCCAACATATAGGACTTGGCTTTCAAAGTCAGAAAAGCATTCTGTAAGTATAAGTTGAAGTATGATGGTTTTTACTATGGCTATCAATTTTGTAGTTCGTTAATATTTAGTGTAGACACTTTTATTGGTCGTTAATAGAACCCCAGATCTGTCAGGTGCATGATAATTAAATAGGAATTAAATCATGTAAGTTGTAAATATTAGCTGTTTTGTGAAAACGTATGTAGCTATTTACTTGAGTTCATGAAACTGATTGAGAATGATTTACAGTAAATGGCTGTTTTTGTTACAATGTTGTCTGAATTATATGTGTACCGAAATCCATTATTCAGTGGAGTTCACAGAAGTAGAGAAACACAGGTTTACAATAAAGGTGGTGTTTTTAGAAATACTTTTGCAATGGCTGAACTCTGCTTCCATTGAAACCAATGGGACTTTTACCACAGACTACAGTGGAAGCAGGGGGTAGACCATGTAGAATGTCCATCCCAATGCACATTGAGTTTACTGTACAGACCCAAACATTAGCTCTAAATGATTTTTATAAAGAGTTTGGTTTAACATTGTTATGGAATTGAATGTGCTAAAGCCAGAGTCCTCTTCCAAAGGCAAGGATGTGTTAAAGAAAGCCAAATTAAAAACATCTTATACTCACAGCGATAGGATCATCTGTCTTGTTAGCTTCCCACTGAGGTTGAGTCAGCTCTTTAAGAACCAGCCCTGATGTTATCACCTTAAAGTAGTGCAAGAAAACACTCGCCCACTCTTATTACATCAGCCATTCCCTCTCCAGTCTTAGTGATGCCCATTCAGCTGTTTTTTTATTGGTCCTTTTCTGCACCAGTGCCTACTCCTGCAATATTCTTCCCAAACTAGATCTCCCCCTCATTCAAATAACTCCTTAAGATTCACCACTTGCTGTGATGCCAGCAAGAAGCCAGTCAGCCATGGCATTTGTTTTATAAAACATACATTAATCTATATAACAATATGTTTATCACAAATGAAACAAAAGCTTCAGAGGGGTAGCTGAGTTAGCCTGTAACTGAAAAACTTAAAAAACAATGAATAGTCTAGAAGCACCTTAAAGACTAACAAAACATGTAGATGGTATCATGAGTTTTCGTGGGCACAGCCCACTTTCATCTTTAAGGTGCTGCTTGACCTTTGTTGGTCTTTAAGGTGCTGCTAGACAAATGAAACAGTTCATTTTTATTCAAGCATGCGAGGCCCAGGCTCTTGCTGTGTTGTAAGCAAGACATGAGAAGTAACATTATATTATTACCATGATCCCTCTCTCCACTCTTGTTTGTCCCTTCATTAAGTTACAAGTAGTATTTAACTGCCATTTCTTCAGAGCAGGGAAGCCAAGCTATACTGTGCAGCTCAGCAAACTTCTTGTGAAATAACAAACAGTCCACGCTAGGGCTGTGTCTAGACTACATGCCTCTGTCATCAGAGGCATGTAGATTAGACACATAGGCAAAGGCAAATGAAGCCGCGATTTAAATGATCGCGGCTTCATTTACATTTACATGGCTGCCGCGTTGAGCCGACAAACAGATGATCAGCTGTTTGTCCGCTCAGCGCGCTAGTCTGGACACTCCCCTGCCGACATCAAAGCCCTTTGTCGGCAGCTCCGTTATTCCTCGTGGGATGAGGTTTACCGGGGCTGCCGACAAAGGGCTTTGATGTCGGCAGGGGAGCGTCCAGACTAGCGCGCTGAGCGGGCAAACAGCTGATCAGCTGTTTGTCGGCTCAGCGCGGCAGCCATGTAAATGTAAATGAAGCCGCAATCATTTAAATCGCGGCTTCATATGCCTTTGCCAAAAAAACAAATCTACTTGCCTCTGCCGACAGAGGCATGTAGTTTAGACATACCCTAAGGAAATAGGAAAGGAAAGTGTGAGACATCAGACTCACCGCTTTTAACCCACTCTTTGGAGCTGCTTTTGTTGATGTCCTTGGAAGCATTGTGAACTAGTATGACACGTAATGTGTGTGGGACCCTCTAAGCGCAGCGGGGGCACGTAACAGAGAGGATTGGAGTCTTAACTCTGAATTTTTCATTTTTTAAAAACATTTAGTGCATAATTCTGCTCTCTGTCTCTTTCTGTGTGCATATGTGTGCACATGCATGTTGGGTGCAGGAGAAAATGCACAGGGAGTCCCCTGTCAATGAATGCATCTGTGCAGCAGCTGGACAGGAAGCTAACCTAGTGCTTCTTTGAATGCTTAGATCCGTGTCCATCCAGGGCTTACAGCCCCTTCCTCCATCCGAGAGCACCAGTTACCTGACGACCTGGGCATTGCAAACAGCAGAACTGGACAACAAGCCATTTGAATGTTAAATTGCTCTCACTGTTTCTGCGTTCATTTTCTTCTCAGAGCACTGACGCAGTCAGGTTCTTCCCTCTGCTTTCAGACTGAATGTTCCACTCTTATGTCTCCCCGCTAATGCTGGTCTGTGGCTGGGTAGAAAGTGGAATTTCTACCTTATCACACGATCATGTGATCAGATGATGCCCTGACACAAGAGAGGTGAAGTTCTAATAATGCTTTATGAATTGACTATTGTTCATGGTATACAAAGAGGTTACAAAGTCATTAGTTCTTAGTTATCGTACAGGGTGCTAAGTGATACACAGATAAAATAAAGAATGGAAAACACATTGACAGGTCTCCCATAATGCCTTTTTATTTGTAAAAATGAAGGCTAGTTTTGAGGTTGGGTCTTTTCATCCAAATGTTCTACTTGTTGCAAGAGCATAGTGTGTAAACTGTTGTCTGGAAATTCATCGCTGTAGTAACTAAATATAATTATGCTTGAGAAGAAGTTATATTCATTTTAGGGCCCTCTGTATTAAGCATCTTTATGAAAGGGAAGAGAGTTTTCCATGCACAATATATTTGATGCAATTTGAAAAATCTATCTCCACAGCTGTTTTTTCCACCCTAACCATCACCTCTATGCTAGAAGTAAATTAAAATTGTATTGTTGTTTACTAGAAAAGCAGTATGTCCAGAAGATAGCTCAGAGTACTGAGAGTTGGGTCTTTGCTCCTGATTCTTGCTGTGAATTTAAATAAATTACTTAGTTCAACATTTTTGGACATGAGTGCCTAAAGTTAGTCTCCTAAATCAGAATATAGACACCTAAGTAGAAGCAATCTGATTTTCATAGGTGCTGAGTCCCATGATCTCCTTAACTTCAATAGGGATTGTGGATGCACAGCACTTCTGGCAACTGGGATGGTTCAATGTAGGTAACTAAATATTAATCTATGAGCCTAACATTAGACATCAAGACTTGAAAATTTCAGCCTTGACCTATGAGTACATCTTCCATTCACCCCTCTGTGAAACTGACATAATAAGTCTACCTAGCTCAAGGGATTTTCTATGAGGATTTGTAAATGTCGATACAGTCCTTTGAGTGTCTCAGATTTAAAAAGTTCTTATGGTTAAACAGTGGCTGGTATTTTACAGCTTATGAATAAAGGAATGTATTGTTACAGCAAAAGGAAGACATTACTTTGAACCGATTCCCCAAACACAGTGCAGTCATTCATGTAGCAATGGAGATATCTAGGATGTTTCTGAGGCTCAGAACTGTGGTGACAATCATAACTCACCTTATTCTGCCCATGCACCAAACCATATAATTCACAGTTTCTAATGAGCAGTGGGCTAGCTTCTGAGTGGCATGTGCAATATCAGATTGATGAGGTAAGAGTTCATTTGTTACAGTCTCTGGATTCGTGAGCACACTGACTGCATAGCTTGAAATGAAATTGCTTGAATATATCACAGAGAAGTCAACTGATTCAGCAAAGTTTCTAAACCCGAGTCTGATCTCATTTGCACTGTTGTAATTCTGTGTATCCCCGTTGAAGACAACGGAGGGGCTTGGATTTATACAGTATAGCTGATTCAGTTGGATTATGTGCCTCTTGGTTTGGACCAAAGAACTGGAATCATGCCTTTAAATTACTTATCTATTTCCAAAGGGGATAATAGCATATATGCATCAAGTCAGCATAGAATCATAGACTCATAGGGCTGGAAGAGACCTCAGGAGGTCATCAAGTCCAGCTCCCTGCTCAAAGCAGGACCAACCCCAATTAAATCATCCCAGCCAGGGCTTTGTCAAATTGAGACTTAAAATCATCTAAGGATGGAGATTCCACCACTTCCCTAGGTAACCCATTCCAGTACTTCTCCACCCTATGCTAATATAGGAAAAATATGCCATGTGACTTGTTTAAAATGAATGGTTTAGCAGCAAGTATATTTGCTGAGGCAAGGTCTACTCTAAAAGGGAAGTTTGAATCAAGATATCTGACTCCAGCTATGTCAGTTACATAGCTGGAGTCGAGGAACTTTGTTTCAAGTTTCCCCACTGTCCCCCACAACGGGGGAAAACACTCCTGTTGGCTTCCCTTACTCCTCACTGAAGCAGGAGTACCAGCCGCAGGCAGGGGTGCTTTCTGAGTTTGATTTAGTGAGACTCTCTAAATTGAACTCCGGAAGATCGATGACTGCAGCATTGACCTTCTATTTAAATTAAGACTTAGCCTAAGTATTGTCAGTTTCAGCCTGACATGGCATGTACGATACATTGGTTCCCAATGTATATTAATACAATTTTTGGTAGTTAGGTCTGAAACTCTAGGCTCCCTCACCTCTACATTAATATGGAATGAGTGTGTAGAGGGTGGGTGCACCACTGTCCGCCAGTTTGGGGCTCTTCAAACTCGACTGTAGTTTAAAGAATACATTGCTGCACACCTCCCATTCAGCGAAGCCTGCTTTTTCTCTCACTGAATTTAATGAATTTTGTCACTGACCTAGATTGAATCCCTATTACTGTAATTTACCATAACTGGTTCTGCAGCATCCATTGACTGTCCTCTGGAGCTGAGCACCTCTGGACTTGTGCAGAACATAGGGGAGGACAGGATTCGTCATCCAAGAAGCTCCCAGTCTAAACAAACAGATGCTTAATTCTGAAACCAACTTCCCTTTAGGGACTCTGCTGTGGTGAAGAGAAAGTCCTTCTCAGCTGGGTTTGATTCTGTAAGAGGTGTAGGACAGCATTTTTCACTTCATTGCATTAACATTGAAAGGCTTTATTTTGCTGGGTAAAATTATTTTTTTTCTGAGGTAGATTGAGATCCATTGCTGACAAATTCTCTCCATGACTCTCTGGTAGAGCAATCTTTTAGCATATTGATTCAATAAACCCTAGATTTAAAATTTTCAGAACTTGGCTATTGGGGAGGAGTGTGAGAGAGTTCTGTTTTATATTTTTAAACAATCATCATTTATAAAAAGTACCTTGATTTCAGTTTTTGTAGTGGATTGTTGGTTTTTTTAAATCTCCAAAATGGTAGAGCTTCTGAGCCTTGATTTTTTTTTTAGCGAATAGAATTGCTTGTGCAGTATAGGGACTATATGGCTACGTCTACACTGGCCCCTTTTCCGGAAGGGGCATGTAAATTTCATGAGTCGTAGTAGGGAAATGCGCGGGGGATTTAAATATCCCCCGCGGCATTTAAATAAAAATGTCCGCCGCTTTTTTCCGGCTTTTAAAAAAGCCGGAAAAGAGCATCTACACTGGCCCCGATCCTCCGGAAAAAGTGCCCTTTTCCGGAGGATCTTATTCCTACTTCAAAGTGTAGACGCCAGTGTAGACGCTCTTTTCCGGCTTTTTTAAAAGCCGGAAAAAAGCGGCGGACATTTTTATTTAAATGCCGTGGGGGATATTTAAATCCCCCGCGCATTTCCCTACTACGACTCATGAAATTTACATGCCCCTTCCGGAAAAGGGGCCAGTGTAGATGTAGCCTACGTGATGAGACTGCTTGATTTGTTTCTTTTTTGAGCTTCTACATCAGTAGCTTCTTGGCAGAGTCCCCTTCATGGGATGAATTTTAGCTCATGTGTACATATTTGCAGAATATGCCTGAGAAAATGTTTGTTTGAAAGATTGAGAGAAGCAAAGTAAATTCTTTTTTGGATTTCTTAAAAGCCATCTTTGTCTGATTTTTTCCCCCTTCTTTTTTATAGTGTTGCACAATCTGTCTATAAATATTTACCAGTTTTCAATCAGGATTAATCTAATTCCTTCATCTTCAAAGAGTTTACTAGGAGATCATCTAGAGTGCTAAAGCCAATTCTTTGATTCTTATAGGTATATGTTTGACTTGTTTCCACTCATGTTCTGAATGTAGTAAAATACTGAGTATTATCTTTCTTTGATGTCCCTCTTTCTGCCCTCATTCATCCATATCAGGATTAAGGAGATGGAATCCAAGGTGCTGCTTTTACTTTGTATGCTCAGAGACAGAGCATCACAAAGTGATACCTTTATCCCTTGTCTGATGTTTTCTGTGGTGTTTCTTGTTGGCTGTTGGATAGCGTATGTAGTTAACTACCATAACTTGTTTGTATAAAATTTAGAAATAATGCAGTGTGTTCCATTTAATCAGGAAATCTCCCAGCAAATTACTTAAAGTTGCATGTACTTACTAATAGTAACTACTGTTTAATGGGGACAATAAGTCTGCTTAATGAGGATGTGTATAGGTGTCTTAAGGCATTAGTCCTTTCCGTTTCAAGCTGTTTCTGTTTGTTCCTCAAAGAGGTCTCAGTCTTTTTTTAGCTTTGCCAACAAAATGTGTGAATGTTTTCCCACTGCCTATTCCAGGTAACTAGGGTGATCTTTCCATATAACCTGCATATACTGGGATAGCATATTGAGCCCCTCACAGCTGCTTTGTTGATGCTGGGCAAGAGACAAGTTCAGTTCATCTCCCGCTGCAGATAGTGCCCCTTCTGTGTGCAGAGTCATTCCATTACACCCAAGCGACACAGCTCCCCTGTTTCCCTTTTTCCTTCAATGAGCTACCATCTCTGAACTTGTCTAACGTCTTCATGGACATTATCACTTCTGCAAAGTCAGGAGCTCTTCTGAAATAGTGCTTTTAATGAAATACATATGAGGCAAGAGCACAGATGGCCACTATTCATGGATCTCTCAAGGTTTCTATATTCTGTGGACTTTAGAAGGGATGTGATTTACCAGAGGGATTGATATGAGACAGGAGAGTATTGGGGGAAAGGGGAATGAAGTGAGGTAATGCAAGTGTAGGAATCATGGAGAAAACGGGGAGCAGGGAATCCCCTGGCGTGTCTCAACCCTGCAAGTCTGATTGCACCACAGACCCTGAGTAGTCTTCTTCATCTCAGAAACTCTCTTATCCTGAAGTCTGCAGGAGCCACAACATAAACAGTGTCTCCAGTAAACATTTTACAGAGTATACGTTTGGGCTGTGCAAACCATCTGAAATGCTCACTGTGCCTCTCTGGACCTTCTGAAATCTGGAAGAGCGGTTGCAGACTTTTTAACAAGATGCTCAGGGGAAACAACAAATAACTACATGCCTAATCCTAAAGGAATTTCAGTGTCATATCTTATTAGAGAGACTGTGTGAGCTGTGAGGATATTTGAACTTGAGGATATTTAACCTTTTGATACTTGAAAAGCTTTGGCTCTTTTCAATTCCCTGACCTTACTTGCATTTTAGTTGCTAACACTTGGTGAATTTAAAGTGACATAGCAATTGTAACACTTCTGATTTTATTGCAGTTTTTATTGGTGTTTGTGGTTATGAATGAGATCTACCCAGGGTTTGTGGCATAAAGGATGGCAATGGGACAAGTAATGATTTAAAGAAAAGCAAAAAGGAAAACAAAACAGAAGAGATGCTGTCAGCATATATCAGATGGGTTTTGCGATCCATTGATAATAATATAAAATTAACATGTATCAATCTTTGAGTCAGGAATTTTCTTTCTAATCCCCACTAGAGATGGTATTGCCTTAAAGTAGGAGGGCGTCTTTCCCTTCTGATACCGTGGGGTAAAATTGGGACTCCACTGAAGTCAAAGAAAAGCTTTCTTTGACTAAACTCTGTCAGGATTTTATACTTCCCAGCCTTTTAAAAATCCGTTCTGTGGTAACTCTGGATGTTCTCATCGTGACAGGCTTTATCACAGAGATCCCCTTGAAACTGTCACTTGATGTGTTAATCATGTCACTGATCCCACCTACCTACCCTTTGGGGCACCCCACTACCCTGTCCTGCTGAGCCAAAAGCTCTAGTCTCACCCGTAAAGGCACAAAATTGGGGTAAGAGCCCCCCAGCAGAGTAACACAGATGCTGATTAACATCAGCTCTCGGAGGGCTCCATTACAGGGACTTGATAGCACCCAGGAAACCAACCTCAAAAGAGACCAAACCACCAAATAATTCTGTCTTATTCTGTATAAAAGTTTTATACAGAGAAAACTCATAAAGCTTGCCAAAGGAGCACTCAAAGACGATAAGGTCATTGTGGAAAAACTAAATGAATTCTTTGCTTTGGTCTTCCTGGCTGAGGATGTCAGGGAGATCCCTAAACTTGAGCCATTCTTTTTAGGTGACAACTCTGAGGAATTGTCCCAGACTGAGGTATCATTAGAAGTGGTTTTGGAACAAACTGATAAACTTAACAGTAACAAGTCATTGGGACCAGATGGCATTCACCCAAGAGTTCTGAAAGAACTCAAATGTGAAATTACAGAACTATTAACTGTGGTTTGTAACCTATCCTTTAAATCAGCTTCAGTACCTAAGGACTGAAAGATAGCTAATGTATGGCAATATTTAAAAAGGGCTCTAGAGGTGATCCTGGCAATTATAGACCTATAAGTTTAATGTCAGTACTGGGCAAATTAGTTGAAACTATAGTTAAGAATAGAATTGTCAGACACATAAATGAACATAATTTGTTGGGGAAAAAGACAACATGAATTCTGTAAATTCTCACTAATTTACTAGAGCAGCTTTTCCCAACCGCCAGGCAATGGCTCGCTGCTGGGCCGCATACCTCTGGCTGCCAGGCCGCGGCGTCTCTGGGGGCCAGGTCTGGAGTATACTGCTCTCGCTGCAACTTTTGGGAGAGGTGTGGGCTCTGGAAACAGGAGGTTGGTACTAAGGGGTCAGGGGGCTGGCAGTGAGGAATTTGGGATGGGACTGGCATTTGGCACTGGGGGACTCTGAGGGTGGGAGGCTGGCACTGGGTGGCGGGGTTGAGTGCAGGGGATTCTGGGGTCAGTGGCTAGTGCTGGGGGCTAGTGGAAGGCTCTAGGGGTTAGGATTGACTGGTTAGTCAATATAATTCTACTATCCTATGAGTTCTTACACATTGATTGTTTAGTAACTTGTTCCAGTATGTTTCTAGGTATTAAAGTTAGGCTGACTGGTTTATAATTCTCCAGGCCTTCTTTGTTCTCCTTTTTAAATATAAGTACTATGTTTGCTCTTCTCCAGTCTTCTGGGATTTCCCCTGCTTTCCATGAATTCTCAAAGATAATTTTTAATGGTTCCAGGGTTGCTTCAACTAGTTCCTTAAGTACCCTAGTATGAATTTCCTCAATCCCTGCTGAATAAAATACATCCATTTTATCTAAATATCCGTTACTCTTTAACCTTCTTCACTGATACATTTTAAACTGGGAATTCTATTACTTACTCAGATAAATGTATTGTTTTGTGAGTAAGATGCAGTACCCAACTTGGTTCGACAACACTTGCAATTATTATTTTACTAGAAGACTTACCCAGCGTTGCTCTGGTCTTCACTGTAGGGGCCTGGCCATGTGGGCGGTGCAGGATTTGGGGCAGGAGACTAGCAGTGTGGGGGTGTATGAGAGTGAGGGTTGGGGGTGAGGAGAGGCCCAAGGTGGGAGGTTCCATCTGGTGGCGTTTTCTCTCTCCGTCCCCCAGCCAGCAGTGTCTTCTCTCCCCCTAACCCCAGCCCCTCTGGCTGGCAGGATCTTTCCCCCCCCTCCAACCTCCTTGGTTGGTAGAAATTTTTCTCTCCCTCCCTTCCTGCGCTGCAGCCAAGGGTTGGTTGGGGGGGATGTGAGAATTTGGGGCAAGGTGCTACTTACCAAATCTGATGGCAGACAAGATGGTGATCCCTAGCCCCAGCTGGCTTCTCTCTTGGTTGTATGGCTGCACCCAGTGGCCACTCTATTTTATAGCTCTCTCCTGTGCTCACTGCCCTCCGAGGCCACTGTATCATGTCCCTCCTCTTTGCCCCCCTCCCTTTCCATGTTATGGAAAATAGTCCCATTCCAGAGACTTCCCATTATCCTGGCACAACCAAACCCTGACCTTGCTTTAAGTTAAGAAAAAAGGAAGTTGCATATCAAATTTGGCAGCCCTAGCTCTTACTGTTTAGAAGGAGTTCTTAAACAAATGGACTTGTAGATAGACAGATGGACTCAGACTGACAGACACACTCTAAAAATATATGGAGAAACTATATAGACTAGAAGTTGCCCAGGTACTTCAGGGCAGGGGGTTGCAGTGTGAGGGGGTGTAGGAGTCAGGGCAGGGTTATAGGGAATATAGGGGAGTAGGGCAGATGGTGTGGGGTGTGTGCAAGAGTGAGAGTTGCAAGGTGAGGAGAGGCTCAGGGTGGCCATCCCATCCAGTGGGGCTTTCTCCAGTTGGCACGGCCCTTCTCTCTCCTTTTCAGCCTGCCCCCAGCCAGCATGTGCCTTCTCTCTCCTTCCCAGGCCCCCCACCAGCACAGCCCTCTCCCTCCCAGCTGATAGAGGCCTTCTCTCTTCCACCCCCTCCCGCAGATGTTAGGGGCTTTTCTCTCCCCCCACTCCAGTGCAGCAAAGGCTTGGGGCAGGGGATTACTTACCTGGTCTGGTGGCAGGCACGATGATAAGCCCCAGCCCTGCTGGTCACTTTCTTGGTGGTGAGGCTGCTCCCAGTGGTCTCTCTGCAGTATAACTTTCCCCCGAAGGCTCACTGCCAGTGGCCACTGTCAGTATCGCGTCCCTTCTCTCTGTCCTTTCCTTTCCATGTTATGGAAAACATTCTCACTCCAGGGACTTTCTATTTTCCTGGCACAACCAAACCTTGACCTTGCTTTACGTTAGGATAAGAGTAAGCTGCATACCATGTTTGGTGGCCCTAGCTCTTGCCATTTAGGAAGAGTTCTTGAGCAAATGGACCTTGCAAGAAAGACAGATAGATGGACTCATGGACACAGACACTCTAAAAATATATATATGCATCCATATATGCATATGCACCCAGGGAACGTTAGGAACGTCACAAAAGTACATCCACTAGTTAAATAAATGTTAGGGTTGCCTTAGAGGTCTGATAGTAACAGAAAGCTGATGCCAGCTGATAACTCTTGGTTTACAAATGTGAAGTGAGTTGATGGTCTGAATCCAGTCCCTCATAGAAATACATCCAAGCGCTTATTCCAAAGCCTATGGAAATCAATGGGAGTATGTTCACTGATTTCAGTGACTTTGATTCTGGCCCCAAATCATTCCACGGTAGTTCAAATTAGGATCTTTAATTCCAACTACCTACTCTGTGCCACGTGTAGCCACGGGCATGGAGTTTGGACTAAGGGGGATTTAAAAATGGTGGCGCCCGGGAACTTGCGAATGAAGCCTGGGATATTTCAATCCTGGGCTTCATGTGCAACTCCGTTTGCCCTAATTATCCTACCTAGCTCAAACTAACGAGCTAGTGTAGACATACCCTGAGACAGTTCAGGAACCTGCACTCGGCCAAACAGCAGTGTGCTCGTGGGAGGTTAGTCCCAAACCCATTACAGGTATCCATCATAAAAAAAACCCCAAACCCCAGCACAACCTTCAAAGACAAAACTACAATGGAATTCATACTCAATTATAAACTAATATTGTTTGTTTCATTTTCACTATGCCCATTCTCACCCCATGACAACTTTGTGACATTGCAGTGTTATTTAAGAAAATTAGATCTGCTAAGGTTTGCCTTTGCTGGCAAAACAGAGTCAAAACTTAAATATTTGTTTTTATCAGTAATGTGTTTGTTGTAGATGATGACTATTGACACAGCATACCTCTGGCTACGTCTAGACTGCAAGCCTCTTTTGAAAAAGAGCAACTAGACAACAACCAGTACTTTTGAAAAAGCAAGCAACTTTTTCGAAAGAGAGCACCCAGACATTCTGGGTGCTCTCTTTCGAAAAAGCACAGTTTGCATTACATAGCGCCTTTTTTTGAAAGAGCACTTTCGAAAAAAAGGTGTTATTTTTCTCGTAAAACGAGGTTTTCAGCAATCCAAAAAACTGCTGTGTTCTTTCGATATACAGGCAGTCCCCGGGTTACGTGGATCCAACTTACGTCGGATCCCTACATACGAATGGGGCTTTTCTCGCCGTGGAGGACGTGGGCGGCGGGACCGCCCAGACATGCCACAGTCCCGCCACCCGCGTCCTCCGCGGCAAGAAAAGCTGCTCCGCATCTCCCTGGTCTGCTGGGGGGGGGGGGGGCGCAGCTAGTGCGCCCCCCCAGCAGACCAGGCTTTTCTCGCTGACGCCTGGGGTAGATCAGCTGGGGTGCGGTGCTGCGGGGACCTACCCGGCAGTGCCTCAGCTGCTCTGCCCCAGGTGTTCCCAAGTCAGCCACTGTTGAAACTGATCAGCGGCTGATTCCAGGAAGCCCGGGGCAGAGCAGCTCTGCCTCGGGCTTCCTGTAGTCAGCCGCTGGTCAGTTTCAGCAGCGGCTGACTTGGGAACGACTGGGGCAGAGCAGTTGGGGTGCTGCCGGGTTGGTCCAGTAACGCCGAGGAGCAGCGCTGCGGGACCAACCCAACAGCACCCCAGCTGCTCTGCCCCAGGCTTGTCCGATTCAGCCGCTGCAGGTCAGTTTCAACAGCGGCTGAATCTGGACGCCAGTTCCGACTTACATACAAATTCAACTTAAGAACAAACCTACAGTCCCTATCTTGTACGTAACCCGGGAACTGCCTGTACTTTTGAAAGAACGCGGCTGCAGTCTAATGCAGGTGAAGTTTTTTAGAAAAAAGGCCACTTTTTTTGAAAAAAACCCATAGTCTAGACACATCCTCTGAGTTTGTGGTCAGAAGGAAAGTTCTCATCTCTCTTTTCCCTAGGCTCATAACTGTTTTTTCATGGTAGTGTCTATTTTAGACTTTGACACACATTTCAAAATGCCTGTGTATGATCGACCAGAACTGCATTGTTAACAAGGAACAAAATTTACAGCCTCTCAGGCAGAGAATGAAATTACCTGATATTTATTTATTTGCACATTAAAGCCTTTTTATAAATAAACTGTACATTCATTTCTTCACCTCTCCATGAGATGTGATTTCTCCTTTGTAAGATATTTACAATTTATGTAAATGACTATGATTGCTGAAACTAATCAAACCAAGGATGAAAGTAATCACAATCTCTCATGTAGGCTATGGCTTCCTCACTCGACTAAACCCCATGTTAGCTATCACTTCATTAAAATATATATGAACTCCATTCAAGAGCTAATTTGGGCAAAAACATTACACTTCATTGTTAGAAGTATGAAGTTCATTTTCATATGCAAATGAACCTGCTGAGTTTTAGAGTCATGAGTTATTTGTATGTGTGTGGGGTGGGGAAAGAGTGGCAAAGGGAGCTTGAGGGTTGTTTTGCCATGATTTGTTGTCATTTTCATGACTACCCTCTCTTAATAGTGTTTCAGAGGTGGCTCACCAGTAAGCACTTCACTAAAACAAATGGACTAGTTAAAAATATTAAGGCGAATGGAGACCTTAATAAACCAGTAGAAACAAAGTTAGTACCAGACAATAGCTCTTGGTTAACTAATGTGAAATGAGTTGATGGTCTCAGTCCAGCCTCCATTTGAAAGGTTTATGTAGGCTTGATACAAAGTCCTTCTATTGACTCCAGTGGGCTTTGGTTTACACTCAAAGAATGCTAGTCAATCTGTCTAGATTTTTGTTTCTTTTCAAATCATCTTTAGAAAAGCTCTAAGCAGAAGTAGGCCATAGCTATACCCAGAGGGAATGCAGATCCAGCATTTCAGGCCCACTTAATTAATTATCACAGGCCCTGCAATTGACAGGTACTTCTTTTGCTGTTATATATATCTTGGATTCTGTTATTTCCACGCCCACTCATCCGATGAAGTCAGTCTTATCCACAAAACTCATGATACTGTATATTTTGTTAGTCTCTAAGGTGCTACAGGACTACTTGTTGTTTATTCAGGATTCAAAGATAATTTTTAATCCAGAAAATTCCAGTAATTTATTATCACCAATCCCAAAGCTTTGGGAAACATGTTGTGATTAAACTATCACTAATGTCTACTGAGGTGTGATGTCAGTCAAGCCTTTCTACCCTAGAACTGTAATTGTGGATATCAAGTTATGCTCTGGACTAACTGAGTCACTGGAATCTGCTTTCTTTGTGTGCTTTATCAGCCCTTAATGTGATTGACTGACTCCGTGCAAAGTGTCAAGCAAAAGTAACTGAAATGAAGTAAAATGTGTGTCAACTAAAGAATAAGCCAACGATCTGTCTCTTCAAATTAGTTGTTCTGTTGGCAAGTTGACAAATTGTGCTGATTTAACTGAAAGTTCAGCTGAACACATGATTTAAAAAAATTCTGTTGAGAGCTGGTATTATTTAAATTCTTCAAACAACATGCTTAATGACATCAATACAAATAAAGTAAAATTTGTCTGAAAATCCTGAGGCTGTGGAATTCTTCTGAGATTATATTCCTAAATAGAATTGCATTTTTAACCGTAAAGCAGATATTGAGTTCCACGATCTATGTAAGTATCATATTTCTCCACTGGCAAGATTGAATACAATCCTGGCCCACAATGATACATGAACTTAATACAATACTGCCTTTGAAAGATATTGCAGGACTTTGCCACATCTGTCACCCCCCAAGCCCAAGAAGTGTGTGTAGCTAAGGTGTTTTACTGGCACCTTAGGGGAACTTATTTCCTACACAGAGCATCAGTAACCACATTTGCATTTCCTTTAATGTGAGCCATTTCAATATCATAATCTTGGCGCTCTCAACTCCATTTTAGCAACTTAGCGTTTGTTCCTCTCATTTGATGTGGCCATCTGAGTGAGGAGTGGTCAGTGTGCACAGTGAAATGCCATTCAAAAAGTCAGGGCTGTAATTTGTGTAGGGCCTGCACCATTTCCAAATACTCTTTTCCCACTTTTGTATGCATTCTTTTTTCCTCTGGGAAGTTATTTCTTGCTTGGATGCACTATGGAGTCTCTTCCCAAACCCTGTGTTTGTGGCACCGTAAAAGGTTTGTGAAAGTCTGGGCTTGCCAGAATTAGGTCTGTACTTAAGGCGTCTTTCAGTCCATACAAGGCCATGTGACACTGTTGGACCAGATGAACTTGTTTGACTTCCCAGGGACAGGAGCAGTCAGAATACTAAAGTGAGGGTAAGATATGGCCATCCCAATATAGGACGGTGCAGGAGAAAGAAAGAGCCTGAAGCATGGGCCCGGTGCTTGAACCGAAGTAAGCAAGAGTTATACTGTGAGTAACAGACAAGCCATGTCAAAAGCAGATGTTTGCCTGCAAGTCAGTGTCTCTCGGCACTAGAACTGCTAGCACTGATAGAAGCACATGTTTTGGAGGAAAGTACAAGGGGAGGTACCAAACATGTGTAAGATGATACATAAGGTGTATATCACAGATTGTTTATCTCTGTCTATAAATGTTGGAGTACCTCGACTTAACTCTTTGGCCAGCCTAGGGGGCAATAGTGAAATCCATACTACAGTAAAACTCCGTTAGTCCGGCATCCAATGCTCCGGGACTCCTGATGTTCCGGCACCATCAGGAACCCGGAAGTGCTAGGGCAGCCGGACAGGATTCCCCCATTCAGCTGCTGCTGAAACTGACCAGCAGCTGAATCGGGGAAGCCGGGAGCAGAGCAGCTGGGCTGCTGCCAGGTTGGTCTGGTAGCGCTGCCCCTCGGGGCTGCGGGACCAACCTGGCAGCACTCCAGATGCTCTGCCCCAGGTGTCCCCAAGAGCAGCTGGGGTGCTGCCGGGTTGGTCCCGCAGCCCTGAGGGGAAGCGCTACAGGACCAACCGGGCAGTACCCCAGCTGCTCTGTTCCAGGCGTCCCCAAGAGCAGCTGGAGTGCTGCTGGGTTGGTGCCGTAGCGCCGCCCCTCAGCGCTGCGGGACCAACCCGGCAGCAACCCAGCTGCTCTATTGCAGGCATCCCCGATTCAGCTGCTGCTGAAACTGACCAGCAGCGGCTGAATCAGGGAAGCCTGGGGCAGAGCCGGACTATCGTAAGGCAGGGGCTATGAGGGGCCTGGGGTGGCATCCCCTCCCACCCCACTCCAGACCCCTCATAGCCCCCCCTTCTGATAGTCCGGCATATTTGATAATCCGGCACCCCCTGGGTCCTAAAGGTGCTGGATTATCAGAAGTTTACTGTATTGAGTGAGCCAAGTCCATTATTATGGGTACAAATGCATAGGGGCTCGGAGGCCATCTGGCCATGGATGACTATAATTGTACTTTGTTTGCCAATAAACCTGACTCAGTACTTTTGCATTTTATCTGAGTCTGTGGTCTTTAGGGGCTCTCTTGAAGTTTATGATGTTAGTTACATCTGCAGAGCTGGCATCATAGACCAAGGGAGCATACGAAAACACATGCAGCCAAACGTTTATCATCATTCACGGAGCAGGAGGCCTGTCAGGACGCCATACCAGTGAATCCTGAATATACTACATCGCTGTCCTGACCTGCAGATGGTTCCTCTTGTCTTGTCTGGGGAATAGGTCAGTTCTTAATATCCTCCACTTTGGCAGGCTCTGGTTTTGCACTGCTGCTCCCATCTCTCTCTTACTGAGAGAGCCTGCTTTTGCCATCTTCACCCTGCATTTCTACAACTTCAGAGTGTGTCTACACAGGGCTAAAACCCCCCATGGTGGTCTCACAGGGCTCAGGTTGCAAGGCTGATAATATCTCTTTGTTGATGCTCAGGTTGGAGCCGACTTCTGCACAGTATTGCTGACCCAGGCTGACAAGAAGTTCTCCCCAAAAAGTCAAAACCTCATGGGGAAACGCTGCCCAGCTGAATATTGCTCACAAGATTTCACCATCATCTCTGCTCTATGCCACACACTATCCAGAAGTGTAGCTCTGATCTCTATGATCTGCTACCACCAGAATATATTCTTCCCCAGTTGATCTTTACTAAGGGGGTCCCACAATGTCCACAGTGACCCTCTGAAAGGGTTCTTCTATGATGGGGAAGGGGGATGTGGGCAGCCTTGCCATTACTCCTGTCCTTTCTAACCCTCTGGCATGGGTCATAGGACTTACAGTATTTTTGCACTGCTTCAAAAACACCAGTTCAGGAGAAATTCTGGAGTAAGTGCTATATGGTGTGGGGTATTCCCATGTGCTCTGAGATGGGCGTATCATAGGCCAGACTGAGTAGCCTAAGATGGTACTTTTGTGTTACCACCAATTATCTCTATGCCCCAATGACCCAGCATTCCCAGGAGGCATCCACTATCAATAGAGTAGCCTCTGATTTCTGATAAACCTTTCCAGGCAGCCTTGTGCCAGAGAAATCTAGAATCTAGAAGCTGCCAGAGAAATCTAGAATAACAGAATCATAGAATACTGGGACTGGAAGGGACCTCGAGAGGTCATTGAGTCCAGTCCCCTACCCTCATGGCAGGACCAAATACTGTCTAGACCATCCCTGATAGACATTTATCTAACCTACTCTTAATTTATTCCAGTGTTTGACTACCCTGACAGTTAGGAACTTTTTCCTAATGTCCAACCTAAACCTCCCTTGCTGCAGTTTAAGCCCAATTGCTTCTTGTTCTATCCTCAGAGGCCAAGATGAACAAGTTTTCTCCCTCCTCCTTATGACACCCTTTTAGATACCTGAAAACGGCTATCATGTCCCCCCTCAATCTTCTCTTTTCTAAACTAAACAAACCCAATTCTTTCAGCCTTCCTTCATAGGTCATGTTCTCTAGCCCTTTAATCATTCTTGTTGCTCTTCTCTGGACCCTCTCCAATTTCTCCATATCTTTCTTGAAATGCGGTGCCCAGAACTGGACACAACTGAGGCCTAACTAGTGCAGAGTAGAGCGGAAGAATGACTTCTCATGTCTTGTTCACAACACACCTGTTAATGCATCCCAGAATCATGTTTGCTTTTTTTGCAACAGCATCACACTGTTGACTCATATTCAGCTTGTGGTCCATTATAACCCCTCTATCCCTTTCTGCCGTACTCCTTTCTAGACAGTCGCTTCCCATTCTGTATGTGTGAAACTGATTGTTCCTTCCTAAGTGGAGCACTTTGCATTTGTCTTTATTAGACTTCATCCTGTTTACTTCAGACCATTTCTCCAATTTGTCCAGGTCATTTTGAATTATGACCCTATCCTACAGATTAGTCGCAACCCCTCCCAGCTTGGTATCATCTGCAAACTTAATAAGCGTACTTTCTATGCCAATATCTCAATCGTTGATGAAGATATTGAACAGAGCCAGTCCCAAAACAGACCACTTGTTATGCCTTTCCACCAGGATTGTGAACCATTAATAACTACTCTCTGAGTATGGTTATACTGCCAGTTATGCACCCACCTTATAGTAGCCCCATCTAAGTTGTATTTACCTAGTTTATTGATAAGAATATCATGCAAGACCGTATCAAACACTTTACTAAAGTCTAGGTATACCACATCCACTGCTTCTTCCTTATCCACAAGACTCGTTATCCTATCAAAGAAAGCTATCAGATTGGTTTGACATGATTTGTTCTTTACAAATCCATGCTGGCTGTTCCCTATCATCTTGCCACCTTCCAAGGGTTTACAGATGATTTCCTTAATTACTTGCTCCATTATCTTCCCTGGCACAGAAGTTAAACTAACTGGTCTGTAGTTTCCTGGATTGTTCTTATTTC
Organism: Pelodiscus sinensis; assembly: GCF_049634645.1. Lineage (NCBI taxonomy): Eukaryota > Metazoa > Chordata > Testudines > Trionychidae > Pelodiscus > Pelodiscus sinensis. The sequence goes on from NC_134715.1 coordinate 113,031,005, forward strand.
CCTTTTTATAAATGGGCACTATATTTGCACTTTTCCAGTCTTCTGGAATCTCTCTATCACTGTCTCCCATGATTTTCCAAAGATGATAGCTAGAGGCTCAGATACCACCTCTATCAGCTCCTTGACTATTCTAGGATGCATTTCATCAGGCCCTGGTGACTTGCAGGCATCTAACTTTTCTAGGTGATTTTTAACTTGTTCTTTTTTTATTTTACCTTCTAAACCTCCCCCCTTCCCACTAGCATTCACTATGTTAGTCATTCCTTCAGACTTCTCGGTGAAGACTGAAACAAAGAAGTCATTAAGCATCTCTGCCATTTCCAAGTTTCCTGTTACTGTTTCTCCCTCCTCACTGATCAGTGGTCCTACCCTGTCCTTGGTCTTCTCTTGCTTCTAAAGTATTTATAAAAAGACTTCTTGTTTCCCTTTATTCCCGTAGCTAGTTTGAGCTCATTTTGTGCCTTTGCCTTTCTAATCTTGCCCCTGCATTCCTATGTTGTTTGCCTATATTCATCCTTCGTAATTTGTCCTACTTTCCATTTTTTATATGACTCCTATTTTATTTTTAGATCATGCAAGATCTCGTGGTTAAGCCAAGGCGGTCTTTTGCCATATTTTCTATCTTTCCGACACATCAGAATAGCTTGCTTTTGGGCCCTTAATAATGTCCCTTTGAAAAACTGCCAACTCTCCTCAGTTGTTTTTCCCCTCAGTCTTGATTCCCATGGGACCTATCAGCTCTCTGAGCTTACCAAAATCTGCTTTCCTGAAATCCGTTGTCTCTATTTTACTGTTCTCCCTTCTACCCTTCCTTAGAATTGTGAACTCTATGATCTCATGATCACTTTCACCAAACCTGCCTTCCACTTTCAAATTCTCAACCAGTTCCTCCCTATTTGTTAGGATCAAATCTAGAACAGCGGCCCCCCCCCCCCCCCGGTAGCTTTTTCAACCTTCTGAAATAAAAAGTTGTTTCCAGTGCAGTCCAAGAACTTATTGGATAGTCTGTGCCTCACTGTGTTATTTTCCCAACATATATCTGGATAGTTGAAGTTAGTTAATGATCTACTGCAGCTCTAGTTTTCTCCCCCCCCCCCCCCAAAAAAAAAAGGCCCGTCAGTTGCTTCTGCTTGAATTCCAAATTGGGAGTTTTGAGGCTAACCTCAGGTGATCACTGAGGCCCTTCACCCTCCCTCCTCCCAGTGGGGACAGTATAACAGTAGGACTCTGTATGGCCCCAGGACATGTACTCTCACTGTGAAATAGCACCTCACTGCTGCTACTCTTGTTGCAAGTCAGAGTCAGAGCCGAGAGCTGTGGCTTTTTGCTAATTTTTCTCCTGCCACGCAACAGAATGACGTCATCAGCCGACTTGAAAGTGGAGTCTCGGTGTCTTGCTTACTTGCGCTTCAACCAGAACCAACAGCAAAACCGAGATCTGTCTGTAGATCCGTCTGTAACATGTAGTATGTGAGCAATAGACCAATTAACTGTTTTTTTCTGTACAATTTCATTTGTTCACTTTTCTCTATAATCAGTGCAAGATTATAAGGTCTCTGGCTGTGAAAGCAGCCAGAGAGAGGTGGCTTGGTGAGTGCAGCGAGCACAGGGTGCAGCTGCCTAGTATATCATAAATAATAAATAATCTAAACTCATGCTGGGTTCTGACATGATGTTATCTAGTTCAACCAGAGGTTTAGTCTTTTAGAACCTATAGTTGGGTTTCCCCCTTGGTTACCAGTTCATTCATTGGGCAGAACAGCTGTCTCTTTTTGTATATCATGGGCCTTTCATCTGAGCCTTCTGTAATAAGTTATCAGCAGACAATGACTCTTTCTTCAGGGTGTAGTTTCAAATGGTTGGGTTTTTGCACAACTGGAGGTGGGATATTTGCATTAAATTCTCCCTAGGGATTCTCCATGAAACCTGTTTAACATTTGTTATCCTGAAAGTACATATCTGTCTGGTATCCAGTCAGTATTGTCTTTTTGAATTTCCACTCCTATGTCTGTCATATCCAACCTCAGGAGAGATTACATAAAATCCTGGACCCATAATAACTCATAAACTTTATTATACAAAGTTTTTCAAATATATAGTTGGAAATGGAAATACCGTATATTCCGGCGTACAAGACGACCTCTGAAGTTAAAAAACATCCCCCAAAAATCGGGGGTCGTCTTGTACGCCGGATGCCCCGCCGCCGGAGCCCCTCCACGGCTTTGAAAGCCTCGGGGGAAGCCGGCGGCGGGGCATCCCAGGCGCGCATGGGCTGCCCCCCCTCCGGAGCCCCTCCGCGGCGGCGCGGAGGGGCTCCGGAGGGGGGGCAGCCCATGCGCGCCTGGGATGCCCACCCGCCGGCTTCCCCCGAGGCTTTCAAAGCCGCGGAGGGGCTCCGGCGGGGGAGGGGGGGCAGCCCAGGCGCTCCTGGCGGCTTTGCTCCCGGTGCCTCTGGTCTGCTGGGGACCATCTCCAGCAGACCAGGGACACCGGGAGCAAAGGAGGCGGAGGGGCGCTGGGGTATAAGATGAAACCCTATCTTTTAATTAAAAAGATAGGGGGTCGTCTTATACGCCCAGTCGCCCTATACGCCGGAAAATACGGTATCTGTCAAAGTAAGCATCTAACACTGAGTAAAATTGATTTTTCTCAACTCTTGTATTGTGCTTGTGGAAGAAGTAAAGAAAATGGTATGGTAACACCTAGAGGTCAAAGTCAAGATTGGATTCCCATTTTGTTTGTTGTCCAGACAGGGTAATAATCAGTCCCTGCTCCAAAGCATTTACATTATAAATAGACAAGACAAAGCATGAGAAGGGAAACAGGATATTTTTTCTCAATTGAAGCATCTACAGATTTTTATCTGCTGATTTTGTTTTGAATAGTGAATAGCATGGTCATTCTAGGTTGTCTTCTATACCTGGTGAGTCAATACTTGCTCTTTTTCAGGTTAAAATCACATGGTTTTAGACAAAATGTCTTTGCTTCCATGGTGGCAAGGTGAGATTGTATGCGGGAATACTAATAAGTCTTCTTTCCCTGAGTTTCAGACTTTGTTGCTCACAGAGATAGCAGTTGTGCTGGAAGACCACACTGTTTACATTTGCAGTTGATTGTTTCCTTTCCATGAACGTATATCAAGGCCTCATACTGGTTGTTTTAGATCTCTAGGTCTATTCAATACCCTTGTCCATCATGAGAAGGTGAGTTCCTTGGGGATGACAATGGGAATGGACAGGGCTGCTTGTAAGTAGTTCTATTGCTTTGTTTCTGAGAATAGTGATGGACAGTTGTTCTGCCACAATGGTGCTTTCATGTGTATGTCCACAGAATTTCATCTTTTCTCTTGATCAATATGTCTGTGGCACCTTTAGGCATTAGTGTACAGTGTGGACTACAGTACCTTCAGAATGCTGATGTCCAAAGGTTAAAGTAAGGAGATAGTTGATAATGCAGCTTCTCAGAACAGCTAAAAGCAGAGGGATAGTTCTGTCTCATCTCCTAGGCTACTCCCCTCCTGCTTAGCTTGTGTGTGGGCATTCTCCTGTCTTCCCTCCCCCATTTCAATTACTGTTGATACTGATCTCTTATTCCATGTGTTCCAACATAGAAGATGTGGCTGAGTACCTTAGTACGGGATTGATATTGGAACATGGATGAAGGCCAGTTGGCCAAGGCTTAATACTGGCAAGAAAGAGGGGATGGCAGTACACCAAGAAAAGTAACCAGAAGTTATGGCAGAGATTCTATCTGCTGATTTCTGTGAGTCTGTATTTGATATCTGAGTTACCAGTTAACTCATAGCAGCAGTTAGATACATGCTACTAAAGGCATCTGCATCTGAGGAAGAAAAAGAACAAACAAACAATTGTCGCTGCTGTTACCGGATCTGTCTTTTAGGATCTGTCTTTCTCCTTTCTACCCCTTCCCCCCACCAGCCACACTAGTCCGGGCCCTTTCCTTCCCCCGCCCAGCCGCAGCATAACCCTGTCTCCTGGTCGAGGCCACGCCAGACCTGCCTGGCCTCCCTGGCCACTGGGGCAGAGACAAGGCATGCCAGGCCCAGCTTTGCTCCCAGCAGCTGGAGAGGGCCATGCTGGCAGCAGGTGGGGCTTGGCTCCAGGGAGCAGATGGTGCAGCACCGGGCGTAGGGCTTTATCTGCCTATGTCTTACCCCCCCAGCCTGTGGATGCTGTGACATAATAATGTCACTTTTGTCGTCCCACAGGAAAAAATATTTTTATATATAGACAGAAAAGCTGAAGCTGGTGTAGAGTGCGGCAAGGTGTCTCGTTGAGTATGTTACATCGGGTACTTTGTGACCTGCACTGGCTAGGTCGGGCTGGGCAATAATTTTTGATGGGGGGCCACTCCAAGAATTTGGTAGGTGGTCAAGGGCTGCACTCTTCCATGATATTAATGGAGGAGGTGTGGGGGTCTGGGATGGAGGTTGAGTGCAGAAGGGAGCTTGGGATAAGGGATTGGGTGAAATAGGGGATCGTGACCTGGAGCAATGGACTGGGATGAGGAGGGGAAACAGATTCTGGGAGGGGAGTGTGATCTGGGATATGGGTGCAGGGATTTGGGTTGTGACCTGGGACAGGAAATTGGGGTGCAGAGGCTGGGAGGGGTATAGGTGCAGGATAGGATTCTGGCCTGGGGGAAGGGTGTAGGAGGAGGGAGTGTAGGGCCTGGGTTGGGGTTGTGACCTGGTACAGGAGTGCAGGAGGGGGTGCAGGGATTTGGGCTGTGACCAAGGACTGCAGATTGGGGTACAAAGTCTGGGAGGGTGTTGTGATCTGAGGAGGGATGTAGGAGGGGATATAGTGTCTGGGAAGGTGTATGGGGCCTGGAGCAGATGTGCAGAAGGTTTGGGTTACATGAGGTAGGAGGGAAGAGGGCTGGAGGAAGGAGAGGCTGGGGTGCAAGATACAGGCTCTGGCCGGGAGGCCTTACCTGGCTCCCAGCCAGCAGCCTAGCAGGTTCCTTAGTCAGGATCCCTGCCTTCCACTCCCCTGTAGTGCTCAGGGGAGCTTCAGGAACCATGTTTACTGCTCTGAACTGAATGCTGTAAGCCTGGGGGAGGAAGGAGGAGGGGCACTTCACATGCTGCCTGTCTTGTAACAGGCAGCTGCTATTGGCCAAAACTGGCCACTGGGAGCTACTGGGGGCAGGGGCAGCCTGAGAAGCCTGTCTCCCCCTTCCTCCAGGCTCTCAGCGTTCAGAAACACACACAGCCCTGCAGCCAGTTTTCCTGAGTGCCGGGTGGGACATGCAGGGAGCTGGCTGAGGCTCTTGCCAGCCAGATCTGGCATCTTAGCAGGCCGGATCCAGCTCGCAGATCATCTTTTGCCAAGCTCTAGGCTAGGTGGCGTTTTTGTTCCCTAAAGGACTTTGGGAGAGTATCTCTCTCCCCATGTGCTAGGGATGTTGCATCTGAGATCAGTGGAGATTCTCAAGTTGGAGAACTGGCTGTTAAAGGGAGAGAAGGGGGGCACTGCTGGCAAATTATTCAACATAGAAGGTGCTGACTAGGGAACTTTGTTCCTGTCCCTTGATTTGAAATAGCACATATAGGTTGATCTTCAGGGCTCACCAAAGCTCATCCTCTTCTTGGGTTCTGGGGAGGAATGGTAAATATGGTTGTCTGGGGAGCATGAAGGTTTTCTACTATCATTTGGCAGGTTTACTTTTGTTATGCAATGAGGATTACCCACTATGTCATTTTGTTTGTGCTTTAATAAAACTGCTAAAATTTCCTAGGGCTTGCGATAGGCACTTGTAATACATAATTTGTAATAATAATAATGATAACGGATCCTTAGTGAATGTGTTTCTTGGAAGCTAATGTATCTAAGGCAAAATTATGAAGCCATACAAGTTGAATTTAAACTGCGTGGAAAAATTATTATTGGTTTGCTGGTTATTCCCCTTTTTTACTCTACATCGCCAGATTTATGAAATACATAGATCTGCTCTTCAAACAATCCTTCAAGTGCCTCAGACTACAAATTAGTTCCTTGCAATATCAGCTGTATATATTCTGCATTTAACAAATGCAATAATTGAGGAAGCAAAAAATTGCTTATTCAGTTCCAGACATCAGACATCACAGTGAGCTAGATGAAGCATAAAGTTGATCAATAAAACCTATTTTATCAGCATTTCTTAAAAGCCACCCAAACCTAGTCTAAATAGTTTTCTGCAATGATGTGACTTGAAATGCAATGGACATTACAAAACAAACAAAAAGTGTCCTTTGCATTAGATTTGTGCATGATCAGGGGATTTATATTATGTATGAAATGTAATTTGCATTTCATTCCAGGGGAAAAAACTATATGAAATACATATTTATGTATACTAAAGTGAGATATATGGATCCCATGAGTGAGAGGAGCAACATAAAATTAACATACATAAAAACTTTGTGTATCTAATCTTAAGATTGCATTGCAAACTAATGACTGCATGAGAATTCAGAATGAGATTGCCATGCCTTGGCTGGCTTGCACCTTCTTTCCTCCTTTCTCATTCAAGAAGATTCTTTAAATTCTTACTCAGCTCCTGTAGATAAAAACCTTTTCATTATTTCCCTGGCATTATTAAAACCTGCCTTCTGATTTGAAGGTCCAACATCTTAGTTATTACCCAGGCCCACTGACAGAGGAGAAGGGCAAAGGAGGTCGTTGTCTCTGGGCCCAGTGATACAAAAAAGCCAAGAGCTCCTGGCTGCCACAGATAGGGTTACCAGGTAGACACCCCCCCAAAATACCGGACACACTTGATCGTAGGGGGGAGGCGGGAGGTGGGGCTGGCCGGGAGGAAGCGGATGGGGGCTATGGGGCTGGCTGGGAGGAAGGGGAGGGCGGGAAGCAGAGCTGGAGGGGATCTAGGGCTGGGGGGGCTGGACAGAAGGAGGGGGGCGGAGGAAGGGGGGCAGGAAGCAGAGCTGGCACTCCCTCTAGTTGCTAGTAGAAGCCGGGCGGGGGTGGGGGGAGTGGCTGGGAGCCCGTTTTCTGCATGTAACCAGAGGATTCCTGCTGGGAGGCAGGGCCGCGATTGGCGCTGGGAGCCTCTGGTTGTGTGCAGAAGCTGGGTGGGGGGAGTGGCTGGGAGTCGCGGCCCCCACTCCACCCCATCCTGCCCAGCTTTTGCACGCGACCGCAGAGCTCCCAGCGCCAATCGCGGCCCGCCTTCCAGTCGCTCCCCCACCAGGCTTCTGTCTGGCGCCCAGCCGGAAATTCAGAAAATACCGGACATTGCACATGTCCAGTATTTTCTGAATTTTTCTACCGGACAGAGGGTGCAAATACTGGACTGTCCGGTAGAAAACAGGACACCTGGCAACCCTAGCCATGGAGCCTAGGGCCACCTGTTGCATCCCATCCCATCCCATCCCATCCCATCCCATCCCTGTTGCACTACAAACACCACTGAGAGCTGCCTGGGGGAGGCACAGCAGGACCCTAGTAGTGAATGCTTTTGATCACCATTGACAGTCTTATATTCCCAAAGTTAGGTACCTTAAATCTCTATTTTGGCACCTGAGGAATTGGCCTGTAACTTTAAAAAGTGATGTACATATATAGCTTCCTATAACCACTCAAAGGGGCTGTGTGTGTTCAGGAGTTGGAAAGGTCTCTTGTGTTGGTGCCTATATTGTGATTGCTCCCGCTGTTGTCAGTAGTGTGAGCTCAGGCTCTGAGGTGTCTGTCTTCAGTCATCTTCTTTTTGAACATATTGGCCTTTAAAGCAGAGGTGGGGAACCTAAGGCCTAGGGGCTGGAGGTGGCTCCCGGCTTGCCTGGATTAGGACCCCAAGGCTCAAGGCTCCCCCCTCAGCCTCTCCATGGGGCTGAAGCACACAAAATTTACTAGCCTGGGCCCCACTAGATACGCAAGGGGAATGTGGTGAGCGTCTTTCTCCTCAGTTGGGGGCCACATCAGTGAGGATTTGTTTGGGGTTTTTTTGCTTCTCACTTGTGTGTGGCCTCTGATTGATTTTTCTGTGGTTCAGTGGTCCCTGACCCAAAAAAGGTTCCTCACCCTTGCTTCAAAAGAAATACAGTATATATCCATTTTGAGCCCAGGAAATACACAAAGCCCTATGGCATTGGCAGTGTACTCATAATGGTTGCTCTCCTTAATATTCTCTAATTTGAAATCTAAATATGGTTTCAATCTCAGGAGCTTTAGTGAAGAACAGTTAAAGGGTCAGCCCAAGCACCATGTTGGTATATTTTTAAATGACGTCTAAATCTGTTCCTCCAGTCCATTAAACCAGTTTAATTTCAGTTTAACTCTATTGAACTCTTATTCTTAGGAGCATAAAGATTGTCTGTCAAGTATACTGTAAGTGGAGTCTTAAGACTAATTCAGATCCAGGGCTGGTTTAGTCCAGTGGCTTCAGTGGACTTTTGGATTTACATTGGCATAACTAAAGATCAGGGTCTGAACTTTGTTGTTGGCTAGAGCCCATTTTTCTTTCTGTTTTACTCAAATGGTTTCATTCTGCTCAGTTATTTAAAAAGTTTGAACAGAGCCAAAAGGATTATTATTTAGTGGTCTGGAAGCCTTCCTATTCTTTTCTTTTCAAGCAAGTTTGTTTTGAGAGTAAAATTCTATAAGCCGATCTTAGAAAGCATTTTGCAAAACTCATTCTACACAATCTCTGAGTTTTGTTCCTGTCACAGTCTCTTACAGAAAAATCTGACTGCTGACTTTGGAACCACAGAAGATTAATTATTTTTTTAGCTCCACCCTCACCTAGAAATCCACCAAAGAAACTAACACAAACTCACCCCACCTAAAGAAGCAAAGCAATTTCAAACTTAAGACTGACATAGCGGCCACCTGCTAGCAAAACAGAACTTAACTTTAAGCACGTGCTTAATCCAGGGTTACTCAAGAAGATGTTTAAATGCATGCTTAAGTCCCACTGAAGTCCTGATAAAGTTAAGCTCATCTGTAAATGTTTTGTTGAATCGTGGCTCATGCAAGCGGTGGGCAATAACAAGCCAGTTGTGGTTCACCAGCCAACACCACTTTGTTTATTTGCATCTCTGCAGGTACAGGCACTTGCAGCCCCCATTGGAAGTGATTGCTGTTCCTAGCCAATGGGAGCTGCAGGAAGTGGTGTCGCAGTCAGCGATGCTTCTCACAGTGCCCATTAGCTGGGAACAGCACTCTGTGGCCAGTGGGAGTTACAAACACCCATACCAGCAGAAGCATCAGTAAATAAAGCAGCGTGCCCACCAGGAGCTAACTCTGTCAAACTGCCGCACTTTTATTTCCCACCCCGGCTTACGCTCATTCCAGTGTGTATTGTAGTGATTGTGTGGTTTTGTGTAATGTTTGTGCTGCAATATCTAGGCATAATTCATCCAGGCTATAAGACATTATCACCCTCTCTGAAACACTGAATTTCCATTTAAGAGGCAAAAGATTTTTTCAAATATTATGAGACACATTGCTGGTAAATCATCCCAGCAGTGACGTTGAGATGTTAAGAGGGAACTGGATAGTGAGACTTGCTGTTTTCTTCATTAAATTTAATCTGGAAACATAAATGACAAAGGATGAGTTCAAAAGTTCTGTAATAAACATACAAAGTGGGATGGAACAAAGTTTCTATAATTTGGCTTCTTATTATGCATCACAGTTAAAAGATGTGATCAGTTGGTTTGAAAATAGATTATCCAAGCTCTGGGTAAAACTCCAACAAGAACTGAGCCCAAATATAACCAATCATAGCAATTTTGAGGGTTAAAAAGAAAATTTGGTCACCAAAAATAATTAAAAAAAAATCACCCAGACCCATCTTTGGCAGCTTTGGGCAAATTTCTAAATTATTGTTGCTGAAATCCTGTTCCTTGAATATTTTAATTAATAATTAGGAATTTAAGAGCAAAACCATGTTTTGAAGTGTCCCTAGTGTCTCTTTGCCCAGAAGCTGGGAATGGGTGGCAGGGTATGAACTACATAACAAGCTATTCATTCACTTGGAAGCACCTGTCATTGGCCATTGTTTGAAGACAGGCTATTGGACTGGATGGACCATTGGGTCTCACCCAGTATGGCTGTTCTTACGTTCTTATCTCTAGGAAATATCAAAGTTGCTATTTTTTTTGTGAGTATCAAATTATGTTACTCAATGCAGACACCTTTTTCCTGATTTGAAATCCTACCAAGCAATATGAGATGGTGTGAATAATATAGAGTCTGTAATTTGAATATTTACAAGTCAAACATTGTATTAGAAAATTTGGATAGGAGGCAGCTCTACCAAGACCTCTAAACACACTGAGGAGTTGACCCAGGAACAAAGTTTAATTCCAAGATATGTATATGATTTTGATTAAAAAAGATGTTAATAAGAAAACAACCCAGAAGGAAAGATGGGAGAGGGATTTGGACCAATAAAGTGATCCAGATGGGTGGGTCTCTACATGCGAAAGAGGATATATACCTTAATTCTTGTGGCTCATAAACTTGCATTATGTACTTTATTGATGGTATTTGACTCCAGTTAAGAGGCACTTTGTTGGAGGGGTAGCTGGGAAAGGGGAACATACTTGCACATAGGAATTAGATGGTTTTGGGAGGACATTATAATCTTATGACAAAGTGCCAGCTTCCCAGAAATCCCCTGACCTCTTTACTTACTGCTTATTTAATCTCCAGTAAAGGTTCTACATTTTAAACAGAACTATACATTAATTTCTATTTTAGCGGTAGCTAGACTTTGTCGTGCACATTTTTGGAAAAAATGTTGCCCGTCCTCCTATGGAACTTTGATATAGAAAATACGGATTGTCTTCATAATGGAAAAGCTTTCACATCAAGTACATAAACAAGAGACGCCTCAAAAGAGAATAGATATTTGGAAATGTGGTCACCTTTTTAGCATACTCAGAGAAGGAGGAGTTTTCCCCAGCGAGGAAGTCAGAATCTTTAGCCAGTGTCTTTGAATATTAACCTGATTCTGAATAAGTAATGTATGATGTAGTATGTTAATATTAATGCAGCTTTGCCTTAATGGCTTTTTAAAGCATAGCTAGCAATATCTCTTGCCAGTGATCTCTGACCTGCACAAAGCTGCAGCAGTGACCAGTGTTCCTATGGGGCTGCTATGGCCAGTGGACCTAACAGATTTACCAGGCCCTTGGCCAAGGTGTGTGTGTAGGGTGCTTCTGCATCCCTGGAAGGGGGGGGGCCTCAGGCAGAAGGCATGGGGATTAGGGCGAGCTTCCCCAAGGCAACACTCAGTACTGGGATTCCCATGGTGATTTAAAGGGCCCAGAGGTCTGGCCAGCATCGCTGCCATTGTAGCAGCGGTATCAGCTGGGAGCTCTGAGCCCTTTTGAATTGCTGGGCCCTGAGGCAACTGCCACCCTTTCTCTCCATCAGTAGGTCCAGCTATTGCTGTAGGCAACACTATTGCTTGCAATCCTGCAATTCTCAGTACAGGTTTCTTGGCTTCAATGGAACTACCTTTTTTTTACTGTGTGTTCCATTCTGGGACGTTGTACATTGAATGGATATTTAACATACAAAGATGCCTTTAGAATGAGGACAGAACACTTGGGGAGAATAAATGTCTGTGTTTGAACTTCGACTTAGTTTCAAACCTCCTTTGGAATTAAATTTATCCTTAGAGTGTCTGGGGCTAGTGTCTCTTCAGGTCCTCAAAAAGGACAGCAGTCCTTTTAGAGTGAGCTTTGTATTGTCCCATCTTCCTCATCTGCACCAATGGACATGTACTTCAAAGAGTTTTCAAAAAAGATAGTTTTGATTCATTGCATGGTGATTTCCAGTCATACTGAGTTTCCTTATGGGATATGGTTCATCAAACACCTGTCAGTCATTTAATATTCTTTACTTTGTTGAATTCTGAAAAAAGGTATGGATCCTACTTTCAGTCGGGTTCTTTAAACTGCTTTTACCCATGATGAATGGAATTTTTCATTAAACCCTTTGTCTCCTGTAGCCTTTTCTTGATATGAATCAAAAAGTTCAGGCTGACTGTCAAGAGTCAGAAAGAGGGTGAAGAGAGATGACCATCATGGGAGGCCTTTTACCTCCTCTAGTTTTTATTGTAATAATAGAGCATCTCACAATTGCAAACAACTGCTAACAGCTGCACAATTGCTAAGATGAAGAGAGGCATTACAAATGGAGCAGTTCTGTGAACTTCATATGTACTACTTTTCCCAATCTTCTACTGAATATTCTTTTTGTTACTGGGAAAATTAAAAATATTTTGATTGCCTTTAGAAAATAAGGGGAGAATGATGTTTGAGAGGCTCTGTGTGAAAAACAGTATTGTGCTATTCTGTAAGTACAGGTTGGACCTCTCTAGTTCAGCACTCTCTGGTCCAGCACCATCCATGGTCTGGCATGATTAATTAGCCAGATGTTCACTTATTACCAGTGTGACCAAGTTTCCCGAGGTCCCATAAAGTTTGTTTACAACCACCAGTCCAGGCTCTCAGTGTTCTGTGCTGTTATTTAGTTCTAATTTACCTCTAAAAGTATTCTAAAAGTGTAGGAAGCAGTGGGCGTGTAGGTAATGCTGTTAGACAATATTGACCTCCCATGGTTTGGCTTTGCTGAACCCTCAACATGCTGGTGAAACTTATGAAGGGGCAAACTTATGTGAAATTGTTTTGGCATGCTCTGGCCAACTTTCGTCTGTTCTCTTTTCCAACTGTTTTGGTCATGGCATTTATCTTGAGAAATTGGTCTGTTCAATAAAATTCAGATCCATGTGCATCCTAGAGTTAAGGTGTTGAGATGAGCTGATTTTGAGTTGACTCTATATCTGTCTTAATGTTATACTACATGTAGATAAATACGAATAAAAATGTAATCCAGGCCGGAAGCCTTACAATTCTACCTCCTGTTCAGGAAGGAAGAATCTTTTTTGCAGGAATTCAGCGTTTTTCAATGGAATTCCCCTTGCAGGACAGAAAGTGCCTTTCATGACAAGTAGCGTTTTTACTGGGTTTTACCTAAATGAATGGTATCTAAAGCAGTGAAACCTTTCCTGTTCCTCTGACGACCTATTTCAAACATGAACAGTCTTCTAGATTGTAAACTTTTTTGGACACTGACTGTCCTTGACTGCATATTTGTCCAGTGACAGTGTGGCCACCATGCGACTTAGGCCTATATAATAAACAGCACTATGTGTGTTGAACAATAATAAATACTCTGCTGTACTGCATTTCAATTTAAAGGAAAAACTGCACCCTAGTGAAATATTTGTTTCATGTGATGTCCATATTTGAAGCTGGTATTTTGATTTTTTTAAATGCTTTTGTATGGGTTAGTCAAGGTTTGGATGCACTTCATGACTTAATATTAGTGAAGCATGGTACTTCTGAAAACTGCAGATGCTTTCCTTTCCTGTCGGATAATGAGTAGGAAATAATGTTAAAAAAATCCCTTTCTGGTGCAGGCCGTATTATGGTATGGAAGCTATGAGGACAGTATATCCAGGTAATATAGTCTGTAGCTTGTTACTCTGGGAAACAGCTGATACATTTACAGTGTGGCAGCAGAGAAACATTTCAATTATAGCTTTTGATCATTTGAGCCATGTAAGACGCTTGTAACTACAGTCTCCAACCAATGTAGACTTTCCAACCTTTTCCTCTTTGAATTAACCATTGAACTAAACTCTGCATAAACTAAATCCATTTTAATGCAAATATTTTAATCATTTTTTAAAAAGTAGTCTTGTCTAGTCACAAAACAAAAGGCTACTAAATATTTCATGTTGGCTCCACATTTAACACCTGCAGTGTAAATTTCACCTCCAGGCAAGCCATATTCCTGGATAGGAGGCAAAGGCAATATGTGATTAAGATTTCATGTTTATCCTGCATGATTAATTTCTTCTCGTAAAATTAACCTGAAGATTTATCAATTTCAATATAAGCCAATAATGTCCCTGTCCCCTAAAGTAATATATTGAGCATGACAGACATCAGCCTTTTATCATTTCTCTTTTCCAAATTGCTTTTTATTTGGGAAGGGCTAGTGAGTGGAAACAATTGGGTGCACATGTTCACAAATCCTTAGCATGGAAGACATTAGTGTAAAATAAACTTCTAAGTGGTTTTGAGGTCTAACCTGCTGAGGTGGATTATTCTCTGTCTACTCTAATATATCATAAGACATTCCTTGCTAATACACCGTGCTATCAGGGAACTGTAAAATATGACCTCAAGGGCTTTATATTCTTTTATGCCAAGGCCTAGAAAAGGTGTGGGTTCTTTCCTTACTGTAAGAAAAACACTTTTTTAGTTACTTAAAATTCAGAAATATGCTCATGCTTATGGGCAGTAATAGGTTTATTAGGTTCAAAAACAAGTGTTATTGAGAATATAATATTTTGTAGATGATTAGAGAGAGAGGGTATCATTTGCTTTTTCCTATGTGTGTGAGCAATAGAAGCAACTAAATGACTCTGGCCAAAATTTTCAAACCTAAAATTAGGCTCCTAAATTGCTATTGCTGGACATAGTGACCAGTCTCATAAAGGTGGTAAATGCCTGCAGCTCACATTGACTCTGCTGGGATTAATAGGTTCTCAGTACTTCTCAAAAATATGCCCTTTATATGTAAGTACCTAATAATGCATTTTATGACCTGACTTTAGGTATCTAGGTATCAGAATTTTGGCCACTATTTCAGTGACCTTGTTTCCTAAGCATGTTTGAATTTCTTTGAATTATAGTTTTCTAGTTGTTTAGGAGCATGACCCTATGATTCTGCAAAGAATGTCTTTCATCTTCAGATAAACACAAAATATATTATTCTATCCACCTTGTTCTTATCCTGGGCCTGCATTCCTAGAACATTTAGAAACTTGCCTTTGACACTAATTGGAGTCTTGTCAGTTCAAGGGAGCCCAGCATATATATTACCTGGACTGCAGGTTCTCTGAGGTTGAGACCATGACATCTTATCTATTTGCAAAGTGCCTACCATATCATTAGTATTATGCAAATAATAATGCAGTTTAGCACAATACCATGAAGTTAATGTGATACAGGACATTAAGTTCTCTCTCTGCAAGCAGTGCTGCCAGTTGGTGACTGTTTCAATACTTTAAATGTTAATTTATTAGGAGTCAAAATGAGAAAATGTGGAAACAATATGTTTGTGCTAATCATCATTTTGGGTAGTACAAGTAAGAAATATTAAAATATAGCCATCAAATACTTCAGCACTTGCAGAAAACATACAGTTGACTTTGGAATCTGATTTTATATTGCAGATTATCACTCTGTTTCTAAGTTTTCCTAACTTACAGAAAGGATCCATCTTCTATTGTAGCCATCTTAGTCTGTAACTTAAAAAATTTAAAAAGCAATTAATGGCCCTGCAGCACCTTAGAGATTTAACAAAAGATGTAGGTGGGATCATGAGCTTTCATGGGCACAACCTACTTCTTCAGATGACTGGAGGAAGGGATCCAGGGGTACAAATAGCTGAGAGAGAGAGGGGATAGAGAAAGAGAGAGAAAAAAATATTGTCAAACTTCTATTGTGCTTTCTATTGTAAACATATTCAATTGTAGCTCATCTCTGTAAGCACGCTCTAGAGTAGTACTTGTCCTTTCTCATAACCCATGTTTTATTTGAATTTATCTCCTGTTTCAGTGGTGTTTGTGTATGGAAGACATGGTTTTCAATGTAGTAGGCAGCCTTGTATATTGTCAGAATGAGAAGCTGGACTTCAATCTATTTAGGTATGGTTTGCCATATATATATGAGAGAGAGGAAAAAGAGAGAATGGACAATTTGGTGGAAGGCAGGAATTGATGCTTCTTATGACGTTTGACCGTAGTAAAGTAATGAAATTCTAGTATTTTAATATGGTGTAAAAGCTTGTATGTTGCTGTTAGCATATGTTGGAAGATTTTATATATACAGAAGTACATATGAACAGCCATAAGGGGTCAGATCAAAGGTCCCTCTAGTCCAGTGTCCTCTCCTCTCTCCTGACTGGATAGTATCACATGCCTCAGAGGGAATGAACAGAGCAGGTAATCCTCAAGTGATCCCTCTCTGTCTCCCATTCCCAGCTTCTAACAAAGAGAGGCTAGGCCATTCCCATCCATCCTGGCTTATAGCCGTAGACAGACCTATTCTCTGTGAATTTTTCTTTTATGGACCCTGTTAAAGTCCTGGTCTTCACAACCTCCTCTGGCAAAAAGTTCCACAGGCTGACTGTGCATTGTGTGAAGAAATACAGTAAACTTCCGATAATCCGGCACCTTTAGGACCCAGGGGGTGCCGGATTATCAGATATGCCGGACTATCAGAAGGGGGGGGGGGCTATGAGGGGTCTGGAGTGCGGTGGGAGGGGATGCCACCCCAGACCCCTCATAGCCCCCCTTACGATAGTCAGGCTCTGCCCCAGGAGTCCCTGATTCAGCCGCTGCTGTTCAGTTTCAGCAGCAGCTGAATCGGGGATGCCTGCAATAAAGCAGCTGGGGTGCTGCAGGGTTGGTCCCGCAGCCCCAAGGGGCAGCGCTACGGCACCAACCCAGCAGCACTCCAGCTGCTCTTGGGATGCCTGGGACAGAGCAGCTGGGGTACTGCCCGGTTGGTCCCGTAGCGCTGCCCCTCGGGGCTGCAGGACCAACCCGGCAGCACACCAGCTGTTCTTGGGGATGCCTGGGGCAGAGCAGCTGAAGTGCTGCCGGGTTGGTCCCGCAGCACCAAAGGACGGCGCTGCGGGACCAACCCGGCAGGACCCCAGCTGCTTTGCCCCAGGGGTCCCCAAGTCAGCCGCTGCTGAAACTGACCAGCAACGTCAGTTTCACCAGCTGGCTGAATCCCGACGCCTGGGGCAGAGCAGCTGGAGTGCTGCCGGGTTGGTCTTGTAGCGCCGCCCCTCGGCGCTGCGGGACCAACCCGACAGCACCCCAGCTGCTCTGCCCCAGGGGTCCCCAAGTCAGCTGCTGCTGAAACAGCTCAGCGGCTGATTCCAGGGAGCCCCGGACAGAGCAGCTCTGCCCCGGGCTTCCTGGAATCAGCCGCTGATGTGTTTCAGCAGCGGCTGACTTGGGGACCCCTGGGGCAGAGAAGCTGGGGTCCTGCCGGGTTGGTCCCGCAGCGCCTAGGGGCGGCGCTACAAGACCAACCCGGCAGCACTCCAGCTGCTCTGCCCCAGGCGTCGGGATTCAGCCAGCTGGTGAAACTGACGTTGCTGGTCAGTTTCAGCAGCGGCTGACTTGGGGACCCCTGGGGCAAAGCAGCTGGGGTGCTGCCGGGTTGGTCCCATAGCGCTGCCCCTCGGCGCTGCGGGACCAACCCGACAGCACCCCAGCTGCTCTGCCCCAGGGGTCCCCAAGTCAGCCGCTGCTGAAACAGATCAGCGGCTGATTCCAGGAAGCCCCGGACAGAGCAGCTCTGCCCCGGGCTTCCTGGAATCAGCTGCTGATCTGTTTCAGCAGCGGCTGAATCGGGGACTCCTGGGGCAGAGCAGCTGGGGTCCTGCCGGGTTGGTCCCGCAGCGCCGTCCTTTGGCGCTGCGGGACCAACCCGGCAGCACTCCAGCTGCTCTTCCCCAGGCATCCCCAAAAGCAGCTGGGGTGCTGCCGGGTTAGTCCCGCAGCCCCAAGGGGCAGCGCTACCAGACCAACCCGGCAGCACCCCAGCTGCTCTGTTCCCGGCTTCCCCGATTCAGCTGCTGGTCAGTTTCAGCAGCAGCTGAATGGGGGAAGCCTGTCCGGCTGCCCCAGCACTTCCGGGTTCCTGATGGTGCCGGACCATCTGGAGTCCCGGAGCATTGGATGCCGGACTAATGGAGTTTTACTGTACTTCTTATTATTTGTTTTAAACCTGAAATCTATTTTATATTTCATTTGGTGTCCCCTAATTCTTGTGTTATGGGAACAAGCAAATAACTTTTCTATATAAATATCTCCCTTTTAACACAGTGTTGACTTTGGTAAATCATCTGAAGTATTTCTAATTAGTAAGATTATTTTGTATGGTCCCAAGAATGCCGGACCAGGGAGTTCCTACCTGTAGTTGAAATGATTATGCCTTTTAACAGCTAATCCCACATTTGGGAGAAAAATATTGAAATGGCAGTTACGTGTTTGTCAAATACATTGAATTTTGGCTGGTAGTTACAATGGACTTTTGCTGCAATAGTTATTTTGAAACTTTGCACATATGCAGGTTTAGTTCTGAGTTATGTCTATTTTCCTTAAATAATTGTGTTATGGATTTGTAAGTACCTGTGCCTGGCTATCATCTCCCAAAATAAACAGGAGATAATTTGGGCAGATTTGTGATCTAATTCCCCCAAAATGGCATCTCACACACTTCCCTAAAGAAGGGAATGCTGGCTGCAAACTAGGCAGTGAAATAGTTGGCTCGTAGGCTGCTTTCCTCAGCCTCTCAGATCTATCACTTATGGTGCCCGTGTGGTGTCAAGAAACAGCCCAACTGTCCAAAAAATAGCCCAGGATGAGACTATAATTAAGCTAACAATGGCTCCTGCTATCAAACTGAGATGTTTCCTCTTCTAGTTTGTGGTGCCCGTGGGTTCAAAACAAGTGTTTCCCCGGAGGGGCATGAATATATAATTATCATTATGTTCCTGCATGGACAATGAGAAAAAGCCAAGGTTCGCCCTTAAGAGGTTGCGGAGGGTAATATATCTTGTGCTGTGGCCTTCAGAGCAAAGAAACTTTCTTTCTCTTTGCATGGGAAATACATATTATAGAGCATGGCAGAATGGAATTTTGAAAAAAAAAATTGTCCAGAGGAAATTTTATTTTCTTTGAAATTTTCCAATCACCTCTGGTAATTATCTGACTTCCAGGGAGCTAAGTAAGTTGCTGGCCAACCTCAAGCAGCTTTCATTATTGGATTCTAGATATAAAGCTGCAATCAGCAGGATGGTCAGTTTTCTGCAAGCTGAGGAAGTGTGCTATGATAACTTTGTGTATATTGTAGCTTGTTGAAGCATTTAGAAAATATATCAGCCTTTTAATTATAGCAGTCATTTTAGTTAGGGTTTCAGTTTGCAACAATATCTCAGAAGCAGCAGGTAAAAACAGCTGTTTGGGAAGAACTCCTATTTTCAAGAAACTTGCACTTGTAGTTGCTTGCTTTTCAGAGGGCAGGAGTGAGGTTGGAAGGACAAAGCCAATATAATAAGAGCGTCTATGACAGACCATTATATTTTTTATGCTGCTCCCCCTATTGTGTGCTGTAAATAACTTGCGTGTAGCATCCAACTTGTAGAACCACACACAATCCATGGCATCCTGCACCACAGTGGATGATAGTAGTTGGCTTCATCTTTTTTGAGCATTTTATTTTGGTCCTGATTCTGCAGTCCTCACTCACTGAGTAATACCTATATGTATGTTACTTACAGCTTAGTGGAAATACTTGTGTAAGTTTTACTTAGCATGAGTAGAGGTTGCAGAATTAGGCTATTGTTCTTATATTTAAAATGTGTTCATCACAATGCCTGAGTGTGTATTAGGGATATAATACTGTATAGTCAGTCCCCGAGTTACGAACGGTCGATTTACGACCGTTCTCATTTAGGACCAAACCTCCTATTAAGCGGTCGTAAAGGCAGTCCCCGAGTTATGAACGTGACCTGTGCTTACGAACAGCGCGGTTGCAATGTAACTCAATGAGGTCCAACTTACGAACATTTTGAGTTATGGCCAAGTGTTTGGTGCGTAACCCGTTTGTAACTTGGGGACTGGCTGTAATTGATTAACTAATTCACCGATAAGCAAAAGTTTATAGGTCAATGCATCTCCCCCCTTGCCAGTAAATTTTTTAGTAGCCTATCCAGCAGCCCAGCTCAGTCCTGGCTTGCGCTGAGTCCGGGATCTACCTCCTCTGTGGCTCTGCATTTAAAGTGTGTTATGAGGCATGTGGGCAGGCAACACAGCTCAGTTCTGGCTTGTGCTGGATCCAGGAACTCAGCTTCCCCCAGACAAGCAGTTGCCTGGCACCCTGCACTGCTGTCTCTGATACAGAGGCAGCAGCACGGAGTGACAGGGGGCTTCTTGGGGCTGGAGCGTGCTGGCTGCCAGCCTCACTGGGACTATAGAATAATCAAGTAATTGATAAGAATTCATGAGATTAATCGACTATTCAGTTAACTGATATTTAACCTCGCTAGTGTGTATATATGCGTTCCTAACACAAAACTGGATTAATTTAACCCAGATGATCCATACATGACTGTCTACTAAACTCTATTGTCATGACACGATGTCTGTTCTTTAATTTATGAAAACTCTTGATCAACCAAACCTATTTGGCGTTCCCAAATGATTCAGGTTTACATAATTCTACTGTTTATTAGTATAAGTACATAGACTCACACCAGGGTTAATTTATACATGAACATGTCTCAGGTGTAAATGCAAGCAGATTGGCCTATTTGTTTATTCTAAAGCCTATATTAGTTTAGGCCAGGATTGTCAAATATGGATGTCTAAAATTAAGATCCTAAATTCCTATTTAGGTAACTTAAAATGTTTTTTCCCCAAGGGTACTGGGTACCTGCATATCCTATTGTTGGATGTTTTAAAATCAGATCATGTATATGTATTTCCCTAAAGATGGATTTAGAAGCCTAACTCTGGGTACCCATTTTAAAAAAGAAATTGTGATCTCTCAAATGGTGTTCTTTCTCTGCATCCTCTCGTGAACCCAGGTTGTATTGATTAGTAGGGTCTAAGATTTCATAGCTATTGAGAACACTCTGCCTTCACCACTTCTCTCATGCGGCTTTGTCTTTCTGGAGCGTAGGGAAGGCCATGGAAAATGAAGTAATCGTTAAGGCGGTGAGTTAAGAAGCTTTATAGAGCAGAACTTTAAAATCAGTTATGAAATGACTAAGGAGCACTCACGAGCACAGATGTCATGTGCTCACATTGACTTTTCCTTACGCTTTGCAGTTTCGTAGTCACCAACCTTGTGCTGCAGGTTAACAAAATTGGGCACTGAGAGGCCAACTGTGAAACCAAAGGCCAGCTGAGGAGTTTGTTCCATTGAGAATGTCCTGCTCTTAGCTTCCTTAAGCTCAAAAGTGGGAGGTGCTATCCCAAAAGCTGTAGCAGCCCAGTGCAAGAGAGGTGATCTGTAAGTTGATTAGGAACCAGTTTTTATAGAATACATAGATCAGTGTCTTGTAGGGCTAAATAGATCAACACTGGCTTTTACCCAAGAAAGCGCATGATACTATGTATTTGTTCATCTCTAAGGGTATGTCTAGATTACATGCCTCTGCCAACAGAGGCATGTAAAATAAGCTTTCCGACATAGTCAATGAAGCTGGGATTTAAATATCCCCGGCTTCATTAAAATAAAAATGGCCGCCGTGCTGTGCCGGCTCAGCTGATCGTCGGCACAGCGTGCGAGTCAAGACGCAGATCGGTCGACAAGGAAAGCCTTTGTCAACCGCTCCCTTATGCCTCGTGAAACGAGGTTTACAGGAGCGGTTGATAAAGGCTTCTCCTGTTGACCGATCTGCGTCTTGACTTGCGCGCTGTGCCGATGATCAACTGAGCTGGCACAGTGTGACGGCCATTTTTATTTTAATGAAGCTGGGGATATTTAAATCCTGGCTTCATTGACCAGGTTGGGTAGCCAATTTTACATGCCTCTGTTGGCAGAGGCATATAATCTAGATATACCCTATGGCACCATAGACTATGCGTTGTTTTTAAAGGTACAAACTAACATGGCTACCCTTCTGAGACATCTTAAACCAGGGCAACTCTTCTTTGTGAACAGTTCCAGCAAATGGGTCTTAGTCATGGCAGTCAGTGTGGTAATGAAAGTCTCAGTGACATCTATTGATTGATATAGCAAGGGGTGAGGAAACTTCATAAGGGAGCACAGAGTGAGGGTTCTTTAGCTTGGTCAGGGACCAAGACAATTAATCACTCTTATTGGGAGCAGTAGAGATTTCAGTTTAACAGGTGTGGGCTGGGCTGGTGTTTTTGTTGTGTTAGAGGTGGAGACCAATTTACTTGGCAAATATGGATCCAATAAAGAAAAACTTTTCCAGATTCAGTTTATATAAACAAAATATCCAGATTGCATATGTAGGAAACATGTATACTGTTCATGAGAAGAAAACACAGCAACATCAGTTTTAAAATTAAGGGCCATGCAGAGATAATAAATGGTAGCCAAATATTGTCCTCATACCAAATACAGCCACTGGAGTTCTACACCTGTAATTTTCTGTCTGATCTTTACTATTGACGTGTTGGCCACAGAGATAGTACGTCCCCCAGATGTGGAGACAGTTTGAATCAGGGTGGAGCATTGACTGCTGTGATTAGTATTCTGGGGGATTGTAACTCCACTGCTCAGATCAAGATGGGTGGTTGCCTTATTGGATCTATGCTCTGTGAACCACATTTTGTTGTTAAAGATGAAGACAAAGGTAACCTCTTTATACAGATTGCTGTAGGTGTCATTTTTGGACTTCTACCAATATGCTGATGTGGCCCTCAGTAAAACAGGGTGTGAATGTGCTCTGTGATGAAGAATTTAAAATAAAATAATACAATATTCAATTCTAGTATTTATTTGAAGAAGGAAAACATTCCTGGCTGGTAGGGCTATATGTTTAGCAGCACGTTTTGCAATGAGTTAAGTTTGCCTCAGGCGCATGTGGAAATTTAAAAAGTTCAGTCTCTCAGGAAAATAACTGACAACCAGTAGACAATAATTTGTTCAAACAGACCTCTCTCTGTTTTGTCCAAAGAGTAATCTGTCACTTTCCATTCCCTTCTCTTCCATCAAGTGATGATAGCAAACTAATTGTAAGTATGTACATCAAATGCCTGCTGCTCCGAAAAAAAAAAGTTTCAAGTGACTTGCAAATTATAATTCTGAGCACTCTGTTCACCTGGAACATTTGGAATCTTTATGAAATCATGAACAGGAATTAACTCTGGTTAAAAAATGAACATTTATCTCTGGAAAGGAATAATTTGTAAAATGGGTGATCTGCTACACATTTGTTTTTCCCATTAACTCTTTTCATTGCTGGTGTTTTACTTCTGAGCTGATTCTTCCTGATAATATTTTATTGAAGGCAAGAGATAGTAGGTATGTCCCTGATAGGAGTTAATAATATAACACCACCGAGCCCGTTCCTTCTACTTTAAGGGTATTAAAGTTGGTTTTGGTACTCCTGCTTTTCACAAGGAGCAATGCTAAATTCGACCTTGCGTAGTGCCCAGTCTCTCTCTCTCCAGGCCCTTCACAGCAGCAGTCCCTATCTACATGGAAGGGCCTGTAGCAGTTTCTGTCTGTGGGAAGCTCAGACACCCCTCCCTCTGTGGACAGGGACTGCTGCCATGAAGCTGACTCACCGCGGACAGAGGCTGCTCTGGCAGAAGCCCCAATCCACAGGGAGCTTGGACCCCCCGTGGACAGGGGCTGCTGCTGTGAAGCATCCTCTGCCCATGGCTGGCCTAGGCTCACTGTGGACAGAGGCTGCTGTGTGGGATGCAGAGGCAGCAGCACAGGTGGGGGAGGGGACAGATGTCACTGGTGCTGGGAGGAACCAGCTTTTAAGCCGGCTCCCCATAGCACCAGCTCCTGCTCCCACCCAATCCCCTGCTGCCTCTGACACGGAGGCAGCAAGGGGGGAAGAAATGTGAGTAGTCAACCAGATTTAACTGATTAGCCTAGGCTTATCAGTTAATCGTCTAGTTGACTACTCATTCACATCCCTAGTATAATGTAGAAGTACGTGTTTTGGTTAACAGGGTACAGAATTAATGCCCCACTTGAGCAAGGTACTGAACCATGTGAGTAATCTCCTTGATCTTAAGAACCTAAAATCTCCTGGGTGAATTGAGTCCTGGTTCTCATTTACACTAAAGTCTAATCTTGTGTTTGCTTTAATGCCCTTTTACACTGCCAACATGGTGTAACGTGGTCTTAGTATAAAAGAGAATTACAACTTAAATATGTTACAGGAATGAAGAAATATCTATTGTTTGAAATTGATTTTTTTCTTGTGGAAAAATAGTTTCCCCCCATTCTCCTTAATACCCAATGACCACATCTCACTTTATTCATAAACTGTGCGTGGATTTCAGAACTTTTCTCACCAAAGAGACGTGAATCTGATTATTAATGTGTGCAGAAAAATAGGACTTTTTGTACATTCATCATAAACAGACAGAATTGCATCAAAGATACCCAAGACCATCAGTTTCTTCTCGTGGAAACAACCTTCAGGGATCAAAACTTTGGCTAACAGCCCAGTTTGAAAAGTAAAAAAACAATACCATGGTTTGCTGAGTAAACTGATTAATGGGTCTGTAACTTACTACAGAGCAATGAAACAGATTCTCTAAAGATAAGGATCTGCATCACTAACATGATTCACTGTTCTCTTATTTTTTTCAAAACCCTAATCTGTTTCGAGTTTCTTTTGTATATTAGATCAATAATATAAAGGGCTTAAATAGGCAATAGTCATGGTATTGAATTCTGAAGTACTCATTTAATTAAACATGATGATCTGTACAATTCAGTTTCAAGGAGATTAACTAATTCTTGTCAGCCAGTGGGTCAATTACAACCTGAGCTGACATGGATATTTTTAAGACCAACTGTCATAGAAAACTCCTGTGTTCCCTTTATTCCACGTGTATGTTTCTGCATCTTGTCACTGCTCTGCTCTTCTTCCACTAAATAGTAAAAAAAATGGCCAGTGTCTGGTCATCTAGCAGGGCCTTGCACCATTGCCTCCCCTTTGCTGCAAATGAGTGTACGGACTGCATTGCTGCTAAGATTGTGATCTGTGGTTGGCGCAGCATGTGTGTCAGCAGGCAGGGCCCACCAGTTGCAAAATAGTTACAAGCAAGATTTAAATCGGGGGCACAGTACTGAGTGCAAATAATTTTTAAAAAACCCAAAAGAACAGGAAGAGGAACCCCAAATGTTTGCCAGGGCAACATTAGGACTCTCCCAGGCACCTTACAACATCCTGGCTTTTATGGTTATTCCATTCTTACACCTTCTCTGCTGCTGACAATGCAGTTATCACTGTTGTGTGAAGTAACATCTATAGCAGTGGTCTCATAGACTCATAGACTTTAAGGTTAGAAGGGACCATTATGATCATCTAGTCTGACCCCCTGCACAGTGCAGGCCACAGAATCTCACCTACCCCTCCCAGAATAATCCTCTCACCTATATCTTAGATATTGAAGCCTTCAAATACTTTGAAGACCCCAAGATGCAGAGAATCCTTCAGCTGTGATCTGTACCCCATGCTACAGAGGAAGGCAAAAAACCTCCAGGGCCTCTGCCAATCTACCCTGGAGGAAAATTCCTTCCCGACCCCAAATATGGCGATCAGCTAACCCCTGAGCATGTGGGCAAGACTCATCAGCCAGACACCCAGAAAGTTCTCTAGTAATTCCTATCATCCTTCCATTGACCTATTTCCCACTGATAATGAATGGTCAATTAGTTACCAAGATCATGTTATCTCATCAAACCATCCCCTTCATAAACCCATCTAGTTTAATCTTGAAGCCAGATAGATCTTTTGCCCCCACTACTTCCCTTGGAAGGCCAACCTTTTAACACCCAAGATAACTTTTTAAACTTCAGAACAAGCCAAGATCTGCTGCCCCATCCTTCCCCCAAGACCCCACCCCTTCCTTGAAGCCCTGCCCTATTTTCCTCCTCTTCATCACTTGCTACCCCCACCCCTTATGTACTCTAGCCCTTTCCCCAAGCCAGCATCCCCTTCTCCTCCTCCTCCTGCATCCAAATTTCTTTCCAGAGCTTGGACCTCTCACCCTTTTCCACCTCCAAATCCCTCATTCCCACCCCAGAGCCCGCATATCCGGTCTCAACCCAGAGAGGGTACGGCAGGAGTTTTTCCAGGATTCCAGAGAGAGCCCGGAAAAACTCTTCTGCATCCAGGGATGTGTTTGTTCTTCCACTTTTTTTAGTGGAAGAGCAAACATGCTCTTTCAGTAACCCCTGTATTCCTCGTTCCACGAGGAATAAGGGAGCTTCCGAAAGAAGGTTTTTTTCTGCAGTCTAGACAGACCACATGTTGGAAAAACCTCTTCCTACAGAAGAATTGAAAAAAAAAAGCATCAGTGTAGAGCAGTGTTTCCCAATTGGTGCTCCGGGGAACCCTGGGGTTCCGCAATGCAAAGCTAGGGGTTCCGTGAGGAGCTGGCACTTCCCCGCCCCCTCTGAAAGATAAAGAACCGGCTAGCCAGCAGAGGCATGGCCAGCGAGTTGTATGGTCTCGTGGTGCCCATGCTCCACCAATATTTGGAACTAGAGCGAGCCTCGCCCCCCCCATGCGTCCTCCTACCCCGGTCCCAGAGCATCTCTCCCCTGTTCCCGTGCCTGTGCCCGTCCCTGCCGTGCGCAACCTTCACTGAGCTTCCCCTTGCTGGCTGCCGCTGCCCTGCATGGCGTGCTCAAACTGGTAGGTGGGGAGATGCCTGGGTGTGACGTAATGTCACAGCCCAGGATTTTAAAACTGCTGGGTGCTGCATTGCGCTGTATGGCTGAGTTGCGGGTTCGGAGTCCGGGGACGGAGTGCAGACTCCATCTCCACAAAGTGGAAGGCAGAAGGTAGGGGAAGGGGAAGGGCTAGGAGAGGAAGGGGCTTTTGCGGAGGGGGAGGAGAGAGGAAGGCACCAAAGGGACAGGGTAGAAGGCATTGGGGGTTAGAGAGGGGTCGGGGAGATGCTGGGAGAAGGCTTGAAAGAAGGGGTGGGCATGAAGGAGGCCAGGATAGAGCAAGTCATGTGTGAAGGCACAGGGACATGAGGGGAACGGGGGCAGAGGGTGGTGAGGGGGTGGGCATCAGGGAAAGAGAGGGCAAAGGAGGTAGGGGCAGTGAGGGAAGGGGGAGGCAACAGGAGGGTGCAGGAATAAAAGAAGGTGCAAGTGCCAAGGGATTCTGGGGGTGAAGCAGAAGGGCAGACACCTGCAGGGGAGGGACCAGCACCAGAGGAGAGACGAAGGGCAGGTGTGTAGAGGGAGGTGTTAGAAGAGGGGATGAGGAGGGGTAGCTCACATGATCAGAGTGGGGCTACTGGGGGAGTGGGAACAGGGAGGAGAGAAGGGCTGGTGGAGGGGGGCAGGTTGCAGGAGGGCTGAGGGCTGTGAGAAGGGCAGGAGTCAGGACAGCAGAGGAGGGTGAGGAGTTGGGAGGTAGCAGGCACCAGGGGAGCTGATGGAACAAGGGGAGGAGACATGGCAGCAGAGAGAAGGTAAAGGTTTAAAAATATTTATTAATAACTTGGGTGCCACAGTGCCACATCCAAACAAGCCACATGAACTCAGTACTGGTGCACAACACAAAATTCATTTTGCTCACGCGAGGAAACTCTTAGGCTATGTCTACACTGGCGGTTTCTTGCACAAGAACATCTTGCACAAGAGTTCTTGTGCAAGAACACGTCCACACTGCCATGTGCGAGCTGTGCTTTTGCACAAGAGCATCTATGGCAGTGTGGACGCTCTCTTGCCCGAGAAAGTGCCGATGGCCATTTTAGCCATAGGGCTTTCTTGCACAAGAAATTCATGTTGCCTGTCTACACTGGCCTCTTGCGCAAGAACAGTTGCACAAAAGGGCTTATTCCTGAGCAGGAGCATCATAGTTCTTGCGCAAGAAGCTCTGATTTCATACCTGAAAACTCTGTCCCCTGCTCCCACCAGCACATTTGGGACCACATTAGTGAGGCTTCGGGGTCTTTGGAGGGTTGTTGGGGTTATTTTGCATCTCACTTGTGTGGCCCCAACAGACTTTTCTGTGGGTCAGTGACCCCTGACTCAAAACAGGTTCCTCACCCCTCTCGTAAATAGAGACAATGCTAAAACTTTTTGAGGTTGACATATTTTATTTAAAACTGAAGCCTGGCTAACAAGCCCCCAATTGGGGCCAAACCCCCATCTCACTGCAGCATCATAATACTCCTGCTCCACCTGACCCCAAATCTGTGTCCTGAGCCCGTCATACTCAGAGCCTTCTTGCCCTGAGTCCCTCACATATCCAGCCCAAACTCCTGCACCCTCACATCCACAAGCCCATGGCTTGCTCAGCACCCCAGCCTTCCACCTGAGCCCAACACTCCCGAGCCTGGAGCCCCCTCCCCAAGCCAACATCCCCTTCTCCTGCATCCAAATTCCCTCCCAGAGCTTGTACTTCTCACCCCTTCCCACATCCAAATCCCTCATTCCCACCCCACACCTCCTGTTTCAACCTAGTGAGAGTGTATAAGGGCTGGGGATAGCAAGTGATGGAGAGAAGGAGAATAGAGAGAGCAGGGCTTCAAGGAAGGGGTGGGTTCTTGGGAGAAGGATGAGGTGGTAGAACTTGGCTTGTTCTGACATTTAAAAAGTGATCTTGGGTGTGAAAAGGTTGGAGACCACTGGCCTAGGATGTCAATCCAGGAAATCAACTCCTTATGCATCTCCTTGGTTCTCAGCCTAACCCAGGGACTCTTGAGTCTGATGAGCCTAACCCAGGGACTCTTGAGTTCTAGTCCTCACTCTGAGACACTAACTCCTTCTGTATTCTTAGACAAGTGACTTAAAGTTATATTTTTAGAGGTATTAGGCAGCTAAAGATGCAGGTAGGCTCCTAGTGGGATTTTCAAAAAATACCTAAACACTTACTTTGCAAATTTGACACCATCATTTTAGGATGAAACAAAGACTGTGAATGGCTAGCCAACTACAAAAGCAGTTTCTCCTCTTGGTGTTCACAACTCCAGATCAGCTGCTAGAAGTGGGCCTCGCCCTCCCTGACTGAATTAACCTCATTATCTCTAGCCTTATTCTGGCCTGCATATTTATACCTGCCTCTGGAAATTTCCACTACATGCATCTGACCAAGTGGGTCTTTGCCCACGAAAGCTTATGCTCTAATACATCTGTTAGTCTATAAGGTGCCACAGGACTCCTTGTCGCTTTTGCAGATCTAGACTAACACGGCTACCCCTCTGATACTAAACACCTAATGTACACTAATTTCACTGGGCGTTAAGCA
This sequence comes from Pelodiscus sinensis, assembly GCF_049634645.1. Lineage (NCBI taxonomy): Eukaryota > Metazoa > Chordata > Testudines > Trionychidae > Pelodiscus > Pelodiscus sinensis. The sequence goes on from NC_134715.1 coordinate 113,060,092, forward strand.
GTCACCAAACCAGTTTTGTAAAATCACCTAGTGGGATTTTTATCATTAGGTACCTAAATACCTTTAGAAATCTAGGAGCTTAGGCTATCTACTCCAGTTTCTTCAACTATACAATTGATATAATACTACTGACCTTACTTCAAAATAAGGATGTAAGAGTTTAAGCATTTAATCGATAAGCATGAATGTACTGATTCTAGTTCTGGTTGAACTCTTCTGCCCTGCTGGCACATGCTGCCTCCTGACTGCCAGCCCTGCACTGTGGGCTCTGTAGTGTAAGGCTTATACTGCAGAGCCCACAGTGCAGCTGCCTCCCCAGGAGGGGGGCTGGCAGCTGGAGCCAGTGCATGCCAAGAGCCAGCTTTTATTGTATAGTATAAGTACAGTATAAGCCGGCTCCTGGTACTCACCGGCTCCAGCTGCCAGCCCCGCTCCCAGGGAGCCAGCTGCGCTGCAGGCTCTGCAGTATAGGCCTTATATTGCAGAATCTGCAGCACATGTAACTGCTAGGATTTTTAATGGTTACATGGTTACTTTTTAAAAACCCTTTTTAGATCCCTACCTCAAAGGGGTGGGATTAGAATGAACAGTCTGGAAATTGTCTGAAGAATGAAAAGTACTTTGAATTCAGAGTGCAGGAGGATTAGAGGATGCAATACACTTTCACAAAGTTATTGTGAAATATGGAGCTGCATCCAACAAGCTAGTGGTGAAGCAGTAAGTAGGTTGCTCAGTGTCGTGCTAAGGAAGTAACAGCCTCTTGATTCACAGAACTCTAGAATCCTATGAAGCAGGATGCAAGCTGACAGAATTCGTGCATTAAGTGAAATGAATTAGCAAACAAGTAATTACATTTGCATGTAACCTTGTTAAGATAATATCCTGTCCATCTTAAACCTGTCTTTATTAGATGTATTTAATCTTTGTGATGCATGGAACAGTATATCATGTTTGACAGTTTCTAAAGTAAGAAGGACAAGAAGTTTTAATTGGAATGCTGGTATTGTATAATAATGCAGAGCACTTTTCATCTTCAAAGGGTTTTCCAGATGCTTGCTAGCTAATCTTCATGCCCCCTGATGAGAGAGGTAAATTTTATCCCTTTTTTTACAGCTGGCAAAGCTGAGATGGAGTGAGAGTGAGTAGATTAGAACTAAAAAATCCCTGGGTCCTAGTAGCCCTGTGCTAAAACATTGCCCCTCTCACATCTAGTTTTGGGTTCTTAGGCTGCACTCATGACCCTGGTATTTGGTCATTCACTTAGGACCTTCCCTCTACTACCAGTGTTATGGAGTTCTATGAGAGCTATATATAGCAGTCTTTATAAGTAAATTAAAATGTGTGGCAGCATTGATTTGCTTTCTTTATTTCTTAAAGGCTCTGCACATAAGATGCAGGAAAGATCAGAACTCTTATTGAGATCAATGGGAATTTTATGCTCAGAGGGCATGGAAGATCAGACCCATTGACTTGTCAAAAATCCCTGAGGGGTACAGAGCATTACAATATGTCTTGTAGTGGTCAGGCATTAACGGAATTTGAGTTTACTAGTAGCTGCAATGACAAAACTAACAGCACTGGTGACACGCTTCTATTAGAAACCATTGCTTTGGGATTTTAGAGCGCCTTTAGAGGACACTGTATAGTTAAAATTAATGTATTTAAAATTTCTTTATATTAAAAACTTTAATGTGCAATGCGTTTCTATTAAACAATGTGGTGTGTCAGTTTCGTTCTGGTTTTCTGGCTGTTGTGTGTTTGCAATTCAAACTTCAACACCCTCATGCTAACATGTTAGGAAAATGTGTATATTTTTAAAAACTTTGGGTTTGATCAATAAATAACATTTTCCTCTGGTTGTAAATTTTGTAAAAGCTTCTCTTTACCTGAGCAAAACTTTGAATATGGATCCACATTTGACCAGACAGACTAAGGCCTACTTCAGAATATAGTGGATGACATTTGTGGAATGATTTGGGCAAATATACGATATATTTTACATTGTTAAATAACAAAATATCTAATATGCAGGTGATTTCAAATACTTTTTTACAAAACAAATTTAAATAAGAATTAATGTTCTTGAGTCATATTAATGCAACCAATTGTAACCCCTTCCCTTTCTCCCCTATTATCCATTCTTCCATCCCATCCTTTGCTAAAATGTTTGAAGAGATACTTTCTTTTTTTTTGTTGCCTCTGTTTGCCTGGAAAGTTCCTACATGGATACACTTGTTGTCCAATAAAAGGGAACATTTTCATTTAGCCTTTACATGACGTCTATTGGCTGAAATGACAATGCTGTTAAAAAAATCAATATGCAGAAAGCCGGATCATTACTAAGGTTCTCCAGTGAACTGTTCGGGCAATCATTGAGCTCAGAAAAACAGCCTAACTGAGTAAACTGCTCTGTGATTGATTTCAAGTACATCTGATGGAGTATAATTGTCTACCCATTCATTTCTTCTCAACTCTCCACATGCTGCCCCTTTTGGGGCAGCTAACCACTAACAGTAATCATAAGCAGCATGAGTAGGAACAGAGTACCTATAAACTATCCTCTCAGTTTTGCTTTCAACACTTTGGTCTGATTCCTTATGTGCCGGTTACGCCTTCCCGTTTTTAGCTGTGTGATTTCACTATCTTTAGAGACTTCAGGTAGAATCCTGGCCTCGCTGGAATCACTGGAATGGGAGTTTTGCTATTGACTTCAGTGGATTTTATTCTTTGTCTTAACATTTCAATTTTTTCTTTTCTTTCATCTCATTTCATTTGCTAAAAAAATTGTGGGTAGTGAGTGAACCAATCGAGTAAGATACTAAGCACCCTAAAGTTCTACTGATCATAATTGGAATTTATGGCACTCGTTTTCACAGAGCACAAGGTCAGCACATTAGCAGATCAGGCTGTAATTGAAAATTACATATGGAAATAGAATATGACCGTAGGGCTATTCTCTGATCTCAACAGGTGCGAATACAGTGGATTTGGTCAGAGTACTTGTAGTTCAGTGGAGTTATTCAGATTTTGCCCACATTCCTTGCAGACGTTATACACTTACGTCAGTATAAACCACATAAACCATTTCTATGTGTTAATCAGTAAAATTAAGAATGTATTTTTATATGAAAAAGCAGCACTTACAGCCATCCTGGATCCGCCACTACATATTTTGCTTGTCATAATAGAGAGTCCCTGGACACCTCCTAATTAGCTCCTTGTGGTTCATGAGTGATGGGAAAATTTGAATATAGTGTCATGTGTTGTACAAATCTGTATTGTTCTAGCTAAGGGATGTCTTGAACAAAGCTATATAAAGAAAAAGTGTTACATTCATGTGACTAGTGACAGGCAGCAATATTCTGCTGAAGCAAACCCAAAAATATGGTTCCTGAATCCATTTGTAATTAACTTCTTACATACAGTAAAAACAACAAGGAGTCTGATGGCACTTTAAAGATTCACAATTTTATTATGGCCTAAGTTTTGAGATGCCATTAATAAAACTGTTAGTCTTTGAATTGCCACCAGAGTCCTTATCAGTTTCAACAAAAACAACTAACACAGCTACCTCTGAAACATTATATACTGTGTATGTGAGTGAGGCTAACATGATAGCTGTTCTGCATTGTCCAGCTTCAAAATAGCATTTATCTCACCTAAAATGAGTATTGTACCAAATAGTGTTCTAAGTTGAGAATATGAGAAGACACAGAAACTTTTGGAGCATCCACTATCAACTATTATTTTCTCTTTATCTTGGTTAAAATAAGTCTTCTAAAATTGTTCAGTTTAGCATTTTGGATCTAATACAAATGCTTATTCCTCCATAAACATATTCCATTTTTCATGTCCATAACACAAATGGCTATTGAAAAGTACACGTATAGTTCAGATCTACTGATCTAAGTATATTTATACCATGTCCATCAGCATGAAATCTGATCACCTATCATTTTATGGACCATCAGGTCAGCATTTTATTTTAGAGGTACATGAAATTAAGCAGCATAATGTATTAGGACAATGTCCCTATTTCATGTTTCTGTTTTTGGCTAGAGGCTAAGATGTGGGAGAGGGTGCCAGATGCAGGCTATGAGAGAGTATTTGGGAGTAGGAGCTGGTTCTGACCAGGGGCAGGGTATTCAGGGTGCAGGCTCTGGCTTACCTGAGCTGGCTCCTCGTCAGTGGAACAGCAGGGCTAAGGCAATCTCCCTGCCAATCCTGGCCCTCACAGAAGCAGCCATCATATCCATCCTCTATATAGAGATTCCAGTTGGCACTGCATGGTGCATTCTACCATGCCCATAGGTTCTGCCCTCATAGTTCCAACTGGCTACGGTTCCCATGAATGGGAGCTGTTGAGCTGACATTGGCGATGGGGGCAGCACATAGTGCTTATCTGATTTTCCCCTGTGCTTTGGGGCCACAAGGAAATAGCAGATTTGCCACTGGCCAGATGAAATGAAGTAGTGAGCCTAATGCAGCCTGAAAGCTGGTGGTTCCCCTCCCCTGATGTAATGAGAGAGGTTTTTCATCATTTTCTTTGGAAAACTATTTTATAGTCATAATTTCATTTTTTCTTGGTATTAGGACTCCTTGCTGAACCCTTGCTTTTTACTGCTGCTATATAATCCCTCTCTTTCCATCTCTCAACTATTTATAGACTATTTTCATATATTCTTCCTCTCCTACCTCACAACATAGCTATTGCTTAGCCTAAGCTATACAGATTCAGCTTTATTATTCTTTCACAGAAGTAAATCCGTCCAGCCTTTAATCATTTTTTTTTACTCTTCTCTGAACGCTCTCCAATTTGTCTACATCTTTCAGGTAATCAGATGCCCAGAGGTGGTAGTATCAGCCTAGTGATTTAAACATTTGAAACAATATTAAAATATGTATATACAGGAGAGCTCTATTACAAGTATATTGGCAAACACATCTTTATAAGATATATGCATATAATATTGCTCTTCCTATACATTTCAACAGTGTCTTTAAAGGGAACAGCATGCATTTCTGGCATTCTGAACGAATCCCTTGTGTCTGTTTCACAAGAATATATTTATGGCAAACAAGGCTCAATCCTGCACCATTGAGGTCAATGGCAATTTTGCTATGGGCCTGGTTAGGAACAAGATTAGTCCTATAAGATGCATGTTGTCATCAGCACTGACTTTCATTCAACTGTTGTAAGTACCATTCATCACCTTTTAAAATAAACAAGAGTAGAAAATGCTTTGACATTCATTTAAGATTCAGAATGATTAAGAAAAGATATATTCTTCTTCGAGTGGCCCCGTGGGTGCTCCACTCTAGGTGTCGGGTCCATCCTGGCGCCACTGGTTGGAAGATTTCAGAGCCATCTTTGGCCGGTCTGCGCATGCCCCCTGCAGCGCGCGGCTTTCTCGCCTTTGATCACGAGCGCAGACCTGCCCCCTCCCCGCCAGTTCCTCTCAACCGTCCTAGGTTGCTGGCGAAGCTTTGTGATCTCCTCAGACACAGAGCAAATCCTGTCAGAAAGAATTGTAAAATAGTTAGTCTTTGTTCAGTAGTTAGTTTCCTGTTAATTAGTTAGTTTTGGAAAAAAAAAAAAAGAGAGAAAGACGTTGTTCTAGTCAATTTCTGCCAGTGCGGCAGTTTGCCTAGTCAATTTCATCATGCCTGGGACACCAGGATTCAAACGGTGTTCCCAGTGCAAAGAGGCTATGCCAGCCTCAGATGGTCACACAGTCTGTGTCCGTTGTTTGGGGGAGTCCCATGTACCCCCAAAATGCGCTCATTGCTTGAAATTAACCCCGCGGGAGCGCAGGGACAGGGATCTCCGGCTCAAGCTTCTTCTCTGAGACAAGGCTCTTCAGCCTGTACAAACTTCACAGGAGCAAATAACTTCTCCGAAAAGAAAGGCGCTATCACCAGGAGTGCCTAAAACAAAAAAGAAAAAGGCTTCTCCTGCCCGTTCTCTCCCCGCCGTCCCCCTGCCGCGGGTGAGTCAGGAGAAGTCGGAGGCAGCAACAGTGGGCATTCGACCAGCATCTAAAGCACTTTCCCGGTCTGTGGCAGAATCATCAAAGCCACGCACAGTTTCGGCTCCTGCAGCAGCTTCCCCTACTCATAGGGAGCATGCACGGACCAGAACCCCTTCATATAATAAAGGTTGATTAAGCATGATTAGTATGTTACATGATACATGAAATATAAACTTTATTTAATTTTTCTCCTTATCCTGGAGCATGGGATATTAATTTAAAATTTACTTGGGTAAGCAACAAATGAGAGAAATGAAAGGTAAGAGAATACTGACCAGACAGAGATCTTCATAAATAATGAAGCCATATGGGCAACAATGTGGTGCTAATTTCATATGTGGCTATATCATTATTAGTAAACTAGAAGATTTACCCGGCATTGCGTGGGTCCTTTATTCAAGTAATTTTGGGTTTTTTTCTTGTAAATCATTGTTCTTGGGTGAATCTAGGGATGAGAGGGTCAGTAAACAGGCTGCCCCAAGGAGAGAGGACAATTCCTCACTCACCACAAATGCTTGGGGCAAGTGAGAAGTCTCTGTCCATGGCTGCTGCAGTGGGCAGCACCGGGGGTGGGGTGCATGTCCCCCCAGGTGGGGAACATACAGACACACAAATAGACATGCAAACTAACTCTCTGAAATATATAGTAGATAGCTGTTCCTTTTTTCACCCCTGTTCCTTTTTTCACCTGCTGCTCCATTGGAGTTATAGCTCTCCTGGTCCCCATCTCTGGCCCCTTGCTGCCCTCCTGTGGTCATTAGACAGTATAATTGTCCCTGTTAGCAGACCTCACCCTTTCCTTTTAACGATGAACAATCATATTCCAGGCACATCCCATTGTCCTGGCACAACCAAACCTTACCTTGCTTTTAATTGTGATAAGAGGAAGCTGCATACCAAATTTGGTGGACCTAGCTCTTACTGTTTAGGAAGAGTTCTTGTGTTCAGACTCACAGATGGATGGGCAAACTTTCTCAAATATATATTACATAACAAAACACTGGATCTGATGAATGTGTACCCAGCTTAGCTCTCATAAACTTAGAGTGAACTGGTAAGCAAGATGGCCCAGAGAATAAGTTACATTTCAAATATTTTATTCCTTTCAGTTTAAATTAGTGATGGATGTGAATTGTAGATTTCAGAGAGGGGGATTTCAGATGGGAGTTTTGTTTCAGCCCATGCTATATCTGAAATTTGACTCTGTCTCTGGGATAAGATACTGAACTTGCCATTCTCCCTATGTTTGACAGAGTTTGGATCTGTCCCCGCTCAAATGTTCCTATAAAATCGGTGTATTGGAATCAGCTCTTCTCTAGAACGCTTTTGATATGTCAATGGCAAATTTTATTGGTTGTGGAAAAGAGAAAGTTTGTTGTATGTTCTCAACTTTAAGATATTTTACTCATGATGAAATCCCTCTTAGTTACACATGCATAATCAAATATCTGGCTAAACTCCTGAGGGAAATACTACTAAGATAAATGTAACAGCTGATGCTACATTATTCGTGACTAACTCACAGGTCTGTTCCAATTGCACATTAAAACACAGCAGGAGATATCTCTGATCTCATCTGATTCCAAGCACAAAATTGCATGTTGTTCCTCATTAATAATGGTTTTTTTAAATAATAAAAGGATGAAGGAAAACTTTGGGTAGAGCTTATCTGATATAATAATACCCTAGAGTATTAAAGACACTAACGACTTCTGATCTTATGAAAACAGTGAATGATTAGAAAAAGAATGTGTATCTCTATATACCACAAAGTCAGTGAAACTGATGCCTCTCTCTTTGTGTTGATAGATCTAAGGTGTCTGGTTTCCAACTCTGTCCTTCTATGTATTTAACCCACACCTATCACCATATATCTGTTTCTAGTTACACTTTTATATACAACACATACTTCTTATCTTGCATTTCAATCCAGCACAGGGTTTTCTAGTTATTTTTTGTGGACATAATGTATTATATATACAATACCAGTCACAGGTATTGTATTTGGCTAACTCTGCAGACCTCATATGGCTCAGAGAGAGAGACAGGATAGCCAAATGGTTAGAGTGCTGGCCTGGGACTTGGGACACCTGGCTTCAATTCTCTGCTTTTCCACAGGCAAGATTGTGGTGGGCAAGTTACTTGGTTTTTCTGGTCCCCTTTGCTCAAAGATATATAAGCACTGAAATATGTTTGAGGATCTATGTTGCATCTGTAAAGACATGATAATAGTATTTCTGCACCTCACAGGGGAGTTATGAGGATAAATACATTAAAGACTGTGAGAGGCTCAAAAGTTATGGTAATGTAAGGTCCTGTAAGTATCTTAGATACAATTTATACAACATATGGAAAAATACACACACATTTACTGTCCCTTTAAAATAGTTCCCCAATAATACTAATATATGCCAACTCTTATCTCTTCCCTTCAAGTGAATTTATCAAAATAGAAGAGTGAGGGAAGGAATCAAGCAAATAATGGAATCAAGAAGGCATATGCTAAAAATTATTGCTCTTTCACTTCCTTTTTTGAATCCCATCCTTCATTCCTGTGTTCTCTCTAGTTTCAAAGATCAGCATTTTTCAAAACTGGGTCCCTGGCATGATGTATCTGTGAGAATTATTAATGTAGGATACTGTCACCATATCAATTTAACCATAATTGCCTTAAGATTTAATAAAGTCTGTGTGGTATTTCTACAATTGCTCTAAAATGTCTAAAAGGTTTAAATAATAACTAATTTATTACATCGAAACAGTAACAAAACATATATAAGCATGTGACTAAACTACTTACAAAAAGGCTAACTCCAGGGATGGTTCAACCCATATTAGTCTGCTCTAACTTGGTCGGGCAAGTGTTCACAATGAACCATTTAAGGGTTTGCTTTTTTTTACTTTTTAGCAAGCAAGTAACGTCTGTGCCAATTGTTGGACCCCAGCTAATGCAGATGAAGCAGGGTGTTCTTTTATAATACAGTAAATAAACTTATATATCCAATTATTTATTGATAGCCAATTAAACATGTTTAATTTCTGTTACCTCAGATCAAACCTTAAAATAACACTTGTATTTCTGAAAGATCAGTATGAGTTCAACACAAGAAATTTTCTTTCTCATGTGTGATTTGGGCCTGTTGCTTATGTTACTATCCCAACTCAATTTAAAACTATAATTCACCTAGCTCTCATGTGGGCCTACAGTCCTACAGCATCTAATTAGTTGGCCTGATTTTTCAGAGCAGACCTGTTTCCTGCTGTTCCTGAATTAGCTGTTTCGAAATGAGTTGAATTTCATACCAAAATAATTAACACAAGTGGTATAGAACTGAAAGGAGGCTTTTACTGAATTAAATATAAAAAGGAATAATATAATTTTGAATTAAAATGAAAATGCTGCAGAATTTCCTTTATGCTGCTCCAGGATGCCATGTACACTAAGGCTACGTCTAGACTGGCATGATTTTCCGGAAATGCTTTTAACGGAAAAGTTTTCCGTTAAAAGCATTTTCGGAAAAGCGCGTCTAGATTGGCAGGACGCTTTTCCGCAAAAGCACTTTTTGCAGAAAAGCGTCCGTGGCCAATCTAGATGCGTTTTTCCGAAAAAAGCCCCGATCGCCATTTTCGCCATTGCTGTTTACACTGGCCCTCTTGTGCAAATGATTTGCACAAGAGGGCTTTTGCCCGAACGGGAGCAGCACAGTATTTCCACAAGAACACTGATGATCTTACATGAGATCGTCAGTGTTCTTGCGGAAATTCAAACGGCCAGTGTAGACAGCTGGCAAGTTTTTTCACAAAAGCAGATGATTTTGCGGAAAAACTTGCCAGTCTAGACACAGCCTAAAGGTCTTGCTGTAGAATGAAGATGCAGCTTGTAGGGGAACCCCAATTATTTACATTGAGTAATTCACGTTGAATATCAGTGAGCTTGAGAAACTCGACAACCCACTGCACTAGTGGCTCACTTATTTTGGTTTTAAGACACTGGTGCTGTATTCTCTTCTCACTTTGTCATAAACCAGGCATAACACCATTTCCAGTCGTGTAACAGTGGAATAAGCAAGAAGAGAATCAGTCCCCTTACTCATTATCAATGGTCATGCTGTGCCCCAGCGCCAACTGTTCTTCAGTATGTGGCTCATTGGCTGAGGAACCATGGAGTATACAACGAAAACAGGGAATTACTGAATGTAAATAAAGGAAACCAAAATTAAAAACGCATCTACTAAGGAGCGCTGCACGCTCCTAATTGCTTTCAATTATTTAAATGCACAGAGCAAGTTTGATCTGTAATTCTTGTAGCGAAAAGATAAAGAAAAACTGATGAGTGAATGTGAATCGTCTTATTAATGATGGAATGATCTCTTCAGAGTCCCTGGGAAAATTCTTCTGGGAAATCCACCTAATGACAGAGCCAGAATAGAAACTATAGAGGGGTTATAATGACAGCAACCCACATAAAAGGGAATGGAATGAGATTATCGGAAGGTAATATGAGAAGACTGAAGTGCCAGATATCTTGGCAACCTGTCAGAAGACTTGTTCTCTCCCTGCTCTGAAACACACTGTATACAGGACAAAGGGATGAATGATAAAAGACACCTGACAAGTGACATTAGAAAGGAAGGCATTGAGGCATCAAGTGCCAGCAGAGATGATATGGCTGAAGACTGACATTTCTGGACTCTTAGAGCCTATATCATTTTGGCAGAATAAAAGGGGCCTTATTATACATGACACTTGGTCCCTCACTGTTTTATACATATATATAGAGAGAAGTCTCTGCCTGGAGAGGACCCTGATGTCCTGCCTCACACCACCCTAGTGGTCCTTCTAGATTAAGACGCTGCCAACTTAATGAGTGTCCTCAGAGCAGGTATACATTACAAGGCAACATCGACCTAAGGTACACAACTCCAACTAATGTAGCTGGAGTCACCGTACCTTAGGTTGAGTTGCTGGGGGTCAACATGAGTGTTTCTTCACTTATGTTTCTCATTCTAGTAGAGTACTGGAATCGAAGAGAGGTTAATTTAGCTGGTCTTTACTAGACCCACTACATCAGCCCCCGGGGGATTGATTGCTACAGTGCTGATCTCCTGGTAAGTGCACACTTACCCTAAAACATTAGAGGTTAATTTTCTCAGCCTGGGTTCAGTCAAGGAGGCCTTTCATTGGCTGTTATTTAGATACAGCAAAGCCTATTGGGCTTAGTACCTTAAAGAAGTTTAGGTTACTCCCTGAGCTGGAGTGAAATTGATTATGCTGAGCAGGACGGATGAGAGTTTCGCAGGGCCCAGGGCAGCACAATTTGGTGGGGTCCCCCCGTTGGGAGAAAAAATAGAAAAAAGGCAGCAAATGCATAAATTGAAGGCTATTTTCATATTAAATGTGAATTGGCCAAATTTGATAGAAACTTAATTTAGTTGGATAATTTTTATTTTAATTATATTGTAAGTTATTCTTAAACAAAATTCTGCATTAATAATAAAAAATTTTCATTTGTATTAGTCTCCTCCCCCTCCTGCCTCACTCGCTCTTTTCTCCTCCTCCTCCTGCCTCACTCTCTCTCTTTTTCTATTCTCCTCCTCCTCCTCCTGCCTCACTCTCTCTTTCTTCTCCTTAGTCCTCCCCCTCCTGCCTCTCACTTGCGGAGCCCAGGCTGAGCGGTGCAGAACTCAACTGAGTGCCATGGCGGGAGGCGACGGGGGTGGTGGGGCGGTGATGTACACGTTCAGGCAGCAGGACCTGGAGCCTCTGTCATGCCCTTTGCCTCCTGCCCCCTGGCCGTGTACATCACTGCCCCACCCCGCCCACCCTTTGCCTCCCGCTGTGGTGCTCAGTTGAGTTCTGTGCCACTCATCTGTGCCGCCATGCGGGAGCAAGTGGCTCAAGCGGCCATTTTGGCCCCACGTGGTGGCTCAGCATAGGGCTTATTGTAGCGTGGGGCCCGGGGCAGCCGCCCCGCTCGCCCTGCCCTATATCCGCCGCTAATGCTGAGTAGAAGCCAAGAAAGGGAGCTTTATAGGGGAAGTACAGGCAGTCCCCGGGTTATGTACAAGATAGGGACTGTAGGTTTGTTCTTAAGTTGAATCTGTATGTAAGTCGGAACTGGCATCAGCCGCTGCTGAAACTGATCAGTTTCAACAGCCGCTGAATCTGGACACCAGTTCCACTTACATACAGATTCAAGGTAAGAACACCAGGCGTCCCCAAGTCAGCTGCTGCTGAAACTGATCAGCAGCTGATTCCAGGAAGCCCAGGGCAGAGCAGCTGATCTGGAAGCGGCCGTGGGTCCGGACCCGGGTGCTCCGCCTCTTTGTTCAGCGTCTCCCTGGTCTGCAGACCAGGGAGATGCTGAACAAAGCGGCGGAGCACCGGCTGGACCCGCGCCGCTTCCAGCTGATCTGGAAGCAGCCATGGGTCCGGCCCCGGGTGCTCCGCCGCTTTGTTCAGCATCTCCCTGGTCTGCAGACCAGGGAGACGCTGAACAAAGCGGCGGAGCACCCGGCTGGACCCGCGCCGCTTCCAGATCAGGGAGATGCTTCTGCAGACCAGGGAGATGCTGAACAAAGTGGCGGAGCACCCGGCAGGACTCGCGCCGCTTCCAGCTGATCTGGAAGCGGCCGCGGGTCCGGCCGCCGGTGCTCCGCCGCTTTGCTCCCGTCTCCCTGGTCTGCTGGCTCCGCCAGCAGACCAGGGAGACGGGGAGCAGCTTTTCTCGCCCCGGAGAAGGCGGGCGGCGGGACCAGGCGTCCCGCTGCTCTAGTTCTCCGGGGCGAGAAATCCCTGTTCGTAACTGCAGATCCGACGTAAGTCGGATCCGCATAACTCGGGGACTGCCTGTATAGGAAATATCCTGTGTGTGTGGTCTATATTTTGTACTTTTGAGTTGCTGCTTTTGAACTGGTCTGGAAGAAATGTGCAGCTAGACTTTTGCCAAGTTAGTGACAATTTGGGTTAGATCCAAACCCTACAGTTAGATCTTACCTGGAGAAGGGTGACTTGCAGTCAAACCTGACCACCCAGTGACCTTTTCCTTTCCCTCCCCACTGTTGTTCTATTGCTGAATGTCCTCCTTCCCCTTCTCCGCCCAGGTTCTCACATTGCATGCTCATGCTTTCATGTGCTCTCTCCTTTAAAAACACATTATTAAGGTTGCAGAGTCAAGCACTCAGATGCTAGGAAATGCCAGAATTCAGGTCACCTCTGCTATCTTCATTTGACCCCCTTATATATATGCTTTGTGGTATAATCTTCAGTTACATAGTCACATATGTTTCCCCCCCAGATTCTTGCATTCTTCAGTGCACAGGATGGAGAGTATTCAGTTATTCATTATTTAATTTTCTCCTCGATGTTTGGTCTTAGGCCTTATTTACTGCATAAAAACTGTGTTCTGAATGAAGAATTATTAATTTCCTTAAGGGCTTTTTTCATTAGCATCCATGAGGCCTTCATAAATATGAATTTGTTTATCTTCACAACACCTCTGGGAGGTGAGACACTTATAGTATTCCCAAGTGACAGATGGAACTGAGACATGAAGAGATTTAGCTCAAATGTTTCCACTAATCTTGGGTGCTTATTCTGAGACCCCTAGAAACTGAGTTTTCATAGTCGTTAATATTGTGTAGCACTTTGTATAAGTAAGCACAGCTCTAATGATTTCAGCTGCAGATGTGAGCGCTCAGCACTTCTGCAAATCAAACCTTGGTGTATCAAGATAGGCACCCAGAAAATAAAGAACAAAGTCACCATCCATGAAAAGCTTTGTTTAAATTACTTTTTAGCATCACACAGGAATGCAGGGATAGAATCCCATTCCCCAGAGCAACATTCAACTGCCATAATCACAAAACTATCCTCTCTCTTCCTGTGATCCTCTTGCCTCATTCACTACATGCCTTCCAATTTAAGTGACAAATGAGTCAAGGGTCCTACAGACAACAGCCACCATTCATTTCATGACCCTGGCTCATCTGTAGAGCTGGTTTATTCCGTGCACTGAATGAGACTGAGGTTTTGTGGAAAAAAGTAGTATGTGATCATGTAATTTAAGTTTGGTGTATGATGTGTGCACACAAGAGGCCTGAATTAAGATTGCACAGGCAATCTTAATTCTGGCATTGCCTAGCTTTTGAGTTTGCAACCTTCATAATATTCTTTTAATATAGTCTTTGTGTAATTGACTACATTTTAAAAAATCAAACTAAAAAAATTCTGTCAGCAACCGAGGGCAGTAATAGCTTGTCATCCTCTATGTGTTCCAGCAATAAAGAAGAGATGTACATTTTATCAGTGGGTTTTAGAGATATTTTCTGATTGATGATTTTTGGGTTTCATTCCAGGCTCTGGAGGGAACTGTGATGTCCCCTGTCCCAGTCCCATTTCTTCCCTGCCCCCTTGTCCTAATCCCATTATGCTTACCTATCCAGCCCCAGTCTTCACTCCTCATGCTTCTCATTCCATTCGTAGTTCCCCTCTTCAGTCTGTCCTTGCTGTCTCCTCCACACTCTCTGTCCAAATCCCAACCTTCCCTCCTATTCCCAATATCTTTCCCCTTCTCAGACCCAGGCTCCTGGTCCAATCATTTCCCATTTCTCATTCCAGCTCCTGGTCTGGTGTGTTTTTCTCTTCACTGCACTCTTAAAGTCTCCCTAACTAGGCTTCCTCTTCAGGCTCACATTCAATCTGTTTTCCTCACCCTGACTATCTCAGTCTTTTTCCACAGCTAATCCTTCTTTTGCCTGTGTTCCCTAGCCCCCCTGACCTCCTTCCCAGTTCCTACTCATAGTATCTGTTCCCTCTACCTTTTCAGAACATCTTCTCAGTTCTGTCTCTTTGCCCCCATTCTCCTCTCTGCCATTTCCTCGTTTAGTCAGCTGCAGTCTCTCCCTTCCTCCAAGCTCCTTACCTGATTTCAATCTCTAGCCAACTGGTTCCCAGTCTCCATCCTATTTTCTTCATCAGCACCCAGTTAGGGTTGCCAACTTTACAGTCTCACAAAACCAAACACTCCTGTCCTGCCTCTTTCTGAAGCCTTGTCCTCCACACTCATACTTTCACCAGGCTGGGGCAGGGGTTTGGGGTGTGTGAGGACTCCAGCTGGAGGTACAAATTCCATGTGGGGCCAGAAATGAGGGTTTTGGCATGTGGGATGGCATTTCAGACCTAGGCAGGGAATTGAGGTACAGGAGGTAAGGATTCTGATTGGTGGCATGGGCTTTAGGGTAGAGTTGGGAATGAGGTGTTTGGTGAGCAGCAGGGGCTTAGGACTGGGGTGCTGGTTGGGGTGTGGAGATGGTGTAGGGTGTGGCTCTAGAAGGGACTTAGGGTGCAGGAGGAGACTAGACTGGGAGTTAGAGAGTGGGGCGCAAAGTCCTTGTGGCACTTACCATGACTCCCAAGAAGTGGCCACAAGGTCCCTGTGGCCCCGAGGTACAGGTGGGCTCCGCGCATTGCTCTCGTACCTGAAGGCACCATGCCACCCCCCCCCCCCCCTCCACTGGTTGCAGTTTCCAGCACTTGCAGCAAGGGTCGCAGGGTCCTGTTGGCCACTTCTGGAAGCTACATGGAGCCACTAGCCCCAGCTTACTGCTATGTAGTTGACCTGACTTTTAATGGTCTGGTCAGTGGTGCTGACCAGAGCTGCCAGGGTCCCTTTTCAACAGGACTTCTGGTTAAAACTGGCCTGGCAACCTTATACCCAGTCCTAGTCTCCTTCCCCTTGCAGCCTTGCCTCCCATCCAACCCTAGCCTCCCTGCACTCCTTCCTGGTTCCTACTCACATTATCTGTTCCCTCTGCATCTTATCTCAGTCTCACCACACTATTTGTCTCAATTTGCACCTTCCCTTCCTATTTTTCATGCCATCCTCCCCAAGCCCCAGAAAAAAACTGCATGAGGGAGATACTCAGGATGAATAACTTCATAGGGTAGGTTAGAGTTTGGTAGGTTAAAGTTTGGCAAAGTTATAAGCAACAGAAAATTATAAGGGGAAGTGGCAATAATAGGTGACTCTACCAGCCCTGTCTAATACATAAGGACTTCCTTATTGTTTGAAAGTAAGAGAAGACCACCTCACAGATTAAAACAAATTATATGTTGGGTTCTTTTCTATTGTGGGAAGAGATTGCCAGATGATCTAATCTTCAGATCGGAAATATTTTTTTTTTGGTACCACAGGGTCAGATCCTAGCATGGCTGACCATACTCTTTATCCATTGTGACAGGATCAGGCTTGAGGACTACAACTGAGAGAAAGGCAGCTCTAAGGCAGCAACAGCCCTGGTCAATCAGGAGCAAAGCAGAGGGGGCTGCTGTAAATCAATCAGAGCCAGCTGATCTCACCTGAGGCTGCAACAGAGCCTTTTAAAAGGAAGCCCTCCTCACAGAGAGGGGAGTGGGCGTGGAGTGAGAGGATTCCAGAACAGAGTAAGAAAGGTAACAGTAACATTGCTAGAGACAGCAAAGGGGGATGAGGACCTCCAAATAGAGGTTTTTTTAGATCCTCCTTTTCCTGGCAGCTGAGAGGTGGAAAGGACTGTTTTGGCAGCCTAGGCTGACCATGGGGCACTAGCTGTAATGTCCTTTGTGGCTGAGGGACCAAAGCCTAAATCCTGCCAGGGCTAATAGCACAGTACTGAGATCAGAGTACTGGGACCCTGGAGTGGGGTTACCCTGCCACACCATCTAAGATACTTCTGTGCTCCCATTACTATAGTATCTGTACCTATTATTTCACCATCTGTAATATTTTTATCCTTTAAATGCCCCTATGAGGTATGAAGAGCTCCTCTCATTTTACACATAGGTGATTTGCCTAAGGAAGTCTGGCAAAGCAGTGTCATTTTACACATAGATATAACTTGCACCAAGGTCTTCAGTCATAGGCTCATTGGACCATACTTCCTTTTGAATTACACACCAAATTTTATTCTATTCACTGTTGTGGCAGAGGGAACTTTCTCAAACACCAGATCCCCTCTAATGGTATGGAACTGGGAGTTGCACAGCACTTTTAGATGGTAGCTTAGCCAAAATACCCCCTCTTCTGATTTTGTAGCTTGGCTTTCTCTTTTGGGCCAATGATGTTTGCATGTCAGTGCTGTGTACTGTTTGTGAAATGTTGTGCCACCAAAAGCGTACAACTGATAAGGGCCCTGTGCTCCCATTCCAGTTGATAGCTGTAAGAGTGAAAGTTGTTTGGTACCTTTTACCCATAAATGTGATGGGAGGTGGGGGAAGGAAATGAAGATGTTGAGAATGCAAATGAAGAAAATTGGCTTTTTAACATTATTTCCTGTCTTTGCTATAGGTGCTTCAGTGTAAAATCATTATTGGTGTGAGTGTATTAAAGTCTGCCACTAGTGCTGGATTTGGCGCACACCACAGGGCTTTCCATTCAGCTGGCAAGAGATTAAAATGACACACAGAAGTGGAAGCTTTTTTCATAATGCTGCCATTGAAATGATAATGGTGGTAACCTGGACTTTGAATCTATTTACTGTAGGTTTGGCAGGCTAGACTAGAGTGCTATTGACATCCCCTGATGAAGAGGACTAATTTTGGATGCTATGCTTGGGTTGTCCTGGAGTCCATAGAATAGATTCTGTTGCTTTTTAAGGCAGAAGCTACAATAATTGAATTGATTTGTCTTTCATTTGACTCTTGACTGAAAGGAATAAAAAGCTTCAGGATTATTGATTTAGCTTTGCAGTCAAGTATTTTCCTTTTGTTATAGCTTCCCATAGGGACCTAGTCCTGAGACCAATTCTGCAGTAGAGATAATGCAGTTCTACTAGCAGGTGTTTGAGTTAGTCATGGGCTCTTCTCTATCTCCTTAAGCTCTTATCAGTCAGACATCAGTGTAGCACCCGAGTTGTTTCCTAAAACAAATTACAGATCGGGTCCAACAAGTAGTCTTATTTTTTTCTCGCTTATACCTTTTGGAAACCACTTCTGAGTAAGTTCTTGTTGGGGAACAACCAACAAGAGATTAGCTCAGAGAATCCATCTCGGGTTTTACATGAAGCCCAATAGGATAGTGGTTTTGGGGTCAGATTTTCTCATCTGATCCGCTCTGACTAATCTGCTCCTATAGAAGTCACTGTCTATAATGGAAATGGACTTACATCAACAACTTGTAAAATCCCACCTTGAGATGCTGGTCAGTGTTGTGGGACTA
This sequence comes from Pelodiscus sinensis, assembly GCF_049634645.1. NCBI lineage: Eukaryota > Metazoa > Chordata > Testudines > Trionychidae > Pelodiscus > Pelodiscus sinensis. The sequence goes on from NC_134715.1 coordinate 113,078,320, forward strand.
GTTGTGCAATAGGACTTAAATCATAGTGCTTTTATTTTGGTAGTTCCTACTACATCTTAGTGCTAGACATAAACCACAGGAACTTGCCAGAAACAAATTGGCGTGTGGATAGCAGATCTGCACACATCATGGATCCAGATGGTCAGAAAACCCTGTAAAGGAGAACAAGTAGCAAATACTACTCTTCCCCATTCCCAACTGCAGAGTTTTTACCCTGGCCAAACAGGTGTCTTGTTGCTAATGCATGTGTTGGAACTAAGGATCCCTTTCCTCAGTCAGCTTGCCTCTCCCTACTGCATGCATCAGTGCTTTTCTCTTTGTCTCAAGACTGGGGCTTACTGGAAAAGGACACTCACAGAAGCATCTTTTTAAAAATGTTTCAAATGGGATTGTAGCTTTAAAGTAATGAAATTCTCTCTCCCCCACCTTATTGTAAACTGATTTTAAAGACTATATTTTAAGGACACATCTTACTATATATTTTAGAAACATGTCTGTCAATCTGAGTCTGTTTGTTCAAGAACTCCTAAATAGCACGAGCTAGGACCACCATATATGACATACAACTTCCTCTTATCATAACTTAAAGCAAGGTCAGGGTTTCATTGTGCCAGGATAATGGGATGTGCCTGGAATTCAATTGTTTCTCATCAAATGGAAAGGGAGGGGTCTGGTAGGAGGGAATTCTACTACAGAATGGCCACAGAGGGGCAGCAAGGGACCAGAGATGGGGGCCAGGACAGCTATAGCTCCATTGCCCCAGCAGGGGGCAGCGAGAAAGGGACATCTACCTTATATATATTTCAGAGAGTTTGTCTATTTGTGTATTTATGTGTCTGTGTGCCAGCTGGGAGACATGCACCCCTTCCCCAGCTGTGTCTGCTGCAGCAGTCATGGACAGGAACATCTCATGTGGCCCCAAGCTTCTGCAGTGAGAGATGGCTGGGGTTATAGTTGCTCTCTGGGGCAGCCTGCCTATTGAACCCCTCATCCACAGCTCCACCCTCAGCTCCACCCTATTTTCAATTATTTAAATGAAGAAAATTATAAAATGTATTTGAGTTAAGGATCCGAGCAATGATGAGTTAATCTTCAATTGTTCTATAAACAAAGTGATGCCTAAAATCCGGTAGAACAAACATGTAATATAACTAGGATACAGAGGAAACATAAAATTAAATAGAACAACAAAACCAATTACATAGTGCTTGTCAGGTTCGAAACACACAGACTTAATCTAACCACAAGTTGAAATCTTAGCAGGCTCAGCAGGGTTGCTATCCTTCTGCATAATATACATGGAGAACTGTACTAACATGTGTGGATATTTAGGACAAAACTCCTTTTTTAAACTAACAAAAAACCTCAGCCTTGTCTATTCTGTACAGACATTAAACATCCCACTTTGGCTTTTTCATATAATAATGCAAGTTTGCCTCATTGTCCTTGGCCAAAATTATTCTTTTACCTTCCAACTGGTTTGCAGCAGCTGTTGGCTGGCTTCCTGCCACCCTGTACTATAAAATTGTGTTTCAGTATTGCATGTGGAGTGTTTTAAGAGCTTTGAGGTGAAAGGCCTATTAAGTGTAAAATTATTTTGTTATATTAAATATAATCCTTCCATTAATTTTAGCTCCATCTCAGTTCCTGGAGTTAGTGGTCTATGTGTAGCAGGAAAAGTTGCTTGCTTTGTTGAGAAGAAATATTTCTATGAAGGTACAGGTTGGACCTCCCTGTTCTAGCACCCTCAGGATTTAACCAGTCCTAGACAAGGGAGTTTGCCAGACCAGGGGAGTGCCAGCCTCCCTGCTGGATGTCCGTCACCAGCTATCTGGGCTCCTCTCCGCAGCCTTCTTTCCCTAGCCTCCCAACCTTGCAAGCTGTGGCAGCCCTGCCACAGCTCCCAGTCCACAACATGCAGCAACTCCACCAGAGCGCCGCCATCCCGCCAGCTTCCCTGCCAGCTGCATGCTCTGGTGCCCTGTGGGCTCTGCTGCCCCCTGTCCCCTCTGGCCAGCTCCGCTCTGAGCCATGAGCGACTTTTGCTGCTGGGGCTCTTTAGTCCCGGAATATCTGTGGTCTTGCTGGGCCATGAATATTGCCAGACCAGAGAATCCTGGACCATGGAGGTTCAACCTGTAGTGTGTAAATACAGTGAGGTCCATTTCAGAGGAGGTAATTCTAAAGAACAGGGCACTGGGCTGGGATACACAAAACCTGGGTTCTATTTCCAAGCTCTGCTGCTGGGAGACATTTTTCCTTTTTCTGTGCCTCAGCATCCTCCCCGTTAAAATGGAGCTAAATAAAGAGACTTGTCTCTGTAAAGTACTTTGAGATCTACTGTCAGTGGATCAGTGCTAGCTCACAGCTCGGGATTACTGTTGGCATCCAAGAGCAACTTCTTCCTAAGTAGATGCTTGCGAAAGCATCGAAGAGCATGATCAATCCCTCTCACTCAAACGTGATTTTTGAAATCCCATCCTATTAACAGCTGTTACTTTTATATGGTACCTTGTATCCAGTAATCTCATAGCACTTCATGAGCTTTGGCAAATACCATTATTTCTGTTTTGCAAGTGGGAATACTTAGGGTCTATGAAGGTTAAGAGACTTGTTCATCAGCAGCTACTCAGTGTCCTGAGTTTCCAGTCTCCCAGGAGCTTTAATCACAAGGCCTCTTTGCTATGCCACGTAAGAGTCACCTTGCAAAAGCTAAACTGCTCTGTGGTTGCTAGGTAATAATGTGTTGTCTTCAAGCCTGAACCAAATTCACTGAGATTCATGTTTGTTTGTGACACACTGTGGTAGCTAAAGGTTTTAGATTGCGAACTGGACTGTTCAGATAGGTTATGTAGTTAAATTCACACTATCAAGGTGTATACTCACAAGGGGACATTTAGATTTAGAAAAAAGCTGCTGTTTATATGTGCTTGCTGAAGCCAGCAACATGGATGACTTTAAAAAAGTGTTTTTAAATGGAGAATACTAACACCCCAGACATTAGTAAAATACTGCAATTTATGTAAAGCTTTTCATTATGGCTCTGTGGGGAGTTTCCAAATATATTAGCATTTTTAGACTCTCTTATCAGCACTTCAAAGATAAAGTAGTGTGGGATGAGCACTTCTCCATTAACGCTCGGCATACCGCTTATGCTGATGAACATACAGTATATGCCAAATATAGACAAGAAAATCTAAAAGGGGAATTAGGAACAGATGTTTTAAGAAATGCAGACAGTTAATTTCTCTGGGTTTTAATGGTGATCTGTCACAGGGACTCTTATAGAAACGTTATCATGAACCAAAATATCAGTGGAAAATCTCTTACATTGAAAGAAAAAAAGTCACCATATCAGGCTATTTTTTGTGAGGCGCTGCTCATGGGGGCTCCATGTGTTTCATTAATGTTTATCTCCAGTTTGTTATCATTCATGGAAGCTTACAGCCAGCTTGGAGATCTGGCTCGGCATAGGACTGGATTACTGACCCTAATGCGTGGAAGGCTGAATTTATTAAATAGCAGTATTATCCACCCTAAGAATTTCGCAAGGAATTTGAAACAAAAGAGCACAAACCTCTAAGAAAGTTCTCAACCCACAAGTGATCTCATTTTTTAAAACAACTAGCATCACTATAGGGAAGTATCATGGAAGGACTAAAAATGAGATTTCAAAGCCCTTTAAGTGACATTTCAATTGTTCTTGGGGCTCTGAGGCAGCTTTCCATCTCTTGTACCCAACTTTGTCCTCCTGCCCTGTGAGAACACTCTTGTATAAGCTGCAGAAAGAGATCTAAGCTCTGACCTAGATGCTGTTGGTTGAAATCCGCTTGGTAATTGGGAGAAATCAAAGGAACTGAAAAATCTTGCCGGTACGTGAGGCAGAACATGAAAGAACAGAGTCTCATATTTTCTTAAAAAGGCTAGCAATGGCAGCTCCTTGATTTGTACATTCATAAACAAAACTGAAGTTAGTGGTAGTGAAACTGAGTAAATTACTCTCAGTAGTGTAAAGGGTGGAATCTTCTGGAGTAAATTTAATTGGAATGTGGGCAATGCTTTTCTGTATTATTGTAGTGTGGAAAAACTAAAACATTTCAGACTTTCAATAAGAACAGACAAAATGCAGAAAAGGTCGGCACATGCAGAAAACTCAGATGGGTTGTGTGTAAGCATGTGCAAAAAAATAAGAAAAGGCCTTGCTAGAAATGGAGCCAGCACAGATTGTGATGTGCTAAATAACCTACAATTAATTGATGTGCACACATGACTGCATATCTGATTCCACCCTGTGGCCAATGGTAAAGCGATTCTCCATGTATTCCAACCCCTAGCATGTAAGTTTTTCTGCACTGTACACTGTCCTAGAGAAAAATGGCTTTGTCACATCTTTTCTCTTTTTTTCCTTTCTGTTTCTCCTTTGCCTTTTTGTGTGGGCATATTTCAGGAAAATAACTCAGTGGTGGAATTAGAAGTGGATGAGAATATGTACCAAATCTGGAACAAGTAAAAACAAGATACAGGTCATTATAGCCTTTCAAAGATAACTTAGCTCTTTTTATGTGTAATGGAGTGCGTGTCAGTCTGGACTAAATTCCAATTTAGGTAATAATCAACCTAAATCTCTCATCATTTCAGTAGGATGTGATAATCTTTTTACTTCATATCCTAAAACACAATTAAAATAAATGACCACATTTTCAGAAGCAGCTACCTTGAATCCAGACATAATCTAGAAGAGAGGTGAGCAATAAAATGGTGGCAGTTCACCAGGCTGCTGCTGCTTTATTTATCTGCGCCTTCGCAGGTACGGGTGATCGCAGCTCCCATTGGCCAGGAACTGCAATCCACGGCCAACAGGAGCTGCCATCCCCCGTACCTGCAGAAGTGCAGGTAAATACAGCTTGGCAAGGGCTAACCCTGGTGGCCTGGATCCAGCACATGGGACAGTATTTGCCCACCCTGATCTAGGTAATTTTGTTCTTCCCATAGACATCTAACTAACATTTGCCTACACATTTCTATGCATGTGTGCACTATTATGAAAACTGTGAGTACAAGAGCATTTACCCATTTGCTCATAGGTCATCACCCTCTGCTTTTTTTATCATCTGAACTGCAGAACCTAATAAAGGGGTTTAACTACTATCTTTAATAGATGGAACACTCCAGAGTGGGACATAGAAGAATCCTAGCTTGGTGGTCATGTTTCATGCAGAAATCTAATCTGCAAGTTCAGCATGGGTCTCGGGAACTCCTTTGAAGAATTATTATAGCTACATAGTAAGAACAGATTCTTATATTCTAATACTTAATCCTATGTACTCTTCCTGAGCCTGGCCATGAGGATGTAATAATACTTAGCATAGTTTTTCCCTGAAGGCTGAATATGTAAGGTGTCTCTTTAGAGAATATGTACTAATTCTAAAACAACACTGCTCTGTAAACATAAGCAGATTTTAATGATAGTGGTTGTCTTGTGAATACAGAAATATCGCAATCAAAGCATAATTTTTTATTAGTTCAAACCAGAGGCGTTACTAGCAACCCTGACCATATTCTTTGGCTCCGTGCATTAGGAAAATAATAGAACATTCATGGCTTTTTTTGGTCCTTAAAGCACTTCTTACTAACAAAAGTTGGTATCCTTGCAGAACACATGCTCAGAACTAGAGCAAACTTCTCCTGACCACTGGTTTGTATGTCAGTTTCTTATCAGAAAATAACTCCAATTCCCTTCAGTGAAACTATCTGATGGCAAAGGACTGATGGCTGGATAAAAGAACACTTTCTTCAGCCATTCAGCCAATTTATTTAAGCATATGCGTGTATATACGTATGTATAATATATACAGGCAGTCCCCGGGTTACGTGGATCCGACTTATGTCGGATCCCTACTTACGAACGGCCCCCCTTCCCCCGCAGCAGACCGCTGAGACGTGCCGCGGCGGTCCCGCCGCCTGTGTCCTCCGCGGCGAGAAAAGCTGCTCCGCGTCTCCCTGGTCTGCTGGGGGGGGGGGGGGGGCCCAGGCAGACCAGAGAGCCGCGGAGCAAAGCCGCAGAGGACGCGGGCGGCGGGACCGTGGTGCGTCTCGGCGGTCCTGCCGCCCGCGTCTGCCTGGTCTGCTGGGGGGGGCGCAGCTAGTGCACCCCCCCCCCCCAGCAGACCAGGCTTTTCTCGCCGACACCTGGGATAGAGCAGCTGGGGGGCTGCCGGGTTGGTCCCCGCAGCGCCGACCTACCCTGCAGTGCCCCATCTGCTCTGACCCAGGCGTGTCCGATTCAGCCCCTGCTGGTCAGTTTCAACAGCGGCTGAATCTGGACACTAGTTCTGACTTACATACAACTTAAGAACAAACCTACAGTCCCTATCTTGTACGTAACCCGGGGACTGCCTGTGTGTGTGTGTGTGTGTGTGTGTGTGTGTGTGTGTGTGTGCGCGCGCACACACACATACACGTTACTGCAAACTTTAATGGTATAATAACGTCTTCAAAGCTGTATTGGTCTGGATCAGATATTGCAGTATTTTTCATAAAGGTGCTTGCCAAAATGTCAAGGCATTCTTATTTCATGCAGTCATGGACAGTCCAACATCAGTCACTGTGCAGATATCCTTCTTCTCTGTATCTTTTGGGTACAAACAGGTCATGCTTGTTGGTAGCTGTGACTCTACAATGCTACTGGGAGCGTGCTTCCCAGTTGGGTAGGCAGACATGCTAGCTCTTGGAGAGCTAGATCACTAAAAGTGGCCAGGTGGCTGGAAGTAGTGCAGATGGTGGCTCAGCCTAGCCACCACTTAGGTGGCCAGCCCCAGCTGCTGCCATGCCATCCTATCTGTTAGGGTTTCCAGGTGTCTGCTGTGTGTGTGTGTGTGGGGGGGGGGTTGTTTTTGTTTTTGTTTTTGTTTTTTGTTTTTTTGGCCCAACAACTTTAGTCCCCCCTCCCCTGGTTTTTTTTTTTTTTTTTTCTTCTCAACAAGTTTTCCCCGCCATGTTCGGTATTTTTTGTGAAAGTATCTGGCAACCCTACTAGCTCTGCTGCTATGTTTAGCATGCTAGCTTGAGTGAACCTCATGCATGTTTATCTGCCCATGCTGGGAAGTTTGCTCCCTGCTGTAGTGTAAATGTGCACTTAAAGGCTTGTGTGAAAGTTCTGAGTTTGGGTTATATGTTTTATTCTTCTGAGTGGTGCTTCAGTGATTAAATGGTGAGTTTGGAGTCTGTACCCATCACGTGACACCATATCCTGTTGTGGCTCAGGAAGGAGAAAAGAGAATAGAGGTGGGGTTTTGTCTCCTCCCAGCAGTCATATAGCAATGTCTGTATTACTTCCAAGTAGTGGGACCTTTTGTGTTAGGCACTGGACGAGTTGGCTGCACAAGCACGAGTAGAGGTAGAAACTGGGGTACCTAAAGCACAGTGTAAATTTTGAGAGGACTTTGCAACTTACACTGAAGGACCGTCTGGATTTGTGGACTTGCTACTCAGACCCTATGCCACCAGCACTCTCAGCTATCTCTGACACCACTGATTTCCTGAGAAAACTACAATGCATTGGTGATTTGCCAGAAAACACCATCCTAGCCACCATGCATGTAGAGGCTCTCTACACAAACATCCCACACACAGATGGAATACAAGCTATCAGGAACAGTATCTCTGGGTATGTCTATACTGCCACCCTAGTTCGAACTAGGGTGGTTAATGTAGTCATTCGAAGTTGCAAATGAAGCCTGGGATTTAAATATCCCGGGCTTCGTTTGCATCTTGCCGTGGAACGAGGTGTACCGGTAGTTCGAATTAGCCTAATTCGAACTACCTACTCCGTGCCATGTGTAGCCGCGGGCATGGAGTCCGCACTAACGGGGATTTAAAAATGGCGGCACCCGGCAAGATGCAAATGAAGCCTGGGATATTTAAATCCCGGGCTTCATTTGCAACTTCGAATGACTACATTAACCACCCTAGTTCGAACTAGGGTGGTAGTGTAGACATACCCTCTGATGCCACAGCACAACTGGTGGCTGAGCTCTGTGACTTTATCCTCTCACACGATTATTTCAAATTTGGTGACTATATATCTCCAGACCAGTGGCACTGCTATGGGCGCCCGCATGGCCCCACAATATGCCAACATTTTTATGGCTGACCTGGAACAACGCTTCCTCAGCTCTTGTCCACTCACGCCCCTTCTCTACCTGCGCTACATTGATGACATCTCTATCATCTGGACCCATGTGACGGAAACTCTAGAAGAATTCCACCACGATTTCAACTGCTTCCACCCCACCATCAACTTCAGCCTGGACCAGTCTACAAGGGAGGTCCTGGACACCACGGTACAAATAAGTGATGGTCATATAAACACCACCCTATACTGAAAACCTACCAACCACTATGCCTACCTTCATGCCTCCTGTTTCCATCCCAGACACACCACACGATCCATTGTCTACATCTAAGCACTGAGGTACAACCGCATTTGCTCCAACCCCTCAGAGACCAACACCTACAAGATCTTCAACAAGCATTCTTGAAACTACAATACCCACACAAGGAAGTAAGGAAACAGAGCCAGACGTGTGCCCAGAAGCTTCCTGCTACGGGACAAGCCCAAAAAAGAAACCAACAGAACACCACTGGCCATCACCTACCGTCCTCAGCTAAAACCTCTCCAATGCATCATCAGTGATCTACAACCCATTCTGGACAATGATTCCTTGCTTTCACAGGCCTTGGGAGGCAGGCCAGTCCTCGCCCACAGACAACCTGTCAACGTGAAGCATATTCTCACCAGCAACTATACACCGCACCATAGTAACTCTAATTCAGGAGCCAATCCCTGCAACAAACCTTGGTGCCAACTCTGCCCATATATCTACACCATCACAGGACCTAACCAGATCAGTCACACCATCACTGGCTCATTCACCTGCACATCTACCAACATAATATACGCCATCATGTGCCAGCAGTGCCCCTCTGCTATATACATTGGCCAAACCGGACAGTCCCTACGTAAAAGAATAAATGGACACAAATCAGATATTAGGAATAGCTATATACAAAAACCTGTAGGAGAAAACTTCAGTCTACCTGGACACACAATAGCAGATTTAAAGATAGCCATCCTGCAGCAAAAAAAATTCAGGACCAGACTTCAGAGATACTGCTGAGCTGCAGTTCATATGCAAATTTGACACCATCAGCTCAGGATTAAACAAAGACTGTGAATGGCTAGCCAATTACAAAAGCAGTTTCTCCTCTCTTGGTGTTTACACCTCCAGATCAGCTGCTAGAAGTGGGCCTCATCCTCCCTGATTGAATTTATGTCGTTATCTCTAGCCTGATTCTTGCCTGCATATTTATACCTGCCTCTGGAAACTACGTGCATCTGATGAAGTGGGTCTTTACCCATGAAAGCTTAAGGTGCTACAGGACTCCTTGTTGCTTTTGCAGATCCAGACTAACATGGCTACCCCTCTGATACTGTGCAACTTATGTGACAGAGGAGAGCTCGAAAAGAGGCATTTTCTTCTCTAATGTCCAAACTAAGTGGGAGTGTTAGGGGAAAAATAGCAGTTCCTTCAACTATTAGTAATAAGGCCTGATCTGCACTTAAAAAATTCCCTTGTCACAAACAGTGGAAGGACTCTGAAAGCATCCAAGATCCTGGTCTAGTGAGCAGTTGGGCTGGGTGAGAGGGAGAATGTTTCTTCATTAGCAGGGTTTGCCAATATAGCTGTGCTGACAGTCCTTTCCTGCAGTAGACAAGACCTTAGACTTTTTGTCTAAAAGCAGTGAGGAAGATGCTGTAGTTAACCCTAGAAGAAGGAAAAGAAGCAATAGAGATGGCAGCCTGCTAGGTAGCAGCCTATCAGTGAATTGGGAATAGGAATTTATGACAAATGGACATGAGAGAAAATCCAAAGCAGATTGGAGCTACCTCCAACAAACACCTGATGCTTATCTGACTTTTCATACCAATGAAATATTAAGAAGCTAGGAACTAACTGCTGTTGGGGATGTTAGCATTGGTACATTTATCACTGATGCTTCAGGATCTCCCTGTTTTACCCTATGCATTGGCTTCCATATCAGTTTAGTGCCTGCTTGCTGCTTGATTAGGTTTAGTTCAAATCATAGTGGAGCTCAGTTTCTCCAAACCCAAGTCTTGTAAATCATGAGGTTTGGCACAACCTTAGCTACACTGTTTAGAGCACTCATGACTAAGACCCTACTCATGACTAAGGCCCTACTAAGCCAGGACATCTGGTGTTCTCCCATGAAATCTGGCCTTTTGTGTGCTTTTACTCTATACTATGCAGATTTCATGAGGGAGACTAGTGTTTCTCAAATTGGGACCCAAAATGGAGCTGCAGGGGGATCACGAGGTTATTTTAGGAAGACCACAGTATTGCCACCCTGATTTCTATGCTGCCTGCAGAGCTGGGCAGCTGGAGAGCAGTGGCTGTAATCTTGGCTGGATGCCCAGCTCTGAAGGCAGCACCCAACCAGCAGTAGTGTTGGCAATACCATACCCATATTGCTCGTACTTCTGTACTGCTGCTTTCAGTCCTGGGCACCCAGGGTGTGGCAGCTGCTGATTAAAGTCCCAGTGCTGCAGGTAGCAGTGCAGAAATAGGGGTGGCAAGACCATACTGTACTTATGTCTGTACTGCTGCTGGTGGTACATCTGCCTTCAGAGCTGGGCTCCCAGCCAGCAGCCAACGCTCTCCTGCTGCCCAGCTCTAAAGGTAGGGCCATCACCAACACCAGCACAGAAGCAAGGGTAACAGTGCCACCCACTCCCACTACAATTATCTTGCTTCCTTCACACAGCTCCTTTGTGGGTCAGGACCTCTACAACTATAACTCCAAGAAATTTCAGATTTAAATATCTGGAAATCATGACATTTTCCATTTTTAAAATCCTATGACTATAAAATTGACCAAAATGGACTGAGAATTTGATAGGGCCCGACTCATGACTCAGTTAGTCTAATCCTTTTACTCTGCAAAATGTTTCTGTGCCTTGAGTTTTATGTCTCCTCTTGTTCATTTTCCCCAAACTCCTTTTTGTGCTGTCTTTCCCCCAAGTCTTTTAAATAATATTGTTAATATTTTGTTCAACCATCGCCTGTCCTAGTATAAGATTAGAAATGTTAAAATACATCTTATGATGTAGTTATGTCCTAACTTTCATACTTTCAAATGCTGGGCTTTAGTACAGACACACACAAGATGTGTGTGCAGATCATCTGGCTCAGGCCGGGTTATGAATGGTAAGTACAGCTGACGTCAACAATCTTGACTGGCCTGATATGGGAGCTGTAGCCTGTCCTTTCTTCTGCACATAGAGAGATGAGCTATTCATGGAAATTGCAGCTTCTTTTGGGTATTCTTTACTGCTATTATTCTCCACAAATGAAACCAGGATTCTTCATCCTAAACAATGCTCAGGATTTAAAATGTTGCCCTGAGGAGCAGAAAGTCTGTTCTCCTGTAGGATGGATGTTTTGCTCTCCAGTCTGTTAATTATGGCCTTTTCTTTCAACAGGAATAATTGTGTTATTAATAGTCCTTTCATGAACAGAAGAAAGGCCTCTTTGGAAGGGGAATACTCTTGCTTCACAAAAGGTTTCTGATAGCCTTAAGGTGGATTTATCTGGTGGTGCCTTGGCTAACCTTCATATTAAGCAGTCAGAGGCAGTTTAGGGCATATGGGGATGTGAAGCAAATTACAAAATAAATTAAAAGCATTATGGCTCAGCAGTATAAATTAATGCAGCTGCTGTAAGCTTCATCCTGGGAGAGTTGTCAATATCTGCTAAGCTGCTACAGGAGAAAAATAAATTAAGGTGTACTTTGTCACTCTTGTTCCTCCTCCCACTACAATTTCAAGGGGTCCTACCTCTTAACTCCTTCAGTGCCAGTGGATTGTGTGTAATTAGGGGACTACAGAGGGAGCTCGAGCAAACAGCGAACCAGCAAAGGGAAAAGAATGTCCAGATTAAAAACTGTATTTAAAAAAAATCAGATACCAATGATCAGGTTTGTCTTGTGGATTTATTGGGCCCTACACAGTACTGTGCCCAAGGCACAATGGCAGCCAGGTGGGGCTGATGACTTTTTTTAGAGTTGTGATTTTAAAATCCTCAGCAACACACTAATGAAATATTTGTCAAGCCAATTTTAAACTCAGGCCCAATAGACTAATACAATAAATTCAGAAACGGACAGTATATACCTGGGGTTGGCCAATGCCTGTTTCATGGCTTCATTACCACTGAAATGGCTCTTTCACAGGTTCAATGTTCTTATAAGTCTGGCAGACTTTTTCACTTTTAAGTAACTAGAACCGCTGTGGAGGAAGCAGAACCACCGAATAGGAAGAGGTGGGTAGATGAATATTAAGACTTAGTAGGACCCCAAGTTTTTGGGTGCCCTATACAGCTGTGTACTTTGCATTTGGGTAAGAACGGCCCTGTCAATGACATTAATGTCCAAAATTTTCCACTGCAGCTGCTTGTCTCTGCTCTTGCTGGTTCATTTTCTTGAGGGCTTTCCTTGTCAACTGCTCTCTTCCCAAACTTAGATAGCTCAATGGAGGAGTCCCCTGAGCAGGAGGCCTCTTCTGTTCAGTTCTGGATCTGCAGGGTAGGTAACTCCAGCTTTCTTTCCTCCTAACAGCTGTATCTGCTGCAGGTACTTGTTCCGCTCTTGCCATCTGAGTGTTAGTGTTCTCTCTCCTGCTCAGTCTCCTGGGACCGGGTCAAGTAAAATGTAGTCAAACCATAAATATGATCAAAGAGGATTGTGGGGACTGTCCCCTTTGCTTGTGGCACAAAGAAAGTAAGGCTGCAGCAGGAAAACAAGCAGCCCAAAGAAACACGGAACAAAAATCCTAACATGAAAGAGTCTGAGACTATCCAGAACTTGACCACCACTATGGATGGAGTGGTTCAGAATTAGCAGAAGACTTGAAATTTAGCATCATAGGGAAAACCATGATTGCCTGTTAGTTAAAAATAAATAATCTATTCTGTGTTTGTAGTTCATTAGTTTGCTCAAGGAATTGCCAGGGAAAAGAAACCTCCAGAAACTTGTTCCCGATACAAATGTTTTTAATTCCATTTTGTATTATTACTTATTATAGCAGTCCCTAGAGGTCTTCATTGAAATCAGGCCCCCTTGTCCAAATTGAGACAAGACACATCAAATGAGTATAAAAAGATAAATGGAAGGGAAGAGTAACAGTGATACACCAGGGTTACAAAAGCTAATTTTACAAAATTAGCAGAAACTGATTGAAAAATATATAAAAGGACATCTCAGAAGTTCTAAAAGCTGCTTGCTAGCCATAGTCAGTTGCAAATTAATTTTAAGCACTGAGGTTTAAGCAGATCTTGAAGGACAAGATTGTGCCTTGACAGGTTAGGTGTAGGATGGCTTGCCACTTGTAAGGGGTGGCATAGAAGAAAATGCTATGGAATTTGTGGCAGAAAGAGGCAAATCATCACTTGAGGCTGATCTCATTGGTGGAGTGGAGAGGTGGGAGTTATAAAATGAGAGAAGTAGGGAGAAGCTAGATTCTGAAGGATCTTAATGCTGAGGACAAGGAGCCTATATATATATATGAGAGTCAAAATGATGGGCTAGTAACATAATGTTAGCAGCTGGCAATAATCTGGATGTTGGGACAGTCAGAGAACTTGATGCAGATTCAGGAAGAGACTGAATGACTGAGAATATGGCTATGTTCTCTCAGAGAGAGTGGGGGTGGGGTAGTAGAGAGGGCTTGGAGGCTAGAAGGAGCTCAGTTTGGGCTATTTTAAACTTAAATTGACTTCACAGTATCCTTGAGAGGATGACCTGAAGGCAAAGCTATAAGATTTTGAGATAGGGTTGCCAACACACGGGCTAAAAATGTTGAGCGAGGAAAAAACAACCCACCCCCACCGAACACCTCCTGTGTGGCTACTACCAAGAGCTACCAAGCTGGGAACACAAGGGAAGGCAGCAGAGCCTGTTCTGCAAAGTAGCTGCCTGCTACCCAAAGCAGAGAAAGGCAGACCCAGGGCAACACCATGACAGGGCGGGGGGAGTGTGTGACCATGAGTAGGAAGGTGACTCCCCCATAGCCAGATCTTTGGGTGTCCCAGTGGGAAGAAGCAGAAATTCCGCCCCAGTCAGTTTTGGCTGAGAGCCCATGGAAGCCAGCTAAACGCAACTACAAAGCACTTGCAGGCTTCTCTCCTGGACTACGGCACCACAACATGCTTGAACAGTGCTCAGGAGCAGGGACAGGGCTCCTCCTCTTCCCCAAGGTGTCACTCCTCCTCAGACGCAATCAGCTGAGGGCTCCCAGCGCTGATTGTGCCCCGCCTCCCAGCCATTCCCTTCACCCCTGCCTGGCTTCTGCACGCAACCAGAGGCTCCCCATGCCAATCATGGCCCCGCCTCCCGACCTGGGACTCCCTCTGGTTGTGAGCAGAAGCCTGACTGGGGGGAATGGCTGGGAGTCCCAGCCACTCCCCCCATGCCCACCAGGCTTTTGCACGGTACCACAGGCTCCCAGCACCCATCACGGCCCCGCCTCCCAGCCACTCCCCCCATGCCCACCAGGCTTTTGCACGGTACCACAGGCTCCCAGCGCCCATCACGGCCCCGCCTCCCAGCCACTCCCCCCACCCCTGCCAGGCTTCTGTCCGGTGTCCAGCTGGAAAAACAAAAAATACCAGACATTGCACGTGTGTGGTATTTTCTGAATTTTTTTACCAGACGGAGGGTGCAAAAACAAGACTGTCCGGTAGAATACCAGATACCTGGCAACCCTATTTTGGGACCATGACATTGTTTTGAACTCCATAGTGGCTAGTTCTGGAATTTTGAAGGAGGCTTCTTCTCCTCTTTTCTTTAAAGAAAATGAGCCAAACCAGTCACATCCTTTTGTTAGTGTTCTACTGTGATTAAAAATTTGAGCATATTTCTTACATCATAAAGTGTAGCATGGCCTTACCAAAAACAATTTATCAGACACATTCCAGAACAACCAAGGAAACTCGTGAGCCTCTTTGTCCTCATTTTCCTCTTTCTATTTTCATGTTTTCTTTCTTTATCTTGTCGCTGTTTACACTTGGGGATGGGACTCTGTCTTTTCTCAAACTTTGGACACCTCATAAATATTTGTGAGATAGGCATATAGAGGTAAATGGGTACAAGCAGAAGGCTGTGTGTATGTTGAAAAAGATGGCACAGAATGAAGGGCTGTGGGGTAAAAGATTACTTTCCTATAGACTTGCACCTAATACAGGTCTGGGCAACACACCTTCTGCAGGATGGATTCAGCCTACCAAGCCACCGGACGCGGCCCATGGATTCAGCAGGGAGCCTCAGACAACCCCTTCTCCTCCGCTTGCCTCGCCCCCACATGCAGCTCAGATAATCAGCTGCCGGGCCATTTGCATTTAACAAACTGCAAGGAGGGGGGAGTGGTGCTTTGTGGCTGCTCCCACCCCCAGCACAATCCTGTTGGCTGGTTTTTTGGAGTCTCATGGCTAAGTCTCCAGGCCAAAGCCTGCCTCTGGTACCCTAGCCACTCCCCGCCAGCCCTCTGCCTCCTTTAGTCCACATAAGCCAAATTCTCTGTCCACTCTTAAGCCCATATTCCCTCCCAGGCCCTGCACCACAATCCCCTGTCCTAGGTCACAACTCCCTCCTGCCCTAGGTCATAACCAAACCCCTAAACCCCAGTCCCTTACCCCAAGCACCCTTCTGTACCCAACCTCCATCCCAGACCCTACACCCCCTTCATTAATATATGGAAGAGTGCAGCCCTTGAGCACTTTACAAAATCTTGGTGTGGCCCCCATCAAAAATTATTGCCCACCCCTGACCTAATATGTGGTATGAGCTATCTGGAACCTCCACTACAAGGTGATAGTAAAATAACATTTGGGCCATTCGTTGAGGTTCCAAAAATAATGAGATTTAACATGTGACAGTGGGTGCTAAGAGCTGAACTTGAGTACCCCTTCCAGCACTGATGGAAATGTAGTTACATTATTAGGAGCAGCATTCTATAATTGTCTTGTGAGACTGGGATAGAAAAAAAGAGGATAATTAAACTTGGCCTAACACTATGGACTTGTGCAGAAGGTGAGATTAGCAGTGAACTATGACAGGGGAAGATGTGAAAAGCCTGGTACCAAATGAGCAAAGAAATTTTAAAAAATGGCAGGGGAAAGAAGGTAACCAAGCAATACAGCTAAAAGTGTAGGTTTGCTATCAGAGTTAATTTTTCCCTATCTTTTGTTCTCTGAACATTAGTGATGGCTAGACAAAATGGTGCATGTTGCAAACAGTCCGTTAACTTGGGCCATAATACTTAGGAATGATGGATGTAGAAAGAAAGTTGTATTATAGTAAGTTAACCTATTGCAAAGGAAAATGTGTTCAGTAAACAGCAAATGCAAATCAAGTAGATGGAACAGAGCAATTGATGCTGATCAACTTTGCTCTCTCTTTCCTGTTTCCCTTATTGAAGGTTCTTTCACCTTATGCTGACTGTTAGTATTATGGTCTTCATTTTCATATGGATTACAATGAGTTGAATACGTTACTGTCTGAAACCATCTGGCTTCAGACATCAAAGAACAGCTGTAGATAGCTTTGGCTTTTAATATAGTTAAAGTTCACCTCCCTGTATAAAATAAAATAGAGCCGTACACACGTTGACATTGATGTTGACATGGTGACACTAGGCCTGGGGGGAATTCTATTTCTAATTTTCAGCTTCTTCACCTTCAGTCTTTCTTCTTTCAGGAATTCTGGGCCAAATCTTGCTCAGATAAACAGTTCTTCAAACTTCAGCTAAATTGTTTGCTTGAGTCTTTATGGGTGCCAGGCCATGCAAGCTCCATATTTAGGTTTTATTAAATAAAGCTTAAAGGAAAGGAGAATTATATAAAAACCTCAAAGGCACATGGAAATGTTTTAATGATTTTCCATTTTAATGAATGTGTTTTCAAGTTAAATGTACCCATGTAGTACAGGAAACTTATCAGCATCTGGGTTAGTGCATGAGAGCCAGAAAGTGTAACTCTCTATGAACAAAGTGGCTGGATTCTAGTGTTACATTGATGTAAGTCTAGGGTAACAGTGTTATTCTGGATTTCCATCACTGGTAAAGCAACATCTGGCCCAGAAAGTGACCATTGTTGTTTCACATTCCATGCTGAATGAGGTGGGAAAATTGAAGAATAAACATGTTGCATGCAGGTTTAGTGTAGCACTAAACTAGGGCGAGTGATAGGGTCACTGTGGCGCTACAGAAATCTGGGGAGAATGCCACATGGCCTTTGGTCTCAACAAGAGCCTGGGGGAACATAGTTGTTGTCCATCCTTGATGAATAATGAAAGCCCCTATACATGGGTCCAGCTCAGGTGGAAAGAGAACAGGTTTATTACCCTTTCCCCTCCTTACTGCCCATTGTAAAGACTAAGAAAGAGCAGCATTGCTAATCCAGAGCAGCTGTTGTGCTCTCGGGGCTACGTCTACACTGCAGGCTTCTAGTGCAAGAACAGCTGTTCTTGCACAAAAACTTGCGGAGTGTCTACACTGCACGTGCGTTCTTGCACAAGTAAATTTACAGTAAAGCGTTGGAATAGAGGGCTTCTTGTGCAAGAGTTATTCCTCTCCCCAAGCATATCACTTGCACAAAAGCACATGGCAGTGTGGACGCACTCTTGCACAAAACAGTTCTCGAGCAAGAAGCCTGCAGTGTAGACGTAGCCTGGGAGTGAGGACTGAGGCATGACCGTGCTTAAGGAATGTATGAGTCTTCTTGCACCCTCTCCCTACTTTTTTGTGGGCCTGCCTAATGTATGATATAATCACACTCGTTGAGTGTTCCTTTCAGCTATATCTTCAGATAAGATGTTTTCCAGCCCATACCTGAAATGAAGTGAACAAACTATGTTATTCTTTTAGTGATAGGTTGTGATGTCAAAACGGAGCAAAGATGGAGTGAACAATGAGAGGGGAAGCTAATCCCATGTTTATACAAAAATCATCTTCCTTAGCTCTCTTTGGGAGAAATGAAGAGCAGGATAGAGGCAGGGGAAGAGTGTACAGCAAAACTATGTTTCTATTATTATTTTTTTTGTACAAAATAGCTATAAACATTCTGCTTCAGAATTTGCTAAGCTTTATTGATTTAACATTGCCCTTCACATGGGGATTTTCCTCCTGAGTGGTTAGGTGACATTACACCTGACCTCTTTCCTGCTCTTATTTTTAAAAAGCCTTTTTTATAATGGTTTGAAAAGTAAAATTAATTTGCTTGTATAAACTGTCTGTACTATCCTGTAGTTACTGGCCATTGGAGCAATTGCTTGCAGGGATGATTATGTTAACATTCAGCAAAAATCTATAAACACTGTTTATCCAAATGCATGTCTGAATGGATTTATGTTTTAAGATAAAGTGCACTTGTATGTAGCCTAATGTGTAACAAAATCATGCTGAATATAAAATACGCCAGTGAAGGTAAATGAAATCAGTATTAGACTGGATGAGTTGCAGTATTTTGTGCTTCCTCAGTGATGTTTCTGGAGAGTTAATCCAACCCTGCCTTTCTTTATAAAATATGTGCTGCCAGTGAGTGAGAGAGCGAGAAACAAAAGGAACTCAAGGCTGGAAGAATTATTACTGGGAGCAGAAGACTAAAGGGAAAGGTTAAAATTACAGTCAAGCTAATGTTTATATTTATACTGCAAATAACTAATGCAAAGACAAAGACAGAAGTTTATCCAAAGTATGCTATAAAATATATAATAATGATACCTCACGTAATGCAAGAAGACACAACATGTAATCTACGCAGAGACATGAAAATGTTTTACATATATCAGTTAAACCTCTGTACGCTCCCACGAGGCAGGGAGGACTTATTAAAGTATTTTTCAAAAATGGGTAATCTGAAACAGAGACAGAGGTTAAGTGATTTGCCCCTGGTAAGTGAGTCAATGGCAAAGCTGAGAAGAGAACCCAGGAATTCTATCCAGCAAATTTTATCAAGTAAAAATTATAAAGGAACAAATTGTGTTCTAGTCAATTCCCTTTTACTAAAAGAGATTGAATGAATCTTTCCTTCTACAGGTTGAACCTTTCTAATCTGGTCTGGCAACATCTCTTTTCTGGCATGGTTTTAGTTAGCTGGATGTCCACTTATCATGGGCCAAGTGTGGCCAAGTTTCCTGTGGCCCCATAATGTTTGTTTATGGCCCTAGCACTGGCTCTCAGTCTTCTATGCTGTTGTTTAGCTCTAATTAACCCCTAAATGTCTTTTAGGAGCTCAGTAAGCAGTGGAAGTATTGATAATGCTGCTAAACAATATTGACCTTTAGTGATCTGGCAAATTCTCCGAGTGCTGATTGGAGAGATTAAATCTGTAATTGCAGAATATTTTTCAGTGCTTTCATGGCTTCTCCTTGGGTCAAGGGTCTCGTTACTTTATGTCTCGACCTCTGTATTCACAGTAGGCACTATGTAAATAACACATACAAATCTTCATATATTTCTGCTTTCCATATGCAGTTTAGCTTTGCTCATATTTGAACACTTCCAGCAAGGGAATCTGTGGAGTGTGACCAGAGTTCAACATCCACCAGGAATTACCTTAATTTCTCTTATGACCAGGTCAGCAATCTGCTTAAGCACATGCTTAACTTTAAGCACATAAATTACTTAATTGACTTCAGTGTTACTAATTATGCATAAGCAGCTTTCTAGTTCGGTCCATAAACTGGACTAGCAGCATTGGACTTACCATCCATTGTCTGTTGTTTTCAGTGATATTCTGCTATAATCAAAAGGCAGAATTATACTGTGAAAGCTTCAAATTAGTTGCTAGTCCTAGGGGAAAGTTTCTTTTATTGGACTTGATCAGCTCTTCTTTCAAACAGAATGTGTAGTACTTGGTAATTGATCAACTCTGAGACTGCAACGGAAAGTCCTTGCCTCTTGTGCCTTCTGGTTTAAATAGTAACAGCACATTTTCATGCTGAGTTTAGATGAACTGGCTCCTGCTTGTGCATGCTTAGTAATGTCCTTTCACATTTTTGGCACTGGCAATGAATACGAATTTGAACATGACTTGCAGATGTTAAGCTTATTGTAGGAAAATCCATCACAGCAACTTTAAGCTTCTAATATGTGTCACAGAGCCAAGGAAGATATTGGAATTAGGGCATTAACTCAGTTAGTATAGGTTTTTTGCCTGCTCTGTGATGCCCTCTATGGTCCCTTTAAACATACTATTGGCGACAGCTTATCTAGCCACAGGGCGAGTGACTCCTTTTATTTTAGTGATATAACTGAGATCAGAATCTGGCCTGTTACTTTTTGTTTTTAATTAAAAAAGGAGCTGTATTAGGAACATCACAGATAACTTTAGGCAGATGCCACAGCAAGACTAGGTGATATTTACGGTACACAAAATGTCATCCTTTGTTATCCACATGTGTACACAGTGCAGTCTCAAAACTGGCAATTTCTTATTCTGATGGGGACTGTTCTGAATAAAAATAATAATAAACATCAACTAACAAACAGCTGATTTCCTTTTTCAGGAATTATTGGGTTTGAAGATCCTTTTTGTTTTAAAATAAGAATAACTATGCTAAATCCAGCTTTTCCATAGTAAGTGAAGAGGGATTTCATATTTTCTGCAAGAAGTAACCTTTTTTTTTTTTTTTCAGCTATGACATTAATTCTCTCTTCAAAAGGAAATAGAGTCAAAGTGCCAAGGAAGGACTATAATTTTGTCCTCTATTGTACTTCTGTTATTCATTACAAGTTTTCTCTAGTGATATGTCCTGATGGAAGAGATGCTGTTAGTGGGGTTGCACAGGTGTAAAGGCCTGGAATTCAGTTAACAGCCCTGTTGATGTTCTGTGAACCAGATTAAATTCCAGCTCACTCTCTTGTTCAGCTGTGCTGTGTTTGAGGACTAACAATTACAGAAGTCAGTAAACCTAATTTTTGTTACTACAGTCTGCAGGTCTGACTCTGGGTGCACACAGGGAGCAGATCTGTGGATAAGAAAGTGAAATCAGATAGACAGTTTTCTGAGTAAAATGATAAGTTCGTAGGGAGAGACTTGTCATTCATGTTACAATGTATTACTGTGTTAGCTCCAAAATATACTGAACAAAATAATGAAAAATGACACATTTACAAGGAAAATATTAGGCAAATGAATATATCACAGGTCTGCTATTTTTACCCGAGTCCCTATATAATCAGTCCTGTGTCAGAGTGGGGAAATAGTTCCCTCTCATAAACTGGCATTGTTCCAGCAAGTGTTGGTGCCCACTCTGGCTGCTTGCTTTCCTCTAATCTGTAGAGCGAGGATGGTTTTATGATTAAGATGCTGGATGGGGTCTTGGGAAATCTAGGTTCAGTGCTGGTCTCCGGGGAAGACTTTCTGTGTGAACCTCCCCAAGTCCATTTAATCCTTCTTTCCCTGAGTTCCACATCTGTTTTGAGGGTAAGTTTACTAATGCTTCTGAGGTGCTCAGATACAGTGGAAACAGGGTCTGTATGAATAGAGAGTGATACAACAGTTCCCTTCCTATAAGAAATAGCCAGGTCATGCAAGGTTTTGGAAGCATGGAGGAAAAACTGTTCCGCCCTTCATAATCTTCATGGTAGATCTCTTTTCTAAATGACAATTGACATCAAACAATTTAATTCATTTTCTCAATTTGTCAAAACTAAAGCCTTGACATCTTTTTAGTAGAGGTGATTGAATGTAATAGCAATCACACTGTTACACAAAACAAAGCACTTTGAATTCTTCAAAGACCTTTCATATTTTTGGGTAGAAATATTTATAATAAAACCAATATAGAAAATACTGAGCAGCCCTCTAAAGTCCACTCTTTCTGCTTGTGTCAACTAATATTATCTAAAAATAATCTAGCCGTGTTACAAGCTTCCCCAAACAGTGGCATGACTGTGAAGGCCGCATCAAATCATTGCTGGCATTGTCATGTTTGCTTTGAGAGATGGGAAAAATCACTGTAGTATTTGAAGAAATATGGGATGGTAATCTAAACATCTCTCCAACAGATTTGACTTGTTGCAAATAATTTTAGAATAAAGTCAGTTTCTGACTTCCTAGTGTAATCCTAAGAGACGTTCCCAGAGCCCTCCAAGTTCTTAATGTTTCTCGGTTTGTTCCATATCATTAGGTATTGTGCTTGATTTCTCAAGAGACTTCAGTCTATGCATGAAGCATAAAACTAAAGTCTTAAACACGTGGAGTCATTATAGATTCTGTGGTGTTTCTGTGTAGCTTTATTAACTAAGGTGTCTTACAGTTTGGTTAATTACATTCTGCCTACCTGAAATCCCTCTGCAGTTTCAGTTGGATATGGCATTTGTATTCACATCCTGTTTTTCATAGACATGTAGGACTGGAAGGGACCTTGAGATGTCACATCCAGTCCAATCCCTTGCTGTGAAGACAGGACTACATAATAACTAGACCATTCCTGATAGCTGTTTGTCTAGCCTGTTCTTAAACGGCATCCATGATGGAGATTGCTCAACCTCCGTTGGCAATTTATTCCAGTGCTTAACTACCTGCCAGTGAGGAATCTGGACTTTCCTTGCTCAATTTAAGCCCATTGCTTCTTGCTTTGTTCTCAGAGATTGAGAACAACTTTTCATCCTTCTCCGAAAAACAGTGCTCTCTGGTCTGGCAACATCCGTCGTCCGGCAGGACCACAGATGCTCCTAGACCAGAGAGTCTGGTAGCCTAAGGGCAGGCGGGCCTGCCGGGGCCAGGGCAACAGGGTTAGCATCCCGGCTGAGAGCAGCGTAAGTGGCAGACTCCAGCAGCCCGCAGCAGTGTAGGGCTAGGCCAGAGTTCTCTGGCAGCATGGGTTGGTACAGAGCTGGAGCCCCGTGGCAGTGCCCGGGAGCTCAGGGCTGAGTTCAGAGCCCCGTGGCAGTGTGGGGCCAGAGTCTCCTGGCACCCCCCAGGACTGCAGGGCTGAGGCACTACGGCAGCCCCAGGGAGCAGCTTCCTGGAGAGTGGGGCCAACCAGGTTGGGGGCGGTGGAAGATGAGGCAGGGTGCATGCTGGGGCAGTCTGCCAGCTGTAGGCGATGGGCTTGGGGACCGGTGGCAGGAGTGCTCCCCAGGTGCAGCAAATTCTCTCATTCGGGACTGGTCAGGTCCCAACAGTGCCGAACCAGGGAGGTCTAAACTGTACTTGAAAACGATCATGTCCCTTCCTTTTCTCTGGGCTAAACAAATCGTTTTTTAAAATCTTCCCTCATAAATCATGTTTTATATACCTTTAATCATCTTTGTTGCACTTCTTTGGATTTTCTCCAATTTTTTCCACATCTTTCCTGAAATGTGGTACCCAAGCCCACCTGCACAGGCGGGAGTGGGGAGAGGAGATAGGTGGCAATTACCCCAGGGCCTGGCAGTTCAAAAGAGCTCAGGGCTCCTAGCTGCTACTGCCCTTTAAATCAAAACTGGAGTGCTGTGTGACATGCTCTGGATGGCTTTGAGGAGTGGGAGTGCGGGGCGCCATGCTCCAGGCGTCACTGAGGGCTGGCTGCCTCGGCCCTGCACCTTCTGTCTGACGCTCTACCACTTAGAGTGTGGAGCTACTCCCCATCTGGTCAGGGGCCCGGTGAAGCTGTCAGCTCCGCTGGTGGTGGCTAGAATTAGACACCGTATTCCAGCGAATGCCTGATCAGAGTGGGATAGAGCAGAATAATTACGTCTCCTGTCTTGCTTCTAACACTCCTCCTAATATATCTGTGATGGAGTATTCTCCCCACCCCCCCAAGGGCTGGAAGGGATTCAAGGGACCAGATTAGGCCAATTAACTCCACAATGACACATGAAGCAAGAGCCAGGGAGCAGGGATTGATTGCAATAGGCTCAGCTGAGAAGGAAAAGCCAGGGCCTATAAAACCAGGAAGCGGGCAACAGGCTGGGGGAGTAGCTCCTTCCTGGGAGGAGGGTTTGGAATAGTGCACACAGATAAAGAGGAGGAACCAGAAACTGTAGGAAACAATCTGGGGAAAGAGCAGTGAGGGCTATTCTAAGATATATTTTATCAGGCCATAGAGACTTGAAGACATCTAATTTGTTTAAGTCATTTTTAACTTGTTATATCTTAATCTCAGCTCCTACCTCACTTTCACTGGTGTTCACAATGCTAGATGTCCAGTTGCTACTGATTTTTTTTCGTGAAAACTGAAATAATCATTTAGCACTTCTGCCACTTGCACACATTCTGTTATCTCTCCCTTCCTCCCTGCAATGATTAACAGGCCTCTCCCATTCTTGGTCTTTCTCTTGCTTCTAAAGTATTTGCAGATGTTTTCTTGTTACCTTTTATGTGTTTAGCTAATTTAATCTCATTTTGTGACATGGCCCTTTCTGATTTTGTCCCTGCATACTTGTGTTTGTTTATGGTCATCCTTTATAATTTGACCTACTTTCCACTTTTTGTAAGACTCTCTTTTGCCATTCAGACAATTGAAGATTTCATGATTAAGCCAGGGTGGTGTCTTGCCATGCCTCCTATCCTTGCTACACAGTTAGATAATTTGCTCTTGTGACCTTAATAATGTCTCTTTGGAAAATTACCAACTCTCTAATAGTTTTTTGAATTAGGGTGTAGAATTAATTGTTCAGACACCACTCACATGGGCATAAGAGCCTAAAAAGATAAAGTCCTTGGTCTACACAAGTCACTAGTGATTTTAGGGGTCTCAGTTTTTGGATGCCCAATTTATGACATCTTGAAAGGATTTGAAGGGAAGATGGTGAGCAGTTTCTGAAAATCAGTCCCTTTTTAAGATGTTGCAAACAGAGCACTCAGTAACTGAGATATTCAAAGTCCCTAATGACTTTGAAACTTTAGGCTATTACTGATAGTGAACAGCTTCTGTTTCCCCCAACTGAAATACACTCTCTCTCTCTCTCTCTCTCTCTCTCTCTCTCTCTTACCTGTTTTATAGGAATATTTTGAAGTTTAATAAGTTAAAATTTGGAAAGAGCCATCATATTTTTGCAGGCTACAAACAAGATCAAATTATTTGCTATTCGTATTGCCTTATAACCATCCTTACTGTTATCAGTTACAAAAACATCATGGTTAGCAAAAGACATTGTCAAAACTTTAATTTACTTCTCCATATCATTCTGCTTGATTTTTCTGAGAGGTTTGACCTGGTTCACATTATAACATATTGCTCTTGTGAGAACCCTTCTAAATAATTTCTGAAAGACATGAGGCCACGTTTTTCCCAGTATTTTTTGGGTAAACTTCAGTGTCTCATAAGAGATTGTACAGATCTCACTGAAAACAGATTTTGACCCATGAGTTTCAGTTTTTCTGTTACGTTCTTCATGCAAAAGCAGATTAAAAAAACCCCCAAATCTCCCACAAAAGAAACCCTTAAATTTTACTAGGAAAAGCTTTCTATTTTCAGAGAGATTATAGGAGTGAGACAGAATAATTAACATGGGCAAGTGGAGTCCTCTAAACCAAAAACAATTGGAAAGGAATCAGTTAAAGAGACACATTTGTTCTGTCCAACAAGTTTCCCCAGAAGCTATTTCATGTCTTAGACATCTCAATGTATAAATAGCACAAAGTTCAAGGAGTACAAGTTGGTCAGAGTGACTGATGTTGAACTTGTCTTTTTTTTCTCCGAACACCCCTTGGGGCAAATTGTGCTGTATAGATCAGAAAAGCATGACATGTTGTGCCATGTTGCTTAATCAGCAAATTCATTTAAAAATCCGACATCTAATTAGAAAGATCCATTAGCATCTTATGAGGCCACACCCATGTCTGTGCACCTAGTTAGAACAAGGAACTGACTTTATTCCCATCACTTCTATTTATAAAATAAATTTTACAGCTACAAGACAACCTAGCAGAGGTTTATTGGTGCCTATTGTATCTGTTAAGTGGTTAATGTCACCGAGACTAAGATATTTTAATGTTGCCTAATCCATAGTGTAAATTCACCAAAATCATACTGCCTATTGTGGCTAATATAATGTCCCTGTATACTGCTTCCTATAGTTTATTGCATAATCAGAGTGTGATTTCAAAGTGCAAATTTAGAAAGGTAGGAGAACAGTTGTGCACTGTTAATAGTATTAGATGTATGCATTGTGGTTTGGAAGAGAGGGAGAGACAATCTCCACTTGTAAATCTGAGGCTGATATCATTATTGATTGCTTCAGCACATTGTAGTTTGATTTCTGGGGACAGTGAGAATTACAACAGTTCATTTAATGGATTCCAATGTATCAAGTAAGCAAAGTTGGAATCTTACAAAAAGTGGGAATATGGGCAAATTACCAGTGCTTAATTTGTAATGAAAGAGGTGCCAGGGTACATTTAGGTGTCAGAGCTCCAGCAATTGTTTAACACTCATAAGTGATGCAACAAGCCCAGAGATACCTGAGCTATGAACTGCTGACCTAAGGGCACTGAGGCTCTGCCCTAGCACAAATTAAACAATGCAAGTTATTAAGGAGGAGTACAAAAGAATAGCACAATCATGCATGGACAAAATTAGAGAGGCTATGACACAAATGAGTTATACCTAGCAAGGAATGTAAAAGGCAATAGGAAGAGGTTCTTGAATTGTATGGGGAGCAAGAGAAAGGGGGAAGGAAAGTGTAGGTCCTCCACGTATTGGGGAAGTAGAGCTAATAATTGATGGTATCAAGAAGGCTAAGGTGTTTAATGCCTAATTTGCTTTAGTTGTCAGTAAAAAAGTAATGGTGACCAATTACTCAACACAAGGGGAAGGAATGTAAAACAAATTGGGAAAGAACAGATTAAAGAATATTTAGGTAAGTTAGATGCATTGAAGTCAGCAGGATCTGGTGAAATTCATCTTAGATACTTAATTTAGATACTAACTGATGCAATCACAGAACTATTAGCAATTATCTTTGAGAACTCATGGAAGATGGGTCACATCCCAGAGGACTAGAGAAGGGCAAACATAGAATCTAGCTTTAAAAAGCAGAACAAAGAGGACCTGGGAAATTATAGACCAGTCAGCCTAACTTTGGTACCTGAAAAGATAATGAAACAAATTATTAAACAATAAGTTTGTAAACACTTAGGGTGCATCTACCCTGCACTCATAACTCAGAATAAGATACGCAATTTGAGCTATGCAAATTGCATATCTTATTTCTATCTAATTTCAAAATAGGTTATTTCAAAATTTGGCACTGTCTACACAGCACCAAATTTCTAAATAAACTGCTATTCTGAAATGTCCCTTAACTCTCGTAGAACAAGGTTTACAGGGAAGTAGGAATAGTGAGCCCATTATTTTGAAATTTATTTTTAAATAATGGGCTAGTTTAAAAGACACAGAGTAGCTATTTTGGGATAC
Organism: Pelodiscus sinensis; assembly: GCF_049634645.1. Classification (NCBI taxonomy): domain Eukaryota; kingdom Metazoa; phylum Chordata; order Testudines; family Trionychidae; genus Pelodiscus; species Pelodiscus sinensis. The sequence goes on from NC_134715.1 coordinate 113,105,803, forward strand.
TCTGGTATCCCAAAATAGCACCACAGTCTAGAAGTACTCATAGAGGATAACAGGGTCATAAGCAGTAGGTAGCATGGATTTGCCAAGAAGAAATCATGCCAATAAAATAAACTTCCTTTGACAGGATAACTGGCCTGGTGGATGAGGAGAGGGAATTAGTAAATGTGAGAAATCTTGATATTAGTAAGGCTTTTGAGCAAACTGGGGAATTGAAGTCTAGATGTTTTAAGAACCTCCACCTTGAGCCTTCCATCAGTGATGTAGTTCAACTGATGTCACTTCATTCCATCTAAAAGGCCCAGTCCAACTCCCATTATATCTAGCCAGTGGAGACACTCTGTTTGACTTCATCTGTGGGAGTTGGGACAGGCCTTAAACCACTATGGGCTGCGATAGTGTCCACTACCATCAATAGAGAGACTTCACTGAGGACTGCAACAGGCCCTAAATCACTGTCACTTTTCAACTGTAGAACCCAAAGTGTCAAACTCATTCCATCTTTCTCCATTGCAAAAAAATACCTCAAGAAATCTCACTAATCCAGTGGTGACTTTTACTTTGTCCACTGTTGTGCCAGTATTTATTTTCTTAGCTTGACTTTTCCTCTCCCCATCTCTTCTCTAGACCTACTTGGCTGGTTTCATTTGCTGTGGTTTTAGAATGTGGTCTTTTATTTCAGTGTTTTTACTGCATTTTAAATTACTTTATGTGGTATGGTCTTAGGCACAAGGCCCCTGGATCAATAACACTGGTTGGTGCAATTGGGAAAAGTGTATTCTTTCAACTCCTTTATGCCTGTTTGCTTCTTCCTAATCCATCCAGATTTTTATAGCACGTCCATAACTAAAGTTCTAAGTGCTTTCTATAAACTAACAGATCAATTCCTTAGTATTTTATAATCCCTCATACCTCTTCCCTCCACCCCCGTTCATTTTAAAATGTAGTTAGTACTGGGGACAGTAATGCAGTAAAAACACTGGAAAATGCAGATGTTTGGTTTTGTACTGGAACCGCATACTTGCCCCATACTTTGTTGATATGATGTTTAGAAACCATCTTAATGGGTGCAAAAGTTAATGCCTCTTTTGTGTGTGGAACTGGACTGAGAGATTCAATGTATTTTTCATAGGCCACTGAATGTTGATGATACTGAGCCAGATTTTCAGATTCCATTTACACTAGCTGAGGCTCTGGCACTATATTCTGATTATTGCTGAGGCAGATCTGAGCCAGTGACCCAGAGGTGAAAAGCTCTGTATCCCATTATCAGTTCCCTGAGGGCATTCAGTCTTTCCAATTTTCACTGTGTTTAAGGATTCATGCTTTCTCAATGATGATTGCCTTTGGCAGAGGTGAACCATTCATAACAAATGAGATTGGACCATTTCCCTCACCACCACACTCCCCCCCCCACACCCTGTTATAATAACATAACTGTTTAGATAGCCAAGAAAGCCATTATTTACTAACATTTTGCTGTTGTTGAGCAGAAAAGTGGCACAGCATCCCTCTAATGTAATCTTCAGCTCCAAATCATGCAACCTGCTGCCATGAATGAGAGGAAATGGGGGCAAATTCTGCAGCACGCACATAATTACAGCCCAAATCTTTGTTATTAACCAGAAATGGAAACACTCTAAATCTGGACTTTCTAAAATTTGGACCTTAATTATCTGTGGGCAGTCTAAAAATAAAACACCTCCTCTTAGTACTGAAAAGAAATGCAGTGTGTGTCAGACTCTGATCTAAACTAAATCCCAATGGGATTCCCGGAACATTATTATTGTAGGCCTGTCTGCCTGCTTGTGGGGCATTCAGGCCCACTGCAGTAGGGGCTGCCCCAGCTGAGTGGGAGCAGCCTCTGTCCACAGTGCCCCCGGTCAGCTGGAGCAGCCCCCTACTTGTGGCAGGTAGGGGGCTGCTTCAGCCCCCACCGGTTAACCTTAACAGGTAAGGCTTATCAGTTAACCAGTTAATTGGTTAAATATTCACATCCCTACTCTGAAAGAATTAGCTTTCATCAGTAGAAGCTCTTCAGTAGAAGCTCCTAGAGAAAATGAGTGCACCCAGGATACTGTATCCTAACCTAATTTACTTACAAAGGACAAAATGTTACAACTTGTAGCTTACATTTAGGGATATAGAGTTTGGTGCAGGAGTCTGTCTACATGGCAAGCCATCACCAGCAAACCAAACCCATTGCAGTGAGCCACAGAGCTGGCACTAATCATAGCAGTGAAGTGATTTTCACTTGGGCTGGGGCTTGGGCTTTTAACCTGGTGGGGAGGGTTGGTCTCAGAGCCCCAACTCCAGCCTGTGCAGAAACATCTACACTGCTATTTTTACTGCTGTAGTATGAGCCTTTCACGTCTGAGCCTGGGCTCTAAGCCTTACCGCAGTGGGTTTTTATTTGTACGTCTGTGCTGTGTGGCCTGATTTTTTTCAGAAATAGTGAGCATCTGTGGCTCAGAGTCAGTCAGCGGGTGTCCCGCACCCATACAAATCAAGCCATGTTGATGTAGGTGTCTGATTGGGGGGATAGTTTATGTATCCAGTTTTGAAAATATTGTCCATCCCATCCACTTTTGAACAAGGATATTGGGATGGCCGGAGAAGGCCATGGTTTACATCTGGTGCATTCATAATATGGCAAGAATACACGTAGGGAGTCAAGACTCAGCAATTGCCAAATCCCTCACCTCTGGACTCTCTGCCTGATTTTTGTGTTTTACACCAGGGGTGGGCAAAAGAGCCTCCGCAGGCTGGATCCGGCCCACCAAGCAGATGCATCTGGCCTGCAGCGGCCCTGCTGCTCCCCCACCGCCAGGCCTTAATTGGCTGGGGGGAGGCACGAAGCCTCCTCCTACCCTGGGAGCAGCACGTGCTGCTCTCAGGAGAGGGGGGAGGGGAGAGCGGAGGAGGCTTCGTGCTCTCCCCCACCCCCAGGCCAATCAGGGCCTTGGAGCAGGGGGAGCTGCGTGAAGCTTCCTTCGCCCTGCCCCAGCCCTGCGAGGAGTCTGCAACTCTTCAAAGTGCCATGTGCTCATCCCAGGGCGGGAGGAGGCTTTGGGCCTTCCCCCGCCCTCAGGCCCTGATTGGCCTATGGGTGTGGGAGCATGCCAAGCCTCTTCCAGGGCATGGGTGCCTAGTGAGAAGGGGGGGGGGGCAAAGGGACTCCTCCACCCCCAGACTAATTATGGTCTGGAGGTGGGGTATCCCTGCAATTCTTGTTTAGGCCCCACCCCTTCCAGGGTGGCCTGGGGCTACTTCAAAAATTTTTGAAGTGGCCCCCGGGCAAAAATTATTGCCCACCCCTGGTTTACACTAACGGTGCATCCGTTGGTTGCTTGTGATTTACAGTACTGTGAATGAGAACCAAATCAGATTCTTTTGGGTCAGATTTTGCTCTCCGTTTCTCTGGTACAACTGAACGACATTTGTCCCTTTGTGTCTAACTACTGCGAGACTCAAGGTATTTACCACACTCCCACACAATTAATCTTCTATTAGTACCAGTTGCTGCTGAGAGCTGTAAGTACAAGCACTGATGGGATCACCATGAGCTGGCGCTAGCAGACAACACTCTTTAAGTTAGTCAAAATGAAGCAACTTGCAACCAGAAGGCTCTCTGTTTTAGCTTTTACCTTTCACAGGATCCGCTGCTTTTGAGAGTCTCAATGAGGTGAGATAATGTGATCTCCAAGAAGCCATACAAGTGAGAACTTATTTCAGTAAATATTTTTGGCTACAGCGTTTAGATGATGAGCTGCTTGGAAACCCAATTTCTTTTCCCCTCTATGGAAATAAAGTGATAGAGCAAGGACGGGTTTTTACTCTAGACATTTCTGCATTAAATGTGTGGGTGGGAAATGGTGATCCTGCTGTAAAATGTGTAAGATAACTAAGGTTTGAAGGAGCTGAAGAAATCCCTGGTTTTCATATTTAACAAGCATGCTGACTCTCTCAGCACAAAGGCTTGTGAGGGTGGCCATTTTCAGCATCCTGTTAGAAGCAAACCAAACAAGACCTCTCTTAATATGTAAGGAAAATCAATTTGAATGGATAGCCTGAAATGGCAGTCAGTCAGTAAAAGCCACAATGCCACCAGCGGTGTCTGATAGGATTCCTCAGAGCAGCATGCCTTTGCCACCTGTCTCTGTTCTTTGGAGTGTGGTTCAATCCATTCCGATTCAATTTTGTTTTTATACTTTGAGGGCTTAATAGCCAGTTCCCAATCTTCGCATGGTTGGAGGGTGACATTGTCAAGAACAGGTGCAGCCTGCTGAAATGATACGGTAATGCTTGTAACAGTATTTGGGAGAAGGAAAATGGAGAAGTTTAGTTCCTTCAGGGCAGAACTGGATAAACTGAATTGATAGATACTGGTTCAAAATCAGTTTTTCCCCCTCTTTGGTTCATTTTTCATAAGAGCAGGAGGCTGGCTTGTAGAGGTGGGAGTAAGAAACTGACATTCAAATCCTCGGCCTGACAGTGCCTCACTCTCCGACCTTGGAAATGTCACTTAAACCAAAATTTTCAATACAGAGTGTCTGTGTCCACAGTCAGATGTTTACATAAGCGACCTGATTTTCAGAGGTGAATGCACAATTCCCTTCAGTTCATTATGAGCATCCAGAGCTCTACAATTTAGGTCTTTTTATTTTGTCACCTAAACACAAATAGAGGCACGTCAGGATTGCAAGTCTTAGCCTGAATATGGCTGTGCTTGGCCTTCAAAGGTGCTGAGCACCCAGGATGCTCAGGGAAGTCAGGGGAACTAATCACTTTTGAGAACTGGGTCCCTTTTCCCTTGGTTTCCTTGTGGTTAATTGGAATAGTAATACAGGCCTCAAGGTGATGCTGTGAGGCTTCATCAGTTAGGGCTTGATCCTGAAAGGTACTGAGAATCCTCAGCACCAATGGATGCTAATGGAATCTAAGGCTCTCAGCCCCTGCATGCTCAGGACTCTTCATGGTAAGCATTATTAGTCCACACCTTAATGTTAGTGTCAGAATTACCATCTGCTGGGTCCTTAGACAGTGCCCCTAGTACCTGCATCATGACATGTTGACCACCACCCCGATTAAGAGCCTGAGTGCTCAGTGCCTGTGGTCTCACAACAGCCATGACCCAGCCCCAACTGGTTGGACACACAGCACTCTCATTGGCTTTCTCTTCCTGCTCTACAGGCCAGTTATCCATCTATGCAACAGGCCATTCATTCTTGGCTGTTGCCGACTCACTACCTTGTGGAACCTTACCCTGTCACCCACTGCCTTGCCTGTGTAACCCACACACCTACTGTGTGTGGTTCATTATCCTGTGTAGTAGTGACACTTACAGAGAGAGAGACTGAATGTGGTCTACAGCCTTAGCTGAGAGCCAGCTGGCTTTTAGCTCAAGCTGTAGAGGCTCATGCACTGAGCTCCAGAGATCCCAGGTTTGGTTCTGTCTGTCAGCTTTACACCTACACTTGCCTTCCTGACTTGCTTGCTGGCTCCTTGGATTGGATCTCCCAGCTACTGACTACAGTGAGAACACTGACGGTTGCCTGGGACAGTTTCTGACCATTCAGATTGACTTGCTGGCTCTTTAGCCAAATGCACGCTCTTGACCATGACTCAGGACTGCCTTAGCTATCTGGCTTTTCAGTTAGCCACATTTACAATTAGCATTCCCCACTGCACCTTCAGTTAGGACTGGACAATGCTGGTTTAGTCATAGTGTTTCTTTAAATTTCTGGCTCTATGGTATTTTTCACTGCCTGTTTCACGTAAATGGATCGAACTCTTTTCTTTTAAAGAGACTGTTCCAGCCACTGTGCAAAACCCTCCCTTCCTATGGGTATTTTCACTATCCTTTTCAATTTCTTTTTCCGGTAGTTCACTTAGTTTTCCTTATGCTGCTTCAGTATGGTAAAAAGCAGAAGTAGCAATCTGTCTCTTTCAGAGCAAAAGGATTATGGGGGTCAGATGGTATAAAAGTACTTACGGAATGGAGAATTCCCCAGTAGAAAATCAGTTTATTGACTAAGGGACAGTAGCTGGGGGAGCAGTGCAGGAATACTAAAGAGTGTTGCTGTCATGGTTAACTTTGGATCACTGAGTATGTGAACCCTCCCCTCAGTTTTCAAACCTTTTCTTTGCAAATAGATGTGATCATTTAATAAATGGCAGTCTCCCCTCTGAGTCCGTACTGAACCCATTAATCAAACCAAGAGACTGACTAATTAGAGTAAACAAAGGTCTCATAGCGGATTTAGTAAGAAAAGGAGTGTTAAACCTGGTCAAGCTGCAACGTAGGCAATTGCATTCTGTTCACCTAAGTCATTTATTACCATGTAGATGGTACTATTGGTGCGTATGGTACTTTACAGGCAGGCAACAGGTTTGATTCTCATCTCACTCACAAGCATAGAGCCATTGATTTTAGTAGAGAGCCTGTTCATTTGGGAAACATCCTAGAGGTGTGTAAAAGCAGGAGGAATACCCACCCCTTGCCAGGCACAGCTTCTTGCTGAGAGATTGTGAGCTCTGCTTGGGGCAGATGTTGTCTTTTTATTATTTATCTATACCACAACCCCCTATTAGAACCCTGATCCTTGATTACTGTAATACAAATCTACTATATATTGAAGGGTTTGTCTCTCTGTTCCTCCTTCTGCATGTTCAAGAACTCCTCCTAAACAGTAAGAGCTAAGATCACCAAATTCGATATACAGTTTCCTCTGATCATAACTTAAAAGCAAGATAAGGGTTTGGTTGTGTCAGGAAAATGGGATGTGCCTGGAATGGGATTGCTCGTCATAAAACCACACAGAACAGAGACAGAATCACCAGGTACGTGAAAGAGGCTGGCTGGGAAACATGCCCTCTTCCTCATCTTGGACTGCCTCAACCCTGAGCTTCCTGCCCCCCAGGTGACATTGATGGCTGTTCTCCTTTGTCAGGGAGCAAGGGACAAGTGCACAGTTTGCTGCATTCCTCACTCAATCTGGGGAGTGCAGGGGGCAGACAAACCTGGACCTACCCCAGCCAGGGGCACGCACTCCTTCCCCGGTGGTGTCCACTGGAGCTGCAACTCATCGCTTCTTATAAAACCTACCAGAAGAGAGACAGAAATACCAAGTAAAGTACAGTCCTCAAAACTGGCATAACTGAGAGACTATTGAGAGGGCTGAGGGTGGGCAGGGATTCAGAGCAGGCTTGCAGAGTGCCACCTCTGCCCACTGGCCCAGCACCATTGTGGGTTGGCGGGGGGCTGTGCCTTCCCCACAGGGCTGTCCATGGGAGGAGATGCCTGCTCCTCAGCCATTACACCCAAACTCGAGCTGCCCTTGGAGCTGCCACTGGCAGGGGACTTGTGGCCCTTCCATGACCTCTCCCATTTGTGCCGACTGGAACTGCAGAAACATAAGGAAGCACATCTCACCTGATCCCAATATGCTGCAGCGAGAGAGGGCTAGGATAGTCCTTTCTCACTGGGGCAGCCTGCATCCATAGCCCCACCCCGGCACAATCATTCAAATGAAGCATGTACATTTTCATTTTATTTTCCAAGAACAAAAATTGAGTTGAGGACCTGAGCAATGCCAGGTAAATCTTCTAGTAATAAAAAATGTTAAAACTAGAGAGAGAGGTTAAAGTTATTTATTCTCCTGAGCTTTTTTGTTACTTTTATTATTAAAATATTTTATTTGTCTGTGAGTCAGGAGTTTTTGCATGGTCAATTAGCATTGCAATAGTGCTCATACAAGTCTTCAACTCTGAGCCAGGCCACAAAAATCATGAGAGATGTTGCATACTGGCTTCTTTGTATTTGTTTTATGGCTTTTGAGTCTTTACTGGATACTTGGATTGTGTTTTCAAGCTTTTCTCTGCAACCAGAAGGACTAGAAACTTACTATTTTTTATTTTTTATTAAAGTTGAGAATGTCAATGATCACATGACTCCAGGAGCTTGAAGGATCAAGATCATCACTAAATATTGTAAGATTCCTGGTAACATTGCAAGAGCTGACAACAGTGTCATTGACTGGATTTGCAGAGGAGAGCTTAGAACGAAAAGGAGGTTGCCTTGCACATTACAGGCAGTCCCCGAGTTATGCGGATCCGACTTATGTCGGATCCGCAGTTACGAACGGGGCTTTTCTCGCCCCGGAGGACGGGAGTGGCGGGACGCCCATATGCGCCGCGGTCCGCCACCCCCGTCCTCTGGGGCGAGAAAAGCTACTCCCCGTCTCCCTGGTCTCCAGGGAGACGGGGAGCAAAGCCTTGGAGCACGCCAGGGACAGCCCAGGCGCGCTTGGGCTGTCCCCCTGCGGGCGTGCTCCGCGGCTTTGCTCCCCGTCTCCCGACCAGCAGACCAGGGAAATGGCGAGCAAAGCCGCAGAGCACGTCCGCAGCGGGACAGCCCAAGCGCGCCTGGGCTGTCCCGCTGCGGGCGTGCTCCAAGGCTTTGCTCCCTGTCTCCCTGCAGACCAGGGAGACGGGGAGCAAAGCCTTGGAGCACGCCAGGGACAGCCCAGGCGCGCTTGGGCTGTCCCCCTGCGGGCGTGCTCCGCGGCTTTGCTCCCCGTCTCCCGACCAGCAGACCAGGGAAATGGCGAGCAAAGCCGCAGAGCACGTCCGCAGCGGGACAGCCCAAGCGCGCCTGGGCTGTCCCGCTGCGGGCGTGCTCCAAGGCTTTGCTCCCTGTCTCCCTGCAGACCAGGGAGACGGGGAGCAAAGCCGCGGAGCACTCCCGCAGGGGGACAACTCAAGCGCGCTTGGGCTGTCCCGCTGTGGGCATGCTCCGCGGCATTACTCCCCGTCTCCCTGGTCTGACCAGCAGACCAGGGAGATGGGGAGCAAAGCCTCGGAGCACGCCAGCAGTGGGACAGCTGCGGCGCGCCTGGACTGTCCCGCTGCCCGCGTGCTCTGCGGCTTTGCTCCGCGTCTCCCAGGTCAGCAGACCAGGGAGACGGAGCAAAGCCGTGGAGGACTTGGGCGGTCCCGCCACCCCCGTCTCCCTGGTCTGCTGGGGGGAGGGGGGGTGCAGCTAGTGCCCCCCCTCCAGCAGACCAGGCTTTCCTTGTCTACCCCTGGGGTAGAGCAGCTGGGGGCTGCCGGGTTGGTCCCGCAGTGCCGCTCCGGAGCAACCCAGCAGCACCCCAGCTGCTCTGCCCCAGGCGTCCCCAAGTCAGCCGCTGCTGAAACTGACCAGCGGCTGACTACAGGAAGCCCGAGGCAGAGTTGCTCTGCCCCAGGCTTCCTGGAATCAGCCGCTGATCAGTTTCAGCAGCAGCTGAGTTGGGGACACCTGGGTTTCTTAAGCTGAATCTGTATGTAAATCAGAACTGGCTTCCAGATTCAGCCGTGGTTGAAACTGATCAGTTTCAGCAGCGGCTGACGCCAGATCCGACTTACATACAGATTCAACTTAAGAACAAACCTACAGTCCCTATCTTGTACGTAACCCAGGGACTGCCTGTAATTGAATTAAATCTTTCCTGAAGGGGCAGTATGGAAAAAGTACTTGAGGAGGCCTTCTCTAGTGTCAATTGGACAATATATCTTTTTCTTCCTGTCCTGAACTATATAAACCTAGGAGAATGGAGTACGAAGAGAGGATAAATATTCCCTATATATTCCTTACCTATTTCACAGTCCTATGTTGAAAGGACTATGTAATGATTGTAAAGCATTTTGAGATTCTTGGATAGGAGGAGGTATACAAGTGCAAATAATTATTATTTTTATCAATGTAAAATATGATTCTTTGCATGAAAATCACTACAAAACTATACTGTTTTGATGCTAATCCTGATTTGAAAAAAACCTCCCCACCCTATTATTGCTCAAAAGCTTCAGAGGGGTAGCCAAGTTAGTCTGTAACTGGAAAAACTTAAACAATGAATGGCTTAGCAGCGCCTTACAGACTAACAAAATATGTAGACGGTATCATGAGCTTTTGTGGACACGTTGTATGGCTATGTTTTATGGGGTAGGTAATAGGCTTCCAAAAAAAACCCTCTCTAATCTCCCAAATTCAAAACAAATATCTCTTTGGATAAAGTGTTTCTTCTAGTCCCAATAAGAAGATGACTCATGTTCAAAGCTGGAATATGTGTAAATTCCATTCATTCCTCATTTTACTTTTCCAAAGCTAAATTAAACGGGCCTTAGAAAAGACAGATGTGAGACATGTTACAACTTCTTTACAACTACAAATGCCCTTTTCACAGGAAGTTTTCATTGGTTCTGTCCATGAGAATAACATTAAATAGAAAGAGATGTTAAATTTATGTTCAATAAACATCTAGATTAGCTATTGGCACTCAAACTAACAAAATGCACTCCAGGAGTTGGTTTGTAAACTCAAAATTTCACATACAATATACATAAGCTGAAACCTGCACTAAGCACACACTCTCCAGTAGAGCTAGTAGTGCCTTGTACTGATTTAAGCAACTGCTCTAAAGTTGCCTGAAGGCTTACTGTATAATCTAAGATCTTCTCTACTGAGCATATGAATTTTCATCTCCTTGTGTGTTCACTGTGGCAGGGTTATCTACCACTGGTGATGAAAGACAGCCCAAAGAGAGAGAGAGAGCATAAAAGGGTTAATAACAAAGAGTATCATAATTTTAAAGCCCCTTCTAAACCTTATCTGAGGCAGCACTCCACAGGGTAAGATAGGGAATGAAAAACCAAATGAAAAAAAGCTCTCCTTTCTCTTTCCTTTACATTACCAAAAGTAGACACCTGGGCTTCTTACCCCAGTGGAGTGTTTTTTGTTTTTGTGTTTTAAGTTTTGTTGATTTGCTCCATGAGAAGCCAGCAGTGCTTATCTGTGGACATATACACACATAGCCAATCAAAAGCAGTGAGGGTGAAGCTAATTTATAGTATTTCACAGCATCACATGTTGGCCACAATGAAGTATTGCAGCACCCCATTGAGAAGAATTGGGAAACTGCCAAATACTTGTATGGTTGGCTAGAAGATTAGGACCTTTGAGTTGCTGTTCTGTGGGAAGCCATTGTAGTGACAGGAATGCTTGCATGAAATGTTTACAATAGCCTGTTTCACTAATGCATGGTGAACGGCATGCTGTACCAGCTGCAGTGTGTGCAGACCTCTAGTTTTCAGCCTGGTGTATAGTGCATTCTAGTAGTCAAGCTTGGAGGTCACACATAGATGGATTACCATTCTCTGTCTTGCGCTGTTAAGGAGAACATGCAAGCCTATGTGCATTTCAAACATAATTCACCTAAATCCCTTGTGCCTGTTATCATTTTTCCATATTCTGGAAAATTCCAATTCATTTCTAAGAGCAGATTTCTTTTAAATATTTTGTACCTTAGATTTTGATGTTCTGTATGCCATCCTATCTGGCAACACCTGCTTCAAACCTTCCTTCTCTTACCTGTCAGTACATCATTTCATGCTTCACTAAGGTGTGCAAATTGCAAAACCATCTGTTCATTACTCATGTAGTTATGTAAAATATGAATGAAATATTTCACATCTAAAAGAGTCATTGTCAACTGAATCCAGCTTGTGCAACGCTTTGGATCTAAAGTCTAGTTATTTCCTTCATGGTCCTTTATCTCTGTACAGTACCTATTTAACCAAAGGCACACTTTGCAATTTTGAATCTTGTGTCTCCCTCCCAGTTCATGCCATATTTTCCCATTTTAAAATAGTTGGGGCGGAGGCTTTGCTCTGGTGTGAGATCACATGTCCTAGTGTGGGAGCAAGATTAACTTGCTCTACCTTACAGCCCCTTGAGAGATCTGACACACATTGCAGACATTTTCATTGACAACTTTTTTATAATTTTAATTGAAGAAGTGTTAAATCTCCCTTTCCCCTCAAGCTCTGCTTCCCACTTCCCTTATCTGTCTGAAGGAGTTGTACCTTTTTGAAGCCACTCCCATCATTGTTGCATATATCACTTAGTCCTGGTTTCTACAGCAGCAGGTTAATATCGTTTTCTGTGAGAATTAAATGCTCAGCAAGAATATTCCTGGCTTATTTTACAGCTACAGGGCCCAGACATATGCACTGATAGAGACGTGATAATATTCATCACACATGATTGAATCCTTAGTGGCCCCATATATTTGATTGTAGTAAATGACAGCAGAAAAGAAGAGGGGAGTAGTTTGGCTAAGCAGTGCCACTAAGAATCAGGACCTCATTAATTGTCTCAGAATGATCTGCATGCACTAATTGGATTATTTTTCTTAAGAGGTACAAGATATGGACTCTAGCCAAGATTCTCAGCTGGTGTATATCAATATGGCTTCCTTGATTTGAGAGGAATGATTCTGATTTATGGCAGCTGAGAACCAGCCTCTCTGGTTTTGGAGAAAAGTAAACATTTCATGAATGAAGAAAAATATGATCATCCTTACAGATGAAAGAATCAGAATGCTGTGGAATTTATAATTTTATATGTAAAGACCCATTAAATGTTTAGAAGAAAAACGAAGAAATTCATATCACTTCACTATGTTATTCCATGATTAGGCAGTAACTTCTGCAAATATTCTTAATAATAGTAATACGGAATACTTTAAAAATTGAGCAGTGATTCCATTTCCCCAGTGTTGAGGGTGCTAACAACTGCTGTACCTTAATATTGATTCATATACTATGTATCTTAATTATCTTTGTAGCTTTGATTATCTTGAACTTGGCAAATTGTATTTTTAGGCACAAAGCTCTGTGGCAAGTGAAACTTTTTTTGGGACATCTGGAGATGCACATGCTTGGAAATCTACAATGAACTTGGTGGAATGGGAACCTGTAACATAAAGATATGACGCTGTTTGTAGTTTTTGTGCTTTGCTGGAGTAAGCTTTCACTCATCTTGAAAACATAGGCACGCTATGCCCTATAGTCTAATAAGTCAGGCTAATCCTGGAAACTTAACTTTTACTCAGTGGGCTTTTCAGGAATTGGCTCTCAATAAGTGAAATGTGCAGCTGCATACTGATATCACATTTTAAAACTGCACATGAGGGGCAACTTGGTCATGGTATATATATTTTTTTACTTTCATGTTGTCTGACAGTGAGGAATGGGATAATTATGTTCTAAAATCTGAACAGTACACATAACTATATATGTAGCATGATGTGGACAAGCCTTTGGAAAAATATAAACTGATTTGAAAGAAACCAGTGGTTTGGTTAACTCTGAGTATGTGAGTAATCCCATTGACTGCTGTGGGATTGCAAATATTTATGGGGAGTGATTTTCAAATGTGAGGGCCAACATAGGAGACAGTGGGATGATACTTAACTTTGGTATTTCCAGACTCCAGTGCTTATCTATGCATTTCTTGCTAAAAATTAACATCATTTTTATACAGAACTAGAAGACATACCTAGCGTAGCCCACGTCCTTCAAGATCTTGGTGGGTGTGGAAAGCTCAGGGCAAGAGGGGCCAGTGAAGGCCCCCTCCCTCTCTACTGGCCCCTCCCAGGGAGAGAGGCTGAGGGGGCTCCCAACCTTATGGTCTCCTGGGAAGGGGGGCTGACAGGGAGTCCTTCCCCCAGAACCCTTCCCATGGCGGTGAGGAGAGCCGGCGGGGCGGGGCTAGTAGGGGCTTTCTCCTTACCCCCTGCCCTCTCCCAGGATGCGGGGAATGGCAGGTGCTTTCTCCTTTTCCCCCATCAATCCTAGGGTAGGGGACCCAGCTGGGGCTTTCTCCTTAGCCTCCCCCTCCCACCCTACTCTTTAGAGGAGAGAGGTGATTTTTCCCTTTCCCCTCCTGGGATGAGAGGTGGTCAGTGGAGGCTGTCTCCTGCGCAGGGGGGCCCCACTTACCCAGTCAGATGGCAGGCGAGATGGTGAGCCCTGTCCCCAGCTGGCCACTCTCTTGGTGGTGCAGCTGCCCACGTGGTTACTTTACAGTAGAGCTTTCTCCCCGCACTCGCTGCCACCAGCAGTAACTAGGAATATATCCTCCCTTCAAACAGCCCCTCCCTCTCCATGTCTGGAAAATAGTCCCTGTCCCTGCACTTCCCATTTTCTTGGCACAACCAAAACCTGATCTTGCTTTACGTGAGGAGGAGAGGAAGCAGAATACCACATGTGGTGGTCCTAGCTCTTACTGTTTGGTGGCGTTCTTGAACAAATGGACTCATGGACAGACAGACGCACATTTCTAAAATATACAGACAGATAATGTATAACAAGGATAACAGCTGCACAACATTTGCTAGACTGGCCTGTAATTTAAGACAGAATTGCTGCTTTTTAACTTACCAGTTTGTAGCCATCTGGAATACATCTTTTGCCATCAGGTACAAACAAAAAGCTATTCCTCAGCCCCTATGTTCTGTAGCCTCAAGTGATCCTTGTTATGGGAAATTAACCCTTAAGTCACTGAGCTTCTCAGTCTAACCAATTATAGTGGGAGTTAATATCAGTCTGCAGGTTTATGCTCTGTGATTTGCAGGTTGATACAATGTGAGCTTTGTTGGGCCAGCTCTGATATTACAAAATTATTCCAGTTACAGAAAGCTGGAAAGCTGCTAGTGTTTGCTTTGCTAAACAAAGCAAACTGTAAGTCAGATTATGGCATTCTAACAGGTGGTGGTAGGGGGGAAAGCTGGTTTAACATAGCTCTTTTTATTCACCCTGGTATAGTTCAGAAATAATAAAAGCTGTTGTAGAGAGTAAACTCTTTCTTAATACAAGCCTTGTGTGGAACCTTCTTTCAAACATGAGTGTTGTTTAACAATATGAATCGCCAGCATGAGAGCTGTGCTGAGCAAGGGTGGCTTTCCATTAAGAAAATAACTTTGCTGGCTTTATTAATGTTTGTTTAATTTATAGTGTTACAGTCATTGTTCTTAAATACTCTTATCCATTTGCTTTATCTCCTAAGAATGTCTGTATCGGGAGGGCAGGGGGGTAGTGGACTGGAATTTTGAGCCTCTTCTTCTTTGAGCCTGTCCCTGTTCATGAGAGAAAAGCTCTTTGCCTTTCTCAAACATTCCAACCCCATGCCTGCATCTCACTGCAGGTGTACATTTTTTTGAATGTGGCTTTTCTAGTTTCTTGGAAGACATTTGTGAGAGGGGAATAAAGGGAGGGAGAAGAAGGATTCCTTGTCTCCTTAACAAGGACAGAACATTATGACCTTTTAAAATTTTAGACAGGAGTCTATTTTAATCCCTTTAATGCCTTGGGACATTCTACATACCTCCAGTTAAAGGGAAACGTGTGACTCTAGAGCCATGCATTGAATGTTTTGCCCAGACAGTAGAATTCAACAGGATCATTTTTACATGGACTAGCCTGGGGTGTGGGCACAGCTGTGGCATGGGAGAAATCTAGTATGTGTTTTTACAAAATGACTTTGTTGTTTTATTTTGAAGAGGCTTGTACATTTTCTCTGAGCAAGCAGTCTGGGATGTATATTTGTGGCTCCAATTATTCTTAGTTTTCTATTAAAGGATCTGGCTTTGCAGCCCATTTCACATGCATAGTCACAGTAATGTACATGTACTCTCCATACTCCACCCCCGAAATCTCAAACAGTGGAAGAATAGCCAAACCTTAAAACTTGATGTTGTCTGACAATGAAGAATGACATAGTCATATTCTAAAATCTGGACCAGATTCTGATCCCAGTTGTACTGGAGTAACTCTCTTGGGATTGTTAGTTATTCAGGATTTACACTGATATAAAGTGAGATCAGAATCTGATGCAATGACCACAGAAGTTTTTTGGATGATATTTAGTTGAATTTATCGATTCAAGCTATATACATGCAAACTGTATTCACTAAAATGATACATTGTTTAATTTACACCATAGTGATGGGATTAGTTCAATTCCTCAATACTTACAGCTCCAAAATTCTTTGAGAGATTTCTAGTAATACACTGTACAGACTCACTATTGCATAGTGTAGAAAAGAATGTTGATCAATGGGTTTTCCATGTGTTAAATATACAGTGGGATTCAAGTCTCAATGATCATTTGGCTCTGGGGGGGAAAAAGTTACTTTCCAAAACACTTCGCTGTAGATGCTGATATTGTTCACATCTGACTGACTCTAGTTGGTGAGGCTGCGAAGACGAGGTTGCAGGTAGTTTTTGACATTTTTTTTTTCCTTTACCTGGATAGGAAAATTTGTTTCACCATTTGAACTGTTGTCCATCTGCAAGAAAAGAATGTTATAACCTGTGGGACTCCCAGCTGGATTTAGTTATTATAATCCGATGAACCAGTGTAGGTATTAAAATATTGAGTAGAACATGTTCTGCTCTTGCTTTAGTGCTTATGCCTTATTTCAGATATTCAGGTTGTTGTTAAAATCGAATAAATATACTCTGCACTGTGCAAACCCAAAATCAGGTTTCCTGTTCCAAAGAGTTTACAATCTGAGGTAGATTACTAGTAGTAATAGTATAGTAACACCTCAAAAGGATAGTCAAACACTGGAATAAATTGCCCAGGGAGGTTGTGGAATCCCCATCTCTGGAGATATTTAAGACTAGGTTAGATAAATGTCTATCAGGGATGGTCTAGACCGTATTTGGTCCTGCCATGGGGGCAGGGGACTGGACTCTGACCTCTCGAGGTCCCTTCCAGTCCTAGTGTTCTATGATTAAGTAAGATGAGGGCCTCATTGTGCCAAATGCTGTACAAACACATAGTAAGAGACCACCCCTTCCATGAAAATCTTATAATCTATGTAGATCAGACAGAATGAGGTAAGGAAAATCAAAGCAAATATGGTAAAGTGACTTGCCCTTGGGCACACAGTCAGGGAATAAAGGTCAGAGGCAAATCTGGGAATAAAATCTTTCTCTCTTGAGTATCAGTCCAGTGACCCATCTTTTGGACCATTTTGCCTTAAAAGAAGGGACGAGATTGAAGAGATAATGTTAGTGAAGTAAGAGTAAGATGAAGTTATGCCTGGCTGCAATAACCCTGAGAAAGGGCTGTGAAGACACTTGACAGTTAGAAATTGCTTCAGGCATAGGAGGCAGCATGATAGAAAGTACAAAGCCAGAAGTGTGATGTAAGGAGATTTAGGAAACAAGAAAGAAAAAGGATTGGGCAGGAAATTCAGCAGCATCAGCACCACATATTGAATTGAGAATCCAGAATCCCAATCAATATAGGGGTTGTAAAAGTACCAAGAATCATAAACGAATAGTAGCATTGCAGAGATAGTAGTGACTTTAGTCTTAGGCCTATTTTGTTTCAGTGGTTATTTCGTGACTAATTTATGTGTATGTGTTGCTGCTGTAGCTGCTGTTGAACAGACCACCTGAAACATTCCAGTGAGGGGGAAAAAAGAGCTCTATGTAGCTTGAAAGCTTGTCTCTTTCACCCGCTTGAACTCTTGTTCCCAGATCACAGTTGGTGCTGGGAAGTCTTTACTGTTAGACCAGATTGAGGTGAAAATACAGGGCTGGGAGAAAACAGTCCTCAAAGAAGAGACTCGGACCAGAATATCTTAAATTGATTCTGAAGCCACATGCCAAAATTGAATGGATTTTTTTTTTAGCTGCAACAAACACCTATCCACATTTTTGTGAACGAGGCAAATCAAATTTCGTTAGGCTCCTACTGGTGTCTTCTACACATCTGTAACTCTGGGTTCCCTTTGTTGCAATAGACAGTCATAGCTCTTCCTCTGCAGCAAGGACCTGGATTCGAGTGAGGGTGGAGATCACAGCTGGCTCTGGCACAGGGTTGAGAGGCAGTGATGGGTAGCTGTGGGAAATTCTGCATAGGTGTTGCTCATGTTACACTTACACTGTGACTGGAAGACTTCATTTTCTATCAATGTTTCACTTTTCCTGGGCATCATATTTAATATTTGGAATAATCCAATTTCAGCTCTTCAGAACTACTTCACAATATGAAGAAGAAACAGAGAACCCAATTGCAGAATGAACAGACTCTTTGGCTACCAGTTTTGTCAGCTGAGGTGTAAAAATTCCTATTTCCCCCTTACCTGATGTTTAAAGTATGTTAGTCTGTTTGATGTTTTCCCTGTAAGAAATGTCACTGGAACAGCACTTGCTCCTCTTTTATAGATCTCCATTTTTAAAATACATTGTAGAGGATAGTAAAAAAAGCCCCACAAAAAAACAGAATATGAACAATTTGAAAGTGAGAGTTGAGGTTGTAAAAAAACACAGGTCAGGATTTTGACAAGTTGGCATATCTCCTTCCATATCTATAACCTTATCACTGATGAAAGATTTTTTTCCCCCTAGACAGTCCCCTGATTTATGGCAGACTTTTTATACATCCTATTTTGATGCATAGCTCATCCTTAAACAGAGGATGGGACTGTGATTAATAGACTTCAGTGGCTGTGCTGCAATTTACATAGGATTAGTATTTTAGGAGAACAGTGTGTGAGATTTAAGTAGGAGTAGGATACATCGCAGCGGTTTGTCCTTCGCTGTCAGTGAAGCAATCATAAGTTCATTTCTTTAAAGAAGCTCTAGGCCAAATGTCAAGAAAAATTAAATCAAGCAGTGATGTAGTCCCATGGGGAACATGTATTTCAATTGTGAAGTATTCATGGATGTAATCTGTCATCCTGTAGGTTGTGACTTTTGGGTTAATTTTCAGGCAGTTTGGCCTTGTAACTGCTACTTGTTAAGAAATTTGGCTATGATAAAAGATCCTTCCTTGTTTCCTTCCGTCCAGTTCGTCCTAGATTTTATAGGAATAGACAAATCCTCTGTGATACAGCATCTTTAGTGGAGGGACATCTGCCCTGTCAATCACTGAGCAAAGACCCTAGAATCTTTGAGAACTTTGGCTTCTGAAGAATCACATTGGATGAGGCTTATCCAGATTTGGAAAATGAGGTTCCTTTTATGGAGTATTACAAGCATCACCACTATTTATATACATAAGCTAAGGAGGGAACACTAAAGGCATTTTGGCTTTACGGTTGCAGGATCCTGTACAAGAAGAGGAGGAAGTGGCACTTACACATTGCTTGATCTTTGGGCTAGAACTGGCCATAGTAGAAAGACAGAATTTGTAGCAAAATTTCAAACATGAATAGTTAATTCCAGAGCCATTTGAAACCAGTGAACAGACCCCACTGACTTCAGTAGGCTTTGAAACCCCATGCAGGAAGATTTCCATTGATAGATTCAAAGCCCAGTTTGTAATCTGTTTCTGAGAAGTGCAATGTACCAGCTACTACAAGTGAACTCGGCTTCAGTGGTAAGGGTACTGTGCCTCCCAGGACACTAATTGTTGTGGCCAGAAGTCACCATTGTGGTGTCCTGACAGGTTTCTTGCTCTGTCAATGAGGATAACCGTTCGGCTGTGTGAGTGTGTGCTTCACTTTGTGTTGTTTTGACTTTGCACAAATAGTCAACACAGCAGACCCTGAGAGAGCCCCGAGAGACCAAAAAATCAGGTGAGAATCAAAGGCACCCAACAAGGTTTATTGTCATATGAAGTACAGTTGTCAGGAGACTCTACCAAACCACTACGCACCCCCAACAATGGACCAGCTCAGTCAGTGGGAGGTCCCACTGCCTCCTAGGCCGGGAAAAAGACAGTCTCTCCAAGACACAACTTTATATACGGGTACAAACAAGTTACACATCACTCCTGCCATGTCAGGTTGCCATCCTCTGACATTACTGTAGATACACCCATCCTCTTGCAGCTGGTGGTTTGATCAAAATATTTCTATTCATCATGCTGCCATTTTAGACCTTGTCCTGAACCCAGGTCAGTATGCCCCTCTTATCTGTGGGGAGTGTGTGGGTACCAAGATGCTTCTTAATGAAGTTTTCTTATCCTTCCTCTGGAACGTGCTTTCAACCTGAGCATACAACCAATTAGTGTTTTACACCTGTACCCAATACTAATTAGTGTTTTACACTATCAGCCTGTTCTTGTCAAATTCTGTGAACAGGGGCCTGCCTCTTGCTTACAACTTAGATTTACTTTGTTAGCAAAGTCTTGACTACTGTTGGCTAGGCCTCAGGCCTCACACTAGGCCAATGCTACATGGGTTTCTCTTTCAGGCCCTAATCCTACTACACTAGTCTTTAATTGATTCTTTTGCTGTGAAATGGACGGGCCTCATATTTCTCCACAGTCCACTAAAGCATTGACCAAATGTATTTTTGGGGAACGCGGGGGGGGGGGGGGGGGAGAAGCCATAGTTCTCATCAGCCTGATTTATCCCTCAAGCATTGTAGATGTGGGTTTATAGCAGTAAATAGTCAGTGGCATGCAATTCACACTGGGATCAATGGGAGAGAGATGGGTAGTGAAGGAAGGAGGACAGAATATGCCACTCCCTGATAATAAAAAACAGTCATTCATATTAAGTGTTAGCCCTATTATAATGGACTATTCCCCAGTCTTAAATACTATGGAAAATGTCCGGGGAGATTCTTAGTGACTTCACTAAGATGCAGGACTGAACCCAAAACATATAGGGTATGTCTAGACTATATCCCTCTGTCGACAGCCATAATGTTCTTCTGGTGAGATCCCATCCTGTATAGTACATTGACATTTTTTTGGATGGTGTCAGATGACTGTGGCTGTTTATTGCCTTTAATTACAAACATTCGTAAGTTTTGTTATCCCACTAGCCGTGGGCACTGATGTGTGGCATTCAAATATCCATGTCACGCTCAACATATTATTTGATTATTTTGAGGTGCTACACTTTGAGAGCTCATATCACTCAAGAAGGGAACCTGTTCAGATGCAAATAGGTGTATATTGCCTCACGACAAAACAAATGCATGTCTGACACAAGATTTTTCATTTTGGAAGGGTCACAATGCTTTTATCTTCTGCTGTTTTCATTTTAGAGATAAGAGTCCTGATTTCTAAAGGGCTCTAAATCAGCATCACTCCTTTGACTTCAGAGGCATTATGCCGCTTTACACCATCTGAGGCACTGGCCTGTTATTGTGCCCTCAGATGAAAAGATCTGAATCCAGTCAGGTCTTTCATGGGATTTTGATAACATCACAGACATGAGGGACCAGATTCTGCTGTCAGTTACACGAATGTAAATCCAGACTAGCATCGATGGGGTTACTCTTTACACCAAAGTAGCTGAGAGCACAATTGAGCCCTTCGTATCTGAAACCAGAAAACATGAACAAAACAGACCACAACAAATTAGGGAGTTCTGAGTCACAAAAATGTCTAAATAATTTCACTGTGTGATCCCTAACACAAATGTTATAAAGTAAGCAGGTTGCACTCAGGTCCATGGATGTGCAGGGCAATTGAGATAGTTGCCCTAGGCCTTGGCAATTCAAAAGAGTCTGAGGCTCCTAGCCATTGCTGTTGCTATCATGGCAGCAGCAGCAGCCAGAGCCCCAGGCTCGTTCAATTGCTGCCAGGGTCCCAGACAATGCTGTCCAGGTGACTCCTAGGGCTGGAAGCCAGCCCTGCCCCCTTCCTCTCGAGGATCTACCCCTTCCGGGACCATGGAGCTGGCCCCACCCACCTTTCCCATTGAGTCCAGCATTTCTGTCAGCCCCCTGGTTGCTCTGAGTTTTGAACAGAAGAACAACCATACAGAACAATGGCAGTTAATAACCCTTTGTAGCATATACATACATACTAATTTTGCTGGCAATGAGAAATCAGCTAGCATTCTCAGGGCTAAGCTGCTGCCAGACAGCTTCAACTTGCTCAGCTGGCACTTACGTATCTGGTAATCCAAGCTGACACTTGCCAAGGCAGTATTACGAGGGGTCACTTTATGAGCGGGTGAACTGCTCCTGATCCCTTTCCACAACACATTGTTGTAGATCAGTCAGAGATGTGTCATATTTTCCCCCACCCTTCCATGTACATTGAATAAACTGTCTCATTTTGAGCAGAGGAAGGAAAAGTCTACTCTTGAGCTCTCTTTGTATTTCCTGGCATCTTCCTTTATAGTATGTCCCAAAAGATCATGCAATATATTATGGGAGCTTTAGGGACCAAAGTACTTTGGAAAGCAGTTGTTACTTTAGGGAATAGTTCTGCATTAATAGGAAAATGAGTTGGATAATGGAAGGGTCTTTTCTATTGTACTGAGCAGAAGTTTTCATTGAGCTGTCCACACAAATAGCCAGAACTTTTCCTTGTGTGGCTACAGTTGAATTAGAATCCATTTACTTGTATGAGTAGTTCACATTGTTCTTTCCAAAGTGCATTACTTTGCATGGGTCTACACTGAATTGCATTTACTATCATATTACTCAGAGACCCCACTTTATTAGGCTCTTCAGCAGTTTTTCAGACACCTCTGGACTTTAACCTGAATAATTCCATATCCTCCATAATCTATTATTAAATTATTATAGATCATTCATATATTAAATCTCACCACCCCTTGTACGAAACCTTGGGACTTCCATTATTGACCTTTCATATGGAGAATGACCACCTAAAGTCTATTCTTCATGTGCTACATTTTTAACCAGTTTCTAATCAATGGCAGAATTTTCTCTTTCGATTGCTTCAATAGCTTTTTGTTGGTTGCTAGTTGTTAGGGCCTATACCCCAGGTGGGAACTTCAGCCCCAGGGGCCAGATGTAGCCCCCAACTTGCCTGGATCAGCCTCCTGAGGCTCAGAAATGGGGAACCCATGCTGGTGCTCTAGCCACCCACCTGCAGGGCTGGAGCAGACAAAATCTACTAGCCTGGGCCCGTCTAAGCTCTGGTGTGCAAGGGAAATGTGGGAAGTGTCTTTCTCTTCTCTGTCAGAAGCTTCCCACTTTGCTTCTCACTTTTATGCAGCCCCTGACTGATATTTCTGTGGGTCATCAGCCCCTGACCCAAAAAAGGCAAAGGCTATTGAAAGACTGAATATCTATTGTTTGTCCATTGCTTTTTCATTCCCTTAAAGAATTATAGTAGATATTAGAGAGGCAAGATTTTGCTTTACACTAGTTGTTCTATGGTTGTCCCTCTCATATCTTATTTATACAGAGAAACAGATCCTCATTTGCCATTAGTCATCATCATTCTGTTGACTTCAGTGCTCCTATCACAGCACTTATTTAGAAATCGAACACTCTTCCTCTGACTTTCCTTACTCCTTGTTTAATGAGGGTTACAGGAGTTGGAGTAAGAAGTCCTCCTATTTGACAGTATTTTGACACTTTCAAAATAGCTGCCTGCTGTGTAGATGTGGACTGAGTTATTTTGGAATAGTGCTAGTTATTTCAAAATAGTGTTGCTGTGTAGACATAGCCTTATAGACATAAAGCTAATTGGTAGACCTGATTTACATTTTTTCAGTTTTGATATTTAAAATATTTCTCCCCCACAATAGAAATGGTATTTTTTTTAAATGGGGGGGGGGGGGGCAGGAGGGGAAATGTACCCTCCCCCAAAAATTTCACCCTTTTTACCCACTCAGTTCTTTTTACTGGTTCCTAATTATTATGATCAGCCTTTGCCATATTGCTAAAGGTCAATACTACCCTCATATCCTCTGGCATTCTATTCTATTTAGGCTCTTATACTGCACTCATCACTTAGTATGAGCGCCTTCAAGTAGGGCTCTAAGCTACTTGATTAACATCTATTTCCTTATCCTCCCATAAGGGAGATAATTTTATACACAAACTAATTTGAAATATTGATTGTGTTTTTAAAATCTAAATTCATTCCTTCATCTCTTTATTATCTGCACTATCATTGTGCAGAGGAGGCCCCATCATGGACCAAGAGTCCATGGTGCTAGGAGCTGTATAAACACAGAACAAAAAGGAGGATCCTGCTCTAAACAGCTTACAATTTAAGTATGGGACACGAGAAGGGTCCTGAAAAACTGATGGAGTATGAGGAAACAGTGAGACACTAATGGTCAATCTGATAGACAGTGGCTTCAGGGAGTTGCCGAGTTAGTCTGTACAGGATAAACTTAAAAAACAGCAAATGGTCTGGTAGCACTTTATAAACTAACAAAACATATAGACGGTATCATAAGCTTTCATGGGCACAGCCCACTTCTTCAGATGACAGGAGTTATGAGTTTAGGATGTGCAGACCCAAAATAAATAGGGAAGCGGGGAGGGGGGGGAAATGAAAATATCAAAGGGAAAAACAAGTAAGCACCTGAAGATTGGATAGTTAAAAGGAAGCAGATACGGATCAAAGGGAACTAACACAAGAATCCACGCAGAGAGCTGTTGGCACCTTCATTGAATGTTAGTTTGGTAATGTCCCAGCCATCCTTTGTCCCGATTGAGGAGATGATGATCAGAGTGAGAACTGAATTTGTGGATAAATTGTAATTCCAGTGCCTACCAGTGCATTTGACTAGTAGAACTGGTCAGCATACCAGCAGCCAAGGTTTTTATAAGCATCATGGGAAAGGAAAGATTTGAGGAGGGATTTGACAGAGCACAACAAGAAGGGGCACTGGACGTATTTATGAGGAGTACCTCCAAGCATGTGCGACTTGAAAGTGAAGACAAGCAGCTTATGTTTGATGCGTTGGAGAAGAGGGATGCAAAAAGAGGAATAATATAGTCAAAGTGCCTGGCTAGGAAAATTATCCTTGCTGCACTGGATGGATCTGAGCAGGGAAAGACTGCATTTACCAAGGCCATGGAATAGACGATGTACTAATGGGAACTCAAGATGAGTGGCTGAGAGTTTACTTGTGTAGATGGAAAGGAAAGGTGGTGTCCGAGAGCTGTTTTGTAGAAAGAATCGTCAAGACTTAGGACATAGCCTAATGTGGGGACCTAGAGAGAAGTCTGAGCTGAAGATGACTCCCAGGTTGTGGGCTTCAGTGACAGGAAGAATGACTGTCTGCCCACCGTGATTGAGACGGGAGTTTGTGGAGAGTGAATGCGGTGGAGGAGGGGAGGAGAAAGGAGAGATTAAGAGCTCTGGTTTAGCTGTGTTGAGTTTGAGCTGGCTGCTACAAATCCGCAAGGAGATGTCTGAGAGACAGATATTTTAGTTTGGACAGAAAGTCCTTGCAGCTTTTAGATGAATTATACCTCATTCCCCATGACACACTGCAGTTTTAATGGTCAGCTTCTTCCTATTTCTGACAGTGCCTCTACTTTATTACCTGCAAAAAATAGCTCTGGGGATAGAAATTTCCTTATTTTCATCCATGCAAAGAAGTCATAAACTTTAATATCACTGGGCCATAGTCTTTGCAGCGTTTTACAAGGGTGAAAGATGGCTACTCCTGTTTCCTTTCAGCAACTCTGCACACAGGAAAACATAACAAGGAATAAACACATTCTAGTGTTCGATTAGTCTTTGTAACTGTAACCCATTGTCTTTTCCCCAGTCGTCCTCCTCTTTGTATTCTCCACCTGACTTTTCCATCTTTCTTCCTTACAAAGCCTCCAGTTCTCTTTCCCTTAATTCCTCTTCCCTACCCATCTGTTTCCCAGTTCCCTAACTGATTTCCCTAATCTTTCCCTATTCCTCCCAGCAGCTGTGCTTCCTCTTTTCAGCTTCTCTCTTCTCCATCTCTCTCTCTCCTTTATTTCATAGTGGGGCTGTAGCCCACTACAATCTCCCATCTCATCTGTCTCCTCTTCTCCTTCTCTTCCTGTACCCCCTTCTGTGGTCAGGGGTGATCTCCAGTGGCATCTATCTAGCCATCCCAGACACCTGCTGTAATTACATTGGGCTCCCAAGCACAACCACTGGGTGTTTTCAAAGGTCTGCAGAATGTTTATTTCCTTTCAGAGCTTGATCTTGCAGGGGTTTATGTGATAGATGGCACATCCTCTAGGCAGTTAGGATGAAGCTTTCAGAACCAAAGTAATGAGTGCACTACTACAAATAATAAAGCTGTCTATGGTGCAGAAGATTCAGCAGAGTAATGTAGTAATTCCAGTTCACTGTACTGCAGCAAACCAATTCAAGTATTACTAGTGGTATGGTGGCAAGAAGTGCAGGATTTGTTGGCTTTTTTGAGCCCTGGAGGTCTTCCTTCTAAATCGTGCCCAGTCCTGATTCAGCTTGGCTCATGAAATTCAATGAGATTATAGGCTAAAGCTGTACCACTATAGTGCGTGGCCCACTGTTCTGCCAAAAGCAGCATTGGGAACGGAACCAACTTCTCTCAAATCAATGACATCTAGCAGCTTATTCTCTGCTTGTGGGGCAACAAGAGTGCATCTGTGTATTTCTTTGTTTGTGTTTTCTTTTGAAAAGGGTCAATTCAGAGTTCCAAACTCATTTATGTAGCTCTGTGCATATTGATAAATTAGTGGTGAATGTGGCTTTCGTGATAAACACTCAGAGCGGATCTGCTATGTCACTTTATTATTTATAAAGAGTTTGGGGATTCTTTCCAGGCCATATGACTCACAACTTTGAAGTCAAAGATTCAGCCTCTTCTTCACTCAATGGAAGCTTTCAACTGCAAATCCTACTTGTACATTCAGGGCTAAAATCTTGTCTATTGAAAGGGCCGTAGCTTCAAAATGTAGTGAAGCTTTGTTAATGCTTCATTTCCTGCAGTGAATCATTTTGCCTATGAAAGTGTAAGAGCTGGGGATGTTCAAAAAAACCCCAAACCTCTCTGTGCTGTGGAATGGATTATTTTCTCTTACTTTGGATAACTTTATACCATGACAGCAATAAAATGCAGTGATATGGAATAATTATGTGTTTTAAGCCTTTCCAATTGATATACTGTTGGGTAAATATATGCACTTGAATTCACCTGAGTGACTTTGGACAGCAAAACACAAGAACATTATGAATAAAAGAAACACTCATTTAGATTTAGATTATGGGGTATATTAACTACATTTACATTACTGTCAGGCTATATTCAAGATTAAAGTAGAGACATTGACAGAAAAGTGATTGTAAAAATGACATTATGGGACTGCATAATTTGTCGTCTCCCAATGGCTTCTATTATCACATTTGCACATTTTCCAAGTCCAAAGGTGATTTTTCTAGATGCCTTAAAATTTAGGCCGAAGTCAGAAAATCAAGCTCTGTTCTTTTCTACGTCTAGCATCACTTACTGGAAGAAAGGGTGCTTTAATTGGAAACTGACTGACAGCTTGGTTAGTGATGTGTGAGAGAGAGAATAGAATCCAGCTCAGCTTCTTCCTCTATTGTCTTTTGAGTGCTAGCAATATTAAAAATTTGACTTGGCAAAATAAACTGGAGGACACAAAAATGGCAGATATGACGAGTAAAAAAATGCCATTTTTTCAAGGTGATTGTTCTGCCTACACTTTAAAATTAAACACTTTTTTAACTCAAGCCATTGGACTCCCTGTATAAGGCTATAAATTGTGAAGAGGTGTGGGAGAGAATGCTGTACCATAGATCAAGAATGTGCCTAACATATTACTATTTGCCTATTTTCTTCTATTTTTATGTTCATAAATCTATAGCAGTAATAACAAGTACAAATGCAATTCAGATGAGAAATTCATAATTAGAAAATTGAGAAATAAGATCTTATTAACATTTTGGACATGTCAAATAATACTATTTACTGCACATAATATTTTTCACATTATTATTAGTTACTACAGAATTAGCTGCTTCCAGAAAATAGCTATATGTAACTGCTAAAGAGATAGAAGAGTAATCTCCTTGTACAGCTAGAATCTTTGCATTTTGACTGTTCAGGATTGTTTCAAAGGTACTTTTGTGACTTTTTTTTATTTCTTTTTCTTTGTATCTTGAAAATAATAAAAGAAATGTCTGGAAAAAATGTTTGCCGGTCCAGAGGCAGAAAAGATAATGATGTGGAAAGTTTTTAAATGAAGATGAAGGCAAAGAACACTGGAGGATTCATGGTGGGAGAAGGCACCAAATCAGGAAAAGGTTGCGGCTGAGTTCCTCTGTGAATATAACATTAAAATCGTATGGGATTATTTTATCTGCCCAGATATGTTGGCTATAGAGCTGCTTTTAAAAGAAAAAAACTTGATGAAGGAATGATTGGGTAAAATTCTGTGTTACATAGAAGAACAGATAGTAATGATTCCCTCTACTCTTAAGATCTATGAAAATACTGTTTCTGAAGCTTTGTTTGCAAGATTCCCCAACTTGACCATGTAAATAGTAATAAGACTAATCCTCATTCCGTGAGCAAAGCCCAAGGAACTGGTTTTGGTGCATCACTTTCCGCAAGGGTTGAAGGGAAAAGGAACTTCCTCTTTCCTCACTAGCAGGTTGTAGAACATCTACACAAGCTCCACATAGCTGCTAGGACAGTATTATTTCAGTCTCCTATATGGCAGTTGCACGTGTTTTGGCCAGTGGATTTCTATAATTTCAGAACCCTTAGTCATTTCTCCAGCTCTGTTTCCCTGCTATCCAGTCCCACTTGATCCTCTAACACTTCTCTCTGCTGTTGTGGTGCACAGGAATGGGAAGGTTTGATACAAATATTCTTCATAGCTATGTTCCATTCTTTCATCAGAACCTTGCTAATTCTGCGAACTATGAGGACTTCTGCAGCCTTTTTTTGTAAATTGGAAGATTCAATCTGTGTCTAGTTTTGGCTAAGGATGTATGAGTAATTAAATTCTCATGCCTATCATAGGCCTCTCAGCAGTGATTATTAACAAGGATACTTAAGAGTGCCAATCTTGGAGATGGCAATCCTCACTCTTATTAATAAAGGGATGGGTCATGTCCCATAGGCATTCGAAATCTGGTGGAGAAACATTATTCACCTATTTTTAATGCTGCCTGGAGATAGGAACAGCAGTAACATTGCATCTACCTAAATGCATTGTACAGGTCATGTCTTATTATTTAAGGCACCAGATCAGTGACTACACCTCTTAGGTGCAAAAGTCTGCTACATTTAATGAAAGTTTTTCCTTATTCTTATGAGTATTTTTAAATGGCGTTTTATGGATATACAGGGCTAATTTCTCAGAGTTGTTGCAGAAGTGCAAATTGGGACAGAATTTTGTCCAGTCTGATTTTCTTTTTTCTTTGATTAATTTGTTTGCTTTTAACCGTGGAAATCTTAAAGCTTAAAGCTGTCACAATTGCCTAGTAATTGAGAGAAGTGACATTATCCCCAGTTTATAAAAAGGAGAAACTGAGATTCTTGGATATGAATGGGTTCTGCTTGCTGTATGCCTTCAAGCTGCATTAGAGGCAAGTCAGAATTAATATTAGCACATAGGAGTTAAACTGTTTGCCCAAAGTCTTCAGGGAAATGGCATCACAGGCAGGATTTGAAAGCAGAATTTCCTGGCTCCCGGTTCTGTGGTCAGGTAGCTAAGCTATCCTGTCGGTTCCTGGGTATATACTAGAGCTGGATGGATTCATCTATTCTTTATTTTTCAGAATATTTGAAAAAATAACATGTTGGGCTTGTGTTTTGTTCCAGCTGTGGTCAAAACTCCTATTGACGTCAGGATCATGGCTTTATACTTGCTTTTCCTAATGGGCTTAATTATGTTTGTAATATTTTCCTTTTTCTGAAGTTCTCTGAAAAATGATATGCTTTCCACATCTGTCTCTTTCCAAATCAGAATGGCTTGTGAGGTTAGTTTTGGTTCTTTTATTGCATCATTATAGCCTGTCAGTGCTTCCATTTTAACCCTGTTGTATAGAACTTTATAACTCAGCTGTACTGTTCTGAGCTGAAACTTGCCTTTAAATAACTCAGACACAAGTCTTCCCCCCTATCTTTATTTTAAATGCAGATAATTAACATAAATTGATATGGGATGCATTTTTTTTAAGTTAGAGCATAAAATGTTTAGATGTGGAATGGTTCTGTATAGTTTTGCTAGGTATCCGGCACTGAACTTGACAGTCTATTGTTTTTGCCTCCTGTCTAGTAAAAAAATTCAGAAAATACCAGACACCTAAAATGTCAGGTACTTTCTGATTTTTTTTTTTCCCAGGTTGTTCGGCTCAATACGGAGGCAGCCTGGCAACCCTAATGCTTACCGAGGAGCTGTCCAGCCCCGTGCAGGGAGGCAAGATGGCAGGTGGCTGCTGGCAGCTTGCAGCCTGTTAGGGCCAAAAAGGCTCTCCACGCAGTTTTTAAAGGGGCCATGGTGGGTTGGGTTCCCCCCCCCAAACAAATTTTTCCTGGCGTGATTTTTTTTTGGTATTTTTTCTGAAACCATCTGCCAACCGTAGATATGTAGGTTGGTGTTTGCTCCTCTTACTTAGAGAAAGGCTGTATTATTAGTATTGTTAGCTAGTACTGGTAATTAATCTAATTTGAGCCTGATTCTTCTCTCATTCATACCAGTTTACACTGGTGTAATTCAATTGACTTCAATGGGGTTACTCCTGATTTACATTGGCGTAAGTGGGAAGAGATTCAAGTCCTGTGTGTGTGTGTGTGTGTAATATATGGCCCTCTTCAAATTTACTCTGATTTTTACTATTGTAACCAGTGTATATATAAGATAATAGACGGTCACAACTTTTTTGGCTTCTTGTGTACACATATCAGCTACGTCTACACTGGCATGATTTTCCAGAAATGCTTTTAACGGAAAAGTTTTCCGTTAAAAGCATTTTCGGAAAAGCGCGTCTAGATTGACAGGATGCTTTTCCGGAAAAGCACTTTTTCTGGAAAAGCGTCCGTGTCCAATCTAGATGCGCTTTTCCGCAAAAAAGCCCTGATCGTCAATTTTGCGATTGGGGCTTTTTTGCGGAAAACACTACTGTGCTGTCTACACTGGCCCTTTTCCGGAACAGTTTTCCGGAAAAAGACTTTTGCCCAAATGGGAGCAGCATAGTTTTTCCGGAAAAGCACTGATGATTTTACATTAGATTGTCAGTGCTTTTCCAGAAATTCAAGCGGCCAGTGTAGACAACTGGCAAGTTTTTCTGGAAAAGCGGCTGATTTTCCGGAATAACTTGCCAGTGTAGACACAGCCCTAGTGTACTGATATGTAAGGTAAAGGTCGAATTATGGTTCAGGCATCAGCTGATCAATGAGCAGTGTGGACGTGCGGTTCCTGGAGATATTGATTTTATTGGAATTACTCCTGATTTACATTAGTGAGAGGAGACTTAAACGCACATGCGTGCTTGCACACACGTCACATCTTGCTAACCTTGACAGATGAACCTATTTAATTTTGAGAAAAGAAGACTGAGGGGAGACCCGATAAGAATCTTCAGATATGTTAAGCACTGTTATAAAGGGGATTTGGACCAGTTGTTCTATACATCAACTGAAGGAAGTAAAAGTAACGAGCTAAATATACAGCAAAGGAGGCTTAAGTTAGATATTAGGGAAAACTTTCTAACTTAAGGGTGGGTAAGCTTTGGAATAGGCTTCCAAAGGAGATTATGGAATCCCAGTCCTTGGAAGATTTAAAGAACAGGTTGGACAAAAACTTACTTGGTACTGCATCAATGCAAGGAGCTGGACCTTCATGGCTTCTTGAGGTCCCATTAGCTCTACATTTGTATGATTCTACATGCCTGTTCCCATAGTCCTGCATGGATTTAGATGTGTGAGAGAGTAATCATCATTTTCAAAAAACTAGCTATTAGGGATAATTAGAAACTCATTTTTAATGTTTCCCAACACATACTTTACCAATTTGACCATGGCTGGATATGATGCACTCTAATAGACTTGAAAGATCTGCTAACAAATATAGCCTCTGATGTCTTAGAAAACTCACTAGCATAATATACTGAAGCAGCAAATGTCAGTGATCCATTTAATCACCTCTCTGAAAAATAAGTTGACAGAATCCATCATGACTATATGTGTTTAAAGTGAGTGATCTGTGATGTGTTGAACTGATGAAAGCCTTGGCGTATTTCTTTTCAGATCATACCCTGGCATATTTTTTCAGATCATACTTCATCTTTCACTAAGACCAGGGCTGAAGTGAAAGTGACTAGAAAGTTTTGTGGAGCCAGGGTTAACTCATTGAAAGTCCATTGGGGAAAAAGAAGCAAAAAGTACAGTGAGGCTGGTATTAAATGAACCATGCCCATTCAAGGGTCTAGTTTCTTTAAAAGACCGCCAAATGTGGCAAGCAAGCAAGCTTTCTCCTCCTTCAATAAGCCCCTGAGGATATTGACTAATATCTGAACTGGCACATTCTCCTTAGAGCAGCCTTTCACAGGGTGGGTAGATGCTGACCTCCTCAGTGAGCCAGTTCCTGGGAGAGCTGCCATTTGCGTTATTTTTTTTTTAAAGAAACCTTTTAAATACAAAAAAATTTAAAAATCCATAAATTAGGAATTTAAAGGATAGTGCACATGAACTCTTCCAAAGTGCGTACAGTACACATAACAAAAGAATGGCATGAACCACGGTTCCCAAAACAATTTTGAATTGACCCTGCTGGGCCTCGGTTTTGCAGCATGTCGCTAGAACCAAACACAGCCTTTGAAATCAGTGAGCCTCATTCTCAACTGCCCTGCATCTTGTGGAGGGAATTACACTTGTGTAAAAGGTGAGTAAAGTGCTACCAAATCAGAATAGTAACATTTTATACCCACTTAGCTCCACAAGGGCTTAGATAATGGATAGTTAGGCCCATTGTAACAAATTAACTTCAGTGGAATCAAACCCAGTAACACCAAGGGCTCAGTTGGACCCACAGGCTACGTCTACACTACAAGTTTTCTCTGCAAAAAATATGGTAATGAGGGACTCATTTGCATGAATCATGTTCTCATTTGCATATTTTCTGCCGATCTGGTTTTTCGTTAGGGATTTTGTGCAAAAACAAGCAGTGTGGACGTTTTCTTTTTGTGCAAAAACCCCTTTTCCTGCCAGATCCGTAAGCCTCCTTTTTTGGGGCATAAGGATCTGGCAGGAAATGGGGATTTTGCGCAAAAAGAAAATGTTCACACTACTTTTTTTTTTCCGCAAAACCCTTTGCGCAAAAATGGCTTGCATAAGTTGTGCAAATGAGGCGTGGTGATATGCTAATCTGCGCCTTGTTTGCATACTCTCTGCCGGCAAAACCAGCAGTGTAGATGTAGCCATGATGTATAAGACCACACAGAGTGGATATGGATAAACAGGTATAGTGAATTTGCAGTCCTTAACTTTCTTTTCTTCAAGCCATTCTTCCATGTTAGCATCTACTTATAATATTCTTTTAGCTGAATCACAAAAATAACTCCTTAGAATTAAAAAGAGGAATCTTGTACAATACGTATACGGGCAAAGACTTCAGGGAGGGAAACCTGGATCCACTGAAGTCAATGGATGTTTTGCTGTTAACTTCCACAAAGCCAAGATTTCATCCCTCATCTTCATATATGCCATGGCCTCTTGTGTAAACATAGATAACGGCCTAACTAAAGCTTTGGGCCAGTGTGTGCAAATGGGAGAAGGCTGGATATGCATTACTCTAGTAGGAATGCCTAGAGATGTCAGGTCTGATTTACTCCAGCCTGGAAAGAGAATTCCGCCTGCTGTCTTCGATAGACAGCTGAGGAGAAAGCAGACCAGAGTAGCCCTTGAAATGCCCCTTAAAGAATGCAGCAGGCATGCTACCAGTTTTGGCTCTGGATCAGTGCTGCAGAGTAGTATGGCGGCATGGGCAGGGTCATGGGCTCTGCCTATACCTCTTCCCAACCAGTATGAGAAGACTCACAGAGGGAATGAATCAACGAATTATAACTAGCCCCTGTGCTGCTTCTGTGCACTCCCCTTCCACCTCACTCCCATTGTGTACGACTAGTATTAATCCAGCCCTAAATATGTATCCACCAAATATGCTGTTACTTTTACTTGAATAAGAAATGTTTTATTTGCAGCCAGCAGGGTCAATTGCAGGCATATATCTTTTCCCAGCAGCAATAGGAGAAGTAAAAATTCCCCAAAGTGTTTTTGACTTTTCAGGGTTTTTAAGCTAAAAAAAATTGACCTACTTTGGCAGAAGTCCAGTATGGAAAGGTCTTATCTGAAAATAACGATGTATTATATATCTCCTGTCACTGCTAATATATTTGTTCATTGTTAGTTTGACAGTGCATAATGTGTTGAGTGTTTTGGGTGGGGTATTTAAATTACCCAGAGGTATATTGGAATGAGTATAAAAATATTCTTAAGTCTTTTACTTCAACTAAGTTATTTTGGATTGACGTTGGTTTAACTAACAGTAAAATGTGTGCCATTGTTGGATTACAGATAAGAGTGATTATATTGTCAAAACAGATAAATTTGTTTAAGCTTTAAATCTCGATAATGTCCCTTAAAAGTAACACACAGAGATTTTTCCCTTTTTAGTTTAAATAATAAACCAAAAATGTGTGCAGACTATGACCCTGATGAGCTTGAATCTGATTTCACACACACAGTTCTCCATTGCATTGTAGCCATCAGAGCAGGAGTGGGCAAAAAGTCCTCTGTGGGCCGGATCCGGTCCACCAAGTGGGTTGATCCAGCCTATGGAGGCCCTGCTGCTCCATTGGCCCCGAGGCCCTGATTGGCCTGTATGAAGAAGGGGGAGTCTGTGAAGTCTCATCCCACCGCCATGGGCACCTAGCGGGAATCTCTGGGGGAGAGGGAACAAAAACTTCTCGCACTCCCGCACTGCCAGACCACTCATGGTCTATGGGTGGGGAAGAAGGGAAGTATCCTGGCTCTGCCCCTTTTGCCTGAGGCCCTGACCCTTCTGGTGCAGCCCATGGCCACTTCAAAAATTTGATTACTCACCCCTGCATCAGAAGCTGTTGTGATTCCATTTGGTTTTGGTGGAGTTGCATTTGCATAAACCTAGTGTAATGAACTTGAGAATCACATCCTGACTTCAGTGGAGTTATTCCTGATTTACAGTGATGTAACACAGATCTGAGTGTGACAGTGCTTTTGTTCATCATGGTAAGTTCCACGTAGCACTGGCCTAAATTATAGGGTCCCATATGTTGGCTTTGTCTCATAATAGGGATCTAAAGTCCCATTTAATTGGTTAACTAGTTGTTTAGTTAACTGATTAAAGGGGGTGGTGGGCAGGGGATAGGGCCACTCTAGTCTGACTGGAGTGTCCCCCCACATCCACTGCTGGACTGGAGCAGCTCCCCAGCTGCAGGCAGGGGCTGCACGGGCCAGATCTGCCACAGACAGAGGCTGCTCCATTGTGGATTCCAGAACAGGCCCTGCCTGCATGGGTCAGGGTGCCCCACAAGCAGGAGCTGCTCCATACTGGCCACAGCAGCCCCTGTCCATACTTCTTCCTTTTCCCCAGGGCTGGAGCAACCTCCTGCAGATGGCATGTGGGGAACTGCTCCTGCCTCCACCACTTAAGCATAACCAATTAAGCTTAAACTTACTGGTTAAACATTCACATGATTATCTCTGACTCATTTCTACTGTATCTTGGATTTAAGTCCTGTAGTTGAATGAAAAAAAACCCCTTTATTTAGGACTTTACAATGATAAATTATGTGCAGAAGAGAAGTGAAAATTATCTTTACATGTGCCCAAGTGTTAGAAACAGCTGATGAAGGAAAGCTCCTATTTGTAAGCCTGAAGACAAAACAATTTCAACATGCCTGCATTTTTCCATGTGCTTTTTATTCACAAGAGCAGCATCTTGACATAATACTAGCAGTTAATCATGTGAATGAAGGCCTGACTATGACCGTGCTTAAAGCAGGAAGCAGAGATGCACAAGAGTGCCATATGCTATGTGTTTAATTCAGCTAGGAGGGAAACAAACAAACAAACCCACCCAACATTCCTGGAGTTATTAATGGGTAACTTTTAAATGAGAATGGTGATGATTAAAAATATTAATTCCAATAAGCACTAGAGTAAGGTAAATAGTTGTGCTTTTGCTGTAAAAGTCTAATAGAACCCCAGTGGCGTGTGTGTGTGTTTGTGTGTGTATATAATATATATATATGTTTTTTCTGATGTTAGCGTTTTATTTTAAATTACAACAAATGCAATTGCTCTGACCAAAACAAGTGAATACACTGACTCAGTCGGTGTAGTACATTTTAAAAAGGCCGCCTTCTTGTATTTAAGTACATTTTAATAGTCTGTTTGCATATGGTGCAGACTGGTGCCAAGAAAAGCAAAGTTGCACATGCCTTATCTTGCTTTCTTACTCCATGTTTTTTTCTGTCTTGAAAGCTGACATATTTTTGTCATTATTATCCCTGTAGTTCCCAGATATTTCAGATAAAAGGCTCTAACTTGATTTTTTGGAACTTGTGCACACTTATATCTTGGGTTTTGGCTTCTTTGAGTAAAGTTTGTGTTCTTCCAGAACCTAAATGGCATGCATATTGGAAATCAGTTTAAATGTGTGACTATTTTAACAATGATTTCAGATGGGGTTAGTGGAATAGAGATACAATCTCCTCTAGGGATTATTTGAATCTAATGCAAGCTCATAATGATTACTGGTCACTACCCACTGATCGCTGTTAGAAGATCCTGTTAAATGCATTTGCTCTCAATGCAGTTATGAGTAGGGAAGTGTCCCTGTCATGAAAACCTACATCAGTTAGCAGTCTCAGAAGGGCTAAATGGGAATAGAGATTGATCCATGGAGATTGCCTCTTCTGAAGGGAGCAGAAGCACATCACTGTGGCAGCGAGGGAAAGCATGCCCTTATTTTTTCTGTGTGATACCTATGTCTTACCTAACTTGAGGAGTTCACACTTTTGGCAGATTTCATTCTTTAAAAAAATGAATTTAAAATTATGTTGACTTTTTACTTAATATGGTCAAGAAGCAAACACCTTTATCAATTTAATGAGCCACTGTTCCGTTCTCCATAAGTGTCTTGTTTTATCCTTGTGTATTTTCACTCTACAAGCACCAGCAAGAGCTGTTATCTGAAAAGGGAGAGGTTAGGAGTTCAGTGAAGAAAGGAGGAACCTTTTCTTTACAATACAATACCACATGAGGAAAAGATCAATGATACTTTGATCATTCTTTTTTTGAAAATGACCCGATACAGGTCATCAGTGGCTCAGCCATGCTAAACATGTGTGGTTCTCTCACACACATGAAGATCAATATATAAATGCAAGGCAGGTGCAAAAGACAAGTTGAACTCTTTATCCTTGAATGCTTTGCTGTTCCTTGCCAAACTGACTATGTGGTTGGTTCTGAGAAGCTGATGTGATAACATTTCAGCTGCCTCTGCCACATGAGTTTCAGCTACACTAATAAAATTCAGGCACATAATTTCCCACCAGTGTAAGTAGTAACTGTGGTGAAAATTAATGATATAGATCTGGCATACACATATTTTCCCCTACACAGGAGATAGTTAAGGGCAGTGATGAAACTATTATAAATTCATTTGGAAGTTGCATTTAGGTTTCTATTCTGTACAGTGATCAGTGTGGGTAATACCCGCACAGTTGCTCTG
The DNA here is from genome assembly GCF_049634645.1 of Pelodiscus sinensis. Classification (NCBI taxonomy): domain Eukaryota; kingdom Metazoa; phylum Chordata; order Testudines; family Trionychidae; genus Pelodiscus; species Pelodiscus sinensis. Next base: position 113,143,108 of record NC_134715.1, read on the forward strand.
TACGCATGCATGCTTGAATAGGATCTGAAGAAAAATGACACCACCGGGCCATTTTTTTCTCCTCATCTCTTCTTTCTCTTCCATTTTACTTCTGTTTACTGATTGTTTTTTTAATTAGTGTTTTGTGCTAGGGCTGTCCACTTGGGGATTTGAATCTACAGCAGGTGCAGTAGTTTTCTTGGTTTTAAGGATGGTTTTAAGGATGGTGTTAGTTATATTTAGTTGTTTAGAAATTAGCACTAACTTTTAGGAATATTTGAAATCCAAACTCCTATCCTAATTTTGTAAATGCCCCCTAGTTCTGTAATAACCTAAGCCAAAAATTTGGGCCAGAAAACACTCACATTTGGGGGCGAATTTCAATAGTAGATCCTAACTGATATCTTTTGTATCTGCTTTTTATTGTGAAATTTCAATAAGGAAGGTAGGTGCGTGCGTGCATGTGCATAATATTTAAGGATTTAGAAAAAAATCCCTTCTCTCTGCAGTTGTACACACACAGGCCAGCATGGGGTTCTTTAAACCAATACTCTGGTCTTTACCTGCTCTGCAGAAATACAGATTGGCAGGCTGTTTTGAAACTGCTATGGCTTGAGGAAAAATCTGGTTTTCAAAAGAGAAGCTAGTGTTTGAGAAGTTAAAGCTGTCATTAGTATGATTGGAGCTGAGCACTGATGTTTTTAAAGCTCAGGTCCCATCAGCTTTTTTTTTTTAATTAAAACAAACGCTTTTCTTTTTATGAAATTCCAGCTTCTTAGATTAAGATCATGCTGCTCCCTGGCCCACAGAAACTTGAAAGATATTTCTTCCTATGATGGCTACGCATATCGGACTGAAGTTGTTGAATCATATAAGCTGCTATGGGCTTCAATATCTCATAGGGTACTAATATTTCTAGTCAAAAGGCTCTCATTCATTAAAAATGAAATGCAGAGTTAAAAGAAATATAGGAAAAGATGTACAGTTTTTTTTTAAACTTTGAACCTTTAAATGCTTCTTGAATAAATGAAGACGTTAGTGGTTTTCCAAAACCCAAAAATTCACTTAAAAAAGCCTGCTCAATAGAATTCATATTTGTTGTTTTTATTTTGGTAGCACCTTGGTGTCCCATCAAAGACTGGTGTCATACTGTGCTTGTGCTATGTGTGCTCCAGGTGCCAGTCAGTGCCTTCTCCCAAAACTTACAATCTAAATAGACGAGAGAGAAAATGTAGGGAAAAGGAAATATCCTTATTTCACAGATAGGACAAGGAAGCAGTAAGAAATTTAGTGACTTGACTAAGGTCACCCTGGACATATGTGGCAGAGCAGGGCATTGAACCAGGTCTCTTTGATGTTGATTTTAGCTTCCTTCTCATGACCTTGTTTCAAAGCCTATTGAGCTCAACGGAATATTTGGTGTGTTTCTCTAAAAACGTGATTTATATTCTGTCGTATAATGCCTCCCACACAAAGATCACACACGCCTTTACAAACAAGAATGAATGCAGCCTCTGTTGATCTGTGAGACATGTACATACACTCTTACCTACTGTGATACATGGGATCCCAGGGGAATAAACTGAGGTCACTCAATTAGAGTGTACTGCAAGCAATGGGATGGCTAATCGCCAAAACTGGTGGTTAATCCAATAGTTATAGTTACCAAGCCAGCATAAAACAGCTTGTGTATTACTTTATTGGTTAATCAGAAGTCCAAACTAGTGATGTTAAAAAACTGTTATTGTAACTGTGTAGATGTGTCTCCCAAACATTGTGGCAATTAGCACAAGGTAATTTATCCATTGGGAAGGTCACATACAGTTTACCACAACCTTCCAAGAGACATATAAACAATACTACTACTTCAATAAAGTTTAATTATAAATGTTGATATTCCCTTCAACTCGAATTCATAAGTTACCCAGGGAGACCCTCCAATTAATTGCTCCGTGTCACCCCCAAACCTGACATCCCAAATAGGAACTGCAGGACTAAAGTAGTTTTATATCTGCAGAACTCCATTAACTTGAGCAGAACTTTGCACCACCAGTTTGTACCGCTGCCAGTGAGAGCTGAATCAGCTTTGGAATCCATTGGAATCCACTGCTTTACTACAGGGGCAGATATGTGAGATATTGTGGGCCTAGTTTCCAGCTGCCTTGCACATATACCTGTACAATGTGTGTGTAAAATGCTATTAATGCTGGAAATGAGTGGAGAATTGTGCTTTTGGTAGAGCTCTACACTCACTCTGAATAGGTGTAAATTACAATGTAAAGTGTAAAGCCTTCCAGAGCCTTGTAAGTGATCACTTTGTATTTTAGCCTGACTTATTTTATAATATTTTTGTACCAGGATTTCTTTATATTTATTTTCTGTTTACATACCCACCCTTTTATTTGATGTCAATTTCATAGTTGGGAATAATTTAATTACTCCCAAATGACAAAATTTAAATCAGTTGCTACAGCTTATTACACTTTCACTTGTGTTGCTTTTAAGTTCTGCTGGATCTACTATTTTTTAAAAGTAGCTATCATTTTGGTTAAGAGTCATTGAATATTCATTTGATGGGCAGTTCCATGAGCTAAAAATTCTGTTCATTTTATCCTCTCGTAAATAACTATATATTTTAACATTGATGTCATTTAATTCATCAGTGGAAAACTCACCCCCTGTATCAATATGAAAGTAATTTACATACCCCTGGGACAACATTCTGGGATTACACAACTGGGATTCCAGTGGTATCTCCAGGTACATTAGAATAATTCTGTTTGCTTCATTGCAGTTACTCTAGATTTTCATTGATGTAATGAAGAGAGAAACATGTGGTGTAGGTGTTACCTTCACTTATTCAGCAATAATGCACAAGAAGAAAATCTAACTTAATTTACTAGACTAGGAATAATCTGATAATTCTTGTAATTAAACTACAAACTAGTTCATTAGATGTAAGTAGTATAAATAGATTGATTCTAATACAAGATAGTTACCAATTTTGAGAAGCTGATTGGGAGAATTATTGCTGTGACAACAATAATTAATTCAAATATACATAGAGATTTGCTGAATAATTGGCTCGTAATACAGTATGTCTGTCATTGATTCCTCTCTCCTCCTTTACTCTCTACAGTTGCAACCATCAATCTGTCCCAGTGCATTATGCTTTGGGAATTTTTAAAGTTAACAGTGCAGAAATGGGACATTTGTCATTAGTAAGAAAAAACATCCATGAACTATTTGAGCAAGATTGGTAGACAAAATGCAGTATCATCAAAACAAACAAATCATTAAGCCAACAAAGGCATGGACCTGAAGATGCTCACTGTTAAACAAAAAGGAGATTTATTCATTTGAGAGTTACAAACCACTGCACTACATTGCAATGACAGCCTCTGGCACCCGTGGTTTGATAAGCAAAAACCTGCTGTGCTATTCTACCTGCTTTTAGTTTTGTTGAGGAATTAACTTGATCTAGTGCTTTGAAAGGGAAAACTACTGTTCCTTTAAAGCAGGCCATATGTAATTGTTCTAGTCTTCATTTACTTACTAACTTGGTTTGTTGTTACATTTACTTTTTTTAATTATGTTTCAAGCTTTGAGATAAATATTCACAGGTGTTTCTTATCACGTATTTTGAATGCTAGTACTTTTGTATTTACATGAGCATTTCGTAAGTTACACACCAACATTTTACACACACACATGCGCGTGCGCCCTGCTGCTACATTCTTTTGAGTGCTGCAGTGTTAAAAGTTTGCAGTAAATATCTGCAGGAGATGTGATTTGATGTGGTAGTCAATATCATACAACTACAGCTCTTTTTTTTTTTGGTATGCATTCTGGTGTTCCATGAATTTGCTACCAGCTTCAGTACCAGGGACCAGAGAATTGTTGTAATACATACATTTTAATTATCGAACCAAGCAGTGGATACAGATTACTAGAATTTTGGGAAGTTTTGGAGGGCACCCAAACTTTGCCTGTGGCTCCTTGTCCTAAAATTGGACAAGCCAACATCTTTTACAGTAATATCTGTAAACGTTGGGAAAGTGGGTATGGATCTAAATTTAGCAGTCTGTGGCCCACCTCTGATTTTAATTTTACATTCTCCAGAGTCCTGATTGAGCCCAATCAGAGTTAACCTGCTAACCTCTCGAGCATGTTGCTATGGTGACGAATGTGTTATAAAACCCTGCATAGAGTAGAACAGAACGAGTTATATAGATTCATCAATGCTCATTTTCTTGTGCCTGGGCTTCCTGACATGTCCTGCAGCATGTGAAATGAGTAATAGTCGCCTGCTACTGGGGCCCTCATGATCTCTTCGCTTCACCCACATATAGATTTTATTTTTTAATCCGTGTAACTAAACACAGGTGTTGGGTAATTGGGACAATCAGCTCTGCGGATCTCCTAGGCCCCCACTGGGCCGAAACAAAGCTTCTGCATTACTCCTCACTGAAGTCTTTATGCTAGTCTGCAGAAGCAGGGCTGCCTGCAGATCCTAATAACCGGTTCTGTGTCACACCTTGCAGTTGCCTCACTTGAGTAGTCCCATTCAAAAGGTCAAGCTCTGCACTGTGGAGTATTGTGCCCACCATAATGTTTTTACATCATGTACTGTGTTTCTTCTATCACCTTCTCTGTCTCCTGAATCCCACTTTCTGATGACCCATTGTTCCAGCAATTTGGCCATGTCTGCCCCGACCTCCTATCCTGCTAGTCCATGTTTGCCTGATCGGTGTCATTGTGAGAGATTTCTGTGTGACATGTTGTGCTCCTCTCACCAACTGTTCCTTCTTTAATCTGTGTGTTGCTTGGCTTTTATGAATGCACCGTAATCACCCCTTTAGGAACTATATGGGTTTGATATAACTCCATCCTGGGCTGTGTGAATACACACCTTGAAACACACTTGATGGGGAATAACACCTGGCACTTTAAGCCATCATGTCTCCGTACATTTTTAGTACATTTGTTACAATCTAGAGCCATCAGGCCAGGATATGAATTCAATTTGTGTCCAAACTTCTTCAAAGTTGAGAGAGGCAGGAGTGGGATTCCAATCCTGAATTCAGTTCAGGCCCACAATTTTGCACCGATCCCCAAGGAACTGTGGCAGATGAGCATTTTCATTTCTAATTTCTAGAATTCTCTGAGATCTTTGGCAGATACATTTACATTCTAAGGCCAAGATTTTCAAAATGGGGCATCTATAGTTAGATTTCTAAGGTAGGATTTTCAAATGTGCCTAAGGAAGTTAGGTACTTGGGTTCTGTTATGCATTGTTGAAAATCATACCTGTAGGTTATACTTAGGTGCCTAAATGAATGGCCTTGTTTTCAGAACATCTAAGCATCTTGTAGCTCTAATTGATTTTAATTGGGCACTTCTCAAGATTAGCCCATTTATTTAGGCTCCTACACAATGATTTGGGAGCCTAACTTGAAGAATGTAAAGGCCTGATGTAAACCCCACTGAAGTCAGAGAGAGGATATCAATTAAAGTCAGTAGCATTGGTTCAGGCTCTGAATGAGTAATTATATTTTGATTTGCAATTGTTACTAAACATTTAAAATACTTAAATGAAAGCTGAACAGGAAGGAATAGCGATTAGGTAAAAATTGGTCAACGGCATGTGCAATTACAGAACAAAATGTCGACATGCTTTGGAAAAAGTTGTTGGTTCCCAATCTATGCACAACAGGCCAACAAATGAAAAGGCAGATTCTGTATAATTTGCACAGTTTCTGTTGCAGGGCAGGTTGAAAAGCTATTGACTCTACCTTTTCTCTGCTAAAAATGCTTTTGTTGAAACATATCAGTTTTGATTATATATCTGTGGGAAGATTTCTCAGATCCAGAATGGAATTTCTGGGCAGAGAGAGAGATGATATAGGAGATGCAAGTTGAAGTCGCTGCGAATCAGAGACTTGAACTTGGGTCTTCCACATCCCAGCTGAGTGCCCTGCTTATCTGGTTATTGGGTGCTTCTTTTGCTCTTGTATTTTTATGAACAATTTTCAAATTTCAATGTGGATTTTGTTCCACATTGGAATGAAATCAGATTTTCAAAACTGGAATATGTTCAAAAAATGTAATTATTGGCTATATCTATGAATAGTAAGAGACCTCAATTGCACTTGGATTTAAATAAATAAATAAAAATCTTAAGAGTCCAGGGTGTTTACATACAACTTTGATTTGGACCCATTCCTAAAAAATCAGCACATCCACTTCATATTGCATTTCATAGTAGTGACTCAGACTGGTCTAAAAATGTTACTTACCAGGATCAAGTTCCAAATTACTGACTATTCCAGTCCTGATCCAGAAAAGCATTTATTTAAATGTGTATTTAAATGAAACACGTAAGTAATCCAACTGAATTTCCACTCAATCAGTAGTTCAAATCCAGCTTATTTTAGATGTAGTCAAGCAAGTGCTGTTTGATAGCTGTCTGGGCTGGGTGAAATGTGTTTGCAGCCTAACATGTCACATCATAAAGATGACCATCAGAAGTGGCACCCTGGCCTGGCTTTTTCTAGAGAGAGGCCACAAATAGAATGGGCATCGGAACCAAGCTACCCTGACATGTAATGAGATCATTTTTCCATCTCAAGTTATAATCACATGTTCATGTATGTGGCATTGCTCAGTGGTTTATCTGTTTTGTCGAGTAGGAGGACCTCAGTCTCCAGCCCTTTCAATCTGTCACCATGAACAAACCTCTAGCTGTAGCAATCTTTAAGGAGGGGAAATGGACTTAGTGGAAAGTAAGTACAAGGCAGAGATGTGTATGGTCTGTGGTTTGGGGACTTCTGCAATTTAGGGCAGAGTTCAGATTTTTCCATCTCACTGGTTTTGGTTTTTTCCAAATCAAAGTTCTGTTTGGTCTTTAAATGAAGATGTGTAAAATCAAGATGAAGATTTATGCTGCGACCACATTTTTAAGTAAATTAACCTTGATAAGATCTTTCATGTCATGTAATAGAATATATTTTCTTAGTAATGCATTAAGATTGTCAAACCAGATATGATCATACAATTAATGAGATTACATTTGATGTACATTTTAATTCATTATTACAGTCACTGTGTTCATAGACTTTTTTACAACAATATACCATGATAGTTCAAAAGGACAGCTCTGCTGTGGAATGCATTAAATGAGAAGATAGAAAGTCTGCAAATATCTTAAATACACATTCTGATGTATTTCAATATTGTAAGATTTCTGTGATATGGTAGTGATTTGAAGATAGAAAATGAAATAAAAGTTAATTAACGCAGTCCTCCATGCATGCAGAAGAATAGCTGAGATAACAGTGTTAGCTAGTGTAATGAAGAGTTGTCTTCTAGATGTTTCTTTTGTCTTTTTAAACCTCCTCCCCCTCTGTTTCTCTCTAGATTTAGCCTATTGTAAGTAATTCTTATGGAAATAATCGCTACACGGAAGTGCCTGAGTGACCTCGTCTTATTATAACTGTTACAAAAAAGTTTAATTCAGCATGAAAAGAATAACTTATGAACACCATCCCTTACTTTCTCTTGCTTTGGGAGGTTAACAAATCATTAGGAGACAGAAAATAACATACTTTACCTTTGTAAAGGAAGAAAGAGAATTTTTCATTAATTCAGTCTCTTGGTGTAACCTCTTCTCCACTTGCCAAAGGTCCTACTCCTTGAATTCTCTGGTCTACTTTTGGGAACCATAGAGGTCCCTCCCTGCATATTTATTTTTTACTTCATCCAGTACCCTCCGTGTAAGCAAGGTCACTTGTACAGAGATCATTTTTTTTAGAATCTGAGAGAAGAGGGAATGAGATAATTACCTGAGTTGACAAGATTTTAGGGAAAGCTGGTGGAAAAACCATCATACCATGCTCTGTGGTAATGCATAAGTCTGAATGTGAGAGCCTTCTGAAAAAGCAAAGGTTTTCAACTTTAAAAGACTAGTAACATGATTAGTTTGTTATTTTAATTGAATTAAAGATGAGAAGAGAGAAATATGCAAAGCTTGAACCTGGAAGTATGGTAGGCGGCCATCCTTCAGGGCAACCCCCAGGAGGTGAGGAAATAGGGGGTACCAAGACTCGTACTTCCTTCTCAGATCTCTAAATACTCTGTTGTGCTGGGAATGAAAAATGCAAACTTGAACATGGAGCCCGAGTGTCTGTGTGGCATTGCATTGTGCTGCTGCTAGACTGATGGCCAGTTAACATGTCTTACGTTAGTGGAGAGTAGATGAAGTCTTTTAACCCTATTTTAGAAGAGGCAGTCTTCTATCATGCGGTCTTTCACAAACAGTTCTTAACACCTCTGTGAGTTTTAGGGATGATACCACCATCACCCCCTCTGTTACATTCCCTTTGCAGCCCTTCTAACAAAAGTGTCCTCCAGACATTTCTCTAGGAAGCACAAATGATCCTACCTGCCAGATACCTAGCTTCCTTTGGACTCTACTATCTCTGCCTTTCTTTGCGCTTCTTTCTTGGGTTTCAATCCGTCATCCCAGCTGTTGGGATAATTAGCTTTTTAGCTCACAAATCACCTTAGACAATTAAGTACTCTCCTCCTCCATCAGGCCTTTTCTTGTGCTTAAGTGACCAGAGTACTGGATCCGCTATTGGCTGTCAGAACTCTGTCATGGGCAGCTAATGACCGTTTGTGGTAGGTCTGAGCCTTCCTATAGTCTCATGCAGAAAGGGTGATGGCTGCCTTTTGTTCCAGAGAGCTAAGATCTGAAATTGAGTCTCTCTGGTAGCTTTCCTTTCATTATTCTATCAGGAGGGAGAGGTCACTCCACTTTAAGATGATGAAGATGGCAATATCACAATCAGATCAGAAGCAGAATTTGCTTCATTCTCATCGAATTACTGTAACTCTGCAGGAGCTGAATACTGCTGGAATTTCTGTTCCCTAGGCTTTGTGCACCTCAGCATGCTGTCATGCAATAATATATAGTCAGCTATCTACCAGGGTGTCTGTAAGCCATCAGCATCATTAAAATATTAAGTAGATCTGATATTTCTTAACACTGGTTACGTGAATCTGGTCATTTCTCTCTTGCACCTTGCACCTCTGCATGCACAAATAACACGTCCATTATGGTTCCTTTTGGCAGAGGCATCTATGAGGCCTCCTTATTTCCTCTCCAATTTGCTTTGGAGACTCAAGTTGCATAAAGAGATTTCCTGTCAGCCAGAGATGAGATTGTTATATCATCTCATTGCACAAGGAGCATAGTTTCCTTCACAGCATTACCGCATAGCCAGACAGAGCTTCACCTCAACTAATTTAATCTTTTAGAAATGCCATATTGCATTCTGAAAAATAATCTACACAAGCCCAAAGCTTTGCCAACACAGCTGTCTCATTTCTGGTATTTCAACAGAGGTGTCAATAAATGTATGTTAGTGGTGATTTGGCACTCAGGGGGATTAGTAATGGACTGTGGAGCCTTTCAGCAAATGCTTGTCCAAATCTAGCCACGGTTGAGAGTATCCTAAAGATGTTGGTTACATGTGATGGCTGAGCAACGACCCGTGTTGCTGTTCAGTGTTTAGATACGAAGTGATAGGTATCTTCTTAGCTCGGTGTTTAAAATGACACAGCCTCCAGAGTTTTTCCCTCCAAGACAAGTTCAAGGTGTGCTGCTGAGCCATTGTAGGGAAGGTTTCATTGGTACTGTCCTTCCTGTACCAGTTCTACAACTAGTCCGGAAGTGTCTATCTTTAAGACTGTTAATGTGGCACAGTCAGAAAAGGAAACACTGTTCTGAGGTATATAATCTGGATCTAATCATCATCATTTGATAAGATTTTCTGGACATAAAATTTCCATCCTCTTTTGTGTGCAGGTGCTGTAAATTGGTTGTTGATGAAGAACATCTCTCAGCTGATATACATTTTCAGCTTCTTCCAAGTAGAATTTCCCTCACTTCACAAAAAAAGCTTTTGACATTCTAGAAGCCCATCTTTATGTTTAATTGCCAGTTCATTGTTACACGATTTTTTTTTTATCCATTCTGTTTGGAAAAGGTTGATAGGTTGATCTTCTAGCGAATGGGGGAAAATGATTATTTAACTTAGGTTAATGTTCACATTATACTGGGGACTGATAATGACTGAAACCTGCAGAGATGAGTCATGTCCTCATTGATAATAGTCTACCCTAGTGATGAATTGATATTAGGCAAATATGCCATTAAAAACAATTCCATTTATTATCTTCTATTTTCTTGGCTGAACCTGGAGGCCTTGTACCCAATTCACCTGCCTCCTGGAAGAAGGTAATATTACTTTTGTAAAATGCTAGACTGATGATCTTTGGTGAACTGTTACAGAAATATCACATTTATTGCTTGTACTCAGTGGTTCATGACAAATGGCTTTAAGCCAAATTTCCAAGATTCTGTCTTGTTCAAAAGATAATCTATCATGCCTTCTATTGGCATGATCAAAGGTTATATTTGATGACGCTTTTAGCTCAGCAGGAACATCAAAATTCAATATGTTATTTGGTCCATTATGCCTTTTATACACCTACGGTGGAAATTTGAAAAGTGTTAAGGGTTGGCGTAACTGTGCTCCCACTGAGGTCAAAGGTAGTCTTACCATTAACGTAAATGGGAGCAACATTTTTGGTCAACTGTGAGCACTTTTGAAAATCAGCCCCTGTAGTTGTTTGTTCCAAATTAGGATGTGAAAATGCTCTGTTAAATGCACATTATTTAAATGTAATTCTCTTTGTACCTATATGTACACATCATTCCCATGACCTTGTGTAAATAAGAAACACTTTAGGTATGAGTATTTTAACTCTAACTATAATGTGTTGGTTTCTTTGCATGGTAACATTTTTGGCCACAATCTTCCCTTTGAAAGCCAAGACTGCTTTCAAATATTTGAAGTCTAAGGGTAAGTTTTGCATAAAAAAATGGCAAAAAAGTGTTTTTGGAACATTTCATCAACCAAAGGATGGACAGAAGGATTTAGCTGTAGTACAAAAGACTTTACACGGGAGAGTAATTGAATGGAAAGTGACATTTCAGTTGCAAGGGTTGTGGGTTTTTTAGCAGGAATTTCAACTGTTTTATTCAAAAAATAAACTCAGTCTGGGAAACAGGAGAGTTGAAGTTAGGGGAACTGGCGGATAAGGCAGCTGCCAGGCACAGGTGGGACATCCCCCTGTGCTCAGCCCCCTACGTCCTCTTCTCCTTCATATTGTAATGCAGGAACAGGAGTGCAGGCTTGCGAGACCAGCAGGACAGCCACAGCTGCTTCATGGTCATATTGACCTACTTCCAGAAATTATCACAACAAAAACTTGATTGGAATATAATCTTGTAATTGATTAGTGATATGTGATCATCCGTTAGCTAGTCAACTTAGATGGGCATATCCATTTCTTTCCTAATTTTATCTCCTTGTGTGTGTGTGTGTGTGTAAGAGTCTCTAGCTCTTCTTATTTCAGTTCATCACTGCTGAGCCAGTTGGATTTGGGAGTGAAGATTTTTGATCCTCTTCCCTGAAAGTTTGTGGGTGGAAGTTGGCCATAATGAACACAAGCAAAAATTATTCCTTAAAAAAAATACAAAGCTCAAGCACTTTTTGGATGGGTGAGGTGGTGTGGTGGGAAAGTCACTTAGCTGTGTACTCCATCTGTGCTCAGGTCTGAGTGAAATGATTATTAGTGTAGGTCATAGAGCACCACACCTGCAGTCCAGTCTCTGTGGAATCAGTAATTATGTGTTAATTAACAAGTCTGGAATGAGGGAGAGGTTGCATGTCAGCAGATAATCTATATGGTGACTAATAAACTGCAGAATGTTTTCAATTAGCAGGCTTGAAAAGGAAATCCCAGTGAGCGTTTTGCTTCGTTGGGAAAGGACTGAATGAATGCACTCTGTTACGGCTCACAAAATAGAAAAGTGGTGAATTTAGAAAATACATTGTAGAAACTGAGACCTTTAGAGTGAAACACTTAAGTTACGGATCCTAGTGGCTGCTGTATATTGATGCAGTTATTTAAAGTAACTGCAGCAAAACGTACTCAAGTCGAGGAAAGGGGACAATGTCGAGAATTTTTCCCTTTTGCTCAACGTGTTTAATTTTTATTATAATCCTGATTACAAATCTGAAATATATTTTTATGAAAAGTTTAATGGGCAACCTGGATATGAGCCAAGGATGAGTAGAAAGAAATACTGCATTTCTTCTCTGAGCTAGATGCTGGAAGCAGAAGTGTAGCTCAGACCCTGCTCTGAACCTCATTAAAGCATTCACTGTGATCTTCACATATAAAATTCTTTTCATGACATGTTTACACAGTAACATAAAGAGAAATAGTATTTTCCAGTGACCTGTCTCCATAACCTGTCCATTTTGCTTTATCTTATTTCTGCCCCAAACACCATACCTAACTCTAGGCATACATCCAAGAACAGTGTTTGGAGAGGTGATTTCTAAACAACTGCATGATGATTTTAGTTTTTCTCTGAGAGACAATATTAGACTGGCAGGCAAAGGTTTGACCTGTTACAATTTTGGATCACAACTTTCAATACGATACAGTTAAAGAATGCCCATGCACAGGGAGCATACCTCTGGCTGCTACCCTCCCTATACGTGAACATTTATTCTGTGCATTCCTCGGGTCCTTTAGCTACACCAAAGCTGGTCAAACCAACATAAAGGAATGATTTTAAAAATTGAATTTGACTGGATAGATCGTGTTCAAAATTGTAGTCTAGAATGAAGGCAAAGACCTAGATCATCACCTCATGTGGAAAAACGTTAGAGAAGGGAGCACTGGGGGAGAGAATGTCTACAAGGATCCTCTTTGAAAATCCCTTCTGTATTGTCAGAGTGGCGTTTCTTCCTCTTGGGCCCATCTCCAGAACCTGGTGGTTCCCGGGGGATCCTCTTTCGAAAGAGGGATGTAAATTAGACATATCGAAATTGCAAATGAAGCCAGGATTTGATTCCTGTGCTTCTTTTGCATAATCACGTCACAGCATTTTTTCGAAAAACGCTATTTTGAAAGTGAAACTGCGGTCTAGACACAGTTCTTTTGAAAAGAAAAGCCTTTTTTGAAAGATCCCGTACTCCTCAAAAATGAGGTTTACAGGATCTTTCGAAAAATTCTTTTCTTTTCAAAAGAACCACGTCTATACTGTGGTTTCATTTTCAAACTAGTGTTTTTCGAAAAAAATGCCATGACACAATTATACAAATGAAACATTGAAAATTCAAATCCCAGCTTCATTTGCAATTTCAATATGTCTAATTTACATCCCTCTTTCGAAAGAGGGATGTAGTTTAGACATCCCCATGGAGTCCACAGTAGGGCCACCTTAACATGGAGCAATGGAGCCATACTACCAGGGAGTTTATCAGGGACTCTCTTGCATGAGACTGTTTCTTGGGTCCATGAGGAAGCATGTGGGAGTTATACAGAAAATACAGTATAGCCTGAACCCAAGTACTCCTCCATTCTAGACCAACCAGGGTCTGTCCTCCAAATTGAGGGCTGTGTGGAGAATATTCTGCCAGGACTAAGGCAGTAGTTGTGCCAGAGCTGGCTGAGTCTAGTTTTCATGTGAATTTGAAGAGAAGGAACCTTCCATATGTGCATTATGGGACACAGTTGGGCCAGAGTTATAACTACCTTGAATAAAAGTTCTTTAATAGAAGAGATGACAGACTCTTAGCTGTAGCACTGCTGATAGCTCATTATATCTTTGGTTATAAACCTATTGTAGCAAATGGAAGTTCATTGCACTCTTGGAATAAGCATTATTTACAGGTGAATAATAACAGACAAGTTTGGTTCTAATGGGTCACATGGATGTACCCTGCAGGGTCGTGTTTTCAGGGGGTAGCATTACATTATTTGTAGAATAATCCAATGTAAGGAAACTAGTTCCTCCTCTTTAGCCAGGGCAGCTCCTGCCCACCAAAGGGAACTACTACTCCTTAATCCAATGGTAAATGCAGATATTCATGGTTTGGGCCTCGCTCTCATACTCTGTGAGTTCCTTGGTTACTTCTGAGGTGCTACTCCCCCATCTTCTAGCACCAGTAGGCAGGAAACCTATAGGGGTGTTAAAATCTAATTTTTGACATGGTTGCTACTGTGGGAAGGGTGCAGTAATCTGGGGCATGTGTGGATGTCAGGCAGCTGTATAGATTACAGGGTAAGAAATGGGAGACCAGAACTGCGCAAACTGAAAGCACGAGCAGCTGTAGAAAGCAATTGGTTTCTTACTTGATTATAGAATTTAAGGCTAGAAAGGATCACTAGATAATCTAGTCTGGCTTCCTGTACATCACCCAGATATGGCAGTAATGAGTCCAGTAACTTGAGTTAGACAGAAGCATTTCAGTCCTCAGGAGACTAAGCTGTTGTATGCCACAGGCTAAGAACAGGGGAAACTAAGATGGCACCATTACCCAAGAGCACTTTATTAGGTGAGTTATGCCCAGATGTTATCCCTGGATGTTCTCCTCCTGGTGAACTGGCACACATTCCATCTCTACAGCTCTGTTGGGATCCTGAGTCACTGACAATGATCCTGACATATTGGGCATCTCCTGGTCCAATTCTTTCTCTTCTTCTTGATTCATGGAGCCAATATTTTCCTCTTTCTCGCATGATTGAAGAGCTGGTTACTGATGTGTGGTCTATCAGTATATGGGCTGAGTGGAGGTGAGAGTCTGAAACACTTGGTCCAGCTGTATGTAAAATGGCCCGGCTTGTTGCCAAACCAGGCCAACTGTTATACTAGACCTCATCCTCTTTAACTTCATGGCACCTGGTGGTTCTTATCTTTTCCAGTCTTTGATGCAGTACATATGCCACACTGGCACTCAAAGGTTTACTTGGAACTAGAGTTTAATTAAGGCAGCTGGTTGTAACTGAAAGCTGGGCCAGGACTAACTGAAGTCCATCCAGAAGAGGAGCCGAGTGATGAGCATAAAGGAAGGAAGCCCAAATGAGAAGAGGGCTACAGGGGGTACGTCTAAACTACATGGCTCCGTCGACAAAGCCATGTAGATTAGTTTACGTGGAAAAGGGAAACGAAGCTGCAATTTAAATAATCACCGCTTTGTTTCAATCAAAATGGCCGCCGTGCTATGTCTATCAGCTGATTGTCGACACAGCGCGGCAGTCTAGATGGGGATCTACTGACCCCAGAATCCAATGCTGGCAGATCCTGTAAAACTCGTTTCACGAGGCATAAAGGCTCTGCCGACAAAGGGTTCTGGGGTCAGCAGATCCCCGTCTTGACTGCCGCACTGTGTCGACAATCAGCTGATCGGCACAGCACAGTGGCCATTTTGAATTAAATGAAGCGACGATTATTTAAGTTGCAGCTGCATTTCCCTTTGCTGTCCTGCCTAATCTACATGGCTCCGTTGACGGATCCATGTAGTCTAGACACACCCAGGGTGAAGAACTCCTTAGTCCATCTCCAGTTGCTGGGGGTGTCTCCTTTTGTACAATAGGAATTACATCACTTCCATATTGTTACATGGTTCTTTAGAAGTTTTATTGATGAGTGCCTGTTAAGTGCTCTGAGGCTTTGAATGCAGAACTTCAAACTGCTAATAGATACTAAAACTGTTTCCTCCCCTGTCTGAGTTGGAAGCCCTTCCAGTGGTTTTAAATAGAGGAGTTTCTGAAACCGGTAGAAACTTTATCAAAAGGGAAATCATTTGTTAAATGTTGCCACTGTACAAAAGTCCACAAAAGTTTGAAATCCCAGAGAGTCTGTGTCTCCATTCTTAATTCATGCATATGGAAGAGGTTCTCCACCTTTCCCTTTCAGAGGTCCCTTCAACATGCTATAAAAATTTCATGGCCCATCTGTGCTGCAAAAAAAGTTTTTCTGCATATCCAGGAGATAAAAAGCTAGGACCAGCATTAAGGGGATAGCAAGCAGAGCAATTGCCCAGAGCCACCCCTTCTCCAGAGGGACTCCATGAAGCTAAGTTAGCTTTAGCCCCATATGACAGGTTCCAGGCTTTGGCTTCAGCCCTAAACAGAGAGGACTGGGCTTTCTACTCTGGACCCCAATAACTCTAACACTGGCCCTGCTCTCTGGTTTATTTTGGAGGACCCCCTGAAACCTGCTTCTAGCCCACCAGGAAGTCTTGGGCCCTTGGTTGAGAACTATTGGCTCATGGGGCCCAATCCTGTAATCAGTCCCATGTAAGCAGAATATGGAAATCAACCAGGCTCTGCATGGATGCAGGAGTCCACTCACGCAGATCTGATTTCAGACTTAGGATTGTTAAACAAAATCCTGCTTCCTCTAAGCTACCCAAGAGAGACTGAGCGTACTAAAGACGGAGCCGCATTCTGCATTTGGCATTTTCCCCCCTTCGGGCATATGAAGTCAGATCTTTACTGTTATTTTTGCATAGTTTTTAGTATTTAATTTTTTATTAGCCATGAGAATCTGAGGACTCATGAACAGATCTTTTTGAGAAGCATAATGATTTCATCAGATAAATATTTAAAACATGGCTAATTCAGTAGCCAACCATGATACAGACACATAGTTTCCTTTGAGATAGTCTCTTAACTGTATACATATTTTAAAAACCATTTTTATCCTCTCCTTTTAAGTCAAGTCACTCCTTCAATAAGCATCTCTGATTTTCCTTCTTGCAGGGAATAATTATTATTAATAAAACAGTAGTTGGCTCTCCTTTTCAGTAAAATGTGTGTCAGATTAGCAAAATAGAACAAGGTATTTATTTGATTTTTCATGTGCCCTGCAAGCTGTGAACAGCTGTGAGAGATAGAGAAGCCACATTCTGCGGAGCTTCTCTTCTCTTTTTGTCTGGTTTCTTTGTGTACTGCCTGTGAGGGAACTATTGTCTAGATACCAACTATCTTGACGGGTCTGGGGAAAAGCAGAGATGCAGAGGAGAAACCTACAAAAAAGAGAATTCTTTGATAGCTGAATGCATGGTTAAATGCATAAGTACTGGAAGTAGGAGTGCGGGGGCAGAGGGATTGTAGGGGTGTGCTGCAGTACCCCCGGCTTGAAGTGGTTTCCATTATGTACAAGGTTTACAGTTTGTTTCAGTGGTTCTCAGTGCCCCCACTAGACAAATTATTCCAGCCTGCCCTCCCCCCGTTAAACATTAACTTTACATTAATCACAATTTCCCCTTACCTTTCCACTGCAAAATAGTTAATGAACATAACAGTGTAAAATAATTAATATTTGTATGTCGATTATTTTCCCTAGTGATAGAAAGAAAATATGTGATAAATCTGGCTTCCTGTCTGGTACTGGGTGCATAGGACAATGGTGGTTTTGACCTATAACCATCTGAGTGGTTTGGATCCTGGTTACCTCAGAGACTGCGTCTCTCTCTGTTATACCAGAATTGCAGTACTCCAGAGTAAGGTGACTGCAGGGCATTTTCTGGATAGGATCCTTAAATCAGGAAGACTGTTTTTGTGGTTTGAACTGTGGCCTCCGGTACTAGAGTTAGGAGGAACACTTCCTAGCTGTGCCACAGAATTCCTGTGTGACTTCGGGCAAGTCACTTAGTCTCCCTGCGGCTTAGTTCCCCATCTATGAAAAGGCAGGATAAAAATACTTCTGTACTTCGAAGGGGGGTGGAGGGTTGTGAAACTACATTCATTAAATCAAGTAGGCGTGGTAATGGCTGCCAAGCAATGCATATGTACACAGGAACTTGCTTCCACCCACACAGGGCCAAAGTCAGTTGACTCACAGAGCACACTGCAGGGTGACCCATTCACCCACCCTCATGAGAAGGGGTTAGATTATGGAGTGGAGAGCCCCAATCCCACCCATGTTTAAGTGAGTATATAACACTACGCCTAAAATATCCCATTAAACACAGTGGGGCTACTTATGGGTGCAAAATTATGCATGTGCCTTCGTGTTTTTTGGGATCTAAATAAATTAATGGGCAATGGAAACCATTAGCCTTGATATTTCGTGTGTGTGTGAGAGAAGGTTTGTACTCAATATTAGTTTAGTTTGGAAGTGTTCCCATATTGTGTGAATGCCAGAGAACAGGATTTAGGTGAATTTTGTAAATTAAAAATAAAAGTAGTCTTTCAGGAGGCTTTATAAATTAGCATTTCTCAAATGCACTTGTGCACGATCACAGAGTTTAGATTTAAGAAGTTCAGCCCACCAGTTTGAGAGAATGTAGTCAGGACATGTTAGCTCTCTAGCCAGTTTTACTGGGCTGCCCTAAAATAGAGAGAATTATGTACTTACTCTCTATCTCACTAGAGATTGGAGAACAGCCCTGGCTTTGCTAGCAATCATCCATGAGACCAGAGTTTATAACATTCCATATTTGTCCTGTTTCTTGTGATTGTCTGAACTATCCATGCAACCACAAATTTCAAGTTCCTTAGTGGTAGCTCTGAAGTTGGTTTGCTGACAGAAGAATTGCATTTTTGTGTGTGTGTGTGGCTGATTACAAGACCACGGTCCATCAAACATAAGAGATCAACTTGCTAATTGAATGGTACCCATAGTTATTCTTTCTTTGCATTTTTGACATGTGTGGAACTTTTCAGGCTTTGTTATCCTTCAGAATTTTGCCAAGGGAAATTAACATTTTGTTATTTTTTGTTGTTGTTTATGTTGATTGTTAAAATAAATTGTTTTAACTGCAGCATAGGTTTGCAGGCTATAGATAGGAGCATGTTCCCATACAGCAATATGCAAGTTAAAATTTTGCTTGAAAGTACATTTCTTTTTTTATGTTAAAAAATCTCAAACAACCAAACCCCAAACAACCCAGCTTCCATTAAATAAGGAAATCCTTTGGCAGCTACAGTTCTGAGGTTTGGTGGAGATCCTACAAACTAATCAACATATGAACACTACAAATACGAAGATGGGGTGAAAAATAAGGCCAGAGCCAACTCCTGCAAAGTTTTACTCACATGAGTAGTTCCATTAATTTACCAAGGGACTGCTTGCTTGAATAAGTCTATGCCAGATGGACCCCAAACTTTTAATTTTTCTTGAAATGCATTGGAATAAAAAGCTTGCTGGAGGGACAAAATAGGGTGTCTCTTTTCCTGCATATGAACAGTCAGCATGTATGAGTGAGCAGATTGAGCAGTTGTGTAAGTTTCCACAGCACATGTTCTGCTCAGCCTTGAGAGCTGATCTTGTGGTTCACAATGTGAACCATCTTAGAATACCTTATTAGCAGAGGATGATGGTTTTGCAGGGGGTGGGGGACAAGTAATAAAAACCCTTCTTTTGGTAAGAAATGAGCAGTTTAATTTTAATGCGATGACAGCCTGATAGCAAGGATTAAGCTTGCATTAATGCTGGACTGACAGAGAGGAGAGCTTTTGGCACACATGCATATAAACCAGCCCCAGTGGGGAAAAAAAATCAAAAGGAAAAAAACCTGCTGTGTTTTTAACTTCTGAGGCTTTTCTTTCCTCTGTCAGCTCAGTGGACATCTGTTAAGTAGCAAACCTTTATATGGAATTCCTCTCCCTGAATCTTTTTATTTCTGTCTATAAGCAGCCATTATTTGAAACTACAACTATGAGTGAAATACCAAAGAACAATGCATCAGAGTTTTTAACCTCTAGTGATAAAGGCAGCATTTAAATAAGTGAATATACACACAGCCGTGTTGTATTTTGGCACCATGGTATTCTACCCACAAAAACGTTTCAGGGGGTAACAGTGTTCTTCTATTTCAGCAAAAACAAGAAGTCCTGTGGCATCTTAAAGACTAACACATTTATTTTGGTATAAACGTTCGTGGGCTGGAACCCACTTCATTAGATGCAGCTGATGAAGAGGGTTCCAGCCCACAAAAGCTTAGCCTCAGAAAGCTTCCTCAGAAAGCTTCCTCAGTGTCTATCCTAATGGGAACATTTAATCTAAGAAAGTGTTTCAATAAATAAAAGATTTTAAATCTCAACACATTCACATGGCACAAAACACTTCGCAAAGATGGGTGAGTGTTGTTCTCTCCGTTTTACAGACAAGGAAACTGAGATACAAAATAAGGAACTTTCTGCTATCTTGTGGTCCCTGTCCCCACTGGATTGTTTCATCCCTCTATTGCATCTCATCTCATACAAGATTAAACTCAGCGGTGCAGGGTCTATCTTTTTCACCATATGTTATATAGAATTACAATAATATTAACATATGCCCATCATTGCAGGTCACACAGTGAGACAGAAGCAGAATGGGGACTAGAAACCAGGCTTTCTAACCACTAGACCAAGCTGCCTTCCTATTGTTCTTCATTACTGACATTTTATTGACTTTCAGCTAAAATGCCATAAAGGAACATCTATGTATATACAGATTAAAAAGGAGTGCATAATAGTGTGTTAGAAGTACAGTGCGTGCGTGTCCCACAAGTATAAAATGATCCATGATCACTGTCATACAAATGCCACCATAGCTAGCTAACTGCATAAATGTGCCTTGGGGAGTAGAATCTAAGATCTTTGGCACCAAAGCCACAAGCCTTTTCCTGATGAACCATACTAATGTGTAGATGGAACTAATGTGTACATGAAAGGGATCTGGCATTAGCACTGTATTACCCTTTTGTTGTTTGATTGTATCATCCAGTAGAGGGCAGTGCTAGATACACAGATCATATTAGAAATCTGTGCATTGGACTTCCACAGGAACCTAAATCACTCCCCACGTCATGGTGAATGTGCTACCCCACTGGTAAATGTATGGGTTTAGCCCTTTTGCACAAGCTGTAGAAAGTCCTGCTTTAGCTCAGGAGATTGTAAATTAAACCCTATCGCAGTCGAAAATGCAGTTGTGTTAGAGTATTATTGCAGTTCTGTCCTCTTTGCTCTAAATTTACTAGGCATGAGGACATCCCTGACGCATCCCCTACATCATCATCATCATCTTCTTCCTATAGATTTTAGAAATGTGTATCTGTCTGTCTATCCATCTATCTGTGAGTCTGTTTGTTCAAAAATTCCTCCTAAACCCAGGACTACCAAATGGTATGCAGCTTCCTCTTATCATAACTTAAAGCAAGATCAGGGGTTGGTTGTGCCAGAATAATGGGATGTGCCTGGAATCATAAAATGGAAGGGGAGGGGTCTGTTAGGAGGGAGTTATACTGCAGAATGACTACAGTAGCATGGGGCCAGACATGGGGATAGCTATCACCCCATTGGGCCAGAAGGAGCAAGGGGCAGAGAAAGGGACAGTTATCTACTATATATTTCAGATAATTTGTCTGTTTGTGTGTCTGTCTCCCAGCTGCGCCCCAGCTAGGGGACATTCACTCCTCCCTTGACTGTGCCCACCGTAGCTGCAGCAGCCCTGGACAGGTGATTCTCAACTGGGCTTCTTTTCACCTGCTGCGGTGAGAGAGGGCTGGGGTTGTTCTCTCCCCAGGGCAGCTTGTATACTGAACCTTTCATCCCCATCCCCAACCCCATAGCAATGATTTAAATAAAGAAAAACAAAACTTATTCGAGTTATGGACCTGAGCAATGCTAAGTAAATATTCTAGTAGGTATATACAGAGAGAGAGAGAGACATAAAATATCTAGCAAAACTCCAGTGATGGATTCACTACTTTAAAGGGGCAGTTGGGTTTGGTGAGTTGATCACCAAACTGGGATTCAGGAGAGGTGGATGCTACTGATCAGTGTGAACTTGGGCAAGTGGCTTCACCTCTCTGTGTCTTTTGCCTCCCATTCTTTGCATACGTCTACACAGCAGGCAGTAATTTCGAAATAATATCAAAATACTGTCAAGCTGGAGGACTTCTTACTCCTTCTCCTGTAACCCTCGTTGTACAAGGAGTAAGGGAAATGGAGGCAGAGCACTCGATTTCAAAATAAGTGATGTGTAGATGCTCCTAATTTTGAAATAAACTACGTAATCAGGAAGCCATCTGTCTGGGAATATGGTGTGGTACCTGTTCTAGACGGGGTTACGCTCCCACTGAAAGAACAGGTACGCTGCTTTGGGAGTCCTCCTGGACCCTTTTCTTAACATTTGAGAACCAAATTTCCTCCTTAGCCAGGAGTGCTTCAGGGCAGCTTCAGCATGACTTCAGCTTCAGCTTAAGGATGACTTGGCCACAGTGATCCATGTTCTTGTTACATCCCTATTAGATTGTTGCAATGCACTTTGTGGGGCTGCCTCTGAAGAACCGTTGGAAACTTCAACTGGTGCAGAATGCGGATGCTTCAGTTTTAACTAATAATCATTATACAGAGCACATTATGCTGGTGTTCTGGCAGCTGCACTGGCTTCCCGTATGTTTCCAGGCACGATTTAAGGTCTTGGTTATGACCTATTAAGCCCTAAACAGGTTGGGTCTGGGGTATCTGAAGGACTGTCTTCTCCAATATGAAGCTCCTGGGGATTGAAGTCAGCTGGGGAGGCTCTGCTCCATGTTCCTCCACTTGTGGAGATAAGATTTACAGCTACGCAGAACAGCACCTTCTCAGCTTTTGCTCCTAGGCTGTGAAATTCTCTCTCCCGGGGTATTCGTCTGGCACCAACATTAGTATTGTTTCAGCAACAGGCTAAAGCCACCCTTTTCACTCATGCTTTTATTGGTGTTTGAGGCTGTGTGCATGTGTGTGTGTCCCTCCTCTTGAGATGTCTTAGCAAGTGTTATGTCCACCTGGGGTCTCGTATTTTAATTTTTTATATATATTTATATTGTGTGTGAAATGTTTTGTAAGCTGCCTTGAATATTTTTAAATAGAGAGGTGGGGTAAAAATATTTTAAATAAACAATAAATAAATAAACGTGCACAGTTTATTTTGAGTTAGGCCTTGCTATGTAGACGCACCTTTTGTCTGTCTTCATTGTTTAAATTTGTTGGGGATGGGACTATGTGTTTGTATAGTTCCTAGCATTTAACAGCCATGGTCTTGAGGGAGGGGGGGATTGAGGAGCTACTATATAGTTCATAATAATAATGTCTTTTTTCCACCTCTAAACTTTGATAGTTTATACATAATCCTCCATAAAATGTCTAGCTGTTCACTGTTGTTCCACCTAGAGAAAGCTGAAAGAGCATTAGCTTGGCACTAAAAATATTGAATCTTAAAGCAAGCAGATCAGTTATAAACATTTTGGGTGTTCTGGCACATTTGTATTCTCCAGGTTGAAGTGCTATTTATTCTCAGCACTGTTGACCTGATTTTAATCCTAGCTACATTAATGCCTACAGCCATTGAATGGAATATATCGAGTAGAAAAATAAATTTCTTCTTACAGAATGATGATATAACAGTGTTTTAAAAAGGTCAAAGATGGAATTTATTTTCTGAATGTTGTTGAAACTTGCATGCATGAGCATTTTGAAATTCAATATGCCCTTATGCCAAGTGAACACTCACAGGGAAATAAGGCTTTATCTTGTTGGTTGCCTCTCATGTTATTCAATAGCTGTTGAGAGTACTCAGTATCTCTCGGGATTGAGCCCTGTGAATGCTTTCTAAACTTTGCCCTGTAGCACCCACAGAATTGGTGCCTAACATCTACATTGCGACTTTCTTTCAATAGAAGTTTATCAAGTTAAAAAAAGAGAAGTTTATTAAGGGCTGACTGATGATTAAGCTAGTTTCCTGACAGATGCTTTCAGACACATCTAAGTGTCCAATTAATATGCAGATATGGGTACAATGCTTGATGGCATGAATATTTTTAATATTTAAGAGGCACAAAAAGATTATAGACCCAATCTGCTCTCCTCCTTACTCATGCCAAAGCCACAACTCCTGTTTTACTTCAGTGGGAATTAGAGGAGGTTGGAAATAATTTATTTTCGGACAAAAATTCCATACTTTTTTCTAACACCTGAGACCATTAAAGGTACCAAGATTTAAAAATTGATTTTTCTTTTCACCATTTAATTCCATGTATGTGCCTTTACTTTATGCTATTTTCTCCCCAGCTGAACAACTAAGCAACATTAGTTTCATTTTCATTTTCTGGAGTATTCCATTTCCTGGGTCTCTAGAAAACATTTAGTTCTAACAGAATACCTTTCTCTGAATTGTTAAAACAATTATAAAATATTCAATTAATACTACATTATTTCAACATTTTTGTTTGGCTTAAATACATCTACATTTTGGACCTGTGGTACTTACCCTTTTTAAAATGAGAACAGATAGGTAAAGAAGATAGAGGACTTATTTTAGATACACCTTGCATTAATATACATAAATATATAACAATAAAAGAGCAATGAAAAACTTTTAAAATTCTCTGTTCTTTGTGGGCAGTTCAGAACACACGTGAGCATGTGTCTATGCCTGTAAGCAGAAAAGTTGGCAACAGATTTCATACATGCTAAGCCAGAAGGGACTATTGCAATCATGTAGAATGACTTTCTGTACAACACAGGCCATAGAACCTCCCCAAAGTAATACCTGAATCATGTCTTTTAGAAAAAGATCTAATCTTGATTTAAAAAATGGTCAGTCATGGAGAGTCCACCATGAACTTGGGTAATTATTCCAATGATTAATTATTCTCAGTGTTAAGCATTTACACCTTATTTCCAGTCTGAACTTGTCTAGTTATAACTTTCAGCCATTGGAGAGTGTTACAGTGTTCTCTGCTAGACTGCAGAGACCATTAATAAATATTTGTTCCCCCTTTAGTTATTAACAGACTGTAATCACATCACCCTTTTAACCTTCTCTTTATACTAAAGAGATTGAGTTCCTAGAGTCCATCACTATTAGGCATGTTTTCTTTGAATCCTTTAATCTAGTGGTGGGCAAATCCTGGCTGTGGGAGGGATCTGCTTTGCCAGGGTTAGCCCTTGGCGGACTGCCGATGCTGTATTAACCTGCACCTCCACAAGTCTGGGTGGTTACAGCTCCACTTGGCTGTGCATCACAGTTTCCTGGTTAACTGCCACTGTTTTTATTGCCCACCTATGCTTTAATCATTCTTGAGGCTCTTTTCTGAGACTTCTCCAATTTATCAACAACCTTCTTGAATTGTGGGTACCAGAACTGAGTACAGTATTCCAGTGGTGATTGCACCAGCGCCAAATGCAGAGTAAAATAACCTCTCTACTCTTCCTCAGGATTCCTCAATAAATCGTACAGATGTGGAAACAAAGACCAAATTCTTCTTTACCCCATCAAACTCAAGTCAACATTG
Organism: Pelodiscus sinensis; assembly: GCF_049634645.1. Lineage (NCBI taxonomy): Eukaryota > Metazoa > Chordata > Testudines > Trionychidae > Pelodiscus > Pelodiscus sinensis. Next base: position 113,168,289 of record NC_134715.1, read on the forward strand.
TCTAGATTTGTCATCATTTTATTTCTAACTAGTAGTTTCAGAACTCAGTCTCTTTCTTTCTTTGACACAAAGGTAAAAAAAAAATTATTTCTCATTCTGATATTATGATATTTAATACATAATTTAAAAATTCTGCATGAGGATAAATGCATTTAATATCATTTTTAAATTAAAAAGTGTCAGAAGTGTCTTTTTTGTAAATAGTTAGCTACAGGTTGTTCCCATTAGGTAACATTTTTCATTTGCTTCAAAAGTAAAGTGGATCAAATTCTTCCTTCGTGAAACATTTTTGAGGTCACTAGAGTTATGACATAGATGAATTTTGTCCATTGTCATTTTCAGTAAATTAATTTATGCTTAATGGTTTGGCATAATTGCCAAGTATACTGTCAGTTTAATTACAGTTTATGAGAAATGGTCTTTGTCAACTATTGCTAACACAATGTTTCCGTAAATGAAATGTAGAATCACAGGCATAATTTATTTGTTAATAAGTAAATAAATTACGTGGCACAAAGAGATTTGGGGTGAATTCACCCAGCCTTAGAAGAATGAATAATTGTTCTCCACCCCACATCCACCGTTGTTGCCCATTTCAGCAACTCACTGCATGGAAGACCCAGCGTAAGCCAACCCCAGAAGAGAAGGACTGGTCTGTCAAAGATAATATCAGTTGTTTGTTTCCTGTTTGGTATTGTTGGCACATGGATGGACTGTAATAACAGTATAGCAATCGAGCACTGTTATTAGAATCACGTCGGAGAGCCTGCTTATGAATAACATTTTTATAATGGGGGAAGGTCTGGAGGCGAACCATGCAAAATAACTTGTGTACCATCATCCAGAACAAAAGGCTAGTGTTGCTTAAAAAGATATTATAATTTGAAAGACCTGGGGAAAGTATTGCTACCAGCAGCTGTGGTGCTATATAAAACCTGACCATTATGGTATTGTAAATACAGTGCCCAAGCCCCTAAATTGAATGCCAATTAATAGGGGCTTTTGCTTTAATTTTGGAAATGTAACATTTCATGGACTCTTCCAGCTGCTCAGGCTGGTTTCTACTGCAAACATAACAGTCCAATTACAAGCATAATAATCCTTTATTATTTCCAGCATCAAAAAAGGATTGAGTGGGTACATCAAGTGGATGTTCAGCAGGGAATAAACTGGGTTGGCTCTTTGCTATCCAGTGACCAGAGATTGTGTAAATATTATTCTTCCTGTCTGTGAAAGGAAATAACAGGAATAATCCTAACTGCGAAGTAGCTTCCCTGTAAATTTCCTCATATGTGAGTAATGTACCTTCACATTCAATTACATTCCCCATCTGTGTCTTGTAACAGTATTTTCATTAGTTTCTCTATATTACACACAATATTTAAGGCTTCTTTCAAGCTGTTCCATTAAATATTTGAGGAGGGTGAGCATTACCTTATGGAAATGCTAAGAATCTAGGGTTAGATTCTGGTCTCTTTCATTTGTGTTAGGGATGATAGTTATCGGGTAATTGAATAGTTGTGTAACTGCACAAAATATTGTCAGTTACATGACTATTCTATAGTCCCCCTGGGGCAGGGTTGGCAGCCAATGTGCTCCTGGCCTCACTCCTGGGGAACCCCCTGCAACCCCATGCTGCTACCTCTATCCGCTCCCCTTTAAAAACCAACTCCCCTCATGGACTGGCTGACTGCCACCCTGTGCTTCTGCCTTTGCCGCTTGGACCTCCCACAGACACAGGCTGCTGCCCTGAAGCAGTCTCTGCCTGCGGTGGGCCCAGGCTCGCCATGGACAGAGGCTGCTCCATGGGAAGTGAAGCTGCCTCTGTCTGCAGGGAGTTTGCTGCTGCCGCGGAGCTGGTGCTGGGGGGAACTGGCTTTTAAGCTGGCTCCACCCAACCCTGGTCCTGCCTGCCCCCCAGTTACCTGCTCCCCAAGCATATTGGCTCCAGCCTTCCCCCACCCCAACTTCTGCGCTGCTGCACGGGATTGTGGGGGCAGAATCTGGTGCTTATGGGGAGCTGCCTTTTAAACTACTTTCTAATGGACACCAGCTCCCGCTTCCCCACCCTTGCTGCTTCTCATGCAGAGGCAGTGGAGGTGGGGGAGATGCATGTAGTCAACAAGATTAACCAATAAGCCTAGATTTATCAGTTAATCGTATAGTTGACTATACATTGACATCCGTAATTTGTGTAAATATGGAATATTTCAAGTCAGTTGAATTATTCTGGATTTATACTAATGTCAGCAGATGGTCCTTAATCCTGAGCGGTATAACTGAAATCATAGTCTGCACCCCTGATTTCCTATTTGATTGTGCATAGCTCCCTTTTATCCTTAGTATATGTTTCACGCGTATTATAAGAGGAAATACTATTAGGAACTGTCTAGGAAGTGAAATGAAAATGATAAAGACTTAGTCTTGGGTGAGGTATTGTATATTCTATGGGATTTTAAAGGATATTATAATGTTTAAATGATCTGGTGCATTAGCTAATGTTTTAGATCTGCTTTGGTTGATTGACAGCAGTGGGTACATTTTAGAAAATTATTATCCACACTGGGATTTTAATTTTGCTGCAAATGATATTATTCTTAGAGAGGTAAATTGCTATTGCTCCCAGAGGATGAAAATAGTGTGTCACTTATTGCTTGACTTTTAGCAATAATTAAAATACACTGGTGAATTATGCTCAGGTAATGGTAGTAATGAAGCAGGGTCTGTTTGCTTATGAGAGTGAGTTCTGAGACTTTAAGGCACCTCAGGTGTTCTTAGGTAAAATAAATTGGGTTCCCTGTACTTCATGTCTCAGATCACCCTTCACAGTTTGCACAGTTTCGACACTACTAAAAGTCCAAGTAATCTGCCCCAGAAACAGGGCTAAAGTGCCCTTTACATAAATTGAGAGTGGGCCTACCCCAACTCAGAATTAAGGGTAATTGAAGAAGAGATGAGAAGAAAATTACAATTCCCACACCTTACATTACACTTGGTTACAAGAGAAGATAATATTTTCCAGTGCTGCTACTCCAGCAACTTTTCTTCAGGGCCATTGAAATCAGGTGAGGGTGTGGTTTAAGAAGTAGATACTTTGGGTTTTTAAAAGAAAACTTGTTGAAGGGCTACCCTGGCACTTTACAGTGCTATTAATTTTTGGCTCAAAGGTGTGTAAAAATACCTCCACCCTATCCCCAGCACAGCAAGTTTCAGAGCTTGTGCTGTGGCCATACTTTCAGTTTAAAGCACTGCCAGGCCTGTGTTTTAAACTTTCAAGCGTAGACAAAGCCATAGTTGATCAAAGACCACAGTCCAGGTCTTCCAGGCTTCATAAAATGGCTGATGGGAAGGGATAGGGTAAAAAAAGAACGATGAGTTATTACTCTTGCATGCACTCCCAGGCTTTTTACTAGTGGTTCCATTTGGAAAGGGTTGTTACTTTCCAAAGAGGGAAGAAGTCAAGAGAAGAATAAAATAACATTTTTGTCAGCTGATGGGAATCAAATTGAGTGCAATGGAGTGGAGAATCTTTATTGAGGGGTAGTTGGCAATGATACAAAACACACACTCAGCAGAATGTTGCAATGGTAAGCATTGTTTCCTTTGTAAATGTAACAGGTGAAGGCTGTCAACCTAGATGGACAGAATTAATGTGAAGAGATTTGGGGATTTTTTTTAAGTCATGTAACTGAAGGCAATCAAGAGAGTTTGTTCATCTTTTGAGTGACAGACAGAAAATTTTTATCATCTCTCTGTCAGTTTACAGCATGATCCAGAGAAAGAAACAAATTAACTATGGATACATTGAGACTAAAGGAAGTTGTTACTGAACAGATTGTATGTGTGGTAAACTACTAGTTTACTTCTTGCCTTTGCTTAATTAAAAGCTACTGGAGATTAATAAACCACTGAAATGTTTTAACAATTAAGGCTTGGCTGAAGTCCAATATTGGCCTGGTCTACACTGGGGATGAGTTTGACTTAAGATATGCAACTTCAGCTATGTTAATTGCATAGCTTAAGTCAAAGAATCTTAACTTGAATGTTGGCACGTCCACACTGTGGGAAGTGGAAGGGAGCACGGTCTCCCTTCGACTTCCCTTACTTCTCGTAGAAGCAGGACTACCAGCATCGACAGGAGCACCCTCTCAGTTCGAATTAGCGTGTCTTCACTAGACCCACTAATTCGAATCCCAGAATATCGACTACAGCTGCTTCAATCTTATTTGTAGTGTACATGGCCATTCGGATTTGAAATAGCATTAAGGTCTTGATATAAATCCACAAAAGCAAGGAACTGCTGAGCTAATGCTCACTATTTATCCTTGGCATACCACGTTGTCCCCAGGCATTCCTACACACGGTAAAAATGAAAGTGGCTTTGCAACCTAACTATAGCATTTGCTATTGAGATCCCCCTGTGCCTGGTCATTATAGGGATCAGTTAAGAATAGATTTATAGTTTGGCTTCCAAGTTTTTTTTTCTTTTTTTAGCATTGGGTCTTGCAGCAACCATCTCAATTAAAAAAACCCCAAAACGTGAATTTAATGTACTTTATCTACTTAGGCCCCGTTCCTACAATTTATAATGTTGTGTAAACATCAGCTGGTCCACTTGTCCACTTGCACATTGTAATCCTGGAGCCTGGGACTGTAATTTCTTTGGAGGCAGGAATTTTTCTCGTATTATGCACATACAGGGCTTTGATTCCTGTTTGGAGTCTCTAGCTGATACTACAATACCAATGTAAGTGCTAATAGAATAATATGTTATCGTAAAGTCTGATGTCAGCCATGTTAGTCTGCAGTATCTTTCTCCAAATTAATGCTGTTTGTTATTTGGGGATGCAATCACCCCATGTATTTTAATATTTTTGTACTTACTAATATAGTATAATCAAAAGTAAAGTTTTCCTATCTTTTCTAACAAACAAGAGTGTCCTGGCTAAAGTGAATCCAGTTCCAGATGGCACCAAAAGCATAGAACCAGGAAAAAAGAATTAAATGTTGGACACATAATCATGTAGTAACAGTCTTGGTATGCAGCAAACACAAGCATTCCTCATACAAAAATGTTGAATGAGTTACGGTTTCTGCTCAAGTGGCGAGGAGTCCCGTGGCACTTTATAGATTAACCGAAGTGTTGGAGCATAAGCTTTCGTGGACAAAGACCCACTTCGTCAGATTCATGTCTTCTCAGTAGCTGAGTTGGGGTTTTTTTTCTGCTTCAAAACACTAGAACTCACTCCCAAGATCTGCTTGGTCTTATTGCTCAGGTTAAAATCTTGATCTTAGAATCTGATCTCCGTGGGCCAACCCTTATGCCTGTGTGTGGAATCCTATTAAAGTCAATGGGGCTCCAGTGTGTGTGGAGGTCTGTTCATGCAAATTATATTGTGGCATTGGAGCCCAAGTCATGGCTTTCACCTTGAATTAAGTGAATGGGAAAATGACTGGGCTTCCGTCTCCTCCTTCCTTAGAGGTAAATTGGCACATGCCAAGCTTACTTTCAGGTGTTTTGTCTACCTCCTTCCTCTCCTGCACTAATTGGTGTTTAAAATGTTGCAGTCCTATCTCCAGTTACAGTAAATAAAAAGTCCTCTTCCCCCAGGTAGGTGACAGACATCTCCATCACCAAACAAAAGAAGTGGCGATTATGGTCTGATCCTACAAGCACTTGTGTGTGTATGTGTGTGTATATATACATACACACACACACTTTTTGCATGCGTTTCCCACTCACCCCTGGGTTCACACAATAGTGTCAATCTCAGTTGGACTGTTTGGATGCAAAAGTTATTCATGTATATAAATACTTGCAGGATCAGATGCTGCCTGTCTCTCCAAGAAAAAAATCATGAATCTAACTGTAAAAAAAAAAAAAAAACCCACTGACAAAAGGAACACAAATTGTAGCAGACCAATGGTCCATGTAGTTCAGTCACTGTTGCTAATATTATGTTTACACTGGCAGATGTACAGTGCTGGTAGTTACAATGCTGCTCACAGAGCGGTGCAGGGAAACCACTGTTGTGTATCCACACTGTGCTCGTTGTGACAGTGGAGCATATCCGCATTAGCAGTTCTTGCAATGCCACGGAAAGCAGTACATTGTGGTAGTTATCCCACTGTGCAAATGTCTATAGTGGGCTTTGGAAGGGTTTGTAATACTGCGTGGGGCAATCAGTGTCACATGATGCAGGTTTCCCAATCCTCCATGCTCATCCTGTTGCATTGACAGCTGCTTTTCAACAGTGTGGACACCTTGGGAGTTACAATGCTTCGGGCCGATTTACTGCACAGTAACTCACCAGTATACACTTGGCTTATTGGTCAGTGCTAATGCTTCAAAGACAATTGTAAGAAACACTATAGTGGGCAGTTATAGGCTACTATCAAATGCATAGCATAAGTGCTAATGATCTGAAGCTCCACAATCCGCTGAATTTAAAACAAAACTTACAAAAATATTTCGATTGGAGTACTTGTAAATATAACATGTAGATTATATTGCTGTCCCATTGATATTTATATTTTTGCATTTGCAACCTTTCTTTGATTAAAACAAACAAAAAAATCTCTTTAACTCAGTGCTTGCCTGTTTGCAGATGCATGCTTTAAATAAAAATTGAACTTTGTTTTTCCCTTGTGCCTGTAAAATACTGACCTCTTCTTCTTGGTCACTTCAAATCATCATTCTCATCTCCAGTTTCTGCTGTTTGGAGCAGTCATGACAACCGTATTGACTCTCCATCAACTATCAGATTTAATCTGAAAACATCTTTCCTCCCTTGTGTATATCTCTTAATTCCTCCCCCTCACTCTCATTCAATCATTAACTGTATTTCACTCTTTAAGAAAGTTGGGGATACTGTTTGTTTGAGACTGTTCAGGAACAAGTTGCATAAAATTTGCTCAATTATGTTAATTCTACCTGGTGCCTATCTCTCTGCAGCAATGAGATTCATTTGCTGGAAAACTCCCTATCACCTCACATCTCTGTGTTGTAAAACTGCATAATCAGGTTGGCTTATCTATGATGATTAAATGAATGAATGTGGGTAGTGGAGAGGGACAGCACTATTATTTTGCTACCATTGCCTATTAAAATGAATGAGAACATTTTTTTTATTTGAAACACAAAGAAAGCTGCTGCCATCTGTGATTGCTATTATACCAAGTGTGAGGGGAAAAGATATCAGAGGAAAGTGCTTTGACGTGGAAGTACTTCTATGTTTTCTGGAGATTAAACTTTTACACAGTGAGCTTGATTCACAATAAATCCATTCACTTAATGGAATTGCTCTTGATGTACCCAGTGGATGAGTAGAGTTAGTCTCTGCAGGCTTCATGCTGCTTCTCTGCCTTTTATTTATTTTAACTATATACCCCAGTACAAGTGTGCATGAAACTATCATTCTGATATGATGGAACATTTTGAATCCCCTTTGCAGAGGTGTACATGACCATCCAGACCATATGTGCATGACAGACAAAGGCCAGATCTACACTACAAACTTCTGCTGTCATCGGTACACCAGTCAGGGAGTAATCTATGATCAACGTAGCTGTGCCAACAAAAGCTGGACCAAGAAAAGTGCAGATGCGATGTTCGTGGCAAAATTACATTTTCACCAGTGTGTAAACATTTTACTAATATAGTTTATTCCACTCCTTGTCACTATCCAACCTGCAGTGAATTGATATTGACAAAAGTACAGTTTGTTGTGATAAGACGCTTCCATCTAGGAGTCTCTTATATTCTTATTATATTTCTTATTCTAAGGGGTAGCCGTGTTAGTCTGTAACTGAAAAAACTTAAACAACTAATGATCCTGCAGTATCTTAGAGACAAACAAAAAAATGTAAATAGTATCATGAGCTTTTGTGGGACTCTTCTTCAGATGGAATGGAGCAAGGGGTCCAGAGGTACAAATAAATAGCAGAAAAAGAGGGAATAGGGAGGGAAAGAGAAGGAATTTTTTTGGGTCAATTAGAGTGTCCTAAATGAGGCTCCCAGCTAAGACACTTCACTCCTCTGGCACTCCAGCCCCATCGGGGTGGGAGAGGGACAGGGAGGACTGAGGTTCAGGGCTTCCTATAGGCCAGATTTACTCTTTGGGGGTTCCAGGGTTAGTGGATTTTGTGGACCCCTACTAGGCTCTGGGGTTGAGACAGGGCTGCCAGTGAGAGGGATGGGGGTGCAGGATCTAGGCAGGATGTGGGGTGCAAAGTCTGGATTGTAGGTAGGGTACAGGAACAGGCTGGGAGTAAGGTATCTGTCCAGAGGGAGGGGGAAAGAGCAAAGAAAGGTGCAGTGTGTGGCGAGGAGGGAGGGTACAGGAGCAGGCGTGGGGATGGGATGTCTGGCCAGTGGGGGTAGTGGCCTGGCTAGGAGGGAGGGTGTTGGAGAGGGCTGGATGGTGTAGGAGCAGGCTGGAGTGTGGGGTCTCGGCAGGGTGTGTGTGAGGAGCATGGAGGTGCGGGGTCTGGGCATGAGGTGGTGGGGAGCACTTAGTTGCTTTTGCACCCCGTGCCACACACTCTCAGGCACCACCTCCTGCTGCTCCCATTGGCTAGCATGAAGTTTAATAAGGACAAATGGAAAGTACTTTGCTTAGGAAGGAACTAGGAATGTGAATGACTAGTCGACTAGTCACTCCCCCTCCCCTTGCTGCCTCTATCAGAAAGAGGCAGTGGGGGTGGGGAAGAAGAGGGAGTGGTTCAAGGAAGCAGCACACTGTGGAACCTAAGGGCCAGCCCCTGGGCTCCACACAGCACTGCCACTTTGAGATGCTGTGTGCAGCCTGGGGCCAGCTGCACATGGCATTTCAAAGTGGCAGCGCCACCTGGAGCCCTGGATCTGCCACTTTGAATCTCCGCATGCAGCCCGAAGACTCCCCCGCTGACCATGGGCTCAATGCAGTGCTACCATTTTGAAATGCTGCGTGAAGCCTGACACCGGGCTTCCTGCAGTATTTCAAAGTGGCAGTGCTTCATGGAGCCCAAGGTCAGCTGGACTCCCCAGCTGTCTCCCAGGCTCCATACGGCCTTGCCATTTTGAAACACTGCAGGGAGCATGGGGCTAACAGGAGACTAATTGAATCCCCCGCTGGCCCCATGCTCCCTGCAGCACTTTCATCTTTGGAGTGTAACAACAGCCCTGCGACTGTTCATAGAATCATAGAACCATAGAGCTGGAAGAGACCTCAGGAGGTCATCAAGTCCAGCCCCCTGCCCAAGGCAGGACCAATCCCAATTAAATCAACCCAGACAGGGCTTTGTCAAGCCGAGACTTAAACACCTCTAGGGATGGAGACTCCACTATTTCCCTAGGTAACCCATTCCAGTGCTTCACCACGGTCCTAGTGAAATAGTTTTTCCTAATATCCAACCTGGACCTCTCCCACCTCAACTTGAGACCCATTGTTTCTTGTTCTGCCATCCATCACCACTGTGAACAGCCTTTCTTCAGCCTGTTTGGAACCTCCCTTAAGGAAGTTGAAAGCTGCTATCAAATCCCCCCTCACTTTTCTCTTCTGCAAACTAAATAGACCCAACTCCCTCAACCTCTCCTTGTGTTGAAGTGTTGCTACACTTCAAAGGCAGAGGCACCCTTATCAACTGATCAAACAGTCGATGCATATTGCATCAACTATTCGATTAGCCAATTAAACTAAATTTAACATCCCTAGAAGGAACCATTAGTTTCACAGGTAGAGAATGGGAAGTGACTGTCTAGGAAGGAGTAGTGCAGAAAGGGACCTAGGGGTCTTAGAGGACCCCAAGCTAAATATGAGTCAACAGTGCGACGCTGTTGCAAAAAGAGCAAATATGATTCTGGAATGCAATAATAGGAGTGTTGTGAGCAAGACATGAGAAGTCATTCTTCCCCTCTACTCTGCATTGATTAGGTCTCAGCTGGAATATTGTGTCCAGTTCTGGGCACCACATTTCAGGAAGGATATGAAGAAATGGAAGAAGGTCTGGAGAGGAGCAACAAAAATGATTAAAGGTCTAGAAAACTTGAGCTGTGAGTGAAGACTGAAAGAATTGGGTTTGTTTAGAAAAGGGAAGACTGAGAAGGGACATGATAGCAGTTTTCAAGTATTTAAAAGGGCGTTACAAGGAGGAGAGAGAAAAATAGTTCTCTGAGGATCGGACAAGAAGCAATGGGCTTAAATGGGAGCAAGGGAGTGTTCAGGTTGAACATTAGGAAAAACTTCCTAACTGTCAGGGTGTTTAAATACTAGAATAACTTGTCTAGGGAGTTTTGTGGACTCTTCATCACTGGAGATATTTAAAAGCAGGTTAGACAGACACCTGTCAGATGGTGGTTGGCCCTCCTGTGAGGGCAAGGAACTGGACTTGATGACCTCTTGAAGTCCCTTCCAGTTCTAGTGTTCTTTGATTCTATGCTAGCTATATTGGCAAAGTCTTCCAAGTGTAGAGGTGGCCTAAGAGTGTTCAGGGAGGGAGACAAGTCTCATGTAACTTTGCTCTAATGTTGCTTTATGTCAGGGAATTGCACTGTCATGTGGGAAAACTGTGTTTTCTGGCATGAAAGAACTGTAGTTTGTGCTCCAAAGAAAAGATGTTAGGTATTTCACAAATGAGCCCCTTAGTCTGAATTGGGTGTCATGGTGTGTGGAGCAGTGCTATTCCTCCATGGCAAGGTGTACAGAATGCCAAGGATATTCAGCAGCCTGTTGTTAACAGGCAACATAGGCACAGCCAAGAAGCCAGCATCTACCACTTTCATTAACAGTAATTATGTTTGAGCAGGCGTGATAGGAGAAGAACTGTGAATGGTAATTAGTTCCAATTGTTAGGCAGTGCATTTTCAGGTTCCTGTACTTTTCTCTCTCTCCCTTTTTAAGAATAGAGTGAGGGGACAGTGATAAATTCTGCTTCCTCGCTGTTAGAGGGAAGAGCACTGACATAAAATTGGCTATACAAAGCATTTTTTGCATTTTCCATGTTCGGAGCTAGTTGTTTACTATTCAGTAGAAATTAAGAATTTTGTAACATGTCAAAATGGTTGTGCTCCAATGGAAATCCTCCTGCCTTTACATGCTTCAGAATCTACACAGCAACGATAACATTTCACTACCCCTTTTCTCCGCAGCTGTATTGTGCTATTTAGTTCTATATTATAACAAATTGTGACAGAAACCACAGACACACTTCCATTCAGATTTGTTGTATTTTTCTGATGTATGTAGGCATGTCACGGATTAACAGAATTACCAAACTAGCACACTTACTGCATTTGCAACTGTAACTAACCATTGAGAATGTTTAGCTTTTTTTATCAATCAAATAATAGCCACTCTCAAAAGCTGTATCTATTCCCAAATGAAAGGATTTTAAATACTTTGAACATGTTTTACTGTACACTTTTATAAATGCATCAATATTCTTGACAAACCTTGTTGAATTAAATGTTAGGATTTTAAGAGTGTGTGGCAAGGTCAGTCCCACTCCAGGGTCCCATACCCCTGGTCAGTCCACTATCCCATAGTCTAGGTATTGTGGACCAGGCTCCATCTGTTCTTGCTGAGGTTGGGCTTCGGTTCTCCAGCTAAAAGGGTGTGGGGCAGATGCCCCTTGGTCAGCCTGGGTGGCGCAACCAGTCCTTCCCAGCTACTTGGCTAGAGTGTCAGGCTACTTGGAGAAGGGTGCCCAAACGCTCCTTGTTGGAGTGCCTCACCTCCCCCGCAGTCTCTGGCAATGCTGATGTTGTCTGTGGATATGTGAAAGTCAGTGGATGTGATACACCTTGACTTTAGCATAGCTTTTGATATGGTCTTGCACAATATTCTTGCCAGCTAGTTAAGGGAGTATGGATTGGATAAATGGACTATAAGATGGATAGAAAGCTGGCTAGACTCTTGGGCCCAATGGGTAGTGATCACAGCTCAATGTCAGGTTGGTGGTTGGTTTCCAGCAGAGTGACCCAAGGATTGGTTCTAGGGCTGGTTTTGTTCAATATCTTCATTAATGACCTGGATGAGGGGATGGATTGCACACACAGAAAGTTTGCAGATGACACTAAGCTAGGGAGAGAGGTAGATACACTGAAGGGCAGGTATAGGGTCCAGAGTGACCTAGACTGATTAGAGGATTGAGCCGAAAGAAATCCGATGAGGTTTAACAAGGACAAGTGTAGAGTCCTGCACTTGGGACGGAAGAATCCCAAGCATTGTTACAGGCTGGGGACCGACTGGCTAAGTAGCAGTTCAGCAGAAAAGGACCTGGGGATTACAGTGGATGAGAAAATGGATATGAGTCAACAGTGTGCCCTTGTAGCCAAGAAGGAGAATGGAGTATTTGGTTGCATTAGGAGGAACGTTGTCAGCAGATCTAGAGAAGTGATTATTCCCCTTTATTCGGCACTGGTGAGGCCACATCTGGAGTACTGCATCCAGTTCTGGCCTCCCGCTCCCCACTACAGAAAGGATGTGGCTGCATTGGAGACAGTCCAGCGAAGGGCAACAAAAATGATTAGGAGGCTGGAGCACATGACTTGTGAGGTCCGGCGGACGGTTTGGGCTTATTTAGTCTACAGAAAAGAAGAGTGACGGGGGATCTGATAGCCGCCTTCAACTGCCTGAAGGGGGCTTCCAAAGAGGAGGGAGGGTGTGTCTACACTACCATCCTAGTTTGAACTAGGATGGTTAATGTAGGCAACTGAAGTTGCAAATGAAGCCCGGGATTTGAATTTCCCGGGCTTCATTTGCATCTTGCCGGGCGCTGCCATTTTTAAATCCCCGCTAGTTCGGACTCCGTGCCCGCGGCTACACACGGCACGGAGTAGGTAGTTCGGATTAGGCTTCCTATTCCGAACTACCGGTACACCTCGTTCCACAAGGAGTAACAGTAGTTTGGAACAGGAAGCCTAATCCGAACTACCTACTCCGTGCCGCGTGTAGCCACGGGCACAGAGTCCGAACTAGCGTGGATTTAAAAATGGCGGCGCCCGGCAAGATGCAAATGAAGCCCGGGAAATTCAAATCCCGGGTTTCATTTGCAACTTCGGTTGCCTACATTAACCACCCTAGTTCGAACTAGGGTGGTAGTGTAGACATACCCGGAGAGAGGCTGATGTGATAGATGGCAGAACAAGGAGCAATGGTCTCAAGTTACAGTAGGAGAGGTCTAGGTTGGATATTAGGAAAAACTATTTCACCAGGAGGGTGGTGAAGCACTGGAATGGGTTACCTAGGGAGGTGGTGGAATCTCCAACCCTAGAGATTTTTAAGTCTCAGCGTGACAAAGCCCTGTCTGGTTTGATTTAGTTGGTATTGGTCCTGCTTTGGGCAGAGGGCTCGACTTGATGATTTCCTGAATTATCTTCCAGCCTTAGGATTCTATAATTCTCTCTCATCTTTTCACACTCTCCTTATCACTTACAAGTTCCTCCCTAGCTCCACCGTCCAAACTACTCTTCTGTGCTTTCTTGTCCCTCAACCCCCCCCCCCCCCCACCTCCCACAGAGAAGGCTTTTTTTTAAAGAGGTCCAGTGGCCACCTCAAGTCAAATCAGCTGGCCCTTAATTCATTTATAGCAGCCCTACCCCAATAACTCTGGGTCTGCTGTTCCTGGCTGCCCTGTATTAGGCTCTGGCTAATTAGGAAAGGGCTTTCTGCTGTTTGGAGCTGCCTTTCTCTCCTTCTAATCTAGCTCTCCACCCTGACCTTGTCACAAGTTTTAAAAACATATTGAACAGGCAAGTGGTTTTTACCACAGTGAAATTTTAGAGAGGAGATATAGCTAATATAAAGCTTGAAGTGCTATGAGCTTCAACTATTGAAAGCAAGTCCAAGATAAAGTTAAGTAGTGTCCTAGGAAGTAGTTGGGGGGGTGGAGGGGAGGCAACTTCTTATCCTCATGTAACAGGCAATCCACATACAGTGGGTTTCTCCTTAGGGCACAGCTTCAATAGGTTGGGTCTAGAGATGAGGTCAGTGCCTCAAAGTGGAAAAAAACCCAACACATTAAAAGCCAAATCCTGCAACTTACATGCAAATAACACTCCTCTTGAATGACTGTTTTGCTGAATAAGGGTGATGGGGTTTGGCCCTAAGTAGGTCTAGAAATGGGGGTTTGTTATGCATGTACCAGCTGTGCTTAAACACGTATTCTTAATAGTGTGAGAATTCAGTTCATATACATGCCATCACCATGGACTGAAATAACCCCGTGGAATCCATCAGAGTCTGTTATATGTAGAGTGTTTTGAATAGCCTCCCTAGCTACAGGTCTGAAGGAGAAGTTCATTTTTTCCCACCCCATCCCATAACTCCTAATTACATATTTATTGAGTAAAACAACAAAACTAAACAAATTTCCTCATACTCTATTGCCTAGAGCCGTCACAGACTATTGTTGGGTAATTAGGTAGTTAGAAAATTGTTAAAGCATGCATTGACTTTGGAAGAAGGTCTTTTTTCATACTACTGGGAGCACAAAACAAAAGAAAATTCAGCTAAGAAATATAAAACAGACATTTGAGTAATACTTAGGGTTTTGGCGTAAGCTCAAAAATTCAAGGGAATTCAAAGTTCAGGCTGAAAATCCGTGTTGACAATCAGTCTTTCGGAACAGTATTGTGCCACCTTTTTCACAATGGTGTGATGTGAGGCTGGGGTGTCAGCCTTGATTTTCAGCTTCAACTTTGAATTTCTATGCCTGTGTGACTATAAATCAGGTTTTTACTGTTGCCTAAACATAGAGGTTTTTGTAACTGAGTTTTGGTCTTGATACACTGTGCTGTTACTCTGGGGTAGAGGAGAGCCTTAAAAGAAAGTGGAACCATATTCACAAGAAGTGTACAGAACTCTGTTGGAATAATGGAATATCAGCATTGGCTTGGTCTAAAGGTAAATCTCTTTAAGAAGCATGGAAGGATTGTCCTGGGATCAAAGGAAACTACTTATCTAAAAGCCAGGATCTAGTGAGTTTGAATACTGCAATATTGCTGATTCCAAATAACCCCAAATTACAAGTTCAGTCCTCCCAAAATCATGTTTTATTTAAAAAGATGGTGGGTTCTTATTTCGTTTTTAGCTTTTGAGCCTTTAAATGTGTACTCATTATATATGCTCAAGCTTCGCTCTATGGCCATGGGCACTAGAAACATTAAAAAAAATCTGCAATTCTCATCCAATAGCATATCACCAGCATGTAGTGTTTCAATCTGCCCTCTGAAAATCACAATAGCAAGAAAATGGCAATGGTTAGAAACACTGACACTGACTCCTTTGATCTAGCACAAGTCACTGAGGCCCAGTTTTTTAAACATACCTAGCTTTAGGGCTTGTCTACACTGAAGGGAAGATTGCCACGATTTATCTTCCAGAGTTCAATTTAGCAAGTCTAGTTAAGACTTGCTAAATCAAACTCAGATGGTGCTCCCTCCAGCATCCAGTACTCCTCCTTTTGTGAGGAATAAGGGATGTCGATGGGACCATTTACTCCTTTTGGCCTCCTGCTGTTGGGATACCCCCAAGCTCCGCTTAAGGTAGGCCGACTCCAGCTACATATTCTGCGTAGCTGGAGTTGAGTACCTTGAGCTGAGCTGCCAGGTCTAGTGTAGGACCTGGCCTACTTGATTTAGGGGCTTAAATCTAAACTCATGAATTCCTCTTCAACATGAGGAGTCTAGATCCCATTGACAGACTGTCAATAGGATTTAGATTAAGTCCCTAAAGCACTTTCAAAACTGAGATTTAGGCTCTTAAAACTGAGTACAGCAATGCCAAAATGCCTACAAACCCTTCTGGCTCCAATTTTGTCTCAACATAAACATGGCAGAACCAGCAGTTTCTGACCTATGATGGAGAGGATATTTTCCACACCCTAGTGCAGTGGTCCCCAATGCAGTGCCCGCGGGCACCATGGCACCCACCGGGTCATTTATGTGCGCCCACCTAATGACCAGGGCCGGCCCAAGCCATTCTTGCGCCCTGGGCGCCCGGCTCATGCATGGCCCCCGCCCCGGCGTGGGGCTCATGCGCGGTACCACCCCCAGGCGCCCCTCAACCCCAAAAGGTTGGGTACCACTGCCCTAGTGCTTCCTTATGCTGATCTGAATTCAAACTGATAGACTTTGAATGGAATGGATTGGCTGGAAGAAAGCTTGCTTTTATACAATGCCTTCAAGGGGGAGAATAAATCAGGGATAGAGGAAATATTCTATAAGTCCCATGAGTCATGTGTGGGATCCCTTAAAAAAAGAGCAGGAAAAGACAGCTTACAAAAATTGACTCATTCAGGCTCCATCTTGAGAGAAGCAGCAGCTTCCATGGCAATGCCATTGTTGTGAGAGTCCTATTTCACAGGTATTCCAAAAATATTTGAAACATGCATAAGGTTTGATCTGAAATTAATTTGAAGTACTGTACATTAACATTTTTTTAGAAAATGTTATTTGTATCATAACTATTTACAGGAGCAATAGAATAATAATAAAAACGTATATTTCACTAAGTGAGCCATTATCTGGTGCCTGCCTTCCTCCAATTTTTATATAAAAACCAGGGAGCATTTGTATTCTAAACTATCTGGGAAATTGTCATGCAGTTCAAAGTAATCTCAGGATGTTTGGAGTTTAAATTCATCAGATATTCCAGCATGCTTAAATAGTTTTGTCATTATGCTTTTTAACAAACAACTTCAATATATGTCATTGGAAAATAATGCTGGAGACTTTCAGAACCTTCAGGTTTTCAGCTGTCAATAACAAAGCCCCCAAATAACTGTATTTCCACTGCTATGTTCTCTGACAAGTCTATTTCTTTTTTTGTGGAGGGAGAGGGGACAATAATGCTTCATAGCTCCTGAATGGCACTGCAGATGTCATGAGAGACGGACTCAATCTGTGCTGTGCTGTGATTGACACTCTAATATATAAAATATGTACAAGACACCCTTCTTTGGAGGACTTTTGTGGGAAAAAAATCAGGTACCAAAAAATGAAGGACAGTTCTGCTAGGCACCACTTAAATAGTTTTGTCATTCTGCTTTTTTATTTGCAGCAGGAAATACTGTATTGTGGTTTCAGATAGTTTGATTCTGTAGGCTGGAAAGACAACTTGAACTTTTCAGACTCCCTACTGTGAATAAGTATACTACTAACGCTTGTCTTTTTCCTAATTCTCCATTTAAATGCAGTTTCAGTGAAGTCTTACTTTGGAGCTGACAATCTTTCTGGGAAATTGTTGCAGGGGTGGTGAACTTTTGGCTCTAAAATTTTGAATGAAGAGCTGATGCAGAGAGAAAAAAAACCCCTAATTCCTTCTCTCCCCTCCCCAGACTTGCTCTCCATTTGAAACCAAATAAAAGCTTGAAAGACTTTCCTTTAAACATTGCTAATGACAGTTGTTTGCATTCTGTGCTTTCTTCTCCTAGGAGCACAGTTTGAATGGGGGAGATGTTTAAACTCCCTTATGAAGCCTGAACTTCAGAACCAGCTAAACTATTACACAGAATATCTGGTAAATGAACAGTATGTCAAAGAATGTTTCAGCTGTGTAAGTGGAAAAAAAAGGTTTAGCTTTAAATCCAGGTTTAACTGTGTCTGTGATTTATTAAAGAAGTGGATTAGTGTTATTTATTCATCATTGTAATAACAAAACATTAATTGGAATAAACCTAGATTTAGGGACTTGTTAGCTCACTATTAGGATGCTGGATTAAATCTAGTCCAATTATGTAGTTATGGTAAATTGCTTTACAAACTAATTAGTGTCCTTTGTGATGCAAATTTGTCATGCTCAGTACTCTTTCACAGGTGTCCACACTAATAAAGCCACCATCATAACTGGCTATTGTAAGTAGTCTTGGCAGAGAAGACAGGCTACATTTTTAAAGGTGGTTAGGTACCTAAAGATGCATGTGTGACACTATATGGGATTTTCAAAAGCACCTATCTAATGCCTTTAAAAATCTGATCCATGAAGGTTGAATTCCCTAAACAACCTCAGAAATGGTCCATATATCTGTGTGTCAGGATTGTGGTGTGAAGGCATAGCAGTGTAAGATTCTCAACACGGAATATGCCTATGCTGTGTGTGTTGTGTGAAGAGGCAAGGTATTTCTGTCTTCACGTTTTTCAAATTCTAAATTCACATGGGCAAAAATGCAAGTAAATGAGAGTTCTCTGTCTCAAAGACAGATTACAAATCACTGATCAGTTGCATATGTGAGACTCCCCTATTAGTGGTAATTCAACTTATATTTGCAGTAATTATTCAGACACTAGATGTCTCTCTATGCTCAAGACAAGAGGTGCCCCCTGCTGAATAAGGGACTAAAAGCTGGAACTCAAGCTGAGTGGAAGTCTCTGCTTGACTACAGTTGTTTTGTTTAACAAA
Organism: Pelodiscus sinensis; assembly: GCF_049634645.1. NCBI lineage: Eukaryota > Metazoa > Chordata > Testudines > Trionychidae > Pelodiscus > Pelodiscus sinensis. Next base: position 113,186,669 of record NC_134715.1, read on the forward strand.
TTATTGTGATTCTATATCTCATGATTAAGGCTGTGTGTAAATCACCTTTCATTTTTTTGTTTAGAAAATTCACTACATTGCAAATGGTGAATTGTAGAATTTCACAGAGTTTGCATGGAATGAATTTTACAATTTATACTAGTCAATTTCAAGGAAAAAAATTAATAGATTTGTTCACCCTACCCAAAAACATAAGCAAAGATGGATTTTTAAAGTAAACACTGAAAATGTATGCTTCCATGATGTAATGCAATTCCCTTCCCCCTTTTAAAAATAGTAAAATTGTGACAGTATGAAGGAATCTGAATACAAAAATTGAAAAGCATTTTAGGAATTAAAAAATCACTCAGTTTGATTTGGGATTAAGACATACAGCTACTTAAAATGGAAATAGAGAGATGAATTAACCAATATAGTGGAAGCAGAAACAAATAAACAAACCCAAAACAGTTATAGCACCAATCTTATAGAACTCCTTTTTAGCTCCTGGGCAGCAAGATTGGTTGCCTAATGTTTGGGGCTGTATATCTTGCGGTGTAAAGATCATGTTGCATAAACTAAACCATTAGTGATTAGGAATATTTATGGTGACTATAAAATATGATGATACTAACAGATTTAGTGCTCCCTGCACCAGGGTGTTTGGACTGAATGCATAGTTATGAAAATACAGCACACATTATTCAGATTGTATTCTTCTTGCTCCTCTATCTTAAATAGCATTATAAAATGGAAGCACTTTGTGTACTACTGAAGCTAGGATTTTCTTTTTGTTAAAAGAAAAATGGAAGAAAAAAGATATTAGGACCCAGAAGACTGAAGTCTCCCTTTGGATGACTTGTTGTCCTCTTGGTCAGTAGGACAAGAAATGAAGCCCTAATTTTTTCCTGTTATATACCACATGCACATATCTTGTTCTTAACTTCTGCTGACAACATCCTTCTCCATATCATCAAAACTTGCAGCCTAAGGGGTTTTCCTCCTTTTCCATGTCCCACACTTCCTATCCAGACTATGATGAAAATCATAACACTTCAATAATCTGGCAGTCTTGACCCCTTCTATTTGTCCCAACAGCAAAATCACTCTTAGGCCTTAGACATCTCCTGGTTTGATTACGTCATTCTACTCCTCCTCCGTGTTCTTAAGATTCAGCCTGGTGCTTTTCAAAATGCTGCTGCTTTTTCCATATTGCTCAGACCATGTCAACCCTCTTTGATGGCCTTCACTGTGTACTCATAGCACCTCTGTCAAGTTCGAAAGTCCAGGCCTTCTTTTCAAGATCTATATAACTTAGATCTGGCCTATGTTTCTTCTTTTTATTTCCTTTCAAATTCTCCAAATCCCTCTAGTTCCTAACCTTCTGTCTGTATGTCGATCCTCTCCCCCATACCCACTAAGCATATTGTTGTGTGTAGGGTGATTGGACCCCCTTGGTTTATTGTAATACTTCCCCATTCCCCCATTTGTTTGTCACCTGTCATGAGCAAAAATCTATATAGTAAGCACTTTTTGGATCATGCATCTCTGTCCCTGATTTGTTCTCTAGAGCAACACCCACACTACATCACTATAAAAATACTACTGTTTTGTGTCCATTAGTGATGTAATATTTCTTGGTTATTTTCAATTTTAATTTCCAGCCTTCCACTTTGGATGTTTTTGTGAAACTATAACCTGCTATAAAAACAATTATTTAAAAAAAGAGTAATCCTGTGGCACCACAGAGTGTGTCTACACAGCACCATAACACAAAATAAGATATGTAATTTGAGCTACGCATTACATATCTTATTTTGATACTATTTTGAAATAGCTTATTTTGTCATTTGGCGGTGTCTACACAGCACCAAATTTTGAAATATAGCGCTATTCTGAAACATCCCTTACTCCTTGTAGAATGAGGTTTACAGGGACATCGGAATTGCAAGCCCAAAATAATGGGCTTGCTGTGAAGACGTGGGATAGCTATTTTGGGATACCAGAGTATAGATGTACTCTTAGAGACTAACAAAAAAGTATGTATAGTATCGTGAGGTTTTGTGGGCAAAATCCAATGAAGTTGGTGGGCGGAAAAAAAGGGGGACCCTCAGAATAAGAAGGAACAGAGGAAAGAAAAAAAAAACCTACCTGTCAGTTGTAGTCCAGGTGCTAAGGAGGCTATTTGAGTGGGCTGCAAGTGTCCTATACTTAGCTTTTGATGTCAATAGGGTGTTTGTGGGTAGGATTTTTTTTAATTAAGAAGCTTATCAAATGATTTAGGGTTCAACTTTGAGGTATTTTACCATATTAAAAATCACCAGTTCTTTAAATTCCAAAGTGTTCCTACCTCATTTTGGCCAAAAATATTTTTTAAAGATAAAAGTCACTGTTCATGTACATCCTACTATATTCTGTACTGTGATGCCAGAATGCATATTTGTTTCAAATTCCCGCATAAATAAAAGCTAAGCTGATAATGAAGGATATTGATTTTTTTTTTCCCTAAGAAAATACTGCTAGCCAGAGAGTAGAAAATATGTTCAGCATCCTCTTGGGCTTTAATCTTTAGTGAAAGCAAACTTTACAATGTGAATAACCATCTCTTGGCTGAAATACTGTCAATAAACTCTGCCTGTCTATTAGCTTCCTTCCCAGTCTTTCATCTCCAGAGTGCCCCTCTTTATTCTTTTTTCCCCTTTGGTCTGCCTTAATAGCTACAAGTCAAAGAATGCAAAAGTCTCTTATATCAATGTATCACCCGAAGTCGTAATGAATGTAGTGGAAGAGTCTTCCCCATAAAAATCTCTTTCCTCATTTGTCTTTCTCTTTTGTCTTGAGGCTCTGGTGTAGGGAAAATTATCAACTCACATCTCTCGACATAAGAACATTACACCGGCCGTACTCCATCTAGCCCAGTATCCTGTCTTCTGACAGTGGCCAATGCCAGGTGCCACAGAGAGAATGAACAGAACTGGTCATCAATACGTGATCTCTGTCCTGTCACTCATTCCCAGCTTCTGACAATCAGAGGCTACGGACATCATTCCTGCCCATCCAGGCTAATAGCCATTGATGGACCTTCCCTCCATAGATTTATCTAGTTCTTTTTATAACCCTGTTAAAGTCCTTGTCTTCACAAAATCTTCTGACAAGAAGTTCCACAGTTTGACTGTGCATTGGGTGAAGAAAAACTTCCTTTTGCTTGTTTTAAACCTGCTACCTATTTATTTCATTTGGTGATCCCTAGTTCTTGAGTTATGGAAACAAGTAAATAACTTTTCCTAATTTATTTTCTCCATGCCACTCGTTATTTTTATAGCTCTCTATCACACTCCGCCCCTTAGTCTCCTCTTTTCTAAACTGAAGTCTCAGTTTTATTAATCTCTTCTCGGATGGCAGCTGTTCCAAACCTCTAATCATTTTTCTTGTCCTTTTCTGAGCTTGTCACATAAAAAAGAATGGCTCAGGTTTGAGAATCTCCCTCATACTCAGCCATGAAGACCAATGCAAGGATTCATTTAGTTTCTCTGCAATGACATTATCGTCCTTGAGTTCTCTTTTAGCATCTCAGTCATCCAGGGGCCCCACTGGTTGTTTAGCAGGCTTCCGGCTTCTGATGTACTTTAAAAAATATTACTTTTTGAATTTTTGGCTAGCTGTCCTTCAAATTCCTCTTTGGCTTTCCTAATTATATTTTACACCACATTTGACGAGTTTATTCTCCTTTCTATTTTCCTCAGTAGGATTTAACTTCCACTTTTTAAACAATGCCTTTTTATCTCTCTCTGCTTCTTTTACTTAGATGTTAAGCCATGGTGGCACTTCTTTGATTCTCTGTAAACCTGGCCTTTCTTTTAAGCTATCATTAAATTTTTCAGTGAATCTTTGGCAACTGAAACCAGTGCAGTTGTTTTTTCCTTATTTATCCTCCCTGTCGTCTTCATTCTTTTAGTGTCCAGCTATAATATTCTACATAAACTGGAATCTTTAACCCATCAGCATTATTTTTCTATTGCTAGAAATCTGCACTGCCATTTGGTCTTGGAAGCTTGTCACTTGGGCTTTCATCTCCATTCTTTGGTACTCTGATCCAGATATTAACAGGTATTTACTGCAGCCACATGGCTATTTTCAGCTAGCCCTTATAAGTATACCTGATCTGGGAAACACCCTTCCAGCTACTGTGTAGAACAGAGATGGGCAATAAGGTGGAGGTGGTTCACCAGGGTTATCCCCTGGCAGGCACTGGCACTTTATTTACCTGTGTGTCCACAGGTGCAGCTGTTACCAAATCCCATTGGCCACAGATCGCCATTTTTGGTCAATGGGAGCTGTGGTGGAGACCAGAACACCGCTGCAAGTGACCATACCTGCAGATGTGTAGGTAAATAAAGTGCCAGCAACCTACCAGGGACTAACCCTGGTGAACCATGTCTGGCCTATAGGCTGTTTATTACCCACCTGTGGTGTAGACATAGACTTGGGGTGAGCAAACTCAAGGGGGCACATGACCTGTTGTTGTTTATTTACTGTATATAGAGATGCCTTATTACTGTTTGTTTGAGGATCAGCAGCATGCTTAGTTGTTTATGGAACATGAATGAGATGTGGGCCTTGCTGTGCAGACCAATCCAAGACCCTAATCCAGCACTGTGCTCCCTACAAGTGTTTGCTTTTGCCCTGTGGAATCTTAGACATCACTGGGATTCCTGGTTGGTGTATGGGTTCATTCACTCAGAAGGATCGTGGGCTCCTGGAAAAAAATGGCAAGATTAAGGAGTTGTTTTCGCTATCTGGGACCCGTAAGGGGCCTGTGTGAAATGAATTGCCTAGACTAGTTCCTACTGGCGAGATTTCCATGTCTAAAAAAAATCAATTGTTCCTTTGACACTGAAGGTTGAAATAATCAGATTTAAATGACCTCCTCCCTTTTAAAAGTAAAAGCTACTCAAGGCCATCATCAACATTTTGTAGCCTCATTGAACATATTGTATGTGTACTCGGTATTGACAAACTATCAGCCCTAATGATTCTCACACATTTATTATTTGTATTGCCTCTGCACCTCATTGCCCCTGTGCTCCATTGTGGTAGGCATTGTACAAACACAGAACCAAGAGAAGATCCTTGCTCCCTTGAGGCAATAGTTCAGTGGCAGAGATACCACCTACTCACAATAGTTCAGTGTAGAACTGCTAACAGGGTGGGCAGCAGAGCAAAGGGGGCCCTGGTTATTTAAAGGGGCCTAGTGCTCCTAGCTGCCAATGCCTCAGGCCCTTTAAATTGCTGCCAGAGCCCTATGTAGTGCAATTCAGTGCTTTGGACGGCATGCTCTGGATGGCACTGAGGGATGGGGGGATCTCACGGCAAAGGTTCAGTCAGCACTGAGGACTAGTTGCCCCAGTCCTTCCCCCTTCCACCACCTGGCTGATCCCTTCTGGGAGAGTAGAGCCAGCTGCTTCATTTTGCCCAGGGTCCCAGCAAATCTGCTGGCAACCTTGGTTCAGTGGCAGCAATCCCACCAAGCTCTTCTTACTTTATGGGGTTCCAAGCTAGGCCTCTGAGTCTGACTCGACTGCTTATCTATTTGAAGTGTTCAGCTTCCTTGGGTGATGACAGTGTAAATGTGTAAACAATTAACTGATGAGCTTGGGCTCATCCGTTAACCTTCACGGTTAGGCAGCAGCATGAGGGTGGAGCAGGCAGGAGCCAGTGATTAGGGGACGCCAGTTTTTAAGGAGTCTTGCTGTGAGCACAGACTCCCAGGGAGCTATCAGCCCCACTGTGTTGCTGCCTGTAATCCAAAGGCAGCAGCGCGGGGGGGGGGGGAGGGGGGGGAGAAGGTAGGAACTGGTAGAAAAGGGGAGCTGGCTTTTAAACCATCTCCCCACAGACACTGACTATTGTGGAGCTATCTCTGTCCCTCCCTCCCCCCAGAACATAAACATATAACCTTGAAAATTGTAGGGGTTACATGTTTACCGAAATAAACGCATTTTAACCTCTCTACTTCTTACTCCAGTCTGCTTTTCCTCTGGCTGTTGAACGGCTCCAGAGAACATCACTTTGAACATCTGCCCTGTGTTTCCATCATTGCTTGCCAGAGTGGTCTCCCCTCACCAGCTCAATGCTGACTCTACTCGGTTCTTCCCTTGGGGCTCCCAAAGTGCATTCTTCTCCCTGGCTTGCTAGTGCCTGGCTGACCTGCCTGGCTGGCTTTTAAACCCGCCTCCAGTCTGACCATGGTAGGCGAGGGCATTAGTCTGTAGTCCATTACAGTTCCTTAAGCCAATGACTGGGAGGTGGTTGTGGAGGGGCTTCTGCCTAGTAAGGGATTCACAAACTCCATCTCACAATCCAAGTACAGAATGTACAAAACAGAATTCCACAAGAGCAAACATGGAGCTACCTATGCCAAAGCAGGATAACTGTCCTCAGAGGCTTTTTTGTGTCACTTCTCATTTTAGATTCACCTGCTCCCATCAATTTGAAATCTAGTCATTTTTTCCCCATCAAAATTACATCAGCGTCTGAATCACCACACAATTTTTTTGGATTTGAATTACAGTAAAACTCCATTGGTCCGGCATCCAAGGCTCTGGCACTCCTGATGATCCGGCACCATCAGGAACCCGGAAGTGCTCTGGCTGCCGGACAATTGGAGCTGCTCTGCGCCCGGCTTCCCCGATTTAGCCACTGCTGAAACTGACCAGCAGCTGAATCGGAGATGCTGGGGGCAGAGCAGCTGGGGTGCTGCCAGGTTGGTCCCGCAGCCCTGAAGGGCGGCCTTACTTGACCAACCCGGCAGCACCTCTAGCTGCTCTGCTCCAGGCATCCCGGATTCAGCTGCTGCTGAAACTGACCAGCAGCGGTTGAATCGGGGACGCCTGGGACAGAGCCAGATTATCGGAAGGGGGGGGCTATGAGGGGTCTGGGATGGGGTGGAGGAATGCCACCCCAGACTCCTCATAGCCCCCCCTTCCAATAGTCCGGCATATTTGATAATCCGGCACCCCCTGGGTCCTAAAGATGCTGGATTATCAGAAGTTTACTGTAGTTTTAAAACTGCTTTTCTTATTCTGGTTCTTTCATCCTGCAGCAGAAGAAATTTTTCTGACTATAGGAAAAATGGTGTAACAGACTAAACATCAGATTCCATAAAATCCAGAAGTATGTAAAAGTGGGGGAAGAAACTGACGAAAGTAGTTAATTTATTCTTCTTCCATTGCGTTCCATTAAAATGGTGTTTAGCATTTGAAACAATAGTAGCTGTACTTGTAACAAGAGTAGCTAAAGAACGTTTCAGTAAGAAGTATGGTAATCAAGGATCAAATAGCAATAGGGACTGTTTTTTTGCCTCTCTGGACAACTGTTTGGAAGAGGAATTTTTCAACCCATTGCTTAGGATAATACCTACGAGATGCTCATACTGAAATAAATTTTATCTTACATGCTTCCATTTCCTTTCATCTGTTTGTTCCTACAAATCATTCTCTTGGAGAAGATGTATTGGTGACTTGAAATTTGTTTACATGTTTCCAGTCGATGATAATATTGTGCATGCAGATTTGCCAATGTAAGGTGTTGTCTGAATAAAAATAGTCTCTTTGTATTCAGATTGCAGAATCTTCCATCTGGGGTTTTAGTAATTAGACTTCTGGTTAATTAGATGTACTCAAGCTGTGCGTTTCAATATATTCAAAATTGTGACATGAGTATTTAGTTGATTTAATTTTTATCATTTAACTGTAAATAATATGATATTGCTAATACATTTAAGACATCCTTGGTGTCTCCCCTTGCCCATTTTAAAATTCATTCTCAGTCATTCTATGACACTTCTGTGGTTGCTATAGTGATGTCAATTTCCTGTTTCAAATTATTACACTTCAGAGAGATACAAGGCTTTTTATAATCTCATTTTTTTCTTTTTAATTTCAATTTCAGATTTTTCAGATGCTCTTGATTCAGAACTTTGGTCTATTTTTTCTATTATTGAGAACAGAATAAAAATAAAGCTTTGTGCTTTTTTTTAAGTCTAGTGAGAATTCCTGCTGTTTTATTGTTAACGTTCCTGCATGTGTTCCATGTTATCCACAGTATGTCATACAAATCTTATGTTCTGTATTTATATGGGTCATTTAATTATGGAAGCACAGACCAGTCACTTAGCTGACCAAATCAACAACTGAATCTAATTTAATGAAACTTATACATGTATGAAAAGCAACTTGCTAAGTGGCATGAGTAGTGGTATGATGATGTTGACAGATAGTCTTAGAAAATGCATTGTGACTAGCCTCCGAAAGACAGTTTAGTAGAGGTGGGATCCAAAATAGCATAGCTTGTGTGGCTGTGCTACAGTCAAAAGATGATGGCATGATGGTTACTTCAGACAGAATTACCATCATATCAGTCTCCCAACCTCTCTGTATGGCAAAGGGTACACAGTGTTTCTATTTACTGAGAGGGGGAATCAAACTCCACAACTGATACTTCAGGTTCTATCTCTGTACTCATTTTGTGTCATCCCCATGGTTGTGCTTATCAGCTGACTTACATCATGTCTGGCAAGTATGTCTTTTGGTGGAGTATTCCAGCTGATGCATCCATCCTCATAGACTCTTCAGCCTCGAACCCCTGCTACTAGTGTCGGCAGTTCATTGCTATGATTACCTTCATGTTCCGACTACACACAACTTGGGCATGCTTTGTGATGCATTTAACCCAATGCAGCCTTGTTCAGATATATCTTACCAGAGAACATCTTCCTGTTCTGGAATAAACAGTTCATCACTGGTAAAGCCTCAAAATATACCCCTGCAGCCGTATGGCGTTAAATACATTTGCAGACTTTAGGAAAAATTATTTCCCTAGGAGGGTGGTGAAGCACTGGAATGGGTTACCTAGGGAAGCAGTGGAGTCTCCATCCCTAGAGGTGTTTAAGTCCCAGCTTGGTTCTGCCTTGGGCAGGGGGCTGGACGTGATGGCCTTCTAAGGTCTCTTCCAGCTCTATGATTCTATGAACACTAGCCAAAGGAAATTTTAAGAATAGGCAAGGGAGGAAAAAAGGAATTGGAGAGAGAGGAGGAAAGAGATGTGCAGACAAAGGAAAACAATTCCATATGGCAGGGGCTGTTGAGGGGGAAGGCACATGTGGCAGGATTGTATAAAGGTATGAGGAAGAAGCCAGTAATAGAAAAGCAGAGGGAGCAGCAAGGTCAAAAAACAGACAGAGGCAGTGGCTATGTCTATGAAATAAGCATAAGGAGATTTAAATCAAGAAGGGCAAGTTTGAATGGATCCTGGCATGAACACTGCCTAGTTTGGTAAACGATTCCACTGGCTATGTGGCAGCACTTCTTTGTGTAAGTGAGAAGGCAGGCATGATGAATAGGGAAAGGGGGGCACATGCCTCACATGCTTCTGTGACTTTCTACCCAAGCCCTTTTCATTTGTGTTTTCTCAGAGAAAATACTGCCTGAAATATAAAAGGTTAAGTCTCTCTTCCAATAAGAGCTGGACTTTCTGCTCACTTACTCCACACTTACACTAGTGTAACTCAGTTAAAGTTGATAGAATAAAATGATGGTGGGGGACAGAACTGTGTTTTAGTCCCCTTTTACTTCCATTCTGTTCTATTAAAGAGTTTCTATTAATAAGCCTATCAGTAAGCGGTGAGGTGGTGGGGATGGGTGTGCATGAAGGGCTCTAACTAGCTCTACTACTGTATGTGGTATTTCATTGTCAGGACTGCTGGAAGTGCACTCCATGGTGTTTATTTAATTTTACTGCACTACTGAGCATCTTGCTTCAGATTATTATTTTTTAGCTGTCTGTGTGATGGTATAAAAGCAATGCCACTGTCACTCTTCTGTGGTTTCATTAGCAGAAGAGAGACAGATTTTCATCTGACTTGACTCTTGGAGCCTTTTTCTTACAGAGGTGACTAGAATATCCAGCGCTTTATGTATACTACGTAGGCAAGGGCTTCTGTTTTTTTTAGCTTCTTTAGCTGGAGGATAACTGCACTTTTTCATGCTAGGGTTTTTTTTAACATTGGAAATTCAGGTCTTGCCTATCTTGGGAAACTCTTGAAAGACATCCACCCTCTCCTGGCACTCATTTAACTCCAATGCCCAAGGAACACCTAGTTGAATGGATTTTTTTTAAAGTAATATTTCAATACTATATTACTTCCAGCTAAGGTAAGAATACTTGCAATAAGCATATCTGAGAAGCCCAAGGAGTAATCCAGATAAACTGAAGAGCTCAGTTCTGCCATTCCTAAACCTGTAAGAGTAGGGATTGTGTGTGTGTGTGTGTGTGTGTGTGTGAATTCAACTAAAATAGGCTCTTTTGGGGTGACTATTAGTATAGCATTTTCAGTCCACATTAGTTTCAAACTATATGCCTTTCTGTGGGGAAGTGAAACTTGAAAGCCTGTCTCTATCTACTTTTGCTGGAGCTCCATGTAGCAATGAGAAGACTGCTCAGCCATCTACCTTCACAAAGAAGACATGGGTGACTGGAGGCAGAAGGCTGATAAGTGTGTAATGTCTTAACTTCAGGTCATCTGTTTTTGTCTTGTTTAGAAGGACAGGATTTCTGTTATCTGGGATTTCCGCTTTTCTGTGCTGTCCTTGCTGTTGACCTTTACTCTCCCAAATGCTGTTGCATGCTTTCTAATGCAAGGATTTTCCTTTCCTCTGTATTGGCTATTTGCTTTCCATTCCTCTGAAGTCACAGATCAGGACAGATGAAGTTTGCCCTATTTACTAATACATAACCGTGTACATCAGGTCCCTTAAATATGTTTCCTTCACTGAAGCTTGTCCAAGACCTGTTATGATCCAATTTTTGTCCATTGAGGGAGAATATCTACCTGACTTTAAAGAATTGAGCATTGTGCTGCAGAGTCTTCTTTGTGCTCTCCTCAGTCTCATCCTTGTCTTTTTTTTAATCCCTCATCTGCAAATCCTTATTGGGACAAGTATTCTAAAGTGAGTGGGTTAATTTGTGTGGCTAAGGATTTGTACAAGTGCTCCAGTACAAATGCCATTCATGTACAAACTGATCTTTGTTGTGAATTAGGAGCTCATTGGGTTTAGGAGGCTCAAATATGTTTCCACGGCTTTTTTCTGGAGCCTCATCACTGCTCTCTATTGTCCCTTGTTGTCTGTGGCCTGAAAAGGCCATTGTGGAAGTTTGGAATAGCTGGAACACATCATCTCTCCAATCCTGTCCCCTTTCCTCGGCCATACCATCTAGACTGCTGTCTGGAGAGGGGTAAGGATGGTGTGGAGTTGTAAATTTAAGCTGTGTTCTATACAGGGACGATTACTGCGCTGAGAAAATGCTTGATGGCTGCCTCTAATAGGCTCACAAATCTATGTGCATGTGTAGCTGGTATAAAGGAATCCTAGTGTAATGTTAACTCTCAGACCACAGCTCTCCCTCCTGTTTGTTACTCCCCCAAAAACCTTGCTTTACTAAGATAATTAAGGGCCCATCCTGAGCACGTAAGTCAGTGGGAATTTGCTGACTAATCTGAGAGTTTTGCTTCTCAGATTCTTACTGGAAGTCCTCATTGCTACCTTTGTTTTAAAAGCAATTTTAAAAATTAATATAAAAGTCTACCCCAGTAGTCTGTTGGTCAAACTCTCATCTCTAAATTACAACAGCAAAAAAGGGTGAAAAGTAAATTAATATTTATAGCTCTTTGAGTCTTCTCAATTCCTTCTGGTTAAGGAACCCTTTTAACAATTTTTTAAATTTGTATTTCACTAGTAGCTTCAAACCCCAGGCGTGCACCGGGGGCCCCATTGTGCTAGGTCCCATGCAAACTCAGAAAAAAAAGATGATTCCTGCTCTAAACAGCTTACAACCTAAGCATAAGACAAGTGACAGTCTATGAATGCAGACAAGCAATGAGGCAATATGGGTCAAATCCAGAATCAATGTTGTCCTGCTAGTATTTCTTTCTCCAATATGCAACTCTGTATACCTAGTGTATCTTTTCCGCATTTTTGGTAGAAGGAAGGGGCAAAAGGCCCACAGTGCAGCTTGTACATTTTTGTTATTATTTTAGATTAATTATGTGATTTTGTTAGCAGGAAACAGTCTACTCCTCAGAACAGTTACTTGCCATGACTATGATCAATGGATTATAAAAGCATTTCATGCACTTTAAGTGAAACCTTTTACTAAGCAGAAAAAAAGACTGAAAATGACACACAGACTAATGTAATGTTTGTCTGGCTTAATGCTTATAGGTGAAAATTCCATCTCTCCCTTTTTTGGTTATTACCTGAAATTGCAGTGCTCATAACCATATAACCTTGCACACTGACCACAGATTCCCCCTAACAGGAAGTGTGCTTAGACTAGTGTTTCTTAAACTGTGTTCTGCGGCACACTGGTGTGCCACAAGGAACAACAGAATTCAAAATGGCCACCCTTAAGGGTGCAGGTGACTTTTTTTTTTTTGCTCAATAATTTTCCCTCGACCCTTCCCCACCCCCTGGACTTTTTTTTTTTATGCTCAACAAAAAATCCTTGGTGTTCCTCATAAAAAAATTGTTTGGTGTTCCTTGGTCTTAAAAAGTTTAAGAAACACTGGCTTAGACATATACCAATATATTGCCATACTTGCCCTGAGTTCATTGGGATGCTGACAGTAACTGAGCATTGTTACTCAAGGGCAAGGGCACGTCTAAGCTAGTGGAAGAGAGCTCTTCCGTTGGCTTAATTCCACCTCTGCAAGAAGTGGTAGTTACGCGGGTAGGGGAAACCCTTCTGTTGACAAAGTACTCTCTGCAAGGGAGGAGGAGTTAAGGTTTGTATAATTATTTCTCGTTACACCCAAGTAAGTATGTAGTTTGCACCAAGCCCTAGCAGAACCTAGGAGCAAAGAATGTAGCCTAGTACAGGATGGGGACTCTATCCTGGGAAGCAGTGACTCTGAAACAGATTTGGGGGTCATGGCAGAGAATCAGCTGAACATTAGCTCCCGGTGTGACTCTGTGGCCATAAAAGTTAATGTGACACTGGGATACATAAACTGGAGAATCTTGAGTAGAATATTTTTACCTCTTTTGGATAAGTTCTGGCATCAGCTGTTCAAGAGGAATGTTGATAAATTGGAGCATATTCACAGAAGAATCAGGAGACCATGTAAAGGATGAGAAAAGAAATTCAATCTATGTAGCTTAATATTGAGAAGGGTAAGGGGTGATTTGATTACAATCTCTAAGTACCTGTATGGGGAACAAATATTTGATAGTGGGTTCATGAGTCGAGCAAAGGCCTAACATGATAGAATAGCTGAAAGTTAAAGCTAGACAAGTTCAGACTGGAATAAGGTGCATGTTTGTAACCGTAAGTAATGGATCACAGGAACAATTTACCACAGGTCATGGTGGATTTGCTTTCACTGGCCATTTTAAATCAAGATATGATGCTTTTCTAAAAGATCTGCTTTTGGAATTATTTTGGGAAAGTTGTACGGCCTGTGTTAGCCAGCACATCAAACTAAAGGATCATAGTGGTCCCTGCTGGCCTTGGAATCTATGAATTTATACTCAATATTACATTATCTGTCCTGTTAACACCCTTTCTTTTCCTTCTCACCAAGTTCTTCATATTGGCCTAAGCCTTTTGGCTTCCCCTCCTACTTCACAGCAGGTGTAAATAGCAATCCTAGAAATTCAGGCAACCTCTACCAGAACAGCTTTAGTTTCAGGATAATGGGGTTTCTGGCCAATTTGGAAGATTATTATTGTAAGAGTGACAGATTTTAACAATGACTAATGATTCTGTTAAGCGGCTTGCATTGACATGCTACCAAACTGACTATTATAAAGTAAAGGCACAGCCAAATTGAAAGTTAGGACAAGATCTATTGTACTGGGAGTTGGGAGCAAGTGGTAGGAACTTGAAAATGTAGTACTACTTACCAGACACCATTATTTTTCACAATAGAGTTCCAAGATACTAGACTTGCAATAAAATCCAAAAGTTTAAATAACTTAATGATGGAGACCTAGGAGTAGGTGTCATGAGGGATGTGGTAGTTCAGCAGTAGCCTGGAAAGCAGAGCATTGATACTGACTTAGGAGCTGTCCTTGAGTTCTGTGGTACCCTCTGTTAGTGGCACTCTAGTACATTGTGGAAGAAGAGCCTGCTTAGGGAGTAATACAGTTATGTTTTCTAGTGAGTGTTATGGTGTTCGGTTCTCTGCTTCTCTGCCTTCTGGGGCAGCCTGGGGCCACTCTAAAAATTTCAAAGCCCTGATTGGCCTGGGAGTAGAGGAGTGCGTGAAGTCTCCTTCCACCCTGGCCCCACCCTGCAAGGAGTACTCCTGACAGGGTGGGAGGAGAATTTGCATGCTCCCCCATCCTCCGGCCCTGATTGGCCTGGCAGTGGGGAGCATGTGAAATCTCCTCCCACCCTGCAAGGGTGTGGCGTTTCTAAGCACCACACACTCCTTGAAGGACTGGGGCAAGGAGGAAGGAGACTTCGTGCACTTCCCCACCCCCAGGCCAATCAGGGCTTCGGGGAAGGGAAAGAATGTGAAGTCTCCTCCTCCCCTGCAAGGGGCTCAGCACTTAGCCAACCGCGAGCTGAGCCAGCTGAGCAGCACTCTATGTGAGGTGCTCCCTTGCAGGGCAGGGGTAGGGAGTGAGACACTGATTGACCTGGGGGCAGCAGTGGGGAGCACACAAAGTCTCTTCCCACTGCCAGGGGCACGGGTACCTAGAGGGAACCACCAGCTGTTCAGAACAGCTGGCGGTTCTCCCGGGCAGAGGGGGGGTCAAAGACTTAGTGCACACTCCCTCCCCCACACAACTCATGGTCTGTGGGTGGAGAAGCATGGAAGTGTCCTGGCACTGCCCCTTCTGCCCAAGGCCCCGCCCCTTTTGGGGCAGCCTAGGGCCACTCCAAAAATTTCTGAAGTGGCCCTGGTCAAAAATTATTGCCTACGCCTGCTCTACTAGCAGTGTCTCACCATCACTTCTTTTCCACTCCCTGCCTGGACTAGGGATGTTAAATATTGGTTAATTGAATAGTCGATTAACCTCATCAATCTTTATCGGTTAGTCAACTATTCTATAGGCCCCGGGGACAAGGCTGGCAGCCAGTGCGCTCCATCCCCACACCCGAGAAGACCTCTGCTTTACTAGAGCCAGCAGCATGGGGTGCCAGGCAGGAGCTGATCCATGAGGAGAGTCAGTTTAAAAACCAGCAATCCTCATGGACCAGCTGCTGCCTGTCACCCCGTACTGCTGCGCAACATGGGGGGGGGGGAGGGGAGAAGGGCTGAACTCCCAGACCCCATGTGAGTCAGAACACAGCCAGTCTGCCTGCCCACTTGGCTCCTAATATACTTTAAATGCAGAGCTGCAGCAGGGATAGGTCCGGACTTAATGCGAGCCAGGACTGAGGGTATGTCTACACTACCCCGCTAGTTTGAACTAGCGGGGTAATGTAGGCATACCGCACTTGCAAATGAAGCCCAGGATTTGAATTTCCCGGGCTTCATTTGCATAAACTGGGCGCCGCCATTTTTAAATCCCTGCTCGTTCGAACCCTGCCGCGCGGCTACACGTTACTCCATTTAACTCCATGAGGAGTAACGGTAGTTCGGACTAGGAAGCCTAGTCCGAACTACCTAGCTCGTGCCGCGTGTAGCCGCGCGGCACGGGGTTCGAACGAGCAGGGATTTAAAAATGGCGGCGCCCAGTTTATGCAAATGAAGCCCGGGAAATTCAAATCCCGGGCTTCATTTGCAAGTGCGGTATGCCTACATTACCCTCCTAGTTCGAACTAGGAGGGTAGTGTAGACATACCCTGAGTCGAGTTGCTGGCTACCCTGCTAAAAAATTTACTGGCAAAGCTGAGGGGAGGGGGATGAAATGCATGTAGTCTAAGGCATTAACCGATAAGCTTTTGCTTATTGGTTAATTGACTACACTGTTACATCCCTAGTCCGGACCTCCGTTGATCTTGAGCTCCGGCATCTGCCTTCGGGGCACAACCCTCTGGCCAAGCCCTGGCATCATTACCCCTCCCCAAGGAAGCCAATAGCTTCCATGGATTCCTGAGGAAGGTGAAGGGGCCAGCTCTGTGCTTCAAGAAGGGGCAGGGCCAGGGGCAGCCAGCTGTCTTCAATGCCTGGAGTGTGGCACACCTTCACCCCCGGACCGCAAAGCCTCATGGAGCACACCACATGATGCTCCAGCCGCGATTTAAGGGGCTAGGGCCTTCAACCCTTGCTACTGACACAGCAGCAGTGGTGGCAGCCAGGAGCCACAGGCTCCTCAGAGTCACTAGGCCCGGGCAACTGCTCCCTTTTCCCGTCAGGGGGCCTGGCCCTCAGCAAGCCACTGTTTACTCACTTGCCTCAGCAATCCAATATAGTCCTCAGTCTAGCCCCTTACTCCGGGGGTAAACTGCAGTCTATCCTGGCCACCTTCATCACTAGGAAGTGTAGCAGGAGAAGGGAACCAGGCCTGTCCACTACTCTGGCCCCAAACCAGAGACAACCATTTAGTGGCAGCCTGTCACTGACCCTCCTCCACTCTACCACCATGTGTTTCTCTGGGTCCCGTCTCCCATAGCTCTAGCACCTTTGGCTTCCACCCCCAAGCTCTAAATTGGTTTTAAGCCCTTATAGGACCAGTGAGGGGCTGATACCCAATCACAGCGAGTCAAACACTCTCATGCTTGTAACTAAACTAGCTCTCACTGCAGCATCCCAATCTCTGAGTAACCCTCACTCAGACACTTTCACCACTGTGACGTTTCTCACTAAGTGGAGCAAATCCATATACTCCGCCTCCTTGTTTCCAGTTTACATATCATGCAGATGCAGCCCCAGGTTTCCCTCTAATTTAGTTGTAAATATTGTAACAAACTACATTTTTGATCTGTCTGTCTTGTGCTGGTCAGGAACCTGTTGTCCAACTCTATGCAAAATACCTCATGAGAGAATCTACCCTCTTATCTGAAAACTCAGAATTTATACTACTCTTACTAAAGGCCAAATGGTCAAAATCAGACACTCTACCTTTTTACCTTCAATCTGTGGATATAAATAATTGCAGGTGAAAGTCAGGTCATGTTCATATCAAAACACCTGATTGCACCTATTAATCAAATACATAGGGGAAGAAATAACTAAAACGGCAGCCACAATCATTTATGCAGAAATTTAAGATGCACATTTAAGAACAGATTAAAGTTGGGTTTAAAAATTCCCTGAATACTAACCAATGTAAGGTAAAAATGTCTGGCTTCCTGAAAATCTCCTATTGCTTAGTGCATAGAAGACTGGTTGCAGTGGTGTTGTTCAGACAATCCGCTAGGCCCTCTGCCAAGGGATGAGTGCTGCAGATTGAGACTAATGAAAGAAATATTAATGCAGTATAGCATGTCAATTATCTTGGAAAGGTCTCCAGCAACCATTTATCACTTAAACTTCTCTTCTGAAAGCCAGCTACCAAATTGTGTTACATGTTTGAATAGTTCTGCCAAATTTGATCCATAATTAACTTTCATTTGTTGATAATTTGGACATGAATTTTTATTCAAGTTATGCATCTTTGTCAAGTTGATGAAAATGGCTCGAATTTTAATGTTGTCTTAGCTGAGTGATGTTCCTCTCCCATTTAGAATGAGCCATATCTTCAAATATCCAAGAAGAAAATGTATCCAGAAAAGTCACAGGTTTTTTTTATTTTTCACATTGGGTGCATGTGGGCTTTTGTGCCCTAAATTGACCTCTCTGCAGGTGAGTCATGCTCAAGTGAGGTGAGCTATTTGACTTTATAATATGTCTCTTATCTCATCACCATGATAGATTTTAATAGGGTTCATCTTTAGGATAAACAGATTGCCAGAGTAAATTGGACCAATTATGAAGGTAATGCAAAGTATGGTTTTGTTAAGGTGTACACAAATGGATTATTTTAGGGATCGTAGTACTGTGGTAGGGGAGCGTGTGTCAGACACAAGCAGAATAAGGACTCTTTGGGAGGTCTTACAATAGGATATATGAGAGCCAGGGTGGTGACATGTTAAGCTTGCTGAAGCTTGGAATGAACAAAGGAACAGGACACACATCACACCCCCTTCTGCTCCAAGTGCAAGGCATGCTCCTGTGACCTTCCTTCTGTAACCTAAACACACAGCAGCATTTATATTTAAAAGTAACAAAAAAAGGCCACCCAAACTTTACCAAAACAAACCACTCCCTGTGCACACACCACTAGCCCCTTGAGGAAGGAATGAGAGAGGATGAACCACAGATGACTGATATTAGGCACATAGTCTAACGCACTACTGGCAGGGGCTCATAGACTGTGAGTGAGGTGTATAAACCTGCATAGAATTAATAGACTTATAAATTGGTCCTTGATGCATTTATCAATTTAGCTAGCCAAACTTAGTTTCATAAGCTCAACTGGCCCCTTTCATCTGGGTAGTTAAGAGGGGTTTAATAATAATAATAATAATAATAATATGTAATGTTCTGAAGCTGGCAGAAGACCTGATATCCATGGACAAATATTCATTATGGAATTTATCACAGATAAAAAAAGTATCTCAGATTGTTTTGTCATAATAAACCATGTTTAAAATACAGCTGATTAATAATTTCTCCTATATTTCCACAGCCAATGCAAATGAATTCTGCTTGAAAATCCCCAGATAGTTCCCTGCATTTGAAATACAGTAATTTGCTAAAGATTAAATCCCATCATCATAACCCCACACACCAGTGCAGATGGTACACACGTGGCTGTAGGGCGTTCCTAAATATATTTGGTCCAATGAATAGATCGCTGGGCTTTGAATGAAGAGGTTCAGGTTTATTTCCTGTACTTCCACTACTTTATTCTGTGACTACAGCAGAGTCATTCGACTCTTGTGCCATCTTTTCCCCGATGTACAACGGGCAGTAGTTAAGTATAAATATTTTTATGAATTCATTGACTTCAGGGAGGCTAATCAATTACTTAGGGTTGTTGTTACTTATTTGTATTGTGGTAGTGCCTGATGCCATGACTTGCAAAATTAAGGCTGAAAGAGATTATGATTGTGCTCTATAAAATTAAGACTGAGTGAGGTTATGATTGCTCTCCATAAATACTGAAGGACAATGTTGGCATGAGAACAACTGGAGATAAAAGATGTCTGTATTTGCACTTCTCATCTCAACAACATCTCCTAGCATCCAGCTGCGGCTCTAAATGGGTTCTCTGTGTAGCATACACTTTAATTGTTCTGGCACCGCAATAGTTTCATTGCTTGTGGTGTACTCCTCTAGCCCGAATATGACTCAGAACATTTCCCTTTTAGGAAAAATAAAAAGTCTAAAAAATAAGAAAACCCAGATTTCAACCTAGCCTACTACCTCCATCCTAGGCTCACAGTTCTTGATGGGTCTAGAGGGGAAAGAGACTCAGGTCTGCCCTCTCCTCTGGATTCCAGCCCAGGAACCCTGTTTTCAGTGGATAAGGACTGTTTCTTCAATCCCTTCATCACTTCCCCGAGTTGTTCCTTTCTTTACCCTGCTTGTCAATGTCTTGAGCAGCTTCCACTGCTTGACTCAGTGGTTTTCCAGGGCTTCCTTGAAACCAGCTAAAGAGGCACTTTGTCAAAGACCATTCCCAGCCCTTCTGTCCAGCAGTATAGCTTGTACTGTGAACAGTTCCTCTACCTCCCTCCTCCAGAGAGGAGTTTCCCTCAAACTTCCCTCTGGGCCTCAGAGTGTATCTCAGGCTCCTTGCCTTAAGGTAAGCTGTCCTTCCTTTCCTGCAATCAGAAGTTCCCCCCTGTTTCTAGAGCTGGGGCTTGTGTCTCAGGCCTCTGCCTTGAAACATCAGGTTATGGCTACACTACAGGGCTACGTCTACACTGGCATGATTTTCCAAAAATGCTTTTAACGGAAAAGTTTTCCATTAAAAGCATTTTCGGAAAAGCACGTCTAGATTGGCAGGATGCTTTTCCACAAAAGCACTTTTTGTGGAAAAGCATCCGTAGCCAATCTAGACGCGCTTTTCCGCAAAAAAGCCCTGATTGCCATTTTCGCGATCGGGGCTTTTTTGCGGAAAACAGTACTGTGCTGTCTACACTGACCCTTTTGCGCAAACGTCTTTCAGAAAAAGACTTTTGCCCGAACGGGAGCAGCATATTATTTCCGGAAAAGCACTGACGATCTTACATGAGCTCGTCAGTGCTTTTCCGGAAATTCAAGTGGCCAGTGTAGACAGCTGGCAAGTTTTTCCGCAAAAGGAGATGATTTTGCGGAAAAACTTGCCAGTCTAGACACAACCTAGAGGTTTTTTGGAAAAAGTCCGTTTTTCTGAAAAAACTTCAATTACATCCACATTGCAATCGCGTTCTTCCAAAAGAAAATCAAAAGAACAGAGGGGTTTTTCCGACATTGGTAATCCTCATTCTATGAGGAAGAAGTCTTTTTCTGAAAGAGCTCTTTTGCAAAAAGGCATGTGTGCACGGGGAAGAGGGGGTTCTTTCGGAAGAAGAGGAAAAAGCACAGATGCCCTGGTGGCCACTCTGTCCATAGTAATAACAGCTTAAATGTGAGATCGCATCCATTCAACTGCTAGAGCTGCTTTACTTAGCCTTCCAAGCGGGACATCTCAGCTGGCTGCCTTCCCCATCAGTGTCCATTTGCTGCGAGGGAAGGCACAGTTTTTATGTCGGGCTCCTTTGCCTGCTTCCTTCCCAGCTGACTGGATGTAAGGGGCACCTTGCCTTGCCATCTCTGCAAGGCTTCAGGTCCTTAAAAGTGCAGTGTCAGAATTATGTCCCCAAGCATTGGTGGCAGGGTGTTGCCCTCCACTGGCCCTTTAAGGGGCTGGGAGACCTGGAGTCAAGGGGAAGTCCAGCTGAGGGCAATTAAGGAGGACCCTGCTGGAGCTTATAAGAGCAGCTCCTGGGAGGTGGAGAGGGGTCTGCCGGCACAGAGCCACAGGCTTTGGGCCAAGTGAACCCAGACTACCTGGCCTGAGGCCCAGTGCTGCATGGAGGCAGTCATGAAGGGCGGGGGCTTGCATGGAGGCAGCCCTAAAAGGCCGGGCTGCAGGGAGGCAGCCGTGGCTCGCACAGAGACAGCTGCGGTGGGGTGGGGGCGCTTGAGCCAGGGAAGCCGTAGGCCAGAAGGCACAAAGGCAGAGGTACAGGAGGGAACCGGGCAGACCGAGGAACTGGGTATTCCAGGAAGAAGCTGAGTGCTCCCAGGAAGAGCTAGGGGTCCCCGGGAATAGGGAGGACCCTGGGACTACCAGAAGAATAGTGACTCCCCCCGGAAGGGGGCGTGGATGAACAGTGGAGTGGTCACTGCCAGAGGGCAGTGACGTGAAGAGAACACCTCTCCCAAAGGGGGCATGTCAGAGCGGTGGGTGACTTTCCCACAAGCCACCCTAAGGGAGTCATCCGGGCAAAAAAGTGAGAAGCCGTGCAGAAGGAGTGAACCTGCTACACACCATTCATTCACAGAATCCTTAGGTCTGCATATGTTGGTCCTTTATGAATCCTAAAGAGCCATACCAGGTAGTTGGATGGGCTGACCACTAGACTGTTCTCTATGGCAGACGACCCCATCACAGTCTCTAACAGAAGACTAACATTCTTGAACAGCCTTCCAACATTTTTTTTGTGTGTGAACAAACAACTCAACTAGTTTTAAGATGAAGCTTTATAAGTTTATAGCAACAAGAAAATGGGCTTGCCTCTTCCTTAGTGAGGAGGTCTTTTCTAGTCCTATGTCCCTATGTAAAAGTGAATGAAAGACCTGTATATTTTTCCTCTGTTGACAATTATATTTTGTTTCAATTTCTAAAAAAGGCATTTCTATTAGTCATTAAGCAGATGAGATACTAAAATAAAAGCAAGTAATTAAAAACTGTAACATATCAACAGATCCACAGAGATATATATAATCCCACAGAAATAAAACATAACACATCATGAACAATACTGTACATTTGTTTTGATGAAGGCACAAGGCATTAAGAAATGAAAATCGTGTTTGACAGCTTCTTTCAGTTATACATTTAAAAGTATGTACACAGCAGAATTATTTATAGTACAGTTCAGATAAGCAGAATCCTCCACATCTCCGTTGTCAGGGAATTACTCAACGTGTTGCAAACAAAGCAAATTGAGATATTACTTGTAGTGCTTGTCTTAGCACCATACTAATGAACCACTGGTACTTTGAAGTAACTTAAAATTGGGAGCAAATGCAGAAATGTCTATGGACGTTTGCACCAGGTACTGTAGGCAAACTGGCACTCACACATTACAGTATTATCACTGAGTTATCTGTGTATACAGTATAAGTTCTGATTCAGCAATGTTCTTAAGCATGTGCCTCATTTTGTTGGTACAAACTGTATAGCACCTGGAATTTCGGAAGCCCCAGTCATGGATGAGAGCTAGGCTAAAGAATCCAAGCCCTTAGTATTTTTTGTAAAATAAGCTCTCCATTCCCCAATCATCCTGGTTGCTCTTCTCTGCTGCACCTGTTCCAGTGTGAATTTATTTTTCTTTAACATATGTGACCAGAATTGTACACAGTATTCCAGAGGAGGTCATAACAGTGTCTTGCACAAGGGCACCAGTACTTCTCTATCTCTACTAGAAATACATCGTCTGATACAGGGGGGTTTCGCTACTAGTCCAAGATATGTTCCAAAAAACTTGGGCTTATAGAAAAGCAACTTAAAACAGGGAATTTTTTTCCCGCGGCTGACTTCCATTTAAGCAAATGGGGGGAGTGTTTCGCATGACTTATAGCGAGGAATGGGAGGACTTATAACGCATCAGTCCCTACAAACTTCAACGACTTTAGTGTGGAATGGATGTATACCGGGGCGACTTATAGCGGGGACCCCCTGTATATCCTAGGATTATACTTGCCTTTTCACAGCTCCATAGATTCATAGTGCTGGAAGAGACCTCAGGAGGTCATCAAGTCCAACCCCCTGCCCAAGGCAGGACCAATCCCAACTAAATCAACCCAGCTAGGACTTTGTCAAGCCGAGACCATCTCTGTGGTGGTTCTTAATCATTTCTGAGAGTGACTAATGCATCCAGGTCTTTCTCCTCTTTTGTTGTTTCCAACTATGAGCCCTCAGTTTAAAGCAAAAATTCTTATTAGACCTTTGACTTTGCACTAGAAAATTTCCTCCCATCTCTGTCACTCCAGTCCTCAGTCATCTAATTCATCTGATTGTTCCTGCATAATATTCTGATCCTTCTCTGTATTGATGATGTGTCCCAACTCAGCACACTTCATTAACACACACCTACATTGTGTGGCAGTGTCATTCATGGAAAATATTAAATGAGATCTGTACCAAGACTGATCCTTGAATCACTCCACTAGTAGTCTCCCTCCACTCCAGCCCAATTGTTCTCCTTTCAGTATAACTTACTGTTATTGCCTCTTTTACCAGTTCCTTATCCATATTACAGTTCTACTAAATCCCATCCCCTCCAACTTAATAAGTTCTCATATGGTCATGAGTCCAAATGTCTTACCAGAAGTCCGCATTGATTAGATTTCCCACATCTCTCGTCTTAAAAAAAGAATTAGCTATCAGGTTAGTCTGGTATGATCTCCCTTTGCTAAACCCATGTAGCATTTAACCCATTTTCTGTTTGTTTTTAATGTATTCTTTCCTTCAGAATTTGAAGTTGCAATGCTGAACAGACTGAAGGTGTTTTGTATGCCAGCACCCTCTAGTGGATGGCATTGGAACCACTTTACTATGTGAGAGGCACTGTACTGCTAATGGAGATGCAACTTTAGCACAAGTGTGTCTCTGGAATAGGGAGAGTCAAATTCTATACTCACCAACACGAGGAGGATTGCAGGACCGCTTCCTATGGTAGTATCTATATTTCACTTTACTGCCTAAGGCAGCGTGTTAGTGAGGCTTAAGTATTTGTAAGGTGTTTGAAATACCAGTGTGAAAGATGCTATATAAGAAAAAAAAAAACCTATGACTTAAGAAGCACTAAGTACAAGGATCTGGCATCCCTTTTCATGATGAAAAGCACCTAATCTCATTAACAGCCCCATTTAAATCATGGAACTATTCAAAGAGTAGGTTCTATTCAGTGAGCAAGAATACAGGCTTTGGACCATAATACAGAGTACTCTGCTTAGATTTGTAATTTTATCCTTTTCTATTAACACTATTCTCTACTGGCAAAAACAGTAGTGGTGCCACAGTCCTCAATGACACCATAAATTTAGGTGATTATTTACTGTATTCTACAGTGGCCATATTCTGTCCTTTCGTGCATATCCATGGCTCACTTCGCTTTCTTACTGGCTTTTGTGGTATTGCCTTTTTAAACTGACAGATGAGCTTTTTTTTTCCTTTAAGAGGAGATTTAAATCCCAGTGCAAAAGGCAATCCTAAAACTGGGGGACCAAAACAGGTTGGCTGTGTTTCAGTGAGAGGGACAACTTTTTTGTTCTGAATTGTCTATTTATGTGCATATGTCAATTTCACATTTCCGCATGTTAAGCTTTTGCTTATATCTCATAATGCCTGTTTGATTGTGCCAGGTGGTAGTTTTAAGACTGAATATTTTGTACTGAAAATGGCAATATAACTCATAGCCTGAGTAGCGCATGGATTCTGTAATGCTAAAAATATTTGTCCCAAATTACATCCGTGTCAAACCATTGAATTGAGTGACTGGAGAGCTGAATTCTACTGTATCTATGGCCAAAAATGTTAGTTGCTATAATGCTGTTGCTCTCAAGTCGAAGAGGAGGGTTGTTTGGCCTTTGGATCTACATAATAATGAATCAACTAGCTATGCCTCTGCACCCCTTTTAAATGACTATGAATGGAAACTTCTCCACGCAGTGTGGCAGGAAGTTTTTCTTGTATGGGATCTTCACAGGATCGCAGCATGTCATCCCTTCTCTCTCTTGAGTTTTTGGGACCTTCTGTAACTGCAGGGAATGTAGATGGTCAGAGTTTTGACATGAGCATTTATACATTAGGTAGACCACATTCTGCTCTTATACTAGTCTAAATCAGGAATAATTCAGGGTAATGTATTCATGTACAATATGTGATTGAAATATTCTAAGAAATACAGGGGATTAGCCAAATATCATATTGAAATATAAAGGGAAATGTTTGGTGAAATCCCCTGGACTGCTTTGAAAATTTCTCTTATCAGGAGAGAGAATTGGCCTCGATTAGTACTGTAGCTTGTAACCAGCCATCCATGCTGGGTAATCCTAAATTTAGATGTAAATTAGATCATCGGGGCTCAATTTCTTTATTTGTGAAACTCCACTAAGGTTAATTTATAACAACACACAATTTGGCTCATTATTAGAATTATTTTTAAAAATAAAGTATTTTTTTAAACTTAATTCATTTATAATGTTTTATATCTACACCCCTGCGATTGTCCTTTTTTCCAATATTTCTTTTTAGGGGAGAAACAAATTGCAATAACTCCTTTGTTATTGGCAGCAGAGGACTTTCTATTCTGAAGATAGTGCCTTACAGCTCATCAGATGGTTTTGTTTAATCATTTTCTGACCTAAACAAAAATGTAGCGTTAATTTGTATTGTGCTGACTTTCATGAAAAATCTTTAGCCCCCATTGTGGGAAATGTCCTGCACATCCTTTTTTTTTTTTTTTTTTTTTTTTTGCCATGCAAATTAGAAAAAATTCTTCTAAAGGCTTTTTAAAAGTCCTATATTTAAAAATTTACTGTTAGCACTTTAATATTGATTGTCTGCAACAAAAGGCAAAAGACCATCACTCAGGTGGATCAGTATCCCACAGTTTACAGCAGAGACTGTTACACAGTCATCTGTCTGAGTAGATGTCCACATAATTACCTTGCAGAATATAACTAAAGCAAATAAGGTAAATTTAAGCATTACACATTTACAGAATTCTTTCTGGAGGGACAATATCAGACCACAGGCTTCAGGCCATATAGTCATCTCTAAGGGTGTATCTAGACGACATCCCTCTTTTGACAGAGGGATGTAAATTATAGACACTTCGAAACTGCAAATGAAGCCGGGATTTGAATTTCCAGTGCTTCGTTTGCATAATCGTGTCATGGCGCTCTTTCGAAAAAGTGCTATTTCGAAAGTGAAACCGCAGTCTAGACGCGGTTCTTTCAAAAAATCTTTTTTGAAAGATCCTATAAACCTCAGTCTTTCGAAAAAGGCTTCTATTTTCGAAAGAACCGCATCTAGACTACGGTTTCACTTTCAAAATAGCGCTTTTTAAAAAGAGCACCATGACGCGATTATGCAAATGAAGTGTGGGAAATTCAAATCCCGGTTTCTTATGCAAATGAAGTGTGGGAAATTCAAATCCCGGCTTCTTTTGCAATTTCAAAGTGTCTAATTTACATCCTTCTGTTGAAAGAGAGATGTAGTCTAGACGTACCCTAAGAGGGAATTAAGATAAGATACTTGATACTATATCTTATTGTACAATTATATGCATTATCAGAGGTTTACTCTTTCCTTTGGAGATTTGGTCTCTCAGGATGTCTCTGTACTTGGAGCTAAGGGTGCAATTCACAGCTCAAGAAGACATGGCATCTCTGTGCTAGAAACAGGAATCGGACAACAGGGTCAAGCTGTGCTTGAAGTTTGAAACTGGGATGGCTAACAATGTTCCCTCTAACGTTTTCCATGCATGAGTGGAATATTTTTTTTATATGCACCAAGGCATATGCAGATGCATACAACATAGAAACACATACTGCCAGCTGTGGGTGGCTGTAGGCACTCTGTTAATCAGCTGGGTGGCATTTGAGTCTCCCCCTGGGTGGCTGCCCAAGTGCTTTGCTTACAGGGAACACTGATGGCTAGTTCCTGCTTCCACTTGCTGCTGCTGCTGCTGCTGCTGCTGCTCTGGCTGCCATGGCTACACTACTATTATTAGAACATTAGCTTGATGAAAGCTAATATGAATATGTTGTCTGGAGTTGGGAATCATTAACTGACCCATTAGGTATTTCAGTAAGATTGCTTGGGCTATTTACCAAAGACCAGGCATTACAGCAGTAAGAACATATCAAATTTGGGATGAATTTGGGAATTGTTGTCCAAATTTTGGGCTGAACAGCTTGAACAGTATAACTTTTAGCTTGGAGGACAGATGGATTTTAAACTGCTTTTTCTGAATCACCATGCCAAATAATTGATAAGTGGTGATGTATTATAAATGCCTTCTTTTAAAAACTGGTAAATTGATATAGAAAAAGGAGCAGCTGCAATAGAATACAGGCAGTCCCCGAGTTACGCGGATCCGACTTATGTCGGATCCGCAGTTACAAATGGGGATTTTCTCGCCCTGGAGGACTGGAGCGGCGGGACGCCTGGTCCCGCCGCCTGCCTCCTGCGGGAAGAGAAAAGCTGCTCCCCGTCTCCCTGGTCTGCTGGGGGAGCCAGCAGACCAGGGAGACGGGGAGCAAAGTGGCAGAGGACCCGGGCCGGACCCGCGGTGCTGATCTGGAAGTGCCGTGGGTCCGGCCCGGGTCCTCCGTGGCTTTGCTCAGCGTCTCCCTGGTCTGCTGGGGGGGACGCAACTAGTGCCCCCCCCAGCAGACCAGGGAGACATGGAGCAAAGCCTGGGGCCTGTGGTAGAGCAGGTGGGGCGCTGCCGGTTGGTCCCGCAGCACCGCTCCTTGGCGCTACTGGACCAACCCAGCAGCACCCGAGCTGCTCTGCCCCAGGCATCCCCAAGTCAGCCGCTGCTGAAACTGACCAGCGGCTGACTACAGGAAGCCCGAGGCAGAGTTGCTCTGCCCCGGGCTTCCTGGAATCAGCTGCTGATCAGTTTCAGCAGCAGCTGACTTGGGGACGCCTGGGGTTCTTAAGTTGAATCTGTATGTAAGTCGGAACTGGTGTCCAGATTCAGCTGCTGTTGAAACTGATCAGTTTCAGCAGAGGCTGAATCTGGATGCCAGTTCCGACTTACATACAGATTCAACTTAAGAACAAACTTACAGTCCCTATCTTGTACGTAACCCGGGGACTGCCTGTACATTCTTCTGTGGATGTACCTGCATAGCATCTAATAGAAGTTATCCTGGTGCATCTAACTAATGATACTCATGTAACTGTTGATCCTGTAACACTGGGTGAGTCTATGGGGGGAAGAAAGACTGAGTAATCCATCTGCCGTCCAGACCTGCAATCTCGAGAAGTGTGCTGCTTACCAGGAGCTCGCATTCAGGATGTGACTGAGAGTCTTCCGGAAGTGATTAAACCTTCAGATCGCTACCCCTTCCAGCTCCTCCAAGAATGACCTTAAGCGGGTCACAGAAGATTATGTAGCACTGGGAAGAAGGATCAAGGAATTTGAAGCACAAGTGGTGTTCTCGTCAGTCCTTCTGGTTTAAGGAAAAGGTCCGGATAGAGGTTGTCGAATTGAGGAAGTAAATGCGTGGTTGCACAGGAGGTGTCGGAGAGAGGGCTTTGGTTTCTTCAACCATGGGACTCTGTTCTGGGCACAAGGATTGTTAGGAAGAGATGGGATCCACCTAACCAAGAGAGGAAAGAGCACCTTTGCGGGCAGGCTTGCAAAGCTAATGAGGAGGGCTTTAAACTAGGTTCGTTGGGGGACAGTGATCAAAGCCCTGAGGTAAGTGCGGGTGTCGGACACCGGGAAGGATCACAAGGAGGAACGAGCAACAAAGGAGGACCCCTGATTCAGATGGAGAAGGAAGAGCGATCAACAGGTTATCTAAGGTGTTTATGCACAAATGCGAGAAGCCTGGGAAACAAACAGGAAGAATTAGAACTATGATTTGATTGGAATAACGGAGACTTGATGAGATGACTTGCATGACTGGAGCACTGTCATGGAAGGGTATAAACTGTTCAGGAAGAACAGGCAGGGGAGAAAAGGAGGAGGAGTAGCATTGTATGTAAGAGAGCAGTATGATCACTTGGAGGTCCTGTATTTAGAGGGAAAAAAGACTGTTGAGTCTATGGGTTAAGTTTAGAGGTGGAAGCAACAGGGGTGATGATGTGGTTGGTGTCTGCTATAGTCTGCCGGATCAGGTGGATGACATAGACGAGTCTTTCTTTGGACAACTGAGAGAAGCTTCCAGATCTCAGGCCCTGGTTCTCATGGGCGACTTTAACCACCCTGACATCTGTTGGGAGACCAATACAGCAGTACACAGACAATCCAGGAAGTTTTTGGAGAATGTTGGGGATAACTTCTTGGTACAAGTGCTGAAGGAACCGACCAGGGGCCATGTACAGCTTGACCTGCTGCTCACAAACAGGGAGGAACTAGTAGTGGAAGTAGAGGAGGATGACAGTGATCATGAGATGGTAGGTTTCAGGATCCTGACCAAAGGAAGAAATAAGAGTAGCAAAATATACACCCTGGACTTCAGAAAAGCAGACTTTACTCCCTCAGAGAACTGATGGGCAGGATTCCCTGGGATGCTTACATGAAGGGGAAAGGAGTCCAGGAGAGCCAGCAGTATTTTAAAGAAGTCTTATTAAAGGCACAGGAAGAAACCATCCCGATGCGCAGTAAGAAAAGTAAATATGGCAGGTGACCAGATTGGCTTACCAGGAACATCCTTGGTGAGCTTATACACAAAAAGGAAGCTTACAAGAAGTGGAAACTTGGACAGATGACTAGGGAGGAGTATAAATATATTGCTTGAGAATTCAGGGGAGTTATCAGGAAGGTGAAAGCGCAATTGGAATTGCAGCTAGCAAGGGATGTAAAGGATAACAAGAAAGGTTTCTACAGGCATGTTAGCAATAAGAGGGTCATCAGACAGGGTGTGGGGCCCTTACTGGATGAGGGAGGTAATTTAGTGACAGATGGTGTGGAAAAAGCTGAATTACTGAATGCTTTCTTTGCCTCTGTCTTCATGGATGAGGTCAGCTCCCAGACAAATTCACTAGGCAAAGCAGAATGGGAAGGAGGTGGACAGCCCTTGGTAGGGAAAGAACAAGTTAGGAACTATTTAGAAAAGCTAAACATACACAAATCCATGGGCCCAGATTTAATGCATCCAAAGGTACTGAAGGAGTTGGCAAATGTCATTGCGGAGCTTTTGACCATTTTTCTTTGAAAACTCATGGAGATCAGGAGAGATTTTAGATTATTGGAAAAAGGCAAATGTAGTGCTCATATTTAAAAAAGGGAAGAAGGACAACCCAGGGAACTACAGACTAGTCAGCCTTACCTCAGTCCCCGGAAAAATCATGGAGAGGATCCTCAAGGAATCCATTTTGCAGCACTTGGAAGAGGGGAAAGTGATGAGGAATAGTCAACATGGATTCACCAAGGGCAAGTCGTGCCTGACCAATCTGATTAGCTTCTATGAGGAAGTAACTGGCTCTGTGGATATGGGAAAGTTGGTGGATGTGATATACCTTGACTTTAGCAAAGCTTTTGATATGGTCTCCCACAATATTCTTGCCAGCAACTTAAGAGAATATAGATTGGCTAACTGGACTGTAAGATGGATAGAAAGCTAGCTAGACTCTCGGGCACAACAGTTGTGATCAATGGCTCAATGTCAGATTGGTGGTAGGTTTCTAGTGGAGTGCCCCAAGGATCTGTTCTTGGACCAGTTTTGTTCAACATCTTTATTAATGACCTGGATAAGGGGATGGATTGCACCCTCAGCAAGTACACAGATGACACTAACCTAGGGGGAGAGGTAGATATATTGAAGGGCAGGGACAGGGTCCAGAGTGACTTGGACAGATTAGATGATTGGGCCAAAAGATATCTGATGAGGTTCAACAAGGACAAGTGTAGAGCCCTGCACTTGGGATGGAAGAATCCCAAGCATTGTTACAGGCTGGGGACTGAATGGCAAAGTAGCAGTTCTGCAGAAAAGGACCTGGGGATTACAGTGGGTGAGAAGCTGGATATGAGTCAACAGTGTGCCCTTGTAGCTAAGAAGGCTAATGGCATATTAGGGTATATTAGAAAGAGCATTGCCAGCAGATCCAGAGAAGTGATTAGTCCCCTTTATTCGGCTCTAGTGAGGCCACATTTGGAGTATTGTGTCCAATTCTGGGCCCCCCCCATTATAGAAAGGATGTGGACGCATTGGAGAAGGTCCAGCAGAGGGTGACCAAAATGATTAGGGGCTGGAGAGCATGACCTACGAGGCGAGACTGAGGGATTTGGGTTTGTTTAGTCTGCAGAAGAGAAGAGTGAGGGGGGATTTGATAGTAGCCTTCAACTTCCTTAAGGGAGGTTCCAACCAGGGTGGAGAAAGGCTGTTCACAGTAGTGATGGATGGCAGAACAAGGAGCAATGGTCTCACGTTACAATGGGAGAGGTCTAGATTGGATATTACGAAAAACTATTTCACTAGGAGGGTGGTGAGGCACTGGAATGGGTTACCTAGGGAGGTGGTGGAATCTCCATCCCTAGAGGTTTTTAAGTCTCGGCTTGACAAAGCCCTGGCTGGGTTGATTTAGTTGTGATTGGTCCTGCCTTGGGCCGGGGGCTGGACTTGATGACCTCCTGATGTCTCTTCCAGCTCTATGATTCTATGAATAGTGAATTTCTATTTTTCAAAAAGAATTTTACACTATCTATCTATCTTAACCCTTTGAAATAAGATTTCCTTAAAAAGAAGTCCTGAAGTTCTTTGACCTAGTGAACATATGGCTATCTGCATGGTGGAGAAGAAAATATACAATGCTGAAGTAAAATTTCTTCTTCTTTTAAAAGAAGATCAGCAACTTGCATTTTGCTGTATACTCAGCACTTACAGAAGCATGACAGTAATTTTTACCTTATCCAATTACCGTTTATGGCTATCAAATATCTGAGAAATGCAGACACCACCAGGTGCTGATGGAATGTAGAAGACGGTTTACAAAAATCTTTTACTTGTTAAGGTAACAGTGTTTCAGAAGCAATTAAATCACTCTCCTTCTCTTCATTATATTGAAATTCACTCAGGTTTGAAGAAAATGTGCCTACTATAAAATCACTAGTACAGATAAAATACATTCTGAGGGAGGAACTTTCTATTAAAATGCACTAATTCTTTAAATGTAAAATGCCAATCTGCTATTGATAAGTAAAAGACATTGGCCAACTGCATGAATGGCATGAAAATGGGTTTTGCAGGCAGTTACTACTCTCTCTGTAAGTCAGCAAAATAGAGTTTACAAAAGATAACAAACTTGAACTTTTGGTTAGTGATTCAACAGGGCACTAAAGCACATGCACGTACACAAGTACAGTAGGCTTCCAATAATCCGGCACCTTTGGGACCCAGGGGGTGCCGGATAATCGGATATGCCGGAGTATCAGGAGATACTCGGGCGGGGGGCTGTGACGGGTCTGCCGGGACCTGCATTGCGACCGGTGGGGGGGAGGGAGGAGTTGGGAGGGGAATGGCACGGCAGGGGGTGAACCCTCTGCCGTTTTGCAAAGAGGCGGGGGAAGCCCTATGCAGCCACTGGAAACAGGCCAGCTGGGGCTGCAAGTGGCAGCAGCGAACTTGGGGAAGCGGCGGGTCAGAGCCGCTGGGGTGCTGCTGGGTTGGTCCCACAGTGCCGCTCAGGTGAGGAGTGGCACTGCGGGACCAACCCAGCAGCACCCCAGCTGCTCTGCCCCGCCGCTTTCCCAAGTCCGCTGCCGCTTGCAGGCAGGTGGCAAATGGCGGCGGCGGACTTGGGGAAGCGACGGAGCAGAGCAGCTGGGGTGCTACTGGGTTGGTCCTGCAGCGCTGCCCCTCGCCTCGCCCCCTCTCCTCTGCTGCCGCATGCAGCCCCAGCTGGCCTGTAGCAGGCGGCTGCGCGGGGTTTTCCCCGCCTCTCTGCAAAATGGTGGAAGGTTCACCCCTCGTCACTGCCATTCCCTGCCGGTCCCCCCCTTCCCGCCTCCTGGCTGGATGCACTGCAGGTCCAGCAAACCCATCACAGGGGTATAATCCCCTTTCCCTCTCCTCCCATTTCCCAGCCTCTGAACGTGCGTGGGGCTCACAGGGAGCTCCAATTGTCCGGCTGGCTGGAGCACTTCCGGGGTCCAATTGGTGCCAGACTATTAGGAGTGTTGGACTACTGGATGCCAGACAATTGGAGTTTTACTGTACTTAACTGTTTTGCTGAATCAAGGCCTCAGTCTTGAAAGTGCATTGTTGATCTCTGTGAACGATTCATGATTGCGTGGTTTATAAATTTAAATTTATGGGCACCTCAGATGCATGGGCTCACCTTTCCAAGTTAAGAGAACATGTAACATACTGGCAAAAGGTGTGTAAATTTGTCTCTCTCTAATACCTGGCTTACGATGATCCTTCTACAAAGTTCAGCTAATGGAGCTACTCCTTTTGCACGCTAGAGTCCTATACATACAAAACAATAGGTTGTGACTTCTGTTCCCAGGAAGTAGTTGTGTGGGGTAAAATGGGGAATCAGGGCTTACCTGACATGGGCTAGCTGCGAATGTTTAACTGCAGTGTAGGCAAACTTTCAGATGAAGAGTCATGGGGAACAGAGATGGGACAGGAACAAGAACCCCATGATGGGGTGAGGCAGACAGGAGCTGTGGTGTGAGTAAGAGGAGAATCAAAGCTGGGGTAACTGTAAGTCTGCATTTCTTAACTCTTGAGTGCTTGACTTTGAAACTTTAACATTCTTTGTAACATTAGTTTAGTTTATCGATCAAGGTCACAGTCCGATTCTATCCCATGCTGCACAGACACAAGCTTACAATCTACATTAATCGGACAAAATCTAAGGGAGAGGAGGAAATACTATTATCTCCATTTTACACACTACTCAGAAGTGTTCAGTAATGTCCCACATGACTGTCTTGGGAGGAGACTGGCTGATATCAGGATTCCACAGCATTCACTGGACTCCTCCCAAGTCTCTACCACCTCCACCACCAGACTCTGATGTGAACGGCAGAAGGCAACAGTACGTGGGTTTCCACTGGGCACGTTTGAGACAAAGGTATATTCTCTCCACAAGCCTTCTCAACAGGTACGCAGACTTTATTATGAGACAAAATGGAAGGAGCTGGGAATTTCCATTGCTGGACAATGCTTAACCTACCTTGGATAGGCTGATGATACAACACCTTTTGTATTACTTCATTGGTTGTGCAGAGAATGTTGGAGTCTGTAAAAACAGTCAATGAGGAATATGGATTATCCCTGAATATGGCAAAAATCAAACTGCAATGATCTGACTGACAAAAAAAGAAGCAGCAAGTGGACATCATGATTAACAGTCCAGCTGTTACAGATTAATTCAGTTATCTGGGATTGTGCAAGTCAATCTATGGAGGCTGTTGAAGGCTTGCTCAGCAACAACTTCTCTTAAGAAAATCTGGAAAAACTGTAGCTTCTTGTAGTGTACAATGGTTCAGTGAGTGAAAAGCTTAATTTTTTTATACTGACTTATGGATGTGAATCATGGGAAATTAGAGCCATGGAGAAGAAAAACCCTTTGGTGCCCTTGAGATGCGATGCTGCAAAAAACTTATGTTTTCAAAACAGAAGAGAACACACACACATGCTTATGTTAGAAATATTATTAGAGAGAAGCAGACCCTGCAATCAGAAATCAACAGGCACAACCATATGTACATTCCTCATATCAGGTGAAGAAATGAGAATGAACCTAGAGAAAGTTATCATTGAAGGAAAGATGAAGGGTCATTATGGTAGATGGTTAGAAGGCAGATCACATGGAGGTCAGCTGCTTTAGCACTCAAAGCTAGCAATGGATTGAGAAAGGCTTTTGAAAAATCTATTATGTCAGCAATATTCAGACATGAATAAATGGACTTTTACTTAGACTTGTGGAACTGAAACTCAGAGAAAGGGACTTGCTAAAAAATGACACTGGGCATCTGTGGGAAAGAGGGACTAGAACCCCAATCTACTAAGTGCCAGTCCTGCATCTTTTCCATAAAGTCACCCCTCTTCTCAACCATAGTATGGCCTGGCCCAGCCTCATCTCCACCCAGCCTCTGCACAGCCTCCTGGAGTCCTGGCTGTACCCCCTAATCTGCATGACACAATGGCACCAATTCTACTGCCAGGGAATTTTCCACAGCTATTGGGCAAAGTTTTATCCCTAAGGGTATGTCTACACTGGCAGCCTATTTCGGAATAGGGCTGCAAATGTAGGCATTCGGAATTGAAAATCAAGCGCAGAATTTAAATATCCCGTGCTTTATTTGCATCTTCCCGGCCGGGAGCCATTTTTGAAATTTACAAGACTGGAATTACTTCCTGCGTCTATGCGCGGCAGTGAAACAGGTGTTCGAAATAAAGCCCTATTTCAAACTACCTGTTAAACCTCATTGCAGGAGGAATAACAGGTAGTTCGAAATAGGGCTTTATTTCGAACGCTCATTGCACTGCCGCATGTAGACACAGGCAGTTATACCGGGCTTGTAAATTTAAAAAAAAAAAAAAAAAAGGTGCCCGGCCGGGAAGATGCAAATCAAGCGTGGGATATTTAAATTCTGGGCTTGATTTTCAATTCCGAATGCCTACATTTGCAGCCCTATTCTGAAATAGGCTGCAAGTGTAGACATACCCTAAATGTTTGTTCTCTTATGGAACCAATGCATGCTGTCAGCTGTGGTAGATTTTAGGATAGATCAACTGTGTTTCAAAGAGGAAGGAGGCAGGGAAGGAATGCAGCTGATAAAGGTCTTTAAGCAGTTAAAAAGTGAATCTTAAATTACCAGTTGCATGACTGACCGGAAAAGAAATTGTGGGGAGAAAAAAAAGAATCCATAAACATGATGATTAAGTGGATCCTATTTGGAGTAAATTATAGCATTCCTGAATGAAAGCTTTCTCTTTCACAGAAATCATTAAATGTTAAACTCACACTATTATTTGCATTTCACTGGAAAGACTCGCATGTGCAGAAATATCCATTTTAATTAGTGCTTGAAAGAAGTCTCTTATACAGAGCTGTGCCTGGTAGGTATTTTTATACTCAGTGAACTCATTTTATATTATGATGATTTCCTCTAATTTTTAATTAACATGTCTAAGTTAGGCTTAAGGAAAATGATCAGTGTTTCATTAACGGTCTCGCTCTTGGAGATCTATGAACACTTAATTGATATGGTTGCTACAGGGTCCTTTGTCAGAATGAGCCATTCTGCCATTACCTTTTTTTCCCCTTTCCTTTCATATAAATATGAATAGGAAGCAAACTTCAGTATCTTCCTTTTTAGGCTAACTGATGGGACATTACCATATTCCTAATATAAGAAAAAGTTACATTTCCATATAGTCAAGTATCAGAGGGGTAGCCATGTTTGTCTGAAACTGCAAAAGCGGTGAGGAGTCCTGTGGTACTTTATAGACTAACCGAAGTGTTAACTCAGGAAACAATCCATGCAACAAACCTCGGTGCCAACTCTGCCCACATATATGCACCAGCAACACCATCACAGGACCTAACCAGATCAGCCATACTGTCACTGGTTCATTCTCCTGCACAGCTGCTAACATAATATATGCCATCATGTGCCAACAATGCCCCACTGCTACATACATCGGCCAAACTGGACAGTCCCTACGTAAAAGAATCAATGGACACAAATCTGATATTAGGAATGGCAACATACAAAAACCTGTAGGGGAACACTTCAGTCTCCCTGGACACACAATTGCAGATCTAAAGGTAGCCATCCTGCAGCAAAAAAATCTTCATGACCAGACTTCAAAGAGAAACTGCTGAGCTACAGTTCATCTTCAAGTTTGACACAATCAACTCTGGATTAAACAAAGACTGTGAATGGCTAGCTAACTACAAAAGCAGCTTCTCCTCTCTTGGAATTCACACCTCCAGATCAGCTACTAGAAGTGGGCCTCATCCTCCCTGATTGGATCCACCTCATCATCTACAGCCTGATTCTGGCCTGCATATTTATACCTGCCTCTGGAAATTTCCAGTACATGCATCTGACGAAGTGGGTCTTTGCCCACGAAAGCTTATGCTCCAGCACTTCGGTTAGTCTATAAGGTGCTACAGGACTCCTCGCTGCATTTCCATATAGCTTTTCATTCAAAACGATTCAAAGCACACACATATGGATCACTCATCTATCACTAATGTTCAGTGGCTATTCCACACACAGAGCACTGCACAAAAATGCTTAAGGTGGATGTGAAAGTGTTTCTCGTTTGTCACCATGTGTGAAAATAGTATAGGCTAATATGTAAATATTCAATTAGAATATGCCTCCTAGACCATACCAGACCTACTCCCTGCCCGCCTCCTAATTTACAATATCATTATGATCACAAGTAGTTAGAACCTTAGTTTTACGCTTGTGATCATAACAATATTGTATGTCAAAGATATAAACACCAGAGTTACGGACTTACTAATCAACTCCAGACATGCAGTGGAACTGGAAGTCCAAGCTAGCAAACATTGTACTGCCTCAGGGCTTTAACCCTGGGGCTCAGTGCTACAGCCATGGGTTGTTGGAGATGTAGCCAATGAGGTTGTGTGTCAGGACTTTGGGTAGAGGGTGCTCACAGCTTCTGGCCCTCAGGAGTACTGGGGCTTTTGGTGTGTGTGTGTGTGTGTGAGAGAGAGAGAAAGCTGGGCTCAGGGCTTCAGTCCCACAGCTCCACTCATAGTTGCAGCCTGATCGAGGTTGCTGGGGGCTGGGGTGTTAGCCCTGTGGTTCTATTTCTGGCTTTAGCCTTGCAAGAGGCACTGAAGCTCAGGGATTTAACTACAAGGAGAGTGCTCGTTTCAACCCCTGTTCTCCTCCCGACCCCATAGCTGAAGTCTTGAGCTCTGTCATGCCCCCCTAGAAGCCAGGAGTAGAGCTGTGGGGAGACCAGAGTCATAGCTCCCACCATGGACCTGAAGCTCTGAGCCCTGGCCCACACCTCCCTCCCTGTGATGTTGAAACTGGAAGTGAAGCCATAGGGATGAAGTCCTGAGTCCCAGTGTTCCCTCCTAGGTCAAAAGCACTGACACCCAGTGCTCCCGTGGGACAGAAGTTGATTCCTCCTCTCCCCCACAGTTCTAGTCTCAACCCCCCAGTGTGGATGAAGTTATGGAAGTCAGAGTTACAAAGTTATGGACAACCACCATTCACGAGGTGTCTGTAGCTATGAGATTTTAGTGCATATTAGGGATGTTAAGTTTAGATCAATTGGCTAATCGAATAGTCAGTGCAATTTGCATCAACTTTTTGATTAGTCAATAAGGGCACCTCTGCCTTTGAAGTATAGCGACAGCCCCAGGGCTGTTGCTAAGCTTCAAAAGTGAAAGCGCTGCAGGGAGCATGGGGCCAGGCTGCATGTGGTGTTTCAAAGCAGCAGCGCTGCATGGAGCCAGTGGTCAGTCCCTGGCTGACCCCAGGCTCCACGTGGCGCTGCTGCTTTGAAACACCGCATGCAGTCCGGGGTCAGCTGGGAAATTCCAGCTAGCCTCGGGCTGCATGCAGTGTTTCAAAGTGGCAGACCCCAGGCTTCACATGGCACTGCTGCTTTGAAATGCATGCGGCTTTTTAAAGCAGCAGTGCCGTGTGGAGCCCATGGTCGGGCCACAGGCTCCACTCGGTGCTGCCGTTTTGAACAACCCCTCCTCTTCCACCCTTCTCTTGCTGCCTTTTTCTCAGAGAACCAGTAAGGCAGGAAGTGGGTGAAGCGACTAGTGTGTCGACTATCCAATAGGCATTTGCTTATCGGTTAGTCGACTACTCGTTCACATCCCTAATGCATATCTGAACATTGTATTGTATGTGTGAAAGATAATACCATCCTGGGAAAATGGGTTCAAGTGTCTGAAGACAGTGTCTCCTAAGAGGTAGAGTACTGGAATGAGATTCAAGAGACTCAGATCTGCCATTGACTTCTGGATGATTTCAGGCAAGTCACTTTACTTCTCTGTATCACCAGGTCCCCATCTATAAAATGAGGATGGTGATACTGATCTTTGTAAAGTGCTTTGAGATCTACTGATTGATAAGTGATCTATAAAAGCAAGCTATTGCTATTATTCTCATAAATGGATACATTCTAGTGGGTAAGTGGGTGTTGGTTAAGCTCTTCCATTAGGATTTTTTAAATCCACTAACTGTGTTTAATAGGTACAGATATGGACATGCAAATTGTGTAAAAGATTAAAATTAACCCCAACAGTACTCTGTATGCAAAACGTGTATTATGTCATGAAAATGATTTGGATATTTTAGAGTCAATGAGTGGAAACAAGGTGGTTACAATGGAGATGCTGTCCTCTCTAGACTCGCCATACTGCTGTGAAAAC
Organism: Pelodiscus sinensis; assembly: GCF_049634645.1. Taxonomy (NCBI): domain Eukaryota; kingdom Metazoa; phylum Chordata; order Testudines; family Trionychidae; genus Pelodiscus; species Pelodiscus sinensis. The sequence continues at coordinate 113,225,992 of NC_134715.1, forward strand.
CAGAGTCTCTATTGTTTGCATATAATGTAAAAAAAACCACCATTGCAGTAGATATCATGTTGATACGATACAAAAATGGGTCTAGAAGCCATTATTAAAGGACAGTACATTTTTTCATATTTCTTTGTATTGCACTTGTAATATATTTTGTTACATCTTTTGTGATTTAGTGTAAGAAGTCACAACTACACATTATTTTAATTCAAAATATCACGCTGACTTCTTGAAAGCTCAACTAGGAACAACTGTAGGGATTTTGTACAAAATATGATGAAATAATGTATGAATAAACTTGGCCCTTTAGTACATAGTGAGAATAATAAGAACTTACATTTCTTTAAAGCATCTTTCATCCTGAAAGATCCCAAAGTATTTTATGGTCATTTTATAATAGATATCGCTCAACCAGCACTGAAATGGAGCCACTGTTGGGAAGCAATCCCACCAGGAAGCAAAATGTTAATTTCCTCAACCCTGTCATCCTCCTGCTTTAGTTGGTTTCAAGAGAGAAACTGTTTTATCTGCCAGTTCACTTAACACCTTTATTTGTTTCCTTGACACGTATGGATTCACTGTGGATTTAGACATAGAACAGATGAATTTATTTAGGTGAGGTTAGTATTATTAGCTAGAAGGACTTCAGAAAGCATAGCACTGGAGTTAAAGTTGCAGTAGCAATTCCTTCAGCAAGCTAGTTTTCATTTAATTGCTTTTTATTGTGGTTTTTCTTTTACTTAAAATATAATTTTGTAAGCAGCACAAAGGTGGTTCTTTTGAAACAGGCTGTCCTAGAGTCCTAGCTACATAATCCCTCTACATTTCCCCTTTTATTTTGCTTCAAGACCTCACATCATAACAAATCTATCCTTCTAAATGAATCGGATGAGACATTCTCCATGATCTGTCAATGGAAAACAGCCAGAGGAGTCACTGCAGAGCAATTTGTGGCTAATAATTAAAGATCCAGAATAGTGGATCTATTCTATTGTGCATGTATGGATAGACTCTTTTTACTAAAATTGATGCTGTTGTTTGAAAGCTTTAATTTTAAATATCCACAATCAAATTTTATTATAACACCTTGCTATCATTCATAGTATTAAAACCATTTTATACAACAATTGAATTAGACATACAATTAGTGACGGTTTTGTGCATACCAGTAAGCTGCACGCAGCCTTACCTGGAGCTTTAATGTCTGTTACCTTGGGGACAAGGTATGCAGAACACAACAATATGGCTATCCCCAAATACCATGGGATAATGTCTACCCTACAGAATTTTGTTGGGAAAACAGCTATTTTTCTGACAAACCCTGAGTTACATCCACACTGCAATTGTGTTCTTTTGAAAGTAAATAGAAACAGAGGGGGTTTTCTGACGTTGGTAATCCTCTTTCTACAAGGAAGAAGCCTTTTTGTGAAAGAGCTCTTTCGGAAAAAGGCACGTCTGGATGGAGAAGAGGGAATTCTTTTGAAAGAAGAGGAAAGAGGAAAAAGCTCAAGTGCCCTGGTGGCCACTCCGGCCATAGCAATCTCAGTTTAAATGCAAGATAGCATCCATTCAGTGTGGACAGTATCTTTTGAAAAAGTAGATCACTTTTTCGATGCATTTTTGCTGTGTATCAGAGGAGTAGCCATGTTGTTTTTGCTGTGTTCTTCCGAAAGAAGCCTGCAGTCTAGACATAGCCATGATATATTAAAATTCCTTCTAATCAGTGATCAGAGATTCAAGTTCCTTGCTTTAAGATTTAATTTTCTATGGAATTGGAGAGTCTGAGCTCCAAGTAGTATTAATAGAAGAGACCCCATCTGTGGCCACTACAGAAACCTAAACAGCCTGATTCATTGACCACAAGTGAAGCTGGATAAGGCCCATAGAACAGAACTATAGTTTGGGACTTTATCTTACCTAATTGATGCATCTGCCCACTAGTGTAGAATAGTTCTTATAGTATCTTATTCATGGAGTTTCCATTGCCCACATGGAATTCTGAAGGCTTCCATATTTTTTCCCTGTTATAAATCTTTGGCTGCCTTTTGCTCCCATATTGCAGCCACTCTTTCCTTACCAAGGAGTGGACTGCAGCTGCAACCCCCTTGGAGCCCCTCCTCATTTTCATGGCTTAGTTGCTCAGAGTGATTGTTGACGAGTGGCATGGGTTACCCCTTCTTCCCAAGGGACTGAACGCTCTAGATAGCATTTGTCATAGTTTTAATGATTTAAGGGGGAAAAGTTGTCATTTGAGCTAAATTGCTGTCTGCAGAGAGTAAAAAACCTTTCACCCTCTCTGGACCCAGGGCAGCTTTTAATAAGAAGGCAACATGATTTCTTTCCCTGGTAAATGCAGAATGAGTGTCTTTTAAATTGAACAGATTTCTGCAGATAGAAGATGGATCTCTGAACTGAGCAGCCTGAAAATACAGACCTGAAATTGGGTTTTTATGTGTTGAATTGTAAATACCTCCTGTTTTTACACGCACATTAAAACCCCTCTTTCTGCTTTAAGAGTGCTCTTTCATTTAAGACATAACAGTTCTTTTCTTTCTATGAAATTCAAAGTTATACTGTGTTGAGTAACTAAGCTTATTCTCGCACACTGTATTCTCTCCCTTCAAATCTTCAAAGGAAAGCTTCAGTCATTTTGATTATGTGCTCCTGTAGTAATCTTAAAGGTATTTTTAATACATGTGTAGAACTATTTGAAAACCAGATTAAAGCAGAACTGAGAACAGTTATTTCACCATTATGAGGTTGGTGTGCCTGGGAAACTCCATTCATTTCCTAAGAGGAGGAAGGACATGGTTCAAGAAATATCAGGGAAGATTGGGAAGAAATAAGGGGGGGAAAAACCAGGAGCCACTCACAGAGCTCCAGGACGGTGGCCTTCCGCATGTGGAAGTTCTGGAGCCACTGCTGGTCATTTCACCTTTGCATGACGATGAGGTCCCACCAGTCAGAACTGGTCTCCCACTGCCAGAAGCAGCGGTGCACTGTGTGCAGGGGAGGATGGAAGAGAATTTGGTGCATGAGGACCACCAGGGCCTGGGTCAAGAGGCCCCCCAGTGCAGGCTGGTCATTGTGCTCCAGCAAGCCCCACATGGACAGTCTGCATGAACTGTGCCATGAGGCGCAGCAGGAGGTCCAAGAGCTAGTCACTGTTTTGTAGCAGCTTCAGCTCCATGATGAGAGTGCTGTGCTATCCGCACAGGCAACCAGAGCACACAGCGTGAGTTTGGTGTCCCTTGAGCGGGTAGTCAGTGGAGAAGAGGAGTATGAGATGCAGCTATAGAGAGGAGTCCCCTTAAGCACAAGTCTCAGCTAGCTTCAGGAAACAGCTACAGGAAGTGATTGCTTTCCTCCTTCCGTCCCCAGAGTGCTTCTGGGGGATTTTAAATGCAGTGCCGGCTCCAATCAGTGTGGACACACTATTTCAAAATAATTCTGCACTATTTTAATGGTGTCTTCTAGTGTGGACATGCTATTTCAAAATGGTTATTTCAGGAGTTATTATTTCAGAATAATTTATTTTGAAATAATTTCCCAGTATAGGTATAGCCTTACTGGCCTACTTTCAGGATACAACAAAGTGTATCATTAAATTTAATTAGCTCTCTCCTATAGGGTATGCTTACAGGTCCCTTATGAACTGCAGTGTCATTAAGTCACAAACTGTGAAATTCTGTGTTTATTTAAAAATACAGCATTAGTTGCATTTGCTGCATGTAAGACACATCAAAACTTGGAGTCCTTTGGGAATTTTTGATTTTGTCAGCAAGGATTTCTTTTTGCTTTTTAAGAACTTTTTCAAGGTCAGATTCACTTCTAATCTCTTCACAATTCCTGCATCTTTCCAGCCATCTTAGTTGTGGCTTTGTTTAGATTCCCATTAACTTCAGTGGTCTTTGGATCAGGCTCATAATAAATGCTTGGGGGAGGAGGGGAGAGAGGAAGAAGGGAGGGAAGAGGAAAAGACACATGTTTAGTGATAATAACCATGTAATTAAATTGCATTTATGCCTCTTGGGCTACTTTGCCTGTACTATGTTCACTAATCCATCTCTGGCAGGACTACAGCTACTACTCCAAACCTTTGACTGTTTGGAGCTGCACACGTCTGTTGTGGTTTTGGAGCGAGTTCATTTAAACAAAACAACAAAATTCTCTGCTCTCCTCCTCACTTCCGTCCTCCATTCAAAAACGTAAATTAGTTTGAGACTGGGGATGGTTGGTGTTTCATTCTTCACCAGTGTTACATGTCACACATTAAGGAGTCATAGCTCATAAACAATGTAGGATTAAAACTTGGTGGGCACAAGTGCATTATAAATCAGAAATAACTCCATTAAAGTCCATAGTGGAGAGCTGAGGTGAGAACAGAATTGAGTCTGTGCTGTTTGTACTCTTGGAAAAGGAGGGCCCTTGCTTCTCAGTGGGGGACATAGAAGTTTTCTTCTACTCCTAGCAGATCAGAATGCTAAAGTTGTCCCATTCTGCCACTGATCTCTTGTGTGACCCTGGGCAAGTCATTTAGTCTTTTTGGGTATGTCTACACTGCAGTTAGACACATGCCTGTTCCAGCTGACTTGGGCTTGCAGGTCTCAGGTTAAAGGGCTGTTTAATTGTGGCATAGGTATTCCGGCTTGGACTACAGTCCGAGCTCTGGGACCTTCATACCTTTCAAGATCTTAGAGCCCAGGCATCAGCTTGATTATGAATATCTACACCACAATTAATTAGCCCTTTAGCCTGAGCCCTGCAGGCCTGAGTCAGCAGGCACAGGCCAGCCACGGGTGTCTAACTGCAGTAGAGACATACCCTTTGTGCTGCCATTACCATTTGTAAAATGGGGATAATAGCACTGTCCTATTTCACAGGCATCTTAGGAAGAGTACATTAAAGACTGTGAGATGCTTGGATTCTGTGATAATGGGCCCATACATGAATCAAAATGATTCTAGAACATTTGTTTCCAGGGGGCTATGAGTTATAATGTTTCTCATCTGCTGTGCTTTATGCTATTAGACCAAGGCACAGACTTTTACAGGCCAAGGATGAACATGATTACTCCCAATAACATTTTTAAGATCTTGCTAAAATATTTCATAACATAATTTTGGGCACTTTTGGGAAAAGACCAAGTATGTAAAATTTCAGACCTAATGGGAGTAACTCCATTAAGAGGCTTCTCTGAAACTCCATTGCAGCCTTAATGATACCCTAGCACACACTGAAAAATAAGAGACTGCCTCCAAAGAGTCTGTTGCAATATTAATTCTTTATTACTAGGGGGCTGCACCTCGTGCTCGCTATGCTCGTCAACCCTCCTCTCTCTGGTCACTTTCACAGCTAGAGAGCCTATTAATCTTGCACTGATTATACAGAAAAGTGAACAAACAAAGCTATATAGAAAAAATGTTAATTGGTCTATTGCTCATGTACTACATGTTACAGGCAGATCTCAGTTTTGTAGTTGGTTCTGGCTGAAGCACAAGTAAGTGAGATGCAGAGACTCCACTTTCAAGAAGGCTGATGATGTCATTCTGTTGCACAGCAGGAAACACTTTTTTATATATATACAGAGAGAGTGAAATATATATATATGATTAATCGGAACCTGGCATCCTTTTTTGCTTGTAGTTCTGTGATGTGGAGGTCATTTTGAAAAATAGATTGGAGCTTTAAAATTGGAACTTATGAAAGTTCTTGAAACTTGGCTTTAAGATACCCAATTGCACTAAAACTCCGGAAAGTGGCTCAGATAGATTGTAGTTTCTATGTGATAGAACATGGTTGGTAGCTATCCAAACTGCATAGCACCTCAGTGAATATGGGCATACCTTCTAGCAGATTTGGTGTGATTCCACTTGATTATGGTGGTTCTGGACTAGTAAAGTAAATGACATTTAGGATGGGGTGGGGTGAAATTAAGTATGAGAGAAGCCTGTAGGCTGCCAAAAAACTGTACATTCAGATTAGAAAATTTCAGGTTTGGCTTTGAATCTTAATGTAGAGATCTCTCCAATGCCCCCCTGGCCCTTCCCAGTGGTTTTTTAAATGTATTTGGCTGCTAAACAGTTTTTGCAATTGCTCCCAAGCTCTTTCTAATGCTCTGCTGGCCCATTTGCATGCTCCTTCACCTTTCCTGCACCCTTTCCAATGATGCAGATACTTGATTTCAACTGCTTCAGACGTAATGCTGAAGGTTAAATGTATTTTGCACCTCCCAGAGGGTCTGGTGCTGATCTCTTAAATCAGTTGAGCTCCATTAACTTCACTAGAGTTAGTCCTAATTTTTCTTGCTGTAATAAGCAAGATGAGAATAGCCCAAAGTGGATCGGGACACTAAGAAGCTGAGCCCTACCATGTTCTATCACATGCCTGAACAGGAACAGAGTACAGGCTGGTCCTCACTGGTCTGGCACCCCTGGGACCTGACTGCTCCTGAATGAGGAAATTTGCTGGACCTGCAAAGGTCCCTTCTCTCATGGCCCATGCTTCCACTGGCTCAGGCTCCAGCCTGCCTGCGCCCTGTGGCTGGCTCTCTACATGCTGCCGGCCACACTACTGCTGGGACCAGAGCACCATGGGCAGAGCTGCACAACCTGGGCAGAGCTTCACAGCCACCTGGCTCCGCAGGTGGGGCCTAAGCTCTGCTGCCAGGGCAGAGGAATGGGCTGGAGTCCCTGGCTGCTGCTAGGGCTGGGTCTGGAGCTCCTCAGCCACTGGAGCCAAAATTTGGCTGGAGCTCCATGTCTGGGGCCGGGGCCAGAGCCCCCTGGCTGCTGCTGGAGCTCCATGGCTGCTGCCAGGCTAGAGCTTCACAGATGTTGGTGCCAGTGAGCTCCACTGGGGCCAGAACTCCCCACTATGCCACCTGTCTGCCCTCCCTTGCTTCCACACTCGGGGCTCCCGGCTGAGTCGCCGGTGTCCCCTACAGCACTCTTGCCCTGCTGTCAGACCTCCCTGGCTTTGTGGTGCAGGAATATCCGTGGTCCTTGCCAGATCAGGGAGTCCCGGTTAAGGGAGGTACAACCCGAATTAGCATTTCTGCGGAAATCATATTTTAACCAAAGAAGTATTATGGAAAGGGTGAAGGAGACGGAAGGTTAAAATGAAATAAAGGAAGTAGGAGATGGCAAGGATAATGGTCAGGGATCTGGTACCATTTAGCCATTGTTATTTAGGTCTTTAGTTCCTGTGTGCCACATCCTTATTTCATGGTGTCAAAAGAAACCAAATCTTTGTAAAATGCATGGGCGGTTGGTGAAGGCAGGGCTGGAGGAGGTAAGCCCCATACCCCATCTCCAGCCTCGCCCCTGCTAGGCTCCTCCCCTGCCCCGGGAGATGGGGAGTATGCCACACACGTACTTCCCCCTTCCAACCGTAGGGAGGGGGGAAGAGGAGCGGGATGTGCACTCACCGCAGCCTCTCAAGCCCAGGTGGAAGGTGCACTGCACTGCATGGCCTGGCTGAACCCAGCCTCTTGAGCACCAGAAGGGGGAGGAGGCAGGGTGTGCTACACCATAGCCCGGCCCAGCAGAGGATGGAGGAGAGCGTGCCATAGGGCCAGGCCTGGCTTCCCCACCCCCGAGCACTGGGAGGGCAGGACACTGGGGGCAGCAACACTCTGCCCTTAATATGCCTACAGCAGGTGTTTTGGGGTCAGAGTGTGGACAGGGCTATACCTTGCGGTTTGGGAAGGCAGAGCCTTCCCGCACCTTACATACCCAAGGCCCATTGTGAAATGGAAGTCATCTGAATCCCACAGACAGAAAGGGAACCTGGAAAATTGCAATTAAAGTTGCTGCTTTGCCAAATGTTCCTGGAAGCAACATCAGAAGGGTCACACATTCCACATAGTTCCTTTGGACACATGAAATAGCCTTGAGCACAGGAAATAACTGTGAATCAGAAAACCACAGAGGTAGAGTGGTGGTTGGAACCAACAGATGCCCAGTAATGGAAGGTACTGGACCTCTGTTGATACCTAATTGTCCTGATATCTGTGTTTGTTCCTACTTTCTGCTAATAGGGTTTTTTTATTTCATTTATCTTTTTTTTTAAGCTTCATGGCTCCTTTAAGGTTTTTGGTTTGGTTTTGGCAATTCAGGAAGAATGACAGTGAAGTTAATGATGCCAATAAGAGAAGTGTGGCAAACTGGGAAGAAGAAAAACCAAGAAGAAATAAGACTTACAGCCAGGTGTGAGGAAGGGAGAGAGAAAAGGGATGTGTTTCCTAGAAACATTTGTTCAGAAACATCCCGCCAGCCATGGTATGCATGCCCTTTCACAACGCCATGGTAACTGCTACCTTCTTTGTGCCGGTCCTTGAAGTGCATTAGAGGATTCTGGGGGATGTCTGAGGTAAAATGGTTGCAAGTGGCTTAACAGGTTGAGCTAATATTTAATTAAAATAGAGAACCTGTTTAGACTAATTCTCCTCTATCTCTGTTTAATAAATTTCTTTGGCATTACCCGCGATTTAATATAATAATCTGGAGACGGATCAGGTCTTCATTACTTATGAGCCTCCAGTCTCTTTGCTCATAGGCAGCTCTATCACTCACTAGGGCAGAAGCATGTACAAATATCTGGCTGCGATCCAACCTCCAAAATGCTTTATAATTAAAAAATCCCACTAAAATGAAATGAAATGCCTGCTCAGTAAATCAAGAGCCCGCTGTTCTAAGTGAGATGTGGAATGCCAAAGGTCCAAACAAACTCACCTCTGGAATTTTCTAAAGAGATTCCTGTAAATGTTTGGATTCGTCATTAATTGTCTGAGACCAAATGCAGCTGTGGATGGTAGGACATTTATTTAGGTACCATGAAAGATTATTGTAATACAGAGGATTATGTTAAAAGATGATTGTAAAATAGTGGACCTTTGTTTTTCAGATGGTGGGATAAAATGCTTTGGCATAACTGAAATGGCTGTCAGCTCTCCAACAACTTATGCCATAGTGCTTTAGAGTGCTGTAAGTCTGTTAATGTTGTATAAGGGCGCAAAGATGGCTGTGGCATTGTCTAGTCACTGAGTCATTTTTCATAACTTCATTTCTGGTGCTGTGTAGGTGTTTCATTTTCAAATAATTTATCAGCCCCACTGAGAAGACAAAATTTCCATATATTCATAAGTGCTATAACTCACTATTTATGGACCACAATTGGACTACAGAATGGGTACCTCAGTGAGGCATTCTTTTACTACACTTGACTGTTATAGAGTACAATTTACAATTACCCTGAATGAATGGTTGTCAGATATGCTCTGTACACTGGCTTTCTGATTCGGTGACTTGCTGACAGTCAGCGAAGTGATGGGTACATAGCGTCTCTTGTTTGAATTTTTCCATTTGGAACCCCTGTATTCTGAGGAAGGATGTGACAATGCTGTTCCGTCTTTGTCTATATAATGGTATCTTGGAGTGTTATCCATAAGAGGTAAGAGAAAAGGGCACAGCTGAGATTTAAAAAAAAGCACAACCTAACAAACTTTTCTATGTGATGTCCAGGCAGCCTAATTAAAGAATAAAAGTTTCTTGCATTGTCTTGACAGACATCATAGTACATTGCAGCATCATTGAGAATAAGGAGTAATTTAAAAATTATACGTATGGGATGCACAGGGATGCGAAGTGTTGGTTTAATACAATTCAGATTCGTTTTTGTGTTTTGGCATGTGTAGTGGAATATCACTTTTTATGTCTTCTAAACATTTTTCCTCTGGTCTGAAGGGCCAAAATTATATTCCCAGGGCTCATAAAAATCATCTGGGTAGGTCTCTGCAATCTGAACAAATAGCTATTGGTTGAAGAAAGTGCTGGCCAAAACAGTGTCCCTTAATAAACTGAGCCAATGGGAGCTAGTATCTGATAGTGAACTTTCCTTTTTCTCCCTACCCAGACTGAATTCCCAGCAAACCTGTGGTAAGATACTAGCAACAGAATAAGTAGCTGACATGATTGGAATATGCCTGGAGTGGGAGCCAGGAATTTCTGCAGTAGATCTCTCTCTTCAGGGTCAGTTTCCTGAAAAATTTTGGGTCATGAGTTTTAGCTTATAACATGAAATAAAATGGTTAGAACTAAACAATTTAATATTTTTAATTTAAAAAAAATTAAACCCTCTTTTCTAAGATGCCCCCCAATCTTTTAGGTTTTTGTACCAAACACCAACAAAATGCAATAGAACAGAGTGGCCTTCGGATTTTGCTTTCTTATAACAATGTGAAAACTTTATTATATTTTGGAAAATTAAGGTCTGATTATGCAATTTTCTGCATCAATATAAATCCAGGAGTAACTCTATTGAATTTAATAGTCTTATACCACAGGGAGTGAGATCCAAACACTTTCAATTTTGCATAGCCCCTTGCACATTTATGGCACTATGTAAATAATGCAAATGGCCTAGAATTGTAGAGTCTTTATTCACTTATCATCTCCAGGGTACAACAACCTACATTCTGAAATGTGGCATAAATACTGTACCAAAGTACTAATTACTTGGATAATCAAAGCAAATGGCTAAAACTTCTGTTTGCAAAAGACTTCATCTGGTGCTTTGGGACAAAGCTAGTGATAGATACATAAAAGCATGCTCCACCCTGTTGGAGATGACTGATGTTGACCCCACATTAACCAAGCTAACAGCCGCACAAGGAACCAGGGGTTCTTCCAATTTTACCTCTCTAGGGTTGCCATGGTAACTGGTGTAAGAAGAACTAATATGGTCTGGCACTGAGTGAAAGGAAATTTTATTTAAGTTATCTAAATCTAAAATGTAACAGCCAGCAGCATGATAGAAGAGTTGTGAATGAACTCTTTACCCTATATAGCCAATTAGTTTGTCTTAATTTGCCAATAGATTAGGAGTTAACAAAACATTTCTTGCTACTGAGTGTTCTCTCTAGACTGATGACCTTATTTTTAGTGGGATTTACTCTATGTGCATTTTTTTAAAAAATGTGGTAACATGGATGAGTAACACAGACAGCACAATGCTCTCTTGGAAAACAGCCTCCTCTTCAAGAAAAATAATAATATAACATAGTTCAGTGTTGGGTTTTGGTCTTGAACAGGAGACCAAAGTGCCTCTTTCTGGATGAAATCCAATAACTTTGTTTAACACTTTGGATAAGATAAATTCATGTCCATAGAAGTCAAGACAGCAGCATTGTAAATTAGGATCGGGGACTAACTCAACCCTTCCTGCTGTGAAAGTTATTCAGACTGATTGGACCTTGTGGTTTGTGAGCCGAGATGAATTTTTGTGACAATTTCTCCCTCTCCCCACTGAAATAAATCAGGGAAGTTTTATAATATGGAGATGGTTACAGCAGATTTGTAACTGCCCCAGTCATGCCCCAACCCCATAAATTCTGTTCTCCCCAAGGTTCAGGAAACTAGATTTTTACTATAGAGGTTAGAACAGCTTTGAAAATGCTCTATTTTTAAAAAATTTAGTTCATATACCCATATTTATTTTTACTCTCTCCCTATGCAGGTGATTCTGATCCTTACCAAGTATTACCATACTGACATGGGAAAGGTGCTAGAGAGCTCTTTGTGGAGGTAAGTACTCAGACTTTTTCTATATTCTTGTTTCCTATGCTGACCAAAGTATGACTGCTTCTTGTTTCCTTTTATCTTTTGAGGTTGCCTAATGGGTTGAATAGCTGACTCTATGCCCGATATAGGGTTGCCCACACTTGCATCTTTCTTGTGGATTGTGGCTGTGTGAAGGAGATCTTGAAAGGGGATTAACAATTTATGCAGTGGAAATAAACAACATTAGAGGATAAGGTATCTTTCTGAGACCACATTTTAAAGAAAAACAGAAGTCTAATTGTAAGTTGGCGTCCAGACGCAATTCTCCTCCTGCTTTTATTTTTAAATTCCTAGAGCTTTCAAAGATCTGTACCAAATAAAGGATACTTAATGTAGTCATTATTTTAATTGTTAGTAGCTTCTGCTGTTAAGCTCCCTATTTAGGTTAGTAAATTATCAGTAGGTGTGGTTTATCTTTCTAGTTGTTACTTGAAGCCTGTCCAGGTTGTTGTTGCATCTTCTGATATTTGGAGACTTGTCGTATTTCAAATGTAACTCTTAAAATAATTTTTCAACTTTCTCTTTTATGCTCATACACTCTCATACTGTGACACATGTAAAACACCCAGGTGTTTTAGAGTTTCAGACATCTACACAAATACTGACATTTTGTTATGCAACTACAATCCCATTGATCAAGATAAATATTTTTCCTATTTTATCCTTACTCTTAACTTTTAAAGATCACCAATGGCAGATGTAGAGCCATTACTGTTCCATACTGTTGTTCTGCCAAAGTGCTATTTTTCCCCCAGAAGAACTGTTGTCAAATATCCAGCTGAAGTCATGGGTGCACTTTAATGTATGTATTTTAAAAAAATCATACTTCCTTTTGGAAAATCTTTCATTGAAGCACATTACTGCTAAATAACAAGCCACATCTTGTACATTCAATGTCACGGAAATATATTTGTCCGTGTACTGCTAGATATACCTAGTTTACCTGGCTGTTCCATCCACCTAGATGGGGTTTCAACATAGTATTCATGTCACATGCATAGATCACATGCATTTTAAATATAGAAGTGTTTCTGGTATCAGTAATAATCAGGGATCCTAGAAATCCATTTGCCATGAAAAACATTTTTACAGAGAATCTTTAGTTTTTACATTTTGTAAAATATATATATCTATATCTATATCTATATCTATATCTATATCTATATCTATATCTATATATATATACTAGAAGATTTTCCTAGCATTGCTCAGGTCCTTAACTCAATTCATTTTTGTTTTTCTTCTTTTAAATCATTGTTTTGGCGTGGGGCTAGGGAAAAGGGGTTCAGTATTCAGGCTGCCCAGTGGAGAGAAGACAACCCAAGCCCCCTCTCATGTCAGCAGCATGGGGCTAGGTGAGAATCACCTTACTGTGGCCACTGCAGCTCCAGTAGGCACAGCTGGGGGAGGGGTGCATGTCCCCTCACAGAGACAGGTCCAGGTTCATCTGCCCCCTGCACTTCCCATTCAGAGTAAGGAATGTAGCAAACTGTGCAATTTCGCTTTGCTCCCTGATGAAGGGAAACAGCCAGCAATGTCCCTGTATAAATTGGGAGGGGGCCCTCCACTCTTTCTAAAGGGTGCCTGGGCGTGGGGGAGGTTCAGGGCTGGGCCATTCCTGGATGTGGTATATGTCCAATTCACTAACTACAATTCAGTATAATCACAGAAATATAGAAATGAAATAAAAACATCAGTAGGTTATCTCAGGTCCCGCTCTAAGGCGGGACTGAATGTTATATGGACCATTTCTAACATATGTTTGTCTAATCTGTTCTTAATGATGGAGATTCCTTAAGAACATAATGGCCATACTGGGTCAGACCAAAGGTCCATCTAGCTCAGTATCCTGTCTGCTGACAGTGGTCAATGCTAGGTGCCACATTTTTGTCTGTATATGGGTGACAGGAGAGGGATCACATGAGGATTACCTGTTGTGTTCCCTCCCTCTGGGGCATCTAGTATTGGCCACTATTGGCAGACAGGATATTGGGCTAGATGGACCTTTGGTCTGACCCAGTATGATTGCTCTTATGTTGTTATACCCCTAGAGGGAATGAACAGAATAGGTAATCAAGTGATCCCACCCCCTGTCGCTCATTCCCAGCTTCTGACAAACAGAGGCTAGGGACACCATTATGTACTTCCACAGCCTCCCTAGGTAATTTGTTCCAATGTTTGCCTCTTCTACAGTTAGTTAGGACATTTTTTTCAGAAAGTCTATCGTAAATCTCCCTTCCTGCAATTTAAGTCCTTCTTAAGCCATTACTTCTTTTCCTGTCCTCAGTGGATAAGAACAATATATCACTCTCCTCTTTATTACAGCATTGTATATATTTGAAGACTATTCTTGTCTTCCCTTCAATCTTCTCTTCTCCAGACTAAATGAACCCAATTTTTGCAATATTTCCTTGTAAATCATGTTTTGTAAACCTTTAATAATATTTTGTTTTGCTCTTCATTGGCTATTTCCCAATTTCTCCCCCATCATTCCTGAAATGTGCAGTAATCTGGATCCTGTAATCCGGTTGAGGCTTTATCAATGCTGAGTATAGTGGAAAAATTACTTCTCCTATCTTGCTTACAGCACTTCTTCTAGTAACTCCCAGAATTATACTTGCTTTTTTAGCAACAGTATTACACGTAATAGTGGATCACAAACTAATTTGTTTATTCTGTGATTCACTATAATTCCCCAATGCATTTCTACATTACTCCTCCCTAAATGGTCATTTTCCATTATGTACAATTGATTAGTCCTTTCTAAGTGTAGTATTTTGTATTTGTCCATATTACATTTCATCCTATTTATTTCAGACCATTTCTCCAGGTTGTCAAGATAATTTTGAATTCTTATCCTGTCCTCCAAAGTGTTTGTAGCCCCTTCCATCTTGGTATCATTTATGCCATTTTTCAGTTCTTTTATTACAGCATTGTATATATTTGAAGACTATTCTTCAAATAGAACTGAATAGAACCATTCCTAGGTCAGATCCCTATGGTACCGCTCTTTATATGCCCTTCCAGTTGACTGTGAACCATTGATAACTACTCTCTGAATAAGATTATCAGAAAAGACTTTCAAAATTATCCATTGGGACCCTGGACTTCCCACATAAACTTTAAACATGTTCTAAATAATGTGATTTTTAAACCAATTGCTTTAGGTCTAATTTTGGTCTGAACATTCATATAAATGAGGAATAACTGCACTGAAACCAATGGAGTTATGTCATAAAATTGGTATGAGAAGAAATTGGTCTTTCCCCTCCATTTTCATGCAATGATTATACAAGATATCTTGACTTTTAAAACCAGGATGAAGCACTACATGAGGAAGATGCTTGACAGTAGCCTCAACTTATATTTCTAAAATGCAGCTCAAATAGGATCTTAGCACAGGGGTTTGAAACTGGAAATGAACTTCATGCTTTGGACATAAATATACTTTTCTGTAAACAGGAGTTAACAAGTGAATGTACTCAGAGTGTAGAGTGTACTCGGATTACAAAACTTGGACCGAAGGGTCCAAAGAGAATAAGAATAGAATTTAGAATAAACCCTGGTTTTTTTAGACTGTACTGAGCTGTGTGCAAAAAACATGACTATTGGTAAACGGTGAGCCATAACATAATAGAAAACTGAACAATTGTACTTTCTCTATATTGTTATTTCACGATAGCTGGAATAAATTGATGTACTTCATTGACTTTCAGTGGAATTACATCATAATACCCAAACAGATAACCTGCCCCAGAATGTGTCTATGTAAAATTAATATTTTATTAAAGACTTTTTTTGCCCTTGACACTTTATTTGCATCAGAACGAATATGCAATAAAACAGATGTGGAAAAAACTCAGAGACTTTTGGCTATGGGTATAAGTCATTCATCTCTGAAAGGTTTGTATGTTCTAATGGGAACGGATGTTATCATATTATTTACTGAATAAGTCCAGAATTTCTCTCTCATTTAACTGTCATCTTGGCTAGAACAATCCCACACATTCATTGTTCTCTGTATGGAGGGAAAAAGTTACTTTACAGTCTGACCTCCAGTTTGATTTTGTAAGTGCTTTTGTTTGTTGTCTTTTGTCCCTATTGCTTGTGCCGATCAGGAAACTGTGATTTTGGGCTGGCATTATCAATATGTTTGCTGCGTCCATATCTGTGATTAGAAAATGTAGTTAAAGGTATTGTAGCACTGTGGCTGCTCCTACAGTAGCATACAAGGTTTCCACCAAAGCCCTGTAGAATCCTAGAATTAAAACAAGGCTATTTAAAATATGCTTTTACCTAATGAATTCTCTGTTAGCTGCACAGCAAAACAGCTCTTTATTATTTCTTAGTGCAGCTCATGTACAGGGTCTGTTTCAGATCTTGAATGCTATGGATTTGGTTGAATTCATTGTGTTTTGCAATAGTGTAAAAGAGATCAGAATCATATCCACAGTAAAAATTATATTAGTTACACAAAATGGAAGCCACGGAGATGAGAGGATCAACCTCCAGGCTTGAGTCCCCTAGCCCAGATAATTACATCTAGGCAATCAACCTCATTTGCAATTAATAGCATGTTGTTTCATGTTATTCTTATGCCCTTAAGGGGCACCAGTCTCTTTCACTTTGTACGCTAGAGCCATCCGTTCCCTGAAAACCTCCCCTGATTTTTAATTTACTCATGGGTTACTTGAAAAGGAACACTTTCGGGTTTTTTTTATCAGTTTCACCCTTTTTGATGAAGACCTCCAGACCCTTTCCCCACGTCCTTTTCTAAAATCTAACTCCAGACAGTATTTAGAGAATTATTTAGTATCCAATTGTGATCATTAGGAGTTAAGAATAATTAACTCTGATCAGTATATTCTGAATCTTTAGTACAGATCTGCCCCATTTATCAGGCCACCAGACAATACTGTCCCTCTGCTGAGAAGCAAAGCCTTGCAGTCAGTTATCCATTGGAGGAGAAATTGCTGACACCTCTTGGGCATACACTTCATGTAACTTGTTTAATTTTGGGCAAGTCTACTCTGCAAAATGAAGTGCCCCTAAGTTACCGTGGTATATAGCCACCACAGTAATTAAAGTATTTTTGCATGTCTACACTCTGCTCCTTATGTTTGCGTACTTCTCAGGAGCACTCGCACTGATTTAACTGTCAGTATTGGGCATTGTGGGATGGCTTCTGAAAGCCAGCGACAATTGATGTAAGTGTCTGCATTTACTCTGCAATGACCTCTAAGTACTAGGTACTACCCCTCTCAGGAGGAGTTATTGAGTCAGTGTAGGGGTGAGTTACATCGGTGGGAGTTACGTTTTAGTGTGGATTCTTTAAGAGTTAAGTTGATGTAAGCTGCCTTACATTGACCTAACTCTGTAGTGTAGACATACATATACCTGCTCCGGAGCAGAGCTGGACTGGCAATCCTCTCAGGGATCTCAATGCAAACTCAAGAGCCTCACTCCCAAAGAGCAACTCTGCCTCAAGGATTG
Organism: Pelodiscus sinensis; assembly: GCF_049634645.1. Lineage (NCBI taxonomy): Eukaryota > Metazoa > Chordata > Testudines > Trionychidae > Pelodiscus > Pelodiscus sinensis. The sequence goes on from NC_134715.1 coordinate 113,243,100, forward strand.
ACTCTAGATAAAGAGATTAAGAGGCAGAGAGCAAACTCCCATGCTGCTTATCGCAGCTACTCCAAAAAACCTGCATCGGAAAACCCATGCCATAGCATTTTCTTCTGAGACTAAAATCTCATGCTGAGAAAAAGAGCCAGGTAAGACTATAACAACTCCACTTGCTGATCTCTGCCATCTGCATGCTGGGTGAAGTTCTAGAGCCTACATTATGCAGATGCCAGACTAGATGATCATACTGATTGCTTCAAGCCTTTAAAAAAAGCTTTAGATCTATAAATATTAACTAGTATTATTATCCCCAGTGTATTGAAAAGTCTCTTTCTGTTCTCCTGAAACTTGCTATGCCATTATCCTCCCTCCTCTCCCCCCCGCTCTCTTTCACCCCACACATTTCACATAGGTAGTTGGATCTCAATTTAACCTACATTGTTCAGGCCTGTGGAAAAACTTTGCATCTTGTGCGACTTGGTGATGTTGACCTAACCCCCACCATAGATGCAGGTAGGTCAGTGGAAGAATTCATCCATTCATCTACCTGCTACTTCTTGAGGGGGTTGATCTACTACACAGCTGGGGAAAACCCCTTCCATCACTATTGTTAAGTGTCTATACTACCGAGCTACAGCAGCATAGGTACAAGCAACACAGCTGCACGAAGTGTAGTGTAGACATACCCTTATTAGCCTTCTCTCTAGCAGAGGGCTTTGGGAGGATCAGTGGCTGAGTTGAAAAGGGGTGGTGGTCGGTGTCTTTTCTTTGTGCTATTGCTGTTGCAATAGGATCTTGGATTGGGGAGGGAAACAGGAGAGGGACTCTAATACTTCAGATCAGACTGATAAGAAAATGGCATTTTGGGCAGGGTTAGACTGGGATTCATACAATAAGCAAAAACCCTGATTTCGCATCTGTATCTGCACGGGCTGACCCTTGTACCTATACAGAGTCCTGTTAATTTTAGTAGGTAATTTCAATCTGCCAATGTGGGTCAGATTAAAGGACTGGATGCCGGTATTTCAGTCAGCTATGAAGTCTACTATCTGAGTAGTAAACTAGTGAAAGAATGGTACTAGGTAATGAGTGTACTAACAACACTGCTACATCAGAGGCACTAGCCAGTTCCACTGATAAAACAGAAACAAAAAACATCATGGAAGCATGGAAGTAACCAGCTCAAAGGCCTCCCAAAGGGCTCAGGACCCCTGGTTAACAACCATTAACATCAACTAAAGTGCAGTTGCCATTCACCACAGAGGGTTCACCTTAGGGCAGTGGTTCTCAAAATGTGGTCTGTGGACCACTAGTGGTCCATGACTGTCTTGCAGGTGGGTCGTGAGCTCGAGGCTCTTCCACCTGCAGCGAGGTTGGAGTTCCAGTGCTGGCTTCCTACTCTGTGTGTGTGTGTGTGTGTGTGTGTGTGTGTGTGTGTGTGTGTGTGTGTGTGTGTGTGGTGAGGGGGTGGGGGGCAAGCCTCATGGACCAAATCTGACTCACTAGAAGAGAAAATGGCTCTGCACTGCTGCTCACCCTACCTATGGCTCACGGAACGACAGTGCAGGAAATCACTCATCTGAAGGCTTTCCCACACTGCTCCTATTGGCCAGAATCACAGCCAATGGGAGCAGCGGGGGGGGGGGGGGGGAGGAGGGAGGATGGTGATGCCTGAGGGCAACAGGAGGCATGGAGCCAGGTAAGTGACCCTCAGTCACCTCATGCCCACATCCTGCACCTTCAATCCTCTCACACACCCTCCTCCCGCTGAGCCCCTGCACTGCTACTTCACTTCTGACCTCCCTCCTGACCTCAACTTGCTCCTGCACCCAATCTCTGACCCAGACTCCTCAGCCTGCTCCTGCACCCTGCCTCCTGGACAAACTCCAAGTCCATTCCTGCACCCTACTGCCTGGCTATACCTTACACCACAACTCCTTCCTGCACCCATTTTGTCATCATGGGTGGTGGATTGGTGGTCCACAGAAGGTTCTATGTTGAGCAAGGCAAGCCACAAGCCAAAAAGTTTGAGAACCACTGCCTTATGGGCTGTGCAGAACTTAAATGAAGAATCAGTTATTGAGAAAATTTACTGTAAGTGTACAGTTTTGTATCCAAAAATATATCAAGTTATGCACAAACAGAAACCTATATGCATTTTGTATGCACGAGAATCTCTATGTGCATACATGCATATATTTTAAAGATGCAACTTTGGGCACATATATTTGAAATTTAGGAACAAGTATTCTATTTTAACTAATCAACAGCTAGGAAATTCATACATTTAACACTTCTCTTCAGACATGCGCTAATTAGCCATCATAACACCTCTTGGGAAAAGGCAAGTAAGTATTATCTTCATTTTACAAATGGGATAATTATTAAGCAATTCACTGAAAGTTACATAGTAACTTAGAAGCATGCATGTCGATGGTTAGAAGTGGCCAATTTCTGGCTCTCAAACCTGTTGTCAAACCACTAGACAACACCTGGCCTGTATGCAGGAAATTTTGGGGGGAGGAACTATGCTTTTTTTGTAAATGTGGACTGCAATTTTTTAAACATAAAGGAGTTTAAAATAGTGTGCGTAAGAGAGTGGAAACAGTGATTGTAAAATGCTTTTGTTACAACATACTAAAATGTATACAGTAAATAAGGTTTTATAGAAATTACCTTCTGGGATCATGGCGGGCATGCAGCCATGATGGCCTGCCTCTGTGTGCTGCTGCTCTACCTGCTTGGTGAGGCCAGTGCCGGGTGAGTACAGGTGGGGCTTCTGGCCAGCGGGGCAGGGCATGAGCCACCCCTTGTGAGTGGGAGGTGCCATTCCCCCAGCCCCGCCACCAGCCCCCTGCAATACAGTGGCTTTCCCATTCCCCTAACACAGTGGCTTGCAAGCTTTTTGGCCCATGGCCCACCTGGCTCAATGCAAACCTTTTCATGGACTACCAGTTTCTAATGGAAACTCAGTGTTAATTACATAATTATGCCTGAACCATTTTGCTAGTTCTGCAGCTAGAGAGAATGGTTTAATTTAACTAGTAAGAAAGGAAATATAAATTAGAATTATTAAACAGACTAAGCGCTTTAACTTTCTCATGTTAGTTTATCAAATTTAATTTTAAATAAAGTTAAAATTAATTTATGTCCCACACAAAAGGTTCCCACGTTTTCTTTGTTTATGGCAGGGGTGGACAACCTTTTCTCGGTTGGGGGCCATTGACCCACAAAAAAATCAGTTGGACCACACAAGTGAGATAAAAGGGGGGTTCAGTGTGCTGGTCAGGGCTGCCAGTGAGAAGAATGGGGGTGCAGGATCTTGGCAGGAGGCGGGGTACAGGAGGTGGTGAGGGTGCAAGGTCTGGATAGGAGGTAGGGTGCAGGAGCAGGCTTGGGATAGGATGTCTGGCCAGGAGGGAGAGTGCAGAAGCAAGGATTGGGTGTAGAGCAGGCTGGTGTCAGGATGTCTGGCCAGGGGAGAGTGTGTGGGGGCAGGGTGTCTGGCCAAAGAGGAGAGAGTGCAGGAACAGGCTAGGGGAGAGGGTGCAGGAGCAAAGGAGGTTGCAGGAGCAGGCTGGGGGGAGATGTGTGTCCTTCGGGGAGTGTGCAGCATCTCAATGGGGGGGCATATAGGTGCAGAGGTGCAGGGGTCTGAGCACGAGGGTATGGGGTGGCACTTACTCGCCTTTGCACTCTGCACTGTTCCAGGCATGGCCTCCCAGTGCTTCCATTGTCTGGAATCCAGCCAATGGGAGCAGTGGGGAAAGCCTCCAGGCAGCGTGCCCATTCACTGGTCTTCCCCTAGCTGGGGGAGGGAGAGGGGAAGTGCTTCTTCCCTGCGAGCCAGATAGTGCAGTGAGGCTTGAGATTTTCTCTCCCCCCACCCCAGCAGGAAGCCAACTCTGATGCTTCAATCTCACAGTGAGGGGGACAAGGAGGAGGGTGAGGCTGGAACACTGCGGGGGGGGGGGGGGCGAGGGGAAAGGAAGTAGGCTAAGCTCAAGCCCCTCATGCTTACTTGGGGGACCATGGGAGGGGGGTGTATCTGCACCCCTACTGTGTATGGGCCTGAACACACTGTCTCCAATATGGATTTACCTTCCCCTGCTTAACTTGTTATAGATTATGAATAATAGATGATGATGATTACTAATAAAGTTTTAATTGCATAATTATCAGGTTGTAATGATATGGTAGTGTTAATGCCACTCACCATGTAATTGCCATTGTTCCCAGTGGCATTGTCATGTGGTTAATGCCTTTTACAGCAAAATATCCTGCATTTTTTATGCTAACTATGCTGTTTAACTCTTCTTAGCATTCTAACATTTGTCAATTCTCAGAACAGTGGGTGATTTTACACAGTTTACCTGCTGTGAATGGGAATGACTAGATCAGAAAGATCACTTTCTTAGGAGAGGCAGCTGCTTCTTTTTACACATACACAAACACACACACTCTTTATGAAACCCTTTAGACATCAGTGGGGCATCAACGTCTAATGACCCTAGGCTGTCATAGCTAATATCCTCTTAAGAGAGAAACTTGTTTGTTTAGGCACATTTTGAAAAGTGCCAATTCCCAAAAGCTCTAGGCACTTAGACAAATATATAGAAATACAAAATAAATTGTCTTGCCCTTTATAAACCTGTCTCGATTCACCAAATATCCCCCCAGCAAAATAACCTCTCCATGCAATCACCCATGTCCTTCAGACAATCCTTTCTAGCAACAGTCTAAATAAACACATGGAGTGGTTCTTGCATTACAATGGGTAATTTCCCATTCAGGTACTTTCACCTTCTCACCACTGTCAGTGATGAGCCACATTTAATTCTGATTAAATTAGCACTGTTGTCACACTCCCATTTGATTTAATTAGCACTTTTGTCAAACTCCCCTTTCTTTCTTTCTTTCTTTCTTTCTTTCTTTCTTTCTTTCTTTCTTTCTTTCTTTCTTTCTTTCTTTCTTTCTTTCTTTCTTTCTTTCTTTCTTTCTTTCTTTCTTTCTTTCTTTCTTTCTTTCTTTCTTTCTTTCTTCAGCATCTGAGGAAGTGAGTTGTAGCTCACAAAAAGCTTATGCTCTAATACCCTAATAAATTTATTAGTCTTTAAAGTGCCACTGGACTCCTTGTTGATTTTTCAATAGTTCAACAAATTCAGGAGGGAGTATCCCTCACAGAAATTACCCTGCCACCATTTAAATCATGAAGCTTTTAGTTCGAGCATATCAGTTGATTTTAATTTCAGTGGTGTCTCTCACAGAGACAAACTAGCTAGCTTCCAAACCATGTAGGGCTTTATAGAGGGGGAAAAAACCCTTACATATAACTTCCTGGAAACTAACAAAAAAAAGTTCAATGTAGACTGCGTAATAATGAAGATCAACTTAATATGTAGGCAATCCTATTCCACACTAACTTCCATTAGATCATCTTAAATTGGAGTTTTGTCTAAATAGTGACTTCATAAGAATAGGCTTGGTGTGGAGACATCTGGCTACCAAGTCTGATTTTCATATCAGATTTGCTAACTTTATGAGGGGGGAAAATAAATTAGAGGGTGGACCTCCCTTGTCCGGCACCTTCGGGACCAGGGATTTGCCGAACAATGGGGGGTCCATGCTGCCCCCAGCTAGGACTCCAACCATCCTCACTGCTGCCTGCCTGGTCATGGCTGCCGGGGCTCTGTGGCTGCTGCAGCTGCCGGGATTGTTGGGGCGCCACGGCTGCTGCAGCTTCTGGGATTCTGCAGTCACTGCTGCCCCCCTGCTACTATCTGGCATCAGGGGCCTGATCTCCCTGCTGTGCCCCCCTTTCCTGGCTGAGTCGCACCCCCATCCTCCTTATACTTGGACTCTGTGGTCCAGGAACATCCACGGTCCTGCTAGATAAGGGAGGTATTTCTAACAACTAGCTCAGAAAACTCAGTGTGGGATCTGAAGTCAAACTGTTTTGTCACTGCCTAATGCATCATGGCCAGGTAATAAAGATTCTAAAGTATGAAGGCTGCCCACATTTACATCTGTGCAACTCAGTTTTCCTCAAATTGTTCCCTCACTTGCACCTGCAGTCCTGCAATTGGAACTTGGTTAACAATTATATATGATTTTCATATTTTAATTGAAGTCGGTGTCATGGGTTCATGTTACAAATACCATGCCATGTATGATGCTGTATGAGACGGTACACCATAATTTCAGTTAATTTTATTTTCAATCAATCAATTAATGTATTAATTTTATTTAGCTTTTTGACTGCTAAGCTACACTAAGAATTTTAATGTGCCTATGCTTGGCGCATGAGCAAGATTTTATTTTAGCAAACTGTGAGATAGGCAAATATATGCTGAAATATACAGAAGATAAAGGCAATGTGGAGACATGCTATTCTGGTAGTCTTAATTTTTGTATTTCCAAGATATAAAATAGATGCTTTGTACTCTTTGATCTAACATGAGGCAATTCCAAGGATCAACACTCCCAAAAGACTGCAAATAGCTTCCTTAGAACACTGAAGCTCCAGTGCTTAAGTAAGTGTTTGACTTCAGTGGGACTTCTTGTTGGCCTGGTCTTCGACACTAGACCAGGAAGGTCGGTTTAAGGAATGCAACTATGTAAAATGTGAGGCTGGAGTTGGCTTACATTAAGCCTAGCCTTGGTGGCATCCACCCTGGCGGAGGCTGATGGAAGCAAATGCTCCCATCAGCTTTTCTTACTCCCGACAAAAGGAGAAGTACCAGATGCTGGTGGGAGCGACCTCAGCAATCAATTTAGAGGTCTATACTAGACCTGTTAAATCAAATGCCAGAAGATTGACCTCTAGAGTGTCAATATTCTGGTAAGTATAGATGTGCCTATGTGTAAGGCAGTGAGGGGAAACCAAGGATAATAAGTGGGCAACATGAGTGTTTCTCCTTCATCTCAGTGGGGCTGCAAGATTGTCATAGCCAAGATGATATCCCAGGATATATTAGTTTTGGTAACTGCACTTGCATACCTAGAATTTGTGGAGTGTGACAGTTGAACCATAGCAGCATTTTGATTAGATGCAGAGGGAACACACAGCTCTCCATGATCTTACATGCAATTAGCACACACCTCACTTCATATGCCCTTGCTTTAAGTGCATCTCACTTTTGCAGTACCAGTAGGAAAAGAACCCTAGCTGGCCAAAAAACAGCGGAATCCGGCAACCCTGTGCATTGGCAATGGTAAACAAAAGGTCTCATGGGCCACACGTAGAACCCTAATGGGCTTCATGCAGCCCTCAGGATGCAGGTTGCCCACTACTGGTAAGAGGGAAAGCATTATGTACGTTTTGCAGGTTCAGGCCCTGTGATGGAGACTTACCTTATTGTAAGCTCTTTGGGGCAGAGACACTGTCTTTTTTGTTCTGTGTTCTGTGAAGTGCCTAGTACAATGGGGTCTTTGTCCATGACTGTGCTTCCTAGATATTACTGTGATATAAATAATAATGTTATCTACTGTATATTTTTATTTTATTAAATGTACAAAGTAACTACTATGATTGATAATAATTTACATGAAGTCATAGGCAGTTTTCATTAAAATTACCTAAAATGTCTAATCCATTTTGAAACACTTGTTTGCAAACCATAAGAACGGCCATACAGGGTCAGACCAAAGGTCCAACTAGCCCAGTATCGTGTCTGCCAACAGTGGCCAATAGCAGATGCCCAGACGGAGGGAACACAACTTGATCCCTCTTCTGTCACCCATTTCAATTTTTTTTTAATTCAAGCCGTTTGGGTTTTTAAGTACTCCATAAAGTAATGCAAGATATGGAAACTTTGTTTGGTATCATGAGCTTTCGTGGGCACAGTTCACTTCTACAGATAATCTTTAGTGGATTAAAATTTTGGTTTTGGCTTTCTGTGGCTTGTGGAGGACTATAATGAAAGCAGGAGTTAATTGCTGTTGAATTATTACATTTAAGATACATTTTTTATTTATTTAAACCAATAATCCCATTTCATGATGTGATTCACTGAAATCTATTCATATAAGATTCTGATTCATTTAACAGGAACAGGTTTGTTGAAGTTTCACGATAGGTACAGGATGTGGGGATTTGCAGCATAATGTGTGCATATCTATTTGGTATTTGTCTTGAATGGGTTCCATATCATGGGTTGTTCAACTCTGGGTATTGGAAATATACAGCTTTTCATCTTCTCTGCTAGGTCACTTGTTCAAAGGCAGACCAGGTCAGTAATAGCTGAAAGTTCTTATCCTCAGTTGGCTTTTTCATGTTCTCAGTCCGGCCTCTAGTACAAAGTTATCTACAGCACAAAAGCTTCTACCCCAACTAAATGGTATCTTTCTTTGAAGCCTCATTATAGAGGCCGTGGATGAATATGGAGCTACTACTATCTTCCTGACCCTAGTGGTCATGCAATCATGACTAAAGCATACGTAAGGGATGAGGAATCTTCTATTGACACTGCCAAAGATAAATCTAATCTCTGACCAAAATGAGAACTTGAGTCTTCTGCACTTTCATTTTGGCATATTTCCCTGCCAATAAAGTCGTGAAAACTAGCTGAAGAACAGAAATAGAATTAATGGGATAAGAATAGAAATATTGAACATCCTGAGAAATGGAGTGTTCAGGGTTTATGGAAGGCCATGTATATACAGGTGAGGGCTTTGGACTGGGTATAAGACGACCTGGGTTCTATTCTTGGCTCAGCCCTGCGAGATTTGGGCAAATTTCTTCACCAAATTCCCCTCCATCTCCTTTGTTTTCTCTGTAAGTTCTTTGAAGGGAGTGACTTCAGTAATGTTTGTACAAAGCCTAGGAGGGATGTTAGATGGTGTGTAATTAAACAGTTGTGTTAACCGCTTCAAATTCTAGCAGCAGTGCAGCGGGGACAGGCGGGTCTTCAGAGCTGGTGCTTGGGGGCAGCTGGCTTTTAAGATGGTACTTCTCAAGCACCAGCTCCTGCCTTCCTCCTCCTTGCTGCCTCTGGAGAAGGCTGCATGGCAGGGAGGATTCCTGTAGTTGACAGGATTAACCGATAAGCCTAGGCTTATTGGTTTGTTGTGCAGTCACCTACATGCTGATATCCCTAGGAGAGCATAGCACAGTGAGGCCCCAATTGCTGTTGTGACCTCTAGATACTAGTGTAATTAGAAACGTATTAAATATAGTGGCTTATTGTAGCATTCTGTCTCCCTGCAGCTTTTGCCTGAAGGCTAAGGGAATAGTGAGTCCATCAGATGACACTGACCTATAGCGAGCATCATCTGAAAATACCTATCCTGCTCTTTGCTACAAGAAAGCGGTTGTCTCTGCAGGCTGGCTGTAACATAGTGACTCTTCTCAGCTGTGGTTTGCAAATGCTGTCATACAAAGGGATTCGCTCCTCTTGCTTTTCTGAGTACTCAGCTCCTCATGTCCCTTCTGTGGTGAATGGCATCCTCGTAGCTTTGCTTGGTCCTGCGGTATGTGCAGAAACTGCTCCCGTTCATCCCCTGCTAACGGACTGCAAATTAATTTGGTTGTTGGGGCTGAATGAATGAACAGCTGTGTAGTTAATTATGCAGAATGGTATAGAAAAATGTAGTGCTAATGTTTTATACCCTCATTATCCCTGCAGTATGGAATAAATTTTTCAACATGACAATGGCTAAGGCAATATTTCCCACATAATTTATTTATTACAGACACAGTGTGGTATGCAGCTTTCTCTTAATTCTGGCAGAAAGGAAGGGGTTGGAATACCGAGACCTCAGTGCAATCCTTTTTTTAATTCATCTGTAATTGAAGTTGGGGAAGAAGGTGGGAGGGCGGAAATGCAATGGATAAATTCGCTATCTACAAAAATCTAAATATACTGATTTGTCTTGCTGTTTTGTGGTGCAGCAGATGTATCAATGGATGGTCCCACTTTCACATCCCTGTCTCCTCTCATTGATTGGTTGGCTGTTCTTCACTCCATCATTCAAAGCTGCCTTTCTACTGTTTTATTTCTGTTCCACCTCCTCTCTCTGCTATCATTTCCACTTGTCTCATTGCAGAGCACATTTGAAAATCACCATGAATAAAGTAGCAAATGCATATTCCCCATATCTCCACCTGGCAATGTTTCTCTGTCTCTTTTTTTATTTGCCTCCTTTCTCCTTCATGGTGCTGTCTTTCTTTTCATCTTCTTCACCCCCAAACCTTCCTGTCAAGGTCTGATTGTCATTGGAGAAACTGGAGCAAGCTCAGCTCCTCAAAGGCATTTAGGTACCTATCATTGAAATTAAAGGGAATTAGGTACCTTAACTGCCTTTGAGAATCTGGGTCCAAGTCCTGTCCAAGAGGTGGGTCTTGCATTTCGATCCAAACATGTCAGATGTCAGCTCTGTCTACTTTCCTTTGGAAGTAGCTGCTGCCTTGCTGCTGACAATGCTCTTTCCCACAATGCATCAGATCTGAATTTGTCTACTAACTGTAACTCCTGGCACATTGTGGAAGAATTGGTGGTCTCTGAGTTTACTTGGGTCCTTGGGTTTACTTGGGCAAGGGCTTGGTAACTTAGAACTAGAATTTTGAATTCAGCCCAGAAAAAAATGTGTAACTAGCAATTAATGTGTTGTTGTCTGACTTTGTTGTTCAGTAGAGAGCAGCCGAATTAGTTGTAATTTTTGTCTGATGTATGCCTTAACCACCAAGTAGATACCATCTCCCTTCATTGGGAGGGAAGTGTAATCCAAATCGCAGCCTATCACTTTCTGAACTGAAATCACATCACCAGTGAAATACAACTAACTCTGGAGAAAGAGCAGAACCCAGGATGGCAAGCAATAGAGAGCTCATTGTGCCGTAGTGGGATGTGTCATTGAATAAAAAGCATTATTAAAGTATAGAATAGGGATGTTAAATATTGGTTAATTGAATAGTCGAATAACCTCACGAGTTCTTATCGGTTAGTCGACTCTTCTATAGTCTCTGGGGGCGGGGCTGGCAGCCAGTGTGCCTCACTCCCAAGGAGCCCCCTGCCACTTGGTGCTGCTGACTCTGTACCAGACAGCAGTATGTGATGCCAGGCAGGATCTGGTCTGCGAGGGGAGCCTGTTTAAAAACCAGCTCCCCTCACAGACTGTCTGCCTATCACCCTGTGCTGTTGCTCTGAGCTCCCAGACCCGGTGCAAGCTAGAACTGAGCTGGGCTGCCTGCCTGCCTGGCTCCTAATACACTTGAAATGCAGAGCCACAGCAAGGGCAGGTCCTGGACCCATCACAAGCCAGGAGTGAGCTGGGCTGCTGGCCAGCCTGCTAAAAAATTTACTGGTGGGGCATGGAGAAATGCATGTAGTCCATAGCATTAATCTATATGCTTTTGCTTATCGGTTAATTGGTTAATTGACTTCACTATTTCATCTCTAGTACAGAAACCCCAAACTTTTCAACTTTTTATATGTAATTGTGAAGACCATCCCTTCTGGTTGGCACAAAGGAAAAGATGGTAAGGATTCTTTTTTCCAGAGAATGCAGATAAATTGTTACAGGATATGTGGTTGTCATCCTCTAACATTTGATCTTCGGTAATAGTGGATATCACAAATGTTTCAGGAGGAAATGATTTTGAATTTTATTTCCTTCAAGTATTTGAATGCTGATATCACTTTTTATCTTAATTTTTACCATATGCTGTCTTCTAGTAATTCTGCAATGCAACTTTGGAATGTAATTTGCTTAGAAAAATGCAGTCAAAAATAAAACTGTGTTGTACTGAAGTGTGCTGACCCCAGCTTTGAGATTTCCTTTCTCTAAATGAAGTTTCTATCCTAAATGTAGGTTTCTCAGATTTTAGTAGTATTTTAACTAGTCTTTTGTTTGACTCACCTTATAAACCAGAATAATAGTCATTTTTGTTATACCGCAGGTTTTCAAATAATCCAAAATGAAATTTACTTACTGGTTCTGTGCCAATTCCAGGTGAACTGCATTTAACCTCTGAGCACCTTTTTGGCACAGTTAGCAGCTGCTTAGTTGGGTGCCTTTTATGCCTGGCTCTCTTGTTCAGTGTGCTCTTCTAGTTAAATTCTAATGGACAGTAAACTATTCTGCTGCATGACTAGGAGGCAGTGCATCCAGACATGGTGGATAAGAGTAAACTAGAAAAAAAGCCCATTTTTTCTGCCTTCTAGATGGCCTCAGGTGAATTTATGAACCTTCCAATATTCTAGTTTGTATAGCTTGCCAAGAAGCCCATTTAAATAAAATTAAATAAGGAGAGAAAGTTAATTATTTAAAGATCAGAAAATTGTGTTGTGTACAATAAGTTTTTCTTTGTTCAAATTACTGCACTGTCTGAATAGTTTAAAATCAAGAAGCTCTTAACTGCTTTCTTACAATGTAGAATAAAATGCAAAAACACAAGGAAATTAGAAGAGAAATCTGCCTTAATAATATGCCTACAACACAACCGGACAAAAAAAGCTAGGCAGTTCTAGAATTCCGGCCTTTCACTTGCACCATTAAGTGAAAAGCAGATGACTGGAATTTCCAAAGTGCATATATAAATAATCACACTGAATTTCTTTAGCACTTTTCATCTCATGATCTCAAGGTGCTATTATAGTGTAAATAAATACACAGTTCAACAATGAATTTTCCTGAATTACAACTATCCAAATTTCCACTTTATATGCTTTTTTAAAGAAATCCCTTCATTTTATAAAGCTTTCTTGAGATTCCACTTTTGTAAATTATATTTATTATTATTATTATTTTATTTCATTAATTTCCCATAGCATATCTGTTGTAGACTGGGAATAGGATTCAGGTTATCTGGCTCTCAGATTCCTGTATTAACTGATGACCATTCTTCTCATCTATTGGAAAGTTAATTGTGGATTTCATATACAAAAATATGGAACTACTTTCATGTGCACTAGATATTTCAGGTCAGCTTCTGTAAAGAGTTCTGTATTTTTCTGAATACTTCTTTGTGTCCTATCTGATGCTTTTTAAAAATAGGTAGACAACTCTGTTAAGTGTAGATGTGATACTTGTATTTTTCTATCTACATTAAAAAGGCACATCATTGTAGCCTTGCCATAACCACTTATTTTCATGCTGCTATTCAGGCATAAAATCAAGGTTTACTTAAAATTTACTTATGGATGTTAGTGACTGGAAATTGTGTACAGGGGAATTTGTAAATTATGAATCTGCTTGCAATTTTTGCATATGTGCCTTTATGAATCCTTTTTGAAAGTGTAAAGTACATTTTTCAAGAGAGTAACATGCCTAAATTTCATTTTGAAAAGTCACTTAGACTCATTGAAAGTCTGTGGGACTTACTCGTAAGTGCCCAAGTCACTTTTCAAAATAGGATTCAGGCTTCTAAGTACTTTTTTTTAACTGTTTATCTCTTATGAACTGAACACTTAGGCACAAGGATGTTGAATTAAGGATTCCACTATTTAACTTTGTGTCTTTCCTTTTGTTAAGTATCACAACGTTGCTGGCTTTTCAATTTAATTGCTGAGGTATTATTTATGAGATCTTTTGTCTGCAACTGCTGTAATCTATTTCCCAGTCTATTGTTTCTATCCACAAAATTATAGTCTCTTATGAGTGACCCCCCACACCTAGACAATATGCAGAGCAATGAGGTCCTATACAGGTCCTCTTAAATAAAATATAAATCCATCTGGTGAGATGCTTGAGAAGTGTTTTCCCTTTAAAGATTGGTGTGCCACAGGTGCTGTTACTTGTGGTCACAATGTAATGGAGATCAATTTTGGCAGAAGAGGGAGGTAAACTGGCACATGTCCTTTGCAATCTTTTAGTTATACAATTTTTCTGACATTTACAAGGTGAAAACTCACAAAGCAGGTTTGTGAGGGGAAAGAATTCACATAACCCCTCCCAGATTCTGGGCAGGCCAGGAGCACTTGTGCAGGAGTGAACTTTATGTAGGTTTTCACACCCACTAGAATGACATACTCCTTGATATGTTGGTCTTTTCATTTTGCCACCCTATTTCACAGGCTGCTTTTGAAAATCTCTGTTCATGAAGTAGAAAAAAATAAACCAAACCAAAAACCTTGAGGCATAGAGAGAAACTGGTGGAATCTTCATCTCTTGATGTCTTCAAATCATATCTAGATACCTTTCTGGCATATACATTCAAATAGTAAAACAACTTAAACAGTGAATAATCCTGCAGCACCTTAGAGACTGACAAAAAAAGGAGATGGTATTGTGAGCTTTCTTTTTTTTTCTTTTTTACAGACTAACAATTCAGTTATTGGTTTAAATAAAATACTGATTTTATTTCGGTGGGGTTTATATGATCTTATGGTTCTCTTCTGACCTTAAAATCTATGACGAAGTAAAATTTACCCAAGATCACAGAGGTGTTTGGGAGAGCCTTACTCACAAGATTATTATCTTAAGGTATGTCTACGCAGGAAAGTTATTTCAAAATTACAGCCTTTATTTCGAACTAACTTTCCTAGCATCTACACAAGCCAACCGCTATTTCGAAATCAAATCGAAATAGCGGAGCACTTATTGTGAATTTGGTAAACCTCATTCTACAAGGAATAATGCCAAATTCGAAATAGCTATTTCAAAATAAGTGCTGTGTAGACACTTATTTCAAAATAGGGGGCCCCCTGCCTTCCCAGGGTGCCCTGGTGGCCACTCCAGCCTCAACCAAGAACACTTCTCTCCCTCTCCCCATTCCAGGAGCCCTTAAAGGGGCAGACTCTGGCCACAGTGCCTGTGCCAGCTCCAAGCCTGCCAGCCCAGAGCCAGCAGTTGCTGCCCCTGACCCAGTGGCCTCAAAACATAAGCCAGTAAGCCACTGGCAGCCAGCCCTCCACCACTCCCGAGGAGCAGTCTGCCAGCTCCCAGGAGCCTGCCATGGCCCGGAGAAGGCAGTTGCCTTCCTGGTCCAAGTTGGAGATCATGGACTTTATTCAAGTTTGGGGGGGATGCCCCCAACATCCATGATCTCCGCACTAGATGGAGGAATGCGGCTGTCTACGGCAGGATAGCTGCCACCAAAGGCTACATGCGAACCCAGGTGCAGGTTTGTGTGACAATCAAGTTGGTTCAACGAGACCCACAAACCTGAGCCCTGAGCTTCCCCTCCTCCTTCTTCCCCTTGCTTCCCCCTTCCCTCTCCCTCCTCCCAGGTTTCCCCCTCCCCTCTCCCATCCTCTCTTCTCCCCTCTCCCACCTCCTTTCCCCAGTCTCACCAGAGTTTCAACCCCCCCCAAGTTTTGTTAAATAAAGAGAGTTTGTGTTCATGAAAATACACGTATTTTATTTTACATCAGGAAGGGGGGTTAGGGAGGAGTAAGTGGAAGGACGTGAGGGAGGAATGAGGCACAAGCCCCCAGTGGGGCAGACCAGGGAGGATCTTAGTGCTGCTCAGGGTGGAAGCTCTCCCGCAGGGCCTCCTGGATACTGACAGCCCCCCGATGGACCTCCCGGATGGCAGCCTGCAGAAAGTGCAGCCAGGCTCGCAGCAACGCATCCAAGAGAAGCACCAGGGTGCCCAGGGGCAGCTCTGGCTCCATGTTGCAGAGGGCTGTGGTGTCCCGAGTGAGCGCAATCAGAGCACGCAGAGACAAAATGCTTTGCTGTCCCTCATCCAGGTAGACAAGCAAGCAGGGAAACCTGAGAACTGGCTGTCCGGGGGGTCCCTTTAAGCACAGACCTCAGGCAGCAGCCCCACACAGTAAGTCCTGACATGGTGTCCTGCTGGAACTGGTTCCGGCCAGCTTTAAATGTGATTCAGAGTCCACTCAGTGTGGACACGCTATTTTGAAATAGCAAAATGCTATTTCAAAATGCATTTTGTGTGTAAACACATTATTTCGAAATAAGCTATTTCGAAATAACTATTTCGAAATAACACTGTAGTGTTACTCCTATTGACACTTAACAATGAGGATAAGAAATAAATGTTAATCAAAGCACGTCAGTGTTATCAGGAACACAGCTATTTTGACATTGGTGATTCTTCATATATTTTAATCTGGAAAGCTATTGTTGAATTTTCTTGTGAGCCTTCTTTCCACTCTCCCTCATAGGTTGGCGTGGTGAATAAATTAGTGCATATTTACAAAGCAAACTCTCTAATGGCAGTTAATAGTCTCTTATGCACTTTTGTACTTTTTGCTTTTCTGAAATGCTCTGCCTCTGATATTTTGCTGCTTGTGGGTGGCGAGGAGGAGAAAAAAAATAACTGGAAAAAGTGTTATCTACTTGTTCTGCATCAGTCACAGCCAGGCAGTCTCCCCATTCAGCAAGCCGTTAAAGGTTTTCACTGCAGCCGTCACTCAGAAAGACCACAATGGCACATTATTGCTAAAGGAAATGAGCTCCCCTGCTTGCACCTTGACATTTTTATTATTAAAAACAACAAACAATCAGTATTTTAGGGTCCAAAAGTAGAGTAACACTACTGCAAACTAGAAGACTCAATCTTTAGCTGGTGTACTGATTTAGCTCATTTGAAGTCAGTGGAGTTACACTCCTTTACATCAATGAGGATCAGGCCTTGTTGCTTACCCTCCTATTTATACCAGCTGACTCCTAGTTTTTAGGACAAGCTTTGCACAGTGTGGTGGCATTTATATAAAAAAAGGTAGGTTTGGGAGTTTTTTTCTTTGATAGTCTGTTCATCTTGGCAAGTTTTCTGTGGAGGACTGGAATAGTTGGGGGAGGGATTAATCTTGTAGACATTTTTCAGATGAGGCTCTAAAGCAGTGAAGAGGTTAATTTCCATCTGAACATTGAGTACTTTCCTCAGCTTTACATTTTGCATGGCAGCTTTTCCTGCATCACAAAGTAGAAATTCTATGAGCTGACTTGAGGCTGGAGAGTGGGCAAAATGGGAACGCACAGGTTAGACTGTTTTAATACTGAATTATGTAGGCATGAAAGTCTCTCAGGCATTTTTTTTCTGATGAAAAGACTGATTATTATTTTAATTTACACTTTAATCTTTTCCCTCCTTATTCAGTATCTTTCTTAGTTAGTTTAGTTGACATAAGATGCTAGTCAGGAAGGGCATATCTACACAGCAGCATTATTTTGAAATAACTCAAATTATTTTGAAATAACAGGGTGCGTGTCTACACAGCAAGCCTGTTATTTCAAAATAATTTTGAAAGGAAGAGTTCTTCCTTTGACTTCCTGCAGTGTAGAAAGTGCCAAAAGCTGAGTTAAGGTACTTCACCTTTGGCTACTCAATTAATATAGCTGAAGTTGCGTATTTTAATTTGACTTTGTCCTGTAATGTAGACATACCCAAAGGGAAAGTGGATGTGGAATAGATTCAAAGGCAACCAGAAGGCTAAGAGTAACTAGGAAAGTAAATGGCAGAAATGCCAGTGACGTATTGCATAGAACCCTTTCCCCTGCAAAATTACCCCAGTCCCACCTCAGTACTCAAATTGGGATAGCTGAGTAACAATGACTTTGTCACAGGCCTAAAGGCAATACATAGATATGCCACAGTTCATTCACAACACATCTATCTCTCTGCCTCTCTGTAAGTAAATTAATGTTGTGTAACCAAACACTGCCATTATCTATAAGCATTAGAACCCGATTCTGAGAAGTGCAGGATCTCTCTACTTTCTTGATTGCACCATTCAAAACCCTTTTTTTAAGGTGCTCACTTGACATGGTGTAACCCACACACCTGCTGGTCGCACAGAAACACCTTCTGAACCCAGACCAGGATTGTTCTATTTGCTTCCTAAACTCCATAAACCTGGACACCCCAGACGTCCCCTCATTTCAGGTATTGGCACACTCACTACCGGATTATCCAGTTATGAAGACTCTCTTCTCAAACCCTATGTAAACAACACTCCTAGCTATCTCTGAGATACCACAGACTTCCTGAGAAAACTATAAAACATGGATAACCTCCCTGATAACATCATCCTTGCCACCATGGATGTAGAAGCTCTCTACACCAATATTCCACATGAAGATGGATTACAAGCGATTAGAAACACTATCCCAGAGGATACCACAGCCAATCTGGTAGCAGAACTATATAACTTTGTTCTCACCCACGATTATTTCCAATTTGGGGACAGCTTATACCTCCAGATCAGCGGCACAGCCATGGGTACCCGCATGGCCCCACAGTATACTAACATCTTTATGGCTGACTTAGAACAACGTTTCCTCAGATCCTATCCCCTTTTACCCCTCCTTTACTTACGCTACATCAATGACATCTTTATGATCTGGACACATGGGCAAGAAACACTGGACGCATTCCACAGAGACTTTAACAACCTACATCCCACCATCAATCTCGGCCTGGGCCATTCAACACGAGAGTTCCATTTCCTGGACACCACAGTACAAATCACTAATGGAAAATTAAATACCACTCTCTACAGAAAACCCACTGACTGTTACACTTACCTACATGCCTCCAGCTTCCATCCAGGACACACCATACGATCTATCATCTATAGTCAAGCCCTTAGATACAATCGCATCTGCTCTAATCCCACTGACGGAGACCAGAAATTTCAAGATCTCTACCAAGCATTTGTAAATCTGTTACCCACTGCGGGAAATAAAAAAAACAAATTGAAAGAGCCAGACGAATACCCAGAAACCATCTACATCAAGATAGGCCCAAGAAAACCAACAATAGAACACCACTTGTCATCACCTATAGCCCCCAACTTAAACCCCAGCCAATGCATTATCGATAACCTACAATCTATACTGGAACAGGATACTATACTCTGAGAGGCCCTGGGGTCAGACCCATAGTCTCCTATAGACAATCACCTAACCTCAGGATGATTCTTACCAACAACCACAAGACCTACCACACTAATACTAACACTGGAACTTTCCCTTGCAATAAACCCCGTTGCCAACTTTGTCCACATATTTACTCCCCCAACAAAAAATCCTTGGTGTTTCTCATAAAAAAAATGTATTGTTTGGTGTTCCTTGGTCTTAAAAAGTGTAAGAAACACTGCTCTACGGCCTTAGCTGAGAGCCTGCTGGATTTTAGCTTATATGGTAGAGACTCATGCACTAAGCTCCAGAGGTCCCAGGTTCGTTTCTGCCTGACGTTGTTACAATGGTATCATTAGGTCTCGAATCTGGTTTTTCTAATAAGCAGATATGGCTTGGCCAAACTTAGGATCCATTATCAGAGGGATAGCTGTCTGACAAAGTGAGTCTTTGCCTATCAAAGCTTATGCCCAGGCAAATCTGTTAATCTTTAAGGTGCCACAGAACTCCTTTTTTTTTAAGGTCTCAGTGACATCTTGTACTGTTGAGGCCTGATCTAAAGCTCATTGAAATGATGGAAACACTCCAATCCACAACACTTGGCCTGGAATCAGATACTTATTTATCTGTTAAATCTAAAATAAGGCAAAGATTTTTAAAAAGACTTGATTTATGGCTAGCTACATATTTGAATGTCCTGCTTTAAACTAGAGTTGGCCAAACCTCAGAATTTCTAGTTCATGGGAAATTTTGAGTCTTTTAAATTTGGTTTTTGTCCAATGTGGAATAAAACCAGTTTTTTCAAAATGTTCACTGAGATTTTGGAAAACAGACTTTGTGTTTCTGAAAATGAAATATGCTCCCTGGGATTTGAGCAGCTGATGATTTCTTTTTGGTTTAACTATTGCTCTTTAGTAAAGGGAAAACTAAAAACACCCTTGTCAGTTTCAGTCAGCAGCTGCAAGAGCTCCCAGGTCTGCTGCGCCAGGACTATTCTGTCATATGAGGCCTGTTCTGTGGCAGTGAACTCCAGAGTTTCCAGATTCTGAGCTCTGTAACAGGGATCCTGGAAGGAAATTCTGGCACCATGGAACTGGCCTGGAGCTGTGAAATCTAGATGTCTTGGGGTTCTCAGAAGTCCACCTTGTGAACTGGTAGGAAATCAGGAATGTTTCTGATGTAACATTGTCTGTCCTTTGAGAAAATATATTTGCACTTAAACTGTTTTGAAAATTTCCTGGCCACTCTGAGAGAGACTTTAGAGAAGCCTAATATTCAGCAATTAAAAATTTGGCCTCTTTTTAAAGTTTCTCAAGCTGAGCACTGAAAAATTGAGTATTAGTTACTTTGGTATATTTAGGCCCCACTGTGCCTGGAAAATTAACAAGCTCAGGCTCTTCCTGTCTGACAAAAGAGAAAGGAGCAGCAGCAGCAAAGGGCATGTACTGAGAATGGCCTACTACTGAGCCTGGAAGAGTTCCATTTCAAGAAAACCCAACAGGTCTTAACCACTGTGATAGGGCTTGGGATGAGGGACCCATAGCCTCTTCAATAACTGTATTTCCATTGCTTCCTTTCATAGGAAGTGGTAATCTCTACGGAAGTATGGTTTGTGATTAAATGACTTTGCTGGGCCATTCTATCTTAATGGGGTACCCTAGTGAATGAGTGTGGGTTGTATTTGTTTGTGATCTTGGGTGAGTCCCATCACCGTGTGTCTCCATCTTCTCTGCCAGTAAAACAGTGAACATAATACTTTCCTGCCATGCCCTAGTGTTGGGAAAATAAACACCAGCGTTTGTGTGTGTTTGCTTACCAAGATAAGTCCATAAAAAAGCAAAGGTTAAATATAAAAAAAAGTAAAAATAAACAGGCTTTGCACACAGCAGATGTTAGATGTTGGCTACTTAGTGCTGAGTAGTTGCTTTTTCCTTCCCCGAAAAGCTGCGTACTGCTCTGTTTATACTGTGAAACAGAAAGCATCACCAGAGGAAAATTTTATACTCTGTTTCAATGATCCTATCCTCTAAATTATTCCGTGGGGATAGTACTTTATGATGTTCCGATGAAAAAATTAGGACAATACAGTATCGGTCAAGCACACCTTAAATAGTTTAAGAATTGGCTAATTGACATCTGAAAAATAGTATTCAGTGGGGAATCATTATTGAATGGGGGCATGTACAATGGGGTTCTATAGGGATTGGTATTAGGATTTGGTGCTCTTCAACCTTTTCATCAGTGATGTGGGAGTAAATGTAAAATCACTGCTGACTAAGATGGTCCAAATGGTAAATAATGATGAGCAGTGGCAGATTAGCCACAGGACCAATGGGCCTATGCCTAAGAGTCTCAGACAGTATGGAGGCCCTGGAAAAATGGGTTCGCCTGCAGTCCAACGCTCTGCCTGCCTGGCATGCCAGCCGGAGAGTGGGACAGATTCCTGCACCCTAAATGGAATCTCTGTTCCCCAGCAGAAATTGGCTGTTCAGTGAGGTAAGCCCCAATGTCCCAACCCCATTTCCCTATAGGGTTGCCAAATGGTTGAACCAAAAATACCAACCTCCCCCTCCCCCCCCCAAAAAAACCCACCAGGGAAAAAATTCCGTTGGGGGGGGGGGGAAAGACTCTGAGGCTTAAGAAAAACAATTAAATTACAAAACAGCATGGCCCCTTTCAGAGTGAGTGCAGAGTTAGAACAGGGATAGGAACAGGGGAGTGGTTGAGCACTAAGACCCAAGGAAGGCATTATTTACCCTTGGTCTTTAGGCTTTTTGCCAGTGTCCATTTTGTGTTCTTGTTCAAGCAAGAACTTAGCTTCCCTGCGGAACCAGGTAAGCATGGTGTCCCAGGGTGGGGAACTGGGGGTGGGAAGGCCGGGGGCTGGGCACTAGGGTTGCCAGTATTTTCGCCTCCTAGCCAGGAAAAAAATCAGAAAATATCGGACATTTTAGGTGTCCGGTATTTTCTGAATTTTTTTACTGGACAGGAATCGGAAATACCGGACTGTCATGGGAACCTTATTTTCCTAGTAGGTGCATTAGGGATTGGGGCAGGAAGACTGCAGGCGGAAGGGAGCCCCACTCGCTCTGGCCAAGATTCTGCCAAAACCCTAATTCATCTCTGTTGTTGAGGAGATGGCATGAAGAGTAATTTGAATGGCTTGGTAAGCTGGGTCTATGCAAACAGAATACATCATAATTAAGGCTACATTTTAGTCGTTGGTATTTTTAATAAAAATCATACACAAGTCATGGGCAGTAAACAAAAATTCACAGCCCATAACCTGTCCATGACTTGTACTATATTCCTGACTAAATATTGAGTGCTGGGTGGTCTGAGGAGTATTGCGAGTAGTTGAGGGTATTGGACCAGGACCCCCACTGGTGTTTGCAGGGGTGCAAGTGGTGGCCTATGGCCTGGGATTCCTGCTAGTGCTACGAGGGTTTGGCAAGGCAAGAAGGCTCTCTGCCCAGCTCCTCACCATTTCCTGGAAGCAGAGACATCTCTCTCTCTCAGGTTGTAGCTGCATGCATTGCCCCCACCCCATGTACCACCTCTGCAGCTCCTATTGGCCAAGAATGTAATACAAACTCCTAGTGCACCATTATGGCAAATAAGCTAGCATGGTCTTTGACCACATAAATAGAGGAGTAGTGAGTAGGAATAGGGAGGTGATTTTACCTCTGGAATTGATGAAACCAATACTAAGACATTATATGCAGTTCTAGTCCAGGATATTGAAAAATTGGGTACAGAAAAGGAACCGCACCAATTACCTGAATGCTGGAGAAAATGCTTTCTGGTGAGAAACTTAAGGAACTTAATATGTTTATCTTATCAAAGAGGGCTCTGTGGGTGAATCTGTACTACACCCTTAGCTTGAAATAAGCTACACAATTTGAACTATGCAAATTGAGTAGCTTATTTTGAGTGTATTTTGAAATAGCTTATTTTGTAATTTGGCGCTTTTGAAATAAACTGCTATTCCAAAATGTCCCTTACTCCTCATGGAATGAGGTTTATAGGGATGTCGGAATAGCATGCCTGTTATTTTGAAAGATATTTCAAAGTGATGGATGTGCTGTAAAGACATGGAATAGCTATTTCAGGATACCAGAAGTGTCCCGAAATAGTGCTGCAGTGTAGACGTACCCTGAGAGATGACTTGATCACGCACTATATAGGTACCATCATGGTGAGAAAATGCCAGATATTAAAAATGGGCTCTTAAATCTAACAGAGAAATATGTAACATGAAATAATGGCTGGAAGCTGAAGCCAGACAAATTCAAATTAGCAATATGGCATACATTTTTACTAATCTGGCTGATTAACCACTCAGAAGAATTACCAAGGGAACTTGTGGATTCTGTTTCTTTGTGTTCAAATCAAGGCTAGATTCCTACATGGGAAGATATGCTTTAGTCAATGACAATTATTGGGACCAATATAAATGTGACTGGTTGAAATGTTATGGCATGTCTTATATAGAAGGTCGGAAAAGATGATCTAATGTTCCCTTCTGGCCTTGAATCTATTAATCTTTTCCACAAAGTTGTTCAGCCTGAGTGGTTGATGTCTTCTTACTTAGATAATTTTTGTATTATGTTTCCCTGTCATTAGGGCTGGCAAGAAAACAAAAATTCTGCAGTACAAGAAAATGATGTTTTAAAATTTGCTTTTGTTATGTATTAGAACAAAATCAAGACTTTTCAGAATTTTGAGACACACACACAAAGTTTAGGTTTTCATAGATCAGATGAGAAAACATTGAATTAAATATTTCCCTGTCCCATCTCTATTTGTCACCAGTGTTACCAATGTAAATCTTTCTTAAATTCTTGGTTACATTTTACTATATTAAAAATCTCATGTGAATCCCCTTGTGAACTCTTTTCCTGGCATTTTCAATAGTTGCTATGGGGAAGAAGGAAAGCTGAAAGGAAATCCCCTTGAAGTCACAGGAGATGTAGGGAGGTCCTGCTGTATGGGGAAGAGCTGTGCTGAACCCTGAACATGTCCCATCTAAAGAAACCAAACGCTTTGTTCTTTGTTATGTGCTCTGTTTCCCATTGTATTAACATCTGCCAATACAGAGATTTTTGGGTCAAATCTTGACTCCTTTGAAGATAATGACAAAACTCTTACTGACTTGAATGGAGTCAGAATTTCACCTTATTAATTACAGTGGTTGAAAACAGCTTGAGTTCTGCTCATGAAATTGAGGGAATTTGGAATCTCTTCTCAAATCATTTATTGTCTTGCTCTATGACCTTGGGTGAGTCAACTATTCCTGCTACTCTCTTAAAAATAATATAGTGGGCAGAGAGCTACAAGACAGCACATGAGTGCAAAGCATTACTATATTTAAAAATTATGCACATTGTGAACAGAACACTTGTCAGGAACATCCAACTCTTTTTACACTTGGAAAGTTTCTACTTGTTGCCTATACAGGCAGCCCCCGGGTTACGTACAAGATAGGGACTATAGGTTTGTTCTTAAGTTGAATTTGTATGTAAGTCGGAACTGGCTTCAGATTCAGCTGCTGCCACTGAAACTGACCAGGGGCTGACTACAGGAAGACGGAGGCAGAGTTGCTCTGCCCCCAGCTTCCTGGAATCAGCCTGATCAGTTTCAACAGCTGCTGAATCTGGAGCCTGGGACAGAACAGCTGGGGCGCTGCCCGGTAGGTTCCCACAGGACCAACCCGGCAGCACCCCAGCTGCTCTACCCGAGGCGTCCCGCAACAAAAGCCTGGTCTGCTGGGGGGGGGGGGGCGCACTAGCTGCGCCCCCTCCCCCCCAGCAGACCAGGGAGACCCGAGCAAAGCCGCACAGGCGGAGGGACCCCGCCGCCCGTGTGGCTTTGCTCCTGTCTTCCTGGTCTGCTGGGGGGGGGGGTCCAGCAAAGCCGCTGGACCCCCCCAGCAGACAAGGGACACCCAAGCAAAGCCGCCGCCTGGGCGGCTTTGCTCGTAAAGCCGCCCAGGCGGCGGCTTTGCTCGGGTGTCCCTGGTCTGCTGGGGGGGGGGGGGGGTCCAGCGGCTTTGCTGGACCCCCCCAGCAGACCAGGGAGACCGGGAGAAGCTTTTCTCGCCCCGGAGGACACGGGTGGCGACCTGCCGCCCGTGAGCTCTAGGGCGAGAAAAGCCCCGTTCGTAAGTGCAGTCGGATCCACATAAGTCGGGGACTGCCTGTACTTTATCTCCTGCTTACAAGGTAGTTTTCCTGTACCCTCAGCTTACCTCTTGGTCTGTTTTGTTTTGTTTTGGGTTTTTTGCTATTAATTTGTGTTGTGGAATCATGTCAAACTCTTTCTTTACCTGATTTAAGTATATATTGCATTCAAAGAATCTTTACCACCTACGCCCTTTCGTTGACTCTAGGATTACAGAATACTGGAATTAAAAAGGACTTTGAGGGGCCATCAAGACCAGCTATGCCCAGCTTCCAGCTCATTTGAAGAAGTGGGTTTTGCTCACGAAAGCTCATAATACTATATATATTTTTGTTAGTCTATAAGGGAACATCTATACAGGAGGGCTAAAGCCAAAATAAGCTACACAACTTGAGCTATGTTAATTATGTAGCTTAAGTTGAAATAGCTTATTTTGGCTTTTGGCGCTGTCTACACAGCAGGAAGTCTGAGAGAGAGCACTCTACCTTTGACTTCTCTTACTGCTTTAAAATGAAGGTTACGGGAGTTGGAGTAAGAAGTTCTCCAGCTTGACATTATTTTGACATTATGTCAAAATAACTGCTTGTAGTGTAGACACGCTAGTTATTCCGAAATAACACTGCTATGTAGATGTAACCTAAGGTGCCATAGAACTACTCATTGTTTTTAAAGTTACAGACTAACATGGCTACCCTTATGAGGCTATCTGTGAAAAATGACT
The DNA here is from genome assembly GCF_049634645.1 of Pelodiscus sinensis. Classification (NCBI taxonomy): domain Eukaryota; kingdom Metazoa; phylum Chordata; order Testudines; family Trionychidae; genus Pelodiscus; species Pelodiscus sinensis. Next base: position 113,268,763 of record NC_134715.1, read on the forward strand.
TCAAAACCAGAAATCAAATATATTAGGTTCTTCCAGTTCCAAAGAACCAGGCACACACCTAAGGTCAAAATATACTTCTTATCTTACCAAAAACCAGGCTGGTAGCCAAATACCTAGAAACTAAAGAAATTAAAGGTCTATTAAATAAAAAGGGGGAACAAAAGGAAGAGAGATACTAAGAGGTTAAATTGAATCATATATATTACCGTTGATTTCAGAGTTTGTAGATCAGGATAATAGCAGTGTTTTTATGTCTGCCAGTTTGTAATAAGTCTCTCTGATTTATTCCAAATATTGGAATTGTCAGTCTATTGTTCATAGTTCTTCTTTGTTAGAAATCATAATCCAGACATGTGGAGCAGGAAAGAGGCAAAGAAGTGATGTCACAGCCTTCTCTTTTTTATCCTCCATTGGTGTACATGGAAAGATACTGCCACAAACATGAAGTATTGGATCACATGTTCTTACATGCCTTCACTGAGTCATGAGGCATCCGTTGTCAGCATGTACTTGGGACAGGTCCTCTCGAAGAGTTGATTCTTGTTAATGGCCCATCAACCATGGCTGACTGATCTTGATGTAAATTTATCATTTGGGTGTTATCCAGGAACATGATCTGTTTGAAACACAAACACAGAATATTTTCATAATTTCAGATACAATGATGATACATGGATTTAAATCAGATGATAATACTTAGCACAGGGGTAGGCAAAAATTTTTGATGGGGGGGGCCACTCCAAGATTTTGGAAAGTGGCCGAGGGCTGCACTCTTCCATGATGTTAATGGAGGAGGGGTGGGATCTGGGACAGGAGATTAGGGTGCCGGATCTGGAACGGGATATGGGTATAAGAGGGGAAGAGAGAGTTTTGGTATGTTGAGTGTGGGGGGAGGGCGGCAGAGAGTTGGGGCAGGAAAAGGCTGGGTTGGCAGAAGCAGGCTGTGGCCAAGAGACTTTCTTGTCTGCTGCCAAACTAGCCTGTCTGCTTGCAGAGCTTAAAATGTTTCCCAGCCTGCCTGCTTGCCTAGCCATGTGCTTCATGAATAACTGAGTCGAGGAGAGGGGGTGTGATTCTTCTTAGCTGCCGTTATTCTAACAAGCAGCTCCCATTGGCCGGTTTCTGCCAGAAACTGGCCAATGGAAATGTGCTGGGGACAGGGTGGCCCCTAAAACTTCTCCCCTCCCCTCAGTTTTAAACCGAAATGGAGCCATGCTGCCGCGTTTCTACACCACATGCAGGGCTGCGGGACAAGCTGGGGAGCCTGTGTGAGGCTCCCTGCTGCCTCCGTGGGCCAGATCCGGCCCACGGGATGTATTTTAGCCAGGCCTGACTTAGCAGCTCAGAACTCTTCCAGCGATACAGTGTTAGCACAAGTGATATAAATGGTCACCTTTTTTTTTTTATGCAGTGTCACAATGGGTTTGGAAAGAGACGCTTTTAAAAAAAAATCTGCTCTGCTATGTGGGTATGTTATTATTCACTCTCTTATTGCAAGGATAAATATAAAAAGATACATATTCCTCTTGAAAAACAGCTTTCTTAAATTTTTGTAATGTAAAAAATGTTTTTAAAATGATGGTACAAAGTGAAACATTTACAGAATTGATAGACTTGACCTTCATAAAATGTAATGGTACATACCATCCAGTTTATGTTTAAATGAATCAATGGTTTCAATTCTGTTGTTGCCGGCAAAGGAATTCAAATAATCATAAACTCCATCAGTTGACACTGATTTGATCTTTGTTGGCAGTCTTTGTTGCTGGAATGTAGAGCTGGAATACACTCTTCTCCCTGCTCTTCTTCAGGTCAAAGTTTTGGCACATTAGGTGATAGTTTAAGATAAGATGGTACTGTAACTACCTGTTCTGCACGTGCTCTGTGGATAAATGAAGGACGTAATTTTCCCGGGTTATTAATTGGGCAATTTTTTCCTAGCATTAGGGTTTTTGAATACTGAAGTCCATTTGATTCAATAGCTGAGAAACATACAAGGAGGTTACAAAGGTGGAGGCTTCTTATCCACAAGCTATCTTTTCTCCCACTCCCAGCTGAGTTATGCCATCCAATTAATTCCACAGAAGTGTGTTTAATAAATTATAAAGGGAAACCCAAATATTCAAAATCGAAAGGCTATCTGTGAATGCTGCATAAATGAAAATGTTGAATGAATAAATCTTCCCGATTACTATTATTTTAATGTTCCTAAGAAGAATCCTAATAAAGGAATGAATCTGTGCAAGACATAAATTTGCAGTATACTAATATGCACACTTAAGAATGCCTTGCTATATTTGAATTACCTAAGCATTTATAAAACAGAGATGGCACTGTAGAAGGAGAGGCAAACTTCTAGAATTCAGAAATGCTTAAATTACATTTTCCAAATATGGATTTAATTTAGCTTTAATAACAATGTTAAGAGAATAGCAGCTGGGTATTAAAAATATATTTATTGATGCTTGACAGCTATGTTACTGATTATTAAACTTTCTCTGTATATAAAATGTTTTAATGGCCACTTTCTATTTCGGTAACTCTCTTGTTAAATCAGTCAAGTGTGTATTTGTTTACTAATTTAAAAAATTATCTGTTTTGAACTGAGCTTCTAGGCCTGGAGTATGTGAAAATGTTAGAATTTATTTAATGTTAATAGACATGGAGGGCAAAAATATTCAAGATCGGGAGCCAACAGTCTCCATGTCTCCTGGGCAAGGTGAGGGGAGCCTTGGCTCTGTGCTCCTGGAGGGGGCAGGGCCATCATGCAGCCCCTCTCCCCCACAGCCCTCAGAGCTGCACAGAACATGTAATGTGGTGCTCTAGTGGCAATTTAAAAGGCTTGGGGCTTTGTCTGCCACTGCTGCCGCAGTAGCAGCAGCGACAACTGGTGGCCCTGTGCCCCTTTGAATCACTGAACCCTAGGACAACTGCCCCATTTCTCTCCCTCCCCATTGGTGAGCTTGTTCAAGATGGATCCTCTATTATAGGAGATACGGTTTGGATGATTGCAAGCTAGAGATTAAGAGGTAACTTGAGTACAATCAATATGTGCAAATATTTCATAATGGGCCCTTCGGTCTAGCAAAGAAATAATACCATGTTCTAATGATTTTAACACCAGACTACAAAGGGAAACCTCAGAACTGTCATTCATGCTTAAATTTGACACTTTACGAATGGGCCTTAACAAAGATGCTAATTACCTTACCCATTACAAAGATAGCTTCCCAAATTATCACCCCTAGTATCATTATCTCATAGGGTATGTCTACACTAGTCCGAACTAGGGTGGCTAATGTAGTCATTCGAACTTGCAAATGAAGCCCAGGATTTAAATATCCCGGGCTTAATTTGCAAGTTTGAATGACTACATTGGCCACCCTAGTCCAAACTAGGGTGGCTAGTGTAGACATACCCATAGCTACTAGCCCTCCTCCTCACTCCCCTTCTGTTCTAAATCTGATTTGTCAGTTTTATATGTGTTCACTTTTTTTTTCATTGTATTCCTTTTGTATGTATGGTCATGACAATTCTCTTCCAGAATTTGATCTGAGGAAGTGGGTCTGGCCCACTAAAGCTCATCACCTAATAAACCATCTTGTTAGTCTTTAAAATGCTGCATAGTCCTTTCTAATGACATGAAGTTGAAGCTCTACAAATACAGACATATTGAGGCATAACTGTCAGGGTAATTAACCACTGGAAAAATTATCAAATGCTGTGGTAGATTCTCCATTACTGAACATTTTTAAATAAAGATTTGATATTCTTCTAAAAGATCTTCTGTAGAAGATGTTATACAGAACATCAGATTATGGTGTTCACAATGGTCCCTTCTGGAATTGCTCTGATCACGCAGAGACTACATTCCCTTTTTTACATGTACATTCCATGAAGTTTAACTGTTAATTGGAACTAAGGGGTTTATGTCAGAATTGCGCTTCTCTGCCGCGTGTAGATGCGGACAGTTACTTCGGGCTAGTCAATTTCCAAAATGGCAACCGGCCGGGAACATGCTAATCAAGTTCGGGATATTTAAATCCCGCGCTTCATTAGCAATTTCAGTCACCCTCATTAGCCTCCCTCGTTTGAACTAGGGGGCTAGTGTAGACATACCCTTAGAGTGCAGAAGGTTCAGGCTCGAAAGAGACTTTAAAATGCTCTTCAACTTAAGGCTTCTACTTAAAAACTCCCCGGTGTCACAGATTCCCTGATTTTGGGTGGTATGCCTGTCACCCAAATGCAAAAACTCCTTTGAGAACCCAGGAAGACCAACTTTCTTTCTGTGCAGTACCCTCAAGCCTTTAACCCTAGCTCTGAAGAGAGCTTGAGAACAATCTATAATGTCTTTCCATTTTAGGCAGATGCACACAGAACCTCCTCCTATTTAGGACACAGGAATCAGAACATACTCTTAAAATGGTAATTTTATTAACAAAACAAAGAAGACATACTTGGTAAAGCATATTTGATTGCTAGGTGTTACAGAGCAACTAAAAAAAAGGCAGATTAAAAACACAGAGAATTGCTTCCCTGAGATTCAGTTTAAAAGTTACAGTGTACATGGGGTACATGGGCTTAGAACATAGAAGTTCAACAAACCCAAAATAAAGAAAATAACCTGAACGCATCCAACTAAAAATTTCCTGTTCTACTCACATATCTGGTATTCCAAGGTCCTTCTGTAAGCATGGATATCACTGGAAATTTCATGTCTTGTTCCTGGCTTACCTCATCTCTCCCATCACTTGCTCTGATCACATGAAAACTACGTTCCCTTTTTATTGGCCTCCTGGCTCCCTGCTAAAACATCCTGGAGGCTCTCTAGGATCCACTGTCTCTGGGATTAACCCTTACAGGCAATGTAGTTAACTGAATGACTGGGATGTTCAGAAAAGGATAGTATGTCTCCCATTCATCACACAGACCCTGTAGCTCCAGGGTTAGGATAGGAGGAAGCCTTCAGTATTGGACCCATGAAGTTCTCTTTAAGGAGTATAAAGTGAGAGGAAATAGACTTTGGGAATCAAATTTCCATTGAAATCAATGGAAAGGAGAGTCACACCCCAAAAAGCACATGTCCCATCATTGCATGATATTGCATTTAAGAGGTTAAAGACTTTCTCATACATGTTAGTTATGTATGTATTTTGTACATGGAAAATCTGGAAAATGTTAATCAAGAAGAATGGTCTGCATTAAGATAATCTGTTGACTTCATCAAAATGGAACATAACATAGCATATAAATTCAAATATTTTACTGTAAATTATCACCCACAGAAACATTTTTAGTTTGCTTGTCACATGGCCATCACCACTGTTGACTTGAAATTCACTAGTGAGGAATGAAGCTGTAATAACATGTTGTCTGCATTATATTATTTTACTTTGCAAAAAAAATGAGTGCTGTTAGGTAGCATTTATCCCTTTTATGTTTGCTGCCCAGATGATATTTTGTCAGCCTGTGTTTGGAGGGAGGTGTTAGAATTGGGGCAGCATTAATACTAATTTAGAAAGGGGGCCCACAATGAAAAAGCCTCCCCTCCCTCAAGCAGCATCCCTGGGAAAATTCTCTTTCAGAGAGGCGGACTTCATAAAATATTTGGCCATGTGTTTTCTGTACATTTGCCATCTGGCCTTTTTTTTTCTTCTTAAAAAAAAGTTCAGATACATAGCATTTAGCATGAAAAGAAGTTGAAACTAGCCAGAATCCAGTTGCTTTGCTTTTAGTGAATCAAACAAAGATCTTGTACATACAATTGAAAGGCAATTAATGTTTGTAAAAGTTTTCTATGATAGTTCCATGTATCAGCCAGAGTGTTATGTAGCCAGGATTTCAGTGGGAGCAACCAGTACAGGGGTCAATAGCAGGCTTGCATAAAAGCGCATCCACACTACAAAAGTGCATCGCAAAAGCGATGTGCTTTTGCACAAGAGAGCGTCCACGCAGTGTGGACGCTCTTGCACAAGAAAGCTCTGATTGCCATTAACAGAATCACCATCAGAGCACCTATGCTTTTTCTGATAGGCTCTTTTTGTGCAAGAAACCCCTGTTGAGCATCCACACACACCTTTTTGCGTAAGAGTTCTTGTGCAAAAAGGAGTTATTCCTCGTAGAAAGAGATATACCTATACCTCAAAAAGCCCTCTGTTCTGTTGATTGACTGTAGATTTTCTTGCGCAGAAACACACTTGAGGTGTGGATGCTCCACGGGTTTTTGCAAAAAACTAGCCAGTTTTGTGCAAAACCCTGTAGTATAGATGTAGCCTTAGTGATCTACATCTGTACAACCTCTCATATCTGTTGACTGTGACACCTAATTATATGAAGTTGCTGTGGATTTTCTGAGCGTGTGTTTTTTGTTTAAAGTTAGCAACCACAATTATTCATTTTCTGGTCTTTTGCAGTAGAGCCTCAGACTTAGACACAGAGGCTCTCCATAACTCTGTTTGTAATTCTGAACAGAGTAAAGTTTGGGTTCTGGATCTAACAGCTGACATTCCAGGCCATGCTTCTGCAGCAGCTCAGCTACTCCCTACTGCATTTGTATTCAAGCTTGTCCCCCTCCCATCTTGTGTGTGTGTTTGTGTCCCCCTCCTGGGGAAGGTAGGGTAAAAACAGCAAGGTCCCCTTCTAGTGTGCAGGAGAGATGAAAGCGATGCAGGCCCCACTGTTGCTCCTGCTCTACTGGCTGGCCCTGACTTCGTTGGGCTGGCAGCCACAGTGTCTTGCTGTAAATGGTTGCGCCAAGTGTGGGGGTGGGATGGGGACAGGCAGCTCACATGTGCCTATATTTAAGATGCAATACAGGTACAGTACAGTATTTGCTCTTTTTTTCTTCCTCGCTCTCTGTTGCTACCTCATTGGTTACTTCTGGTTTCACTTGGTGTCCAGGTGACCAGTCAGTCCGTATCTCTGGTATCTGTATCTTTGAGGTTCTTCTCAACTCTCCACTCATTATGGATTACTATTTATGAATCCTCGGTTAACTTTCTTTGTATACAGTTGTTTTGCCTTGAGTATTCGTGTGTGTGTCTTTGAGCCATCTATCTGTCTCTTAATATCACGACAGCTATATGAGAGGTGGTAATTTCTCTCTTTTATTCAATGCACACAGGTAGATGAATCAATAATACAGGAGTCTGAAACATCTTGGAAAAATATAATCAGACTGTATGGACCAAATTCTCTTTAGAAGTTCCTAAATGTTTCCATAGATTTAATTTGATTTGGTGTATTTGTGAAGAAAGTTTTAAAAAAAGTAACTTCCACCCTCGATCTGCCTATACTATAAGAGTGGACTAATTTGGTTGTTAGGGAGTGGTTTGTTGATTATCTCACATAATAAGCAATAAAAAATTGGATTACCTCAGAGAGGATGGATAAATTTGCAATATATTGCATGTGTTTTCAGCAGGGGGATTCCAAATCTGTGGGAAGAAAGAAGAAAATATCAGAGACAGCCTGCTATGTCACAGATGAAAAACTACAGATAAATCCTGTGGAAATAATCTCATGCTCTCTCTCCCCCTCTATTTTCCTGTAGAAAATACAGATATCATTTATAAATATAAATGACCCGATGCAAACAAACTAAACTGCACATTGTTTCATATAGTAATTGAATGGTTAGTTCATTAATGACAGATCCACTATATACACTGTGTATATAAGTATATTATTTCACATGCACTGCAATAGAAGTGCAAGACTATGATTGTGTACACATGTAATATGTGTGTATACAAAGTGTGTGCATGTGTCTAAAAATATAAAATATGGGCCACGTAGGGTGGCACTAATTGCCCTTTGTTTGGATTTTTTCAAGACCAAACCAGATGCAACTACTGAAGCATGTTATTTAATTGCTTTCACTGCTGATGGCAGCAGTTTCTTGTGCAACATTAGGATGTGCCAGATAGATATATCCAGTAAATGAACTTGTCTAGTATGACTGAGTGAATCTGTTATGGCATTCAGCAGGGAAACCATAGCCACTTCAAGCTGTGATCTTATCAGATCTCATAAGTAGGGCAAGGGTGGACCAGGTAAGTACTTCTGTTCTTGGCAGGAAGTAGTGATGGCTAATTGAAGAAGTACTGAAATACACTGGGACTACTATGTGTCTGGGCATGTTGCTTTTTTGATGAGATGCTAAAACAAGACGACTTCTGTCCATCAAAACCCACTTTTTATAAAGATAGGCATGTTAACCTTCTTGTCTGGGACAAATCTGAGGGCATTGCATTCTGCCCTCCTAAAATTTCTCTTGAAATTTCAGTTGGATGTGAAATTTTCTCATTTTATCCTGTAGGATAAAGGGCTTTCTTGTCGACAGGAGAGCGTCCAGACTGCCCCGATCTGCCGACAAACAGCTGATCGGCAGAGTGGGGCACCCATTTAAATTTAAAGGAAGCCGCAATTATTTAAATTGCGGCTTCATTTTCCTTTGCCGAACAAATAAATCTACATGGCTCCGTCGACAGAGCCATGTAGTCTAGACGTACCCATTGATGTGTTTCTTAGCTATCTTTCCTGGAATGTAAGGGTTGTTTTCTCTGATCAGCCACGCTCATTTTGCAGTGCTTGTACATATGCAAGCCAGAGATTTGGATCTGACAATTCCTCCTTTGTAAGAGGACTCTCTATAGGTCTTAAAGTGGTGGAGGAAGTCTACCCACCTCGTATGCCATCTGTCACTTAACCCTAAAGTGAAGGAGAGGAAGGGATCTGACAGGAGTAAACTGAAGGGATGTCAGGGTGAGATGCTGGAGGCAGCAGTTTATGGCAGTTTTTGCTGTTGGATTAGGCCGTTTGTTTTTCAAGTCCTTTAGAAGCCGAGTGGTGTCTGTCTGCCTCTCACCACCACTCTTCACTATGTCCTAGTGACAGAATGGAAACTATGTTGGCGCGACAGAGTAGAAACTGGGGGTTCACTTCACTATTTCCATAATGTCAGGGTCTTTGAAGAAAAAAATAGGCCTCAGCAGACACTCTGACCTGTCTACTCTTTGTTATATGAATCTCTCTGCATTCTACCTGACAGTATTTTGGCAGCCAGAGATTTTTGCTATCCTCTGTATAGAAGGAATCTTTGGATCAGGTGGACATGATTTACTTTCTGCAATTGCAGAGACTTACACTGATGGCCCCTGTTCCCATCCATCTCGTTTGTCTGTGTTTGTATAATTTTCTAATTAATTTTCTTCAAGCGACAGTAAGAAACTGTGTAATTGCTTTCTGCAACAGTATGTAAAATTTTACATACTCAATAGCTCTGGGGAAGCCTTTAATCTATAAGATGCCCTTAGAAGTCTATTTCTTTTTATTTATTGATTTTTGTATGCATTACCCAGGAAGTCAAAAAAAATTTCTAGCTGTTTTCTCAAATTTTGAATAGGTTAGGAAGGCTTCTATGAAGTCATTAGTTACCTAGTTACTGCACATTAATGTGTTCCCAACTGTAACAGGTTTCAGATTTCTGGCTGAATTCCTTGTAGCCTGTGTCAAAACCCCCCACTAACTACAGACAGCTGCAGTTCAACAGAAATCATAACTTTGTGGAAGTGCTTTCCACCATACAGCAAATTGGGCCTCAGTTACTAAAATGCTTATTATTTATGTGTAACTACTCTAAATAATATGATGTGTTATTTATGTGTAACTATCTACCATTGCCAGGACTGGATGGTGTATTGGGATGATGTATATTTTAAGTAATTTTCTTACTGTCAAAACATGAAGAGTAATTTGGATTCAGGGAATTGTTTCCCGTGACCTGGATTCATTTGTTCTTCCTCACCAATCAAATTACTTGTAAATATTTAATAACATCATAAGTGAAGAACAAAGTGGGAGGAGTCAAGGTATTAAAAACTTTAAGGAATAAATAAATCTACACTATAACAAACTCCATTCTCTCCCCCTTTCTTGTCTCTTTTTGGACTTTTTTTTAACGGGAAAATCTTTGCTTGCATTTGTTAACTATGGTGTAAAATATCCATGTGGGGAGGGGGAAAAGAAATTGGTTTAAAAAAAGCTTTCTGGGAGAGAAATAAACAGCACAAGATGGGAAAATGCAGGTTCTCTTTGATAGCTGCAATTCAGCTAAGTTAAATTCTTGTTAGAGAACCATAGTAAAGGGATGAGAAAAATTAGTTGAGAGTGGAGAATGACACATTCAAGGAGTTTGTTCTGCTTCTCAGGAATTAGTTAGGACACCACGGTGGTGATGTTGAGGCTACCTGATTTCTCTCTCCTAAGCCAGTCTTGTCAGAGTACCTATTTTAGGATTGCCAGATGGTTTCAACAAAAATACTGGACACACTTGACATTACATCACAATCTACAATACATCTTATTTAGAAAATACCGGACATTTATATTTTCTCAATTTGTTTCCCCAACAGAAAGCTCACATACTGGACTGTCCAGATACCTGGCTACCCTAATTGAGATCAGTGAAAAGAACTGGTTGTGGGGCATGGTAAATCTTTGGCTCCCAGTATGTGGTGGAGTGATCATAGTGGTGGTGCTGATGTAGACGGATATATTGAGGACTGATGTTGCTGTCTATAATGCTCTGCCCCACTGAATAAACTGTCAAGTCCCTTCTCCTAATAGGAAATGCTTGAGGGCCTAGGCCTGGCCAACCCTGATTTCTGGAGGAGCGAGGCCTAGGAGAGGCAATTGCCACATTTAGAAGAGTGAGTGCCCAGGAAAGAGCACTTGAAAGCTGCACTGAAGGGGGAAGCTGAGGAAACTGCAGGGGGAGAGAGAGAGAGGTTCCTGCATGGAAGGCTCTCATACTAGGGACTTGAGATGTCAGAGCCAGGAGGCAGAACTTTAGCTAGGTAAAGTCTGAGAATTACTCTTGAATTAGAGCCAAACTGCTAGAATGAGGGCTGGTTGAGAAAGGTGAGACATCGAATGGACTCTGGGGCCTGGCAGGCCAAACTCCTGAAGAGAGAGAGAGAGAGATTTTGAATTGGGACTCAGCTCTGAGAAGAAGGGCTGGGTCTTCCTAACACAGGGAGTGACGGGGGTGAGAAAGATTGAGCCATTGGTCCTGGAGAGCCAATATGTGCCCAGTGGACTGAATAAATTGAACCCCCAGAAGGGGAGTGTTTAACTGTGGTCTATATTTTGAGTTATTGAGGAACTAATAGGGGAAACAGAGGCAGATGCAGCAGAGTGACCTCTGGCCATGGGAAGGGGAGAGGCTTAAAAGGCAGCTGACCTTGTTACTGGGTGGAAACATCGTTGCATCAAAGAAATTTTCTGATAATGTATAGATGCTTTCTTTCATCTTAAGAAAGGAAATAGCCTTAGTGAATGGTCTCCATCTGTCCTTCAGGAAGAATGGTAACCCAAACATCTGGCATGCTATGGAAGAGAGAAAATTAATAGGAAAAATGTTCCTGTCTTAGCTGTGTAGAAGAATTACTGTAAGATAATAAACATTGAAAAAACATAAACTTAAACCTTTATGACAGAATTATATGATGGAGAAGTAAAAAAGAACAATTGGGTTAACTAAAAATAGTTTTCTATAATATTGTTCTAAAAACCATGGCATTAAAAAAAAATCTCTTTATAGGTGATTTGAACCATCTTTTAGAAATCCATATCCAGAATAAAATCTTCCAACGCGTTCTGTTATGTGGATTGAAAAACTTACAGAAAAGTTATAATTTTCTGTTGGAATATGTAAAATTTTTCCAGAAAGGGAAAGGAATATTTCCAGACACTTTATTTTGCTCTAAAACCTCAAATGTGACACTAACTATTCTGAGCCTTTTGTCAATAATATGAATGAATGCTGAGATGTTCTATAATTATGAAGTTATTACTGCAGAATATGCATGACATTTTTGTTTTGCTAATATAGCTATCCATATCTACGCTAATAAAATGTGTTAAGACAAGCATCTCTCCTTAATTTGTCTGTCAGTCCTTCACTTGCATACATGAGGGTCTGTTAATGCTAAAGACCATGTGTATAGATCTCTTTGTCTCAACTTTCCTCTCACAGACAGAGAGGGATTTTGTATGCCATAATGGACAGAAAGTCCACCTATTTCACACCGTCTAAGATGCATACACATTGTGTGCTAAACCTGGAGTTGGTATTGTTGTCTTATTTGGTATCGTGATTTCATTTTAAAATTAACCCATAACTAATGTGTAAGCAATTTTATAACTGTATTCTGCAAGCTCTGTACTTTCAGGTATTGATGTAATATGCATGTTTTTCATTTTGTCCTAAAATTGCTTTATTGTTAAGGGGAAAGTTGAAATCTTCTTTTCATTTGTATCCTAAAACACATTACCACCTAAGATAGAAATACTTAATATTTTAGAGATGTTCCTTTCTGTCCAGAATGAAAAAATGACTTTATTTTTAAATTAACTCCAATCAAAATCTGAGTAATTAATCTCTTGATGATTTGCTGCATCATTTGAAATCTAGCCTGAGGTACAGGACTGTGAAACTTGTGTGTTTTCCCTCTCAGTGGTTTGCGCAAGCAGTGTGTGAGTTCTGTAGACGACTGAGTGGGCAATGGAGTTTCTTCCACTCTGGCTTGGTAGAACTGTTGCATGCATTCTGGGCCAAGATTAAAAGCATTCACCACCAAAGGTGAAGTTCCTGATAGCAGTGGGGCTACTTAGTAGTTGTAGAGTTGTCAACTTTCTAATCGCACAAAACCGAACATGCTTTCCCCACCCTCCCCTGCCCTGAGGTCCTGACTTGACCCTTCTCGGATGCCCTGCTCACTCCATCCCCCATCACGCCATCATTTGCTGTCCCCCATACTCTCACACTTTCACTGGGCTGGGGCAGGGGATTGCTAATCATGAGGTTGTTGAGGGCTCTGGCTGGGGGGGTGTTGGCTGTAGTGTGGCGCCAGGGATGAGGGGCTTGGGATGCAGAAGGGGGCTTCAACTTGGGCTAAGGTGTTCAGTGTGGAGGGGAGAGGGGACTCTAGGCTGAGGCAGGGGGTTGGGATGTAGGAGGGGGTATGGGCTCATCTGTGGGCTCTGGGCTGGAGCCAAAGATAAGAGGTTTGGGCTTCAGGTGAGGGTTCAGAGGTTGGGCAGAGAGTTGGGGTGCAGGGGAGGTGAGGGCTCCGGCTGGGGCCAGAAATAAGGTGTTCAGAATGTGGGAGAGAGTTCTGGGATGAGGTAGGAAGATTCAGGGAAAAGAGGAATTTGGGATGCAGGGTTGGAGTGTGGGGAGATACAGGGTGTGGGTTCCAGGAGAAAGTTTAGATACAGGCGGGAACTCCAAGCTAGGGCAAAGATTTGAGGTGTGGGGTCCTGGCAGTGCTTACCACAGCTCCAAGGAAGTGGCTGCCAAGTCCTTGTGGCCCCTAGGCTCATGGGTGACCAGGGAGGCTCTGGGCACCACCCCTTTGCCCACAGGTGCTGCCCCCATAGCTCGAATTTGTTGCAGTTCTCATGTGGAACCCTCCCTACATCTAGGGGGCTGAAGTGACCTGGTGGCCATTTCTGGAAACCATGTGAAGCCAGGGCAAGTATGGAGCCTGCTTTAGTGCCCCTCTGCACTATTGTCCAGACTTTTAATGGCCCAGTCAGCAATTCTAACTGGAGCCGCCAGGCTCCATTTTCAAAAACCAGATGCCTGGTTAACCTTAGTTGTGATTTTACTAGTAAACTTTATGATAAGATGCCATGTGGAATGGAGCCACAATCTACAGCTTTAGGTACCTGGACATGAGGAAAAGATAAATTTATATTATGGTACAATAAATGTGCCTCTTAGAATTGCTATTGGGGATATTCAGCAGATTATTGTAATCATCATATAGTTTCCCCGTTTCCTTGAAAATTATCTTTAACCCAAAAAGGGAAAGCATCCTAAAGTGTGTGTGTGTGTGTGTGTGTGTGTGTGTGTGGTGTGTGTGTGAAGGATGTTAAATTTAAAGTAATCAACTAATTGAATAGTTGAGGTAATTTGCACCAACTATTTGATCAGTCGATTAGAGCACCACCTGCCAGTTTTTGCTACATTTCAAACGTGGAAGTGCCATTTCAAAAGCAAAGCACTGCTGGGAGTGTGGTGCCAGCGGGGGACTCAATTGAGGGGCCTGCCCCAAACCCCATGTTCCTGGCGGGGCTTGTGCTTCTAAAATGTACAAGAGCTCTCCTGTTTCAAAAGCAGGGAACACAGAGCCAACATGGGAATGTTTGAGTCACTAACTTGCTCCAGGCTCCCCGCAGAGCTTCTGCTTTTGAAATGTAGCAAGAGCCCCTGCCCCTTCTCCCCAGATGGTGCTAGGGGGAACTGGCTTTTTAGCCAGCTTCCTCCAGGACCGGATTCTGCTCCCCCCTTTCTGCCTCTCTCTGATAGAGGCAGCAAGTTTCAGGGGGAAGCGACTATTTGAGTCACTAGTCGACAAGTTTACATGCCATGTGTGTGTACACGTATGTGTGCTCAACTCCTACATATCTGAATACCTTAATAAGTACTTGTCTCTCCTCATAGATGATTTTAAAATATGTATTTTGATGTTTGTTTCTATTTGAGTATTTCTGTAATCAAAATGTCATGAGAGCAATTAATGTGATTATCTGTCAGTTTTTTATATGGCACTTCAAAGATAGAATTTCTCTATGAGATCATAGTTGTTTTTTTCATCTGGAGATCAAAATAGCTTGTGTTTACTGAACCAATTAATGTCAAAGTAGTACGTATCCATTGATCGCCTTTAACTCACAAGTACCTTCTGAGGCCAGCATCATGTGGCCATGAGGAAGTTACACAGTTAAGGGCATCAGTGAACATAGTCATGAATGTTTTACTAAAAAAATTTAGATGTCGTTAGTGTTTTGCAAGATGTCTTGAACCATAGCTCAGGCTCTTAACTGCAGTATAGTGCAACACAATGGGCAAATCTTATGCTCTTTGAGAGGGATTGCATTTGACATTTGTGCTCTGTTTAGTATTAGAATATTTATTTGGCATTGCTTGGGCCCTTAATTCAAATAAGTTTTGTTTTTCTTCATTAAAATTATTGTTCTGGTGCGGGGTTGTGGATGAGGGGTTCAGTATGCAGGCTGCCCCAGCCCTCTCTAACTGCAGCAGCTTTGGGCCAGATGAGAAGCCTTGTCCATGACTGTTGCAGTGGGCACAGCCAGGGGAGGGGTGCGTGTTCCCTGGATGAGAGACAGTCAGACAGACACACAAACAGTCAGACAGATTCTGTGAAATATATAGTAGGTAGCTGTCCTCTCCTCCATTCCTGCCTCCGCTAGCCCAACGGGAATATAGCTGTCCCCATCCTCATCTCTGGCCCCTTGCTGCCCCTTCTGGTCGCTCTGCAGTATAACTGTCTCTCCTGCCAGACCCCTTCCTTTTCATCTCATGAGAAACAATTACACTCCAGGCACATCCCTACCCTGACCTTGCTTTAAGTTATGATAAGAGGAATCTAGATACCAAATTAGGTGGTCCTGGCTCTTACTGTTTAGGAGTAGTTCTTGAACAAATGGATTCATGAACAGAGGGAAAGACAAACAGATGCACATATCTAAAATATATAGTATAAGATAAGCTCGCCTTCTCTTCAGGAGTCAACTTGTTAATAATTACAATGCGGAAAATGAAACCTTCTCCATGTTAGCTGAAATTCAGAAACTCCACACATTGGGAAAATGCTTAGTGTTTGGTCTTTAAACTCTCGAGACTTAGATTTCAGCTGTATTAGTTCAACCCCTGCAGTGGCAGTTCTTCCTTGTCTCTGTCTGGAGCAGGGAGCAGCTCTTGCAGAGACTTGACTGACCTATTATTGACTCTGGAAAAAAACAGTTGGGCAGCTTTAGGTGAATTCCTTATCACAATCTTTCTCATTGCTGCCTGTTTGGCAGTGAGCAGTGGCACTTAACAAGAAGGAAGCATGCCAATCCGGGAGGGAAACAGCTTCATTTTAATGACAAGTGATTCCTCTTATTCAGTCCAAGGCAAACATTTGGCTTGGTGACCTTTTATCAGCTTATATCTTCAGCCCACATTAAGTTTGAATAGCAGGCAGGAGGAGCTGAACAACATTTCTTTACCATCTCATTGGAATACACAGTAGCTAGAGCTGGGTTGCTGGACCCAAAATGGAATACGTCAACAAGGGAATGCAAGTCAGAGCCCTGCCCTGTAATAGTTGATTGTATGTTGTCTGATAACAGTTTTTGAGATTCTTAGCAATGGTATGTTATTTCTTGCTTCCTGGGTGAGTGGAAAATTTTAAAACCATTTTGATAAACCCTGTCAAAGTTACTTTGGAAGAATTTATCAGTCTGATTCTTAGTGTGAATTCAGACTTGGTCATAGCACCATGGACATGATTTTTAGTATCTGGAAAATGCAAGAAAAATGTATTGAAAAATATATGGATCTGTTAAGTGTCTCCAGTGATCTGACAAAAGCATTTGATGCAGACATTAGAGAAGAATTATGGATGATCCTCAGCAAACTTGGTTGCCCACCAAAACTGGTAAAGATAATTCATTTATTTCATGAGGGAATGCTAGGTCAGATACTTTTAATGGAGATTTTACTGACTCTTTCCCCATTTCAAATGGAGTCCCTCTACTGTTCAACCTCTTCTTCACCCAAGCTCTCAACCAGGCTACAAATGGGCTCAACAGAGGCATATTCGTCAGATACTGACATGACAGCTAAGTTTTCACTCTTATAAGGCTTAAAGCAAAACGAAAAGTATCAGAACTACTACTAATAACTCTGCAGAAGATTGTGCCCTCCTAGCATACACAGAGGCGCAGATCGCTTTGCTGAAGCATCAAAATTGTTTGGTCTTACAAACAGCCTGAAGAAAACTGTGGTGTTGCATCAGTCATCTTCACCACTCCATGTCATATCCCCCAGCGTCTCCATTAGTGGAATCCAGCTAAAGCAAGCTGACAGTTTTACCTGTCTCAGCAGCAATATCTGCAACGATGGATCTCTCAACAAAGAGATTATAAACAGGATACAGAAAACTTCTTAGTCAATAGGAAAGTTACATAACAAAGTCCTGAAATCCTACAACAACACTGTCAACAAAAATAAAACTATATAATGCTTTAGTGCCCACATCTCTCCACTACAGCACTGAGACCTGGCCACTATTCAAATAACATATCAAGTAGCTAGAGGCCTTCCATATGCGGTCTTTGTGTGCCTTTATGGTGATCCACTGGCAGGACAAAATTATCAATCTGAAGATTCTTCAAAAGTCAAATGCCATGAGCTTCAATCTGAAGGTACTCCAGAAATCAAATGCCTTGCTGATAAAAGCAAGTTTGCTAGTTTGGACACATCATTAGGATGCCTGAACATCAACTTTCCAGAAAATTTTCTATGGAGATAATTGGCACAAGGACATCAAAATTAAGGCTGCCCCATAGAGTGCTACCAGGACAGTATCAAGTACAGCATACACTTTGGTGCAATAGAACCAGATGACCTTGAGAGGGATGCATGAAATAGATCAGCATGGCAGCAAGAACACACAGAGCTTTCCAAGCCTTTGGAAAGGACAGAAATACTCAATTGTTAGTTGCCAGTAAAAAGTGGCACACTACTGCAATAACGACCAAGATGCTCACCGATGCCTTTGCCCGATATGCTCACAAGCATAAGTGTCACACTTAGGATTGCAGACTTGTTCCAGAATCAACAAAAAGACAGCACCAAAACATCATCATTGAACTGACAGATTGCACACACACAAATGTCAATCTGATTCTTAGTGGGACTTTATGATAATTTCCACTGCAAAATAATTCATTAAGAAATTCACTCTCTTCAGTCTCACTAATTTAGGAAACTAAATTAGCAAACTGAAGTTTTCCCTGTTCTCTCTTTCTAGGGCTGAAATGCAAAGAGAGGTCAGTTTATTCCAAAGCATCTCAGAGAACACATTGATCTGTGTATGATAGAAGTGTCTTGCTTTGATCCTCAATCATGGAGGGTGATTTGTTTATTGAACCCTTCTGTCAGTCAAAGTTGGCAGCCACCTACTGATGTGCAATAATTACATACCAATCCGGGTAACTGGAAGAGGTAATGCTTCCCCTCTTGTAAACACAGTGTCTAAGTGGAGCAAAGAAACTTTTAATAAAAGTAGGGAAGTAACCCGGCAGTAAATTGGGGGGAAACTGCAAACAGGGTTTATAAAAATAAGCTATAAGCAAAAAGAACCCTCCGCAAATGAATTGGGAAATGTCCTTTCCCTTCAGGTTCTTAAGCCCAGCAAGTTTAAAGTCCTTCTACTGTGCCTGTCCCTTCTCTGCACCCCACTCCCAGCAGCCGTCCTTGGCCAGTGCAGACCCAGAGCTTAGAGGTGCTTCTGTGTGGATGGGGATAAGAAGCCACATTACTCACTTCTGGCCACTCTCTCACCGCTCCTCTTTGCTGGCCAGTCCGACCTCTGCTCCTGCCATCCTTCTGTCCAGTCAGTGCTCTGCTCCTATCTGCTGCCTGCCCTGCTTGTTGATCTCTGTGCTTCTCCAATCCTATTTGACAGCTGCCATGACTCTACACCAGCCACCCTGTTACCCTATCACCACGTCTCTCTGAGCGGCTCCATTCCCATCCTCTCCACCAATTGCCCTGCCAGCTGATTACAAATCCACCAACATGTCTCAAGGCCTCACCACCTAACACAGCTCTCTGTGATTTCAGCTGTTGGCGAGGAGCTTCACTGCTGGTGCACACTGAGCAGTCTCTGCATCACAGATACTCAAAGCAGGTCTAACACTTACACTTACGTATCAGTGATTTTAGCTCTGTGGTGTGAAACAAGATTCTCAGTTGAATTGTGGCGGGGATGGGGTGTCTTAAATCCCACCACTAAGTACAAGTACCTCCTCTCTGGTCTTTGGAACCCATGTCCCCTGCCTAGTGAGTGACATGCAGTTGACAGTGAGTCCCTCAATCAGGATATGTCAAGCACAGTTCAGCTGCCTTTAATGCTTACAAGGAAAACAACCCTCTATTACTCCTTCCCCAATCACAAGCGGACTGGAGATGCAAAGATCATTTGGATAAGCAATCCCATGAGGCTGAGCACCTCGGCAAGGGGTGCGTGCCTATGCAAATGAGATTAGCTCCTGAAGTTCTCTTCCATAGCTCGTCACTAGATGCCAGGGGAGAGATCACGGGGACTCTGCTTACATTCATTTTAAGAGGAACTGCTAGACATTTGAAACTGGTCCTCCTTGGTTGCCTCTTTTGCTGCCAACCTCACCTGAGTATGAATAACATTTGCCTGAAGGATTATAAAAGTAATGCAGAATTCAGCACCTGCTGTCTATTTATGAATGAAACTGGGAACAAGGGCAATATTTAACAATGGGTTGTCATTGAAAGAGAGACTATCCAATGGAAACTTACTTTGGCCTATTCATACAGGCAGGGGCAGGGCAAGCAGCTTGCACTTCAGCTGTTTGTATTCTTTGGAGAGAGAACTTCATTCTCCAGGGCAGGAAATCTGGTGCCTTATATAACCCCTAAATTCACATGAAATCCTTGGAAGCAGAAGGAAAATAAAAACCAACCAAATAAAAAACCACTTCTTAGCTCTATTTTTGAAAGCTTCTGTTTATGTATTTACATAATATTAAAAAGTTATTAGCATCTAATGAAGAGATGCATATGAAGTCTATTTAACTATTAAAATATCTTTTCCTTTAAGGAGGAACTATATTGTAAGGAGCATCTGTTTCACCATGAAACAGGAAATGTAAAATCTATGAAAAAAGTCATAAATGAGCTAATGTGGGATTTTATATAAAACCAAACAAAATCACCACCTTTATGGAATCAACAAGATACGTTTGTATCAAAGCTGAGTGACTGCATGGCCCTATTTTTGTAACCCTTGCTCCATCTCATTTCCTCCCTTCTTCTGTTACTGTAAAAGTGTCCTGTTGAAAATTAAGGCCTGATGTTACAAACATTTACACAGATGAGTAACATTACTTATGCTATCAGCCCCATTTCATGTCACTGGCAAATAAAGTGGGAGTAAAGTTACTCATGTGTATAAATGTAGAGTTGCTGTATTGTAAACAGTAGTTAAGTAGAGTGTTTGCACTTTAAAAATGTCCTTAATTTTGAGAGTCAGTTCCAGTTGTTTCCCCTGTTTTTAAGCATAAGGAAATCAACTCACATATTACTCAGTTCCCATGCTTGTGCTTTTGCCCTTTTTATACATGATTTTGCAGGGAAGTGGATGGAACTGCACAGAAGTTTCTAGGTGCCAAGGGCAAAATCTAATATTACCATGCAGATGAAATAGGGGAAAGGACAGAGGTTCACAAGGTCCTGGGCTATGGAGTCAGGTGGTGGAGCACTCCCAGTCCTGCCTTTTCCTGAGCTTCCGCCTTCCTATTACTGGAGTGGTATCTCCAGCTCAGCTCTGACACCTAGATACTTAGCTTGGTAGGTTACCTCAGGCTTGGTGTGGTGATGAAATCAGCAGTGGGATCGGGGCTCAGCTGGTTTGAGCAAGTTGTTCCCGGCATTGTTGATGGAAGATGCCAAACTTGAGGGGCACCGTGACTCTGTCCATTGGATCACAATGTATCTGACCCTAATTTGGCCTGACCATCCCTCCATCACTTTGGGGGCCTTATTAAACAGGAGGCCAAAGGAAAACTCCCTTCTTCCCAGGGTAGTCCTAGCAGTGGAGAATCCGCATTATGTAAATTCTAGTGGACTCAGCATATATTGATCTATTTTTCACTTTACAGGACTTTAAAGATGTACAGTAGTGTAAATTCCCAACCCTCCTCTGAGTATCTCTTAATTCTTCCTCTCTCCCCCCCTTGGAAGTCTTAGGTGAAATTAGTACATTTGACTTGTGCTAGATTGACAGCTCTGAAGACTAAAGTCCTCTGTTTATCAGAATTGGTGCAGCAACTGCTGCAGTGCTACCACCTTCCCTGCCAATGTATCTAACCTTATTTAAAAGAGCCATTTATAGTGGTGAGAATTCAGTCTCTATTGGCCATTCAATCCATTGCATTGAGACTGAGATTGCCAATTAGTGCTAATTTTGTTGATAGCTTTTGTAAGTAAAACTATTCATACTATTTCCGTGCTCTTGATCATTTGTTTAGTGTTGCCCACTGACTGTGCTAGAACGCTTATTCCTTGATGCCAAACTTGATAGTTTAAAAACTTTGACTTTCTGTAGACTATGGCTTTTGGACACATCTCGCCTGCCAACAATTGCATAGCAACTATTAAGGGAGAAAAGTTATTGGGCCAGACTCTCAAGTGGCATAAGAACATGACTTTATGGACTGCAATAGAATTATACTGATTTACAGCATCTAAGGAGCTGGCCTAGTATAACAGAATGCTGGGCATGGGTTTACGCACTTGCACATGCTTACAGGAGAATGGGAGGGAAGGCGCAGGGATCTGGGTTAGGAATCTATCATGGTATAAATGTAATCCCAGTCTAGGACAGATTAAAGAGCAGCCTCAAGACACATCATTTCTTCTTAATGAATATTTTTTTAGCTTTACTTAATGTCTGTTGGAGAGGTCCCCACTGCATCAGGAAGTGTTCAGGTGAATACCCAAGGTACAGTTAATGACTAAATTCTCTTTGAGGCTTCTCTTCAGGGTAAATTCAATTTCTCAAAGAAATGTTTAAACTTCCAGGATGTTCCTATATTCTTTGGCATATTTTGCTGGGAAGTTACCTCTCCTTCTCTTGTAGAGGTGAGATTACCTTTAGTCTTTCCTTCTATTGCTATTTTTATTGCAGTAGTGCCTGGAGTTCTGGTTGGCCTAGCTACTCAGGAATGTGGCGTTACCTATTATGAGCCATGTGAGAGGGCGGATTTCTGCCTTACATGCTCCTAGGCACTGCAGCATCAACATTGCCTCTGCCAGCAGGTGACTTTCACGTTGCACGCAATTTTAAAGAGATGTGTGCCCCTAGAATACTGGCACTCCTAGGCACATGCCTACTATGCATAATTAGAAATCCAGCCCTGAGTGTGGTGCCTATTTGTGTTTGGCTTTATAGTTCTCTGACCCATACTTTCCTGTTAAATCTCTCTCTAATGGATCAGAACAAACCCCCGATTACAAACACACCATCCTGACCTTAGTGAAAATTCATATCTGGATCTTCACTATGAATCTCTGCCCCATCTTCATTACATACAGTACATTTTGGTGAACATTTGTATGAAAATAGGAGAGCCTTCTGAAGAGATTTACATAACTTGAACTATGCCAACCATGCAGCATCAAGACAGAATATAAATATGCACATTGACATTTTTTATGGAAACAGCAGTTTCTGATTACAGTGAACAACTATTAATGTAGTACAGCATGCAAAAACTGCCTGCGATGAGGTAGAGTCCTGGGCTTGTACCCTGTTCCTTGATAGAAGCCTAAGTTACCATGTCTTTCCCTGACTTATTTAAAAGTATGACTACCAACTACTGTATCTATTTGTAACTTACCCACCCATGTGTGTGTTAATGTTTGTAAACATTTAATTAAGAGACAAATACTATGAATGAGGAACCATGATTTGAATGACATTATCTGTTGGTGGGGTCCGACTCCTAGGAATCTTTCCTCACCTAGCAGTGAAGTTTATCTGACTCTGACCAATTGTGATCATACACAAGGAAACAGTATGAGGCTTTTTCTACACCTAACAGCTTATAGTGCAGCCACGGCAGCACTTGAAATTGAAAGTATGGCTATAGCTCTTTGTAAACCACCGCCATCAGGGGAGTAGCTAATAGCACTGTGAGCTATAGCCTGGCTGAGAGTACTATAACTTGCTGAGTTTGAAATGGAGGGTGTGAGTGTGTTTTTTCACATCCCCGAACCAGAAAGTTACAGTGCTCTAAAGTGCCAGTGTACACTTGGCCTCAGCCTTAATCATTTAAGGCTCAGCCTTAATCATTTAAGGCTGTCCAACACCACTGTGCACTATGTCACTATGCAGCATTGCCAAGCCCAAAAGTTTGAAAATCATTCCACTTGGCTTAAATCGCAAATATTTTTTTTAAACAAGATTTGGGATTTTTATTGTTGGCCTTCCATGTTTTGAGCCTTTAGAGTTCATATTTTCCAGCTTCTTTTCTACAACACTGACAACTAAAATTTTCCTTAAAAAAGATGGAATCTCATAGCTTCAGTAACTGGGCTTTAAAAAACATCCAATATTGCGAGGTTTATGGTAAAATTGTGAGAGCTGGCAGCACTGTTATGTCACTAATATTTCTATATAACTACAAATAAAGTGCCATAACCATTCTGCTGTGCTTTGAAGTTCCGATGTACATATTCTGGGTACGTCTACACTGCACACTTATTTTGAAATAAGCTATTATAATAAGCCAGAAGAAATACTCCAAAAAAGCGTATTAATATCCTCTACGCTACAGGGAAGCCTCAAAATTAGTCTGAGGCAGGCTTCCCTAATGTGGATGTATTTCCTCAATTTAGAGCCCCAGGAGGCACCGGGGAGTAATTAGTTTGAATGGCCCCGGAGAGGAGCTATTTTGAAATAGCAGCAGTGGGATGTCCACACTACAGCTATTTCAAAATAGCTATTTCAGAAGAGGCATTATTCCTGATGGAATGAGGTTTCCCGAAGTCGGAATAAGCCTTCTGTTATTTTGAATTTATTTCAAAATAACGGAATTGCTGTTTAGATGCTCGCATTGTTATTTCGAAATAACATCAGTCTATGCACAGGGAGTTTCTTTCAAATGATCATTTGACTCACACTGCAGAAAGCAGCTGATTGAAAAACAGCTAAAAATTCTTGATGTGATGCATTAGAGGGAGCAATCTGAAACATTTGTGGCTAATCAATACAAGAACAAACCAAAAACCAGGAGGAGTCTAAATGATCTAGCTCTTTATTCCAAGCTGCATGTAAGTTGGGGTCACAATATTTAAGTTACTTTATAGCAATACTGTGAAATTTAGCTGTTTAACATTTGAAATTGATCGTGTGTTGTGTGCTGATGAGCACAGTGTAATTTTGTTTCAACATACAAACAATAATTAATAAATGAGATCTTGATTCTGCAGTTGGATTTGTATATCTGGATTGCCTCTGGACTTTGGTGGAGCACCGTGTAGCACATAGATCTGCCCAAATGAATTTCATTGCAGAATCCGGGCCTTAGGTTCTTTTCTGCTTCATTTTCCTGACAGGCTCTGAGTTTCCTGTTTCTGTGCCATAGCTGATTGACATCACAAACATCTAAATCAGTGCAGAGAAATACTCTGCTTTAGAAAGGTATATATGTATGTCCATGTGATGGAGTGGTGCCCTGCTAGAGGCCCTATACTCCTACTACAGCCTGTCCCAGAAAAGAGCAACAAAGGTGGGTCCTCCAGACTTGCCCAGAGAAGCCTCCTGGAAACAGCCAATCAGAGCCCAGAAGGCTCAGATAAAAGGAGCTGCAATGTTAGCAGGACAATCCCTGGCTGTGGGCCAAAGGGGTTAAACAAGATAGCAGTGTCCAAAAGAGCTAGAGAGGTTGCATTTGCTTAACCTAGGAACAAGAGGATCTGAGAGTACTAGCCTTATGGTAACAGCCAGAGGTAAAGAGACTGAATGGGCCCAGGAAATGTAACAGCAATCAGTTAAAGGAAGCAGCATGTGGTTGATGTTTATAGAGTCCTAAATTGGTATCTGGAGAAGTGTGTGGGCCTGGAATCTCCCACTGACAAAGTGGTCTAAGCCCTGAGAAGGAGAAAATTTTCTTTAGAACCCTGAGTAAAGGGTGGGATTAAAAGAACCCAGAGATGAAGCTCAAGACCCTGGTGAGATGGCTGACAGCTTGTTGAACTGTTTGCTACCCTGCAAGGGGATCATTATATTGACTGTGTGACTTGGCTGGAAGGCTCAGACACCAATATACAAGAGGTGCCAAGAGTGGGGGAAAAGAGTGCATTAGCACATCCAGCTCCTCGGATGCATTCAGGAGGTGAGTACGCCTGTTACAGTATGCATTTTAAAAGTTTAAGAATACTGTCAGGTTAAACACATGACAATATTCATATACATATATAATGTATATATTTTAAAGTACATTTCCTTATTTGTGATTATTAAAACTAAAATTGGGTAGAAATCACATTTACTTCTCACTGTTTGCATTCATTTACTACTTGCTTTGCTTTTCATTTGAACAACAACAAAAGATGGGACAACTTGTATTTGAATGTATTTACTGGTTATCATTGTCCAGTTGTCAGATGTAGTAGGATAGAATAGAACTAGTTCATTAATGACTGCTTTCTAGTAAGTTTCACATTTTGGTGCTCTAGCTATTAATACAATGCTGCAATGTTTCACTTGCAAATGCCGGACCTGATTCTTCACTGAACTGCTAGTGTGGATTTTCAATAAGGCTTGGAGCATGGGGGAAGTTCCAGAAGACTGAATGAAAAGCTTATGTGCCAATTTTTAAAAAGGGTACCTAGGATGCCCTGGATAATTATAGGCCTATCAGCCTGCCATCAATCCCAGGCAAGATAATAGAGCAGCTGATATGGGACTTCATTAATAAAGAACTAAAAGAATAATTATGCAATTTATGCAATTCAACATGGGTTTATGGAAAATAGAGCAAACCATTTTGATTTTTTATAAGATTGCAAGTTTGGTTGATAAAGATAATGGTATTGACATAATATATTTAGAGTTCTGTAAGACATTTGACTTGGTGCCACACAACATTTTGATTTAAAAAATCTGGAATATAAAATTAACTTGGTACACATTAAATGGATACAAAACTAGCTAACTGATAGGTCCCAAAATGAAACTCTAGAAGGGTAATTGTCATCAAGCTGCTGTGTTTCTAGTGGAGTGCCAGAGGAGTCCAGGTGGAGCTAGCAGCAGCCAGAGAGGGTTCGATATCTACGCTATGGGTGTGCAAATTCCAGGGTTAATTCCTGGCAGGCCCACATCTCTATGTTTACCTGTGCTTCTGCAGGTATCAGATGATCACAGCTCTTGTTGGCTGCAAATCGCTGTACACAGCCAATGTGAGTGACGGAAAGCAGCGTCCCAATCTGTGCTGCTTCCAGCCACTTGCATTGGCTACGAACAGTGATCTGCGGCCAACGAGAGTTGTGACCATCCAATACCTGCAGAAGCGCAGGTAAACATAGCAGCAGCATCCCGCCAGGGACTAAGCCTGTTGGTTTACCATTTTTTTTATTTCAACTCCTGATCTAGGTGATCCATCCAAAACAAAACTGGCTCAAGTCCTCACCCAGTAACCAGAAATTCACACAGCACTCCTGGATGCCTCTGAGAAGCAATACTTCCCCACTTGCAAGCACAGAGTCTTGAGTTTAGAACAGAAACTTTCAATAAAGGGGAGGGAAGTAACTTGATATTAATTTGGGAAAACATCACAAACAGCGTTCATCAACATAAATCATGAGTAAAAGTCTCGCCCTAAGTAAGTTGGGTAGTGTCCTTTCTCTCTCAGGTTCTTAAGTCCAGAAATCTAAATATCCACTTCAAATGCCCAATCTTTTCTCTGCACCCCATTCACAGTTGCTGCTCTTGGTTACTGTAGACTCAGCATTCAGAGGTGCATCCAAAGAGTTCATCTCCCATTCTGGGTGGGGATGGGGGCAAGTAAAAGGGCATTTTGCTGGTTACTTGCCATCTGCCTACTCACTACACTCTGTTGCTGTCCTGCTGGCCACTCGTATCACTGCCACCCTCCTGCTCACTGCTCATCACTTTGCCACTGCCACCCTGCTGGCCTCTCATTGCATACCTGCTCCACAACCCTGCTGGCTGTCAGTCACCATCCATTGCCATACGCCTCTTGACTATGGCTTATGCTCATCAGTCTCAAATGATTTCAGCTCCCTTTGATTTAAACTCTTAGTAAGCAGAATAGAAGAAACACAACGCCAAGACAATTAAGAAAGGCTCTTGATGAACAGGGTGGAGGGGTGCCAAGCCAGTCCAGGCAAGGGAAAGTCTGCAGACTCCTGGTCAAAATAATCTTCCTTCACCACCTCTCCTCTCCTTGAGCTCTGAAAGTTGAGCCCTTGCTTAGCAAAGTTCTTTCTGCTAACTGTGAGCCCTTTCCTTTGGAACAATTTAGCACAGTCCTTGTTTTCTGTATTCCCATAAAATTATAAATATTGGTAACCATTATTTAGCTATCCCTGCATTTAATACAAATGGTAGTGGGTCACAAATTAAGTTGATTACAATGAGCAAAACACCACGCCATCTGCAGAGTATCTAACAAATATAATCAAAGCAGTACCAAACTGCATTTTACATAGAGACACTCTGGCTGTGTCTAGACTACATGGCTCCGTCAACGGAGCCATGTAAAATACTTTATTCAGCATAGTCAAAGAAGCGGGGATTTAAATAATCCCCACTTCATTAAAATAGTTGGCACTGCACAGCAGCCATTTTTATCAGCTGATCCGGCACAGCACGGCAGTCTAGACGTGGCGCGGTCGACAAGGGAAGCCTTTGTCGACTGCTCCGGTATGCCTTGTGAAACGTGGTTTACTGGAACAGTCGACAAAGGCTTCCCTTGTCGACCATGCCATGTGTAGACTGCCGAGCTGTGCGGATCAGCTGATTGTCAGCACAGTGCAGTGGCCATTTTTATTTTAATGAAGCGGGGATTATTTAAATCCCCACTTCTTTGACTATGCTGAATAAACTATTTTACATGGCTCCGTCGATGGAGCCATGTAGTCTAGATGTACCCTCTGGATCCTTTCCCCCCTTCCAGCTAGCTGTAATGGAAGCATTCCTTCAGACCCTGTTTACATCTATATATATAAAAAACATTTTCTTGTTCTTAATTCTCCTGACCATAGAGTCTTCTTTAACTTTGTTTCCTGTATCAATTTTTGTGATTCCTAGCTTCTGACATACAATGAAAGAAAGGAAAACTTTATTTATGTTTTGTACAGATGCCTTCAGTTTCCCTCTCAACCAGGTCAATTCTTTAGACATCTTATCTGCCTTTACTGTGAATGCATTTTTGGCTTTTGAGGCATCTACTGAGGTATTCTTAAATGATTTCCCAATTATCACTCACTTTTTTTCTGATTATATTCTTTCCCCCAGCTGATTTGACTCAGAATTGTTTTCAGTTTTGTGAAATTGGCCCTTAAAGACCACTATGTGCAAATATTACTGAACTGCTTCAGCAGTCTTTTCAAGATTAGACCCTCTGGGCCCAATATATGAAAATATTCAAAAAACATTACTGAAAACTATATATTAATACTGGATTTCATAAAGCCTATTTTTACAAAACCAAAATTGAGCTACTCGACAATGTTTGATATAATCTGGGATATTAATAATTACTTTTTTAAACAGAATATTATTCTCCTTCTAGAAGTTGTGAGTGATTCTATGATGTTACTTTTACAGATTGTCAACTTGATTAACTTGAACTACTTATGTGGCCTCTGCATTTTTTGTCTTTCTATTCCTGTGATTGTAAATAAAATCATTACAGTGTTTTGTTTTACAACAAATGTGTGCTCCATTGCCCTTAAAATGGGGAAAACCAAAACGTCCCTTTTCAGTGTTTGGCATGAGTTGGTTTAGTGGAAATCAGATTTTAAAAACCAAGTTGTTCTGCCCAATAAGCCCATTTGTCCATAAATTACTGACAGTCAAAGCCTGTTATTTGCTTGTCTTTCCTTTACTGAGCTGAGTGACTGGCTTGAATTTCATGACTAAATGAATTTCTAAGCAGTAGTTTGTTCCATTCTGGTTTTAAGGCTTAATGAGAATGTAATGTACCCAGTTTCAGGTTTCCATCTGATTTTATAATAGTAGGAAACAGACAAGGAGATTGCACTAATCATTAACAATTGTTAGTACACTCATTTCTCTCTACTCTAACCTAGAGTGACTGTCTAATGCATGGTTTGGAGTCGGTCATATAGAAGGGTTATATTATCTTGCTTACGTAATGGCAGAGACAAAAATGTCTGTGAAAATGGTTTGAAAAAGGCTGTCCATTTTGTAAATGTCACTGTGGTAGAAGATTAACTGGAAGGGGGAGCCAATGCTTTTAGGGAAATTATTAGTGGGTTAAGTATGCATCTCTCCCCTCCTCCCTGCAAAAGCTACTTCCTGTCACACAATTGACCTTTGTTTTTTCTCACATTCTTGCAACTCAGTTGGCCGCCTTCCTTCATAAAATTAAAGCTCATCTTTATTTTTTTGCAGCGCTCAAGAATTCTGCTCCTGACAGCATCCTTTCCTCTCTGACACCTCTTCTTGTAGCTTTATCTATAGTTCTGGGTTGGTTTAACACAGTGATGGCAATCTTTGGCCTGTAGGCTGAATGTGGCCCATTGGGGCTCTATGTGAGGTCTGCGAGGCACTTTGTTTACCACTGCCATTGTGCAGCATTGCCAGATTCTGCTGGTTTCTGTCCACATCATTTTTTTGCTATCGGTATTACTGAAGTGACATACACGCAAAGCAAGGGTATGTGAAGAGAGGTACAGGCACACAACATTGACTGTGGGAGCTGTACACTTCCTTTGTATCTAATCAAAGTGCTAATATGGTTCAATCAGCACACCCTGCGAATTCTAGGTATGCAAACACAGTGAGCACAACTACCCTATCTCGGAAAGCCATCTTGGATACAATAATCTTGTGGCCCACTCAGTGGCGGCCCATCAATACAGACAAACTAGGCGGTCGCCTAGGGCGCCAAGATAAACAGCCTTTGAGGGCTTTGGAGGCAGGGGCGCTGATCGCGCATTTTGCCTAGGGCGCCAGTTGCCGGCAGCTCGTTTAGGGCTGCTCCTGGGCCCACTCAGATGGAGGGCCACTCATGAAGCTCACTCACTAGCCTAGGTTGCCCACCACTGCTTTAACCTATTACTCACCTCAAGGTGAAGTTTTGTATCTACTTTAATCTGTGAGGGTATGTCTACACTACAAAGTTAATTCGAACTAACAGCCGTTAGTTCAAATTAACTTTCATAGCATCTATACATACAAACCACTAGTTTGAACTTAATTCGAACTAGCGGAGCGCTTAATTCGAACTAGGTAAACCTCATTGCACGAGGACTAATGCCTAGTTCGAATTAAGTAGTTTGAATTAAGGGCTGCGTAGCCACTTAATTCGAACTAGTTGGAGACTAGCCCTTCCCAGCTTGCCCTGGTGGCCACTCTGGGCCAAACCAGGGAAACTGTTCTGCCCCCCTCCTCGTCCTGGAGTTCTTAAAGGGCCACGGTCTGGCTACAGTGCTTGTGCCAGTTGCAAGCCTGCCAGCACCCAGCCAGCAGACCCTGCACCTGGCACGGCATGAGCCAGCCACCCGCTGCCCCCCAGCCCTCTGCCACTTCCCAGGACCAGGCTGGCGGCTCCCAGGAGCCTACCCAGGGCCGCAAGAGGTGGGCGCCCTCCTGGTCTAGTGTGGAGATCGTGGAGCTCATCGAGGTTTGGAGGGAGGCCTCCAACATCCACGACCTCCACACAATGCACAGGAATGCGGCCATCTAGGGCAGGATAGCTGCCAGCCTGGCCACCAAAGGCCACGTGCAAACCCAGGAGCAAGTTTGCATGAAAATCTAGTTGATCCAGTGAGACCCCCGACCCTGAGCTTAGAACATAAGAATGGCCGTACTGGGTCAGACCAAAGGTCCATCTAGCCCAGTAGCCTGTCTGCCAACAGTGGCCAGCACCAGGTACCCCAGAGGGGACAGACCGAAGACAATGACCGAGCGATTTGTCTCGTGCCATCCATGTCCAACCTTCCACAAACAGAGGCCAGGGACACCATTCCTACTCCCTGGCTAATAGCACTCCATGGACCCAACCTCTATGAATTTATCTATCTTCTCTTTAAACTCTGTTATAATTCTAGCCTTCACAGCTTCCTGGGGCAAGTAGTTCTACAGGTTGACAATGTGCTGTGAGAAGAATTTTTGCTTATTAGTTTTAAACCTACTGTCCATTAATTTCATTTGGTGTCCTCTAGTCCTTCTATTATGGGAACAAATGAAGAACTTTTCTTTATTCACCCTCTCCACACCACTCATGCTTTTATAGACCTCTATCTTATCCCCCCTCAGTCTCCTATTTTCTAAGCTGAAAAGTTCCAGTCTCTTTAGCCTCTTTTCATATGGGACCTGTTCCAAACCCCTAATCATTTTAGTTGCCCTTTTATGAACCCTTTCCAAGGCCAAAATATCTTTTTTGAGGTGAGGAGACCACATCTGTACATAGTAATGAAGATATGGCATACCATAGTTTTATACTTCCCCTCCTCTCATCCACCCTCTCTCTTCCCCTCTCCCACCTCCTTTTCCCAGTGTCCCAAGAGGTTAATTCTCCCCCCCCCCCCCAGTTTTGTTAAATAAAGAGAGTTTCTATTTTTGAACACGTGTCTTTTATTTTTTACATCAGGAAGGGGAGCTAGGGAAAGGTAAGCGGAAGGAGGTGAGGGAGGAATGGGGCACGAGCCCCCGATGGGGAGGACTGGGGTGGCTCTGCAGGTTCCTCAGGGTGGAAGCTCTCCTGCAGGGCCTCTTGGATCCTGACAACCCCACGACTGACCTCCCCGGATGGCAGCCTGTGGCAAGCACAGCCGGGCTGATGGCCAAGTGCTATGATATGCCGAGTGAGGGCACTCAGGGCTCTCTAAGACAGGACTGCTTTGCTGTCCCTCATCGAGGTAGACAAGGAAGCAGGGAACCCTGAGAACTGTCTGTCCAGGGTGGGGGTCAGGTCCCTTTAAGCACAGCCCTCAGCTAGCCTGAAGCAGCAGCTCCACACTCTAAGTCCTAACCTGATGCCCTGCCGGCACTGGTTCCGGCCAGCCTTAACTTCAGGTCAGGGTCCACTCAATGTGGACATGCTATTTCAAATTAGCAAAATGCTAATTCAAATTAGTTTTTAGGTCTAGATGCACTAATTTGAATTAGTTTAGTTTGAATTAACTAATTCAAATTAAGTTAGTTCGAATTAGTGCTGTAGTGTAGACATACCCTGAGAGTTCATCACCAAATTGACTACACCAGAAAGTCTGTGGTGTACAACAGGGTCAATACCATGTTCTTTTTGTAATTACTTTATTTAGCCAACTCAAAGACATCTGGTAAAGAGAGAAAACAATACGATATGTTTTATATTGCATTGAGGAGAGATCTGAATTGTCAGTTGTCATACACCTCATCATCATGCTCACCACCATCAACATCATCTATGGTCTTCATCTACGCATCTCCCGAGGCACGAAGGCAGGAATACAGTCTTAACAGTGTATTACATTGATGTTTCCTCGCTTTTATACATATTTATGAAGGTTTTAACACCTTTTCCTTATTTGAATTTCCACATTTTGGGGTGTTGTCTTTTCCTTGCTAGTTCCCATTTTACTCATTAACATTTACATCATCTCATCACTATAGTAATCAAGAGTTACCTGAAGGAAGTCACTAACATTTCACCTTGGCCATGAGCAGTCACTTGTTGTGTCTATTGATTACTGAAACATTATCCATACTCAGCCATTATTTTCAAAACATCAACTTATCAAAACATAGACATAAACTCAGAAAATTTATTAGTAACTAATGCTAACTTATTTGTATAATAGGATAAATTAGCTCCGGGTATGTCTACACTATAGAGTTTTGTCGGAAAAATGACCATTTTTCCTACCAAACCTGAGTTATGTCCACACTGCAATTACGTTCTTTCAAAAGTAAATCAGAAGAACAGAGGAGTTTTTCCGACTTAGTAATCCTATTTCTACAAGGAAGAAGCTTTTTTCTGAAAGGGGGTGGGGAGCTTCAGCCCTTAAGGGGTGCTTGGAGGGTGAGAAGCTTAGGGCTAGGGTAGTCTGAAATGGAGGGGATGTCCTCAGCCAGCCCCTTCACTTGCCTAGGGATTCTTTCTTTTTTTTTTTATGAGAAACAATCCCATTCCAGTCATATTCTGTTTTACTGGCACAACCAAATCCTTGCCTCACTTTAAGTTATGATAAGAAGAAGCTGTGTAGTGAATTTGGTGGTCCTAGCTCTTATTGTTAGGGTGGAGTTCTTCAACAAACAGACACACAGACAAACTCTCTCAAATATATAATGGCTAAGAACTGTGTTTTTAAGAGCCTTTGTGTATGATTGCCTGTTTTAGGGACCAAGAAGATTTTTTTTCTTTTGGACTTATATTGGCTAATACCTGATAGTGGTTTTGGTTGGTTGGTTGTTTCTTTATAGCATATTGGAGAGACAGTTGTATTAAACAGGAATAGGACTTGGAAATCACATTAGGAATTGTATGAATGTTTAGCCACTTGCAATTTTTGGCCCATGTCTAGTGTGGTTAAAAGTTCAGGAATGAGGTCCCAGACCTCTGTCAACAAAGAGGAAACCTGAAGAGTTTGGATCATGATCCACATTGGTATCTTTTGTCCTCTTGGCAGCGTGGAAAGTGAGTGGAGTCAGCAGAGCAAGCTGAGTCTGGGTCTAGCCAATGGAGAGTTTAGCTTGAGTTATGGGCAATATGATAGAAGCCCTGTAAATCTCAAATTTAGACCCATTTAAATGCCTTGTTTGGGGACACTTTTGTGTCAAACTTAATAAGGTTGTGGCCTGATGCTTAAAATTCATCTCTCTGTCTATTGTCCTTCATTTGGGTGTCCTAATCAATGTTCAGAAAACTGCAGGAAGCACTCTCACCTCATTGATAATAGGACAAGAAACAACGGGCTTAAATTGCAGCAAGGGAGGTGTAGGTTGGATGTTAGGAAAAACTTCCTAACTGTCAGGGTGGTTAAGCATCGAAATAAATTGTCTAGGGAGGTTGTGAAACTTCCATCATTGGAGATTTTTAATAGCAGATTAGGCAGACATCTGTCAGGGATGATCTAGCTGGTGATTGGCACTGCCACGTCCCACCAAGGTACTGGACTTGTTGCCCTCTTGAGTAGGGATGTAAGCAAAAACTTATTGGATAGTCAACTATGCGAAACAGCAAGCAGGGAAGTAGGATCTGGTGCTAGGGGGGAGCAGGTTTAAAAGCTGGTTTTCTCCCTAGTACCATCTCCGTGGGGGGCAAGGGTAGCGGGGACCAGAAGCAAGCCGGGAATCAGCTGATTCCTGGCTCACCTCCAGTCCCAGTTGCTGCGCCTCTGCTTTTTAAATGTATTAAAAGCCTGTCTGGGACCGCTGATTCTGGGCTCGCACTGGATCCCCTGTTGCACACTGGCCTTTCAAATGTATTAAGAGCTGCCAGTTCTTAATCCATTTAAAAGGCAAAGCTGCAGCTGGGTT
Organism: Pelodiscus sinensis; assembly: GCF_049634645.1. NCBI lineage: Eukaryota > Metazoa > Chordata > Testudines > Trionychidae > Pelodiscus > Pelodiscus sinensis. The sequence continues at coordinate 113,303,124 of NC_134715.1, forward strand.
AGCTCCCAGGGCCTGGAGCTAAACCCGCTGCCGCTCCCCTACTTATTGACTAATGGACTAGTCAATGGAAAATCCATCAACTAGTCGATTAGTTGATTAAATTTAACATCCCTACTCTTGAGGTCCCATTCAGATCTAGTATTCTGTGATTAGTCTCTCTTGGGCACTGCATGCCTGCTCTACTATCTGACTGGCTCCTCCCTACAGTTTTTTTTGCAAAAGCCCGATGTATCTCTGGGCAACAGGGATGCTGGATGGCTCCTAATGCTACCAGAGCAGGGGTATACCCTGTATGAGCTATAGCGTTTTATAGGACTGTAGGCTAAGTGACATTGGAAGAACAAGTTCTTATATGTGAAAGTAAAAAGGAATAGCAGGAAAAGGAAATGTCACCTAAGTGCAAATACAGGCAGTCCCCGGGTTACGTACAAGATAGGGACTATAGGTTTGTTCTTAAGTTGAATCTGTATGTAAGTCGGAACTGGCGTCCAGATTCAGCCGCTGCTGAAACTGATCAGTTTCAACAGTGGCTGAATCTGGACGCCAATTCTGACTTACATACAGATTCAACTTAAGAACCCCAGGCATCCCCAAGTCAGATGCTGCTGAAACTGATCAGCAGCTGATTCCAGGAAGCCCCGGGCAGGGGCTTCCTGTAGTCAGCCACTGGTCAGTTTCAGCAGCGGCTGATTTGGGGACGCCTGGGACAGAGCAGCTGGGGTGCTGCTGGGTTGGTCCAGTAGCGCCACCGCTGGACCAACCCAGCAGCACCCAAGCTGCTCTGCCCCAGGCATCCTGATTCAGCCGCTGCTGAAACTGACCAGCAGTGGCTGAATCAGGACGCCTGGGGCAGAGCAGCTGGGGTGCTGCCGGGTTGGTCCCGTAGCGCCCAGAGCGGCGCTATGGGACCAACCAGCAGCGCCCCAGCTGCTGTACCACAGGCGCCCGGAGCAAAGCCGCGGAGCACGGGGGCAGCGGGACAGCCCAGACACACCGTGGCTGTCCTGCTGCCCTCGGGCTCCGCGGCTGTGCTCTGTTTTGCTCCCCGTCCCCCTGGTCTGCAGACCAGGAGGACGGGGAGCAAAGCGGGGGAACATGCGGGCAGCGGGCAGCCCAGACGCGTCTGGGCTGCCCGCTGCCCGCATGTTCCCCCGCTTTGCTCCCCGTCCTCCTGGTCTGCAGACCAGGGGGACGGGGAACAAAGCAGAGCAAAGCCCCAGAGCACGCGGGCGGCAGACAGCCCAGACGCGTTTGGGCTGCCCGCTGCCCGCGTGTTCCACCGCTTTGCTTCCTCTCCCTGGTCTGCTGGAGACCAGGGAGAGGGCCCCGTTCGTAAGTGTGGATCCGACATAAGTCGGATCCGCGTAACTCAGGGACTGCCTGTAGTTGGTGAGAGTCCAACAAAAATCTGCAAGTGTTATATGATCCCTAAAAAAATTATTTGCAATACCAGGGAAAAACAACATGGCAAGACTTTAATAAGGGAACTTCAAAAATGACTTTACATCTGTGTGAATCCTGCTCTCAGGTACCTGGTGTAAATCCGGGGAGCACATTACTTCAGTGAAATTATTCTAATTTGCATTAGTGTCAATGAGAGCAAAATTTGACCTGTGCATTCAGCTGACAGTGTCACATTTAAATGTAGTGCTGTCAAATAGACTGATATTACAGCTCCATACCATTTCACATAAATGTTTCACAAACAAATGTACACAATGAGGTCTGGTCGGTGCTACAGAATTTGTGAGTGTTGACACCACAGCCTTGCTCCCACAGATGCAAGCAGCCTGCTACAGGCATTCTCAACCTTTTTCTTTCTGAGCTCCCCCTCCCCCACATTCTGTAAAAACTCCACAGCCCTATGTGCCACAATACATGTTTTTTCTGCATATATAGTCGATTGAAAACCCAGGGCCAGCTTTAAAGGGCAGCAAGCAGGGCAGCTGCCCAAAGCCCCTCCTTCACTCCAAACCCCTCATCACTGGCCCCATCCCAGAGCCCACTCTCTCCCCCATGCCACTCCCGGAGTGTGACCAAGCTCTGTGAAAATGAGCGAGTGAGGGAGGCTGAGGGAGAATGAGCGACAGTGGCAGGTGGTGAAATGATTGGGAGGCGGAACCTCAGGGAAGAAGTGAGGCAAGTGTGTTGATTTCTCTGCAGTTGACAACCTTATCTGTGCTGCAAGGCTTGGTCTTTGGCTTTCTTCCCATGGCCCAGGGACTCTAACACCAGCCCTGCTCCCTGGTTTATTTTGGCAGTCTCTAAAACCTGCTCACGGCTCCTGAGGGGGCCGTGGTTCCTATATGAAGCGTAGGGCTCACGCTGGTGTAAAGCCTACTGGTTACTTCCATTTGGCTGCTGGCTGACATGAGCCGTAAAATAGACAAGAAAGACCAGCTCACAGCTTAAACTGTCACCTTAGCCAGGTGGTGTGCTCTAAGCTGGGCTGCCACCTGGGTTCCCCACCTTCAGCTGTTCCCTGTTCTCCCCATTCTGAGCTGGGCTGCCATTTGGACTCCCAGGTTCCCACTCTGTACTGGGAGCCTAACCGTATCCCAGCTGTCAGTGGGGAGCTGTGTGTGGATCTGACAGGCTCTCAGTCTCCCATGCTGCCCCTGTAAAGTCAATGGAAGCACTCCAAGTGCACCACCAACAGAAGCAGTTTAGAGTGGGCACGAACCTCTGCAGTAGTTATTCCTGTGGCTGTAAATCAACCTAGCACAGATTGACTTATGTTTGCAATGTAGACGCGCTTAATTTGTTTGTATATTAATTCTGAATTGGCTATTTCAGTGGTCTGCGTTTTTCCCCACCAGTGCCTCCATAGTTAATGTATTTTGTAATACACTTTTTCTTTTAGTTTTCTAATCCCAACTTTTCCTCCCAGATGTCATATGCTTCATTCCTTTGCTAATTTTGCTTTGCATGCATCATGAGTCCAGTCCAAAACCTGTTCAAGTAAATGGGAGCCTAGCCACTGACTTCAGTGGGCTTTGGATCATGCCCAATATGAAGAAGTAGTTTTGCTGATGTTATCTTTGCAGATTGGCACCTGAAGCTGATAGAAACACCCATCAGCCCAGAGCACTGGAATTTAGGTTCACTCCTGAAGCTCAGTATCTATTGGCTCTTGAAGATGTCAGACTGAAATATAAATCTAGCCAAAATGGCCTGAAATGAAGGTATTTCCTTGGGGAGGGGGGGGGGTAAAATTAAATATCTAAAGGAATTCTGTGGTTTCTTTTAAATATGTAACTTAAACCCTGACTTGGTTTTCCTATCTCTTGGCTTGATGTCAGCAATACTCAAAATGTCAGTGTGGAAACAATGGGTGGTAAGGCTGCTATAAGCAAAAATCCAGTTCTTGGCATGTGGACAATCCTGGAAGATGTCCAAACTGGAGATTTGTAGAGGTGTTGCAGACGTAGGCTCCAAGCCCACAGACGTTGCCTAGGGAAATCTACTGATGTGAAGAAGTAATAGGAAATATGTCTTAATACATCAAGACAATGACATAATGTATATAGTGAAAAATGGGAACTTACCTTTGCCTGTTGAAAAACATCTGGACTCTTCTTGTTTCTTTACTCTCCTTTTTAAGATAAGCAAATAGCTACAGATTTTAAGTCTTATGGGAATAGCAATTTCTCACTGTGTAAGGATCCACTGTTTGTACAGCAAACTTCCATTATTTTTTTAAGTGTCCATCTGATGTAGCCTTGTTCCTCAATTTTCTCTTCCTTTCCCTCTCCACCATGCCTGCAATACATCAATTCTGTCAGCTCATGGGCAGTATAGCGTTAGGCCTGTTATGGGTGATGTCATAGTGATAAACTACAATGGAACCAGATCCCTGAAAATACAGTTACGAGGATCTATAATCTTCCAGCATTTTTCCACAGACTCTGTCAGCTTCACTTAAATACTGTGGTGACGGGCAATACTTTTTATTTTGGTAATCTCAGTGTCGAGAGCTGAAAACTTGATTGAGGTGCAAAGAGAAGGACCAGGCAAGTGTGGAAAAGACGACGCATTGCTTTAGAAAGCAATGCTGATGTTAAAAATTAATCTGTGCTCTGTCTGCTGCACTAACACGGGCAATATGTTGAATAGGCACATTTACAACAACACAGACAACATTATTTACTCTTTGATGGCTCTGCTCTTTGAGTGCTGAATTTTTTTACTTTTTTATTTTAAACTAAGGCTGAATTTTGGCTGCTTGGTGACAAAACATATAAGAAGTCCAATTACCTTTCCTGGTACGGGAACAACTTTTACTGACTGCGAGTAGCAGTGTACCAGTGGAATCCAACATTTGCAGAGTAAAGAATGGGTATGATACCTGCACAGTATTATCATTCAAACTTTTTGATTATGAACTAAACAGATATCTTAATTTTTCATTACATCATTTTGTATTTGAACAAAAGTCAAATAATCCAAGTTTAGACACTTGTGAAACAATATGGCTACGTCTACACTGGCCACAATTTCCGGAAAAGCCATGCAAATCAGGTAAGTCAGGATAGGGAAATCCGCGGGGGATTTAAATATCCCCCGCGGATTTAAATAAACATGTCCGCCGCTTTTTTTCCAGCTTGGGGAAAAGCCGGAAAAAAAGCGTCTAGACTGGCGTGATCCTCCGGAATAAAGCCCTTTTCTGGAGGATCTCTTATTCCTACTTCAAAGTAGGAACTTCAAAGTAGGAATAAGAGATCCTCCGGAAAAGGGCTTTATTCCGGAGGATCGCTCCAGTCTAGATGCTTTTTTTCTGGCTTTTCCCCAAGCCGGAAAAAAAGCGGCGGACATGTTTATTTAAATCCCCCGCGGATTTCCCTATCCTGACTTACCTGATTTGCATGGCTTTTCTGGAAATTGTGGCCAGTGTAGCCTATGAGAAAGCTTATGCCAAAGGTGGGAAAGCAAAGGGAGTAATTTATGCTGTGGCCTGGGTATAGGCAACCAAGTCTTGTATACTAGGAATAAACTTTAATATGTCTTATTCTCTGCTTCTATTAACCTACAGTCTGAAGTCACGATATTTTAAAAAAAATCCTAACATGTAAGTACTTAAAGTAGCCTGGCTTTCAGAAGTCTGGAGTACTCCCCAACTCCCATTCCCCATGGCTCTTGGAGCTGTTTTTGAAAAATCTCATTTGAATATCTCGCTGTAGATGTGCTTATGTTTTTGCTTTTTGCTCCCTATTTTTTTTTAGGATTCTTTTATTTAGATTGTGGTAGAAACCAAAGAGTCTTAGGTGTGTTCCAAGCACAAGGGAAGATTCCATCCCTGAGAGTGAAGATATTTTTAGAGAATGAAGGAGATGGGATGTATAATATGTTTTGAGGCCACTTCTGCATTGTCTCTGAACAAAATGCCAGCTCCAGTAAAATTTCAGGATCTTCACACAGAGTATTGGCAGAAGCCTGTCCCCTGAAACTTAAGTGATATTGTGCAGCAGTTAAAAATATATCCAGATCAAATCAAACTATAAATAATAAATTGCTCAGTTGTGGGTTTATAACAGGGATGGGCAGATACTATCTGGTTTCCCAGCGTTAGCCCGAGTGTCCCGGCCCGCACTGCTTTCTGCAGCTTCCATTGGCCAGGAAGGGGAGCTGCAATAGCCCAGAGGTGCAGGTAAAAATAGCAGCAGTGGTTTATACCTACGATCATTTAATGTGATCTTTTGGATCTTGATGCAAGATATTTAGCAAGGGATTTTTTCCTTTGGGAAGTTTGCTTCTTGTGAGTGACAATAAATGAGAGAAATTGAATTGTTTCTTTATGATGCAACATCAGTAAATGGAAACTACAACTAGCTCCTTTTCCCCGCACAGTTGTCTGCTAGGTCTATCATTGTTTCCTTTTATTTTTCCTGGTGTCTCATGGATAATCTCTTGCTTTATCATCATTTAATGGCAGATGCTGTATTGGAATTCAGCTGCTGTTACTGTTCTTCTTCCTAGGAGGATGAAAGCTAGCTTGTATGAGTAGAAGCCTGCAAATACGCAGATATCCAATTTAAATCCATGGGTATCTGCATCTACAGATGTGGATGCAGATATTCGTGGATCATTTTTGCAGATGCAGATGTGGATACCAATTTTGCATCCATGCAGGACACTTATCTACGAGACTTGATGTAACCTACGCGCCTAAAAGGGAGATATCTTTTTAATAGCTCTGTCGGGGGAGAGGGGCACAGGATAGGAATGAGTTTTTCTGGGTCATTGTTGTGAGGCAGATGCTCAATTGGCATACCTCACTAGAAGTTTCTGGAAGCGGGTGTGGTAATTTTGGATATGCTGTATCGGTTCCCTGTAGTTGGGCTCAGACACCATGGAGGGCAAGTGATGAGGGCAGAGGCTTTGCTGCAAACAGCTTTGTGCTGGGTTGGGAGAAGGTGTGCCACAGGAGCAGACAGCAGGTTGGATTTCCCTGACTCTGACACATTTCACAGCAGCTTAGTGATCCTGTTAACCTCCAACAGGGAAGTCTTGGCAGTGTTAATTATAGAAAGGGGGAAATGGGAGAGAAAACTAATTTCTTTTAATTGTATGCTTTGAACATTTGATTTTAACCAGACCGTTTTAGAGAAATTCTCAACTAGCGTGATTCACCGGCTTGTCTCTTCTTTGAATGTGATGAGAGGGGAAAGTCATTTTATATTTTGCTATCCTCGGTTTATTATTTTTTTTACAACAGTGTTTTTTAATCTATGTACTTAGATTGAGTAGTTGGTTAATTGGTTAGCTGTCCAGTCAAAAGAGTGATTTGAGCAGAGGAAGAGTCTGCATGGCTACCAGTTGGCGGTCCTAGAAGCAAGAGAAGAGAGGATATTGTTGCAGTGCTTTTGACTTAGCAGACTGCTTAGATTTTGGTGATCAAAGATTGAGACACAGGTAAATAACGCTTTTGGGAGCACTGATTTACTTCTCACTGTTTCTACAGGGTCTGACATGTTTAGAGTTAATTTGTTTAACTGTGAAAATACTGTTTTGATGTAGGAGCTAAGATATTAGTATTTAGTATTATGTCTCTTTATCATAGGATTTTATAAAATAGTTACTGAAGAATTAAGTTCATTCTTTTTGTTCTTTCTGGACCAGATTGTGAAGAAGTTGATCTTGTGCAGTCCTTGCTCAAAATCCTCAATGACTGAATTCTGGGTGTAAAATCCAGTTTAATTAGTTAACTGGTTAAACTTAATGTTAAGTTGAACTGATTAAATGGATCCGGGCAGGCTGCTCCAACCCAGCTGCTTCCTACTCCACACTGGACTGCCTCTTCCGGCCTTATGGAAGACTGCCAACTCCCAGCTTACGAGCCCGTGTAGGTGGGGAGCCGGTAGATCTCTCCCCTGCCTCCACGCTGCTGCTTCTGCCTTGCTCCTCCTCCCCGCGAGTCAGGGGGGCTGCTCCCGGGTAACAGTTAAATGTTACCTGGTAAGCATCACCCTCTAAGTTAACTGGTTACCTGTTTACATTCGTAGTCTCCATGCCCTTTTCTATAGGAGTTGCTTTTAGGCGCTAGGAGAAGGACAGGGCATTAAATTCTAGTCCACACAAAGGTTTACACTGGCACAGCATTCTTAAGGAGCACAGCGTTCAGGGGACAATCACAGATGCAACTGAGAGAGGACTGTTTCTAAAACCAGGTATTAGAATGTGCATAGGCAGTGGGTGGGTAACGTAGATAAGGGAAGGCATTGCCTTCCCAAAACTGCCTACACTCTGGCTGGCTGAGACCATAGTGTGGCTGCCTGGCTCCCCGAATGCCTGGGAAGGTTGGAGCCACAGCTTCCTGGCTCCCTGACCGCCTGGGGGGGCCCATGCTGTGGCTGCATGAGTCCTGACCACCTGGGAGGGCTGGGGCTCTGGTGCAGCTACCTGGTATTTTGGCCGTCCAGATGTGCTGGGGCTATGCCCACCCACTGGAAGAGGGAGAGTAAGTGCCTGGGGATGTTCATGGCAATTACCTGGGGTGAGGGCTGACCGCTGCCATGGGGGTGTGTTTGTGGATGGGCTCCATGGGGCTGTGTTTGTGAGGTTGCAGCAGGGACGGGGCCACGGGCTGAAGGAGCAGGCCTGTGACTTACGTTCCCCAGATGGGCATGCCTGTGGGAATGTGAAATATGAAATAGTTCTTACACATTATCAGCTCAGAGTCGTTCTGAGGGGTAAGGCTGCTTGCATGATTATATGTTCAGCGAATGGAGAGAGAGCTGTGTGCCTCCTAAAATTTGCTCTGCCTTTGGGGCCAGCAAATCTGCCAAGACGGAGGCTGTGAATGAGGTTTGGCATCTGGCGCCTGTAAGTACCCTATCCCTTTAATGATGCTATAGTACACAGATTATAGTGGGGAAAACATCTCTTTGGACCCTCTGCTGCATAGGGCAATACATGGAACTCCCAAGAATCTCTGCTGGGCCTCCCTTTTCTCTAGCTGTAGTTTAGAACTGAAGGTTAAAACAGGAAATGGCACTAACGCAGACATGGGATAGTATGTAGTATGGATCATGAGATTGTATTGCATCTCCTTGATGCCCTCTGCAGTATCTAGTGCAAATGGGAAATCTCAGACACGGAATTCCTGCCTAATTTGGGCTGTCCAGCCCTTGGGCAGTAAATGTGGTCTGGAGGGTATGCTCTAGATATGCTGCAGTCATGCTGATGCTGTTCATGATGCCAGTGGTCCTCTAAAAGGAGACTGCAGAGCATTAAGGCTGCAGAGAAATGGTGGTTCTGACTAATAGGAGGGGACCTGGGCCTACTTTCATCTCAAGACCGTTGCTGGACAGGTTCAGGAGTGCCTGTGCCTCTATCTGTCTCAGCAAGGCTGAGGATTGTCTGTCAGTATTCACAGACCTTGTTAGGAGGGTGTCTGGCTAGAAGACACAAGTCAGTATTAATTTATTAATGCATCCATCAAGCTGTGTGAGGCTAGTGACTTTCCAGAGTCTAATGGAAAGAGAGGATTTTCTGAAGTTGTGTAGGATAACTACAGGGATGGGAGGCGACTCCGAGTGAGGTCAGGGGTTAGAAAGGCATGTACTGGGGTAAATGGTTGAGGACACTTACATAAGTATTTGGAGTGGGCATCAGCAGGAGACTAAGGGACAGCAGAAAAGGAGTTGACTAACCTTAATCCCTTACTCCACGACTTAACATATTTGCCTCCAACTCCCTCCATATCCACTAACTCTTAGAGTCCCTTCCCTAAATCCTGACGCTTCTCCCCTGTCCCTATATTCGATCTATAAAACCTAAGTAAATCCTCTGTCTTTCTGAAGATAAAGCTTTACTAGATAACGGTCCCTTCTGTAACTTGAAATGTTATCATTTCTTATGGTCCCTCAGTAAATTTTCAATCCATGTGGCAGGGTTCAAAAGAGCTTTTTATAAGGGCATGGTATTATGCACTTTACTACCACTCCATTATGTTCTATGCTTCATGCTCTTAGCAAACACCAGTTTTGTAATTCTGTCACAGAAAACCATACCAGACTACGCTGCCACGCCTTAGTCCCTCCCCCTTCTCCCCCCTCCCCCCTCCCCCCCGTTGTAGAATCTGTATTTGTATGTGAGGATACTGAGTGGCTGCTTTAACTTGCCAGAAAGATTGGCTCTTGGGAGATGAGCTTCTCCCTTTGTTTTGTATTTGGTGCAAAATGTCAGTGACTAAATAACCTTCTACTTTACCGTGGTGTATACATGGCAAATGCTTTAGATGCTAACAGAAAACTAATTAAAATGGGGCCAAGATTTCATTAAAGTGAATGCAGATGCCAAACAGATAAGGAAATAATGAGAGAGCTGTTTGTTGTAATTAACTTGAGAATCATTTTGGAAAACAAAGCTTGCCTCACGATGCAGAAATCTTCAGAAGGGGATGAAACAGCTTTACATAATGTTCTTTGTTTTATCAGGGAAGAATTCCTAATTTGTTTTCAAGGCTTTCTTGTAACAGGTACTTTTTGGTTAGTTTTTTTCAGTGTCTTCTGCTACAGGTAGTTAAAAGTAATGAAACAGATACGTCGGAGGAAGAAAATTTGAAATTGGAGTCCTGGCATCATGGCCATAAAACAAGTGATTGTGTTCTCTTTGTAGCTCTGAGTAAAGAAAAACTCTTGCATTTTTTTGTCGGTTTTTTTACACTCCTTTTTACAAAGGAGTGTCAAAATCAGTGATAGATTTCCGTGTGTGAGACCTTTGAGACAAACTGGGATGGAGCTGCAAGAAATCAGTAGCACAATTCTACATCTTGTATCGATCTTAAACTTTTTTGGGCGGATTGAGAGACCAGGTGTTGCTTGCAGATGAGTATTTTTCTAAGTGTGGCAAAGGGTAGGATGTGAAGTATGATAGTTGGATGGTAGGTGTATGCATGTCACAGGTCTGTGTACCCTGCAGTTTTACTGCTGTATAATATGCTAGGAAATCCAGCCCTATCTTAGAATTCTGCTCTTGTATTTGCCCTTTCATTTAAAAAATACGGGTGTTTCTGCCTGTAATAAAATCTTGCAAAAGTTAAGTATGCCTGCCTCAGTTTGCAGGCAGCCTATACAAAGTATTCCTGAAGGAGGTTGAGCTCTTGCATTTATCTCAGTAGGTTGCTGAATTTAAAAGCTAATGAGACAAATGAGAATATCAGCCATTTAACTATTTCACTGCTGATCACTTTAAAATATAGCCAATGCATTTATCTTACAAACCCAAATTGGCGTCAGTTCAGGATGTCTGAGTCCAGACACCACAAACTGAATTACTCTGGAGCAAAAATCTCAGACTTTTCAAGTTTAACATCTCCAGTTTAAAGAATTCATATGCCCTGTCTGTGACAGATAGGTAGCCTGCATGCTTTTCATAGAGTAGCTCTGCATTTCTTTTTTTCCATGTATTTTAGTTTGTTTTTGCAACCACTCAAAACACCAATGGCACATAATATAAAGGTTGAAAGAACATGTGCACAAATGTTAGGAATCACACATTTAAATGTAACCTTAACTCTGCCTTTTTTAATATCTGAAATAAAACAGAATCCTTAAATGTTCTAAGGTCCTACACCATGTGACCCCAAGACTGTGAAGTAGCATTCACTCTTTTTTACTTGTCTGTTGTTCATTGGGTTAAAACAAGAAAACATATCATATGAATGGGTGATACCACTATGTCATAACTTACTTATCCAAGTGAAGACAATGCATGCAAAAACTGTGGGCTTGTCATTGTTCTTTGACTTTGCCCCAGGGAAGAGGTAGGTTTCTCTTCTCTTCTCTTCTCTTCTCTTCTCTTCTCTTCTCTCTCTTCTCTTCTCTTCTCTTCTCTTCTCTTCTCTTCTCTTCTCTTCTCTTCTCTTCTCTTCTCTTCTCTTCTCGTACACACTCTTTCAAGGGCAAATATGACACAGAACAATCAGTTTTAGTGGGAAACCTGTTCATAATACAACACGCCTCCCCTGTGTATATAGAAACTTCAGTTGTTGCTGATAACACTGAAGTTCTTTGCTCAGATATTTCAGAAAGTCCTGTTTTGACTCCTGAGGTAGTTCTTATCATCCTTTTCCTTTTTCGTGTGGAATCTGTTTATTAAAACTTTTCTTTTAGTAGAGCTGGCTTTGTTGTCCTTCATGGCCTCAGTGCATGTTTTGGATAAGTGGTCCGTTTTCACGCCATGAGTTTTAGCAATGGCTTCAGCTGCTGAAAACCTAAATCTCATCTTTGAACTGCTCATGTGGGAGACAGCGTGATCACTTTTTTTCCTGCTAGTATTGCCATTTCCTATAGTATGCCCAAAAGCTTAAGTTTATCTTGACCACTGTGAGGGCTAGTCTCCAGTACATCCGGGATTGATGCTGCAGCTGTTGATCCACCAGCCACGAATTTATCATGTCTGTTTAGATGCGATAGGTTGATCTTTGAGCATGCTCCCATCAATGGCAGTACTCCATTAAAATGAGAAGAGTAACAAGCACGGACAGAAGAGCAGCACATGCTGACCTTACTGGACACAAGACTCCGCAGTAGTATGTCGATTTCAATTACACTATTAGTGTGGCTGAAGCCACGTTGATTAGATCGACAGGGGTTAGTGTAGAAAAGGCCTTATTTTAGCCACATTTGCTTCATTGGTACATTTGAGCTTCATAGAGTTATAGTAAAAAAATCCTGATTTTATTTCTTTTGCTCCACATTTTTTATTCTTACTTACAGAGGCCCAGATGTCTACCCAGGTGAACATCTTTTTGTGTGTGTGAGAGAGATGTTAGCTTTATGACGCCACCCACCACATTTAATGATCAGTTCACAGACGTAATGTTCAAACGTCAGAGGCAAGGACAGTGTCTTTAACTTTTTTTCTGATGTCAGTACATTTATCCAATGTCCCAGAATCATTGTTGAGAGACTTTGGTAAAAGATCAACTGAAATAAAAAAATAAAATATGAGAACAAAACCTGGACTATGTCCTTTCAGATTTGATAAATGGCATCAGGAGGCTTTCAGTTGCAATATTATCACCTACTAAGATTGATTAACTTAATTTTTTCTCAAAATTCTAGCATAAACTGTTCTAAAAATGGCCTATGATTTGATTTTATATCTTCCACTGGATTTTATTTCCCTCTGTCCTCTTCTAAAGAGCCTACAGGAAATAGAGACTATCATTTCACTTCCCAAAAGACATGCATGATTATATCAGTTAATTTTCATCAGTGTGCATGCTTAAGTCTGCAGTTTTGTGTGCACTGAATTTAAACATGTGATACATCTACCCTTAAGACCCTCCCTCTACCCCACAATATCGTGCATGCAAGTTTGTTTGCACAAATGCTTCAATATCATTTGGTCACATATATCCATCTCATCTTCATTTATTTGTGTGGGGGGGGGGGGGGGGGGGAAGCTCTGAGGTATGTGTACTTTTGAGAATCTGGCATCTAAACTTCAGCTCCAAATAACCTAAACTGTTTTTAAAAGAGCAGTTATATCTTGGAACACATATGTGAAGACACAATAAGAAAGAACTTAGAACGATTCATCCTTAAGTGATTTATAAATCTGTGCTATATTTCCTTTATTAACATTTCTGGAGGATCTTGCTAAGAAAAACAGATCAAACATCATTTGTTCTCATAAAGGGCATAGTGGTAACCCTTTTAAGTATATTGGGCAAAGAATACAAACAGACTCTTATGTGCAGAGTTTCATGTGAAGGTGAACTTTTATTTAGTGGGCCCACTAAAATTCAAATTAAATTTGTATTAAAGCGAACTAAGCTTTCAAAATCAGAGTAACACAAAGTCGGGAGAGGTAGGGTATGTACAATACATTCCACTGAGGTCATCTTGAATTTCATAGAGCACAACCCCTTGCATTCAATTGGACAGATTTTCTGCTGCCATAACTCCATCCCAGTGTGCAATTTCCTCTAGCTATTGTCATATGAGAGCATTCAAGGTGCTACTGAGGTCTTGGGGACGCATGGTATTCAACATGGATTACAAGTACAATCATTTTATGCTATGTGATATTTGTGTGTGTGTGAGAGAGAGAGTGTGTGTGTGTGTGTGTGTGTGTGTGTGTGTGTGTGTGTGTGTGAGAGAGAGAGAGAGAGAGAGAGAATAGATTATATAGCCAACATAGAAAATATAATAAATTAGAGCTCATAAAGAGTTCTCTGCATTTTTGCTTTAGATCACTTATGACCGTGAAGATAAAGATTACTGTAGGGTAGGAAAAAAGATTTTTGCTCTCTTATTTTAGAACTGTTGGTCTCATGCACGATTGTTCATTTTGTGAGAAATCTAACTCATGGTATGCAAAATTAGCGATTTTGCAACTGGAAAGCAAAAAATCGGAACATTTAACTGTCAGTCTGAGTGTATTTTCAGGAAGGAAAGATCAGTAGTTTACCTGGTGATCTATAGCTCTTCAGTGTGTAATGCAATTTACAGACTGAAATTAGCACTCTTGTGAATAAAGTTGAAACCAAAGTTGCCCTTCCCAAGGCAATACAGATAAAGGGCAGGACATAAAATATCTCTTCTTTTAACAATACTGCCTTCCATTCCTATTTCGTGCAGCCAAGTAGTTAAATTGCTGGACTTGGAGTCAGGAATCCTAGAACTGAAATAGACCCTTTAGATAAGGAGTCTCAAACTCCTGGCATCACTGATATCTAGTCAGTTTCACAAAATGAGTTAAAAGTTTCACAGCTTACACCTACAGATGGGGCAGCTCTGCACACACCTCCCCCGGGCCACAGGGATATACTGGCAGTGTGGCGCTAGCAGCCAGAAGCCACTCTAGCCCCAGTGGGTTTTAAATTGTTTCGGGGGCAGGTGGGAATGTGGGGGGGGGGAACATGTGAGTAGGCAGGCGGAGCTGGAGATGCGCAGCGGGGATGGCAATGCAAAGACACACCACTCCGGAACTCTGCCAGAGGAGGGTTGCTGCTGGCCCACTAGGAGGAGTTAGGGACTGGCGCTGGCCCTAAAGTGAATTGAGTTTGAGACCCTTGGTTTAGATCATGTTGCAAGAAAAAAGATGCTCCATGAAGACTCCAGCCTAGAGAAGCAGAAATGGCAAAGGCTCATCTGTCATCCCATCAAATTCACATGAATATATAATATGCATGAAAACCTGTGGATGTACTTTTGGTGAAGGTGGATGTTCCATGTGTCCTCCCACAGATGGGACTATATTGGCTGTGAAATCCTGCAAAAACATTTAAAATTTCTCTGACGTAATAGCACACCCAGCATAGAACAAATAGCCATAGCAACCGGCTCAAATGAGAAAGTTCTGTACTACTTATGGCACAGCTTTGATAGCATCAGCTATGGTTGGTAGAGAGCCAGTACAAGCCTGAAAGGTGAGAGGCTAATGAGAATGTGATCCTGAATCTCAGGAGAGAGAACTCCTAATAGCAGAGGTCAGATTGTAAGAGCAGAAAACCTCTGACTTCAATAAAATGTGTACAACCGTACTGATATGTCCCATGTCTAATAGTATTGTACACATAATATTTCTGGTGCATTGATACACAACATCTGTCAGTTCTGGAGTAAGGATGTTAGATGATGGGTAATTGACTAATCATGTAGTTGATGGAATTTGTATCTACTACATGATTAGTCGATAAGGGAAGGTGCTGGGGCTAGTCCAGGAGCTATTCCCACTGGGACTCTGCACTTTAAATATAGTAAAATCCCTACTACATTTAAACTGCAGAGGCACAGTGAGGAGTAGATCCTAGACAGGTGCAATCCAGGACGGAACTGGGATCACTGTGGCTCTACATTTTAATTGCTTTGTGGCTGTCCCCTGTCCCCACCTACTATTGACTCTGATAGAGAAAGCAGTGTGGCAGGGGAGGTGGCACTGCAGAGTCACTGCTGGGGGAACTGACTTTCAAGCTGGCTCCCCCCAGTACCGGTTCCTGTTGCCCCCCTTGCTGCCTCTGAGACAGAAGCAGTGGGGGAGAGGGAGAGTAGCTGAGTAGTCAACTTGACTACCTGAGAAGCTTGTGCTTATTGGGTCATCGACTGCTCGCTTACATCCCTATTCTGGAGTGATGCTTGTTTGGTATACATGTTGTAGGAAATGTAATATACAGTTGCATTCAATCAAAAAAAATTGAGAAACTCTGTAAGATGAGTGAGAATCCTAGACATAACAGATGACTGGGCCATTTAGATATGCATCTTTAATAAAGACCATAAACTCAGTGAATTACATACATCCGAATAGCATAAAATCCATATTGCACATCTGGATGCAAGTTGTTGGTATGGTAACAATACAAGTTCCACGTGGCAAATAAGTTCTATACAGTATTACATGAATCACTGGTAAACTTCTTGGGTAACCAGACTTCCCCAAGAACCAAGACTTCAAATAGGCATCAGTAGCTCCTGTGAATCTTTCTTAAGAAGGTAGTTTCCTTTCTTTTTGCTTCTGAGAAGGATAATCTACTACACATTTGAGAGAGTTTGTCTGTTTGCAAGCGAGCAAGTCTCTGTCTGTCCATCCATATGCTTGTTGAAGAACTCCTCTTAAATAGTAAGAGCCAGGAACATCACATTTGGTATGCAGATTCCTCTTATCATAACATAAAGCAAGGTCAGGGTTTGGTCATGAGCGAGGGATAGGTGGGTCTGAAGCTCACCCTCCTCCTCCTGATTTGTATAGGGACACACACAACTGTACAGAGAAAGGAGACAGAATCTGCAGACAGGTAAAAGGATCTGGCTGGGGGAGTGCTTCCCTCCCATCTGGAAGTGAAGGGAAAGTGCATAATTTGCCCCTTTCACCTGCTTGATTCTGTGTCTTTTCTATATGGGTTGAAAATCAATCCCATTCCAGGCACATCCCATTTTACTGGCACAACCAAACCCTTGCCTTGCTTTATGTTATGACAAGAAGTTGCATACCGAATTTGGTGGTCCCAGCTCTTACCATTTAGGAGGAGTTCTTGAACAGATACAGACAGACAAACTCTCAAATATATAGTAGATGGATACATGTTTAAAGCTCTTTAATATATATCTGAAACTCATCAACCATAAAAAACATTATAACTTCAAAGTGTGAATCATGAAGCATTAATTGGGTTATTGGTTCTCAAGCTATTTAACATCCAGCCTTTCTTTTATCAAAGGAAATTAACTAGGAGGAGACAGAATCAATACAGTAATAGGGAGTGAATGGCAATTCTCCTGTCTGAAGGGTGAGGAGAGCATAAGTGGGCTCTTCATCTGAACAGCCTTGAAAAACACCCTTGTGTACATTTACAGGTTGACATTTCTTGAAATTACCACACGTGTTAGTGGGGGAGTAGAAGTCAAGAAAGACTAAAATGATTTGGTGATTTTTTTTTTTAAATCTCCTTATATTTGTGGGTTGACTCGTGATATTGGATCTCAGGAAGTAGGCAATACTGCAGTGTTTTAAGCATACTTGCAGTATTCAGATTGGATATAGGTTCCAACCAGTGGATGAAAGCAATGAAGATTTTTTTCTTTTACATTTTTTTTAAGGAAGGACCTCCCATGGTGCAGTTTCATTGTCAGGATAGTACTTTCCATTATATATGTAGAGCAGAAAGTTGTTTTTGCTAGAGGATCAGAAAAAGCAACCTTACTTAAAAGAAGATATTAGTTCATTTTAAATAAAAATGTCAGACACTCCAAACTGCATCACTGACACCGCATACATCACAGAAATGCTTTGTAGGCACATTTTCTTGTAAAGTCTATGGGGTCCTAAAAGACAGACAGAGCCATTATGTACTGCTCATTTTTCTTCTTAATCTCCTTGCTATAGATACACTGACTCCAAGCTCGCTGAATTGGTGTCTTGTGCTGATCTGTGTACAAATATAGCTCTGTACTTTTTGTCTAACCACAATGTTTGTAGTTTGCTCTTCCCACCACCGAGTAAAGAAAATAGTATTTCTGAAATGAGAGACAATGGACCGACTCTTCTCTTGCCTATTTCTTTCAGTTGAGTTACTCCTGATTAACAAGTACTGTTAAAAGTAAAATCATGCTTAGTTGTTCAAAAGCTGCCCATAAAGCTGTCTATAACCATTTTGGTTATTCCATTCTTAAAAAACAACAAACCCCTGAAAGGAACCTTAACTCTGGGCTAAAGAACCCCTTTTTTAGACTCAAGTGTATCTGTAAATCAAACGCACTTTTTATTATTGCCTTGGAACATTGCCTTTATTCTTTTCCTTGGAAATGCTAAATTGTGCAATTAAGGATGAAGAACACATTATTTCTCTTAAAGAAATACTTGCTGCTCCCTGGTAAGCTCCATATTTGGTTATGTTTCTCTCCTTCCCTCATGCTTCTCTTCCCAGTCTTTGTCCCTGACTTGATCTTGGCAGGTTGAGAGTTCTGCAGGGAAAATGCTTTTCAAATCTTCAGTAAATTAGGCTCTAAGTTACATCAAAGTAACATTTGATCTTATTATCTACAAAAAACCATGTCTTGCTGCAGAATTTAACAGTGATGATCTTTTTTGTGTTGGCCAGTATAATCTCCAGTATGGATTGATAACTAGATATGCAACAGGAACTGAGGTTTAGCTCTGTGTTAATAATTCATACAGTAAACAGTTCAAATCCAGGACAAAGAACTGCTGAAGATGTGAAGAAAGTGCATTGTTCAATAGATGTTTTGCTATTGATCCAGCTACCGTTGAGTACCTTACAGACATGATTAAGTTAACCTGACAGATTTCACTTTGTAGTTGTAATGTTAAAAGGGAGAGTGTCTAATTCAATGTGAAGAATGAATGATCCGAACTGTCACTAACAGGAAATTTAAATGCACATTTTCTATTCACTAACTACAACTTTAAAGAAAACATGTAGGCGCTGGCATGTAGGAACTAGAGCCATTGTGGCTGGTGACTAAGTCAGAGTGGGGAAGTTGTACAATTACTTGTTTTCATCATCTCTGTTAATCCTTGTGCCTTTCAAAATGGTACTCGTGTTGTTTTCTTAATTGCAAAACAGCCTAAGGCCAATAAATTTGATGGTGTAGCTCAGAGAGAATTTTATTTCTGGCATGGATCTGAAGGTAAGGAAACAGGGTCTCTGCAACCACAGACAGCAAATGAAATAAATAATAATAATAAAAAAGATGAAAACAGAAGGCTTTTTTTCAAATAAATTTAACAAAAAGGTGGTAAATTGTATGTTTTCCCAGGAAACATTTTGTGTATGTTGTGGTGCTTCAGAAAAAATTGGACAAATACTCTTGAGAAGTAGACATCAGTGTCTAGTGATAGATGAGAGGATAAATGGGTACTGATGTTAAAGGAAGCACCAAGCTTGTACTTTATCAGGTTGCTGGATAGTTGTTATACCACTATTTTATGTTAGGATTCTCTGGGGGTGTGAGGAAATGAAATGGAACAAGCATCTGTCCTGTTATATTAAAGTATGACTGCTCAAGACTCTCAGTATGTGAAGCTCAGGTCAAACAGAGAAACTCTTCTCAGTCCATACTGTACCAATAAATGTGGGTGATCCAGCTAGTTTTGTTTGGAGTGCCAAAAAGGTCTCTTCAGGGATGCTCCTGTCAATCTGGAGCAAAATGAGTTGCACCTAGCTAGGAGATGAAAAGGCAATAAGAAGAGGTTATGTAAAATACATTAGACTCAAGAGAAAGACAAAGGAAAGTATATGTCCTCTACTTAGTGAGGAAGAAGAACTAACAGTGAATGATAAAAAGAAGGCAGTGAGGTATTTATGCCTATTTTGCTTCAGTCTTCACTTAAAAAGGTAATTCTGGCTACATAATTATAATTACCATAATTAATATTAGAAAAGGGGGAATAGTTATTTCAAAATAGCTTATTTCAAAATCGAATGTCTACACTGCAGGGAAGCCTCAAAATTAGTCTGAGGCAGGCTTCTCTAATGTAGATGTTCTATCTTGATTTAGAGCCCAGGAGGCACTGGAGAGGAATAATTTAGAATAGCCCTGGTGAGGGGCTATTTTGAAATAGCAGCAGTGAAGTTTCTACACACGCCTTATTTCAAAATAGCTATTTTGGAGTATGCGTTATTCCTCATAGAATGAGGTATACAGATTTTGGAATAAGCCGTCCATTATTTCGAAATTATTTCAAAATAACAGAATGACTGTGTAGACACTCGCATTGTTATTTTGAAATAACGCAAGTTATCTCGAAATAACGGTGCAGTGTAGACGCATCCTACGAAAATGTAGTGTAGAAAAATTAATGTAAGGTGCACATAGAACTGGTTGACGAGACTAGTCAAAGAGTACAGGCAGTCCCCGACTTACGCGGATCCGACTTACGTCGGATCCGCACTTACGAACGGGGCTTTCTCACCCCAGAGGTCGAGGTAGCGGATTGCTACCTGCGAGCTCCGGGGCGAGAGAGCCCCGTTCGTAAGCTGCTCTGGTGCCCCTGGTCTGCTGGAGACCGTCTCCAGCAGACCAGGGGCACCGGGCGGGTTCCCGCGCTTCTGAGGCTTTGCCTGAGCAAAGCCTCAGAAGCACGGGAACCCGCCACTGCTGCCGCTTGAGTCCCGGTGCCTGTGGTCTGCTGGGGACCACCGGGACTGAAGCGGCAGCAGCGGGCGGGTTCCCGCGCTTCTGAGGCTTTGCCAGTTCCGACTTACATACAGATTCAACTTAAGAACAAACCTACAGTCCCTATCTTGTACGTAAGCCGGGGACTGCCTGTAGTTATAGTTTGCTGAGAGACTGAGAGAATATAACTAAAGAGGATCTGTTCTGAGTCTGGAACTAGTCAATATTTATTAATGATGTGTATTATGGAGTGGAGAGTGAATGACACCTAATTGGGAGGTGTTTCAAACACTTTGTAGGATAGTAGCAGAATTCCAAATGACTTTGACAAATTGGAGAATTGGTCTGAATTCCACAGGATGAAATTCAATAAAAACAAGTGTAAAGTGCCAAACTGGAGAAGGAAAAATCAAATGCATGCTTATAAAATAATGGTATTGATAAAAAGGTATCTGGGATTTTACTGGCTCAGACTGCATATGAGTCAGCATTATGATGCAGTTGTAAAAAAGGCTAATATTCTGGGGTATATGCGGAATAGTGGTGTTTCTCTGTAAAACATGGGAGGTGCTGGAATACTACTAGTTCTGGGCACCATACTTTAGAAAGGTGTGAACAAATTGGAGAGAATCCAAGTGTCAATGGCCCAGGCAGGCCTAAGCGCTTGTGGGACGGAGAATCCTCCCTGCGAATGCGGGGAGCACCCCATCCCGTGTTTACTGCAGCCCCACCTCAGCAGCAGTAGTGACCTACCAAGACAATGGGGCCAACGCCCTTTGTCAAGGCAGGTCTCAACCCACTGGGCGACTCGGACAGGTCCCTGAGTAACCGCCACCGGGCGGATCTGAAGCTGGGACCTCGGGAGCTAAGTATAGGAGCCTCTATCCTCTGAGCTAAAAGCCAGCTGGCTCCCAGCCCATGCTGTAGAGGTCTCTTGGTCTTAACTGTTTCTGTGGTCTTGGTACCGCTTGCATTGCTCAGTAACCACACAAGGAGTGTGGGTTACACCTGCACCCACGGGTCTCTAGTCTCTAGCTCCCCTATGAGGTCAACCCTTGGACTTCAGTCTGCTATGAGCCATATCCTTTCCCGATCGTGTCACAGTTTCGGGTCTTGCCGTGAGGCTAGTCTATTCTGAGCAGCAGCTCTTAAGGTTATAAAGATGTATCTCGTTGCAGAGGGTGGGGTAGGGTGACCCAGGCCCTCCCTCTCCACCGGGTCCCGGCCCAGGGCCCGAAGAGCAGGAGCCTGTTTTGTTATCCAGCAGGTGGGGACAGAACTGCAACTCACCAACCTTCTCAGGCGGTGTTCACTCCCTTCCTTGGGCCGCTTCCTACCCCCACTAGATGCTGCTGCACACTCCCACCGAAGCGCCACCCCACGTTGTCTTCCTTTCCGTTGGGACCGAGGCCCATCACGTATCAGCCCTACCGTGTCGGGGTTAACCCTGGAGGTCCATGAACCGCCATCAGGGGTATATGCTAGGGATCCTCCTTGACCAGCAGGCAGGCTAAGCTTTCCCCGGTTCTCCCTTGGAGCACCCATTATCGGAGCTTCACGTGGCGGTTATCCCGCCTCTGTGCCTACCAGCTTTCCTGTCTGTCCATTCCCTGGCAAGGGCTTGGAAGGAGAACGGTCAACCTTCCACTTAGTGGAGTGCTACCTAGCTCCTGGCAGCGTCCACCCAGGCTGTCCTGGGGCTTCCCCCAACCCTTGCTGCTCCAGATGGGGCTCTTCCCTCTTGGCGTCCTCCCCAACCATCAGCCTACGCTGGCCACCAGAGGCTTCCGTGCCAACATGTTCCACTGCCACTGTGTCAATGCTCTTCCCCCTTCCCAAGTGCACTGGCTCGGCTTTTAAACCTGCTGCGAGGCCGCTGGAGCATGCATGGCAGAGCCTGGGAGCGCCAGACAGTGTGCCCCAGAGAGCGGATACTCCCTCACTGAGGGGCCGGGGTAGGGCTGCCCCATCACACCAGGGGAGAACAACAAAAATGACAAAAGATTTAGAAAACCTGATCTATGATGAAAGATTTAAAAACTTGGGGTATTTAGTCTTGAGAAAAGAACACTGAGGGGGCAGCTTGTAACAATCTACAAATATGTTACACTGTTGTAAAGAGGATGGTGATCAGTTTTCTCCTTGTCTGCTGAAGGAAGTACAAGAAGCAATTGGTTTCCTCTATAGCAAAGGAGATTTAGATTATATATTAGAAATTATGAGGATAGTTAAACCCTGGAATAGGCTTCCAAGGTTGGTTCCTGTCCTTGGATGTTTTAAGAAAAGACTAGATAAACACCTGTCAGGGAATGTTTAGGTATACTTGATTGTTCAGGTCCCTCCAGTACTACATTTGTACAAGTCTATGACAGTGTGAAAGGACTTGGCTGGAGTTTCACCATGAGCCTACTGGTTATGTTTTATTTCACCACTGGTTGTACAGTAGAATCCCTATCATCTGACCTAAACAGGACCGACACATGGTCGAATTACTGAATATGTCGGATGATACAGACTCTACTGTAGAGAGCAATGGAACCGTTGATGCCGCTCCTGCAGGGGATGAAGTCTCTGCAGAGCAGCATCAGCTGTTCTGTTGCTCTCTAGGAGCGGCTGCTGCCGCTCCTGCCAGGACGCTTCCAGGAAGGAGCGGCATCAGCTGTTCCCTTGCTCTCTAGGAGAAGCTGCTGCTATTGCCACTCCTGCCTGGAAGCATCCTGGCAGCAGCAGCAGCTTCTCCTAGAGAGCGACAGGCAGCAGGTGGGGCCGTTCTCTTGGCCCGCACTGTATCCGACCCTGCAGGGTCGGATAAAATGGAGTGTCGGATTACCGGGTGTCGGTTAATCCGGCTCCACTGTATTGCAATGATTTACTGGCCAGAAACTTATGTCTCTTGATACATTGAGAGATCATTTATCTGACTTGGATACTCACCCAGCTCTGAGGTAAATTCTCGGTAGGGTATGTAAAACCGAAATATTCACTTTATAGATTCCTGCATGTATTTAGGTAGATGCTTTTTCAGAACAAGTTCTTATATTTTGTGCATGCTGTTGAAAGAGAAAACTTTATTTCCTGATAAATACCTTAAACTGTTTGTCAAAGGAGCTATACCGAAAACAGAACAGATAACTATAATTAGAATCCTAGGGCTGGAAGAAACCTCAGGAGGTCATTGAGTCCAACCTCCTGCCCAAAGCAGGACCAATCCTAAATAAATCATTCCAGCCAGGGCTTTGTCATGCCGGGACTTAACCTCTAGGGATGGAGATTCTACCACCTCCCTATTCCCATTCCAATACTTCCCAGTGAAATGGTTTTTCCTAATATCCAACCTAGATCTCCCCCACTGCAACTTGAGACCATTGTTCCTCATTCTGCCGTCTGTCACTGATGGGAACAGCCTCTTTTCATCAGGGCTGGCCCACAACATTTTGGCACCTGAGGCGGGGAGCTCAAATGACACCCCTATGCCCCCTCGCTTGGGCCAAAACTTTGAAAGGTCCCAATTCTCTGGGTCCTAGTGGCGCGCCTCCCTCCCCCCACACACAGTCTGGCACCTGAGGTGGCCACCTCAGTTTGCTTCATGGTAGGGCCAGCCCTGCTCTCCATCCTCTTTGGAGCCTCTCTTCAGGTAGTTAAAGACTGCTATCAAATCCCCACCTCCTCCTCATTCCTTTCTTCTGCAGACTAAACAAGCCCAAATCCTTCATCCTTTCCTCGTAGGTCATGTGTTCCAGCCCCGTAATCATTTTTTGTTGCCCTCCACTGGACCCTCTCCAATGTGTCCATATCCTTTCTGTAATGGGAGGGGAACCAGAATTGGATGCAAAACCCTAAATTAGGGCCTGTGTGTTTGCATTCTAATTTATTCTTCTGCGTTACTTATATCTTTCCCAAATTACTTGTTATAATCTCTAATAATTCAGGCTTGGTCACTACCCAGAATTGTTTTTTTCCCTCTCCCAGAACTTCGGAGCCAAAATAGATCAAATACTTTTGACTAGGTGGAGAGTTCATTATGAAGTTGTTTATGGTTCAGAATATTCCATAGCATAGAAAAGTAGGATCTACTTCACCAGATACAACTGATTATCATCAGTTGTAGCAAGGTATCTTAAAACACCAAAAATTAGTAAGATTTTTAAGCTGAATTGAACTAATTCATTGCCAATTAGCGGAAAGACCACTAGTCACTTCATTGGGCATGCTGAGGCATTCTCTTACTTGATTTCAGACTATGTCTGAGTGCCTTCTTTTTTCCTTGCTTACAGTAAAAAAACCCTCATCCGTTTTCCTTGAGGATAGATGTGGTTTGGAAGAACACACAAATATAAAATGTTGACAAAAATAAACTAGGGGGAGACCAACTCAGAGAGAGAGAGAATCCCAAAATAAAACTAAAGAGCCACATTTTCAAATAGCCTCCATAATTGCTTGAGAGTCTGATTTCAAACACCAACAAGCAAGCAAACAAGCACATTCAGAATTAACCCCTAAAACACTGTATGGTTTCCAGATGCAGGCATTCTGGAAACTGAACATGCCAATGGTTGAGCGGCAAGTCAGGGAGTAGAAGGCAGTTCCAGAATATTTAGCTGTGGGTTCTGGGGGGAAGGGATTGTTAGCTTGCTGGGAGATGAGTGAGGGTTTTACCTAGATATTTTCTCAGACACTATGCTGACAAGCATGGTATAAGAATCTGCAGTTGATAAGTAGGAGAGACAAAGGGAGAATTTGGCAGTTTGTAAGTGTAGTTTCTTTGTGGGAAGATTAGGCGACTGACCAGAATACCCATGTAGGGAACATGAATAGTCTATCTTTCAGTACTGGAAGGCACACGGGTGATGATAGCTAAAAGTACTAGTAGTGCTTGTAGCCGCAGAAGGAGGTGTTTTTGGGTGGAAAGGCAGTGTGAGGGATGGGCTATTAGCAGTACTAGTTTGGTATTAGTTGCTCCTTTAGGTTAGACTCCTAGGGCTCATTTTGCCTATGCTAAAGTGTCGAAAGAGAATATGCAAATTCTGTGGGATTTCCGTGGAGCTTTCGAAAGTGAAAGTAGTCTGGACGTGGTTTTTTCGGTAACCCCCCCTTTTTCGAAAAGCCATGTTTCAGAGCTTTTGAAAGTGAGATCGGAAGATCCCATGGAATTTGCATATCCTCTTTCGACACTTTAGTGTAGTCTAGATGAGCCCTTACTTCCTTGGTCCATAGCTAGGGCTCTTCGGCACTATGGTTGTATACATAAAAATAAATATGAAATAAGCAGTGGATGAGGAATGATGCCCAACATGCCCTGCATGAGATGGACACCTGAAGTCAAAGTGAGTCATTCATTTAGTTCCAGATTTAACAAAGCCCTTTAACACATACTTAACTTTAAGGATGTGAATAGGCCTATTGTCCTTACTGGGATTACGAAACACAGGAACTAGATCAGACTTGTAGTTATTGAGTCCCGTATCCACTCTCTGGCACCGGCCAGTGCCAGATACTTCCGAAGAATATGCAAAAAGCATCCAAACCTTGAAACATGAGGTTTTAACCTATCTCTTCCAGAATGTTCTGATATTAGAACTCTAGATATTTTTTATTCTATGTAAATGCCCAATCCCTTTTTTCGAATCATGCTAATTCTTGGGGTTAATCATCATCCTGTGGCTGCTTCACCATTTTCTTATGTGTTGTTTGTTGTTTGAAAAATTGGGGTTTGTTTCTTTTTGCTCTAGTCATCTGAAGAAGTGGGTTGTGCCCATGGAAGCTCATGGTACTATATGTACATATTTGTTAGTCTCTACATAGCACCCTTACTTTACAAATTGCGTAGCTTATGTTGATCTTATTTCAAAATAAAACACTATTCCAAAATGTCCCTTATCCCTTGTGCAATGAGGTTTACAGGGATATCAGAATAGTGAGCCCGTTATATTTCAATATAATGGGCTTGCTCTTAACATGTGGAATAACTATTTTGGGATACTGGAGGCATCCCGAAATAGCTCCGCAGTGTAGATATAGCTTAAGGTGCAACAGGGCCACACGCTTTTTTTAAATTGCAGACAAACAGGGCTACATCTCTGTTACTTTATTTTAGATGAAGATAGTAAAATAACTTTTCAACACACCAGAAAAGATTAAAGAAATGTATTTTTAAAGGTGTCCTAATTTTCAAGGCTTTCCATGGCTTCGTCCCCATTGGATTGTATAGGTTACTCCAGGTTGTGAAAGGGCTTCTGTAGTCCAGCTTCTCTCTTAATCCGTAAACCAGGCAGAGGCCCTTGTGCTCAGACAACACTTTGTGCAGATTATTTAGAATTGAGTCCTACTGCCTTCACAGAATACCTAGCACCTTTTCAAACAGGGGGAGAGCAATATCTCTCTCCCTCTCACCGCTTGCTTTCCTCCTTGTGCTCTTCTATTCTGTGCCTCCTCAGGGAATCTGGCTAATGGCTTAAATAGCCTTTCTTCCCTGCACTACCCACAAATTAGGCACGCCCTTGCATAGTCCTTCCAATCTGATTGGAGCTGCAAAGAAAAGTGCTAACTCCAGCTTTTATACCTAGCACTTTGTCACACTGGTCCTAAAAACAGCTAGATGAACAAGATCCTAAGAGCAACAGTGGGAGAATCAGATCACTATTTTAGAGATCTAGACACAATTGTAAGTAAAGAAAATATGAGAAATAAATGGAAAGAACTGGGTTATGAGTACATTAGCTAAATTATGACTTAATTGGTGTTACAGAGACTTAGTGTGATAAGATTTATGACAGGACTATTGGTATAGAGGGGTGTATATGTTCAGGCAATGTAAAAAGTTAGGACATGTTGCACTGTACATCAAAAATATATACACTTGTTTGGAAGCCTGGAATGATATGGGCAGCAGATCAGTTTGAGAGTCTGAGAGTGTGAAGATAAAAAAGATTCACACTCCTTTTTATCAGTGAGAGAGTGAAGATAAAAATATTAAAAATAAGGGGGACATCATGGTAGGGCTCTATTATACACAGGAAAATGGGAAAGAGGAGATGGTGATACATTTGTAGAGCAAAACAAAAATATCCAAAACACAAGATCTGGTACTAAGAAGATCCCATGCAGCTACCCAGATATCCATGGAACAGTAGGATGTTAAAACACAAAATATCAAATAAGTTTTTTGGAGTGTACTGGTGGCTTTTTCCTAGAAAGTGGAGGAAATAACCAGGGAGGCACCATTTTAGATTTGAATCTGACTAAAGGGGAGGAATTGGTAATGAATCAGAAAGTAAATGGCAATTTTGGTGAAACTAATTGTGAAATGATAGTTGTCATGATTCTAAGGAAAGAAAGGAGTGAAAGCAGCAGAAAAAGGACAATGGACTTTAAAAAAGCAGACAAACTGAGAAGTGGTAGATAAGGTAACATAAGGGAAAAAAATCTAAGGGAAAAATGTTGTCCAGGAGAGCTGTAGTTTCTCAAGAAGACAATATTAAAGGCAACCCTGCAAACTATAAGAAGGAAAATAAAGAGGAAAAATAGAAAGAACAGTAAAATTCCAATATGGTTCTAGAAGAGTTGGTCAGATCATTAAAAAAACATGTCTGTCCAACCTAATTTCTTTCTTTGATTCTTTCTAAGACGTCTACATTTCTATCACTTTTCTTTGGTAGTGTTACTGGCCTACTGACTAGGGAGAAAACAATAGACTTTATGTATCTTGATTTCAGTAAGGCTTTTGATATGGTCCACAATGAGATTTTGATAAGCAAACTAAGGAACTGTGTGGTTTTGGATGAAATTACTGAAAGGTGTTTGCATAACTGGTTGAAGACTCTCAGTAGTCATCAGTGGTTCCCTATTAAACTGGGAGGACCTACCTGCTGAGCTCCTGCAGGGACTGTGTTGTATCCAGTACTATTCAAACATTGCATATTAAATTACTTGGAGTGGAGAGTATGCTTATACAATTAAGAGGTCACAGCAATCTGGGAGGAGCTGCAATAACTTTGGAGGTAAGGTCTAGAATTCAAAATGACATTGACAAATTGGAGAATTGATCTGAATTCAATAAGATGAAATTCTGTAAAGATAAGTCCAAAGTGTGACACCAATGAAGGAAGAATGTACAATTACAAAACAGGGAATAACTGGTTAGATCTATTACTGCTGAAAACCTTATGGTGGTTAGAGTGAATCTCAAAATGTATATGAGTCAGTAATGTAGAGTTGTAAATATAACTGTTATCATTCTGGGGTGTGAGAACAGTAGCATTGTATGTCAGAGATGGGAAGTAATTGTCCCCCTGAGCACCAGTGAGGCCTCAGATGGAATACTGCATCCAGTTTTGGGTACCACTCTTTAGAATAATGTGGAAAAACTGGAGAGAGTCCAGAGGAGAGCAACAAAAATGGTAAAAGTATTAGAAAAGCTGAACTTTAACTTTGTATGTTTAATCTTGACAAAACAAGTTTAAGGGGGGGGGGCTTGATTTAAATAGGATGGTGATCAATTGTTCCCTATGTCCCATGAAGGCAGGGCAAGAAGAAATGGCCTTATTCTGCTGAAGGGAGATTTTATGTTATATACTAGGAAAATTTCTGCTGTATGGTTAAACTCTGGAATAACCTTCCAAGATACATGGTGGAATTCCCAGTACTGGAGATTTTAAAACATAAATTGGGGGGAAAAAAAACACCTGTCCAGGGATGGTCTAAGTTTACTTGATCCTTACACAGTGCAGAAGGCTGGACTTCTCAAGACCCCTTCCAGCCCAACATATTTATGGTTGTGGGAGTCTATGGCAACACTTTTTTAAAGAAACAATTTGCATTTAGATTGGCAAAAAAATTTGCCAAATGTTAGCCTGATGATTTTAAGTGGTCAAGATATTAAATCCCACACCTTATATATGAGTTTATAGTAGAAACTTTTACTGACCTTTAACAATAATGATTGCATAAAATAAAAGCAATATACAGAGTTTAATTTGAGTTAAATTGCTTTAAAAACATTAAAGGACTTTGGAACAAATCTGTTCCCTTTGGTTATAACACATCATGAATGTATCTTGTGCTATAGCAGTCTAGCTAATCCTTCACTGTATGTCAGACACATAGCATTTTATATCTTTTTGAGGGGTAGATATACATACACAAACAATAAAATGATTGTATGAATTTTGTGGAAAAGTTTTGTAATGTGGATTTGTTAGGATTAACTTCTTTCAAGGTCAAGTCTTTTGTGAAGTGGGAGTGTGGTGAGAAATGTAATATGATTTGGCTGGTTATTCACATTCTTCCTGGTTGTTCAGTTCTCAGCTAGTAACCTGAAGCTTTCACAAATCCACTTTCATTCCACAGGGATAACTTTCTAGTAGTCAGTCAGCCTTCTAGTCAAATGTGTCTGTTGTCGGGTATTGACATCTGTGGCCCTGACCTCCCTGTGAACTCTGTAGGAAATCTAGAACCATTTTTTCCCCCTTGTGTTCATTCAGTGAACATGGTAAAGATTCACTAGTTAAATTTGCCATGGCATGCTACCTTTTGAGTCACTGTAACATTGCTAGTAGAATTTTCCTTTTTCTTTTAAGATTCCCTGTCTTCACTTTTCTTCCATAATCTCTGGAGTGCATCAAAATAATTGTCATAAATAGAGTACTGGCTGTCAAAGACCAGATATTTGGAATGTGTTTCTGCTTCAATGACAAGCAGATAAATAGGGTATTGAGGGATATTGTATATAAATGGGGCTGTAATGACGTCAGTCCCAAAGACATTATTATTCAATCACTAGTACATTAATTTCCAAAAATTAAATTATGCATCATTTCCAGGCTTGTAATAAAATAATTACTGTCTGGATTTTTTTTGTTACCAACTGGTTTGTTCTGATTTCTGTATTTGAAAGGTGTTCTGTCACTTAGTGAGGAGTCTTATTATAGTCAAGGATTTTTATACATTTCATTGTCTTGAGGTTAGTTCCAAGAATTACACGTCTTGGTAGGAAATTAATTCATAACACTGCAGAATCTGGCAAGCTTCCAAATTTTAACTACTTAACACAGGGTATAAAGGGCAGCCTGCTCTTCCTGGGATGGAAAAAATACCAAAATGAATCAAAAGTCAGTTGTGCTAAATAAGACGGAAAATACCTTCCTAGAAACAATAGTTACAGTGATAAATAATGCAAACAATGAAAGCACACCAGTCAGCTGTCTGTTGGTTAAGTTAGCCTGGACTGAACTAACAACATCTAGGAAATTAAGCAAAAGGAGTAAATAGTCACAGAGGGCTATCATGATGTTTGGGTTTGGGGAGTCTGTGTGAGGTAGTTGGTAGTAGGGATGTAAAATCCTGGTTAATTAGTTAAACCTTAGGTTTGACCAGTTAACCAATTAAATGAGATCCAGTTTCCTCCTCCTTCCTACATGCAGGGGGTTGCCACTGCCAACTCCCCCATGTGCGGGATGGCTGGCAGCAGGATCCAGCTGCCTAGCACATTGGAGGGTCGGCTTCTTCTCCTGGTTCCCCCTTGCATCGTCATCATCATCATAATAATATATGGAGATATACCTATCTCATAGAGCTGGAAGGTCATTGAGTCCACTCCCCTGCCTTCACAGCAGGGCCAAGTACCATCCCTGACAGATTTGCACTGGATCCCTAAATGGCCCTCTTAAGGATTGAGTTCAAAACCCTGGGTTTAAGCAGCCCAATGCTCAAACCACTGAGCTATCCCTCCCCCCTGCATGAGACTTTCACTTCTGGTTCCCCCCGTGTGCAGGGCAGCCAACTCCTGCTCCTGGCTGCTCCCATGCACAGGATGGCCTATGTTGCTATTAATTCCTGTTACCCATTCACATCCCTAGTTGGTAGATAGAGAATGACTACAGACAAAATAGTGATATTTGAATGTGGGAAAGGCTGAACCGGAGAATGGCCTGAAAAAGTCCTGTTGCAGAAAGACAGAGAAAGAGGGAGGATAAGTTGAACTGAGAAATAAAGAGGAGGTCAGAATACTTATACACAATATAGTACAACTGAGGGAAGCAAGGTGGTCCTGAGGCAAGATCACTGATGTAAGAATGGGGATGCTTGGTTGTAGCAGGAACAAAGACATAAGCCCTGGTTCTAGCACAGATCCATGGGAGACCCCACTACTTATCTCTTTCCACTGTAAAAATGGAATGTTTATTTGTATCCTTTGTTTACACACACAAAAAATGGTCTTTTAACCAGTTAGTGGTGCATAAAAGAACCTTCCCTCTTGTCCTGTGACTGTGTACTTTGCATAAGAGCTTTCGGTGAGAGACCTTATCAAAGGCTTTCTGAAGGTACAAGTACACTATGTCAACTGGACCACACTTATCCATGTACTTGTTGACCCCTAATTCTAATAGATTGGGTGGACATAGTTTCCCTTTACAAAAGCCATGTGGACTCTTCCCCCAGCAAATGCTATTCATCTATATATTTCATAATTTTGGTCTTTAATATAGTTTCAACCAATTTACCAGGTACTGAAGCTAGGCTTACTGGCCTGTAACTCCCAGCATCACTTCAAGAACCTTTTTTTAAAAATCTGCATTTACATTAGCTGTCCTCCAATCATGCTGTACAGAGGTTGATTTTGAATACTAACGGTGTGTCCAGACTACAGGATGCTTCTTTTTTCGAAAAAACTTCACCTACATCTAGACTGCTGCTACATTCTTTCGAAATTAAATCGAAAGAATGCGGCAGTTTTTTTGACTGCGGAAAACCTCATTTGACGAGGAATAACGCCTTTTTTTTCAAAAGTGCTCTTTTGAAAAAAGGCGTTATTAAATGTAAACAGTGCTTTTTCGAAAGAGACCATCCAGACTGCCTGGGTGCTCTCTTTCGAAAAAGTGGCTCTTTCAAAAGAGGCTTGTAGTCTAGACATACCCTAAGTTACTTACCACAATCATGCAATTAATATTTGAGTTTTTCAGAATTATTGGCCCTGGTGACTTATTACTGTTTAATTAAACAGCTTGTTCCAAAATTTCCTATAGTGATACTTCAGCTTGGGATAGTTCTTTAGATTTTTCACCTAAAAAGAGTGGGTCAGGTGTGGGAATCTCCCTAATATGCAAAGAATTCATTTAGCTTCTCTACAACATCTTTGCCATCACTGAGGGTACTGAAGTACTTAACAGATTTTGAAGGCCCTTGAAGATGAGGGGTGGGATTTTGTAGTGGCTTTGGAAGTAGATGGAGAACCACTGGAAGCCTGTGCGGATAGGTCTATCATGATATGTTTTCATGAACAGGTGTGACATTGCAACATGTTTGAGTTTGGACATGAGCAGCATTGGAAGGCTGTAGAGCAGGGGAGATGCAGTAATCTACAGCTGTAGGCAAGTTTGGTCAGATAGCAGCAGCTGGAAGGGAGGGAGGACTGCAGCTTGGGGATTTCAGTTTCTGTGGTTTGTTTTCTTGGAAGATGGGCTATGCTTTCAGTCTGACATCTGGCTGGCTTTCCTTGAAACTGAAACTCTCAACTTCAGTGCTACTCCTGAGCTTTCCCTTCACACCTGTTAATCATCTTATTCTGACTCTCCCCATCAGCCACCGGGGAAATCACAGGAAAGATCATCAGTACAGCTTGGTTATGGAAATATTTTCAAATATAGCACAATACTACCATTTAAAATTGTTCAGTAAACAAGAAACATTTCACTTCTATGATTCAAAATCTCTTATTTTTGTTAACAATTAAATGCTCCAATAGGTACTTTTGAATCTCAAAACAGAGTAACAATTCACACAATTAAGAGGCGCTCTAGTTAGATTCATCATATCCAAACTGTAAGCCTTGCTATTCATTCCCTGATGTTCACACTTGCTAATGTTCATGGCTGTTACATGTAACATTCATTAAAATATCATCCACGTTCATTATTTTACTCTTCCATCTCTAAATCAGATTTATAGCTTGCTGTGCATTTTTACATTAATTTTATTACCTAATGGAAGGGGACCTATTATTCAAACTCTTAGCATCACCCATGTGAACACTTCCTTTTCTTTTGCAGTCAATAGGCTCCTATCCATGAATACCAGAGAGGATAATGCTGAAGAGGTCATTTTGAGCTCTTAAAGACAGTAGTGCCAAGACTTATTGCAAAGCTTGTTCTGGTTATTGAATCATTTTACTATGCTTCTGTTTGTTTATGCATCCCTCGTAGGTAATCCTGATTTGGGAAAGTCTGTAAAAATTGTATTTTTGTGACTGGATTAACTGTTATTTCTGAGGACCCTCACATTTCCCTTTTAATCAATCTCCATCTCTTACAAATGTCTGGAGGTTATTTCTCTGGTCCTCCTTTCCCCCTGTTCCCTCCCTTCACCAAATCTGCTATATATTCTAGAGAGTGTATCTGTCTGTTTGTCTGTTTCACCAACAACTTATCTTAAACTGTAAGAGCTAGGATCACCAAATTAGGTATACAGTTTCCTCTGATCATAACTTAAAGCAAAATAAGGGTCTGGTTGTGGCAGGAAAATAGGATGATCCTGGAATGGGATTACTTCTCATAAAACCAAACAGAAAAAAGAATCACCATAGCAAATATATGCTGAACCTTTCTAGTCTGGCATTCTCTGGTCCGGCAACATCTGTGGTCTGGCATGATTTTAGTTAGCTGAATGTCCACTTATCATGGGTGTGACCAAATTTCCCATAGTCTCATAAAGTTTGTTTATGGCCAGTGGTCCTGGCTTTCAGTGTTCTATGTTGTTATTTAGCTCTAATTTACTCCTAAATGTCTTCTGACTCCCTAGTAAGCAGTGGAAGAGTTGGTAATGCTGCTAAACAATATTGATCCTCCATGATTTCGCCAATTCTCTGGTTCAGCACTGGTCAGGCCCTGAGGGTGCAAGACTAGAGAGGTTAAACCTGTACAGTCCTCATAACTGACATAACTGAGTGAAGGTTGAAAGAGACTGAACCAAGATCACAGAATCATAGAACACTAGAACTGGAAGGGACCTTGAGAAGTCATCAAGTCCAGTCCCCTGCCCTCATGGAAGGACCAAGCACCATCTAGATCGTTTCTGATAGATATCTATCCAACCTGCTCTTAAATATCTCCAGTGCTGCAGATTCCACAACCTCTCTAGGAAGTTTATTCCAGCGTTTAACCACCTTGACAGTTAGGAAGTTTTTCCTAATGTCCAACCTAAACATCCTTTGCTGCAATTTAAACGCTATCAACAGAGGCCCTTCCCCTTGTAACACCCTTTTAGATACTTGAAAACAGCTATCGTATGATAGAGTCCTAGGGCTGGAAGAGACCTCAGGAGGTCATCGAGTCTATCCCCCTGCTCAAAAGCAAGACCAACCCTAACCAAATCATCTCAGGCAGCACTTTGTCAAGCTGGGATAAAAACCTCTAGGGACAGAGATTCTACCACCTCCCTGGGGTAGGGATGTTAAGGACTAGTTGACTATCCGATAAGCAAATGCTTATTGGGTAGTTAGAGGCAGCAAAGGGGGTGGAGGAAGAAGGGGTACTTCAAAGCAGCTGCTGGGATCAACGGTGCAGTGCTACCCCTTTGAAATGCTGCCGAGGCAGTTGAAAGGAACAGTGCCCCACAGCTGAACCCAGGATCAGTTGTGCAGCACTGTCATGCATGGAATCCGGGGTCAGCTGAGGACTCCCCATCTGATCCCAGATTCAGCGCAGCTGGGCTCCACATGGCATTTCAAATAGGCAGCGCAGTATGGAGCCTGGGGTCACTGGGAGACTCCGAGTCCCCTGCTGACCCTGGGCTCCCTGTTGCGCTGCCGCTTTGAAATCCACAAGAGCTCCCGCTGGTGACTCTTATTCATTTCAAGGCTGGCATGCCGCATGCAGCCTGGAGTCAGTGGGACATCCCGCTGGCCCTGGGCTGCACGTGGAGTCCTGGAATCCCATCGGGGCTCTTGTAAATTTCAAAGGAGGAATGTGGAAGTGCCTATTGACTCATTGAGTAGTCAATGGAAATTCTATCGACTACTCGACTAGTCAGTTAACCGTGACTTAACATTCTTACCCTGTGGAAAGCATTCCGGTGCTTCACCACCCTCCTAGTGAAATAGTTTTTCCTAATATCTGACCTGGACCTATCCCACCGCAACTTGAGACCATTGCTCCTTGTTCTGCCATCTGTCACTACTGAGAACAGCCTCTCTCCATCCTCTTTGGAACCTCCCTTTAGGAAGTTGAAGGCTGCTATCAAATCCCCCTCACTCTTCTCTTCTGTAGACTAAACAAGCCAAAATCCCTCAGCCTCTCCTCTTAAGTCATGTGCCGCAAACCCTCTAATCATTTTCGTTGCTCTCTGCTGGACTCTCTCCAATGCATCCACATCCTTTCTATAGGGAGGGGGAGGGGGGGCGATACTCCAGATGTGGTCTCACCAGTACTGAATAAAAGACAATAATCACTTCTTTAGATCTGCTGGAAATGCTCCTCCTAATGCACCCTAATGTGCCATTAGCCTTCTTGACTATAAGGGCACACAGTTGTCCCCTCTCAGTCTTCTCTTTTCTAAACTGAACAAGCCCAGTTCTGTCAGTCTTCCTTGATAGGTCATGTTCTCTAGACCTTAAATCATTTTGTTGCTCTTTCTGGACTTAGAACCAGAAAAATAGGATGAGCCCAGGTATAAGATTGCTTCTCAATAAACCTCACAGAAAAGAGATGAAATGGAGAAATGTGGAGTAGGGCTCTGTTTTGATGCTAAATTAATGCTTAAGATTTCAAAACTTTAAGAAAATGTTATTTGAGACCAAATTAACAATAGCCCCTTTTCATTAAAACAGCAAATAATAAGAGTTTATTGGGATGAAGAAAAAAACACACTTGATGGAATACCCATTTCGAAAACCTTTCTAAAATGATTAAATGGAAAAAATGTAACAATCCCCTTTTTAAGACATCCCAAATAAAAATTAATTTCATAAAAATTGCACTTTAAAAAAATACAGTTGTTTGAATTAGAGATGTTGGCGCATAGTCGAGTAAACGATTAACTGATATGCCTGGAACTTATTGGTTAATTCTGTCGACCACACACATTCTCCCTCTTGCTGCCTCTGTATCAGAGGCAGCAGTAAGGGGGTAGGGCGGGAGCCAGTGCCCACCTCCCTGCGCTACTGCCTCTGATAGAGAAGCAGCAGTGTGGAGGGTGAGGGAGACAGCCTGGAGCCAATATGCATTGGGAGCCAGCTTTGAAGCCGGCTCCCACAGACTAACCTGCCCCCCACCTCACTGCCTCCTACAGAGGCAGCGAGGGGGGTAGGCAGGAGCCAGTGCTTGGGGGAGTCCATTTTAAAACTGGTTCCCCCCAGCACCAGCTTCATGGTGCCGCTTGCTTCTCTCCCCCCCCCCCCCATGCTGCTGCCTCTATCCGTGGCAGCAGTGCAGGAGGGGAGTGGAGTTAGGGGATGCTGCCATGAAGCAGCCCCTGTCCACGTGCATCTGAGCTCCCTGTGGACAGCAGCCACTCCGCATTCTACAGGGCAGCCACTGTACACAGCAAGCCTGGACTGAGGTTACTCTTCATCCCTCCTCTGTAACAAAGCCAGCAGTGCAGGGCGGCAGGGGAGCTGGTTCACAAAAGAGGCAAAATCCTGGCCAAATACATACTATTTTTACTATTAAATATAACTATTATTATTTGGTATATTCTCCAGTGCTTTGTCCTGGCCAAGTTTGATTCAAGCGATGTGATTCCCTCATTGTCTTTAGCAAAGTATATACCTCAGCCTAACAGGTCTCTTCACTGGTTTTCTCCCCCCCCCACTATCTACTCTAATTTTTTCCAAAGATTGCTCCATGTGTCTATCAGACAGCATTGTTAGAAAACAACACAGTGCTCTGAGTCTTCCACAGATGAGTTCCCATCTGTCGTCCGCATTCCCAGGTCCTCTCAGCTCTGGAGTATGATCTTCGGCCTTTTAAAGTTTGCTTGTGTAAGAGAACTTCATCTGTGAGGGTCTAGGCTAGACTTATTAATACTGCAATTGTAGAAAAGCATTGTCAAGCTGATTTTATTAATGCACTTAATAGTAAACTGCATGATTTGAGGCATGAGTGAGTTTCTGGATCTTAAGTGTCACTCAGTGCACATGGATGAGAAATGCTGTTGGTTTTGCAGAACCATAAACATTTGTCAGGATACCTTTTTGCAGGGATGGAGAATGGAATGGGGAATAGAGGAAGGGAAGTGTGGTGTCTGCTCATCAAATGATGGAATTCCAAAAAAGAATTCTTAGCACAAGCAGAGATTATACTCTTGATGATAAATGGTATTTCGCTAAAGTGGGGGCCATTCTAAAAGTGAACAGCTTTGAACAACTGTTCTGTAAAAACTGGATGCAACAGTAGAATCCTCTGTGCTTAGCTGCAGTCCCAGACTTTTACATG
The DNA here is from genome assembly GCF_049634645.1 of Pelodiscus sinensis. Classification (NCBI taxonomy): domain Eukaryota; kingdom Metazoa; phylum Chordata; order Testudines; family Trionychidae; genus Pelodiscus; species Pelodiscus sinensis. Next base: position 113,340,637 of record NC_134715.1, read on the forward strand.
AACCTTACAAAAATGGGTTAGCCTATTACTTTTAAGAAATCTTCTGGAAACTTAGTTTCCTTTGTGCATTTTTTAACGGCCCTTCATGCTGCCTTCTCTGTTCATCCTTTTTCTGACTACCAAAGATTTTTGTGTCAACACTAATGCCCAAAGTGTTACCAGCTGAGTGATGTGAGGCTGTGACAGTAGGGCCAGTGATTGATTCTGTACATTTTCACACTTGGCATGTGTCTCTGAAGAAGACAAGAACTAACTCCCAGGCTTGGTGCATTGACCTTCTGAACCTGCTACTGATGACTACGTTGACATTGTCAATTGATTGACTAGCCTGTGCACTAAGGCCATTCTTTAGCTGCCAAAGCCTGTCTCTTTTCACCCAGTTTTCCTTCTTTATCACTGTATCGTCTCTTATTTTTCTTTTCTCTACATCATATACCCTTCTGAGGATTGCTATTAGAGTGGAGGCTAGAAACCAAGCTTTCCAGTTGCAAGGCTTTGTTCATCACAGAGTGCCATGTAGGAGACTGAAAGTTGAAGATCTTTTCCTTTTTCTCAATCATCACTTTAAAAAACAGCAATGGCATTGTAAAGATAGAAATAAAAAGTTCTCCAAAGCAACACTATATAACAAATAAAAACACTCCACAACTTGCAAATTTTCGGAGCAAATTTAGTTACAGAGAAGAATTGAGTCTCACAGTATTGGGATTCTGCAACAACCACTGTGCAGCTTGTCTTGAGGGAGATGCTCCCACGCTGGGAATTCATCGGCTTTCCCTAGTACTTGTCCAATATCTGCAGGATGATTAAAAAAACATTTATCATGCATTTCTTTAAGAGTTACTCTTCACTCCTCTGAGCAAACCACAAGTGGAACAGATCTTGGTATTATTCAAAGAGGTAAAGTTCTTCAATAATAATGCCAGAAAGAGGTTGGCAGTGCATCCTGTAGAAGAATAATATGCACAGCCAGCAAATATACTGATGCTTTATAATAAATGTTATATTTTGGGACTGGGGATCTCTGAGCAGCCCCACTTATGCCAGTGTTTTAGGCCTTACACCAGAGTTAATCTGCCCTCTCGGTCTCTAGTTCAACAAAGAGCAGCATGCTAACCCCGTGAATGGCTGGCACAAAACAAAACTCAGCTGTGGTCTTTTTCCCAGAGCATGGTGAGCTGGTGCGTGCTGACCTTGGAAGCATTCAGACAAGAAAAGCTGCGTTACGTTTGTATGTTATGTTTACATCTTGTTTCCACCTTCAAGGATTTGCACAATTCTCTTTCTGTTTACATCACTGTTCTCATTTCCTCCTCCCCCTCTTCTCCCCAAATGCCTCCTTCCCAACCACATCAACTGATTTCTCATCCTCAGGCCTTTTTATTCCCATATCACTCCCCCAGTGCCTTTTCACTTGTTGACTACTAAGTAACCTCTCACCTCCCTCCTTTCTCACACTTTTTCTACAAAGCCTTTCAACAATGATTTCCCCTCTCCAGATTCCCTAAAGACAAAAAACAAATGACCATATATGTCTCCCTTTGAGAGTGGATGCTTAGATGTTTAGATTAGGATAGCACATGTATAAAGTCCTATAGTCTTTCCATATGCATAAGAAGACTGGATGCTTCCCTGAAAAGGTTACAATCTGAAAAATAAACAATGGAGGAAGAATTGGGGAGGAGAAGGGAGAATGCAACATGCCAGCGCCCCAGATGATCTCTTGAATAAGAATGATTTCTTGCAGTATTAATGGCAGTGGTATATGTTGTGGAGAGACTCAGGGAAGGATAGGATAGGAAAGGGTTGTTGGTTTAGGAAGGACATTCCATGCATATGGATTGGTGTTGGGGTGAAAAATGGCTTACAATGGTGATGTAGCAGCAGAGCTTGAGGAATTGTGCAAATAGATGAGTTGTCCATCCTGTAGGTCTGAACTGGATTGTTTGTCTGAGATTTATAATACAAGCAGCAAGCAACCATATCTGCTTCTGTTTCTTAGAGGCTTAAATGGAACATTCTTAGGTTGCTTATAGGTCTTAACATATTCTTGATCAAGCAGTTATGTCTGATACTTTGCTGTGTGTCTTATGGACAATGATTATAATTAAGCAGTCACAGCTAGTTCATATTTCAGGAAGAAAGCTTACTATGTACTCTGAGCTGTGCTGGCTCATTTTACCTGTTGAAAAATCATTAAATTGTTTTCCTTTTATATATAGATCCTAAACATGCTTTATGATTAGAGCCCTACCACATTCACGATTCATTATGGTCAATTTCACAGCCCTAGGATTTGAAAATTGGAAAATTTCACATGTTCAGATGCTTAAATCTGAAATTTCACAGTGTTGTAACCGTGTAGGTCCTGCCCCACTCCAAAAAAGAAAAAGGATTGTAAAGGGTGGTGTTGCAAATTTGCTGGGAAGGGGGGTCATGGGATTGCTATCCTCTGTGCTGCCTTCGGAGCTAAATAAAGTACAGAGGAGGGTGTGTGTGGGGGGGTGGGGTGGGGGGGGAGGTGGTACCTGCAGTTGGGAGGGATAGCCAGCAGCTCTGCAGGGGAAGAGAAAGCCCTAACCTGACTCCTCCCAGTCCCAACTGGACTAGAAGCTAGGAGTCCACTTTGCTGGGGCACAGGAAAGATCGGACACAACTCCATGAGTATTCTCCAGCTGTGGGAACTCTGGGACTGCTGCCCAGTCCCAGAGCATCCTGCCACCGGGGAGGCACCCAGAAATAGGTCTAGTCTCCCCCAGCTTCCAAGTGGCTGTGCAAGAGATTGACAAGTCCTGTCCCGCCCCAGCCCAACTGGAGCTTGGAGCTTCCTTTGCTGGAGTGCTCCTAGGAACAAGGGGACATCAGATTTCAAGGGGAAGGGCTTATTTCACGGTTTTTCACAGCCATGAAAGTGATAGGGCCCTTTTTTTGATGCAAAATCATTCCAGCATAGTGATTTCTTTACTCCCTCATGCTAAACCAAGAGATAAATCTAGATAAGTGAATCTCTGTTAATTATCCATTCCCAGTTGTTTGTTGGTAAGATTGTAACAGAAAACATGTTAGCAGCATTGGCTACGTTTAATGAAAACAGTCTGTAGATGTCTCTATGTGTCACTGTGAGGTTAAAATAGGCATAGCCCCATGCTTCTAGTGCAGCTATAAGGACTGACTGGCAGGAGGTGCTTTAATATCTCTGAGGCTCAGACTTGTCTCATTGTAGTATACCTGTGGCTCTGCAACTAGGAACCAGGGAAAGGCGAAATGGGGAAGGTGGTTGGGAGCAGATAGAGGTAATTCTTATCTCTATTACAGCTGATGTTTAAGGCTCTCTTTGCCCAGCACCCATCTTCATTTTTTCATATTTGCAAGGTTTACTATGCAACAGGAAGAACAAGAACCTTTTAAAAAGGGGTCTCCAAGCTGTGGGGCATACCCTGCTAGGGTGGAATGGAAGAACATTGATGGGGGCAGAGCAGGGTCCAAGACAGCCCTCACAGAGGGTAGGGTGGGAGTGCCAACCAGCCCTGTTCCTTCCCCAGTTCTTCTGCAGCCCCACCTGCTTCTGGCCCTACCCCCAACCTTGGCCCTAGGCTGTGGCTCCATTCCCCATCAAAGAGCCACCCAAGTTTCAGCTCCGTGAATGCCGGGCCCGGGGGGGGGGTGACCATGAAAAGTTTGAGGACCACCGCTTTAAAGTTTAGGTTATTCACCTAAGTCTTGTAGGGGAAGGCTTCTCCTGCTTGCCCATCCTTTGATTGATCAGACTCTCTTAGTATAGCATTTCATTGTAGTACAGAGAAATATCCTGCAGTATAAGAAACTAAAGTTGGCCAAAGTCACATTCCTCTCAGACTGTGATGTATCCCATGGAACATTTAGCCAGAGGAAGGAGCATTTGGGAGCATCTGGCAGTTTCTGACAGGATTAAACAAACCAGGTAGGTAAAATGAACTCTAAGTGTGGAATGATGAAAGAAATATGAGCAGGACTGTCTTGGTGGTCATGGGACAATGTGATGCACTTCCAAATGAAGAAGCAGAGACTGAGTCTGAGTTTGCTGCTTGGATTGCCAAAACCAAACCTGGGAGTATGTGCCTCACGTTTCCAGTCAGCGGTGTCCCCACTTCATGTAGCTTGAAGAGAGGCTTCCATGACCTGAGAAACCTCCTGGGCAGCTGAACTTCACAGCAGTTCACATCCAAAGTCCAGGAGATAGCTTGTAATGCATGCACATGCTGCAAGCAAACACCACACACAGATATCAGATTAAAGGTACTCCACAGAGAGCCAGGTTTACACTTCTTGCCATTTAGCTGTAAAAACACAGGGCTGCATGCTAAAGGAGAAGTCCAGCTATGTGCACGCGGCAGCTGCAGTCAGTACAAGGTTTAGCTCTGTCTGCACTTTGAAAGAATCATAGAATCGTAGGACTGGAAGGGACCTTGAGATGTCATCAAGTCCAGTCCCCTGCACTCATGGCAGGACCAAGCACCATCTAAATCATCATTGGTAGATGTCTGCTCTTAAAAAATCTCCAGTGATGGAGAATTCACCACCTCCCAAAGCAATTTATCGCAGTGATTGTTCACCTTGATATTTATCAAGTTTTTTGTAATGCTGCAATTTAAGCCCATTGGCTGCTGCTGCTTCTTACTCCTAAGGCAAAGGCAAATGGAAGTGAATTCTGTTGTCCCTCAAGGGCCCGGATCCTCCTGTTGAGTGTATAAAAAAAGTGTGTGTAAGGAAGGGTTGATGGAACATCACCCGGTTCTCACAATAACGATTTAAAATTTAAAAATCTAACTTTATGGGATGAGACAAATCAGAACCGTTGGCCCAATGTAAATGTGAGGAACAGCCCTGAGTTTATTTGGATATGCATGAGTGTAATTGAAGTGTGAATTTTGGCTTTTTAGAAGACATTCTAAACTGTGTGTTTGAAAATCTACGGAACCAGATTGTCCATTGCCTTGCACCTACTGTAACCATTAACACCTATGGTGAGTAAGGGGAAACCAGGATGGCTGCATGTTGTACTCTGTGCATGTGTAGATGGGCACACAACATACAAGGAAAAAATAATCCCAACTATACATACAATATGATGGGGATGAATTTAGCTACAACTACTCAAGAGAGAGATCTTGGAGTCCTTGTGGATAGTTCTCTGAAAACATCCACTCGGTGTGCAGCGGCAGTCAAAAAGCAAATAGAATGTTAGGAGTCATTAAAAAGGGGATAGAGCAAGGTGGCCGACTTAAACCTGAGAAGGAGCCAGAATTTACCAATGCACGTTGCCAAAGAGCAACAGTTAGATATCACCAGCCCTGATCATCTCCCCACCCCCACTCTCAGCACATCCCCCGCACTGGCAGCCCCATCGGTCAGTGCCTCCTTCTTTTCCTCCTGCCCACTGTGATCTGCTCTCTCTCAGTTGGAGACAGTGGAGGGGAGAATCATGAGTGTGACAGGCTCGGTGGAGATGATAGGAAGTGGCAGGATCTAGGGGGAAAGGTCCTGGGGCAGAGCTGGGAGTTGAACAGTGAGCTCTCTCCAGCCAAGTGGAAAGTTGGCACCTGTAGCTCCAGCCCTAGATTTGGTACCTATGCAGGGTGCCGCATATTAACTTCTGAAGAGGTGCATGTGGCTCTGGAGCCACAGGTTGGCCACTCCTGGGATAGAGAAAAAGATCGAAAATATATTATTGCCTCTATATAAAACCATGATACGCCTGCACACAGATGAGGTTGCCACATCTCAAAACAAAATATATTGACACAGGAAAAGGTTCAGAAAAGGGCAACAAAAATGATTAGGGGTTTGGAATGGGTTTGGAATTAAATTCGAACTAGCGGTTTGCTAGGGTAGCACCTATCAAAGTTAATTCGAACTAACGTCTGTTAGTTCGAATTAACTTTGTAGTGTAGACATACCGTGGGTGACCCAGCCTGGAGTCTTGGCTGCCCCTGGGCATGGAGTGCAGCACCCTCTCCCCACCCCACTCCCCCTGGGACTTACCTCCATCACGACGACACCGACAGTCGATCTGCCCACCCCGAACTGGTGTGCCACTGATCGGTAGCTGTCTGGGGTGGCCAGCTTCCAGACTGCAATGGCGTCCCTCTTGTTGACGGGGATGGGTGCCCGCAGCCGGGTGGTGGTTCTCTGGAGCATAGGGGCGAGCCAGGCACACAGCTTCAGGAACATCCGCTTTCGCATGCGAAAGTTCCAGAGCCATTGCTGGTCGTCCCATTGCCCCAGGACCAGCCGGTCCCACCAGTCTGTACTGGTGTCTAGTCTCCACAGTGGCCTCTCCACGCTGGCGTGGGGATGCCACGGGGAAACCATGGCCTCCCTGGTGAGGGAGTCCAGAGTGATCTGTGCCTCCAGGTCCTGGAAGAGGAGGGCACCAGCCTGGAGCACCAGCTGCAGGCACTACAAAATTGCCGGAAGGGGCCAGAGCAGGCACATGGCCACCCCTGGCTCCACGGCACAAAAAACAAGGCAGATGGGAAAAAAACAGGCAAAGGCACTAAAAGGCAAAAGGCAGTGGTGTCCAAAAAGGCAGAGGGCAACCACAAAAACTGCTATGGTTGTCATTCCCTGCAAGAGGTCCTATAGCACGCAGCAGGAGAGAAACAGCTGTCCAGGGATATCCCTTTAAGCACGTGTCTCAAAGGAGCTCCAGCTCCCACCCCTGGAAAGGGCTGGTGACCTTTTGCCCTCTTCAAAATGGTTCCGGGCTTCTGCTTTTGCGCAAAAGCGTCTCGCTAATGTAGACGTGCTTTTGCGGAAAAGCGCATAGTTGTAACGATAACTCTGAGACCAATCTAGACACGCTTTGCGCAAATACTTTTAAGGAAAAACTTTTCCGTTAAAAGTATTTCCGCAAAATCATGCCAGTCTAGACACAGCCATTGAGTTTTATTGTATTATTATTGGAGACAGCATGGATTTATCTTGGGATGGGAACTGGGAATGCTGAAATTCTGAATTGAGGCTCTGCCAATTGCATTGCTTTGGGATGCCACTTAATCGCTCTCTAATCTTTCCCTCGATCTCAAAAACTATGGACAATAGTTATTTGCCTGACAACTTTTACTATTTATACAGTTCTTGGAAACTGTAAAGGACTATCTTTGGGAAATACTAAGTATTTTTATGAAATATTATTCTTGTTAAGTGAGCATTACCTGCCAATCCTTACCAGAACACCACTGGGAGGCAAAGGAGTAATTTTAAAAGTATTGCATACATAGAAGTCTGAAAGAGACCTACAGCTGTTGAAAATTCAGTCACCTGAATTTAGTTTGTTAAAACATAGTTGAAACCCAGTCTCTGTGTGGCAGTAAGGCTCACCGAGGAAGAAAGCATCTACTCTTTCTAGTGAATTAATAGATTCCACTTGGAGTTGTTCCTTGTAGTCAAATCATAAAAGCATATAATTGATATTCATAGGAATGACATTCTGAAGAATGAGTGATTGGAAGGCTGGAGGCACTTAAATATTCTGACTAACCCTTCATTTAATTGGAGAATTGAAACTTTTGCTAGTGAAAATTAGAATAAAAAGAGTGTTAATATTGCATTCATCCAAGAAACCTTGGATCTTAGTGTGGTGAGCTGATTATTGAAGGATTTGACATGGATATTAAATTCAAAGACCCAAAGAGTTAAAAGTATTTATCAATTAATTCACTGCCTGGCATTAATCAGTGATAGGTAGATTTGCGGTTGTTTTAAACAGGAGTCTTGGTACTGTTCAGTTACTTGGAAACCACGCAAAGCATTCATTTAAATTAAAAGTTTATTGATTAAACACAGGAAAGAACAAGACATGAAAACAGGCTTTTATATTAAAGCTGTGCTAGAGTGATTATGTGAAACAAATTTAGTCAAAACCTTTAGTCTTTTTTCCCCCTTGTTGGAGATAAAATATCAGCCTATTATTTTCAGAACAAACCTTTTTGATGAAAAAGAAATGGTTAATTTTACTCAGTATATTTGTGTCTATAAGGGCAAAGGCTCAGTTAAGGGTGGGCTGAAATTTAGACCCTAAAAATAGTCAGCTGACACAAATTCTGAATGCACAAAGCAAACCTCAGTCTACTGCTTAATGATAAGATAGTTAGCACTGGGGAAAACATCTCAGATTAGACCTAGATCCTCTGTCTCACTATTAATTTCTTAGAAATTACAGATATCTGCTTAAAGAAAGATATCTCCACAACCTGATTGGGATTCTAGATTAATCTTGGCATCATTATTGATTTCCAAGTTTTAAGATATGCAGTTTAAGATGAAGCTGAAAATTATTGCATAGATACTTATATTTAAATGGATGTCTCTTTCAGGATGTTATGTTTAACCAGCCATCTTAGATTTTTACAACTGATTGTGGATTCGAAATGTTGTGTGGGTAAAAAAATATTTAGCTGATTTTGAGGAGAGTTTGGCTTCATTAGTGTTTGAGTAGTTTGGCAAATAGCATTATCCACTATTGTGATTTTTGATACACTGGGACTGTGTCCACACTACAATGATCTATTGGAAAAAGGTACGCAAATGGCGCTCTGAAATTTGGGTACCTTTTTCTGATAGTTTTTTCGGAAGAGGTTTTTCCAAAACCTCCATATATGTACACTGGGCCAAATTTCAGAAAAGCCTCCTCTTTTGGAAGAGCCCTTCTTCCTTGTGGGAGGAGAAGACAGGGCTTCCAAAAGAGTACGTCTGCTCTTCTGCAAAAAAAAGTGCAAGAGCAGCCGCATTCCCTGGACGTGGTAGAATTTTTCCAGGATACTTCAGAAAAACCCTATAGTGTAGACATAGCCTGGTTCATAGGACATTATCCAAAGGGATTACCAGATACATTACCTACCTCAGCTATGTTTCACTGGTAAATCATTGCATTATTGAAGAATGAGTACCTAAGAGGCAATTAGACAGAATCTAGTCAGTTCTGAGATCAGAGGATATACCGTATTTTCCGGCATATAGGGCGACTGGGCGTATAAGACGACCCCCTAATTTTTTAATTAAAAGATAGGATTTCATCTTATACCCCAGCGCCCCTCCGCCTCCTTTGCTCCCGGTGTCCCTGGTCTGCTGGAGACGGTCCCCAGCAGACCACAGGCACCGGGAGCAAAGCCGCAGCAGCTTTGCAAAGCCTCGGGGGAAGCCGGCGGCGGGGCATCCCAGGCGCGCCTGGGATGTATACCCGGCGTACAAGACGACCCCCGATTTTTGGGGGATGTTTTTTAACATCAGAGGTTGTCTTGTACGCCGGAATATACGGTACTTTGTATGATTTTAGATAATGCAAGCTATTGGTATCAGATGTAAACTTACTTACAGCTTTCAAATAAGTCATACTATTGTAGCTAAATATAGCTGTCAACCCAGACCTTTACATTTTGACTAGGGCTGTTGGTTAATCACTGTTAATTCATATGATTAACTAAATAAGTAATCATGATTAATCAGTCTCTTAATAGAATATTAATTTGAATGCATTAAATATTTTTGAAAGTTTTTCTACACTTTCAATATGGAGGGAGAGAGCCAGGCACCACCTCGAGTGAGAAAAAGACACTGGGTCCTCTATGGGAGGGACCAAGACAAGAACAACACCTCCCCTGCTGTGTTCCTGAATAGGCCAAAGGATTGAAGATGGGTTCCTGGGTCCCAGAACAGAGGAAGGGGGTGAGAAGAAAAGCCTGAGACCCCAAAAAATTGATTGGCTGATAATTCAGTTGGCATGGCAAAGTTATTGTAGTACATCTTGTTCCTATGTCTAGGGCAGGTTTCACAATAATATGACGTGGCCTTTCTGATTCCACATGAAGCTTTGACATTCCAGGAGACTGTCTTGCTGGAACCATTTTTGTGCCTGCTAATGCTAATGCTATTTCAAAATAACTATTTCAAATAAGAGTTATTACCCGAGGAAGGCAGGAGTATGGATTTTGAAAAAAGCGGCTCGTTATTTTGAAACAACGAGTTTGGTAGTATGGACGCTCCATTTATAAATTTGACCTAAGGGAGATTATTTCAAAATTAAGCCTTAGTGCAGAGTCTTTAAAGTGTCACAGGACTCCTTGTTATTTTTGCAGATAAAAACTAATGCAGATACCCTTCTGATAATTACAATTAATATTTCTTGACACATTTGGAAAACTGAAACTGAAATTCATCAGAATGGCCGAAGTTTCTATAGGTGAAAAGACCTGAGCTCAAATTCCTACCCTTAGATATTGCCTCTTGGGCCAGGACAGATGGGCATGGTAATGATTAATATGCATGCACTCTTTGGCTCCATTTTTATGTATTGAGTTTCTCTCACCATTAACAAATCTCATTTGAACTCCAGCTCACCACTTTTCCCATCTGATTCAACCAGCATTGCTGCCTTCTGCCAAATGCAGTCTGATCAGGCTTCTAATGTGCAATGCTAAACTTGTTCATGGTTTATGGTGGAAAAACTAATAAAATGCTCCATTGATCATTTGATTTGAACTTGCCAATGTCATAAAGATTGAGAGGCGCCATTACATAGATTTAAGCATACAGGATTGGGTTTTAATGGGATAAAGCCATGACTGATATGATAAGTGATTACTAAAGCCTCAAATAATCCATGTGTTTTATTCCTATGATGACAAAACAAAAACAGTATTTTGGAAGAAAAGTTTGAGACAGAGGGGGATAAAAGATCTCCTAAGATTTACAGGTTTTTCCCTTGAATAAGGTTCTTTGATAATTTCTTCATTCTTTCTTTGTCTGACTCTTTCAGTAGTCTAAACCCAGTTCCATAGTTGAGAAGAAAATAGGATACCTACAGATGTTGAAAAAATTAATGTTCTGAACATCTGATATACAGACTTTAAAATATATGTACAGGCAGTCCCCGGGTTACGTACAAGATAGGGACTGTAGGTTTGTTCTTAAGTTGAATTTGTATGTAAGTCGGAACTGGTACATATTGTAGGGGAAACTCTAGCCAAACATTTCTCCAGAGCTCAGTTTTATTCTCCCACACCTCACTTCCCTCAGTCCTTTATTCTCAAGCTGAGGTGTCTGCTGAGAAAAGCCGCTCTGCATCTCCCTAGTCTGCTGAGGGGGGCGCTAGCTTCGCGTCTCCCTGGTCTGCTGGGGGGAAGCAGCTAGTGCGGGGTTGCCTCACCCTGTTTGTAAGTAGGGATCTGATGTAAGTCGGATCCATGTAACCCGGGGACGGCCTGTACTGAATTTGGGTTTTACTTCATGGTTAAAATCTTTTTAATTGATGGTTTGACATCCTTGTTTGCCAATGAATCTGTGAAAAAGACTGTTTTTGGCTATCTGATCATCGTTTTTTTAAAACATTGCTATTAAAATTGCACTGAGCTAGGCAGAAATGGTCTGTGTAAAAAATGTGTGCATGGTTATATTAGTCAGTATCAGCAACATTCTTGTCTCTTGGACCAGATGGTCCCATATTCAAATCCCACTTTAGAGACCTAGATGCACTTTATCTGCAGGCTCAGCACCCCAGCAGGGTATCTGGTTCCATGTGAGACACATGAACCATATTTGTGTTAGCAGCCTGGGTTCTGAAATTGGAATGGTAACATACAAAGGAGCGTAGAGGAATTCAGCATGGTCTATATTCTTTTTTTTTGGAAAATTTACTTACCAACCCTTATAATTGGGACGATGCCTCTATGGAAACAAGCATTGGTATTCAAAGAGCTTTCCTTTATAAGTGTCTCCATTAAGTAAATAGATGTAGGAGTCATAGCAAAGCAATTTGTTGTTTAGCTTTAGAAAACAGCAGTGATTTGTGCTTATTGAATTTGAAAATAGCAGGGAAAAAGTTAGAGCAGAATTTGGGAAATCGCTATGCAGTTCTTGTTCACTGCTACAAAAAGTTGAGTGATGCATACAAATAACACTAATTAATTTTTCAGTAGGAAACCAACACTTCAAGCATACTGATTCTCACAGCACTGGCATGAAATTGGTTTCACTATTGTTATACTGGGAGCGAGAGGCATTACTGCAGAGAATTATAATGTGTGTAGAAGCGCACTATATAATCAACTGTACTCAGCCTTGCAATCTCATTGGCTAAAAGGCTTTAAAATGAGAAAATCCATAATCTTACCATGTTTCCCTGTTACATTTTCAAAGTAAGTATGTTTAAACTGAAATATAATTAGGTGACATTTACCATAAATAATTAAACTATGATCAATACAAAACAAGTACAAAGGTTGCAAGAGTCAGAATAAATAGCAGTGGTATTCAACGATAAACTTGAAACTGAAAAAAATTGTTGCATGCGAAACCCTATTTGCCTATAAAGCGCAAGGGAACAACAGATATACTTATTTAACCCTAGAAATTCTATCCTAAAATCTCAAAGTGTTTCACATTGGTAAGTTAAGGCTCAAAGTGCACAATAATATATTTTTTCTGATAGGGGTCTGCAAGATATAAAATAATGTTCCTGTGAGGTAAGGTCTGTAGTTGACATTGCCACTTCCTTGCATTTCATTTTTTAACACAATGAAAAAATTAAGAGGGTCTCTGAGCTCTTTGTGCAGCAGAAACTCTTAAGTGATCATTTGGAATATGGAGAGTAAATTCTCTAAAGTGATCTTACAACAGAATGGTTCAGAGGAATAATACATACTTAATAGTTAAAACTTAAGGTCAGTGGAGGTATGTTAATTTACAGGAACTAAGGATCTGGCCCATATTGGGTTTTTCATTTGTAGATTTCAGCGATTTTTAAAGGAGACAGAGCAATGTACCTAGCATATAGTTTATGCTGTTTGAAAGTTTTGCTGTAGACCCTTCTCACTCTCATCTGCATTGGTAGATACTTATCATGGGATGAATGGTAATACTGACAGATAGAAAGATGTTTTAGTGATAGGACATTACTGTGGGATCTCAGAAACCCAGGTTCAGTTCCCTGCTCTGCCACAGATTTCCTGTGTGACCTTAAGGAAGTCACTTAGCTTCTCTCTGCCTGAGTTCCCCATCTTTAAAGTGGGGGTAATAGTGCTTCTCTAGTTCATGGTGCTATGAGGATAAATACATTGAGATATGTGCTCATATACTATGGTGGGGGGTACAGAAGTGTCTATTATAGCAGAGGTCATTATACGCTGGATAGCAAATCTTCTTGTGCTTTTTGTGCTGATGGACTGTGAGTAAATTCACATAAAAGGAACAAATTGCTTGCAACAATCTTTGGTATGGATGTGTTTGTCTCTTTAGATTATAATAAATGTTTATAATGTTTATTTATAATAACCTATAAATAAACATTTTATAGGTTTGAAGCTTCATATAAGTATTCTTATTGACTTAATGGGATACAGGATTAGACTTCATGCATTTAGAGCACAAGATGCTCTTCACAATTAATTTTGACTATTCTTTGATTTAAGTAGGTTTTCTAGTTTCTAGTGTCATGTAACAAGTTAGTCCATGGCAAATAAGGGTGTGACTATACAGCGTACCATATTGTTGTGCAATAACTTGTGGTACCCATGACAGTTGATGCAGTTGGTTCACCCTCTGCTTGTCTTGTACCATATACAATGCACCAGCTTCCTATGTGTTTCCAGTTATAGCACAGTGAAAGTCTATTCGCTGTACTCTAGTTGTGACCAGTATAAGGCAAGCCAGCATGTTGTAGAAATATACCGTGATTGCTGTGAAATAACTTGATGGGTAGATTAGCTCATGCTGCCTCACTTTATGGCTCCTTAAAAATGTTATGGTATTGATTAAACTGCTGTTATTATTTGTAGTGTTTATGAAATTTCTTGAGTGGCTCCTACTCAGCTGGCAATAGCAGTTCATTCTGCAGGGAAGAAAACCCAAACAATTTCCACTAAACTATTTTATAAAGGAGGCTCTTCAGGAACCATCAAACTTTGCTGCTGTTTCAAACTGGGGAACAGCAGAGAATACAATTTCTCAATTCTAGTGCTCTACACAAGCCATGGCCTTGTTAATAATACATTTTTTCTAAATGAAAAATTTGAACCAAATTAATATGTAGCTTAGTATTTCTGATAACTTTTTCAGTTCCACATCCTATGTAAGAAACCATGCAGTTTAATAGGCCTGCTGAGCAATATCATATGGCTTCATCTGTAGTTGCACATTTTCTGTATTCATTAGAACCCAGAATTCATGCTTTACATGATTTGGGGCATAGTGTACTCCATGATCGTTGTGCAAAATTCCTATTGATGTCAACTAGAGTTCAATGTGAAGAACAAGGGTTGAATGTGAATCTCTGTACAATAGTCCATTGTTGCTTTTTTAACAAGGCAGTATTATAATAAGGACATTACAGACTTAGAATTGAATAATTTCTGTATGCATGAGGAAGAGGAAAATTTTAATGATGGCCAAAACAGCAACTCGTTTAGGATTGTAAGAATGTTCTAGAGCAATGCTTTGAAAATTTTTTTTACTGCTGATGTTATGGTATTAATTGAGGCACTGCATAAACACTTGGCACTTGCATAAATCAATAACCATTTTCATCCAAGGATTTTAAAGCAGTTTATAAACATGACGTTTTGTTAATCCTTCATTCCTGAAGCGAACTATTTTGCCTAGTTTACAGATAAACTAATAACTGGGACCAGTCACAGGGAGGAGGAGTACCGGTGTCAGTGGACCTCCCCTGGTCTGGCAAATTCCCTCATTTGGGACGGGTCAGGTCCTGAGGGAGCTGGACAAGAAAGGTCCAACCTGTACTCCTCTGCTCTATCCACTGAATCATACATCTGTTGGTGCTTTTCATAGGATATAGGACCAAGGATACAAGATCTAGAAGTCCTGCTAGGTTTGCCCCTCATGTTGAGTTGCATTTTTAGTATTATCCCACTATATTATTTCTTTAGATACTGTGCTATAAAGCCATCCTGGCTACTGCATTGACTGCTTTGATACTCTGTTTCCATATATCGTACTGACAGGTCTGTGTAAAAGAATCCCTCTAATTCCTTTTGTGGTAGCCTTTTCCCTGCTGTAAGATAATATCTCTTGTTATTGAGTAGGACACTGGTTCAAACAGTCTTGTGAAGTCTATCTGATTTATTCCCTTCAGAATTTTGTATGTCCCCAGATTTTTCTCTTGAATGTGTCGTGGTATATGATTACTAACTTTATAGTCTTTCCATTTTTTTATTTTAATCTAGATTTTGTCTTCTCTTTCTCTATAGTGTATTGTCTGAGCTACTTATCTGGTGATGTTCTTAGCACATCTAAGACATTAACAGTTTTATTACCTGCTTCTGTATTAACTTTAGTTTTACATCATTAGTACATTTTACCTTTTGCTGGCTTCCTTCCGAGTCACTGATCAGCAAAGGGAACAAAATCAGTATTAATATGGTTCATTTTTTAATTTCAAGCCATTGCTCCTTGTTCTCTTTTCTACCACTGTAAACATTCGCTTACCCTTTTAAACTATTGCCCTGTCTGTGAGCTGTACATATTGCTTTCCTCTAACCTTTCCTAGAGGTCTGATCTTCAAATTCTTTCATCATTTTGGTTCCCCCTCTCTGACTTCTCTCTAATTCATTAATGTCTTTGTAATAAGGTATCCAAGATTGTTTGCAGTACTTCCAAGCTCAACCGATAAATAATTTATTTGCAATGAATATTTCAATCTGTATACTATTAATGAACTGATCCTGGTTTCTGTGAATGCAGTCATTATTTGTAATCATTTGGCAAATAGGCTGAAATTTGTGTGCATAAACTGTGGCATTGAACTGTTCATGGTATATAACTCTTAATCTAAAGTCCTGTCTACACACAAATTTGCATTGATTTAGTTAAACTTGTGCAAAGGTCTCATATTTCAGCGTAAGAAAGGTTAAACAAAAATAACCTGTGCCTGTTTGAATTAAGCCTGGTATAAGCTGAAGTAAGATGGTTCATGCAGCCTTTTGCACCAATTTTACTGAATTGGTTATAGAAAGTTTACCCAGTACAACTCTCTGAATATAGATAAAAGCTCAGCAATGTTGTTTCTGTTCCCTAACTGCATGAGTAAATAGGAAAACTAAACATAGCAAAATGACAAATAGTAAAAATGAACAAAGCTTATTTGTAAATGTATAAAAATAGCCTAGTGCATTAGAACAATGATCCATGTAGCCCAATATCTTATGTCCCAACAGTGGCCAGTGCCATATAGTTTAGAAGAAATGACCAGAACAGGACAATTATCGAGTGGCTGGTGCCCTATCCCAGCTTCTAGCTGTCAAAGGTTTAGGGATATCCAGAGCATTGCATTGTGTTCTTGACCATTTGCTCTAATAGCTACTGATGGACCTGTCCTTCATAAATTTATCAGATTCTTTTTGAACCCCTCATGGCAATGAGTTCTACAGGTTGACTGTGTGTTGTGTGAAGAAGTATTTCTTTGTTTGTTTTAAACCTGCTGCTTATTAATTCCAATGGGTAAAATTCTTCTGTTATGTGAAGAGGTACATTTCCCTTTTTACCTTCTCCACACCATTTATGATTTTGTATCCCATTTTCTAATCTGTATATTCCCAATCATTTAAATCTCTCATATAGAAGTAATTTCTTACCCCTACGGATTTTTGTTGCCCTGAATTGTACTTTTTCCAGTTCTAAATTAACTTTTTGGAGATGGTGTGATGAGGACTGCAGATAGTATTCATTGTGTGGGGGTACCTCTAATTCATCCAGTGGCACTATGATATATTCTGTTTTAGCTATCCCTTTCCTAACGGTTCCTAAAATGGTCAGCTATCTCAACTGCTGCTGCATATAGGAAGGATGACTATATGACTTCTGAGATGACTTCTGAGATCTTTAAGCAGAGGTTGGATCTCTCTGGCCTGGCACCCTGAATGAGGGAATTTGCAAGATCAGGGGAGGTCCCTGTGGCTGGCTCTGTGGGACTGGAGCAGCCCCCTTCTCTGGGAAAGTGGGGAACTGCCCCAGCCCCTACTGATTAACCAGAAATGGTAAGCCTCACCCGTTAAGGGTCAGGTTTACTGGTTAACCATTTACATCCCTAATTTGGACAAAGCAAAAATTTGCCCCCTTTATGGGAAAACCAGCCAGAGTGAGTTAGAGGGAAGAAATATAAGGAGATCTCTTCCCAGTTTCCCAGAAGGTGCATTTTGCTTCCAGATCCCCATGGAACAGACCATGGAGTCTGCTCATAAACCCTGTAGATTCCTCAATATCTGTGTAAATGCATGTGAATCAATAGAAAGCTCTGAATGGTTTCAGTGCAAGTTGTGAGTTTATGGAGCTCATGCAGCCATGCCTCCAAATTTCCTGCTGCTGGTTTGTGCCTTTAGAGCAGGCCTGGGCAAAATACCCTCCATGGACCGGATCTGGCCCGCCAAGGCACCAGGTCTGGCGTGTGGACAAAGCAGAGAGCCTCAGGCTCTTGGAGTGGTCCCCTATCAAAAATTATTGCCCACCCTTGCTTTGGAGTCCATCACTTACTACAGAAGCCATATTCTGAACTTTCCTCTAGTAGCAGCAGTACAGAAATGAAAACATATCTGCACTGCATAATCCTAATGACATTGCATCCCTTAATACAGTTAATGCTAACAGTGTGGAATGGGAAGGTTTCAGTCATCATGACATTTATTACTAGAATGCAAAATCTGGAAGCATACAAGCATGAGCTCATCATAAGACAATTACTTAACAAGCTATGATATCAGACCCCTTATTTTAGCTTTGTAAAATAGATTGTAAGGTTGTACAGCACCTCATTCAATGGACTCTTCATCCATGACTAAATCTCTTGGGTGCTGCTACTACTGATAATTCTGCAGTAAGGCACCTGCTTAGCAAACAGTTTCTGCTTTGTGATTACTCTTTCTAAAGAAAAGGGCTTGAGACTATTTCCACTGGGAAAAAAAAATCTTAAGTCTCTAGCAGTCATGGCATCTGACTTTAAGCTTTCAGAAGTCAATGAGCTATCACAATGTTATTGTTCAAATCCTGATAAATTATTTCCAGTCAGAATTTGTTGAGCTTCACCTTCCAATCATTGGTCTGTGTAATAACTTTATCTGCTAGATTGAAGTGACCTTTATTAAATATTTGTTTGCCACATTGATGTTTGCAGACTATACTCAAGTTAACCCTCTTTGTTCAGCATGACAGATTAAGCTCCTTCAATCAGTTCCTATAAGGAAAGTTTTCTAATCAGTTGATCATTCTCATGGCTCTTCTCTGAGCCCTCATGAGTGTGTCAACATTCTTCTTGAATTGTGGGCACTAGAACTGAACGCAGCAGTGGCTGTACCTAGCCTAATAGAGAACTAAAATATTCTCTCTACTTCTATTGCAAATTCCTCTGATTATTCATCCCTAAATTGTATTGTCCGTTTTGGTCACAGCATCACACTTGGGCCCGCCAGGTGATTATCCACCATGATACTACATCTTTTTCAGAATCCGTGAAGTTCAGAATAGAGTCCTTCATCATATAAGTGTGGCTTACATTTTTTGACCTTTGTGGTTCTCAAACTTTTCAGTGTGTGCCCCTCCTCCTCCCACTTAGTGCAGACCTGCATGACAAAATGGGTGCTGAAGGAGGTGGGGGTGTAGAATCTGGCCAGGATGTAGTGTGCAGAAGCTGGCTGAGGGTGGGGGGAGTCTGGGTGGGAAGTAGGATGCAGAAGTGGACTAGAGATGGGGAGGTCTGGGAGGGAGGGTGCAGGAGCGGAGATGGGGAGCGGGGTCTCGGCAGGTGGGGGATGCGTGAGGGGGTTGGCATACGGGGGTCTGAGCATGAAGGGGATGAAGGGTG
The DNA here is from genome assembly GCF_049634645.1 of Pelodiscus sinensis. Lineage (NCBI taxonomy): Eukaryota > Metazoa > Chordata > Testudines > Trionychidae > Pelodiscus > Pelodiscus sinensis. The sequence goes on from NC_134715.1 coordinate 113,359,481, forward strand.
CTTATCTGGCTCCATGCCTCCCTCTGCTCCCAGGCATCGCTCCCTGCTAGTCCCTTTGGTCAAGATTCTGGCCAATAGGTACAGTGGAGAAAGGCTCCAGGCAAGCAGTTTCCTGCACTGCTATTCTCCTAGCTGTGTGGAGGGTCGGGGGAGTGGCAGCATGTGGAGCTGCTTCCTCCCCCCACGAGCCAGATCTGGACCACGAAGCTCAGGGCTCTCTCCCCATTAGGGGGAAGCTGTTGCTGGCGCTCCAACCACAGAGGGGGTGTGGGTCTGACATGTGAGTGTAGGCTCCCCAATAGCCCTGAGCCTGTAGACCACTAGTGGTCTGCAAAGGACACTTTGAGAGCCACTATCTTAGATGTATATATTTGCATTTAGCCCTATTAAAATGCATATTGTTTGCTTGCACCCAGATTATCAAGTAATCCAGTACCCTCTGTCTCAATGACTTGTCCTCTTTCTTATTTACTACTCCCCCAATTCTTCTGACATCTGCGAACTGTGCTAGTGATTACTTTGTGTTGGCTCACAAGTTATTGATAAAGATATTAAATAGTGTAGGACCTGCAGGATGCGACTGAAAAACACACCCACTTGCTGATGACTCCCTGTTTACGGTTATGTTTTAAGACCTATCAGTTAGCCAGTTTTTAATTAACTTAACATGTGCATGTTCATTTTATGCTGCTCTTGTTTTTTAATCAAAATACTGTACTGTGCCAGGCCAGTCTCATCAAAAATGCATAAAGTTTCATTTGATAGGATCTAGCTTTCATAAAACCACATTGATTTGCATTAATTACATTACCCTCTGTGGCGGGGCACCGCCCGCCTCCGTCCCCCTTCCCCTGGGAAACAAAGCGTTGACCCCCAGCCTGGGGGCCTAATCTATAATCTCAGCAGGCCCAGCGGCCTAGTCCAGCACTCGCAGCAGGCCCAGCGGCCTAGTCCAGCACTCGCAGCAGGCCCAGCGGCCTAGTCCAGCACTCGCAGCAGGCCCAGCGGCCTAGTCCAGCACTCGCAGCAGGCCCAGCGGCCTAGTCCAGCACTGCGGGGTGGGGTAGGGGGGTCCGGGCCCTCCCTCTCCACCGGACCCCAACCCAGGGCCCTAATGGTGGTGGGTGGTTCCCACCAACGGCTCAGCGGGGGGTCCTCCCCCAAAACATGCTAAGCCCACTGGGGGGGGGGTTTCCCGGCCCCTTGCCCTGGGTTACTTCCTACCCCCAATCTGGCAGCCGACGGAGGTCCCACCTGGCGATGCTGGGTTGCTGGCAGCAGCCTCGTCCGGCGGTCTTGTCCCTGGGGCAGGGGCACAGGGGCGTCTTCTGCAGCGGGGCGGACGGCCACCGGGCGTCGGTGTTGGGGGCGTGCTCGCCCCAGGGCTGGTGGTAGCCGCAGCGGTGCCTCCTCCGGCTCTGGATCTGGCGGCAGGTCCGGCGGCGGGCCTGCAGCTTGGGCCGGAGCTCCTGCCTCCCCAGCGGTCCGCCCCAACTGAGCAGCCCAGCAGTCTTTTATAGCGAGGCTGCACTCCGAGCATGCCCAGTAGGGCTGTGGGGGAGGGGCGTGTTCTGCCCAATAAATGGGCTCCCCTTCCTCCTGCTCAGTGCGGGGCAGGTTCGCCCCGTCACACACCTCCCCCCTTAAAAGGTTTCTTTCCGGTGGCTCCTCTTTAGGAGCTATGCGCGAAAGAAAATCTGCATTGCCGTGCACCTTCCCTGGTCGGTGCGCCACCTGAAACGAATATGGCTGCAAGGCTAGGTACCAGCGCATGATACGCGCATTGGTGTCTTTCATTGTTTGCAACCACCTTAAAGGGGCGTGATCCGTCACTACCAAAAAAGTACTCCCCAGTAAATAATACCTTAGTGCGTCCACGGCCCATTTCACGGCCAGTGCCTCCCTCTCTATGGTGGAGTACCGGGTTTCCCTCGGGTACAACTTGCGGCTTAAGTATAGCAGCGGGTGTTCTACTCCCTCTACCTCCTGGGATAGCACGGCCCCGAGTCCTACCTCGGAAGCATCCGTCTGTAGGATGAAGGGCCTGTCAAAATCCGGCTGGGCTAATACCGGTCCCCGGGTAAGGTGGTCCCTCAAGGTCTGAAACGCCCTCTCGCACTCTGCTGACCACTCTACCCGCCGCGGGTGTTGGTTTTTGGTCAGGTCCGTCAGGGGGGCTGCTATGGTGGAAAAGTTAGGGACAAAGCGCCGGTAATACCCCACCAACCCCAGGAACTGCCTCACCTGTCGTTTCGTGGTGGGAGTGGGGTATTCTCGGAGGGCCTGGATTTTATCTATTACGGGTTTCACCTGTCCCTTCCCCACCGTATACCCCAAGTAGGTTACCTCTTCTTTCCCTAGGTGACATTTGGCCGGGTTCGCTGTTAACCTGGCTTCCCCTAGGGCCTTCAATACCTCCTCTAAGTGGGTTAGATGTTCCTCCCATCCTTCGCTGTACACAATAATATCATCGATGTACGCCGCTGCATACGCATTGTGGGGTGCCAAGACTTGATCCATCAGCCGCTGAAATGTGGCAGCGGCTCCATGCAGTCCGAAAGGCATCATCGTGAATTGGTAGAGCCCAAAAGGGGTTGGGAATGCTGTTTTGGCTTTCGTCCTCGGTGTCAACGGGATTTGCCAATATCCTTTAGTGAGGTCCAGGGTCGAAATATATCTGGCCCTCCCCAGGCGTTCTAGTAGTACATCTACCCGGGGCATGGGGTAAGCATCGAACTGGGAGATGGCGTTCACCTTGCGGAAGTCGATGCAAAACCTCACTGAGCCATTGGGCTTGGGGACCAGCACTATGGGGCTCCTCCACTCGCTGCGGGATTCTTCCACCACCCCTAGGGCCAACATTTCTTTTAGTTCTTGGCGCACGGTGTCCCACATCTTCCTGGGCAGGGGACGGTGACTGTCCCGTACTTTCTGCCCCGGTTTTGTGGCAATGTGGTGGCTAATTAACGGGGTCCTTCCTGGTTTAGCGGACAACACATGTGGGAATCGCGCTATGAGTTCTTGTAGCTGTTGCTTTTGTCCCTCCTTTAGGTCTTGCCCAACATCTACCTGGGGGTTCTCCCTCAAGGCTCCCACTTGTGGTCCCAACTCGTCCTCTGGGGGGAAGGGGGTGATCATCATTGCTTCCCTCTCCCTCCAGGCCTTCAGGAGGTTTACATGGTACACTCGTAAATCTTTCCGCCGCCCTGGTAGCCTCACCTCGTAATCAACTGGCCCGATCTTCCGCACGACTTCGAAGGGTCCTTGCCATTTTGCTAATAGCTTGGACTCCGAGGAGGGCAATAAGAGTAACACCCGATCCCCGGGTTGAAAGCTCCGCATCTTCGCCTTTTGGTTGTAGTGGCGTGCTTGTGTTTCCTGCGCCGTCCGCAGGTTCTCCTGGGCTAGCCGGCCCAATTCTTCTAACCGCTCTCGTAGTTGTAACACGTAGTGGATGGTCCCCTGGGCGCGTCTCTCTTGTCCCTCCCAAGTCTCTCTCAGTAAGTCCAGAATTCCCCGCGGTCGTCGGCCATACAATAATTCGAATGGGGAAAATCCCGTGGAGGCTTGGGGGACATCCCTTACAGCGAAGAGAAGAGCGGGCAACCATCTGTCCCACTGTCGGGGGTCGTCGTCGACGAATTTCCGCAACATTGACTTCAGTGTCCTGTTGAACCGTTCCACCAGCCCATCCGTCTGAGGGTGGTACACGGAGGTTCTCAGGGAATGGATGTTCAGTAGGCGGCACAACTCCGTTATCAGCTTGGATGTTACGTTGGTCCCCTGGTCTGTTAGGATTGTCTTCGGGAGACCCACCCGGGCGAACACCTTTAAAAGTTCGTCAGCAATGGCGCGAGCTGTCGTGACCCGGAGGGGAATCGCCTCTGGGTATCGAGTGGCGTAGTCCACAATGACCAGAATGTATTTGTTCTTATTGGCGCTTTGCTCCAGCGGCCCGACCAAGTCCAACCCTATGCGTTCAAAGGGCGTCCCTACCACGGGCAGAGGGACCAACGGGGCTCGGGGGACCCCTCCGGGGTTAGCCCGCTGGCATTCGGGGCATGATGCACAATAGTCCCTCACCGCATGATGTATTCCCGGCCAGAAGAACCGCTGGGCTAGTCTGCACAATGTTTTTTCCCGGCCCAGGTGGCCTGCCCAGGGCACATCGTGGGCCAATCGCAATACCGTCGTCCGAAGCCGCTGAGGTACCAGCAGCTGGCAGATCTCGGCTTGGGTCTGCGGGTCTTGGGTCAGGCGGTACAGCAAGTCACCCCGTATCTCGAACCTCGGGCCTTGGGGCCCCCCTAAGGGGGCCCGGTCCCTCGACTCGGGTCCTCCCGCCTGCTCCCAGGCCCGGCTGAGGGTTGGGTCGTTCCTTTGTTCCTCTAGGAAATCGCCATCCAGGGAGAAAGCAGTTTCTTGGGGATCTATGGGGGGGGCGTCAATTCGAGAGGGTTGTGAGGCTCCCCTCCTGGCCCCCCTTGAGGTCCCTTCCACGGGGTCTTCTTCCATCGGCAGTTCTGTTAGCGCTGCCTGTGGCTGTTCTGGGCCTCCCCCCTCGGGGTCCCCTCGCCTGTAGCCCTGTAGTAGGGTCCAAAAGTGGGGCCAATCCCGCCCCACTACCACGGGGTAAGCCAGTCGGGGGACTACCCCTACGCTGCACCTCTCTTCGTGCGCCCCGATCGCTAGCCTCACCTTAGCGGTGGGGTACGTCCTTACCTCCCCGTGGATACACTGCATTCTCACCGGGGGCCCCCATTGCTCTGGGTCACCGACTAGGTCTTCTTCTATCAGTGTCTGTCCACACCCCGTATCCACCAAGGCTGTGGTCTCCTCCCCTTGCACCTTAACTGGGATGAGTATCTTTGTCCCCCCTTCTTTCTGCGGTTGCCCCCCTGCTACTAGTACTTGCCCATAGCTACAGGCCCTGGGGGTGCCCCTCTCTTTCCCGGGGTCTCCCTGGCGGCTCCCTGGGCGGCCTGCCCCCCTCCGGGCTCCTCCGCCAACCCAGTGCCCTCTCAATAGGGCTACCGCCTGCCCCAACGTCTTGGGCCCCTGTCGCCGGATCCACTCCCTGTCCTCCTTGGGCAAACTCTTCAGGAGCTGCCCCACAGCCTCCCTAGTACCTTTCCGGGGGCCCATCTTCTCCCGGGCCCCCTCGAGCACCTGCCCGACTAAAATCCTGGCCTTTTTTTTTTTTTTTTTTTTTTTTTTTTAAAGCACCCCCAAAAAAAAGGAAACCCCTCTCTGCGCCCCCTTTTACTCAAGGGGGGGGGATTATGCCCACATTCTCCACCAGTTGTGGCGGGGCACCGCCCGCCTCCGTCCCCCTTCCCCTGGGAAACAAAGCGTTGACCCCCAGCCTGGGGGCCTAATCTATAATCTCAGCAGGCCCAGCGGCCTAGTCCAGCACTCGCAGCAGGCCCAGCGGCCTAGTCCAGCACTCGCAGCAGGCCCAGCGGCCTAGTCCAGCACTGCGGGGTGGGGTAGGGGGGTCCGGGCCCTCCCTCTCCACCGGACCCCAACCCAGGGCCCTAATGGTGGTGGGTGGTTCCCACCAACGGCTCAGCAGGGGGTCCTCCCCCAAAACATGCTAAGCCCACTGGGGGGGGGGGTTTCCCGGCCCCTTGCCCTGGGTTACTTCCTACCCCCAATCTGGCAGCCGACGGAGGTCCCACCTGGCGATGCTGGGTTGCTGGCAGCAGCCTCGTCCGGCGGTCTTGTCCCTGGGGCAGGGGCACAGGGGCGTCTTCTGCAGCGGGGCGGACGGCCACCGGGCGTCGGTGTTGGGGGCGTGCTCGCCCCAGGGCTGGTGGTAGCCGCAGCGGTGCCTCCTCCGGCTCTGGATCTGGCGGCAGGTCCGGCGGCGGGCCTGCAGCTTGGGCCGGAGCTCCTGCCTCCCCAGCGGTCCGCCCCAACTGAGCAGCCCAGCAGTCTTTTATAGCGAGGCTGCACTCCGAGCATGCCCAGTAGGGCTGTGGGGGAGGGGCGTGTTCTGCCCAATAAATGGGCTCCCCTTCCTCCTGCTCAGTGCGGGGCAGGTTCGCCCCGTCACACCCTCCTTTAATTCTTTATTAATTGAGTCCCATCTCAGCTGCTTCATTATATTGCTTGGCATTCTGGTTAGGCTGACAGGCCTATAATTACCCATTTACCCCTTTTTAAAAAATTGGCAAAACATTAGCTTTTTTCTAGTCCTCTGAAATTTCTCTCGTGCTTCAAGACTTATTGAATATGAACATTAATGGTCCAGTTAGCTCCTCATCCAGCACTTCCTTTTAGTTGCAAATTATCTGAATCTGCTGGTATAAAAATGTCTAACTTCTAGTTGATTCCATTGTAACATCTTCCAGAGTTACTAATGGAATGGAAAGAATATTATCACCATATGATGAGATTATATTATCTGTTTTTAAGGAAGGCTTTAATTCATAAAGCTAAAATGAACAGAACATTGAGATGTAAATCAGACAGTCTGGCTGGCTAATGTACATCATATTATTTCTCCAATTGAAAATCCACTTAAAATGCATTGCCCTCAAAATACCCATAATTGCATTGGATTTTTCATTTTGATCTTGGTGTAGCAATAACACCCATGTGAGTCATTTCGTTGGAATTAATGTTTTCCTGTGGTCTCACTTGTTGCCTAAAGATGTGTTCCTGATTCTGACATTTGAAATAAGGTTGGGAATTATAGAAGTCTGTTTTAATGAATAAAGTTCAGAAACTTCATCAATGGGTAGGAAAGAATGAATACAGCGGAATGGACCAAATGGAAGAAAATAAAAGTATAATACCAAGTACAAGTGCGATACAAATGCTTTCCCAGGTGAACCCTCAGTTCTGTGTAACACAGCTTTGCTCTAGTTGCAATATATCTGCTAAACAACCAAAATATAGAATAAAGGTGAAGAAAAATACCAAAATGCAAAGCTGTCAGGATAGATACAAATAAATTATTTTAATTTTAATTAAGTACAGGCTTATTAAAACATTTATTCAATTACAAATTTAATTTTAACTTGTGTTAAGGTTTAAACTACTTATAGTCTATTAAATTATTAAAATACAAAAATATTAACAATATGGAGTGCTATCAAGCTTTAAAGAAAGTTTTACTTGCTCAGTGGTTTGAGTCTCTGGCCAAATATCTGGGCACAGCATTCAATTGATAAACCAGCTTTTGACAGAAATACTCTTCTACAAGTGTAGAGAGAACATTTTTTTTCATTTCAGTTTATTCAGCTAGTTCAGTTAAATGACTGATTCCTTCAACATTGAGAAACCAAATGGGAGTTGAAGAAAGCAGAAAAATCTTGTTTTCCTCTTCCTAGGTGTGAGTGGATGAGATTAGGGGTTCATCACAGGAGTAGGTGGGTGAGGTTGTGTTGTCTGAAATGTTCAGGTCAGACTAGATGATCTCAGTGGTCCCTTCTGATTTTAATGTCTCTGAGATCAATTTACTCTAAATTTTTAATGGATGTGGTCAAGGATGGATGAGAGTTTTGCGGGGCCCAGGGTAGCAGAATTTCGCGGGGCCCCTCTCACCTCGCGTCTCCTCTCTCACCTGTGTTGCGATGTTTCAGCGTTCGGTGCTGGGGAATTTCAAGTGTGGTATCCCGCTGGGCCAGTCCGCCCGTGAGCGCGGGGCCCAGGGCAGCCACCCTGCTCGCCCTGCCCTATATCTGCCGCTGGAGGTGGTGACCAGAAACAATCATTTCAATTCGCTAACTACAGATAATACTTTCCTCGCTTAATAAATCAGTTAATTTTAATGCAAAACATGTTTGATAAATTAATTTTTATGTATCCAGCACATTTTAAATAGCTTTTGTTTGTAAGTAAAAAATTAAAATCCCCTTTTTCTGCATTTTAAATTAAATTTTCATTCCATCCAAATAGAGCTTCATGTAATAGTAAATAAAAAAATTAATCATTGTCAGGATAATCAGAAATACATCATTTATCATTTTCTAACATACTGAATGTTTTCAATTTTAATTATCTGAGTAAATGTAAGTTAAGCTATATAATTACTTAAATAAATATTTCTCAATATATTGCAGTATCCTGCAAAGAAGCTCCAGATTTAGTTTAAAGACTAAACTAAGCTATAGCATTGCACGCTCTACACAGAAGAGGGAAGTAGCCCTGTGTGGTAACCAAAGATAAGGATACTAAGCCACTGGTAGCTTGACAGACCTGTCCGTAGTCCATCAATGCCATCTCTGTAAAATCAACATATTTCAACAGTTACCAACTAACAAGAATGAACTTTTGGTTAGGAAAATAACTAATGAGCAAATGCAACATACCGTTAAAATTGAATTTTTAAAATTAAATCAAGATTTCCTGCTTGCTGATTTTAAACCCTGGTTAAAATCAGCGATTTAAATTCCTTTGATTTAAATCAGATCACCCTGAGAGCTGTTAAGTTAGTAAGCTGTTCAGAGAATTTGGAGTATTGGCTTACAACTTTCTTTTTGGTGTGTGAAGAGCACCAACCAAACTGAGATTTCAACCCGTTTGGGGTCTTTGGGTGCTACTATGAGCTATTTACTAGTATGCATACTTAAACATCACTGAAATATATAATCAAAGAGATCCAGCAGAGGTGCCATGGACAGACTCTGGACAAGTCTGTCACACTACCAATGGCTTAGTCTCTGTCTTTAGTTACCACACAGGGCCACTATGTAGAACATTTAATGCTACAGTGTCATCTGTTACTGATAACTAAACAGTGAATTTCAAATTTGGAATGGCAGTTACACAACACTGCTTTTTTTTAAATTGAAAGATAATATCTAATTAATACCATGTCATTATCTTTTAAATGCATCTGATGTTATGTGGACTATATTCACAACAAAGATTTATACTGGCTAATATATGTATGTAATCCAACAACTATACATGAGAATGTCTGTGTGGAAGAAGGCACAGATGTCCTTTCACTATTGCAAAGAAATAAGTAAAAACACAGATGAGTAATATTTTTTTCCTTTAAAGAATAACACTATGGCTGTGTCCAGACTCAAGGGTTTTTTTCGAAAAAAGTAGCCTTTTTTAGAAAAAACTTCACCTGCGCCTAGACTACAGCCGCGTTCTTTCAAAATTAAATCGAAAGAACACGGCTTTTCTTTCAACGGCGGAAAACCTCATTTCACGAGGAAGAACGCCTTTTTTCAAAAGTGCTTTTTCGAAAAAAGGCGGTCTTGAATGCAAACAGGGCTTTTTCGAAAGAGACTGCCTTGGTGCTTTCTTTCGAAAAAGTGGCTTGCTTTTTCGAAAGTACTGCTTGCAGTCTAGACGCTCTTTTTCGAAAGAGGCTTTTTCAAAAGTATCTTTTGAAAAAGGCTTGCAGTCTAGACGTAGCCTATCAGTTATTATTGCTATAGCATCCACGGGGACTTGAACAGGTGCTTGACAGCACACACTTGATAAAATGAAAGGTCATTCCACTTTTTAACAGATTATAACTATTTTTGTTTGGATTTCAACCTAATAATCCAAACATTGCAGCATTGTTCCAATGCATGAGCATTAGGAACTGAAACTGGATTGTCTGGTTCTTTTTATCTAGCGTGACGGACCGGGCCAGGTCTGGGCACAGCTGAGGGCGTCTGCTCAGGGCGAATTGCTCAAACTCGGGGCTCCTTACATCCCCTGACTGGAGGCCCTTCCCAAACAGGCCACAAACCAGTCGCACAGAGCACTTAAGCTGCCAATCTGGCCAGCCAGAAGCCTCATGAGAAAAACCCCTCAGACACTCTAGCTCTTCCTGTGCTCCAATCAGTCCCAGGCCTGCGCACAGGTGAAGGGTTATAGAACCCAATCTCACCTACCCCAAACCGGTTCTTCCGGTCCCAAGAAGCTCCCAGGTCAATTTACACTCTGGTCTTGCCCACAAGATCACACTGAGCCAGTCCTTTAGAATCTAAAATCTTAAGGTTTATTACTAAAAGATAGAAAAGCATGAGAGTAAGGTTGTTAGAGGATAATACATTACATGCATCAAATCACCCAGTTCTCGATGCAGGCTCTTAGTAGAGATGTTATAACTGCTGGCTTAAAAGTCTTTAGTATATATGCTATGTCAGGATGGGTCCACAGTTCTTTCCGGCCCGTGGTTCCATGCAAGGCTCCCTCTGGGATCAAGAGCTGAGCTGAAGACCAGATGGAGGGTGCCACATGGCACTTATATACCTCTCCTGGCATCTTTTTGGCTGCAGCAGGTCACCTGGTCAGTGGCCTATCCCTGTGTTCCATGCTGATAGCCCTTAGGTATCAGTCACATTCCTGAGATGTGTATTGGCACCTAGAGATTCATTGTCTCCTTGCTAATTAGCATAGCCATAGCCTGAGCTTTCCTTGCCCCTTTGCTCAGCCACAGACAATTTTCCAGCATCCATACAGAGTACATGTTTCTAACTCCACATACAGATTTTATACCGTTACATGAATAGCACATACAGAATCAATAGAACAGAAGCTTTCATGTGACACCTCACATGGCCCCCTTTGTATACACTTTAGGGCAAATACCCCCCTCTCTGCCATGGGTGCAGCAGCGATCTTTAGAATCCAATAATGTGACATCTAGGCACAGTAAAAGTATGTGGTGGGAGTGGAAGTAAATAACCTCTATTGCCAATTTACATAAGGAAATGTATTTTCAGTTTGGTTTTTGAATTTCTCTTTTTATCATGAATATTATGCGTTTAACACTATAGTCTACACACTCTAAAATGAATAAGCATTAATTCATAGAATTACTGCTATATATTAGCAGTGGTTCTAGGAGCAATACAGTGAGCCCTCGCTACTTCGCGGTTCGACCATCGCGGATTCACGACTTCGCGGACTTTTTTCATTACGTATGTATATATTATAAAAGAAATATATCGCGGATTTTCCGGAAATTTCGAAAATAGCCGCGATATATGAAGACCCCAAATATTTCGTTAATTCCATTAATAATTAGTAATATCTGCTCTTACTGATGGTTCATTGCATTACATATGACATATAATTCAGTACAGAAAGAAATAAAACACGAAAAGTCTGAATATACATGTTAAATAAATACGTAAATATGGTGTCCCTACGCGGATTTTCAGCTATCGCGGTCGGGTTTGGAACCTATCTACCGCGATAAACGAGGGTTCACTGTACAGTAGATTGGTCAGAATCTTTTGTATTTTGGAGACATTGGTTTTTCCTCAATTCCACACATGTAAGTCAGTTGAAGAATGAAGGGTTGTCTGAATGTAAATGGGGATTGAATTTGGTGAGGTGTAGATACGCCTTTGCTTTCGGATCAATTCTATTGTAAATCCTGACGCTAGAAGAAGACAGACAGATGTAATTCACATGTTGTGATGCCTGCTACAGCCACTGCAAAACCTTTTGAAGGAGCATATGCCATTTGAAATTGGCAGTCTGAAAAAACTGTGCTGTAAAATGGTTTGAAGGAAAATATTCCATTTCAAATTGGTAGTTTGCTTCTTACTTACATTGATAATTAGCCTCCGTCAGGAGAAATGCCATTCATTTTGTTGGATTTTGAAAAACTTATTTGTGAGCTCAAGATGATCAATGTGTCCAATGCAAAAGAGCAGTAAAATGTAATGGATTTCAAAGGACACAGGCAAAGTCAATATTCAAACAGAAATAAATACAAACTTGCCTCTGTTATGTAAATGCAACTCTATCAAAGCTTGACACTGCTTTCCTTACTGAAGTGGTGTTTTTTTAATTTATTAACTGGATCGTTTGTATGACTTCTTAGACCAGCTGTGCTGCTGGCTTTGCTCACAAATGTTTTAAAGAACATGGAAGCATCTGCTTTGAAAGAAAAACAAAGCATTGCATGGAATTTTGCAAACAGATTAAAAAGAACCATTTTGATGGTGTCCATTTAAACTGATTGATAATGGAAGAAATCTATTGTAAGCTTCCTAAGCTAGGGAGTTGTTTGTGCATTCTGCACATGAAGCATGTGGCTTTAGGTAGCTGAGAAGATAAAGGCCAGTATACACTGAGCTGTGAAATATCCTCTTGGTATTTTTTATTGTTTGCTATTCTATTTTTCTAATACATGAAAAAATCAGAAAAGAGGAGTTAATACCATAAAAAGACCACCCAAATGTAGAGAGGGGGAAGTTTTCATGAATGGAAGTTAGCAACCTATCACCCATTAACTTTATGTTCTGCCTGCTATTTGTGTCTATGAAAATCAAAATAATTGTGTGTGACTCAGCGGTAGTTCAGATCACAGTTTTTCAGCCTACATGGACTGAGTGGTTACTTGTGTATGGATATTCATAAAGTGAAATTGTAAATAAAGAATTAAAGACCAGGAGGAATTGAGACTTTCATAACAACTCAGTATGCCTGTGCTTGTTCATAGGAAAAAAGATGTTTAGAAGAATGTTTAGTTTATTTAATCTATTTTATCTTATTTGTAATCATTTTATTTATATTTATGATATTTGTTATGTTTAGTACCACCTGAATGCATGAATAGTTACGTTGGTTTAGCTGAGGCAATGCAAAGTACAAATCAAGGTAAGAGTGTCAGAATCTGGCCTTAAATAATATTTGGAACGTTTTTTTCAGAACATTTTTCTTTTTGCCTCCATAAAGGTCTTCTCCAGTTTTTAGAGGTATAGGGCCCAGGTATCATCTCTTGCCCCAAAGCAATATTGACTTCGCAAAGATTTTTGCCTACTTCAGGGTCTTGATCTTGCAAGGTGCTGAGTACCGGCAATTCCCGTTACAACAAGAGGTGTCGGTACTTGACCCAATGCAAGAGTGTTCAGCATCTTGCAGGAGTAAGCCCCGGGTTCTGCTGTATCTGGCAGATACATGGACAATCTCAACTGCTCTGAATCATGTTCCAGGTACTGTACAATTGAGCACGCGCCCTGTATCCCATTCATGGAGTTTTTGTGGGCATGCAGTGCTTCATACAAAATATTTTGAATCAGGATGGTTTTTGTAAAACCTGTGCGTGAAGTAGCTCAGTCCATGTGGGCACGCACAAGACTTTGAAAACAGTTTTTCATGGTGTATAGCTGAGATTGGTTCCATAGTGAAATCGCACGGTCTTATTCATTCTTTGGCTCACTAAGCCTTTCTCATTTTAACTATTTTCTGAGTCATGTATAGATGTTCTTTGTATGCTCTAAAATAGGAGAAATCTTAGTGGTTTTGCTATGTATCCGGGGCCCAGAACCTAAAGTTTCCCTGGAAATTGCTTTTTGCTTATATGCCGTTGGCGGTGGAGTAAACCTAGAATTGGGGGAGGCAAGTCCCTCAGCCCTCCCTTCCTCTCAAGACCCCACCCCTGCCACCCATTGCCTCTGGGGAGCCAAACCCCCACATTGTAGGGAGAAGCTTCCCCAGCATTGGTAGCCTGCAACCTTCCAGAGCCCCACACCGCAAGCATAGGTGACCCGTGTCTCCATCCACTGAGCATGGGCAGCTCATGTTCTCTCCTGCCCCCCATTGCAGGGCCCCAGCCTCAGCAGGGCTGGAGCCCCTGAAGCCCATGTAGCCCCAGTAGACAGGGAGAGCCATCCTGAATGGTGGGTGGGCCAGCCAGACAATTTGGGAAGGCATTGCCTTCCCCTGCCTCTTATTCCCACCACCCTTGTGATATGCATGTCCATCCCCCAGATGCCAGTGAGCTGAAGGCAGCAACTGATGGTAGCTCTGTGCTACTGCTGCTTCATATGTTTGCAGGGCTCTAAGTTCCCATAACTTCTTATGGGCAGTCTAATGAGAAACACTGGTTTTTTTCTGTAGTTCTAATGACTATAAATTAACAACTTTAATCAAACAGTATAGCACGGAGGGAAAAGGATTGTTTGGGCTAAGATGATGGTGAAATAGAAGTGAAGGATAGAGATAAGAAAGAATATGCAGATTCAATATCATGAAATGTGTTGGAACTTAGAATACTTTGCCTAGCTAAGAGGTTGAAATTGTATCACTTTAGATATTTAAAACCTGATTGAATGAAGTGCTGGTAACACAAAGGTTGTGGAGTTGATGATCTATCAAGAATTTCTTATTAATTTCTGTTACAAAACAATTAAAAATAGGTAAAGCTTAAATAGTGTGCGTCAGTGGATTTTGTCTAATGCCTCGTACTAATTTCTGTATTTTTCACTGTAGATATTTTAAATTTGTAAATGAGGAGTTAAAGGATCCAGCCAGTTTGACATTACTGTGTAATGTTTCATTCCATTCTTGCTGCACCAGCATAAAATCCATCCAATTTTTATTTTTGTTCTTTAAAAAATTAGTGGAACTCTGCTTTTAGAAGATTATATATTCATATGGTGTGTGTATATATAATTTAAACACACATGCACAACCTTCAGAGCTATGAAAGTGTATTTTCTGGGAGTTGTAACAGATTTACATCTGCAAATTGAGCACAGAGAAGGAATATGATCAACTGATCAGTGATTTATACAAACCCCACTGAAGTCAATAGGAGTCTTTCCATTAACTTCAGTAGGGTTTGGATTAGGGTCCTAAATAAAGAGCCAAGAGTTTGAAATGAATATAGTCCAAGGTACTTTATATTACGTTAGAATTTTGTATATTAGTATCCTGTATCGATGGAGTAGAAGGAATATATAATGAATAGAAATTGTAAGGATTGATTTACTGATATTGTGAAAGACATTGAACTAGAAGATTTACCCGGCATTGTTTAGGGCCTTTAATCAGACTCAATTAATTTCTGCCCTGGAGAGAGAAGAGTACCTTAGCCCACTCTCACCACAGCAGTTTGGAGCCAGATGATAAATGCCTCTACATGGTAGGGATTTCAATGAATAGTCGACTAGGCTTATCAGTTAATCTTATTGAATACTCACATTCAATCCCCCCACCCCTTTGATGTCTCTAATACAGAGGCACTTGGGAGGAGGTGGAGAAGGAGCCAGTTCCCCCCCCCCAGCACCACAGTGCTCCCCAGCACCGCTCCATAGTGCCACTCCCCCCCCCCCCCCCCCAGCAGCAGGAGGTGGGTGGGTGGACAGGGAGGCTGCGGTGAAGCAGCCTCTGTTCACGGTGGGCCCAGGTTCGCCACAGAAACTCTGCTCCAGGAGATGCAGCACAGCCTCTGTCCACGGGGAAATCAGGCCCCTTACAGACAAGGGCTGCTACTGTAAAGCAGCCCTTGCCTGTAGTGAGCCCAGGCTCGCTGTGGACAGTGGCCAATCCGCTATCGCAAAGCAGCCTCTGCCCACAGTGGGCCCAGGTTCGCCGTGGACAGAGGCTGCTCTGGAAGATGAGGAGCAGCTTCTGTCCATGGGGAGCTTGGATCCCCTACAGACAGGGGCTGCTTCGCAGTAGCATAAGGTAGCAGTGCGGAGTGGCAGGCAGCTGGTCTGCAAGGAGAGCTGGTTTTCAGCACAGGGTGGCAGGAGACTCCCCGGGAGTGGCGCCAGAGCGCACTGGCTGCCAGCTCCGCCCCTGGGGACTATCGAATAGTCATGTAACCACAAAGATTTCATGAGATTACATGACTATTCAGTTGCCTGCTATCTAAGATCCCTACTACATGGCCACTGCAGCTTCAATGGACACACCTGGGGAAGGGGTGCATGTTCCCCAATTGGGGCAGGTCCAGGTTTGTCTTATCCCAGCCAGAGTGAGGAATACAGCGAACTGCACACTTTTCCCATGCTCCCTGAGGAATGGGAACAGCCAGTAATGTTCCTGTATAAATTGGATAGCAGAATCTTCAGCCTCCCTGCCCTCCCTAAAGTGCACCTCTGGGTGGGAGGCTTGGGGTTGCGGCAGTCCTGGAGTCCTCACTGGTGATTCTGTCTCTTTTCTGTATGGTTTTATGAGAAACAATACCATTACATAAGAACATAAGAATAGCCATACTGGGTTAGACCAACGGTCCATCCAGCCCAGTATCCTGTCTGCCGACAGTGACAATACCAGATGCCCCAGAGGGAAGGAACACAACAGGTAATCGTCATGTACTCCTTCTCCTGTCACCCATCTCCAGAGAAACAGAGGCTACGGACACCATTCCATCCTGGCTAATAGCCATTGATGGACCTAACCTCCATGAACCTATCTAGCTCTTTTTAAAATCATGTTAAAGTCCTAACCTTCACCACATCCCCTGGCAATGAGTTCCAGAGGTTGACTGTGCACTGAGTGAAGAAAAACTTCCTTTTGTTTGTTTAAAACCTGCTGCCTATGAACTTCATTTGGTGACTCCTAGTATTTATATTGTGGGAATAAGTAAATAACTTTTCCTTATTCACCTTTTCCACACCAGTCATGATTTTATAGACCTCTGTTATATCCCCCCTTAATCTCCTCTTTTCAAAGTTGAAAGTCCAAGTCTTTTTAATCTGTCTTCATATGGGACCCATTCCAAACCCCTAATAATTTTTGTTGCCCTTTTCTGAACTTTTTCCACTTTGCCTTTTAATTTCTGTTTAACTAACCTCCTCATTTTTGTGTAGTTCCCCATTCTGAAACTGAATGCTACAGTGTTGGGCTGCTGAGGCCCCACCCTTTTCTCACCACTCATGCTCCCCCTTTACAACTACGGGAAAGGGAGGGAAGTAGGCATGCCCTCCCCAGTGGAAAGCACACCGTGCCATGCTGCCCAGCCATGCCCAGCCCACCCTCTTGAGCACTGGGGGAGGTAGAAAGCTGGGCCAGGCCTGGCTGCATGGTACAGCAAGTCCTGCCTCCTCCCTCTCCCGGTGCTCCAGGGCTAGAGAGGCTGGGCTGCATGGTGTAACACACTCTGCCTCCTCCTTCCTTCAGTGCTCTGGGCCTGAAGAGGTTGGTGGGGGTCGCGCAGAGCACCAAGTATGGAGGAGACAGAGCGTGCAGCCCAGCCTGGCCTATCCTTTCCAGCCCCAGAGCACTGAGGGAGAGAAGAGGGTGCACCAGGCGGCCAGGCCTAGCCTCCCCAGTCCTGGAGCACTGGAAGTGTGGATCCTGGGGCAGCAACACTCCACCCCCAGAACACCTACAGCAGGTGCTCTGTGGTGGAGTCTGGGTGGGGCTAGGCTGGCATTTTGGGAAGGCAGAGCCTTCCCCTCTCTTACATACCGGATGCCCATGAGAGTTCTTAAACAAACAGAGGGACAGACAGACAGACAAACTCTCTCAAACATATAGCAGATGTTGAACATATGGTGAAGATTTCTATCACGTCTATATGAGCCTTGCTCCTATGCATCTTTTATTTTACTCTGTAACAACTAACGTACAGAAGTGTGTGGTTGTTGAAGTCTGTTAGTGTTAATAATATTGCAAATGGACCCTTGAATTGGAAATGGGATTTCATTCATTCATCTCCTTGCAATTATTGAGAGTTTGGATGGGTGTTTTAAGTCACTGGGGTGCTAATGAGTGATGAAGGATTATTTGCTGCTTAAAAGGGGAAACCAGCTTCAACTTTAGCTATGGAGTTTGGATATGTGCTCCAAAAGACAGAATGTGATGTACAAGAAATGAACTTGTTTCACAAAGTGCAGACTGACTGCTTAATTTTGTCACTTTTAGGTTGCTTGAGTCACTGTATGAGGGGAAGTTGATTCAACAGTGTGAAGATATTACTGTGGCAGAAAAAATATTGAATAGCAATCAGTAAAAAAAAGGAAGTCAGGAAAGAAGAAAAATTAAGATAGTGTTTGCAAGAGACATTCCATCAAGCAGTGAAAGAAATTTGTTCTTTCTCAATGTTCTATGCTGAGTCTATATTGTTTCAGGCTGCTGAATCTTGTATTCAGTCATTCTTCCCAGTTCTTTGGCTGGTCTGTTCCTTTTTTTAGTTGTTGACAGTAAAAGAAACTTTCTCCGGAGAATAGTAGTGATAAATGAATAGAAACCAGTACATCTATCTTAGTTACAATTATAACCTTGTGACTTTGAAGGGGTACTTGAGGGATTTCTTGAGCTGAAATTCCCTAGAAAATGTTCATTCATAATAACAGCATCCCCAAATGAAACTGGCAGCAAACCTTTCTCAAGGTCAGTGAAGTATTAAATCATTTAATATTAGTTAAAGGTGGGAAATTGAACTCTTCAGTCTAGATATTGTCACTTACATAGTATATATCCTCAAACCTGGCATCAACAGATTGCTTAATCCTCTCCATGAAATGCAACATCATTATACTGCAGACTTGCTAGAGCTGAAATAGAAGCAGAAAGTAATTAATAGTGGTTAAGACTGTGTACCTGATTCATCTTGGTATCTTAAGGCATGTCTACACTGCAGCACTATTTTGAAATCACTTGTGCTATTCCAAAATAACTTAGTCCGTGTCTACACAGCAGGCAGTTATTTCAAAATAGTGTCAAAATACTGTCAAGCTGGAGGACTTCTTACTCTGACTCCTGTAGCCCTCCGTGTATGAGGAATAAGGAAAGTTAGAGGAAGAGTGCTCTATTTCAAAATAAGTGCTGTGTAGATGCTCCCTATTTTTAAATAAGCTATTTTTTAAATAAGATATGCAATTGATGTAGTTCAATTTATGTAGCTTTATTTTGAGTTAAGCCCTGCAGCGTAGATGCACCCTTAGACTAAACCAGAAAAAACAGGGCAAGCTATTCTGCATGGAACCTGCATATGTTGTTTGGTACCAAAAATATTACTCCCAATAAAAGTACTTGCATAAAGTGTTGCTTCATAGTATTAGTATAAAGGACTTACTTTTAAAACATCTAGAAGAGTAAAGCACTGACCTTTGATTGGAACCTTTTAGGGATGATGAAATAAGTCAAGGAAAAGATAGCTATAGAAAGGTATGGAAAAAAGAACTTTGCCAACACTTCCTATTTCTTCTTGTGTATGAAGTGTTTCAGGGTTTTTCTGACACACTCTGTCTTCCCATGTAGTGATTACTCAGTGCTGTTCCATCCAGTATTTCTGCCCTTCATTCTCCATCACAGCTTCCCCCACTGCTTCTCTGATTTTAATCACGTGATAAAATATATCAGTCCAGATATGAACTCCATGGCTCAAAAAGTCTATAGTAATTAAGGGGATGGGATCAGGTTTCACTTCTGTTAGTCATGTATATTGCTCTTTAAACAATGTTTAGCTTGTTGAATGATACTTAGTTTTGTCGACACATCCATGTGTGTGTGCTTATTGTCAACTAGAAAACAAAGTGGCATTTTTGCACCGATGACAAAATAACTGCAAAATATGCCAGTGCCTAAGCATTACAAAAACAATACAAGAGTAGAACAGCAAAATGATGTATTAGCAATATTTTTCAGTGAAGCAACAAATAGTTGTGTTACATTCCTTAAAATAATTATGCTAGCAATAGGACAAGCTTAGCTAGCCAACCAGCCATCCCTAAGTATGAAAAATTATATATAATCTGATAGAGAGGAAAACAGTGTGGATGAAAACACATTTCTAATATGCTAGGTAGGAGGGTATTGATTGTGAAGCAACCTGCAGCCTTCCATTACAAAAACATCCCATTTATTATCTGTGTCTGCCTCTGAAAGAGATGATCTGGAGCATGTCATGTTAGAATTCCTTTTCACAGGTACAGCCAGCACAGAAAGAACACGGCACAACAGAGGCAGAAACAGACAAAATAATGCCCATCCTCAGTATGAGGTGTTATTCCTACAAAACTTGTCTGCCCTGAAATAGATTAAAATAATCCCATGGTTGGATAATTCCATTATTGTTAAAGAGGATAGTCCCAAGGATGGCAAGAAGATGCATATATATGCTATATTTTGGATGGAGTCTTTTAAAAATATTTATGGAGCTATTTAAGTGTGTCAGGAAATTTATTGATGAAGGCACAAGTCCCTTCTCTGAAGAGCTTAGCCTCCAAAAGGTATTGTTTGTCTCAAAGCTGTCAAACTTCTGTTGGAATGTAGAAAGTTCTAATTCCATTTTGTTCTCCAACAAAAGTGTCAGTTACTCAGAGAATAACCCTTCCTGGGCCCTGCAACGTTTTCCAGATCTAAGAATAAGTCATGAGATGGTAGAACAGGAAAAGAGGAGAATTGATGTAGTTCAAGCTAGACAAGAAGAAATTAAAGTTCATCTGCTTTGAAAGATGGATTTCTCCCAGCAGGAACTGAAAGAAGAATTGCCCATAAGAATAGAATGTGGAGACAGGTTGCTGGGAAACGGATTAATGAGCTGGAAGATAAATTGAGAGGAAAAATTAAAGAGCAGATAGACCCTACCTTTAGTGTCTCAGAGACTGATAGCCATTTCAATGTAACTGCAGGTGCTGTGAGTAAAATTTCCATTTTATATCCTCATGCTCCCAATTTTCTAACCACTACACATTTTACGATAACCTCTGCTCCACAGGACAACAGGGATCTGACTCTCCAGTGCTTTTTTTAGTTGTGCAAAGATGAATACACCTTCTCAAAGTGGGTATAAAATGTTTCCACTAGTGTGAGTGGAGAATTCCAATCTGGTAGTATTTTATACTTTGCAGTCATTGTGCTTAGGTGTAAATGATAGAATACATGAGAAGGGGTGATGTGAGACTTAATTTAGTTACCAGGACAACACCCAATGATCTACAATGGTAAATCACAGTGAGAAACATTTATCAGTCAAATTAATCTGGTCAGCTGACTCATAGGAAGGTTCTTTTCTGGCAGCCACTGTAGTCGTATGATACTCGGTACAATTGAGGTAGCAATCTGAAACCAAAAGCAGGAATGAATTACTTAGCTACCTCTGAGGGGCTTTGCACATAAGTAATTCATGCCTGGATTTAGTGTACCTCCAAAAGGATGGATGAAGCATTTCAAGGACTAGTTTAGAATATACAAAAGCTGGTGATGCTGAACATTGGTTCAAATAAATGTTTAGGTACTTTACTGGATGCAGATGGTAAATCTGGTTCAAAGTAAAATGAACAACACCCTATCCGAGAGATTTTAGATTGTCGCTGAAGTCCAGAAGTATTTTGTTAGACTAATTATGCTAAAATATAAGCATGAGGCTTTGAGGAAACATCAAAGGAAGAACAGATTGCATAAACTTGGAAGTCTTGTAGCGGATCCCAGGACAATGGAGAATCTGCACCTGTTGAAGAAATTCAGCAGTGTCACAGGTTGATTTGTGGAAATGGGTCACATTCATCAACAAAATCCAGCCCTTAAGAGAATATCTAGAATGCATTTTAAGAGTTGGAAATGTAGCAACATGGGTATAGATGGTGCAACTCCACTCATCTATTCAACCCAATAAGAAACATATTACTTGTGAAGATCGGCTGTAGACCAGAGGGTACGTCTAGACTACAGGCTTTTGTCGACAGAGGCTTTGTCGACAGATACTGTCGACAAAACTTCTGTCGACAAAGAGCATCTAGACTACATCCAGTTCTATCAACAAAGCAAGCCACTTTGTCGACATGAGAGTATAGACGCAAAGGACAGTGTAGATGCAATAACGCCTTCTGTCAACAGAACTCTGTCGACAAAAGGCGTTATTCCTCATAGAATGAGGTTTACTGCCATTGACAAAACTGCTGAGTTCAGTTGATGTTATGTCGACAGAACTCAGTGGTAGTGTAGACACAGGTATAGTTTTGTCAACAAAAGTCCACTTTTGTCAACAAAACCCTGTAGTCTAGACACTCCTTAAGAGATGACAAATGAGGAAATGACAGTTAAATGAATAGAAATATTCATGGCTAAGACCTTGTTATTGAATCATTTTATAAATATATTAGAAAAATGTGTATGCTGTAAGTTGCGGTCTTTCTTTTTGCAAAGTCTTTTTGCAAAACCCTCTATGGCTAGATGCTGTACTCACACAAGTGTAAATTTGGGTTTAGTACATTGATTTCATTGGAGTTTTCTGGATTCCCACTAATGTAACTGGCAACTATGGTTTGCTTTACAACATGGCCTTGAACTGAATGCAGAAGAGGAGAAACATTTGAAAGGATCTCATCTGAGAACAACTCGGTTAGAGAAATGGATGAAAATGATGATTGTTGCTGGAGCATTTGGGAGAGAGTGAAAGGAAGAGATATTAGCTATAGTGGCCAGTGAGAGGGTTGCAGTAGTTAAGGCTTAAAATGGCCATGGCATGAATTGGAACATTGGGAGAAGGGAGTGGAGGACGTGATAAGGCTAAATCTTGGGTTATTTGTAAGGATTTTGCAAAAGTGTGGATTTAGGGATAAGAAGAGAGCAGTCAAATGTAGCACGAATGTGGATGTGTAGAGTGATAGTGTTTACATTTCAGGAACTGGTCTGCTCCTCAATAGAAGCCAAAACTTCATTGGTACAGGAACAAGGCCACAGAAAATTGGAAGATGGGAAATTGGAAATGTTGTCTTTGGAAGATTAATTATTGGAGATTGCCCATCTCCTAGAACCGGAAGGGACCTTGAAAGGTCCTCAAGTCCAGTCCCCTGCTTTCACAGCAGGATCAAGCACCCTCCCTGACAAATTTTTGCCCCAAATGACCTCCGCAAGGATTGAACTCACAACCCTAGGTTTAGCAGGCCAATGCTCAAACCACTGAGCTATCCCTGTGTATAGCAAACCTTTGTGTATAGCAAACCCTTTTGTAACATCACATACGTGAAAGAATAGTTTAAAAAGAAATTTTCAGAGCATTTGAAATGCACCACTTTTCATATGTGGGAGGAGGAGACTTTTTTAACTGACCCACTTATGATAGCATGACTTACATTAATTAGCATGCCAATTTGCCATCTATTTCTCAAAATATGCTAATAGGCTTTTTATTTCTAATAGATTGAAGAGACACACAATTGCTTCCACAGTTCAAATGATGCTTTACAGATTAATTTTCAAAATGTGATCAATCTCTTGGGTAGGCTGACTCCTTCCATGTCCCTCTACAGTGATGATTATTTAGTCAAGCAAGGCTGTGGGGACAATCAGTATCACAATCCTCACTGGGTGTTCTCAGCTTTTATTCTCTCTTTTGCCCTCTGTCAGATTCTGAACAGTTATGTGCCAGGTGAGGCAACTGGTTAATCTTTAATTCTATAGTGAACAAATTCATCTGCATGTAGCATTGATGTAAAATAATGTGTCTGACCTTTAATTTCAGATCATAGTCTTGTGGGAGAAAATGAAACATAATACTCTCCCCCACCTGCCGCTTCTGGAGGTTACCTGTTTAATACAGTCAGAGGCAAGGTAGTAACAAGACACAGGTTCCTATTTTGGCAGTTTTAGGGACTTCATTTAGAAGCATTTAAGAAGATGATAATAAAGGCTCTTTGTAAGAGCTTATATGTGGCATCCTAATGATGCTTTTCATATGGGATTCAGTGTAGAGTTTTCTCAGGGTCCAAATGAGGGAAATGCATTTCTTAAAGGTCAATGCACCAATTTTTTCCTTCTCTCATATTTAACCCTGCCAAGAGCTGTTCTCTTCCTTCAGCTTATTTTCAATTTCTTCTTTCAGTATATTTCCAAATTATCTCATTGACCTTTCACGTGATTCACATGCAAGAGAGTTAATCTATAGTTAAGTCTGTGGGAATTCCTCAGAGTTTTATGTTCCTTGGGCCCACAAACTTGGGAGTTAAATTTCCAAAATTCACTCATTGAAGAATGTGACATTGGAGTACCCATATAAAGAATAGCAGTATCACACTAAAACAAACCACAGATGTTAGAAAGCTGGATCAGCTCACCATAAACTCTATCTTACACTACAAATTCTATCCAGAGACCTTAGTTAGAATTGCAGTTTTCAAGGCAATCTCTCTATTCATCTGGCTTTAAATGGAAACGCTGGTGGAGTCACTATGGTTATGGAACTGCCTTATGGTAGCCAGAAAGTTTCCAATCCACCTTGCCTTTGATGAAAGTTTCCTGGGTTTATTTTCTATGGTGATTTGGTTTCTATTCTGTTATGAGTTTATAGTCTATTCATTTCTATTATGAGTTCCCATGTTTACTGCCAGTACAGAAGTGTAATTGTTTCCACAGGTACTGGAATAGCAAATCATTTTAGTGTAATCTGATGTATTGATTAATCTGGAAGGATTAATCTTCAGGTCATCTGCTTCTCAGAAGCTACGTGGAAAAGCAACGAGAAGTCCTGTGGCACCTTATAGACTAACGGATTTATTGGAGTATGAGCTTTCGTGGGCAAAGGCCAATACTTTGCCTACGAAAGCTCATGCTCCAATAAATCTGTTAGTCTATAAGGTGCCACAGGACTTCTCATTGTTTTTGCAGATTCAGACTAATATGGCTACCCCTCTGCTACTAGAAGCTATATGATGATTATATGAGCGCAATGTTTTTGACAATTTTCTTTAGCTATGTGAAATACAGTTCAGTAGGCATCAAACCATGGTTGGCAGCATACAATAGTTGATTTAAAACTGACTGCATACGACTTTGAACAAGTAAGTGATGACAGATTTAAGACTGTTCATCTGTTGCCATAGTGCCCAAACCTTTCCTCCCATGCTCCCTCCCCTTACCAGTAATGGAATCTGTCCACACACACCACTATCCCACTACTGCATGGTTTTCTCAGTGGAAGAGCTTGGGCTGACAGTGGAAATAGTGGCAGAACTGGGAGTGGGGAAGGAGCTGGGGCTAAAGGTAGAGCTGGCCTTGTGGTGGAAAGAAAATGAAGGTGGAGCTACAGTTGGGGGTGAAGCCCCACTGCATAATTATACCCTTCCCAAACTTTTCTCCATGCCCCTTTTACAAATGGATTACTTGGAGTTCCATATATAATTACTTCTGTATCATGTGTGCAATTTGCCACTCAAAACAGGTCCAAACTGATTTAGCTGGGGGAAAAAATCAAGATCTCTGGTTGCTTTTTTTCTTGACACCTAGACTTGGGAAGAGGGGGAATCCTTGCCCCATTAAAGATGAAAGCAAAACGCCCATTGATTTCATTGGGACTAGAATTTCACCCAACTCCATTTATAAATAGAAAATTGTCACATTTGGATAAAAGTTCTGATAAAATATTAATTAGTATTTTTTTTCTTTTTTTTATCCTGTTCTGCACAGGTTGGTTATTTAAAAGAAATTTTGGAAGCTTTTTCCTAAAAAGAGACAGGGTGGGAGGAACTTGAGAACATTTTCACCAATTTTTATTAGATCTAATACACTAGTGATATATGGATTAAGGAGAATATTGGCACAGAGGACTGATCCTGCAATCTTCATGCACACAAGTAGTTCTGTTGTGAGTGAAGATTTTAGGATCAGGTCATCCTTTCATACGTTAGGATGAAACTTTTTTCACTGGAAAATGGACCAAAAATTAACTGTAATGTTCAAAGGCAGCAAAGTTCATTAGTGGTGTATTTCTAAGACATTATAAATGAACTAATTTTCCTCCCTGAAAACTTCCACAAATAATTATATTTACCTGCATCCCAGAGATGTGGTGCAGCATAACTAATTGTTTTGTAAAGTATCTTGAGGTCTTTATATGAGATACATTTTGTGTTGATCTGGTTTCCATTGATTTCAATTGTTCAGCAAGCACACATAATTTTAAAATATTTTTGCAAGATTCACTTCACTGAGTCAGATTGTGGCTCTCTGTAGTGAATCTGCAATAATTCCCCCATAGTCAGTAAGGATCCTGTACACCAGAGGAAGCAGAGTAGTAGAGGCTATAACCAGTTTGTGTGGCTGAGAAAAAAGAATGTTGCCTTAATTTTTTAGGTTTTGAAATTCATTTTTTCTATGCCTTTCTTCCTACAAAGATATCACCAGCTACTGTAGTCAGAATTATTCCTTGTGTTTATTTTTTTAAAGGAAGGAAAAATTAAAATGGACATAAAAAGTCTAGAAATAGAAATGATTGGGAGTGTTAGAGTGGCATTATAATATTTGAGTTTCATAAAATGTATGACTAGATCACCGACCACACACTGCCATTTATATCTTCTGAAATTGAAAAATGATTCTGCTATACAGGAACAAGCTTGTCTTAATCTAAGTTACACAGTGGCTCAGTTAATCAAAACACTTGCTCAGGTTTTAAATGAACCCATAAATTGGATTAAAATCATACCTATTTTTTAAAAGCTGGATGTACAAATTGCACTTTTCTGTCTTCTGGGAGGGAAGGAAAACATGAAACGTGGGTGGTCCAAATCTGTGCAGCAGTAAAGGTCTCTAAATCCTGGAGAGGTGTAATCTATAAACTTTCATAATCCTAGAAAGAGAAGGTCCTAAGAAATTATTTTATAGTTATGGATTTGCCATCAGGACAAAAACTCCCTCCTAGTTTGTGTGTGCACATGTGTGCCCGTGCACGCTGTGTTAGGATGCATTTAGCTATATAAATACAATTTGTAGTGATCTTTTACCCATCTATTTTACTACTTTGGATTGCTCATATTCATTAAAGCAATCTCTAAGAGCTATGATTGGTTCAGCCATATGTTTGAATGCAATATATGAAATTATAAAAAGGATTGGTGTTTTTGAATGTCTGGTGGCTTAAGTTTCTCCCTGGCATTAAACAATTTGAATTCTATGTCTCTCCACAGAATGCATCTTTCAGACTAAATTGTTTTTATTTTATTCTTGAGGGATATATTTGTAGGATCTATTAGGCTTTGCTTGCCCAGGATATAGTGCAATCACTGACAATGTTGGAGGTTTGCAAAATTCCTCCGATTCCTGATACAGTTGCACTGTAACTTCTTTGAGAAATCACAGTCTGTCTCATTCCTCCCACCTATAATATTTGAGTTTGTCTGTAAAGGGATTGAGTGTTCCTTCAAAAGACACCTATCCTGTACTGCACTTAAAGTGACTTATACTTAAAATGAGTAAAATTTCCAAAAGTCTAAATTCCATTTAATTAATTGGGACTGAAGGTCCTAAGTGACTTACGTGGTTTTGAAAATGGCATTTAGGATCCCAAGCCACTGTAGAACTTAATGCTGCCCATTTCTTATTTAAAAAATATAAATGATTCAAGGGGCTCATCCCTCCACAAAGAGGTGAGATTTGTAACAAACATTCATGTATCAGGAGTAGTAAAAGGGTAGTTGACTACCCGATAAGTCTAGGTTTATTGGATAATCGAGTCGGCTATTTGCACCCCCCCCCCCTTGTTGTATCTATATTAGAGGCCCTCCAGCTATGCAGCAAACTGCTCTTCCATGTCTGGGAGGAGACCCTGCCCCACCTGGTGTGGTAGATGACCGAACCATTAAACACAGCCTTCAGTAAGTCATCCAAGACTTTTCAGAATATTATCAAAACACACACAAATCTTAAGCCAACAGTAATACTAAATAAACAGATTCCTCCTTTCTGGAATGTCAGTTCAGCTGGATGTAGGCTTATTTGAAAAATGAAGCTTCAGAACTTGATAAGAACCAATATTCTGGGAAGATCACAGACACCAACAAGATTCTAGCCAACCTTTATTAAATATATGTATAAAGGATTTTCCTTGCCTTACTTCAAATGATTAATTATGCCTTATCAGCTGAGAAAATTACTTCATTTTTCAAATGTAGACTCTTAAAACCAATAAGGTCCTAACCTGATTCATCTTCAAATGACCCAGAAAGTTGGTGAACTCACATTTGAAAATTCAAATAAATGTGCTGTCTTGTCATGTATATAACATTTTGTCCACCATTATTTATGAATACCATTCTGACTTTATTTTGAGAAGATCTTTTTTGTGATTTAAGTGACTGCCCAATATCATCATCTTCCCTCAAGAATTTCTGTCAAGAAAATTAGATTGTAACAAAAGGCTCAGAGAAAACATTTATGCCTGAAGACAAGGGATATCCCTTTGCTGTAGTTAAGGGTAAAAAGAAAGGTTTGGGGATGAGATTTATCCAGTGGTTAGTATTTGTTTGATATATTGTCAACATTAATCAATCATTTTATTAATTGTTTCCTTTTGGAAGAGGAATGTGTCAAAAGAGCCCCCAGTCACTTTCTCTGTTCATACCTCAGTAATACCTAGAGGCCCGTTCTACACTAGACCAGGAAGGTGAGCTTAAGGTACACAAGATGCATAGCTGGAGATGGCTTACCTTAAGCCAAGCTTTGGCAGAATTCACACTGCAGGACACAAAAGGAGAGCTGGATAATCAGACTGAAAAGATTTCTCTCGTATTTTTACAATTATATGATATTTAGAAGATATCACCATCCCAAACTCCCTCTTAAAATGGACATTTGAGTTCTTTACTAGTAAAACTGGGGTAGAATTTTTTTGGGATACAACCAGTGGCCACTAATTCATTTAAATTTGGAAAGATATCTAGTTACTCAAATAAAAATAATTTAAGGTAAATTGCAAACTAGTAATTCAGAAAATCACTTGATATGTAATTGTCAGAGCCTGACTCCCACTTCTGTTGATTTGGAGGGGTAATGTCCTCAAATTAGTATTTTTCCTCAAAATGACTCCTTCCTTCAATGGTCTCTCCTCTTTATGTTCAGTAGGGCTACGTCTAGATT
Source organism: Pelodiscus sinensis (assembly GCF_049634645.1). Classification (NCBI taxonomy): domain Eukaryota; kingdom Metazoa; phylum Chordata; order Testudines; family Trionychidae; genus Pelodiscus; species Pelodiscus sinensis. The sequence continues at coordinate 113,387,990 of NC_134715.1, forward strand.
GCCCTCTCTTGCACAAGAAAATATGCAAATGAGGCGAAGCGGTGAATATCTCCGCGCCTTATTTGCATACTCTTTCTTCAGGAAGAACGGCTCTTGCACAAGAGGGGGTTTTTGAACAAAAAGGAGCAGTGTAGATTGCTCCTTTTTGCGCAAAAGCCCCTTGCGCAAAATGGCGGCTCATTAAGTATGCAAACAAGGCATGGCGATATTCACTGCTTTGCCTCATTTGCATATTTTCTTGCACAAGAGAGGGCAATCTAGATGTATCCTAGAGGTTTTCAAACATGTTAATGAGATCTCTACCTAAATTTTTCCAATCATTGATCCAAATTAAACAGTCTGTCCTTATTTGTCAAATGGCATCATGGCACTCCCAAATGGACATTATTTTCTAAAATTAGAGCTGTTGTATTTTACTCCCAATAATGAACCTATTAAAAAATAGGATCACAAAATTTCCCTTCCCAACTTCATCAGATTATTTATTTGAAATGTAACTGAGCAAACACACACCCTATCTATCTAACTCTCAGTCATTCTCTTTACACCTTGTGATAGGAATGGCTCAAGGCTTTTGCTCCATCTAGGGTGGATCTCCTTTTTTATTTTTCCATAACATTACTACATCTGGAAATGTTAGTTGCAAAAACACATAAGGAGAGATAGGGGAAGCAGAAGCCTAAACTGATTAATGGACTTTTGGAGGGCAAATTACAGTACTCGTAGTGGTACATTTAGGTACATTTAGGTGTTGTATAAATAAATACTCAAGACAAGGTATCAATTCTATATGTTTGAGAAACTTTTTGAAAAAAAATCAGGAATAAGAACATTGAAAGTTACCATATGTTGAAACAACTTTTCATTTCAGTGTGGGACAAAAAAGAAATTTTGCAATGCCTGCACTTCTTATGGAATGGAAGTTCAGAATTTCAACCTACGCTGGTATCTAGCCCTTCCTTGGCTATCTTCTTTCTCAAATGATCCTTCTCTCTCCCCTCCTGAATGCATTTCCCCCTCAGTGTTCCCTTTTCTTGCCAGAAGCTGATTTTTTTTTTGTCTGCAGTCACCAAATTTGAACAAAACTCTACTAATGCATACATTCTTTCCGGACCTATTTTTGTGTCTTTTAAGTGTCAGGAGAATTTGATGACACATACTTGGATGTTTTCTTTTGTTTTTAAATCTCTGCTTGCTCAGAGCAAAAACTGAAAAATTGAAAAATCCTGAACAGTTAGTTTTCAAGAATCTGAAAAAAAAAAAAGAAGAAAGAAAAGATGGTGACTCTTATGAGTAGCCTCCAACAAGGTTTGACATACTTTGGATCCATTCATTGACAGGGCTGAGCTTTTCCAGCCCTTTCCACAAATGAGACCAGCATATGTTTCTAAGTCCTGTGTGGCAGATTCTCACCTAATGTAAATGGCATAGATCTACTGAAGTTAAAAGAACTGTGACAACTGATACCAGGTAAGGATTTACTCTCATGATACTGTTTTATCACCAGACTGAACAAACAACACACACGTATATAAAGCTTAGTGTCCTAACCATCTTCTTGGTAACATTGTTTCTTCTCTAAGGCAACATCTAGACTACAAGCCTCTTTCGAGAGAGAGCGTCTAGACTACAAGCAGATTTTTCGAAAAAGCAAGCTGCTTTTTCGAAAGAGTCTAGACAGTCTCTTTCGAAAAAGCACAGTTTGCATTCAATAGCACCTTTTTTTGAAAGAGTACTTTCGAAAAAAGGCGTTATTCCTCGTAAAATGAGGTTTACCGAGATTGAAAAAACTTCTGCGTTCTTTCTATTTACTTTAGAAAGAACATGGCAGCAGTCTAGACGTAGGGCCAGTTTTTTCGAAAAACCCTGTAGTCTAGACACACCCTAAGTGATGTCTCTATGACATAAGTGGGTGTGCATGATTGTTAGAAGTGTCTGTTGACCCAAATATGCATAGTACAGTCAAGGCCATAATAGAATATATGGCTTTCCAATTTTCTCTTACTGCCACATGGCCTGAATCAGAACCCCTGTTCCTTCGTGTTCTTACTTTTTTGCTTCAGAGAGTGACCTCTGTCTGTTATAGATTGTCATATATAATTGTAGATAGTTTAGTCAAAGTTCTTGCTTTGTTTGGGGACTGTCCCATCCTCCCACAACTGGAACTATATTCTGGATTCCAAGTTTTAAAAACTGTGTCTTCTGTTGCACTCATTCTGTTTGTCATGAGCACCAGAAATGCCTTTCCTGCCTCAGCAAGGCTTTCAAATGGAGCAGCAAGCCAAGATGTAAGTCGTTCTTGCTGTCACAGGGTCAGGCGCCCGCGCCCCTTTGGGACAGGGAAATATGGCCTAACAGCTGAGTCTGTATTGCCCCCCTGCCTGGGCTAAATGCAGCCTAGTGGCCAAGTCTGTACTGCCCCCTGTCTGGTGGTCAATATGGCCCAGAGCCTAGTCTATACTGCCCCCTGGCTTGGGGGAATATGTGGCCTAGCAGCCGAGTCTGTATTGCCTCCTGCCTGGGCAAAATGTGGCCTAGTGGCTGAGTCTGTATTGCTTCCAAATGGCTCCCCACTCTGGGGTATCAGGGTAGGGGGGCCCGGGCCCTCCCTCTCCATTGAGCCCCAGCCCAGGGCCCTATCATTGGTGGGTGGTTCCCACCACTGGCTCGGCGGGGAGTCATCCCCGAAGCATGCCAAACTCTCTGGGTTACCTCCTGCCCTGGGCTGCTTCCTACCCCCACCTGCTGGCTAGCCCTCTCCCCACCTGGCCTGGAGAACACGCCAGTGGCTGAGCTTGGCATGGTGTTGGCGACCGGGATGGCCGTGGCCAGCGCCGTAGCAGTTGGCGCCGCAGCTGTGGCAGTAGCTCATGACAGGCGCGGTGGCTGCAGGGATGGCTGCAGCAGCTTTGACACCAGCTGGCACAGTGGCTGTAGCGGTGGCTTCGGCTCCGGCTGGCATGGGGGCTCTGGAGGTGGCTGCGGCTCCAGTTGGCACGGCGGCTCTAGCGGTGGCTTCGGCTCCGGCTGGCACGGGGGCTCTGGAGGTGGCTGCAGCTCCAGCTGGCACGGTGGCTCCGGCTGATCCCGCATAGGTGGTTGCTCCTCGGGTCTGGCAGAAGCTCCTTCCCCTTCAGTGGTCAACCCTGACTGAGCTGCTCCACTGGCCTTTATACTGACCCCGCAGCTGGATCATGCCCAGTAGAGCTGCGGGGGAGGGGCCTTCTCAGCCCAGCAAGCCTGGTTAACTCCTTCACACTTGCCTAGAACCTAGGAACCGTGGGAGTGCCACCTTTGTAAGCTTTGTAAGAGGCTATGGGACTGTGTGCAAACTTGGATCTGGGACCATCAGCCTCCCCCTACTCCTCCGAGGGGTTGTTACCTGCAGTGAGCACCCCTGTAAATACTTTGCATGCCCCAGATCCAGCAGTACTGAAGACGAAGAACAATCCCGACATGAGAACAAGGGAAAATTTCATGGGCATAAGACAGATCCCCACTATGGACTGTTCCTAAGTGTAGCATTTCCTCCTTGAACTGGGCGTGGATCAGGTCAGACCAGCACCCAACCTTCCCTGCATGGAAGGTAAAACTCAGTGCAAGTGAGCTGTGACGGTACCATAGTGACCCTAGTGCCTGCACATCCACAGCACTCCCTGGTACGTGCACTGTCCATCTCACTGCTATCCCCCACTCTCCTGAATGAGCCAGCCCCACAAATGCTGCTGAGGCCCTTCGGCATCTCCACAGGCACATAAAGACTCCATGGATCCTCTTTGGCAGTGGAGCTGCTGCTCTGGTACCTGCCATCTCCTCTCTTCTTGGCGCCCTCACTTGCCTGAGATGTCTGCAGTCCAGAAGACAAACCTCTTCTGTTGTTTGTTGGTTAGACCTCATGCAGCCCTTGTGTAGTGCCCATTCCTCTGCTGTCAGGGAACAGTCCTTGGAGGAGTTTTCAGAGCCAGAAACCTTATTCACTCCAATGTTATGCTGCATCTGCAGGACCCTCCTCATTTGCATTGAGCACTGGGGGAGCACAACTGCCAGTGCCATGCACTCTCCCCAGCCTTCTGTTGTGCCTTCCCTGGTCCTCCACCAGCACCATCAATCTTTGAGGAAAAGACAGTCATTGCAGCGCTACTGCCAGCTCCATTGGTTCCAGGGACCACTCCCTTTTTGTCAGATGAGGTGCTTATTCCCCTCTTGCTTTTTCTGCAAAATGACTAAAAGATTTGCTCTTGAGGGTAGCAGCAGACCTAGGTATTCCATTGGAGGAGTTTTAGGATCAGCAGGATTAGCTCCTAGATATTCTCCAACCTCAAGGGCCCTCTAGAGTAGCACTGCTTATTAACAAGGACATCCTCCAACCATGGTGGGCAATGTGCCACCCCCACAGCTAAGCAGGCAGAGAACAAGTATTTATTACTTTTAAGGGGGAGATTTTCTTTTTTAATTGTTCTTTAATAACATAACAGCAGTTGAGTACATCAACAAGCAGAGTGCCTCCAAGCCTCCCTCCTTCTGCTTCAAGCCCAGGCTGCCTGTCATGTTTATCCAACCTGTTCCTAAAAATCTGTATTCATGGGGTTTTTACAGCCTCCTTTGGTAATGTGTCCTACCACTTAAATGAATGTCTTAGAAAATGTCTTCCAAATATCTAATATAATTTTTTCTTGTTGCAAATTAAGCCAATTACTTCTTGTCTTACCATCACTGAATGTGGAGAACAATTGATTGGAATCATTATTTTAACATCCCTTAACATATTTGAAAACTATATCCGGGCCTCCCTCCATCATCTTTTCTTAAGACTGAACATTCCCATTTGTTGTAACCATTCATCATAAGTCAGGGCATCTAAGCCCTGTATCTTTTATATTTTTCTCTTCTGAACTCTCTACAACTTGTCCACAGCTTTCTTAAAGCATGGTGTCTAGAACTGAAAAATCTACTCCTGCTGAGGCCTCACCAGTGCCTAATAGAGCAGGACCGTTGCCTCCCATGTCTTCTACATGTCATTTATGTGAATTCACCTCTGATGGTCTTTTCTTGTCTTATGCCCTTCAGTGTGCAGAGAGATGGGTTTGTAAGGGACCCCCCCAACCCTCCCACTCCACCCAACTCTGGCCTAGGACCATGCAAGTATGACACCAGGATGGACACCCAGGAGTGATGGGCAACTTCCTATCACTCTCTATATCCCATCACAGAGCTCCAGAATATTAGTCTCTTTTGTAGTTGCATCACATTGTTGGCCTATGATCAATTTGTGATTCACTAAAACCTACATATCTTTTTCAGCAGAACTAATTCTAGCCATTTTGGGTTTTTTTTTCCCTTCCTAAGTGTAGTACTTTGTATTTTATTGAATTTCCTCATGGATTTCAGACCAGTTTTCCAATTTATCAAGGTCATTTTGAATTCTAATCCTGTGCTCCAAAGGGCTTGCCAACCCCTCACATAATAAAAATGTTGAATAGTACCAGACCCAGTGCAGACCTATGGAGGATCCCTTCCCGTTTTGACAGTGAACCATTAAAAACTGTATTCTTTTTAGCTTTTCATTGAATTATGCACCAATGCTACAGTAATTTCATCTAGAGCAGTGTTTCCCAATGACCAGTCCCTGGACTGATATCCGTGTGAGCTCCCTGATATAGTTTAAGAAGGCAGCAAGTCCTGACTGGTTGCTGATATAAAAAAGGCTGAGAAACCTTAATCTAGAGCATATTGCCCCACTTTGCTTATGACACTGTCAAGCGGGATGGTGTGAAAACCTTTACAAACATTAATAATGACTGTGTCTTTAGGGTATAAGACACATCAAACTAAATTTGACAAGTACTATGCTGTGCACAGTTTAAAAAAATAGCCAAAGTGTAATCTAGTATCTCTTCATAATTGTATAGTCATTGCTTTTGATTTTCATGTGAAACTTAAGATGTCACTGTAAATACAATTTATAAGGGTAATACAACATGGATTATGCTATCAAAGAGAAAAATAGTTAAATGTTAATAAAAACACTGTATTGCCAGGAAGCTCAAAATAAATAACAAAAATTACCAGAGTGTTTTCAAAAATACCGTTTGTCTTGTTGAAACATTCTATGGTGATTTTTAACATTATAGCTATGTTTAATATTCATCATTTGAATATGCAGTATTCCATTGCATTTTGAAATCTTAATCTGTTGTACATAAAATGTTTTCAGTATTGTGGTAGAGCTATTGGTCCTAAGATATCAGAGAGACAAGGTGGATGAGGTAATATCTTTTATTGGGCCAACTTCTATTGGTGAGGCATGGACACGCTGTCGATTCACACAGAGCTCTCTTCTTCAGATCTGGGAAAGGTACTTAAAGTGTCATGCTTAAATTCAAATACAGCTAAGCAATTTTCTCGTTAGGAGTATAGTAGCCATTTAACAATCATGATCTTAATAAAAATACTAGATTTATGGTTTATTACCACAGTCTACAACAATCTGTAACCCAATAATCCCTTCCCCATTTTAGTGTTTTAAGATTGCCGACATTCTAGTGTCTTTCAGTTGTGAATTTAAGTTCCCAGGCTTGCCTTTGAAGGTTTTGTGCAGATTTTGTTTTGAAAGTGTTGTGCAGACTTTCTTTGAGAACGAGTACTCAGACATCAGAGACAGAGTGACTTCTTTATGTAAAGTGTTTGTCCATGCATGATAGACAGCATTTGTGTCTATTATCATTTTTTCTGTGTGAGTTCATTTGGACCCAGGGGTCTTGAAGATGTGTGTGCAGATGTTGATTTTTGTAACAGTGGAGATATGTCTATAGATTTTTCATCTGTTATGGTGGGACCTGCTGCTGCTTGAAGTAGGTGTCTCCTGGTCTGTGGCTTGCCTTTCATGCTACTCTTGGCAAGGTTGGGGAGCTGTTTGAAGGCCAGAAGAGTAGATTCATGAAAAGATTTCTTTTAGGGCGGGGTGCCCATTGAGTATGGATTTCAAGTGTTTGATGATAACCCATAAGTTTTCAGCATGAGGTATTAGGTAATAACTATGGGGATGTAGCTAAAGGGTATTTTCCCTTATTTAAACAGGTTCTCTTGGTGGCCTATTCCATAATGAAGCTAGTTCTCTTGTACAGTTTCCTTGTTTGGTGAATGTGATTTTAAGTCTGTTAAGATGTGCTTCCCAGACTCTTTTTGGAGCATATTCAGTGGTATCAGAGTACCTTCTATGTAGATAATCGATTTTGTGGTGTGTCTCGGATGGTTCATATCTTAAGTCAATAATTGGCAATGACATCATTTGTTTGGTAAAGGGGATAAAAAGTAAACTCAAAGAGTTCATTGTTAATACCTGCCTGACTTCTCTGGAACATTTTCCCCCCACACCCCTTCTAATTCCCTGGTGGTGGATATAGCTAAAGAAACAAATAGGCCCTTTCTAGAACCTCATCTTATGAGGAGTCTAAATGTTTACACCTCTGAGTTATGATAAGCTACTCCCTGGTGACTCTTCAATTTTTGGTGGCAAACTACCAAGCCATGACTTTAACATAAATATTTCAAGGTCAGTCATTTTATTGACTACCTGTGACGTGACTGCAAAGTTAGTTGGTAGTGAAAGCTTCCATCCAAGATGCTACAGTTAATGCTTTTAGGTCCCTATGGCTGTGGTTAGTCAGAGAGCATCCTAGTTCAAGTGCTGGTCTCCTGAGAGAGATATACAACCTAGCTGAAGACCCTTCCTTTCAAGGGCCCCAGCTTTTCAGTGCTGACATGAATACCTCCCTACATGCTCTGAAGGACATGAGAGCTACCTTTCCTTAGGAAGTTACATTCCTGCAACAAAGGGTATCTCTGCTGAAATAAAAAAAAAAAACTTGTGTCATGGCTGTGACTGGCCTGTCAATATAGACATGTGGGCTCATGCTGGACTCTGAGATTGTGATAGCCGTTAATTTGGCTAGATAAATGGTATATATCAACTTCTGTAATGACAAAAGGACTGCATTTCCATCCTGGCTTGCTCTTTTATCTGGCAGGATTCTACCCAAAGCCTCATGCTTCCAGAGAGGAGAACAACCTGTGTACACAAGCCTTAGAAGGACTTTCACTTTCTACCCTGACAGGACTCAGATCTTCTCTGCCTCTTCTAGGCTATTTGTAAAATTTGCAGAGAAGATGAAGGGTCAACTTCTTTCCACTTAGATAGTCAAAGTGGGTTTCGGGTTGCCTTTCAAGCTATAATGAAACTACTGGTATGCGGTCCCCTCCCAGATTGACAGCACATTGCACAAAATCTCAGTCCACAACTATAAGTCCTAATATAAGATGTTCCCCTAACAGAAATTTGTAAATTACAACTTCATCTTTCATTCATACCTTTGCCAAGCATTACCTCTTTGGTGATGCAGTCCTCTAAATTGCCTGGAACTTGCCTTCTCAGCACCCACGTCATCACTGAATTAGAGTTTGAGAGTCTGCTATAGTGGAGCACTCTGAGGAACATCGGAACAAAGAAGGAGAGGTGCTGACTGTGGAGTAACTTGGGTTCTTTGAGATGTTTTGCCTCTGTGTACTCAGCCTCCTTCCCTTGTTTGTGGAGGTTCTGCTTCTTGGGTGAGAGGGAAACATGAGCTGAGAGCCACATTGGGGTAGCAGCCTGCAGTTTTAAACAATCTGGGGCTGCAGCAGGCAAGAACCTCAGCCTGCTTCGGGAGTGCTGCAGGACTACTGGATGGAAGGCGCTTAGGTAAGCGCCTCCCAGCCAGAGCCTGCTTCTGTACGCCCTCCCCAGGTCACCATCCAAACTATCTGCACCCCCAGATCCTGTACCCTCTCCTACACCCTTCTACCAGGCCAAAATTCTCTTCTGCCCCAGACTTCCAGGACCCTGCACCTGAATCCCCTGCTCCAGATCACAACCCCCTCCTTCACCCAGACTTCCTTTCAGACCGCATACTGTGTCCTGCACCCCAGTCCCTTATCCCATGCACCCTTCTGCACCATCCTAGACCTCACACCTACTCCACAGAAAAGTGCGGCCTTTGACCACTTTCCAAAATCTTGGAATAGCTCCCCACCAAAAATTATTGCACACCCCTGACATAAACAAATATGAATGGAGCTTTAGAAAAAGTACAGGATATAAGATGACAGGAAAGCAGAATGGCATTAAAGTACATTTTTTTAGAATGAAGTTACTCCTTTTGCTATCATCTGATATTTAGTTCATATTTTGTTGAAAAGAAGAGGAATGACAAGTTAGTTTTCTACTGCTGTTAACATTTTCTCCTGGGTAGACATCAGTTAGTGCATTATTGACAAAATCTAAATTGAATGGTAAAATATTAAAATGCAGTTGTTCAACTTCTGTCATCTTCCCATGACTGTGACAAATGGGCCTGCTGTATATTGGGCCAACTGGAAACTAAAGTCCTTATTCTGCAGTTGAGTGTGCACTGGTACTTCCCTGTCCTGGCATACAGTTAGCTGAACAAATGAGATGCAATTATTCTATTCATTTTATTGAATATTGGCATACAGTATAAAAGTATAGCACAAAGAGCAATGGGGGGAAAAGGGGGAGGTGTTTTTACACTTACTGAACATATATGAGAGTGGTCCATCTAGTCGAGTATCCAGTCTCCATTTCTAATTGATGGATCAGCAGAGCTTGTCATAATAGCAATATAGAACAGCTAGGCTTTGCAGAGGTTGTTTTTTATTTTTGTTTATAATTTTGATGGGGAATATTAGTTTTTTTTAGCTTTTTAAAATTTGTATCTATTTTATATTTTCATAATTGCAGGAAATTATGGGAAAGGGGGTCAGCAAGTAGACATTAAGATTTAAAATGGCAAAGCTTTGAAGTTTATAACCACTAAAACACAAATTGTTAACATGGCATGTCAAAACACATCAAGTAAATACCCTTATATTAAACTGCAATATGTTCTAACTTTGCTTAGCAGTACATTTCTATTATGATGTATGGATTTTTTGTTTTCAGTGTGTGTGTTTGTGTACAGTGAAATTGATATTTACCAACATTTATTGATAAAGTCCTTCCAAGCCTAAAAATCATAAAACCATGGAAATATAGGGACCTCAGTAGGTCATCTGGTCCAGTCCCCTTTAGTGAGGCAGTACTAAGTTTTATCTAGACCATTCCTAACATGTGTTTGTCTAACCTTAAAGAGGTCCAATGACAGAAAATTCCACTACTTCCCTAGATAATTTGTTCCTGTGCTTAATGACCCTTAGTTTTTATGTATTCTAAAGTGTGTTTCATCAGGTCCTGCCAACTTGAAGACATATGTGGTCTGAGTAATTCTTAGTTTGTTCTTTCCCTATTTGGACTTCAGGAACTACCCAGTTTACACAGATGTTCGCTATAGTTGTCCATTCCCTGCTAACTTTTTTTGGTGAAAACTAAAACAAATCAAGCATTTAACATATCAGCTGTTGTTGAGTTTCCTTTCATTCTGTTATCCTGTCCTTGGATGACTTCTTGCTTCTAATGTATTTGTAAAATGTTTTCTTGTTACCCTTATGTCCATTGGTAATTTAACCTCATTTTGCTTTGTGTCCTGTCTAATTTTATCCTTATATGTTTGTGGTGTTTTGTTATATTCGTCCTTTTTATTTGAAGTATTATCCACTTTTTGTATGACTTTTTGAGTTTCAGATCATTGACAATCCCCTGGTTAAACCAGAGTGCTGTCTTACCATACTTCCCATCTTTCCTGCACATCACCCAACCTGGTAGTTCTTAACCTTTCCAGACTACAGGACCTCTTTCAGGAGTCAGATTTGTCTTGTGTACCCCCCAAGTTTCACCTCACTCAAAAAATACTTGCTTATGAAATCAGACATAAAAAATGCAAGTGTGCCAACACACTATTATTGAAAAATTACTGACATTCTTATTTTTAACCATATAATTTTATAATAAATCAGTTGGCATATAAATATTGAACTTACATTTCAGTGTACGCTATGTACAGCAAGTCTTTGTATGAAAATTTATTTTGCTCTCGCTTCACTAGTGATTTTTATGTAACCTGTTGTAAATCCTGGTAAATATCTAATTGGGTTGATGCACCCTCTGAAAGTCTTCTGCACACCCTCATGGGTAAGTGTATCCCTGGTTGAGAACAAATGACCCATCCCATCAGTTAATGACTAACTCAGACCTTGAAGAATGATTGACTATTTGTGTGTGTGTGTGTGTGTGTGTGTGTGTGTGTGTGTGTGTGTGTGTGTGTGTGTGGTGTTCTTGGAATTGTGTTTTTTTAAAGATACAGTGTATTCAGTTCTTCTGAATTTTTATCTCTTGGCTTCTTAACCCCTGAGTGCCAATCCCTTGGATGAAAAAAATAAGATAAAAAGAGCTCCAGCATGTTTCAGTATTTTGATTCACTAGAACTTACTGGTGTATTATTACATCTAAATAATTTTTTTGTCCACGATGCTCTCTGATTTTGCTGCATCATATCTGGGGGGAAGAGCTTTTCATTCAGTAAGGACAAACGTTAAGCTCAAGTTAACACAACAGATGTATTTGCATATGATATTGTAGTAGCTTTGATATTATAGGAGCAAAGATCCGGTGAAAGACTAAATGAAAATACATGAAATGAATGTAAACTCAGTTTGGCCTCGAAGGACTTTTAAATTTGTTGTTAATTTAGATAAATGCCACAGATTACATTTTTGACATCTCATTAATTAAGTTGATTACAATAGAGGTGCTAAGTATGCTAAGTATTTCAAATGTGAAGTGAGAGCTTTGATTGCAAGAGATGACTGAGAAACATAATGGAGAAAATCAAAGTTTTTTGTGCTGTTTTTACTACTGTGTCAAATGTTTGGATAGAATTGACATGATTTTATGTCAATTTATTAAAAATATGTAACCATTATTGAAAAAACTGAATTTAATTCAAATATTTTTCCTTTTAATTGAAAACTTGATTATACTTTCCACATGCTAAATTTTGGGGAAGTTCTTAAGGTCTGGTGGCATAGTGGTAAAGGGAGATCTTCATTGGGGTCCCAGTCTTGGTTCCATTCTTCCAGGCCATCAGGGACTGAGCAACTATAAATCTGGTACTCTTCACCCCATAAAGAGCAGAAAGAGAAAAGAAGGATGGTCTTGTGATTAAGACACTGGACAGAGATGTAGGAGATTTGTGTGACTTTAGGAAGTCACTTAATCTCTATTTATCTCTATTTCCCACCTGTAAAATATGTATGTTTACATGGATTGATGTTGGAAGTCAGTGGAAGCTTAGGGTATAGCAGTGTTGCCAGCATATGATTTTATCACAAGTCTCACAATATTTGCTCTTTTACTTAAACATCCAATGCTGAAGCTGGTTATTACCTAAACATCTCAGCTTTTGTTTATTTATGGTTCTGTAGAAAAGCTAAAAAAACAGAGGGACAGAAACCTCAAATATAGAGAACTGGCACTAGATAAATAAATAAAACGACACCAACATGTATGGTTTGTAAATTATGAATATTTAATAAATCTCAATCTCTTGATTTTGGGGAATCTTACTCCCAAAATTTTCCCCAATTGTTGCATGCTTGGGGCAGGCATTACTCACTGGGTTAGGCCTTTTTTCATGTTTGATTATCTGGCGGGAATTAATATCCACAATATGTCTTAGACCCTAACCCTAATATATCTGAGTTCGGATTTTAGCCTTTCAAATAGCATATTGGTAACTTGGGCCAAAATTTGTAAGCCAATATGTTTCATGGAAATGGCACTTAAGCAGGACAGCAGGGTCATCAGGGTCTCCTATAGTGAAAATTTGGCAATTCCTGCATGATGATAATTGTAAAAAGTCTCTTGGATTGATGGATTAGTGATTAAATGCTTCTAAATGAAGTAACTTCCAGAGAAAAAATGGAATGAGACACTTACATGGCATTATTTGTAATCCAAGTATCTCCCAGCATAACAAGAATACAAAACACAGATTAACTCCTCTTTGTCAAGAGCATATCCTGATAGAAAATTAAATAAAAAAGGAATGGTAAAATGAATTAACTGTACTTAATGTATTACAGGAGTCAACTAAATCATCCTTAGATTTTAGTCTTCTCTTCACCATTCTGAAATCCCATATGTGGAAGCTAGGGATTTTGCTAGCATAAATTTTAAGGGGATAGTGTTATAACCAGGGATCCTAGAAATTCATTCACTGTGGAAAAATGCAGCATTTATGTTTTAATAAAGAATCTTTAGATTTTACATTTTGTGAAAAAATAGAAACACATATTAATGAGTATCCCTGATCATAACAATAATGGTAATAACTTTAGCAGACAACCAAAAAACAGTGAGGAGTAGAAAAGGAGCTTATATCAGAGGGATTATCTATAATACAGTGCTTCTATTTCGAAAAAGCTCTTCCCCAGGGCCATTCAAAGTGATTACTTCTTAGTACTTCCTGGGGCTCCAAATTGAGGTAGTGCATCCACATTAAGGGAGCTTGCCTTGGACTAATTTTGAGGCTTTCCTATAGTGTGGATGTGCTATTTCAAAATAGTTACTTCAGGAGTTATCATTCCAAAATAACTTACTTCGTAATATCCTTATAGTGTAGACATACCCAGAGAGATCAAGAGATGGTCCTCCAAACCCATCCCAAACCCTTCTAATTTAGCTATTGCATTTATTTGAACCTACTAAACTATGTAGACTTTTTTATTTTGTTACTGTTACACGCAACTATGTTCTTGAAGCCATTTACTTGCTGCGTATGCACTGAGTTGCACCCTTCTTGCAATCTGTCTTCTGTATTCTGGCTAGAATCATAATAAAGATCTAAAAAGAATTTTTAAACTTCAGAAGCTTGGACAGTGTGAGAATCATTTCTTCTTGATATAAAAATTTTATTTGTACTTTCCTTGATTAAACTTCCATTCCAGCTTTTTTTTCAGTGTCCACAGTGAACAGCTCAAAATGTAATTGGATATTGATTACATTTTAACCTAAAGAGATTTCTCTTGCTAAAGATAGTGACATTAGCCCTTTTATTCTAGATTTGAGAACTTCTGTAAGTCTGCATTTAGAGAAAGGCAAATCTAAAAATATTTTAGCAATTTTTACACAAAAATACTGTCTGTGCTAATGTAAATATTCAGTGGCTCATATGAATGTTCCTTGGGTTTTTCCATGGTACCTTTTCATAGCAAAATAAAAGAATAGATAAATCATGTATTTATCTTTAATTGGGTATTGCTCATAATTGTGTACCCCAAAGACCAGATGAAGTGAGGGGGAAATATAGATATATTTTCTTTCTCACATCACCCAAGGATGAAAAGAAAGGCTTATATTGGGAGGGAGGGCCAGAATTTGGGAGAGATGAGAGAGTGTTGTGTTTGTGGGGTGTTTTTTGTTTTAAGTTCTACAAACTGCAAAGCTACCCAGGACATTGGGATGTTGAAATACATAAACTTTGTTACAGTTGTTGAAGCGGGGGGTAGTCAAGGTAAGATCAAGTCATGTTTTTCTACCTTGTATTCAAATTCCAAATAACAATACTATTTACAGTGTAGGAGGTTGGATATTGTATTCATATATATTAAAAAAGCTAGCTGCTCTCATTTCTGTGCTTTTATATTTATCATAACTAGCCAGAAAAAATCAAGGAGTCACAATTGACTTAGTTAACAGACAAAGACACTGTGGTGTCGAAGTGTAAGGATAAATGAATTGATTGCTATAAAAAAGAAAAAGGTAGTCAAAGTATTATATAACACTGCAATGGATATAGGCAGGATGGCAAGATGTTACCGTATAAAGAGACAAAGAAAGAGGCAGAAAAATACTAATGAGCAAGAAATGAGGCAACATTACAATAAGATAACAAGTCTTAGATATTTTAACTTTTAATTTTTATATTCCCAATTAGTAATTTAGCCAAAAGGACTAAAAACCAAATTAAACTCTTTAGGTTTCAAGCCTCCTGGGGATGGTTACACATAATTTAATTCAGTGAAGGACTGTGAATGACACAATAAATGATCAAATTAAAAACTTTTATATAAAATAGTTAAGCAAACAGGCATTACAATATAACAATGCACTACATTTATATTCATATACACATTTATGGGCGATCATTCCCAGAATGGGAAGAATAGGTATAATCTTTCCTCTAATGATATCTTGATGATAGAGGAGTATGCCAATCTAAAAATCAGATGCTACTCTTTTTATAATCAATTATAATAACAACCCTTACTGAATTTGTTTAGTTTATCTTTTACCTTATTTATATTTCCATTACCATAACTAAATATATTCTACAGTCTCATTGGCTGCTTAACATTAAGCATCATCTTAAGTAGCATCAGTGTAAGTATCAGATCAACTCTATCAACACAGATTAATATTTAATCTAAAACATGTGTAAAAACCAGTTAGAACCAAAACATGTTTACAACATGACCAGAGGTTATACTTGCCTCTAACTCTGTCTTGCATCTGATTTCTCACTTTGTTTTATACATATTTTACCAGGCCTTGCCTTAATATTGTGAAGCCCTTTTTAGGAAATAAATTTCTGGGCCTACTAATATTTCAACTCTTTTCTACATAATATAAGAAAGCAATCTATTTATTGGTTACAGTATAAAAAGGATAAAGTACAAAAGGAGGAATTAAATGATGAGATTTGAAAAAAGAAAGATAAGAAGCAAGGTCAAATTTAATGATGTGGAAGAGAAGTGATTAGGGACAAAAGAAAAATAGAATTTAGAGATGAGAAAATCCTATTAAGTTATCCAGCACATCTCCTTGCAAGGGCAATATATTCATCTAATGTAGTAATTCTCAACCCTTTCCATACACAACCCCCTGGCTATTTAATCAGGACTCTGTTCCATTTTATAGTATATAAAGGACCCAGACACTTGGTTGCAAAACCCAGACACAGATACTAGGGCTATGTCTACACCCATGGCTTCTTGCGCGAGAAATATGCAAATGATGCTAAGTGTGGAATGTCGCCCAGCCTCATTTTCATACCTAATGAGCCACCATTTTTGCAAAAGAGTCTCTTGCACCAGAAGGAGCTGTGTATACTATCCCTTCTTGCACAAGAAAAACCCTTTTGCGCAATGCCGTTATTCCTGAAAATAATCGGCATAGTAGCATTGCTGAAGAGGGTTTTTCTTGTGCAAGAAGGGGCAGAGTAGACAGCTCCTTCTGGCGCAAGAGCCTCTTCTGCAAAAATGGCGGCTCATTAGGTATGCAAATGAGGCTCAGAAATATTCCAGGCTTAGCCTCATTTGCATATTTCTCACGCAAGAAGCTGCGAGTGTAGACATAGCCTTGGTTGTAACCTGCAGATTAAGAACTGTCTAGTGCTTTGTCCAGGCTAATTTTAAATTATTAGGGTTTTGTTGATCTCGGGTTTTGGTTTTAACTGGGGTTCTCCAAATGTTCATTCCACCAGTCACTTAAGAGGAAATTTAACATTTAAAATTCAACATTTCTCCTCCAAATATTCTAGTTATATCTATTGTTTGGATTCCATTTTGTAGACTAACAAAAAGGTCTCTGCAGGTCACAACCAAAGTCACTTTTTTAGACTGTTACTTTTGAATGCTCCTATTGCAATTCATTTCCGTGTAGTTTTCATCCAAGCTGAATGGGTGAAATCAGCAGTATGGCACACAGAATAACCAATTGGAGAAGGTTTCTTGCAAAAGGATTTTAGCTCCTTTTCCTTTTGTTTTCCTGTACCCATGATACTGGGACCTTTCTCTTGTCCAAGTGTCCTTCTCTTGGGGGTTATCAGGAAGGTGAAAGCACAAATGGAATTGCGACTGGCTAAGGATGTGAAGGATAACAAGAAAGGTTTCTACAGGCATGTTAACAAGAAGAAGGTGATCAGAGAGGGTGTGCAGCCCCTAATGGATGAAGGAGGTAACCTAGTGACAGATGATGTGGGGAAAGCTGAAGTACTCAATGCTTTCTTTGCCTCTGTATTCACGGACAAGGTCGGCTCCTGGACTTCTGCGCTAAGTGACGCAAGATGGGATGAAGATGGGCAGCCTGTGGTGGGTAAAGAACAGGTTAGGAACTATTTAGAAAAGCTAAACGTACATAAATCTTAAGGGCAGAGATAGGGTCCAGAGTGACTTAGACAAATTGGAGGATTGGGCCACAAGAAATCTGATGAGGTTCAACAAGGACAAGTGTAGAGTCCTGCACTTGGGACGGAAGAATCCCAAGCATAGTTACAAGCTGGGGACCAACCAGCTAAGTAGTAGTTCTGCAGAAAAGGACCTGGGGGTTATAGTGCATGAGAAGCTGGATATGAGTCAACTGTGTGCCCTTGTAGCTAAGAAGGCTAATGGCATTTAGGTTGCATTAAGAGGAGCAGCTTTTGTACCAGCTGCCACCTGGTACCCCGTGCTGCTGTCTCTGGCAACAGCGCAGAGTGTCCGGAGGCTCCCCGGGAGTGGGGCGAGAGCACACTGGTTGCTGGCCTTGTCCCTGGGAACTATAGAATTAGTCGAGTAACCAATAAGAATTCATGCAGTTACTCAACTATTCAATTACCTGATATCTAACATCCCTACCTGAGGGTTTTAAGTCTTAGTTTGACAAAGTCCTGGGATGATTTAGTTTGCATTGGTCCTATTTTTAGCAGGGGATTGGACTCAATGACCTTCTGAGATCTCTTCCAACCCCATGCTTCTATGATTCTAAAATTACAGGAAAAAATTTGCCCAATGTGCTGGGAGCGAGGAGAAGAAAGATCTTAAAATGACATGAGGGAACTGGTAAAACTAGCTGCTTTTGGAAGTCCTGAATAGTTTAATATTGGGTATTCACCATTCACCATTTTGTTTAACTTACAGTGTTTTCATGCTTTCCAAAAAGGTAGCTAGCAACTTGAAAAAAAGCCACCCCAGTTCAGAAATTAGAACTAGCGGGCTTCCTATTGAACAGAGAGGATTATTTAAGTCACCTCAAAATAGGGTAGCAGACCATGTACTGCTACGCCCATCTTTTAAATAGGAGACCTGGACATGAATCAAAGAATGCTCCACTAAATTTTCGACTTCCGTGCCCTAACTGGGCCACAAATCTATTATATCAGCCCACAGTAAATACCAAAACAGTTTGGTTAGATAAGCATGATGTTGCTCACCAAAATCTTTTGTTTTCAGTGTCACAAAGTTGCCAAGTCCCCATTAGTGATGGTCGCAATCAAATTAAGCTTGCTGAACTCAAATCAATTTTGAAGCAACCCGCTTTTAGTTCCCAAAGTCAGTAGCTAGTAAATATATGTCCTTAATTTTCTTTCCACATGAGGAGATTGTTTACTTATGTTCAACTGTAGATGCCATGGGCAGCAATTTAGTGGAACTGGCTTCTTAACAAAAATTATGGAGAAAAATGAATATCTAAAGTCTAAATAACAACTATTTAGGGAATGTGTATAAATATGAAAAAGTATTCACTGTGGCTACGTCTAGACTGGCATGATTTTCCGCAAATGCTTTTAACAGAAAAGTTTTTCCGTTAAAAGCATTTGCGGAAAAGAGCATCCAGATTGGCACGGATGCTTTTCCGCGAAAGCACTTTTTGCGGAAAAGCGTCCGTGCCAATCTAGATGCAGTTTTGCACAAGAAAGCCCCGATTGCCATTTTCGCCATCGGGGCTTTTTTGCGCAAAACAGTTTTTAGCTGTCTACACTGGCCCGCTTGCGCAAAAACATTTCCGGAAAAGGGCTTTTGCCCGAATGGGAACGTCAAAGCATCTGCGCAAGAAGCACTGATTTCGGACAGTAGAACGTCAGTGCTTTTGTACAAATTCAAGCGGCCAGTGTAGACAGCTGGCAAGTTTTTACCACAAAAGCAACCGCTTTTGCGGAAAAACTTGCCAGTCTAGACGCAGCCTGTGACTATTAAAAAGAGCAAAAAATCCAAAGTAACAAAATAGGGAGTTTTAAAAGATATATAAATGTATATATTTAGCTACATGCTTGGAAAGATAACTGCTGTATGAATGCCTCAAAATCAAATTGAATTTTGAGGTGAAATTAGACAAGAGGACTGCTAGAAGGAATTTTGAAAGAAGTATGAAACAAAATATGATAGCAAAAAAAAGTTAAAGGAAGCTTCAGCTGGCAAGAACAGAGGAAGTATTCTAAATTTATAATGGCAATTAATTATGCATTCATTGCTTTTGAAGAGGTCAGACATGATGAATTTAAATTGAACGTGCAGATGAAGGCAGTGCTTTGGTTTAGAGGGATTACATCAGGGTGATACAGGAAGAGAAGAGTAGAGAGAAAAGTATATGAAACAAAAGAGAAAAATTGGAACTTTGAGGCTATAAGTAACGAGGATATTAAATCAAACAGATCTGCTTTGTGGCTAAAATGATTAATGATTCTTGGGCAATTGAAAATAACCATAAAATTACACTGAAAGGATGTGAAGTTGCTGTGGAAGTTAATAAAACAGGGAATTTCTCAATGGAGTCTTGCCTCCACACAAGAAAATAGACAATCATTAAGGAAGTTGTTAAAGAGGCACTCCATTGTATGGAATTTAAAGGTCGATTCTCTTCATACATTCATATATTTCCTTGTGACTTTAGTGGGTCCTATACATTTGAATCAAGAGGACAATAGGCCTGTGAGAGAGTCATCTGGAAACATTTTTTTAAAAAATGAAAAAGGAGGTGTAACTGGGACTTGGGGCAATTCTGCATGATACAAAGCTGGACAGCCAAGTTTGGGATAAATTAAGATGTCTCCATCTGCTCTCTGGACTAGCAGATATCAGGTTTTTTTCATAGGTGTGGCCAAAATCTACTTAGTTATTCTGGTTTAAATCCTTTGACTGGTTCCTCTGTACCAGCTTAGTGTTTGGGCTGTATGATGGTAGGATTCTGTCTAGGACTGCAGATAGATACTAAGATGATAGGGATCCTACAGACACCAAAGAAGATTTGCACAATGTTCTGTACTAGAGTATCTGAGCACCTCCTGCAGACAAGCTATATGATGCAAGCTATTACACGGAGGCTTCAGGAGACATGAAGAATATACATATATCAGCATGAATCAGAAACCAGATACTTCCGGAGCTTTTTCAATCATAGACACAAATTTCATAAATACCAGAGTCGAAGTAATCCTTCAGGAATTTCATTACTCAATCATTGAGCTAAATATTGGCAAAAGAATGCAGAAGCAGAGAGACTTAGTAGTTAAGAAAAGAAATAAGTAGAATAGTAAACAGAAATACTTTAGTGATAGAAATGTAGCCGTGTTAGTCTGGTGTAGCTGAAACAAAATACAGGACCATGTAGCACCGTGGTCCCCAACATTTCCATGCACCCGCCAGGTGCTCGGGGCTGGCCTGGCACTGGGCGCATGGCGGGGGGAGCGCCGGCCCCGGGTGCGCGGCGCTTGGCGGGGGGATCGCCGGCCCTGGGCGCGCGGTGCTGGGCGGGGGGAGCGCCGGCCCCGGGCACGCGGCGCTGGGCGGGGGGAGCGCCGGCTCCGGGCGCGCGGCGCAGGGCGGGGGGAGCGCCGGCCCCGGCATGCAGCTATGGGGGGGGGCCGCCCCCGGGGCGCAAGTGTCCCCGCCCCCTGGCGCCCGGTGGGCGAACGGCCACGCCCCCTGGCGCCCGACAACCTTGAAAGGTTGGGGACCACTGATGTAGCACTTTAAAGACTAACAAGATGGTTTATTAGATGATGAGCTTTCATGGGCCAGAGCCACTTCCTCAGATCTGTTTTGTGGGCATACCACACTAATACCAACCCTGGTACCTTCCCTTGCAACAAACCCTGTTGCCAGCTTTGTCCACAAATTCACTCTGCTGATACCATTATTGGACCTAACCAAGTGAGTTATAAGATTAAGAACACATATTCCTGTGCATCCAGAAATATATGTCTGCTACGTACATTGGACAAACGTCTCAGACACTTCGCCAAAGGATCAATGCCCACAAAACAGATATTAGACAGGATCACAAAGAAAAAAAGAGTTTCTTGCCATTTCAACCAGAAAGGACATTGTCTCAACGACTTAATTACTTGCATCCTGCTTCAAAAGCCTTTTAAGACTGCACTTGAAAGAGAATCCTCTGAACTGTTATTCATGCTAAAATTCGACACTTTACACCTGAGTCTGACCAAAGGATCTAGTTATCTTACCCATTACAAAGATAGCTTTCCCAATTATCACCTCTAATATCATTAGCTCACAGACATTTACCTTCCCCCCTCCCCCAACCCCCTTCTGTTCTAAAATTTGATTTGTCCTTTTTATATGTGTTCATTTTTTTAATTGTATCCTTTGGTATATATGGTTGTGACAATTTTCTTCCACTATTTGATCTGAGGAAGTGGGTCTGGCCCACGAAAGCTCATCATCTAATAAACCATCTTGTTAGTCTTTAAAGTACTACATAGTCCTGTGTTTTGTTTCAGAAATACTTTGTCACCTCAGGTTTTTACAGTACTGCACGTAAGATTAAAAAGAGATTCCCTTCAGGATGTTTTCATGCACCAAATTGTCCCCTGGATATGGGGCCACCACAACAGGACACTGCCCAGCTAATTCCCCTGTGGTAGCTGCTGTGATTCACTGGTTTTAATGTTGTCTCAACTTTACCTAAGGGGATACTGCAAGCAAAATTCTAAAACACAGTAGTGTGGCCTAGTAGAAATACTGTTTATAGTGTGTTGTTACACAAGATTATTTATTCACACTTTAGCAGTGGCCTGACACCAGAAAAGATACATCATTCGATTTCATCAACTCCCCTTGTCCTATGTTGCATAGTAAACTTAAATTCTGAGGCACTGTTCTTTTCACCTCCTTGCACAGTATACTGCCCCCAAACCAAAGTCCACTGAAATGAAGAAAGGAGTCCTTCCATTGACTTCAGAGTGCTCTGAGTTAGGCCTTTGCCACTTATTAATTTGGTAATTAAATAACTAATGATGATCAGTAAAAGTATTTACATTTCCCTCTAATTTCAAATTCTCTGTGTAGCAGAACTTTTGCCTTGACCATGGGTGATTGCTTGGTCATTGTCAGGGGGGAAACGTGGAGGTCTCAACAGCTGAATATAGAGTATTGGCCCTTTTAGCACAAGAAAGGTGGGAAAAATGGGGGTTTTTTCATACCTATAAAGCCGTTTTGATGTTGAGGTTGGGATTTGTTTCTCTTTTCTCTCACCCTTTTAGAAAGGCATTCACCATTCCGATGACTATGTCTGAGGGAGGGTTTGGGATTCCTTGTTTCCTATCCAAGGAGCCCTTTCCAGTAGTTGGTTGCCCAGTTTCATCTGAATTCCAAAGGTGTCACTGTACCCCACACTGCCAAATGATCATAATAGCATGATGCTTCTACTAAAATTTTCTGCAGTGAATCAGTTAATACTGATCTATCAATTTTATTTTCTCATTTCAGTTAGCACCCACCTGAGATGTATAGGTCAGGTTGACAGCTATCTGATCTATTTTTTTCAATTTAGATAGACAGTATAGCAGTAGTTTACATTCTTATCACATTATGAAGGTTTTTTGACAACTGTAAGTTCTTGAGACTTAATTTTTCAAGCAAAATTTTAGAACCTAGAGCAGCAGTGAGCATCCTAGACTAGAGAGTGGTCCGCGTCAGTGACCCTACTTCATCTCATTGGGATGCAAGATTGTCATAATCAAGACAAATTTCCAGGATAGAGTAATTTTGCTTACATACCTAGAATTCGTGAGGTGTGCCAAATGAACCATAGCAGTGCTTTGATTGGATTCAGAGGGAGCACACGGCTCTCACAGTCAGTGTTGTGTGCAGTCAGCACACACCTCACTTCACGTGTCCTTGCTTTACATGCATGTTATTTTGGTAACACCAGTAGGGAAAAAAAACTACAGGGACAAAACCAAGCAGAAAATGTCTGAGGCCACATACAACTCCAATGTGCTGCATGCAGCCTGCGGCCCGCAGGTTGTCCGCCACTGACCTAGAGCAAGGTTATACACTGGCTTTTATAACTGTGTGCTTTACACATAGTTACAATCTGTACAGAAAGTTGGATTTAATGTGAATTTATCTTTCTCTCCACAAGCAAGTAAAGTACACTGTTACAAAGGACAAAATCGCTGTAACCAAACTACATTCCAAATCAGTTGCATCAGTGATCACCAACAAAACAGTTGGGCAGCCAGCTAGTGGGAGCCATATGGCAAGGAGCTCAGATTCCAGATGTGGAGGTGGTTTCTCAGAAAGGCAATTTACAAATTAGTATCAGAATCTGCCTTTCTCCCCCCCTCTTTGAAATTCATCATTTTAATACACCAGTGCTAAACAGGGAACATCTTGATTTAAAACCCTTTGCTGAGGCTTTTCTTTTCTTCTTCACTCTCCTGGTGATTTGACTGTCATTTCTACCCCCTTCTTCTTCAAATAGAACTATGCTGTTTTTTCTTTCTTTTAATAAAGCACAACAGGGAAAATCCTTCCCTGCTAGGACCCAATCACATTTTCTCATCAGTTAGGGTTGGCAGCAGTTTTAACACATTTTCTAATTACAAAGGCAGTTACTTTGTTAGACCAACAAGACTCCAAATTTTTAAAAACCTGACTGGATAAATATAACCTTGAGAAAGTCTTCAAGGGTAAAGCTCAGCAAAAAAAAATAAAAATAAAAATAAAAAAATAAAAAAAAATTGAGGGGAATGTGGTTTACGACTTACGTCATTGTAGGTAGCTGGTCAGTTCTCTTCTTTTCTTCAGGAATAGAGTGGTAGGGTGGCAATAGAGAAAAGAAGGATGGGTAGATAGAAAGATGAGGTCTAATTAATGACCTTCAAGTGTTAGAAGCTGGAGCTTGAAGGTCTAGGGCTGCTCCTCATGGACCATAATGTGTTTTCATCGTTTCTCTCCCCTTTCTCACCTCTCTCTGTCCCCTTTCACACCACCTTAGGGCCTTAAGCCTCATGCATTTTCCTATAGCAGTGGAATTCTAAAATGTTTGCATTCTCTGATGTGGTCCTTGGCTATAATATGTTCTACATACCTAGCTGGTTCAACAGTGTTTGGAGCCAATGAATCTTCCCTTTCAGAGGCTGGGACCAAACAGCCTTCTTCAAGAAAAAGTATTGACATGCATGACTGCCTTACCTAAAGGCTGAGGATAACACCTAACTTTTTCAGACATCCCAGTGGGCTCCTATATATCAGTCTGATCCTTCTCCATTCTAAGATGCTATAATTCTACTGGTTCCTAAGTTTTGGACCTGTTCAGCAAAATGAATTCTTGGTTTAAATTGGCTGGATCCAGGAGGTAGGCTCTTCAAAGTTAATTGTTTGGACCTAAATTATTTACTGGGGATTGGTTCATCTTGAGCAATTGTTTCGTTTCCTGCTAGCCGTCCTACTAAATGAAACCAATATATTCAGACAGTAAAAGGGCTCAATAACCAGGTCAATCTAGTGTTTATTCATTATTACAGAACAACCCTACTTCCGTTGCAGACAGATTAGGAGACTAGAGCGCTCATTGACTCACATGATCAAGTGTTACATTGAGAGATTAACAGATGGTCCATGCTAGCTTTACATTCAGAGAGAGATGCTGTTGTGGGTAAATTACATAGCAATTAAATTATTTATTTAAGGCTTTTGCTATTTACATTTAATGTATTAATAGGGCCAGATTTTTAGTTATGGGCAGGTATCCAGGTTAAGACCAAAACGTACATGTGAATCAATTGCATGCGTAAAACTTTCATTTACTTGTGGACAGAAGGAAAGTAACTATTTGAAACAGGTGCAATCATGTATTCACCATGTTATTTCCATTCTTGAAGATTGCCACACTTGTGTTCTTTGAGGTGCAACATGAACTGCATTTCCAAAGCTGTTGGAACTCCACCAAATTGCCCTACACTTTAGATATCCCAGTGGGACCATCCATATCTAGAAATTCTATGTATGCTGATTGAGCATACATGTAGGAGATGAGAATGTTTATAAGTTTAAGTAAACAGTATCACAACACAAAGAGCATGACCACAAAGCCCAGCCACTTCCTATCTCTTTACAACTACCAACAATCCCTTTTCTTGCTACAAAATCTGTTTGAGTGGCTATGTCTTGCTCCCATTCCTGTAGATCACTATGCTTTCCTTTTCTAGGCTGCAAGAGGATCTGCATTCCACAGCTGCAGGGCCTCCAATAAATTACTGTAAACTTCAACATGGAAACTGGAGAGCAAGAGTACTTGTGCTAGCCCTAACCCATGATTGCACTCGCCACTTATAGCATAATTTTAGAATAATTTTTGCAGCACTAACAACAAGAGCTGTCCTTCTTTAAGGGAAGTACAAAGGAGTACACAACAGTGAGCGATACTCTATTCTTAGGGCTTGTCCAGATCGGTGTTTCTCAAAGTGATCCCCAAAACCACTTTGAGAAAGCTGCTAACTAGCCATGCTGGTGTGTTTATTTACTGGTGCAGTGGCCGCAGAGCCTCGTGGCTCCCCTTAGTTCCGGTTCACCATTTGCAGCCAAGGGAAGCTGCGGGAAGCGTAGAAGGGTTGTGTTGAGTTGACATGACTAAGCTCCTGACTTGTTTGTTTCCCCCATACATGTACTTGTTTGTTTCCCCCATACATGTTCTGCATACTGAGGGAGCACAATGGAACAGCTGAAGCAAAGTCGAGATGGGTCTGTTGATATATCTGATCAGCATAGCACTCGTATGATCAGATAGAAGAGCTATGCTTGTAAAAATTAGCTTTAAAATTACCTAGTGTCAGCAGGTTTGTTACCGTGGTCCTTTAGCCCAAACTGTAGGGATCTTGGAAGGATTTGTAAAACAGAACTGTTGACAGCTTTGTTTGATAATACTGGCTAGCTCCGTTACAGCTAGTTGGAAGATACTGTAGTTAACCTAGTTTACTTAGAACTTTATGAATGCCTTGTCAAGCATTTCACAGGGATCCTCATACTATTCCCCACATTTGCTATAAGGAATATAGAGTATTGGTGTCTAGTTGCAAAGATGACATTTTAGGTCTTTCTGGATGACATCCTGCTGCTTTCCACCCATCGTTCTCTTTGCTGTGTTTTTTCTACAGTATGCATTAATTTCCATTCTTCCCTCGTCAGAGACAGATGGCAAGCTGGTGATATTAATGAGCTTCCTGCTGCCCAGAGAAGTTGGACAGAAATGGTTTGTGTTCCTGGACTAGCAGGCAGCTCACACTTACCAACAGAATGTAACTTGTGTGCCGAGAGGCTTGACGCATGAATAGTACAGCACGAAACACTTTTCTTCACATGCACCTGTGATCTGTGTTCCCCTCTGCAAAGGAGTAGGAAAAAAATGTTAACCTCTGCTTAGTATGCTTGTTTGATGGCTGAGATTAATTATACAATATCCATCTCGATAAAAGTTGGGACACATGGCAACTGAATGCCCTGCTTCTCTGGCATTAGCACACTGGAAAATAAAAACAAGGAACACCTGTTGTTCCTTAAAATTATTTTTTGAACATTTTAAATACTTTTCTTTTGGGTGGGGACAGAAGAAAGCTATTCTTTACCAGGCTAACTATAAAAGCAATGTAATTAATTATGGGAGCTGTAGGCCTCCAAAGTAATTAAATACAGCTATTCAAGGATTCAAAATATTTTTTTAATTTTTTTAAATATTTGGATTCTTTAAAGTGACTACTAGTAAGAGTGTACTTAAACATAAGGCAAGCTGATTGGGATGTCTAGTAATTGCAGTTAGGTGGGTAAGCCAAATGTATGGGCTAATTTCCCAAAGTCTAGGAGAATTATGGATGAAGGATGTTCTCCTTTAGGAAGAATGCACTTCCTGCTGCATGTCTGTGATCCCTTCTGGTGCATTTATGAAATGTTCTTGGTCATCTCTAGCAAAGATACATCAGCATCTTCACAATCAGAAGAAAGCTGCCATTACTCACAATCTTTGAGTAAATGGGAAGCAAAAAAATGTTTTCAGATGTGACCTTGGATTGTGGTATTGCACGGCTAACCTCTAACATAGGATTACTGGAGAGTTGTCTCTCTAGTATCACAGTTACCTTCTCTTCTAAGGAGTGAGTATAAGTAATTTAACATAGAGGATTACTGAAGTATCTCAGATATATATGGGTCTCAGTCCTATTTCTAAATGGACTTTTTCAATAGTGGCCAGTCTACATTTGCTATAATTAGTGTGTATGAAAGAAAGTATCAAGAATGGTCAGGCAAGTAAAAATAACTTTTGGAACATAATTGTATCAACTCGGGAAGTTAAAAAAATTAAAACAGAGTGTACCAAATGTATGGTTGAAAAGCCTCAAATGTTCTATCATTTTGCTTATTTTTGTATTTTGTTGCTACAAATGTTCTGAACAGATGTAATGCTAGTAATTTCAAATTATTGCCACTAAGCCACATCTGAATTTGGAGGAAGGTGTTTGGTGTTTCTTTTTAGTCTTGCTCTTTCACTAATTTTCAGCTTGCACATAAAAATGGAGCTAATCTAAAAGTGACTAGCTGACTGCAGTCATTCACATGAAAGCGATAAGCAGCCCTAGAGAGTTCTGAAGATGAGTTTGAACTGCTGCTATTGAAGTTGATACAATCTCAGTTACTTTATTTAACCATGCACAAATGTATTGACATATTTCCTAAATGAAAAATAAGGATTTAGACCACTTTTCAATTGCATCCAATGAAGGAGAACCAATTAAATAGATAAGTGAAAGTACACTGAATTATCTCTAAGAAGTTTAAGTACTCTGCGTGCTAAACTATAAAACATGCACACAAATGCATGTGTACTCATGCCATGGTACTCAGAGGTGAAAGATACTTCAATTTTCAGATGCTCTATTTGGGGAAATCACTCTGTTACAGGTGTACCTAAAATCAGAAGTGGTCACGTCTGAAAAAAATGTATGGGCCTTTATGAAAAAAGTAATTTTAGTTTTAGATAAACATGAGTGCTTTTTGAAAGATAGAAATAATAACAACAGGCATTGTCAAGTTATTTCTGGCTTTCACTGAACTTATTTTTGGTGGCGTTCGCTATTATGGAGGAGATTTGCAAAGATATAAACAGCAGGTAAGCACCCAATCTATGGTAAGTGTTAATTTGTATTATGGCAGCTCCAAAGAACCCTAAAGGACAAGGTTCCCATTGTGATGGTCACTATATCGATATAACTATGAAAATCTCTCCATGTATGATACATTTGAGTACAGCTTTTCATCACGGGAAAACTCACATCGAGAGACGTAAAGAGGTAACTGGTTAATTGGGAAGCATTGTCTTACTGGCATGATTATCAGGTTAAATGGTTGACAGCACTCTGTCCATCCGGAACAGCTCCCTGCTCGTGGAGCGCCTGAGGTGAAGGGCTACTCCAGCCCGGCCGGATCCCTACCATGCCACGTGTGGGGGCGCTACAGCCCAGCTGGATGGGAGCAGCCCCCTGCTCAAGGCGTGGTGAGACAGGCCCTTCCCAGCCTGGCTGGGGAAGCCCCCACCCAAGTCATGTCATGTGCAGAAGGTTGTTCCAGACCAAGCAGACCCACCGTGCCATGCCATGGGCAGGGAGCTCTCCAGACGGGTGGGCCAGAGCAGCCCCAACCCATGGAGTGATGTGGCGGGCTCTGCCTGGTTGGAGTAGCCACAGCATGGCACAGAAGGCCACGGAGGGCTGGTCCAGCCTGGCCAGGCCCACCGTGCCCTGCTACAGGCAGGGATGTTGCTCTAGTGCTCCCTCCCACCTCAGCACAGTACAGCAGGCCAGTTAACCAGCTAAACATATAGTTTAACCAGCTAATATTTTAAATGGGGTTCTACATCCCTACTCACATCAGCTCTAAAATCACATATATACTTGGATCACTTTACACTACAGAATTTCATCAATCTCTGATGTAGAACTTGAAGTGGCAGGATTTAGGCCACCAGGATTAACAATACTTTTTGTGAGGGAAAAAAAAACATGGAATTTGTAATTGCCACAGATGACCAGTAATTTGATTTTACATCTCACTGAAAAGCACAGTTCCCCAGTGCTACGTTGTGACATTGATCAGAAAAAAGAGGTCATTGACTTAAGTGGACAACACTAGTTCTTACAGGATCCTGATTGGAGACAAGTATCTTCTAGACCCGAGTCTGTTTCTTCTGAGATCACAACATGAGATGGAATGATTAGATACAATTTTATTTGATATTCTGTTTGCTAAAAATATTGAATCTTGAATTGTTTATAAATATTATGTATTCCCCCTGTAGTAAAATACTAGTTATTCCAGGGAAATATTTGCTGGATGGTATGACTAGGTTGGAATGTTATAATATGTTTTCACTTGATTTGTGTTAAAAGTACTTACCTCGAGTTTTCAGATGGATGTGGTTATGAAGTTTTCATTCATTAACATGCTTGTGTTGTGTCAAATTAGGTCTGAGATTCATTCTTTATAGAGGTTGCATTGAAGGATGAGATATAGTGGAGAGAAAAAAGGGTAGAGCTGTGTGTTAGACATCATGAAACTACTTCTAAAAAATCATAAGGGATTCCCCCTATATCTTTATAAAATGCCACCCATATAAAAATTGTAGGAAGGAATTGATGTTGAAGCTCTGTACTTGGAAATGTTTAGTTCAGACATATGCCTCTGATGCTGTATTACAGGCAGAAACATGGGGGATTCTCTTCCAGTAAAAATAATGTGAGAAAAGACATCTTGAATAAGCCACCTCCGCTTTAAATATGGAGAAGTTTCAATATTTTGGATTTAATGAGGCCTAAATATGTCAACATTGGAGGCTGTTTGCATTTGTTAAATATTTGGCATGCTATGCTAGCTGGCATTGTTATATTTGCTCAGTTGGAATCCTTTTTTCACTTGCTGCTTCCTAAGTCATAAGGATTTAGCTGTTTGGGCCCTGCTTTTATTTTAGGTCATTCCTTTTAGTCTTACCTTCTCTCCTCCTTTCTTCTCTGTATTTCTTTGTACAGATGCCTATTATATATCTGTTTGCTCATTTTATTTTTGTGATGTTAAGGCAGACGTTGGTATAGGCCCATCAGTTTGGATAAAGTAAGGAGATGAAAGTGATGTTTTAGAGATTTGCCTCACCTGAGCCATGAAATAGCCAACCTGTGTTCCTGTGTTAAATTAGTGACTTGATGTCCATGGATTCTCCCATGCTGGTCAGTGACAAAACTCCTAGAAGTTGAATCTCTCTAGTCCGGCATTCTCGGGACCTGATCAGTGCCAAACCAGAGAATTTGTTGAACCACAGAAGGCCAATATTGTCTAGCAGTATTGCCAACACTTCCACTGCTTTCTGGGCTCTTAGAAGACATTTAGTGATAAATTAGTGTTAAACAACAGCACAGTCCTAGTGGCTGTAAACAAACTTTATGGGACCACAGGAAACTCAGCAACACTCATTAAAAGCCAACATCCTGCTAACTAAAATCATGCTGGACCACAGATGTTGCCGGATCATAGAGTGCCAGACTAGAGAGGTTCAACCTGTCTTAAAATTAATGGGAGCAAGATTGGACAAGCAAGCTATTAAGTCTGGAATTGTGTAGATGATTCTCCCAATAACATCTTGTATTGATCAGGGCAGAATACGGTTATAAAAGGATCTAATTTCTGATTTCTAGTCAAAACGTCCTGCTGGCATGAGGTCTACATTTGTGGTTTGGTTAGCATTTAATAACAGTTACTACAGTTATGCAACTATGGAAAAAGTATGGTATTTGGCAAATTATGATTTTTCCAATGATGACCATTTTATGTGTTATAATGAAGTTACATATGTGGAACACATTAATGTTCCAATGCTGCAACATTGAAGTCAGTGGGAATTCCACCATTAATATAAACTGCAGCAAGATCATGGACAGAAGTCTTGACGGCAGTACATACTTAAAAAAATCTTTGTGGCTCTTTTTCCACAATTTTTTATACCTTACCTGATCCTTTGGCAGGAGTAAAGTGAATGGCCAAAAATATATAATTGAATAAAGAGTTACCATTTGGCTTTGATATTTTCTGAAAATAAGACATGGCAATCAGGACGGTTTACTGCTTTTTTCATATGATCAAAAATAAATAAAAATGTAGTGCCAGCAATAATCACTGTTAAATTTAACTAATGCAGAAATCTCCTAAATTAGCTAGGTCAGTGCTAGTATACTGTTGCATAATTCTTTAATGAAGTTACAGTAAGATTAAAATCAGATGCTCCTACCTGCTAGAAATTGTATCTCCTTTTAGAGGCCTTTTGGGGCTTAATTAATATGCCTAAAATAAACTGATTTATTATAATAAGCTGATCCACTGATACCTTGATGGTTAATTAAATATATTGTTACAATTATGGGCTTTCTTAGCATCAGATTTATTCTGATTGCTCTTGTAGCCTCCTGAAAGTGATAATTCACTTTAAAAATGGTAAGAATGTTAATAGGCTGCATAGGCCAAATCTAGCCTTGTGGGCTTGGGCTGTAT
Source organism: Pelodiscus sinensis (assembly GCF_049634645.1). Taxonomy (NCBI): domain Eukaryota; kingdom Metazoa; phylum Chordata; order Testudines; family Trionychidae; genus Pelodiscus; species Pelodiscus sinensis. The sequence continues at coordinate 113,419,565 of NC_134715.1, forward strand.
TTTAGTAGCATCTGGAGAAGTGCCTCTGTTGTATCAGGAGAGAACCTGAGTTCATGTGCTTAGTGTTCTACTGGTACATGCAATGATAAGTTAATATGAAAGATAGGCAAATGTGTGTATAGCAGTTGAAGATTGGAAACCGATACAAAATATGTCGCCGAGTAGAGTAATCTAGGGCTGTGTTTGAAATGGAGAGGCAGGAGAGTGGTGATGTTTCCCTAGTTACCATAGTCTCATTAGTTTCATTATTATGGAGAAGGGCACAAGAGAACACAGAAAGAGTTCTCTGTGTTAACTGTTTAATGTGGAACACCTGAATTAATTCTTTGTAGCGATTAAAATATGCCTGTTATTTAAGTAATTCTAGAAGATTTAGAAACTGTACAATTTAATTTTCATATTGGGTTAATATGAATAGACTGGATTAAATTGAAAACATTTAGATGAAGGTTTTGAAACTGAAAATGTATCCAAATTATGAATTGGGAGAGGAAGAGATATTGTAGCCTCAAGGAAAGGCTTCCCAAAAGGATCTCAGTCTGAAGGTTGGTGTTAGTCATTAGGAAGCATTTAAAAATTCCTTCATCTGGTAGTGAAATTCAGTGTGGAACCAAAAGCTGGAAAAATACATGTCTGGTCTTACCTCACTGAAGTCACAGAGGATAGGTCTACATTGCAATAAAATGCTTGTGGCTGGCTTGATTAAGCTAATTCAGGCTTGTGGAGCTTGGGCTGTTGAGCTATAAAATTACAATGCAATCGTCTGGGCTCTAGTTGACAAGGACTGCCAGTGGGTGTTTTATTGCAGTGTGGGTATACCCTGGGACTTTTGTTAATTGGCACATCAGGCCCTAGTACAACTGAGTTGACATATGAAGGCACATGAAGGCCTCATGTTAGTTGGTATAGGGACACTAGGGTGCCGGCTCTGAGAGGAACTCACTTCACAGAGTATTGAAGGTGCTTGGTATGTCTAGGATGAAGTTCCAAACAGATTATTGCAACATGCATAGAATTTAATATAGCACCAGATTAAGAACTGGATGACGTTGGTTAAGAAGATACTCACTTCTGTTGAGGCTAAAGTAGCATGAAATTGTTCTAGGCATAGTTAAACTGATCATGGAGTTAAATATTTTATTTCTATAACAATAAATATTAGATATCACTTAGTGGATCTTATTTTGGGTGCAGTGTTCAAAAGGAAAAACCAAAACCCTCTAAAATTAATTTGTAATTGGTAAAGAATTTTCTCCTGGGATACGTTGGCATTGGTAATACGTTGGTATTGGTAATTGATGGTAGAGATGGAGAGGTAATTGTGCTGATGTAGTCAGTTTATCTTAGAGTACTAAGCGGCTTTCATCCCAGAGTAACTGGTGGCTGAGTCTCAACTCATATATTGCTGATTGAGAGGTTCTCCCATTGGCGAACTTCACTTTTCCTGAATTCCTATTCCACATTTTTATATATTCTGGGGATTAACTTAATTGTTACTAGGACTGTGCTGTGTAGCACAGGGGTAGGGTACCTCTGGCCTGCTACTTAATTTCATCCAGCCCACGTCAAATCTCCACTCTACAGGCTGGAAGTCCTGCTGTTCCCCTAGATGCAAGGGAGATCGTGAAGTTCTGTGTGCTGCCCCTGCCCTGACTCCACAGCTTCCATTGGACAGGAGCCACAGCCAGCAGGAGGTTCAGAGGGGTTGCCTGCGGTTGTGGGCAGCGAGCACCAAGCAGAGCCACCTGACCCCTTTTCCAAGCGGGCCAATCATGGTGTCTGCTTTCAGGTGCAGTGTGGGGCCAGAACAAGCAGGGAGCACCCTGACTGGAAATGCCTCAGGTAAGCGCCGCCAGGCTGTATCCTGCACCTCAAACTCCAGCCTCAGGTTGGAACCCCCTCCTGCATCCTAACTGCCTCCAAGATTCTATACCTGGACCCCAAATTCCTGCCCCAATCCTGAGCCCACTCTTGCACTCCAGATACTTAGCCCCAGCCCAGAGCTTCCTCCTGTGCACCAGCCCTTCATTCCAAGCTCACTCCAATCCCCTGCCCAAGCCTGGAGCCTCCTCTCCTATTCCTTTTTTTCTGGCTCCACCCAGGCCTCCTTGCCCTCTCACCCATGCAGGACTGTGTGGGGGTCAGTGTCCCCTGCTAGAAAAGAGGTTCCTCATACTGGTGTAGCATATGGTGGGAATTCTTTCATTCTTGTCTCACAATATTTTGACACTCTCGACATTTTTTTCAACAGAGGAGGAATGGGCAGATTGCCAGTACACCACTGATGCTGTTGTATAGTCCTTGGGTGGTTTTTATCATATCAGCAATCAGCATTATGCTGCTGTTTTTCACGTAGTGTTGTTTTGATGGAAAGCATTCCTGTGACACTGAACATATTAGCAGCGCAGTGTCAGGAGTGTCATTTCTTTCACACTCATGTTTGAATGAAGAGCCAAAAATCACCACTGTGGAACTGGCAAAGGTGGGAGTTGAAAGAACCACTGTGCCCATTAATTTTCTCTTGGATGTCTTCCCCATATTTCAGTGCATTTTGAGATTATGACTGAATTTGGTTTTAGGCAGGAAGCATATGGCAGTGGGCAGAAGAGCTAAGACTTCAGTGAGATACAGAATACACAAAAGAAACTGCATGAATAATAGAAACCACTTGTTCTGGCTGAGCAGAGCAGATGAATATTACAAATTATTTCTGTGAATCTTAGCTGACACTTTAAAATTATTTTTTTAGTTGTGTCAATGTGTAACGCCAACAGGTGGAACCAAACATGAGACCTCTGGAGCTTAGTGCATGAGCCTCTACAGCTTGAATTAAAAGCCAGCTGTCTCTCTGTTAAGCCATAGAGCAAACTCATTCATTCTCACTGTAAGTTGTCTACTGGGGAGCGCCACTAAATGGGACGGTGAACCACACCCAGTAGGTGTGTGACTTACACATGCTCCTTTTTGTCTTCTTTCATATAGATTTTAGCAAATGGCAGGATGTGCCAAATCTGGTGTTTATAAGCAAATGTGGCAGAATGCTCATGGAGAGCAATTCAGCATCACAGTCTGATTTTAAGAATCCTAGGTAACCAGTCATGGACTAGGTACTTAAATTATATCTCCTGTGTGTCTAGTCAAAACTGCTCAAAGTCCACATCCTGAATACTTTCAAAAATTTTCTTGTTACAAGTTACAGACCAGGAATTACTTAATAAATAGTTTGATGACTACAGGTGATTTGCAGACAATTTGTGAATGGAAAAGCAGATGGAATGCACTGAATAAATCATTCCATTTTTTAATATTTTTATGTAGTGAAATTAGCTTACTTCCTACTATGTTTAGGCAGTCTGTTATTCAGGTGCCTTGCTGTTAAATCAGTGGAGGGTTCGGGGTCTGCCACCATTCTGGGTCTTAGAATATGGATTACTACACCAGAATAAAGAGCTGCAACATGTCCATGCTCATCTTTTCCCCATAGGAACAGAGGTAGGGGTGTGCGCGCGTGAAAGGAGAGAAGATTGCAAAAAAGAGGATGAATCCAAAGTAGACTAGAGTGAAGGTCCTATAGTGTATAAATATGCATGTAGTAGTAATATAGTAATGAGATATCTAAAAATACCGAGAATAGACACATGGAAGGAGATGGGGTAAATGAAAAAAGATTCAACCAGATAAGACCACTGTTACAGATTCAGATAGAAAATATCCTAAGTAACTTTAAGAAAATCTTTCTGGGATGATCTTGCTCCATCAGACAGTGCTGCTGATTGTTTTACACAGTGATACCCTTCAGATAAATATTTCTATGTGAGCCACATAGAAAAGAGTTTGGGATTTTAAAATATCTTGCATCTCTGTCTGGGATATTTTTGCAGGGAGGGGCTGCTCTGACCAGGATGCTGGAGCAGCCCCTGCCTGCAGAGCAGCCTGGTCCGCTGTTGGTAGGGGCTGCTCCAGCATCCCGGCCAGTGCAACCCTTTTCTGCATCAGGAGGGCTTCAGGCAGGGATTGCTCTAGCTAGGCTGCAAATAGCCCCTGCTTGTGGCCAGGGGTGGGAAGCGTTCCAGCCCAGTGGCAGGCATTTTAAACAATATGTTTACCCAGTTACCAATTAAATGGGATTTTACATCCCTAATGTGTATGCCTCTGTCAAATCCTTTAATGCAAACAAGAGCATGGCTAAAAAGAGTGGCAAGATTGGAGCCGTTACTTATCCTTGTGTGGTGCCATAGGTGACAGATGAGGCTTCTGATGATGCACTTCAGTCCATAACAATGGACGTTATCCCATGGTGAAATGAGCAGATGACAGCAATTTTCTTCCCTGGGCAGCCAAATCTATGGAGGAGTTCCCATAAGCCTTCGCGATTCACTGTGTCACAGGCCTTGGTCAGTCAATGATCTGCATGTACACAGGTTCTTGTTCTGTTTGCAAGCCTTCTCTTACATTTGTCAGGCTGCAAAAATCATGTCCATAGTACCAAGGTCAGCACAAAAGTCACTCTGTGATTTTGGCTATGTTGAGCTCATTGTGAGAGTGATGAGCCTGTTGAGGGAGAACCTGTGCAAGATCCTCTTTTCTGTAGACATGAGTGAGAGTCGTAATGTTTGTCAAAGCTAAATATACTTTCCTTTATTTTGTGTATGTGTAGCCCAAAAACCTGCTGGGTATGGTGTACTGTCCCATGTAATGGCACTGAGACCATGTACAGAAAGAATAATGAGTTTGATCTACAGCCTTAGCTAATAACAAGCTGGCTTTTATCTCATGCAGTAGAGGCTCATAAGCGCCAGGAGTCCCTGGTTTGATTCCGACCATAGGTGACAGACGGGTTAAGTCTGTCTTGTGGCTTTTTATACAACTTGGGAAACTGGGCCAAGGCTCCTGCGTGTGCTCTGTGTTCATATTGTGTATCAGTGTGTGGTTCACCTCAGACCAGACCCGCTCAGAAAAACCACTAGGAAAAAGGTTTTATTCTTTAAAGAAACATAGAGCAGGATTATAGTCTGGTAGTTTTCTTTCTGCTTGCCAGCTTCAGTCATGCTGAAACATCCAGGAGAGCAGAGTGGGACTTCCTGGGGAAATTTGTAGTCCACAAGTAATATTTTGGAGGTTGGACTCGATGACCTCCTGAGGGCTTTGCCAACCCTATAATTTTATGATTCTATGATTTCCTGCTGCTGCTGAATCATACTGGATCTTGGGTTCCAGATAGATGGGCTGTGAAAAGCCATAGTGGATTGATTTAAATCAAGGCAATTTAAATCATGATTTAAATCACCAAAAATCATTTATTTAAATCAAGTTCCCAAAAAAGCTAAAACAGACTGTGGGATTAAGCCCCATTGAACTCACTGTTACGTCTGTTTTTTGAGAAAACAAGAATAGAATGGGGTTTCCTTGGAAAAGCCAAGTTATGCTGAAGTAAAATAGGGAATAGCACTTGTGGCGTTACCATTATGGTCTGTGGCCATGATGTTCCAAAATAAGGGGACTGCATTATACAATATAAAATAAAGAACATGACATTCAGTGGTAACTGGCAAGTCTAGAATTCTCTTACTGCAGCTTTGAGTGCATACTCGAGTGACAGATTCTAAACCTAGTTCACTAAGGGTAAGTCTACACAGCAGTGTTATTTCAGAATAACTGACATTATTTTGAAATAACAAAATGCATGTCCACAGAGGAAGCCATTATTTTGAAATAATGTCGAGATGGAAGACTTCTTACTCTGACTCTTGTAATCCTCATTTCATGAGCAGTAAGGGAAGTCGAAGGAAGAGTGTTCTTCCTTCGACTTCCTGCTGTGTAGACAGCACCAAAGGCCAAATTAAGCTATTTTGACTTAAGCTACGCAATTGACATAATTGAAGTTGCGTATCTTAATATGACTTTTGCCCTGCAGTGTAGATATGCCCTAATTAACCAACCATATGGATTAGCTTAGCTAAACTTTTTTCTCTTGCAATAACCAACTCAGCAAACAGCTTGGGGGTTTGTCAAATCACACTTATACTACTTATACTAAAAGGCATAGAGAGAGTCTTAAAGAATGATGCATTGCAAAGTGAATTATTTAAGTTTCTAACCAGTTGAGCCACTCAGCCATATCCACATTTTTATCCACATAATTTTCTCCCAATAGCAATTTTCCTTCTGATGTTTCATTCTAGCAGTTAGGCACTGCATCTTCTTTTTGCACTGCTTGCAATTGACACATTTTCCTTTTTACCCAGGGAATGAATTTCTTCAAAATATTCCTAGATAGTGTCTCTCTTACGCCTGGAAGCCATGATAGTTTTTCTGTGGCAAAAATGTGGGGGGGATATAGGAAGTTCTGTGTGTGCTGAATAATGTCTTCCCTTTTTCTTTCCACTCCACTCCACTGTTCCTTACTGTGCTGCTTCTGACTATTACCATATATTATCTCTCTGTCTTAACTAACTCCTTTGCAATGCTTGGCCAAGGTCCACCACCACATAAGTACAGGACAAAAACAGTTTATCCAGCTTGAATCAGAGGGGTAGCCGTATTAGTGTGAATCTGCAAGAAAAATGAGAAGTCCTGTGGCACCTTATAGACTAACAGATTTATTGGAGTATAAGCTTTCATGGGTAAAGACCCACTTCGTCAGATGCATGTGACAAAGTGGGTCTTTACCCATCAAAGCTTACGCTCCAATAAATCTGTTAATCTATAAGGTGCCACAGGACTTCTCATTGTTTATCCAGCTTGTGTCTTTCTTAGCACATGTTACTTTTTAGTCTGCTGAGAAACAGAAATTAAAAGCCCAGAACTTTCAAGAAGCAAGAACTAGTGGTTAGGCTGGAAAGACTAGAGCCATTAATTCATTTTTATGAGACTGTAAGTGTGGCATTTTTGTGATGAGATTTAATTATAACTGTTATTTTAAATGAGAAATTTAGTATTTTCTTGATGATTTTTAAAACATCAGTTTCTCCAATTTAAATAAAAAATAGATTTAAATAAAAAAGAATGTTTTTGTTTTTTTAAATAACCAATTTTTATCCACCCTGATGAAAGCATTCTTCTATTCCTAGAACATGGTATCCTATTCCCATATGATCTTGAAAAGATTGTTCAGTTTCCTGACCAGGTGAGCATCTCCTCAATTGTATACTTCAGCTGGAATACCGTAGGGACCCGGAGACTTGCCTGTGGACAGCTGCTTGATAGCCTGAGTAACCTCATCTGAGGAAGGGTCCACAGAGGGCCATTGGAGGAGCAAGTTAGCTTCTTCAGACGTAGTGGACTGACAGTTCAGCAGACTATCAAAGTGCTCTGTCCAGCAAGAGTTAAAGATTGGCTTTGTCTATCGTAGCCAGTTACCATCCCCTGAGAGAACAGGGGCTATACCACTGGACTTTTGGCCATACTCAGCACAGAGACCTTGATACAAGGCCTTCAAGTCATGCATGTCATGCTTCCTGGAATTCTACAGCATTCTGCTCCTACCACTTATCAAATCCCTGTAAATGCTCATTAAAGGGCCAAATTAACCCTGGACATAACTCCAGCAGCATTAAGAAAGAATGTAGCCCCAAAATTTGTCAGATTTTTTTTTGGACATTCATAAACTGGTTGATGGGAATACATCTATAATGGCTTAGTGGTATTGTTATTATTTTGTTATTATTTAACAAAAACAAATAGGTACCAGAACTACTTTTATTGGTAACTAGAAATCTTGCCCAGCATTGCCCTCGTCTGGATCCAGCCCAGGGCTGCGGGGGGCAGCTCAGCCTGCCTGGCAGCTTCTCCCCCAATGCAGGGTTTTCCCCAGGTGGGGGGAGGAGTGCACAGGTCCCAGGGGCAGGCTGGAATGGCGGGGGCCATGTGGCTGGCCAGCACCTGCGTCTGGGGCGTGTGCTGCCTCCCCATGGCAATTCATGAGTATAACTGTCCTTGCTCTGATACCCCTCCATTTCCATTTGATACAATACAATTGCATTCCAGGAACATCCCATTGTACTGGCACAACCAAACTCTGACCTTGCTTTAAGTGATAAGTGGAAGCTGCATGACAAATTTGAGGATCCTAGCTCTTACCATTTAGGAGGAGTGCTTGAACACACAGACTCAGAGACAGACATATGCACAAACTCTCTCAAATGTATAGCAGACTAGAACTTCATGACTTCTTAATGATTAATAGATAATTGGAAAGTAATAAGGGGTGTAATATAATAACTGTATCACATTAGAAGCAATCACATTGTTTTTCACAATGTGAATAACTAAATGTTTCTTAATGATTTAAAATTTCCTAACAAGCCATAAACCTTTGTCTTCTTGCCGGTTGTCCCTGCATTTACAAAATAAGTGACTTTGAGCTCACTTTCTGTTCTTTAACTTCTCTTTTTAATTGTGTTTATGCTTTCATAAAGTACTAATCTTCCCTATAGACTCTGCAGTGTGCAAAATGAAATAGAATGGATGGAATAATACTTCTAACTTAGTTTTGTGCAGGCAACTGCCTCCGTGGACCCTTAGCCAAGGTGTGTGTTGGAGGCGTAGCTCTGTGCTCCTAGAAGGGGCAGAGCCATGGCTGGAATGGTCCGGGGGTAAGCAGCGCCCCATACCGCCAAGAGTGCAGCACACCCCACTGATCCGCATGGAGCCTGTGGTCTGGCACTTGGGTGGTGATTCAAAGGCGTCTGGGGCTATGGCCACTGCTGCTTCAGTGGTGGCTGGGAGCCCCTGGTCCCTTGAATCACCAGGCCCAGGGGCAACTGCTCGCTTTGGCCCCTCCTCATAGGGCCTGTATGTAAGCCAGCAACTGAATGTTCCTCTGCCTTCCTTTAATGGGAAGGTTGAGGAATCTACAGTTTAATCAATTGTTTCTCTGTGTAGAAACATGTAAATTATTGTTACCCAACTGTGGGATGGATGTACAAGATATAATTGGAAAAATAAACAGCGTTAAGTGTTAATCAAAATGCAGCCCTCACATCTGTTGAATAGGCTGTAGGTGGCCAATGCAAATACAGGTGTTTCATGACCATTAATTATAGATTAGGAGGACAACTTTTTGTGGATCTTGATAGATCATCTAATTAACATACGTTATGCTCACAGATGTTATATTATAAAATGGCTAAAAATTTGAAATGACAAAATGAGTCTAACTGTAGTGGAGAGAAGTTAAACAAAAGATCACCTTGTCTTCTGAGAGAGTGCTATGTGTTAAAGCAATAGCTCTGAAAGAATCATGAATATTCATTTCAAGTGGTTTTGCTAGCATTTGATAGGAAATGCAACCTGAGAGAAGGACTTTGTTTGGTTATTCCATGAAATAATCTTAATGCAAATCTGTGAATAAGAGAGAGACCCAAACATTAAAATATTCATTTAATTTTGAATTCTAGACTGTGTACTTTTAAGTCTCATTTGACAGGTTTGGTGCTGAGGATCTGAGAAAGAAATATCACTTTTTCCCACTTCTTGGTACTTTTTAGTTCCTTAGTTTGAAAGAATGAAATAATCCCAAGTTATGTGGAATTCTCCCTTCCAAAATTTTCCAACTGCAATCCCCCCATCAGATAACAGGAGTTGCTACTCGATATCTTTTATAGCACTCTTTTGAAATAACACTAAAGTCTATTTTGTGTGTATTGGCATCTGTCATTGATGCCTTATCTCATGTTTATTAGCATGTGTTGGTTTTACTTATTCTTTTATTATGTGGTATCAACATGAATTACTTGACAAGCATCCAACACAGAGGGTGCCTTAAGTTGTATCAGAGGTTTTTACTAATCTTACTCAGGCAAACTCCCAATGATGTCAGTATTAAAGTATCCAGCACTGAACAGTATATGTTCTTCATTTTCTCACAATGACATGATATTAGATGACCCTCTGAGATGATGTCACATTCTCCCTAAATAAAAGAGTGGAATAATGAAGATTTCTCTCTTGCTTAAAGTACATTAAAGATAACTCTCCCATGTCAGACTCACTCACTATTCTTAATAGAAATGTAGCCGTGTTAGTCTGGTGTAGCTGAAGCAAAATGCAGGACTATGTAGCACTTTAAAGACTAACAAGATGGTTTATTAGATGATGAGCTTTCGTGGGCCAGACTCACTTCCTCAGATCAAATAGTGGAAGAAAATAGTCACAACCATATATACCAAAGGATACAATTAAAAAAATGAACATATATGAAAAGTACAAATCACATTTCAGAACAGAAGGGGGATGCAGGGAGGGAGGGAAGTAAGGTAAGTGTCTGTGAGTTAATGATATTAGAGGTGGGGAAAGGTAGATGTCTGTGAGCTAATGGTATTAGAGGTGATAATTGGGGAAGCTATCTTTGTAATGGGTAAGGTAGTTGGGGTCTTTGTCTACCTTAACCATTACAAAGATAGCTTCCCCAGTTATCACCTCTAATACCATTAGCTCACAGACACTTACTTTCCTCCCCCTCTCCCCCCCCCCCCCCCGCATCCCCCTTCTGTTCTGAAATGTGATTTGTCCTTTTCATATGTGTTCATTTTTTTAATTGTATCCTTTGTAGCATGGTTTGAGGTGGCTGCCCCAGCCTCTGCACTTTGCACTTCTGCAGCGGCTGCCTCAACCTCCCTATGGACAGGGCCCAGAGCAGCGGTGAGTGCTGGAGTGACCCAGCAGCCTGCTCTGGTCCGCTCCACCACCCTCTCCCAGACTGCTTCGGTCCTCTTCACTGCATGAGCAGGAAGCATAGCACCTCAGCCCCACTGTGCTCAGCTGCTTGCTGCTCTGGTGAAATTGAAAGGAGATGGTGGTGGGGTGGAGTAGGGCAGGCTGCTGGGTAGCTCCACCTCCCGCCACCGCAATGAGTGCTGAAAGGCAGTGCTAACCCCTGCTGCCTCCTTGCACTTAGCCCCTGGTAATCCCCTGGCTTGCATTGCTCGGGGGCAGGGGGCTTTGAGCAAGGGGGGCAAAAAAAGAGGTGGGGTTGGGGAAAGGGCTGGAGAGGGTGTGGGGAGGGGAAGGAGCAGAGGCAGGGTGAGGGTGGGGACTGTGGTGAGGAGGTTGCCCTAGGTCCTGCACCTGGGGCATTGGGAGGTGTGGAGGGAGTTGCCCCAGGATCCATGTCTCCTAGGGATGGCCCTGCAATCAATGCAAGAGAAAGACACAGAAGGCTGTCTGGGCCAGTATTTGATATCTGATGTCAAGATTTTGTGTCATATAATTGTCACACTCAGTGGATGTTACATGCTTTTTGTTAGATCAGGTTGTGATGTTGTACTTAATACTCTGAGAAATCCTGAAACTATCACAAAGAGTTGGGGTGGACATATCAAGGGGCTAATTACGTCAGTTGAAATGTCGGTCAAGATTTTTCTTCTCACCAAAAGTGGCTGAGCAAACTAACTATTGTTTTCAGCTTCATTAAGCTCCTAGGCAGATATAAAGATGATGTAGGTGTTTTTTGGAAAGTACTGTAGAATATGTGTATTAAACATGCCTCTCTTGTCAATTGAGTGAGATCTGTTGAAGTTTCCACAGTAATTGAACAAGTCATTAAGGAAGATTTGTTACAGATGTGTTTCCTTCATGTATTACTCTGGAAAAAAATTCAAAGTACTCAGGACTTTTTTCCAGACTAGAATATCAAATACAGTGCAATACAAAAACTTCATAGAACCTAAACTTCATAGAACCTAATCATCGGTTGGAATATTTTCCTAGGGCCCTAGAATCTACAAGCCAAATCTTGCAGTGTCTGTCCAGTTCTTAGATGCTCCCTGAATTACCTCTAAAAGAGCTTCTAATTTCCATTAACCCAGTAAAAATCCAAGGCTTTGCCAAGGAGGTTTTAACTTCAGTTTACGCATATGTAACAGAGAGCGACAATTTTTAGTATTATTTCATATCGTAATGGGGTGCAACTCACTGCTGCAGTAATTCCTGCTTTCTGTCCTGTGTATTAGCTCTGTATGCCAGTGTTCCCTCTTCTAATGATGCTTCTGCACCATGACTTCTGTTCCAGGAGCCACATCACTTCTTCCGGCTGTGCTCCCCCCCTTGTGGGGGACAGTATCACAGTCCACTGTCCAGCCACTTCCCTCTGTGGCAGTGACAGATATAGGGCAGGGCGAGCGGGATGGCCACCCCAGGCCCCGCGCTTCAAGAAGCCCTGCGCGTGCGCTGTGGCGCCATGGTGCATGCGCTGTGTCAAAAGGGAGGGCCCCGTGAAATTGTGCTGCCCTGGGCCCCGCAAAATCCTCATCCGCCCCTGCTCTGTGGCACAAGGAGTGAAGGGAGACCCAGGCCTACCCACTACTCTGGGCCCTGGCTCAGGAACCCTGTAGATGGCTGCCACTTGCTGCTTCCCCTCCAATTCCTCTGTAGATTTCCATGGATCACTTTTCTGCAGTCCCAGCACCCTCTTTGCCCTTGTCTCAAAGCCTCAGCCTGCAGATCCCTGCAGACACCAGGAACTGCCTTTCGGTTCCTGGATCTGTGCCTGCAGCACTGCTCTGCCCTGCATGTTTGCTGCCTTATTCCTGCAAGACAGCCACTCTTCCTCCCTCTTCAAACCACGGGGAATGACTGCTGCTGCTCCCTACTGCAGCTCTTCTTATGTGGCCCTACCTGGCTCTGACTGGATGCTCCTGTAAGCCCTTCCGTGATTAGCTGCCTCCAGTGCAGCCTCCATAGTGCTCTATTAACCTCTTAGGGTATGTGGAAGAAAACATTGTCCTCACTCTGAGTTTGTAAGCAACAAGTAGCCAGAGGCAGTTTTATTACAAGCTGCAGCAAGGGAAAAACTGGTTCGGACAGGGGGGAACCCCCCCCCCCCCCCCGAGGCAGATCTTCGAATACAAGCAATTATGAAGCAGTTTAAATACTGTCTATTAAATATAATAACAATAACAATTAGTCTCCTTCCCATTACAAACACCAATGGCTAACAGTTATTTAGTTCCACCCAGATGCTCCTTATCTCAAGGTCCCTACCAGAGTCGGCATTCTATCCTTATCTCCGTATGGAGGCGAGAGGCGAAGGCAGCGTCTAATTACAGATCTCGCGTTGTCAGGCCATAGACTTAGCCTGACTCTTGCTCTCTTGTTAACAAGACCAAGACGGCTGCACACAAATTCCCTTATTCCCTTTTCCTGCCTCCACACTATAAGGAGTAAGGGGAATTATGAAAGAATGGTTTTCTTTCTAAATAACTGCGTCTAGACAGCGTTTCTTTTTTCAAAATAGGGTATTTCAAAATAGTGCCCGGATGCGATTATGCAAATGAAGCGCGGGAAATTTAAATCTGCATTTCATTTGCAATTTTGTTCCTCTGCATTTGCATTCCTCTCTCGAAAGAGGAATGCAGCGTAGACATACCCTTAGAAACCAAGTGGGGCACATGCCCCATCATGCATATTTTATTATACAATGTTGTTTACTTATTTTGTGATATAACCCAAACTTACAATGTGTTTTACAGCTACAGAAGTAAACACAAACTTTCCCAAAAGTGTATTCACACTCCCAGTCCTGTGCTCTGATGTTAGTTGGCTCTTTCTGTCAATGGAGAAACCTATTAATTTCAATGGTGCTCCAAGTAGACCCAAAGGACAGCCTACCTTCATTTCATTGCAGGATTACAATCTGATGTTGTTTAAATCCATTATAACTCCATAAAAGTCATTACAGTTATTTCAGATATGTTCCTGCATGGGGCAGAGAAGAATCTGAACCACTGACTTCAATGGATTATATTCTCAAATGTAGAATGCAAGGCTGTTGGCTCCAAGCCATTGACTGCTCACCATTAACCACCTTTTCAGCCTCTGGAAATGGTTAGCTAAGTTCCTTGACTTTTTCCAGTGTGTGGTAGAATGTGTTTTAGAGAAACTTCTTTGAGTGTGATTTGAAAGCGAGGGGATTGAAATTTCCAAAATTGCCAGCCAGTCTGTTCTGACATAAGAAGATTCTGACCTTTGTGGAATAGTATGAAAACATGATCACAATGGAACTGAAAACTGTGAAACAAAGATAATTTGGCTTAAAAAAAACCCCTGAGACTCAGACCAGGTATACCAGAAGGGTTATCTAAGTTTTTATAACATCCAGATGAACCTTCACTGATCTATGGTTTTCTGTGGAGTCTATGTGAAGCTGTTATTTGCTATGTAAACCGAGAAGAAATTTCATTTAATTTTGACTGCATTTTCTTCTTGGGTTTTGGAGTACATTGAAACCAAAAGCTAAAAAGAAAAATCAGCTTATGAATCTGAAAACAGATGCCAACACAAACAAGCAAGCACAAATGGTTCACACACTGCCATGCAAATTGAAATCAGCTCACATGTGCGAGAGACTGCAGCCACTAAGTTGTTGTCCAGCTCCAAACATCTACATTTGAGACTGTTTGATTCCTCACACACATTGTGATATATTGGCTTTGTCTGTCTGAGTAGATAAAACAAAAGGAAAAACTATGTAGCACTTTAAAGACTAACAAGATGGTTTAATAGGTGATGAGCTTTCGTGGGCCAGACCCACTTCCTCAGATCATATCCTGGAAGAGACCACATGTACCAAAGGAATACAATGAAAAACGTGAATATGTTGTTAAACTGAAAACTCAGATTTAGTACAGAAGGTGAGGTGAGGAAGAGGGAGGGAGGGAATAGCTATTTATGAGTCAATGAATGGCTAATCAGGGGTGTTAAGTGGGGAAGCTATCTTTGTAATGGGTAAGGTAATTAGCATCTTTGTTAAGGCCCATTCGTAAAGTGTCAAATTTAAGCATGAAAGAAAGTTCTGAAGTTTCCATCTGTAATCTGGTGTTAAAGTCTCTCTGAAGTAAAATGCATGTAGTAAAGTCGTTAAAACTATGTCTAGGTAGGTTAAAATGAAAACCAACTGGTTTTTCCTTGTGAAAATGTCTGATGTCTGATTTGTGGGCATTAATTCTTTGGCACAGTGTCTGAGAAGTCTGTCCAATATAAATAGCAGAAGGACACTTTTGGCACATGATAGCATAAATTATATTTCTGGATGAACAGGAATATGTGTCCTTGATCATATAACTCACATGGTTAGGTCCAGTCATGGTGTCACCAGAGTAAATATGTGGACAAATTTGGCAACGGAGTTTGTTGCAAGGGAAAGTTCCAGGGTTGGTATTAATGTGGTATGTCCTGTGGTTATTGGTAAGAATCTTCCTGAGGTTAGGTGGTTGTCTATAGGAGACTATGGGTCTGTCCCCCAGAGCCTCTCAGAGGGTAGTATCCTGTTCCAGTATAGGTTGTAGGTTAATGATAATGTGTTGGAGGGGTTTAAGTTGGGGGCTCAACATGTCTGAGTAGATGTTTGATAAAGCACACAAAAAAACTTGCTATTTCTTCCAGCTATGAGAGCTCTCCTTTAACGTGAGTGATGGAGGCCTTCCTTTCTGGAACTGACAGACCAGAAGTGGAATCATGATTCTATTGAAGTCAGCGGCAAAAATCTCATTGATTTCAGAACTGGGACTAGGATTTCACCCTAGGAAAGCTTTAGACAAGGTCCTTTTGTGAGTTAATTTATAATTGTCTTGGTTATCTGCAGCACATGGTTTTGTTAGTGTCTACCACTATGGGTAGCTCCTGAATGATATCAGACACCCTGAAAGAGCTGTACACTCTTTGCCCCCCAGTCTTTCTTAATGTCAGATGATATCTTGGAATTGAGGTTTTTAGCTCTCTTCATGCTTTGTATCTTTATCATAATGAGCTTATTTTATTTTGCGGGGGTTGTTAGGAATTACATGGCAACAATTTATGGTGGACTGATTTTCTATAAAGAACTGTTAGTCATCATCAAGAGAATGAATGTATTAGCATGTTACTATTGTGTATCAGTCCTGACATCTTGTAAAGTATGATGTCAGCTGTGAACATTTCTTACTGAGAATGTTTTTATAAACAGGATTTAGGTTGGCATATTTTTTAAGTCTTGGCTCTACCAAATAGTCTCTTTATTTATCCGTCTATTATATTTTTAGAACAATCATTATAGTGTAAAGAGGCTGTGTGTCCATGTGGGTGTGTTAATTGACATAAAATAGCTTGGTCTAAACTTGCTTCTATGAAATATCATGTTATCAGTTTTGAAACTCCCACATTAGAGGCTGTATTTGTGCTTTGATACTGTTTCCTGGTGAAGTGTGATGGAGGGAAAAATGTGCTGCATTTTCCATGGATGGCCTCTGTAATCTATCTGCATGCTATAGGAATACTTCACTGCCTCTTCTGCTAATGATCTAGCTGAGACCTGCAGAACAGGTTGGTTCTGCCCTCTAATTTTAAGAGTTGTAGAGGTGTCACTGCACTGTTTATCTTGTTTCTGGATCTCATTTGGATTTACTCCTAGTAAAGGGCTTGGGAGAGCTACTATGAAAGCAAGAAAACCATCTGCTGAGGTTTTATGAGTTGCCCACTTGCCAAGTTCAACAGCAGGCCAGTCTTTTGTTGATCAGCTCTACCCTCACCAGGTGTCACCGCAGCTATAGAAGAATGACTACTGAGAATTTAAAGGAACTTAGGGATGATTTGGCCACACAAAGTTTTAAAAAATGTATAAAAAAGATTCAGGATAAAACCATTAGGAAATGATGATCCTTGTCATTAGAAAAAAACTCAGAAATGAATCCTACTGAAGTGATTATGGGATATTTGAATTCCCCCAGTCACCATGATTGCTTCAACAGTGTTTCTGAAATAGGCCTCTTCCCCTCAATTCTCATATTAAGTACACAGTTTTTTAGTCTGCTCTACAAAATGATAATCCAGGTGACACTCATGCATTGTGGTTTTAATGTGAGTTTGGGAAAACTGATCTTTTTACACTACTATTTGAATATTTTAATGACATCCAATACAATGTATATTGGTGAATGGGCAGATACCTCTGAGGCAGATGGTGTTGTACAACATAAATCATTTTTACTTTTGGAATAGAGCTAAACATGTAGATATAAACAGGGAGGTAACCTAGTGACAGATGATGTGGGAAAAGCTGAAGTACTCAATGCTTTTTTTTGCCTCTGTTTTCACAGATAAGGTCAGCTCTCAGACAAATGCACTAGGCAACGGAGTATGGGAAGGAGGTGGGCAGCCCTCAATGGAGAAAGAACAGATTAAGAACTATTTAGAAAAATTAGACATACACAAATCCATGGGGCTGGATTTAATACATCCAAGGGTGCTGAGGGAGTTGGCAGATATCATTGCAGAGCCTTTGGCCATTAAAGCACGTGGAAGAGAGGAAAGTGATCAGGAACGGACAACATGGATTCACCAAGGGCAAGTCATCCCTGACCAACCTAATTGCCTTCTATGACAGGGTAACTGGCTCTGTGGATATGGGAAAGTCAGTGGATGTGATATACCTTGACTTTAGCAAAGCTTCTGACATGGTCTCCCACAATATTCTTGCCAGCAAGTTAAGGGAATATGGATTGGATAAATGGACTGTAAGATGGATAGAAAGCTGGCTAGACTCTTGGGCCCAACAGGTAGTGATCAATGGCTCGATGTCAGGTTGGCGGTAGGTTTTTAGCGGAGTGCCCCAAGGATCTGTTCTTGGACCGGTTTTGTTCAACATCTTATTAATGACCTGGATGAGGGGATGGATTGCACCCTCAGCAAGTTCACAGATGACACTAAACTAGGGGGAGAGGTAGATATGTTGGAGGGCAGGGATAGAGTCCAGCACGACCTAGAAAAATTGGAGGATTGGGCCAGAAGAAATCTGATGAGGTTCAACAAGGACAGGTGCTGCACTTGGGATGGAAGAATCCCAAGCATGGTAACAGGCTGGGGACTGACTGGCTAAGTTCAGCAGAAAAGGACTTGGGGATTAGAGTGGATGAGAAGCTGGATATGAGTCAACAGTGTGCCCTTGTAGCCAAGAAAGCTAATGGCATATTAGGGTGCATTAGGAGGAGCATTGCCAGCAGATCTAGAGAAATTATTATTCCCCTTTATTCAGCACTAATGAAGCCACCTCTGGAGTATTATGTCCAATTCTGAGTCCCCCACTATAGAAAGGATGTGAACGCATTGGAGAGGTTCAGTGAGAGCAGTCAAAATTATTAGGATGCTAAAGCACATGACCTACGAGGAGAGACTGGGGGATTTGGGCTTGTTTAGTCTGCAGAAGAGAAGAGTGAGGGGGATTTGATGGCAGCCTTTAAATACCTGAAGGGAGGTTTCAAAGAGGATGGAGAGAGGCAGTTCTCAGATGGCAGAATGAGGAGGAATGGTCTCAAGTTGCAGTGTGGGAGGTCTAGGTTGGATATTAGGAAAAGCTATTTCATGAGGGTGGTGAGGCAATGGAATGGGTTACCTAGGGACGTGGTTGGAAACTCTATCCCTTGAGGTTTTTAAGTCCCAGCTTGGCAAAGTCCTGACTAGGTTGATTTAGTTGGTACTGGTCCTGCCTTGGGCAGGGAGCTGTACTCGATGGCCTCCTGAGGTCCTTTCCAACCCTATGATTCTGTGGTCCTATGATTCTATATATCTGGTTAGGTGTGCGAGTGCCCAGTGTGCTGGAGCTGGAGATTTTTGCCTAGCGGTACCTGTAGAAGTGTGGTGCTTGTGCCTCACACCTATAGCTCTTCCCCTGGCTACATGAGGCAGTGCTACCCTTCCGTTTGTTCTTATCACTCATGGCTGGCATTAGGGTTTTGTGTGCTTGTAACCTCGCAATCGGTCTTAACTTAGCTGTTATTTTATTTAATTAGTATTAATGTTAGTTTAGTGTGTGTCTTTTTTTCTCTCTGTTGATGCCCTGCCAGAATTCAAACACTGTCCTTTGTGTAGGGGAATCAGGCCCACCGACCGAGGGGGAAGTGAAAAAGGGACAGTGCCTTGGGGCCTGACCACCAGTACATGCGGCTCTGGGGGCTGAGGAGCTAGGGCACACTGTCCAAAGCTCATCATTTCCAGGAGCCCAGAGCTGCCCCCCACTTTGTGTAGGGTTTTATGAAGGTGTTAGCTCCCCCCAACAATGCCATCTGTAACAGCAATTATCACACACAGTGTCTGCTTTGCCTTGGCGAGGGCCACCTTAAAGAGCATTGCTCAGTCCGCATATCATTCAAGAAATGGATTCGAGTGGCCCTGAACCTTCACTGGAAGCAGTACTTGCTTGAACAGGCCATGCAGCTTAATCTTGTACCAACACCCTCATCTGGCCAGTGATCACCCTTTGGCTCTCAGAGTGTGGCTGCTTCACATTCAGGAGCAGGTGCCTCTCCAAGAAAGTGAAGAAGCCACTGTCTCACCCAGGAAGTGCATAGACTGTGTCAGCAGCAGCTGATGGGACAGCATGGGTACCTCTGATCATTTCCTGGTACCAACTGGGAAAGGCAGAAACCCTATATTATTGGTCGTGGTTCTGGCTTTCAAGAGCCCATTGAGTTCACTACCAGTGAAGGAGATGCTATCCGTTCTGTCCATCTCATCTGTCCACATTGCTTGTGCCCTCATCAAATGAGCTTGTATTAGCTGAGGGGACATAGCCACAGCTATTTTATTTGCAGTCTTCATACAGGATGTTCTGCATCTAGTGTTATCCCTGTGTTTTTGTGGAACCTCCTTCCTGGCTTCCGGTGCCAGCGGAGAGATGATCTGCTTGATGAGCAGACTCATATGACGATGGTCCCTGAAAAGGGACAGTGAGGGAGGGTAACAAGCTCTGGCCACATGCATTGAAGCCTGAACCTTCACCTACAAAAGTGCAAACCACTGCAGTATTTGCTAAAGGATATCTCCTTTTATCTGTGAGTAAGCAGCATGTTGTATAGTTGTGAGGGCAAGTCACTAGAAGGAGATGTGCACACATATTTAAGTTAATCTATTGCAAGATCATCAACTCTTTCTTTTTCCAGAGAGTTCTTATTGCAAGCATAAATGTTCATTACAGAAATGCTCACCTGACTTGTTCAGAGAAGCAAATGCTTCAAGATACCTCATTAAAAACACAATGCCAAATTCTTCCCTCAAGAACACCCATACAAATTCATTGACTTTGCTGGAGCAATAACAGAGTATGTTAACAGAGGACTGGAATTTGACCCAATAATACTTTCAGTTGTGCACGTAAGTGTAAATAAAAAGCAATGAAAATAACTAGGGTTTTTTTTTTTTTTTGGTGGAAGAACATTGTAAACATTCTAGAGGAGCTACATACATGGGATATTTTGAACAAGAATAGATCTGTTAATTACCTATTATCAATCAGAGCAGTCACACAAGAGTAATAATTCTGGAAAGGATGCAAGAATTATTCTGCTCTTTAGCACTCTAGTTAGTAAAAGAAATGTTGAAAAATTGCTTTGTAGCCCTGAGGGCCTTTTTTCAGCATATTCTGCTTCCCGCCCACCTCCAAAATTGATGGAACTTATAAAGGCATTATAATGAAGATAGATTTGAAGTGATCATTTCCATCTTTTTAGGTACTGGGCAAGTAGTTATGTGAAACCACTCTCTCTCTTTTTTTTAACTCAGTAATTCCAGAAATAGGCTAACCTTGGGAAGCAGAGTTTATATATTAAACATTTTATGCATACTAGTCATCTTCCTCACATATTTTCTGATCCAGTTAACATTTTTATGACACCAGAGAAAACAAATTAATATTTATCATTTTACATAGCACTATATGAATTATCAGAAGTGGTATTTTATTTATGTTTTTAATGTGTCTGTAAACTCCATTCCCAGGTGAGATCTTACTAAATTAGATGCTGCACTCTGCTACTTAAAACTAAAACCTACCTGGACTTTTTCATGTATAATGAAGATTGCATTATAGAAATCATTGAAATGTAGAACTGGAAAGGACTTCAAGAGGTCACTTAATTTATCTCCCTCAAGCGAGGTACTATTAAATATACCTAGACCAGCCCTGGATATATGTTTGTCTAACTTTTTCTAACCTGGGAATGTTCTTGGCTGACCCACTACTTTGTTTCTTTAGCTCTAAATCTGAAATTACTGAGAAAATACCAGTTACACAATATACTCCTGCCATGTGAGAGAAGGATTTGGCCCTGTCTCCTTTCTTAGTAGCACACGTTCTGGTCTGTGTCTTCCAATGCGTGCTATCCAACATAGACAATGTAGTTTATAACAGTGCAGTCTTCACTGAAGTGCTGTAACAGAGCAACTGTAGTGTTTTAAGTGTAGGGAAGCCCAGAACTAGTTTTTGACTGTATTTTACAGGAGAGGTAAAGGAGCAAGGCCTGACACCAGAGGGCATATACCCAGAAAGAGGAGGAAGGAGACAAATTTTCAGATAGCCCTTTAACCATGACACTAGGAAGAGCAAGAGGAAGAAGATTATATTTATTTAAAATAGAAGTAATATTTAACCGTTCTTGAGATTTTGCACTCTCATTAGCCAAAGGGGGAGAAAATAAGAGCGCAGTATTATCTGGAACAGTTGTCCATATTAATAGTTTATATGGGAATCGATCCAATAAGCATATCACATCATTTGTAGAATTAAGCATATACATTTACAAGAAGACCCAGCTTTCCATAGTACTGGAATGTACATCTGAATTGAATCATGAGACTCTCAGCTCTCAGTAGAATTTTCCCACAGCATCTTTAAGTTATTAGTAACCCCTAGCTAAAAGCATGAAGAGAGCAGAATATCTATTGTTCATTGTTTTTCAAATGTTTTTAATTTTGGCTTGCTGAATAATCCTTGTGTCCCTCGAAACACCTCCATTGTAATTTTCCTGGATTCCACAGAAATCTTCCAGTTGACAGAATCTCTCTTAGCCATAGAGATTCCTTTGGCTGAAAGAAAGCTAGAGTTAACCCACAAAGGAACAAAGTAGAAGAGTGCATGTCAGGAAATGCATTTATAAGAGCCCCTTTCTCATGTTTTGTTTCCCAGTGTGCTTTTCTTGAGAATAAATGAAAAATGGAGAACAAACATTTGTGACAGAAATGTTAGTGATTTATTAAATTTGAAACTGGAAGTTTTTCTACAGTTTTATTAGTACGTTTTTAATAAAACACTAATGGTAGCAGTTTATGTTTAAATAATAAAAATGACTGACAAAATGAAATGTGAATAATATTGAGTGGTCATTATGTGAGTCATCGGTGTAGAGCATGTATATAACTAGACTAATTGAAGAATTGCCCAAATGGTATGGTTCTTAACTTTAGGGTCATTTAACACTCTGGACTGGTTAAGGTCCATCTTTAAACTTCATGGAAGCTTTTCCTAGGTATTGCTAGAGCTCACTTCAATACACTTGCAATGCGTTAAAAATACACTGTGCTGAACTTGTTGTAATCTTATTATTTACTTTAGATGAGTGTTATTTCAACATAGTGTTATTACTGTGATAAGTGATTTTTCTTTAACAAAAATTATCATGGAGAATGGCATGAATTTCAGTGAGACCATATGCTTTTAAAGTAGACATTACCTACTACTGTGACCTGTCAGAAATAAGTTGTTGCTGGTGCCTGAGTTTGTACATGAGTAATAATGCAGTTGTGAGACTTTGGAGACTTTATCTCAGCTTCCATATCTTAAATGGAATGTGCCCCAAATGCTGAAGGCTTTTTTGCCTTTGATTCCTGAAATCCACTTCCTTAAATTGAAAAAAGTATGTATGTGTTTGTGAGAAAATTCGTATCTTTTAGAATAGATGGACAGGGAGCAGTGACTTACAAGCCATCCAAAACTTGCTGTTTATGCTGGAATTTCTCACTGAAAGCTAAAAATGCGCACTGCAATGTTCCTAAGAGCAGCAGCTTGGGCTTGATCTAAGAAATCAGTTGAGTTAATCCTTCACAGCTTTTCACTGTGGATTATAAAGTTCCAAGTCACTTGGTAAAGCAAATGCAGAAATCACATCCTGTACAAATAAGCAATACTTAGCTATATAATACTCTCTAAAATCATCCATTGCTTTTTTACATAGGTATTTTAATCTAATTTGAGTCCTTCAAACAATTACTTCTTGGCTGTGTCTACACTGGGCCACTTATTCCGGAAAAGCAGCCGCTTTTCCGGAATAAGCTGCGAGCTGTCTACACTGGCCCCTTGAATTTCCGGAAAAACAGTGACGATTTACTGTAAAAAATCAGCTGCTTTTCCGGAAAAACCATGCTGCTCCTGCTCGGGCAAAAGTCCTTTTTCCGGAAAACTGTTCCGGAAAAGGGCCAGTGTAGACAGCACATTAGTCTTTTCCGGAAAAAAGCCCCGATTGCGAAAATGACAATCGGGGCTTTTTTCCGGAAAAGCACATCTACATTGGCCACAGACGCTTTTCCGGAAAAAGGGCTTTTCCGGAAAAGCAGCCTGCCAGTGTAGATGCTCTTTTTCCGGAAATACTTATAACGGAAAACTGTTCCGTTTTAAGCATTTCCGGAAATTCATGCCAGTGTAGACACATCCCTTGAGTTTTATGAAGGAAGAGAGAAAGTTCAGGGGAACTTTAGCTACTTTTTTGAGGAGGTGGGGGAATTCCAGAATTCTTTTGAGCCTTTGAATCATCAGCAAGTTGCAGCTTCAATCTCCATGCAGCCTATCACCACCAAGACATCTGACCAGCTTTTTAAATGAATATTACATGATTTTCTCAATCTCCTTATTAGTGGATTTGCATAGGCATGCAAAATCCCTAAAATAATGACACTAGTATGAATTCAGTTTAACAAAAGCATTCTTTTTGTTATTGGAAGAGGGATTTTCTCCCTTAAAACAGCTTTTTGGAGGCAAGAATGCACAGTTGTCAACTTTTCTGAGTTAGTTCCTGAGGGAGGAAGGCAGTCCTTCCATCTGGAGAAGCTATGTCTGCTAGGGCTATATGTATAACAAGAAATCCTGTCCTTGCTAGACACTGAAAAATGACAGCTATTTGTATATGCAAACTCCTTTTGAACTTGGAACTTGGTTAAAAGGATCCAAGTTGGATGTTCCAGTTGCCATGCTACCTTCGTCTTTGGTATTTTGCACAGTCATTGTCAAGTGCTCAAATCGATGGTGCCTTCTCAACACTTCCCAAGAGCAGCTCAGTTCCTTCGAGAAGCACACAATATGTGTGTGTGTACAGTGATTTTTGCTTGCTTTGCACAGGATAGTGTTGTTAGTGCAAAATTAGGAGCGTGGGTGGAACGTACAGATCCTACACAGATGAGAAAGGTAGGGCTAAATGCCATTTAGAACTTTGGGAGAGTCCAAATGTGTCCAACTAATACTTTGTAGTTGACACATTAATTAAATATCTGTGGGGAGTAACTACTGTATAGGACACATTCTCAGCTAGTTTAAATTGTCATAGTTCCATTGAAATCAAAGTGAAGGTAGGTTATTATACAGAAAACAGGAGGACATGTTAGGTTCTTCATGGATTCTATTGGCTTTCTTTACAATTTCTATTGTCCCAGGAATAGTTATCCAAAGAGAGAAGACCCTTGTGTGGAAATTGACTGTTAAACCGTATGAGAATATATCTGAACCTGCTGAGGTAGTACAGTAGAAGGATGCTGAAGTGGGTAGAATGATATTGCTGAGTGGAGTGACAAGGTGACAGGTGAGAGAAAGCTGTGGAAAGGATAAGGAACAGAGAGGGAGCCAGGAATATAAAAGGGTTCTGCTTAGTGGATAGAAGAAAGATGGCAACACAAAGGCTACGTCTGGACTACAAGCCTCTTTTGAAAGAGAGAGTCTAGACTACCAGCAGACTTTTCAAAAAAGCAAGCTGCTTTTTCGAAAGAGTCTAGATGCTCTCTTTCGAAAAAGCAGTTTGCATTCAATAGCACTTTTTTCGAAAGAGTTCTTTCAAAATAGGCATTATTCCTCGTAAAATGAGGTTTATCGCAATTGAAAAAACGCAGCTGAAGTCTAGACTCAGGTGAGGTTTTTTCGAAAAAAGGCTACTTTTTTTCGAAAAAACCCTGTAGTCTAGACACACCCAAAGATGCTGCAGCTTGAAGGAGAGAGAAAGAGAGGAAGTGCAGCAAGCACAGCAGGAAGTCTGTTTAATTTTGCACTCCCCTATTCCTGAATGTAAGCTTATCCAATTTTTGTGTGTTGGAACACATGCTTTCATTCTGTCATGTGATGTGGGTGGTCTCTTGACTGTAGAAATGCTGGTTGCTCATAAATTGGGACAGAATGCCCCCTTTTTTTTTCTTGAACTGTGTTCAGTTTTAAATATTTGTGCTTGGCAAATGTAGGTGATGGTCAAAGCAGTGCAAAGAAGGCAGAAAATGTTTGTGATTTAGGAGAATCCTTGCATGGATTAAAATGGGCATAACTGAGTCTATACTACCAATTCCCTATTCTCCTACATAAGAAACATTCCTGACTGGACTGAGGCAAAGTAGGAGGAGCTATGGCTAAACCCTGGACAATACACAGCAAAGTGGTCCCAAGAGGACCTTTCTTACTAGTGTAATTTCAAGAAGTCCTTAAGCTTTGAGCCATCTTTCAAGAATACAGTCAAGGAGCTTCTTAGCTCCTTGTTCAGTTTTTAGCACTTGCTGTACTCAATCAAGTTTCCATTGGCTTTAGTGGTAGTTCACCTGATAAGAGACAATCGAGAGCCTAAGATGATTAACAGGAAAACAGCACAAAGAATCTAGTGGGAAAAAAAATTCCCTTGCTGAATTTTCTCTCAAATTGTTTGATTGGGTGGTAGGATTTCTCCCAGCCCCATGGCCATAGGGGCTTTCACATTAACCCCCTGGTTCCTCCAGAATTATCAGGGGCAAGAGTTATCCATGTGAGACCAGTACCCTTTATGGTCTGAATTACTTGGGGCTGTACTGACAGGACTCCCTCGGAGGGTCATGTGACGCTACTGAACCATGGATGACTGTGCAGGATTTGCTCCAGGATATTTAGAGTTCATATTTGACCCACTTTGAAGTTAATTTATTATCAGTGATTTTAATTTACAGTTTTTGCCAAAGTATTTACTTTTTTCAGTCACTGCAGTGGTAAGTGCTTAAAACAGTCTTAAATGTTCTTACATGAGAACAAGATTATTCTTGCCTACTACTTTCACATATGCATAGGGGTTTTTTTGGTTTGTTTTTGGTTTGTGGGTTTTTTATTTGTTTGTTTGTTTGTTTGTTTTTGTCATACAACCTACTGGAGGTTAACATTTGCTATGCTGTTTAATTACCTAGTCCTACAATGATGATCTGAAAAAAAAAACCAGATGTGTGGATGTCTTCCATAAAGATAGTTTCTTAGTAAGTCCACTTTCAGTCTTAAACATTTTATGTTAAATCCTTCTCCCATTGAGCATACAGTTCCTTCTGAAATCAGCTTCTCCCAGTAAATTCACTGGGAGCTGTATGTAAACATGATGTGAACAGGATGAGCAGGATTTAGCCTCTTGAAATACACCCTAGGTAAATAACCTGAGTCCGCAAGTACTGCAGGGAAGGCATCTGATCATTACAATGGTGATAAGCATTTTCACAGGTTTATCCAAAGATATTGATGCCGGTTTATCTGTTTGTGGTGATGGACAAGGACTTATGTAATAATAGTTCCTGTGGTTTTAAATTTTACATCTGTGACTGGAAGTATATTATGTTGCAGCAGTACAAATGCTGTCACCTCTTAGAATTAGATAATACACAGAGGCCAACAGTTTTTTGAGCATTGCTCAGAAGCTGAGAGACCATTCTATTTCCTGATAAGCTAACAACATAAAAAACTAAATTGCTGGAAGGGAAGCACCAAATGTAGACACCTGGTGTTACATAGTACATTTCAGATATGCTTGAAATACTGGGGCCTTTGTAAAGCACTTACAGCTGTTTAATGTTTCTTTCAGGTCATCAGATTTTGGGACATTATATACAAAGCTGAATCTGCAGCCTGGGATTACTACAGTCATAGACAATTTCTACATTTGTCCCACCAACAAAAAAAAGGTATGTGGCAAGAAAGTATTCTTCTTTCTTAGAGATCCATTTTCTAGATTTAAAAGTTTTCACAAGCAGGTTGATGACTTTCACCAATATGGAAACGAGCTACACATTTTAGAGGCGCTCTACAAGAAATGATGATCTTATGAGCTTTTAATTTTTAGAATGTCAGCATGGACATAAACTGTGGGAATGCCTAGGGATGAGAGTAATCTGTGTGGCCATTGATAAAGGAGCAGGGTTTATCCCCCAGCATCTGCAGTTCCTCTGAGTGTCACATAAATCTTGGGATATACCTGAGAAAAATGACCATCTGTACATAGGGTATGTCCTGCTCCATTAGCTTCTGGGCCATCTGACTCCATTTGGCCTCCCTAGCAGCCTGGCTCCATTGGAGTGTACTGCCTGCTTCTTCCCTTGGAGTTCACATTGAGAGGGTTCTGCTACTCTAAGGTTTGTGCAGCTGAGCAGGCTACAGACCCTCATTCCCTTATTTCACTCTATGTATGTTCTTTGGTGAGGTTCAGGGTTGGGCTGAGCTGGTACTGTGAAGATGTTTGACAATCCGTCCACTTGGGAAAAGGATGGAAATTCTCATGCTGAGCTTCAAAAAATGATCCTACATCATTGAAAGTTACTTTTTTAAAAGTTTTATTTTAAAATTCCACCGCACTGCACTGTTGCTGACCCCAAGAACATTTAGGTTACTGCATGAGGAACTGAAAGTGAAATGGACTATAAACAGAGGTGAAATTGATCAGTCAAATGTGGCTGCCAGTGATGAATGGAAAGCAGAGTGCAAAAAAGTGTTGCTATTTTAATTATGTAGAGTATTGTAAATAATAGTGCAACAGGACATCTATGAAATGAGAATTTTGTCTTGAAAAGTTCTTTTCAATCTCAGTATAAAGTAGAACTGATTTCATGCAAGGTTCATTGATTGAGAAGATAAACAAAGTTAGTTGTACTTACCTATTTGTTCTGCCTATTCAAAATCAATGATAAAATCAAAGTTTATCCAGGCATGGGTGAATAAGTGCTGTTTTTTTTTCTCCGGGAATTATGGCAGGAGTCTTCTTGACCAACTTGAAGCAGTAGATGAATTAGATAATATGTATTTAATCATCTTAAAAGCTGGTAACAATTTTCTTATTCTTCAAAATGGAACAAGCAGCAGGCACAAAATTGTTTCTAAGAAGGATGCATCTCAGATCGGGAGTTAACATATTATTTCAGGGATGATGATGATAATAACAATAATTAATAAAAAATAATAGTATTAATGCAATTTTATGGAATAAAGATCCAAGACATGGGAAACCTGTGAAAATTCTGCCCAGCTCAGCCAGTTCCTATGTTCTGCAGGACATTAAAACTGGCACAGGTTTGTGGGAATCAAGGATAATGTAAAATTTACCAATTGCAAAAAATAAAATTAAATGAACAGCTGTTGCAGGTTTACCGTTGAATTTCAAGAACAATGGACATTCCGATACATAGATAAATGGCACATTAACCCAAGCTCAGAAAAATCTGATTTATGTTCAAGGTAACTCAAAGTACTTAGCACTTAGTGCAAAGACCCCATTAGAATTCAGCACTTAAATTCATTTCATTTTGGGCCTCAGTGAATGTGCTATTTGACATTCTGTACTTTGCTCTTAAGATGTCAACCTACTTTAAACATAAAAAATTCCTTTCATTTTAGTGCCTGTTTAAGGTGTTAGAGTGAACATTTCTAGAAATAAGTCCTTCAAGATGCAGGCATAATACAAGCTGAGGAATAAAACTGCCCTGCCAATATGCTTGAGAACTGTCTGGAAGGAATCACGCTGATGCATGCAAAAGAAATTCAGTATCCATGCCACCAAACCAAAGGCAGCCATTATGATCCCTGTTATGACAAATGGCACTTGACTACCAATTCATTTCACAAAGGTCATTTGGAAAGGATGTTACATTCCTACCAGTCTGGTTAGTCCTGCATCCCCCTCCCAAGATCATGAGCCACCGAACTGATCATAGTTCAGCTGCAAAGAGCTATGGAAGAGTACACGAGCTGGATGCTTGTCCATATTGTCTGCAATTTTCCAGGCTCAAGTGGGGCAGGTGGACAGGACAAGCCACTGGCCTCACCCAGACCCACCAACGGGGGATAGGGGAGTACAAAGGAGGTACCTTGTTCTCACTGCTAGAGTGCTAGGCAGTGTCTCCAGGTGGCTAAGAGCTGGGGGGATGCATCATACTCCAGGTGGGACTGAGGGCTATTGGGGGAGGGGGCTTGATGCTCCTGCCCCTTCTATCTGAGGCCCCTTCTGGCACAGCTGTCTGCATCCCTGGCCTCATCCCTATGGAAAACCTGGCACCTGGGGAGGGACTTATTTATAATTGTTCTAAAAGCATTACATGAGAGTGTAACCGTTTTCTCCTCTGTTTCTGGAGCCATCCACAGACACAATATGCCTGGGTCTCCCCTCACACTAATTTAGTTCCACAGATTTAAATTTTAAATTTTCTATTTTTTGCTTCCCTGTAACGTCTCAATCTTGTAAGGTGCTAAGCACTTTGGCTTAAGGATGTTAAAATGCAGTTATCTGGCTAATCGTATAGTCGGTTAGTTAAGAGCCGCTCTGCAGAGCCACAGTGGGTGTAGTTCCAAGAGCCAACTCGAGCCGAGACTGAGCAGTCCTAGCTTGTACTGGCTCCAGAGCCAACCACGCTGCAGTTCTACATTTTAATGGTAGTAAGAGCCACTGGGCTCCAGCACCAGCCTCTGTTCACGGCAGCCAGAGCTGGCATTCACGAACAGGGCTTGGTTGATGGCAAGAGCCCCTGTCCATGGTGGGGCCCAGCTCCCCACTGGGACTCCTATAGACAGGGGCTGCTTTACAGCAGCGTCCCCTATCCCCCACCTGCTGCCTATTGAGGCAGCGGGGGGGGGGGGGGAGTAGGGAAGACAACTGGAACCCCGGAGTTGGTGGAAATGGATTTTAAGCCACCCCCCCACCTCCCCAGCACCAGTTCCTGTCTCCTTCTTGCAGAGAGCATGGGGAAGCAGGGACTGCTTGAGTCCCCACTCACCACAGGGCTCTTGTACATTTCAAAAAGCAGAAGCGCCCGCAGAAGCGCCCCGCTGTGCCTCTGCCTCTGGCTTTACTGGTTCTCTGCAGTAAAGATAGAGGCAGCAAGGAGGAAGGGAAGCAACTAGTCGAGTCGCTACTTGACTATCTGATAAGCATTTGCTTATCGGCTAGTCGACTAGTTGCTTACATCCCTACTCTGGCTCCAATCCAGCAAAGCACTTATATGTATGCTTAAATTTAAGCACAAGCAGTCCCATTGTCCCATTCAGCCTTTGGAAGACAAGAATGTATCCAAAGAAGCTTACATGCGAGATAGCGCCCATTTCAGTGTGGACGCTATCTTCCAAAAAAGCAGATAGCTTTTTCTATGCGCTTTTGTGTGAGGATGCTCTCTTTCAGAAGAATTTTTTTGGGAAGATTTCCTCCAGAAAAGCTTCTGAAAGAAGCCTGCAGTCTAGACATAGCCGTGATGATACCCTTTTTAGCTCAGGAGGAGTCTGCAGCAAATCACAGCAAGGCTATTGGTCCTACCACGCTGACATGATTGGGGGAAGCTGCAGATGAATGAGGAGGGAGTGGTCAATTAGCTTGGCATTACTTTGTTCACGTTGATGAACATATGCAAATGACAGCCTTTGAACTGACCTGTGATGTCAGATTGTCATCTTAGTTCAGCACATCAGGGCTTATCTTGATCTGTGATGGGCTGCACATATGTTCTCTTATAACCCACACATGTTCTGGGTGTGGTGCATAGTAGCACTGAGACCATTTTCTGAGCCAATAATCAGTCAGCTTCTACAGTTTTAGCCAATAGGCAGCTTGCCTTCAATTCAGGCGATAGAGGCTCATGCACTCAGTTCCAAACATCTCAGGTTCAGTTCTGCCTGCGGATGACGTGGGTTACTTGGCTTTGCACACAGACCTTGGATTTTCTTATATTTTAAATAACAGAACTAATTTAATTATTGGCCTCTCTTTTTTGCTAGTATTGCCCTAACAGAAAATCGGTGCAGACATCCTTGAATTATAAATGCACTACAGGAAAATGGAGTCTGATCTGTACTTCCTTGAGATAATAGTGTCTGACTGTGGATTGGACGTGTTATGCTTGGACCACCCAATGCCTATCTTATATAGAATCAACCTTTCAGTCAATTAAAAAGGAAACCTTTCCTGTGGAATGAGATTAGTTATAAAGTGATATGGTTAGTAATTACATGCCATTTGCATGAATTTTTTATTGCAATGTATGCTGGGATTTTTAAAGACAAATTAAGTTCACCCCTGAATAGCATTTGTAGTTTCTAGAATTAATGCCTTTGGAATTTTATGGGGAAATTCCTTACAGATTTTGCTTTCAATATACTTTACATTTACATTTAGTAAATAATTTTCACTCCCAATGTTCCAGATGTTATGGTTGTGCTAAAGTAGCACTTTTGCTGCATAAGGAATGTAAGTCTTGTTCAGATTTAGGAAAAATAGACATTCTCTGTAGCTATATTGATTTATAAATGAAAAGGGCTGAACAGCTAAGCTTCCTAGTTGCTATGCTAATCAATAACTGCACATTTTCCTAATCTAAACAGTATGTTATCAGGCAAAACTTACATGCTTGATGAATCACGCAGAACTTGGATGCAATGAGGAGGTGAGCTGATGGTACTTTAATATTAGCTGAAGTATAAAATATACACTATAGAGAATGGAAATTTCCCATGGAGATAAAAACATTGCCCTAGTAAGAGGAATGTTTTGAGACATGATTTCAACCACTTTAACATAAATGTAGGGCTGCCACATTTTGCCATTTGTCTTTCAGGACAAACTAATGGACAATGAAACTTCCATGAGACCACTTTTCTAAGTAACTTCCTTCCTTAAAGAGACCTATCAGAGTTATGTCCAAACATGTCAAGTAGAATTCTCATCCTCTTTGTTAGAAGACAATTTCCATTAAGCAAATGCTTTCTGCCTGTTCTGTAAAAGGTTGTGTAACTCCTTCTGTTGGCTAGCCCAGTGTGAGGTTATTCAGCACAGGGGAAGCTTGTGACTTCTTACACCACTGTGGGGGGACGGCTAGGCCTGAGGCTGCTTGGTGTGCTCTGCGTTGTGTATGTGTAAGTGCACCTCAGACCAGACCCACTCCGACAAATCACCAGGAACAGGCTTTATTCTGTAAAAAACATAGAACAGGAAAACAGTTCAGCAGCCCCTTCTCTCAGCATGCAGCCTGTGTGCTGCTTCTAGCACAGTCCTTGCTGAGACCCTGCTGGGGGCAGAGGGCACATCCTGGAAAGAACGAGGAAGTTCTCCCAACATGCCACAGTTTGTAGTCCACAACTTGTAGTTCCCAGGGCTGCTGCTGAAACACACTGGACCTCGGGCTACAGTTGCATAAGACAGGTTTCACTGTACATTGCTGTGAGGCTGAGTTGTGATGTTCTAACATATGCACCTGTGTGTTGCAATGCTAAGTCAGTGCATAATTATGTTACACCCACTAGTTGTCACACAGTGTCAATATGTGATAATGTTCTACTGACATCCAGTGTCTTGTAGCTGTGAAACTTCAAATCAATCCAGGACACTATAATTGAGCTATAGCTTCCCGGACAGTGTATTCTCCTTTGTGAAAAAAAAAAAGGATTACCTGTAAATTGGGAATGAATTCACCTCATACAGATGAATACTACTAATTGGTTTACAGTAAGAGGCCACTCCCATCTAGCAAAACTCAGAATAAGTAATGGGACTGAGAGTCAGAAGTCCTCACAACAGCCCTATTGCATGGTTAGGTTTGGATGGATTAAATTTTTGTTGGTAAATGTCAATAAATATTGATATCAGCACAGACACAAGATAATAAATAAAGATTTCCATTGAATATAATAGAAATGTCCAGTTAGGCAAAATGAAATGATGCAGCTTGAGAACATTAAGAGTTAAAATCCAGTTATTTAGACTTTTGAATTAGAATAGTTACAAATGGACTACGGATGTAAGACATTAATTAGTTACCTGGTGAGCATTAGGCTTACTGGAAAGCTTACTGGGTATTCCGTTGGATGGCCAGCCATTTTAGGCTGGAGCAGCCCAGGCTGAGTCCATCTGGTTATATGGGGGCAGCAAGCAGGGCCATGCCTGGGTTGAGCCCCTGGCCCCAGCTGCACTGGAGTGGCCCATGTTGTCAGGCAGAGACCCAGCCTCGGCCATGCTGGAGTGGCCCAAGAGGGCTGGCAGGACATGGCCCCAGCGACGCCAGGCTGAGGCCAGTGAGATCCTAGCCTCAGGCATGTCAGAGTGGCTCAGGCAGTGAGGTGGGACCCCAGCTGCACCAGAGTGACCCAGGTGACCATGTGGGGCCCCAGATACACTGGAGAGGCCTCAGAGGCCAGAAGGGACCCTGGCCACACCAGAGTGGTCCTGGAAGATCTCACTTCTGGTCATGTCAGAGTGGGCCCAGTCAGCTAGGAGGGCCTGAGCCCTAGCCATGATGAGCTGCCAGGCAGTACCCTGACTGCACCGACACGGCTTGGGAGGGCAGGCAGGAATCCAGCCCTGGCTGTCATCCACTGGCCTGTCAATGGTAATGATATAATTTCATTTGTTTATCCAGTTCACTATTTTAGGGGTTATTTACATCCCTAAAATAGACTGCTAGATGAATTATAAAAACAGATATGATTTGTTGCTTTAAGAATACTTACATTGTGTATTTTCACATAAAATGTTCACCATTTGTTGTATTGGTTTAAATTTTTGAAACTCAGTGTCTGTCATCATTTAATAATTATTGTCTGATTCCCCTCTCCCCCCCCCCATTATTTCCCAGAACTGTGAAAATGTAAAATAGAATAAAAATAAAAAGTCCTTAAAAGTAAACTTAGGCATTATCTTTATGCAGCATAGTTGTAGTCGTGTCAGTCCCAGGATATCAGAGAGGCAAAGTAGCTGAGGTTATATCTTTTATTGGATCAACTTATGTTGGTGAGAAAGACAAGCCACACAAATCCCTTCTTTTTCTTCTGAAGGGCTGTGTGTGGCTCTAAGCTTTTCTTTCCAACAGATCTTGGTCCAATAAAAGATATTTGCTCTCACCAACTTTTGTCTTTCTCCGGGTAGTATCAGTCAGTTATAGAAAAATACAAATCTATTTCTTCCAAGTCTACCCATGCTGCTAGAGGTTTTGCTTCAGTGGCACCTGGATGTGTCCAGTATGACTCCAGACAAGTCCTGTTAACTCAGTATTGAGCTTGCACAGTAATTACAACTCACCAGCTTTGAGTTATTGACAGACTGTGGTTTCACTAATACATAGAAGCTTGCTTTTTGAAAAAGATAATATAAAGCCAGTACATAATAACTAACTGGTGAATTATATGTGGCAATGAGTGAGTTGTAGATTGTCATGAATTGTTTGTGGATTCATCATAGCATGTGGGCTAATTACTTATTAAGGTCAAGGAGTGGTGTAAGCTGAATGGGTTAACATTTGAAAAGTCTTGTATTATTAGTGTATTCTATTATTTCTTTGACGTTTAACTTGGACAGCCCAATTGATTTCTAACATTGACCTTTTGCAGTGGCTGGGTCCTGACATGTAATTTCTGCATTCTCCTGATCTTCGCTTTATTCCTAGTTAAAGAGATATAGTCCTTCCCCTAATTTTGTGTGCTTAATATGTATTACTTGGTTTTATGTTTACAAATTTCCTCCCTGAACAAAGCACAAGTGCAGAACAAAAATGTAATTTACAGTAGTGAAGTGAAAAGGAAGAAATCTACTTTGTGGAAATACAAAATAAGAGACTTAATTGAAAATGGAAAAGAACTTTGAGCAAGGGGTAGGAAATCACTGTGCATATAATTCTGTATTTGAAAGACATCCATTTCACTTCTGGTATTTCTTGGAAGAGGAGGAATCCAACCATGATATTTGTGCCAAGAAATTATTTCCCATTATGTCAAACAGAGATTAGAAAAATAAAAAATCAATCAAAGGCATCTAGGAGAAGGAATGTTTGAAGCTATTCTAAGCATTTGAGGCAATGTGCATTACTCTGTGAATGACTAGGTATAAAGAGGCATGACCTGGAAGGTGTACAGTGTTTATCTGGAAATGGGATTTTCTGGCGTTTGGGGCACTTGGTAAAATTCAGATCTAGGTTCTCATTGCAAAATATTTCAACCTAAAATTCAGAGATGATCCGATCTGAGTTTTTTGGCTCGTGCCCCAACTATGAATCAGAGTTCTATGGAAGAGGAATATGTAAAATACCCATGAAGGGGAACACTTATAAATTGCTACCCTACTGGCCAGATAAGTGTCCTTCTCCTAGGCATTCCCATTTCTCACAGCTGAGCCACCCTTTGACTCAGCCCTCCAGCCAATTTGTGCTTGCAAGTCCACTCCTTTTGGGTATGTATAAAGGGTCCACAATCAGGGAAATCTTCAATATCAAATAAGGGATTCAGATCTTCTCCCTTGATAGGGTCTCATGTTCCGGACTTTTGTGCCTTCAGGGTCTTCCAGCAGTTAAGCGCCCTGCTAAGGGATAAGCTTCCATAGTTGTCCCCTAATTAGGGGCTGATAGGAGAACCCAGACCCACCTTCTTCTCCAAGCTCTGATCCAGGATCTGATGTTAATCAGCTACGCTCTGCACCCTAGTTCATTACCTATAAACCCTCTTCTCTCCCAAGTTACAGTAAAGAACTTCTCCAGGTCCCAGGCAGCAAGAGCTCAGTGTGTGTGTCAGCTCGTCTCCACTGTCCGTCTGCCTCTGAGATACTCTGCTTTTTAAAGCTCCTCTTCCACCTTGTGCAGCTGCAGTGGGTTGGGGCTGCAGGGCCCAGAGCAACGCCTTAACCTCTTCTTCTCTAGTATGGGGTTTGTTTATCCCATGACACTTCATGTAGTATGAGTGATAGTTGACTAGCTCTCTCCTCTTTCTGGTTTCTCCTTCAGACCTATCTACCTTATGACATTAATCCCCTCAGCCATGATCTTTCACCTGTTCCTTATATAAAACAGGTGTCCTGTGCTTTTAACACATTTGTACGAGATTGTTAATCCATTGGATTTTAAGTTATACTGTCTATACCTGTAACAGGGCGGGGACTCACCACCACAGCACCTCCTTTTGCTCACTCTGGGAATTAGCTCTTCAGCCCTGGGGCACCTCCTTCTGGCTGGTATCTCACCCACTATTTCTGGTTCCACTACTCTATATTAGGACCCACGTCCCTCCCAGATGGTGACATCCTCCTCTCTGGAAACTGCCCTTCTGCAGTGTCTCCACACTTTGGGGTCCTTCCTCTCAGGGATCCCCAAACCCCCCAGCCTTGCCTCAGTGATCCACTGCCAGTCGTCATATAGCGCCTGCCAGAGGGGCTGAAAGTCTGCAGTCTGAAATGGCCACTCATCATTGGCGAGGGGCCCTGGACTTGCTGCCTTTGCCCACCCTGGCTGCCCCACCTGCAGCCCTAGAATCCTCAGACCTTGCTTCAGGCCCTGCAACATGGGATCTTGCCTGGCCGGAGCTTCCCCAACTCTGCATGCCTTTCCCCAGCCCTGCTCTAAGTCAGGAAGCGTCTCACCTCCCTGGCAGCTAGGTCCCTCCTGCTTCACAGGAGCCCTTATTTATATAGGCCCATCTGGGCCCTAATTGGCTGACTCTGCCTCAGCTGCTGGCTCTACCACCCAACCGCTCTCTCAGGGCTGGATTTTAATACCCCCACGTTGGATCAGGGAGACAAAGTGTAACAAAATACTTTGTAGGGGAAACCGGACAGATGGTTTGCTCCACCTCACAGAACTTCTGTCAGTTGGCTTTCTGATCTGACAAGGCCTTTAGACAGGACTGCTTTATTCCTTATTTCATTTGTTTGTGTTAAAGACTGACAGGACCCTGCCATGAGACTCACTGCAAGAAACTAGAGCTCAGAGAAACTTGGGTCCTTCTTGAGAAATGGGCTGAGCTTTAAAAGGGTGGAGCTACCATTTCCCTTTGCATTTTTCCCTCCTTTATTTCACAGCCTGAGGCTACAGCTCTAAGATAGCTAATTCACACTAGGTGAAGATCTGGCTTAAATATTGTGTAAATCCTGTAATCTTGGTAGCTACAGCGATGACAATAAGGTAGTTCTGAAAAAAATGTTTTGACCCAAAACAACCCCCCTCCCTCCCCCATACATCTGGTTAAAAAAGTAAGTTGGTCAGTAGCCCAGCGATTAGGATTCTTATTTTGGAGGAGGGAGAGAGGGTATTTGAGCATGGATCTTACATCACAGGTGAGTGCTTTGACCAGTAGGCTAAAGATTACAGGGAGATGTCAATACCACTGCTTCCTCCAGTTTTGTGAATGGTGCCTAAATCCAGTTTTGAATCTGTGTTGAAAAATTTGAATGAGTCATTTTGATAAAGTCAAAACAATTCATTTTGGCAGTTCAGAATTTTGTCTTTTTTTCTGTTTAGACCAAAACAATAACCCGAAATTGACTAAAATTTGCAAAATGTTTTGGTTGACCCAATTCTATATTTTTTTTCAATGCATAAAATATTTTGACTAAAGAATTTCACTTAGCTAGAGTGATAGCTTCTCCTATATGATATGGAGACCCAAAATTTCTGCAGAGCTCAGAACCATGGATAATTGACTAGTAATGTGTAATAGTTTAGGAGGGGAAGCAAGGATGGATCATGGCCAAAGGGGAGAGAGCTTTCATATAATGGTTGAAGAGACAATGGGTTGTTGATATAGAGAGATGCAGGAAATCTGCTCCAGATGGTCAGAGCTGCAGAGGAGGCAGCTAAACTTGTGTGAAGGGAAAGAGAGACGGCAGAAAGTAGATTAGTAGAGAGATTGGGAAGGTGATAATTAACAGTCATTTAATAGCTTCAAAGGGGTAGCCAAGTTAGTCTGTAACTGGAAAAACTTAAAAAACAACGAATAGTCTAGCAGCACATTAAAGACTAACAAAACATGTAGATGGTATCATCTGAAGAAGTGGGTTGTACCCACAAAAGCTCATGATACCATCTAAATGTTTTGTTAGTCTTTACAGTGCTGCTAGACTATTCATTGTTTTTAAAGTTTTTCCAGTCATTTAATAGTACAGTATATCAAACTGCATGCTTAAGCAGTTGAGTCACAGAGAAAATAGATTAAAGGTGGGGCTATGAAGGATAAGAGACGGATGGAAAATTCAATTGTGTTCTTTGAAAATTCTTTTGAGATAATTTTCTTTGTAAGAGAAACCATCCACCGTAACCCATTGTCCGTGGGAAGTCCTCTTAGCAATACTATAATACTTTCCCATTGAGACAACAGCATTCCTCCAAATATTTTAGAGGACTTTTATGAATACTTATAAAACTTCACCGTACATCTAGAGGCATGTGTTACTGTTCTCATATTAGA
Organism: Pelodiscus sinensis; assembly: GCF_049634645.1. Lineage (NCBI taxonomy): Eukaryota > Metazoa > Chordata > Testudines > Trionychidae > Pelodiscus > Pelodiscus sinensis. The sequence continues at coordinate 113,458,017 of NC_134715.1, forward strand.
GATGGAGAAGATGAAGCCAGTTGCTGTTAAGGCTTAATCAAAGTCTTGCAAGAAATGATTCAGTTCTGGGAGAAACACTCAGGAGGGAGTAAAAAAATCTGTAAGTGTTCTTTAGAAAAAAAAATTGAATAGCGCTTAGAAGGTCTGCAAGGACAAATAACGGTATACATGTGCCCCAGAGAGACAGAAAATAATGTTATCATGTATTTGGAACATAGTGTTCCTCATGCTGAGGCATCTTGTATTTCTCTGAGAATCTGTGCATTTCTTCATCGTTTCGCCAATAATAAAAAAGCAGTGTGAATCCCAAATTCCACACTTCATGCACTGTTAGCATTTTCAAATTTATCGATGTGTCACATTCTGTTCTCTTTGCTACAGCTGTTCTGCTTCCTGCTGCTCATGCTGACCACACAACTGCCTCTTCTCCTGGGAGACGAAGTGCAGCAGGATTTTTCTTTTTCAATGGTTGGCATGGAAGCACAGTGGCAAATAGCAGTGCTTAAATTTCTGATATTAACATTTAACGCGGCTGTCAGTACCCTCCCACAGAGAATCCCCTCTGGTTGCCAGCCCCTTCACGCCCACAGGAATGAAAATACTGTCTGAACAAGTCAGCTGCTGCAGCCATGCTGTCACCACATGAATGTTCATGACCTTGTACAGTACTGTTAGTCCACTGTAAATTTCACAGCTGAATATCCTGGTGTTCTTGTGTATTCCTACCAAAAGAAGGGGTGACACTTGTTTTGAGGGATAACGGAGTGGCAGTGTGCTACCTGCTTCTAGTGTGTTTATGTTCTCTACCTATATTAAAGCAAATGATGAATACCCTTAACTCACTTTAGGCTCAGTGAATGTAGACGGTCTTCAACACTTTGCAGTATTAGTTCTTTATTGCTGAAAGGGGTCTGGGGAATCAACATGGAAAATATTATTTAACCCAGTCTTTGCCACGTGAGTGAGTGTGGAGCAATGAAACTATGTCAAAGTTTTATCAAGAGGTAAATCAGAATTTTTGATTTTTCATACCACAGAACCACGTGGCTATGTGATAGTGAGCCGATTATTGTTGTCTATGAAAGAGTTTGCATTTCCTTCATCACAGAACTTGAAACCATGTGAATCTGACTAAGTCAGCAACTCTCAAACCGGGTTGGGACCTCAAAGTGGGTCATGATCCCATTTTAATGGGGTCACCAGTGCTGGCTTAGACTCCCACCATGTAGGTTCAAAGCCAAAGTCTCATTTTTTGAGGAGTAACATTAGTTCGGACTAAGGGCTTTAGTCCGAACTAACGCGTCCCGGCGCACACTTCCTGGTTCGAATCAGCTGTGATTCGAACTAGCGCGCCGGCGAGATCATGTTAATGGAGTGCGGGATATTTAAATCCCCGCTTCATTAACTAGTTCGATTGTCTCCATTTGCATCCCTAGTTCGAACTAGGGATGCAGTATAGACATACCCTGAAGGCTTCACCCGTGGGTGGTAGAACTTAGGTTACCGGCCCCCTGTATGGGCCTGTAGGCTTTGGGATTTGACTTTGGCCCTCCAGCTTACCATAGTGTGTTTTAGGCTTTGGTCTGTCTCCACTTGGAGGTGGGGTGGTGGATCTCAGGCTTGGTGCCTTTTCTGGGTCATGTCGTAATTTGTGTTGTGAGAAGGGGGTTGCGGTACAATGAAGTTTGAGAACACCTAGGCTAGATCAGCCTGTTTCTGAAGCAGTCTTCATTTTGGTTTGCTTTACCAGCTAATAGTGGGTAGGACAGACTTTTCTTTCTGTTGCACTAGTGTCAGTGACTCTGCACCCATCTTTTGCTGTGTGATCTGCTTGATCTCTATGAACCAAAAATAGTTGATTCTGAACTGGAGTCTTCTACAAGGCATCGTGTATTAATCTATCTCTAAACCATTGGATGGACTCCCAAGCCCCAACAACTAACACTCTCTTTCTCTCTCTCTCTCTCTCTCTCTCTCTCTCCCTCTTCTTAATGTTTTTCAACCTTCCCTCCTCTTCTTTTTCCTTTCTTTCAATGCAGTTTTTGTCTTTGTACTACCTGTTTCTTCTCTCGGGTTGTTTTTTCTAGAGCTGTTGTCTTTCACATTTAAAATAGTTTAACAAATTGAAATGATTATTTTTAGAAACCTGTAGCTAAGTAATTCATCTTGGGTTTCTGCCAGAACCATCATTCAGGATCATGGTAGAGCTAGTGACTCAGTTATGATTTCACAAAAGTGGTCTCTACACTGGGGCAATCTGATGTCTATCTCATGAGGGTATGTCTACACTGCAATGTTATTTCAAAATAACTAGTGCCATTCTGAAATAACTTAGTCCGCATCTACACTGCAGGCAGGTATTTCGAAATAGTGTCAAAATACTGTCAAGCTGGAGGACTTCTTACTCCGATTCCTGTAGCTCTCATTGTACGAGAAATAAAGGAAGTCAGAGGAAGAGTGCTCTATTTCGAAATAAGTGCTGTCTAGTTGCACCCTGTTTTGAAATAAGCTATTCTGAAATACGTTAATCAATTGACATAGCTCAATTTGCATAGCTTATTTCAAGTTAAGCCCTGCAGTGTAGACGCACCCTCAGGGAATTGTTAGTCAGGACCAACTATCTGTTTCTATGACTTTATGCAAGCCTGAATCTCTCTGAAGCCTGATTTCCCACCACCCTGTACCCTGCATAGCCAATTTATATTTGTGTGAAATTGATGTATTTGATAATATCGCACCTACTCTAATGTCAAATTACACAAGGTGCAAAGCAGTGCAGAATTGCTGCATCTGTGCCTCAGTTTTCCCACCTGTGATCCCGGTATGAATGCTGAATATTGTTAGGATTCAGTTTAAAGAGAACTACATATTTATAATGCACTTCTATAGTCTCAATTCTATAGTAACTGAGTGCCACCACAGTATCAGGAGCATCATCAAAATAATTATGTTGTAAATATGCTTCCCTTTTCTTAAATGTAATTGGTATTTACATAACACTGCTCATTCAAAACATGAGATGTTCGTTTCACTCCTTTGTGGTAAGTAAAGATGAAATATTTTTATTTTCATATTTCAGATGAGGAAATTGGGAGAGGAGTTAAATGGTTTGCCCTGAATGCAGTATGATGCATCTATAGAAAACGGATGGAAGTCAGGCCTTCCTGAATTCTGGTCCAAGCACTTTGCTACATCCTCCAGCCCAGATTGCCTCTCTGGACATTTAAATGGATTCAAATTTTAATTAAAATGGAAGTTGTGTTTTCCCATTCTTTTACAAACTGCATTAAATGTACACAAGGAGTTATTGTGAAGCGAGCTGGCTAGAGGCATGCCTGCCAGGTAGCACAGGGGAGTTCCAGAGAGTGTGTCTTGCCAAAAGCTAAAGATTTGCTAAATGCACAAAGGGCTGTGCTTCCAGTTTAACTATGACTACCAGCATCAGAACTGGATCTTTGGGAATAGAGCAAACATTTTACATGCCAACTTAAGACATTGCATGCACTGCTGTTTGTTTATTTAAGGCTAACACATAACAGGTTAATTTAAATCAGTTACATCTGTGGAACTAAAGCTTTTTACATTGAATCATGTTTTTCAGTTGGACCTAGCTGTTTCAAGTCTGTTCTTTTTGGTACTCACATATTATGGCACAGACATGAACAAAACAGATTTTTGCCACCTTGTCTCCTATTGCATAGCACTTTATCTCTCAGTGATCCCACTGAACACAATGGACCAGAGCCTCTGCTGGTGTAAATTAGCCTGGTTGCACTGAAGTCAATAAATCTATGCTGATTTACACCATCTGAGGATTTGGCCAAATGTTGATATTCATGTAATAAGGTGCTACTCAATGAGGCTACATCTACACTGAAGGCTTTTTGCGTAAGAACTGTTTTGCGCAAGAGTTCATGTGCAAAAGTTCTTGCACAAGAGTGCGTCCACACTGCCATGTACTTTTGCACAAGAGATGTGCTTTTGCGCAAGAGCATCCATGGCAGTGTGGACGCTCTCTTGCACAAGATAGCTCTGATGGCCATTTTAACCACGGGCTTCTTGTGCAAGAATTTCATGCTGCCTGTCTACACTGCCCTCTCGTGGAAGAGCTCTTGTGCAAGAGGGCTTATTCCTCATGGGGAAAGGAATAACTGTTTCAGAAGAAACCCTGTTTTCTGTGCTACCAGACTATTAGTTGTTTTTTACGTTTTTCCTGTTACAGACTAATTCCGCTACCCCTCTGAAGCTTTTAGACAAGAACTGTCTTTTTACAAGGTTAGCATGTAACAAGATAAAAGTAAACATATACAATTAGTATTCCCTCTAACTCTCTAACAATCCAGGTTTGCATTTCAAAGCTCTAGTCCATTTGACATGCTATTTTAGTTATTTATATAGAAGAGCTCTAATTACCACTTATGTACTTCTTTATTATGTCTTTAAAGATTGAATGTGGGTCATTTAGCTTAGAAGTTGCTTAACCCTTTCTGGACCTGAGTCAGGAGGAATCCAACATTAGATACCCGGTCTTTAAACTCTTGGCCCTCTATTTTACAATGGGAAGTAATTCACAGAGTTCACATCTTTAGTTAACATTTGCATAGTAAGGATATAGACACAAAGAGCTGTGCTTTAAGCAGCATTTAAACAACTCCCTCATCAGGAAGTTCCAACATTTATTAAGCTCTCCACTGCTACACATTAGGGTTCTTGGTAAATCTGGAGGATCAAGAACTCTCTAATCCCTGCACAAGATTTCCTGCTAAAGCCTAATTAAAACAAAAATGATAATTGAAGTAGTAGGGAGGGTAAACATGTCCAGATCTTTCAGCTATTCATGGTTCTCTCAGATGTACAGGAATACATTTGGCTTGTACGATGTTTATAAAACACAGACATTATTTCATAGTTTTAAAGCACTCTGTTTTACTTATTCTCACCAGGGGATTCTTCTACTCATTAATAAGAGAATTATCTTTTTTTTAACTAAAAGGACAATTCATTATATTGATGATCATAGACTATGTGCAATATTCTTCTATTTCTTTCTCTTGTTCACCTGGTGATCCAGGATTTGGATAATTACTGGTTGTTTGTCTTTTCTTGAACACTTGGATAACACATTGTTTGTATTCCCCCTTTTCTTCACTCCATTTGGATAGACTAGTTCAGCCGGCCAGCAGCTAAGAAAATAGTATTTGTTATTCAAACATACTTCTAGGTTACCCACCACTGTGTTTAAAGAAGATTCACCTTGTTAGGATGATTATCTCCCAGACCACTTCTTTCTGGTTCTGTGAGGATTCACGGGACTTGAACCTAGGTCCGCAGGCAGCACTTTATCCACCCCTGGTCAATGCATCAAACATCCAGTGAGATCAGTCAGTTCGGGAAGTGCTGCCCTTGATAGAGAAGATTGATCCACATGACCTCTGATTGGTCCAGACTTATTATTTAAGCCTGGAAGGTCATAGTAGGAAATTGTCTGTGCAACAAGGGAGGTCATTGACCTGCTGCTAGGACAGTCTTTGCCTTGTTCCTGCCTCTTTTACGTGCCTTCTGGTTCCTGTCTATTTAGTGTGGTTTCAACCGGGGCATGTGCAATGAGGGGCACGCTCCCTCAGTTATCAGCGGGGGATGCAAAATTCCCCATCTCAGCCCTGGGGCTGGAGGAGTTCTGCTGTCCCAACCACATCCCAGGAGCAGGAGAAGTTCGCTCTCCCCGTTGCAGCCCTGAGGCTGAAGGAGCTCTCTCATTCTCCATGCCACAGCCCTGGGAGAGAGCAGCTCTGTCACTCTTCCCCTACAGTCCAGGCGCAGGAGGAACTCTGTGTCCCTTGCTGAGACCCTGGGTCTAGAGGAGTTTCTTCTCTCCCTGTCTCCAACCAGAGGAGTTCTGCACCCCCATCAGTACCCCTCCCCGAAGGGGAATAATTTAAATTACTGTGCTTTCTGTTATGTTTGATCCTTGACTATGGTTCAGCCCTAGTCTCTTGCCCCCAGCTATTGACCATGGCATGATCCTTGGCTCTAGATCTGAACTGCCAACTCGGGCTCAACCTAGGATTGCCATTTTTCTAATCACACAAACCAAATGCCACTGTCCTGCCCCTTCTCTGAGGCTCTGTCCCTGCTCAGTCTGTTCCCCCTCCCTCAGTTGCTCACTGTCCCCCACCCTCACTCACTTTCACTGATATAGGGCAGGTTGGGATTCAGGAGGGGATGGGGGTCCTGTCTGGGGGTGCAGGCTCTGGGGTGAGGCCAGCAATGAGGCATTTGGGCTGCAGAAAAGGGCTCTTGATTGTGTCCAAGAGGTTTGGTGTGTGAGAGGAGGCTCAGGGCCGGGAAATGGAGTTAGGGTACAGGGGGAGTGCAGGCTCTGGCTGGGGGCAGAGTCTGGGATGGGGCTGGAGATGAGGGGTTTGGAGTATTAGGGGGGATGTAGGCTCTAGGAGGAAGTGTGGGTTAGAGAGGAGGGCTCAGGAGTGGGGCAGGGGGTTGGAGTGCAGGAGCATGTTTGGTGTGCAGGCTTTCTGTGGGAGTTAGATGCAGGAGGGGGTTTGTAGTAAAATATAGTAAAAACTATGTGTGCTTCTTCCCTTTTCCATTACTTAAGCTTGAAACAGTACGTATCATTTAGCTGATTGCGCATGTTTTAGAAGCTGTAGAGGAACTAGCTGTTTAGACCCATTTCTCAAGGACTGGATTACACGTATTACTTGAGTTAGGGAAATTTGCTAATTGCTATTGCTTAAGTAAGCTATACTGGTGGTTGTTACTGAGTGGAATAGAGTTGAAATATGCTAACCAATAACGCTGCAACACAAAGCTAAGGTAACAAATCAAGACATGCCAAGTTAGATAAGAAAGTTAAAGAAAGTATAAAAAAGGATGCTTAGCCAACGCCCAAGGTCGGCTTTGCTTTGAGCACTGAGCTTCTTAGCCGAACCTTGGTTGCAACCAATAAAATTGAGTTGGACCCAGCCTAAAAGTGTGACTCTCTTCTGTGGGCAAATTGACTTAGCCTCCAGGGGACGAACCTTGCAATTTATGCAACAGGTTCTGACCTGGGGAGGGGGGTTGGATACAAGAAGGTGTGGGCCCTGGCAAGACAGTGCTTACCTTAGGTGGTTCCTAGAAACTGCCAGCATGGGTGGCGGGGCTAGGGGACTCTGCATACTGTCTGTACAGTATGGTGCTTCTTCCCCCGCCCCAGCTCCCACTAGGTGGGTTCTTGGCCAATTGGAATTGTAGTGTCATTGCTCAGGGTGGAGGCTACTAAGATCCACATCTGCAAACTGCTTCTGAGAGCCATGTGGAGCCAGGACAGGCAGGGAGCCTGCTTACCCCCACTGTGCTAACAACTGAACTTTTACCAGCCTGGTCAGGGATTCTGATGAGAGTTGCCAGAGTCCCCCCCCCCTTTTTTTTTACCAGATGTTTCTGCAGCAAACCAGATGCCTGGCAACTCTAGCTCAACCTATCAGGCCCAACAGCTCACAATTCAGTTTCTGTCAGGTTTCTCCACAAAGAGACAGAGATGTTCATGTTAGAAAAATGAGATTATTAAACTGTTCAGCACTTATGTCGCTGACAAATAGATGGTAAGGTCATGATTTACAAAATGGCACAATGTGATGCTGAGGCAGAATCCAGGAGTCCTGCTTCCTTCCTTATCCACAGATTAATTTGCATTCTTCATCTAATGAAATTATACATGTCAAGAGCTGAAATTGTAAATCAGATCTGTGGTCTGTCCGTAATGGCTTAAGGGAAGCGTGTCAACAAGAATCTAAAAAAGGCTCAGCTTGAGTGAATACCATGTTTTGGTACTAGATCAAAATGGAAGAATAAACAAATGCTAGAAACGAAGAATGAGAATTCTTTGCTATGTAGTTCTAGCTCCACCCTGCAGTCCAGTGGTGATGAGCTAGTTACTAGTATTGTTTTGGGAAACTTAGAGGAAAAGAGAATCTTTGCAGCTCTGTAGTGGTGATATTCTAGTTCATTTTGCTTGCTGAGGAAGGAAGTTGCGCAGGTGTATTGCTCTGAATTTAGCTCTCACAACTTTGTTATACACAGCTCTTCAGGAGCACAGTAATATGGAAGATCCTATGTCACAGAAAAGGCAGTTCCTCAGAGAATCTGAGTGTGTTGAAGATTAGCTTCCCGCTTTTGACCTGGATCTGATAATCAGTGGGTTTCCTGCAGTGATGTCAGCATATAGTCATTTAAACAATTAACCCATAAGACTGGGCTTATTGGTTAATCCTAACAACTATATATGCTCCCCCCTCTTGCTGCGGATGTATCAGAGGCAGCAAGGGAGGGAGGTGGGAGCTAGCTTGCAAGCCTGCTCCCCATGCATATCAGCTCTCACAGAGCCACTTCCCGCCCTGCACTGCTGCATCTCTATCAGAGGGCAGGCAGGAGTTGATACGTGCAGGGAGCAGGTCTGTGGAGCCGCCTGTGCCCCCTTGCTGTATCCCACAGAGGCAGCAGGGGAGGGGAAGCAGATGGGAGCTGGTGCTCGGGGGAAGCCGGCTTAAAAGCTGGCTCCCCATGGCCTCCAGCTTCAAAGGCAGCAGTGCAGGGGTGTGGACAGGCATGGTACAGGGGCGGCCTCTGTTTGTTAGGAGCTTGGACCCTCCGTGGACAGCTGCTGCCACCCCATTCAGTAGTGTAGGGTGGCAGGCAGGAGGTGCCCTGTGTGAGGATCTGGTTTTTAAACTGGCTCCCCTCACGGACCACCTCCCGCCTGCTGCCCCATGATACTGTCTCCCACCTCCCCTCCTTGCTGCATCTGATACACCAGCAGCAAGAGGGGTGAGCATATGTAGTTGTTAGGATTAACCACTATATGGTGCCAGGGAGCTCCCCAGGGCTGTGTCCAGACTCAGGGGTTTTTTCGAAAAAAGTAGCCTTTTTTCGAAAAAACTTCCCCTGCGTCCAGACTCAAGCCGCGTTCTTTCAAAATTAATTCGAAAGAACGCGGCTTTTCTTTCGATGGCGGTAAACCTCATTTCACGAGGAAGAACGCCTTCTTTCGAAAGTTCCTCTTTCGAAAGAAGGCGTTCTTCAATGTAAATAGGGCTTCTTCAAAAGAGAGCATCCAGACTCACTGGATGCTTTCTTTCGAAAAAGCAAGCCGCTTTTTCGAAATTTCTCCATGCAGTCTAGACGCTCTCTTTCGAAAGAGGCTCTTTCGAAAGATGCTTTCGAAAGAGCGTCTTTCGAAAGAAGCCTGCAGTCTAGACATAGCCCAGGAGTGGGGCTGGGAGTGTATTGACTGCCCCTGGGGACCATCAAATAAACATGTGACCAATAAAATGTGTTGTGGTAACATGATTATTAAATTAAACACTATCTGGCATCCTAAGTTTCCAGTATAGTCCAAAGGTCATCAGGCTGATGATCCTCCACCTAGAGGAGTTATTTAGTAGTGTATAATGTGACATTCTGGACTTTGGGGGCTTGTGTGTTAAGTTCCAGGTAGAACTTGGCAGTAATAAAACCTGGATGTCCTGGACCAGTTTAGCCTAGCTTGTCCGTTAGTAATGATAGCAACCTTTTAGTCAGTGTAAGATTAGGGACATAATTCTTGTGGCTATGCCTATTTAGTCCTGAATTACCTAGAGAAAATATACTGCTTTGAAGTTATGCAGACAGATGGTCTTGAAAAAGGGCACTGTCTTTTTCTTCAAAATACTATGTTAATTTGGTTTCTTTCTTTCAAAACCTCCAGGAATGAATCCCTTTAGTATTTGGATACCAAGATGATAGATGCCTGAGAAATAACTAAAACAAAAAAAAAATAGTTGATAGTTACTGAGGTTTTCATAATCCCTCTTGGTCCTCAATATATGAGACTAATTCAGGATTCTCTTTAGAGGGGCTTTTATCCAAACTATCCAGATTCTCTCCACACCAGAATAAGAGTACATATTATGGGAAGCAGCACTGTCTAGCAGTTAGGTTTGGCAGCTGGAAGTCAAGATTCCTGGGTTCTGTACCATCTTTGCCATCAAATCACTGTGTGATCATTGACTCTGTTTGACCTCTATGGTCTCATCCTATCTCATCAGGAAATTAGAAGAAATAATACATGTTTGTAAAATATTTTGAGTTCCGATATACTTTGTTTCTTATTGTTTATCTAAAGTAACTTTTGGGCTGTAAAAGTTTGCCGACTATTTTCTAAAGGAGTTCATCTGAGAATCAGGTGGGCATGATTGCCACAGATAACTCCAAAAAATGACAAGCTCACTTAACTCACATTGATTAACAGTCTGGCCAAATAATATCTTATGATAAATATAGTACCATTAGTATCTATTTGTAGAGCCCTTGTTCATTTTCAAAATTCTTTGGTAAAAAATTAGTTATTAGTCATATTGACCTGTTGGATGAAGTGTGGCAATTTATTATCTAAAGTAACAGAGCTGCATATGTTTCACTGAAGTATGACTGGCAGTCTAGAGGCTTGCAAAATATGTTTCTGCATTCAGGGAATGTAAACATCAACCTCCTACATATCAGGAGGTGTTAAAACCATGTCTTAAGAGTCAAGCTACAGACAAATTAACTTTGTCAGGTAAAAGCCTGTAACATATTCCAAGTGCTGTCAACTCTGTCTCTCCTCCTATTTGCCTTTTTCCATTACAGAACATTTGTCATGATTCCTGTGAACATCACTTGATGGGGATATGTACTAAGCTATTAAATTCTCTCTCACTTAGGTATCTTCAAAAGTTAACCTCACAAGTCTTACTTCATTTTTCTGCCTCTCCTCCCATAACTTGCAAAAAAGTTATGGATTTATTTACTTAAATGCTGACGCTGAAGGGATTTATGGGACCTTTCTTTATTCTAAAGGAAAACCATTTCTTTTTTTTTGGGGGGGGGGGGGGGGCGTAGGGAGGATGTTGGCTTGCCTGTCAGACCAAGAACCCAGAGTTGTGAGTTCCACAGATCATTCATGTAACAGTTTAGTGGAGTATGTGTTCAATTATAAAAACCATTTAGTTTATATAAAAACAAAATAATGGTATGATGTGGTTTTCACCCCCACCTTAGTCTGGAATGAGTTAACTGGATAGTCCATCTGAGGGGAATTAATTGGCCTAAGCAATCCCTGATTGATGATGGAAACCAGTTGAGAAGATGCACTCCAGCTAATATTAAGCCAGGAAGCTGGCAGCAGAAAAGGGGTAGGAGATGGAGGATTCTTTGACTTGAAATGAAATCACTCTGTAAGCTGAATAAGCGGCTATTGGAGAAGGTTAAAAAAAAAGTAGATGCAGAATTGTAAGATCACTACCCAAATTAATGTTAACTCTTTGAAAGTAGCAGATTGGATTTTAAAAAGCATAGAAGATATTGTAAAAGCAAGGAGGATGTGTCATGGTGTTCTTTTTCCGTAATGTAAGAACAAAGCAATAACTGCTGAAACCTAAAATGTTAGAGAAGTTAAAGTGAGTTGCTAGCTACCAAACTATTTTACTGAAATATAGTGCCATTAGAGCTGACCATGATGAGATAACCCATAAGTCCAGGAGATGATAGAGTGTGAGTAAGTAATTGTCTATTTAGTAAACAAGGAGGAAAAAGCATGCCATCAAGAAAAGTCCTGATTACATTTAATGCAGGGGCTCTATCAATAGGGATTCAGATATTCAGAACCAAATGTAGTAACTGTGGTGGTAATTACAGTCGAGCACGTAGAGGGTGTATTGCAGCAAGGAATGCTAAAGAGACACAAAAGACAAAAATGTTTAATAATATATGTAACCCCCAAGGAGATTACCTAGATTCCTGGGGCTCTGTCTGCTGGCAGTTCAGGAAGAGGTACACTGTTCCTGGTAGGGAGCGGGAGCCAAGGCAAATTCAGGGTACGTCTAGACTACGTGGCTCCGTCGACAGAGCCATGTAAAGTAGTTTACTCGAGGCATACCGAGAGCGGTCGACCGAGGCAAAACTTTTCACGAGGCATACTGGAGAGGTCAACAAAGCCTTCCCTTGTCAACCACGCCATGTCTAGATTGCCGCGCTATGCCGGATCAGCTGATTGTCGGCACAGTGTGGCGGCCATTTTTATTTTAATGAAGCGGGGATTATTTAAATCCCTGCTTCTTTGACTGTGCCGAGTAAACTACTTTGTATGGCTCCGTCAATGGAGCCATGTAGTCTAGATGTATCCTCAGACTCTGCCCGGCAACCAATACGGAGTGAGCTGCCCCTCCCGAGGGAGTTCAGGAGAGGGGAGAAGCCATTTTTTGGAGTGAGCCTGGAGCCAGCTAAAGCAAGGGCAGGGCTGGCTGTGTGGGGAGCTAGTAAGCCCCAGGCCTGAATGCAGGGTTCCCCCTGAGAACTGGTCTCTAGGATCCGAAAGCAAGATCCCTTAGCTGGGCTTTTCCTTTCTCCTGATTCCCAGTTTGTAGAGTTTGCTGGGAAACTTCCCCAGCCAGGCTGAGTTAGCCCTCCAGCTCCCTAGGTGAGACCAGTCACCACATGGTCATCTTTGCTCTGTTTGCCAGTTCAGGGCTGCTGCCTGCTGTGTGTGTGTCTGGACGCTGGGCTAGGAGACTAAAGTTTGGATTTTAGTACAGTTGAGTAATCTGCACCTTGAGCCCTGCACGTCTTTGTGGTGAGGGGAAATCCTGGGACCGAAGCAGCCTGATTTCTGCCTGAAGAGGATCCTTGCTAGCAGAGATCAGCCCTCTGCAGTGATGGAGGAATCCAGAGTCATCTCTGAACCTGAGGATCATTCATGGAGCTTGTGAGTGCACCATCTTTTAGTTAGTCAGGAAATTTGTTTTGGGGACCCCCTATTCCCTGAACTGTGTCCTCAAGCCAAGGAGTAAGGATTTGGGGATTTTATAACATGCTGCTTATTAAACCAGTGGAGGGATTTACACCTTATCCCACTTGTGAGTCCTTTGGGCTGTGCTGAACCCATTCAGCCACACAGCTAAACCACTGCAGAGAAGAATGTTGTGGTCATAGGTCATCAAGGGCCCCAACAAAGTACGTGTACCAATGGGACACTAATCTTATATTTGCTACATCAAGTCACGTGACTGGGGCAAGTCACAGGTATTAGCAACATGGGCACCGGTGAACCTAAAAATAGTATTTTACCCTGTTATGTTATATTTGTCTCCTGTTTAATATAATTATTGTGTTGAATATATTGTGTGTGTTTGTTATTTCTTGGAAGTCTCCAATTATCTGGCAAGTAAGTGGGGTTACCCCATGGTTAGAATTTTCCTCCCAAGCTGCCCTGGTGAGCCTGCCAGGAAGGAGTGAGTGGGGTGGAGGCACCGCCAAATAAATTCATAGGGAAACATAAAGAGGATTCACCCTGCTGAGTGGGTGGTGGGATCCAGAAGAACCCAGACCTGGCCATCAAAATCTATAAGCAGATTGGCATTAAAGAAGGTAACAGGGTGGAGGGGGGCACTACATATAGAAACTATAAGGAGATTTTTTACAATATTAAGTGGAGAAGGAAGAAACAATAGTACAGGAAAAGGGGAATTGCAGACACAACCTCAATCTATACAAGTATAAATACTGTGGAAGGGACAGGCAATAATATGAAAAAGGTTTATGGAATAAGTGATATTGTACATCACAAACATGGAAAAAAATCAGAAAAAGAAAATTATAACAATATGGTTTATTAGCATCTTGTCAATGGACCATTTTCATGCAATTTTGAATGAATTTAATGATTAAATATGGCTAGAGTGGGGAATCTCAAGAACAAAAAGAAAATCCAGGAAATGAAAGCTAAATCAGTTGTTGTATTATCCAAGAAACATGGTTAGTTGAACAACTTGTATTTAAAATTCCAATGGGGGAAGGGGGACCCAAAAAACTAGGAAGAGGAGGGGGCACTTGCACTTTCATAAGGGAAAGATTAAACTACACAGCAGTAGAGAACAGAGCAGTAAGCCTAGAGTATAATGCTCTTGAGATGCCAATACTGAAGGGTAATATTTCTTTAAAGATTTATAGTATCTCTAACCCATCTGGGAAATTAGAAAATTCAGAGCTACAAGGAATATTAAAGAATGTTAAAAAGACAAGCTTTTATATGCAGAGTGACCTAAAGAGGAAAGATAATTGATAAAAATTGTTCATGTTTACACAAGTTCATTGATGAAAACAATCTGGTTGTTTTGAACTATGGCACCATAACTAGATACAATACAGCAGATGATAGTTTTTCCTATTCTGACCTGCAAATTTTAACAGCAGATATTGCAAATAAATGCAACTGGGAAATATATAACAAAGGAGAAATGGGGAGTGATCATTTCCCTATACTGTACTTATTACTTTTCAAGGGCAAGGTAAGATTAAAGATAATGGAAAATTACCTACCTGGAATTTTAAGAAAATGAACTGGGAGTTATTTACAAGTATATGTACTGAATTTGTGAATAACTATTGTATGAGTGACGATAGAGAATTTCTCTGATGTTGTAGCACGGGTATTAATAGTAGCAGCCATTGTAGTCATATCTGAGAAATTGATGTCTCAAAACTAAAAATTCACTTCTATAGTTGAAAGAGGAGTGCAAAATGTCAGCAAAAGAAATGAACAAAGCCCGTAGAAAAGAAAAAAAAGTAGTGTAATAATAAAGACTAAAAGCAGTAAAGTTACAGCACAAATATTATAAAAAAATCAAAGAGCATGGGAGGAAATATTGTGGGTGAATAAACAAAGAAAATGAGATGTTAAGAATACTTAGGAAAATTAGAAAAATGAATGGATTTAAGAATCATTCCATGGCTTATTGGGAGTGACAGCTCGGTTAGATGTTCTCAAACTTCTCTCTCATTATCAGAAGAAACATGAATAGACTGTACTATAATAGTTTTGCATATGAGAACTTGAGAAAACAATTGATATCAGTAAGACTGCATCCCATGGTAAAGATAATATATGTAACTTTGTCCGTATCTAGACTACACTGATTGGTTGAAAGAAGATATGCAAATTCCACGGGAATTTACATATCTTCTTCCGCTTGCACTTTCAAAAGTGGAGATTTTGAAAGTGAAAGTAATTAAGATGCGGCTTTATTCGGAGAACGCCCCCCTTTGTTGAAAAGCCACGTAAACCTCCTTTTTTAAGGAAGAGCGGCTTTTTGACGAAGTGGCGGGCTCGCCGAAAAAGCTGCGTCTTAGTTACTTTTACTTTAGAAAGTTCTGCTTTCGAGAGTGCAATTGGAAGAAGATATGCAAATTCCCAGGGAATTTGCATATCGTCTTTTGACCGTTCGGCGTAGTGTAGACACGCCCATAATGTTTAAATTAGGGCCGTCAATTGACCTGCGTTAATGCCTGTGATTAACGCAGAACTGGATAAACGTGATGGCATTTCTAAGGGGAGTTGCACGTGATTAATCGCGATCACATTTTTTAATTGCGCGATTAATCACAATTAAAATTTAGCTTGTCAGCCCTAGTTTAAATTTCTAACTGAAAGACATTTAACGGTTATTTGAGGATTATTTATTTCTCTGTGGTAAAAGAGACTGAATACCTGTAAGGTGGAAGCATGCATTAGTGATAACAATATGAAAACCAGGCTAACTGCCCATAAAACTGGGTGCCTATAGACCAGGAGTGGGAAACCTCAGGCCCAGCCCCCAACTTACCTGGAGTGGGAAACCTCAGGTCCAGCCCCTGGCTTGCCTGGACTTTGTGCCTGAGACTCAGAGACCCCCCCCCAGTATTGGGGAGCCCACGCTGGCACTCCAGGCTTCCCTCCCCATTAGGCTGGACCCCCCCCCCCCCCCCCCCACGGTCTGGTGTGCAAGTGAGGAGTCTTTTTTTTTTTTTTTTTTTGCTTCTGATGTGTGTGCGGCCCCCAACTGATTTTTCTGAAGGATCAGTGGTTCCCGACACAGAAGAGGTTCCCCACCCCTGCTATCGACCAATTGCCCTCATGAGCTGAGTAAATTATGGAGAGAATGATGAATGAAAAATTGGTTGCCTATTTGGAAAACAATGCAGAGTGGTTTTAGAAGAAGAAGGTGATGTATTGTTGATCTCGTTGAACTACAAAAAAGTGTGAGGTACATGGGTTCATGGTAGCTCTATTATTAGATAATGAAAAGGCCTATCATATACTTGTAGATGGACGGCTCATATACTTGTAGGTGGACTAGGGATAAATGGAAAATGTAGGTGTGGATTAGAGACTTTTTAAGTAAAAGGACCATGAAGGTCAGAAATGAGAAAGTTATGTCAAAAATAAGCAAACAATATATGTATGCAGGGGCAAGATTAGAAAGGCAAAGGCACAAAACGAGCTCAAACTAGCTACTGGCATAAAGGGTAACAAGAAGATATTCTATAAATAAGGTAGAAGCAAGAGGAAGGCCAAGGACAGGGTAGGCCCATTGCTCAGTGAGGAGGGAGAAACAGTAACCAGCAACTTGGAAATGGCAGAGGTGCTTAATGACTTCTTTGTTTCGGTCTTCACTGAGAAGTCTGATGAAGGAATGCCTGACATAGTGAATGCTAGTGGGCAGGGGGTAGGTTTAGAAGATAAAATAAAAAAGAACAAGTTAAAAATCACTTAGAAAAGTTAGATGTCTGCAAGTCACCAGGGCCTGATGAAATGCATCCTAGAATACTTAAGGAGTGGATAGAGAAGTATCTGAGCCTCTAGCTATCATCTTTGGAAAATCTTGGAAGACAGGAGAGATTCCAGAAGATTGAAAAAGGGGAAATATAGTGCCCATCTATAAAAAGGGAAATAAAAACAACCCAGGAAACTACAGACCAGTTAGCTTAACTTCTGTGCCAGGAAAGATAACGGCGCAAGTAATGAAGGAAATCTTCTGCAAACACTTGGAAGATAATAAGGTGATAGGGAACAGCCAGCATGGATTTGTAAAGAACAAATCACGTCAAACCAATCTGATATCTTTCTTTGATAGGATAATGAGTCTTGTGGATAAGGGAGAAGCAGTGGTCGTGGTATACCTAGACTTTAGTAAGGCATTTGATACGGTCTCACAATCATCTTATCAATAAACTGGGCAAATACAACTTAGATGGGGCTACTGTAGAGGTGGATGCATAACTGGCTGGATAACCGTACTCAGAGAGTAGTTATTAACAGTTCACAATCCTGCTGGAAAGGTATAACAAATGTGGTTCTGCAGGGATCTGTTTTAGGACTGGCTCTGTTCAATATCTTCATCAATGATTTAGATATTGGCATAGAAAGTACACTTACTAAGTTTGCAGATTATATGAAGCTGGGAGGGGTTGTAACTGCTTTGGAGGATAGGGTCATAATTCAAAATGATCTGGACAAACGAGAAATGGTATGAGGTAAATAGGATGAAGTTTAATAAGGACAAATGCAAAGTACTCCACTTAGGAAAGAACAATCAGTCTCACACATATAGAATGGGAAGCAACTGTGTAGGAAGGAGTTCTGCAGAAAGGGATCTAGGGATGAGAGTGGACCAGAAGCTAAATATGAGTCAATAGTGTGACGCTGTTGCAAAAAAAAGCAAACATGATTCTGGGATTCATGAACAGGAGTGTTGTGAGCAAGACACAAGAAGTCATTCTTCCACTCTACTCTGCACTGATTAGGCCTCAGTTGGAGTATAGTGTCCCGTTCTGGGTGCCACATTTCAAGAAAGATGTGGAAAAATTGGAGAAGGTCCAGAGAAGAGCAACAAAAATGATTAAAGATCTAGAGAACATGATCTATGAAGGAAGACTGAAAGAATTGGACTTACTTAGTTTGGAAAAGAGAAGACAGAGGGGACATGATAGCGGTTTTCAGGTATCTAAAAGGGAGTCAAGAGGAGGAGGCAGAAACAATTGTTTTCCTTAGCCTCTGAGGATGGGAAAAGAAGCAATGGGCTTAAACTGCAGCAAGGGAGGTTTAGGTTGGACATTAGGAAGAACTTCCAAACTGTCAGGGTGGTTAAGCACTGCAATAAATTACCTAGGGAGGTTGTGGAATCTTCATCTGCTCTGATGCTGTCTGAAAGAGGGCAGCAGCCTGAAGTTACTGCAGCTGTGTGCGGGACTCGGGGTGCAGTGCTATCCTGTGCAGAGAGAGAGCAAGTATTGTCCCTCCAAAGCCAGTGAGGACTAGAAGTAAGGCCCCTAGCTTGGGTGCTCCCAGAAGCACAAAGGAGACCAGGCCCACTTCTACCTCTTGGAGAACTGCAGAAATGAGCGTAGCAATCCTATGACCTCCCTACAGTAGGTTTGCAACCTCCCCCCTCTCCAAAACATCCTTTTGGGTCAGGACCCTGTGGTTACAATACCGTGAAATTTCAGTTTTAAATAGTTGAAAATGTTAAATTTACCAATTTTCAAATCTTTGGCCATGAAATTGGCCATAATGGACTATGAATTTGGTAGGACTCTAACTATAAATGTACAGAAAGGATTAACCTGCTTAAAAGTATTGCTGGACTAATGCGGAGGACAAGGGAGATAAGAAAACACTGCCAATGATTTATAGAGCCTTAACCAGACCAGTTATTGACTTTGAGTGCCATGCCTTTGAGTCATCATCAAAATCAGAACTTAAAATTTAGTTTTTATACAAGTTCAGGCACTATGAATTGTGTGTGTTACATATAGCTTCCAGTGAAATGCCAGTTGTACAAATGAAACTAGTAGACCTGACTTTCAGAGTCAAAGTTAATGGGAACTGCATGATGAAATTACCAAACAAATTTATGAGGATTATTGGGAATTTGACAGGCAAGCCATAACACACAATGTTAGAAATCCACATGCAGGAGTTAGTTTCTAGGTTGTGTGGATGAAGGAGTTGAAAGGCAAGGAGAAACTGAACAATGTCAAAACTTCCAGTCAAAATTTTTTTACAAATGGAATGTCACATGTCTAAATGTGCATAAAATATATTTTATAAATCTAAGGATAAAAAAGAGACAGTATGGTTTTAAAATGAACTGTGCGGTATAATAGCTGAAAAGTTAGTGTATTTTATCAAATACTGTATATAAAGATGAGTCCAAAAAAGAAAAAAAACCACAAAGAGTAAGGATGGCATAATGTATACCAAAACTGGAAGTTAGCTACATCGTCAGATATTCTTTTAGATGTACTATCATGACAGTTAAATGAGCAGCAATAATGCTAACATTAAATTAGATCTGGGGTGTGCACCCAGCAGCAGTGGTCATTTTCTTTGGCTGCAGTCTTGGGACTTACAATGATGAACACATAGAAGTGATTTAATCAATGAAGCTCTATTTCTAATAAGAGTTAGAACAGCTGGGAGTACATATGGCATTAACTTGAATCCTTGAGTATATTGGGATAACCGGGAACAAATGGCAGGAAAAAATAAGTAAAAATGGTGTAAAAAATGAAAGGACTGACATAGGAACACTTTTGAGTAAATAAGATTTCAAAAGATTAGTAAAGAAAAATTAAAAAAGGAAATAAAAAAATTGATTCGCGAAAAAGAAGAATTTTTAATTGTGACAGAATTAAGGATTATGATGTTTCAGGGCATGGGTAAGACTAATGAGGGCACTTGTCTTGAGCTGTACACTGTGACAAAGAAAAATCTTTTTTTTTTAATACAAAGACACAAAGATGGACTATGTGCACTCTATAAGGTGGAAGAAAAGATGGATCACCCTTGTCTCAACATGTAAGGGCTTTGATAAAGAAAAATCTTTGTAAGGAAGTCAAACTTCTTGAGATGTGTGTATAAAACTGCGTGAGAAGATATAAACTGTGAAGTATTGTGGAATTGTAGCCGGAGGCGGTGACAGACTAGTCAATAATGTCAACTTCACTTTAAAAAAGAAAGGAAGGGACAAAAGGGCTGCAGTGAGGAAGTCTGTAGAGAGGGAATTCGAGAGGGAAAGGAGGAAACCCAGTTGGGGAATATAAAACACAGGGATCAAAGCCCTGAAAGATGGACTTTATCTAGAAGGGTGGTGTAGTAGAAGCCTGTGAGAGGTGGATTAAAGAGAAATTCAGAGAAATGGCAGCAATATATGATATTGCAGACCTGACTCCGAGGTGAGGGCGGGTGCAGAAGAGCGCACGGGGTTCCGTGCACTGTTCCTACCCTGAGCACTAGCTCCATATCCCATTGGTTAGAACCTGCTGCTTGCCACTTTTGGGGCACAGTGTAGTCTGCAGTGCCAGAACAGACAAGAAGCTTGCCTTAGCATCCCCTTTGTATCTCTGACTGGGAGCTGCTTGAGGTAAGCCCTGCTCCACCCCCAAAGCTGAGGCTCTCATCTTCTGGCCTCCCTTCCCCTCCCTCCTGGAGCCCACACTTTAGTCAAATTACGTTGAGTCATGGGCATCCACAGTTTTCTTTAGGTGGGTCATGAGAAAAAAGTCTGGAAAGCACTGAATTAGAGGATCCCTGAGTTGGAACCCAGAGGGGAGAGCAGGCCTGGGTTCCCCTAACAGCCACTCAGACACAGTCAGAGCAGGGGCTAGGAGCTTTTGGCTGCAAGCTGCATGGCCTGCCAGCTGACAAGCCCACCTCTGAGGCAGCAAACTCCCTTTTTCCTCCCCGGGGTTACTCGGGAGCAGGTCACACTCACAAGTGTGCCTGGGTGCCTGATGGTCGTGACATAAAAAGAAATCCTGAGTACCCCAGTGGTGATGTTGTTTTGTTGGGGGAAAAACCTATCCACCCCCTTGCTGCAGTCCCTTGCTCATAAAGAATGTACAATGGAAGTGCCTCCACCTGGCTGGCCCTGTACACACTTACTGGTGTTCCCGGGGAACCTCCAGGAATAAACTTATTCCAGCAATAAACTGGATCTAACTCCAGAAAAACAATTAGAAATCATAAATAATATACAACTAATAGATTGCATTAGAATGAACAACCTTTACTTAACTTAAAGAAACAGGATTTAACAAAGTAACAGTGAATAACATCAATTAACAAAGTACACAGAAGTAAAAGGAACTTATCTACCTGCCATTTGCACTGCCAATATTTATCCCACCCCAGAGTGTGCACACCTCTGGACTCAGAGTCCCAGACTCTTGCTTGCGTGGGCATGCTTGAGTAACTGCATCTGTAATGGAGATTCTCTGTAGGTAGTGTGTATGTGGGTCCAAGCTATGCAGCAGCTCTGGTTCACCAGGTTGGCCTCTCTGTCTCTCTTTGAACCCAGACTTAGTCTGTATCTCTGAGGTCTGTCCCAGGCAGCATTTTCCCAAAGATGCCTAGTTACTCACAGTCTCCTTCTATGTGCTGGATGCAGAGTAGTTTCTATCCACAAGTACAGCCAAAGGGCCTCCCCTCTAGGGTAATCAGAATCAGCCTGCTAGATCCCAGTTCCAAAGGCTCACTGTACCAGTCTGTAACTGCAACATAAGAGCTCCTGAACTGGATAAAAACTCCTCCCACAGCACCCTGACTCCTTTTTGTTCCAAAAAAAAAAAAAAAAAAAACCAAAGGGAAGAGTCCATAGGCTGCTGAGTCTTCCTTCACACACGTGGAGAGACTCAAAACTCCAAAACAAAAGTCACTTCCTTCCTGTTTTCCTCCAGGGCTCATGGGAATTGTAGTCTGTGGGGCTTCCCAGAAACTAAGCAGAGGAACCTTTAGTAAGGGGACTACATATGTTTTCTCAACCTGAAGTGGCTAATTTTAAAAGACTGATAAATAGTAGTACAACTAGAAAATTTCACACACACACAAGCGATAGGTTTCCAGATATTAGCAAAGGAGCATTTAGCAAAATATTATGCAGAACACAAATTAGTTTTACCTGTGCTATGTTTGCTCTATTCAGACTTCATCAGCCACCCAGAGGCTACAGCCTTTTATCTGTCACAAGAAATGCTGCGTTTTATACAGTTTCTTAATTATAAAGTATACTGTGGATATCTTTATCTGATTACATAATTGTGGTACACGTATAACTAGAGATGTATAATATGCAATAAAGGTATGATAAGAAAAGTCACCAGAGCTCACCATCCTTGCTTAAGAATTTATTTCATTATGCTCTTAACAAGGATTGACTGGATCATGGGCCATTTCATTTAGGAGGCTGTGTGAGAGAACTGTTGATTTTTAATTCTCCTCTATTGATTTTCAGTATCCAGAGAGCACTTGTTCCCTAATGGCTCTCTATGTTAGTGTTTGCTTGCAAATTGAAGTCAAAGATAAATGGTTGTCAGGATAATACATCTCAAAGATCTCTCACTTGAGGGCTGATCATTGTTAGCAAAGCTGTGGTGGGTTTAGAAAAGTTCTGTGTCAAATATAAAAAGCATTTCCTGAGTTTTTAAATGGAGAACAAAAATGGTTTGTTTCTTGCCCTGATGTTGTGACAATCTCCAGCAGATTACAAAGAATGGTCCAATTTGCCCACATTTCCTTATAAAAACTGAAATGCCCTACACTTTCCATAATGGATATTCAAATATTTTTTAACCTGCACTGTTTTTCCTCAGTTCACCATTGGTTTTTAAGTAAAAAAGAGAAAATATAAGCTTCTTGTCATTACATGTATTCAGAATGTCTTCATGTTTGTTTTAGAGGATGGCAGCATTGTGTGTTTGCTAAGAATGAAAGTTTTCTCCTGTCTAATAGAAAACAACACTTTGAGATGGCTACAAATTTATTTTTAGAAATCTGGCAATGTTGTGCATGAGGCTCACGTGTAAAAGAAATCTTATGGTAAGTTTACATATTTCAGGTTTGGCTGTATGCATTTGTCAGGACACTACACAGCATTATAAAACATTGATACATTTTATGCTAATAAAGGACTCCGTTTGGTACTCTTTATTTATTGCTTACTGCGGTCATATTTTCTCACCTGGAAAGCACAAATGTGTACATAGAGTAGCAATGGTCAACCTAAGCTAGTGAGTGGGCCACATGAGTGGCTCTCCTTCATATCAGTGGGCTGCAAGATTGTTGTATCCAGAACAGTTTCCCGGGATAGGATAGTTTTGCTAACTGCACTTGCGTATCTAGATTTTCTGACGTGTGGCAATTAAAGCATAGCAGCACTTTGACTGGTTGTAGAAAGAGTGCATGTTTCTCAATCAATGTTGTGTGCAACCAGCATGCATCTCACTTCATGTGCCCTTGGTTTGTGTGCATGCTACTTTAGTAATACCAGTAGGGGAAAAAAAACTACATGGACGGAAACCAGCAGAATCTGCCAACATGGCACAGGTAACAAAATGTCTTGTGGGCCCCACACAGAAACCTGATAGGCTTCATGCAGTTGTCTCAGGTTGCCCACCACTAATATATGTAGGGCCTCCTGAGAATGGGAACTGAGAGCACTCAGTGCTTTGGAGAATTGGTCCCAAAGATAGTGGGTCTTCTTTTCAGATGTTGCTTGAATTTGTCAACATCAGCATGTCCCTTGGGGTACATCTACACAGCAGGGATAAACTCAGAATTAGCTACATAACTTCCACTACATTGATTGCATAGCTTAAATTGAAATAGCTTATTTTGGCTTTTGGCGTTGTCTACACAGCAGGAAGTCGAAGGAAGAACACTCTTCCTTTGACTTCCCTTACTCCTCATGAAATGAGGGTTACTATGAGTTGGAGTAAGAAGTCCTGCAGCTCAACATTATCTCGAAATACAGGCGTGTAGTATAGAAGCTCACTAAGTTATTTCAGAATGTCAGTTATTCTGAAATAATTCTGCTGTGTAGATGTAGCCTTGAACTTCAGTGGGAACTGTGGTTACTTAGTAACTGAGAAAACTGGACTTGGCAGGTCATGTATTTTTCTATGAGACGTGTGTGGACTGTAATACACACCTTCTTCATATCAGTTCTGTAGAAGCTAATCAAGAGTCACGGAAATCTAACATGTGGAACATCTGCTACTTGCATGGTATTTACCTCTAAATCACTTAATTATTTTCCCCCACATGAATGTTATAAACAGTGGAAGTTTTGGATGAGGAATTCCTGTCGATTAGGATCCTATTGCAAATCCTGTTGTGCCATACTTAGCACCTCTACATTTACAACGTGTTTTTATGTTTCTACAGCAATTGATACACTGTTTTTTTACGTCTCCAACAGCAGCAACTTAAGATTTCTCCAAAGAAATGGAAACTCAAATACTTTCACTAATTTCCCCCTAAAGGAGGCAATACAACCTGTAGCAAACAGAGTGCAAATTATTTTTGTCTTCCTATCATTCTGTGCCTGTAACATACCACAACTGTGTCTTTGAAGAATTCTGTAAAAAATCTAGTTTAGTTTTGTGAGGTAAATCAAATAATAATGTTCTTGATGAAACTTCTGACAGTTGACTTGTAGAAAAAATAAGGGGAGATTCTTCAAGTGATAGTCTTTATACGTATTCCCCTTCGGTTGTGAATGAAATCCACACTCCTTAGACTAGAAGATTTTTAGTAGCAGTATCCACTGGTAAACCCATGCTCCCTTTGATTCCTTTTCCTTAAAATGAAGGCATAAGGGGCAGTACAGACCAACTGCCTTTCTATCATCTATGGTCTGAGTCAGAGGTTCTCCAGTGTCCGACACTTTAGCTTGTGTTCTTTGTCTAGTGTAAATAGTTCTGATCTGCAAACAGTTTTACTGTAGTATTAGGAATGGTTTTAGGAAGTCTTTAGAGATCTAAGGGTATGCTTTGCTTGAATTTGTCAACAAACTTCTACAGGGGCATAAGTTTCAGTTCAAGGAAATCATTAAGAAAGAAAATTGCTGGACAGGTCTTCTCCCTGGGCTCCAATAGATGCAGCAAAGACAGAGCTGAACTCTGTGGCAACAGGTAATGGGCTTTATGACTCCAATCTTCCAGATTCCCCAGTGAAGTCCAATATACCACAGAGGATCTTCTTTTAAGTAACATAATTTATTCAACAAGCAAATGGATGGTTATTACAACCTTCAAAGACTCAAGAGCAACGCCTCATTCTCAGGATATGAGCAATACAATGAAACTATTCTATGACTTAGTCCTGCCATGGACAATGGATCACCCCTCAACACTTTTACCTTTCTATAAGCCTCCAAAAAGATGCCAAAGAACACAACACAGAAAGCAGATTGTTCCCCCTTCGTGATTCTTTCTCTCCTAATGTGCAGCTCTTTGGTAAGGTCTTCAAGAGCTGCAAACCAGTTTTCCCATCAAGTCTACCAAGTCAGCTCAAACTCCCCCTACTCTTTTTGGTGGTTATCTAGTTTGTTTTTTCCTTGGCATGGAGCCATCTAACAGCAGACAAATGGTTTCTGGAAATCATCAGCAGCAGATATATACCAGAATTCCTGTCCCAACCCCTTTCCCTCTCCTTCTTCAGGGGCCCCTCTCATGAAAGGTTACTTAGGCAGGAAGTCCTTGCTCCAACTGAGCACTATAATTACAGTGTGAGCTATCCCTAGGCAAAAGAATTTTACCTGAGACATTTCCTTATCCTGAAGAAGAAAGGAATCTGGCAGCCCTTAGTAGCTCTCAGAAAGCTGAATGCTTTTGTCAACCATCTGAGGTTTAGAATGACCACATTGGCCTTTATAATCCCCTTGTTAAAAATAAGTGATGGATTTACAGTTCTCAGTTTGAAGGACATTTTTTATACATAGACAGATATTCACCAAGGAGGTTCTTGCATTTTACCTAAGGCCTATAGAGTTACCAGTATAGAGATACTCCACTTCAGTATCTTAACCGCACCAACCATTTTCATAATGGTATTATTGATAGCAGCGGTGGATGTGCATCATCAGGCCATGACAGTACTTCCTTACCTGGATGACTGGCTGCTCACAGTAAAGTCAAGCCAAAAAGTTCAGGTATCAACTCTAAAGCTAGGACTTGAGGTAAATGCAAAAATGCCCACTTCAGCTCCCATACAGACTATAAATTTCACAGGAGCTAAGGATGATACAGAGAGGGTATTTGCTAATCGTGTAGTAAATACAATTTGCATTGACTACACGATTAGCTGATAAGGGAAGGTGCTCTGCAGTGCTGCAGCACAGACGGCTACTGGAGCTGGCATGAACAGTCCTGGCTCACGCCAGCTCCAGGACCACTGAGGCTCTACCTTTTAAATGTAGTAAGAGCCAGGTGGTTCTTTATACATTTAAAAGGCAGCTGCAGCAGGGTAGGTCCAGGACCAAGTGCAAGCCAGAACTGAGCAGTCCTCCCAGCACCAGCTCCTGTTTCCTCCCTTCCCCATTGCTGCCTCTGATACCGAGACAGCAAGTGGGGGAGGAGGAGCAAGTAGTTGAGTGCTCAACACAACTACTCACTTACATCCCTAATAGGGATGGTCACTGACAGAGAACACCTATCTCAGGACCAATTCCAAGCTATGACAGAATACTTGACTCAGCTTTGAATGAGCCCTCCACTGGCCATACACATAAATGTATTAAAACTGTGTCCAGTACATGAGGCTTGCAAACAGATCTTGAATATTTTCCGGGTCCTATAAATGTAAGTTATGTTGCTAAACATGACAACAGTTTGTTACATCAACAAACAGGGAAGGGCACAGAATCTACCCTTTAATGGAGGCTTATCAATCTCTGGAATTAGTGTATTCATTTTTATATCTTCTCTTGGCAGTGCACCTACCATGTACGTAGAACACTTGGGCAGATAGCCTCTGCAGGCATTTTTTGGAAGAGCACAAGTGGAAAATATATGACTAGGTGGCAGAGAGCATCTTCCTGTTGTGAGAACAGGAAAAGTTCAGTTTGTTGCTCTGAGTAGCTCAGAGCTCCAACTCCAGAATATAATGGTTGGAAGTGCTAATGTACACATTTCCATCACCCCCACTCTCACCACAAGTCCTTAGGAATATGAGGCAAGACAAAACAATGGTGATCCTTGTGGCTCCCATGAAGGTGAGGCAATTCCTGTCCAGCAGAATCTTCCAGATGGCTGAGCACCCAGGTATTTGCTTTCAGTTCCTGCCAGGCCTCTTGACTTATGTTAGACACAAGATTTTCCATACCAGTCCAGCATCTCTCCACTTGTTTTTTGTGTGGGCAGTGAATTTAGAGAGCTCACGCTGTACAATATATCCTTAACAGTATGAGAAAAGACTCTACAAAGAACTGTGGATTTGGAAGATGTACTCTGTACTGTGTCAACATCATCATCTATCCCCAGGGATCTGAGATTCCAGCTATGCTGGACTATCTCTACTCCTTGAAAATATCTGTGTTGTCACTCAACTCTTTGAGTGCTCTCCACAGCTTTTAACTCATTTCACTCCATGAACAACTATACAATCTCTGCTCATTTGATTACAGAGAGATTTCTTAGGGGTCTCATCAGAGCCTTCTTTCTCGTACTGAAACTTGTCCAGATATGAGACCTCGGTATAGTCCTATCTGTATTAACGAGTCCCTGCAAGTCAAGCCTTTGAACTCACTTGCCTTGGCTTACCTATCTATGGGCACAAATATATTTGAGCTGGGAGGTGTGTTTCTCATTTTCCATGGATGTTACCTGTGTGAGCTGTGCTCAGGCTAATGCTTAAAAATAGCAGCATATCCACAGCAGTTTAGGCTAACTTCTCAAGTATGTACCTGGGTGTCAGGTGGTATTATATACAGGGTAGCTGGCAGACACTGTGGAACTTTTAGATGTTCAAGTAAGCACCACTAATGTGGGTATGTCTATCTAAGCTGGGAATCACACCAGCCAGGGCAAAATAATCTTATGAAAGTTGCCTTTCTGGTGGTAGTCACCTCAGCAAAAAAAGTAGGAGATCTGGGTGCCCTTATGACAAGCTCTCCATATGAAGCTTTCCATAGGGGTAGTTTCCCTAAGGTTACAGACTAAAGTTTATTCTGAAGGTGATCTCAAAATTTTCCCTGAACCAGATCATCCACTTACTGTCTTCTATCCAAAACCACATGCTGGGAGGACAGGAAGTTCCAGTCTCTGGATGTGTAACAAGCTTTGGACTACAGACATGAAACCCTTCAGGATATCCCTGTCACGTTTCAGGGTGAAGTTCAGAGCAGTGAGGGATTGTGTATTACGGTCTGCCCTTCAACCTTGGCTGCCTCACAATGCTTCACTGTTTTAGCTCCCTACCAGGGCTACTCCCAAACAACCTAAGAGCATGCATTTCACACCCAGAGTGTTTGTACAGAGCTGCAGCCCTGGCCCAGCAGTTCTGATGCCAAAAGACTTATCCAGCTTGCTGACCCCAACATTCTCCCAATGCCAATTTTTCACAAAAACGTGTTCTGCACTGTCCAGACCTTTCCTGGAAAGTTAGATATTAAAGGTTCATTGCTCTGTAAAGGGTCAGTATGCAACGGTTTATTACTTTAACTGGAGTTACCAAACAACTTAATTTAAATGCAGTACTGAATTTGTTTAGAATTTTTAATACACTTTTTAAAAGAAGACAGGATTTTAAGTGAATTCAAGTATTAAGCATTACAATTAAATGATTTCTTAACAAGCTAGACTTGGTTCACATTAAAGTCCTCACTCCAAATTCCCAGCAACATGACTGACAAAATTCTCAGGTCAAGTTTCCCTTTGACCAAAAGTCAGAGGATAGGTTTGTGTGTCTTATGTTAGAGGAAGAGAGAGATAGCTTGGGGGTTTCTCTCCCTGTCTCTGTTGGAGCAGTTAACCTCTAAAATGCATACTTCTGAAAGGTATCACTCAAAGCAAAGTATATTCAAATAGTAAAGAAGGTAACATGGTGCCTGGGAATGAAGAAGGCTCCATATTTTTTCTTCTCGCCTGTGTTTGATGAAACAGAAATTTGATTTGTCACCTGCCCTCTCTTCTCCCATTTGTCTTGAGAACACTGTTTACCACTTATATGTTAATTGAGGTAAACACATTCTCCAGCACTGTGTGGTTTTGAATGTGCTATCATCATCATGCAGGGGGATTTCATAACTTTACATATAGTGTTCCTACATACATTTCACCACGATACGATGAGCCAGCAATTTATTAGTTTTCAAAAGATACCTCCTGAGGCATAATACTTACCCATCTCTTAAACTATTCAGAAGCGAACATTTTGTTGTACAAATAGTATAACTGAAATCCTCCATCAGCATGTTTCTTTTTTTTTAGTTATGAATTGCTGATGTACTGTGTGTGCCACGGAATTGTGAAATCTTTTGTTGTCTTTGTGTTTATTGCTTTTGAGCCTTCATGCACGCCTCCACTCTGTAACTATGCTTATTACATCAGATGGATTTTTATTTTGTTTCTTTACTGCAGCTTTCCCGGTGACCTCTGCCGAGATAAAAGGATTATAACCACCGAGGGATTCCCTAGTCTCGGTTTGCTCAGCTGTGCATTGATGGGCAATTCAGTGTTCTGAATGCAACTGAATTTTCCAGTAAAAAGCCAGAGCTGACAAAGCTCTCTTTTCTGTGTGTCTCTGCATTGCTTGCAGCTCTAATATATGTGCAAAAGAGTGGTTACAGGAAGAAACATTAGTCAATAGAGGTTTTTTTTTTTAAAGAGTCATCCTTCTTTGGCAATACTGTTGTAGCTAGTTTGGACATTACAGGAGTGGGATGGAGGCTCCCTGTCAATGCAGGAGCATGGTAGAGGTATGAAGGAAAGCACTAAGACTTGGTGGAGTAGTTGAGGTAGCTGGCTTCTGGCTGGGATGTAGGATCCTGGAGGTTCCTGCTTTGTCCTGTGCCCATTCCAGCCCCTCTAGGTCTCAGGATATGTCTGCGCTGTGGCTATTCCACATCTTGACAGCATGCCCGTTATTTCAAAATATAATGATTGTGCTATTCCTTGTAAACCTCATTCCATGAGGAGTAAGGGACATTTCAGAATAGTGGTTTATTTTGAAATTTGGTGCTGTGTAGACAGTGCCAAATTACAAAATAAGCTTTTCCGAAATACACTCGAAATAAGCTATACAATATGCGTAGCTCAAATTGCGTAGTTTATTTTGAGCTAAGGGTGCAGTGTAGACACACCCTCAGTCACTGCTCATGGACCCAATTCCAGAGTCCACAATGGTCACTTTGACAGTTCAAGTCCTATTGTGTCCTGTTCTCATCTCTGTCCCCTCCTCCTGGATTTGTGCAGGCTTACTCAGGGGCAGGGTCTCTGCAGTATTTAAACTGCAGGAATGTTAGACCTTATTGCTGCACAGATGCTTCAAAATTCAATTCCCAGTTAGTTGTTCAATCTGGGTGCCTTCAGAATAGTCTGACATGTTGGGCCTGGTTCACTCTTGCTTTGCTCTTTGCAGAGTTGTTTATATCCAGTCAGAACAAATGCCAAGTGGGTACCAAATGCCACCAAATTGGAATGGCAGGGTCAGATCCTAAGCTAATGTAAACCAATATAACTCAATGTAAGTCAATAAAGCACTATTTATGCTTACTGAGAATCTGGGCCCCAATGTTTTACGTGGATGTTTGTGAGTACATGTCTACACAAAATTCAAGGCAGAGGAATGTCAAACCCTCCCCACTGTATTACAAAAGTGGCAAATATTTCCTTTACTTATTATTTATTTCCTTTACAATAGAAGGACAGATACTTTTAAAAGCAAAGGAAATTAAATGCTAAATTATGTCTCTTGGAACAAACAAAACAGAAAAGGTTTGAAAGCAATGCATCCATTGAGATTATTTCCTGTGAAACGGAGAAGACTAGTGCTAATAATCCCAACATAAGACCTAAAAAGATAGTATAAAGAAGGTTTTCCATGGGTGTTCTTTGTAATGAGAAGAACAGCAAGGAGGAAGGAGCATTTAAGAATAGTATAAAGTAGGAAACCAAATGTTTCAGGGAATTAAATCCACTAATTCTGCCTATAAGAAAAATAGCTGTTTCTTAAATCATTTGAAATGTGGTTGTCAAAAAATGTGTGCTGTCTCCTTTCCAGGGTCTTACTGGTTCTGTGATTTATAAATGTAACTTCTTGGATAAGCAAATACATTGGGCGGATTCCCTGGAGTGCCCTGACTGCTTTGTGTTGGTTCGGGATGCAACTAAACTGTCAAATAAGGCAGTTTTACAGCTGCTTTGACTTCCTGCAGTAGCCTAAAGGAGCCAAAGTGTACTGGTTCATCTGGCCTATCATTTGTGCAGGCTTTTATACTACAGTAAAAATGAAGACTCAGGCTCAACTTATTTAAACTGTTTGAATTACTGAAATGACTCTAAATGAACTAATTATATATTTCACATTTTGTATTTTTTTAAATTGTTTTTTTTTTTAAAAAAAAGTCACTGTAAAATACATCACAGATTATATAGCCTTGGGGCTTACTTTGGGAAGTCACTTACCCACTTTGTTCCTGAGTATCCTCATCTCAGAGGTGGCTAATAAAACTTACCTTTGACACAGGAATATGAAGGGGCTTAATTAAGGCATTCTGAGTTCCTCAGGTGAAAGGTGCTAGAAGTACAAAATATTGTTTGAGTTGGTATCTGCTGTAATACAAAAAACCAGTCAGACAGATTCAGTGTGAAATTTCAGTCCTAAGTCTCTGTCTTCAAGCTTTTTGCCTCTCCAAGTCAGGCCTTTCAAGTTATGTTCAATGAGTTCAATTTTGTACTTCCATGCCTTTAACATTTGTCTAAAACAGCTAAAGAATCCATCAGCATGGATGAGCCCACTTATACAGTTGGCCTAGTTATGTACTGCAGAAGTACAAAGCACTATGGCAAGGTAAAATGCTGTAAAGCAGGCTGTATAAATCCTTTACAATAGACCTTCTGAGATCTGAAGTCACCAGTTGCTTACTGTTGACAACAATAATGCAAGAATGCGTTTTGCTCCTTTCCTACGATTGGTCACAGATTCTGTTTTAAAAATCTATTCCCCATTTCCTCTCCTTGGCATGCTGTCCTCTTTGTTAGCATCTGAGTTGGACATTTCCAAGATCGTAGGCCTTAAAAAAGTCCTGGCCTTAAAAAAGTCTCACCCCCTAAGCCAGACAAGAATTGGTATCTTGTTAGACTGAGAGCACCAAGAATCCATGAGAGGCTGGCATGAATACATGCTGTTGTAAACAAGATGACCCAAACTAGCTTGGTTTTGTTGCATTATGTATATTGATATTGGTTCTTTTGTCACTTGTCTCACTTGTCAATTAATCGCTTTCCTGTTTTCAAGCCCAAATGACATTTTGAAGACCAGTTGGACGTAGTTTGGTATTGGGGCTCTGTTGTGTTGGAATGAAAGATGTGTGAAGTTCTGGTTTGGAATGCACTGAATGCTGCTTAGTTCTGGTGGCAGATGTCATTAATTATGGTTTCCCTCCTAGAAAAAGGTTTGCAAGTGCCTTTGTGGCTTATTCATTGGTAAAGCAGAGCTGGCTTGTGGGAACATAGTGAAATGTATTCCTCTCCCAAGTTTTGTTTCCTTTTTCTGTGCCTTCCATACTTTGCTATTTATTGTCCTCTTCCTCTTTTTTTAATTAGAAAGGGAACCTTCTCCTGTCTTCTCTGTCTCAGAATTCTCTTCAGGATGGATATATGTGGCTGAACGAATTTATACTTTGTAAAGATTCAAAGCTCTTTACAAATGTGAATGAATTAACTCCCAATTGTGCTATGAGGTTTAAATGTTGTTATTCCACCTTTACTTTGCGATCTGAAGTGTGATTTTTAGCATGAGTAAAACTACCCATAATCAGGGGAGC
The DNA here is from genome assembly GCF_049634645.1 of Pelodiscus sinensis. Classification (NCBI taxonomy): domain Eukaryota; kingdom Metazoa; phylum Chordata; order Testudines; family Trionychidae; genus Pelodiscus; species Pelodiscus sinensis. Next base: position 113,490,674 of record NC_134715.1, read on the forward strand.
CAACAGACATGCTGAGCCCCTGAGCAAGGTAGGGGATAGAGCTGGCTCCATGCTCTGAGAAGGGGTGGGGCCTCAGGCAGAAGGGGCAGCAATGGGGTAGCCAAACCTTAGTACCACCCCCAGACCATGCCAGCCCCCCAGTCCTTAGAACCATTTGGAGCATGCTGTGCTCTGGCAGCAATTCGAAAGTGGACAGGGCTCTGGGCGCTGCTGTTGGGAGCTTCGGGTCTTTTAGAATTGCTGGGCCTTGAAGCATTTGCTCTCTTTGCCCCCGCTGCCATTGGTGGACCTGCCCATAATAGCTTTACTTGTGAAGCTAAAAACTGGTGCGAGCTAAACAAGCTCACCAGGAACCCTAAGCACTTGTGCACATTGCTAGCCCATTCCACTGTATCTACATTACTATCTTTGGTCACGTAGTGTGGATACCACTAGCATGGGTCTGTCTGAAGTCACCCCTCTGATTGCACTGAAGGTATATTCTAAGGCTATGTGTAAAGTTTGCCCCTTACAGCAGCACAGCTGTGCTACTATAAGGTATCTTTGTTTTCAGGAGAGAACTCTCCTGCCAACAAAATAAAACTACCCTGTGACGGGGAGTGTATACACCTCACTGAAGCATCTGGGGCTAAAACTCTGTGGGCAGAAGAAGTCCTGCCCCTTCACCCAGACTGGGCCTGCTCCAAATGCTGGGCAGTATAAAAGGCAGCAGAACAACTCAGACAGGGCTGGCCAGTGAAGGAGAAGGATCTCCAGCTAAAGCTCCTGAACTGCTGCAGTCAGTAACTCTGATGGTGGGAACCGGAGATGGCCGCAACGCAACTCCCACGGAATTCTAGGGAGAAGCTGCTGCTGGAGAACCGGAAGACCCAGCTACCATGTAGGTCATTGATCCGACCAAAGTGGTAGGACATAATCCAGGAAAGGTGCAGGAGCAGTCTTTCCCACCTAGGTATAGTTGACATGTTTTGGCTGGATTTCCCGCTGAGGGAGTAGCAGAACTTTCGACTGCTCACAGGGCCCTGAGTTGGGACACACTCAAACAGCTACTCTGTGCTGCTCTCCATGCTGCTGCAGCTACACAGTAGCTGTTGCTTAAGCAGTGGAGCAGGGTGCCCCTACCAGGGCATTAGCCCCAACTGTACTGACTCTGGCCAGTAAGCCACATTGCCCTGAACTGAGGGCTGTTTACTGACTCTAGCTAGTAGATCACACTGCCCTGGACAGAAGGCTATTTATTGACTATGGCTAGTAGGCCACATTGTCCTGAACTGAGGGCTATTTACTGATCCTGACCAGTAGGCCACACTGCCCTGAACCAAGGGGGTGTATATTGACTCTGACCATTGGGCCTCACTGTCCTGCTCACAGGACCGCTTATGGATTTGGGGTTACCCTGAGACAAGAGAAGATTCATGGGCTGTAAACACAGACAGCTACCTTGTGGCCAAGGAGGCAGCATCTACACCCCGGAATATGGTCACACCAAAGAAGGGGATTGCCTACGCTGCCCCCCACCCTCAACAATGGCAGTAGCATTGTCAGTAAGAGAGGTCTTCTGCTAACAAAATGCTGTCCACACTGGTGCTTTTCATGAATACAATTTTCATTGGTAGATGTGTGGGAGGGTTTTCCACACCCCTGACTGAAAAAAATTTGCTGACAAAAGTGTGGTGTGGACATAGCCTAAGGATATCAGGAAGAGTTATTGCAGCTTCTGTAGACATAATGGAACAATTGTTTTAGTAACAGCAGCAGCTTAGTTGTGATGGGAAGAGCAGTAGCAAAGGCTAACCTCCTGAGTACAACCCTGCCAAGGACCTGAGATACACACTCAAGCAGCTACTCTGTGCTGCTTTCCATGCTGCTGCAGCTACACAGTAGCTGTTGCTTAAGCAGTAGCTTTCGTTTGTATATGTAAGCTCCAAATGGCATCCTGTTTGCAGAGTAGACAGGTCCTAAGACCCAGAGAGATGGAGTAGTTTGCCCAAGGTCACACAGCAATTGCTGATTCCATTCTAGCCAGTAGCTTATGTGCTTTCTCCCTTTATTTTGTTGAAGATATGTTTTCACTTAGGGGTGTTAAAATTAGATTAATCAACTAATTCCAATGACTATTTGATTAGCCAGTAAGGGTGCTTCCACTTTGAAATGTAGCAAGGATTGGGCTGTTGCTACATTTCAAAGTCGGAAGTGTGGAGGCGTTCCACCTTTGAAATGTACAAGAGCCCCAGCAGGGGCTCTTATGCATTTCAAAGATTGAAATGGAGCCTGGGGCCAGCGGGGACTATCTGTCCTCCATTAGTGCCAGCTCCATGTGGCGCTTCTGCTTTGAAATGTACAAGAGCCCCAGTGGGGACTCTATACATTTCAAATATGGAATGCCGCCACTGTGCCCCTACCCCCTCCCACGGAGCTAGAGCTAAGGGGAACCGTTTTTTAAGTCAGCTTCCCCCCATGCTTCTTCCTCCTTTCCCTCCCTTGCCACCTCTTTCTGAAAGAGGCAGCAAGGAAAAGGGAAAAGACTAGGTGACTAGCGTGTCGACTATCCAATAAGCTTTTGCTTATCGGATAATCGAGTATAGGCAGTCTCCGACTTACGCGGATCCGACTTATGTCGGATCCGCACTTACGAACGGAGCTTTCTCGCCCCGGAAGTCGGGGCGAGAAAGCCCCGTTCGTAAGCTGCTCCGGTGCCCCTGGTCTGCTGGAGACCGTCTCCAGCAGACCAGGGGCACCGGGCGGGTTCCCGCGCTTCTGAGGCTTTGCCAGAGCAAAGCCTCAGAAGCGCGGGAACCGCTGCTGCTGCCCCTTGAGACCCGGTGCCTGTGGTCTGCTGGGGACGGCCCCCAGCAGACCACAGGCACCCGGACTGAAGCCGCAGCCGGGCTTTGACTGAAGCGGCAGCAGCGGCGGTTCCCCGCGCCTCTGAGGCTTTGCTCTGGCAAAGCCTCAGAGGCGCGGGACCCCCCCGCGGCTGCGGCTTCAGTCAGGGTGCCTGTGGTCTGCTGGGGACCGTCCCCAGCAGACCACAGGCACCCAGACTGGAGCGGCAGCAGCGGCGGTTCCCCGCGCCTCTGAGGCTTTGCTCTGGCAAAGCCTCAGAGGCGCGGGACCCCCCGCGGCTGCGGCTTCAGTCCGGGTGCCTGTGGTCTGCTGGGGGCCGTCCCCAGCAGACCACAGGCACCCAGACTGAAGCCGCAGCCGTGGCGGGGTCCCTCACCTCTGAGGCTTTGCCAGAGCAAAGCCTCAGAGGCGCGGCACCCCGCTGCCGCTGCGGCTCTGCTCCCCGTGTCCCTGGTCTGCTGGGGGGGGGGGGCGCAGCTAGTGTGCTCCCCCCCCCCCCCAGCAGACCAGGCTTTTGTTTTGGACTCTGGGGCAGAGCAGCTGGGGCGCTGCCAATTGGTCCTGCAGCGCCCGTGGGCACTACTGGACCAACCCGGCAGCACCCCAGCTGCTCTGCCCCAGGTCCTGATTCAGCTGCTGCTGGTCAGTTTCAGCAGCGGCTGAATCAGGACGTCTGGGGCAGAGCAGATGGGGTGCTGCTGGGTTGGTCCAGTAGCACCCCAGCTGCTCTGCCCCAGGCGTCCCCAAGTCAGCTTCTGCTGAAACTGACCAGCGCTGACTACAGGAAGCCCGAGGCAGAGTTGCTCTGCCCCGGGCTTCCTGGAATCAGCTGCTGATCAGTTTCAGCAGCAGCTGACTTGGGGACGCCTGGGGTTCTTAAGTTGATTCTGTATGTAAGTCAGAACTGGCGGTCAGTTTCAGCAGTGTCTGAATCTGGACGCCAGTTCCGACTTACATACAGATTCATCTTAAGAACAAACCTACAGTCCCTATCTTGTACGTAACCCGGGGACTGCCTGTAGTCGATTCATCTATACATCCCTAGTTTCACTGTGGTCAATGATTGTACTTCTGGATGCTTGACTTGGTTCATTGAATTCTTGGGAATCCTGAATTTAGGCTTATGAAGGATTTTTTTTAAAGGAGACTCAAAGGAGTTAATTTACAATACCTGGAACGTGACTATGGGTATTATACATTCTGTACTGCACAGCATAACCCACTAATGCACATATTGATGAGTGGTGTTTTTTGTTGTCATTTTCATTAGCTTTTCCAAGAAACATTGTTACTACCCAGATCAGTAAAACTCATGTGGATTTAGTGATTACACAGTCCTCTTCTCCAAAGACCAACAGCGAGTTACCTATTGTAGAGTGTACTATATTTTCTCATAGCTATGTTCTTTTACTCTTTTATCTGGGGTGGGGGCAGAGAACAAGGTGAGGCATGTCAGAGAAGACAAAGGGTTCAGTTGTCTTCTTTCCCTAAAGGGGAGGAGGTCTGTGCATACCAATGCAAGGGGGGAACTAATGCAAGGGTTTTTCTGGTGGAGAAGAAAAATGAATTTTTCCAAGTAATAGGATCTGAAAAAGATCTAAGGTCAGTGACCATCAAGTCAAACCAAACTGTTTTGGGTTTACTAAAGAGTAGTTGGTGTCAGTCCAATTAATTATCTGAAAAGCTAATTAATTAATTATCTTAGGACAAAGACCTTCTCTCCCTTTTTGTATTATATCATACTGAGCACACTAATTAATAGTAACAGAGATAAAATAAGCTGTCAAAGTGACCTACATGCCAATTATTGAGTATTTATCTCTGACTACAAATTTAGCATTATTTATTTATTACATTTATAGTCAAAAGTACAATAACATTTGGAGAGTTGTATTTCTGTTCAGCAATCTAATAAAAGTATCCATATTGATTCCTTTAGAATTTACAGAACCTGTCAATCAGTGGAAGTGATTTAGTGTGTCTGATGTGTGTGTGTGTGTGTGTGTTACACAATGAAAACAAAATTCAGGCTCAGCAGAAGTATACACGAGGACTGAGTCATGATAAGGAATAAGGGAAGTCAACCGGAGTGTTTTTCCTGTTGACCTCTGGGTATGAGGATGGTGCCAAAGCTCAACTTAGGGTACATCCAGCTGTTATTTATATAACTGGAATTGTGTACCTTAAGCCGACCTTTGACTGTAGCGTAGACCTGCTCACAATTCTATAAGCCCCCAGTCTCTCATATTCTCTCTCCATGGTTTTGCTAAAACAGGCATTGTTGTATCTCTTTAGAGAAACTGACCATCGTTTTAGGGGGGATAAATGATATAAATATTTTAGGACAGTTAGAAGAAAACTTTAATTCATATGATCATAAATTTCCCCAAGGCTGGTAGTTACCTATTAAATATTTATTGTTTCAGGAACAATATAATTGTAGAAGGAAAACAGTGTATAGAAGAACGTAAGAATGGCCGTACTGGTTCAGACCAAAGGTCCATCTAGCCCAGTAGCCTGTCCGCCGACAGTGGCCATCGCCAGGTGCCCCGGAGGGGGTGGACCAAAGACAATGATCAAGTGATTTGTCTCATGCCATCCGTCTCCAGCCTCTGACAAACAGAGGCCAGGGACACCATTCCTACCCCCTGGCTAGTAGCCTTTTATGGACCTATCCTCCATGAATGTATCTAGCTTCTCTTTAAACTCTGTTATAGTTCTAGCCTTCACAGCCTCCTCTGGCAAGGAGTTCCACAGGTTGACTATGCGCTGTGTGAAGAACTTTCACTTGTTAGTTTTAAACCTACTACCCATTAATTTCATTTGGTGTCTTCTAGTCTTTATATTATGGGAACTAATGAATAACTTTTCTTTATTCACCCTCTCCACACCACTCATGATTTTATATACCTCTATCATATCCCCTCTCAGTCTCCTCTTTTCCAAACTGAAAAGTCCCAGTCGCTTTAGCCTCTCCTCATATGGGACCTGTTCCAAACCCCTGATCATTTTAGTTGCCCTTTTCTGAACATTTCCAAGGCCAAGATATCTTTTTTGAGGTGAAGAGACCACATCTGTACACAGTACTCAAGATTTGGGCATACCATAGTTTTATACAGGGGCAGTAAGATATTCTGTGTCTTACTTTCTATCCCTTTCTTAATAATTCCTAACATTGTATTTGCCTTTTTGACCGCCGCAGCACACTGTGCGGACGTTTTCAGAGAAATATCCACGATAACTCCAAGGTCTCTTTCCTGATTTGTCGTAGCCAAATTAGCCGCCATCATATTATATGTAGTGTTGGGGTTGTTTTTTCCAACGTGCATTACTTTACACTTATCCACATTAAACTTCATTTGCCATTTTGTTGCTCAATCACTCAGTTTTGTGAGATCTTTTTGAAGTTCTTCACAATCTGCTTCTGTGTTGACTATCTTAAACAGTTTAGTATCATAGAATGAAGGTAGCACAACATATGTATCTCCCTTTTTACTTTATCTAATAAGCTTTAATATATTATTTCTCTATTCCTGCTGTGTCTGTTTACCTAGAACAGGGCCAAATTCTCAGCTGGTATAAATGAGCATAGCTTCATTGATTTAATTCCATTAGAATTTTGTCACTCCTTCCTCCATGCAGTATTGCAGGTAGTGACAGAAGGAACTTCACCACTACATAGTCTGACACAAATGTGTAACTTGTGATTCGATACTTCCTCACTGCTGCTGTACAAATATGTGCATAGGCTCCATTTTACTACCAGAGTCTCTGACTTTTACTAGGAGGAGGATTCTTTGTTCTGCAATCTAGCTCTAGAGACTACAATTCCCATCAGCTCTTGGGGAAAAAGAGGAAACCCAGGCAGGGAGAGAGAAAGTTGGTGGGCTGCATTTTTGGAGAGCAGCTAGATTGCTGGTGTGGAGCCTTTTCCAGGCCAGGAGCTGTTGTGTTGAGCCTCCTGGGGCTTGGATCTAGCACGCTGCTTCAGAGGCTGTTGGTGATTGTCCCTGGAGAGGAAAGATTTTGGCTGTGCCCATGGCTGAGAAGGCCCTGTATAACTCTGAACAGAAGGTAACTGTGTGTAACTGTGGCTCTTTGGGAAAGTGCTGCCTGGGACAGCGCACTGAAGACAGACTGACTCTGAGTCGGAAGAGAGCCAGAGTGATCTGCCTAGTGAACCAGAGCTGCTGGCATTTGGTGGGGCCTGCTCCAGTAGCAGAGGGATTGTGCAGCTGGCTGCGTGCCTGGACTGACACACACACTAACTGCATAGTGCTGTCTTCACTCCAGCTGCAGACCTTCAAGCACACCCACACAAGCAAGTGTCTTGGACTCTGAATCTAGAGGAGGGCACCTTCTGGGATGGGATAAATGGTGGCAGTGCAAATGCCAAATGGATAAGTCTCCTTTATTTCTGTGAGCTTTGTTATTTGATTTTATTCACTTTTAATATGTTAAACCCTGTTTCTTTAAATTGTTAAATCAAGGTGTGTTAATTCTAATTTAATTAATTAGATGTATATTATTTATAAATGTTGTTTTAGAGTTAGATCCGGATTATTACTGGAATAATTTTATTCCTGGAGGCTCCCAAAGTGTGTACAGGGCCAGGCAAGTGGAGGCATCGCCACTGTATATTCCTTTAGGAGCAAGGGACTGCAGGAAGGGGGTGGACAGGGAATCCCCAATAAAACACCACCACCACTAGGGTACTCAGGATCTCCTTTTATGTTAAAAACATCAGGTGCCCAGGCACACAGGTGAGCATGGCCTGATCCCAAGTAACCCAGGGAGGAAAAAGGGGATTACATATGCAAATTGCATCTCACTACACAAGCACGCCAGGGGGAATTCACTGCCTAGGAAGGGCAAGACAGTGTTTCCACTACAGCCCTTCCTCAAGGGATATGTCTGAGGGATACAGATATAGGAAATCACTGACCATACATAAGAATGGCCATACTGAGTCAGACCAAAGGTCCATCTATCCTGTCTGCCAACAATGGCCAATACCAGATGCCCCGGAAGGAGGGATTACAACAGGTAATCCTCATGTGTTTCCTCCTCTGTCTCCCACTTGCAGAGAAACAGAGGCTAGGGATACCATTCCTACCTATCCTGGCTAATAGCCATTGATGGACCTAATCTCCATGAATCTATCTAGTTCTTTTTTGAACCCTGTTAAAGTTGTACCCTTCACCGCATCCTCTAGCAAGAAGATTCTGCTGATACCATTATTGGACCTAACCAAGTGAGTTATAAGATCAAGAACACATATTCCTGCGCATCCAGAAATATAATCTATGCTATCATGTGCCGAAAGTGTCCGTCTGCTATGTACATTGGACAAACATCTCAGACACTTCGCCAAAGGATTAATGCCCACAAAACAGATATCAGACAAGATCACAAAGAGAAAACAGTTTCTTGCCATCTTAACCAGAAAGGACACTCTCTCAATGACTTAACCACCTGCATTCTGCTACAAAGACCTTTTACATCTGCACTTGAAAGGGAATCCTCTGAACTGTCATTCATGTTAAAATTCGACACTTTCCAAAAAGGACTCAACAAACATTTGAACTATCTCACCCATTACCAAGATAGTTTCCCCAATTATCACCTCTAATACCATTAACTCACAAACATCCCACTCTCCCTACCTCTAATATCATCAATTCACAGACACTTACCTTCCTTCCTCCCCTCCCCCTGCATCCCCCTCTTGTTCTGCAATGTGATTTGTCCTTTTCATATTTGTTCATTTTTTTTAATTGTATCCTTTGGTATATATGGTTGTGACTACTTTCTTCCACTATTTGATCTGAGGAAGTGGGTCTGGCCCACGAAAGCTCATCATCTAATAAACCATCTTGTTAGTCTTTAAAGTGCTACATTGTCCTGCATTTTGCCACAGGTTGACTGTGCGCTTTCTTTTAAACCTGCTGCCTTAATTTTATTTGGTGAGCCCTTGTTCTTTTATTGTGGGAATAAGTAAATAACTTTCCCTTACTCACTTTTTCCACACCAGTCATGATTAAATAGACTCCTATCATATCCCCTTCCCCATGTCTCTTCTTTTGTAAGCTGAAAAGTCCATGTCTTTTTAATGTCTCTTCATATGGGACCCGTTTCTAACCTAATCATTTTGTTGTCCTTTTCTGAACCTTTTCCAATGTCCGTATATCTTTTTTCAAATGAGGAAACTACATCTGTACGCAGTATTCAAGATGTGGGCATACCATGGTTTTATATAGAGGCAATAAGATATTTTCTGTCTTATTCTCTATCCCTTTTTTAATTACTTCTAACAGTCTATTTGCTTTTTTCACTGCGCTGTACACTGACTGGATGTTTTCCGAGAACTATCCACAATGACTCCAAGATCTTTCTCTTGAGTAGTTGTAGCCAAATTTATTTGTTATACATCATATTGTATATATGGCTGGGATTATTTTTTCCAATGTGCATTACTTTACATTTATCAACATTAAATTTAATTTGCAATTTTGTTGCCCAATCACTTAGTTTGGGGAGATCTTTTTGAAGCGCTTCATAGTCTGCTTAGGTATTAACTATCTTGAACAGTTTGGTATCATCTGCAAATTTTGCCACCTCACTGTTTACCACTTTCTCTACATCATTTATAAATAAGTTGAATAGGATGGGACCCAGGATAGACCTTTGAGGGATCCCACCAGCTACCTCTCTCCACTCGGGAAAACTTACCGTTTATTCCTACCCTTTGTTTCCTGTCTTTTAACCAGTTATCAATCCATGAAAGGCCCTTCCCTCTTATCCCATGACAATTTAGATAATCTCATGTCCAGTCTTTAAAATTATGATTGCAGAGATTGCTCCTTTCCTATCCACAGTTGCATAACATCCTCTCAGAAGCTGTAGCAATTGCTTACATAGAAAATTAATAGAAAAGAATATATGTATTTTAGCTTTATTATAGTGCAATTTAGCAGATGAAAGCAAGGAACAGAGTTAGCAGCAGGTGGCAAGCTAGTTCTGTACGTACTATCAACCAATGATCCACAAGCTACCAGTAGTCTGTGGACCACTCTTTGAGACCAATGGCTCTAGAATTCAGAGGTTCTGAATGACTTGTTCAGATTTAAAATAACCCCTGATGTGGTTCCCTCGTGTAAATTATGCCAGAATTTGAGAGAGCACATGTATGAGCAGCAGTGTTTAATGATAGGATGTTGATTTTGCTCTGAATTACATGAGTTTCACTGAGTAACTCCACTGATTTTTATATGGGGTTACTCCTCATTTACACTGTTGTATGCAATGCCCCATAGTGTAAGCATGGCAGTGCTTCAGAACTGGATTCTTCTCATCACTTACAACAGCTGTAGATATGTGTTAAGAAACAAGTGCAATTAGTTTTTTGTAATTGAGAGAGGAGATTCCAACAATCTGTAACTAACAGAATGCCAAGCCTGTTTCTGACAGAGAAATGGGTGTCAGCATCAATATCCAGTAGTCTAAAGACAACGTTCATTTTTCCTTTGCTAGATAAATGTATGAATAGAGACTGCTCTGCCTGGAGCTCAGCACTGTGTGGGTTGCTTTCTAAAGTTCACATTAAAAAAAAAGCATATGAAAGGTCAGTTTGGTGCCCTAAAGGTAAGCACTGTGCATTATGGCATTAGTAGGCTTCTTGTGAGGTGACAGGAGTTGAGGCAGCTAAGGAGGAGGGGCGTTCTGTTTTGGCTTATGGGCAAAGAGCACATATTATTGTCCTCCTGTAGCTGACCTAGAAACTGCATTAATGGAGCTCTGAGGAAGATCTCAGTACAGCTCTCATGATACAATTTAGTTGTGGTCACAAAGAACTTGTAATCATGACCATGCTGGACCTAACCATTGGTCACCTCAGTCCCCAGCAGTGAGCAGTACAATATTTTAGAGGAAGGCAAACAAGAAAAAAATTAATTTTCAGTACAGTAGATGGAGAAAAAAGCTCTTTCGTTAGCCACCCAAGAAATTAGTATGAGAAACAGGACATTTAATAATCCTCATAGCCTAAGTTTATATATCTTCAGGTATTTTTAAATTGTTTTAAATTACCTTGTTACATTTATCAAAGGTTAAATTTCATCTACAGCCCAACCTGAGTTTAACTCAGTTTTACCTTTTTTTAAGAACAATATCAATGAGCCTAAACCCCACTCTTAAATTTCATCCATCAGTAGGCAATCCATTTAAATCCTAGGACTTATGCTAGTATAAATGAAAGGGACCATGGTCCCAGGCCAGTTCCAACATAAATTAGAGCATGACTGGTTGTCAGTTGTGCCTGGATGTGCCTACCATACAACTGTTTCCCCAAAACATCTAAATTTAGTTTCTGGGGACAGATCTATTCTCCCTCTTACGCACCTCAGTAACATTAATATTTTTTTGTGTGAAATGGGTGTCCTGGGACAGATACAAATCGTGCTTCTTACATCATTCTGCACACATTGCATCTTGGAAGTCTCCTGAGAAGTCCAGTCTGCTGGGATTTTGGTTGCTTCCATTCAGCAGAGCATTATGTAGCAACCAGAGGAAGCCCTGTACCATGATTTTCTTCCTCTGTAAAGGTACGTCTACACTGCATGGCTAGTTCAACTACCCTGCATCTATACAAGTCACATGTTATTTTGAAATATTTTTCGAAATAATGGGCACGCTATTTCTCCTGGTAAACCACGTTGCACGAAGGATAAGGGATGGCTTGAAAAAGGGCATTATTTTGAAATAGTTTCAAAGTAACCTACTCAATTTGCATAGTGCAAATTCTATATCTTATTTCGAGTGTAGTGTGCTGTGTGGACACACCCAAAATGATTACACTGAGCCTAGAAAGTGAACTCGACACTAGGGATGTGAACGACTAGTTGATTAGTCGACTATGCGATAAATGCTTATCGGATAGTCGACAGGCTAGTCTCACCTAGTTGCTTCCCTCCCTTGCTACTTCCATCAGAAAGAGGCAGAAAGTGGGGAGGAAAGACGAGGGGGTACTTCAAAGCAGTAGCGCCACGTAGAGCCTGGGGCCAGATCCCGGGCTTCATGCGGCACTGCCGCTTTGAAACGCTGCATGCAGCCTAGGGCTAGCTGGGGTGTCCCCAGGCTGCACACGGCATTTCAAAACAGCAGTGTCATACGGAGGCCGGGATCAGCTGGGGACTCCAGCTCCACAGAGTGCTGTTGCTTTGAAATACCATGAGGAGCCTGAGGCTGGGGTCAGCTGGAGTCCCCAGCTGACCCCGGGCTCCACACGATGCTTTTGCCTTTGAAGTGTAGCAACTGCCTAGATTGTCCCTGCTCAAATGGGTATGATGTGACAAGGTATGAAGGGGTCATGAAAGCTTGAAGCTTGTGATTGGCAGGGCAAATAGCTAAAAAGCCAAGAAGTGCAAGAAAGTGAATTATCTAGGGGGAACCTACCATGAAATCTAATGCAGTTTCTTTATGTTGAGCATTGCGGCAGTATTGCAGCATCTTAGCAAACTTCCTTGTCTATAGCAGCTTTCAGCATTTGTCAGCTTTTCCTGAATGTCTCCACCTTTTGAAAATGTGTCTTTTTACTGTAGCTATTGAAGAGGAGGCGGCTTTGTGTTTAGTTCTTAGTGCTGTGCTCTTCATTCATAGGGAGCAGTGACTTGGATGATGCCCCTCCTGTCATTCATAATAGGATTTCCTTTAATTTTGGCTCGTCAACAAAAAGAGAACCATTAGTTACTCAGCTGTGCTGCAGTGAATGTCGTCTGAATAGGTGGCTGAGTCATTTCTGAGTTATTTAACATGTTGGGAGTAAGCCTAAAGGTGTCCATCAGCCAAACACTGTCTACATGGATCCTTACCAACTAATTACCAGTTCTAATTTCTGTGTTACTTTAAATGCAAGTTAATAAACTTACCAGGGACGATACTCTTATTTTTGTGAAGCCTTGTTGCTATATGTTAATGAACCCAGTAAATTCATTATTACACATTTTAAAGGAGAAGGGAGTGATAAAATGTTGAATAAACAGCTGTGGCAGTTTGTTGTTTTTCTAACATAAAATAAACACTATCACCAGGTTGTCCTGGTAACATCTGAAACAGTAAAAATGTTATCAAACACAGTAGCTGCATCATTATGGAGAAAGGTGAGTTCCTTATCTGTTTTTCTCATAGTTTAAGGACTGGTAATTTGACTTTCCATGTATAGAAATTCACAAACCGGATTGCTAAAACACAGCATTATTTTTAAGATTCACACATCTTGATGATGGAGATATACAGAGTCACTTGCTTCGCATTATCTGACATTCTCACACTACTACTTTTGTTATCTTGGAAGCAACCCAGGGTTAAGTCCATGTCAGGGCCAAGTGAGAATAATGATATCCCTTCTAGTGCAAGGCATCTGCTGACAATACACAGTCGACACCTAGAGCTATGATTCAATTACAGCAAAGGCAAACAGCACCATCTCTGAACTGTCTCTGTGTCTGGATAACATCAGCACTAGGATGAAGAGCAGCCAGCTGCAGTTAAGTCCCCTAAAGACAAGATTGATGCTGGTGGGGAAAGGGAAACATGTGGAAGGACTTGGCACTGCCACCACTGCAGCAGTACTCTCTGTTGAGGACATTTGCTTCCAGAGAGCCAGAATCTTAGACATTGCAAATTGATGAAGTTAATGGAACTACTTGGACTAAGATCTGAGAATCTGGCCCAGATGGTTTAGTCTTGGCATGATTCTGGGTTACTCCATTATGACTGAATACCTAGCAGCTAGAGAGGTAAAAATGCCATGTTGTGTCAGAAGCTGGCCAGAAGTCCTGCATCCCATCCTGTAAGATTCAGACTTTGCCAAGGTGATTTCCACAAACCAGCACTGTAATCATTTAACAAGCAAGTGAAATTCTGTTTAGAAATAAATAATAAAATGTGCATGAGGTCATTAATGGACAGATTGTGTTCCCAGTTGCATTAGTATAAGCACTTTGATTTCACTGGCTTTATTCCAGCTTTACACAAGTGTGGCTGACAACAGAATCTGGCCCTAAGAATTTGCATGTCTGTCCCTGGAGTTGTAAATAAAGGGAACATTGACTTAAGCAGGAGATTTGAGAGTGGAATAACTCAAGAACAGTGCCAAATAAAGTTTAAAGTATACTGTCTGGGTTTTTTTAAGAGCCTATCCTCCTTTATGAAATCATTCTATATAATTTAATATAAAATTATATCTCAGCTATAGAATTTTATAGGCTGGTTCAAGAAAGTTATAGAAAAAAAGACACTCTGTTAAATTCTGTCTGCCAGGTTCTGCCTTCCTTATTCATACTAAATTGTGCTCATGGGGAAACCTATGTAGTATTGCTCAGCATGAATAATGGTGGCTGAAAATGGCCTTATTTGTTTTAGAGTAATTTCTTTAGAATCCTGTTAAATGCTATAGAATCCTATTGATTTTATCTCGGTGAAGTTATAAGAGATTTTTCCATAAATATTGCCAAGACATGAATTCAGAGTTCTGTTTCATCTCCAAGAGTTAATGAATGCCTAATATAGTCTCCTCCTTCCTGTGATCCAAGTCTATGCCAAGTATAGAGTGCAACATGAATAAAGGGGCCAACCTAAGAGTGAGAGAATGAGACACCAGGGACTGCTGAAATGGGAGATAAAAATCAAGATATATTTCAATAAAAATAAAACCATACTTGTATTAGCCTTTCATTGCCTCTACCATAAATCTTAGCAAAGGAATGAATTAACATTATAAGAAATCACCCTATAAAACCTGAGATTCTCTGTTTGTAATCTAATATGTATAGAACTATATAGCAACCTACACAGCTGTAGCATCTTCCATTCAAGGATCTCAAGGTTCTTTCCACATGTAACTCTAAACTAGCCGTATGATTGTTTTCATTTTACAGATGGTGAAATTGAGGCAAGGCATCTTTAAATGACTTGGCCTAGGTTACCCAGGAAAAGTGCAGCAAAGTCAGGAACAGAACTAAGTTCCAGTTCTGTCACATACTTCATTTATGTATGTGACTAGCTCTGGTGAAATAACTGTAATACTTTTGCCTTCTTTAGCTGATTGTGTTATACATTGATAAAATAGTAGTTAATGGAGTATTATAAACAAAGAAATAGACCAGAAAGCCTTTGACAAGGTCCCTCACCAAAGGCTCTTAAATAAAGTAAGCAGTCATGCAATAAGAAGGAAGGTCCTCTCATGGTTTGGTAACTAGTTAAAAGACAGGAAACAGAGTAGGAATAAATGATAAATTTTCAGAATGGAGAGAGGTAGCAAGTGATGTCCCCCCAAAGGTCCATACGGTGATCAATCCTGTTCAGCCTATTTATAAATGATTTGGAGAAAGGAGTAGACGGTGAGGTGGGAAAATTTGCAGATGATACTAAACTGCTCAAGATAGTTAAGACCAAATCAGGGTGAAATGCCCTTTTGGAGATACCCAGCCTATAAAGGGGTCGCAGCCACTATTTACAGCCCTTTATGAGATGCAGCCCACTCTGCATTGCCTTCTGCTCTACTTCATGAGCTGGCATAAAACTATTGCCCTGCATACTCCCCATCTGTGTCTGCTCCTTTTGTTGTGTCATTCCCCTACAAGTGAATAGAGAGGGGGAAATCTGGTGTACTCTTTATAACAGGGACTATAATATTGCCTGGCCCTTATACAGGAAGAGAAGATTCTTTGAATGTTCCACTCCCCTTGTGGCATCTATCCAAGTAGGATGTGGCTGATAGTTTGCTGATAGTTGTTCCTTGTAGGGGAGGCTTGTTCCTTGTAGGGGAGGCAGAAGTGCAAGGATCCATAGGCTGTCCAGCTGCTTGTATTTTTTACAAACTAACACAGAGCTTGAAATATTTTCCTCTTCAGGTAGAAACATCAAAGTCAGCAGTGAGTAGAGAGCTATTTGCTATCAAGAGTAAAACGTTGTCACAGTCTTTATCAGCATCAGGGTTGCTTTTTTCTTTTGTTTTGCATTTTTTTTGTTCATTATTAAATGAAAGACTTCCCAGGAGTAGAGAATTTAAGACAATAGTTATATTATTCCTTTGAGTCATGCCATCCGCCCTAATCACTCTCCTCCAGACAATGAAGAGGAGAGCATTTTATGACAATTAAAAATATAATTAGTACTAAGGACTGAGTTGGCGGTTAAACAGCTCTGCACCTTTTCTCTTTTTGTAAAGAAGATTCTGTCCACTAACACACACACTCCAGAGCCTGTTCACTCAGGCTTACTGCAGGGGATGACAAATAGACTCTATGACTTTCAAACTGATGTAAGGACAGAGAATCTCATTCATCTTAGAATGCCAATGTTCAAATCCCTTGATAATGTTACTTTGGCACACAGAGGAGAAAGCAGACCCCTTGGAGTCTGCAAAGATCAATTTTAGATGTTCCAGAAATTAAGAAAAGTTAATTTAGTTACCATTATTATAAGCTTTACAAAGCCCCTGTGTTTTCCCCCAAAATGGGATTTGATAGAACTAACACTGAGAAGTAACTAGTTAGAAGAAATACTTTTTAGATTAGACTAGATCGGGGTGGGTAATAGGATGGCAGTGATTTGCCAGGGTTAGTCCCTGGCAGGCTGCTGCCATTGTATTTACCTGTGCCTCCACAGGTACGGGCGCTTGTGGCGTTCATTGGCTACAGATTGTCATTCCCAGACAATGGAAGTTGCAGGAAATGGTGCAGACTGGGATGCTGTAAGCACCCATATTGGGGAGGCGCAAGTAAATACAGTGGTGGCAGCCCAGCTGGGGCTAACCATGCTGAACTGCGCCTGGCCACGACCAGTTATTGCCCGTCTCTGGTCTAGATGAAGATTTCATTTTACAGTAACTGCTGCTAAAACATTTTTGGAAGAAAATGGAGAAATGTATAATTCAGCGCATTATAGAGATACAGTGCATTACTACTTTCACTTCCTTGTCTGCCTTTCTTAAGCTTTGGCATAGGGCATTTCTGGCATGCTTACTCATTGAATTATGGTTGGAGTTTTGGACAGAAAGGGTGCATAACACATAGTAAAAAATGTTGAGTAACGTATGTAAGGGGACTGTTAGCCCCTTACTAAAACTCGGGGGAGGAGGGTTGGTTGGCTAGCTGCCAGTATCAGAAGGGGAATGGTCCATGAGAAATCAGGGCCCTGAGACTGACAGTCACCAGGGACAATGGGAAGAGGCCAACACTCGAGGTCAGCCTGATTGACAGGTTGGACAGGCCAATGAGGGAATTAGGAGGCCAGGTTCCATCCTCTGTGAAAGCTGGGATTTTCAGGCCCCTCAGAGAGAAAAGGAGACGGAGCCAGACACACACAGCCCAAAGAGTGCAAGCTGTGCTGAGAGGCAGACCTGCAGTGACAGAGTCAGACACACACAGCCCAAGGAACGCACGCTGTGCTGAGAGGCAGACCTGCAGTGACCAGAGAGCAAAAGGGGTCAGAGAAGCAACGCATGGAGCTGGAGGCTGGCAAAGCCACATAGTCTGCAGCTAGGTCTGGTGAGCAGCTGGGGCCAGCAAAAGTGGGGAAGAGGCTCTGGGCAGGGAGTCACCACCAGCCAAGAGACCCTGCAGGCCAGACTTGGAGAGGGATTGTATCTCCAACTAGGAGAAGGGTCCTGCCACCTAGAGCCTGAAGTTATGTGGTCACTGCCAGAGCAAGCGTGTCCAACCTGCAGCCCCACCCCGCAGCACAGCCAGGGGCTGAGAGGGAGCCTTGGGACTTGTGAGGAACAGACTGTGAATTGTCCTTACATTCAGCAGACTGCTGTTTGTGATGTCCCTGTGCCACAAAAGCAGGGCTATGTGTTCTCAATTAACCTTTCTCATTTTTTTCTTATTCTTTTCTTTTTAATCAGTTGCTGTTTAATAAATTGTATTCGCTTTGAACTGTATGTAATGATCAGTAGGTCAGGAAAGCATCCAGTGTGAAGAGAGCACCCCAGAGTGGGGACACCTTACCCCCTGCCCTAAGGGTACGTCTAGACTACATGCCTCTGGCGACAGGAGGCATACCTGGAAGGTCGACAAATGCCTTTGATGTCAACCACGGAACGTCCAGACTACCACGCTGAGCCGGCAAACAGCTGATCGGCTCAGCACGGCAGCCATGTAAATTTAAATGAAGCGGCGATTATTTAAATCGCCGCTTCATTTTCCTATGCCAGGTAGTCTAATCTACATGCCTCTGTCGC
Organism: Pelodiscus sinensis; assembly: GCF_049634645.1. NCBI lineage: Eukaryota > Metazoa > Chordata > Testudines > Trionychidae > Pelodiscus > Pelodiscus sinensis. Next base: position 113,508,765 of record NC_134715.1, read on the forward strand.
CAGAGGCATGTAGTCTAGATGCACCCTAAGTGACTACAAGGTTGGGGATTCAACCCCAGAAAATCTGGGCACAGCCTTGTTGGGATTTCGAGGACTCTGGTACTCAAGAGAGTGGAAGGGGAGCCCTCATGGTCAGGGAGGCCTTTGGGTAAAGGAAGTGGGAGTGGGGATTCAGATCCTTTCACTGGTCCATTTTACCGGGATAGTGTAGAAGACAGGAAAGTTCCCCACAATAGCAGAGCCATTCCCCCACTTACACATAACACTGTCGAATCTCATGGACATTCAGTGGCATAGAAGTACAAGGAAATTTAAATGGGTTCATTCTTGGAGCCTCCAGCTGTCCTACAGCAGATTTCCTGTCCTACAGCTGAATTCTATTGAATGACACCAAGTTCTTTGAATTGACACTCCCTATTGCATTTCTGTATTATGTGTAGATTGCATTTCTATATGATGTGTAGATTTAAAGATATCTATGCAAACCTGCAAGGGTTTGAAAAAATTGATTTGTTTCAGCTACGTAGCAAAATATCCAGACAGTTCTTAAATCTCACATTTGCCCTCTTGTTTTGTGATGGCACCATCACTAATCACCTACTTCTGATGTCCTTTATGTTGGCTGTACACCTGTGAGGATCTGTTGAGCTACTCCTGACACCTGACTGTAAATGAGATCAGAATCAAAAGAAGTAGTAGTAGTTATAACTTGTACTTACTTTTATGCTCCTGAACATTTCAATTATATGCCCTTGACCCTCAAAAAGTAATAAGTGCTGTCAGTCCCTTAGATTTTTAAATGAAATGAGATCCCTTAAAATGCAGGGCTGTGTCTACACTGCACCCCTTTTCCGGAAAAGGGATGCAGATTAGACACTTTGGAATAGGCAAATCCAAGGGGCATTTAAATATCCCCCGCGATATTTGCATTAACATGGCTGCTGCTTTTTTCTGGCTTGGGGATAAGCTGGAGAAAAGCACCAGTCTAGACGTGATTCTCCGGAAAATAAACCCTTTTCCGGAGGATCTTTTATTCCTATTTTCAAGTATGTCAGTCAAATGTCAGTATGTCAGTCCTTGAAAGTATGTCAGTCCTTTGTCAAGCCAGGACTTAAAAACCTCTAGGGATGGAGATTCCACCATCTCCCTAGGTAACCCATTCCAATACTTCACCACCCTCCTAGTGAAATAGTTTTTCCTAATATCCAACCAAGACTTCCCCCACTGAAAATTGAGAACATTGCTCCTTGTTCTGCCATCTGTCACTACTGAGAACAGCCTCTCTCCATCCTGTTTGGAACCTCCCTCCAGGAAGTTGAAGGCTGCTCTCAAATCGCCTCTCACTTCTGCCCACTAAATTAGCCCAAATACCTAAGCCTCTCCTCGTAGGTCATTTGCTCCAGCCTCCTAATCATTTTGGTTGCCAACTGCTGGACCCTCTCCATTCACATCCATTTTATACATGTACTGCAGAAAAAATAATATTTTGTGTGGTTTCTTTGTCTCTTCTTTTAGTTCATGTAAATACTGATTGACCTATGAGAGATGTTTAATTGCACCAAATGTAAATGTCTTTGGATGCAATAGGAAATAAATCTGCTTTAGAATTCACAATTTGTTTTATTAGAATAAATTGGTTTACTGCTCCTTCAAAGCCTGTTAGGAGAGTTAGAATGGAGACATATGCTGAATCTTGCCTATTTCTCATAGCAATCAGATATAGCCATTCTGTCACTGTTATTAAGAGATGGGGTGGGGAAGGTGAATCACAGCTGAGATGACAGTGTAACAGACTTCAGATTACATCTGCATACAATACTTCATGTTTGTGGCATTTGGTTTTGTTGTGGCAATGTCTCAGCCATGTTATCAGCACTGTGAATTATCTGCGTAAGGATGTGCTGAGAAAATGGATTTTAATAACATTTCTAATAGACAAGGAATAGTTCTGTGGCACCTTAGGGACTGACAAAAATATATATTATCATGAGCTTTTGTGTGCAAAATCCACTTCATCAGATGATGAGCTGGAGTAGAAATAACATTAACTAAATTATTTATAATGCAGCATCCAGGAACGAGGTGTACAGCTAGTTCGGATTAGGAAGCCTAATCCGAACTAGCTAGTCCGTGCCGCGTGTAGCCGTGCGGCACGGGGTCCGAACTAGCTGGCATTTGAAAATGGCGCCGGCCGGCTTTATGCAAATGAAGCCCGGGAAATTCAAATACCAGGCTTCATTTGCAACTCCGTATGACTACATTACCCCCCCTAGTTCGAACTAGGGGGGTAGTGTAGACATACCCTTGGTTTCTGTTATTTCTACTCCATCATCTGAAGAAGTCTCTAATTTTGTTAGTCTCTAATGGCATGTCTATACAGTAGCATTATTTTGAAATAATATAGTGTGCATCTATACAGCAAGCCTGTTATTTCAAAATAATTATGAAATAACAGATTTCTTACTCTGACTTCTGTAACCCTCATTTCAAGAAGGTAAGGGTAGTCGAAGGAAGAGTGTTCTTCCTTCGACTTCCTGCAAGGTAGACAGTGCCAAAGCTGAGTTAAGGTACTTAGACTTCAACTACACAATTAAGATAGCTGAAGTTATGTATCTTAATTTGACTTTAGCCCACAGTGTGGAGGTACTGTACCCTAAGGTGCCACAGGACTACTCATTGTTTTTAAAGTTACAGGCTAATGTGGCTGCCACCCTGATTCCATATAGAACCACATACAGAACTGACTCCTGTTTCCTGGACACTTCATTAACAATATATGGGCTGGTTGGAAAGTGTGGACCAAATTCTGCTTGGTAACATGGCAATATGTCTGGAGTAACTGTATCAGAAACTTTCTTACACTGCATAAAATACCTTGTCTAACCATGAGGCTGAAGAACTCTGCTTTGCAAACTGTTGTGTTTAAGAAGGCACTTGTATGTGCATGAGGCCAAAGAGTAATTTATGTTTAGGTCAGTATCCAGAATAGCTGATCAAAGTAGTACAGTAGTGGTATGATATACAGATTACAGGTAATCTTATTTTCGGTTTAGACAATTCTTGAGATTACTGGTGGGACATGCTAGCAGCCTGAACTGCTTGGTGAAAATATAATTTGGAACAACTCGCATTTCTGTAATTTGATTTATAAGCATATTTCCCAAAAGATTTGACAAAACTTTTAATTACAGAACAGCAGTAAAATGAGTATCCATAGGAAAATGCAGTTACCATTTAACAGTTAGCTATATCCCTCTTACAGCTGTCAACATTAATTTCAGTTAATGAATTAGCGGTGTGGGCGAAAGAGAGGATATTGGCAGGACAATGCTATTACTGTTCTTAGTGTAAAAAGTCATTGGATTTTTAAATTTTCAGTGAACACACCACCATCCAGGCATTTTTTTCCAACTAAATATTAGCCACTGTGACTAGTACAAAGGAAAAATAGGCTTCTTCATTTTCAGAATCCTGCAGATATTGGCCTGATGCAGAAGTGATATTACATCAGTAACTTAGTATAAATAGGTGTAAATTACACATTTTGTGAAGTAAGGGTGGGATTATAGCTGATAAAGTGACTCACAGGGCACTTTTATAAACAAGGCCTTCATTAATTAACTCCAAGATATTACCCCCTTTCCTTTTGTTTAATCTTGAAATGTCTATTGATCTAATGTTAACTCTTGATTTTTTTTATCAGAAGAGGTTGCATTGGTAAGCTGAATTGTGGAGGATTGTCTGACAGACATCTAATGCCATATGCAACTATTTTCATGAGGAATTCATCCTTATTTTTGTGCTGCTGCTCACAAGGCACCACCTTGAGAGTTGGACACTGTTACCTGTATGTTGAACAGAATGAGGAAATGTCAAGGGTGTTTAAGGACATTTCCCAGAGAGATAATTTAATATCCCGACCAATCCGCTTGGGGATGGTATTTCAGGATGGGACCCTCTTTTCCGTATCTAATCACCGGTTAGAGTGTTTGTGGCGCGTTGAAATGAAAACTTGAGTCTGGGTTTCAAACTGATAACCACAAGACTATATTATGCAAAGTTAAATTTACAAGCAATACCTCCATTTAACATCGGGGGCAGTCCCCATTTACACTACAAATAGACCAGAAGGGGAAGTCCCTTAAGGTCCCTATACCTACGACAGAGTCTTTCGATGATGGACGGTTAGAGCTGGTGACCTACTAGCCTCTGGCTGATTTAGAGCCTCGGGCGAGGAACAGCCAGGTGATCCCTCGTCGGCTGGTCCGGTGCTGGTGACCTACTGGCCTCTGGCTGATTTAGAGCCTCGGGCGAGGAACAGCCAGGTGGTCCCTCGTCGCTGGAGTTGGGTTCGACGACCGACGATTCACCTTGCGCGGAATCTCTGCTCGCCAGCTTCCCTTCTCGCGTTTCGGTAGCGACCGGAACAGACGATGGACGACTCTGTGCCCTACGTATCCTTAATCCTATCCTAAAAAATAAAACCTTACACTAATCTCGACGCGCCCGACGTACAGACTCGATGACGGCCGACATGCGTTGACCGACGCGACCTGACGTACAGACACGATGACGAGATCTAACTATCTAATACTACCTAACTAACTAAATAACCTAAGTAGGAGAACTGACCTTCTGTCAGACTCCCTGAAGGAAAAGGTAACTAGAGTACCATTAGAAACTATACACGATCTCTTTCACTCTCTTTCGCTCCAATCTAAGCCTATTCCTAAGACCCGACGGACAAGCAACGCCCTGATCCCGGGTTAAGCCCGACGACCAGAACGAACCATCATTCAATCAGAACCTTTATAGCTTGATCTCATGCATATTCATCACCTTGGTAGTTCAAACTGATTGGATATTACAAGGATGCACGTTACACATGGTTCAAAGTAATTGGCTGGTAGGAATGCTACTGAATATTCATGGATTATGCAAATGGAAACTGGCAGGTGAATGATGTTTTAAATCTCAACAGTCACCTGCGGACGTGACAGAACCTATGGCTGATATGGATGGTATCAGAAGCTTCTAAATCCAAGATGGAGTTTCAGACTCCATCTTGAAATATGGCAAATCTTGGCATATTCTAAACATACAGACATTTACGAATAAAGTTCATTGACAAATATATAATGCAGTCCTTTTGCACTGTTTATCTATTTTACGGGGTGATATACATCAGACCTTTTGCATTTACATTCAAATAGATCTACATTTTGACATCTCTGCCTTACAACACTTAAGCAGCAGCTGCTGGTCTCTGGCAGCCAAGCCTTGAAGGCAACAGTGCAAAAATAAGGCTGGCAACACTATGACTCCCAATCCTAAAATAACATCGTGACCCCTCTACAAGTCAGTTTTGGGATAGGACCCCCAATTTGAGAAACACTGTTCTGTGCCATGAAATCTGTATAATGTGAGGTAAAAGCACACAAAACACCAGATTTCACAGAGGGATGGGGCACGGAACAGATTTCATGGTCTGTTACCTGTTTTTCATGGTGAATTTGGTAGGACCCTATGCATCAGATTTGGATTCCCTGAATTCTGGAGTGACAGGTTGAACTACCAGCAAGTTTGACTCTTTTTCTTCATCTTTCTGAGCCAAATGAATTATCTATCCCTGAAACTTGCCACATATGTGTCTTTTCATTGAGATTCTAACAACTGAAGACATGTTTCCTTTGTATGAGTGCTAAATATCTCATAGTACTTTTAATAAAGGATGGATTTTATAATCCTTCATTCTCAGCTGTTGGATAACACCCTGTGCCAGGTGGTTACCATCCTCTGTGAAAAGTACTAGTCATAAAATGTAAATACTGAAAACTGCACATCTATTGAGTGGGCCATTTTTTATGGCATAGTTCTTGTTGATGATCAGGAGCAGTTGGGATATCGAGATGAGCAATGCCAGTTTTTGATACTTCAAAGATGTACAGAAGGCAGACAAAATAGCAGTTCTTTTAGAAAACAGTAGATTGTGCTACCTGGCTTCTGACAGATGGGCTTCTCCAAGCTATAGCCTCTGCTACTGTGATTGGTTTAGGTCAACAAGGATTTTTGGAGGGTCTCAAGGATTATAATGGGAGATTGGTGGGTGATATTATTGGGACAGTCGAGGTGAGTTGTGATAAATCAGGCGAAGACAGCAACACCAATAGTACTAAAATGATTATAAAGCACAAGTATGCCAGGGTGTCTTTTGGCTTTACCGTCACTGTTATTTTCTGGGGAGCAACAGAACACGGTAGTATTCTCTGACATGCCACTTGTCAATTGGAAATGATGGTTCTAGTGTTAATGCTGCATATCTAATAATGCCTTTGAACTACTAATGCACCAGTAGAATTTGAGAGAGATATGGTTAACAAAAATATTCAGAGTTGTTATTAATGATGATAAAAATTGTGGAAGGAATATGAAAATTCATGCTTCGGCCTTCATGAGCCAGAAAAGAGATGGCTTAATGCAGTGACTCATTTTCAATGGGTTTGCAGAAAATGTGGGTTTTCAAAATGGATTTGAAGGCATTTCTTTTGTAAATAACTGAAGAGATGGGGCTAAATTCTACCTTCAATTAAACCAGCATTAATTCAGACCAAATCCAAACTTCAGAGGAATTATTGGAAATTTCCATCCCTTTGATTGACAGCAGAATATGGCCTATGCTTTGCTATTTGCTCAGATTATATTGTGATGATAGGAATGGGTTGACAAAGTTCATCCATCATATTTTACCTACATCTGACTGTCATGCAGCATCTTCCTCTTAGCTGCAGACCATGCAAACTGCCTCCTCAGAGACTGTTGGATGTGTCATTTGTGAATGAGAGCTTGCAAAATTCCTGTGAGAAAGAAGCATCCACTTCTTCCCCCAAGAGACAGAGGATGTCACCTGTAGGCGGCTTTCAATTTTCTGAATCCATCAGGCAGGTCTGCAAGAAAGCTGTGTTCTATATTTGACTTGAAAAAATCATGCAGATACTTGATTGAAAGACCAGGAATAAGATTTAAATAGGTTTCACAATGTAAATATGTGGGATTTCTAGACAGAACTCTGCTGACGTTTTGCTGAAAGAAAAGCATTGTCAAGAAGACTGGCAGTGATGAGAAGTCCTATATAATTCTAAAGTAAAAAACGTATTGATTCTGATGGCAGTTGCTTGGTTTCTTCATGAATTTGACTTATTGTAAAGTGTTTTTTAATTTGTGATTTTTGTGGTGTTCAAATAATGCCTGTTGGAACAATATATGAACATCTTGTAATATCTGTATGCAGGAGAAGTGAGAACATAAACATTACTTCTTGGTTCATAAAGACACATATTAATCTCACTGTATCATACCTTTCTAAATCTTTGCAGTGGATAAATGATATTACAATTCTTCAAGCATGTAGGGAAGGGAAAGCCTATTGCTTTACCTGTGCTGTCAGCGATCATTGACAACATAAACGCTGTATACTTACAGATGCTGACAGTTTGTAGAAGTCATGGGGGAAAATGAATGTTTAGTCAAATATGCTGCTTCTTAGTTCATTGTTAATGGAAGGTTCTATTTCTGGATGGAATACTATATTTCTTCTTCAATAATTCTATTTTGATTGTATTAGTTCATTTTCCTGTCTCTATTCTATAAGGTTTAAAGATACCCATGTGATCATTTAAATTCTACACTCAGCAAAGTGTGGTAACTCTTGGATAAAATACAGTTTTAAAAAAGGAAAATGAAAGTTATGCCTACATAATATTCATGTATCTACTGTCGAGTATCTTATAATAATGTCTTTAATATATTATAGCATATAAACAACAAAAACCATGTAATTACTCAGTTATAGGATAATAATTACAATAGCAATTCGGCTTTATAATCATAAGTGTTGACTTCTGATACAAAGTGTGGATTGCAGAATGGCTTCGAATTTAATAATTTGTGTTGTGCATGTCATAACTAGATGGGTAAGTACACTGCAATAATATGAGGTCTAATTGTCATGTAATTATAGAAAAATTAGCTGTCTATTTGTCCTTTATATATTGGTGGATATTTTTCCTGTTAATGTCAGCTGTACAAATTCAAATGTTTCCATTATCTGTGTACAACTGAAGTAAAATGTCATTTCCCAGTTGACTAAATCCTATATAAATACAGTAAATATAAAAATTTTAAATGTCAGCAACATCTTAATTTTAATACCTTTATTTCTCTCTTTCTCTTCTCTCTCTCTCTTTCTTTCTATCTCTGGGTATGTCTAAACTGCATCTCTCTGAGGGATGCAAATTAGGTGTGTCGACATTGCAAATGAAGCGGGGATTTAAATATCCAGTGCTTAATTTGCATAAAAATGGCCACCATTTTTGCCAGCTCGGCTCTTTGTCGGCAAAAAGAGTCAGTCTAGAGGGGTATCTGTAGAGAAAAAAAGCCTTTTTCGACAGATCCCTTATGCCTCCTGCAAGGAGGTTTACAGGATCTGTTAAAAGAGACTTTCTCAACAGATTCCCCTCTAGTCTGACTCTTTTTGCTGACAAAGTGCTGAGTCGGCAAAAACAGTGGCCATTTTTATGCAAATTAAGCACGGTATATTTAAATCCCCGCTTCATTTGCAATGTCGACCTGCCGAATCTGCATCCCTCTGCCAACAGAGAGATGCAGTCTAGACATACCCTCTATCTCAGTCCATATACTCATACATTCCCTGCAGAGAGTAGGGAAATGGAGGTACATGTTTTCCTCATTGCTGTTTAAGATAAAATTTCAAATAAACTATATGGTGTGAAATATTGGTCACTGATTTAATTATATTAAAAGGGACACCCTCAACTTCCTTAAGGCACCACTCCATGAGAAAATCTCAGAGGGATACCATTTAGAATTAGGCACTACTTAGTAGTATGGATATTGAAATCTGACCTTAGATTTTTAGGGGCAAAAGTGGAGTTTCCGACAACTCTTGCCTTATTTATATGAGTAGGTTTGTTCATGCTTTAAAATCATAATAAAAACTGTTTATGGCATATAGCAGTTTTTCTCGATGTCATGGTTCCAAGTACAAAAGCATTGTTCTAGTACATCAGAATCAAATACTGAAACTGACATAAGTCAATATGGGCCTGAAGAGCTCTATGCATAGGTGCAGGAATTAGGAGTGCGGGAGGCAGGAGGTGCTGTGGCACTTCCAGCCTACTGTTTGCAGTCATGGCTGCTGGCCCCAGGCACTGGAGGCTCTGCTGTCAGCCCCATGCCAGCTGTCCTGGCTGCCATTCCTGCGCCTGGGGTCTGGGTGCCACCCCCCAGGAACTGAAGGGCTCTGCAGCCAGGCCCATGCCTGGGCTGGATTTCAGCACTCCCACTCTTAAAAATGTTCCCGTGCCATTGGCTCTGTGTAGCTTGAATGCTTGTCTCCCTCATCAACAAAATTTGGTCCAATAATAGATATTGACACATTTATCTTATGTCTTCAACATCCCGAGACCAAAAATGGCTACAAGAACACTGAATACAAACCAGTCTGAACACAATTCATCTTTTTAAATGATCTGCAACGAGCGAACTGCACAATAAATGGTGATAAATAGATTTGATATCTGTTTGTGCTTGGGGCTTTAGCAAACTTACAGAAGTGCTGCATAAGATAAAAGATATAAAATATATTTCTTTGGGACATAAGAGACGATAGATGAGATAAGAAACCTTACAAAGAGAAAATCCCATTGAAAAATGCAACTTTATGGAAACCTCAGGCTTCTGTTTTTATGTGTTAATATTAAAACTGAGAAGATAAAAGAGGGTATGTCTACACTACCACCCTGGTTCAAACTAGGGTGGTAATGTAGGCAACCGGAGTTGTAAATGAAGCCCGGGATTTGAATTTCCCGGGCTTCATTTGCATAAAGCCGGGTGCCGCCATTTTTAAATGTCCGCAAATGCGGACTCCGTGCCGCGCGGCTACACGCGGCACAGACTAGGTAGTTCGGACGAGGCTTCCTAGTCCGAACCACTGTTACTCCTCGTTACTAAGAAACCTAGTCCGAACTACCTAGTCCGTGCCACGTATAGCCGCACGGCACGGAGTCCGCACTAGTGGAAATTTAAAAATGGCGGCGCCCGGCTTTTTGCAAATGAAGCTCGGGAAATTCAAATCCCGGGCTTCATTTGCAACTCCAGTTGCCTACATTACCACCCTAGTTCGAACTAGGGTGGTAGTGTAGACATACCCACAGAGAAGGGAAATTTAGGACACTAACTAATATGTGTGGGGTGCATTATGACGAGAGTGGTGTCTTCTCCCATTCAGTTCTTTTAATAGAACTTGCATCTATTTAAGAACATAGGAATTGCTGTGGTAAATCTATTTCACTAGGAGGGTGGTGAAGTACTGAAATGGGTTACCTAGGGAGGAGGTGGAATCTCCATCCCTAGCGGTTTTTAAGTCTTGGCTTAACAAAGCCCTGGCTGGGTTGATTTAGTTAGGATTGGTCCTGCTTGGGCAGGGTGCTGGACTTGATGACCTCCTGAGGTCTGTAGTGGGGTGGAATGGCCACCCACTGAGCCGGAGGCGGAGGAACCCCTCTGGGAGCCATTTTGGGCCCAGTCTAGCCCCACCCCCTCACCTGACCGGAAGTCAAAGGCTAGGACTATAAGAAGGCTGCCAGGGAGCTCAGTCAGGGGCCCAACCTCTGAAGGAGCCGGAGGCCTGTCCGTAGCTCCTGCCTGGGGAGGCTAAGACCCGGGCTAGGCCGCCCTCAGCGGTCTCCCTGGAGGCCGGCCAAGGCTTCCCTGTCCGGGCTACTGAGGCCTGGCCAAGCCCGCCAGCAGAACCACCCATGGACTCAGAGGACGGGCCCAACCTGGTGGACCATCTGGACCCCCGATGGGTACTGGAATGCCGGGGCCGGGTGAGCCCGCAGGACGCTGCAGGGTTCCAACACCTTGACCCCTGGATTGGGCCGGCCGGACACTTCTGGGACGACAGCGCCTTGACTTCCTGACGGACCGGCTGGAGGTATAGGTACCGGGAAAGGGGGAGACAAGAAGTGGCCCAGGGGATAGCACGGGCTGAGTGGAGTGCAGCCCTCGGCCAGCAAGTTGCGGGCTGGAGCCCTGCTGAGCCAGGCGCAGCCGATCGGCTGCATTCAGGGCCCCTGGACTGGGGCGCAATGTAGTGGGTGGGCCTGTGCCCCCACCTGCCACCCACTAGTCGGGTGGCAGTCTCCCCGTCACCGCTGCAGCGGGTGCACTACCGGCCTCGCTCCAGAGGTAGGAGCTTCTACAGACTTGTGTGTGTTTGCGGCCACGCCTTGCCTCAGGGCCTGGCCGCCATTTGCTGCCCGCCCGGAGTTAGGACCTGGGCTTGACTTAATGAGTTGGTTGCCCCGCCCTGCTCGAGGGCCGGACGTTATAGGTTGGATTTGTAGCCACCTGCTCGAGGGCTCGGCCTTACCTGCAGCCCTCGTGGGGGCTGGCCGTGAGTCGGGCGGGACCTTTTAAAGGGCCAGGACTAAAGCGGCGGCCCGGTTCAGAACTGTGAGATAATAGACTTGCTGGTGGGGAACTTATTCCTCTGCGGCCCAGAGAGCAAGGCCGGGCACGCAAACTATTACCTCTTGTCCCAACCTGAAGCAAGGCCGGGAAGAGACTCGCCTGCCCGGACTATTTTGGGCACAGGAACGCAGTGAGGAAGGCCCATCTCCCACTGCACGGGAGGTAGAGGAGCCGTCTCCTGAAGGCCTACTGGCCTATCATGGACTTCCCCCGGCTGTTGTGGACATTGCCGGAGGGAAGTGTCCTGAATGGGATCCGGCCACCTGCCAGCAGTGCTAATTTCCCAACTCGACGGCAGGTGGCGCTGTGGCGAGCGGGAAGCCGCTACAAGGTCTCTTCCAGCCCTATGATTCTATGATTCTCTCTGATTCATCTGATCCAGTATTCTAACTCTAACTGTTGCTGGTATCAGGTGCTTTAGAGGAAGGTGCATACAGATATAGAAGATGATCTGTCTTCCATGTTAGGTCTCATTCTGATATTGTAATAAAACTGGCTGAAAGCCTGACCCATGCAGTTTCATATTCTTTCTGAAGTTTTGGTTCTTCTTTGAGTGATTGCTCGTGTCCATTCCACATATGTGTGCTTGCCGCATGTGCCAGTGGCAGAAGTTCTTCTCATAGCAGTATCTGTAGGAAAGCAACTCTGGCACCCGCAAGGGGTGCCTTCATGGCATGGTATAAGAAGTGCTACCTTCTCCTCCTAACCTCAGTTCCTTCTTGCTGCTAGTGGTGGTGTGGGAATATTCTTCTGCCTTGTGCTAGCATGGATTATGTAAATAACAAATAGTCTTGCAGCACCTTAAAGACTTACAAAAAAGGTAGATGGTATTGTGAGCTTTTGTGGGCATAACCCACTTCTTCAGATGAATGGCTTTTTGTGCCCACGAAAGCTCATGATACCATCTACTTGTTTTGTTAGTCTTTAAGGTGCTGCAAGACTATTCGTTATTTACATAATCAATGCTAGCACAAGGCAGAAGAATATTCCCACACCAGGTGCTGCAAGACTATTCAGTTTTTAAGTTTTTCCAGTTACAGAGTAACTTGGCTACCCCTCTGGAGCTACTGATTATGTAGTTCAGCTTGTTGAACTTTTTCTGTAAATTAGTTAATAGTTATCCCCTATTAGAATTACTGTTAATTAGAATTAGTTCATTGGCACCAGACGGGATTTGCCTGGAGATGTGGCCTGCCCCAATCCCCAGGCATCAAACTATGCAATTGCTGTTAGCATTCAATGCCCGTCAGTACTCTCCTCATAGCAGATGTTTGAGGTGTATAGGTGAAGGACACAGAAGCAATAAGTCTCACATTTGTAAGTCATTCAAATCCTGGACAAAGAGAGAGAGGGACAGCTGTCTCTGGGCACTCCTAATGGAGTCAAAATTAACTCTGGCACCAGAGAAAATTGTCCCACTGTGCCCTGAGCATCATGGCATCAGGGAGGAGTACCCCTCTGGCACCGTCTTCCAATTAACATCTATCTCCCTCCCTGGCTCAATCCAAGAAGCCTAAGAAACTTGTGAAAGGAAAATCTCTCATCTCTTTGGAGAGGAAGAGAGCCAAGGCCCACACTGGGCTGCTCAACTCCTTCTTTAGGGAGCTGGACACCAACTCAAGTTGAGCAATCTAGCCCACCCCAACCACGTTTCCTACATTGGACCTTTATCAGCTAGAAATCCTGTCAACACCTGAGGCCCTGCAGGCATCACAGGAAACCTTTTTACAACTGGCGCTGCACATCAGCTCTTGCAGTTCCCCGGTCTGAGGGAAAACTCATCCTAGACCTCTGCCATTGCCACCAATCCACAGAATGCCAATCTGCTGAGCACCATCGATCACTGGTTTCCTGTGTCAGGGACACATCCTGATCCTAATGTTTGAGGTGACCGCTTCTCCTGTTCCTAGTTGCCTGCCATTGCCTGATCACCGCCTGACTCTGGCATCAGCTAGCTGTTGCTGATGGTGGACCAAGCTTCAGCTTCAGTGGTACTTTCTGTGCCATCAGCATTGCAGCCCTCCTCATGGCCCCAAGGCTAGTATGCAACAGACTGGTACCACTGTACCTCGTGGGGGATCATGCAGCCATCCCAGCTCTCTTGTTCAGTGGTAGGAGCCCCAGATAGGCCTTCAGCCTCAGTATTTCAACCTCCTTCTGGAACTTCAGGCAGAGGAATTGGGGAAGCCATCAAACTCACTTTTTGGTGTCCTTTATTCCACATTTGCTGCTAAGATGGCATTGCCCCTGCAGGAAGGGGTATCTAAGATCATAATCACCTTGTGGCAGACTCTCTCCTCCTTGCCGCCCATCGCAAAAAGGGCTGAATGGAAATACTTCATGCCATCCAGAGGCCATGAGTACCTCTAAGCTCACCAGGTCCCAAGCTCTCTGATTGTTGAAGGGGTCAGCCAGAGGGAAAGGCGGGCCTAGCCCAGAGCCACCGCAAAAATAAAGGCTCATAGAGGCTAGATTTATTTATCTACCTTCCTTCTACCATTCATAGTTTTATTTACATTAATTTTGTACCTTCTTAATGTCTCCTTCCTATGCTAAAGAGTCTCTATTGAAAGCAATAATGTTCTATTCACGAAAGGCTTTTGGAAATATAGGTAACTCTATAAAAATGTCACTTGAGCACATGCATACACACATGCCATGATTGCAACATGAGTAGAGCATGGAATCAGAACATGATGTCCTGCTCAAAGACATGAATTTGCACCTTCCAGGTTGATGAAAGCTGACATTAGCCTGGGAAAATCTGTCTCATCTTTTGGAGGGTGGGAAGATAGCAAAACCAAATATATTGATTTAGTCCACCTCAGAACAGTGCTGCTGAATTCTCAACTCCTCATAAATGTAATGTAGTCAGAGAAATAGATATTTGGGGCCTGGTTTGGAGCTCATATATAGAAGTAAAAAGTAGAAAGATATCAACAGAGATATATAGGTGGATTAAAACATGGTTTTATGAATAAAACACGGTTTTATGCAATTAAGCAGAATTTGAATAAATACTTTTTTTCTTGCTGCCTATGGGTCCTTTTTTCCTACTACACTTCACCCCCTTCTATCAGTATCACCCCTAAAACCAGTGAAGATGAGATGAGACTCAGTGTGTATGTATATAGTTAATCTCTGGAATGAGAATTTATGGTTAGACTAGGTTATTTTTTGCTTACATATTCTTTTTGCTGTACAATAATCATTTTAGGTATAATTAGAAAAAATTTCTTCCTGTTTGTGGAAAATAAAAATGCAGAATAAGTCAATTTGTTGGGTAATTGCAATAAGTAAATGCTAAATGGGTGCTCTCATAGTCTTTATTTTAGGTCTAATTGGAACATTGTCACTTCTTAAATTTATTAAGATACATCATTAATATTTAAGCAAAGTCACTTGGATATATTTTGCACTTTCTTGCCTGTTATTGGCATTGTAATAAATACCACAAATACACACTTAAATAGAATCCATGTGTATACTCAATAACACTGCATTATTTAGGTGATGAAATCACCGACTGAAATTGGGACTGCAACTGGTGTAAATCTACATTATATAGCTTCATTTACTTTATTGGAGCATTGTTAATATACATGACCTTAAACTTGGTATCTATGAGGTTTACTAGGATAAAGATGAGGCTGGTCATATGCGTTGGTTCCTTCTCTTACTGCTATAAAAAGGCATACCAGGCTTCTAAAATTTGCCAGATAAACATTGTCTGAGATTTTGACCTGTTTCTCTAACAATTTATTACTCTATTATTTAAATGATTTGTTTCAGAGCAATTGAGGGAATCTGTAGAAACCTTCAAGTGATATGGTGACAATGGTAGTAGAAGACTGTTGAGAATGTTTCTTCAAACCCAAGTTAGATTGCAGTTTTGTTTTCTTGTAAGTTTTTAGTATAATTCTTCAAAATATCTAAAAAACATTGAGTCTCAATTCCCATTTTTACAGAGATATGTGTGGTTAATTGAATCAGAAATAGTTTGTTGAATTGCTCTTATGATGTGATTTTCTCAGACAGGTACATTTTAAGAATGCCATTAAAAATTCAGCATCTTATTGTTGATTGAGTGCACTGAGAAGGATTAGAGTACATTGTAATTGTTAGCTCTTGGCCAGTATTAACCTGAACCATTAGGTATTCAGAATTCAACTACAGAATCTTGTATTTCTTTTTCTTAAGACTGAACAGTGAAAACAAAAGCAGGACAGTTGCTGGAATTATAGAGAAAAAATATTTGTAAAATTCATCAATAAGATATTTGAGATACGAGGCAAAAAAACAAAAACAACCCCCTAACCTTGTGAAATATTCCTCTCCAACCCTCCCACATGCCTTCAAGGTGGCCAAATTGATGTCATCTTAGACAAGAGAAAGCATGAGAAATTTCAACACAAAAAGCTCATATTGAAAATAGAGGTTAAGAATATAAAAAACTACTGAGGTATAATAAGTTGGTTGCCATTTTCACTACACTATATACACATATAGACCAAAAACAAAGCTCTCTCTAATAAAGCACACATACTCAAATATCTGATTATATTTGAGGATTTGCTTGTCTAGGTGACATTTTCCTTCTGTTCTTCCAGTAATAGGTTCTTTTGATACGTTCTTTTTATGATCAAGCTGATTCTTTGAAGGATCCCCTGCTGATGAACTTATCAACAACCATTCATGAATACAGCAGATGTTTATGTTATATTTGGTGAAAAACATTTTGTGGATCATGTTTTGCTTTCATTCTTTCTATTCTAGAAGTAAATGCTAACACAATTCTTTGAATTTATTATTTGGCAACAAGGACTAATCACAAGACCAGCCTTTGATTTCAGAATCTGAATTCAATCTCCTTGACAGGATGCAGTCTGTAAACAATACAAACATTTGACTTAGAGTTTTGCCCATTATGAAAGTACTTTAAAGAGGGTTTCAATCTTTATATTTAGAGACCAGACTGTCCTACAGCCTTAGTTAAGGCTTTTAGCTCATGCATTGGAGGCACATTTTTTTTTAATCTATTGTGAAGAATAATGTCAAAATTTATGGACTCAGTTATATGACTGACAGATTCCACAGGATGCTTTGAAAGAATCTTAAAGTTCTAATTTAACTTAACTAATGCGAGAATTTTTTTAAAGAGATGAAGAAGCAGCTTGATGTAAGGAACTGCCAAGAGAAGCTTGGGTGTTTGGTTTTACAAGCAAAAGATGACCTCAAACTAACAGTGGGAGAAAAATTGATCAGTAATTAGGTCTGCATAAAATGTGCTTAACCAACCAAACTTCCCTAGATTATTGAGGCCGTAGAGAAAGAGGAGACTATACAGTTCTGAAATAGGCTGAAAAAGAGAAGGTCAGTGGATTTTAAAAACAAGGTTCTTTGGTTTAGACATATTGCAAAGTTTTGTTTTTTGAGTAGTAAACAAACAGTAGAGATGGTCTAAACCAGTGTTCCCTCTAAGCTATGTGGCAACCCAGCTTCACAGCTGATTATTTAGCCCACCCAGTCAAAGGCTCAGGGCTCTGTGCATGGAAACACTGGTCTAAACCCCTTATCTAAACCCAGAGGCTAAGTCTACACTGGCATGATTTTCCGGAAATGCTTAAAACGGAACAGTTTTCCGTTATAAGTATTTCCGGAAAAAGAGCGTCTACATTGGCAGGATGCTTTTCCGGAAAAGCCCTTTTTCCGGAAAAGCATCCGTGGCCAATGTAGACGCGCTTTTCCGGAAAAAAGCCCCGATCGCCATTTTCGCGATCGGGGCTTTTTTGCGGAAAAGACTACTGAGCTGTCTACACTGGCCCTTTTCCGGAACAGTTTTCCTGAAAAAGGACTTTTGCCCGAGCGGGAGCAGCATAGTTTTTCCAGAAAAGCAGCTGATTTCTTACAGTAGATCGTCAGTGCTTTTCCGGAAATTCAAGGGGCCAGTGTAGACCGCTCGGAGCTTATTCCGGAAAAGCGGCTGACTTTCCGGAATAAGTGGCCCAATGTAGACACAGAGCTAGAGTGCGTCTAGACTGGCAAGATTTTGTGCAAAAGTGCCTGCTTTTGCGCAAAATCTTGCTGCCTGTCTACAGTGGCTGCGAGTATTTGCACAAGAACACTGACTTTGTACTGTACAAAATCAGTGGTTCTTGTGCAAATACTCCGACACTCCTGCTCAGGGATAAGCCCTCTTGCGCAAGTCTTCTTGCACAAGAGGGCCAGTGTAGCCAGCCAAGTTAATTTCTTGCGCAAGAAAGCCCGATGGCTACAATGGCCATCGGAGCTTTCTTACGCAAGAGAGTGTCTAGACTGGCACTGATGCTTTTGCGCAAAAGCAAATCTTTTGCGCAAAGGCACATGCCAGTATAGACGCTCTCTTGCACAAATACTTTTAACAGAAAAACTTTTCTGTTAAAAGTATTTCCGCAAAATCATACCAGTCTAGACGCAGCCCTCGGGTATGTCTACACTACGAGATAAAGTGTAATTAAGATATGCAACTTCAGCTACATGTAGCTGAAGTCAAAGTACCTTAACTCAATTACTTTTCCATCATCTTCCCTTACTCCTTGTAGAAGCAGGACTACCAGCATCGACTGGAGCACTCCTCTCAGTTTGAAGTCAAATATCTTCACTAGACCTGCTAATTTAAACCCTGAACCCTTGAAAGTGGCAGCTTCGATCTTCTTTGTACTGTAGACACAACCATAGGGCGTGTCTAAACTACATGGCTCCATCCACAGAGCCATGTAGATTAGGCTGATCGGCCCTTCTACTCAGGACCAAAACAGGTGCCCCAGTTTAAGTCAGCCCTGCTGACTCCCTTAAAATGGGGTTGTGACTCCTGTTGGGATCCTAACATCACAGCTTAAGAACTCCTGCCTTAACATGTCAAACCATCACTTCATGTAAGGGTCAGAACACCCTGTGGGATAAGTGCTATTCCCATTTCACAGATATGTGCATTAAAACTCATGCAGGATAATTGGCTTGTACAAGTGTGCAGTGTGTCCGTGTCACCTTTTGGAATCACTAGTCCTGGCTTCTCCCATCTTCTTGACTAAACTTATTTGTATTTAGTATAAAAATCACTTATTTAGCACCTTCTTCTTCTGATTTTTAATCTCTAATGCCATGGAGCTTATATTGCTGTTGGTGTGCAATCAATTCTAATTGTTCTTCAAATCACATGTGTAATGCTTATCTATTAAATAGGTTGCTATAAAACGTTATCCTTTTTAGGGTGTACTATTGTCTATTTCGTGGAAAGTTGTGACATTAAAATGAAAGGTACTCCATAGAGTGCTATATGTGGTTACATGATCTGTTCAGAAAAGGATGTGTTAGAGGCCAACTCGAGCACTGTGTCACAAATCTAGCTGGCTACCCCCCCCCAGATTGCTGCGCGGGGACTCCTGAGCATTTTAAAATTCTCAGGATCTTAGCAGACTGAAGCACTGTGTCCTCCCTTGATCTCTTTGACATGTTTCCTGAGCATAGACTCTGCTACTCCTTCAAAAAATTGTGCTCCTTCACACTCTCTCCCTCCCCTGTCTTAGGCCCTTAGGAAAAGTGCTGACCATAAAGATACTCCAATTAGACATCCCTCTCTCAGATCTACATCCCAAAGTGGTGAAGCTTCTGGTTTCAAGTTTAACTTTCTCTGAAGCACACAGTAGTAGCAAAACATTTAACACACTCAGGCACTTTGCGCACAGTCTAACACATTTGTTCTCTTACTTAATCATATAAAATACAAGAAAGTGTAGGACATATAAATAAATAAACCCTACACACATTTCCCAGCCTCAGTTTTCCTCACCACTACAGGGCATTGTTTTGGGTTGGAATCAGAGTCCCTTGGATAATACAGAGTCCACCTGCTTCCTGCTCTTCAAAGGTATAACATGATCCAAGAGCTAGAAGTTGAAGCTACACAAGTTCAAATTAGAAATAAAGTGTACATGTTTAACCAATCATAGAATCATAGAACCATAGAGCTGGAAGAGACCTCAGAAGGTCATCAAGTCCAGCCCTCTGCTCTAGGCAGGATCAATCCCAACTAAATCAACCCAGCCAGGGCTTTGTCAAGCCAAGACTTAAACACCTTTAGGGATGGAGACTCCACTACTTCCCTAGGTAACCCATTCCAGTGTTTCACTATCCTCCTAGTAAAATAGCTTTTCCTAATATCCAACCTGGACCTCTCCCACCACAACTTGAGACCATTGCTCCTTTTTCTGCCATCTGTCACTACTGAGAACAGCCTTTCTCCATCCTCTTTGGAACCTCCCTTCAGGAAGTTGAAGGCTGCTATCAAATTCCCCCTCGCTCTTTGCGTCTGCAGACTAAACAGACCCAACTCCCTCAGCCTCTCCTCATAGGTCATATGCTCCAGCCCCTAATCATTTTGGTTGCCCTCTGCTGGACTCTCTCCAATGTGTCCACATCCTTTTTGTAGTGGGGGGCCCAGAACTGGACACAATACTCCAGATATGGCCTCACCAGAGCCGAATAAAGGGGAATAATGACATCTCTGGATCTGTTGGCAATGTTCCTCTTAATGCAACCTAACATGCCATTAGCCTTCTTGGCTACGAGGGCACACTGTTGACTCATATCCATAACCAAATATGAGAGTAATTAACTACAGACCAATTTACCAAGGTTCATAGTTAATTCTCCATCACTGACTATGTTTAAATCAGGATTGGATGTTTTCCAAAAAGATCTGCTACAGGAATTATTTGGGGGAAATACTGTGGCCTAAGTATACAGGAAATCAGACTGGATGACCACAACGGTCCCTTCTGGTCTTAGACTGTATAAATCACTGTATGTCTTGTTGGCTGAAATATTGATTGCATCTAGACTTTTTCCGATCTATCTTTGTAGTGTAGACCTAGCCATAGAGTCTTCTTCCCCAACAGTAGGCCAGCCCCTTCATATTGGATTGCTTCACTCTCCTTTTGGGCTAGAAACAGAATATCCAGATACTACCAAATTATAAGTTCCTTCCTCTTTGAACCTTTTGTCACCCTTTATCAAGTGACACTTTGCCAGCTTCCCCATGGGAACACAATCCCAGGGTTACTTCATTCCCAGGGTGACCTCTCCCATGCTATAACGTTGTTCTTCCGGTGGGCAGTCTGTTGTTTATAACTATTCAGTTTCAAAGAAAAGAGAACTTTGACAACTCTCTTGTTATTCTTTTCCCACCAATCCATGGAATATTAGTGCAACATGGAGACAAACAGATCATAGAGAAGGCAACAGGATGCACATTTAAAAAATTTTTTTGCAGCTTGGTAAAGATACATGGCATTAATAATCTCACACACAATTAATCTGTATAGGAAGATTTCAAAATCATTACCCATCGTATACGTGAAAATACCTAAGTTGACTTCATATGCAGTTAGCTACTCTTGGTACTCAAATAAAGTACAGCTCCTCCAGAAAGATATATACGTAAGGGGTCATGTGTTAATGTATTAGTTCTTTCTGTATTTTGTCTTTGCTAATTGACAGGTTCATGAGATGCATATGAATATCTGTGTGTCCACATTCTTCATGCCATAACTGCATACATTTGCATTTTAAAGGTTTCATATGTCTTCTGTATTAAGAGCCAAACTTAAAACATGTATTTTATAGAACTTACATTAGTAATAGTAACAAAGATAACATGTCATATACTTAGAGGGAAAATGGCTTTTTTCATTTAAATTGATTTGTCATGCTAAGCAAATTTTAAATCAGCATTTCTATTGGTTTTACTAATCTGAATGTCTGAGACAAAACTTCTGAAGGAAAAAAACCTGATAATATAGAACTAGACTTTTAAATGAAGGCACTAAAATGTGTCACAAAAAGTGGAGACTACTAAAGACCATATTATACTCACCTATCATTGTACAATGAAAATAAATCTTAGAATAATAATTCATCTTTCTTTCAGTATTGATTCTCTGTTTTGTGTTATAATTGAATTGGAATTCTTATGTTGAAAACCTTTGTTAGTTAACAGTTCATTCAAGTATTGACAGTTGTATGTGTTTTATTAATATTACCTGATGCCTATTGTGGAAGGATTTACATTACAAGCAAATGGGTGTCTGGTGCCACCTCAGCCATCTATGAATGACTACATGATACCAGCAAATGTGTAATGTATATTTATATTGATTTTCATTGTTTTCCTGCTTGAATGCAATGTTTGTGAAAGGTGCCCAGACTGATTGCCCATGCCTGTGAAATCCTCCATTCAGCTATAGAAACAAATATAGAACACACAGCAGCTGGGTAAACTTCTGAATATCACTCTTTCAAAAAGGGATCACCTCTATACCTGTTCAATCCTTAGCCTCTCAGAGAAGGCATCACACAAAGAAGACAATTGGTATTGATACCTGTCCATTAGCTAGAGGACTAAGTTTACCAATTTATTTAACGTGAATAAGTGAACCATTATCAGATAATGGCTTTAGGTTAATAAGAACCTGAGCCAATAGGTAGCAGATTCTATATCCAATTATCATTCCCACTTAAATTTTACTTATCTAGAAACCAGGCCTGCCTCCGGTCCTGTAAATAACTGCTGGACCCTCAAGTGGAATGCTCTGGACAGCCCTGAGGGCTGTCTGTAGCGGGGCATGGCATGGCAGTACGGGCTGACTGCCCCAGCCCCGCCCCTTGCTCCTAAGGCCCCACCTCTTCCAGGAACATGGAGCTGGTCCTCCACCTTGCCCAGGGGCCCAGTAATTCTGTCTGCCCCCATGCTAGGACCAAAGGAGTGCATTTTAGGAGTGATTTTCTGTTGTTCAATTTGGAATTAGAAGTTTAATCCACCACATATTGGATTTAGAGACCAGCCACTTTATTTTAAGAGGAATAAGGGATCTTCCGGAAAAGGCTTTATTTTCCGAAAGATCCCGTCTAGACTGGCGCTTTTCTCCGGCAAAGCCCCGAGCTGGAAAAAAGCGGCAGCTATGTTCATGCAAATACCACGGGGGATATTTAAATCCCCCACAGCATTTGCAATTCCGACTGGTCTCATTAGCATCTCTTTTCCGGAAAAAAGTGCCAATATAGACACAGCCTATTTGTTTAAGAATAGTTTGTGTTGCTTCTGAAAAACCAAACACAACAGCCTTTACCCAAAATGAATGTCTGACACCAGAATGATCATGGCCCAAAGGCACCTTTCTGGTCTCTCAGGGTGATATGTTTGCTGTGCATGCACCACGTATAATGCATAATAAATGTCATTGTGAATTTCTTGTTGCCAAAAACATAGCTGTACTGCATAATAGCATCCTGAGGCACAAGATTTTCCTATATAACTCCCACTAGCATTGATGGGAGTTTTCATGTGTAAAGCCCCCACATGGAGATGAGAATATAAAATACCTCCTCACTTCAGTAGTGCAGAAAACCAGGTAGTTTCTAAACAGAATACATTAGAATCTATCCCTTCACTAGTGTTCCTTTGTGGGCATGTGTAATAATTTGCAGGCCAAGGCTTTTCGTTGTTTCCTCTTCACTTTTTCCCTAAAAATCCAGCTGGCAGTAAGCCCAGGAATGACATTAATAAGATGCAACAACTCATTTAAACAACAAAGCGTTTAAAAGTTAAGTAAATAAATAAATGCAAGTTATGTTTTAATATAGGGTTTTATTGAAAACAGTAAGCTTGCTTGTGCAAATGTTACCATACAAGTTGTCCCATTGCTAAAAGGATTTGTGAATGATCCCTATGGCCAGGTCTTAGGAAAGAGAAACTCCACCCCATCATGAGACAAATCTCTATAAGGAAAATTTTCTGGATAGTCCATCCTTCTCCCCAATACACACTTGTGAGATTTCTTGCAGGAAGGGACAATGGGTCTCCTTTTATTCTTATTCTTATTCTTTAACACACATGGAAACGATAGATGTAAATTCCTTGGGGACAGTTGTTATCTGTGGATGTTTCACAGTACTGTGCTACGGAATACTGTTCTTAAGTGAAAAATGCTTTCTCCTTTATGTGTGGATAATTCAAAAGTGTAGGAATGAGTATTGTATTAACCTTTCGAAAATATTTTCATTCGTAGCCAAAGACTAGGTATGAGAAATTCATCCCCAATGATAAGTTTGAGGAAGGGTTACACATGACTGAACACTTTTATAATGAAAGTGCCATCTTAGCTCAGCCTTTAACGTTCATCTCACGATGATGCTCTGATAAATGGCCCAACTAGTTTTTACTTTGGAAATTTGTGTTTAAAATAAATACCACCATGGACTAAAGCCTTACATGCCACATTTTGTCCCAATATGAATCATAATCAGTTACAGCTAAACCTTTGACAATATATGCTTTGTATTAAAAAATGCTGACAGTAAGCTGTGTTGGTGGTGCTTGTTGATGTCCATTGAGGGGTCAGTGAGCCAGATTATGGTTGCTTACTAAGAAGGGTGGGTATCATTCACAGAAGGACCATAGATGAGGTGCAGCTGCAGCCCCACATCTCTGCTTAGGGAATAGCATGTGTTTGTATTATTTGCATTTCTAGAACATGCATCCTTCCCTGGGGGTTAGTTATATATGAGGGAGTAACAATCTTCCATTAATTCGGAAGGCAGACATTTCCCAGAGTAATAACAACAATCTCTGTTTTTTAAACACAGGCAGAACTGTAAACATCCACCAAATATAGGCACCAAACATATCCTTCCCAAATGGGGATTTGGTATGTTTATTTCAGGTGCAGGTTACTAAACCAGATTTTGATGGGGCTTACATTCCTCCCTCATCCCCCAACACCTTCAAGGTAACAGGGAAAACCCAATTTGTTATGCTCTGAACTTGGGAAGTGTTTAACTAATTGCCTTTGGGCACAGGAAGTGGAGCTAGACCTTATTAGTAGATTGAAAGCTTAGTTGAGAGGAGACTGCAGAGAGAATGCTCAGGGTAGAATTTAGGTGACAAGATAATGAGGGAAGGGATAGCTTAGTGGTTTGAGCATTGGCCTGCTAAACCCAGGGTTATGAGTTCAATCCTTGTAGAGGGCACTTCAGGCAAAAATTTGTCAGGGATGGTACTTGGTCCTGCTGTGAAGGCAGGGGACTGGACTCAAGGTCCCCTTCCAGTTCTAGGAGATATGCAATCTCCATTAATTTTTTTTATTTAATTTAACTGCACAGAAGGGGCAGGAAACCCACAAGAGAATTATAAGGGAACTTGAGAGGGGCAGATGATGATAGCAAGTTTATTTGGATTTTAATTTGTAATTTGTTCTTTGTTAGTCTGGAAGGGATTTAGAGACATCCATGTGACTTGGCTGGGGGGTCAAGACACAAAATACCTAGAGGGAGAGATGGGAAAAGACAACACTGGGAAAGGTCATTTCAGGGCCAAGGGAGAGCCACTAGAGGGTGCCAACGACAAGAACTCTGCAACCCTGCAACAAGAGATAATAGGGCATGCACAAGGTGGGTACACACTATTAGACAGATAAATAACATGGTCACAATACTGCTGTCCTGCAGCTATTGCTCTGTAACTCAGATAGCATGAAGCAGCTTGTATTTTATACAGGACTGCTGACCAGTTGCCCTGAGGCTGGTGATTTAAAAGACCCAGGGCTCTAGGCATTTAAATCACCACCTGAGCTCTGCATGATCCAGGCAGCACTGAGGGCTGACTGGGAGAGGCATAGTATGGTCTGGGTTATACTGAGTGTTGGCTGCCCCAAGCCCTATCCCTTCTGCCTGAGGCTCCACCCTTCCAGGAGCCTAGAGCTGAGCCCTTCCCATGTTGCCCAGGGCCCGGTGAAGTCTGTCGCCAGCTCTGATTCCATAGCATGTACTACTGGAATGGGAACAACCATCATCACACTAACATTTTCACTTCTTTCTAGAGGTACTTTCACACCACATGGCTTGACAGCATTATCTCAAACAGGTCTATTAACCTTTGTGACTTATTATTTTGTAACATTCCAATAAGCTTCTTTTCTGTTTGTAAAAGTTTGGAGCACTAGGAAACCTCATCACTCATTCAGAAGTGCACCATATGCAGTGTATTGCACAGGGGGATTTCTGGTGAAACTGAGAGCGCTAAATGGGGATGAAGGAAAAATTAGGTAATACGTGTATTATGAAAGGTTTTGAAACGGTGAACTCTCTATATCAAAGAATGGCATGTGGCTTAGAGGTCCCTGTAAGGACAGCTTTTTAAACATTCAGATTGGTTAAGGCACAAGGTTACATAAAAATAAATGGTGAAGTGGTTCTATGGGACCATGTAGTGTAACGGGCACATTGACAAACTGACATATCAAAGTGCTGTATACATTCTGAGTCCTTTGTGTAAGATGTTAATGGTTTATTTGAAATGCAAATGAGGGTGAACTAAATTTTATTACAAAACAACATTTCACAATTGAAGTCCAGCTTTGATGTGTGATTATAGAAAGCAAGCAGAAATTTGGCTGCAGTTTCTACATCAGCTGAATGTATTCTTTGAGATTTGTGTTTGTTTTAGTTCAGATGCAGAAGCCTAATAACATTTTTTTCCAATAAAATTCCTTTCTTCCAAGGCAACAAACAGAGTTGCTACTGTGGCTCATTTGTTTATCTCAAATCGACTTGAACTTATTTAATTGAAAGAGAGGCAGGACTTGTGTACTGACATTCATATTTCTTTCAGACACCCAGTTTTATACAGCTCCACTTACACTACTGACTGTTGATCAATACCACTTGATTGAAAAACAAACAAAAATAAAAACCCAGGAAGGTCTCCTGAACACATCTGCTTGCATTGCTTCTGTAAAAAGAAAGAACTTCCTACCTTTGGCTTTCTGCCTTTGTGAAACCCTCCTCATTTTTAGGATCTTTCTGATATTTTTTGCACTGAAAATGTATAATTTTGTTTTTGTAGACCAATATTCTACAAAGCCTTGCCCAAACTGTAGTCATTTAGGGTGTGTCTATACAAGAGAGTTATTTTGGAGTAATGACCGTTATTCCGATATAACAGTGCAAGTGTCTAAACGGCAATTCCGTTATTTCAAAATAAATTCAAAATAACGGACAGCTTATTCCGACATCTGTAAACCTCATTCTATGAGAAATAATGCTTATTCCAAAATAGCTATTTCGGAATAGCAACAGTGTGGATGCTCCACTGCTGCTATTTCAAAATAGCTCCTCCCCAGGTCCATTCAAAGTAATTATTCCCCAGTGCCTCCTGGGACTCAAAATTGAGATAGCACATCCACATTCAGGAAGCCTACCTTGGACTAATTTTGAGACTTCCCTGTAGTGTAGACATGCTATTTCTAAATAAGCTATTTCAAAGTATTTCTTCCGAAATAGTTTATTTCAAAATAAATGTGCAGTGTAGATGTACCCTTATATTGGTGCAAAATAGGGATATAAAAGGGTACTGTTCTGGTAGTATTCTGCACCCATTTTGCACAGATAGAAATGATCACCCAGCTTGCAAGAGAAGAATCAAGCCCTGAGTGTTATGGTCTGTTATCTGCTACTGAAACTTAGTATTTTTGGCTTGTTGTTTGTATGCCTGAGGTTGTGTCTTATTCTTGAGGTTTCCAGCATTCAGGAAGTGTTGTCAAAGCAGGTCGATAGGTACTTAAGTTGATTTCTCTGAATAGAAAAAACCCCTCTTTCACTATCATAGCAAGGCCATGAAAAATTGGAATCAGGATGAACATCAGAAGGAGTAGGAAGGTGAATGTTACAAAGAATAATATTACTATTTTAGAAAGAGTCATTGATAACCCACATCTAGAATACTGTGCTCAGCTCTGGTCACTCCGTCTCAGAAGATGATAACAGTCATATAATTTAACTAACTGTCATATTTCAGCTGCTAGACATTATATAAATTCCTATGGTCCTACAAGTCGTGTGACTTGGGAATTATTTTTAGGTTATTTATCTTTACTTTGGAGATAAATTAAGTTAATGGGTAAGATGAAAAGCAAATAGACTTAAGGAAAACATTTCAACAGTAAATTTTTGTTTATGTAAAATAAAAGTACTTTCTGAAAGCATCAAATCTGATATAGCTAGATTATCTTATTTTCTCATTTATTCAACTTTATACAAAATTTATTGTTATCCATTATCAGAATGGAGTCATCTTTTGTGTTTCTGATATATTAAAGTAAAAATAGCAGCAATATTTCAAAAAGCATAAATTAAACCAGTTTCAATGCATTTCTGGCTGGAAAGATGAGCTCAAAGGAGAAATGCAAAGAATATTCAAACAGGTTGCAGCCTTCAAATGTTAATTTGTTTTTTCTGCTTTGTTATTGATGCAACCTATAAGGAAGAGAGTGGGAACTCATTTTTGATACATATAATTAGAGGAAGAGGGAGTGCAAAACAAGTTGATATATTTTATTCTTCTTGATATATTACTCATTTGAGCACAGTTACTTATGGTCTGTGTAATGTTTTAGTTTGTATTATGTTTGAAGTTTAATGTATTTATTATTTATATTTTGGTAGCACATAGAAGTACCTGCCCCATTGTGCTAGACATTACAGCGAGTTAGATTTAAAACAATTTTTTTTTGCTCTTTTGATATTTTTGCAGAAAATGTAGTCATCCTGGTAAAAAAAAAAAAAAAAAAAAAAAAACCAGAAATATTTCATCTGAAAACTGAAATATTTCAATTTAGAATGCAGCCAAAGTTGTAGTTTCCTCTTTATAGATTGTTTTGCATGACTGAATCTCATCCACCATCACTTAGTGAGCGACAGGAGATACATACTAGGGATGTAACTGGTTAACCAACAAGCAGATACTTATTGGTGGTTGTTGTTAATGATTAAACTCTGTGGGGCTCCCATTAGCCTCATGGGGTGGGAGCAGCTGGGAGCATCCCCATGGGGCTGGGAGAAGTACGCAGCGCTGTGGTTAAACATGTAACTGATATAATTTTATTGGTTACATAATTACTATTTTTATCATTTGTTTTAACATCCCTAATACATAAACAGAGCCAAGTAGATTGTGGTACCTCACAGAAGATTAAGTCTGGAAGCTAACCCATTGATATGAAGAAGATATCAGATGTTTTAATTATATGTACATGAGATATTGCAGCAGACTATCAAGTTAAAATATATCAATTTTTCAATTAACATTTTCAATAACACTTTGTGAAAAATTTAATCAAAATCTCAATTTTTCCATTCAAGTGTTTACATGGGAAATTTTCAACTAGACATACTTGAGACTGCATAATTGTATAACAAATAGATTGTGTCTGCCCTGAAGAGTTTACAGTGCAAGATGGCCTCTGGAATCTGGGCTTGAGCCTTAAGTCCTTAACTGCCAGTGCTAATGATTTCCTCCAATGAGATGTAAGATTGCTTCAGTAGGGTTTCTGAGTGAATAAGAACTAAATGAGGAATTCAGAATGGGGCACAAAAGACTGTATTCAATGGTATCAGCTGATTTGGGTCTCCCAGTGATGCATAGCGTCCACACTTATGACAAAAAATGGTTAGTTAAACTGGGTTAAGGGTTTACGGTTGTTTTTCATCACTTGTGCAAAGACATCTATAGTATACCAATGAACCTGGCCCCATATTTTTAGCTCTTGTTAATAGAATCTAGGCCATTTGCTCCTTTGGATTATGTCTATAAAATTAAGCAAATTGAAAGCTCGTGTAATTCAGAAAAGGAGAATTTTTAGTGTAGCTAGAGGCCCCACCAAGATGGTTTATAATACTACACACTAATGGTTATGTGTGTGCTTTTTTACCATACAAAGTCTAAGAACTTCACAGCATGCCAAAATTTCAAACTTTTTGGTTACCTAGTTAATAACCTAAAGCTTTCTGGTTTCTTAGGCATGAAAGATTACTGTGCTCTTAGCAACTGAATCTACAGTTTTTGAAGTTAATGTAGTCAGTTCACTTCAAACCCAAACTTGAACATTTGGATCTTAGCCTCTTTGTTCACATGATCTTCTGAAAATGAATTAATTCATGCTTTTAAAGTTCTTTGGTCTGTTATATATGGTCTGTTGAGTGGCATATGTGGTTCATTATTAAAAGGACAAGAAATACAAACTAAGCAAACAAAATGAAAAATGGTTAATAAGTCCTGTATTCAACATATGTAATCAGTAAATGAGGAAGAGTTAAATATAGCCACTGCCTCTAATTTTGTTTTTAAAATAGGTTAAAGACAGGATTTTAGATAGGTTAAAGAAAAAGCAGATGCACCATTAGCTTGAATTTGTTTCAAATTCTTCAAGTACCAGGTCTAGGCAGCCAGATTCATTGACCTTCTTTGTATTTTAGCCCTTAATGAAAAAGTAAGTTTAAGGGAGGGGGGAAAAAAAAGTTTGTGGGCTTGTAACTCTCCATGCAAAACTTGAGCTATGTAGCTAATGAGGAAACTTGCCAAAGTTTTCTAACTCTGCTTCAGTATATACATGTATTAGTCATCATAAATCAGTTTGCCTGCTGGCCCAGCCTTGTTAAGCAGAAGAGACACTCTCTAAAGTCAGCGTGTATAACAAAGCTTTAAGATCTCTAACGAGTAGAAATGTTTCAGAATGGGGATTTAAAAAAAATGCAGAAGAAAGTGGTATCATGTTGAGGAATGGAACAATGACTTGATCTGACCTATCACCCTGTGCTTAGCAATTCACCCTCAAATGGAATAAGAAAGAAAGAAAGAAAAGTGGTCATAATATAAAAGGTTACTATAGTGTTTATTTTCAATCATTAGTAGTCACACTGTAGCCCCCACACCACTGTTTTCTGCTGAAACATTTGCAGTTGCTCTATAGAAGTGCCCTTGTCACAACGGTGAAGCACAATGATATTTGCTACTTGTTACAGACAAGGTCGACACTTGCTTAGGTTTTCTAGAAGCTATTTTGACTAAAAATGTACTAAAAATAGTCAAAGCCCTTTAGGTGCCCTCTCTATGCCTGTTTCATATCTCCCTTGTTTAAATATTTCTTTGATGCATATTCAATAATGGTCAGATTTGTGGAGGATACCAAAATGGAAGGGCAGTCACCGAACAGTAAAACGGGAAAAAAAATTCTAAACTAACCCAGGGAGATTTGTGAGATGGGAGCCATAGGCATTAAAGCAAAATTTGGTACTAATAAAGTCATGCACCCGCCATAGATTGAAAGTGAGATGTTGTAACAAAACTGTCTGGGTAGCAGTGAAGTACATTTATTTCAGCTGTCTCATTCTTTTTTCTCTCTCACCAGTGGAAACTGGCTATTACTCTGCTAAAGTCAATGGAATTATAGCAATGTAAAAATGATGAGAAAGGAGAATAAGGTCTATCATGTCTAGTTAGTACACTCTGGCTGCAATTTTAAAATTGGGTTAATTTACAAAGAATTTATGTAAAATTAAATTTCATTAAATTGGGTTTATGGCTGCATTGCATTGTTGAAGCAGTGGAAGGCAGCCAGAGGATAGCAATGAATCTGGCCCAATATTTGCATTCTGTTTACTACGAAGGAGTGGGATTAGAGTTGGGAAGGGAGGTGTCCATGGAAAATTTGCTTTAAGTGATTAGCAGTATGGAAAAGCTTGAGAGCCATTACCCCAAGAAATTAATTATGCCAAGCTTAGTTCTCTCTTCATTCTTTCTCTGCCTTGGATCTTCCTTAATCTCAGGAATGTTTACTGAAGTTTCAGAATGATTTATTTTTTCTGTCTGAAATGTTTACTAACATTTTAGCTGCTTTCTTGGTGGGAACTAGTTCATACTGGCAACATTTTGAATTAATATTTATAAGAAAAATTTCTCAAAGTTGCATGAGAGCTTAGAATTATTCTTGCAGTGGGACTGTGGTTGCAACCTTAGCTATACATAGGCTGTTGCCCCTCCACCATAAACCACACAATGAAGAAAGCATTTGACAACTATTTTGTGAAAATCTAACTATATACACATATAGAAAGAGAGCTAGACCCATGCCTCAACTCAGAAAGCACAGTCTCTGCCCCTCAATTAAAGTAGGATTAGGTTTATATCTCTCTTTGTAATCACAGCTATCAACATCAATCATCAATTAACAGCTGCTTTCATTGCTAATTATTTTCTTCAGATGTAGGAGTACCAAGGAAATTAAGTCATATAGAAAGTATGTAGAAGTGACAAGAAACTGTTTTTGAGCTTTTTACGTATTAGCTTGTGTTCTTTAATGCCGGGACTGTGGGGACAGAACTGCCAATTACTAGAGCCAGGGATCAAGTCAGAGTCTGGCTTAGACGTCACAGTTGGAGCCAGGACTGGTAACTGGTGATTGGCAGTGAGGTGTTGGCAAGGACAGGCAAGAATAAAGTATAGAGCAGGAATGCAGTGAGAACAGTGGTGATGCAGGAGCCAAGAATGGAGCATGCATTAGGAGCATTGTTGGGTGCCGGAAGCAGGCACCACAGGGTCCAATGCCACCAACACAGAAAATCACCTTATTGTTCAGACAAACTTCCTATGCCGTCTCCTGACTTAAATACTTTGGTTGGACCAATTGGTGGAGATGGGTAATCCTATCAGGGGTCCCACAGGTGGGACCTTGTCAGAAGCTATCATCCTACTAGATTCTTGGCCACCAAATTTAAGTAGCTGTTTGGTGGAGGCCAGGATGCAGCAGGCCTTGGAACACCTAGGCATGGGATCAAGACACAACATCACACCTAAATGAAATACAGATAAATAATAATGATGTCTTTAGAATGAAGCACATTTTGAGTACTTTGCTCATACTCTAGATAGACAGGGTCAAATGCCTCAATCTGTTCCATAGACGTTATGCTATTCAGGTGGAATAAAGAGGCCAGATTTTGGCTGTAGTTAGTCAGTGGAGAATTCTCCTGTTTGATGGGAATTCCTCATAGGCAGATAGGTTTTTTAGTCAGTAACATGTGCCCTCCCCCCAAAAAAAACCATGCATAGGGAAGTATGCCAGGGAAGAAACAGGTGAGTGAGAGCAGAGGTCTGCTATGTTGGTCCTCTGTTCTTTTAAGTTAGAGCAGCCCCTGGGCTGTTCTAACGGATATCACAGAATTGTAACTGGCTCCTTGGCACCCCACTTGCTGACTGTCCATGTTGAGTGGAGTTCAGATGCCAGGGATAACTGAACCGACCGCGTATATATATATAAATAAGGTAAAGGGGACGAGCGGAAGCAAATAAGTGAACGAGAAGTGAAGTTTGTTGCGCATCTTACAAACTGCATTGCTTTGCCACTATTTGATAAACTTCCGTTTTGTTAATGCTCCTGAAGGAATACCTTGGGTTTAAAGGCCATAGAGATGTGTACTTACAGGCAGGAAAGGAATGGAAATATGGGGAACATTGGGTGAGGGAATGGATTCCAAGGGTAGGGAGTCTGTATTTAAAGGGTCATGTTGTGTTATTATTTAGATACCTATAAAGCCAAACCCCAGGAATGAGATGATTTTAGAGACTGGTTCAGGGATCGTGTAGTGTTGAGGATGTGACATGGACTGAGACCTTCCTAGGGACATATGGAAGACGGTCTGGACATGAAAATAGGAGAAGGGAATTATTTGTGCCAAGGGACTTGAACATGAAGAAGAGTGAAAAATGACAAGATATCAGAAGTAATCAGGCACTAAACTATCCATTGTCCTGAAGGCAAGACACAGGTAAACATGCACAAGATGGTAGGAAGGGGTGTGAAGTGGGGCTGGATATGGATAGAGTAACAGGTAAGATAGGTGATATTTTGGATAGACCGAATATGAAAGTACAGGGAGAAGGGAGAGAATATCTGGAAGTAGTTAGTGAAATCTGACATAGCCACAGTTCTCTTTGGGCTGGATTCCTTTCTTCTTTAGTCTTCCATTTCTATTCTGAGGTTTGTGCAGCAGTCAGAAAAGGAGGACAGCCAGTAGTGTCTATTTTGCCTGCGCTGGACCAGCTGCTTCTGAGATTGTGATTTTTTTACTGCTACTCAAGTGTAGCTGCTGCTGACTGTGTGCTGGAAGAGTAATTACTATTTCCCCACTTTAACAGGATTTTTCCGGAAGAAATCAGCCCTTGTGTCTGTTTCTTTCCCAGTGATTTAGTGCATTCCCAGTGCATTTGAATTGTTCATTAACCAGATGCTACCTACATTAAAAGGAAAAAGGTAATCTACCATGTAGCCTGACCGAGTACTCACTACAAAAATGAACTAAATTCATTCCAAACAAAAGCAAATAATGTAGGCTTGTCTCATAGGCTTTCTCCTGAAAATCTCATGCACAGTTTATAAACATCACATCTGTGTGCCTGTGTAGTTTGTACAGATGCCATTTTGTATAAAGACCTATCTTGTTGGTACTGCAACGAGTTGGAAAAAGATTGTAGGAGTCATGGGCCACAGTTGCTTTGGAATTCAAACCGTGTGTGTGTGTGTGTGTGTGTGTGTGTTTGTTTTTGTGGGGAGGCAGGGGAATGAATGGAGTCATGAGTCAATACAATAAACGTCTCTAAGGAGCCTGCAATTGCAGCCAAAAACTTCCAACTCTACCCTGTTTTTTGGTGCCTTACATTTTCTGTTTCTAACTTTAAGTGCATTTGACCTGATTTTCAGAAGTACTGAGCACCTAAAACTGCAACTGAAGTCAATGAAGCCTGTGGGTGCTCTGCACATCTGAATATTAGAAATAGTCTTGCACATTGGGCTTTACATACAGAGATAAAAAACAGACTTATTGGCAGTTCCATAATTACTATAATTAGAGCCTCTTTTTAAAATTGTTTGATTGTTATGTTTAAAGTACTCTGTATTAGAGCTTCGCTGATGAATGGCATTGATCTAGCTGGGTTAACTTTAGTTCATTACCTTTCTTGAGGTTTACAGGTTCTTTCGAAAAAAGTTTTTTTTTTTTCAAATTACTTGCTTTTTCGAAAAAAGCTCTTTCAAAAAAGCGATCAGAAGAAGATATGCAAATTACCACCAAATTTGCCCATCTTTTGAAAGTGAAAGCAAGTCTAGACATACCATTTGTTATTTCTTGTTTCTACTTTTTCTACAAAGATATCTTAGGCCAGGTCTACACTATGTGAAAATTTGATTTAAGATACGCAATTTCATGCAGTTTATATGTAGCATACGTCTTATATTATGTATTATGTACTTTAAGTTATGAGAATAGTATAGCTGCAGACAACGTACATTAAATCAAATTTCTCCGGCAGCCCACTGCAGAAGGTCAATGGGAGAAACTCTCCTGTCGACTTCCCTTACTCCTCGTGACCCAGTGGAGTACTGGTGTCAAAGGGGTGCTTGATTTAGTGGGTCCTTACTAGGACTTTCATTTCTCTCTCTCTCTCTGTCTCTCTCTCTCAGGGTATGTCTACACTACCCTCCTAGTTCTAACTAGGAGGGTAATGTAGGCATACCGCACTTGCAAATGAAGCCCGGGATTTGAATTTCCCGGGCTTCATTTGCATAAGCGGGGAGCTGCCATTTTTAAAACCCCGCTGGTTCGAACCCCGTGCAGCGGGGTGTACCGGTAGTTTGGAATAGGAAGCCTAGTCTGAACTACCTAGTTTGAGCCCCGTGTAGCCGCGCTGCACGGGGTTCGAACCAGCGGGGATTTAAAAATGGCGGCTCCCCACTTATGCAAATGAAGCCCGGGAAATTCAAATCCCGGGCTTCATTTGCAAGTGCGGTATGCCTACATTACTCTCCTAGTTCGAACTAGGAGGGTAGTGTAGACATACCCTCACACACATAATATTAGGCATGGAGAGGCAAACTTTGTGGAGTAAACTTTGTGAACCTTTTCTAACAAATTCAGTCCATTTTTCTATATGTGATTTCGTTGCTGTACATTAGAGAAAGAATAATAGCCAACAAAAAGCTAGGATGACCTAGGTTGATGTATCAGATTGCCGGGGCCCGATTCTCAATAGACTTCAAAAGAGCTATACTGATTTGCAGCACTGAAGAGCTGGCCAAATATATTTTAGAGACAGGCATGACCTGAGGTGCTTGAAGTCCTGCCCAAAGACTACTATATGGCTGTGTCTACACTGCACCCCTTTTCCAGAAAAGGGATGCAGATGAGACAAGTCGGAATTGCAAATGAAGCGGGGGATTTAAATATCCCCCGCTTCATTTGTATAAACATGGCTGCCGCTTTTTTTCCAGCTCGGGGCTTTGCCGGAGAAAAGCGCCAGTCTAAACGGGGATCTTTCGGAAAATAAAGCCTTTTCCGAAAGGTCCCTTATTCCTGATTTTAAGACTGAATTGACCTCGTTATCTCTTACTCTTGGTTGGTACTCTTTTCATTTGCCTGTATATTTATACCTGCCTCTGGAATTTCCACTACATGCATGACGAACTGGGTCTTTGCCCATGAAAGCTTATGCTCTAATAAATCTGTTAGTCTATAAGGTGCCACAGGACTCTTATTGCTTTTTCAGATTCAGACTAACACGGCTACCCCTCTGATTTTGTTGTTTAACTGGATAGCAACTTATATGTAGCATAAGTCTTGTATTGCATTATGTATTTTAAGCTACTCCCTTAATAAATATCAAGAATTTCCCCAATATTGCCCTAAATTTGAGACTTTTCACATGCATCTGAGTGGTGAGCAGCACTTTCTATGTGTGTCATCGTGTGAATTAACTTCCTGCACGGAAGTGCAGTACCATCCAATGGCTGCAGTCACTGAGAGATACTAGCCCTATTCACAATAATGGAGGTTCTGACACGAAGGAAAGTGGTCCACAATAAAATCAAGCATTTCCCAAACCACACTTTATATTCTTACTTAAGGTTGGGCTATGCTCTTTTTAGGGCCCAGCTGTGTGCCATGGAGCAGGGGAGGACAAAAGAAGCCTTTCATCCTGTACACAGGATCTAGGCACAGTTGCAGTTCCTGTTCTCTTCTGAGCAATGTCATGTTCCCCCTCACGCTTTCTGGGAGTGTAGCTGTCTTTTAAGGGGTGGGAGGACATGGGCCCATAGGCCTCAGCATGATTTGCTACTATACTACTACAGCTGGTAATGAAATAAAAAGAAGGTGAAAAGGAAATTAAAATCTCAAAATTGTTTTAGTGTCTTGAGATAATTGTTGGTTTTGAAAAAAGGCCATTTTTCTATGAATATGCATATTGTTGAAAAACTGTGACCATATCTGTTTACCTCAAAGTGACCAGCACACTGCATCCCTCTATGGTAGTAGTTCTCAAACTTTTGTATTGGTAACCCCTTTCACATAGCAAACCCCCCTTTGATGTGACCTTTCTTCAGAATTCACTGTAAACTGAGCACTTGGAAAACCACCCAGGAGAGATTCAAACGCTGTCCAGCTGATTAGCAGAACACCCACAGCACCCACAACTCTTTTGATGGTGCTCATCCACACATGCCTTGGTGCACATAACAAAATTTATCCCACACATGGATAGAAAAAAATAGGGGAACATTGTCCCCCTTATAAATTAAAAACAGTATTATGTTATAAGTGATGGAGGCAAAGCAGGGTTGGAGGTGGGAGCTGACAGCTCATAATCCCCATGTAATAACCTAGGGTATGTCTAGACTACATGGCTCCATCAACTGAGCCATGTAAACTAGTTTACCTGGCATAGGCAAAGAAGCAGGGATTTAAATAATCCCCGCTTCATTAAAATAAACATGGTCGCTGCGCTGTGCCGACGATCAGCTGATCCGGCACAGCGCGGCAGTCTAGATGTGGATCTTTCGGCTGGGGAAGCCTACAGAGCACCAAATTTTGAAATAACATGCTATTTTGAGCCATCCCTTAACCTTCGAGCAACGAGGCTTACCAGGGTGGCGAAATAGCATGCCTGTTATTTCAAAAAGTATTTCAAAATAATGGGTGGCTTGTGTAGATGTGGGGTAGCTATTTTGGGATACCTCCAGTATCTTGAAATAGCCATGCAGGGTAGATGTACTTTTCCCTCTAGATGTCCAGGTCCCACCAGTCCTGGACTAGCTCCTGGATCTCAAGGTCCAGGGGCTTTCTTCCTCATCAGTTAAAGGCCACCTGATGGCTGTGTCCAGACTGGCAAGTTTTTCCGCAAAATCATCTGCTTTTGCGGAAAAACTTGCCAACTGTCTACACTGACCGCTTGAATTTCCGCAAAAGCATTGACGATCTCATGTAAGATTGTCAGTGCTTTTGTGGAAATACTATGCTGCTCCCATTCGGGCAAAAGTCTTTTTCCAAAAAACTTTTGCGCAAAAGGGCCAGTGTAGACAGCAGAGATTTGTTTTCCGCAAAAAAGCCCCGATCACGAAAATGGCGATCGGGCTTTTTTGCGGAAAAGCGAGTCTAGATTGGCCACGGACACTTTTCTGCAAAAAGTGCTTTTGCGGAAAAGCGTCCTGCCAATCTAGATGCGCTTTTCCGAAAATGCTTTTAACGGAAAACTTTTCCATTAAAAGCATTTCCAGAAAATCATGCCAGTGTAGACGTAGCCTTAGAGTATATCTACGCATAGCAGGGATTGCTGCTTCAGTGATTCATCCAGTGGGAGAGTTTCTACCATTAACCTAACACAGCACTGCAATAAGTAGACCTAAACTATGTAAACTCCAGCTACATTAATAACATAGCTGAAGTTCCAGAACTGAACCCTGTAGTATAGACCAAACATCACTAAATGCTGGTTCTTCTTTGAGTGATTGCTCATGTCTGTTCCATGTGTGCAAGCTGCGTGCACACTGTCAGAAGAGTTTCCTTTAGGAGCCCGCTAGAGTGGCACCGCTATATCATCTAATATATACCTCTGCTGGCCTTCCACCCCCTGTTTCTTTTTTCCGCTCCTGAAGGTTATTGGAATGTGTTTCGCTCTTGCTCTGGAAGTGCCTCTTAGCAGTTCTCACCTAGTTGTTTTGTAGATCAGTTAGTGTTCCTGTTGTTCTGTTATCTTCTGTAAATAGGGGTATGTCTACACTACCCCGCTAGTTCGAACTAGCGGGGTAATGTAGGCATACCGCACTTGCAAATGAAGCCCGGGATTTGAATTTCCCGGGCTTCATTTGCATAAGCGGGGAGCCGCCATTTTTAAAACCCCGCTGGTTCGAACCCCGTGCAGCGCGGCTACACGGGGCACGAACTAGGTAGTTCGAACTAGGAAGCCTAGTTCGAACTACCTAGTTCGTGCCCCGTGTAGCCGCGCTGCACGGGGTTCGAACCAGCGGGGTTTTAAAAATGGCGGCTCCCCGCTTATGCAAATGAAGCCCGGGAAATTCAAATCCCGGGCTTCATTTGCAAGTGCGGTATGCCTACATTACCCTCCTAGTTCGAGCTAGGAGGGTAGTGTAGACATACCCAAGTTTCTTAGTGTAAGTAAAAAACAACAAATGGTCTGGTAGCACTTTATAGACTAACAAAACATGTAGATGGTATCATGAGCTTTCGTGGGCACAGCCCACTTCTTCAGATGACCAGCTCATGATACCATCTACATGTTTTGTTAGTCTATAAAGTGCTACCAGACCATTTGTTGATTTTTTCTGTAACAGACTAACTTGGCTATCCCCTGATGTTAGTGTAAGTAGTTTGTTTTGGCGAGGGGAGTGGGGGGGGACTTGCTTTGCATTCCCATAGCACCGGTGTGGCCCAAACAACATTGATTCATGTCCCTGTTGATCCTCTCCTGAGAGAGGCTGATTGCCCTCCTATTGTATCCAGATGTGATAGCGCAGGACTTTTGGCAGGCTTTGCCACCCGATCCGATCTTGCAGTCTCTGCACCTAATGGTCTGGAAGCTCCATGGCTGACAGTGGTGAAGCTGCAATACTCAGAGTGGGTGCAGGAGGTCCTGCTGGGGAGTAGGAAACCTTCCACTAGGGCCACTCACCTAACTAAATGGAAGCTTTTCCCTATAGATGTCCAGGTCCCATCAGTCCTGGACTAGCTTCTGGATCTCAAGGTCCAGGGGCTTTCGTCCTCATCAGTTAAAGGCCACCTGATGGCTATTTCCACTTTTCACCTGGGCTCCTGTGGTGAGACCCTCTTTATGAACCCTACGGTCCACTGATTTATGAGGGGGTTGGACAGGTTTTACCCACATGTCCATCAACCTGTCCCTCAGTGGGACCTTAACCTGGTCCTGATCATACTCACAGGGCTCCCCTTCGAGCATCCGGTAATGTGTTCACTGCTACACGTCTCCTGGAAGGTGTTATTCTTGGTGTCTATTACGTTGACCAGACATGTGTCTGCATTAAGGGCTCTTACCTCAGACCCACATTATACAGGTTTTTTCAAGGATAAGGTTAGGTTACGTCCCCGACCCCATCTTCCTGCCAAAGGTGGTATCTATTCCATGTCTCTCGAGATATTTTTCTCCCAGTTTTTTTACCCCAAGCCCTATGCTTCTGACAAACAAAAGGCTTTACACACTCTAGATGTTAGGAGAGATGTAGCTTTTTATTTAGATAGGACAAAGCCCTTTTGTAAGTCCCCACAGCTGTTTATTGCAATTGCAGAGCGGCAGAAGGGCAGCAGGTCTTTGCGCAGAGGATTTCCTCCTGTATTACTTCCTGTATCAAGATGTTCTATGGTTTGACCAGTGTGCCAGCCCCTCCCCTTACAGCCCAGTTCACTAGAGCACAGGCCTCCTCTACGGCCTTCGTGGCTCAAATTCCTATCCTGGACATTTGTAGGGCCGCCATGTGGTCTTAGGTTCATACCTTTGCCAGTCATTATGCACTGGCCCACCAGGCTTGGGAGGATGCAGGGCTGTGATCTGCTCTGTGGAAGGTTAGAACTCTGGCCCCACCTCCTGGGGTTTTCTGCTTTGGAGTCACCTACATGGAATGGACATGAGCAATCACTCGAAGAAGAAAAAACAGTTACTTACCTTCGTAAGTAGATGTGTTGCTCATGTACATTCCAAATCCTGCCTGCCTCCCCTTCTTCGGGGTAGTCTGGTAAGAAGGAACCGAAGGGATAGAGGGCCAGCAGGGGTACATATTAGCCAATATAGCAGCACCACTCCAGGGGGCTCCCTGCTGGCCCAATGGGTACTGTCAAAGAAAAAACTCCTTACGACACGTGCACGCAGTGCACACATCCATACATGGAATGGACATGAGCAACACATCTCAAAGAACAACAGTTACGAAGGTAAGTAGCCGTTTTTTATCTAGCCAAGGCATTTGAAGTTAATCTCTGTACTTTCCCTTTAAAGACTGCATTCTTATTGCTTGTTGTTTTAGCATTTAACTGTGGCCTTCAATAAAACGCATTAGTCCCATTTGTATAAGCGTCCAACATGAAATGGTTCTATCATAATTAGAAAGGTAAATGATTGATTTATTCTTACCGTTCAGTAATTTGACAAATTGACTGATCTGAGTTCATAATTAAGAAATTAGTTTCTTGGAAAGCTCTGACTTCAGAATTAATGAAGTAAAGACCATAGAGTTTGCTGAGGATAGTCACACCTCAGTGAACATACAAGATATTAATTACTAGTTCGAGCTGTGTGCGCTGTGACGTGTGTATGAACTGAAGCCCTCTGATAAGTTAAAAAAGACATCTGAGAATGTTCGTGTTGCCTTTTCACACAGTAAAATTAAATGTAGCGTTAAATAATAATCTTTTATTATTTGTATTATCATAGTGTCTAGGAGCCCTAGTCCTCGATCAGGACCTATTCATTTGAGAAACATGTAACATAAAAAGTCAGTTCCTGCCCTATACAATTTAGAATTCCATG
The DNA here is from genome assembly GCF_049634645.1 of Pelodiscus sinensis. NCBI lineage: Eukaryota > Metazoa > Chordata > Testudines > Trionychidae > Pelodiscus > Pelodiscus sinensis. The sequence continues at coordinate 113,550,067 of NC_134715.1, forward strand.
CTGCATCCGTTTCCTTCCTGCCAAAGCATATTGCATATTTAGGATTTCTAAGTCCAGTGAAGACAATATATCACAGCACGGAAAAATGTTAATAAATATATTATCCTTTAAAACTGTAAAAGTAAGGAAAGTTCAATTTTTTTTGTGTGTGGGGATTTCATGTTAAAAAGTCAGAAATTCCTAACCTTAAACTACTCAGTACATATCAAAGTTGATTTCTATATGTTGGTATCACAATTTGGTCCAATTTTACTAGTAATCAACAGGAAAAGCTGAGGCCAATACCAATCACATTAGCACACAACATTCTTTCCCAGTACAGGGTTCTGTTTACTGAGAATACAGATAATTAATATTGTGACCTAAAAATAGCTAGAAACTTTGGCTATGAAATTGTTGACAACTCTTGGCTAGTCCTGTGCCTAACCATAAAATAATCAAGCTAAATCTTGTCAAATTAATATTTGCCACTAAAATCTTACAGTCTTCTTTTTTCAGCTTTTCATAATTGAAATCAAATGAACTTGTACTTCATTTTAATTACTTGTACTTAATTTTAAAAAAGGAAAATACAGTTCCATCTTATAGCAGAACCTAGCAATTTGTTGAAAAAAGATTTCATGAAGAACAAAAGTTAATGCTTTTAGTTTTGAATTTTAGATAGGTTAGTAAGAAGGTTTCATGAAGGCATTGAATGTAACTCCCTGGGTTAGGGCTCATTTCTGTAAATCAGGGATTGAAACTCTTTGGGATTTTTATGAAAAAAGAATACAACTTATACCCTCCAAACATTAAGTGCTTACTCTGAATACAGAATAAATTTTCTGAATATTTACAACTTTAGCCAATTAGTTTGTAAGAAAGAAAAAAGTAAACTGAGTCATTTAAGAAAATTAGCGTCTGTGTCAATCTTTTATCCAAATGAATGTTCCATGTCATTAAAATTAATTGAAATCCTACATCTAGGATATAGTTGAAAAAAACATGGTTTTAATTAAATTAAGTTACTAAGTAAGTATTGTGTATAATCATTATGATTAGTAGGCTTATACACGGTCTCAGGTCAATAGCGTGGATAATTTTGTAAAGTAGCTTCAGAGGGGTAGCTGAGTTAGTGTGTAACAGGAAAAACTTTAAAAACAACAAATAGTCTAGTATCAGAGGCAAAATGCAGGACAATGTAGCACTTTAAAGACTAACAAGATGGTTTATTAGATGATGAGCTTTCGTGGGCCAGACCCACTTCCTCAGATCAAATAGTGGAAGAAAGTAGTCACAACCATATATACCAAAGGATACAATTTAAAAAAAATGAACAAATATGAAAAGGACAAATCACATTGCAGAACAGAAGGGGGATGCGGGGGGGTGGGAAGGGGGAGGAAGGAAGGTAAGTGTCTGTGAATTGCTGATATTAAAGGTAGGGAGAGTGGGATGTTTGTGAGTTAATGGTATTACAGGTGATAATTGGGGAAACTGTCTTGGTAATGGGTGAGAAAGTTCAAAGACTTGTTAAGTCCTTGTTGGTAAGTGTCGAATTTTAACATGAATGACAGTTCAGAGGATTCCCTTTCAAGTGCAGAGAGGCTCTGGGAGACAGACCCATAGTCTCCTATAGACAACCACCTAACCTCAAGATGATTCTTACCAACCACCACAGGACATACCACACTAATACCAACCCTGGTACCTTCCCTTGCAACAAACCCCGTTGCCAGCTTTGTCCACATATTCATTCTGCTGATACCATTATTGGACCTAACCAAGTGAGTTATAAGATCAAGAACACATATTCCTGCGCATCCAGAAATATAATCTACGCTATCATGTGCCGAAAGTGTCCGTCTGCTATGTACATTGGACAAACATCTCAGACACTTCGCCAAAGGATTAATGCCCACAAAACAGATATCAGACAAGATCACAAAGAGAAAACAGTTTCTTGCCACTTTAACCAGAAAGGACACTCTCTAAATGACTTAGCCACCTGCATTCTGCTACAAAGACCTTTTACATCTGCACTTGAAAGGGAATCCTCTGAACTGTCATTCATGTTAAAATTCGACACTTACCAACAAGGACTTAACAAGTCTTTGAACTTTCTCACCCATTACCAAGACAGTTTCCCCAATTATCACCTGTAATACCATTAACTCACAAACATCCCACTCTCCCTACCTTTAATATCAGCAATTCACAGACACTTACCTTCCTTCCTCCCCCTTCCCACCCCCCCGCATCCCCCTTCTGTTCTGCAATGTGATTTGTCCTTTTCATATTTGTTCATTTTTTTTAAATTGTATCCTTTGGTATATATGGTTGTGACTACTTTCTTCCACTATTTGATCTGAGGAAGTGGGTCTGGCCCACGAAAGCTCATCATCTAATAAACCATCTTGTTAGTCTTTAAAGTGCTACATTGTCCTGCATTTTGCTTCAACTACCCCAGACTAACACGGCTACATTTCTATCACTAGTATCAGAGGGGTAGCCATGTTAGTCTGGATCTGCAAAAGCGACAAGGAGTCCTATGGCACCTTATAGGTTAACAGATGTATTGGAGCATAAGCTTTCATGGGCAAAGACCCACTTCGTCAGATGCATGTAGTGGAAATTTCCAGAGGTTAGTCTATAAGGTGCCACAGGACTCCTTGTAACAAATAGTCTAGTAGCACCTTAAAGACTAACCAAACATATAGATGGTATCATGAGTGAAGTGGGTTGTGCCCACGAAAGCTCATAATCCCATCTACATGTTTTGTTAGTCTTTAAGATGCCACAAGACTATTTGTTGTTTTTAAAGGTTTTCCAGTAAAAAATTTGTTATTTAACTGGATAGCAATTTATATGCAGCATAAGTCTTGTATAGCATTATGTACTTTAAGCTATCCCCTTTATAAATATCAAGAATTTCCACTATATTGCCCTAAATTTCAAACTTTTCTCTTGCATCTGAATGGCTTGCAGTAGCTTGGACATTGGTAGTTGAAAGGGTTCCCATGGCACTGCTGTCTCATCTGTACTCTGCAGGGGAACTGAAGCAGGAACTCATGGGTGCTCTTGCAGCACACAGTCATTGACACTCACGTGCTGGGTTCTTCCCGTCCCCTTTTCTCATAATGCCAATCTCACTATAGTTCTCCAAACCAATAAGTCTTCTCTAAATAAAGGATTAATTTTTGTGGCCATTTTGTATTACTTCGGTACAAATCTACTATATACTCAGTTTAGCAGTCTAGTGTGCACTTGCTGCCTTTCACTGTACTGCTTTGGTGTTCTAGTGAACCTTAATTCTACCCTGTAGGAATGCTATGAGAGGGGGAAATTATGTCTTTAAAAACCAGTAAAATGCTTTAATTATAATCACATGATTATTACAAAACATAACTACAGGGCAGAGTTAAGGGTCTTTGGGTACATTAATTCTACATTTCTTAATATGTTTGGATTTCTTTTAAGTATAAAAGTTTCCAGTGTTTATAACATTTGGTTCAGAGATAATTACATCCCTGCAATTTTTTTTTTACTCTTCAATTAGTGATACTGTGAAATGTAACTCGTAATGTAGTTTTTAGTCTGTGAACTGAGACTATGAGTATAAAGGAGGATAATGAGTTAGTTGTGTAGATGTTCTTAGGCGGTTCTTTCCCAGCTTGAGGGGTAGCCTAGAAGAATATTGGTGGTATTTGTTTGAAAAAGATGCAATAAGTGGGCAACAGAGACCACTGGCCAACTAGGCAGTCCATAGAGGAAGTCTGCATTTCAATAGTGAATGAGAGATGATAGGTAGAGTGTGGATAAACGATGAAGGGCTTTGAAAATAAAGACAAGTAGCTCATCCTTGATGTAATAGAAAAGCGAGAGTCAGTGGAGATATGCAAAGAAAGGGATGGCGGATGAAAGCAAAAGGCCATGGAAATTATCTTTGCAGCAGCATACTAAATAGATCCAAGTGAGATACGTAGCATTTGTTAAAGGCAGAGGAAAGGATGTTACTGTGCCACAAATACAAAGCAGCAGCTCTTAGTGATATCAGGGCTACATTACAGTCACTGGTGATTCTACAAGAGGGTTTCTTTCAATAACCAATAATATTCTTTAGTTAGTGCATAATCTCAGTTCTTCAGCCTGAGGTCATTTCCCATTTTTTAACAATAGTCCTCCTTTCCTTGTCTATCAGTTAGTGTGTGTCTGTGTGAAAAAGGGCCATAGTCTTCCTTTAAGACTCGTGTTTATTTAAATTAGAGCCATACCCAAGAGCTGGACTTGGCACTGTGATGGATAGGAGGAGTGCTGGCTAGCACTCAGTGACTAAAGTGTTAAACTCAAGTAGGTAAGGGTGTTGGCCAGAGGCCAGAAGAACCAATGGGATATGGTCCTGAAATTTAACTGGCTGGATAACCATTCCCAGAGAGTAGTTATTAATGGTTCACAATCCTGCTGGAAACGAGTAACAAGTCAGGTTCTGCAGGGGTCTGTTTTGGGAACGGTTCTGTTCAATATCTTCATCGATGATTTAGATACAGTAATTCCTCATTTAACACTATACAGGCAGTCCCCGGGTTACGTACAAGATAGGGACTGTAGGTTTGTTCTTAAGTTGAATCTGTATGTAAGTCGGAACTGGCGTCCAGATTCAGCCGCTGCTGAAACTTACCAGCGGCTGACTATAGGAAGCCCGAGGCAGAGTTGCTCTGTCCCGGGCTTCCTGGAATCAGCCGCTGATCAGTTTCAACAGGCCGAATCTGGACACCAGTTCCGACTTACATACAGATTCAACTTAAGAACCCCAGGCGTCCCCAAGTCAGCTGCTGCTGAAACTGATCAGCGGCTGATTCCAGGAAGCCCGGGGCAGAGCAACTCTGCCTCGGGCCTCCTGTAGTCAGCGCTGGTCAGTTTCAGCAGCGGCTGACTTGGGGACGCCTGGGGCAGAGCAGCTGGGGTGCTGCTGGGTTGCTCCAGTAGCGCCGCTCCTCGGCACTACTGGACCAACCCAGCAGCACCCCAGCTGCTCCGCCCCAGGCATCCTGATTCAGCCGCTGCTGAAACTGACCAGCAGCGGCTGAATCAGGACGCCTGGGGCAGAGCAGCTGGGGTGCTGCCGGGTCGGTCCAGTAGCACCCAGAGCGGCATTGCGGGACCAACCGGCAGCACCCCAGCTGCTCTACCACAGGCCGGAGAAAAGCCTGGTCAGATGGGGAGGGACGCACTAGCTGCGCCCCCCCCCCCACAGCGGACCAGGGAGACGCGGGCGGCGGACCGAGACGCACCGCGGAGCAGGTGGGCAGCGGGACAGCCCAGACGTGCCAAGGCTATCCCGCTGCCGGTGTCCTCTGAGGCTTTGCTCCCCATCTCCCTGGTCTGCTGGTCTCCAGCAGACCAGGGAGATGGGGAGCAAAGCCGCAGAGCACGCGGGCAGCGGGACAGCCCAAACGTGCCAAGGCTGTCCCACTGCCGGCGTTCTCCGAGGCTTTGCTCCCCATCTCCCTGGTCTGTTGGAGACAGCAGACCAGGGAGATGGGGAGCAAAGACAGCCGCGGCGCATCTGGGCTTTCCCGCTGCCTGCGTGCTCCGCGGCTTTGCTCAGCGTCTCCCTGGTCTGCTGGGGGGGGCTTCCCCCCCCTCAGCAGACCAGGGAGATGCGGAGCAGCTTTTCTTGCCCCGGAGGACACGGGCGGTGGGACCGGGGCGCATCTGGGCGTCCTGCTGCTCCCGTCTTCCAGAGCGAAAAAAACCCCGTTCGTAACTGCGGATCCGACATAAGTCGGATCCGCGTAACTCGGGGACTGCCTGTAGATGCATTTCTGAAAATGTTTGTGCTAAGTGAAAATGTGCTATGAGGGGTCAACTTTCCCATTAAAAATAATGGAAAAGATGGGGGATGCGTTTCAGGTGGTGGTGGCCAAGTCAATTTTTTTTGGTGGTGGGTCATCAACGTCAGCATTAGATATCTAGCAACACAAGGTATCTAGCAAAACAAGTTGCTGCGGTTTATTAAAACACAAAGATAAACATGTGAGTGAGAGGAGGAGCGCTGTGACCATGTGTATTCATCCACTCGTGTATTACCACTGTTTTCACCAATTTATACTGCCGCGCAAAGTAGTCCACCACTTGAATATTTTCGTGTTATTTCAGGTATGGTCGTGTTATTTGAAAAATATTCCCTAAAAAAAAAATCGTGCTATTGTGAAAAGGTGTTAAGCGGGCACTTGTTAAATGAGTAATTACTTTATCAGCATACAGAATACGCTTATTAAGTTTGCAGATGATATGAAGCTGGGAGGGGCTGCAACTGCTTTGGAGGACAGGATCATAATTCAAAATGATCTGGACAAATTGGAGAAATGGTTTGAGGTAAAGAGGATGAAGTTTAATAAGGACAAATGAAAAGTGCTCCACTTAGGAAGAAAAAATCAGTTTCACACATACAGAAAGGGAAGCGACTGCCTAGGAAAGAGTACGGCAGAAAGGGATCTAGGGATTATAGTGGACCACAAGCTAACTATGAGACAACAGTGTTATGCTGTTTTGCAAAAAAAGCAAACATGATTCTGGGATGCATTAACAGGTGTGTTGTGAGCAAGACACGAGAAGTCATTCTTCCACTCTACTCTGCGCTGGTTAGGCCTCAGTCGGAGTATAGTGTCCACTTCTGGGTGCCATGTTTCAAGAAAGATATGGAGAAATTGGAGAAGGTCCAGAGAAGAGAAACAAGAATGATTAAAGGTCTAGAGAACATGACCTATGAAGGAAGACTGAAAGAATTGGGCTTGTTTAGTTTGGAAAAGGGAAGATTGAGAGGGAACATGATAGAGGTTTTCAGGTATCTAAAAGGGTGTCACAAGAAGGAGGGAGAAAACTTGTTCTTCCTGGCCTCTGAGGATAGAACAAGAAGCAATGGGCTTAAACTGCAGCAAGGCCGGTTTAGGTTGGACATTAGGAAAAAGTTCCTAACTGTCAGGGTGGTTAAACGCTGGAATAAATTGCCCAGGGAGGTTGCGGAATCTCCATCTCTGGAGATATTTAAAGAGTAGGTTAGATAAATGTCTATTAGGGATGGTCTAGACTGTACTGGGTCCTGTCATGAGGGCAGGGAACTGGACTCGATTACTTCTCAAGGTCCCTTCCAGTTCTAGTGTTCTATGAAATCTGTGACCTTGGGGAGCTTTTAAACAGAAGCCTATAGAGCAGGAGAGGGCAAAAGGGCCTCCGCAGGCCAGATGTGGCCTGCCAAGTGGGTTGATCCAGCCCATGGAGGCCCTGCTGCTCCCCCGCCCCAGGCTAATCAGGGACTAGGGACGGGAGAGTGCACGGTGCTTAAGAGTCAACCCTAGCAATTGACTCTAAAAGCCATGCGCCGGAGGGCAGGGCGCGAGAGACTTCACATGCTCCCCCTGCCCCAGGCTCTCATTGGCTGGGGGCAGGGGAGCACACAAAGTCTCCTCCTGCCCTGCAGGGAGCACGTTATATTTAGAGTCAACTCCAAATGCTGCTCAACTGGAGGATGACTCTAAGCACAGTACTCCTTGCACGGTGGGTGTAGAAAGTGGGAGACTTTCCGTGCTTCCCGGCTCCCAGGCCCTGATTGACCTGGGGGCAGTGTGCAAAGTCTCCTCCCACTGCCAGGGGCGTGGATACCAGGGAACAGCCTACTGTTCTGAACAGCCGGCAGTTCTCTAGGGGGCGGTGAGGGGGAACAAAGACTTCATGGGCTCCCCTAACCCCAGGCCAATTAGGGTCTATGGGTAGGGAAGAACAGAAGTATCCTGGCCCCGCCTTTTCCATGTGAGGCCCCGCCCCTTTTGGGGTGGTCCGGGGCCACTTAACAAATTTCTGAAGTGGTCCCCAGTCAAAAATTATTGCCCACCTGTGCTATAGAAGCAAGATTTTTTTAAGGTCTCTTGTGGGCCCCCACCTTCTGTACTGCCAGAGTGGGGAACAACCCTGACAGGCACTAAGAATTTACATCATTGTCAGTTAAGTTTATACGTTAAATTAATCAGTTTATAAAACTTCATTTGATCTTGCACTTCAAAACTAGAAAGGCAAGTAACCACCAACAAAAAAACAGCATTCCCATCTCTACCTAGACCTGATCCTGTTTTCTACGGCTATGTCTAGACTGCAAGCCTCTTCCGAAAGAGGCTTTTTCTAAAGATACTTTCAAAAGATACTTTCGAAAAAGAGCATCTAGACTACAACCAGTACTTTTGAAAAAGCAAGCTGCTTTTTTGAAAGAGAGCATCCAGGTAGTCTGGATGCTCTCTTTTGAAAAAGCACAGTTTGCATTACATAGCATCTTTTTTCGAGAGAGCACTTTCGAAAAAATATATTCTTTCTCATAAAATGGGGTTTTCTGTGGTCAAAAAACCTGCCACGTTCTTTCGATTTACTATTGAAAGAATGCGGCAGCAGTCTAGATGCAGGGGAAGTTTTTCGAAAAAAGGCTACTTTTTTTTCAAAAAAAACCCCTGTAATCTAGACACACCCTAACAAAACAATGGATATTTTATATTGCAGTGCTTTGAAAGTAAAAAGTGCTTATTAATGTTACTACTTTCAAGTTTTATTTCTTGTACAATTTACAGTATCCCCAGCAGACAGACCTTAGGAAAAATTCTGTTAGTAAGTCACTTTGAGTCTGTATTTTTTTAAATAAAATAAAAGTCATAGTGTGCTTCTATTTGTAGAAATAGTTCACCTTTCTGTTCCTCAGTTTCCCCATCTGTACAATGGGAATAATTATCAGTATTGAGCTTCGTAAAGCAATTTGAAATTTACAGGTGAAAATACTATAAAAATATTACTGTTGTTAATAATACCACTACACTAAAAACAAGATATTGCATCACCATGGTAACTACCAAAAAAGAAACAAAGAACCTGAATACGAAAAAAACATATGCAAGGGATATACTTAGCTCAGAGCGCTGCTGAGCACTCATGTCACTAAGATGCCTGAAGCAGACAGACAGAGAGGATACAGAAAAAAACAACAAATGATCTGGTAGTTATATTCTATCCTTACATTAGATTAGAGGAGAAAGTGATAATCTCGATCGCGTACATTGGGATGTGGAGCAATCTGCCTAATGCTTCGTTTTTGGAATGCAGTTGTCCAGGAAAGAAATAGAAAGCCATTACATAATTACACTAGTTAATAGCTGTTATGCTAAATACATATGTTTTTTGGGATTGCCATACTAAAACAGATCATTCATTCCTGGTGCTAACTACAGCCATTGCTAGTAGTTTCAAAGGAATGCATAAAACCTCATGTACCATGGGGCTTGGGGAGATTTCGTTTTTATGCCGGTTGATCATCTTATGTCCTGGAACATGAGGCTTAATATCCTTTTTTGCTTTAACATAGCTAGAATATATGCAGATGCCATTCTTGTTCTTAGGTATAGCTTATCCTTTAAAATTGTACTCAGTTATTTGTCTCAATAATATGCTGCAGTGAGGAATATCATGGGTTAATTTTATGCCATATTAAAAAGATATTTCACTGTATTCATCCTGTAGGGAAAGGAATGTGTTCTGTTATTTGTGTAGACTCAGGTTATAAATATTATCTTTTGAGAAAACCCTTGTGGATTGATGCTGTGTTTTGTTTCTGCTCAGACAGTCTGCTAGTTTAAATCTCTATACTCAGAATAGGTAGTACCACAGTAATATTAATTACTTTCAAAGGCCTTTGGGAGAATGTAGTGTCTACTCCTGTGCCTTTCACTTAAACAAAAAAAATCATAATAATGGCAAAGATGCTTGCTTCAGCCTTTATAATATGAGCAGATAAAATGTTGAGTGTGAAATCCTGCCTCCATCAAAGTCCACGACAAAACTGCCATTGACTTTAATGGATCACGGAGCATTTTAGGTAGTGTATAGGAAGACAGAGCATATCCTCTCAACAAGGTACCGGCCATTGCAATGTCTGATGAGAAGGTGCTAGACAGGCACACATAAGGAATGTTCACAAAATATAAACTGAAGGTTAATGAACCCAAGAACAAAGTTAATACGTTAAATTATAGTCAAGCAAAACTTCATATTTGCTGTAGGAGGTTGCTAGTTTCTTGATGTGATTTGTTTGGTTGGTTTTTCTTCTCTTGCCTCTGTTGGGAATCACGGTGTCACAAAACAAAAAGGTTTGAGTGTATGAGTTAGGCACATGACTCAAGAATGGGAGAGGCTTCTACATTATTGTCTTTTAGTCAAGAGAACTGAATTATATATTCAGCACTTCAGTAATAAATAAATAAACAAAGGGGGAAGATACAGAATGTAATTTACGATGCTGAAAGCAGAGAGGAGCAAGATGGATATCCAGAAGGACAGAAGAGCTACACCTTATGTTGGGTAAAATGGTACAGCGCCAGTTAGTTAAAATGTCTCCCAGAATACTGTTTTTTTAATGACATGTTGTGAGGTTAACATGATGATAAAGACATTGTGTAGTCTGAGGCCTACATTCTTTGTGCAACTACATATGACTAGGGTTCCCAGGTGTCCGGTATTGAACTGGACAGTTCGTTATTTTTGCCTCCTGTCTGGAAAAAAAATTCAGAAAATAGTGGACACCTAAAATGTCTGGTACTTTCTGATTTTTTCCCGGCCAGAAGGCGAAAATCCCAGGCTGCTTACTGGGGAGCTGTCCAGCCCGGCGCAGGGAGGTAAGATGGCGGGTGGCCATCGGCCACCTGTTAGGACCAAAAAGCCTCATCATCTCACCGTGTTGTTTTTAAAGGGGACATAGTGGGTTTTTCTTTTTTCCTGTCGTGTTTTTTTTTCTGTTGTTTGGTATTTTTTCTAAAACCATCTGGCAACCCTACATATGACCCAGGCACAAATACCTGGTGCAAGATACAGTCATACCACTGGCCATCTGTACATTCCCACCCTGGGGATCTTTTTTTTCTTCCACTGTGTCTTAAGTCAGCAACATTTCACCAGTGCAGCAGGGTCAGAAATAAGTTTGCCTTCTGACCTTTTTCTTTTTCACATGTTAACATTATGTCTGATAAAAGTTACTAGAAGCTCTGCGTTTGGGGAAGAGGGGAAGAAAAACAGTGACTGTGAGATGGCTTCCTGCCCGTATGTCGTGTTGGCAGGAAATATTTTTCCAATTTATTTTATTTGTGTAGTAAGGTCCCCACAGCATCCCTCCAGCACTTAAGGAGGGAGATGGATTTTCTGGCCATGAAATCAGTTTGTTACTTAAATCTGTTTCCTTACAATCATGAAATACAGTCTTGGAGCTTTATTATTCCATATGCCCCACAATACAGAAAAGGTGCAGGGTGAATTTCGCTGAAAATTGCTGTGTTTTCATTAAAAGAAAGAATCTCTTTTTCTCAAGATCAAGTGAAGTTCTTATGTTGTAGGACTCTTCTTCTGACAAAGAATTACTTAGGCTGGCAGACTGCCTACATTCAGACACAGGTTTCAATTAGTGCTGTTCTACAACGTTGGTCAAGTTTGTTGCTCTAAATAACAAGGTTTTGCAATTTATTTTGGATAAACTGAAAGCTATTTAGCACATGGGATGACTTTATCTTTGTTTCTAACTCTTATCCACCATTGAGCACAATGCCTGAGTCAAGAAGAGATAACCTTCTTCCCCTGTACCCCCAATATATTCTGTTTCTTGGTTGGTGTTTGTTGTTTCATGCCTGTGAAACATTAGAGAAGAGAGATGGACACAGCTGAAGGTAGGACATTGTATGGAGTGGGAAGATACTCTGAGGTAGCTCTGCAAATTACTGGGCCAGCACAGAGATAGGAAGTAACTATCCCAGATCATATTAGCAGTGACCAGGGAGGTTTTTCACCTTCTTCTGTGGAGTTTGGGTTACTTGCCAGGATCATCAGAGTACACGTCACTTAATCAATTCTCTGCCATGGCAGGGGCCTCCGTCACTGGTGCATGTTGGTTCTTCCTGTTCTTTGCCTATGGCACACAGTATTGCAATACATTTGTTTATTTTGGGTTGTTGGGTTGTTAGAATGCAGGTGCTGGGTGGTGTTTTTGGCCAGTGATATACAAGAGGTAAAATTCAATGATCTGGTTGTAAAGCCTATGATTGTATGATTGAAGGCTGGATTGTGTTATCCCTCATGCAACCAGTAGTATTCTGTTTGAATAAGTAGCACCACTGAGTATTAATTGTGGATTGGTTGTAGAGTAAGGGTATGTCTACACTACAGTGTTGTTTCGAAATATCTTATTTTGAAATAGTTAATTCAAAATACGTTATTTCGAAATAACACGTCTACACAAAAAAGCGTTTTGCTATTTCGAAATAGTGTGTCCACACTGAGTGGATGCTGAATCACATTTAAGGCTGGCCAGAACCAGGTCTGGCAGGGCATCAGGTCAGGAGTTACTTTCTGTGGCTGCTGCCTGAGGCTATCTGAGGCCTGTGCTTAAAGGGAACCCCTCCTGTAAAGTCGGTTTTTAGCTTTCTCTGCTTCCTTGCCTACCTCGATGAGGGACAGCAAAGCACTTTTTCTCTGCGTGATCTGATTGTCCTCACCACAGCACTCTGCAACATGGAGCCAGAGCCGCCCCTGGACACTCTGGTGCTTCTCTGGGACGCGTTGCTGTGAGCCTGGCTGCACTTTCTGCAGGCTGCCATCGGGGAGGTCCATAGTGGGGCTGCCAGTATCCAGGAGGCCTTGAGGGAGAGCTTCCTGAGGAGCACTAAGAGACTCTCTGGTCTGCCCCACTGGGGGCTTGTGCCTCATTCCTCCCTCAGGTCCTTCCACTTACACCTCCCTAACCCCCCTTCCTGATGTCAAATAAAATACATGTATTTTCATGAACACAAACTGTATTTAACAAAACTGGGGGAGGGGAGATTAAACTCTGGAGAGTCTGGGGAAAGGAGGTGGGAGAGGGGAGAAGAGAGGGTGGGAGAGGCGAGGGGGAAATCTGGGAGGAGGGAGCTGGAAGGGGGAAGCAAGGGAAAGAAAGGGGAGGGGAAGCTCAGGGTTCAGGGTTGGGGGTCTTGCCGGACCAACTTGATTGTCATGCAAATCTGCTCCTGGGTTTGCATGTGGCCTTTGGTGGCCAGGCTGGCAGCTATCCTGCCATAGACGGCCTCGTTCCTCTGTCTAGTGCGGAGATCATGGACATTGGGGACATCCCCCCCAAACCTGAATAAGGTCTATGATCTCCACCCTGTACCAGGAAGGCGCTTGCCTTCTCCAGGCCCTGGCAGGCTCCTGGGAGCTGGCAGACTGCTCCTGGGGAGTGGTGGAGGGCTGGCTGCCAGTAGCTTGCTGCTCATGTTTTGGGGCCACTGGGTCAGGGGCAGTGACTGCTTGTAGCTGGCACAGGCACTATGGCCAGAGTCAACCCCTTTAAGGGCTCTGGGGAGGGGGGAGGGAGAGGAGTGTCCTTGGTTGAGGCTGGAGTGGCCATCAGGGCACCCTGGGAAGGCTGGAGGCCCCCTATTTCGATATAAGTGTCTACACAGCACTTATTTTGAAATAGCTATTTCAAATTGGCTTTATTCCTCATGGAATGAGGTTTATCAAATTCGAAATAAGCGCTCCGCTATTTCCTGATTTATTTGGAAATACCGGTTTGGCTGTGTAGATGCTAGTAAAGTTATTTCGAAATAAGGGCTGTTATTTCGAAATAACTTTGCTGTGTAGACATACCCAAAGGTATTACTCAGTATGAGTGAGGATGTCACAATCTGATCCAATATTAAAATAATATTTTGAGTATTTTGATGCTATTTATTAGAAGAAGTTCCAAACATTCCACAAGTGCAGGCCTGTGAATGGAGAGCACTACAGGAAAAGGAGCATGCACAAACAAATCTTCCCAATCTTTGCAAATAGGGGGCTGCCAGATATCTGGTTTTTTACTAGAATGCTTTGTCAAAAAAGGACCCTGACAGGGTCACTAAAAGTCCAGTTGCTGGTACGGCACAGCTAAGGCAGGCTCCCTGCCTGCTCTGGTTCTGTGCAGCTCCTGGCAGTTGCCAGTAGGAGCTGTGGGGGCAGCACCTGCAGGCACAGGCAGTGTGCAGAGCCATTTGAGCCCTGCACCTAGAAACTGGACATGCTGGCTGTGTCCCAGAAGTGCCTGAGCTATGTGCTTCTTGGCTGGAGCCCAGACCCTGAATCTCCTCCCACACCCCAACTCTTTGCCTCAGCCCTGAGTCCCCTTCTGCATTTTGAACCCTTTAGCCCCACCCCAGACACCCCTCCCTGTGCCAAAAACCCTTCATCCTTAGCTCCATCCCAGATTCCATACCCCTACCCAGAGTCCTCATCATTAAAGTGAGTAAGGGTGGTGGAGACTGAGTTACAGGGGAGGGGGTGGAGTGAGTGGGGATGGAGCCTCAGAGGAGGGCAAAGGTGGAGCTTTGGGACAAGGATAGTGCAAGGGTGTTTGGTTTTGTGCAGTTAGAAAGTTAGCAACCCTTATTTACAAGATGGGTGCAATGAAGTTCCAAATGATAGTATTTCCAATTAGTTTGGTTCTTTGAAAATGCAGCTTTGATGTTTGGGCTTAGTCTAGTCATGTGATCTTTCTGTTAATGGCTGCAAGTCTGTGATAAACAGCTTTCACTTCAGTATATTGTATATCAAACAATTAATATGTCATGATCAACTATAATATGTTAAAACTTTGCATAAATAAAATAAATGTTAGTAAATAGCTCAATCCTACTTCTTTTCTGACTGTAAATGTTGAAGAGCAGCCAAATGTTCAAGTTGTCAGTTTAAATCAAGTCATTTTGCTATTGTTAAACCTTTCCAACTATCTGTAAGCCAACTTTTCAGTGTTAGTGTATCTTCCATCTAATAAAAGTGACAGTCCAAGTATCCTGTGATACCAAAAAGTGTAACATTGCCAGTAACATATTAATTAGTATCCTTGCTGTAAAGTGTGAATATATATATCTATGAAGAGAAGTTAGAAAACATAATCTGAATTAAAGTAACAGAAATAGGCAGCAAGGCCGGGGGGAGAGGAGAGGGTGCTTCAAAGCGGCAGCACCATGTGTCTGGGGCCAGACCCCGGGCTTCACGTGGAGCTGCCACTTTGAAACACCGCATGCAGCCTGGGGCCAGCCTGGGTGTCCCCAGGCTTCACGCAGCATTTCAACCAGCAGTGCCGCATGGAGCCTGGGATCACCTGGGGACTGACTCTAGGCTCCATGCAGTGCTGCTGCTTTGAAACACCATGTGCAGTCTGATGATGGACTCCTTGCAGCATTTCAAAGTGGCAGCACTGCATGGAGCCTGCGGTCAGCAGGGGAGTCCCCAGCTGACCCCAGGCTTCAGGTGACCCTGCCACTTTGAAAAGCCATGGGGAACACAGGGAGGAAGAGGTGCCCTATTGACCAATCCAATACTTGATGCAAATTAATTGAAATTTAACATCCCTAGTTATCTCATCATCTTTCACTAAGTCAGGGTGGGAACCCTCAGGGCCGGGGGTGAGATGCGCCATCAGTTTGCTTGTGTCTGACCCCGAGGTTCCGGGCTTCCTCCCCCAGCATTGGGGAATTCATGTTGATGCTCCAACTCCCCTTTTGTGGGCTGGAGCACACAAAATCTACTAGTCTGGGACCCCCTAGGCTGTAGTGTGTGAGGGGAATGTGGGGAGTGTCTTTCTCCTTCTGAGTCAGGGGCCACATCAATGAGGGGATATTTTGTGCGGCCCTCGACTGATTTTTCTGTGTGTCAGCGGCACCCTAACTCAAAAAAGGTTCCCCACCACTGCCTTTAGTCATCATATCCTAAACTGTGAGGAGTCATTGAGTGGACTTCTGACTCCCCTATAAGCAGCTCTGTATAATACAGATATTGAGGAAGCCATAGTACCACAAATTGAAACTTATTTAATATATTTCTACATGTTATACCATCATTTGTTAGGACTTCTTTTTTTGGCATTATCCCTTTCTCAAGCCTCACTGCAATTCTAGCTGTTTAGTGTTTGTTCAGTAGTTAATAAAATATGCATCTAACCTAACAATCCATTATTACTGTTTTTCTGAAAGAACATATCATGCTTAGTAAAAGGACATAATAATATGTATTTTTCATCATACATTGAGTGCTGCTTATTCAAATTAGGATAATCGATAAACATTGAATTTCTGGCATGGGGCCATGTTTTTATTATAGTGGAATACATGGAACTTTTCAGCAATTCCATTTTATTAAAGCCCAACAGTTGTTCTAAGATGAAAAAATAATGTTTTATGGGGGCTAAAGGAAAAAATATTTTAAATTATATGGCCTTCATTAAAGTACTTAAATATGTGCCTAAATCAATGGGATTTAAACATGATTTGAAATGTTTTGCTGAATTGGGATGAGATTACTCATGTATTTAAAAATCTTGATAAAGCACAGTCATAGCATGAATGGAAAATAGATTAGCACAAATAATTTTGTATGTCATACCTTGGAATAAATTATAAGAATTTCATGTCCAAATTTTCATCAATTTCTAATCAAAACTATTAGAAATTATTGTGTTATGAACAAGAGAGTGTTTCAAGCAGTAATAAAAGTGTGGTAATGGTAATCCTCACTTCTCATTTTTTTCTACTATTTATTTGACTCAATAAAATTAATGAATTATTTTTCTTTTTTTTATGTAGTAAGCAAGGTCATCTACTGGAAATAGCTAAAACACATAATTAAATGCAAGCGGGATGTTCATTGTAAAATATTAATTTGAGATGTCCAAATAAAGTTGAAACATTTCAGAGATAAATTCTTCAATATTTTATCTCAGAGTAGAATAAATTTGATCACATCTTGCAAATATAAAGATTTTAAGTTTTTAAATATTGTATATTCTCTTGCCAACTTAAAAAAAATCAGAAAAGGGCTAATGTAACAATGTCACAACACGATTGGGAGTGCCTCAGTTTTATTATGGTTTATTTTAAAACCCAAGACGAAACAAAAACCATAACAGATTATCATTAGGCTTGACAAAGAAAATGTAAATTGGAGACAAAGTATATTGGCAAAATTAATTTGTATGTTGCCATTTTAACATCCAGTTCATAATAGTTCTATCTAATCATTTGGGTGAAAAGTTGCATGCAGTTGACAAAAGAAGGTGATAACATATTAGCAAAAACTTATCCTCAGTCTTATGTACGTATCTTTTAAAGCCATTTCAGGGAAAGATTGCTGAAACTTACATTTTCAAAAATTCCAGCTTAATAATTGCACTCCACACAGTCAAAAGCCTTTTCTACATTAACTAAAGAACTTCAGTTTATTTTATTCAACTGACTAAAGTGACCATTTTGAGTGTCTAATCTTTATTGAAGGTAATTCTAATCCTATGTAAATATTAGGATGTAACTCTTTCATTCTCAAATCCAGTATTTTACATAATATCTTAATATTATAATAAAATCATAGAATACTAGAACTGGAAAGGACCACAGGAGGTCATCAGGTTCAGTCCCCACCCTCACGGCAGGGCCAAGCACCATGTAGATCATCCCGAATAGATGTTTATCTAACCTGCTCTCAAATATCTCCAATGTTGGGAGATTCCACAATCTCCCTAGGCAATTTAATCCAGTGCTTAACCACCCTGACAGGAAATTTTTTAATGTGCAACCTAAGCCTTCTTAACTTACTGTTATCTCGTCCTCCCCATCCTATTTTTTATGTTTTTCTTGTTCATTTGTTTGTATTCCTATAATTGAATGCATCACATGTTATGGAAATAAATCAACATCATGCTACCCATTTATGCAGCCTCAATTACTATAATATGGGAGAACCTCACAGTATTAATGCATTTACCCTCAAGGTTCCCCTTTGTGATGCGAAGAAATATTTTAAGAGTATTTTGTTTTGCTCAAGTGCATACAGGAAATGTGACAGATAGAATTTGAACTCTAACTCCTTGAGTAACAATCAAATACTATGAACACTGATGAGATTATGAATCTTTTCTGAAAGCCTTAAACATCAAAGGGTCTTGGAACATTATGGGATATAAGTTGGGAAATTGCTAAAAGAACTTCCTTTATATTTGTGTCTCAGTGATTGTGCATTTGAGGGGTCACATCTAGGTAATATAACAGCAGCCAAAATTAACAATAGTTTATTTGTTTTGAAATAATTAAGTCTATTTTTATAATATGTATTGAATGTACAGCAATTTCTCTTTCATTTGTTTAGTATCATCATATTTCTTCTGCACAGCATTTTTAATTTTCAACTATAAAGTCTGTACTTTCTCTGTTTTATCAACATTTTATTTTAAAAGTTTGTTTTTAGTATCAGTGAATTTAATATTTTCTTTAGAAAAATGAACAGTTGATTTTTCCTTATCACAAATTATTTTTATAGACCTTTAAAGTCCAACTTTTGTGGAATTGTTCACTTTATAAAGCCTCTTTCAGATTACGGCATCTTTTAAAAACTTTGCTGAATTTATTTTGGCATTTTCACTGGAATAAGCATAGAGTACAAAGAGTTACTCCTTGTCCATCATGCTACAGATGAATTTCTATTTGTTACAGTTATAAAAAAGAATAAATATTCAAACTGTGAGCAAAATTGGATCTTCAGGATGTGATGAAGCCTGGGATATTGTACAGCATGTTATAATTCTTTAGCAGGAGGAATAACTTAGTCTTATTTTTCTGCCTGCTAAAATTCCTCTGTTGTATGTAACTGTTTTACATTCCACATATCTATTGTAATAAAATGTTCCTTTCAACTGAATGATAAGCCATCTTGGTAGCATTTTAATTGATACCAAAGAGACCTGAATTACTGAAATACTATCTTCATATTAGCTGGGGAATATGAAATCCTTAGACCAGATCCACAAAGGGGCTTAGGGATCCACTCAGATAAGTGACCTAACCTAGAGGTTCTCAAATTTTATTGCACCATAACCATTTTCTTATAGCAAAAATTATTACACAACCTCAGGAGGGGAGAACAAAATCTGAGCCCAGGTGGCCAGGCCAAAACAAAAGCTGTGCCATTCTGGGTAAGGGGGCTAACGCCAAAATTTAAGGGCTTCATCCCCAAACATGGTGCCTCTAACCTGAGCCCAAACACCCAGGGCTGAAGCCCTTTGGGTTTGGTCCTAGGCAGTGGGGCTCTGGCTTTGGCCCCGGTCCCCAACAAGTCTGAACCAGCCCTGGTGATCCCATTAAAATGGGGTCAGGGCCCACAGTTTGAGAACCACTGCCCTAGTCAGTGGGCTTACAAAGTGATTCTCACAAAAGATGTTGACAGACACTGTTGTCTGTCAGTGGTTTGGGTACTTACTGAAGAACCTCAGTTCAAATCTCTTTTCCTCATCAGACAGAGGGGAGAAAATTGAACAGGGGTCTCCCATGTTGTAGGCTAAACAAGATAAAGAATGCTTCCGGGTACCCTGACTGGATTGTGTGGTGGTAGTTGGGTACCTAAACTGCAGAGCTTAATTTGTAATGGAGGAGGAAACAGAGCTCAAGCAATTATTTATATTCATCATTGATGCAACAAGCCCAAAGGTACCAGGACTCTCTGCTTCCTATTCTAGGGGCACTAGGGCTCAGCTCTGGTACAAATTAAGTATTGCTAAGATGACAGATTCCAGCCCAGATTTAGAAGCCTAACTCCTTGAAAAGTGTATAGCTCATGACGTGCTCCTCTTGTTGACATCTCCTATGGGCTAGTTTACCCAGCACCCAATTAACTTACTTTATTTTGTGGATACCATTCTCAGGCATCTATCTCTCCCCATTTGTTATATAGGGAGCCTCAGAGCCTAGATCAGGGTTTATTGATTCCAGTGATTTTTCAAAGCACCTAAGTCCCTTTGTGGATCTGGGCCCTTGTTGCTCAAGAACACTTACCCAGTCTAACTCCTAATGAAAACAGGTAACTACAAGTAGGTTTCCTCTGGACATTGTGGGCCCTTATTGGGCTGAGTGTTGTTGGCTGTGGACAAACTGGCATGAACTGTGGCTCTGTAAATCTTAATGATTTATAATGATACTTACATTATAGCATTTTCTCTTACCAAAGAACTGTACAAAGAACAATAATGAAGTAATTGCTAATTTATGCTACCTTCCGGAGTTTAAGGAGACAGATGACAGTGGACTAACTACTGCACCTTTAGTATAATCTAGACATAAACACTGTTTAAGTACATTAGCACTCTTTATATACATGTGCCAACAGTATTGTACAATATTCAATATTAGGAGCCTCTCTACTCTGAAAAAAATGTTGACAATTTTGATGGAATTCAGAGAAAGGTAACAAATATGTAACAATGGCCATAGTGGCTCACTGCTGAAAAAGGATTGTGGGGCTGGAGACGCTGATTTAAAATATCAATATCTCAGCCTCATAGTCTTTTTCAGCACACAGCTACTATGGTCACTGTTACATTTTTGTTGCCTTTCTCTGAATTTTATCAAAATTTCAACTAAAGAGCCTAAGCAATTTGAAGACTAGGGAGGACTTGATACACACAACACAATTTGAAATTAGGGTGCCCCGGCATCTGATTTCTAACCAGAACACCTGTTCAGAAAGGGATTTTGGTGGCTCCAGTCAGGACGACTGACCAGGCTGTTCAAAGTCCGGTTAGTAGCACAGAGGGCCTAAGGCAGGCTCTCTTCTTGTCCTGGCTCTGGCCAGCTCCCGGGAAATGGCCAGCAGGTCCCTGTGGTTCCTAGGCATATGGGTATCAAGAAATTCCATGCAGTGTCCCTGCCCTGAGCACTGGCTCTGACGCTCCCATTGGCCAGGCACTGTAACTAATGGGAGTTGTAGGGGTTGGTGTTTGCAGATGAAGGCAGTGTGTGAAGCCTCCTGGGCCCCCAGCCTAGGAGCAGCAGGGACATGTTGTATGTTTCCTGGGAGCCATCTTAGCAAAGCACTGCCTGGACCCTGCACCACCTCCCACACCTTAACTCCCTGCCTCAACCTCTCATCCCAACCCTGAGCCCTTTCCTGCACCCGAACTACCTGCCTCCGCCTGATGAAAGTGAGGAAGGCATGGAGTGAGTGGAGGCAGGACCTTGGGGAAAGGAAGGGACCAGGACAAAGGTGTTTACTTTTGTGCCATTAGAAAATTGGCATCCCTAAAGACAATGCAACTACTAGTGGTAAGATGAAGTGCAAAAAATATTGGATGAATTTCCAGAAAATGTTCCAACAATGATATCCATAGAACTTTACAATAGACTCAAAATGAAAATGGAGATAACTGTGTGAAGTGTTTCTAGCTAGCCAGGATGTAGGCACTAGATAACATACAACAGCAAACAGACTTGCCTGAGGGATGAACCTGGTATTGCAGACTGCTTTTATGGACCTCTTCAGTGCAACTCTTTGCCTAATATGAGGTCCTAGCTACTACAATGATGACATCTTAGAAATGCCATAGACTGATAAGCATTTTGTGTTGTTAATTTATTTGTGTCTCTGACAATTGACAATTATATTTTTAAGTGCACAGAACCTGATATCTTCATGCATGTATACAGTCACACAATATAGACATCACTCTTGCTCAGATGAAGAGAGAAACTCACATATGCTGTATTGGGTACTATTTATCTAGGGAAAAGGAAGGTGCTCTCTCTGCTGTATTTTGTTAAGAGAATGACTTCTCAGAGGTAAGTCCATTCTGTCAGTGCTTTATTTCACTCTAATTATGGCATCAATTCTGCTAGTACCACATATGACTGAAATCCCTTTGGGAGAAAAAGGAAATGTTCTGAGGGGAATTAATTAACATTAATTCATTAACTTCTATCCTGCAACTGCATTTTAATAATAAGATATTTACAAACGAACATATTTATCACTAATAGCTTAGTATGGCTACGATTACCATGAGAAATCCATACAACAGAATGTATTGTGGAGTTTTTTTAGATACCCAAATATTTGGCTGCACATTTCAGCTTTCAAGACTCTTTAAACACTTGGCCTCAGTAATTGCAAATTAATTGGCTGTCATGAACAATGGAACATATCATAATATCAGGATTACATGCCACTGAGGAAAAAAAAAGAGGGCTGCCATATGTTGCCAGACTTGTACTAATTGAATTCAGACAATATAGCAACACATATTTAGATCTCTCTCCATCCACATCCTTACCCCCATATTAGCTAAGACATCTGCTACTGGTGAATAATTATAGACTCATCTCAGGAAGCCACTCTCAGTCAACTTGTGAAGGTACTAAACTCCAGTATGGAAATATCGTTCTGTTCCAACTAACCCACACTGAAGCTTCATAAATTAACTTAAGTGACAATGGGCAGATCCCAGATGCAGACTGGAGAAACTGTGGGAAGACCAGGCACAAAAGGTTGCTGATAGGAATTTTTGGAAGCATACTGATGGTATTTGGCAACAACCTGATGCCAAGAATGAAACTTCAGAGGAGTAGCCAAGTTAGTCTGTAACTGGAAAAACTTAAAAAACAACTAATAGTCTAGCAGCACCTTAATGACTAACAAAACACGTAGATGGTATCATGAGCTTTTGTTCATGTAAAGAAGTGGGCTGTACCCATGAAAGCTCATGATACCATCTACATGTTTTGTTAGTCTTTAAGGTGCTGCTAGACTATTCATTGCTTTTTAAGTTTTTCCAAGAATGAAGCTCACCCAAAGTTAGGCAGCACTGTATTTGCCTCTGGGCTAATGGAAAGGGTGGTGGGAGGGATGCAGTTTACTAGATGTGACAAAATCACATGTAAATCTGGTGCTTATTTTGCAAGTAAAACAATGTATTGCATTCAAGTAGATTCATAAAAATATAGATGCTTCTTATGCGCTATATGATTTAATGTATTTTTAACAATGTATCGGAATGTGGTGTTGTTGGACACTTATACAATAGAGCCTCAGAGCTATGAACACCTCTGGAATGGGGGTTGTTTGTAACTCTGAAATACTCAAAACTCTAAACAAAACGTTATGTTTTTTCTTTTAAAAGTTTACAGCTGAACATTGATTTAATGCAGCTTTGAAACTGTATTATTCAGAAGAAAAATGCTGCTTTTAATCGTCTTAATTGAAATAAAACAAGCAGCGAAACAGTTTTCTTGTCTTGTTAAATCTTTTTTTTTTGTACTTTCCCTTTAATTTTTAGTAGTTTATGTTTAATACAGTACTATACTGTGGTGTTTTTTGATGGGTTTTTTTTTTTATGTCTCTGCTGCTCTGGTTTCAAATGAGGTGTGTGATTTACCAGCCAGTTCATAGCTCTGTTTCTCTTAACTCTGAGGTTC
Organism: Pelodiscus sinensis; assembly: GCF_049634645.1. Lineage (NCBI taxonomy): Eukaryota > Metazoa > Chordata > Testudines > Trionychidae > Pelodiscus > Pelodiscus sinensis. The sequence goes on from NC_134715.1 coordinate 113,573,361, forward strand.
CACTGTGGAGACTGAGACAAAGGAACATAACAATAGTATTGCAAGTTCAAATGTTGTCTGTTTTCACCTTTCTCACATAAAACTGCTTTATCAGTCAGCAGGCTTCTTTTTGTTCTGCCGTTTGCATAGGCCTAGTCAAGATCACTAAATTCTGAAGCCAGTTTTCTGTTTGGAGCTGGTTCTTTTGGAAAATGGATGTCTTTTGATTTGGTTCTTAAACAGAGAAGGGGACCCCATTTCAGGTCTGACTGTTTATCAGAAAGGCAATTCAGAGATAAAAACAAGACGGTTGCATTTATCTTCCAGTCACAGCAACATCCCACAATATGGATTCACAATTTAAGCATTGAATATCAAAGGACACTGATGTCAGCTGTTTTTTCTCACACTGTTGTTTTTCTTGATCAGAAGGTAAACAATCCTAGTTATTTTCAGTCATAAAGATTCTCAGTCCCTTTGCCTTCAGTGGGAGTAAAAGGCACTCATCACTTCTCAGGATCAGGGATAAAATGTGACAGCTACTGTTTTGTTAACAGTTTTTCCTACATCAGAAAGAGTTAACAACTACAAATAGGGAGATTGTTGTAGCTTAGTGCAATGTTGAAAACAAAATGTCACAATAGGGAAGCCTGGACTTATTCCAGTATTTAATCAGTATTCCAGTATTTTAATCAAAATAGTAAATAATGGCTAATTTCAATGTGAGCATACGTGGCAAGTGTGAATCTTGATCCCATTAATCAAATGCTACTTAATCCTTTTTTCATTTTGTTATAGCATGATCCTGCTTTTTTGAAAGTGGCGGCATTTTTATCTGTTGATTGCGTTTTCTTCATTTAATTTGTCACTAGCTTAGATATTGCCAGCTGCATTGTGAGCTGTGACAAATCAGAGCTGCTCTCATGAATATTCAGTAAAAGTTATTCATTGAGGTATAAAAATAATTATATTTATGTATCTCTTGTGTACATTCAAAAGTTGCATCTACTGAATGTTAGTATTAAATATTTTTACTGTGTTTTACAACTGATCGATTAAGGAGAGTAAATTGGATTCTCTTCTTGCTTATACCTTAACAGTACAATTTATTAAATCTCTGTTGAAAATCAAGGGCTTGACCACGTGTCACTAAAGGCATAATATAAGACACTGGGGTAACACAGGTGGCATAATTTAGGCTGTAGAATCTTTATTACTGATGGTGATGCATTTAAAAAATATCCAGCTTGACTTTCAGTTTTCAGGTTGAGGTTGCAGAGGTAGCATACAGGGAAGAATTATATATGGAAATCATGGAGGCATGTCTACACAGCATGGCTAACCTCAAAATAAGCTACACAACTTGAGCTACGCTAATTGCGTAGCTTAAGTTGAAATAGGTTATTTCAAATTTGGGCACATCTACACAGCACTTATTTCAAAATAGAGAACTCTTGCTCCGACTTTCCTTACTCCTCGTACAAAAAGAGAGTTACAGGAGTTGAAGTAAGTAGTCCTCCAGCTCACCATTATTTGTCTGTTATTCCAAAATAACGCTGCTGTGTAGACATACCCTGAGAGTCAATAAATCCCATGACACAGCTTTAGTCACTTTTAAGAGAAGAACTGCACTTTAAACAAGATTTGAATATGATTCAGCCTCAGTGAGGGAAAATTCTTGTTTTGTCCAATTTACCCTTCCTGAGAGACAAATTATTTTTTTCCTTCCTAAGTTCTCCTCCATGGACACAAATTATATGATCAATCATAAGACAAAATAATATGACACCTGATTTTTGCAAAGCAAAGAATAAGAACAAATATGTTTGTGGTTACAGGTCCCATTCTTAGGGTCCAGACCTTGAGACATACTCAATTTAGAAAGGAAACTGAATTCTTAGAACTGGACGTTGGCCACGTTCAAAGGCAAGCCTTCATCAAATGAAGTTGCATTAATAAAGATAGTCAATTGGTTAAAGAATTCAGCACTATATCTTTAACGTCTCTCAAATTCCTCATTTTGGATTCTGGCTTTAGAGGATTAAAGGTGATTTAGGTGGTTGTTAGAAGTGGATTTCACTGAAGGCTTTGAATAAAATCTTGATCTCCTAGTCAAAAGAAGATATAAAGCTGTAATTCTTTCTTTGATGAAGTCCACCACTGTGAGATTTGACACTTGAGTCCCCATTGTATTCTGTACACGCATGATGGATTTCTGATAAAAGTATATGTTGCTTTCTCATCTGGCTTTGTGTGTGTTTATATGGGGTTATTATAGAAGACATAAAACATCTCTATCCATTTTGTTGTCTGTGTTCTGAGGGTAGGTAATAAAGAGTTCTTCTAAAAGAGTTTATTGTATTAATGCAATTGTAGATAAAGAGAAATGCAGTGGTTCATTGCTACGAGAGAGAGAAAGAGAAACTCACCCCAACCTCTCCTTTTAATTGGCAGTAGCATTAAAAAATAGATGTACTTTGTTTTCTGGGGAGTTTTATAAAACTATGCTCAGTGGAATTTTCCTCCCTTAATAAAGTTGAAGAATTTTAGTTTTAAATCTTGGATGTGCAAAATTTTGGCATAAAAACTAACTAAATCTGGCAGTGGACAGAATATTTGGGAAGATATCCCTCAGACCAGTTAAAACCAGATTAATACTCTTATTCTGATTTTGCCCTATTTGAACAAAGTTATTTCAGTAAAGTTATAATCTCCTAACCTAAAAAACCTCAAACCAAAAACAGGATGGCTGATGAGGTCTAGGTGACATGTAGTGAGAAAAAGCCCAGAATGAAATCTTATACAGATGGGATAGTCAATACATTTTCTTCCATAGAGCATATTGTGACATCTCTTTCATTTCCCTTCTTTCCTCATTTTGTTATGCTGACCCGGATGATGCTTTCTATTAAAAGAAAATCAAGGCAGCTATCATTCCTTATGTGCACAAGACTTTTGCTACCTCAGTGGTGAGGTTCTATGTATCACATGAGTACATGTTCCCAGTAATTTGTGGAATGAAGGTACAGGGTTTGCATAGTATCGATCAATAGTAACTCTTAGGTTGTGTCTACGCTGCACTGTTATTTCAAGATAACTAGCATTATATCAAAATAACAATGAGTGTCTACACAGCCATTCTCTTATTTTGAAATAATTTAGAAATAACAGACAGCTTATTCTGACTTCTCTAAACCTCAATCTACAAGGAATAATGCCTATTCTGAAATACTGTAGCTATTTTGAAATAAGGCGTGTGTAGACGCTCCACTGCTGCTATTTCAAAATAGTCCCTCATTAGGGCCATTCTAAATTATTCCTCCCCAGTGCCTCCTGGGGCTCTAAATTGAGAGCACATCTATATTAGGGAAGCCTGCCTTGGACTAATTTTGAGGCTTCCCTGTAGTGTAGCCATGCTATGTTGAAATAAGCTATTTCAGAATAACTATTCTGGAGTAGCTCTATGTGCAGCGTAAGCATAGCCTTACGCTGCTACCAGATGTCAATGTGAACAACACATGGCAACTGGGACATCTCGATTGCTGGGTTGATAGAATACAGAAGTTCAGGTCATCAGTGTCAGATTCCAGAGTTAGTTGGGCATGAGATCATGTCACTTGTTGAGGGTAAGACAGACAGCTGGGTGGGTGTTCTGCTGGGCACTTGGCATGAGAGGATTGCTCCAGTCTTCAGGGGCAGGACGAATCCAAAAATTATGGCAAAACATCTCCCTTTTTATAGCAGGTTTTCTTCATTGGGTTCAGTAAGTTTTGCACTGTCATGCTGTAATCTATCGCTGCTTGATGAGTTTCAGATGTTAGTTTTGTTTGATAAGTGCTTATGTTAAGTTCTTCTCATCCCTTCTCTGTTGTTTTATCATGCTTATTTCAATCACAGATATACTGTCCTAATTGATAGGTGCATGCCTCCTTTCAGAATTGTCAATCTTCCCTTTTCTTACATCTCAATACAATCTCTGGGACCTTTACGTCTGTCCCTGGTTCCTCCCTGGAACACGTAGTCCAGTAAAGGCTTGCATATTTATCTTTTAAAACACACATTCCTCGTTCACACAAAGCAGGGTTGATTTCTTTGTTACAGAAGCAATATGCACATTTGAACAGGAATATCAAGTTACAATTTCAAGAAGAACAATCATCACATACTTTTAATTATTTCATGACGTTTGTTGTTGGCCTAAAACAGAATGATGACTATAAGGTTCTATTCCTGCCTTGAGAATGTAGATACAAGCAATCTGCCTGATGCATCTCTACCAAACTGTTTCACCATTCCTTTCTGCTAATCACAATTGGTGGCCATAAGGATATGAAACACAATCATACTCATAAAACATATGAATGCATATTATTTTTATCGTAACACATATATAATCTAAAATAGGATTTTACTACTACAATGTAAATTGTGGAGTGAGATTCTTTTCCCAACTTTTCCTCTTGCGGCTCTTAACAGAATAGTGTAGATGCATTGAGGTTCAGTAAGGAATTCTGGAACCAGTGGAATTTCCAGGGGAAAACAAAAACAGAAAGGAGAAGGTAAGTGTGGGGGTGCTAACCCCTGAGATCCTATTGTTGGGGCGCAACCCCTCTTATAGTCCAGTCTGCGGCGGCAAAGGTTTACCCCTTTGCCCCCTTTGCCAGGGCCCTTTGCCAGGGCCGATACCGTCGCTTGGGCGCGTAATGCGCTCGCTCTCGCAGCTGCCATGCCCTCGGTGCTTGGTGGTCGCTCCTCAGCCAAGGGAGGGAGTAGGGGGGCCCAGGCCCACCCTCACTCACGGGCCCCAGCCCAGGGCCCTAAGAGCAGGTCCCACCAGACCCACTCAGCCTGCGGGGGATTCTAACCTCGAAACCCTCCGGCTTGCCGGGCTTACTCCAGCCCCTGCCCTGGGCTGCTTCCTACTCCCTACCTGCTCTGCGCCTCTCCCACTGGCTCTCCACCCTCTCTCTTCCTCTCCCCCCCCCCCCCGGGCTTTGTTCCTTCCATTTTAAAGCTCCCCGCTCTGGGCACGCCCCTGACGTCATCCCCCCGACGTCACCACGCCGGATGTCGGGGCAGCCCCTGCGCTTGGCGGCGCGCTGCCCAGCCGCGGCCGTGCAAGCTGCACAGACCAGCTGCAGCTTCCCTGCTCAGTGCGGGGCGGGTTCGCCTCGGCAGGGCAGAGGTGTCCCGCCCCGTCACAGTAAGCAAATGAAAGATTGGAGATACAAAAGGTACCGGAGAACTTAACAGTGGCCATGGTGCATCAAACTAATGGTCCATCTAACCCAATATCATATTCTAATAGTAGCCAGTACCGGATACTTCATTGGGAGTGAACAGAACAGTCTCAGTCTTTTTAATTTCTTCTCATATGAAAGCTGTTCTATACCCCAGTTATGTTTGATGCCCTCCTCTATACTTTCTTGAATTCTAATATATCTTTTTTTTGATATGGGGCAACCAGAACTCCACAAGTTATTCAAGGTGTGATTATAGCAAATTGACGAAAGTTCAAATGAAGGAAGTCAACAGAATAAAAGTCAGAGAAAATAGCACTGGAAACATACCTATGGCTACATCTAGTCTTCAAGTCTTTTTTGAAAGATGCTTTCGAAAAAGCCTCTTTCGAAAAAGAGCATCTAGACTACAACCAGTACTTTTGAAAAAGCAAGCCACTTTTTCAGAAGAGAGCACCCAGGCAGTCTGAATGCTCTCTTTCAAAAAAGCACAGTTTGCATTACATAGCGCCTTTTTTTGAAAGAGCACTTTTGAAAAAAGGCATTCTTCCTCATAAAATGAGGTTTTCTGTGGTTGAAAATACTGCCCCATTCTTTTGATTTACTTTCGAAAGAATGCGGCAGCAGTCTAGACGCAGGGGATGTTTTTTTTTAAAAAAGGCCACTTTTTTGAAAAAACCCTGTAGTGAAGACACACCCTAAGTGTCTTCATAGTTCTCCTAGGGTGTGTCTAGACTACAGGGTTTTGTCGACAAAACTATACCTGCATCTACACTACCATCGATTTCTGTTGACATAACGTCGACAGAACTCAGCAGTTTTGTTGACGGTGGTAAACCTCATTCTCCGAGGAATAACGCCTTCTGTCAACAGAATTCTGTCGACAGAAGGCGTTATTGCATCTACACTGTCCTTTGCATCTACACTCTCATGTCAGCAAAGCAGCTTGCTTTGTCGACAGAACTGGATGTAGTCTAGACGCTCTTTGTCGACAAAGCCTCTGTCGACAAAAGCCTGTAGTCTAGACGTACCCCAACTCTCACTATAACTTAAGAGGGTACAAGAAGTTTGCTTTGTGGTCAGAGTTGTCTAATACTACAAATAGTTCTGTTCTTCCTGGTGTGTTTTTATTAAATAGATACACATAAGCACCACTTTCTATACTTTGAACGAGGAAAAAAAGTTCTTCTCGGTAAATCTCTTTTCTTGTCTCTTTTCTTTGGATTTATTGGATTCAGTGCCAGCCTTAAGCAAGAAGGGGATTAATAACACCACTGCACTACTCTACTTTTTTTTTTCAGTAGAAAGTTTCTGTCAGTCTTCATGTAACTTACTACTTCATGTATGTTGTAATTTATTGTTGTTAGTATTTATATGATCCACATACCTCTAGATTTCACTGGAATTACATCAGTACAAAGCTTGAGTATGTGAGAGCAGAATCTCAATTGTTGCTATCAGAGCCAGAGTGAGATGTGAGGAAACAATGTAACTGCTGCTATGTGTATGACTATTCTCAGAAAAAGCGTAATATTTTTAATGACTGGAAGGGACCATTAGATCATCTAGTTTGATCTCCTGTTTTATATAGAAAATAATATTTCAGAGTTACTCCTGTATTGATCTCAATAATTCATATTTGTCTAAAGCAGGGGTCTCAGACTCCTGGTGAGTGTGCCCTCTGCAGGTGCTCTGGCTGGGAATGGCCTGTGGGCTAGGACTTTGAGACCCTGGTCCAAAGGATGGGAAAAGAAGTCTATAAACTTATTACTAGGCTTCAATAAGATTTTAATTGGATTTGTTTTGAAAACAAATTTTAAAACTTCTTATTAAGAACTACTACCTTATTAGACTTACAATGCACACATGTAGAAGGTGCACTGAAGAACAGATGTCAAGATTGTGCTGATATTTTCCCATATCATGGGGAATATTTTTTAAAAAGTAATTTCCTACTGAGGATTTTTCCTTTTTGTGTCAGATATTTTCTGAAGCTTTAAAATGGCTGGTTTTTATATTTAAATATACACCATCATTGTGTACTGATCCTAAAAACATCTATAATTTCAGCTGGAAAAAAGTTCAAAAATATTCCTCTTAAACATGATCTCTGTTAATGTCAAGCTGTTAAATGTGGAGATGTTCTATTTCTAGACTACGACTACTGCCAAGCAGCACATTTGTAGAATTAAATTTTTTTAAATTGTTTACTTCTTGACTAACTCCCATTTACTTTCCCTATTTTCTTCACCAATGTCTTTTTTTTAACTTCTTCTCAGAGTACATCATTCACACTTAACTATGATTTTGTAAATTGTCTCTCTTACCAACTGCTTGTCATTCGTACTGATATTGAGCAGGCTACTGCTAGCTTTTTTGAATGACCTGTCTAATTTACACACAGTAGTAGAATTCAAAGGCAATTAAATTCCTTCCTGTCCTTGAATCCTTTTTCATGGAAAGGTAACAGAATAAATGTAGTGTGCGGCTATATTTCTGTATTTTTTATAAATACAGTAAACTTCCAATAATCCGGCACCTTTAGGACCCAGGGGGTGCTGGACTATCAAATATGCCAGTCTATCGGAAGGGGGACCTATGAGGTGTCTGGGATGGAGTGGGAGGGATGCGCCCCTTGGCGCTGCGGGACCAATCTGGCAGCACCCCAGCTGCTCTGCCCCAGACTTCCCCAAGTCAGCCGGTGCTGAAACTGACCAGCAGCTGACTCCGGGAAGCCTGGGGCAGAGCAGCTGGGGTGCTCTGCCCCGGGCTTCCCGGAGTCAGCTGCTGGTCAGTTTCAGCACCGGCTGACTTGGGGAAGTCTGGGGCAGAGCAGCTGGGGTGCTGCCAGGTTGATCCCGTAGTGGCTGACTTGGGTAAGCCGGAGGCAGAGCAGCTCCAATTGTCCGGCTGCCCAGAGCACTTCCAGGTTCCAGATGGTGCTGGACCATCAGGAGTGCCAGACCATTGGATGCCAGACCAGTGGAGTTTTACTGTATCAAATTCAAAAGTACAATATATAAGTAGTGTCCATTTGTTATTTTGTTGTACTTCAAAAAGAAATATTTGTACTGTACATCCAAGTTGCAATAATGTAACACCCATAATTCCTAGCATTCTCAGCATCGGCAGCATTTTCTTACCTGTAAGTCAATAGTTTAGTCTCATGTGGACTGCTGAACATTAGTCTAATTCATGTGGTTGGATTCAGTGTGAAGGTGGCTAGGTGATGTTGATAGCCTGTGATATACAGGGAATTGGATTGGATGATCCAAAGGTCCTCTTTGACCAAAAACTCTCTGGCTACGTCTACACCGGCATGAATTTCCAAAAACGCTTTTAACTGAAAAGTTTTCCGTTAAAAGCATTTTCGGAAAAGCACGTCTAGATTGGCAGGATGCTTTTCCGCAAAAGCACTTTTTGCAGAAAAGCATCCATGGCCAATCTAGACACGGTTTTCCGCAAAAAAGCCCCGATCACCTTTTTCACGACCAGGGCTTTTTTGCGGAAAACAGAACTATGCTGTCTACACTGGCCCTTTTGCGCAAAAGTCTTTCGGAAAAAGACTTTTGCCCAAACGGGAGCAGCATGGTTTTTCCGGAAAAGCACTGATGATTTTATATGAGATCTTCAGTGCTTTTCCGGAAATTCAAGCGGACAGTGTAGACAGCTGGCAAGTTTTTCCGGAAAAGCAGATGATTTTCCGGAAAAACTTGTCAGTCTAGACACAGCCTCTATGTCTGATTGGGGTTTGTATTGATCAGCTGTTGTTTCTCTCCTCTCCACCTGTGGAGTTAGTTTCCAGGTGGGGTTAGTTTCTCCTGCTTATCAAAAGAAACTCAGCTGTTGTTTTTCTCCTGCTCATCAGTGAGAGAGGTGTAGGTGTAGCATTGAACTTGGTTAGGTAGCACTGAATTCAGTCTCATTTCATCTTGGAGCACTGGGCAAGTTATAGGCAGAGAGAATAAAGATTACAGAGAGGGATGGAAAATGATGTCTGCGCGCGCGCGCGCGCACACACACACACACACACAAGTGTCAGGAAGAAATGAGTGAACAGACACATAGAAAAGAGAAAGAAATAGCAACAAAAATCCTTCCAGAAATAGGGCCTCTTCTTAAGTAATAGTCTGGAAACAATGGAGAAATATTGAAACTGTCACATTTTTAATGGGGCATTTAAAAATGGCATTGTCACTGCTAAACAAAATAAATTCTAGAAACCCTTCATTGAAATATGTATTGTATTGTAGTCATCTTTATTCAGTCTATAGCTATTTGCACTTCATTTTCCTTGATGAATTAGTGATATGAATATTTCAAACAAACGGGAAATGGATATCAGATTAAACATAGCTTTTAAGTGCACTATGGATAGTGTCACCAAATGATTTATAGGCAGTGTTCCAAAGTTCTGAGAATGAGCCCCAAATTGTACTCAATTATTAGACACAGTGGCACCATCTACTTGACTCATAATATGCACTCTAGTATTGTTATTGCTTCTCATTATTTGTTTAAAATTTAAAACCCTAGCAGCACTCTTCATCCCACTGTGGTGTGGTGGTGGTGGAGTGGAAGCTCAGCTCAGCTCAGCTGTCACCTCTGATTTTCTCTGAAGTCTTAAATTTGTACCCATTTTTTCCAGCTGAACTGAAGGAAGCACAAAGGAGGACTTGCCCAAGGTTACACAGTCAAGTTCATGGCTCGGTGACTAATTTTCCCATGGCTTCTCATCTAAACCCCAGATCACACTGTCTTATTAAAAATGAAACAAGAAACAAGAATGTGTAGAAATCCCATGAAAAATAGTGACATGTTTGGGAACTCTGTTATTCTAGCTGTGTGATTTGATCTTAAGCAGAAAACAAGCTCTCCTGAAACAGTGCTATTGAAAATCACCAGACCAGGCAACCAGAAAAGGAGTGACTACTTTCAAGTGCTGTCAAGACTGGATGTGGTTAAAATTATTTTCACATCTATTTATTATATACAGTATTTGAGTACCTTTAGGTTGAAAAAAGCACACATATATTAATTGACTTCAGTTTTAAACTTGACTAAACATTTTCCTATATTTTTATAATCACCTTAGAAATAAACAATATGTAATTATATTGGTTGCAGAAAATATCTAAACACATTTTCTCTTTGAATGAGACTCTGCTTTCTTTGTTCTCCACTGTTTTCTCAACTCTGACAATTATTGGTGGCATTATTGCACAAGCCTTAAGGCGCAGCATGACTACAAATACGTGGAAAACATTGCCTGCTTGACAGAATGCCTTGTAGCAGAGGCAACAGGACTGCTCCGACATTTTCTGTATAATAGTTGTTCAACACTGATAGAGTTTTGTGTATTGTTCAAAACAAAATATAGGTAGTCCCTGCCTTTAAGAGCTTGAAGTGTAAAAAAAGACAGATACAAGATGAGATGGAACTTGGAAGTCCAGAAGACTGATGGCTTGGGTTTATTGTTGTTTTACTTATTTCTTGTGGGCACTAATCCAGATCCTCAGATAGTAAATTCTTCTATATGCCAACTCATTGTTTGTACTTAATCTAGATTACTTCTCATCAAGGTGATCTTCTTAAACGTGAAAACTTCGCATCGTTATTGATCTTGCTAGGAAATGAAGTGCAGCATGTGTTCTGATTGAATCTTGCTTTGGCACAGAAATTAAATTGAACCTTTGAGGGAGGGGTTATTACTTTGCATGACTCTGCCACAGAGACACATGGAAAAATAGAACCTTAAATCCTGGTGCTGCTGCTGCTGGAATCAATGACAAATCCCCTGGGAGTCTTTCTGTTGACTTAAGTAGGTTTTGGAGCAGGTCCATAAACAACAGTAGCACAAGAATATTGGAAATCTCCCCATTGACCATCTTATGGAGTTTTTAAAAAGAGTAAGGGCTTGAAGTTGAGAGGACTACTCATCCCTTCGAAGGTGCAACTTTCCATCCTCTCCCCTGTTTACTGAAGTCATTGGGAACTGAGTGCACTCGGCACTACTCAGAAGGCACTAAAGCAGCTTACAGGACAAGTGTAGCATCACCATGACAAGCTCATAAAGGGTGAATTTACAGTTCTATAGAACATATTACAATGATAACTTAATTTTCCTGTCTGCTGATTGATTCTCTCTGACCTTTCTTTCCAGTTAGATATATTGTAGAATCCCACTAATTCAAATTAATGACTTGGAGACTTGTTATACAATCACTGAATCTGTGAACTAGTGAGTTAGCAAATACACCATTTGTTTTCTTTTATAAAAATGCAAGGATGATGCATAAGAAAATACATTTGCTTCATGTACTTAATTAAAGACTTTTTAGGATGCTAATAAGTAGTCTATGGTATATTTATTGAAATGCATAAATTCTTAATAAAAAGCATAGTAGAGAGTAGATAGTGAATCTCACTACACATTTTAGAAATTTGTCCTGAGACTAGACTGTGATTTTTTAAAACAAATTTTAGAGTGTGCAAATAAATAACTACAGTACCAACATTCTCTTCTATTTAATTTTAGGACCCTTATTTTCTAAGATTGATAACATTCCTGTATTTGTTTTAAAAATAAGTAGTCCCGTGGTGTCTGTTTCTACTGTGTATTAGGCTATGGTACAGTACAAACTTTTAATTTGTAGAGGAGCTATTAATAATTATATATTACGACACTGTCTTGCTTCCTCTTTCTCTCCCTCTCTGAAATTTTACTTTCTTGTTTTCACTGGCTGCTTATTATTAACAAATGAAAGCAAAACTGATTTGAGCTAGTCTGACAGGACTTCCTGGGGGGTGCTGGGCACTTCCAATGGCCTCAATTTTTCAGGATGAGCTGTGACTTTCCTATTGAATTGCCATATTATCTTTTCCCAAAGTGGTGATGCTTACTACTCCTTTGACACCCTGCTATGACTGGTTGCCAGGAGCATTTACCCTTTCTCTTTTTTTCTGATATAAACAGGATTCAGCTACTGAACTGTCTTTAAATCTATGGTAACAATCATGAATTAGCTGAAAGGATAATTACAGTTGTGTTGGTAAATGAAGGGCTTCAGAGATCAGAAGCTGAGTCGTGACTAATCCAAGCTATCTGTGACCAGCACAAAGGTGAGGGTTGGTGTAGGAGGCCAAATAATTCAATACATTTTTGAAATATGTAGCCTGTACGGAGACATCTTTTGCAAAGATCAGGGTAGTACAAATTCATGAGTCTTACTTTAGTCAGATTCAGGCATATGAATAGATAACTCCTGCTCGTACTTCAGAGGTGCACTGCCCTTCTATGGCTCTGCCAAAATGTTACTTGCTAAATGGTGTTCCCCAGCATGCCCCCTCCTTGCCCATCTGGTTGACCCTCCATGCACCCTTCCTCCCCCGCAGCCTCAGGCACCAGTCACCCTTGGGCATATGTATTCACTAAACCTCCAGTCCCATGAGGTGCCCAGATCTCTCAGCTTGCATTACCATTCAAATCACACAGAGCTAAGAGGAGGATCTCAACACCTTGCAGTCCTTGGCCGGTAAGGAGATACTGTGGTGTGCAGTCTCATCTCCCTCCCATGGCTAGCTATTGTACCAGACAGCCATGTTTGAATAAGTGACCTTTTTCATTCAGAAAATGTATGTATTTTGTAAAAGGTCTTCAGCAGTTTCATCTCTCTTCATTACAGTGCTTTAGTCCAAAATGTGGGATGATTAGGGCTATAAAGTCAAGCTAGACATAAAATGTGTCTTGAAAATAGATGAGGGGCAAGGTAGCTGCCACAGGTTTGTTAGCAATCAGTGCATTATCTCTTGGTTGCTGTTTAGCCCTAGCTCCATGGGTCCAATTATTACTTTGTAGAAGTGAGGAGTTTCAGAACTGAACAAATCCATACAGCCTGTTTAGCCTCCGTCTCTTTGGTACCTGACAATAGACTTGAAAAAATGTAATCTCTGCAGTGGTTGTACAAAGGGAACAATGCATGACACATGTATTCTGTGAAAAGTTCTCTGAAATACTGTGAGGCAAAACTGTAGCTGTTGCATTTAAACAGTGATCCATGGCTTTCTAAGGAGGCAAAAAACAATATTTTCCTAGGAACATTTAAGAATTATATCTTATTTCTAATATCTTTAAAGGGTATGTCTACACATGCACCCTCTTTCGATAGAGGGATGCGAATGAAGACATTCAAAATAGCAAATGAAGCCAGGATTTAAATAACCCATGCTTCATTTGCATAATTGTGTTATGGTGCTATTTCGAAATAGCCCTATTTCAAAATACAAAATGCGATGTAGATGTGGTTATTTCAAGAGAACACCCTTCTTCCGAAAAAACTGTTAAACCTCATTTTATGAGGAATAAGGGTTATTTTGGATGAACGGTGTTCTCCTGAAATAACTGCATCCACACTGCATTTTGTATTTTGAAATAGTGCCATAATGCGATAATGCAAATGAAGAACAGGATATTTAAATCCCAGCTTCATTTGCAATTTTGAATGTCTTCATTTGCATCCCTCTGTTGAAACAGGGTGCAAGTGTAGACATACCCTTTCTGTGTCCATGCTCTAGTTTCCATTCTTAGGCTGTGTTCATGCATATCTATAGTACAGGGGTCATCAATGTAAGAACAGTGGAACAGTGATATAGACTGCCTTGGGAGGTTTGCAAAAGGAGGCAAGATAGCCTTCTGTCTTGGATGATATAGTCACAATAAATCCTGCACCTTGGCAGGGGGCTAGACTAGATGACTCTTGTGGTCTCTTCTAACCCTATGATTAGAATCTTTACATTTCCCTTCTGCAGGCAAGTAATTATAATTTGTGGCTTTCACAATGTCATGGATATGGCTAGGATCTCACTCTTGGACTCTCTCCAGACTGATGAATCCCACATGGTCTTAGCTTGCTAGGCTTGGGCAGTGTTTAAACACTGCCCCTTATTTCCAGCCTCTAGGCATGCACTCCATGGGCAGATATCATGTCTTACACCTCTCTTGGCAGTGGGGACCCTGCAGACCAATTGCCTGGATTCTGAACCTAGTGCTTTCTTTCCCCAAGCCTCACCAGAAGCTATTGCACATTCCCCAGAATCCCATTGCAGGTGTGAGCATTCTGATTTTCCATTTACCTTTGCAGAAGTGTGTGATAATGAAGCAAACAGACACACAGACAGACTTTACACAGCATTCAAAAACACCATCACTTTTCACTTAGGTAGCATGAGAAATACATAGATCTGTAGAACTCACTTAGCACACTATCAAGCATTTCTCTGCCTTGAGTTACTCATTACTCTCACAAATTCTTTGGGCTTAGGCAGAGTCCTCTGGGGTGTTTGAGATTGTTGTCTTCATCTCATGATTTCTTTTTGGTATCATGGAGCTTTTTTAGGTCGGATAACTTTCCTAACACTTGGTTGTCCCTTAGTAAAAATGGACACTGGTATCTTATCTCCTGGCCACAGCCTGTCTGAGTTTTTTGAGTTTCTATGTCCCCCTTACCAATTCCTGGGTTCACAGGTGCCGACTTTCTAAAGTGCCAGAGTGAGTTTGAACCCCTGACTCTGGCCCAGGCCCAAACCTCAAGACACCCATTCCCCAATAGCCCCTCCCACTCTCTATCTCTTGCCATCTCTATATGCTTTGGAGGGGACACTACCAATTCAGGGAAATTTGATTATAGACAGGGCAGCTTACTGCCCAAGACTGGGGAGTCCTCCACTTTACTGTACACCAAACCAGACATAAAGATAACTTTTGTTTCGTCACACTGGCTAACAGGAAATATCAGAGGGTTAGCTGTGTTAGTCTGTAACTGAAAAAAACTTAAAAAACAATGAATAGTTCTGCAGCACCAAAGAGACTAACAAAAAATGTAGGTGGTATCAGGAGCTTTTTGGGCACAACCCACTTCTTCAGCTGAATGGAGTAAGGGGTTCAGGGTACAAATAAATAGCAGAGAAAGAAAGGGGATGGGGAGGGAAAGAGAAGGAAAAAAGGGGGAAATATTGTCAATTAGAGAGGTTGTGCTAAAGGAGGCTAATAAAGTGGTCTATAAGTACCCGGTGCTTAACTTTTGATGTCATTAGTGTGTGGAATGTAGTGGCTGACTTTGTCCTCACCCACAACTATTTCCAGTTTTGGGACAATTTATATCCCACAGCTATGGGCCCCACAATATACCAACATCTTTATGGCCGACCTCGAACAACATTCCTCAGCTCTCGCCCCCTAGCGCCTTTACTCTACTTACACTACATTGTCAACTTCTTCATGAATCCACGTGAAGGAGGCCCTTGAAGAATTCCACAGGGATTTCAACAGCTTCCACCCCACCATCAACCTTAGCCTGGACCAGTCTACACAAGAAATCCACTTCCTTGGCACTACAGTACAATTTAACAATGGCCACATTTCTACCACTTTATACCGGAAACCTATCAACTGTTATTCTTACCTACATGCCTCTAGCTTCCATCCAAGACACATTTCCCAATCAGTTGTTTACATCCAAGCCCTAAAATAAAACCGGATTTGCTCCAATCCAACAGAAACAAACACCCACAGGATCTCTATAGCTGAAACAAAAAACAGGACTATGTAGCACTTTAAAGACTAACAAGATGGTTTATTTGGTGATGAGCTTTCGTGGGCCAGACCCACTTCCTCAGATCAAATAGTGGAAGAAAATTGTCACAACCATATATACCAAAGGATACAATTTAAAAAAATGAACACATATGAAAAGGACAAATCAAATTTCAGAAAAGAAGGGGGATGAGGCGGGGAGGTAAATGTCTGTGAGCTAATGA
The DNA here is from genome assembly GCF_049634645.1 of Pelodiscus sinensis. Taxonomy (NCBI): domain Eukaryota; kingdom Metazoa; phylum Chordata; order Testudines; family Trionychidae; genus Pelodiscus; species Pelodiscus sinensis. Next base: position 113,589,395 of record NC_134715.1, read on the forward strand.
TATTAGAGGTGATAATTGGGGAAGCTATCTTTGTAATGGGTAAGATAATTAGACTCTTTATTCAAACTTAGGTGTAAAGTGTCGACTTTAAGCATGAATGACAGTTCAGAGGATTCTCTTTCAAGTGTATTCTTAAAAGGCCTTTGTAGCAGGATGCAGGTAATCAAGTTGTTGAGACAATGTCCTTTCTGGTTGAAATGGAAAGAAACTGTTTTTTCTTTGTGATCCTGTCTAATATCTGTTTTGTGGGCATTGATCCTTTGGCAAAGTGTCTGAGACATTTGTCCAATGTACATAGCAGACGGACACTTTCGGCACATGATAACATAAATTATATTTCTGGATGCGCCGGAATAGGACATTCTTAAAACGTCAATACCCTCCCAGGGAAGTGAAAAAAACAGATTGACAGAGCCAGACAAGTGTTCAGGCATCAACTTCTTCAATATTGGCCTAACAAAGAAAACAACAGAACCCCACTTAAACCCCTCCACTGCAACATTAACAATCTACAACCTATCCTGGAAAATGATCCCTCACTCTCACAGGCCTTGGCGGACAGGCCAATCCTTGCCTACAGACAACTCCCTAATCTGAAACAAATTCTTTCCAGCAACCATACAGCACACCTCCATCATACTCACCCAGGAACTCACCCCTGCAACCAGCTCCGTGCCAGCTCTTTCCACACATCCATATAAGTGACATCATCATAGGATCTAACCACATAAGCTATCACATCAAAGGCTCACGCAACTTCACATCCACCAATGTGATCTGTGCCATCAAATGCCAGCAATGCCCCTCTGCCATGTATATTGACCAAACTGGACAGTCTCTACAACAAAGGATTAATGGACACAAATCAGATATTAAAAATGGTAACATACAGAAACCTGTTGGAGAACATTTTCACTTGCATGGGCCCTCACTAATAGATCTAAAAGTGACAAGTTCAGAAACCAACTGGAGAGAGAAGCTGCCGAATTTGGTTTCATTTCTAAGTTTGACACCTGTAATCAAACTCCTGACCTGGATGGGCCACTACATTCAACACCCTAGTGAAATAAAAAGCTAAGCACCAGGTACTTATAACCCATGCTATTAGCCTCCTTTAGCAAAGACACTCTAATTGCCAATATTTTTCTTATCTTTTCCCTTCTCTTTCCCTCCCCATCTCCTCTCTTTCTCTATTTATTTGTACCCTGGACCTCTAACTCCATTCATCTGAAGAAACAGGTTGAGCCCATGAAAGCTCATGATACCATTTATATTTTTTGTTAGTCTTTGCAGAGCTATTCATTAGCTAACAAGAAGACATACAAGCAATTCTCTCAGACACTTCAGTTCTACTCTGTCACCACCAGTAGCACTCCTTATATACGAGTGGTTATGAAAACTAATCTCATTCAATAAAAGGTTCTTCCAATCCCAGAAGACCAGCCCCATGCCCAGGTCAATTTATAAGTCAGATCTTACCCAAAAATCATGCCATTGCCAATCCTTTGGTTTAAAAAAATCTTAAGGTTTCTTTATAGAAAGAGAAAAAAGAGAAAAATAATTAGTTTAAAAGAATCAAATATATACAACAGTTGCAAAGTTCTTGGTTCAGGCTTGTATCAGTGAATACCCATGGAACACATTGCTGGCTTAAATCAAAACTCAAATCCACAGCTTGAATTGGTTGTTCAGTCCTTTGTTTATGCTTCATTTGGTAGCAAAGTTTGTCCAGAGGTAAGAAGATTGAAGACAAAATGGAGGAGTTTCTAGTGTCTTTTATATCTTCTGCCATGTAGAAAGAATCCTATTGTTCTTGCTGTGGAAAAGTACAGCAACTAGATGGTGTTTGGAGTCACATGGGCAAATTACCTATTCATGCATAACTCAGTTCCTTGCAGGTGCATGCCACATTGCCCACATGCTTGTCTGAATGTTCAGAGGAGGGCTTATCAGATGTGGACTGGCATCTCCTAAGGCCCACTGTCAGTCAGTTATTCCTTGATGAGCCATTCAACTTGAATAGGCCCTTCAAAGTTGGCCAAACCTCCCGTTGGTGTCTCCCAGAAGCAAACATCTGAAGTGCAAGCATAGAGCCAGTACTCACAATTTCAAATACAAAAATAATACATGCATATGAATGACATACTCATAATCAGTGAATTATAAGCTTTTCATTGATTCAACTGGCACACCTTGTACACCTTGTGGCAAATATGTAACAATGGTTTCAACAGTGATCTGTATGGTCATTTTTAATCAGATAACATCACAGCACCCTTGCCCCATTTCTTCCTGACTCCCTACCTCCAAGCATACCATTGTCTCACTCTTGCTCCTCTTCCCATAGCCTCCGTCCTGCACACTATGAAACAGCTGATTTCAGTGAGCTGAGGGAGGGGAAAGGCAGGGGGAAGGAGGTGTTGATCTATGCGGACCACTAGAAAGTCAGAGGTGCTGTGGAGGTGGGTGGGAGCTGACGGGGGAGGATGGGAGGAAGCAGAGAGGGTTGTCATGGGTGTTCAGCAGTTATGCCCAGGTTCTTTGTTATCTTGCTGAGGATTTTCCACACCACCTCTTTACAGAGAGGTTAGAGAAACTACTGTTTCCATCCAGGTGTACCACTTTCCCAAGAGGCTTTCACCTGAATAGATGAACATTAGAGTCTAATGATACACCATCGTGTCTGGTTAGAGTCAAAAGTGCTATGGCCCCTGTCAGCAAACTGTGGATTTCATATCCATGTAGAGGCATACCATGATGCAACAATTTAATAATAACATCATAGCATGCACCAGAATGCAGACATTGTACATAAACAGATTCCTTCTCTTGTCCTAGTTGCACCAACAGTAATATCAGTTAGGCAACAGATAAAATTGTAAAATACTAAACCACTGAAGAAATGGCCTTGGGTGAGTCTTCAATGATGAATCGCTCTTCATTCCAGTCTAGACAACACTAAAGAGAGGTATGCAGTCTGCAGATATACAGTCTAACCCAAAGCCCTGGTCATTTAGTCTATGTTTACACTGCACGCTTATTTTGAAATAACTCATGTTATTTCAAAATAAAAGAGTGCGCATCTATACAGCAAGCCCGTTATTTCAGAATAATTTCAAATAACAGGCTTCTTACTCTGACTTCTTTCATGAGGAGTAAGGAAAGTTGAAGAAAGAGTATTCGTCCTTCGAATTCCTGCTGTGTAGACAACACCAAAAGCCGAGTTAAGGTACTACATCAGATACACAATTAAAGTAGCCGAAGTTGTGTATTTTAACTCAATTTTAGTCCGCAGTGTAGACGTACCCTTGATGAATATACTGAATGAGATTTGTGCAAATGAAGAAAGCAAAGCAAAGTTAATTAAAAGATGTATGCTGAGCTTCACCATGCTGTGATCTTTCCACTATCCACTCTTCATCTAGTTTGATTTTTGTACTCTTCAGGGCAGAGTTCTGTTAATAAAGAGCTTAGCACCATGTGTGCAATTTACAAATAATTAATAAAGGTTTAAAACCATAAAATTCTACCTGTTATTTAAGAAAGGAGAGTCCCCTTTTTCTAATAGGAACTCGGCATTATTCAATTAAACTTATTCTGTAAGGCAGAAAAAATGCCAGCTAGGACAAATAGAAAAATTTCTGATGTGGTTCCTGGGAGAAATCATACAAAAAAGATTATCTTAATTTGGAAAATTAACTTGATTAACTAAAAAAGTCTCTTGGAAAGTTTTTTCTTTTCTTTACAGTGAAAATGAAAAACTTTGTAAAGTTCATATTGTCTTAAATGAATCTACTATGAAATGAGACACTTTGATTATTATTCCTTGGTCCAGATTTAGTTCACGTCAGTGATGGAGGCAGAATAGGCAGACATCTTGATTCAGCCGTGAATGAATGCCTCTCAAGACCTACTTATCAGCCGAGGCCACGAGCTGCATTTTTTAAGGACGAGATTAAGGTCAAAGTTTCAAAAACTGCATGCACAGTCATTTTTGCCTATGAAAAATATCTGCAAATTGGATAGTACCCAGTGTGCCAATGTACAGATAAATGGACAGAAAGAATATGTGAGGAATTAAAAGCTGGGTTCAGACCACTTGAATAGACAATCCTACAAGTTATCACTTTATAATGATGTGTGTTACTTTTGGCTGGAAATGCCAATATTTGAAGTTCTGTGTATGGTGTATCGAACACTGTATTCTATATATTTAGCTTTCAGAATTTCTCCAAAGGGAACAACATCTGTCCAGTTAAAAGAGCACTTCTAAAGTACTACAGATATATATTCTCTGACATGGTGATAACAATGAGAATGTCTTGAAAGGCATTGACCCTGGGCAATAGGTCATGTCTGATTTAAAGTTTTACATGCCTTAATATGGGGTTTTAGTCTCGAGAGTTATATACAAAGACCAGGAAAGCATATCATCTGATACAAAAGTATGGGATTTAGCTGATGTATTAAATGAATAAGGGAATAGAGTGCTGCCATCTTTGGGTAATCTACTATAATAACATATGTCAGCTATAAAAACTGTTATAAGAATTACTGATTTGCAGCTGTGGATGCAGGGTGGCATTTGATTATAGTGAGGTTGCTTATTGTTAGAAAACCAAAAGATTAGTCACCCTCTTTCCCAAACTTCCCTATAAGAGATGCAGTATCTCAGGCCCTTTACTTTTCATGGTCTCTAACAGAATTGAGCTTTGGCTCAATCAACCTTATTGAGCTTTGGCTCAATCAAGCTTTCATAAATTGTTATTGATAATTTGTCAGCAAACAAGGTTTTGTTCATATTTGTTAATGTTATGTCATGTGATGTATAATATCACAACACAGAAGGAGGTTGAAACATGTAACTCCTTAGCTCTATCAGCTACAAAATATTGAAAGGAAATAGCTGCAATTCACCAAATTATTTTTCTTTTTAGGAGCAGAATTGGTCAGCAATTTCCCATCCCACTGGTCTTTTTGTATACAAAGATAATTGGTGAATGCAAAAGCAGATTGACAGGATAGGTGTATGTTATGGCATACATCAGTGTGCATATGGAAAGATTATTTATGATATACCAAACCAGTCAGCCTTGTACCTCAGAATTTGATCTGTGCAAAATTCAGTGGTTTTGATTCTCCAAACATTCTTTTTATCTGTAAAGATGGCAGTATCCATATTTCACTTTGCATTTCCAGTGTGAAGAAAGGCAAATTATGAATGTAAAACTGAGTCACAGCTGCCTAATTTTAACTAATTTTGCAGAAGAATCACATAGACCTGCACATGTCAAAGGATTTTGAAGCAAAACATATGTTGGTTCTATGTTTTGCTGAAGGTGAACCACAGTCCACACAGACTTTTCAAATAAATATTTCAATGAATTTGATCTTCTCTTTTGAATTTGTAAGGAATAGAGACAATGGAATCATAAGAAAAAACACAATTCATTTGACTGATGGAAAATGATAGTTGAATACATTGTGAAACCCCAGATCAGGGAAAATTTACATGGCTTCAGATTTGGTTGCAATCATTTCTGAGGCAATATTGAAATATTTCCACACTATCTCAATAGTGGTAAGATGTCTTGTATTTTTTTTAAATCCATTGGTAGCACTGGCTATCTAAATGCAACAATTAGATCAAGTTTTGTCATTAGCATCATTCTTAAGCCCAGGGATGCCCAGACAACCACACACAGACAGAACTAAGGGCAGAATTTGTCTCATTAATTGTCCATGTTCATGAAAGGGAAGAGAGAAAATACTAAACTTTATATGGAAAAAATTGGACTAACATCTATTTTATTAGCCAAGGTATTTTCTCATATGGCTCCCATTACCATCATCTACCCAAAGACTAGAAAAAGCTGAGCGTGACCATACAAAAGCTATACTTGGTCCCTGTTAAAGTACAGATTAATATCAGTTCCAATATCACTACACCACACAGGTGCACAAGAAAAGGTTACTTGGCATACAGCTGAAAAAGAATGTTAGCAGGAGCAATACTTCATATACAGAATTCTAGATCTGAGTAAAATTCTATGCTGATTGATATGGTTTTCTTTTTTATTATTATAGTACATTTTGATTTCTGATTACAAACCTCTTTTGAGGAAAATTCTTGCTGACGGTACATATATTTTGCTTCTGCTAAGACAAATATACATTGAATTATTTTTGTCGGTTTTCAATAGCAATTAATCACAATCCATACCAGCATGTAATCAGTGTATTTGTTGTTGTCATAGCTGAATAATTGTTTCATTTCTGTGACTTCATGGTTTTTCTGTGACTGTTCTGCAGTTTTGAGTATCATCTGACATTCCTATTTGCCTTTTGGAATGGTTTTACACATTGGTACTTTCCGAATTTCTATATCCATCTCATATTTTGAATCTGTGGTGTTAAAATGATTTGTGTATTTGAACAGCAATATAACAACAATTATATCATTACGGGGTTTGAAGGATATAATGATGAAGAAGTAGAATTTGGTTGATTTAAATAGTTATTAAATAAAGTTTATCTGTGATGGTCACTGACACTTATTGCAAAGAAGTATTTTATAGCTTTATATTAAGTTCCCTCCAACATACATATATGCAAAGCTGTGATTCAGAAATAGCATGCAGTTAATTATTATTACCAATGTTCAATATTATGTGTATTGTTATAAAAAACAGTATCAAATGACTGGCATCCAGAACACCAAGAAAATAGCCTAGTCTTTAGGAATTATGACCTAAGATTTTAAAAATCCTGAATGTCTGTGCCCAGGACCAGATGGTGCCAAACTCACTAAGCAGTGACATGTGGCACTTTACTCTTGAATTTCATGGCAACTGTTCTTCTACAAGAATATTTCAGTTGCTAACAGCCTGAATCACTTATACTAGTTTTAATTACAGGGATCCTTCTAAAGGGATATTTAAAAAGATCATCTTTAATTTGAAGAGCAATTTTCGTCTTTGGCGTTCATTGCCACACCAGAATCATAACATTTTGGTAGTCCTTGATTGAGATTAACCCCTATGGGATGTGATTATATATTTCTAGAAGATTGGGAAAAATTTTTCTTATTATTTAAATATAGTATATCAGTGCAGGTATAAGTGGAGTCTCATTAATGCTGGCTCTCTGAGGATATGATTTTAAATTTTTCAGTGTACCATTAATCAGCATAAAATTTAACTCCATCTACTATGCTTTGGTGAGTGCTTCTTCATTTCCTTCATGATTGTAGTGACACTTAACATTTCAATAGTACTTTACATCTTCAAACTGCTGTATAAGTCATTAGCAATCCTTATATAACTCTAGGAGATAGACAAGTGTTATCTCCACTTTTCAGAGGATGTATCTAAGACCTAAAAAGGTGAAGAGACTTGGCCAGTGAGTCAAGCTACACTGCTTCTTTTTGTGCAAAAACCCCTTGCGCAAAAAGAATCGGCAGAAAATATGCTAATGACATAATGACTCATGCTAATTCATCCCTCATTAGCATATTTTCTGCCACAAAAACTTGCCGTGTAGACATAGCCGGAGTGTTTTCCCCACGTTGCCCTGTAAATGTACCTCAATTTTGACTCAATCTGAAGTGGTTACCAAGGGCCTATGGCTATCCTCAAGAGTGCTAGAACAATTCTATCCTAGGTGTCTCTACCAAAATAGTCAACATGTCTGATAAAGGGCCATATTCTGCAATCACTCTAATTGCATTTTTCATGTTCCCAAAATGGAACAGAAAATAGACTTTCCTCCCAGAATAGGGTCCCAGATTACAGTGGGTGAAGAACTGACTTCTCCTTGCGATACTGCTGTATCTTAAATAGTGGTTGCGAGTACAATGATGAAAGCTTCAGAAATATTGATGGAAAATATAGTCGTTAGTGCACTTTCCAGTATTTTTTATCATTAAATCCTGTTTAGCATGTAATAAGGATTTCATTTTATATATGTTTCACATTCTACTGTGAGTGCATTAATAAAATTATAGCACCATACTAACACCAATTTCCATTCAGTCTTTGACCTGGAGATTCCATAACACAAAGGAGTAGCATGTCTGTATCCTATTAAAACATGATCAACATTGCACTGAAGTATTAGCAGATTTTTAGAATCTGAACAATGCACCTTTCCATCAAAGATAAATCTGGCAAGAATAAAGGGGTTTAAAAATAAAAAAGGAGATGTGGTCAATAAAAAGGTGTGCTGATATATTTGCATTTCCCTTCAGTGAAAAGTCCAGGAGACTTCACGTTTTAAGGTTCAGTAGTAAAATATCATTTGGAAGAGCAGGTACCGCCAAATATCCATTATCTTTAGCTATAAAAATACTTAGCCCTTGAAAAATATGGGCGTGGGGGTGTGGACAATTGATGCAAAGAAGATTGAAGCAAAGCACCGCAATTTCAGTTGTCTAAAATTCATAGGGCTGTGACTGTCCCATAATTGCTCCAGGATGTAAGATTTTTCCCAGTTTTGCTATATATTTACTACGCACAGTGAGTACTCTATCACTAATGTTAAGAGTGCCATAAAAATTGAAGCTAGTATCTACTTCTGAGTCACTACCATATTCTTTTCCTTATACAAGAGAAGATCATATTCAGACTGTAAGCTTTTCAGGGTGGAGAACGGTAAAGATTCATTGAGAACAGTCTTGCAGAAGAACAAGTGCTGTTCTTTTGGGCTTATAACAGAGGGTCTTTTTTCGCAACATTTGTTCCTTTGAACAGCTTTTCTTCGGGCCTCTGTGTGAAGTTTGTTTTACAAAATTGATTTTTTGGCAGGTAAACCCTAGGATGCACATCTAACATAAAATTGTATACATCTGTTCCTTGCTGATATTAAACCCTGCTAGAAACATGCCTAAGCCTTTCAACTGCCAGATGGCCTTATGTGTTTTTGAGCAGAGCTTTTTTCTTTTTGAACCTGAACTCAGGTTATCCAGGTCTTTTTCTCTTGCTTCATTGTGAATAGAGCATTAGGGAAATACTAGAATGTACCATTATTTGCTTTAATGATACTTGCCTGTCACCATCTCCAGTTGTGTTTATGTGCTAATATTTAGGGAGAAGGGGATCCCTTGGGTACATAAGATGGGGGAGTCACTTCATTTTTTTTTGCTTTTTGACATTTGTTTTGTTATTTGGCATAGGAGTGCAGTATACTCAAATTGAACCATTTAACTAGGTATGGAGCAAAGTGATACAGACAACAGATCAGAATTGATTTGACTTCTGTCTGTTTTGTAAGATGCAATAAATGGGTTTTGTACTGTCCCTGTTTTAATTGATTTTATGGTTTAACTGCATGTCTTTTTGATTTAGAGAATCCTTCTGCTTGCTCAGTACAAAAAGGTTTTTTCCCTCTAAACGTATGCTAGGTCTTTATCAGGTTAAAAAGATTAGAAAGTCTAGTGTTTTCATCTCAGTATAATCATGCAATCTCCATTAATATTAATGGAAGATGTTGCATTCCTGGGGAGATGTTGCAGGTTATTCAGTTTGGTTTTATATCTCTTATGTTAATTATAAACATAGTAAATTTTTCAGTCACCTAAATGTCTTAGCCCCAGTGAAACAACATCACATATAAAAATATAGCTGTAAATTCTCTCCTCCTCTCCTCCCCAAACATGCATGCAAGAGAGAGAAAGAGACAGCGAGAAAAAGAACAGGAAATACCACAGTCAAGAAAGTCACAATATGGTAAATGCTGATATTTTTGCAGTTATCATTAGCAGAGCATCAAAGTAAGCCATAACCATTGCTTGTAAAAAATAATGGGAATGGGTAAACAGGTTTGGAGAAAATATAATTTCTCTTGAACATCTGCCCCACCCCTCATACTCAACCTGAAATGAACTTTTCCAAAGTCTTGATTTATGGACCTTGTTGTGAAATACTGTTTGTATCCTGTTGTAAATAACAGATAATTAGGTCCCTAGCCAATTTACAGTCCATTTTGGTCAATTTCACAGTCATAGGATTTCAACATTTGTAAACGTAATGATTTCATTATTTAAATTTCCCACTGTTTTGATTGTAGGGGTCCTGAGCTGGAGGGGGAGGGAGGCAGATTGTAAGTTTTTTATAGCAGAAATTGTGGAACTGATATCTTTGCTTTTGCGCTGGCGCAGGCGGCAGCACTGCCTTCAAAGCTGGGAAAGTGGCAGCTGCTGGCTGTGGGACCAGTGCTGTGAGAAGGCAGTGCTGCCACTAGCAACAGCACAGAAGTAAGGATGGCCTAGTATGGCATTGCCACCCTTACTTCTGCCTGTCGAGTTGGGCCATCAGTTGGGAGCTGCCACTCTCCAACTGCCCAACCCCGAAGGCAGCAGCACGGAAGTCAGTGCAGCATGGTCATATGCTACCCTTACTTCGACGCTGATGCTGGTGGATGCTGCCTTCAGAGCTGGGCACTTGGCCAACAGCTGCTGCTCTCCAGCCCTGAGGGCAGCACAGAAATAAGGGTAGCAACACTGCAAGCTCCCTAAAATCTAAAATAATGTTGTGACCTCCTGCAACTCCTTTCTGGGTGAGGATCTCCAACTTGAAAAATGCTGGTCTCTTCCCCACCCCTTTGAAATCTTTATAGCATAGGGTAAGAGCCCCCATGAAAAGACTGCATATCACTGGGGGAATCTGGATTTCATGGTCTGTGGTGCATTTTTTCAGGGCTGTGAATTTGGTAGGACCTACAATTAATAAAGGTAATGTGACAGGGAGAGGAGCTGAAACACTCTGAATGCTCATGGACTTGGAGATTCCTGTGACTCTGATAGGGAGTTGCTTTGTGGCCTGAAGCAAGACAAATTCTATGGTCTCACTTTTCTCCTTTTTAATCCAGGCTTAAGGTGGCCTTATCCAAAGCCATTGAAGTCAATAGGTATATTTCCTTTAACTACAATGGGCTTTGAATCAGGCCCATAATGCAAAATTACTAACCTCCAAGTGATTAGGAAGGTTAATTAATTAATGTTTGTATAATGCATTGAAAATGTAAATGACTACCTACTGTAAGTGCTGGCTCAGCTTTCCAAAGTTGTCATGCACTATTTACAAGCAAAGACATGAACTATTCACCTTCCAGTTGCCATGATGGTGGGTGATAATGAAAAGAAAATGTATAATGTCTCTTAAAAATGTTGCCCCACCCAAGAATATTACTTGACTGTGTTAAGTATTATTTCATTAGTACAATGAGTCTTTCCTTTCTGGGACTCCGGCATATTCCCCTAATCCCCAACAGCTCTTATTATATGTGTTTGTCCATGTTAGGGACATTAAGATATTCTAGCCAAAAGCGGGGATAGATTTTTATTCTGGGGTATCTGACTACCAGCTGTAACGAGTCGATGGTATAAATGAAGATAGTACATTTAGATGTCCCACGGGACATAGCTCATTTCATAACTTAAATACAACTGCCATCCCATTTGAGAGCCCAGACATCTTATATCACTTTTGAATGTCCCATAAGTAGGTGAAGGCCAGAGAGGTCAGTGAATGAGCAATGCAGAAGGTCAGACCTCTAAGCCAGGCAATGGAATCCTGCACTTTCACAGTGATGTCATATTTGGAATACTAAAACCAATTAGAACCACTCTGGCCTTGTAGTGTGGTCCCTTTGGGCATGTTAAGAGAGTGAAAGTGACACATTAATTTTCACTTACTATTGAACAGCTTTAAAGAGGCTCTGCTTCCTGCATGTCTGTGTGCCTTCCATGTAGAGATTAGTTTAAAAGCCTAGTGTATCTCAAGAATCCATTGTTGTAAACAGTATTTTAAAACTCTTGTGCTTGGGAACCACAGACACTTTTGAAAAGGTGATTCAAATGCACCAAAAGGTCTTTATTTTTTCTTACAGTTTTTGTTTATTATTGCTAACAGGATTTTACTTATTTTAATACCTAACATTTTTCTGCCTCTATTATCCAGTAAGGTGCCATTGAGATCAGGCAGGAATAGTGAACTTTCGGAGTTAAAATCAGGGACAGCTTCAAGGTATGTTTTACAGCCAGAGAGAATTGCTCATCATGCGGAATTCTGCATCTTGTGAAGAGCCATGGAGAAGCTTCAGTCTCTATACATATCTTTGCAGAATATTTTAAAGATAACCAAAGGCACTGTGAAGCTTGTTTTTAATTCTGGCTTTCACCAAAAATTCCTGAGACATGATCGGTGAAGCTTAGAGAACACACTCAAGTGCAGTAATAAATAAATACATGTTGCTCTGGCTGAAGAATGTTGGGCATAACTCCCTCTGGATCTGAATAATGCAACTCTATGTGTTAGCCAGAGGGGTAAAAAAGACTGGTATGAGCATCTTTCTTTCCCCAAAGAGCTATTAATAATCATATTTAGAGCATACATAACACTCTGATAAATTTAAATTATACTGGAATCCCACATTCAGAAATTTCTGGGTGGTTTAAACAAAACAAAAAGCAAAACACTTTAAATAAATCTTTCCGAGTAAACTACAGTGAAAGTGAGAGCAAGAACACACACAGAGGGCAGAAAAATCCAACACAACATACATCAAAACAATACCCTGTCAGAACAAAGTTCAGTCAAACACAAAGGCTGCTTGATTTTAAGTGTGGCCTGAAATATCTGGAGTATAATGATTGAGAGAGAATTACTGGCTTCTATGGAGAACACATCAGCCCATCGATATAACACCTGATGATGGCAGCAGTTTCTTTCCTACCAAATTCAGCTAGCTACCCAAGAATGGGATGATGGGAAGTCCTCCAAGTCAATAATACTGATATTGCCCCAGCCTTAAAATACTAGAAATAAAATGTACTGTAGATGCTCACTTGCAGGGAGGTCGGCTGGGTAATACAGACAAAACCCTCTGAGCTTGCTTTTACTTTGTGCAGTGTTTAAAGTCCGTATATAATAACTCACCCAGAAGAGAGAACTATGTGGTTCCTTGTGGCTAGACTCAGTTCTCAGATCTTTAGAGCAAATAGATATGGAAGGAGTAGAAAAACAAGATCCTTCAAAAGTTTCCCTCCCCAAAGCAAAAATACCTTTTACTCTTTTTTTTAAATCAACATTTATTTTGTGCCCACATGAACTAGGCCACGCTTATACCAACAGTTTCATGTACAATGCACAACTTGAATAGGACAACACAGTAAAACAGAGATTGAATCTTGATGACTGATGGTAGCAGCAGAATATTGATCTGGGTATATTTAGCATAATGATGATACTTCACATCATTCCTCCTACGGGGCAAAATGTGACTGTCCCTAATGTGCTTTTGCAGGAGACTAAAGGCCCCACACCTTGACATGGCTCTCTTTGAGCTTCCAGGATCTTGGGTCTGAGTGATAGCATTGGGAGAGGAGTGCTTGGCTGTGTGTTGGGTACTCTCCTATATCCCCTGAACAGTTAGGTAAAGAGGGGGTGAAGTAGTGAGCTATAGCAATTTATTTAATCTGCAGGAGCAAGTTAGAGAAAAAAAGTTGTTTCCCTTTTGGGCTCCTCTAGCCCCAGTAGATCTGTTACTGGCCACAAGTTCACGTTGGACAATAATGGGTATAGAACCAGACTCACAGGGAAAACTTGATACATCTGTATCTAGGACATTGTTTCTCAAACTTTGCTCCGCGGAGCCCCAGGGCTCCATGAGACATCTCCAGGGGTTCTGTGTGGTTGACAAACTGGAAACATCAATAGGTACAACATATATAATCAGTGGACCGCTGGGGCTCTGCATACATTTTTACACATGTAAAGGGCTCCAGAACCCAAAAAGTTTGAGAACTGCTGATCTAGGAAATGCAATGCTAGTATTAAAAAACCTGAGACGTATGTATGTATGTTATATTGGCAGGCGTGGGTGGTGGGGATTGTAATAGCATGTGTGTATTTGAATGTGTGTGTTCTATTGTTCGTAGTGTTGGTCGAGCTGTCTTCATAAAATCATAGAATACTAGGACTGGAAGGGACCTTGAGAGGTCATTGAGTCCAGTCCCCTGCCCCCATGGCAGGACCAAATACTGTCTAGACTATCCGTGATAGACATTTATCTAACCTACTCTTAAATATCTCCAGAGATGGGGATTCCACAACCTCCCTGGGCAATTTATTCCAGTATTTAAGAACCATGACAGTTAGGAACTTCTTCCTAATGTCCAACCTAAACCTCCCTTGCTGCAGTTTAAGCCCATTGCTTCTTGTTCTATCTTCAGAGGCCCGGAAGAACAAGTCTTCTCCCTCCTCCTTATGACACCCTTTTAGATATCTGAAAACTGCTATCATGTCCCCCCTCAATCTTCTCTTTTCTAAACTTAACACCAATTCTTTCATCCTTCCTTCATAGGTCACGTTCTCTAGACCTTTAATCATTCTTGTTGCTCTTCTCTGGACCCTCTCTAATTTCTCCATATCTTTCTTGAAATGCGGTGCCCAGAACTGGACACAGTACTCCAACTGAGGCCTAACCAGCGCAGAGTAGAGTGGAAGAATGACTTCTCGTGTCTTGCTCACAACACACCTGTTAATGCATCCCAGAATCATGTTTTCTTTTTTTGCAAAACAGCATAACACTGCTGTCTCATATTCAGCTTGTGGTCCACTATAACCCCTAGATCTCTTTCTGCCGTACTCCTTCCTAGATGGTCGCTTCCCATCCTGTACGTGTGAAACTGATTGTTCCTTCCTAAGTGGAGCACTTTACATTTTTCTTTATTCAACTTCATCCTGTTTACCTCAGACCATTTCTCCAATTTGTCCAGGTCATTTTGAACTATTAACTTATTCTACAGATTAGTCGCAACCCCTCCTAGCTTGGTATCATCTGCAAACTTAATAAGCGTACTTCCTATGCTAATATCTAAATCGTTGATAAAGATATTGAACAGAGCCGGTCCTAAAACAGACCCCTGTGGAACCCACTTGTTATACCTTTCTAGCAGGATTGTGAACCATTAAAAACTACTCTCTGAGTACGGTTATACTGCCAGTTATGCACCCACCTTATAGTAGCCCCATCTAAGTTGTATTTACCTAGTTTATTGATAAGAATATCATGCAAGACTGTATCAAATGCCTTACTAAAGTCTAGGTATACCACATCCACCGCTTCTCCCTTATCCACAAGACTCGTTATCCTATCAAAGAAAGATATCAGATTGGTTTGACATGATTTGTTCTTTACAAATCCATGCTGGCTGTTCCCTATCACCTTGCCACCTTCCAAGTGTTTACAGATGATTTCCTTAATTACTTGCTCCATTATCTTCCCTGGCACAAAAGTTAAACTAACTGGTCTGTAGTTTCCTGGGTTGTTCTTATTTCCCTTTTTATAAACGGGCACTATATTTGCCCTTTTCCAGTCTTCTGGAATCTCTCCTGTCTCCCATGATTTTCCAAAGATGATAGCTAGAGGCTCAGATACCTCCTCTTTCGGCTCCTTGAGTATTCTAGGATGCATTTCAACAGGCCCTGGTGACCTGCAGGCATCTAACTTTTCTAGGTGATTTTTAACTTGTCCTTTTTTTATTTTATCTTCTAAACCTCTCCCCTTCCCACTAGCATTCACTATGTTAGGCATTCCTTCAGACTTCTCGATGAAGACCGAAACAAAGAAGTCATTAAGCATCTCTGCCATTTCCAAATTTCCAGTTACTGTTTCTCCCTCCTCACTGAGCAATGGGCCTACCCTGTCCTTGGTCTTCCTCTTGCTTCTAATGTATGTATAAAAAGTCTTCTTTATTCCCGTGGCTAATTTGAGCTCATTTCATGCCTTTGCCTTTCTAATCTTGCCCCTGCATTCCTGTGCTGTTTGCCTATATTCATCTTTTGTAATTTGTCCTACTTTCCATTTTTTTATACAACTCCTTTTTTATGTTTAGATCATGCAAGATCTCGTGGTTAAGCCAAGGCGGTTTTTTGCCATATTTTCTATCTTTCCAATGCAGCGGAATAGCTTGCTTTTGGGCCCTTTGAAAAACTGCCAACTCTCCTCAGTTGTTTTTCCCCTCAGTCTTGATTCCCATGGGACCTTTCCTATCTTCCCAAAATCCATTGTCTCGATTTTGCTGTTCTCCTTTCTACCCTTCCTTAGAATTGTGAACTCTATGATTTCGTGATCATTTTCACCCAAGCTGCCTTCCACTTTCAGATTCTCAACCAGTTCCTCCCTATTTGTTAGGTTCAAATCTAGAACAGCTCCCCCGCAGGTAGCTTTTTCAACCTTCTGAAATAAAAAGTTGTCTCCAATGCAGTCCAAGAACTTATTGGATAGTCTGTGCCCCGCTATGTTATTTTCCCAACATATATCTGGGTAGTTGAAGTCCCCCATCACCACCAAATCTTGGGCTTTGGATGATATTGTTAGTTGTTTATTAAAAGCCTCATCCACTTCTACCACCTGGGTAGGTGGCCTGTAGTAGACTCCTAGCATGACATCACCCTTGTTTTTAACCCCTTTTAGCCTAATCCAGAGACTCTCAACACTTCCGTCTCCTATGTCCATCTCTACCTCACTCTAAGGGTATTTCTACATTACCCCCGTAGTTCGAACTAGGGGGGTAATGTATGCATACCGAACTTGCTAATGAAGCCCGGGATTTGAATTTCCCGGGCTTCATTAGCATAAAGCCGGCGCCGCCATTTTTAAAAGCCGGCTAGTGCGAACCCCGTGCCGCGCGGCTACACACGGCACGGACTAGATAGTTTGGATTAGGCTTCCTAGTGCCCACCTGCAGAGTATATAGGTGCATAGAGTATATTGATGTTTCTTCAGACTATCATCCCTGCTGATTCCATGCCATTAGCTTTTAAGGGCAGCAACTCAAAGATTCATTAGTCATTTGTTTCATGATTCTGAATTTTCATCTGTTTCACCTTACCATTGTGTGAGTTTTGGTTGTTTGCAGGTCCACCTAGTTATCACATAAAACCAGTAACACATCTCTCCTTCTAAGGTGAAAAAGGACAAAGACTCAGCATGTAACCTAGAATCCTGATCTAGACCTGTGACTGTCTCTGACAGGGCCCCTGATCTACCTGCTGCTTCCTCCTTCATGGGATCTGCCACTGTCCCATCAGTTCTCAGAAGTGTATACATGATTTCAGGTTGTCTCTCCAGAACTCCATAAAAGCACTGCCACTGCCCAGGACTCTAATTTCTTTCCATCTCAAGAGTATGTAAATTGGAGTTTTCCTTCTCCTAGGTGAGTCATCAGCCATAGCTCCTGAAGTAGCCAGGGCAGCAGAAGGTCCACTCCTTGCCAAGTCCACTCAGTCCTACTTTTTGTTCAACCAATCACGAAGACAAATACACTTGTTTACATTTACAGGAGATATTTCTGCCTGCTTTTTATTCACAATGTCCACTGACAGTGAGAACAGGCATTGGCATGGCACTTTTCTTGCCTTCAGAGCTGAGCACCTGGAGAGCTGCAGCTGCTGGCTGGGAGCCCAACTCTGAAGACAGAGCCACTGCTAGCAGCAGTGCAGAAGTAAGGATGGCACAATATGATATTGCCACCCCCTACTTCTGCATTCCTACCAGAATAATTAGCCCTTCCTTCAGCAGCTGCCATGCACAAGCAGCCCAGCTCTGAAGGTAATAGTGAAGAAAGGTGACTTGGTATGGTACTGTCACGTTTATTGCTTCACTGCTGCTGGTGGAGTTCTACCTTCAGTGCTGACTGGTCAAGAACTGGTCAAGAGGTGACACTCTCCGGCCACCCAGCTCTGTGCAGAAGTAAGATTGGAAATACCCGTCAGGGCTAATCCCCACTCTGGCATTCCAAGTGCAGAAGACCTTAAAAAAGTAACTTGACTCCATTGGCATGTGCACGGGGTGTGCCAGGTGTGCCCAGGCACACACTAATGTTTCAAAGGGGGTGTGAATGAAGGAGCGGCGCTCTGGGGAATGGATGCTGTGCTGGGTTTGCCGCGCATGCGCGGCCAAAATCAGCGGATCTTAGGACCCCGCGGAAAGAGGCGGCAGGGACACAGCAACATCACCTGGCTGCCCCATCAAGTGAGGTGAGTTTAAACCCCAGGCGGGAAGGTAGGGGGTGCCCCGTGCAGGGGATCGGGTGCAGCGTGGCTGGCCTCGGAAGCGGGTTGGGGGCAGCGCGACTGGCCTCGGGGGAGGAAGGGGGGCCAGGGTTGGGATCGGGAGCAGCACGACTGACCTTGGGAAGGGAGGGAGGGAGGAGGGGGAGCCGGGGTTGGGGGCAGCATGACTGGCCTCGGAGGGGGGGGGGGGGGGTCGGGATCGGGGGCAGCGCGGCTGGGCCCCTCCCCCAGAGCTGCTTCCAATCCCCTCTTGCCCCCAGCCAGTCCCTGCCCCCCTCTGCCAGTCCCTCTTCCTCCCTCCCCCCTGCCCAAGATCAAGTGTGTCTGGTTTTTTTGAGGAGGGTCTACCTGGCAACCCTACGAGTTGGACCCGGTGCAGGCACCAAGTGATGGGGATTGCCAGAACTTTGGGAACCAGAGACTGTGGGGTGGGGGTTTGTGGCCCAAAAGAGGGCTGAGAAACCTAAGAAAGACAGAGTAGGGGGATCACCAGAAGGGTGACAGTCAGGGAGACCCTAGAACTCTGTTACAGACCAGCTGGCAGCTGCTGGAAGAGGAGGGAAAAATAGAAGGTAAGGGTCAGAGAGGAAGGGGCTTGTGCTGAGGGAGGGGGGCAGGTCAGGAGATGAAAGGGGAAGGCACCAAGGGACAGGGTGTAGGAGAGAGACAAATGCCAGGGGGCCAAGTGGAGACAATGAGGAAAAGGGCAGGAGGGGAGGTGTCAGTGAGAGGGCGGGAGAGGATGATGCTAGGAGAGGAGAGGGGAAAGGCTTTGGGGGCTAGAGGGAGAAGGCTTGAAAGAAGGGGTGGGCATGAGGAAGGCGGGGATGGAGCAAGGCACGTGTGAGGGCACAGGGGCATGAGGGGAACAGGGGCAGAGGGTGGTGAGGAAGTGGGCATCAGGGAAAAAGAAGGAAAGGGGGCAGGGGCAGTGAGGGAAGGGGGAGACACCAAGAGGGTGCAGGGGTAAGGGAAGGTGCAGGTGCCAGGGGATTCCGGGGGGGTGAAGCAGAAGGGCAGACACCTGCAGGGGAGGGACCAGCACCAGAGGAGAGAGGCAGGGCAGGTGCATAGAGGGAAGTGCAATTGCAGGATAGTTGCATGGGGGGGGTTGGTGAGGGCCAAACTAATTCCTATTGGTAAGAAGACGGTGGGAAAAGTTCTTGGGGGCAGGGGGGGTGTCACATGACACCTTTTATTTCTGGTCATGTGTCCATATTGCCCTGAAAGTGTTACCTCCAGAGGTGTGGCTAATGGGAGTCAGGGGGTGTGGCTAATGGGGGGGGGGGGGTCAAAGAGTCCATTTAAAAAAAATTCTTTGGGTGCACACCCTAATGAAATGTGCTGCGCACACCTCTGCTTGTCTCTACAGACTCTGCTGACAAAAACTCCCCAGAATCACATATTTACTGACTTTGGGGGTAGCTGCCACCATCAAGTGATTTATCTCTAACAACAGGAGGAAACACTTGAATTCTCCCCCAGGGTTACTCCAAGCTCTTTTACCACAAGAGAGTTTGAAAAACAAGAGAAGAGAAAAACAAACTGCAGTCTCTGGAAGCTGACCTCTTAGTCTCAGGCATGCAGACAGACACAGACAGACCGTCTGTTACGTTCCAGGACACAAGAATCAAATCATCACCTTAAAAAAGTGATTTTTATTACAAAACAAAAGATATACTTGATAAATCATACTTGATTAGTAAGTGTTACAGAGCAACTAAAGGAAAAAAAATTAAAACACAGAGAAAATCTCTGGGAAGAATTCTTAGATGGTAAATGGGGAAAAGAAGGCAAAGATTCACACAGAGCAGTTCAAACCAAACCACAAAAAAGAAAGAAAAATAACCCTGATCATGACTAGATCAACTTTTTCCCTATTTTTTTTTACTCATGATTCCTTGCAGGTTCAGTCCACTTCCATGCCCTAAATTCTTTGTAGGCATAGTAGTCCTGCCTCAGTTTAAATCATTCCATGTCTTTCAACTCCTGGTTTAGCTATCCCACACAAAGAAAACAGGCAAGGTATCTTATACCATTCAAATTTCAGCACTCTAGCCCCATTGGTTCTTCTGGCTCCCTGCCAATAATGTTGCTAGCTATTGAGTTTAACCCCTTAGTCACCGGATGCTGGCCAGCACTCCTCCTATCCATCACCCCTTCACTTCCTACTGTTTTAGGAACATACTGTTGAGCTCTTCATTTCTATATTGTTATTACAGTAAAAACAAGTCTACCGTGTCTCCTTGAAGACTAACAATTTTATTAGGGAATAAGCTTTCATGAGTTGCAGCTTACTTTGTTAGACGCATGAAGTGAAACAACCAAATGGAAGGGCTACAGAGATGGGAGTGTTACATCCATACTAATTCAGTCAGGGTGGATGTGGCTCACTTCCTTCAGTAATAAGAAGATGAGAATACCTACAAGGTGAAATTTACTTATTGTAATGAGAGTGCCATTCACAGTCTCTATTCGGTCCCATTCTAATGGTGTTAAATTTGCATATTAATTCCAGCTCAGCTGTTTCATATTGCCGTTTTTGAAGTTTTTTTCCTTAAGTATGGCAACTTTCAAGTCTAAAACTCTGTGTCTAGGGAGGTTTAAGTGCTCTCCCACTTGGTTTTGTATGTTATCATTCTTGATGCTGATTTGTGTCCATGTTTTGCATAGAAACACTCTAGTTTGTCCAATGTGCATGGCAGAGGGGCATTGCTGGCACATGAAGCAATATATTACATTAGTACACGTGAAGGTGATTGAACCTTTGATGGTATGGCTGATGTGGTTAGGTCTTATGATGGTGTCACTATGGTAGATGTGGGGACAGAGCTGGCAATGGGGTTTGTTGCAGGGACAAGTTCCTATGTTAGTGTTTCTGTTGTGGTGAATATGTTTTAGGTAGGGGGTCTGTCTGTAAGCGAGGTCTATGGGAGTAAGGGATCGTCATCTAAGATAGCTCATAGATCTTTCTTGATGTAGTAGAGAGATTTAAGATAGGGGGTGTAGGTAATGGCTAGTAGTGTTCTCTTTTCTTGGTTGGGTCTGTCCTGTAGTGACTTCTGGGTACCTGCCTGGTTCTGTTATCGTAGTTTACAAATACAGAAAATAAGGTAGAACCCTGATTAGTTGAAGGACTTGAACATCAATAATCTTCAGATAACTGTGAAAGCTCATTACCCACAGACCCTGCATGCTGATTTAAAAGCTTGCTTGTTACCTCCTTCATTATAGACCGGGGTGGGCAATAATATTTGATGGGGGGGGCACTCCAAGATTTTGGCAAGTGACGAAGGGCCGCGCTCCTATGGCGTGGGGTCTGGAATGCGGTAGAGAACTGGAGAGGATGTGGGGGTCTGACAGGGATTTGGATGAAGGAGGGAGGTGTGATCTGGGACAGGAGCTTGGAGCTCAGGGTCCAGTAGAGGGTAAGTGTGCAGGAGAGGATTCTGGCCTGGGGGAGGGAGTTGTGATCAGGGAAAAGGTGGTGCAGAGGGTTTGGGTGGTGACCTGGGGCAGGGGAACGGGGTGCAGGCTCAGGGAGTGAGCATGAGTACAGGAGAGGATTCTGGCCTGGGAGTGGGGTGCAGGAACGGATGTAGAGTCTGGAAGGGAGTTGTGACCTGGGAGAAGGGGAAAAGGGTACAGAGGGTTTGAGTGGTGGTGGCCTAGGGCAAGTAGTTGGGGGAGACAAAGGGCAGGGGGCCAGAGGCATGCTCTGGCTGGGAGGCAGTTACCTAGGTGGCTCCCAGTCAGCAGCCCTGCAACAACCTGTGGCAGACTGTCTGCTGCAGTACGAGGCACTATTTGAATTTCTGGGAGGTGGGAGGTTGCTGACTGCTCCAAGTGGCTCCACTCTGGGCATGGAAGGTATGGAGGGAGGGAGAGAGACTTCACATGCTGTCCCTGCCCCGAGCAATTGGGAGCTGAGAGATTTTGCTGGCTTCTTTAGGACCATCTGGCCTCACAGGAAGCTACATGTTAGAATAACAACACATAAGTCTTTCTGTGCTGAACTCAACCATCTAAGTCCCATCAGAGAACAGGGACTGGGATAAACGTGATTGTTTTGATGTATGGAAAAGTTCTAAAACAAATAAATACAGGAAAAGGGGGGGATAAACTCTATTTTCTAATTTTGTCAAAAATTGAAAAATTAAAAAATAATCTTAAAATTGCCAGGTTTTAGTAAAGCGGGGGTTTTAAAATTAAAACATTTTTGTTTGCAAAACTTCAACCAGTTCTTGTATTTTGGTACCTACAGCTGTGTGTGAAGCAGTTTTACCTGAGTGTAGCCATCAGCAGTGTTGCCTCTAAGCTGGGAGAATGCACAACTTCACAGATGATTAATCAGCCCCACCCAGATGCTCAGGGCTCTGTGCAGGGAGCTGAGTGACTGGGCGGAGCTGATTAATCACCTTTGAAGCTGTGCTGTGTACTCTGTCATGGCACTAAAGAGTTATATTATAACTCAGGTTCTAAGGTACAACACACCGCACTGCTTCTTCCAGACAATAATATTTTCTTGTGTTGTGCAAGTCTGTGCTGTATTTGCTATTCTGGATATGATCTAAATCCTGAAATAGTACTGCAATATTTATTTTATGGTGTATTTTTGTGCTAAGAACAATCTGGTTTCTTTGGTGGTCTGTCTATACTGCTGCTCTATACTAAGTTAATGGATTGTGAGGTTTCAGGTTTTTTGCAATAATTTTCAAATCCTTTTTTCAGATCAGGGTGCTGAATCATTTTGCGTTATATTCCCCAGTTTCATTCTCTGCTCTCAAACTAATTATTATAGAAATCCTAGGTAAAGTTCACTACCTAAAGGATTTCTGAAATGGTGCTGTTTCCCAAATTGCAAAAATGTCAGATATTTTTAAGAAGATCTAATTAAAGCCCTACAGTAAGCTGTCATTACACCAATATTAAAGAGACAACAAAGGAGCAACATCAATTATACCAAATCCCTAACTATTTTAAGCAGTGCAGCTGGGTTACCAGGGGTTTTTAAAAAACAGTATGTATTCCATCTTATTACTTCCTATATTGTTCTTTATGAGACCTCTTCTATCCTTACTGAATTCTGACCCAGAGTCTGAATTCTGAGGTTCCTAAAGATCTCACTACTGGATATAAACAACATCAGCTAAATGTTTCAGTCTTTGTCATTTTCTTTTGTGTTTTATTCCAAACTATTCAGGGTCTTATGCAGCATCCATCACTGTGCTTGTGTGTGTTCTGATGAAATGTCCTGCCAATTTCCATGTTTTTAATCTTCTAAAATGATGTCTGATGTATCTGGTAGCTTGTTTGCTGATTTCATAGACTTCATATCCTTTTGTATATGTTAGAAAGTTATACATTTCTGCTTGGCTTTCTTGGGAAAATCTTTGGTTTTACAAATACTTCTAAATATACTTAAAACACTCAAGCCTAGCTTAATGCTTCTCCTACCGTTTTATTTGGTATCTCTCTTATCCTAGAAAGAGTTTTTCATCTTTGATTTGTCAGTATGTAACCCGCCTACTTGGTGTGGATTACTGTCCCATGTAGTGGCTCTTAGAGCACTTCCAGAGAGAATGAATGAGTTTGCTCAACACAGCCTTTAATTTTATTGGAGTTACTTTAGATTTAACCGATGTCTGTGTTTAGCCAGTGATGCACATGGCAAACTGACAGCTATACCTGTTTTGAATACTGTTGTTTGAGCTTGTTTGCCAGCTAGCCATCCTACAGATAGATAGATTGTTATAGAATGGATTGTCTAGAGTGGATGCACATATAGAGTAATCTACTTATTGTTCTCAGTTTTTTTCCAGTTTGGCATCATTACCTAAAATGCAGATTACATTAAGCAAACATATAATCTGACATGACCTATTTTTAAATTTTGTTTTGTTTTTAAAGTGAAGTATTCAGTATTGGATAACCTAAGTAGGATATTCCCATCTGTCACTAACAGCATTGAAGAATTGCTCTTAAAAACTGAGCAGCTGAAATCTCATGGAGGGGGCAGCAATTATTTATCAGTCACATTTTCTTCTTTGACTGCTGTGGACCCTTTATCAATGGAACTATCCTTCCGTTAATATAGATTGAAATTACTTGGACAGTAATGATATCTCAATGTATGGCGATAAGCTAGTCCTGTGCTCAATGTCAAGGAAACAAGGGAATCACTGATTTGATAATATTTTGCTGGTGTCAGTATGACTCACCATTGCTTTTGCCCTTTCATTCATCTTGGAAACTCATTCTCTACTACTAGCTGAATTATATTGTTAAAATAAATTAAAAGAAGAAAATATTTACCAGGCACTAACCCAGTGAATTCAATTGTGCGAATTAAAAGCCCAAGGCCTGTTTCTGTGTGTATGTTTTCTTACATTAGAAAGATAGGCCAGGTGTAAATGTGTAAGAAGTGTAGATTTTGAGTAACTTCATTCAGTCAATGAAGATACACAAGCCTAAATATGATGTGAGATTGGAATCAGGCTGAGACTGGACAATTAGAAAGCTGTGACACTACTAGAAATAATCTTGGCAACATTTAATACACAAACTAGATTATCATAATGGTCTCTTGTGGTATTAACATTTATTAATTGATATTTTTTATTGTTAGGGAAATTGTTCAGGACTTGTGTTGTAAATTAGAGTTTTTAAAAACTGTTTGACATTGATCATTTCAATTATGCACATATGGGTCACATTCTGCCTCCTAGAATCTGGGCAAATGGATGACTCATAACTGAGATAGCTAAGGATCTTTTCTCTCTTGCCCCCCAATATGAAGGCACATTGCAGAACATTTTATGACCTTTCCACAATGCTTATGTAGAGCTGATGAATTTCATCCTCCAGTCTGCTCAATTGCTCAACTTTTGCGGCTGCCCCTTTAAAATGCTGTCTCTGATCCTGGGCTTCCTGCGGCAGCAGAACCCAGGTTCTGGGGAAATGCTGCACAGAGCCCGGGATCAGTTGGGGAGTCCCCAGCTGACCTGGGGTTCCGCTGCCTCACGGAGCCCGGCTCAACTGTGAGGGGCAGTGGAGCCTGGGGTCAGCTCCCCAGGGGCAGTGGAGTGTTGGGTCAGCTAGGGAGTCCCCAGCTGATCCCAGGCTCCGTGTTGTGCTGCCCCTTTGAAACACCGCAGCGGCACTTCAAAGGGGCAGTGCAGCATTAACACCTGCGATTAATGCATTAAAAAATTGTAACACATTAATCCTGGACTGCATTAGTCGCAGGCATTAACGCATGACAATTGACAGCCCGACTATTTACCATAATATCTAAAACAGTATCTCCAAACTTCTAGTATTACTTGTTTTTGGCATTCGTTGAGAGCACTAAGTAGATATTTGATTGCAGAATAAAATAAATAAAAGGGAGAAAAGATGGCTTCAGTATTAAGCCCTGAACTGGAAGTGAAGTTCTAGTTTCAGTTCCTTGCTCTGTCATAGACACGGGCTACGTCTACACTGGCATGAATTTGCGAAAATGCTTTTAACGGAAAACTTTTCTATTAAAAGCATTTTTGGAAAAGCGCGTCTAGATTGGCAGGATGCTTTTCCGCAAAAGCACTTTTTGCAGAAAAGCGTCCATGGCCAATCTAGACACGCTTTTCTGCAAAAAAGCCCCGCTCGCCTTTTTCACGATTGGGGCTTTTTTGCGGAAAACAGTACTATGCTGTCTACACTGGCCCTTTTGCGCACAAGTCTTTCGGAAAAAGACTTGTGCCCGAACGGGAGTAGCATAGTTTTTCCGGAAAAGCACTGATGATTTTACATGAGATCGTCAGTGCTTTTCCGGAAATTCAAGCGGCCAGTGTAGACAGCTGGCAAGTTTTTCCGGAAAAGCAGATGATTTTCCGGAAAAACTTGCCAGTCTAGACACAGCCATGCTGTCTAAACTTGAGAAAGTCATTTAGGGCTGCTGCTGCTTCTTTTTCTCTTTCCCCTCTCTCTCTCTTTCTCTCTCTCTCTCTCTCTCTCTCTCTCTCTCTCTTTAATAAGGGTTTGTATATTGAGATTGAACTTGAGGCATTAAGGAGTTAGATTTCATACAGTAGATATTTTTATTCACAGAAGTGATGTGTCCAGAATGTTTTTTACATTATCATTTCTCAGAATACCAGCTGTTTTTATATTTCTCTTCAGATTGTAATAAAAATATTGTTGTTAGTAAATCCTCTTAGGAAACAGCTCAATGTGAGGATAAATCTGACATTTTCCAACCAGTGTCATAAAATCATAGTATTATGAAGGTTAGCTGTTGGGCATAGATGATAATTTTTATAAAGTTTTTATAACATTTTTGTCCTGATGAATTGTACAAAATCCTGCTGGGTTCTTATATTTCTAAACCAGCAAGAAATTATTTTCACAGCCCCTTTATACATATTGTATTCCACCTAGCATAATTAAGAGATGTTCCCAATGTCAGTGAGGTCTCTGAACAATTTGCACCAAAATATTTCTTGACTCTCGCTGCCATGATGTATATTCCCACTTGCATTAGAACATGCTATTATTGCCATTAAACAATAATCACATTCACTCTATTGTCACGTGAAGCACTTATTATTTAGCAAGCCCACTGTATCAAAGTGAAAGCATGTGGAATGTCATGAATGCTCATCAAGCTGCCATTCAAGGTATACTTTTCAGAACTTGGATTCAAACCAGGGTTAAAGAAATGTGTGTGGTTGCTACAGTAGCACACTGTTGTCTTCTGATTATATCCAAGACCATTGTCTCCAATCTGTGTCAGGACCTTGTGGCTCTGTGATCCCCCAAACACCCTCTTTCCCTCCTTCCCAACAATTGTTCCATTTGATATTAGTAGTTTAGGACTCTGTGAGTTGTGTGGTGGGATTAAGCAGATTGATCACTGAGTGCAGAAGGTGTGAGAAGAGGAGTTACCCCCCAAGAGTTAGGTAGCTGGCAAGGCACAGTTGGACCTTCTCAGCCCCAAACTGCAGTGACATCAGAGTATATGCTCTATTACTGATGAGCGAACTTTCTTCTGTTGTGCACCAGCCACTTATAGAGATCCTCCTCTGCTTCATGGCCAACAGCAGTGCATGGGAGAACCCTGAGGGCCCACAGGGAAAATGACTTAAGAGAGCTGTAGAAATGGTTCACTTTAAAAAAAAATTAATTAATGAGGTGGGGCAAAGGAGAACTGAGGTTTGCCAACAGCAGTGCATGGGAGAACCCTGAGGGCCCACAGGGAAAATGACTTAAGAGAGCTGTAGAAATGGTTCACTTTTTAAAAAAATTAATTAATGAGGTGGGGCAAAGGAGAACTGAGGTTTGCCAATATGTAATAGTGGAATAAAGAAACTAATTCACAAATTAGGCAGCACTGTCAGGGTCTTTTTTTTCCTGGAATGGACAACAGATCTGATCCTGTCACTATTGTTCATGTGAATTATATCCATGACTTCATAAGCAGTCCCATGGAAATAATAGAAGTAAGGGTGGCAGAAGGGAGCACAAGAGGTTATGGTTTGACAGGGAATTTTTCAACACTAACTTAAAAAGAGGAAACACAAATACATATTTAAATGGTCCAAGTTGTGCATTACTATTAAGCATATTACTGTTGGGCCTAGATGTTCCAAACTGGATCAGTGCTCTACTCAGCAGGGCATTGTTTCTTCATTTTGCTAGATAATGCCTTCCCCAAAGAGCTTACAATTAAACAGAGGCATAGGAAGGTTGAAGGGTCTTGCTCAAGTTTACATGTCAGGTCAGTGCCTGAACTAGCAATAGAATCCATACCTCTTCTTCAGTTCTAATTCAGATCCTCAGCAACTAAAACATACAGTGTGAACTTCTCTTACCATGTTATCATGTTGCTGCTTTAGGACAATGAAAGCTCTATACAACAAAGGAGAAACTCTTCTGTGCAGGAGGCAGAGATTTATCATGGGCCAGTCTGAGTCTGTAGAACAAATTCCATTAGGAACTAAAGACCACCACAATCTTCATTACTACCTTTTGCTCCTACTGCAAAGTGCACTAATATGATCTTGCCTTCTTAAGTATACACTCAGAGCAACACACACACATACATCCAGAAAATACCCAACAACAGATAAACAAAAAAGTCTACCAAAACACTCCATTCCCTCGGAAAGATGACAAGAGAAAAAACTACATAACAGATGTTAGTAATGTCACTAAAATGTGCTTTTATTCTACGGTTATGAGCACAATAAAGAATAAATAGAAATAGTAAATAATTTAACTTCATTATTCAGATGAAACTATAAATATCCTAAGGTATTCAAGGTTTAAATATATGCTAAGAACGACTTCTAACCGTTTCAATGTCACACTGTGAATTCCAACATTTAACTGATTCAGTGCCCCAGATGATATAGCATACCTCATATCAGCATCTTGAGAACACACTCATAACGTTTTTAATTCTTTTTGTTGTTGTGTTGTTGTTGTTATGCAAGGGGCTATGGCATAAGAAAGAATAGGAAAATAAAACTAAAAATTAATAAACCAAGAAGAAGAAGCAGAATATAAGCACCAATAGTTTCTTGTTCTTGCCAAGGTCTAATCATTAATAGTGTAATAATAATGTAGAAACCATTATATATAACTAGGTATTTCCGGAGGCTGTTTTATTTTCCATATCTGTCATTACAGAGAAATAGTAACACTTATGTATTGGTAGATGCATTGCAATATTAAAATTTATTACTATTTGTATAAGTTTAGAAGCAGGAATACACAAACTTATTTTTTAACAATAACTCTTTGTTCCGTTTTTAAAAGATCTTTCTGGTCTTCTTTGTAACCCTTTTTAAGCCTGATTCTCCTCTGACTTACACTAAATTCATAGAGAGGATCCTCAAGGAATCCATTTTGAAGCACTTGAAGAGGGGAAAGTGATCAGGAATAGTCAACATGGATTCACCAAGGGCAAGTCATGCCTGACCAATCTGATTAGCTTCTATGATGAAGTTACTGGCTCTGTGGATAAGGGAAAGTCAGTGGATGTGATATACCTTGACTTTAGCAATGTTTTTTATACAGTCTCCCGCAATAGTCTTGCTAGCAAGTTAAGGAAGTATGGATTGGATAAATGGATTGTAGGATGGATAGGAAGCTGGCTAGACTGTCGGGCCCATCGGGTAGTGATTAATGGCTCGATGTCAGGTTGGCGGTCGGTTTCTAGTGGAGTGCCCCAAGGATTGGTTCTATGGCCGGTTTTGTTTAACATCTTTATTAATGACCTGGATACGGAGATGGATTGTACCCTCAGCAAGTTTGTGGATGACACTAAGCGAGGGGGAGAGGTAGAGAGGCTGGAGGGCAGGGATAGGGTCCAGAATGATCTAGATAGATTAAAGGATTGGGCCAAAAGAAATCTGATGAGGTTCAACAAGGACAAGTGTAGAGTCCTGCACTTGGGATGGAAGAATCCCAAGCATTGTTACAGGCTGGGGACCAAATGGCTAACTAGCAGTTCTGCAGAAAAGGACCTGGGTATTACAGTGGATGAGAAGCTGGATATGAGTCAACAGTGTGCCCTTGTAGCCAAGAAGGCGAATGGCATACAAGGTTGCACTAGGAGGAGAATTGCCAGCAGATATAGAGAAGTGATTATTCCCCTTTATTCAGCTCTGGTGAGGCCACATCTGGAGTACTGTGTCCAGTTCTGGGGCCCCCATGATAGAAAGGATGTGGATGCATTGGAGAGGATCCAGCGGAGGGCAACCAAAATGATTAGGGGGCTGGAGCACATGACCTATGAGGAGAGACTGAGATATTTGGGTTTGTTTAGTCTGCAGAAGAGAAGAGTGAGGGGGATGTGATAGCAGCCTTCAACTTCTTGAAGGGAGGTTCCAAACAGGCTGGAGAAAGGCTGTTCACAGTGGTGATGGATGGGCAGAACAAGGAGCAATGGTCTCAAGTTACAGTGGGGGAGGTCTAGGTTGGATATTAGGAAAATCTATTTCACTAGAAGGGTGGCGAAGCACTGGAATGGGTTACCTAGGGAGGTGGTGGAATCTCCATCACTAGAGGTTTTTAAGTCTCGGCTTGACAAAGCCCTGGCTGGGTTGATTTAGTTGGGATTGGTCTTGCCTTCAGAAAGGGGCTGGACTTGATGACCTCATAGACTCATAGACTTTAAGGTCAGAAGGGACCATTATGATCATCTAGTCTGACCCCCTGCACAATGCAGGCCACAGAATCTCACCCACCCTCTCCTAGGATAATCTTCTCACCTATATCTCAGATATTGAAGTCCTCAAATGGTTTAAGGACCCCAAGAATGACCTCCTTAGGTTTCTTCCAGCTCTGTGATTCTATGATAGGGCTAACTTCAGTGAAGTAAAGAACATAAAATTGGTGTCAGTGAGAGAAGAATCAGGTGCTTTATTTTGCTTAGAACTACAATGTGGATTTTACAATTACTCCAGTGAGCTGAAGGAAATCTATTAATAATTGTCAAGAAACTGACAGATGGTTTTATAGACAGTAAAATATGTGGCCACACAGAAGCATAAGGTCTAAGGATGAACTCGTGAGGACTGAGATTTTTAGCAGCCATTAAGACAGATGATCCAAATTAGTAGATGAGCAGTAGCATATGTTTCACTTTGCTTTTTAAAAACTGTTCTTTCACAAAAATAATCCTGATTAAAGGCTTAGTTTTGATCTCTGATCCAAATATTTCTGCAGAGTGGGACTATATACTTTAAAGAGGCTATTAGCAGCCTTTTCTCACAATTATATCTATAGCAGGGCTACTCAACATGTGGTCCATGGGCTGCATGTGGCCCACAGCTGGTTTGTGGCCTGCGGGGAGGTTTGGGTTTACATGGGGCTCAATATGCAGCCTGCAGGTGAACAAAAAAATAGCCAATATAATGGTCTTCTGTTGATATGCATTTAGTAGTTAAATTCCTGGACTGTCATTGCTCATTAAAAATGCTGTCATATGGATGGAAATCAGGTAAATATTTTATTTTTATTAATATCAGCAGAACTGACTTAAATGGGGCCTGTGTGTTGTGTAGTCTTTCCTTAATCTTTGTATTCATGCCTGTCAATGTGAAATAAGCTATTTGCATGTATATGCAACCACAGTTATATTGCGGCCCTCGACATGTTACGTGAATATCATTGTAGCCCCCCGGGCTTCCAAAATTGAGTAGCCCTGATCTGTAGTATGAAATGCTGTCCTCCAAGAATCACATTAGGATAAAGCTAATATTAATGTGTTGAAAATCAGTAAAGAATATTGGTGTGGTATGACCAAGAATGAAGTTCCTAGACTTACTCAGTGGGCTGAAATATTGACCCTGTTGAAGGCAGTGGCTAAACCCTCCTTAACTTCTGTGGGGCCAAGATTTCAACCCAGGTAGTTGCATACTTGTGTCAGAAACTGAGACACATCTCATGAACGCTACATATTTAATGAGACAACGTGAGGGGTGTAACTTCCTTTTATTGGACCAATTTCTCTAAAGTTTGTGTCTCTTTATGGACAGAAGTTGGTTCATAAAATAAATTACTCTATCCAATATCCTGGAACCAACATGGCTACTACAACACTGCATATATATTTTAATGCACTATCTGGAAGAAACAAAGCACACAAGTTTTCCTGGAAAAGTATCCAGTATGGAGCTTGTAGCCTATGTGTGATTTGAACACATCAAACCTAACGAAATCACACAATCTTATGAAAAATCCACATTTTAAACTACCCTGTGAACTTGTAACACTCACCGAGAGACTCTGGTGCTAAGCCAATGAATGGATTACACTTCCTCATACTCAACATATGTCTTTTCTCACTTGTTTAGCTAGAATATAGCTAATTATTCTTAATTTATTAAGTAATCCAGGCATCATCCATTCCAAGTTATTAATATATTGGTAGGTGCTAAAGTCAACATTTTCTACTGAGCAGTAAGACTGCCCAGTGATCATTATTGGATAAATATAGAACTAGTAATTTTATATTAACTCTTTTAGTTAAATGGCACTCAACTCTTAGGCTATGTCTAGACTGCAAGCCTCTTTCGAAAAAGAGCGTCTAGACTGCAAGCGGAACTTTCGAAAAAGCAAGCCGCTTTTTCGAAAGAGAGTACCCAGGCAGTCTGGATGCTCTCTTTCGAAAAACCCCTGTTTGCATTCAAGAACACCTTTTTTCGAAAGAGTACTTTTGAAAAAAGGCGTTCTTCCTCATGAAATTAGGTTTACCACCGTTGAAAGAAAAGTCACGTTCTTTCGATTTAATTTCAAAATAACGCGGCTGCAGTTTAGACGCAGGTGAAGTTTTTTCGGAAAAAGGGCTACTTTTTTCGAAAAAAACCCTGAGTCTGGACACAGCCTTAGTGCCATATGTGGTACTTCTGAGCAAAGTGACAGGCATGTTATGTTCGATGTATGACTGAGAATAGCCATATAGCTAGTGCATGCTGTAGCCAAAAAGCCAATTTAGGATAATGTTGTTTATTTCCCTCAGATTCAGCATCCATGTCACAAAACATTTCAATCCTAAAAGCAAAATGTGGCAGTTAGAGATGATCACAAATCATGAGCCCAATTCTATAACCTTTAATCACATAAGCAGTCTCACTTTGTTCAGTTGGACTTTTTGTGAAAGAATTAAGTTTACAGGATTAGGCCCAAAAGATGGAATTCTATAACCCTGGACTTTAAGCAAGATCAGATGTGGATCTGGACTATGTGGATCAAATTATAGCATATATAGATATTAATGTGCTCCTCCAAAATCACACACCAAATTACTGAGAGAGCGTGGAATGCATCTGAAGAGTCTTCATCCTGCTCTCACCTTTAGCTATACTGCCTCCCCGTCCCATCGTTGCAATCTAGCATTAGGGTAAGAGATGTAAATGATATATTCATAGTCAACAAATCTTTTAGATCTTATGCTGAGTGAGATTTTTGGAGGATATTTAATTTAATTCTAAATGTTCTGTTAGAATCAAACTGTACATCTCTTGCAACTCTTGTTTACTTGTGTTAT
This sequence comes from Pelodiscus sinensis, assembly GCF_049634645.1. NCBI lineage: Eukaryota > Metazoa > Chordata > Testudines > Trionychidae > Pelodiscus > Pelodiscus sinensis. Next base: position 113,622,509 of record NC_134715.1, read on the forward strand.
GCCGTGAGCTTTGGGAGATACTTACTGCTATACCTTGTCAGCTTACATTGTGTTACAGTATTCACAATATAATTTTTGTTGCCATTACCATTCTGCAAATATGTTCTCTATTGGCAAATTAAATTAAATGCTGTGAAAGAAAGGGTTTTTTTTTTCCTTCTCTTCATGTTTAGCTAAATAACTTAAGCGTTAATAAAGGTAATTTCTTATGTGTTAACCCAAGAAAACAATATAGTAATGTATAATGGAAAAAATAAAATAACATCTCACTGAAAGTGATCAAGACAGGGGTATGTAGCTAAACACCAGCATAGAAAGAGAGCTCTAAGCAAACAGGTTTTTATTATGTGATAAGTCAATGTGACACACTTTCAATATATGATCTTGTGACAATGTGAGAAAAATAGGAACTCTAAAGCATCAAATGTCCCTTCCTAAGCTGTCCAAGATCCAACACTACCACATGGCAGGCAAGAATATTTTTTAGCCAAAACATTTGATGGACATGTTTATATGAGTGCTACTTGTTACAATAGCCTGTAACTTATGCCATTTGTTCTCCTTTGCCTTCCATGATAGTGCTTGTCAACTTCCAATTTTACTTAGACATGAATAATATAGACAACCTAAAAGATGTACCCTTGGGTTAAGAAAAATAATTAAATGAATTCCCAGCATGAACATGATAAATCCTGTATATTAATGACAATGTTAAGTGGAAATACTTATTGTAGCATGATATCCCGTGAACCTTTCTGGTGCCTTGCAGACATGCAAAGTTATTCTGTCCTCAATCACGCTGGAATAAACCATTGAATTTCCTAATGCAAAATTCTTCTTTTTGATGAGGTGTAATTTTCCACCCTGAAAGGTAGTACTGTCAAGTATGTTGTGCCCATGGTTAACTATATAGTATGTGAATTCACAGGTAGCAAAATGCTATGTGCTGTGTATTGCATTTCAGATAAACCTCAGTAAAAGGCAACATCATTTAGTGAGACGTAACACCACTGTACAGTACAGCTAGTTTTGGATAGAATCAGGCCTGAATTACATGGAGTCAGATATCACCCATATGGTTGTAAGTTTCTGAGGGTATTTGATGGGGTGAAGGAACCGTGCACTGCTGGAGGCAGGACCCGGAAAGGCGGCGGTGGCTGACCAGCTCTCCCCGTGGTGGCGGGAAAGGTGGCGGCAGCTGGGCTGCACCAGGATGGTGAAGGTGCCCGCACGGCAACCACAGGCATGGTGGACACTGGTGCATGCGCTGTGGAGAGTGGGCACAGAGCACCAGGTCAAGGACGCAGGGGGCGGGTCCGGTGGATGCCAGTTCATGCATGTCGGGGCGGGTCCGGAGGATGCCGGAGCATGCACATTGGAGGCAGAGCTGGAGGACACCAGTGCATGTGCGCTGGTGGCGAACCAGGGAGGGGGTTGGCAGCCCATAAAATGGGAGGGGCCGGCATGATTGGGGGGAGTGACGGGAGTGGAGGCAGGTGAGGGGTCAGTGGGCCAGGGGAGAGAGGCCTGAGGAAGGGCCAGAGAGCGGGGATGAGGAAGTGGCCCAGGGCGGGCAGAAGGAGTCTTGCCAGTGGGCTGGCGAGTTTTGGCGGTTAGCCTTGCCAGCCAGGTGGGGGAGATGACTACCCCCACCTCAGGGCCCTGGGCTGGGACCTGGAGAGAGGGAGGGCCCAGGACCCCCTCACACTCCTGGTCAGGAGTTGTGCACCGCCGAGAATAAAGTTAACCCCACCCCCGGGGTCACGGTTTGGGTCAAGGGCGAAGAGAATGGAGGGGAGGGAACTCCATTAGAGGACTCCTTCACAGGGTACATCTGTATTTGAGCTGGAAAGTATGAGTCCCAGGTCATGTAGGTGAACTTGCACTAGCACAGTTGAGTACATATTCCAGGTACCAGGTGGGCTTGTAGTCAGGGGGCTGGCGGAAATGACATATGTTCCTTTGAACACTGTGCTATTAATAGGTGATATATCAAGCAGAACCTACACTAGCTGGGAATCCCACATCTCAGATCAAATGTTACACATAGCCTGGAAGTTTTACATATTCCACAATAACAACGTTTAGGGTGGAAAACTAAAGCCCAGCAATAACAAAGATTTTTGCATTAGGAAATTTAAAGCCCTCAGTGTTTAGAACTCAGAATCTATGTCTTTGGATACAATTCTCATTCATATCCACAAGTGAAGTAATGTAGGCTGTAGGAGCAATCATTTACCTACGGAGTATATTTTACTTCTGAGTGTGAAACATTATAGCAAGCAGAACAGGCCACTAATGCAGGCAAACTGAAATGTGATTGATTTCTATCTGTTGGAAATGTTTCTTCTTGTGCCAAAATTACATATTCCACAAACACCATACAGGATGGTTCACAGGCCATAGACTCAGTGTGACTCAGTATTTATGGTCTTTGTGACCTTTCACACTAGATTTAAAACTGAAGAAGCTATGCCTCTGTCCACCATGTGCCTCCGCGATTTGATTCCCTGCCTTTTCCAGAGATGCAGAGCACCACAGCACATTGGTAAATCATTGCAAAATCCCATCTGCAATCTCCAGTATCCTTGCATCCTTAGCTTCTCCTCTTTTCGAGTTTCAACTAGCTCTTGCCAATTGGACATTTCTTAATCTGAGCTTGTTTTCCAGGTGATCAGTTCACCTTTTCAAAGTCTTGTAATCACAATTGTCAGTTAGCATGGTGATGTAAGATTCTTAAGGCATGAACCTCCATTTTTCAGTTTTATTTTCTTCCTCTTTCCATAGCATTGGTCGTAGCAATTAAAATAACCTGGATCACAACTAACCTTTGTCATAATCAGGAGTGCTGAAAAGCACCCAGTAACTAAGGGGTTAACTAATGTCTTCTGTACCTAGCCAGGTATCGGGGGGTCAGCCAATTACAATGCAGGTAGGAATTTCAAACTGAAAGAGAGTGGTTTTCTCTCTCTGTTCTTTGTTTGAGAGGCAGAGCAGTTTCTTCCACGTATTGAGGGAGATGGGAGAAACTTCTCTCTCCAAGAATGGACTTCTTACAATGTGTAAGTAGGGAAAAGTTTGGATAGTTCATCAGGATTTATTGTTTTCCTTTTTGGGGATCATATATACATAGTAGCCCAGTGTCTGAGAGTCTGTAACGCTGAAATGCTGGCTGTTCCCTCTGGGGGGCGTTGTTGCTGAAATGCTGGCTTTTCCTTCTGGGTGGCCCGTGCTGCATGGGGAGTGTGGGGCCCAAACGGCTGCTTGCGCTGCTTGCTCCCCTGCAATGGCCCGGCTGAGCGGTGCAGAAGTCAGCTGAGTGCCACGGCGTGAGGGGAAGAGGGCCAGGGCAGTGACGTACATGGCCAGGGGGCAGGGCCTGGGCATGTACGTCAACGCCCCGCCCCCCTTCGCCTCCCACTGTGGCATTTGGCTGACTTGTGCGCCGCTCAGCCAGGCCGCCACGGGGGAACCCCAATGGACACTTGTTCCCCCGCGGTGGCCCGGCTGAGTGGCGCAGAAGTCAGCCGAGTGCCACGGCGGGAGGCGAAGGGGGGCGGGGTGGTGACCATTTGGGCTCCGCGGTCCCCCGAGTGAGAGGCAGAAGGGGGAGGAGAAGAGAGAGAGAGAGGCAGGAGGCAGAGGAGACCTCGGGAGGGGGGAAGGGGGGGAAGCAGCAGTAGGAGGGGAGAGAGAGAGAGAGAGAGAGAGACACGGAGCGAGAGACCGGAGGCTCAGGAGAGAAGACCGACGTGGAGGAGAAACCTGAAAATCCCGTCTTATGACAGGCTAATTGGCTAGTTTGGAAATAATATCTGAGCTGTTAATTGTGTTTTTTTTTCTTTTGTAACTAGGTCTTTTAGCCCAGGGGGTTTCCCTGAGTATCTTTGTCAATTGGTGGCTCTTTCCATCTAGCCACTTTACTATGCTTGCAACTGTAGTTTTGTTTTGATAATAAAGGATTTTTTTTCTAATTAACTGGGATTGGTTGATTGTTGTGTCCTTAGGACTCAGTGCATAGTTACAAAGGCAGAGTCCATTGTTGTATGTGGATTCCCTCTGTGTTTCCCAACTCCAAGCAAAACGTAGGTTGGGGCAGGGCGAGAGTTTTACTTTAGGAAGGAGATTTCCCAAATGATCTCTTCCCTAGTTTTTCTTGGAATGACTTGGGTGGTGGCAGCGGATTCCCCAAAATCTGGGTATTAGGATTTTGGGGGGAAAGTTTTGTACTGAAGACTGTAGAACAGGGTTTCCCAATTTATGGGTCGGGACCCAAATATGGGTCACCATTACATTTCAGAAGGGTCACCAAGTGTCTCCCAGGTGGCTCTGCCCTCCCTCCTCCCCCCGTTTTTGAATTACCTGAGGTCACCAAGTCTTCCTGAATTGTCAAAATGGGTCCCCAAAATGTTGGGAACCGCTGCTGTAGAGGCAAGGTTTTGGAGTGCTCTTGCAGGCCCCCAACTTCTGCATTTGTCATGCCGGAGTGGGGAACCACCGTGACAACCTTACATTAGTATTTATTGAATTCCAATGATTGAAATCCAGAATTGTTTGCTACCTCACATTCAGAGGTTCAAGAAACTCTAATGCAGGCAATATGAAGTTAAAAATAACAGATTTGAGCAAACTCAGGTTTGATTTCAGATAGAAATTTGGCCTGGCTTCCAGAGGTACTCATTAATATAAAAACTGATGTGAATGGGAGCTATAATTTGAAAATCTGATTGTCTTTCTAGCAGTAGCATAACTGGATTAAATTAAAAATGTTTTACCAAGTTTACACTGGTGTAATTGACAGCAGAATTTTGCCCATTATGTATAATTCTTTCACCTGAATTGTTGAGAGAGACACAATTTACAGGTGTAAATTTACACCAGTGGTGAATTTTTAGAACAGTGCAGTTCTCATGTAAGTACCTAAATAACAGCTGAGTTTCAAAATTGCTCTGCACCCAGCAGCTCACACTGTGACACTTAGAAATGTTATTATTTATTTTCATGTTTTACCACTAGCAGCTAGAAGTCAGGGTCTTACCGTGCTAGGCACTGAAGACATGTAGCAAAGAGAGAGAGTTCCTGCCCCAAACAGAGGTAATTTAAGTGACAGCTAAATAAATAGGGTTTGAAATGTGCTGAAATCTTTTTAAAATATTGTCCTGATGGCGGATGCTGAACCAGTTTGAAAATGTAGCACATAAGGTTTTTAACCATCTACTATTGCTAAAATGGTGCTGTATCCTCCTGTTCTAGGTTACAGCTGTACAACCCCATTCAATACTTTGCTTTTACCCAATACAACTAAGAGAAGAATTTAACTGGTAGCTTCTAAAGCACTTTGATTCATAAATGATCTGGAGAAAGGGGTAAACAGTGAGGTGGCAAAGTTTGCAGACGATACTAAACTGCTCAAGGTAGTTAAGACCAAAGCAGACTATGAAGAACTTCAAAAAGATCTCACCAAACTAAGAGACTGGGCAGCAAAATGGCAAATGAAATTTAATGTGGATAAATGTAAAGTAATGCACACTGGAAAAAATAACCCCAAGTATACGTATAATCAAGGCTCGATGATCATGGCGAAAACCACCCGCCAGCCCCGCACCACGCCTGCGCAAGACCCGCACTGCGCATGCGTAGACCGCCAGTGAATGGGGCAACCGGCTGAAATCTACTCGCCACAGGCGAGTAGATAAGCATATCTGTCGAGCTCTGTATATAATATGATGGGAGCTAATTTAGCTACAACTAATCAGGAAAGAGATCTTGGAGTCCTCATGAATAGTTTTCTGAAGATGTCCATGCAGTGTGTAGCGGCAGTCAAAAAAGCAAAGAGGATGTTAGGAATCATTAAAAAAGGAATAGAGAATATGACAGAGAGGGTATGTCTACTCTGCCACCCTAGTTCGAACTAGGGTGGCTAATGTAGGCACCTGAAGTTGCAAAAGAAGCCCGGGATTTAAATATCCCAGGCTTCATTTGCATCTTGCCGGGCGCCGCCATTTTTTAAATCCCCGTTAGTGCGGACTCCGTGCCCGCGGCTACACACGGCACGGAGTAGGTAGTTCGAATTAGGCTCTCTAATTTGAACTACCGGTACACCTCGTTCCACAAGGAGTAACGGTAGTTCGAATTAGAGAGCCTAATTCAAACTACCTACTCCGTGCCGCGTGTAGCTGCGGGCACGGAGTCCGCACTAACGGGGATTTAAAAATGGTGGCGCCTGGCAAGATGCAAATGAAGCCCGGGATATTTAAATCCCGGGCTTCATTTGCAACTTCAAATGTGTACATTAGCCACCCTAGTTTGGACTAGGGTGGCAGTGTAGACATACCCAGAGTATCTTATTGCCCTTATATAAATCCATGGTACACCCACATCTGGAATACTGCATACAGATATGATCTCCTCATCTCAAAAAACATATACTGGCATTAGAAAAGGTTCAGAGAAGGGCAACTACAATGATTAGGGGTTTGGAACGGGTCCCATAGGAGAGATTAAAGAGACTGGGACTTTTCAGCTTAGAAAAGAAGAGACTAAGGGGGGATATGATAGAGGTCTATAAAATTATGAGTGGTGTGGAGAAAGTGAATAAGGAAAAGCTATTTACTTGTTCCCATAATATAAGAACTAGGGGCCACCAAATGAAACTAATGGGCAGCAGGTTTAAACCAAATAAAAGGAAGTTCTTCACACTGCGCATAGTCAATCTGTGGAACTCGTTGCCTGAGGAGGTTGGGTAAGGAATGGTGTCCCTGGCCTCTGTTTGTCAGAGGGTGGAGATGGATGGCAGGAGAAAGATCGCTTGATCATTACCTGTTCTATTCACTCCCTCTGGGACACCTGGCATTGGCCACTGTTGACAGACAGGGTACTGGGCTGGATGGACCTTTGGTCTGACCCAGTATGGCCGTTCTTATGTTCTTATCTATTAGATTCTTTTTAAATGTACAACATGATTATTGTAATCAAACAAAAAACAATAAGCAAAGGATATTACACAAATAATGAAAATGGGTCTGGAGGCATCTTGCCATTAGTGGCTGCCTGCCCAAGCGATTATTCTCTCCCTTAAAAGTAAACGGTATGGTATGCCTTCATGTGCCCCATGGGGCTCTTTGTTCTCAGAAGCTATAATCAAGTTATAGGCTTAATTCTCCATACACTTCTCCTTCTTGTCTGCTTATTAATTCAGAGAAATGCCTGGGAGCAAGCTGATGAAGCGAGGTAGATTTGAATGTGAGACATCGTTGTCAGAGAGAAGAGGAAATAACCTTTTTTCCCTCTGCCACCAGGCTGTTTAACTTGCAATAAATTATCGAGAACTGTTAGTAAATTAGTATGCCACGTGGGACGAGCTGTGAAATTATTGTGTGATTTCTATTTACTTTTCTGGAATGGGCTGTAGTCTCAGATGAGTGCTTTTTTCAGGAAACTTATTTACATAAATGAGAAAAAGGCCATTTTTTGGGGAGAGGCGAGAACGTAGATTACACCAAGAGTTTTTAATGATCTTGTAATTACACGGAGAGACTCTTCATAATTCTGAATGTTTTTTTGTTTTATGACTCAGCCTTTCAGATTATTTTACAGTCCAGGCTCCACACAGCAGATTGTGGTGTATTACATGGTTTTGAAGGTAGAGGCAAAGATATTTTTAACAGTGTTTATCTAAAAAACACTTGATAGCAAAGCCAGTAAAGCATCCTGGACTCTTAATCAGTGGCTAACTGTAGTCTGGGACTGGAGTGAATTAAAATATGAGAAGACAAAGATGTTGGAGAGATATGTGGGAAAGGCATTTGTAAACAGAAGAAAATAGTCTTTGATGTATCCAGTGGTGGAGATACAGGCAGTCCCCGGGTTACGTCAGTCTAACTTAAGTCAGACCCCTAGTTACAAACCGGGGGGGGCCCGCTAGTGCGGGGTGCCTCCCCCACTGTCACCGCCTCCGGCGGCAAAGGGGGCGCTTCCCCCCAGCAGACCAGGGAGATGCGGAGCTAGCGGCCCCCCCCCCCACAGCAGACCAGGGAGGTGCGGAGCAGCTTTTCTCGCCGCGGAGGACTCGGGCGGCGGAACCGCCAAGACGCGCCGCGGTCCCGCCGGCCGCGTCCTCCGCGGCGAGAAAAGCCGCTCCGCATCTCCCTGGTCTGCTTGGGGGGGGGGGGCGCAGCTAGTGCGCCCCTCCACCCCCAGAAGACCAGGCTTTTTTCGCCGACGCCTGGGGTAGAGCAGCTGGGGGCTGGGGGGCTGCCGGGTTGGTCCCACAGCGCCGAGCTGCGGCGCTACTGGCCCAACCCAGCAGCACCCCCACTGCTCTTCCCCAGGACTCTGGTGTCCAATTCAGCCGCTGCTGGTCAGTTTCAACAGCAGCTGAATCTGAACGCCAGTTCCGACTTACATACAAATTCAACTTAAGAACAAACCTACAGTCCCTATCTTGTACGTAACCCGGGGACTGCCTGTAATATTAACAGGTATAAAGTACAAAGAAACAAAATATGGAACAACTTGAAGAGTAGAAAAGTAATTCTGAGGCTGCTCAAAATGAAGAGGGGCAGACAGTACTCAACTCTAATTTAATATAATGCTACAAAATTATGTTTGTAAGGGTAATTCATGAGATCTATGCCCAAGGTCAGCTCCAACAATGCTGCAGCATGAGACTAATGGATCTTTGAGGCTGACATGGAAAGAAGATCAAACTCCAGTGACATGAGGCAAGGAGTACAATACATGACAGATTGGTAATATTTGTGATAAGATGAACTAACTTTATGGAAGTATGATACCTTTATGGAATTAAAACTTACTGAATCAACATCCATACCTTTAAAGTTCATTGTATTAGAAATGTAAATGTTTATGTACTATTTGGAGATTGCATGGAACTACTTTAGCAGGAAGTCACGATTAATGTGATCCCTGGAAAGTATTCGGAATTTCCAAAGTCTTTTTTGAGCAATTAAATGAAATGGATTCCCTGGGAAATAGTTTAGGGTGATGGGAATGCAAATTCTTCTCTCCAAAGCCAACCCTTTGAAAATACACTGGGGGGAGGGGCGGGGGAAGAGGGGAGACCCATTGTGCACAAATTACATGCTTCTGGAAATGCCAGTTTAAAGAACCTGATTTCTTTAAAGAGGAAATTGAACATGTTATGAATGTGCTTGTTCTGAGCTCAAGCTCTGGTGAACTTGTACCCATAAGGAAGCCTCTAGGGTGGGATGCTGAAAGATTACGCTTGCCAAAGCCCATGTGAGAACTGGGCTAAACCCTGGTAAGCTAGTAAATTTTCATGCAGGGGGTTGGATTTGTTTTAATATGATTTCTCTGCAATACTTTGCTCTTGAGAATGAATTAGACTTGCCTAGAAAACACTGTTACCTGTTTCTGAAGCATGTTTGCTTTGGCAGGCTGCCTTTGCTGGGAGATGGGCAGGGAAGGTAGGAAACAGTCCAGGGTCTCCACCCAAGCGAGGCAACCGTTGGGCAAATGGAAGCCTGAGAGAGGTTGCTCTTGCTGAATTAGTGAGGGGAGATACCGTTGCAGCTTGTATCTGAACTGTGACACAAGCGACTTGGTGCTAGTTTAAAACTCTCTGGTCCTTGCTCTGTAGGTTCTTATACCGTGCTTTTCACTGAAGCTGTCTGAACACCTCCCAGTAATGCATTAAGGGCAGGAGGTTCGGCTAGATGACCCTTGCAGTCCCCTTTAGATCCATAGTTCTATGATTCTGGGATTAAGCCGTGTAACTAACATCTGCCACATGGGGTTTGTTTTTTTTCCTCTCAGCCTCTCTCCATGGGAAGAAGTGTGTGAGATGCTGTGGTTTCTTTTGTGAGGCTTATCACGTGCATACGTACACAGAGCTATCTGTTTGTGTTAGAAAATGGAAGTGCAAACAAATGTGCCTGAAGTTTATAAAGATCCTTTTCCTGTCACAGTTCATTCCACAGTCCCATCTCCTGCCAACACAAACTCTGTCCATTACTGTGGTCAGAGTCATTGTGCTAATGGGATGGAGTTATTAACAGTGTCCATCCCACAGCACTAGTCAGTCTTTTAGATGTCCTGGTGACAGTTCCTTGTGTGCCTTCAAGTTGAGGACTGACCTGATCGAATAGTCTAGCTAGTAGAGGGAGGTGAGGACAGGTTTGGTGGGCTCCTGATAGTCTGTGTTGTTGTGAAGAAACACTGAAATATTCAATATCAGTTGTAGTTTCCTGGGCTGATGGCTTCATGTCTACGTATATTGCATTCCTGTAGTCAGGATGCGATAACATGAATAACTGAGGTAAGTTGATTGTTTGCCAGGACAGGAGGGAATCTCCTAGGCAACGGGAGGTGGTATAAACATTACTTGTGAGGTCCACTATGAGAGAGCTTAGCATGCGGAATCCAGGAGCACCCTTAAGTTCTGAACTGAACTGACCAATTATGCCTGTTTGCCTTCAATCAAAGAAAATTGCACCATGGCTGCAAACACTATGAGATGTTTTCTTCTGCCTGTCAGTTTAACCTCTGTCTTGCTTGCGTTCAGCTTCAGCCAGCTGTTCTTCATCCACATCCTGATATTATCCAGACACTGGAAGCAGGAGATGGTCGCATGTGCTGAAAGAGAAGTAGAGCTGTATCATCTACATTTTTCTATCACTTGAGTCCATATTGTCTGACCTGTTCATTTAGGGGCTCCATCTCAGTGTTGACTAGAACTAGTGAGAGAACAGATCATTATAGGGCTCCACCAGAGAGGGGTCTAGTGGTGGAGGTGCATTTTCCTATTAGCACCCTGGGAAGGGTTAACTCCATTTTAGCACATTATTCTGTGCCTCTGCCACCACTCTTAAGGCTAGTGAACAGTTATCAGTTACAGTTACTGGACTTTTAAGTCTTCTATGCTGCTGTCCTGTAACAGGCTTTGGAATTAGATAGTGGGCATGAGTTTTTGTGGATAAATCATAATCTATAGTGATTAATTATTAAGCTTTTGATGCACATTTTAATTTACATTTCAGAGATGTAGCTGTGTTAGTCTGTTTGAGCAAAAACGACAAGGAGTTCTATGGGATACATTTGTTTGGGCATAGGCTTGTATCTGACGAAGTGGTTTCCAGCCCACAATAGCAAATGTCCAAAATAAATGTGTTAGTCTTTAAGGTACGCCAGGGCTCCTCAACATTTTATTTTGGATTAAATAAAACTGCACAAGATAGAACAAAAACTGAAGTCCATGAGAAAGTATGGTGTGTTCCTCCTGTTATGTGCTGCGTGATCTCCACCTTATAAACCATTAGTTACTTTCTGCAAACAGCAGATTCTTAGATGTTTTAAAGTGAAGTATAGAGAAAATAAAATCCTGTGCCACACATTTGCATACATATGTGAATAAGAACGTGAGATTCTAGAGGATTCAGAATATTTACCTTTTATGATGGCCTGTTTTAGTTGTCCCTTTACTGTTCAACAAGAATATTTCTTTGGTTGTTCCCTGAATTTCTTCCAAGGGCGGATGGTCCCTAAACCCTCCAAATTCAAGATCTGGGAATGCAGAAACAAATTACTTTGCAGACATCCTGAAATTTGTTTAATTGACTCTGTGTGAAGCTGGAACAGCTGGATTTGGTGCATGGAAGTTTGATGTAAGTAATTCTCCACACACAGATCCTGCAATGGCAGTATAGCTGATCTGTGGGCACTGTTTTAGACCTGAGGCTATACTAGTTTCCCATTAACTTCCACAGCTCTTACTTCACGGGGCCAAAGACAATGGACCATGTAGTGGGAGATTTGCTAGTCTGAAAACCATTCTGCCCTGGCCTACTTATCACATATCCCTTACTTTGCTATGTTGGGGACATGTATGGAGCCTCATAGATCAGGGTAATAATGCACAGGAGACATAGACTCCTCTGTGGGTTCTTCAGGTCTCCCTCTCTAGCCCATCCAAGCGGCATGCAGTGGAACAGTATATATTCTGCTGCACCTGAGTCCTTTCTCAGTGACAGAGGATTGAGTAGAATTTTCCATATAATAAAGAGTTGGAGGCTAAATTTTGCCTGCCCATAAAAATAGTTCCTGCTCTGATGTGTGCAAAAGGACCTCTCCTAAGCTTTTAAGGGGTCTAGACTCTAGAGAGAGAACAATCAATAAAGGAGGTCGAGGAGTAAAAAGAAACAGACAGAAATAATCGTGGTCTCAAAAGTGAGTATATATTCACATGCATAGCTGCATTCAGTAATAACATGCTAAACATACATATCTGTACGTTTCAGAGTGTAGCTTCATTGAAGTCAATGGAGCTTCATCTCTTTACACCAGATAAGGATATAGCCTTTAACTACTACATAAGGACATATTACACTCATGTTACATTCTTTACATAGACTTCCTGTTTCTATCAGCAGCAGAACTGCTATGGATTGAAAGGTATGTAATCCTAAAAGTATTTTCCAGAGGTTAAATTGATTGCCTGGGATTTAGGAGGTCTGGGTTCAAGTCTGTGCTCCTTCTGACTGAGCTTGTGCAAGTCAAGCTGTAACATGATACTCCATGTGTAAAATGGGAATAATACCTCATTAATGTTGTGCATTAATATTTGTGAGGTATTCAAATACTATGTTAATAGTGGTCATATAAGTAACTTAGGGTATGTCTACACTGCCACTCTAGTTTGAACTAGGGTGGCTAATGTAGGCATTCGAACTTGCAAATGAAGCCCGGGATTTAAATATCCTGGGCTTCATTTGCATGTTCCCGGGCGCCGCCATTTTTAAATGCCCAGTAGTTCGAACTACCTGCCTGTGACTACACACGGCATGGACTAGGTAGTTCGAATTAAAGCTCCTAATTCAAACTACCGTTAAACCTCCTTGCAAGGTTCGAATTAGGAGCTTTAATTCGAACTACCTAGTCCATTCTACGGGTAGCCGCGGGCAGGTAGTTTGAACTACGGGGCATTTTAAAATGGCGGCACCCGGGAACATGCAAATGAAGCCCGGAATATTTAAATCCCGGGCTTCATTTGCAAGTTCGAATGCCTACATTAGCCACCCTAGTTCAAACTAGGGTGGCAGTGTAGACATACCCTTATGTAGCAAGAACATGATTAACCTGGAATTGGGCTTCCTCCACAGGTTGAGTTTGAAACATTTGCTATATTGTTAGTCATCATAGGAACAAAACGGGTTCACCTGATAGAAGTCTTTTGACCTGAGCTGTGCTTGGTGAATAATTTGCAGTATCTGATGCCTGTCAGGAATCACTTAACACTGTTGTTGGTCTGAGGGAAGAAACAATTGCTAAGAGTGGGCTGAGTTCTACTTGCATTGTAGACATGAGAACATGTCAATCTGAAAACAAAAGGAGAGAGAAAAACTATAGAACTGCAAATTAAAGTTGAGAGGTAAATTTTTGACAGAATTCTTGGGCAGTTTCCAAACATGGGGACAGTGCTGGAGCACAGCAGTAGATCTCTAAATGAGGTTGGCTATTTTTATCCTTAATGACTAACGGAGGGTTTTATAAGACTACTCATTTGATTTAGAGGTGAAGATATGCTGTTCCCTGTTCCTTTTCCTACCAGTATGTGCACACCAACACAGTATCTGATTTCAACAAGAGATGTGCATATTTGGGTATCTGAGATTAGAAATCAGCCTTGGATTGAATTTTTCATGCCTTATAAAGTTTATTCTAAGGCTACCAGATTATTAGTTATTAATATGAATGTTGGGGTAACCAGGTGAAATTAAGTGGCTAGTAATATATAGATGGTCCGATGAGATGTTCTATTGGTCCTTTCTGAATGTAAAAGCTGAATCACTGAAGAAGTTAATAAAAATCACCTTACAAATAACTTTTAATTATAAAACCAAATAATGCGGGGTAGCTTAGTTTTTCACTAAGAGGTTTGGTCAGATTAGGGTGCAATGTGAAACAATTCTAGGGTACTCTTTGCTCTGTCATGCAACTCATGTTGCTCTGTCAGTGTGTGCTAGCACTTGTCTGTACCTGTTTTGCATTTTCACTGCCTTCATTTGAGTAGTATCTGAGTGCCTTGCAAGCATTAATTAAGTAATTCTCAGAAAACCCCTGTAAATTGGAGAATTATTTTCTAAAGATTAGAAAATAAGGCCCAGAGATATTAAGTGACTTTTCCACTGTTACATGGGAAAATTCTGGCAGAGCCAGGAACTCAGACAATCTCTTGACTTTCAGTTCAGTGCATTAACCATAAGATCATCCTCAGTCCTATTCCAGAGGAGCTCACTTTATGATCTATGGACTTGATTCCAGTCCCATTAATGAACATTTTTATTATTTTTAATAGTGCAGCATACAGTTCTATGTTAAGAAACACGACTTACTTGAGGTGGATGTTTTCAGACCTTTGTATCATTTTTTCCCTTAAAATAATGTAATAATTTAATCAATCACTTACATTTTCTTTTCTTGTTGCTGCACACCTCTTTGCTGAATGTGGATATAAAGTACACAAAGATCTGCAATTTCAAAACAAGACACTTAACTAACTAAAGATGGTTGGAAACCTTTTACCATGACAAAATTTAATTAAAACTGAAGTAAGATGATTCGTTTCTCATTTTCCTATTTTCTTGATTTTTTTTTTTTTTTTGCAATAAAATATGGCCCCAAATAAGAAATGGTGTTTAAAGCGAGAAGCAATACATCCCTTAGCTGTAGTGGAATATATACCTAAGATAGGAAGACCCACCCCAGAATAGCAATTAGCCCAATGATTGAGGCACTCACTATGAGATGAGACATCCAGGTTCCAATCTTGGCTGTGCAAAATTGAGAGCATGGATTTAAACCTGGGTTTCCTGTATCCCAGGTGAATGGCTCAATGAATATTTAATTATTTATACAAACTGAAACACCTCCAACAGGGGTATGTTCCCTTTTTCTCTCTCTCTACCCAACAAAACTTCCATCAGAGCTGATATGTTTATACAAAACATGTCTGTTTTCAAGAAAAAGCATTTTTTGGTTGAAAAAATTGACAAAACTTGTTTGTGACCAGCTCTAAGCAATACCTGAACATGGAGACAATCAGAAGAATAGTGAGTTATCTTGCCAGGTTTGTAGGTTTTCTAAAAACCTACCTTTCTAAAAAGTGGGCACTGCAGAGCTACACAATCCTGAACCCTGATCTAAAAGTCATGCTTTAGGAATTAATTTGAAGTTCTGTCACCAGTGTTAGATGGGAGGTCAGACTAGATGATCACCACCATCTGGCCTTCCAACCTGTGAAAGGTTTGCTATTTACCATTCTGCTGCAATCAGAGACAGCAGCATTGAATGATGTTAAATATAAAAGATCTATTATCCAGTGAAGCCCTTTCTTTATTAATAAGATTCAGCCTGATGAGACCAAAAATTACTTTAAAAAACATTTCCTTTCTGCTCTACAAGGGCTTTTTTTTCCAGTCCATTTGGACTAAATATCAAAGATAAGGGAAATATCTTACTAGAAAGAGCTTTTGTAATTAAGCTTTGTAGCCTACATGAGTGAGATGTAGCTTAATTCAAGTGGAAATTAATAATTATGTTTCCAAGGCACGCCTTTGGTGTCCTAATAAATCACACAATCGGCTGTGTATTACATGGTACAGGCTTCAGCACCAAACTGTCCTATAAGTACCCGGTGCTTCCCCAGCAGTAGGTTCTTACTGCAGTCAGGTTTCTTCCTAGTTTCAGCTACCTTACTGGTTCTTTTCTGTATCTTTCAGGAGCAAGCGGGTCCAAGAATCCAAATATGTGAGGAAATAAAATATATAGGGCTGGCTTTTTCTATGCACAAGTGACCACACAGGTAGCAGGGGCAGGTGGGGAAAAGGGCACCTATAAGAGAAATGCATTTTTGATACATTGCATTATTCAAATGATTATAAAACATACAACAAATACATTCAATTCTCCAGGCAGCCTGGCCAGGAGAAGACCAGTATCCTGCTGAAAGATATTTCAGTGAGTTACTTGTATTCTGTGAAGATGAAGTGAAAATATGGCCCCCAGCTGGGAGAGTGAAAATAATTGGTTCCCCAGCAGAAAGACATTGATGTCTTGTTCAATACCCATATGCTAAATATTTAGCCATGGAAACTGCTTTTTTTTCCTTCCTGTCTTCTCTTTAGTCATATATGCTAAACTAATTACTGCTATTGCTTTAATTCCCCTTAGAGCAGCGGTAGTCAATAGGTGGTCTGCAGGACAAATCCGGACCACAGATGCTGTTGAATGGATGCCAAAATCCTTTTTTATACTTATTATTGTTATTTTTTCATTATTTTTCTCTGGAGTCTGGAACTGGACTATACCTTGGCCAAGAAATGTGGATCTTGACAAAATGTGGATCTTGACTAGACTGCCACAGAGTCTAGTGCTGTCTTTGCTGCCAGCAAACTTAAGACCAGAGAGTGGATACTGTTTGCTCTGTCCCTTCATTAAGAATATATACAGTCATTTCTTCTGCATGCAGTATCCTGCTTGAAAAACACAGTTGTACTTTGTGATGCCCTGAGGCTAAAAATACATACATGCTTAACAGAGGGGAGGGAGAGAAGGTGGGGTCTGTAAAGCAGCTTCTTGAATTATAATAATGTGCAAAACCCCCAAATTTAAAAGCTTAATGTCTACCTGCTCATTCTGGGAAATTATTTCCAATTGTGGAGATGTAAGGTCTTCCTTTCATTCTTTCTTTTCAGATAAATATATATAGAGAGAAATTTGCTCATTTCCATTGTGCAATCTAATTTTCATTATTTCTTCAAGTCATGCAGAATGTCCATATTTTTTCAGAAGTATAAAACTTGGTTATAGAAGATTCCTCTACTGTGACAAGAATTAGTGGTGTGCCTCCCACACTGCCATTGTGAATCAAACTGTTGTCTAAGCATAAAGACTATCCAATTTAATTCTTGCATGTTTAAGGAATCCAGCTGATACTTTACCCCACATAAGAGGATGATTTAAGATTATTCTGGTTTTAGATACAGGCGATCCTCTCTATAAGTCCAAGATACGTTCCAAAAAACTTGGACTTACAGGCTAGGTCTAGATAACAGTTCTTTGTCGGAAAAAGCTATGCACAATTTCCATAGCTTTTTTCAATCACTTTTGCAGAAGAGGCTTTTCTGCCATTTGGCCCCATAGAACGAGGCATACAGGGCTCCCCAAAAGAGCACGTTTGCTCTTCTGCAAAAAAAAGTGGAAGAGCAAACACGTTCTCTGGGCGCAGCGGAGTTTTTCCGGTATCCTGGAAAAACACACCAGTCTAGATGTACCTATAGTGAAACAACTTAAAGCAGGAAATTTTTTCTTCCATTTGCGCAAAATGGGGGGGAAGGGATTGTGTGCGACTTATAATGCATCAGTTCCTACAAGCATCAATGACTTTAGGGCGGAATGGATTTATACTGGGGCGACTTATAGTGGGGACACCCTGTACATAAATTATATTCCCAATACACTAGAAATACGCACATTTTAGTCCAACACTGGTACCTGGGTAAAATGAAGTTAGTTCTCTTAATCCATATTTAGAGTCTTAAGGCTACATTACACTTCACGGAAGATCAATGCTGCCATAGTAGATGTTCCAGGGTTCAATTTAATGGGTCTCGTGAAGATGCACTAAATTGAATGCCTCATGATAAGTAAAGGAAGCAGATGGGAGCATTTGCTCCTGTAGACCTCCTGCTCTGTGGATGGGGATTTAAGTTTCATTGACTCCAGCTACCTAATTAATGTAGCTGGAACTGCGTATCTTAAGTCGACCTTCCCCTTCAGTGTAGAAGTGCCCTATAGGTATCTCGACACTGTAATAAAACACAGTGGCAGGCCCAGGACAGATAACTAGGGCTTGCAGGGCTTGGGCTGTGAAGCTATAAAGGAGCTATGTAGACATTTTTCGTCTGGAGGCAAAGCTCTGGGACCCAGTGAGTGGAGTCTCAGAGCCTCGGTCTCAGAGCTCAGGCTTACGTTCTGATGGCTCCAGCCTGAGCCTGAATGGCTGCACTGTAGTTTTACAGTCCTGCAGCCCATGGCAGCTGATATGAGCCAGCTGCATGTGTTGTACTGCACTGTAAATATCTCATAAGACCTCAGAACACTTAAAGTTGTGCTTAAAGTGCTGGAAGTTAAAAATGTGCTTGCATGTCTTGCTAGGTTGACTGGGTGTGCCAGATTAGATGTTCAGTCTCTCTCTATAGCACACTTCATGTGCTACCTCTCCAGCTGGTTGCCATCTTATTTTATCATCCTGAGCACTGAAAGATTCATTGTGCATTGCAAATGTCTAGCACACTGTAGATACAGGTTGCATCTCTAAAATCTGGAACTCTCTGGTCCAGCAATATCTGTGGTCCAGCAAGACCATTGATATTGCTGGACAAGAGAGCCCAGGCTGTCGAGGTGCAGAAGCACAGTCCCATGTGGGGCAAGCACGGTGGAGAGCACAGCCCTGGCGAGGCAGCGAGGAGCACAGCCCCTACTGGGGCTGGAGGTAGTGGGGCCAGTGGCCAGGAGGAACGCAGGCCCTACTGGAGCTGGCACAGTGGGGAGTGCAGCCCAGGCCAGGGCTGATGCAGTGAGAAGCACAGCCTTAATCGGGGCTGGTGTGTTGTGGGGGCGCTGCGCAGTGTAGGCTAGTGCCCCAGCCAGGCTTGGCATGATGGGGAGCTAGAGGTAGCAGGGCAGCTGGTATGGAGCACAGCCCTAGCCAGGAGCAAAGGCTCCAAATGGGTAGGGAGCCTTGACCTCCTCTTGTCTGGCAAACTCCGCAGTTCAGGACCACTCAGATCCTAAAGGTGCTAGACCAGGGAGGTCCAACCTGTACTACATAATAAATATTAACTAGCATAGCCAGTAATGTCACATTCAGGATGATTAACTAAACTGCCATGCACAGTTCCCATTAGCCCTACAAGGAGTTTTTGAAATGAACTTTGATTTTAGTCCTGATGTTATATGATTACATTCAGCAGGTTTCTGAGGAGCACTTCTTAACATTCCCACCTTATATAATTAACATTCCCCATTCACAATTCACTTGAAAATCAGTTGCTGTTCTGGAATGTATCTCCTGAGATTTATCTGTGATACATAAGCATTTGCAAGAGGCCCCTCAAGAAAACATGAAAAGCTCTATAGATCTGAAAAGGCTATGAATGAGTAGAGTGTAACCACTACACAGTATTGAGAAATATAAATATGTGGGAGTGTTAAGCACATGTGGGCACTTACCAAATTCAGTAAACGAACACAAGCTACATTTCAAGCTCTTGTTAACCTAAAACAACTGATACAAAGTCATTAATAACATTAGGGCTTGTGTGGGGTGATTTACGGACAGCCATAGAAGAAAATCTGAAAGATAAAACTTATACCTGCAAGGCATTTTATTCCTCTCTCTGCTTGGAATTATCTTGGGTTGATTTTTAAGATATTGTTTTTTTCACCAGTATGGGAGTAAAGGGCCCATAACTTATTTCGGCTATGCCACTCATGAGTTATCAGGTCTTTCATACTGTCTGAGATAAAAATCATAACCCATGGCAGTCCATTTTGTGTGTTTTATGAATGCCCTCTGAGAAACAACATCTCATTTACAATTGGAGCCTGCAACGAGAGTAATTTCTGCATCAACCAAGCACATCTAATAACACATAAATAATGTACATTGTAAAAACAACAAAAATAGACAGGTTAGTTACTTACATTTGAAAAATGTTGAGAATGTGGCCGCAGTGTTGATGAACTGTTAACCATTGTCTGGAAATGTGTATTTTGTTACAAAGCACAGCTAGGTCCAAAACTCCGTGAGAATGGTATGTGATGCACATTCATCAGCAGTTTTAAGCTATTTCATCACTAATGGCTGGATCCTTCAGAGTATTGAGCACTCTTACCCCAGTCCAGGGAGACACTTAATTTCTGCTTAACTTTCTCTCTGTCCCATTAATGGAAATTAATCAATCTCAGTGGCACAGCTCATGTGTTCAGAGTTAAAGCACATCCTTAAATGCTTTGCTATATTGAAGCTAGAGTGCTCAGCATTTTGCAGGATTTAATTCTAATAGCCATATCCTCCAACTTCAGTGGGAGTTCATTTTAATGGAAAAGCTTGAACAAGATTTAAGATGTTCAAAACCTCACAGGCAGCATTCAGCGTCTTATCAGGAAGCGACTGAAATTTTTAAAACAGGAGTTGATGTATTTATTTCACCCAACCAAAGTAGACTATAATATTATAAACTCTGTTCATAACAAAAAAGGATACTATTA
This sequence comes from Pelodiscus sinensis, assembly GCF_049634645.1. NCBI lineage: Eukaryota > Metazoa > Chordata > Testudines > Trionychidae > Pelodiscus > Pelodiscus sinensis. The sequence continues at coordinate 113,642,822 of NC_134715.1, forward strand.
GTTCTTTTCATTTTAGAATATTTCAGTTTTTGTTCTTGTAAAACTTCAAGAAACAAGTGCTCTCTCCATACTTAGTCGAAAGCTCTATTACTGCATGACCATGGATAATTCTTCATGATCATCCCTCATACTACTCAACTATTCTTTTTTAAGTGCCATGAGAAAGAACAGAGAATCAGTGCTGGAATTAATTGATGAAGTTAATTGCTGAAGCTATGGAGTAACCTTAAATCAGATATTATGCTGCTACTGCTGCTATCTACTACTTGCAATGAACCAGAGGGTTTGCATTCGTGTTCCCTGTAAGAAGAACACTTGGTTGGCTACCCAAGAGAGATTCAGATGTTGTTCAGCTGATTAGCAGAGTGCCCACAATGGGATGAATGTGTTTCTACTTGCAGTGCACATCTGCTCATGCCTCAATGCAGATAACAAAATTGATTCCACACTTGGATGGAAAAAATTAGAGGGAACATTGGGAAGATGGCATTTTTTGCCCCAGAGTATGTGTGTCAGAGGGTTGGCAGCATGAATTTGTAGACATTTGGTCCAATTTCCAATAATTTGATTATTACTATAGTTAGTTCAAATTGGAAGCATTTTATGTACTTAACACACTGCTGGCTGATTTGTAACCATATAATTATCAAGATAAAAATAAACGATGGGGTAATTATAACTTTTCCAACACCTTTTATTTCCTGTGTTTTGACCTGTGGAATGCTAATGTACTATTTTTATAGCTTATTTTCCCCTTATATGCTTTTCTTCTCTCTTTCTGTTGGAAGGCAGGCAGAAATGGGGGATGTCTTTTTGTTAACTTAAGGCTTCCAGGTGCTGGGACCAAATCCAGAACCATCTCTAGTTCCTCCTTTCTCCCACAAAAGCCATTGTTTACACTGTACTGCATGTTGGCCAGATGTAGGGAAGCGGAGGGGGTGTGTGGGGAAGGGGTGAGGGAGAGGCTGAGGTAACTCCATCTCAGCCTGATCATTAGAGGCGTGATTCAAAGCCAAGGAAAATCAGTGGGCATCCTTCTCTACAGCCTTCGATTGGCTCTGAATCAGGTGTTCCATTATCAGCCAAAAATGGATGCTGAGGTACAGTGTGAAGGACTCCTACCCTGATCCCTTTTCAGTACTCTTGATTGTATTCACTAAGGGTGTGTCTACACAGCACCCCAGACTCAACATAAGATACGCAATTTGTGCTACGCAAATTGCGTATCTTATTTTGAATCTATTTTGAAATTTGAAATTTGGCATGCCTGCACAGTGCCAGATTTCAAAATAATGTGCTATTTCGAGCCATTCCTTGTCCCTCATGCAATGAGGTTTCCTGGAATGGCGAAATAGTGCGTCCATTATTTCGAAAAATATTTTGAAATAATGGGTGGCTTGTGTAGACACAGGGTAGCTATTTTGAGTACCTCCGGTATCCCAAAATGGCTGTGCAGTGTAGATGTACCCTAACACTGTTGATTTCAGTAGGAGTTTTGACCTGAGAAAGGAGTGATTAATAAGCATCTTTAGAATAAGTAGATCAGAGTCCCTGAGTTTTTCAAAGCACTGTAAAGACATTAGCTCATCATCACAACACCCTTAGGAGGTAAGTAAAAGCATATGATCATTCTCACTGTATAGCTGGGGAAGCTGAAACCCAGAGAAGTTAACTGACATACTTGAGATCACACAGTAAATCTATGATAATATAAGGACTAATTCTCAGCAAGTCCTGAGTCTCAACCTTCAAATGAATCCACTAAAGAATGCCCTTCTTCTAATATTCAACCACAATAGAGTTTAAAACACAAAGCTCATTTCATCCTGCTTCATGTGTGTGGAGGTTCCTTCCCCTGCATCTCTCTATTTTTCTTAATTTGCCCCTCTGATTTTAAGATATAGTAGATATGTGCTGAGTTTTAAGCTACGTAATAATGGAGTCTTAGAGTATGTCTACACTACAAAGTTAATTCGAACTAACAGACGTTAGTTCGAATTAACTTTGATAGGCGCTACACTAGCGATCCGCTAGTTCGAACTTAATTCGAACTAGCAGAGCGCTTAATTCGAACTAGGTAAACCTCATTCTACGAGGACTAACGCCTTGTTCAAATTAACTAGTTCGAATTAAGGGCTGTGTAGCCACTTAATTTGAACTAGTGGGAGGCTAGCCCTCCCCAGCTTTCCCTGGTGGCCACTCTGGGCACCACCAGGGAAACTCTTCTGCCCCCCTCCCGGCCCCGGAGCCCTTAAAGGGGCACGGGCTGGCTACGGTGCCTGTGCCAGGTGCAAGCCTGCCAGCACCCAGCCAGCAGACCCTGCACCTAGCACGGCTCGAGCCAGCCACCCACTGCCACCCAGCCCTCCGCCTCTTCCCGGGACCAGGCTGGCGGCTCCTGGGAGCCTGCCCGGGACTACAAGAGGTGGGCGCCCGCTTTGTCTAGTGCGGACATCGTGGATCTCATCCATGACCTCCGCACTAGGCACAGGAAAGTGGCCGTCTAGGGCAGGATAACCAGGGTCCACTGAGACCCCCGACCCTGAGCCCTGAGCTTAGAATGGCCGTACTGGGTCAGACCAAAGGTCCATCTAGCCAAGTAGCCTGTCTGCCAACAGCGGCCAACACTAGGGACCCTGGATGGGATGGACCGAAGACAATGACCAAGCCATTTGTCTCGTGCCATCCATCTCCAGCCTTCCACAAACAGAGGCCAGGGACACCATTTCTACCCCCTGGCTAATACCACTCCATGGACCCAACCTCCCTGACTTTATCTCACTTCTCTTTAAACTTTGTTCTAGTTCTAGCCTTCATAGCCTCCTGCAGCAAGGAGTTCCACAGGTTGACTATTTGCTTTGTGAAGAAGAACTTTCTGTTGTTAGTTTGAAGCCTGCTACCCATTCATTTCATTTGGTGTCCTGTAGTCCTTCTATTATGCGAACTAATGAAGAACTTTTCTTTATGCACCCTCTCCACACCACTCATGCTTTTATAGACCTCTATCATATCCCCCCTCAGTATCCTCTTTTCTAAGCTGAAAAGTCCCAGTCTCTTTAGCCTCTCTTCATATGGGACCTGTTCCAAACCCCTGATCATTTTAGTTGCCCTCCCCTCCCCCACCCTCTCTCTTCCCCTCTCCCACCTCCTTTTCCCAGTCTCCCTGAGTTTTGTTCAATAAAGAGAGTTTCTATTTTTGAACACACGTGTCCTTTATTTTGTACATCAGGAAGGGGGGCTAGAGAGGGGTAAGTGGAAGGAGGTGAGGGAGGAATGGGGTACAAGCCCCCGATGGGGAGGACTGGGCTGGCTCTGTGGGCTCCTCGGGGTGGAAGCTCTCCTGAAGCCCATTGATTGACCCCCCCCCCCCTCCGGATGGCAGCCTGCGGCAAGTGCAGCCGGGCTGATGGCAGAGTGCTGTGATGTGCCAAGTGTGGGCACTCAGGGCACTCCAAGCCAGGACTGCTTTGCAAGTGGGGAAACCCTGAGAACTGTCTGTCTGGGGTGGGGGTCAGGTCCCTTTAAGCACAGCCCTCGGCTAGCCTGAGACAGCAGCTCCACGCTCTAAGTCCTAATCTGATGCCCTGCCGGCACTGCTTCCGGCCATCCTTAACCTCGGTTCAGGGTCCACTCAGTGTGGACATGCTAGTTCGATTTAACAAAATGCTAATTTGAACTAGTTTTTAAGTCTAGATGCGCTAATTCGAATTAGCTTAGTTCGAATTAACTAATTCGAACTAAGTTAGTTCAAATTAGTGCTGTAGTGTAGACATACCCTTACTTAGCAAACTAAGGGTATGTCTACACTGCAGTCTAAAATCAAAATAAGGTATCTTATTTCAATTTTATATTGAAATAGGCTATTTCAAAATTTGGCACATCTACACGGTGCCAAATTTCAAAATAAAGTGCTATTTTGAGCCATCTCTTATCCCTCGTGCAACAAGGTTTACAGGGATGGTGAAACAGTGTGTCTGCTGTTTTAAAAATTATTTCGAAGTAGCAGATTTCTCAGATCCTTGGACGTGGGGTAGCTATTTTGGGATACCTCTGCTATCCCAAAATAGCATTGCAGTGTAGATGTATCCTAAGACTGACTAAGCTGCTAAAAACTGCTGTTGTATGATCTATGTGTCCCAGTGATTGCTGTGACTGATAATAAGCACCATTCTGATGAGACAAAAGACAGGACTCTGCAGTACTTTAAAGACTAACAAGATGGTTTATTAGGTGATGAGCTTTCGTGGGCCAGACCCACTTCCTCAGATCAAATTGTGGAAGAAAATTGGCATGACCATATATACCAAAGGGATACAATAAAAAAAATGTATCCCTTTGGTATCTGTGGTCATGCCAATTTTCTTCCACAATTTGATGTGAGGAAGTGGGTCTGGCCCACGAAAGCTCATCACCTAATAAACCATCCTGTTAGTCTTTAAAGTGCTACATAGTCCTGTCTTTTATTTCAGCAAGACCAGACTAACACGGCTACATCTCTTTTACCATTCTGATAAGGTTTATCTTCCTTGGCTATTAACATAACATGGCACTGAAAGGAGCTTTGAGCAGTCACCTAGTCTAGTCCCTGCACTCATGGCAGGACTATGTATTATGTAGACCATTCCAGAAAAGTGTTTGTCTAACCTTCTATTAAAAATCTTCATTGATGAAGATTCCACAACCTCCCTAAGTAATTTATTCCAGTGCTTAACACCCTGACTTTAAGGAAAAATTCCCTAATGTCCAATTTTTCTTCCTTCTGCTAGTGACGCTTGAACACTTAAAACACTTTAAAGCTGTAATCATATCCCCTCTCAGTCTTCTTTTCTCCAATTTTGAGAACCTTATGAACAGATTCTTCAGTGAGACACTCCTGCTTCCTTGAGTGCAAGAAAAGAGTTATCTTTCCTTATGGAGAAGTTCTTGTCCAATATTTATTGGCACTTTTCATGTCAGCACACCTTTGAGAAGGTACCAAAACTACAATTAAGATTTCCCAGTCATCTTGTTGCTGGACATGGCTAGTCAGTGCTTCATGGATATGGTTTTAGTGAGGTAAGATCTCAGATCATCCCACTCTTATAAGCTCAAGTCTCTACAGTCTAAGCTAAGGAGAACTTCCATTATCTGTTAGGGGCTATCACATTCACCTGATCAATTCTTATTTATCAAGCAGAGATACACATACACAGAAGCTCTGAGCTTCTGCTATGTTAGTAATCTTGGCAATATCACTACCAAGTTAATTTTATATCCTTTTCACAGTCTTCTTCCAGATAGTAATGGTAGTAAAACACAGGAGTCTAAACCCTTCAGCATACATCTTTTACTACATATGCAAGCAATTATATTAGTATTTTTCATTTACATTATAGCTTTTTTTTTTCTGCACTCCAAGACAGTGATACAAGTCCATACTTTATCTTAACTGCTCGCCTTACAATTTAAATGACAGGTTATTTCCTTGAAACACTAGAATCATAATAACAAGAAGTCCTGTGGCACCTTATAGACTAACAGATTTATTGGAACATAAGCTTTCATGGGCAAAGACCCACTTTGTCAGATGCAGTCTTGCCCATGAAAGCTTATGCTCCAATAAATTTGTTAGTCTATAAGGTGCTACAGGATTTCTCGTTGTTTATGCAGTTTCAGACCAACACGGCTACACCTCTGATACTAGAATCATAAAATCCTAGAGCTGGAAGGGACCTTGAGAGGTCATTGAGTCTAGTCCCCACACCCTCATGGCAGGACTAGCACTGTCTAGAATCATCCCTCATAAATGTCTATCCAGCCTGCTCTTAAATATCTCCATCACTGCTCTTAAAGTGATGGAAATTCCGCAATCTGCATAGGCAATTTATTCCTGTGTTTAACCACCCTGACAGTTAGGAAGTTTTTGCTAATGTCCAACCTAAACATTCCTTGCTGCAATTTAAACTAATTTTTCTTGTCCTATCATCAGAGGCCAAGGAGAACAATTATTCTTCTTCCTCCTCCTAACACCCTTTGAAAACCTCTTATGTCCCCCCTCAGTCTTCTCTTTTCTAAACTAAACCAGACCAATTCTTGCTGTATTCTGTCATAGGTCATATTTTCTAGATCTTTAATCATTCTTGTTGTTCTTCTCTGGACCTTCTCCAATTTTTCCACATCTTTCTTGAAATGTGGTCCCCAGAACGGGACACAGTACTCCAATTGAGGCCTAATCAGCGCAGAGTAGAGTGGAAGAATGATTTCTCGTGTCTTGCTCACAGCACTTCTGTTAATGCATCCCAGAATCATGTTTGCTTTTTTTGCAACAGCGTCACACTATTGACTCATATTTATCTTGTTGTCCACTATGACACATAAATCCCTTTTAGCAGTACTCATTCCTAGACAATCACTTCCTATACTGTATATGTGAAACTGATTTTTCCTTCCTAAGTGGAGTACTTTGCATTTGTCCTTATTAAACTTATCCTCTTTAACTCAGACCTTTTCTCTAGTTTGTCCAATTTTGAATTTTGATCCTATTCTCCAAAGCACTAGCAACCCCTCTCAGCTTGATATCATCTGCAAACTTAATAGATGTACTCTGTGCCATCATCTAAATCATTGATGAAGATACTGAACAGAACCAGTGCCAAAACAGACTCTTGCAGAACCCCACTTGTTATGTCCTTCCACCATGATTGCGAACCTTTAATAACTACTCTCTGAGGCTATTTCTAGACTACACCGAAGTTCCGTAAGAGGATATGTAAATTCCATGGGAATTTGCATATCTTCTTCCGATCTCACTTTCAAAAGTGAAAGTAGTTGGGATGCTTTTTTTTTAAAAAGCCACTCTTCCTCAAAAACTAAGGTTTACGTAGCTTTTCGAAAAAGGAGGGGGGTTGCCGGAAAAAAGGCCACTTTTTATATGACTCCTTCTTTATTTTTAGATCATATAAGATCTCCTGCTCGATCCTAGGTGGTCTCTTGCCATACTTTCTGTCTTTTCTATGCAGTGGAATAGTTGGCTTTTGGGCCCTTAATAATGTCCCTTTAAAAAACTGCCAACTCTCTTCAGTTGTTTTTCCTCTTACTTTTGCTTCCCATGGGATCTTACTTACCAGCTCTCTGAGTTTACTAAATTCTGACTTCCTGAAATCCATTGTCTCTATTTTGCTGTTCTACCTTCTACCATTCCTTAGAATCATGAACTCTGATTTCATAACTTTCACCCAAGCAGCCTTACACTTTCAATTAATATAACTCCAGATAATGCTAATGTGAATTATCCAAGCACATCAAGAGATGGATACACACCTTATTTAGATGCCAGAAGGTTAAAAGGAAAATGAGGGATAACTTCATAGAATTTTATAGTTTCAATGAGAAATAGTGGAGAATTCCACAGGGAATGATAAAAAGCTATAAAATCATTATTAAAAGCTGAGCTGAAGTTTAGCAGTGATTAAAATCTATTCTGGTTTCTGGCTTCAAAGCCATCCAAGCAAGTAGTTACTCATTTGGAGCTAAAATCATCAGCAGTCAGCCTTTGGTTCAGCTCTACTGACAGTATGTCCCAGTTATTGTCACACAGCAGTCACAGAATCTCTTGCTAAGGGAAAGATCTATTGGTACTTGTCTCATTGTTTTAAAAAAAATCAAAACTTATGTAAAGTGCCTGATGCATGTGCAATATTTTATCTGGAATATCATCCTTAATAATGTACTCATCCTGATGTATATCGGAGGCTGTGTGTGTGAAAAATATAATAGGCCCAAGCAACAGAACAATCACTTCCTAAAAGCAGATGATAGTACTCCCTTACATTATCTATGAAGGGTGCAGAGAACACTTTCAAACATGACACTTCCATAACTTGCAATTTCATTAAGTGTCTTACAATATTTGATGTTTTTCTTGAAGTTCAACTCCTGGAAGCAAGTTATTTGATGAGAATCTCCGCTTTCATTTAAAACAAATTCTAAGTCACAAGCCCTCATGGTTTCAGGGGGAAAACACTTGAAAATATAAACCTGTATAGCTCAAAAATATCAGCAAGCTCATAAAAAGAGCCCCATATTTATTATTTTTAAACTCATTTTAAATCCAATCTCACATGATTTTTTGGGCCTGCCTCATGATTTTTCAACATATAACATTGGCAGTGCTTCAAATGACCAAGACTCATGGTTGGACAGAAGTTGAGCTTACATCATGCACTTACTCTTTCAACCTTGTGGAAGCCCTTTTATGAAATCGCTGCATCACATGGACCTCACAGGTTTTGTGCTGTGTTTGATGGAGCCATTCAAGAGTCTGTCTACAACATCATAATTGCTCCCTAAATACCTGTGCATAAGCCCATGGGAACTGACGTTTGTCTTGTTAACATTTAACTCATATTGACATTTCCCTGGAAATATAGTTGGGAATGGTGCTAATAGCTAGGCGTTGCTATCTCAGTTTTATGCCTCTATAGATGGCTTGAGATTTGCCAGATATCCCATTAAATTTTGGAACAGTTGTTTTTTTATGCATACCATGGGTAACCAAACATAGAATTATCATAATCTGTCTGTTTTGTTTCGTGTAAAACCTGCCAAAGATCTAGCAAGGTGGACAGCTGTGCAAGAGTAGGTTTAAAGGGATGAACAGAAGTCTGCTGGTCTTCATAATATCTATAAATAATTCTCCTTGTTTTAACAATATTTAATTACTAGATACCCTTTTGGCAATCAGTGTTTGATACATGATCCAGAAGAGTAATAGCTTACCTTGAAAACAAATGAATGTTTACAATATAGATGACAGCTTTACTTTCTCTTTTGTGTGTGAGAGGATAGATTTATTCTAATATTATGTTTCTGACTCTCAGCATCTTACTATGTTAATTTCCCCAACTTTGTATTTAGGAATTCATTTTTAATATAATGAGAGCATGATGCTGTTTTGTTTTTAAACAAAACATAGACATAAACACCACTATGAGTTAAGCTATGTCTAGGCTACACTGATCTATCGGAAAAAGGTACACAAATTGCACCCGTTTTCCGATAGTTTTTTCAGAAGAGGCTTTTCTGAAATTTGGCCCATCTACACTGCATCAAATTTCAGAAAAGCCTCCTCTTTCGGAAGAGCCCTTCTTCTTCATGGATGGAGGAAGACAGGGTTTCCGAAAGAGCGCATCTGCTCTTCTGCAAAAAAAATGTTATTAGGATTTTCTGCTGGTTTTAAGGTTGCCAGGTGCCTGTTTTTTAACCTGAATGCCAGGCTGAAAAAAGGTCATGGTGACTCTGGTTAGCATTGCTGACCAGGCCATTAAAAATCCAGTCAGCAGTGCAGTGGGCTAAGGCAGGCTCCCTGTCTTCCCTGGCTCTGCATAGCTCCCAAAAGCGACTGGCAAGTTCCTGTGGCCCATAGGCAAAGGGGCAATCAGGGAAGCTCTGTGCGATGCTCCAGCCCCAGCGCCGACTCTGCAGCTCCCATTGGCCAGGAACTGAAGACAATGGGAGCTGTCGGGATGGAGCTTGTGTGGACAGCATGTGTTGGGAGTATGCATGGCTTCTTGGCTCTTCTGCCTAGGATCAGACATGCCAGTCACTTCCAGGAGCCACACAGACGCTGCTGTACTGTCAACTGTGAGCCGCCTAAGGTAAATGCCACTCATCTGGAATCCACACCCCAAGCTCCCTCCTGAACTCCACCTCCCACCTCAGGTCAGAACCCCTTTCTGCACCCTAACTCCCTCCCAGAGCCTGCTCCCTAAGTCTCCTCCTGCACTCCAGCCTGCTGCCCAGCTCAGAACCCCCTCCTGCACCCTAAGTCTCTGCCCCAGTCCTAAGCCCTCTCCCAGTCCTAAGCACCTGAACCCTATGCTCCAGTCCTGAGCCCCCTCCTGCACTCCAAACTCCTCATCCTTGATTCTACCCCAATTCCCTGCCCCAGCCCAGTGAAAGCAAGTGAGGGTGGGGGAGAGTGAGTGACAGTGGGAGGAGGGAGGGAACGAGTAGGGGCAGGACCCAGAGAAGAGATAGGGCAGAGGTGGCAACCCTAGCTGGCAGTTGTAGCTGGCTTGTGCATCATCAACTGAATATTTTAATTGTTTTGATTGCAAAATTTCTAATTGCTGTTGATGTGTGAGCCAGAAAGAAGTCATGTGGACTTTTAAATTTGATGTTGCATTTGCAGGGCCAGTGCTTAGTAAAATCATCTTTTTATTTACAAGCAGGAGACATGATACAAATGGAACCTCACAATGCCATTTCCAAAAGCCATGCTATAAGACTCAGGCACGCTTGAAGAAGCTGAAAGGATTTTTATTCTTATTAGATTCTGCAGCAAAAATATTTCTGTGTTACCAAAAGCCCAGTATGAGGTCCAGGCAAGCAGACAGCCAGCAGCTGCAACTTTTATTAGGTTGGAGTCAAAGTAATATCCTGAAATGAAAAGGAAATGCAGATAATTGACTAGCATTTATTTTTGCAAATCATCAAAGTGAGATTGTTATCTGAGCCAGAGAGAAGAATATTCAGCCATATGTGGATGTTACAGACCAGTTTCATCCCTGGTGTGTGTCTATTAACTTCAGTTTAGTTACAGCAGTGATTAAGCATGCCATTTGTTTATAAAAATAGCTTCACTACACAAAAGGGTTAGCTATTTAAATGGTCAAATTAAACAAGATATTACCAGAACTACTCCTTCCTCAGTAGTTTGGAGCTCTTGAATGTATGTGGCTTTAGGAACCCTGGGGCAAGGACCCCAATAGAAATAGTGGGATTTAAACTCATTGCCTTTCAGATATAAGTAGGGTGTGCCAAGCTTCTGTTTTTTGACTGGAACACTCAGTTGAAAAGAGACCTAGCAGCTGTAGTCATCACTGCTGGCCAGGCTGGTCAGTGGTACACAGGGCTAAGGCAGGCAGCCTGCTCTGGCTCTGTGCCATTCCTGGAAGCAGCCAGCATAGGCAGCTCCTGGAAGCAGCCAGTATGTCTGACTCCTAGGCACAAAAAGAGCAGCCATAGTCAGTGTTTCTTCTTATTTTTTATGTCCATTATGTTACATGCAGCCTTCTGGAGTTGAAGTGTGACACAACATGTCCATATAACAAAATTCATTCCACACATGGATGGTGCTCACCCCACCCCCAGCTAGAGCCCTCACCCCCTCCCATGCTCAAACTCTCTGCCCCAGCCCAGATCCCCCTCCCACATCCTGAAACTCTAGTTACTGGCATCACCGTAATGCCCAATCGCCCACCGCCCCTCTCCGGGCCCACAGCCCTTCCACACCACAGCCCACCGCTCCAGCCCAGTGAAAGTGAGTGAGGATGAGGAAGAGTGAGCAACAGAGAGAGGGTGGATGGAGTAAGGGGGAGGGAGTGAGGCCTCAGAGTAGAGGGCAGGACAAGGGTGTTCAGTTTTATGTGATTTGAGAGTTAGGAACCCTAGATATAAAGTAGACTTGGACTGATTTTTAAAAAAAAGTTCATGCTCAAGAAATTAATGGAAACTGGGTGTTCAAGTTCTCTAGATGGCTTTGAAAAGCTCAGATACAGAGTTCTTGTGAAGCATGTTGCCTAATTCTTACCATCTCCTTCAGAAATAACGCTGCCTTGGCTTCTGATATTGGCAATGAACAATTCTTTATATAGAATCTGTGACTTAATATGTATTACTCTTTTTCTTTTGTAGATAATTCTTGTGAGTTCTTCACATAATGACCGAGACCAGAGTCTTTTCATGAGCACAGATGAAGGAGCCACTTTTCAAAAGCAGCCTATTACCTTCTTTGTGGAAACCCTGATTTTTCACCCAAAAGATGAGGACAAGGTGATTGCTTACACCAAGGAAGGCAAGGTAAAGCTTGGGTGTTCTTGACCATCATAAGATGTATTGTATTAACCTAATGAAATTGTCATGGCTCACTGATTTGGTTTATATAAAGTGAGTTGCCAGTGGCGAGGCAATACTCAGTTCATGAAATGTTGCTTTCTTTATTTCAGTAAATTATATAAATCTCAAAATGTCATTATCTTTGTATAGTGTTTCATTCTCTGTCATGTCTTGTTGGTACTGATATTGGCAAAATAATCTTTTCTCTAACATAATTATGGTTAAGTGCAGTCCTAGAAACTTATTTTCCCTAGAAATTGTCCATAAGCAATTGCTCTTTAATTTATAGTGCAGTAGAAAGTTAACTGAGATTAAATGTTAGCTCCAAAGTCTTTCTTGGATTGTAAAATAGAATAAGCCTTTGTTTAGGTATAAAGCAGAACATGATTCCAGGCAACCATGGAATAGAGCTATAGAAAAGTAGAATACGCCCTGTGAGGTATTCAGACAAATTTTAAAAGTCACATCAAATTTATTTGTAGATTTTCAATAGTGTTCTGGATTAATGCTCCTTAAAGTATAAAGATTTATGGCAGGGCTACGGAACCTCCCATGTGCTGGCCACATGTGTGTGGTTTATCAAGCTTAGCTGCTGGCATGCCGTAAAAGTGTTTGTTTATCTGAGTGTGTGCAAGCACAGCTGCTTGCAGCTCCCATTGCCTGCCATGCCTGGCCAATGGAATCTGCCCACCACTTCCTGCAGCTCCCATTGTCCAGGAACAGCAAACTCAAGCTAATGGGAACTGCAAGCAGCTGTGCCTGCAGATGCTCAGTTACATGATTCTGATCTTATTTTCTGTAGGTTTTTACTACAGGTTGGACCTCTGTAATCTGGACTTCTCTCATCCAGCTACATCTCTGGTCCAGCATCCCTGTGGGCACTCCTGGGCTGAAACTCTCATGACGAAAATCTGGGGGAGGGAGAGCAACAGGTTCAGCACTTCCCCTGTCTTCTCAGAACTTCCATAACACCACAAATAGCTCATTTGCAGCTAAGGGAGGGAGATGGGGGAATAGCGACAGGGTGGAGAGGACTCTCAGGGGAAGAGATTAAGTAGCTGTGGAGCCTTGTGGCCAAAACCACAAACACAATCCCATGGCTGGGGGCCAGGAGCCCAAACCAGCAACCACATGGCTCACACTCCCACAGGGCTGCACTCCTGGCCAGGGGGCTTTGCAGCTACCCTGCCTCTTACCCCGAGAGTCTTCCCTCAGTTCCCACTCAGCCAATGCCAGCCTATCTGCTTACATCGGAGCAGAGCCCTGCAGCCGGGGCCATCCTTGACCTCGCTGGTCTGGGAAATTCACTGGTTTGGGACCAGTCAGGTCTCAAGGGTGCCGGACCAGGGGCATACAATCTGTAGAATGACTCCACTGTTATCCCAGATATGTACAACACTGAGTGTAATCAGAATCAGGCCCTTTAAGCTTTGTCATGGTGTATGGAGGGCTTTTTCTCTTGCTTACATGATAAAAGCAGGCAAGTTGTTACTTTTTGCAGACAAGTATTACACAGATATTACTGAAGTTTTATTGAACTGCCTTTCAGGAATTGAATCTAAAGCTATGCTCAGCTGATCACCAGTGGTTAATGCTGTTCCATTATTTGGAAACAGGACTATATTTACATGAAAACATAACAGCTTTGATTTTTTCTAGCTCATCTGCCCTGCAAACATCATGGTGGAATTTTTTGTTTTTAAATTCAGTTTTAGGTACATACCTAATGTTTTGAAAATTTTACAGCTGCAAAAATGTTCACATGGGGAAATTATACCACAAAAGACCTAAATCTGGAAAACTCTGTTTTCAGTTTGGCTTCTGCTGGAATAATCCACCACAAGAAGTGGTGGTGGAAGCTTCCATTAAAATTAGACTGGACAAAACACTAGAAAATGTGCAGTAAGTAAAAGCCTTGTATAGCCAGGAGACGGTTTAGGTGATCTAATAGATCTTTCCTTTCTATTAGTCTTATAGTTTAATAAGTTAATCATAGGGGCATAATAAACCAAATCATTTATTCTTTATTCCAAAAAGAAAGGTATAATTTGCTGGAAAGGGGGATTTACCTGTGTAAATTCTGAATAAGGACTGAGGGATTTGGCCCACGGAGAGTAAGAGAGAGACATTCAAAGGTAAAGGCAAGGGAGAGAGAAGGAAGAGATGGAGGGTAAAATTCAGATTTCACATAAAAAGGGAATCACTGTGTTGAAATCCGTGGCCCAAGAAGTAAAATATACCTGGAGAGATTTCATAGTCTAGATCTTGGAGTTTTATAATTATATTTCTGTCCTAAGTGAAAGAAAAATGTAACGTAATGTTCATAATAACAGGCTCTCAGTTTTACAACCTAAATGTGCAGACTCAAGAAATTGAGCTAATTTGGGTAAACTGAGAAGAAGCTTCCTAATCAGCTCATTAATTGCAGTAGCATTTTTGAGTGTACAAGGAATGTAGGATTGAGTTCTTTGACAAATAGAATCTGTAGGCTTCTGTCTCCTGGAGCATCTGAATGTTCTTGTGATTTCTGTCTTGATTTTAATTCCTACTCTATATAGAAAAACCTGAATTGTTCTGGTATTCAGTAGCCTGTATTTTATCTAAATAAAGCTCCAATCTCTAACTGACACTCTGTAAATGAATACAAATCTAGTCAGTGCAGTTGGGTTAATCCACTTACTGGCTCAAGTCTATACTTTCTTTTTTTGGCTACCACAATAATAATGAACATCAATCAGTTGTTCACTGAGACAATATAAATGCTTGATTTCATTTTTAAGACTAGACAGGCATCACAGGAGATTTTAATTGTTTCTTTGAAAACTGTGAGGGTGGGAAAAAATTAAAAATTGAAGTCATGTATTCTGTGGCCTTATAAAAAGAGACTGCTTTAATGCAAGGCTGGTAATTAACAGAATCAAAAATAATTCAGAAGTGTTTGGTGAAACTGAAGGTTTTGCTTTTTCCATTAGTACAACTCAAATTTGATTTTTGTTATGGGGAATCAAAAATAAAACACACAATGAGCCAGAGTTTTCTCTTGTTTAGGTTCAGATTCAGTAGGATACTTTAGCACATGCGTACATTTAAGTATGTTAAATCAGTGTTTGTCAACCTTCTTTTATAAAGTACCCCTTTAAAAAAAATTAAGTACCCTCAGTACCTACACATAAAATTTCAGACACATAAAATTTTTTCTATCATTGCAACACATTTGTTTAAACAACTTAATCATAGCCAGGTGGGTGATGAAATTTTTGGGTGTAAAAAGTACAAAAATAATAAAGTGCTGTAAAACTTAAAACAAAAATTCAATTTTCTCTGAATTCAGTTGTGTTGACGTACCCACCAGACTTCTCGCGAGTAGCCCTAAGGGTACTCGTACTACAGCTTGAGAAACACTGTGTTAAGAAGTCTTATTGAACTCAAGTTATACACATTCTTAAATGCCTTGCTGAAATGGGCTCTAGCTCATTCTTCTTAGATGTACCTCTTTATTGTAATAAATTATTCCTTCCATTTTTTGTGTTTTAAACTCTTCAAGTTTGTGTTAATTTGGTTGCTTTTTGCCAGCCACTACATATTTGTTTATATATACATGTATATATCGAGGCCTGCTGATGGGGAAGGTGGGGCGGGAGAAATGGGGGTAATTGCCCTGGGTCCTGGCAATTTTAAAGGACCAAGGCCCATGGCTGCCATCGCTGCTACTTCCAACCGAAGTGAATCCCCGGGCCCTTTAGAATTGCTACTGGAACACTAGGCAGCACACTCTAGAGCCCCATGCTGCTGCCCCAGCCCTGCCCCCTTCTGCTTGAAGCCCTGCCCCTCTTCTAGGAATGCAGAGCCAGGTTCCCACACACACATTGCCCAGGGGCCCAGCGATTCTGTTGACTTCCCTGTTTAAAGCTATATATCTGTATGCATACGAAAGTATCTTCTATGTTTTTTTAATCCTTAGTGAGTCATTGGACCTAGCACTAGTTAAGGATGGTATACCAGAGATGCTGTCACCAAATTCATGGACAGAATGTGATTTCCCTTTTCCTGTTATACCATGCATTTCCTATGTCACATGTGCAGCCTAATAAAGCCTATAATTTTTACCATAAATAGCAACACCCTGTACAAGTGAATATCCACTATATAGTGAACACTGTCTACTATTCTGGTCACTTTCCTTCACATGTTAGTAACAAAGTCATGTTACTATGCAATATGCTGCAAGATACCTGGGTAATGTGGTTTGACCATTCGTATTATTTTTTAATTACAAACATTCATCAAGAAAAGATGCATAACCCTATGTTATTAAATATGTAAATGACAGAGTATGTAATATCCATAATAAAAATGCAATATATATGTAATGGACTCATTACTTTTTGTAATGGGAGTAGTTCAAATAAAAGTGCCTCAGTATTCCCTATGAAGCTCCGCACTGCAACACAAACTGCGACTAAACACGTAAATGTGGCACTACCTTGAAAGGGAGTAACTTTCTCCATGATTTTCATCTGAAATATGGTGGGGGGAGGGAACCCAATCATGTGTAAATTGAATGAAATAAAAGCAATGAATTTCAATGTTATGTATTTGACTTCTTAACGTGCTAGTGGTGACTTTGTAGCAAGGGAGAAGAATGCTGTCTGAAGGCTCTGATTGAAGTGAGGGAGTCTTTGAATGAACAGTGTTACATATTGGAGCATGTCATGGAACAAGAATTATATCTGTGCCAGTGACATATACTTGGTCTCAGTCTTTTTGTTGTTATTAGCACATTCATTTCTGAAAATAAGAAGTAAAATGGGAGAAAGGAAAGTAAGCCTAGTGTTACCAACTATGACCAGTGCAAGAGGAAGGGAGGAAAATCATGGTGCAGTCCCTATCATTTCCACTTCTTTTGACATGGCTTTGCTCCCTACGGTGTGAGCATGGAGGAGTCTCTCTGCTTATTAGGAGCCCTGTTAAACAAGTATTCGAAATAGGAGGGTAATGTAGGCATACCGCAATTGCAAATGAAGCCCGGGATTTGAATTTCCCGGGCTTCATTTGCATAAAGCCGGCCGGCGCCATTTTTAAATGCCGGCAGTTCGAACCCCGTGCCGCGCGGCTACACGCGGCACGGAGTAGCTAGTTCGGATTAGGCGTCTAATTTGAACTAGCTGTACTCCTCGTGGAATGGCACGGGGTTCGAACTGCCAGCATTTAAAAATGGCGCCGGCCGGCTTTATGCAAATGAAGCCCGGGAAATTCAAATCCCGGGCTTCATTTGCAATTGCGGTATGCCTACATTACCCTCCTATTTCAAATTAGGAGGGTAGTGTAGACATACCCTAAGTCATCAGTGGGCAACCTAGACTAGTGAGTGGGCTGCATCAGTGGTCTTCCATCATCTCAGTGAGCCACAAGATGGTTATAACCAAAACAATCTCCTGGGATAGGGTAGTTTTGCTAATTGCACTTATGTGCGATTGAACCATAGCAGCGCTTTGACTGAATGCAGAAGGAGCGCGTGGCTCTCTCAGTCAATGTTGTGTACAATCAGAATGAAACACACATACCTCTGATTTAGGAGTGTGTCATTTTAGTAATACTCGTGGTGGGGGTGGGAAACTATGTGAAAAGAAACCAGCAGAATCTAGCAATCTTGCTTATGGGCAATGGTAAACAAAACATCTCGTGGCCTGCACGCTGAAACATCATGGGCCACAGGTTGTCCACCATGAGCATAAGTCTATCCATGTTCAGCAAAGCAATTAAGCATCTGATTGGTTTGTCAGGAAACTGAAGCCTGTGCTGAACAGTAAGCATCTTAAGCCTTGCAGAATAGGGACCCGGAGTATTTTTACTTGGCTGGCTGTGGCGTAGAAAGAACCAACGGAGGAAAAGTTCCTTTGCACTCCTTCCTCTTGCACAATCCCATGAGAATTAACAACAGCTGCCACTGATCCAAAATGAAATTGTGTATTGTTTTCAAATGAAGTCCCTGCCTGACAATTTTTCTCTTCTATATAGGAGGAAGTTTATCTTGGTTTTATTTGAGCAAAAAGATTTAAATATTGTTGCTTTGGAAAGCATTCTGGAAAGTTCCTTGACCTGATTTTGATTGATGTGAAATCTGTCATTTTAATAGCTTATTTCAAAGAGCCTTGGTTAGCCACAGTTTTAAAATTTTAATGGTTAGCAGTGGTCTGTCACTTAATATTTGTCTTTTTTTTTCTTTGAAGCTTTACGTGTCAGCTGATTTGGGGAAAAAATGGACTCTTCTGCAAGAACAAGTGTCAAAAGATCATATATTTTGGTAAGAGGCATACCTTGTTGTTAATCTCCAATGAACACATGAAAGGAAAATGTGTCTGATACTAATCATGCTAGGTCTTTCCTGAGGCAGGAGGAAGAAGAATAAAGCAAAGCTGACATCTTTTGCAGGGGCAATTCTAGTCTCCTGTTCGCCTGGGTCCAATCTTGCAAATTCATACTCATATTTATTCAGGCAAACAGCCTCATTGAATTGAGTGTAGGAGTTTTTAGCATGGTGGTCTAGTGATCTGGATTTAGAGAGAATTTTAATGTCCACTCAAACTGCACTTCATTTTACAAATAAAACTGATCTTTAGAAGCCAGACTTATCATACTAGATTGGAGTGGGCAATAAATGGCTTGTGGGCTGGATGTGGTTTGCCAGGGTTAGCCTTTGGCAGGCCGCCAGACCCTTTATTTACTTGCACATCTGCAGGTATTCTGCTTGGAGCTCACAGCCGCAATTTGCTGTTCCCGGCCAATGAGAGCCACAGGAAGTGCCATGGCTCTTTGCCAGGCCACCATTTCCCTCAGCTCTCATTGGCTGGGAATGGTGAATCATGGCCAGTGGGAGTTCTGAGCGGCCAGATCTATGGATGCAAGTAAATAAAGATAAATAAAGCATGACAGGCTAACCCTGGTGAACCACATCTGGTGAACCACGGACTGCTTATTTCCCACCCCTGATCTAGAGGGAAAAATCTATAGAGGATGAATCTTTTGTAATAGCTACATCTGTATAGAAAAATGTACGTTGCCAGAGAAGCACATGAAAAATCATGTTTTTGTCCAATTCACTTCGGCTAATACATATGAAAATGATGTGAACTTTTTTTTGCAAGTGTTATGCTGTTGATTCATATTTAGCTTGATTCATATTCATATTTCACTATGGAGCCCAGATCCCTTGCCACAGAACTCCTACCTAAGCAGCCATTTCTCATTTTGTATGTGTGAAACTGATTGTTCTTTCCTGAGTGGAGTACTTTGCATTTTTCCTTATTGAATTTCAACCTATTTATCTCAGACCATTTCTCTGGTTTGTCCAGAAAATCTTGCATTATAATCCTGTCCTCCAAAGCACTTGCAACCCTTCCAGTTTGGTATCATCCACAAACTTTATGTTCATTCTCTGTCCTATTATCTAAATCATTGATGAAGATACTGAACAGAACCAGTCCCCAAACTGATCCCCATGGAAACCTACTTATTATACCCTTTCAGCCTGATTGTGAACCATTCATAACTACTTTCTGGGAATGTTTATCCGACCAGTTACACATCTACCTTATATAGTAACTACATCTAGATTGTATTTCCCTAATTTGTTAATGAGAAGATGGAATCATAGAATGCTTGAACTGGAAGGGACCTTGAGAGATCATCAAGTCCAGTCCCCTGCCCTTACTGCAGGACCAAGATCACTGGAGACAGCATCAAATGCCTTAGTAAACTCTAGATCAGTGTTTCTCAAAGTGGGCCAGATCGCCCCTTCCCATGGCCCCCCTTGGCTGGAAATGGCTAAACAAAGCCAATAGGAGCCATAAGGCTTTGTGGCCATGGCACCGGTAAATAAACAAACTGGCGCGGCCAGTTAACAGGTTTCTCAAAGTGGTTTCATAGACTACTTTGAGAAACACTGATCTGGATATACCATATCTATTTCTTCCCCTTTCCCCAATCCACAAGGCTTGTTACCCTGTCAAAAAAAGTATCAGGTTGGTTTGACACAATTTGTTCTTCACAAATCCATGCTGAATGTTACTTATCACCTTATTATCATCTAAATGTTTACAAATGGATTCCTTAATTATTTCCTCCATTACCTTTCTGAGTACAGAAGTTAAGCTGACTGGTCTGTAATTTCCTGAGTTGTCCTTATTTCTCTTCTTTAAATTAGCACTATATTTGTCCTTTTCCAGTCCTCTGGAATCTGTCTTGTAGTCCATGACTTTTCAAACATAATAGCTAATGTCTCAGATACCTCCTCAATCAGCACCTTGAACATTGACTTGAATTCTAATTTTCAGTTAGAATTAGGGAAATTGTTTCTTTATTGCTATATCTCAATTCTTGAATAATATATATCCTTAAATCAGTGGAGAATGTCAATCCTGTGCTATAGAAATCTATTTTATTAAAATATAGGGTCTTTATTTTCATGAATGGATAAAAGAAACTTTATTTGTGTAGACCTATTTCACTCTGAAGACCAAAGTTCAATTCCTAACATGAACTCCCCTATGAGCAATCAGTCATTACTGGAGTCATGAATGTCAGCTGTAGTTGGTTTCTGCCTATTCAAATGCCAGGTGAAAGAGTGGATTTCAGACATGTTATGCTCTGAAGGGGAGAGAAGTGGAGACAGGATTTCACTGAATCTGTAATACTAAATGTTGTGTGAAAAGCTTTTGAATGTTAAGCCAAGAATCTGTATGGATCGTCATTCTGACATTTGGCTCGATTGGTTAAAATAATATTTCTTTTTTATTTTTGTGTGGAAATCAATATGACAAACAGCACTGGCACTGCTGTTAAGGTGAGATGGTCTGGGAGCATATTTTTATTACAAAGCATTTAAACATGAGGAGCTGACACCAAGCAGTGGACGTAGGAAAGCACTGAATGAGCAGTTGGAAGGATGATTTTTAAAGATGACATAATAAATTGCCCTGGCCACACCCAAAACATAAAGCAGTTGTAATTAAATCATATTATTTTATTGCATAAATCAGATTATTTTTTATTTCACCAAGTAACTCTCATTCCCAGGAGCCATTATTCTTTAAAGTTAATCAGAGTAGACATTTGCAACAGGCTTTTTTTTTTAAATCCCCACAGTATGATATGTAGTATAAACAGGTTTTTTTTTTATTTGGTCCTTCCATTGTAAGCAATGAATAAATACTCTTTTCTCTGGATTTTTAAGCAGTGCTTTGCTCTTCAACTGACAGTGTGAATTATAAAAATCAGCTTCAATTCCAAATCTTGAACCTATTAAAGTGCTAATAAGCATATGATTAACTGATTATATTATAGTGGTGCTGAAGAACAGACAGCGCATACCTGCTAGTTTTCACTGGGTCTTTGGTAGGAGGTTCATGGTACAGCAATGGAGGGGGTTTTGTCTGTTGTTTTTAGAGATGGCATTGTTGAGGATTTCTCGACATCACTATGAACCACAGTGAATTGCATGAAATATTTAACAGTGGAGCCCTTTTGTGTGCTTCTTGTGGAATCTACTTAGTGTAGATGAACTATACATCCATGACAGATTCCACCTAATTAGGTACCAGAGTGTTACTTCAGATGAATAAAGAGATTAAAAAAAAAGAGAGAGAAATGAAATCACCTCTCTCTCCCCCCAAAAAAATAACACTGGGCTTTTAAAATACTGAAGTTTTGTCCGTGTAGAGATAATATCCAAAGGTATCAACTTTATATGTATAGTGTGTGAAAGGTTATTGTTTCATATTTCAAGATGTATTGTGTGTTAACAACTTGTGTTTTTTATTCCCATATATTACTGTTGATCAAATTATAAGCGAGTACCCCTTTTTAGATTTTTTTGTGTGATTGAAATAAGTGAAAACTGTTATGTCAAGCTCACAAGGATAACAAATAATTAAATATAATAATATTTGTTAAAACTATTAAAGGCTTCACAAACTCAGAAGAACAAAGGAATTCTGAAGATAGAAATTCTTTGTGTTCTTTCTGAGAAATGTAAAATTTGCACAATGTATGTGAGGATACGTATGCAGACACAGGAACTTGTTTTACCATTCCATTACATAATTTTTTATGCAACTCCCTTAAAGTCAATGTTTTAACAGTGTAAAAACTGATGTAACAAAGTTACGGGACAGGTGTTTAACCCCTCCCCTGAACTGCAGAATGCTCTACATAATTAAGAGGTCTACGTGGTCTATTAATATTTATTTGTTATTAGGAGGCCTATTAATACTTATTTGCATAGAATCTACCCAAAAGATGAAATTCAGGCCACTCATGGTGCACATATGGGAACAAAGAAGGCCAAACCCCATGCGGACTGATTTATCCCTGATTTGCAGCTTGTTTAGTGATTTACAGTCTTGTACAGTTGGGATAAGCCACTACCAGATCAGACTGGTACTTTTATACACATTTGCTACAGGTATGCACAACTCCGCAATACAATTGGTTGGGAGATAAAAAAATAAGAATTTAGGACTGGATAAGATCACCTGGGTCATGAAGTCCAGCGCCCTACTATTACAAGTGACCCTACAATATAAGCCCTTTTATATAATTACCAAACTCCATTTTCAGACTAGGTATGTTTCTTGCCCCACTACTCCCATTAGGAAGTTTATTCAGAACTTCCTCTGATGGTTAGAAAACTACTTCACATTTCCACCCTAACATTGCTCATTGGCAGTTTAAAGCCACTTGTTCCTGTGCCAACATTGTCCTTTAGTATAAATAGCTCTTCCCTTACCTTATTGTTTAGCTGTCTGGTACGATTAATGTCCTCTACCACTCCCCTCATGGAAAATTTCACCCAAAACAAAAAAGGTCAAAATTTTCAGTGAAAATTTTTGTATTTTCATCAACAAATTAAGTCCTCTCCTAAGTCAGCTGCTAGCAACCAAATACCAAACTATCTTTGACTGAAAACTGCCAAAAATTGAGAATTTTTTAGCTGACGACTGATGAAAACTGAAAATGTTTGAAGTCTCTATTTTATTTATTTTTATTTTTTTGGTATGGAACTAAAAAATAAAAATGTTCAAGGAAAGCAGGCACCTTGAGAAAATGTTTGCTTCATTGAAAACCCAAATTGATGGAATGTTTTCAGACAGCCATGCTCCACAAAGTACAAGCCAGTTGAAAATCTGGCTCTATGGAGTCCACACTCCATAGATTTTCCAGGGTTGCAGAAAGAGTAGTCTAAGGTAATGTCAAGGAGTGTGGGCCACACCTTCGACCATGTACTCCAAAGATCCACCATGCGCGGCACACTGCTGATATCAGTTATGCACTTGGTACCAGTAATATGTATGACTGGATGTGTGGGCATTCCTCAGCCAGCTAGAATAATATTGCTTGTGTATCAATAATAACTTTGCCTATATTTGAGTATAAACGTCCCACAGAAATGGTAATATCTTCTAACTTAGCTGGGTAGATTCTAGACAAATAACTACTTTTTATCATTTCAGTGGGTAATATATGGTTAATTTAAGCATTTTTAAATTTGTATCAATATAAATGTTCACAGTTTGGGAAAGTATGGTGAGGGGGAGGGTCAGACAATAATTAGGCAATGACCAAAGATGATGAGATTCAAAAAGTTAATGCTTTATAACCATTAAAACACATATTGTAAACATCACATATTGAAACACACAAAGCAAATAACATTAGCAATCGTGAATAAGTTTTTAAGCAGCATTTTCTAATTTTGCCTATTTGTGCAGGGAAATATTTTTATTGACGTGTATGTACAGTGAAATCAATATTTACTGATAAAAGGCTACTCCTTCCAAATGTATATATAAACACGGACATAGAATTTTCAAATGTTTGTGTAAATCGTCACATCTAATACTGTATCTCCTTTGTTAAATTCAGTGAGGACTAGTGAAATTGTTAACAATGTTAGCATTTAAAGCATGGCTGGCCTGTGAGTTATTTAAATGAAGGAAGCAGTTCATACTTCACAGTTATTGTTTCCGGCTGTCTGCAAACTCAGTGCATTGGTGATATGTAATTCATGTTTTGCAGATGTTCTTTGCTCCCATAACTACAGAATAACTACTGAGACTGAATTTAAAAAAAAAGAAAGCTAAAGAACAATTCAGAAATCTATCCACGCCTCACCTTTGTGTCATCCCATACTTTGGGTGATATTAGCATATATTAGTGTAGCTGAGACTCAAATCTACTCTAGACTCTAGTGGTTTAAAAGTAATGCTTTTACCAGATGAGCCAAAAAGGAGGCCCCTCTCTTCATGCTGAATTAAACTTGTCTCAGCTGGCATTTTTTCTTTATGTATCTTACCAAACTGTAATAATGTGAAACAGAGTTTACATATAAAAACATGTATTGTCTGTACATGAATAAGGTTTTTAGCTAACTTGCCTGTTTCATTTTTGACTATCAATAGGATCAAGTCCACATTCAAGAGACTTATGGATAAGTTACGGAAAATGATTGTAATGGAAGAATACAAGAAAAACATCTGAACCAGAAAAAAAACCCCACATATGCGTTAGTTAGCCCCAAAGAACTTTAAAAAAAATCCACCAAACTTCTAATTTCTGTTCAAATAAATTTTTTAGAGGGAAGAGAGCTTCTGGGACTAAATGTCAGCCCATTCCACATTTATAAGAGATCAGTTGCAGCCTCTCACTCTAGTATGTTACAATGGAAACAAAAATATACTGCACAGATTCATACTTGACTTTTGCCACTGCTGTGCCGTTGTGAGGAATAAAGTTTTCAGGGGATCATTGTTAAGTCTGGGATATTAGAAGTATGAAAAGCTTAAAACTATTGACAGACATCTCAATCTATGTTTATGAAACCACTAGTGATAAATTATGGATACGAAAGGCTATTTAAAGTGAACCCCAAAAAGAAAATCTTTGCATTATTTATGACAGTGGTCTCTCCATCTCAGCTTTTGAAAATTTCAGCTGAAAGTTTCTGCAAGTTTGTTGCTCGGCTGTATGGGGTCAAGTGCAAAAAGTAAAATATTCAGCAAACAACATTCTTCTTCCCTAAAATATAGCTGTTGAGCTATTGTGGCTGATTTGACATATTACATATAACTAGATAGATATGTTCCATGCTGTAAAAGAAATTGAAGATCTCCCCGCCATTCACAATGCCTCAGTTTAAGCCATTCTGTAGGTTTAATAGCTTCTCTGATTTAGGATATTGTCCACAAAATACCACAATAGACTTTGCATTATGCAGACCGATTTCTCCATAAAAGCAAGATTTTACTCATTTGCAGAGTTGTTGACTCGAGTCCCACGACTTGAACTCGAGTCCAACTTAAGTTGCCTTTGGTGACTCGACTTGAGACTCAACTGGGGTTCATTGTTTGTGACTTGAGACTCAACTTGAGACTTTCGAATTTTGTTAAATTGACTTGGTGAAAAAATTGTCCGAAAATGCCGATATTGATGGCTTGTACAAAAGTGACTTGACATTTTTTAAATTAAGACTTGAGACACGACTTGGGACTTGACTCGAAAGTGACTTTATGGACTCGAGACTTGACTTGAGACTTGAACTGTAGTGACTTGAGACATAACTTGGACTTGACAATGACGACTCGAAGACAACACTGCTCATTTGTAATCTAGCAGTTTCCTGCTTTGTCTTATTTCCAGTTTCCACTTCTCATTTCTCTCCCCGTTAGTTTTGGCCAAAATGCTACTGCAAATATCCTTCTCATCAGTTCATCTGATCGTTATTTCCCTTATTCTTATGGCTTTTCTACAAAGCCTGCATATGAGTCAGAATGTAGTTTGCATCATCCTGGAGCAATTCAGAGGAGAACTTGTCACTTCAGAAGCACGGTTCCCTCCCTGCTTCTCTCATCTCTGTGGATGGGGCTACTAATCTGCTGCTGGCATACTACCATGTTGCTTCATGTATTCTAGCTAGCACATTGTGTAGTGGAGTCAAGGCTCCACCTATTCCCAACACACATTGTCTGAGGGATGGGTATCATCTACATGCACATTACCAAATCATAGTCTAGTTGTGAGTGTCACACTACCTTTCTTTTGCCATGAAGAGGTCAAACTTTTGATCTGCATCTTTGAAGGACTCAACAGCATCTCCACTCACTTCTCTTGCCACATTTTCTCCTCCACGCCATTTTAGTGCATACTAACCTTGTCCTCATACCAATCCTACTTAGAGGACTTAAGTGGGATTGAAGTGGTGCATTGACCTTGGGCTGATCCTCTGCACACAGATGAACACTTTCTATTTACAATAGCGCTTTTAGGACTCAATTGTTTATTTATAACCATTAACGTCCATTGAGAGCAAGTTGGTGTAATTCTAGTCAGGAACGTAGAATTCTTTCTCCTGCACACAGGGGACATTCAAACCATGTCCACTATGTGCTTCTTCAAGGAATGCAGCAAACTGACCCTGCACATCTGGCTAGCCTTGCTGACTGGCTTACCAGGAAGAGGGCCCTGTTCTCTCCACAGGTTGTTTTTTCCCCCCATAGGGTATTAGGAGGAACCAGGCCTTGCAGTTGTTTCTAGTTGATGTACAGGGGCAAAATGGCTTTTTATGCCTTCCCTATGGTTTGCACACTCCTGGAGTAGCCAGTTACAGTTTGGCCAGTGGCGGATTAGCCACTGGGATGACTAGGCCTATACCCAAGCCAACTGGGAGACCTCAGAAAAGATCTGCTGAAAAAATCCCAGGCCACCAGGTGGGACTTCCCCAGTAGAAGTCATGGGAGAAGGGGAGCTCCAGCACCACCTAACTCCATCCTTAGCAGAAACCATGAGGCAGCTAGGAAAGCCTCCAACCAGCAGCTTCTGACCCTATCCCCAGCAGAAGCTGCAGCTGGCAGGGAAGCCCCCAGCACTTCTTGACCCTGTTCCTGGCAGAAGTACAGGTAAGCTCCGAGCCCTGTACTCCTGCAGAAGTGCTAAGCAGGTGGGAAGGGGAGGAGACCTTGTGACCTGATGCTGATCCCCCAAAGAAGCTCAGGGGATAGCAGGAGAAGCCCCAGCACCTGGATCCTTCCTGCAGCCCTGGGACTGGAGGAACTCTCACTCCCCCTGTGTCCCCCAGGGCAGTGGCACAGGGACAAAAATTCTCTGGTCCTGAGGTCTCGGGAGGAGGAGGGGCAGAAAGGAGCATACATGTTGTGGGGGGTACAGAGGGAGAGGTGAAATGGGAGGACCCTGGGTGGAGCAGGGTGGGCCCCAGGGATGAGGCAGAAAGTGCTGGAGCTGCGGCAAGGCTACAGTTTGAAGGAGCAGAACAAAGGCAGGACCACAGGCCATAGGAGTACAGAGGGCTCCCCCTCACCAACTTGCTTTGACCCAGGACCACAGGAAACCTTAATCTGCTTGTTGCAGAGTAGGTACAGCCTTTTTACAGGAGTAGAGGTCACTTCACCCGAGAAAAAGGAAAAAACTGTATAGCACCAGTTAACCCTTCATTTGTGACCCTGGCTATCAAATATCAATAAAGCAGCACTTCCTCCCGGGGCAGTGTGACTTAATGGCCAGAGCTGCTGAGCAACCCTACCTCCCAGGGCAGTGCGGCTTAGTGGCCGGAGTGGCTAAGCAGCCCTTCCTTCTAAGGCCATATGGCCTAATGGCTGGAATCACTGAAAAACCCTTCCTCCCAGGACAGCATGGCCTAATGGCTGGAGTCAATAGAGTAGCCCACTTCTTTGGGATTGTGTAGCCTATTGCCCTTTTGGGGAAGTTGTGTGCCACTCGGAGGTATGGGAGTTCCAGTCCAGTGCTGATGGGGGTGGGAGAGTGCTCACTGCTGAGTCAGCAGGAATCCTCCCAGAACGCACTGACTGGTGCCCCAATTCACTTACCAGAGAAGTCCCTGGGTTGCTTTCTACCCTTTCTCCCTTCGCAATGCTCCATGGTTCTGCAGGTCTCTGGGCTCCTCAGCTGGCATAGCTCCCTCCAGTGCTATCTCTTCATCAGGCAGCCTGGAGTCCATCTGTTGCTCTGCATGCCATGGCTCTATAGTTGGAGCCTGTAGCAGTTCACTGGAAAGAGTCTGCAGTTTGCATCCTACCACCTCAGCAGGCTGCCCAGACTGAGCTGTTCTGCTTCCTTTTATACTGTGCCTACAGGCTGAGCATGTCAGCAAACTCAGAGATGTGGGGCTTCCTCATCCTGCAAAGCAGAGTTAACCCTGGTCCGAGGTAGATACACTCCATCATACTGCCTCTGATCCTTAATCTTTAGCCTTAAGACAATCCCATCAATGCCTCTAATCAATCAGTCATTAAACAATTATGTCTGTTCAAAATAAAATGTCCTTTATTGCTCTTTATTGTTACTAACCATTTCAAAGTCATCATTTGCTTTACGTATTTTAGTGGGTTTAAAAAAAAATCTAAATTGCACTTTCTTAGTCCATTTATTTTCTCTCTTTGTCTTTGTCATGTCTGCTGATTTTATGGGCTCTTTTATTTTACTAGGGTTGGCCTTGAAAAAGCCACTGCAGATGTGGGAGTGTGAATTGGATTCTGCTTTGCTGGGTTTAGGGTCATCAGAATTGTCCCCAAAATTTTCCTAACAGAATCTTCCTTGCAAATAATGTAAGAGGCAGAAATACGACCATTTCATTTTCTAATCCTGGATTATGATAAAAGTTCTGAGGGCTAAAAATCAGCGTTTGACTGAACCAATCTGATGCTGGATCTATTCTGAGGGAATCAGTCTGGATATCTCTGTAATTTTTTTTATAAGTTTTATAAGTTAAAATATCCTTTGAGTTCCAACTAAATTTCATTCTCAGGATTTCCCTCTGAAAATTGTTCCTCATTTTTAAATTGCTTTGTCAAAATAGAATCTATAGTTCCAGTGCACGTGTATAACTGACAGTGGCTCTGTCAGGATTAGAAGATTTCTAATACAAAAATAACTCTGCACATTTCTTAGTAATATATCTTTCCTCCGGTCACTAATGTCAGAGATAGTTGTAAAAGAGGATGTGCTAACATTAAGTACTGTATAATTATAAAATTAGGAAAGGATTAAATTGGGATTACCACAGAATGACAGAGTGTTATTTACTGTTCCCCACTGATTTCTGTCCCTTTCCCCAGTTGAACTTATTGTATATCCTGGTTGTATGTGTGTTCCAATAATGGAGATTCTAGTAAAAACAGAAAAAGCAAAGCATAATACCGAGAACAAGAAATGTCTGATTTCCATCAAAATGTTAGTAATCTAAAATTATAAATGGGATTTATTTTAAATGTCCAAATAGGATGTGGGAACAGTGTCATACAAAATCTTTCTATTTTTCTATCCATGTACTTATTATGCCTGTAGCAGACCCAAGATAACTTAATTATATTATGTTCTCAGGGCCGTTGCTGGAATTGACAGAGACCCTGATTTGGTTCATATGGAAATCCAGGACCCCAGTGGAGGTATGCTAATGAAAGTTTTAGCAGTTGATACCCTGGTCTATGGCTATTTCTTTTGATTCTAAAGAATACTTTTTGTATTCATTTGTAAAACAGTGGGAAGAAACATTTTCCACATGTCAGATTCTTGCTCTGTTTATATATATTCAGCAAAACTGTCCTGATATATAAAAATGTAGTATGATTTAAAATGTACTTGTTTTCCACTCTGAAATAAATTGAAGTCAAGATGCTATGCTCCAGTGAAAAAGCCCATTAATAGTGCAATTTGTTCTGGCACTTAAACGTTGAACATTTTTTCCCGATTTGCAAATACAGCTGGCAGTGCAATGTAGTGTTGGGTAAGTGTCTGCTAGAGTGAATCCTTGCATATGTCAGTTCCACTGAATTAAGTCTTCTCCAAGAAAATCCTTGTGTTATACATTCAGCATAGTTTTTTTAAAACAAACAAACAAGTTATTACAGGTTGGACCTCCCTGGTCTGGCACCATCGGGACCTGACCAATCCCAGACAAGAAAATTTTCCGGACCAGGGGAGGTCTCCAGCCGCTGGCCTTCAAGCCCATTGCCTGCTGCTGGTAGGCTTCTCCAGCAGGCATCCTGCCTCCTCCAGCCCCCAAGCCTTGCTGGGCTGCTTACCTAGCTGCTGCCAGCTCCCTGGGCAGCACATGCTCCAGCTCCTGCCACAGGGCTCTGGCCCTGCACATCCAGGAGCATCTGCGGAGCTCCAGCCCTGGAGCTCTGTACTCCAGGAAGTAGCTAAGGGACTCTGGTCCCATCCCCACACTTCAGGGGGCTGCCAGGAGACTCTGGCCCTGCACTGCCTAGGGGCTCCGACCTCAGCCCGGTGCTCCCGGACCTTGGCCCCACGATGCTGTGGGATGCTGGAGATTGCTGCGAGGCTCAGGCCCTCATTCCACACTGCTCACAGCCAGGCTACTGACTTTGTTGCCCCATCCCCTCTGGCTCTTCTGCCATTTGGCTCCACGTTTTCTGGTCCAGGAGCACCCGTAGTCCTGCCTGACCCCCAATGTTGCTGGACCAAAGTGTGCTGGTTTTTGGAGGCTGTCTTCTTAGGAATGTGGCTGCCTTCTTAGGAATAGTACCTTTGAAAGATGGTTTAGTTGTGTGGATGATCATCCTAGCTGACAAACACATTGTAAAGGGTGTATAACTTAACCTTTCTCAACATGATAGCTCTTTCTCCATACCCCTACATTTACCACTAAGAAAAATTAAAACCAACCCCTAAGAATCTGGTACCTAAAGTTCAGCTCCTAAATCCAGGTGGTCAGAGATCACAAAAGCTCAGAGCAATTGCAGGTCCCAATGAATTCCTGAATAGGAGGTTGGCTTACTGAGGGGAGATTCATAAGAGCTGGATGGAAGGACATTTCGAATTCATTCAGAAGAATATTGTTAGGATTTCAATGAAAGAGCAGCGCTCCCCTGATGCAACATCAGCCTCTCTTGCCCCTGCAGCTGTTCTTCAGAAGACAGTGGCCAGTCAGGCTTACATGTGGCAGGAGATCCATTGTCATGACTTCACTCCTCCTCCATCCAACCCTACCCTCAAATTGCTGTGTGGTGATAATTCCTATTATTAGATTAATGGATTCTTAAAATATTTCAGAGTGGTTCTGTGAAGTGCTGGCTTTTTTTTTTCTGGTAGACTTTCTCTTACCTCCACTTGCCTGATGAAATAATTTCCATTTTACCCGCGGCTCTCCACAGTTAGAAGAAAAGGGTCAGGGAGTTGTCCCTTGGTATTTTTTTTAATTAGATATGAATTACGCTATGCGTTTTGGCTCTCTATTCCATTCGCCATCAAGGCTATATAGAGAGTGGCCATTTGCAAAATTCATGTCCACATATAGGTTTGGAATACAAATTTCTCCAAAACTTAAAGGGGGCAAGAGCAGGACCTATTATGTTTGGTTCTTGATTTTATAACTCATCTGC
Organism: Pelodiscus sinensis; assembly: GCF_049634645.1. NCBI lineage: Eukaryota > Metazoa > Chordata > Testudines > Trionychidae > Pelodiscus > Pelodiscus sinensis. Next base: position 113,674,132 of record NC_134715.1, read on the forward strand.
AATATAGCTATTAATTAAACAACATCAGTGTAATGATATTTTATCACCTATTTGCTTAAGTTCAATGAGAAAGCTCAACCACGTGTATTTGGTATGATTCCCTCAGTGCACCATCACAAGTAATTTGTGTGTTTTACTTATTTTCTAAAGAAGAATCTGAGAAAAGAACACTGTTCTCTTACATGCATTTATTTCCTGGCTGAGTCCTTTAGTGCTTTATTTGGCCTTGTTGAGGTCAACAGACATTTGGCAATTGACATCAATGGAAGCAGGATGAAGCTCTTTGTACCTTTATTAGATTAGAGGCCTTAGTGGTTTCATGCTTGTCCATGTGAATTATGAATAACTAAAGAAATGTTGAAGGCACTTTGCTGTGTTTGCTCCAATTTCCTTGTGAAGATGGTTTGGAGATAAGCAGTAGAGTGTGGAGTCCTGCAGCTTCAGATCCTGGTCCAGATTTTAAAACAGTCCCAAAAGTCTGGCACTGTTTGGATTTCATGTTCTGATTTGGACCTTCTCTAAAAAAATCAAGACAAAGGGGGTCATAGGAGATAAGTTTCTTCTCACACTGCAGGAATGATGAAACAGACGAGTGGTAAAGTTTTGCTGATTCAGACTCTGCTGGAAGCGAAATGATGTATAGTGTTCTTATCTCAGGCTTGGGAGACAGAAATTTCCCTTATAGTTATGGGCAAATCCTGTAGGACTGGTCTGACTGTGCGCAGTGCACAGAGCCCTAACGTGGGACAAGAATGTGCAAGGCTCCACCATAAGAGGAGTTCTGTTCCATAGCAGGTTGATATACATAGTAGGTGGGAGCACTTTGCTCCATTCATTAGATGGGAACGGATTGCTACCAGTCCCACTCAGCACCCCATCTTGGGTGACTCATTCTGTGAAGAAGAAAAAGTGATTAGGGCCAAATATTGTGGGCCAGTGCAAATACTATGAGTCATAGCCTCAGCTGGTGAAAATCAGCATAGGCTTTTTATGTAGGCCATTTACCCTTCAAATAGATGTTTTAATCTGCAAGGAAAATCCTAAAACATTTACTAGGAATTATAACATCATCTGTTCCTTACTCTTTCTGGGCCTCAGTTTTTCTCACCATGAAATGAGGCAAATTCCTTTTTACCTCTGAGAAGAGAGGTGAGGATTCAGTAGTTAATGTGCATCTAGAACTTTGGCAGTTAAAAGGTTTCAGTGTGAGGGTAGGTGTAATTATTTTATAGATGACTATACTGATGAATGTTGTGCTTCCCCTACACAAACAGAATTTCAAGATGTTTGCTTCTCTGTCTTTGAAACCCTTGTAAAATGTTTCTCCCTCTACCCTCAGGTTATCGCTACATCACCTGTCAGATTCAGAATTGCTCTGATAAAACACTGACAGTCCAGTTTGCTGGCAGCATCGACCGGGATTCCTTGACTGTGCAAGATGACTACATATTCCTCCAGGTAATGTCACTTACTGCAGACACAGGCCAGTGTTAAATTCAGAATTGGGAAAAATAAGCCACACAGCAAAACAATAGCATAAGAAAACAAAGAAACCTAACACAGTCTAGAAGTAGATTATGAGTCTTCATATATAAGACATTCCACGGTTCTTATGAAAGATGATGCATTTTAACCCAACACAAATCTTGGGCTCATATCACCTTTGGAGTTTGATTTATCATTTCATTTAGATGACACTAGCTTTGCCAAGATTTAGGTTGGACTCTATGGGCTAATTCCTGTTAATGCTAGTGTAAATTAGGAAGTATTTAGTATTTGCAGTCAAATTCTCAGGCTTTGTTCTAGTTTCTTTTCACTGATTTTACAGCACAAAGCAGGCAGAAAGCTGGCTGAGTGACAGCCGTGGGTATTTGTATATGTTGAATTGACATTGTAGCCAGTTTTTTGATCCTCAGCTGCTTATGTAGCCAGGATGTTGGGAATGGCTCTGGAACAAATAGCACTGTGGCCGGTGTTGGCTGGTGGAGTGACCCCAGTGTCTCTTTAGAACCACTCCAGTGGTGTAGTTTAGACTAGCCTTCAGGTTTCTCCAAGTTACATTGGGGCTGTTTCATCCATTAGCAGCCACAGGATCTGGGAAGCAGCAATATGGCAGGAGGCCACCTACCTCCTCTCCCTCCCAGTTAGTCTATGTGTGAGCTTGGCACAACAGCTGATGATAACATGAGTCTGTCCCCAGTGCAGGACAGAAATGCTGGAGGGAATAGCCAACACTCTCCCAGAGAATGGAGCAGCCTTTGCATTCCTACTACAAGCTATTTGGAGAAGGATTCCTCCCCAGTCATCCCCAAATTCCTCATAGGGTAGTGTTTCTGTGCACTGCCCCCTACTCAGTTCTGTAGCAAAATGCCACATTTTAGCCCCAATTTGTTATAGTCTGCTTGCTTTGTCGCCTACAGGAAAGCAATATTGTTTTTACTAGGTGATATTAGAAGAGATCTCTCAGCTCCACAGCCTTGGGGTACATTAGATTGGCTTTTCCACAGCTTTTTTTCCCTTGTGGCCTATTTCTTTCAGGGGAATACATCAGTACAGGAACAAAGAAACTGTCATCCATGTTGCTGAGACCTGCAGTCTGGGGCTGGGTCCAGACTCAGGGGTTTTTCCAAAAAAAGTAGCCTTTTTTTGAAAAAACTTCACCTATGTCTAGACTGCAACCGAGTTCTTTTGAAATTAAATCGAAAGAACGTGGCTTTTCTTTCGACGGCGGTAAATCTCATTTCACGAGGAAGAACGCCTTTTTTCAAAAGTGCTCTTTCGAAAAAAGGCGTTCTTGAATGCCAACAGGGCTTTTTAGAAAGAGAGCATCCAGACTCACTCGCTGCTTTCATTCGAAAAAGCGGCTTGCTTTTTCGAAAGTACTGCTTGCAGTCTAGACGCTCTTTTTCAAAAGAGGCTTGCAGTCTAGACATAGCCTGGAGGCGCACATGACATGAAATATTTATCACCACAAACCAACTACAAAATGCAGTTGGAAAGGAAATTTTGAATTAAATTTGGCATTTGCCAGCCCAAACCATGCATGGGAGGCAGCCATTGCACTCAAAGGTAGCTCCCACGAGGCATGTTTTAAAATCCATTTCACAGTTACTAGATGGTGAAAAGTGCCTCTCTCAATGTGTACTTCCAGACTACTATGCTCAGTATGACACAGGCTGTTTCCTTGTCAAACACCAGTGTTATTTTAGGAGAGTACACATTTGTAAGCAGTGTTGTTCTGATCTGAACAACATAGAAATGAGTTGAAACCTACCCACTGTAAATTGAAAGGTAACAGAAAACCACTACAAACAAACTTGGTGTGGAATCTCATCTTCTGATGAACTGGCCATTATCGATGATAGTGAATGCGAGGTGCCCTTACTCCATGGGAGGAATAGATTCTTTCAGTGTTTCCTTTCATAGTATTTGTGGGAAATCACATTAATATGGTGTCTTTCGCTCACTGGATCACTGTAAAACTCACCTGGTATAGACATGGGCCTAGATTGTGGGTTTTTCAGGAAAGGAACCATTCTTTCTTCAGTGTCTAGAAAGCACCTAACACATCATTGCTGTTACCACACATAAACACAATAATAATAATAATCATATATATAGTAGCCAAATGTCTGTAACTCTGTAATGCTGAAATGCTGGCTGTTCCCTCTGGGTGGCGCTGTTGCCTCCCGCCATGGCACTGGGCTGACTTCTGCGCCACTCAGCCGAGCCGCCGTGCAGGAGCAAGCAGCACAGTGGCCGTTTGGGCTTCGCGCTCCTCATGCAGCACCCCCATGCTGCATGGGGAACGCAGACCCCAAACGGCTGCTTGCGCCACTTGCTGCCACGTGGTGGCCCGGCTGAGTGGCGCTGAAGTCAGCCGAGCACCATGGTGGGAGGCAACAGCGCCACCCAGAGGGAACAGCCAGGGGGTGGGGCCTGGATGAGCGTGCGTCTCTGATGTCAGGAAAGGGCGCTGGATTCAAAAGGAAGAAAGCGGAGCAGACACAGAGGACGTGGAGGAAACAGAGAGGAGAATGAAGGAGGCGGAGGACAGCAAGAGAGAGAGAGTGAGAGAGATGCAGCAGGAGGAGGAGAACAGAAACAGAGTGAGAGGCAGGAGGGGAAGAAGAGAAAGGGAGATGGAGAGAGAGGCAGGAGGCAGATGAGCGCTGAGAGAAAGAGAGAGGGTGAGGCAGTAGGAGGAGAAGAGAGAGAGAGGCCGTTTGTGCTGCTTGCTCCCACGCAGCGGCCCGGCTAAGTGGCGCAGAAGTCACTGCGGCGGGAGGCAAAGGGGGGACCTGGATGAGTGTGCATCCCCAACGGAGACAGAGAAGAGCGGAGAGAGAGTGAGAGGCAGGTGAGGGAGAAGAGATAGAGAGAGAGACAGAAGGCGGAGGAGAGCTGAGAGAGAGGAGGGAGGCAGTTGGAGGAGAAGAGAAAAAGAAAGAGACATGGAGTGAGAGACCAGAGGCTCAGGAGAGAAGACCAACGTGGAGGAGAGACCTGAAAATCCCGTCTTATGATGGGCTAATTGGCTAGTAATTAATAAATACAATGTGCTGCCACGTGTAGCACTTCCAGTTTTCATGGAGTTAGGGACCAATATTTGGAGAGGAAACCAAATGAATGTCTCCCAGGGCATCAGATACACTGATGATATTGCAATTATAAAGCACAGAACATAAAGCTGTTGCCAGATTACCACAGTCAAGGAAGTAGCTTTTGTGTAATGAGGAAAGTCATGCCATGCTTGGACTAGACACTATCAGGTGTATCTCCCTGATTCAAACTGTTACACCAGGATGTCTACATTTACTGTTACAATTAATAAAACTAGTATTTAACAAAAATAAATGCAAATGGGAGGTGTTTAGTTTTATCTCGTAGTTAACAAATCACATTCTTAAAAGCTTCACATTTTTTATGCCAATAAAAAGGAGATGGATGGGAAAGAAGTGTAAAAATGATGCCAGTGTTCAGTTCATTATTACATTTAAAATATTCAGGTGGATAGATCTGTGGTCACGCAGCAGTTCTATTTTTATCAAGCAAAGGTCGAATTTGCATGTTTCAGCATAGTTTGTTCTTTAAGCCAATTCATTTTTTTTAAACGTGTAATTAAATATGTGATGCTGTAGGGCCAACTCCCAGGGTCCTCAATTAGCTTCAACTACAGCAAACTCCAACTGATTTAAATGGGTGTTTTGTATGAGTAAAATCCCCAGCAGTTAGTCCTAGGAGTTTGTTTTGAAAAATACATCAAAACTTAGCTTTTCAGTGTACCGTCTACGAATAGGACCAAAGCATTCCATAAGGACTTACATTGCCTCACTAGCTGCCTTCTGTATTGTGATATTTTTATCCATCATCCCTCCCTGTGCTCTGGGGGATATCCTTTCTGAGAAAGCTGAGGTAGAGAAGACTGAGCCCAGAAAGAAAGGTTCACTGCACATTCATCTTTTAATCCAGCTTCTACTATGGCAATAAAGATTTTCTTCTGTATTAATCAAGCTTTGTTTGAGAACTTGAAGTAGAAATTGCCACATATTTTCTGATAAATAGGAAACCGTATTTAAAAGCCTTTTCCCTGCCACAATGGAGGTGGCTATGTCAGATGTGTAACATTATTACATTGATTCAGGATATCCATCCCTCTACAAAAGGAGAGGATAGAGTCTGAAAGGGAAGAAAAGGGAGGGCCTGAATAATTGTTCAATGCCTGGGACTAAATAAAGGATCCCAGCCTTCTCTAGATGCATGATCGTACCTGTCTCTATGCAAAAGACAAGTAGCTAAGACAAGGCTGGGCATGCTACGTATATCTTCTAACTAAAAGCACAAAATTTAGTATCTTAGTGCTGCTGACCTATAAAAGGGCTTTTTTTGGTATGGTAATAAACCAGAGGAGAATTTTGTATATTTTAATGTTATATTTTTTAATCAGTTTGTTAATTTATAAAATAATAACTTTTCATAAATCTAGAGTCAGTGGCTACATTGCTATTGTCTCCTGGGAGAAGCCAGTGGTGCTAATCATTGTTGCTGAGGAGTGTTTTGGAAAATGTGAAATATTTATTATGAGCTGAATTCTCTGCTAGCATAATTTGGTGGAACACCATAGATTTCAGTGGAAATGTATCAGGTTACTCAGTGAAGGAACTGCCCTAAATCCATGATAGAATGGTACAAAGGGAACACCCAGTCACCTAGTTGTTTTAATCCATCAGTACTCTACACAAATATGTTGCTACTTTGAAAAAGACACTTCTGTTGTTATTCTAGTAACTGCAAGGAAAGGAAAGGTTTTCAGTACTAATATGTCTGTTATAACATTAAGGGGAAAAGGTGGTCATGCTAATTTTTCCATTCATTAACTGCTAGTGGTTTCTTTTCTTTTGGGTGGAAATATTTTCAGGGTACCTGAATTGTTTACATAGAGTTCAGTTATGCCCTTTTTATGGAGGTGAAAGGTCTATATCCAAACCAAGTGAATGTCACCAGTATAGATGGAGCTAGAATGAGATCTATAGGGTACAGTTAACCTATTTTCAAAATCACTACTGCACCGCTAGGTTAAATTGTTTCATTGTTACCCCCATAGCAGTTCTAGGACATTTGTGTTAGAGAATGATTGATTATAACTAGAAAATGCTTGTCTGATATAGGGATACAGAATGCTTTATCTAAAGCTGACATTATGATTTATCCAGCTTCTTGTGTTCTGTTTGATTAGTGCACTTAGAATAGCAGTTTTAAAAGAGAGACAAGGCAGATGAGGTAGTATCTTTTATTGCGTTAGTTTTTGTTGGATGAAGAAACAAGCTTTTAGTCTTCACAGAGCTCCTCTTCTAGTCTGGATTTGGTAACCTGAGTGTTATACAGTTGGAACAGACAGGTAATCATAAGTTGTTCACATTTGCTGTATAGGAGATCACTTTCAGTCCTCATCCTCAAAGGAAACACGGACAACATTTTCAAAAGGCAAGTCTGGAAACTTAAATTCATAACTCTGTTAGTCACCAAAAATCATGGACTCAACAAACACACTAGCTTTTTGACTTCTTACAATTTTACTACACCCCACTGCTAATTTTTTATTGCCTACTCTATTTTGAGTGGTCTCCCCCGAGACAATTTTGTGGACCTCTAATGCTTAACAATTTGTCCCATCTTATATTTAGCTCAGACACTCTGGTTACTTTCCCAAAACCTGAAGAAGAGCACTGTGAAGCTTGAAAGCTTGTGCTTTCCACCATCAGAAGTTGGTCCAGTAAATGATATTACTTCACCTATCTTATCTCTCTCATATCCTGGGATCAACATGACCACAACTACATTGCTAACAAGCTTTTAAAAGATGCTAGTATTCACTGCCAGTTTATATCCTCCTGTCCCTCTCTAGGTTAAAACTCTCTTGCCTTACGTTTTCATGCAGCATGTTATGAGGGCAGAAGAATGAGCTGCCCACAGAGAGAGAGACACTAGTGGGGATAGACCAGGGATGAGGAAAGAATGGAGTCCGAGTGCACCAGCCAGCAGAACTGAGATAGCACAGAGGAGACTGAAGAGGCAGCAGCGGCGGTTCCCCGCGCCTCTGAGGCTTTGCTCTGCCAAAGCCTCAGAGGCGCGGGACCCCCCCGCGGCTGCGGCTTCAGTCCGGGTGCCTGTGGTCTGCTGGGGACCGTCCCCAGCAGACCACAGGCACCCGGACTGAAGCGGCAGCAGCGGCGGTTCCCCGCGCCTCTGAGGCTTTGCTCTGGCAAAGCCTCAGAGGCACGGGACCCCCCCGCGGCTGCGGCTCTGCTCCCCGTGTCCCTGGTCTGCTGGGGGGGGGGGAGCGCAGCTAGTGTGCTCACCCCCGCCCCCAGCAGACCAGGCTTTTGTTTTGGACTCTGGGGCAGAGCAGCTGCGGCGCTGCCGATTGGTCCTGCAGCGCCGCTCTGGGCGCTACTGGACCAACCCGGCAGCACCCCAGCTGCTCTGCCCCAGGTCCTGATTCAGCCGCTGCTGGTCAGTTTCAGCAGCGGCTGAATCAGGACGCCTGGGGCAGAGTAGATGGGGTGCTGCTGGGTTGGTCCAGTAGCACCGAGGAGCTGCGCTACTGGAGCAACCCAGCAGCACCCCAGCTGCTCTGCCCCAGGCGTCCCCAAGTCACCCGCTGCTGAAACTGACCAGCGCTGACTACAGAAAGCCCCAGGCAGAGTTGCTCTGCCCCGGGCTTCCTGGAATCAGCTGCTGATCAGTTTCAGCAGCAGCTGACTTGGGGACGCCTGGGGTTCTTAAGTTGATTCTGTATGTAAGTCAGAACTGGCGGTCAGTTTCAGCAGTGTCTGAATCTGGACGCCAGTTCCGACTTACATACAGATTCAACTTAAGAACAAACCTACAGTCCCTATCTTGTACATAACCCGGGGACTGCCTGTACCAATATAGACCAGAACAAGGGAGGAAATTATGATTGTTGGAACATGTTGTCCATTTCTGGGGTGACATAACTATATGTTACTCCCTATTGTTGGCTGAGAGCAAACTCTGCATGCTCTTTTATCAGCAGTCTGCAGTATCACTTCTACAGGAATGCCCAGGAATACTGTGATAGTGGAAACGACAGAAATTAATACAATCCGGTACTAATATTGCATGTATATTTAAATTGTGACAGAAAAAAACCTGATTTCTGCCTTTATGGATGCTTGGGCTTACTGCCAGACTAATCCTTGTATCCTCTTTGTTTCTTTGGATAGACAACATCAGGAAATCAGACCAAATATTATGTCTCTTACCGTCGAAAGGATTTTGTTCAGATGAAGCTACCAAAATATGCATTACCGAAGGTAAGTCTGCACAACTTATTTTTCTTTCCATTTTTTCCCTGTCTTCATTCCACTTTTGACCTGAAGTAGGCTTTTTTCTGTGCCTTTTAATCTTCACTATTTTCTTTATTTTTGCTTCCATAAGGATTTCTGAATTCTCCCTGAGGTGTGTTGTTGTTCTATTGCTTTAATATGCATCTTTGAAGTATAGTACCTTTCATTACAACTCATAAGAATGAAGAGCTGAGGCTAACTTGTCATTTGTTATCACAATAACATTCACTGCTACCAGGCCAATTGTAATGTGGTGATAGTAAGTAATCTTTCAAGAAACAATTGCAGTTTAATGTCATATGGTGTCTTTGTGCTAGAAACACAAATGGAAGTATAAGGGTATTTTACCAGCTGATCCATGTTTCCTGTCACCAAGAATCCCAAGATATTCTGTAGTCCCATCGAAGTGTTAAGGTTGGCAAAGCTAACTGAGAAAATTCTGCACTCTGATGTGTTTTTCTAAGGGCAAGGCTTTCTGTATTTGCATAGCACACTGATAATAAAATACAGACATATATTATTTGCATACAGTCTTTCTGACGTAACTGAGGTTTTGCAGTACACACAGTATGCTCCATATATGTATAAATAGCTGGAATAGCTGCAATCCCTTAACGGAATAACTTGGTTAAATGTGAGGTTTTATCTCTTAATTTTCTTGATGAAGTATGTACTACCTTATTGTTCAAGCTGTATGGAATTTCCCTGTTCCTTTCATTTTAAAGCAAAAAATAACTCAAATGATTCTTTTTATTCTATAAAAGCGACGAGGAGTCCTGTGGCACCTTATAGACTAACTGAAGTGTAGGAGCATAAGCTTTCGTGGGCAAAGACCCACTTCGTCAGATGCATGTCTATTCTGTTTTATTCTATGTTTTCTAATATAGCAGTGTGCTGTAGTTTATTAATTTTAAATATACAACACAGCACCTAATAATCCCTAAGATACTGTTTTAATAGGAACCTGTAGCCCCCTTCTTCTCTGGGTATAACTATTTTAAAAAAAAAGAATAAAAAGCATAACCAAGGTAAAAAATGTATCGAACTCATATACATAATATATATTTTGAGTGTTTGGAATGGCATCCAAAGTAGCCTTTGTGGTCTCCTGGGTAAACATGTAATTAGGAAAGCAACAAGAGAGAGAATATAAAATTCTAAGCATGCAAAAAATCAAAGTATAATTTACAGAGTCACAGAATTTAAGCCTTATTACACATGAAATAAATGAGTGAAAGTGTTGACAGAAACAATATTTCTCAAATAAATTTCACAGTTTGCTGTATAATTCAAGGAACATTGATTGCAGTGTCTCAGCACATCAATCAAACTAAGCTTTTGGTTGATTGTTTTTATTTCTTTGTGCTTGCTTCTATTATTCATTATTAGTTATGCTGATTATCAGGCCAGGATTTTAATGCAGGGAGGTATACATGGTGGGGAAGAGGGAGCCTCTTCCTCTTATCCCTCAAAGCCTGTTCAAGAACCTCCACTAGTGAAGCAGTGTTTCTGCTATGATATCTAGTTTGCTGCATTGTGGACATGATTAGCCCAACTACCTCCTCAACTTATATATGCCAACATAACAAGGGGGTTGTGAGCCTAACCAATCAATATTTGTAAATTTTTTTAGGTCTTTCGCTAAATAGACCTAGACAAGTGTGAAATATTATTCCATCTGCTTCCAGGAAATTTAGTATATTTAAAGATTTCAGGAAGCAGACTTCTTTAATATATAAAAGTTGATCGTAATAAAACAGATGCATGGTGAAGATCCTTAGGGTATGTCTACACTACCCTCCTAGTTCGAACTAGGAGGGTAATGTAGGCATACCGCACTTGCAAATGAAGCCCGAGATTTGAATTTCCCGGGCTTCATTTGCATAAGCGGGGAGCCGCCATTTTTAAAACCCCGCTGGTTCGAACCCCGTGCAGCGCGGCTACACGGGGCACGGACTAGGTAGTTCGAACTAGGCTTCCTAGTTCGAACTACCGTTACTCCTCATTTCACGAGGAGTAACGGTAGTTCGAACTAGGAAACCTAGTTCGAACTACCTAGTCCGTGCCCCGTGTAGCCGCGCTGCACGGGGTTCGAACCAGCGGGGTTTTAAAAATGGCGGCTCCCCGCTTATGCAAATGAAGCCCGGGAAATTCAAATCCCGGGCTTCATTTGCAAGTACGGTATGCCTACATTACCCCGCTAGTTTGAACTAGCGGGGTAGTGTAGACATACCCTAAGTTCCAAAAGATGTTAAGTACTCCTTTGTCAAATCTTATTTCATTTTTGATAAGCTTGCAAGTTTAGATGCTAAAGGTAACTGCACAGATGTAACACAATTAAATTTTTGTGAGGAATTTGTAAGGCATTTAGTACTGGACACCATTCAGTTTTGAAAATCAAAGTACACTATCAATCATGCTCATATTAAATGAGTTTAGAACTGGCTGATAGACCTCAAAAGTTTTCAACATAGAAACATACATTAGGGTTATCTGTAGTGAAGTTCTGCAGGGATTGGTACTCGATCAGCAGCTATTTGTTACTTAAATTGGTAGGCTAAAAGAAAATCTAAAATTTTTGACCACATTGTTTGTTTGTTTGTTTGTTTGTTTATTTCAAGTGCCACAAGATTGTCAAAGCAGTAATTAATGATAAGGACAGGACTGTCTGAATCACTTGGTAATCTGGGCCCATTAAAATAAAATGTATCTTAATACATACAGATAAATCCAAGGTTATACATTGAGGAACAAATTAAGCAGACTAACTAGCTACATTCCCCCATAGAATATATTCTGAAGAGCAGTGACTGAAAAAAGATTTAAGGGTCATATTGGACAAACTGAATATGACTACCCAATGAAATGCTGTGGAAAAAAGGATGATGTGAATTTTGGTAGTATAAGTAGGGAAGTAATGTGTATGGGTAAGAAGGTGATTTTACCTCTATAAATGGCATTGGTGAGACAGGTATTGGAATATTGCAGTTTGTTCTGGTGGTCTCATTTTAAAAATGATGTTGAAAACTTGGAGGGCATGCAGAAAAGAGCCACTAAATTTATTTAGTGGAAGGAATTTTGGAAGGAATCCTTTACAGTGAGAGACTTATGGAGCTCAGTTTATTTAAAAGAAAATCAATCGGTAACTTGGTGGTAGCTATGTAGGTTCATGGGGAGAAAATATGGGTACTAAATTGCTCTTTAATCTAGCAGACAAAGGCAATACAAGAACCGATTACAGGCAGCTAAAGCTAGACAAATTCAACTTAGAAATAAAGCACAATTATTTATTAGGGTGGGTGGTTAACCGTTTGAACAGACTATCAAGGGAAGTGATTGATTCTTCAGTTCCTTAAGTCTTCAGATAATGATTGGATGCCTTTCTGGAAGATATGCTTTAATCAAATACAAATTATTGGGCTTAATACAAGAGTAACTTGATTAAACTCTCTGGCTTGTATTAATCAAGAGGTTAGAAAAAAAAATCTAATAATCCCTTCTGGCCTTAACATCTATGTGTCATCTGTATAGGGCACTCACATGGTTTACCAAAAGCATGAAATTATCCAGTGAGTATTATCTCTTATATTATATATATTAGGGATGTAAAAATGTGGGTAACTATGTAGACGTGTAACTGCTGAAAAACTCAACTGTATTAGAGGGAGTAGTGCAGGGCGGCAGTGGCTCTCTTGAAGCTGGTGTACACCAATGCTGGCTCCTGGTGCATTATCAGCTCCTACCTGCAGTCATGCTCCCAGGAAGCTGGCTGCTGCCTCTGATACAGCTGGCTCCCCAGGAGCGGGTTGGGAGCCTGCATGTAACCATGAACATTAACACTAAGCCCAGGCTTATTGGTTAGGTTATACATTTACATCTTTAATATATACAAAACTTTTAAACATAGCTCATTTAGACTATGTCTACCCTGCACATCAGTTTTGAAATTTAGCTATTCCAGAATAGTTATTCTAGAATATCTGATTTTGAAATAGCATGTCTACACTGCAGGGAAGCCTCAAAATTAGTCTGAGGCAGGCTTCCTGGTGCACTATCTTGATTTAGGCACTGGGGAGGAATAACTTAGAATGGCTCTGGCAAAGGACTATTTCCAAATAGCAGCAGTGGAGCGCCTACACGAGCCTTATTTCGAAATAGCTACTTTGGAATAGGCATTATTCTTCGTAGAATGAGGTTTACAGATGTCACCCATTATTTCAAATTTATTTTGAATAGTTATGTCAGAATAATGGCCATTATTCCAAAATAACTTTGCTGTGTAGACATACTCTTAGATATGCTTCAGTTGTAGTCTGGATTATTTGATGTGCTGCTGGATGCTAAATTCTGTCAGGGACTCTCTAGGCTTGACTGAATAAATAAATTAGGGTATGTCTACACTGCAAAGTTAATTCGAAATAACAACAGTTATTTCGAATTAACTTTAATAGCGTCTATATATACAAATTACTATTTCAAAATTAATTCAAAATAGCGGAGCGCTTAATTCGAATTTGTTAAACCTCATTCTACGAGGTATAACGCCAAATTCAAAATAGCTATTTTGAACTAAGTGCTGTGTGGACACTTAATGCACTAGATGGAGGAACACAGCCGTCTATGGCAGGATAGCTGTCAGCCTGGCCACCAAAGGCCACATGTGAACCCAGGAGCAGGTTTTCATGAAAGTCAAGTTGGTCTGACAAGACCTCCAACCCTGATCCCTGAGCTTCCCCTCCCCCTTCTTCCCCTTGCTTCCCCCTTCGAGCTCCCTCCTCCCAGGTTTCCCCCTCCCCGCTCCCACACTCTCTCTTCCCCTCTCCCACCTCCTTTTCCCAGTCTCCCCAGAGGTTCATCCCTCCCCGCCCCCGCAAGTTTTGTTCAATAAACCCAGTTTCTATTTTTGAACATACGTGTATTTTATTTGACATCAGGAAGGGGGGCTAGAGAGGGGTAGGTGGAAGGATATGAGGGAGGAATGGGGCACAAGCCCCCAGTGGGGAGGACCGGGGAGGCTCTGAGGGCTCCTCGGGGTGGACGCTCTCCCTCAGGGAGACCAGCATGACCAGGGGCAGCTCTGGCTCCATGTGGCCGAGTGCTGTGGTGTCCCGAGTTCAGGCACTCAGGGCACTCCAAGACAGGACTGCTTTGCTGTCCCTCATTGAGGTAGACAAGAAAGCGGGAAACCCTGAGAACTGTCTGTCTGGGGTGGGGGTAGGGTCCCTTCAAGCATGGAGCTCAGTTAGCCTCAGGCAGCAGCCCCACACACTAAGTCCTAACCTGATGCCCTGCTGGCCACTGGTTCTGGCTAGCCTTAACTTCGGTTCAGGGTCCACTCAGTGTGGATGTGCTATTTCGAAATAGCAAAACGCTATTTCAAAGTAGTTTTTGTGTATAGATGCGTTATTTCGAATTAGCTTAGTAGTAGTGTAGACATACTCTTAGATGCTAGTGGTTTCATTTGGGGTAGATTCAATAACCTTGTTAGGAACACAAAGGGGAATTGTGGACAAACCATAAAGTGCTGCAGGCTGGGAAAGAGAGTCTGTCTAGTCATAGGTGCTGACTTCATGACCGCTCCAGGTTTGGAGCACCCACAGGCAGCCCCCCATCAACTTCTCAACTTCCCAGTGCTGCCTGCCTGCTGGTGGGCCCCATGGATCAACACCTCCCCCTTCCTTCTCCTGCCACCCGCCCAGTATGATCAGCTGTTTGACAGCATTCAGGAGGCTGGAGGTTGCAGTGGGAGAGAGGACATGGCATGCCTGGGGGAGAGGGCAGAACTGGGAAAGAAGAGGTAGAATGGAGAGTGGCCTAGGGCAGAGCTGGGGCGCAGTGTTGAGCACCTTCTGGCACTTTTGAAAGTCAGTGTCTTTGTGTCTAATGCTAGGAACAGCTATGCTGGAGCACTAAATCCTATGTGTGTCTTAGGGAGAGAATTTTTTGCACATCCTTCCCTTGTGTATATGTGTTTTGCTCTGATTTTGCATGGGGAACCAGGGTGAATGTTTTAAAACTGCTCAATTTTAAAATGTTGTTTGACATCTTGAGTTTTCCTTGGAGACTTAGAATGATTTAAGTGGATGTCTTCTTGGCTTTTTAGGTTTGTACACAGAGGGTGTGTCTAGACTACATGCCTCCGTCGACGGAGGCATGTAGATTAGCCAGATCGGAAGAGGGAAATGAAGCCGCGATTAAAATAATCGCGGCTTCATTTAAATTTAAATGGCTGCCCCGATCTGCCGATCAGCTGTTTGTCGGCAGATCGGGGCAGTCTGGACGCGATGCGCCGACAAAGAAGCCTTTCTTGATCGACACAGGTAAACCTGATTTCACGAGGCATACCTGTGTCGATCAAGAAAGGCTTCTTTGTCGGCGCATCGCGTCCAGACTGCCCCGATCTGCCGACAAACAGCTGATCGGCAGATCGGGGCAGCCATTTAAATTTAAATGAAGCCGCGATTATTTTAATCGCGGCTTCATTTCCCTCTTCCGATCTGGCTAATCTACATGCCTCCGTCGACGGCGTTGACTCTGTCTTTATTGAAAAAAACTGGGGGAGACTGGGAAAAGGAGGTGGGAGAGGGGAAGAGAAAGGCTGGGAGAGGGGAGGGCAACTAACATGATCAGGGGTTGGGAACAGGTCCCAGATGAAGAAAGGCTACAGAGACTGGGACTGTTTAGCTTAGAAAAGAGGAGACGGAGGGGGGACAGGATAGAGGTCTCTAAAAGCAGGGGTTGGGTGGAGAGGGTGCATTCAGAAAAGTTCTTCCTGAGTTCCCATAAAGAAGGACTAGAGGACACCAAAGGAAAGGAATGGGTATCAGGCTTGAAACTAGTAAGAGAAAGTTGTTCTTCTTGACAAAGCAAATAGTTAACCTGTGGAACTCCTTGCTGCAGGAGGCTGTGAAGGCTACAACTAGAACAGAGTTTAAAGGGAAGTGAGATCAAGTCATGGAGGTTGGGTCCATGGAGTCCTATTAGCCAGAGGGTAGGAGTGGTGTCCCTGCCCAAAGTTTGTGGAAGGCTGGAGAGGGATGGCACGAGACAAATGGCTTGGTCATTGTCTTCGGTCCATCCCCTCCAGGGTCCCTAGGGTTGGCCGCTGTTGGCAGACAGGCTACTGGGCTAGATGGACCTTTGGTCTGACCCAGTACGGCCATTGTAAGCTCAGGGCTCAGTGTCGGGGGTCTCAGTGGACCCCCTTGATTTTCATGCACACCTGGTCCTGGGTGGCCAGGCTGGCAGCTCTCCTGCCCTAGACAGCCACTTTCCTGTGCCTAGTGCGGAGATCGTGGACGAGGTCCACGATGTCCGCACTAGCCCAGGAAGGTGCCCGCCTCTTGCGGTCCAGGGCAAGCTCCCGGGAGCCGCCAGCCTGGTCCCGGCAAGAGGGGGTGGGCTGGGGGGCATCGGGTGGGTGGCTCTGTGCCGTGCCAGGTGCAGGGTCTGCTAGCTGGGTGCTGGCAGGCTTGCACCTGGCACGGGCACCGTAGCCAGCCCGTGCCCCTTTAAGGGGTCCGGGGCCGGGAGGGGGGCATAGAGTTTCCCTGGTGTTGGCCAGAGTGGCCACCAGGGAAACCTGGGGAGGGCTAGCCTCCCACTAATTCGAACTAAAGGGCTACACAGCCCTTAGTTCGAACTAGCTAGTTCGAACTAGGCGTTAGTCCTCGTAAAATGAGGTTTACCTAGTTCGAACTAAGCGCTCCGCTAGTTCGATTCAAATTCGAACTAGCGGAGCGCTAGTGTAGCACCTATTAAAGTTAGTTCGAACTAACGTCCGTTAGTTCGAACTAACTTTGTAGTGTAGACATACCCACAGTTAGGAACTTTTTCCTAATGTCCAACCTAAACCTCCCTTGCTGCAGTTTAAGCCCATTGCTTCTTGTTCTATCCCCAGAGGCCAAGATGAACAAGTTTTCTCCCTCCTCCTTATGACACCTTTTTAGATACCTGAAAACGGCCATCATGTCCCCCCTCAGTCTTCTCTTTTCTAAACTAAACAACCCCAATTCTTTCAGCCTTCCTTCATAGGTCATGTTCTCTAGACCTTTAATCATTCTTGTTCCTCTTCTCTGGACCCTCTCCAATTTCTCCATATCTTTCTTGAAATGCGGTGCCCAGAACTGGACACAGTACTCCAACTGAGGCGTAACCAGCGCAGAGTAGAGTGGAAGAATGACTTCTTCTGTCTTGCTCACAACACACCTGTTAATGCATCCCCGAATCATGTCTGCTTTTTTTCCAACAGCATCACACTGCTGACTCATATTCAGCTTGTGGTTCGCTATAATCCCTAGATCCCTTTCTGCCATACTTCTTTCTTGACAGTCGCTTCCCATTCTGTATGGCTGCGTCTAGATTGGCATGATTTTCCGGATATGCTTTTAACGGAAAAGTTTTCTGTTAAAAGCGTTTTCGGAACAGAGCTTCTAGATTGGCACTGACGCTTTTCCGCAAAACCACTTTTTGCAGAAAAGCGTCCGTGCCAATCTAGACACGCTTTTCCGCAAAAAAGCCCCGCTTGCCATTTTCACGATCAGTCCTTTTTTGCGGAAAACAAATCTGAGCTGTCTACACTAGCCCTTTTGCGCAAAAGCTTTGCACAAAAGGACTTTTGCCTGAACGGGAGCAGAATAGTATTTCCGCAAGAAGCACTGATTTCTTACAGTAGGAAGTCAGTGCTTTTGCGGAAATTCAAGCGGCCAGTGTAGACAGCTGGCAAGTTTTTCTGGAAAAGCGACTGATTTTCCGGAAAAACTGGCCATTCTAGATACAGCCTATATGTGAAACTGATTGTTCCTTCCTAAGTGGGGCACTTTACATTTGTCTTTATTAAACTTCATCCTGTTTACCTCAGACCATTTCTCCAATTTGTCCAGATCATTTGAATTATGACCCTATCCTCCAGAGTAGTCGCAACCCCTCCCAGCTTGGTATCATCTGCAAATTTAATAAGCGTACTTTCTATGCCAATATCTAAATCGTTGATGAAGATATTGAACAGAACCGTTCCCAAAACAGATCCCTGCAGAACCCCATTTGTTATATCTTTCCAGCAGGATTGTGAACCATTAATAATCTACTCTCCGAGTACGGTTATCCAGCCAGTTATGCACCCACCTTATATTAGCCCCATCTAAGTTGTATTTGCCTAGTTTATTGATAAGAATATCATGCAAGACCATATCAAACGCCTTACTAAAGTCTAGGTATACCACATCCACCGCTTCTCCCTTATCCACAAGACTCGTTATCCTATCAAAGAAAGCTATCAGATTGGTTTGACATGATTTATTCTTTACAAATCCATGTTGGCTGTTCCTTATCACCTTGCCACCTTCCAAGTGTTTACAGACGATTTCCTTAATTACTTGCGCCATTATCTTCCTTGGCACAGAAGTTAAACTAACTGGTCTGTAGTTTCCTGGGTTGTTCTTATTCCCCTTTTTATAAATGGGCACTATATTTGCCCTTTTCCAGTCTTCTGGAATCTCTCCTGTCTCCCAGAGGCTCAGATACCTCCTATCAGCTCCTTGAGTATTCTAGGATGCATTTCTTCAGGCCCTGGTGACTTGCAGGCATCTAACTTTTCTAGGTGATTTTTAACTTGTTCTTTTTTTATTTTATCTTCTAAACCTCCCCCCTTCCCACTAGCATTCACTATGTTAGGCATTCCTTCAGACTTCTCGGTGAAGACCGAAACAAAGAAGTTATTAAGCATCTCTTCCATTTCCAAATTTCCTATTACTGTTTCTCCCTCCTCACTGACCAGTGGGCCTACCCTGTCCTTGGTCTTCTCTTGCTTCTAATGTATTTATAAAAAGTCTTCTTGTTTTCCTTTATTCCCGTAGCTAATTTGAGCTCATTTTGTGCCTTTGCCTTTCTAATCTTGCCCCTGCATTCCTGTGTTGTTTGCCTAGATTCATCTTTTGTAATTTGTCCTACTTTCCATTTTTTATATGACTCCTTTTTTATTTTTAGATCATTCAAGATCTCGTGGTTAAGCCAACGCAGTCTTTTGCCATATTTTCTATCTTTCTGACGCAGCGGAATAGCTTGCTTTTGGGCCCTTAACATTGTCGCTTTGAAAAACTACAAACTCTCTTCAATTGTTTTTCCCCTCAGTCTTGATTCCCATGAGACCTTACCTATCAGCTCTCTGAGCTTACCAAAATCCGCCTTCACGAAATGATCTGGTAGCACTTTATAGACTAACAAAACATGTAGATGGTATCATGAGCTTTCATGGGCACAGCCCACTTCTTCAGATGACCAGAGTTAAGCCTGTGTAATGAGTCTATACTGAGTCTTTACTTCCTTCTCTCCATATTTGAACCAGATCTTTTTATGTGATGCTGAAGTAGTTGTAAATTAGACTGTAAGTTGTTTGGGGTAAGAACCTTTAGTGGAGTCCTAGTACATGACTAGGACTCCTAGATGCTATGGTAATAAAAATAATATTGAAACCAATTTACTGTGTTGCACGGAAGATTCTCACAACTCTAACCCACTTCTCACCTTTGCAAATAACCTTTACTGATGGTAATATCTCTTCATAGGCAGCTAGTGCTGCAAGCTTTTCCTGAATTCATTCATTCATTCATTCCAAGTTAACATAACTAGATACAAAAATTGTATAATGTAAAAGCATCATTCTCTTTCATTTCCTACTGCAATTTAGTAAAGCATAACATCTGGCTCTAAAAAGATAATGGAGTGGAAATATTGTGAATGAAAACTTCTATTATTTGACTTGATCTCTATGTAGCTGCACTATATTGGCAAATGGGTAATAAAATAAAAGTTTCCAGGTAATAGAAACCAAGTTAAAGGAGAATAGGAAATAAATAACCTGTTATTGCCTCAGAAATGGTGCTGTTCCTTTTACCTCTTCAAAGTGGTACATGACTATTTGTATATGCTCTGTCACCAAATAAAGACAGGGATAGAGAAAGCAAGATTTTTTTATTTATTTGGCTACCACCTGGAGGTTTTCTGTCAGTGAAAATTTATATTTATTAGGCTTAAAGAAAAATATGGGTTAGGAAAATAAAGTTAAACTTCTCTAAACGATTTTGTTTGACATATAGCTTTTATTGCAACAGAAAGAATAACTGTGCCTTTGCAGATTACCCTTCTCACAAAATAAGCCACATGTACATGAGACCACATCTTCTCTTTCATGGCTCTAAACAGAGCCATTCCTTCCATGCAACAGTCTCAGTGATGTGCACCAAAAATTACAAGAGAGCTTGCTCTAAACTTGTGTGTCAGCTAGTGATACACATGGCACTCCCAAGCTGAAATGTCACTTTCTTGTCAATGATCCATAAATTTTGTACCCTTTCTGCCTATAATCAGTCCCTTCATTCCCATAGGTCTTGATTCATTTTTCTCCCTCTTCCCAGCACATCTTGGAGTTTGTTTAGGTGGCTCCATTCCTTGGTAGCTGTTCCTTACAGCAGCAGTTGTAGCAGCAGGAAGATGTCCCACACCGTTTTGTGACAGTAAGTGATACCAGGCCACCAGCTATGGAGTGAGTTCCAACGGGACTTGCCTAACTGGGGCATGTCTATAGAAGCTCAGCTTTGGGTCCCCATTTTTTCCATTGGCTGTATGGCAATCCAGTAGGGGAATGGACTCCACGTTCCTTTCGTAGTACTAACTATGAAAATTGTGAGCTGAAGCTAGATAGTGAGCTCTGGCAGGGAGGGTGACATTAGCTGCAAAAGGATTTCTACTCGGTCCTTCTCGGGGACTGCTGGAATTGCTGGTGAGGAAGCAGTGCAGGAACTATATGGTACATCCCACACGTACACTTAGTGGTGCTACTGAGGCTATGTCTAGACTATAGAGTTTTGTCGGGAAAAACAGCCATTTTTCTGACAAAACTTGAGCTACGTCCACACTGCAAGCGCGTTCTTTGGACCGTAAATTGAACGAACAGAGAGCTTTTTGCACAATTGGTAATCCTTAGTCTACGAGGAAAAAGCCTTTTTGCAAAAGAGCAAAAAGGTGTGTATGGATGGGGAAGAGGGAGTTTTTTCATAAGAGGGAAGAGGAAAAAGCACAGGTGCCCTGGTGGCCATTCTGTCCATAGCAATCACTGCTTTCATGCAAGATAGCGTCCTGACAGCATTGGTTTTTCAATGCGCTTTTGCAGTGTGGATGCTCCCTTGTGCAAGAAGTTTTTTTGGAAGATCTCTTCCAAAAAAAAGCTTCTTGTCAAGAAGCCTGTAGTCTAGACATAGACTGAGGGATGAAGGAGGGAAGCTCCCCTTTCAGAATGTGCCACAGCAGGCACACCTTTGGTATGGCAATTGCCTGTGTCTGCATGAACAGCAGACTCTTCAGTCTCATCCTCTGACATAGCTAGAAATATTAAAAAGCAGAACCAGCATTAACATTTGTAGGTGGACCCAGGAGGCAGTTCTCCTCCCTAATTCCTGTCCACCCTTTTCACAGTACTGCACTAGGACAGCATGAGGCTTTTGTGGGGTAGTTAGTTTTGTTGATCTCATTCACTGCGAGTAAAGGGAGAACTTGGATGGTGGAAATACAAGTCCTATGCAACTTTGTCTGTAGGAGCTTTGGACATTCACACCTCTTGTATCTATAAAAGTCAAGAGTATCATTCCAGTAAGTAGAGTCCTGCAAATACACAGATATCTGCTTTATATCCATGTCTATGGATGTGGAGATCCATGGCTCATTTTTGCAGATATAGAAGTGGATGCAGATACAAATTTTGTATCTAGAATCCTGCAAATTTGCAGATATCTGCTTTATATCCGTGGGTATCTATGTGCACAAATGTGGATGCAGATATCTATGGACCATTTTTGCGGATACATATGCGGATGCAGATACAAAATGTTGTATCCACTCAGGATTCTGTTTGTAAGGACTTTGGATTCAGTGTAATTTGTTGCCTAGTTTTAGATTAATAGGATTGCCATTCCCAAAGCATGAATCCCCCTAATAATCATGGCATCTTAAAAATCATGAGATTTTTAAAAATTACAAATGTTGGGTTATTTATATTTGTTTTGCAGTGTTGGGGTCTTTGGGTACTGTAAGGTCACATTTTACAGCTTTAACAGAGTGGGCTAGGAACTCACTTCATTTTTAAAGGCAAACTGAGATTATCACATAATCACATGCCTCTGACAGCAGGCACATGAAGGAAAAGCAAGAAATAATGCAAGACTTGAAATAAAATGAGGAGAGTTGGCAACACTGGTTTGACTGCATGATTATAGTGTGTCTGTTTCCAGTGCTGTTGTAGTGCGCATGGTGGTGTAAGGTATTTTCTCTCTGCTCTTTTAGTTGAAGCAGACTGCAGATATCAATTGTCTTTTGCACCAATACTCTCTGGCCAATACAGACTGTTACTTTCTTACTTGGCTTGGGCCAGGCCTTGGGGCTTGGATATGAGAGGTTGGTGAATTGCAGAAGAAGAAACAGATGTCAGTAGCAGTAGCCGCTATTGCAGCATTTGCTCTCTTCCTTGAATGCCATCCTCCATTTTACCATTCTACTAATATTGTCTATAGAGTACGCTTGCCATGTGAATTTGATCCCTGCCCCTTCTTCCCCCATATTTTTTTGATGTGAAAAAACGTCATAATGCTATCCGCCTATCACAGAGGTGTTGTGAGATGTCATCTGGTACTTAATTATAGGCCTAATGGAGCACTGTGAACATTTGTCAGGAAACTGAGGAGAGTCTATCTCTATTGTAACAAGGAATCTGGGGGCACTTTAAAGACTAGCCAATCAATTAGGGCATAAGCTTTCATGAGATACAACTCACTTCTCCAGATGCTAGAAAAGGAAAGGAAAGGAAAGGAAAGGAAAGGGATACAGAGATGGGAGGGTGACATCAATGCTAATGAAATCAGAGTGGATGTGGCTTACCTCCAACAGTGATGAGAAGGTGAGCGTACCTGAAGGGGAAATTACCTATTGTAATGTGGGAGCCATTCCATGTTTATCTTTAAACCTCCTTTGATGGTGTCAAATTTGCAAGCCCACATCCCATAGTCTCTCTGATTCTGGATGTGTCTGACTTGGGTGGGGAGTGCATCTTGGTACACTGCTGACTCAGGGTATGTCTACACTACAGCGCTAATTCGAACTAACTTAGTTCGAATTAGTTCATTCGAACTAAGCTAATTCGAACTAACAGATCTAGACTAAAAAACTAGTTCGAATTAGCGTTTTGCTAATTCGAACAAGCATGTCCACATTAAGTGGACCCTGAACCGGGCTTAAGGATGGCTGGAAGCAGTGCCGGCAGGGCATCAGAGGAGGACTTAGAGCGTGGAGATGCTGTCTCAGGCTAGCCGAGGGCTGCGCTTAAAGGGTCCCGACCCCCACCCCGGACAGACAGTTCTCAGGGGTGCCCCGCTTGCAAAGCAGTCCTGGCTTGGAGTGCCTGGACTACCCACACTGGGCACATCACAGCACTCGGCCATCAGACCGGCTGCACTTGCCGCAGGCTGCCATCTGGGGAGAGGGGGCAATTGGGGGGCTGCAGGAGATCTTCCACTCCCCAGAAGCCCGCAGAGCCAGCCCAGTCCTCCCCATTGGGGGCTCGTACCCCATTCCTCCCTCACCTCCTTCCACTTACCCTTCCATAGCCCCTTTCCTTGATGTACAAAATAAAGGACAATTGTGTTCAAAAATGGAATCTGTCTTTATTGAACAAAACTGGGGGAGACTGGGAAAAGGAGGTGGGAGAGGGGAAGAGAGAGGCTGGGAGAGGGGAGGACAACTAAAATGATCAGGGGTTGGGAACAGGTCCCATATGAAGAGAGGCTAAAGAGACTGGGACTTTTCATCTTAGAAAAGAGGAGACAGAGGGGGGACAGGATAGAGGTCTCTAAAAGCATGAGTGGGGTGGAGAGGGTGCATACAGAAAAGTTCTTCATTAGTTCCCATAAAGAAGGACTAGAGGACACCAAAAGAAAGGAATGGGTAGCAGGCTTCAAACTAGTAACAGAAACTTGTTCTTCACAAAGCAAAGAGTCAACCTGTGGAACTCCTTGCTGCAGGAGGCTGTGAAGGCTACAACTAGAACAGACTTTAAAGGGAAGTGAGATCAAGTCATGGAGGCTGGGTCCATGGAGTGGTATTAGCCAGGGGGTAGGAGTGGTGTCCCTGCCCAAGGTTTGTGGAAGGCTGGAGAGGGATGGCACGAGACAAATGGCTTTGTCACTGCCTTCGGTCCATCCCCTCCAGGGTCCCTAGGGTTGGCCGCTGTCGGCAGACAGGCTATTGGGCTAGATGGACCTTTGGTCTGACCCAGGACGGCCATTGTAAGCTCAGGGCTCAGGGTCGGGGGTCTCACTTGACCCCCTTGATTCTCTTGCACACCTGCTCCTGGGTGGCTAGGGCAGGAGAGCTGCCAGCCTGGACGGCCACTTCCCTGTGCCTAGTGCGGAGATCGTGGACAAGGTCCACGATGTCTGCACTAGCCCAGGCGGGTGCCCGCCTCTTGCGGTCCCGGGCAAGCTCCCGGGAGCTGCCAGCCTGGTCCCGGGAAGAGGGGGAGGGCTGGGGGGCATCGGGTGGGTGGCTTGATCCGTGCCAGGTGCAGGGTCTGCTGGCTGGGTGCTGGCAGGCTTGCACCTGGCACGGGCACCGTAGCCAGCCCGTGCCCCTTTAAGGGGTCCGGGGCCAGGAGGGGGGGCAATAGAGTTTCCCTGGTGTTGGCCAGAGTTGCCACCGGGGAAACCTGGGGAGGGCTAGCCTCCCACTAGTTCGAATTAAGGGGCTACACACTCCTTAATTCGAACTAGCTAGTTCGAACTAGCCTTAATCCTCGTAAAATGAGGTTTTCCTAGTTCGAACTAAGCGCTCGAACTAACGGAGCGCTAGCGTAGCGCCTATGAAAGTTAGTTCGAACTAACATCCGTTAGTTCGAACTAACTTTGTAGTGTAGACATACCCTCAGGGATTATGGTCTCAAAAGTAGCTCACATTGCATATAAATATGATGTCTCTCAAAGCCATTTGCCAGGCTTGCAGTGTCTTCCTTCCTCAACAGTCCAGTCAGGTGCTGCAGGTATTGATGGATGACACAGCCTCAGTGTTCTATGTCAACAGGAGAGAGGAGGGAGGACTCAATTGTCGGCTTGTGGGACTTCTGCATCTAGCATGCAATCCACGTGGAAGCCTCGCAACTCTGCAGCGTCTGGAGTATGATGGTTGATCCCCTCAGCAGGTCCTTCTTTTCTCATCACAAGTTGTCCCTGCACTCTGAGATTGCCAGAAAGCTCTTCCTTAAGTGGGAAGCTCCTGGAGTGGACCTGTTTACCACCAGAGAGTCGTCAGTTTTCTTCTCTTCAAGGCTTCAGCACAGACTCACTGTCAGATGCCTCTCTCCTGTCTTGATCAGTAGACCTGATGTAAGCCCTCCAGCCAGTTCTGCTTATCAGCAAACTTTCTCAAAAATCAAGAAGGACAAGGCATGAGTCATTCGGACTGCCCCAGCATGGTTGTGTCAGCATTGCTTTGGCATGCTTGTAAACTTGGCTGTTGCAGCTCTGTGGCCACTTCCCAGCCACGCAGATCTACTCTTGCAGGATCACAGGAGACTCCATCACCTGAACTTTGCCTTTCTCCACCTCATATCTTAAATGCTGAAATCGGAGGAACAAGCCTGCTTTAGTCTGGTACAGCAGGTTCTCTTGGAGAGCAGACAGCCCTCTACCAGAGCAACTTTCCTGGCCATGTGGAAGTGTTCCACCTGCTGGTCATGGGGTGGAATATCTTCCTGGTCATGGTGTGGAATATCTACCATCTCTGAAGTCCATCCTGAATTACTTTTTGCTTTATTTAGAACACCAAGGTCTTACCTTTTTGGTTAAGGTGCACCTAGCAGCCATATCAGCCTTTCATCATCACATCCAGGATAGACTGGTATTCTTGCATGAAATTTTGGTTAGGTTCCTGAAATGCTTTGGAAGATTTTTTTCAATAGATCCAGGACCTGGCACCCCAATGGGACCTTAACTTGGTTCTTTACAGGTTCATGGTTCTGTCCTATGAACCTATGGCTTCTTGTTCTTCTTCCACTATGTTGTGGAAGGTTGAATTCTTTGTAGCTATTACATCTGTGGGACCTGTCTCCAAAATTAAGGCTCTCACTTCAGAGTTTCCATACATGGTATTGTACAAGGACAGTTTCCAGCTGTGGCCGCATACAACCTTCATGCCAAAGATGGTGTCACATTTCCATGTCAACCAGGATATCTTCCTGCTGGACTTCTGTCCAAAGCCTCACGCAACCAACTAGGAGATGAAGCTGCACACTGTACATGTCAGGCGTGCTCTGGCTTTCTATGTGGAGTGCACCCCACTCTTTTGCAGGATTGACCCAGCTCTTCATTGCAATATGACAAGATGAAGGGCCTTCCTGTGTCCACTCAAGGGATCTAAAATTGGTTCACCAACTATATCCGTATTTGTTACGAGATAGCACAGGCTGTACCTCCACTAGGCTCACTCCACTAGGGCTCGCGAGTTTTAGGCTTCCTTCCTGGCATATGTCCCTCTCCCAGACATCTGCAGTGCTATGGCATGGTCTTCAGTACATATATTCATGATGCACTATGCCATCGAGCCATGCTTTGGGCAGGGGGCTAGACTCAATGATCTCCCAAGGTCTCTTCCAGCCCTATGATTCTGTGATCATGCAGCAGGCCAGAGATGACACTGCATTTGGCAGGACTGTGTTGCAATCGACATGTCCTTGAACTCCTACCAGCCTCCCTTAGGGACTTGGGAGTCATCTATAATATAATGGACATGAGCAAGTACTTCAAGAATAAAAGCTGTTTACTTTTCATATCTGTTGTTCTTTGAATTATATCCATTCCATGACTCACCGTTCTTCCCCTCCGTTGGAGTCTAGCAAGAAGGAACTGCGAGCTAGTGGCACCCCTTACACTGGCACAGATGTGTGCCACGTCAGAGGGTGTCTGAGCTGGTCCCCTATGGATACCACTGAGGAAAAAACTTCTGGCACCACACCTACAATGGAATGGATGTGAGGTACACATATGGAGGAACTCCAGTTGCGAAAGATAATTTTTTTTTAAGAGTACAACCAATTGAGTGAGGGGAAACATTTTCAAATGGTTTACTCTCTGCATTTTACAACACTTTGGCTGTGTCTAGACTACATGCCTCTGTCGTCAGAGGCATGTAGATTAGACACATAGGTAAAGGCAAATGAAGCCGCGATTTAAATGATCGCGGCTTCATTTACATTTACATGGCTGCTGCGCTGAGCCGACAAACAGCTGATCAGCTGTTTGTCCGCTCAGCGCGCTAGTCTGGACGCTCCCCTGCCAACATCAAAGCCCTTTGTCGGCAGCCCCGTTATTCCTCGTGGGATGAGGTTTACTGGGGCTGCTGACAAAGGGCTTTGATGTCGGCAGGGGAGCGTCCAGACTAGCGCGCTGAGCGGACAAACAGCTGATCAGCTGTTTGTCGGCTCAGCGCGGCAGCCATGTAAATGTAAATGAAGCCGCGATCATTTAAATCGCAGCTTCATTTGCCTTTGCCAAAAAAGCAAATCTACATGCCTCTGCCGACAGAGGCATGTAGTTTAGACGTACCCTTTGTGGCCAGTTTTACTATCAGTGGGTTGGATTACACCCCAGACATATCCTTGATCCCACAGAGCTGACCCCCATTCAGGTTAACTGAAACATATTCTGATATTCTGAATTGTATAGATTTTGGCAAATTATTTTGTGGGGAAGGGGGCGGAGGGAAGAGATACCTGGAAAAAGAGAAGCAGAAAAAATGAAATTGTTTCTTTTTTATATTTTTGAAACAAATCATTTCAATTTCTATGTTCTATATTATATTTCTATATTCAGAATTTTGTACCAAAATTCACTTCGGGTTTTTTTGAAATTTATAAAAACTTCTTTAAAAAATCAAAACAACATGTTTTGTGTATAGTGAAAAAAATATTTCATTCCACACCATTTTTAAAAAAATTCTGGAGCCA
Organism: Pelodiscus sinensis; assembly: GCF_049634645.1. NCBI lineage: Eukaryota > Metazoa > Chordata > Testudines > Trionychidae > Pelodiscus > Pelodiscus sinensis. Next base: position 113,702,038 of record NC_134715.1, read on the forward strand.
CTGAAAATTGTGATTTATTTTTTCAGTCAAGGCGAAATATTTTTTTTCAGTTTTTTAGATATTGTAAGTGATGGAAAAATCAGGTATTCACACTAGAGCTGTTTGAGGGGTGATGATGAAGGGGAGGGTGTAACAAGATTAGCTGGCAAAACAAGAGAGGAGTCAAAGGAAACAAGTTTTGAGCTGTAGACAGTGAGGCATGACAAAAATCTTAGGAGTGAAGAGGTACTATATTACTTTTATTTATGTGTGCTCCTGTTGTACAAAGCACTTATGGATACTTGGTCCCTGCCTCAGAAAGCAGTGAGGTGACCTGGATGTTTTTGGAACATCACTGATTTCTAATGATTGAGGGACGGTGTTTTCCTGACATGAGTTATCTTGGGGGGGTTACAAAGTGAGGTTTGAGGCGTGATTTCAGAGATGGGAGGATGGCAGCTGGCACAGTGAATGGGGAATTCCAAGCATTAAGCCACATGGGAAAAGGTATGAGGATGACAGCAGAAGAAGGAGCTGACAGGAGTGTGACACTGGTTTGACTGATGGAGCAGAGGCATTGCTAGTACTGGTGAGAGCAGGAATGGAAATGATGTGCAAGATAGGAAGCCAGTGAAGAAAATCCATTAGAAGAGATGACATGGTTGGAGAGGCAAACAGCAAAAATCATTTTAGTGGCAAGGAAGATCAATTCTGCCTCAGGGGGCCCAAATGTGCAGCTCTATAATCTGAATATGGAAATGAAAGTACCCGCGATCAAACATTACATGAGCACAACAAGAAAAGACATCAAAACCTGGTTTGAGACACTGGGAAGTTTCCAGGTTATTAAGGACTTTTAAAGCCATCCAAAGAGCCCTGAACTAATGAAATCAAGTAAATAATGTGCAGGTAGGAATGTTTATGACAAATTAAGAGAGTGGCATGTCTTTGAGTAGGCTGCAGAAGAGAGGAATGAATGTATAGCTTCCAGGATCTGCTGAGTTCACAGCGTGATAAGGTGGCTGCAGGCAATGAATTAGATATAGCAATAAAACTTGCCTTCTTTGGAACCAGATATTTTCTCTCACACACACTGTTACCAGTTAACCCTTTCCCTATTGACAAGAAGTCCGGCCTAGCAACATTCGCTAAGGCCCCAGGCTTGGAAAGTGCTAACTGTCCCGGGTGACGTGTGGAGCACTCGTTGAAGTCAATTGGAATGTGAGTGCATAGCACCTTATCAAAATTGTTAAGCTTTAATCCTCAATGACTGTTTCCCTGGCTTACATCGAAAAATGGAAGGTAGCAATATGAACAAGAAAGAGGAACAGGAAAGGGAGTTTATCTGTAATTTTTTTTAGTTTGGTCTGCACAACCCTTGTATCATTTGGAAGTTTAAAAGATGTTTTAGAATCAGGTGTGAAACTTGCAGCTTTCCTCACTTCAGTTAATTTACTCTGAGTCATATCAGCAATATTTGGCCAGATGATGTCCTTTGGGACGGCTGGAAAGAAGTATAACCAAGTAACAGGGTTGCAAATGCTTAGGTAAATACAGGCAGTCCCCGACTTACGCGGATCCGACTTACGTCGGATCCGCACTTACGAACGGAGCTTTCTCGCCTGGAAGTCGGGGCGAGAAAGCCCCGTTCGTAAGCTGCTCCGGTGCCCCTGGTCTGCTGGAGACCGTCTCCAGCAGACCAGGGGCACCGGGCGGGTTCCCGCGCTTCTGAGGCTTTGCCAGAGCAAAGCCTCAGAAGCGCGGGAACCGCTGCTGCTGCCCCTTGAGACCCGGTGCCTGTGGTCTGCTGGGGACGGTCCCCAGCAGACCACAGGCACCCGGACTGAAGCCGCAGCCGCGGGGGGGTCCCGCGCCTCTGAGGCTTTGCCAGAGCAAAGCCTCAGAGGCGCGGGGAACCGCCGCTGCTGCCGCTCCAGTCTGGGTGCCTGTGGTCTGCTGGGGACGGTCCCCAGCAGACCACAGGCACCCTGACTGAAGCCGCAGCCGCGGGGGGGTCCTGCGCCTCTGCTGGGGACCGTCCCCAGCAGACCACAGGCACCCAGACTGAAGCCGCAGCCGTGGCGGGGTCCCTCGCCTCTGAGGCTTTGCCAGAGCAAAGCCTCAGAGGCGCGGCACCCCGCTGCCGCTGCGGCTCTGCTCCCCGTGTCCCTGGTCTGCTGGGGGGGGGGGGCGCAGCTAGTGTGCTCCCCCCCCCTCCCAGCAGACCAGGCTTTTATTTTGGACTCTGGGGCAGAGCATCTGGGGCGCTGCCGATTGGTCCTGCAGCGCCGGTGGGCACTACTGGACCAACCCGGCAGCACCCCAGCTGCTCTGCCCCAGGTCCTGATTCAGCCGCTGCTGGTCAGTTTCAGCAGCGGCTGAATCAGGACGTCTGGGGCAGAGCAGATGGGGTGCTGCTGGGTTGGTCCAGTAGCACCCCAGCTGCTCTGCCCCAGGCGTCCCAAGTCAGCTTCTGCTGAAACTGACCAGCACTGACTACAGGAAGCCCCAGGCAGAGTTGCTCTGCCCCGGGCTTCCTGGAATCAGCTGCTGATCAGTTTCAGCAGCAGCTGACTTGGGGACGCCTGGGGTTCTTAAGTTGATTCTGTATGTAAGTCAGAACTGGCGGTCAGTTTCAGCAGTGTCTGAATCTGGACGCCAGTTCCGACTTACATACAGATTCAACTTAAGAACAAACCTACAGTCCCTCTCTTGTACGTAACCCGGGGACTGCCTGTATGCTGAAACAGACTTTGCTGAAAATATAATAAGAATGGAACAGGCTATGTCCAGGAAGGGTGAAAGGCAGATTTGGTTACCCTCTGTTAATACCAACATCCTAATTCCTGCCAGATACAGAAAAAGAAGCAATTGACATCTTGAACAGGATGAGTGCACACTTTTCTTTCTTATTATTGATAGTTGCAGTTGGAAGAGAAGAATTAGTGAAATGTATCAACACCTCCTGTCTGGCCTTCTTGCCTTCCAGCTGTCCCCTGCCAGTCTGTCCAAAAATCCTTCATTAAAGGCATCATCTCCTCTCACTGCTCCAACCTTGTTAGGTCCTCCTGAACTTCCATTGACTTCCCATCTCCTACCGCATAAAATTGAAATGCTTCATCCTGCAATTCAAAATCACATCTATTCTTGCATCCACCTACTTCTCTGTTCTCACTTACCTCTTCCCAGTTCTCTTGTCTTTTCTCCTTATTGTTGGATTCTTCTCTGATTTACATCAATGAAATTAGGAGTAACTTCATGGAAGTCAGTACAGCTACATCGGGGTAAAAATCAGATTAGCTACATCTTCCATTCCTAGCTTTGTTCCCTCTGTTTCTGGTGCCAATCTCCCAGCTTATCTGAAGACTGCTTTATCTTTTCTCCTTTAAATTAATCTGTAAACCCCACATCTCTGAAGCCAGTTCTACACTACAGCTGAAGTTTGGCTTAAGTAATACAATTCCAGTTACGTAAAAAACGTAGTTGGAGTCAAATGTACCTTGAACTAAGCTTCAGCATCATCCTCATAGTAGGAGATTGATGGGAGAAATGCTCCTGTTGGCTTTCTTTACTCCTCGCGAGGAGTAGGAGTTGGAACATCGGCAGGGGTGCCCTCAGAGTTTGATTTAGTGGGTGTCAGCCGACGGTCAGGGCAGTGTGTGTGTGTATGTTTCCGAGAAAAGGTTTAACGTCCGTGTCTTTACTGCTAGGACCGGGGTCCCGTCGCAGAGGGTGGCCAGCAGGCCAACAGATGCCCCGTTATATAGGAAGAGCTTATTACACCTTAGATTTTAGCTGCTAGAACACAGGGGTTCCTTCGCAGTGGGCAGCCTAGGAAAGGCCGAAAAGGTGCCCCAACGGATCTTGTCACCTGGGAGTGACACAGATCCAAACACCCAGGCTCTCCCTATGTCTGTCCCTTTATGACTGGCTGAAGTTCTTTTAAATTGTGCTTGGTTCTATTACAGCAACTGAAGGAGTCAGGTTAAAACGTAAACAGTTACAGGTTTATTAAAGGAACTTTTAAATCATACGGTTACAATGGCTATTGCTCTATTTCTTAAATGCTAGCAAATATATATATATATATATATATATGTCTTAAAAATGATTACAGGAAAAAGGTAAAGATAGAAAATAGAAATAATGGTACCAAGTGACAGCTTAATCTTTAAAGAGCTCTATCACTATGTATATATATACTTAAGCAAAGGACCACATCCAGGTACAATTTTTACCCCTTTCTGTGCCTCTTGACTCCAGCGTGTCAGGCCAGGACCGGTCTCTCAATTCCTCGTAAAGACGAATACGAGGTGGGCGTCCCCTCTGGAACCTCGGGAGATCAAACACCAAACCCGACCAGCAGATAGATGGTAGATTGACACTCAGAGAAAATGTGCTGCTGGACCCATCTATAGACCCCTGGGGGCCCGTATCCTCTTTCTTATCTAAGATGCCGAATTGTACTGGTCCGTTTTGTGGCGCCAGTTCTTACAAGCGAGTTTCAAGTTAATTTACACTTGCAAGAGAGATAACTAAATTGTGTGTACTAGACATTTTTTTACTGGGCAAGAGATTCCTCCCCCCGCGGATGGCTGTGTGTTCGTATCAATATGGGTTTGAGTCAAGGACACTCCTTGGCAGCCTCTTGGTCAGCAATTAGCATATCTCTGTTTACAGCCATTCACGGTCACACAGCCTGGGCCTTCTGCTCTGTGTGCCCTGTATGCTCCAGGCAAGCAAAAATGGAAGTTACAAGGGGGGTTCCTGTCTGGCTACAGTGGGTCTTTGTTAAATCCAATGCCAGAAGATCAACCACCGTAGCATCAATCTTCTCCGTAGTCTAGGCGTGGCCTAAGTAATCTCTTCTTCCACATTCTGATCAATAGTAGCACTCAGGGGCACCCTCTTTTGCATTGCTGCTCTGTGTTTCATCCTGCGTTTGCTTTTTTCGCTTTATTTAGATTCTCATCACTTGGCACAAGGAACAATCTTATCTGTGTTCGGTAAAGCATTCTGTATGTTTATGACACTTTATAAACATTTTACAGTAATAATGCTCTTAAGGCTTCTGCAAAAGTCCTGATAATAGCTATGATAACAATTTAAAGGGTTTTTAGAACTTTTCACTAATGGGTACCCTTTCAAACTCTTTATTCCTATACTCTTTAGTAATTTATCTTGCTTCCACCTCCATATGTGTTTATTGGAATAGCAGCATAACTATTCTCAGGCTGAGTCAGGAAAGGCAAATATGATTTAGTCATGGGTTATGGTAAACTACTAGCTGTTGCATACCCATCTTCTTGCTTGTTTATGAATAGTGCTGGTAATTAAAAATAATGAAGAGACCCATTAAATGGATTCATTAAAAAAATCTACTTCTGATTCAATACAAAGTTATACTTGCAAGGCTTTGGAGAATGGCTTTGAGGTCAACCATGTGTGGGAGATTTTGTCTTCAACAAAGACCTTTCCCACAGGTTGTTTTGTTCCAGAAGATGTATCGATGACATTTTTTAAATAATTTGGACTGGTGAATGGGATTAAATGAGACATTGCAGTTAATTCCTTTTATATACAAAAATGTTTTTTGTCTTGCTTTTCACCATACCTTCCAAAGAAGTGCTGACTGTGCAGTGTATTCATTCTTATATGTACTCATCTCTTCTTCTGCATCTGGTCAGTTCTTCTTGCTTTTATATAAAGAAATATAAATGTAATAAAGGTGTTGTTACATATTTACTCAGAGGCCATTCCCTCCTGCCACCTAGGGTATGTCTACACTACCCCGCTAGTTTGAACTAGCGGGGTAATGTAGGCATACCGCACTTGCAAATGAAGCCCGGGATTTGAATTTCCCGGGCTTCATTTGCATAAGCGGGGAGCCGCCATTTTTAAAACCCCGCTGGTTCGAACCCCGTGCAGCGCGGCTACACGGGGCTCGAACTAGGTAGTTCGGACTAGGATTCCTATTCTGAACTACCGGTACACCTCGCTGCACGGGGTTCGAACCAGCGGGGTTTTAAAAATGGCGGCTCCCCTCTTATGCAAATGAAGCCCGGGAAATTCAAATCCCGGGCTTCATTTGCAAGTGCGGTATGCCTACATTACCCTCCTAGTTCGAACTAGGAGGGTAGTGTAGACATACCCCTATTTATTTTTTGGAAGCTCTTCTCTGCACTCCTACTTTATCAGCATTTCTTCATTAATAAGGTAACAAGAAATGAATATAATATTCCAGATGTTGTTGCAACCAACTTCATAGAAAGGGGTAATGATTTATTTCCCATGATATGATGCTTCTGGTATGTAACCAAAAACAGCATTGACCTTTGTGCTGGTGTATCCTATTGCAAAAGCAGGTCCAATTTTCAGTCCATTATTACTGCCTATTTCAGCATTGCTATTTTCTGATTTCTTCCTCTGATTGAATATTTGTGTATTGGACTATTTTCTACAAGATGAATTAGCCTGCATTTTCCCTGCAGAGGATGAAGAGAGGAAGTAGGGAGTCCAGCAAAGAAGCTATTGCAATAATCCAAGCATGAAATTATTGAGAAATGAATGCAGAGTGTTGTTGTTGTTATTTAATATTTATATTAAAGTAACACTCAGTGGCCCTGCTGTGCTCAGTGATCTGCATAGGAAGACATACTCTGCCACAAAGAGTTTTTGTTATTCTCTAGCCTCTTTGTAATATGTCTCCTAATTGTTGGTTGCAACTCATCCTATTTTAGATCATATGGAGATTTCATGAAGTTTTGTTTGTCTTGTGAGATTACGTCACGTTCTGTGTCCCTTCAGTCTTATGTATCTCTGCTGCAAATATTGGTGGAGATTTTGTAATGCAGAAATCTTTCAACTAGGAATTGGTTTAAGAACTCCAACCCACTTCTGATAAGAAATTAAAGCATCTTTTTCAGATATTAATATGTAACTTGGATTTCAAAGTCTAGGGTACAAATTATTTTTTTCATAATCTGTGATAGATAGGAGATAGTAGATTTCTCAGTACCCAGACTGGAGGAGCTCATAGTCAGGGCTCTCTGACACTTGAGTCTCATGACCAATTTATTTTTTTGTTATGTAGGCATGATAATGCCTTTTAAATTGCCAATTATAATTTATCTCATATCTTATTTTTTCTGCAGGATTTACAGATTATCAGCACAGATGAAAACCAAGTGTTTGTGGCTGTTCAAGAATGGTACCAGACAGACACGTACAACCTGTACCAGTCTGACCCACAGGGCGTATACTATTCCATTTTACTGGAGAATGTCAGGAGCACTAAGCAACCAGAAGAGAATGTCCTGATAGATATTCTGGAGGTAGGGAGCCATGCCAATATTAACATTTTGTTGCTTTTTGCCTCTTCCTTTGCTTCTCCTACTTTTTGTTATCAGCAGCTCTAATTATGAACGTAATTAACTTTACAGTGATAAAATTATCCCTAATCCTCTGGAGTGATGTAAAGAGAGTACAACATTTCTCTAATGTCTCCCTTTCTCTGCTCTTCCTCCTAAAATACTCAGTTTCCTGAGTTCCCAAGAATGTGCAGTAACAAGTTTATTATTTTTCACTTTCTTCAAATTCAAGGTCAGGGGTTATTTCAAGTACTGGGAAGTCAAGCACTAAGATTCAGTTAGCACCAGTTAATTGGGAAAGGAGGATTATAAACATTCATAAAACTGTCTTATGTAACAAAATTTGGCTTGTAAGCAATACAGCAATATTCTTTTTGGCTTACATTTGTTTTACAATTTGTCAGCATTTCAGATGCTGGCAGCTTTGTCTGAGAATGTAATTATCAGATACAATGTAAGTCCATTCATTGAGTTTTGTTTACAGATTTCAGTGGTTTTGTTTTTCAATGTTCAGGAAGCTTTTTTTGCCAAGAGAATCTCAGCAAATAGCAGTTGTACAAACATAGTACTGAGTCTTAACTATTCACCCAAACAATGAAGAGCCAGAATATTAGATCTGAGTCATACCACAAATCCTCTTGTTTTCTGTAGGCCCTTTTTCCCCATTGTAGCCGGCCAGAGTAAGTCTAACGTCTGACATTGGGTTCCCAAACTACAAAATACGCCACACAGGTATCTGTCAAATACAAGTCGTTTATTTCCTGACAGCTAACAGCTGTGCCCCATAAATGGAAGAACAACGTAACAAAGAAGCGGCATATTTTATATCCCTTCCTGCAAGCCTGGAATCCCGGGTAGGCTGCGGACGAAGTGGGAGGTTGTCTTAGCTTCTGAGGCACTGGTACCCAAAGCCCATCAGTGAGGTTCGATTTGCTAGGCTCTGAGGCAGCCTTAAATACAGTTTTCCTGCCTTGTTTGTCAGTTTGGAAATTTCCAGGGGTTACTCATTACATGCTGATGTAGGGCTTAGCTCTTAGTTATCAATCTGGTTCTGATCTAGTTCTACTTGTTCTCTGGCCCTGTTTACATGATCAATACGTTAGGGTAAACAGAATTGTTTATGCGTTCTCGTCCTTATCTACAATTCGTTCTTGCTACATGGGCATATGTTCCCAAAGACTTGCTTCTGGCTCATCAGATATAGGGAAAGGAGGAAAAGAATGCAGGCCTCACCACTCCTAACCTAACATGTACAAAGTTCTTCTGCAATTGACCCCTACACCCATCCTTGCAGCCATCCTTGAAATACCCTTTATTTTAAACCTTTAGCAGTTGTCTAAAGAAATAAGGAAAAATAGTTTAGGGGGGAAATTGCCATCAATTCTCTTGTTCAGAAAGATGATGATGACAACTCTTGAACTTAATAGTCTGCCTCCTCTGCAGCTTTAAAAAATATTTTTACTAAATGCACGAGGCTTTTTTGCAAAGGATTTGCAATGTGCTTTATCCTGGCACATATGTTTAGAAAGGAGTTAAATTATTTTCTCTAATTAGATGGAGGGCAGGATGATGGCATGCTTCCATCTTTATGCAATTCCCTCTTTCAGTAGTCTGCAGTGAGAAAAGAAGGTGTGACAAAATTACCAGTCCAACCTCCCAATTCCAGCATTGTTTACTGTATTCTGGGAAAAGGAGGTTATGGGGGAACAAGCCATCTTCTTCCTCTTGTGTAATCAAAGTCCCATATATCGATTTTAACGACAAAATTTGTTTTTGCTGCTTTTTGGCTCCTGTTAGCTAGGCAGAGCCAGCGCAGCTAAGAGGAAAGAAGCTGGGTCTTTTCCTCCTCCAGCATCTTGAGCATGGGTTCTCAACCTGGAGGTCACAAAGAGATGTTAGAGGGTCACAAACACTCTCCTATTCCCTTATTGCTACAGAATTGTTAGCATAAGAAAGGCTTCGGACCACTGCTCTACAGTATAAACTCCATTCAGTTTCATCCGTGTAAGCCCACTGAAGTTCTAGGAGTTGCAAAAGTGTCACTGAGGGCAATATCTGTCCTGTGGTACCTCTGTTATTGGTGATGAACAAAAAGAAGGCATCTTAGATTAATTTGAAAGTTCTGGTTTCGTTTGTAGAGCTAGTTTTTTTAAAAAAAAAAATAACCATAAACTCAGCCTATTTAATAAGGAATGATTGAGACACAATAAACATGGAGCCATTTTTACAGTGTTTAAGAAAGAGCCAGGGCCGGCCCAAGCCATTTCTGCGTCCCAGGCCCCGGGAGCGTAGCGCCGCCCCCGGAAGTGTGACGCATGCATGGCCCTGCTCCTGAGGCCCGGGGCGCATGCATGGCCCTGCCCCCACGTGTGCGGCGCTTGCGTGGCCCCGCCACCGGGTGCACGGCGCATGTGTGGTGCCACCCCCGCCCGGCCCGGCAGCCCCATGCAGCACCCCCTACAATGGGGTGCTCCGAGCGGTAGCCCAGTCAGCTCGTATCTTGGGCCAGCTCTGGGAAGAGCTGCACTATAAATGGAAAATTTCTCTGCCTACATATAGAAAATGTAAAGCTTGCCAACTGTTGCTGCATTACGGTGAAATATGTTTGTTTGTTTTCTTTACTGGAATGCAATGAGCAAATAATAATTACAAGGGTTTTCTGTGATGAGTTATTTACATAGTATAACATAATTAATAAAAATAAGGCTGCCAGGATGTAGAGAGATTACTGGGTAGCTGTTGATTTGGGTTTTTCTTCTGACTTGGGATTTCTTCCAGGGTGTTTCCATAAAAGTGTTGTGGAAAAAAAATTGCACCTCCAAATGCAGACAACTCTCAAGGGATTTAAGAATTTCTCTTTCAACTAATGCATAATTCCGCTTTGTTTTAATTATCTTCCACCCTTATTTCCACCTTATTTCATGCTTTACATTAGCATCTACTTTATTGTCTTTTGGAGATTTTCACCTGTCTGCATTAATTTTCACTTATATCCTTTATCTTTTTTGTAAGGTACATCTTTTCTGCTCTGGTTGCATGTGTGTGCAGGGATTAACCTCTGAAATATTTCTTTAAAAGAAAGAAAGAAAGAAGCAGTGATTCAAAGTCAGTATGGTCTTGAAATATTGTAACAAGTGTTGTCAAGGTGAAGCAGCCACAAGCTTAGCATAGATATGCAAAACAAGCATGTTGAGATCATGTTTCAGGGCTCCAATCCTGAAATAAGTGATAGTTCTCATACGAGTAAAGATTACAGGACCGGACACTTATTTTACAGCTTACACAGATGGTGCTAGTACCTGCTTATTTTAAACCCAAACTGCAGCCTTGCTAATACATTGATTCTTCAGTCATGTGACTTAGCCCCAGTGACTTCAGTTGAATGTTTGTAACATTCACACAATTGTCCATTACGTGAGCACTGCACACAATATATGCTAGAAATGCTGGGCCACCCCTTTCAAAGTAAATTGGCACAAAAAGTTCTGCAGTAGTTTCTACAGAAAGGGTCCAGAGAAGAGCAACAAGAATGATTAAAGGACTAGAGAACATGACCTATGAAGGAAGGCTGAAAGAATTGGGTTTGTTTAGTTTAGAAAAGAGAAGATTGAGGGGGGACATGATAACCGTTTTCAGGTATCTAAAAGGAGGAGGGAGAAAACTTGTTCATCTTGGCCTCTGAGGATAGAACAAGAAGCAATGGGCTTAAACTGCAGCAAGGGAGGTTTAGGTTGGACATTAGGAAAAAGTTCCTAACTGTCAGGGTAGTCAAACACTGGAATAAATTACCCAGGGAGGTTGTGGAATCTCCATCTCTGGAGATATTTAAGAGTAGGTTAGATAAATGTCTCCCCGGAGCAGGGGAGCCACAGCAGAACCAGGGAACAGAGTCCCAGCAGCCCTGCGGCAGCTCTGATGCCCCGAAAAACAGAGCCCTGGCGGCCCTGGAGCTGGGAACCCTTGGCAGCCCCAGGGCAGCGGAGCCCAGCAGCCCTGGGCAACAGAGCTCCAACGTCCGCCCGCAGAGCTGTGGCAGCCCCAGCAGCCCTGCCGCCACAATGACCTGGGGCAGTGGAGCAGTGGCAGCCATGAGTGGCTCACAGAGCCAGGAGATGGCGGCCTGGTGGCAGGGGAGCTCTGCTAGGTCTGCTGACGGACCCCAGGGAGCTTGGAGTCCATAAGCAGAGGGACGGAATTGACCTCCCATGGTCTGGCAAACTCCCTCCTTTGGGATCAGTTAGGTCCCGAGGATGCTGGACCATGGAGGTTCACCCTGTAGTTAGTGTTTATCATACTGTCTAGTTAAAAGAAGAAAATTACTGTTGAACAATAGAAGCTGCTGGCTGCTGAGTGCTGTTGAACATGTGCTGCTTCATCTTGATTGGTGTTTGTGTCAGCCGACGGTCAGGGCAGTGTGTGTGTGTATGTTTCCGAGAAAAGGTTTAACGTCCGTGCCTTTACTGCTAGGACCGGGGTCCCATCGCAGAGGGTGGCCAGCAGGCCAACAGACGCCCCGTTATATAGGAAGAGCTTATTACATCTTAGATTTCAGCTGCTAGAATTTCATAATTCCTTTGCAGCGGGCAGCCTTGGGGAAAGACTGAAAGATGCCCCAGTGGATCCTGTCACCTGGGAGTGACACAGATCCAAACGCCCAAGCTCTTCCTATAACTGTCCCTTTAGACCGGCTGAAGTTTTTTTAAATTGTGCTTGGTTCTGTTACAGCAACTGAAGGAGTCAGGTTAAAACTTAAACAGTTACAGGTTTATTTGAGGAAGCTTATAAATCATATGGTTGCAATGGCTATTGTTCTATTTCTTAACTATTAGCAAAATATAGGTTTTAAAAATGGTTACAAAGAAGATAAAGATAGAAAAATAGAAATAATGGTACCAAGTAACAGCTTACTCTTTCTATGTGCACACTTAAGACAGAGGACCACATCCAGGTACAATTTTTACCCCCTTCTGTGCCTCTCGACTCCAGCATGTCAGGCCAGGGCCAGTCCCTCAATTCCTAGGAAAGACGAAAATACGAGGTGGGCGCCCCATAGAACCTCGGGAGGTCAAACACCTAACCCGACCAGCAGGTAGAGGGTAGAATGACACTCAAAGTGAGTGTATGCTGGGCCCATCTTTTATAATCATGGGGTCACGTATTTCTCTTTCTTATCTGTAATGCCAATTGATGCTGGTCTGTCTGCTGTGAGACCAGTTCTTACAAGGAAGTTGTGAACTTAATTTACACTTGTAAGAGAGAATTGAGATGATTAAATTTTGAAGTACTGGACATTGTTTTCTCAGTGGGAAATTCCTCTCAGGGACTGTGTGTGTGTTCGAATCAACATAGGTGCCAGCCGGTGGCAGTCTCACATATCCTGATCTCTCCTCATATCTATGTTTCAGCTTCTCAGGATCAGATGAGCCAGCATAGAGTATGCTGATTTTATTGCTCCTTCTCTGTCCTGTATGCTTCAGGAAGGCAAATAAGATGGATGATATGGAGGCGGGCTGTCTGGCCACAGTTTGTCAAAGTGGTCTGCGGATCCACTGAGAAACCTGCTAACTGGCCACTGCACGGTTTGCTATTTGCAGCCAAGGGAAGCCATAGTAAGTGGTGTGGGCCGAGCCACCACTTCCCTTTGGCTGCAAACAGTGAATCGGAGCCAATGGGAGCTGCGAGGCTCCATGGCTGGTAAATAAACACATCACAGCAGTCAGTTAGCAGGTTTCTCAGAGTGGATCCACAGACCACTTTGAGAAACACTGATCTAGATTCATGTAACTGGAGCTGCACACATTTGAAAACATGGTGATTTATTTAGGTGCCTGTCAAGGGGGTGCCCCCCCTCGGTTGGGACCTCTCCCATATTGGCCCAATGGCTCAGTCTTTAAAGTCCCCCCCTTTTGGGGGCAATAGGGCCTCTCGGCACAGTCTTTCGACTTCCCCCCTCTTGGGTAAATATGTCCTTTTGGCACAGTCTTTAGAGTTCCCATAAATACAGCCTCCTGGCACAGTCTTTTGACTTCCCCCCTCTTGGGTAAATACAGCCTCTTGGCACAGTCTTTAGAGTTCCCCTCTCCTAGGGTAAATACGGCCTCTTGACACAGTCTTTAGAGGTCCCCTTTCTGAGGGTAAATACGGCCTCTTGGCACAGTCTTTAGAGGTCCCTTCTCTGGGGGTCAATACGGCCTTGTGGCCTAGTCCACAGGCCAGTCGGCCCTCCTGGGTTCGGGGCAGTGCAGAGGGGGAGGAGAGGGGGACCACTAGCTGGGTGTCACGGATTAGGGGTGTTGCAAAAGGGTCTTGGCATGGGCTATAGGGGGACTGTAGCTAAGGGGTCAAAGGGCACAGGACATGGGGTGGGGGTCAAAGGGTGTCATAAGGTGGAGATCAAAAGTATTGGGGAGCAAGGGGCTGGTTTGGGGCCAGGCGGACAGGCAACATTTTATTTGCATATTTGCATATTCATTATTCATGTAATGAACATGGAAATATGCAAATAAAATGTTACCGGTCTGACAACAGATTGTGAATGGATTTGCCAGTCCATGGTATAAAAAAGTTGGGGAGCACTGTCCTCATGCAAATCATCAGTAATAACATAATTAGTATTAAAACTATACCGTGCTAATAGGTTTGCTGTTCCATAAATCTGCATGCAGAGTTTTCATTAATGTTAATATCAAAGGGAGTTGGTGTTTAGAACGAGGACAAATTATACTCTTAAATATTACAGATTGAGAGGGATGAAAGAGTATTCAGAATAACAATGTCAGTATAACTAGCCATTCCTGATTATACAGGGAGCTAACAACACTTATTCAAGTAAAAAGCAGTAATAAATCCTCAGGTTATGTTAAGCAGCCACATCTGCTGAAGAGAGGGAGAAAGCATTTTGGCCTGAATTCAGGGAATGTCATTTAATTTTGCAAAGTGTTTTTCTTCTTGATGAAAGCTTTGAAGAATGTGATCCCAAAATCAAAGAGCAAGATCTCCTTTAAAAGTCTCTCTTGCCATACACAGACACACTCCTTGCTGCTGCTGCTGTTTCTTCTTCTTCTTCCACATCTCTGCCTCTCCATGTACCCCACTCTCCATTCTGATCTCCTGTTGTACTTCCATTAGATTCTGGGCCCTTAGGTTCCTCTGAGCAGGGTCAGAGAGCATAGACACTAGAAAGGATCATTGTGATCATGAGGTCTGACGTTCTGTATACCATTGGCCATAGAACTTCTCCAAAATAACTCCTAGAGCAGATCTTTTAGAGAAACATCCAGTCTTGATTTTAACATTGTGATATTGGATCCACCATGACCCTTGATAAATTATTCCAGAAACTATTTATTCTCACTTAAAAATTTGCAGTCTGAATTTGTCCAGCTTTAGCTTCCAGACATTAGACCATGTTCCACTTTTCTCTAGTAGGTTGAAGTGCTCATTATTAAGTATTTGTTCCCCATTTGAGTACATAAACTATACTCAAGTCACCCCTTAATCTTGTCTTTGTTAGGTTATGTATATTGAGCTCTTTGAATTTACCATTGTGAGGAGTGTTTTCTAATCCTTTAATTATGCTCATGGCTCTTCTCTGAACCTCTCCAATTTATCATCTTTCTTCTTGAGCTGTGGACAAAGAAGTGAACACAGTATTCCAGCTGTGGTCACAGTGCCAAATATATAAGAAAAACAACCTTTTTATTCCTACTCAAGATTCCCCTGTTCATGCTTCCCACGATCACATCTCAGGTCACTGTCAAACTGAGAGTATCCATTCAACTCATTATTAACTGCAACCATCATATCTTTTTCAAAATTAGTGCTTCCCAAGACTAAATTCCCAATTACATACTTTCTTTGCTTCTAGATGCATACATTTACAGTTAGCTGTATTCATATACATACTGTTTGCTTCCACCCAGTGATACAAATCACTCTGAATCAGCAACCTATCTTCATTAATTTCCACTCCCTGTTTTCTCTTCTTCCAATTTTTGTATCAGCCACAAACTTAATCAGTAATGATCTTATGTTTTCTTCCAGGTCATTGAGACATTTTTTAAATAGTTTAGGGTCAAGATTCCTGCAGGACCATGCTGGAAACACGTACACTCTATGATGATTCTACATTTACAATTACGTTTCAGTTAGCCATTTAATGGGTGCCATGTTAATTTTATATCATTCTATTTTTTTAATCAAAATAGCATGTAATGCCAAGTCACATGCCTTACAGAAATCTAAGTATATTATGTCAACACTATTGATTTTATCAACAAAAGTTGTAATCTCATAAAAAGTTTTATGTTTGTTTGAGACGCATGCTTTCCATAAATCCATGTTATTGCATAAATTACAATGACCTGCTTTAATTCTTTATAAATAAAATCCCTTATCAGATCCTCCACTATCCTACCTAGGATCAGTGTCGGGCTAATGGGCCTGTAATGACAATTGGTATCCCATTTACCCTTCTTTAAAAATTGTCACAGAGTTACCTTTTATTCAGTCTTCTACTGCAAGACTTACTGAAGATCAATATTACTAATCCAGCGTATTTATTAGCCAGCTCTTTTAAAACACTTGAATGCAAGTTATCTGGAGCTTTAAAAATGTTTGATTTTAGTAGCAGCTGTTTAACATCCCCGAGAGATATTAATAGAAAGCTATCAACCCCACATGTTGAGACCATACCATCTTTTTTCCCTCCAAAATACAAAACAGAAATATTTATTGAACACTTAATGCCTCTTCTGCTTTATTACTGGTAATTCTACCATTTTCCCCTGTACCCATAGTTGGGATTTGTTTTGTTCCTAATACATTAAAAATCTCCTTATTGTTCTTAATATTGCTGGCCATAGATTTATCCTTGTGTCCCTTGGCTTCCTCTGGCAATTTTTTGCAGTTGCTAACTTCTGATTTATATTCATCACTATCAGCTTATCCTTTCTTATGTTATATATGTTTTTGTTTTTGTTTACAAATTCCTTTCCTTCCCTGCTAAATCAACTTTTTTTTAAAAAAACAGGGTGGCTTTTTTCCTGATTCTGGCTTTTTGGACGTCTAATAAGGCAGTATTACTCAGAACTCAGTGGTTCAGGACAGGAGCGAAATTAATGATCAACATTACCTAAAAGAGCCACAGTAATATGAATTCATTTTCATATACTAAAATTCTATATATTCATATTGAAACAGTGTGATGGGAAATAATTAATGTATACACATAAACATAAATTAAATATTATATATATTATCTTAGGAAAAAGTAGATTTAATATTTTATCAATTGCAATTGGTTAATAACAGTGAAAGTCTATAGTTAGATTACTTGAGCATCTGGCTAACATAGCTAATGTTATAGATTTACCTCCATTTCAGAGGCACACTGAAGCAGTATCATACTTACTAAACATTAAAAATAAAAGTTTCATAAAACTCTTCTGGATGATTGTTGCAAGGGAAAAGCAACTGAATATTTCAGGCCAGTCCTATATACCGTATTTTCCGCCGTATAAGACGACTTCTTATGCTAAAAAACATCCCCCAAAAATCGGGGGTCGTCTTATACGCCGGGTATACAGGCAGTCCCCGACTTGCAGGTACGAATGGGGCTTTTCTCGCCCCAGAGGACACAGACTGCGGGACCTCGTGGTCCCGCCGCCCGTGTACTCCGGGGCGAGAAAAGCTGCTCCGCGTCTCCCTGGTCTGCAGCCCAGGAAGACGCGGAGCAAAACCGCGGAGGGGCTCCAGAAGCGGGGAAGCCCAGGCGCGCCTGGGATGCCCCGCTGCCGGCTTCCCCCGAAGCTTTGCGAAGCCGCAGAGGAAGCCGGCAGCGGGGCATCCCAGGCGCGCCGTGGCTGTCCCGCTGCCGGCGTCCTCAGAGGCTTTGCTCCCAGTGTCCCTGGTCTGCTGGAGACGGTCCCCAGCAGACCAGAGGCACCGGGAGCAAGCCGAAGCGGCGGCGGGGTGCCGCGCTTCTGAGGCTTTGCTCTGGCAAAGCCTCAGAGGCGCGGGACCCCGCTGCTGCTGCGGCTTTGCTCCCGGTGCCTCTGGTCTGCTGGGGGCCGTCTCCAGCAGACCAGGGACACCGGGAGCAAAGCCACAGCCGTGGCGGGGTCCCGCGCCTCTGAGGCTTTGCCAGAGCAAAGCCTCAGAAGCGCGGCACCCCGCCGCCGCTTCGGCTTGCTCCCGGTGCCTCTGGTCTGCTGGGGACCGTTTCCAGCAGACCAGGGACACCGGGAGCAAAGCCGGGGAGGCGGAGGGGCGCTGGGGCGCTGCCGGTTGGCCTCTTAAGGGGTGGTAGTCTTATACGGCGAGTATAAGACGAAAACCTATCTTTTAACTAGAAAATTAGGGGGTCGTCTTATACGCCCAGTCACCTTATACGCCGGAAAATACGGTATGTTGTCTAGAAAAACTCTTTCTGTGAAGAGCATGTGAGTGAAGAAAGAATTTGCATCACATCGATCTTTCTTTTTTTCTTTTCATATGAATTTTATTGGAAAAGTTTTCATAGACATTTTAAAAGAACAAAAGATAAATGTAAAATGCAAGAAAATAAATGACCATAGCTCTGTATACTTTATAGTACCCAATCACCTTCATTTTCTTCTGAAAGATGGAGCACTTTATAACTAAACAAATGTCTAGGCCAGGACCTGAGCTGGAATAAAGTAGCATAGCTGAATTCATTAGGCTGCCTTTCAATCTTTAAGTAGTCCTATGGCATCTTATGTCTACACAGGAAAATTATTTCAGAATAACGGCCATTATTCCAAAATAACTATGCAAGCGTCTACACAGCTATTTCCTTATTTCAGAATAAATTTGAAATAACGGACGGCTTATTTCCAAATATGTAAATTTCATTCTACAAAGAATAATGCCTATTCCAAAAATGCTGTTTCGAAATAAGGCATGTGTAGACACTCCATTGTTGCTATTTCAAAATAGACCCTCATCAGGGCCATTCTAAGTTATTTCTCCCCAGTCCTTCCTGGGGCTCTAAATAGAGATAAAAAATTTGGAGATTGCCTATCTCCTAGAACTGGAAGGGACCATGAAAGGACATAGAGTCCAGTCCCCTGCCTTCACAGCAGGACCAAGTACCATCCCTAACAATTTTTTGCCCCAAATCCCTAAATGGCCTCTGCAAGGATTGAACTCACAACCCTGGGTTTAGCAGGCCACTGAGCTATCCTTCCCCCCAATACATTAAAAATCATTTTTGTTGCTCGTTTTTTGTTGCCAGTTTACCAAAATTCTTTTGAACCTTTCTCTGATAAGCGATAAGCAAAAATGTGTGCCTCATTCCACGGGACTGCTGTATCTTTACTACAATGATGAACTTCATTCATATGAGCAGTCTTCTAGACTTCAGTAGAAGTACATATGTAAAGTTACATGCTTGTTTAAGTATTTTGCAGAAACAGAACACTTTCCAATGACAGTTGGTGATAACTTCACTATGCTTCACTATAGTAAACAGATTAGTATAAAGATGTAAAAGAGTAGACAATTAGTTGACTACCCGATAATGCCAGGTTTATTGGGTAATCAAGTTGAATACTTGCACCCTCTGCCCCCTGCTGCCTCTATATCAGCAGCAGCAAGAGGGAGGAACAGAAGCCAGTGCTGGGGGGAACCAGCTCTGCAGCAGGCCGTGTTCGCGGAGGATCCCAGTTTCCCGCTGAGACCCCCTGCAGACAGGGGCTGCTGGACCTGTCAAGAGCTTGGACTGAGGAAGCCCTGCTCAGTCCTGGTTTGCATTGGGTCTAAGAGTTATGCCTGCTGCAGCTCTACAGTTTAAACAGAGTAGGACCTGGGCTGCCTTTGTGCCTGGCTCTGACCACATTTAAACTGCAGAGACACAGCGGAGATAGTACCTTCCCTTAACAACTAATTGTGTAGACAATACAAATTGTGTCAACTACACGATTACCTAATTACCCACCTCTTAACATCCTTAGGCTAGTAGCATGGAGGCCTGGGCAGTTTTGGGACACCACCAGCAGCTGTACTCACTGCCTTTGTCACCCTCAGGAGGGAGATATCACCTAAGATCACCACCTCCTATGGAAAACAGTGCTAATACTTAAAATCATAGCTTTGTACTTAGTTTCATGCAGTCAAGCGATTCCTTCCACATTTCCCTCTCCCCTACTGGACCATATTCATCATAGCTGGTATTGGGAGTGGTGCTGTGCTTACACGCATGCCAAACCAGAAGTGTCAATAAGCATGTCTTGTATAAAACTTTAGGGGAGCAAGAGAAAGCAGTTTTGAATCTGAACTTTCCCTGTCCGTTGTGACTCTGCTGACAATGGTACATCTGTGTGTTTTATCTGTTGCTGCCATTATGGTGGCCATAAGAGGTTTTCCTCCAGCCCCCATGGAATGCCTAAGCCAGATAACCCAGAGAAAGAAAAGGACCTGGGATGACCTATTCAGTGAGATCCTTCAAGGCAGTGGTCCACCAGACCATGAGCAGAGGGCCTGGAGCACGATTGCAGATTATATGGAGAAAGGCACAGAAGTCTCAGCAGGAAAAGGGAGCACTCTTTTCAACATTCCACTAAACATAAGGGGCCCCACAGTGGACATTAATGACAACCCTGGCTTCACATGTACTGACCTGTGAGAATCATGGTTCTTGTATGTGTATTGAAATGGCCTTAAATGTTATTTCTCCTTTATTAAGTTCCATATATATATATTACATTTGTAGTGTATTTGCTACTTAACTTCCACAGCATTTTGGAGTACAGGCAGTCCCCGGGTTACGTACAAGATAGGGACTGTAGGTTTGTTCTTAAGTCAAATTTGTATGTAAGTCGGAACTGGTACATATTGTAGGGGAAACTCTAGCCAAACATTTCTCCAGAGCTCAGTTTTATTCTCCCACACCTCACTTCCCTCAGTCCTTTATTCTCAAGCTGAGGTGTCTGCTGAGAAAAGCCGCTCCGCATCTCCCTGGTCTGCTGAGGGGGGCGCTAGCTTTGCGTCTCCCTGGTCTGCTGGGGGGAAGCAACTAATGCGGGGTTGCCTCACCCCGTTTGTAAGTAGGGATCTGATGTAAGTCGGATCCATGTAACCCGGGGACTGCCTTTATTTTGATTACTGGGAAATAATTATTTATCTGGAAAATAATTCATCTGTATTAGTTTGAAATATATCTTGCAGAATGCCCAGCAGTACTGAAAGCACCAACTTACTTGTTCTTGTGCATTGTGACACAACTCATAGGATCAGTGACAAACAGTGTAATAATCATAAACATACAGCAAGCACCACAAAATTAATAGATGCATTGAGAGGGTTATATACATACACCAAGGACTACACAATTCCTAACAAGACCCAAAATAGCAAGACCACGTAGAACACAATGTGCTACAGGTTCTTTGCTGTGGGTCACTGTTGAAGTACTCTTTCAAAGCCTTCTTCAGCTGTACAACTACGTGTTGAGTTCTTCTAATAGTCCTCATAGTGGCTATTCAGTTTCAGCAGATAGCTGCACTATCTCCACACTCAACAGCAATTTCCTGCAGCAATTTCCCCCATTTGTTTCACAAATATTGCACAGGACACAGCAGTTGGCTATAACCTTGGGATTTTTTTCACTAAGGTCTAATCTAGTGAACAGACAACATCAGCATCTCTTCAGTCTACCAACAGCACATTCAACTGCTTTGCTGCACGTGCTGAGTTTGTCATTTATTTTTTTCTTGATGCTGTTGAGGTAAGAACCAGTGTATGGCTTCATGGGCAAGGGGAATAGAAGACGGTGTAGGTCCCCCAGGATCACTGTTGTCATTTCCATATCATCAGTTGTTAGGAAAGAAGCAAGTTGTTTCTGATCAGCACCTTGTGCATCTTCCCTGACCAGCCATCACTAATGTTGGTGAAGTATCCCCAGTGACCCACTAAAGCTTGCATAACCATAGAAAAGTAGCTTTTTCTGTTGATGTACTCTGTGGCCAGATGGTCTTGTGGCAAAATGGGGATATGAGTGCCATTTATTGCCCCACCACACTTTGGGAATCCCATGGCTGCAAATTCCTCTATTATATCCTGCCCGTTGCTGAGAGTCTCAGTCCTGTATAGCAGGAGATGATTAATGGCCCTGCATAATCACATTACACTAGCCCCCACAGAGGATTTTAAAACCCCCAGATGATATCCTGCTGATCAGTAAGCCATCCGATGTTGCAGGCTTCCGATGGTGCTATTGCTGTGCTGTCCGTGCAGCTGTGTTCTGGGCAAGCTTGGCATACAAATTTAAAAGTGTGGATTTATGCCTCTGAAACTCCTGCAACCACTGCTTGTTGTCCCAAAACTACATTGTGATGTGATCCCGCCAGTCAGTGCTTATTTCTCAGGCCCAGAAATGAGGGTCCACCATCTGCAGCTGCTCTGAATTCTCCCAAGAAACTTGAATTGGTTCTTGCTATCTCCCACAGCAGTCTGTCCTCCACGGAATCATCACAGCTCTTTTTTATTCAGTTCTTCTTGTGGCTTTGCAAATACCGGAAGTGCATGCATCCTGTGCTTTCAGTGCTCTTGGTAACAGTAGAGCTGTGCTGGCTTTATGCTTCTGTCAGAGATGGTGGACAGTGAGAATAGAGTGGGTTTGTGGAGTTTTATTTAAAAAGCATGAAAATTACAGGATATAGATGACATCATTGGGTGTAATCAGTTACAAGCTGGGAAGTTTGGCCTCTTGCTCCCAGTCATCCCTGCGTGGTATGTTCTGCCCACCATGGATTTCCAAAACTTCCCTAAAGAGAGTGCAGTAGATGGCTCCTTGAGTTGTCACTGTACATAATCACCAGGAGTGCTTGTGTCAATGCACCATAGGTGAGTATCCCAATGTGCAACTCAGTATCAAGCATGCACATGATGCACAAGCAATATGGTGATATACGTTGTCAAAAATGTATAGGGTAGACATTCTACTAATGTCTTGAAATACATTCAGAAACCAAAAGTACGAGCTCACTTATTTTTTCTTAATGTCCATTCTCTTCCCCTTTAAGAGTAAATAGCTAGAATATTCAGTTTCTAATGAGATTCTATACCAGGAATTATCTATACTGAGGAAGTGTTTGAAAGCTAGTCATTAACCCTCTTTAATTTTATGCTCCAGGTCAGAGGTGTTAAAGGAGTCTTTTTGGCCAATCAAAAAATTGATGGGAAAGTTATGACTCTAATAAGCTACAACAAAGGCCGTGACTGGGACTATCTGACCCCTCCAATCTCTGATATGAATGGTAAACCAACCAACTGTAAACCTGTAAGTGGTTTCTTTTAATGATTCCTATTGTTTTCTCCAATGTGCACAAGAACTATTTGTAGAATATGTTGAAATATAAATAAGTGAACAGTAGTTAAGTTATCTAAAGCAATCTACCTTCCCCTCTATTTACACCAGATGTGGATGTATGCTTTCATTTCTCTACCTTTAAGATGCTTTCACAAGTTATTGGGCCAAATTAATCTGTGGTTTGCTCCATTTGCAGCATTGCACATTCTTCTGTTGGGGCTTAATTTGACTAGTGTGAGACAATTGTGCTCCAACCGACTGCCCAGGCATCCTGATTCAAGGCAGTCCTTCATTAATTATTAATGAATTTACACCACAGTGAACTGATGTGGGAATGAGAGCACTTCATCAATAGGATTAAAAATACGAATACTTTTTTTTTCCTGTTTTTGTGTTCGTGTTTTTTAATGGTAAAACACAATTGCCCCAATGGGTGAGGGAGAGGGAAAGTTACAGAGTCTCCTGGAAATGTAAGTCAAATGGCTAGTGCTGTCAAAAAACTTCTTTTTATGAGCAAAAATTACTGTGGTTTGTTTACATGCCCCAGCTACCCATAAGTGTTGAGACAGCACTGACAGGCAGATCCCCGGTGTCCTTCTTACAGGCTCTCTACTCCCCTGGACTCTTAGAATGCTGCATTTTTGGCCAGAGTATGTGTCCAAACTCAGGGGCACAGATTAATCTTTATCCCTCTCTGCATAGTAGGAATAAAAGACTGAAATTGGGGGAGATATTGTCTCTCTTCAAAAGGCCAGGCTACAGCAATACTTGGTTCATTCCCCAGGACTCAATACAAAGCCACTTGAAATCAGAGTGAGGACTCCTCTTGAATTCAATGGACTTTGGATCAGGGACTCACTTAGGGCATGATCTCTCAGTGAAGTCCTTAGCAATGCTTCCATTAACTTTAGTTGGGGAGGAATATTGAGCTTCCTGTACCACTGCGGAAAGAGCAGAAACCAGTAAGTTAATTAATGAGTAATACGATCAAACTCACTCCAAAAGCGTCATTTAAAATATTTTTTCAGATGATTTTTTCCCCTGACAGAAGATGTTTCAGTAAAATAGTTGTTTTTAATCTGATTCTCTGTTAGCTGATAAATGCGTAAAAGGAGCCGAGAGATGATGATAACCAACAACAACAAATAAATCTTTGGTGATTTTATTGCCTCTTCAAAAGATCTCAGCAGTCATTCTGTCAGAAAGTTACTTTGTGCTATAATTTCACACTGTCTCTTTCTGAATTGCAGACCTTGTTTTAAGGGCACAGAAATATACAGAGCCAGGGTAATTGGTTCCCTCTAGATACATCAAACTAATATTTTATTCTGGACCTTGCTTAGTGAAATTTAGTCTCTTCCCTCTTTTTTGTAAGGCAGTTATCACTGCATGCTACTTTCTGATTATGCATTAATTACCAAAGTAGGAGAACTGCTCTTAACAGCTTGTAAAATACTGTGTTTTTCCTCTTCTCCTTAAAGCCTGATTGCCATCTTCATCTCCATCTCCGCTGGGCAGACAATCCATATGTGTCAGGAACAGTCCATACCAAGGACACTGCACCAGGGCTCATAATGGGGGCAGGTAAATACACAAAAATGCTTTTTTCCCCCAACTATCTTGGTTGTTTCTTGCACTTCTCATTTAATCTCCTGAATAATGATATAATTATGACTGTATTATAAACATTGCCACTGAATTTGGCTGGTCAAATGTGATGGGTCAAATTGGTGAATAGGAGGTTATCAACAAGAAGCCTGCAGTGATTGGAAGGAATTTTTAATCCCAAATATCACAAGTGGCCAGGTGCATTTTGTGTATCTAGCTGTCTATCAGTCATATATGGCCCTCACTGTCATTATATCTTTAATGTATTTGTTCTAATGACCCTTATGAAGTAGGGAAGCACCATTATCCCTGCTTTCCATGTGGGGGAATGAGGCACAGTGACTCTAAGTGACTTGGCCAAGATCACACAGGAAATCTGTGGTGGAGCAGCAAATCTTTTTTTCCCCTTATACTTAATGCCCATATAATTATCTTACAATATTTATTAACTTCTATATCCATGACAGCGAAAGCCTGAAAGATGAGGTAAAAGTGACAATCATGACAGTATAGGAATCAAGTTATTGCCAGATGTACTGTATTGTATTATAGCAAAGTGACTGCCCTCATCACGCTAGTATCCGATTACCCTCTACCAGTGCATGAAGCATAGGTTACACATGGTTCATTCTTTTTCTCAACCTCTCCCTCTATGTCTGCAATGTAGTGTTTGGGTTTAGTAGGGTTGCTTTTGTTTAATTTTTTTAAATGTGGGTTCGTATCAGAAAAGGTAGGAAGAGGAAGTGCACCGTGCCCTTTGAATTGGTGGTAAGACTTCTCTGAGAGCAACCCCTGAGAAAGAGCTGTCTCTTTCGGAGAGGAGCTGTACCCTTGGCTTGGAAAATTCTACTGCGCCTCAGGAGTAGAACTATCAATCACAGTTGGCCATCTTCTACATGCCTTGAGCCCAGTTCTGTGAGAGCTTTGAAGATATGGACCAAACCGTGAACTAGACCTGATTGAGTCTAGTTCAAATTCAAATGCTTTCCAA
The DNA here is from genome assembly GCF_049634645.1 of Pelodiscus sinensis. NCBI lineage: Eukaryota > Metazoa > Chordata > Testudines > Trionychidae > Pelodiscus > Pelodiscus sinensis. The sequence continues at coordinate 113,727,317 of NC_134715.1, forward strand.
GCTATGGGGCTATTCCTAATAACCTTTACCCATGGATTAGTCCTTATTCCAAGGAATAATCCCACTGAAATCTGTGAACAAGGATTTTCCATGATTAGCAGTTTGAAGGAGTTGGCTCTAAGTGCATATAAGAGTCAGTACACATCTGAAATACAGCTGTTTTGGCAGCACGAGGCAACAACCAAGAACACAGGTGGCAGACATCTCTACAAAAACAGTATGGGATGGGAGGGGAGGAAAGTTTGGCCAAGAATACTGGGCAAATGTATAGGATGATAGACTATGCCATGGAATTGTAGATATCCTAGGTAAGCAGGGAGAAAACCTTTGTATTTGAGTCCTCCTCTGAAAGCCCCCTCCAGAGCAAATCGAATGCACCAGGGAAGAGGAAAGGCTGAGTCAGCCAACATGTATTAACTTAGTATCTAGTCTTTCAAACCTGGTTCATTGGGTAGCCCAATATTTGGTTTTAAACCAGAATGTCTGATTAAATAGGGTTCCTGGTGGCTACACTCAGCACCGCCAACCTTAAGGCAAGCTGATGCTCTCTACCTCCTCTAGGTCCACACAGCTCTCAGGAAGGGGCTGGCAGGTCCCTGCGGTTCCTACATGTAGGGGCAGACCAGGGTGGCTCCATGTGCCCGGTGCACAAGTTCTGCAGCTCACATTGGCCAGGAAATGCTACCAATGGGATTTGCAGGGCAGCCTGTGAGCACAGGCAGAGTGTGGCATCTGCTTGGCCTCCCACCTAGGAGCTGCAGGGACCTGCCAGCTGCTTCCCAGGAACTTCCTGAGGTAAGCACCATCCAGATCGCGCATCCAATCTCACACCCCAACCCCTTGTCCCAACCCCGAGCCCCTTCCTTTACCCCAAATCTTTCAGCTCCAGCCCGCAACCCCTCCTGCACCCCAAACTTCTTATTTTCAGCCTAGAGCCTTCACTCCCAGCCAGAGTCCTCACACCTCCCCCTGCACCCCAATCCCTGCCCTGAGACCCCCTTCTGTGTCCCAAACTCATCACCTCTGGCCCTGCCCCAGAAACTGCACCCCAAGCTGGAGCCCTCATATCCTCCTCCACCTCAAATGACCTGCCCCAGCTTGGTGAAAGTGAAGGAGGGGGAAGGGGGATGAAGTGAGAGGGCAAGGCCTTGGAGAAGGGAAAGGGTGAGGGCAGGGCCTCGGGGAAGGGTAGGGCAGGAGTAGGACAAAGGTGTTCCAATTTGTTCCATTAGAAAATTGGCAACTCTGCTGGTGCACAAAGCAATGAAATGAGGTGTTCAGTTTTATCTGGCAAAATTTGTACAATAAACACATTTCTCATCAGAAATACTTTATACCCTGAGACAGACTATATTTCCCTAGTGGCCTGGTCAGAGAATTGATGAACATATGCAAATCAGTAAGGACAGTGTGGGTGTTTGGGATACATCATGCTCTGAATGAAATAAATCTGAATAATACCATTAAATTTAATGAGAGAAGGAATGGAATGTTGGTGTGCAAATCATACAGTTCAGGATATGGAATTGCACGTTTATTTTAATTTCAAATAATTATAACTAAGTAGAGAACAGCATGCATACCTAGAATGCTTGGGAATTATAGGATGTTAACATTGCATCATTTCAAGCCTCAGCATTTGTAATTTACAGAATGAAAATTCTACTTTATTAAAATTTCATATATAGTTCTGATAAATAAATATTGTTAGCAGTTAAATGTATGTAAATTATGCAGACAAAATATTAAATTTAATAGCTGCACATTAAAACATTATATTTAAATAACTCTGCTGCTCTCTTTAAGGAATGTAATAGGCTTTTACATTTATATTTGATTTTACTGCATTTTATCTTGGCAAAAGCTTCTATTCAACATGCTGCAATTGATGTGTAAATTTTTACTTTCAGCCTCAAACCTGTGAAGGATTCTTCTGCAAAAAATACTAAAAGTGTACATTTTCAGATTCTAGTATGCTGTCTTTCTGTTCTCAGCCTCTTTTCCAGATAATAAATCAAGCTACTAGTGCACACTGCATTCTTGAACAAATTGCAGGGTTAATTAAAATATATATTGAGTACTTCACTTGCTTTGCTAAATGGTTAAGTTACTCTTTGTCATCTCTGATCCAGATGTGCTGTAAACAGATTGATGTTCATGTCTTCATGAATGTAGGTTGCATGTTATGGCACCATTCATATTAAGGAAAAAAGAACAGACAGATGTTTGACTTTTACTGACACATATAGATTCTGGGGACCCTCAGAATTTCTCTTCCTCTAGACATTGTAAGATATGTACCCCCTCCCCCAAAACACATGTTATAAACAAAACTTCCTATTGCCAAACAAATAACACTTGGCTGGAGCAGTCTCATTTGACCAAAAATTGTTTTGCCTTATTACTCTATGCTGTGACAATTAGTTTTGAAATAAAAAAGTATTCGTTAGCTAGCCATAGCTTGAAATAAATCATGACTATTTAAGCTGTGTGTTAGACACATTACAGAAGCTTCCAGAAGAGGAAGTTTGCTAAATTTTGGGAGGGGAAACCTCATATTTGAAGAATTTAAAACTATCCCATTGTGTGTTACATTTGGGTACCCATTTCTTTGCATGTTAAGCGCGTCTTCCATAATGTAGATGAGAAAATAAGATCAGAAAAGTAATTAATTAAATAATTAATTACATAACACACGTTTGGAAAATGTAACACTGAGAAGTTAAAATGGCTTGAAAATAAAATAAACAAAAGTGTCGCACACAGGCTTGGGTTATGGAAAGGGTGTCAGCGATGCTCCAAGTATTAATTTGTGTAAGAGGAACAGAAACTAAAATTGAGGGAACTTTTCATTTGCGATAATTCAGGCTAGGGGGTAGGCCTACTAGTATACCTTTTTGATTGGCTGAGAAAGATTTATATGATATTTTAAGTTAAGCCTGAGGCACCAGAGGCAATGTGTATATATATCTTTTCAAAAGAATGTGAACCTCTATACCTCAAGTTCCAGCTATTAGAGAATTATTAGGGCTATTATTTGAGTGCAGACAGTGCACATGGCCTGATCCAGACACCACTGAAGTAAATGAAAATACTTGTTTTTGCTGTGATCCAGTGGAGTTACTCCAGATTTACTCTGATGTAGCCAGGGGCAGAATTTGGTCTGAATCACTAGACGAGTGGAAGACATGGGCAGTGCTGCAACTGTTTGTGTGTATGAATTGTATTCATTGAACCTTAGACTGTGGGTGAGTGGTTAATATTTATGACTATAGCAGTGAGGGATTTTTGGACAAATAGTTTTGTGTTAACTGAAATGGCATTTTCAGCAAATAAACTATTTGTGAATTTGACAAGAATTAGCCAAATTAATTGCCTCCACTTCCTCCACCTTGTAACATTTCCCCCAGCAGTTAGGGTTCTCCTCAGGGCTCTCGGAGACCAAGTTTGAATACTTGCTGTGGATTAGGGATATGATCCCAGTTCCCACCCTTCCCAATGAGTGCACTACTCGCTACACAATTCTATGCTGGGTCTCACTCCATTTCTTTTGTTGAAGCTCTTCCATTTTGTATAAAATGCTTGCATAGAGATTCTGGATGAAAAAAAGATCAGGTAGTGTGGGGTGGAAGAGATGTTGAAAGTTAGCTGTGAACAAACATGCTGCATAACTCCCAAGAAAAAAAATAAGAGATGGTGGTTATTCCCTGGAGCTGCCCCAGGCTCCCTTTGACTCACCTGTCTTTCAAATTATTCTCTGTTTGGAGTTTTGTGTGTGTGTGTCCTACGCACATTGTATTTTCCCTCCTTAGCATATTCAAGTTTTGCTACTGTCCTTTTTTTTCATTGTTTTATATTGGGTGTAACAGACATTACATGATACCAAGTATGCACAGTTACCCAAAAGGAAGGTGAGAACATTTGTGCTTTAATTCACTAGGAATGTTGCATAGATTTTATTCATTCTTTGGTATATATGGTTGTGCCGATTTTCTTCCACATATTGATCTGAGGAAGTGGGTCTGGCCCGCGAAAGCTCATCACCTAATAAACCATCTTGTTAGTCTTTAAAGTGCTACATAGTTCTGTCTTTTGTTATATGTAAGGCACTGAAAGTCACTGTCTTGATCTATCTGGCACTGGGATTTGGCTAGAGCACTGTGGGCACCAAACTTCAGGAAAGATGTGAACAAATTGGTGAAAGCGCAGAGAAGGAAAAAGCAAAACTGTGAAAATATTTAGAAAACTTGATCTATAAACAAACTGGACCGGTTTAGTCTCGAGAAAACAAGAGTGTGGCAAGATGTGGTAACAGTCTTCACATCTGTTCCAGACTGTTATAAAGATGACGGTGATCACCTATTGTCCACATCCACTGAACGTTGGACAAAAAGTAATGGGCTTAATCTGCAACAAGTGAGATTTAGGTTAGACATTAGGAAAACTCTCCAATTAGAAGAGTAGTTGAGCTCAAATGCAATTGCAGAAGATGATTATTTGCTTTTAAGGTAAAACTGTTCTAGGTTTAAGAAAATGAAATCAGCAATCACAGTGAAAGCTTAGAGTTGGAAATGCGGCAGAAAACTATAGTTATGTCACCGATGCATGCAGAAAGGAAACATTCCACCATGTAAAGCTGTTTCTGCACTGCACTCTTAAGTCAACCATTGTTAAGTTGACAGAGCCACCATGTTAATTACTGCATGGGGCTGATGTTTATACTAGTCCCCTTCTGTCGGTGATGCATGTCCTCCACTGGAGTGCTTCCACCAACAAAGGAGAGTGTGGAGGATTGAAATCAGACCCCTTAGTTCTGCACAGCACCCTACCAGTCCCCTGTGACTTCTTACCTCTGCTTTCCCAGCCGGGAGTGTGGGGCTAGACATTGGCACAGGGATTCTCACCTCTGGCAGACAGTCATCGAGGTTGGCACCAGCTGCGTCTTCTCTGAGGACTTCAGGCCTGGCAGCATGTGCGATGCTGCACTTGTCAGCACACACATCAATGCCGGTACTGGCACCGGCTGTGGCTGCGGCACTGGTGGTGATGCTCTCCCAGAAATCACACTCAAAGTATGTGGTTTATCGGGGATCTCTTCCTTTGGAGAGCTGAGAGCTATTCGCCTTGTGTGCAGTGTTTTTCTGCCACAGCTTTGAAACAAGCACAATTCAATTTTGATGGACAACACCACAGCGATGTTTTATATAAACAGAGAGGGTGAATCCCACTCTTACCCTCTGTGTTGGGAAGCCTTCCTCCTCTGGGAGTTCTGTGTAGCTAATGACATTTGTGTGGTAGCCTCTTACCTCCCTGGGGCCCAGAATATATTGGCAGATCACCTCAGCAGATCCTTTGAGGGGCACAAGTGGTCCCTCAGGGCAGATGTGCCCTGCCCATCTTCCAAGAGTGGGGGTTTCCCCTCCTGGACTTGTTCACAACCTGAGGCAATAGGAAGTACCCCCATTTTTGCTCCATCTTCAACCACAACCCGGGGTCTCTGGGGGAGGCACTCTTGGTTTCCTGGCCCCGGGGCCTGCTGTATGCCTTCCCTCCATTCCCTCTGATTCACAGGATGATCCTCAGTGTCAGGGAGTTCCATGCCTCCATGATATTGATAGCCCGGGTGTGGCCCCACCAGCATTGGTTCCTGGCCCTGCTTGAACTCTTGGTGGAGCAGCTCCTAGTCCTCCCCCTGTACCTAGAACTGATCTCTCAGGAGTTTGGCAGGCTTCACCATTCGAACCTCTGGTCCCTACACCTCATGGCGTGGAAGCTCTGTGGCTGACCACCATGAAGAGGCAGAGCTCGGAACAAGTTCAGGTGGTTCTTTTGGGGAATCATAAACCTTCTACGAGGGCCTATTACCTGGCAAAGTGGAAGTGCTTCATCCTTTGCCCCCATGAATGCCCCATTCCCAGCTATTTTTGTATTACCTCCTGGACCTTAGAACCCAAGGCCTTGCCCCCTCCTCGGTTTGGGTGCACTTGGTGGCCATCTTGGTTTTGCACTCGGAGTCACGGGATTAGTCTGTTTTCGCAGACCCTATGGTGCATCGCTTCTTTAAGGGGTTGGACAGGGTATATCCTCATAAGCCCCTGCCCCATTCGGGCCTTAGCCTAGTACTCACTAGGCTCATGGCCCCCCATTTCGAACCACTGGCAACATGCTCCCTTTTGCACCTGTCCTGGAAGGTGTTCTTCCTTGTGGCCATTACCTCTGCCAGGAAGGTCTCAGCGCTGCGGGGTTTATCAGTAGACCCTCCATATACGATCTTTCTCAAGGACTAGGTTAGACTTCGCCTATACCCTGCATTTTTGCCCAAGGTGGTCACATTAATCAGGATATATTTCTTCTGGTTATTTATCCAAAACCTCATGGTTCTGGGACAGATAGGCTCTACACACCTTAGATGTTAGGTGAGCCTGGGCCTTTTATTTAGACAGGATAAAACCTTTTTGGAAGTCCCACCAGTTATTCATGTCCATAGCTGACAGGATGAAGGGCCTGCCGGTGTCAGCCCAGCATATTTCATTTTGCATCACTTCCTGTATCAGGGAGTGCTATGAGCTAGCGTACGTGCCAGCTCTGTCCATTATGGCCCATTCAACCAGGGCTCAAGCTTCTTCTGCCACCTTCGTGACCCAGGAGCCCATTGTAGAGATCTGCAGGGCAGCCACCTGGTTGTCAGTGCACGCTTTTGCCATACTGCAGCAGGCCAGGGATGACGCGGGGATGGGCAGGGCAGTGTTGCAGTCTGTCTCCAACCCCTTCTCCTTGGGTTTGGCTTTGGAGTCACCTATTTGGAATGGACATGAGCAAGCAGTCGAAGAAGAAAAAATGGTTACTTATCTTTCGTAACTATTCTTCAAGATGTGTTGCTCATGTCCATTTCACATCCCACTCATCTCTCCTGCATCAGAGCCTTCCAGCAAGAAGGAACTAAGGGGGTAGAGGGCCAGCAGAGGTATATATACGTTGCAATAGCACCAGTCTAGGGGGCTCCCCTGCTGGCCCAATGGGTGCAGCTCAGGGAACACTCTCCAACAATCTGTGCACACAGCGTGCACACACCTACATAGAATGGACTTGAGCAACACATCTAAAAAAACAACAGTTATGAAAGGTAAGTAGCCAGTTATTTTATGTGTGCATTTTATTTTTCCTTCCTAAGTGAAATACTTTGTACTGACCTTTATTGAATTTCATCTTGTTGATTTCAGATTGGCTCAACAGTTTGTCAAGGTCATTTTGAATTATAATTCTGTCCTTTAAAGTGCTTGCTATCCTTCTATCCAGGAGTAATCTTTAAATTTTATAAGCGTATTCTTCACTCCATTATCCAAGTCATTAATAAAAAATATTGAAAAGTGCCAGACCCAGGCATGACCCTGCCAGAGCCGCATTAGTTACACTCTCTCAATTTGGTGGCTGGTGGCCTCACTAAGTGCAGGGGAAGGCTTGGGGTGAGAGGATTTGGCCAGGAAGGAGGGTGCAAGAGCTGGCTAGGGTATTGTATGTGTGTGTGTGAGGGGGATGGGAAACTGTTGAAAGACCATCCTCTAAGAGTAGTTCTCAACCTGTTATCCAACTACCTTATAGTAATTTCATCTAGCCATCTGGGACAGTATCAAAAGTCTTACAAAAAGCAAGACCTATTGTATCTATTACTTCATCCCATCCAATAAACCAGACCAATAACACTGTCAAAGAAAAAATTAGGTTAGTTAGCCATGACAAATCCATGCTAGATATTCCTTAAAAATCCTATTATCCTCTAAGGGCACATCTACACAGTGGGACTAAAGCCAAAATAAGCTACTCAACTTCAGCTATGTCAACTGTGTCGCTGAAGTTGAAATAGCTTGTTTTGGCTTTCGGTGCTGTCTACACAGCAGGAATTTCAAAGAAGAGCACTCTTCCTCTGACTTTCCTTACTCCTCGTAAAATGAAGGTTACGGGAGTCAGAGTAAGAAGTCCTCCAGCTTGACATTATTTTGACATTATGTCAAAATAACTGTTTGCAGTGTAGACACAGACTGTGTTATTTTGGAATAATGTATTTATTCCAGTATTTCTCCAGGTATTGAAGTTAAGGTCCCCGGGTCCTCTGTATCCCCTCTTTAAAAGATACATATTATGTTTGCCCTTGTCCAATTCTCTTGGGCCTTGCCCATCATCCATGAGTTTTCAAAGATAATTGCTAATGGCTCCAAACTAGCTTGCTAGCTTCAGCTAGTTCCTTAAGTTCTTAGAATGAATTTTATCAGGCCCCACTGACTTGAATACATCTAACTTATCTAAAAAAAATTTAATCTGTTCTTTCCCTATTTTGGCTTGTGCATTTTTTTTTAATATTAATTTTGTTGTGTATCACCATTAATCTTTTTAGTGAAGATTGAAAAAACAGGCATTAAACAGCTTAGTCCTCTTGATACTGTCATTACTAGTTTACCTTACCTCTTAAGTAGAGAACTTATACTTTTCTTCATTTTTCTCTCACTCCTAATGTGTTTAAAGAACCTCCTCTTGTTGGCTTTTTATTTCCTTTGCTAGGTGTAACTTATTTTGTGCCTTTGCCTTTCTGAACTTGGTCCTTACATGTTTGTGCTACTCCTTTGTTCTCCTCAGTAATTTGTCCATGCTTTCTCCTTTTGTAGGAGACTTTTTTATTATTATTATTTCAGGTCATTAAACAGTTCTTGATGCAGCCATGTTGGTCTTTTTCTATTCTTCCTATTTTTTCTTTGAGATAATTTGGAATTGTGCCTTTAATCTTGTCTTCTTGAGAAAATATCAGATTTCTCAAACAGCTTCTCCTTTTGATTTTCTTCCTGTGCGATCTTACCTATCAGTTCTGTGAGTCTGCTAAATCTACTTGTCATGATCAATCATGATAATTTCATTATCACTTTCATGCAAACTGCCTTTTGCCTTCATTTGCTAGCAGTTCTTTGGTCATAAACAAGGCTAAAATGGCTAAAATGGCTATTCCCTTTATTTTTCTCTACTTTCTGAAACAAAATGTTGTCCCAATATCTCCAAGAATTTACTGGAACTTTTATTTCCTGCTGTATTACTTTTCCAACAGATGTCTGGTAATTAAAATCACTCATTACTATCAATTTTGTGGTTTGGATATTTCTGTTGTTTCTTCTAGAAATGCCTTATTCACCCCTTTTTCCTGATTTGGTGGTGTGTAGCAGTCTCCTGCCAGAGCATCACCCCTACATTTTATCCCTTTTGTTTTTATCCAGGGATGTCTAACTAGCCTACCTTTTACATCGTCTTTGACCTCTTGATGTGTAATGCAATACCTGCTCCCTTTTTATCTTGTTATTCCTTCCTGGAGAATCTATACTCCTCTATATCAATATCCCAGTCATAAGATTTATCCCATGAGTCTCTGTGATGCCAATTAAGGCATAATTTAGCTTACATATTAATGCTCCCAGTTCTTTCTGTTAATTCCCCATAATGGTTGCATTTGACATCTAAGATGTTGAGTTGATTCCCCCTTGATTGCCCTCTTTGTTGCACCTTTACCCTGTTGTAATTTTCCATTTCTTTCCCAACATCTAGCTCTCTGTTAAAGTTACCTTTTTTATACTCATATATGAGTTTTTGTTACCTGCCTCCTTTGAACCTAGTTTAAAGCTTCCTCACTAGGTTTGTACACTGGTGCAAAGATGGTCAGATCCCATCTCTTCCTAGCAGACCTTCTTTCCAGAAGAGCATCTCATGATTGAGGTAGCTAAAGCCCTCCCATTGACACCATATTCACAGCAATGCACTCATCTCCAAGATGTGCAAGTCCCTCTGTAGTCCTAAGCCCACAACTTAGAGGATGGCCAGGAACACAACTGCACCCCAATTCCTTCACTTTATCTTCCAGAGTCCTGTAGTTTTTGCTGGACTTAGCACACAACACAAGTAGTAGACAGGGCGACTCTTTTCCATCTCATAATGTCCAGGGGGAACTAAACACATGACTGATCTCTGATCCTGAATTTATTCCCTTAATCACAAATCCTACATGCAATTCACCCTTACAAAGTTTGGTTAGTTGAGCATTATGCATGGGAAAGTGAATTCAGCCCAACATGGATAGAGTAATCAAATTTCATGCTTCATTATCTCAGGTGATTGCCAGTAGACTAGTTTTATCAGTAAATGTCAGTAAACTTAGATTTCACCATACATCCACAGACAAAAATATTTCCATCAATAATCATCCAAATTTACAAATAGGCAAAGTAAGAAAAATGCTGCTTGAGAACTTACTAGAGTTAAAATCCAGTGCTTTAGATATTTGAATAAGTCTTGTTATGAATGAAGTAATTAATGAATATGTGAAGAAAATGAATAGTCCGAACAGGTATGTTTTGTTAATTTGAGAATGTGTACTTTACCCAATTTGACATATGATGGTAACAATCTGTGTTTTAACGGTTTATAATCCTTTAGCACATTGAATATAACAGTCTACTCTCAACTAAATACTTGTCTGATCCCCACTATATTTTCCTATTAATGTGAAAATTTAAATAGCTAAACAGCTGTGGAAAATGCTTACAATATGTTATTATCCTTCAAACTTAAAATAGAAATTGAAGTCTGCCAACTTTCTTTGTAAGGGTCAAGAAGGAGATTTCCTCTCAAAGAATTGGATGGGTTGTTTTGTTGTATTTGATTTTTTTTTCAAGATGAAGTGAGGTTAAAGGGGGGATTGGTGATGATGTGAAGCATCAGTTACAGCCCCTGCCAAATGCCAATATTAGGCCAGCTGCCACAAATTCTCTGATATAAAGAATTTTATGAAGCCATTTTAGCTGTAATTTGGATTAAATAATGTAAAGTTAACCTGTTAAAGAGCCAAGTATTCATAATCTTGATGGTCTAAGTGGAACATATATCTAGAGCCCTGCATACACATCTGCATCTGCTAAAATGATCCACGGATATCTGCATCCACATCCACAGATGTCTGCAGATATAAATTTTCAGGGTTCTAGATACAAAATTTGTATCTACATCTGTAGCTGCAAAAATGAGCTTTGTATTATCTGCCTTTACATCCACTGATGTGGATACCTGCACGTACAAAGCAGATATCCATGGATTTGTAGGGCTCTGCATATAACTTTGGGCAGTGTTTTCTGTCAGTCTCTCAAGTCTCTTTCCTCCTGAATAAACTCTAAATATATAGTTTTTTATATCTAACACATTTGTTTATATAGCAGATTAGTAAAATTTCACAATACTATACTAATCTCAAGTGTATTCCTTTCTTATGTCTCTTTTACTTAAAAATATCTGACATAATTCATCTTTTTTCCATAAGAACATACAAATCATACATTTAAGGCAAAATCCACTCAATAGTATCACTTGGGTACAAAAGCAAACTGGGATCACTTCTCTTCTAGTTTACTATAATGTGGCAGTTTAACGCTTTGCTATTTGAAGAACAGCTTATCACATGATGGAGATGTGCATTCAGAACTGTACTTGTTGAAATCTTATGCCCCAAGGTTGCTTAGCAGTCGTCTGAAGACTAGCTGCTGCTCTCCATTGTTTATTGTCAAAATGCCGAGCAGCTTTTTGCCTGTTTCAGAATAAGAAATATGATCCTAGTTCAGAATCTTTTTTTTTAATTTACACAGTTTTTAAATGCCAAACTATTGTTTTAAAGTGCTATAAATCTTCCTTCTAATATTCCTACCACTTACTATAATTAGCCAGAAAAAAACATGAACAGTTGTTCAAGATGAATAAAGAGGTTAAAATGGTACTTTATGTAATGCTGTAAGAGATTTGGCATCAAGTATACCAAGAGAATGGGCTGCAAAGGCATAGATCTTGAATAAATGCTCATTTTCCTTTTATTTTAGCATGAACAAACTAAATTAAAAAAAATCACTAATTTTTGTTTGTTAATTTTGTGCGGAACTTCTGCCAAGGTAACCTCAAAAACTATTCACACAGCCTGAGTTAGAGATTTGTATGCCAAATATAGTGATTATTTCTTAATATGTCCATCGGAGTAATCACAGTTAGCGTGTGTTACTCCTGTCCAACTCGATCCACCTATTGTATTCTGTTCCATACTTAGATTGCAGGCTCTCTTAAACAGGAATCTATTTTTGTTATATGTGTATATAGCATCTGGCACAATCGGTTCTGATAACTAAAGGGCAGATCAAAGGGATACTATAATAATACTAATAAATAATAGCACTAAATGTAGTTTATTGAAGAATCAGCAAGAGGCAATTTTTAATCCTTAGGGACTGACCATTTTCCTAAGTTTAATGGAGATGCCGTTGTGGGGCAATGTGTCAAAAAAGAAGTAAATTGGTGAACTCTTAGGGTATGTCTACACTACAGAGAGCTTTAAAAAAACAGCCATTTTTCCAAAAAAACTTCAATTACGTCCACACTGTAATCGCATTCTTTCGAAAGGAAATTGAATGAACAGAGGGGTTTTCCAGCATTGGTAATCCTCTTTCTATGAGGAAGAAGCCTTTTTCCGAAAGAGCTCTTTCGGAAAAAGGGGTGTGTGGACAAGGAAGATGGAATTCTTTCAAAAGAAGAGGAAAGAGGAAAAAGTACAGGTGCCCTGGTGACCATAGTAATCACAGTTTAAATGTGAGATAGCATCCAATCAATGCGGAAGCTCTCTTTCAAAAAAGCAGATCGCTTTTTCGATGCGCTTTTGCAGCGTAGACACTCTCTTTCGGAAGAAGTTTTTTCTTAAGGTCTCTTCTGGAAAAGCTTCTTCCAAAAGAAGCCTGCGGTCTAGACGTAGACTTAGAGGTGGTTGGGACTCATGATGTGAATGTGTTCTACTCTGCTACCCCCCAACAACCCCTCCCCCAAGATAGGAATAGGAGAAACTATAGTAGGTGGTTAGATAAAGTATGGAGCCTAGAGTGGCGAGCTATCTGGTGAGTGGCAGCAATCTGGCACTTTTGCAGAAGCAGCTTCTCTCAATGTTCATCCCACAGGAGCAGTAGAGTTGGAGATGGGCTCTAATTAGAATGAGGAATGAGAGAGAGAGAAAGCGAGAGAATCCAGGTGCAGGGAGAAAGTTGTTGGGTCAGGGAGAAGGTGAGAGAAATAAGAAAGAAGATGACACAGCCTCTCACAAACTGTGCTGTTACTACTCAGAGCAGTCAATTTCAATCAGATGGATTAACTTGATTGTTCTCATCCTGCATTTACTATTCATCTCTCAACAAACAATAATGTTGCCATTAAAATGCATAATAAAAGCACAGCTTATATTAACTATTGTTACTGCTGAAAATAAAATAATTCTACTTCATCATCTAGGGCCAGTGTGAACTTGTAACTCTCATTGAAACCAGCCTAGAGCCAGTAAAGGATCCCAGAGCAGAATTTGTCCCACTGATTTAATCTTCATCTTTTTTCCTGATTATTTTGCTAAGGAGAGGTGACTATATAATGAGAGAGGTACTATTTAAATGCAAGCTTCACCTTTTGTTTGTTTGTTTGTTTGTATGCTTTCTTTGTGTCCAGGTAATCTGGGCTCTCAGCTTGTTGAGTATAAAGAAGAAATGTACATAACATCTGACTGTGGGAATACCTGGCAGCAGGTAAGGAAGGAGAAATAAAACACTTGAAACTAACTGTGATCATCAAGTTATTATTTTTATTGATTGATGGTAACAATAATGGTCACATTTAATGTGTTAACTAATTAAGCCTTTTAATCCTTCTGAAGAGGTAAGTAGCTATTGTTATTCACATTTTACTTTGAAACAGATTAATGGGGGAGATTTTCATGGGCACTAATGAGAATTATATTCCCAGCTGCTATTGATGTTCAGTGGGAATAGGACACCTGTTTTGTCCATTTGGAAATCTCCTTCTGAGTAACTTGCACGAGGATGGCAGAAGTCTTTTGGAGATTTTGTTGGGCTTTTTTTTTAAAAAATTATTAGTCTTATTTCAGGATACTCCGAATGTATATACTGCTGGATCAGACTTAGGATGTCCACATGTAAAGGATTTGTGCCTGATTAACCAGAATAAAGAAGGAATTCTTCTTTTTTTCCCAGTTTAAAATTGTGGGTGCCCATACTAAGCACTATGATCCCAGGAAATTCAGAGTTAACCTTAACTTTTAAATAATTCAGACCTACAGTGCAGTGAAGGCACTCAAGCAATTCAATCTTTGGGTAACTTCAGTTGTGCCCTTTAATTACAACATGAGGGAGAAAATGTGACTTTTAATGTTGTTTAATGTAACCTGATACAAAAGTATGAAAATACCTTAATCACAATCTTACGATAACTGCATAACATCAGTTGAGTTTTAAATTTCCTGGATTTACAGTGTTTGGATTTTGGATAATTATATCATCCTTATGATGTATTTTACTCTAAATTACCCTGTCTTAATTCAATTTAAACACTGCCAGGGATGGTGTAAGAATACTTAGGTCCTATCTTAGTGCAGGGGATTACACTAGATGATCTCTTGAGGTCCCTTCCAGACTTACATTTCTATGGTTTGGAGAGATTGGGTTTTTAAATCTGAAAGTAGTAGATGATATTGAGGAGAAGAGAGCGATATTAAAAACCTTCATAATGTCCAAAGATCAGGTGAGAAGCCCTAATAAGAATAGAAATGTGTCATAAAATAATTCTATTTCAGTGAAAACAGCTGTTTTAATTGAAATGCTATTGAAATGCTCTCACTCCACTGTTGAACTGAAACATAACACAACTGTACTGAAGTACAAGAAACCGCAGGAGTGAAACTGAGCAGTCTAGATTCATTCTCCAGGCTAAATAAAAAGCCCCCCCCCCCCCCCCCAAAAAAAAAGATTTATTTGTGTATACTAGCAATATAGGATATTGGTAATAATATACAAAAGAACAATTAAAAAAAATAATGACATTACTTTTGTCATGATGATGTTCTTTTAGTTTCAGAAGATGAGATTTTGTTCCTAATTGTTTCTAGCATTTTAGCAGTGGGAATTTATCTCCATGCTTAGAGGTTAACTGGTATTACTTATATCTAATATGGCCATTTACCAAAATTCTATAGCATTTTCTGTTGAGAAAAGGGGCTGGCATCCAGTTTCTTTCTATTTGCATTTGTGGGGACAATTAAGCTAATGAGATGAAACTTGGTTTATCAAGGCTTTGGGTGATTTTTCACTAGATGTAAACTCAGACACAACCTCTGATCCCCATTACAACAGCCAAAATGAAAAGTGCCACTGATTTCTTTATTTTAATTAAAACTGTCAAGAAGGCTTTGGAAAGATCTTCATAAATCTTCATATTGGTGTCTAGATAGAAGAATGCAGATTATTTTATACATTTTATATCCCCTTTATTCATTGTGATCTGTTTGTTCTTCATGAAAGTGGCTATACATTTCCTTTCTCCTCTGAAATTCATGAAGCTAAAAACAAAACATGAGCAACTGCATGATACTGCAATTATTTAGATGAATAATTACTGGTCTCTAAGGCTGGCACAAGCAGAGCCCACATTTTGTCACAGTTCATTGGATGAGGTCAGATCACTGACTTGGAGACTGGGCAGTTCTTACTGCTGACTACCAGTCATTGTCCTGCACCTTTGTCACATCCCTCACTGCACGTCCCCAGCATTGCTGCAGAGTGATCTACAAACTCTTGTAGAGGAAAAACAAGATTGGACTATGACTCATGGATAACAGAAAGACATAGGCCAATATAGAAAGGTACGTATTAGAGCAAGGAATAAAAGCCAGTACAGGAAATAAGCTAATACCAGCAATAATAAAAGTATTGGCAATAGGAATTGAATAGAAAGATAAGAATCAGAAAATTACTTGAAACAGAAGCAATACAAGCACAGTTGTGACATATGCCAAAGGAAAAGTAAGTAAGCCAAAGAGTACATTAGGATTAGAGTAACATGTTAGCAGTTACTTGGGATCATTATGTCTATCATGCTTAACAAAACAGAGTAGTTTAATGTGAAAGATTAACATGATACTAAATTAAATAGGGAGTAGCTTAAGGGCCTTCATGGAAATAAAGCCCAGCTTTGAATAAGATTCCTTCTCTCTCAGGCTTTATAACTGCTTTTGGCCTCATGGAGCACTTTTCTGCTCTCCATTTTTTTTTAAAGTGCTAGTGGGCTTGTCTAGTGTTGATGGTGATTTTTCTATGTTTCTGCATCATAGCACTCTGGCAGTAATGATGATTATTATTGCAGAAAAGTGTAGCACCACTGTGCTAGGGGATGAGTAAACAAATAGTAAGAGACAGTAATTGGCCAAGGAGTTTGCAATTTAAATAGATGAAAAAAATAGCATTAGCCCTGTTTCATAGGATGGACAGCTGAAACTCAGAGAGATCAATTGCCTTGTCTAAGTTTACATAGAAAGTCTGTGACAGGGGCAGACATTGAAGCCAGATCTCCTGAATCCCAGTCCAGTGCCTTAATACAAGACTATTCTTCTTCTCTACCTGATACCTCTGTTTTAGGCAAGTTAGAGAAACCTTTGCTTAAGCAGGACAAAATTCAGCAGCTTTGCTCAGATTTTATTTTTAATCCAAGCAGCCAGGAGATGGGTAGCACCACTGATAAGCACAACAAAGAGGGGCTGGCATCACTCCATTTCAGCAGGTAAGATTAGAGAGAGTTTGCGAGGAGGATTGTAGGAGAGTCTTCAAGCTTGGAATTTAGGAATGGATTTTTCTTGGTGAGTGGACTGAGTGCATTTTTGCCTAGTTTTGAGTTTCAGCCAATGCAAATTAAATCTCATAGGATAAATCCTCACCTGGTGTAAATCAGCATGGCTCCATAGACTTTATGCTGAATTTCACCAGTAGAAAATCTGTCCTGATGTTTCTACAGCTGTTGCAATAACAAAGACATAATGCACCATGAGAGAGAAAACAGTTGGCATTATTATGAAGCAAATAATATTCTGTAAACATTACAAAAGAGCTACAAATAATAGAAGATACATGAGATTCCAGTGGTGTTGCCCTAGAGCAGCTTGCCACCTGGAAAGACTAAACAAGTTCTAGTTAGTGAAGATTATGATTAATTCATTACTTTGATTGTAGTTAGTGCAGAGAATTATGATTTGCATAATTGAGACTTGCATATTTGATCTCGTTGCTGGTTATGAGCACAAATAAGCATGCTCCAGTGGACTAGCAGCCAGGAGCTTGTGTTCTAAGGGTGGCTCTGATGCTAACTTCAGTTGTGGCTTTTGGAAAATCCATTGGAGGAACTGGGGTTACCATGTTTCCCTATCTAGAAGTTTGGGATAATATTCCTGTACTATATTTCTTGGGAGAATTAGTTCATGTTATTCCAGTGTTCTGATGAGCAAAAGCTACTCCTACAAATACTCAGCGTTTATAATGTAAACAAACAGACAAATGGGAAAAGATAGAGATACACATTGGTGCTATACCCTTTCTGAACAGAAACAGAAGGCTTGAGCAAATTCACTCAGGTATCACTTACACCACTTGCTCACGAATGGAAGGTAGAAGGTTATCAATATATGATTTCAATATTCCTTTGTTTTAAAGAATTGACAATAGGCCAATATTATTCACTGGAAAGTGAATTAGACCTGGAACACTTTATGCCCTTTTCATCTGCACACTCAAGAATTAGATTGTATTAGTGTCTCATGTTGTTCATAACAACATTTTATTGGCTCTGCCATTTTGCTGGTTTAGCTTCAGACTGAAACACTGTAAAGGCAGTCAGTCTTGCTACATTTTGGCTCTGTTTTTTTAAATTGTTATTTGTCTTTTTATTACTCTCTCTCCAGTTATATCACACAAAGGAAAACACTAATTAAGTTACTTTACATATGTATAAAGTATTTCATAAAAGGGTATGCAAGCACTGTTTGTACATAATGTTACGTATCTGATATAGATGAGAAGACTGAGGCCCAGAGAGAGGTTAATTGACTTGCCCCAAGATTGTAGATTAAGGCTGTGGCAGTGTTGACAATAGAATCAATAAACCACACTGTGTCACATACATAGAATAAGTTTAATGGTGAAGAATCATTGGCCAGAACGAAATACTTAAAGATGATGTGCAATATAATATCATCTAGGGATGAAATCCTTGTCCCATTCAAATGAATGACAAAAGACTCAGGGTATGTCTACACTACAACGTTAATTCGAACTAACTTAGTTCGAATTAGTTAATTCGAACTAAGCTAATTCGAACTAACGGATCCAGACTAAAAAACTAGTTCGAATTAGCTTTTTGCTAATTCGAACTAGGGTGTCCACATTAAGTGGACCCTGAACCGGGCTTAAGGATGGCCGGAAGCAGTGCTGGCAGGGCATCAGAGGAGGACTTAGAGCGTGGAGATGCTGTCTCAGGCTAGCCGAGGGCTGTGCTTAAAGGGTCCTGACCCCCACCCCGGACAGACAGTTCTCAGGGGTTCCCCGCTTGCAAAGCAGTCCTGGCTTGGATTGCCCGGACTACCCACACTGGGCACATCACACCACTCGGCCATCAGCCCAGCTGCACTTGCCGCAGGCTGCCATCTGGGGAGACGGGGCAATTGGGGGGCTGCAGGAGAGCTTCCACCCCCAGAAGCCCGCAGAGCCAGCCCAGTCCTCCCCATCGGGGGCTCGTGCCCCATTCCTCCCTCACCTCCTTCCACTTACCCTTCCCTAGCCCCTCTTCTTGATGTACAAAATGAAGATAATGTGTCTTCCAAAATGGAATCTGTCTTTATTGAACAAAACGGGGGGAGACTGGGAAAAGGAGGGAGAGGGGAAGAGAGAGGCTGGGAGAGGGGAGGGCAACTAAAATGATCAGGGGTTGGGAACAGATCCCATATGAAGAGAGGCTAAAGAGACTGGGACTTTTCAGCTTAGAAAAGAGGAGACAGAGGGGGGACAGGATAGAGGTCTCTAAAAGCATGAGTGGGGTGGAGAGGGTGCATACAGAAAAGTTCTTCATTAGTTCCCATAAAGAAGGACTAGAGGACACCAAAGGAAAGGAATGGGTAGCAGGCTTCAAACTAGTAACAGAAAGTTGTTCTTCACAAAGCAAAGAGTCAACCTGTGGAACTCCTTGCTGCAGGAGGCTGTGAAGGCTAGAACTAGAACAGAGTTTAAAGGGAAGTGAGATCAAGTCATGGAGGCTGGGTCCATGGAGTGCTATTAGCCAGGGGGTAGGAGTGGTGTCCCTGCCCAAGGTTTGTGGAAGGCTGGAGAGGGATGGCACGAGACAAATGGCTTTGTCACTGCCTTCGGTCCATCCCCTCCAGGGTCCCTAGGGTTGGCCGCTGTCGGCAGACAGGCTACTGGGCTAGATGGACCTTTGGTCTGACCCAGGACGGCCATTGTAAGCTCAGGGCTCAGGGTCGGGAGTCTCACTGGACCCCCTAGATTCTCTTGCACACCTGCTCCTGGGTGGCTAGGGCAGGAGAGCTGCCAGCCTGGACGGCCACTTCCCTGTGCCTAGTGCAGAGATCGTGGACAAGGTCCACGATGTCTGCACTAGCCCAGGCGGGTGCCCGCCTCTTGCGGTCCCGGGCAAGCTCCCGGGAGCCGCCAGCCTGGTCCCGGGAAGAGGGGGAGGGCTGGGGGGCATCGGGTGGGTGGCTCGATCCGTGCCAGGTGCAGGGTCTGCTGGCTGGGTGCTGGCAGGCTTGCACCTGGCACGGGCACCGTAGCCAGCCCGTGCCCCTTTAAGAGGTCCGGGGCCAGGAGGGGGGCAATAGAATTTCCCTGGTGTTGGCCAGAGTGGCCACCGGGGAAACCTGGGGAGGTCTAGCCTCTCACTAGTTCCAATTAAGGGGCTACACACCCCTTAATTCGAACTAGCTAGTTCGAACTAGGCTTAATCGTACTAACGGAGCGCTAGTATAGCGCCTATGAAAGTTAGTTCGAACTAAGTTTGTAGTGTAGTCATACCCTCATTGACTTCAGTGAAGCCGAATTTTACCTTCTATGTTTAAACTATAGGGAATCTTATAAGTTATATGAATTATTGAACATGCATATTATAGGCCCAGATCAAAAGTCCTTCCTTGATCTGCAGTCATAAAGGCTATGTCTAGAATGCAAAGAAAAGTCGAAAAAAGGTATGCAAATTGCAAACCGCAATTTGTGTATCTTTTTCCGCTTATTTTCGTAAAAACCTCCTCACTCAGAACATCCCTTCTTCCTCATACAATGAAGAATATAGGGATGCAAAAGAATGTGCCCACTTTTTCAGAAATTGTTCCAAAAAAGCGGACGTGTACCTTGGATGTGGCATAGCTTTTCCGAGATAACCCTGGTATCCCAGAAAAGCTCTACAGTGTAGACATAGCCAGACTGAATAGAGACTTTAGAACTAAGCCCTAAGGACTTGAACTAATGCCCACTGAATTCATTGGCAGTCTTTTTACTGACTTCAGTAACTTTTGAATCAGTACTCGTTCTGATATTCTTCCATAGATATTCACTCAATAATGTTCCTGTTTCTAATTAAGATCTTGTTTATTGCTATGAATTCCAGTCCATTTTTATAGAGAGTATTTACACCAAAAATAGATACAAAAAGAATAGGTGAAATTAAACAAGTAACCAGTATCAGCAGAATGGAATCACAGCTTTAAGTAGAATATAGTGTAAAATTGTGCTACTCAACCTGTACAAACTAGAGCTGTATTGCCAGTTTGTCCAGGGCCAGAGAAATTCACCTAATTTGGATAAAATCATACAGATATCAGTTTCCCTTTTTCTTCAGTATGGAGGTATAGCTCTTGGAGGACTATGCATCCGAGCATATACTGTTTCACTCTCCTTTGAGTGATTTTTTATGTTCATTTCATTGTAAGTGTGTGTGCTCACCACATGCACTAGTGCCAGAAGTTTTTCCCTTAGTGGTATCCTTACGTGCTTGGTTCTGTTGTCCTCTGGAGTGGAATGTGTATGTGCCTGTAGAAGGGGTGTCACTGTCCCCCCATTCCCTTAGTTCCTTCATACCACCAGCAGTGGTGCTGGAATGTCTCCTTGCCTCAGCAAGTTTTCCTTCTCAGCTGTGCCTAATTGTATCTAATTCTTTAAAAGTTTGTATAGAAACTTTCTAAGAGCTAAGATACAAGATATTCACAATTAGGCACAGTTGAGAAGGAGATCTTACTGGTCTCCTACAGATACAACTGAGGGGAAAAACTTCTTGCACCAGTGCATCTGGCAAGTACTTTAATTTGAACAGAAGTTTAGAGAAAGTTTGGAGTGGAATCCAAACTTTGCTTATCTGATTGCAACTGGTTTGATCCTTTTGAAGTGCATCTAAAATTAGTGTCTATCCATTACTGAATTGTCTAAAATATGCAGCTGTATGTAATAAGTGGACAGGTCTATACATTTTTCATATCTGGTGTAGATCTGTAAATGGAAGACAGCCAACAGGATTCTTGAGACTGCAGGATTCCTTTTTAAATATGTTCTTATTAGGTGAGAGAAAGACATGCAGCCAAGGTCCTAGCTGGGGTCTTCCTGCTTTATTAATGCTTCCTCATTCCTTGGACTGAATGCGAATGTGCTTGGGGGTTAAGGGTTTTCTTCTACAGTTCATTCTATCACGGATATGGCTTCAAAATGAGTAAAGAGAAGCTTTTAGCGTTGTTAGTTCTCATTCTTGAAGGCAAAGTAAAGCAAACGTCTCATTCACTTTCCTTTGTCAAGTAGTATAAGGGGTAGAAAGTATGTGTGTTAATTTTCAAGGAGTGTGTATTAATACTCACTTTATCTCCTACTGCTATGTTAAATGAAGTTTGGCAGACAGCTGAAGGCAGCAGACATTTTCTTATGACAAATATCAGCTATAGAGAGGAAAAGATACTTATATATTTAGTGCTTCTAGTGATTCAGACAAAGCTTTTGCCTTTTTTTTCTTTTCGTTCCTCATTCTTTCATTATTTATTTCAGCTTTGGGCTTTCAAGGGATTATTTTAATTTTCTTCATATATAGTCTCCATTAACCATAGGTATTGTTTATAGAAATTGCTACTAAAAACTCTGCACTGACCTACAGCTGGACCACGATAGTGTGTGAGAGAGCTAATATTTCCCTATGCTTAAAATTGGAAATAACTGTGTATGTCACATACCATTGCATATTAACTTGATAAATATTACTTTGTATCAAATCCTAAAAGTCAAATCCTAGAGAGGAAAATAGAAAGGAGCATAAACTCTATCAAATTAAGTGTAAAAATATATAAATATAAATTAATAGCATTTTTTTAAAAGTACGCTAGAAGCAGGAAGCCTGCTAAACAACCAGTGGGGCCCTTGGATGATTGAGATGCTAAAGGAGCACTCAAAGATGATAAAGTCATTGCAGAGAAGCTTAATGAATTCTTTGCTTCAGTATTCACAGCTGAGGATGTTAGGATGTTAGACTCCCAAACCTAAGCCATTCTTTTTAGGTGACAAATATGAGGAATTGTCCCAGATTGAGGTGTCATTAGAGAAGGTTTTTGAACAAATTAATAAACTTAACCGTTACACGTCACCAGGACCAGATGGCATTCACCCAAGAGTTCTGAAAGAACTCAAATGTGAAATTGCAGAACCATTAACTGTGGTTTGTAACCTATCTTTTAAATCAGCTTCAGTACCTAATGACTGGAAGATAGCTAATGTAACGCCAATATTTTAAAAGGGTTCCAGAGGTGATCCTGGCAATTACAGACCGGTAAGTCTAACATCAGTACCAGGCAAATCGGTTGAAACTATAGTAAAGAATAAAATTGTCAGACACATAGATGAATATAATTTGTTGGGAGAAAGTCAACATAGTTTCTGTAAAGGGTAATCATGCCTTACTAATCTGCTAGAGTCCTTTAAGGGGGTCAACAAACATGTGGACAAAGGGGATCCAGTGGATATAGTATACTTAGATTTCTAGAAAGCCTTTGACAAGGTCCCTCATCAAAGTATCTTAAATAAAGTAAGTTGTTATGGGATAAGAGGGAAGGTCCTTTCATGGATTGATAACTGGTTAAAAGACAGGAAACAAAGGGGAGGAATAAATGATAAGTTTTCAGAATGAAGAGAGGTAACTAGTGGTGTTCCCCAAGAGACTGTCCTGGGACCAATCCTATTTAATTCATTTATAAATCATCTGGAGAAAGGGGTAAATAGTGAGGTAGCAAAATTTGCAGATGATACCAAACTGCTCGAGATAGCTAATACCAAAGTAGACTGTGAAGAGCTTCAAAAGATCTCACAAAACTAAATGATTGGGCAACAAAGTGGGAAATGAAATTTCATGTTGATAAATATAAAGTAATGCACACTGAAGAAAATAATCCAACTATATATACAATACGATGGGGACTTAATTTCGCTACAGCTACTCAAGAGAGAGATCTTGGAGTCATTGTGGATAGTTCTCTGAAAACATACTCAGTGTCATTTGAAAAAGAAAAGACAATTGCCTGTTCCGTAACTAGTGTTCTCTGAAATGTGTTGCTCAGTTCAAGTCCAAAACTGGCCCTTCTTTCCCACTGGCAAAGTTTCCAGCAAGAAGGAACTGAGAGTGGGGGAGCACTTGGCACCCCGTATACCATGCCATGGAGGTGCCAATCCAAGGGTCTCCCGAGCCACTCCCCCATTGCTAGTCCTGAGGGAAAAATTTCCAGCACCAGTGGACACGATGAGCACACATTCCTAATGTAGAATGGACATGATCAACACATCTTGAAGAACACCAGTTATGGACCATGTAACTGTCTTTTTATCACCATATCTTAGTTGTGATTCATTACTTGTATCACCAAGCCAATGTCACATATATCCTGAGCGTTAAAAAGTTATAAAGTGACTGCATTGTTAAACTGCGCAGGTTCAATAGTTAGACAAACTGAGTATCGATAGCAGCTTTTTATCCTGAAAAAATATAAAATTTACATCATGTTCTGTATAGTTTGAAGACTATGCTAGAACAGTGTATCCCAACTGGTGCTCCGCAAAGTGAAAGTAACGGTTCCGCGAGAATGCAGCACTCCCTTGCCCCCTCTGAAAGAGACAGTCTGTTTTGTGGGGGGCGGGGGGGGGGGTGAGAGTTTCTTTGCTTGACCAATTCTGGTGGGTCTTTTTTTTTTTTTTTTTTTTGGCCTGGTAACCCTAGGGGTTCCTTGAAATTCTTTTAAGCTGAAAAGGGTTCTGTGGCCAAATAAAATTGGGAAACACTGTGTTAGAATCTCAAAGGCAGAAATAACTTTTTTGTTTTTCTTAGAATTATATTTCAAGGCATGCTATTTTGCAAGATATATAGAATATGAAAAATACACTAAGATAATAGTTCACGAAAAATATATATAGTAGAAAAGAATGAAAAATGTGTGTTATTAAAGGCACAAGTCTGGGCTCAGCTCACCTACAGATAGTTTTGTTTGACTGTGATTTGAATCTGAATATTTCCCAGTTCACCAGCATAAATATCTTTTCCTTCAGAACCTAGAGAACTCGATCCACATAGTAAAAACTGTCTTGTAATAAATGTGTATAATGTAGGAATAACACTAATCATGTACTTTTGAATTTATTTTGAAAAGCAGGCTGTTAGAAAGTTATAACTTGACAAGTATTTTAATAATGTTTTGATGATGTATTTTATTTTTATCCAATCCAGACATCTGCTTGGTCTTTTTTATCTGTTTTCTAGGTCTTTGAAGAAGAACATCACATCTTATATCTGGACCATGGTGGAGTCATTGTGGCCATCAAAGACACTTCTATCCCTCTGAAAATACTCAAGTAATGCTGCAGTCAGTTATAGTAGGGTTATTATTTTCAAGACCTCAATCGTACTTCAGAGTTAATCAGTAATGAGCTTTTCAGTAAGTTTGTGTAAGAAATCCAGGTGGAGCCATTTTAATTTAACATTCATTAAACCAACAAAATGCAGGTGGACATTTTATTAAAGGATTCCTAGTAGAGTTGTTGGCAAAGTAGTTTGCTACATGATTAATGGTAACATTTGTTTTGCATCAGGCTAGTACTGTTCATTCAAAAGCTTCCCAGTGTGGACTGCAGTAGCCTAAAGTTTATTCACTGCTAAAATCAAGTAACTATTTTAACTCCATACTATTTTAACTCCATACTCTAATATGTAGAGTATGAAGGTTGGAGTAATAAATAAACATATAGCTACAGGATGGATTTAGGTATAGGCAGTATACAATTGCCCACATTAATTTTGAAATAGTATGCAGGGCTATCACCTCTAGAATTATGAAAAGAGTAATGTATGTGTACTGAATACAAGTGATCAATGCTTCAGTTTTACGTAATATATGATACGTATATGATACGTATATGAAATATGGGAAAGCAAAGAGGGTGGGTTTTTTGTTATTTAGAGGGGGATTGTTTCTGTTTTCCTTTCTTTTTATAAAGGAAATAGTGGAGTGTCACACTAATTTCATATACCCTGAAACACACACATATATTGACTGGAGAGAGAGAGAGAGAGAGTAATGTTTGCATGTTAATGCATTCAAGCACTTTGCGGGGGGAAGGCATAGTCAGAACATTGATCTATTTTGTTTTAATTCAAAGTCAGTTTACATACAACATTTGATAAGATATACACAATACAATCCTTTAGAAACTACTTGATCAGATGACTGAATTTGTGAAGGGTCAAAGTTTGGCTGGCTTCTTTTTTCTCACTGTCTGAGTTTTAGTAACTGAGCAGTTTTGTCTAATCATGTTTCACTACATACTGTTTGTCAAGTTTAAATAAAATACAACTGGGTAAAATTAAATCACTTAACAAGCTCTGGACATATGGCAAGACCATACCGTGACAAACCTCAGTGCTGAGGACATCCAGCAATATTGCCAGTTTAACAGACATCTTTTAATGGAGATGCTGAGTTGCAGGGCATGTTGGGGAAGGAAGAGTCACATTTAATTTGCTACATTAAGTAGGCAAAGAATTCACAATTTTTGCCATTGTGTATTGATGATCCTGAGTCTTTTGGTACAATGCTCTTGTAATTTTATCCAACATAACACAGTAATGATGATATTTCTTTAAGAGCTGCAATGAATGGAAGATCTTTCTCTCTTTAAAGGTTCAGCATAGATGAAGGTCAGACCTGGAGTACGCATAATTTCACCAGTACATCAGTTTTTGTAGATGGGCTACTCAGTGAACCTGGAGACGAGACATTAGTCATGACGTAAGTGTCTGTTTATTTAGGCTACTCTACAGCAGTATACTTAAGCATGGCTTAAGTTTAAACAGGTAAGTACTGTAGTCCCTGCAGCACGGGCTTTAGTGTCTTTCAAGCATGTGGACTTTCACCATGACCAGGTCAGAACAACACTAACAAGCTGCCTGTCCTTGAAATTATCTGAGTCAAGTATTTTATTTTTAAATATGAAACGTGATTTATAGTTTGTTTTTTCAAACTCATGACTTAGGATGGTGAACAATTATGGGCATAAATGGATCTCTGAAAATAGTTCTTTCAAATTATCTTTCTCTGTTTTTTGCAGACTCTAAGGTGTTCAATAATAATAGGTTTCTCACTTTTTCTGTTATAGAAATTGTCTGCACAGTGTAAACCAATATGCTGTTGTCTTAGTAACTTAGCCTTGTAATAAATTATGTCTAACCAAACATCCTGTAAAAATACATTCTCCCCACTTCTCTGTAGTTTTTGTGCTGAATCCTATAATAGAAAGTACTGTAAATATGGACCTGAGCTGCAAAGTTTGGTTTTGTATATGCACTTTCCTAATATAGTCCCAAATTCTAATATTACTGAACAATCAGAGCCTAAAAAAAAAAAAGCCCAGTCAGTGCCTCTATCATTATGTTGATTAGAGGTGGGGGAGAGGGGCTTCAATTGCAATTGCATATATTTGGAAGCTGTTTTGGATTGGCACAGTCCCAATCACTAGTTAAGGGTAGTGACAGGGCCCCCATATGGGCCCTGGAAAGTAGAGATTGGCCCGAATACAGTGTGTCCCTGACATACATCCTATCAAAGGGAGGCTGAAAATGGAACTCCACACACTGCTGTGTCAGCAGCTCTTTGCTGGCTGGGGAGTCAATCTACACACTTGGGCTGTGTCTACATTGGCATCCCTTTCCGGAAAAGGGATGCTAATGAGACACATCGCAATTGCAAATCCGCGGGGGATTTAAATATCCCCCACGGCATTTGCATTTACATGGCTGCCGCTTTTTTCCGGCTTGGGGATAAGTCAGAGAAAAGCACCAGTCTAGATGTGATTCTCCGGAAAATAAGCCCTTTTCTGGAGGATTTCTTATTCCTACTTGAAAGTAGGAATAAGAGATCCTCCGGAAAAGGGCTTATTTTCCGGAGAATCACGTCTAGACTGGCGCTTTTCTCCGGCTTATCTCCAAGCTGGAAAAAAGCGGCAGCCATGTAAATGCAAATCCCGCAGGGGATATTTAAATTCCCCGTGGATTTTGCTATTCCGACGTGCTACATTAGCATCCCTTTTCCGGAAGGGATGCCAGTGTAGACACAGCCCTGGAGCTGTTTCCATGCACTTTAACACCCCTTCTCAGCACCAGCGTGACATAATGGGAATGCAGCACAGAAGCAAATTGGACCCACTGTAATTGGAGCAGATTCATCCTGTTGAAATCATCAATGATGAATTTAGTCTGTTGTCATCTCCCTTTACTTCTACTCCCAAAAGCAGGTCTCGTGATGTCTTGTACTTTCTGATCTGGAAGGATATTGAAGCTTTCTCTGTTAAATCTTCCTGGGATTTTTCTCCTCTCCCAATCTTTATGCCTTCTGTAAGTGGTGAAGGATGAGGCTGTGACAGGTAGGACACCTCCCCGTTCAGGATGCTGCCTGATGTACTGGGGTTTCACTGGCTATGTCTACACTGCTGGCTTTTGCTGGCAGAGAGTATGCAAATGAAGCGCTGATTAACATTTTGTCACACTTAATTTGCATAATCTATTCAAGCTGTTTTTTCACAAGGGGCTTTTGTGCAAAAACAAGCAGTTGTGGACATTTCCTTTTTGCGCAAAACCCCTTTCTGTGCAAGATCCTTATCCCTCTCTGAGAGAGAGATAAGGATCTTGTGCAAAAAGGAAACGTCCACACTGCTTGTTTTTGCGCAAAAATCCCTTGCGCAAAAACAGCTCAAATAGATTATGCAAATGAAGCACAACAAAATGCTAATCAGCGCTTCATTTGCATACTCTCTGCCAGCAAAAGCCAGCAGTGTAGACAAAGCCACTGAGACTCTTCTGGTCCACCAGCCTGATTCCCTCTCCCTGTTTTGCTGAATTAGGTCTTTTGAAGCACACACACAGAGGTAGAGTCACATCCACCTGCAAACACTGGCTGAACTCAGCTGTGTGAGAGGACGCACGTGCACACCCCTTTTAGAAGATACCCCCTAAATAATACTGCCTTGCACTGCATCAAAAAATCTGCAGAGCTCATAAAAATATGCCCCAGTTAGAAATTGCACGAACTGGGTTTAATAATAAGCAAAACAACATTATTAACTATAAAAGGCAGATTTTAAGTGACAAAGGGATAGCAAACAGAACAAAGCAAATTACTGAGTGAGTGAAAGAAAACACACAAACTAAGTTTGAGTCACTAAAAAAATTGGCCACCAATAAGAATTTAACACCATAAATGTTGTTACAAGCTGATTACAGACAGGCTTCAAAACCAGTTGCACTGGCATGCAGCTTGGAACTTCAGGTATTCTTACTCATAAGATGGATGCCCTTCCAGTCTGGGCTCAGCTCTTCTCCCTCCACTTCAGTTATTGCTTCCAGGTCTTTTCCAGTGTCAATTTGTGTGGAGAGGCAGAGGGAAACCCTGATGGGGTCTATCCTCTGCCTTGTATAACTCTTGTATCTAGTGGGAACTCTTTGTCGTCCAGTGAAAAAACATTGGCATTCCAAATGTGTGGGGTCCCCTACCAGGTGACTCAGATCCATGTCCCTGCGGGGCTGTGGCAGCCATTACTCACAGGCTGTCTGGAGCATCCACAGGAAGACTAAGCCCTTTCACGGCCCATTGTTTTTGCTAATAGGACATCTTGGCTTTTCATTATTGTATCTGAAGGACTAGTTGGGGGTGAAACCCAACATAGCGTATTTGAAATATGGTCAATATTTCTAACTTCAGATACAGAAATGATACAGGCATGCAAGCTGGATTCAGAGTCAAGCTTGGTTCTTTCTTTCTGAGGCATTGAACTAGTGATTAATCCCAGAATTAAAGTTTTATTTGTTTGTGATGAGAGGATTTCCTCTAGGACACATCCAGTTTGGTCCTGTGTTCTACCACAGCCAAACTCGTCAACTGGGAGAGGGGAGAAGACAGAGGACAGAAGGGGGGCAGTTGCCCCAGGGCCCGGTGATTCAGTAGGACTCGGGGCTTCCAGCTGCTGCAGCAGCCAGGACCCTAGGCCCTTTAAATCACCAACAGTGCTAGGCGGCATGCTGTGGACATCCCTGAGGGGCTGGTGGAGGGAGGCTAGTCCCAGCCTCCTGCTTCTGCCTACCCTTTCTGAGAGCATGAAGCCAACTCCCTCCCGCTTGCCCAAGGTCTGGCAATTCTGTTGGATCCCCTGACCACATCTAATTAGTATGAATATTTCAATTGACATAATATGAGAGAATGCCAGAAAGTGAGATGAAGGGACTGAACAGGCTGCCTTCCCAGGAGTCCCAGCCTCTACACGTGTTGGTAGGAAGGGAACCATGCCGCTCTATCGCTGGACACCTTCATCCCTTGCGTCAACAAAAACAACCACAGCAACTACTACCAACAAAAAAATAAATAATATATATATAAATAAATTTTCCCCCAATAAGGGAGGGCCAAAAACCTCATTAAATCCATAAGGGACTTTGCTATTGTTAATGTTACTGATTTTATGACAGGCACACAGATACTGCAGGGATGGGTAGCAATATAAAGCTCTAAAACAGAAACGTGTGTGAGAATATAGATTTACCCAGCTTTGCTCGAGTCCTTAATTAATTTGGGGAGTTTCTCGAAAATAAAATGAAAATGTACATGCTTCATTTAAATGATTGCTTGGGGTGGGTTTGGGGATGAGGGTACAATATGCAGGCTGTCCCAGGGAGAGAGGACTACCTCAGCCCTCCCTCACCACAGCAGCTTGGGGCCAGGCAAGAAACACTTCTCCATGGCTGCTATAGCTGCAGTGGGCATAGTCGGGGAAGGGTTGCATGTCCCCCAGCTGGGGTAGGTCCAGGTTTCTCTGCCCCCTATGTTTCCCAGCCAGAGTGAATAATGAAGCAAACTGTGTACTTTTCCCTCACTCCTGACAAAGGGGAACAGCCAGCAGTGTTTCTGTACCTTCCCTAATGAGTGCCTGTGGAGTGGGCAGCATGAGGCTGGGGCAGACCTGAATAAAAGGGTATACCACTAGCCAGCCCCTTTCACCTGCCTCGTGATTCTGTCTCTCTTTCTTATAATTTCATGAGAAGCAATCCCTTTCCAGGCACATTCCATTTTCCTGACACAACCAAACCCTTACATTGCTTTAAGTTATGATAAGAGGAAGCTGTATACCAAATTTGGTCATCCTAGCTCTTACCATTGAGAAGGAGTTCTTGAACAACAAGTCAGACAGACACACAGACAAACTCTCTCAAATATATAGTAGATTATACTGATATAATTTCACATGACATTTTGCATCTGGTTGTGGTTTAATATACACAATGGAAAGCGTGTTCAGTTATTTCTTTCTTAGCATTTTGTGTATCTTTCTGTGAAATCAGTAACTCATTGCTATACAATGTTTTTTCCCACTGTGTTTGTCACTTTCTGAGAATGGAAACAACTACTCCATTTGTTATTTCTTAGCTTTTACACTTGCCTGAAATTGTTTGGCTAACATGCCCTTGGAAAACCTAGCATGTTCTATTTCAGAATCTCTTATTGATTTTGTATCTCGTTTGATCTACAGAGATAGACCATCACTCTCACATAAGTTCTTATCCAAGTAATTGTTGGCACTTTCTGTGGGATGATCCACACACAGCATTGTGAGAACTACTCACACATATTATCTGTGTCAAATATGATGGAAACAACTGAACATAATTGCTTGATTGGCTTAATTTAACATTTCTCATTTGAAACATTTCGTGGTAGTTATTCAGGAGTGATTACAAGAGATTTTCCTCTTGTTCATGCAAATTATGGTGATCATTTGGGCAGTTATTTTCATATCATAAGGACAACTGCATTTCCATCAGATTTATGCCACTTTGCTTTTGTTAATCTGTACATTGGTGGTCTCCAACCTTTTTAAGCACAAGGTCACTTTTTGAATTTAAGTCAGTCCAGGATCTACCTCAAACCCACATACTCCTGCCCCCCCCCTTTCTCCGAGGCTCTGCCTTTGCCCCACCTCTTTGCTGAGGCTCCACCCTTCTTTCTCTTTGAAGATGGGGTACAGGGGAGGGGGACAGAGCCACCTGTCTCTGTCTCCCCCATCCTGCGCAGCAAAAAGGAGGCTCCCAGGGGACTGTTCTGAGGCTCTGGGAAGGAGCAACAGGGCAGTGGGAGGAGGGGCAGTTGATGTGCTGGCACTTGATAGCCTCCCAGCCGAACCAGTCAGGATCACCTGTCAGAGGCGCCAAGATCTACTGGTAGATCCTGATCGACTGGTTGGTGACCACTACTGTATATAATAGCTTTATGGGGCATTACAAATCCTCTAAAACATGCAACATGTTAAAAATAGGCTCTCCAAAGTATTTAAATTACCTATAGCTCTTCTCTAAGATTATATAAATGTAGGTTCATGAGCAAAGTTATCATTGTATTCCAAAGTATGGAATTTGGAATTGGATTCTGATACCTTTATTGACATTTAGTAGCATCATACTCCACAAGCTGTCCCATTGAAGTCACTGGAAATGAAGTAAGTTACTGTTCAAAGTGAGTAGGACTACCACCATCTGATCCTTGGAAGATTTGAAACACTGTACCATATTCACCAATTTTGATTAAATTGGAGGTTCTCTCCCTCCTCCCCCTAGCCTCTCCCCCCTCCCCTTGCATGCTCTCGCTTGCACACTGTTGTTTTGCTTGATTTCATGTCAAAAACCTATTGCACTTCCTGACTAGGGGCATAGCTATGTGCAACTGGAGATGTGATTGCAGCTCAGATAGGTGTACCTGCTCTAACTTCAGTTTAGCAAGTGTGGTTGAAGTGGGTAAGGAATATGAGTGTGTAAATAGAATAGCTGCACCTCAGCAGCTTCACTGTGACTTTTAACTCTGGTAGTTAGGTTAAATCTAGCACAGGTATGCCTTTACAAGCTGCAGTTGTACTTTCAATTGCTGTGTGGACATACCTTTAGTGTAAGTTATTCAAAGCCTCCTTTTAAAACTTCACACTTCTGGGGTCGATGATTGGGGTTTTTTATAGTAACTTGCTTCTTCTGAGAAATGTCATCCATGGATATACTTTTCTGTAGAAAAATATCGTCCACCTCTACTATGGTTTGAGACAGAGACTGAGATTCTGTTCCGAAGTCAAAGTAGTACTTAGTAATAACCATGGCACTGATAGAAAACTGATTATAGTATCTTCATCATGAGGGATCCCCAAAGCACATTACACATTAGGGAACTGCTTCTGCACTTCTTACTTGAACAAACTGTAATTATGTTTTGGGGCTTTTACCTCCCTTCCCTCCAAAAAAGAATCAGTAGGAGTTTTGTCCAAGTAAAGCATTTAGGATCACAGTATATATCATATATCATCAGAGATGCATATATCATCAGAGATGTCACCACACTGGTGTTGGAGAGCGATAACCACTGCTAGGTGAGGAATAAAACAGTATTTGCGTGGAGGGTACATTTTTGGTTAAGCCTTCCAGGGAATATCCACATTCCTCCAAAAATGCCAGGGGAACTTTTAGGTATAGACAGAGCAGATATAGAGGTACACTTTTGAGCTACACAGGGTTCTTTAGAAAGAGAGATGTTGGACGAAGCCAACTTTGTGACTTGAGTCTGTATTTTATATCTAAATATTAAAACATGAAATCATCTCTACAGCCATATCCAAAATAGAAATGTAGCTTTTGATGTAGCAAGAAGTTTTAAGCACTGAGAAGTGTGCTGTGGACAGAACATGTACCATAGAGGAATCAACATGCAGTTGTATTATATTAGATTTCTGTAAATAAAGAACTACATTTTATCATTTATTGTCAATCCAGTGAGGCTTTGTAAGGGGGTTTTCTACATTAAATGAAACAAGAACAGTATATTTATTTGAAATTGCACATGCTTTAATACAGTCATTTTCACTTTGTCTTAAGCTCTTAAAAAGTGAAAAGCACAATCTCCTAGTGTTACACTTTACAGTCTATTGCAAAAAAGTCTTTTACTTACTAGCACTGAGTTGAGTGATAGCCCCACTTAGTGGAAAAAGAAGGAATTCTACATGTTTGTGAAATACAACTCTCTTTGAAGAAAACATCTTTCAGTCAGGATGGTTTCAAATCTGTTTTTTTTTAAATAACATAAACACAATATCAATTATTGTATCCCAAAACCTAATTTAGTTAGGATTGCAACATAGCCCTGATATCTGTGGCATCTTTGATACAGCAGGCCTTCAAGACTTGTGGATCCATTTGTTTGGACCAGATGTAGGGATTCCTTAAAAGGAGTTTCCTTACAAGGATTCTATTCCTTCATGTATTGAAGCATCAAGATGTTCAGTATTAGCATCAAGATGTTCATCTTCCTCAACAGTTCCTTGCTGGAGTCTTGTAAAGTTCTATTATGTCACCCTTGATGTTTAACATGATGACATGGTTGCTGAGGTTGGTCATGAGATTTTTGGACTGCAGTACTATCAGAGTGAATATTCAGATTTTCCTCTTTCATTAAACACATGGCTATGTTTAGACTGCAGGCTTCTTTCGAAAGAGGCTCTTTCGAAAGCATCTTTCGAAAGAGCCTCTTTCGAAAGATCGCGTCTAGACTGCAGGCGGATCTTTCGAAAGAGAAATCCGCTTTTTCGAAAGAGAGCACCCAGCGAGTCTGGATGCTCTCTTTCGAAGACGGCCTCTTTACATTGAAGAACGCCTTCTTTCGAAAGAGGAACTTTCGAAAGAAGGTGTTCTTCCTCGTAAATTGAGGTTTACCGCCATCAAAAGAAAAGCCGCGTTCTTTCGAAATAATTTCGAAAGAATGCAGCTTGAGTCTGGACGCAGGGGAAGTTCTTTCGAAAAAAGGCTACTTTTTTCGAAAGAACCCCTGAGTCTGGACACGGCCATAATCGCTAGTGGAAGCAGAAAACAAGCTGGTGTAAGCTTGATTCAGATGAAATAGAGGCAATATCAGTGGGTCATGTATTAGAAATATTTGGAAGAACTGACTAGGTTTGTGACTGCTGCCTATACATAGGGACAGTATTCCCTGTGAACTGAGTGCTTGGGTGGTCACCTAGGAGAGATACAAATGCCTCCCCATTGATAGGCAGTGGGCCCACAGCACCCACAGATGGAAGCTTGTGTTTCTGTTGATGGTGCACATCCACACATGCCTCGGTATACATAAATTTTATTCTGAACACTTATGGAAACAGAGGGAATCCAGTTTAGGGTTCTTAATGGTTCAATTGCCTTTCCCATGTGGTAGCAATACCCCAAAAAGCGGTCTACAAGCTGTAGCCATTCTTTGTGATATGGAACTCTTCACAGTTATCCAAGTCTGTATCACTTTGATGCGTGATGCTACAATGTATCCTGTTTCAGGAGGGCATTCCCCTTTTAGTTCATATCTCCACAAAACAGTGAAGATGGGCTGGGAATTAGGAAACTTGATCTAAAATAAAAATAATTACCTGTTTTATTTAAATCCTACATTTAATTCATTTTATCATCTGTTGCTATAATTGCCTTGGCTACATTATAATGACACCCACCTGATAAGTGAATGTAGCCTGATTGCTATACACTTATTTATATGTTGGAGTCCCAAAAAGGGATTTTATACCTATCATAAAATATATCAAGACTTTGAATAACTGCATAGCTCTAGTGGAAAGTATGGGGTATGTTAGTTAAAAGTTAGCCCATTATGGAAAATATTTTGAGAAATAACTAATGGAAGCCAGATTATTAAATAAAAAGGCAATGGCAGCTGCAAAATGTAATTAGCTTAAATAGTGGTACTTTATGTTCAGTTTCCTCCTGAATTGAGCCTTGTGATGGGGTTAACGCACTGGCCCAGGAGGGGTTAACCAGGCCTGCTTGGCTGAGACGGCCCCTCCCCCACAGTCCTGCTGGGCATGCTCCCACTGTAGGCCTAGTATAAAAGCCAGGGGAGCAGCTCAGTCAAGGCTGACCATGGGAGGGGAAGGAGTTGCTGCTGCTGCTGCTGCTGCTGCTGCTGCTGCTGCTGCTGCTGCTGCTGCTGCTGCTGCTTGAACACAGGAGCAGCTGTAATTGCTGTTGCTGTGGCAAGCAGACACCAGGGAGAGCAACTAACCAGGAGGACACTGGTGGGGAAGACACCAGCTGGCGGACAGGGTAGGAAGTAGCCCAGGGTGGGGAACTGGAGGCCTCCTGGCTAGCTCAGCATGTTTTGGGTGGATTCCCAGCTGAGCCAATGGTGAGAGATACCCACCACTGACAGGGCTCTGAGCTGGGGCCCGGTGGAGAGGGAGGGCCCAGGTCCCCCTCTCCCATTGACCCCCCCCCCCCAGTGGGGAGATGTGCCTGTTGTGAAACTGACTTGGCTGCTGGGCCTTACTGCCTTGTGGACTGGGGTTACTATGGACTAGACTGCTGGGCCTTACTGCCCCACAGACAGGGGTTACTAAAGACTCGGCTGCTGGGCCGTACTGCCCCGTGGACTGGTGGTTACTATAGCCTAGGCTGCTGGCCACACAGACAGGACTCAAGAGACCCTTCTCCCCCCCCGCCCCCGACTTCCCCAGGAGCTGGGTTTCCCACCCTGTGACAAGCCCACATAATTCAGAGTCTGCACCTTCCTAAATGCTTATTGATATTAAACAGCTAGGAATTTCAGTACATTGCATCCATGGAGATATGCAACTCACCTTTCCAAAACACTTCCTCTTTGAAATCTCTAACCTCTCTGTGATGTCTACAAAGTACTATCCATATCTAGGCAGGAGCAGAGCTGAGACACCATCTGATTATATGGTTGCAAACTCACTGTATTATCACCTAATGGGTCTCCTTCTTTGATTATTTCACCTGTGGTAGCTTCTAACAACCTAGATTGTGAACTCTTTGGTTATGGTTTCTTTTTACTGTGGTGTTGTACAGCACCTACCACAATTAAAGGTGAAAGTTTAGGCGAAGGTGAAGTTGAGGACCTAAACTCTTCAGTCATTTAATAATTGTCAGGAAGCAACTAACTTAGAGGTCATTATTATGTAAACCGAGAAGGTAACATTTCTGATAGTACAGTTACCTTCATATGTCTAGCTGGGCAAAAATTTCGTTAAATAACTGTGCATGAAATTGCATTAGTCCCAGAATAATAATTGCTGAGGTATGAAACCATTTAAAATAGTATTTTCCTGAGACGTAAGTTCTCAGACAGTCCAAGGCCCAGCTAATATATTTAATGCAGGAAAGGAAGCCCTGCTATCATGAGCAAATCCCTAATCACGCTTTGCAGCATAATTTATTTGCATGGATGCATTTATTTAAATAAAGACTTTGCAACCATTTTGCAAGTGTTTTAAGCAGGAGTTTCATAGGAGTATAAAAATAGAGCCCAGCCCTTAGAACCTTGGTAAAACTTTAAATCTTTGATAATGTTTTGTGATTAGCACAGCAAATAATGTAATGTTTTTTCTTATGATTCAATCAGAAATCTCAAGGGGAAAAAAGGAAACCAAGTCTAGTGACTGAATAACAGCTCTGGAACTAGGATCCTTTTTTGAATTCTGTCCCATGTTCACTAGGGAACCTTAGGAAAGTTGCTAAACCCATCTATTCATACATTTCTACTTTGTAAACTAAAAATATAATTACTTCCCTGTAACTAGG
Organism: Pelodiscus sinensis; assembly: GCF_049634645.1. NCBI lineage: Eukaryota > Metazoa > Chordata > Testudines > Trionychidae > Pelodiscus > Pelodiscus sinensis. The sequence goes on from NC_134715.1 coordinate 113,764,430, forward strand.
GGCAAGTCTACTCTAAGGAAAAGTCAATCTAACTATGCAATTTGAGTTATGTTAGTTGTGTAACTGGAGTCGATATAGCTTAGATCTACTTACCATGGGGTCTACATTATGTTGTGTTGACAGGCATCTCCCCTCAATTCCTCTTAGCTCTTCTATTGATTCCAATACTCCACCAGAATGAGAAGAGTATCAGCAGTCAGTATAGTGGGTCTTCACTAGAACCACTACATCAATCCCTGGTGGATTGATCACCACAGAATTGGTTCACCCAGTAGAGCAGATATATCCTAGGGAATATTCTGAGGTGCTTGTGCACATTTACAGAAATAATATACCGTATTTTCCGGCGTATAAGACAACTTTTTATGCTAAAAAACATCCCCCAAAAATCGGGGGTCATCTTATACGCCGGGGCTTTTCTCGCCCCAGAGGACACAGACTGCGGAACCTCGCGGTCCCGCCGCCCGTGTACTCCGGGGCGAGAAAAGCTGCTCCGCGTCTCCCTGGTCTGCAGACCAGGAAGACGCGGAGCAAAGCCGCGGAGGGGCTCCGGCAGCGGGGCAGCCCAGGCGCGCCGCGGCTGTCCCGCTGCCGGCGTCCTCGGAGGCTTTGCTCCCGGTGTCCCTGGTCTGCTGGAGACTGTCCCCAGCAGACCAGGGACACCGGGAGCAAAGCCGGGGAGGCGGAGGGGTGCTGGGGCGCTGCCGGTTGGCCTCTTAAGGGGGGGTAGTCTTATACGGCGAGTATAAGACGAAAACCTATCTTTTAACTAGAAAATTAGGGGGTCGTCTTATACGCCCAGTCGCCTTATACGCCGGAAAATACGGTAGTGTCAGTAAGGTGGTTCAAGATCACGTTGAAAGTGGTGAAGAAATGACAGTATTATTCTTAAGAAGAAATAAGAGTCTTTGCTGTAGAGAAACAGGGATTTGGGGTAATAAAATAGTCTGTTTAATTTCTGTTAAATTAGTTCTCCCTGATTATGAGCCTTATCAGAGACAGAAATAGCGAGAGTCTGTCAAGAACAAAGTTTAAATCAGTTAGCTTAAAAACTACATTAATCCTGTCTTAGCCACCAAATGAGGCAATCAAATTAAAAAATGATGTGCTCATAAATGAACTTGGTACAAATGTATTAAGTTATGACAACTGGAACACTGAATTTAGAATTATGGATCCCAAATTCTAGCAAATAAAAGTAAATGAATTTCTAAGGTAATTGGAATTTCTTTCAAAAATTATTTATCTCAGCACCATCTTTTACAGCTATTACAGAATTGATTTGATGGCTTTGTAATGAAATCCATTTAATCAAGTAGAATGTTTTACTAGCTAATGAATTAATATCATCTTGGTATTTATCTTATAATCATCAGTTACACTGTCTGCACTATTCCATTTTTCCCTCACATGATTTTATTGAAATATTTTGCATGTGAGCAATTAGATTATGATTGCTTTCATGATAGCCAACACCAGATCCTTCAGTTTTGGCCTTTCTTGGGATCCCAAGAATCTCCTCATTTCTTTGTTTTGGAGAAGTCCACTTTAGTTTAGCTCAGGTGTTAGGCATTAATTAAAGGAAACAGGACTCATGGGGCAAAATCTTGAAAGACCTTCAGTAGGATGGAAGCCCATTCATTTATGAATTCTTTTGAAAATCTGGCCCAACATGTCTCTCACCAAGACTGGAATGGTTAGTTTAATTGGTGCTCATTTTCCTCTATAAAATATATGAAGCCATGGATTATTACAGATCAGGTCCTGTGAACCCCAGATGCTTAAGAATGAGGTATACTTTATCATGGGGAATGTGTGTGTGCTGCTTTAGTTAACACTGATCTTAAGTAGATGGAATCAAACCAACCAAGTGTTTGTGAATATTTCCTTGAGCAGGTGGCCTGCTAAGAAGAGATCATAGGTCCTTTTACTCCTATTAGCTAATGAAAATTTTCCTTTAATTCATATCATGGGAGTTTATACTTTTGGTACTGAAGAGAGTGAGATCTGCCCACATTACATGCAATTAAATTATGTAATATATGTAGCCAGTCTATTTACAAACTCACATTTAATTACGGTTTCACTTTCTTCTTTTCGGAATCTGAGTCTTTCTGTCTTTCGGTCTTTCTTTCTTTCACTGTTTTAATAGTTGGACCAATTTCTTTTTGGTAAGAAAGACAATCTTTCAATCTACACAGAGCTCTTCTTCAGGTCTGGAAAAGTACTTAGAATGTAATAGCTGAATATAAGATTCATCATCTAGTTGAGCATAAATAGTTGGCACATACTGTAAGGGGACAGTTCAAGATGAAATGTGTGATAATTACACTCCTGTAATCCAAGGAAAAAGTGAGTTACACATTGTTGTAATAAGCCATGAATCCAGTTTTTTTATTAAGACCATGATTTTTAGTGTCTAGCAAAGGTTTGAATTTTAGCTCCCAGGTTCGTTTTTTGAAACTAATGTGCAGGTTTCCTTGCAGGCTGAGGACTGATAAGTCAGATGTAGAATGATCACCATGAAAACGGTTCACTCACTGGTGATATACGGTGCTTTGTCTTGTATCATTTTTCTGTGTGAGTTCATTCAAAAGTATAGTGATTATCAGGTTTGACGTACATAGTTGTTGATGCATTTACTGTATGGGGTGAGGAATACCATGCTGGACTTTCCTTCAGTGGTACTATTTCAGACAATGATTAATCTGCCTTTCAATGCATGGGATCTGTCTGTACCAGTCCCTAGTACTCCCCAAACACAGGGATAAACTGAGATCTTTACACTTGGGGGGGAGAGGGGAGGGAGAGGGTGTATCCATACTCTACTCTTCTATCAGATCCAGTCCTCAGAAACATCAGTACTCTGGAAGAAAGAATTTAGAGAAACCCATCAGTGGAAATTTCCCCCCTATGTCTACAAGTCAGAACATTCTTCCTTCAATACCAACAGCATCACCAATAGAACATGAGCTGATTTCTGACTGCAGTAATCCGCACCCCCTCTGAGAGAGAACACCCTGGACAGAACTTTTAGAAGACCTTGGAGCCATCCTCACAAGGGGCCCAAAGATGAGCTGCCCCCAAAATGCCCAGAGCTCAGAGAAGTCTATTGCCAGCCCTAAGCATTGGAACCTTGCTCTTTATTATACTTATTGGCACCTGTAGCAGGGCTGACAGCCGCCATGGGCTCTGGGGCGAGGAGTGAGGGGTGGGGCTCAGGGCAGTCACCCAGACTGCTGTGCGCCCTCTCCTCCCCCCTGCCCTCAGAGCTGCACTCTGGCACTTTCACAGCAATTCAGAGGGGCTTGGGACTCTGACCAGTGGCAGCCGCTGGGAGCTCTGGGCCCCTTTGCATCAATGGGCCCATGACAGCTGCTCCCATTGCCCCACATCCCCCCATTGGCAGGCCTGTCTCAAGAAAATGAAAATATGAATAAATTGAGAAGTTCCATAATGCCCAGTTGATCAACCGCTTAGGAAGGAGTCACAGAGGCAGATAACTGCATTAGCAAACCGCAAAGTCTGCTTTATTTTAGTACCTTGTGTGAAAAAAGGCACCAACATTTTTTAGACTTTGTATATGCATCTAACTCGGAGCCACTCTGCTTGTTTGTAGGAAATAGGACAGAAGACAGGTCATCTAACTGCTCAAATCACAGCTCTGAAAAGTAAAATAGGCAACTGGAGGAATGTATGTTTCTGTTTTGTGAAGGACTTCAGTATTTGGCCATGAGACACTTCTATCCCCTTCATGTGTAACAGCATTGTTTTCCATGAGTATGCACAACTCTATGCAGTGTAACTGCATGGGCAGTGTTCCTTGGGCAAAATCCACATCTCTGCACTGGGCCTGAATAGCAACCATGGCATGGGTGAAGAAAAAACAAATCCTCCTCAAATCTTTAATCTGTGGAGCTATTCCACAACCCCTACTGGAGCCTTCAGACCTTTGCGCCCATAATCTGCAGCAGCAATCCAAATGCAATGTTTCCGTCCTAGATCCACCATTCCCCCATCATTGTTCCTGATTTAATTCTTCTACCTTTTCTTAGGGCTGTAGGATAGAAAACCAGATGTAATGAAATTCTGCAGTGCCCAAAAAATGAAGGCCCCAAATCCTCCCATCTTCAGCTTGCCTCATGGTTCTACTGTGGACTTGACCAAACTTATGAGCATAACAAAAAGAGTAAAGTAGTTGGGGATGCTGCTAGATCCTGGAATAGGGGCTCTGTGAAAGCACTGAACCTTAACTTTTCACTTCAGATTCTCACTGAAACAAATTCTTTGACACTTAAGCCACATGAGATTGTGAATGAGGTCCCAATTCAAAGCACAAATATAGCTAACTTTTACCCAAATAGATAATACTTTTACTAGTTTTGTTTTAGAAATAAATGGCCTCACTTTGGAATTCATTACTGAATGGTAAGCACAAGCCAGTTTTTAAACTTTAATTAAGTTCCCATTTTTCTCAGAAGGAGATAAACTATTTTGGACTGTCTTCTGCAGCTTATGGGGATACTGAGCCTTAGATATAACTCTTTAGGAACAGGAGTCAGAATTTCCTCATGCAATGCACTGACAAAAAATAATTATAAACAGGAGTACATGCCTCACCTTTATCCTAAATCTAAGAATACATTACAAAACATTAACTAATTAAACATCACAAAATCCCTGTGAGGTGGGTTATTGCTAATATTGCCATTTTGTAGGTAGGTAAGGTAAAATACAGACAGACTGAGTAATTTGCATCAGTCACATAATGGTGTAGTTGGAAATTGAACTCACCAGTGCTGACTCCCATTCCACTACTTTAATGACTAACACTCATTCTCACTCATCTTATTGCAGTCACTCAAAATGCCTACTGGAAGGGAATAATAATCTAAAATGCCAGGCCCTCATTCAAATCATGTATATTTCTACCTTAATCCCAAAATAGTTTATTGTAAAATAATAGTTTTGTAATAAATGAGTAGTATATGATTTCTTAAGATTCTGTAGACAACTGGCAGATGTTTGCGCGCTGTAGAGATCTCCTGGAAACTAGTATCAAGGGGGGAGCAGATAAATTAAGAAGCAGTAATTTTATTTTCAGCAGAGGGCACTATAAATAAAGGAGGAAAGTGAATATAATTAATAATTGGAAATCTGTAAAGTATGGCATTGCTTTTCCAAAGGGTTTTAACTTTTGTTCTTTTTGTTCAGAGTCTTTGGACATATTAGTTATCGTTCAGACTGGGAGCTGGTGAAAGTAGACTTCAGACCATCTTTCCCCAGGGAGTGCACTGAAGATGACTATGAATCTTGGGATCTCACAGATCTACAGGTACTGGGGTACACAAAGATCTTGTGTTAATAATACATCGTGTTTATGTAATACTTTGATAGCCATTTTGTACTGCATAAACATTCATAATGAGTGTGGATTTCAGCACCCAGCTTTGACAGCCCTAGAGTGATATCCGGAAGGATGAAAATAGTCCATTGCTGTTTTTATCAGAGACTTCAGAATGTGTTAGTCATTGTACAGGGGAGAGATTTTTGTGTTTCTTTTATTACCTAAACTGGGCTGGGAAAGGAGGAAGTATATTTAATTACTTGCCACAGTAATAGGTGGTTGTGATGGAGTGTGAAAAGTTAGACACACACTGGAAATTAAAACTCATCTCACTGCTTGAAGCAATTTGAACATGTTCTGTCAACTATTCAACCATGAACTGTATTCACATGGAAAAAAATAGAAGTAAAACCAGAAATAATGTAGAATCTCAGTGGACTAATCATGTATTTGAGTCCAATTGATTTGGGCAATACAGTTCTGTACTAATACATTAATGCTATGTTAATCCCAGCATCCTGGCAAAATTCAATTTTGAGCAACTACATTCTCTGTATTATTCTCTTTACAGTGTAGTGTTTGTCTAGATCACTTTGTGATCTTTTTGGATAAAATGACATATATCCCTGTTTGTCATGATAGTCACTGCCACTATTATTTTTATTTTCTTCCTAGTGAATTTATTCCCTTTTCTCTGTGCCTCTTCTTTATCTGCCATTTTGTTTTATTCCAACCAAACTTAGTGCTCATCCACTATATACATTATCACTACTGATATGCTCTTCCTCCCCTGGGGCATGCTAAATATGTTCTTAGAATGTAACATAGCCCCTCACTTTAACAAAAAAAAGTAAACTGAAACACTGGAATTACTCCTTTCTGTGGAGTTTCAAAAACTGGAAACTACTGGAATGATTTGAAAAATTGAGGGAAGTATTTAAAAATACCAATGTACCAGTACAGTAAGTGTATAAGTGACCATTCTCGAGGCGAGGCAAAAGTATCTAAGCTGTGCATATAACTGGAGAATTAGGGCCACAATTACACATACATTTTAATTCATATTCTTAGACTTCTGCCCCTTAAAAAATATATCTCAGTGTCTGGAGAAGATTACTCTGTTTTACATATTTATATGGTGAGTGATCCAGATAGTGTTCTAATAAAAAGCAAATGTTATTAATTTTAGTGCATCAAAAGTGTGTATAAAACTGTGCAGTTGCTGAACTATGCTACAGAAATAAATCACAGCCTCAAACAATTAACCACTATTGCTGTTCTTATTATTTATTTGTAATACAAAAATAGCACCTGAAGAGCAAAGTGAGATGTGAACTTCATGGTGATAGGGAGCTGTACAAGCTTATAGTGAGAGACAATCCCTGTCCTGAGGAGTTTAAAGTCTAACTAGGCAAGATATAGAGGACAGAAGGGAAAAAGTATTATCCCTATTTTACATATAAAATGAGGCTCAGAGAGATTAACGAAAAGTGACAAGATTTCAGTAGCCTTTGTTTTTGAGTGCCTAACTTGAGACCTCTAAAATGGACTTTTTTTACAGAAAGTGTGAAGTTAAATGCCAATTCAAGAAACCAGGTCCTTTTGGTGTCTCACATCTGGCACCACAAATCAAGACACTCAAAATCACTTGGCACTTTAAAAGTCTTCACATAAATGCCTTGCCAGAGTTCACCCAGAAGCCTGTTACAGAGTCAAGAATTAAACCAAGATTTCCTGAACCTGATTCCAGTGCCTTAGTCACAAGACCAGCCTTTCTCTGACTACAGTCTTAAGTCACAAGTGGGAGGAGTTTATGACAAAAGTACAATTTGGACAAACATTGAAAATCAAAATTTCTCATAGCTTTGGTTTTTACACTCCTATGCTTTAATGTTCAGGGTAATCGCTGCATCATGGGTCAGCAGAGAAGTTTTCGGAAGAGGAAGATTTCATCTTGGTGCATTAAAGGGAGGAGTTTCACATCTGCACTCTCATCCAAAGTTTGCGAGTGTGCAAACTCTGATTTCTTATGGTGAGCCTTTCAATGGATTTTTTTCAGGATTATCCTAAAAGATGAAGTATGGGAAGTTTGCTCCCCTTCCCCACTTTCCTAAACTGAAAACAACAATAAAACATCTCAGCAAAATCTGAATGAGACGTTGTTTTCCAAAATGTTACATCTGTTCCTATTTAAAAGGCAAAATTACCTCAATAATTCTATTACTATTTATGCCAGTGTGTTTTTCAAGCAGTTATATAGAATGTCATAGTGTGGCAGAAATGTGCAGAACTATTGTTGTTTGTGCAGAAGCTGTGAAGTTTCTTCTGAAACATAGAATCACAAAAGCATTAACATTTTTGAAGTAAGGTGGGGGGTTTCCCCCCACATGACTAGACAAGTGTTGATGTGTTACTCTGGTGAACTCCCATGGAGGAAAACTTGAATGATGATCAGAGGATTTGACTTATTGTATTTAATACATATCCTTCCTAGTTATGAATGAAATGGAGGAGAAAAAGTTGTATAAAACCCCTGTAAAAAACTGAACTGCCGATAGAGAGAATTGTATGCAACTCATTTCACAAAACTTTTGGGGCCCATTTCTGCAGTCATGTATATATGATTCCCTTTGAAATCACTCTGAAGGCAGAATTGGACTCAACATGATGTGTTGTCTTGGTATGAGGAAATATTTAAAAATAGGCTCTCCCTAACCTCTGTTCACCCACCAAAAACAGATTTACTAATAAAGCAGGGGAGCTAACAGATTAATTGGGTTTGTTTTGCAGTGATTATGGATTTGAACGTTCAGCACCTCTGCAATCAGAATCTAGCAAATGCTTTGCTAACTTTTGGTTTAACCCAGAATCGCCCCCTGAAGACTGTGTATTAGGGCAGGCCTATGCAAGCAGCACAGGGTAAGTATTTGATATTTTACCAGCATTCAGGAGTGAGAGCACTCCAGCAAAGAAAATTGAGGGAAGGGCTAGAGCTTGCAGTAAGAGCCAGGGCACAGTCAGCTTGAATGTGTTTAATACTAATAGAGTGTCCTTTAGATAATATACCCTGGATAATATACCCTGATCTTTTTAAAATTTTTCTTTAAAAAATGTGAAAGCAAAAACATCAATCGTGCAAAACATGGTCAAACCCTAAGTGTCCATAAATCTTGTCAAGCTCCAAAAAAACATAAAATAGGCTTTGAAAATAGAGATTTTGAGCTTTTTTTTCTTCATTTATTTTGTAGTATATAATCTTTTAGAGATGTGATCAGCTTTACAGACCCCACACAGTGACAAAGGAGTGAAGGATCAGTATTGGGACAAGAGGGCCCACCTCTCAGCAGGTGCAGAGCCTATTCCAAATGGAGGATCTACTCAAAAGGAGACTCAGGCAGTCAGGGAGAGTTAAGGAAAGGCAATCCAAAGGGAGAAAGCCAGTTTGCAGGTTCTGAGGACAAAGTAACTCACAGGAGAGGTTCTGGGTAAGACCAAACTGGAAAGAAAGCAATCTGACCTTTACCCCTCCCTTGACTCCCTGCTGAAGGAGAATAGTAGGACCCTTGGAAGAGAGCTAGGGAATGCTCAGTTGATGGACTGAGCTGCTGTGACTGACTGGGAACTCCTGCTGGGAAACGTGGGCTATAACCCAAACTAAAGAGAACAAAGAGATAGGAAGCAGCGCAGGGGCACCAGAAGAGGCAACTGAGGGATTCCACAGCTCTCCACCTCAGGCTCTAGCCTGGGACCCCCTGAAGACAAAGTGCCTGGGCCCCCAATAGCCCTTCCTTCCCCTTAGCTCTCCAGTTGGTTTAGGAGAAATCTGAGGTACTGGGGAATTGATGGACTGGCTGCAGAGTGAAACCCCACTGCAAGCTGTAAGAATTGTTGAGCCAGGGCCTGCCTATTAGGACTGCTGGTTTCTGAGGCTGTCTAGACTACGGGGGTTTTCCGGGATACCAGAAGTAAACTGAACTGTAAAAACTCTGCCACATCCAGGGAACGCGTCTGCTCTTCGACTTTTTTTTTTGTGGAAGAGCAGACGTGCTCTTTTGGAAGCCCTGTCTTCCTCCTCCCACGAGGAAGAAGGGCTCTTCTGAAAGAGGGTTTTTTCCAAAATTTGGCCCAGTGTAGAAGGGCCAAATTTCAGAAAAGCCTCTTCTGAAAAAGCTATCGAAAAAAGGTACGCAAATTGCAGAACGCCATGTAGCCGCCCTTGTCATACTATCCTGCAGAGCCCCCGATGGTACCCCGGGCTTTTTCCGATAAAGCCCCGTAATGTAGACACAGCCTGAATGAAGCCTGCTGCTGGAGTCGCTTTTCTTTACAATGCTAAGAGTTAGAAAGTTACTTTAAAAAAAATGTGAAAGCTCAGATTCTTAAATAACCTGGAGCGGGCACTTTCAAGAAAGCGGCAATCATGAAGAGACTAGTGAAAAATCACTGTCAGCAAGAGTGCACGGCTTCCCCTTTGTCTCCTGCATGTACCCCTAAATGCTGTCTTTTCAGTGTCAGTGTTGCTGCTACTCCCTGGTCCAGCACCCTCGGAAACTGACTGGTCCTGGATGGGGGATTTTGCTAGACCAGGGGAGGTCATACCTGGCCCCTCTGCTACCACCACTATCCCCCCAATCCTGGACCGGCTGCTCGATGGGTCCCCCCCCCCTTGCCCTGGGCCTGCTGTCCCACCAGTCAGTTCCTGCACCTCCCCTTGATTGCCACAACAGCCCAGCTTCCAGCACACCAGGCTCCTATTCCCATTGGCAACCCACTGCTAGCAACCCACTATCCTGTTAGCCTGCTGGGCTTTTATCCACCAGCTCCTCACTGGGACTCTTTGGTCCTGGAAAATCTGTGGTCCTGCCAGGCCATGGATGTTGCTGGACCAGAGAATCTCAGTTTACAGAGGTTCAACCTGTATTACTAATAACCAGCTTCTTACAGAGCCTGTGAAGGAGCACGTGAATGTACTCCTGATAGAACAGCACATGAGGGAGATGCAGCATAGAAATAACAGTCCTCAAAGGCCCAAATTAAACAATCAGAAAAGAGAGAGAAATAGTCTTTTTCTAAATTATTTTCTGCAGAAGCCGTTTGACCTGATTTCCCTCTGATCTTTGGAACATTGACCAGCTCCCTTTAGAACTGAATTGCCATGTAGTAGCCATTGTTATACTATCCTGCCCCCCAGTGGTACCCAGGCTATTTTCCAGCCCTGTGTGCTCACCGCTCACTGTTTTATACAGGTACAGGAAAGTGGTGTCTAATGTATGTGAAGGTGGTGTCGACTTGCAGCAGAACTTAGCCCAGCACATGTGTCCACTGATTGCTCCCAAAAGACTGTTGATCAGCATCAAAGGAGAGAGCCTGGCTGTTAAACCTGGAGAAGACGTCACCTTTGTAGTGTCACAAGAGCAGGTAACAAAGAACTTCCACCTCTGAAAAATGGCGGTGCTGGTTTTGGAATTATCTTGAGGCATTTCAGTCATTTCTATCCTCTCTGGCTGATGGGTGAACTGGGATTAGCTCATGGCTTAGAAACAGGAGCACAAACCTTACTGTTGCTCTGTGCATTTACCAAATAGAAATATTCATTGAGCTACACAAATGACAGCTCAATCTAAGAAACTGGGTTCATCCCCACAGAAGCAATTTTTCTCCCCTTTTCCTTAAAGACATCATTAACCTTGAAATCCATGATACATGAGTTAAGCGTCAACTCCCTTGGTCTGCTTTGAATATTTCAGTCTTTAGTGTTAGAGAGGAGTCCAGTGAGATGTAAAGAAATTGTACTTAAATCATGTGAAAAAAGGAGTACAGACAACATTAATATAGATAAATGTTCAGCCTCAGTGAAGGAATTGGGGGGTGGGCAGGTTTGATGAAGTCAAGGAGCCTGAAGTAATTCCATGCATTTCAGCAAGGCAGTTGATAAAACTTGCATCACAGATTCCTTCTGGCCTGCAGATGGGGATTAGCTATCATCCTGGATTTTCAAAAGGGTTCAGCACCCACGTAAGTGTTACATGGAAGCTGCGAGTGCATCTGAACTTTATTTCAGTGCCTGAAATGGGAACTTGTATCTCTTTTAAACATCTGGCCCCATTTGTGGGTACTGAGCACCTAAAAATCTGTCCCTGAGCTTTTTTAATCTCACCTCTCAAAAAAGTGAATCACATCTTCTTAGTAATTGGGTAAAACACAAAATAAAATCACTGGGTAGCAAAGAATAATGATATCTACTATGTGCAGTCCTTATTGACAGATTATCCTGTGTTTACTGAAAGAGGCAATATCTTAATGGCACGACCACACTCTAAGAGTCAGATCTGTTAAGTCTGTGGTTCTTAACACTCATGAAGGGCCAGATTCTGCCAGGTTGAGTACTGTTATACTCTGTCACTAATCCCATTGATTTCAAAGAGTCTGAAAAAAAAATTCATGCATTTCAGTAGGCCTGCATGATTCATTCCTGCAGAGGCCAGTGGGAATACTTGCCAAATAAGTTACTACTTAATAGGTGGCAGAATCTGGTTCTACAAAATTATTGGACTGAATTATGCTAAGGTCAGATAGAGCTCCATTTGTTTTCCTAATTCTCTGTGCTGTCACCATTTCATTATTAGTAAAGAGACATTACTTGATTATAATCTGAGGGCTCAGTGATTTATCATTTCTGTTAGGTGTGATGAGGCATCTACAATTTTTTTTTGTTGAAGTGGGAATTCTGAAACTTGAATGTGTTTCTCTGTCACCTGATAGAACAGCTAAAGCCATACAAAGATGCTAAAGGTCACAAATAGTATTCTATCCCTCTTTATTAGTGATCACTATACATAATATTCTGAACTGTAAGTTTCCTTTAAAAAAAATAATTTGCTGCCCCCTACGGCTGAATCCATAAATTTGTAACATTAGAAACAGAAGGTAAGTTTTGCACAAGGGATCAATTAGTGAGCTAAATGGGTATTTCCACTAACACCAAAGAGATGTAGTACTGTATCTATTGTCACGCAGTATTAGTGTATTGCTGCATGAATGCTGGTTATTAGTTTCACAGGAGCAAGGGCTTTGATTCACTTGTGTTTGTCTGGGTGTTACATTACCGAGTTTATAAATAACAAGAAGAAAATAAGGTGACCCGGGCTCTGTTTACTCAGTCAACAAAATGTATGACTAAACAATGTCAAGAAAATCGCCTATTTTCAGAAGAATTATGTCAATATTTCCAAGTTCTATTTAATTTAGCTGTGTGTTCCCCTTTTGTTATCAAACCATTATCTAACTATTTTGGAGAATGACATCAGAGCTTTGAAAACAAGAGAGCTGTTAAAAAGTATTACAGTAGGAAGGGCGCTGTGAGAGCAAACATTCATTAAAACTCAGATCTGGTTCATTAAAACTCAGATCTGGTTCACAACATAAAGCATTACCCCTGTTCCCACAGAAGAGAGTACTCAGGTGCTTTGCTAGCATGAGAAAGCAAGCAAGTAGTATTTTCATTTTAATGTCACCTAAAGGAATTGCTCTTATGAGCAGACAGCTAACTTATCTCCTTTGCTTAAACTCTAAGGCTACATCTACAACTACGGCCGTTTTTGTGCAAAAACCCACGGAGCGTCCACACCTCAAGCACATTTTTGCGCAAGTAAATTTATAGTAAATCAAAAGAACAGAGGGGTTTTTGTGGTTTAGGTATTCCTCTTTCTACGAGGAATAACTCCTTTTTGTGCAAGAGTTCTTGCACAAAAAGGTGTATGTGGACGGGCAACAGGGGTTTTTTGTGCAAAAAGCCAGTCAAAAAAAGCATGGGTGCTCTGGGGGCTAATAGCAATCAGAGCTTTTTTTCGAGAGAGCGTCCATGCAGTCTGGACTCTCTCTTGAGCAAAAGTGCATCACTTTTGCGATTTGCTTTTGTAATGTGGATGCACTCTCGCACATGATGACGTTTTTGCGGAAGATCTCTTCCGCAAAAAGCTTCTTGTGCAAGAAGCCTACAGTGTAGACATAGTCTAAGGGTATGTCTGTACTGCAGAGTTTTTCCAGAAAAACTACACTTGCGTGCACACTGCAATTGCGTTCTTTCAGCAGAATGTCGAAAACACAGGAGTTTTTCTGACAGCTGTAAACCTCTTTCTATGAGGAGGAAGCCTTTTTTCTGAAAGAGCTCTTTTGGGAAAAGGCATGTGTGGACGGGGAATAGGCTTTTTTTTTTCAAAAGAAGAGGCCTCCAGGAAAAAGCACAGGTGGCCTAATGGCCACTCTGTCCATAGTAATCACAACTTTAATGCGAGATAGCATCCAATCAATGTAGATGTCTTTCAAAAAAGCAGATCGCTTTTTCAATGCACTTTTACTATGTGGACACTCTTTTTTGAAAAGTTTTTCCAGAAGATCTCTTCTGGAAAAGCTTCTTCTGAAAGAAACCTTCAGTCTAGACGTAGCCTAACATGGTACAGGCAGTCCCTGGGTTATGTACAAGATAGGGACTGTAGGTTTGTTCTTAAGTTGAATCTGTATGTAAGTCGGAACTGGCGTCAGCCGCTGCTGAAACTGATCAGTTTCAACCGCGGCTGAATCTGGACGCCAGTTCTGACTTACATACAGATTCAACTTAAGAAACCCAGGCATCCCCAAGTCAGCTGCTGCTGAAACTGATCAGCGGCTGATTCCAGGAAGCCTGGGGCAGAGCAACTCGGCTGACTTGGGGACGCCTGGGGCAGAGCAGCTGGGGTGCTGCTGGGTTGCTCCAGTAGCGCGGCTCCTCGGCGCTACTGGAGCAACCCAGCAGCACCCCAGCTGCTCTGCCCCAGGCGTCCTGATTCAGCCGCTGCTGAAACTGACCAGCAGCGGCTGAATCAGGACACCTGGGGCAGAGCAGCTGGGGTGCTGCTGGGTTGGTCCGGAGCGGCGCTGCGGGACCAACCCGGCAGCCCCCAGCTGCTCTACCCCAGGGGTAGGCAAGAAAAGCCTGGTCTGCTGGGAGGGGGGCACTAGCTGTATCCCCTCCCCCACCAGCAGACCAGGGAGACGGGGGTGGCGGGACCGCCCAAGTCCTCCACGGCTTTGCTCTGTCTCCCTGGTCTGCTGACCTAGGAGACGCAGAGCAAAGCCGCAGAGCACGCGTGCAGTGGGACAGTCCAGGCGCGCCACGGCTGTCCCACTGCTGGCATGCTCCGAGGCTTTGCTCTCTGTCTCCCTGGTCTGCAGGGAGACGGAGAGCAAAGACGCGGAGCACGCCCGCAGCGGGACAGCACAGGCGCGCTTGCGCTGTGCTGCTGCGGGCGTGCTCCGCGGCTTTTCTCCTGTCCCCCATGTCTGCTGCGGGAGTCCAGCAAAGCCGCTGTACCCTCCCAGCAGACCAGGGACACCCGAGCAAAGCCGCCGCCTGGGCGGCTTTGCTCGTTTGCCCGGGAGCAAAGCCGCCCAGGCGGCGGGACCCCCGACACCTGGGTGGCTTTGCTCCTGTCCCCCTGGTCTGCTGGGGGGGTCCAGCAAAGCCGCTGGACCTCCCCCCCCCAGCAGACTAGGGAGACCGGGAAAAGCTTTTCTCGCCCCTGAGGACACGGGTGGCGACCCGCCGCCCGTGAGCACCGGGGCAAGAAAAGCCCCGTTCGTAAGTTCGGGGACTGCCTGTATTGTCGTCTTTACTAAATTCCACCCACCTTCATTCAAAGACAAGGGTAATTTGAAGAAAATATTCCCAGCAGAGGAATATGCAAGGTACTTGTGGGTGATGCATCCTGGAGGCATTTGAGAACTATGCAGGATCTTTATTGTAAGCATTCTTTCACATTGTGAACATTTTTTTTTCCTTTTGTATGACAAAACTGAAAAAAATCTGCCAAACGGCAGTATTAAAAATGTTTTCCTCACCTTAGTAATGCAAGGATCTGAAAAATCTTGTCTGCTGTTGCTCCTTCGATCTGTTAATATCATGTTTTGGACATAAGTTTTGTTTGAAGTATGACTTTTTCAGAGAGTGGCCTAGGTGGAAATGGGATAATGAAACTGAAGATTTCAGGGTCATTTGAGAGGTGATAACGTGATTTTTTGAATGCTGTGATCCTTTTACAGTCATATAATTATTCTAATTAATTGTTAGGTGACCAGTTGCATGATTGTTTTTCCTAGATGCAGTCAGAAATTGTACATTGACTGCCATAGGCCATGTACTGCTGATTGCTAATGGAGAGTCTCCTTAAGCTCCCACCATGTGGCTTTGTCCAGATGGAAGAATATGAATTCTATACTCACTGTCATGAATATCCATGCTGTGTTGCTCAGTGACCATGTAAAGTTATAAGTGATTATGGGTTTTTGTTTTTTGTTTTTTCTTCAGTGTACCACACCATTAAATCTCCATCATGCCAATATTTTAGGCATGACTTTAAAAAGACAGTGTAATTTCTGTAAGCACTGTGAAGAGCAACAATGAATAATAAATTATAGAAAATGGCTAAGGTGGTGTAAATGCTATGCTAGCTACAGTGATACTGTGTTAATTATTGCATGTTAACACTACACTGCCGATCATGCATACTCAAGTGGGTTTTCGCTAACACAATGGACAGGGTTTATTTAAGAGGACAGGGTTTAAGAGTCCTAGATAAGGTCAAAGAATACTTGTGCTTTGCACAATCATGTTGATCATATCCAGAAGATATATTATGTGTAGCATAATATAGTTGAAACCTGGTGACTAATCTGGAATATTTTATCCTAATTAAACTGGAACTGTGTTATAAATAAGGGAATATTGACACGCACGTGCCAACGCCACCACCATGTGTCCAAAGCTCTGTGAAGCAGGGATTGTATCTCTGTTCTGTATTTCTACAATACCTAGAATAATGGGTCCCTGGTTCATTTCTGGGACTTCTAGGCACTAACGCATGCCAATAAGAAGTAGCAATGTGTGTGGTTTCTTTGAGTCTGGGCTCTTCAGAACATCTCTGATCTATTTCTTCCACTAGGGAGATACTCTGAATACCAAGTACCAGGTGGACCTTGGCGATGGTTTTAAGGCAATGTACATGAACCTCACAATGACAGGGGAACCTATTCGTCACCATTATGAGAACCCTGGGATTTACCGTGTCTCAGTCAGGGCTGAGAATGTTGCCGGGCATGAGGAGGCTGTGGTGTTTGTTCAAGTTAATTGTAAGTTATGCTGATTTGTTTTTCTCTGGTGTCACTTTTGCAGCTTCATAACAAATTGATGATAGCTACAGAGCTGTGATTTCGAGAGGAAATTATATTAAAGATACTACCACTAATATACATTATTTATTTGCTTGTGCACTGGCCGCACATGGTTAATGCAGATAATTGCAAATGGGGGAGCACGTTACTAAAGCAAAAGGAGACTTTACTTCATAGGGAAGTATGGTCTAGTGGGTAAGGTCAGGGGTTCAAATCTTAGGTCGGACACTAAGTCTCTCTGTGGTTTCAAACATCATGTAAATCTTAGGAAGTGAAAGTTAGTCACCTAAATCCATATTTAGATACCTAAGTATGCGACTTGTTTTTCAGAGGTGCCAGTAAGGATGTCTTCTCTTCCCTGACTTTCAGAAGTCTCATATTCAGAGAAAGGGGAGCAGTAGGTGTTTAACTGATTATCTGATTTTCAGAAATGAGAAAGTGAACTAAATCTAGATTTAGTTGCCTATTTTTAGCTACCCAAGTATAGAAATGCTCAGTCCTGTAAATTAACAGTATATTGCAGGGAGATTGTGTAGTACCACATGAAACAGACCATTTATTTTTCTTTTAATTAAAAGCAAAATTAAAAGTGTAAAATAGAATTCAAAGAAAAGGAACAGAAATGCACCAGGAATAGCATGCTCCATCAGAGATTTAATGTACCTCAGTCAACTCATTATTGAAATAAAGAAGGGAGCTCACCCCTGGAACTTCATTTTCCTCCCCCTTCAGAACTCATTACAGCTTCTCCTATGGTTAGGTACGTCAACTAGAAACCTAGAAACAAATCATATGGTCAAAAAAAGCCGGTTCTGTCTCTTGTGTTCTCCAAGTATCAGTTTCATGCTTTGGGGAGTGGGATGGGTTTCCTCCCTCATGAATCCTGGGATCAAATACAAGACAGTAAATGTTGGAGCTTCTGCACAGATTGTAGTGTTTAATGCAAGACACCTGTACTAAACTAAAGGCTCCAGCTACCTGTATTTTAGTGCAAGACAGTGGTTCCAGCTACCCATATTTCCCCTTAAGTTAGCCCGAGCTTTTCAGGTACAGTATTGCCTAGTAATTCATGCACATGACTAGGAGTAAAGAGACTTGGATTCCATTCTTCCTTCTGCCTTGACCACCTATGTGACCAGTTACAACCATATCTTCCATCCATATACATTAATTGCAAAAACTCCCAGTCAAAGCAAAGGAGCAGGATTAGGCCAATAACTTCTGTGCCTCAGTTTCATTATCTCTTTTTTTCATTATCTATTTTATTTTTTTCTCCACCACAGCGTGAGTTACCCACAGTAGCATAAATTGGAAATGAATGGTAATGATGTAATTAGTGCAACCAGGGTTAGGACAGGCTCAGTCTGGGTTGAAGCTAACGGCACTGATCCCTGGTCTAAACTAGGGAGTTATTTCAAAATAATTCCCCTTATTTCAAAATAACAATCAGAGCATCCACACTACCAAGCCCGTTATTTCGAAATAATGGGTTGGTTATTTTGAAATAACTCCTGCTTTCCACGAGGAATAATGCGAATTTCAAAATAGTTATTTAAAATTAGCAATAGTGTGGACGCTCCGGTGCCACTATTTTGAAATAACTGCTTCCCAGCATCATTCAGAGTAATTACTCACCAGTGCTTCCTGGGGCTCTAAGTAGAGGTAGCGCGTTCACATTAACGGCGCCTACCTCGGACTAATTTTAAGGCTTCCCCATGGCGTGGACACGCTCTTTTGAAATTTCAGGAGTTATTATTTTGAAATAAGGTATTTCAAAATAATTTTCTAGTGTAGACATGCCCTGAATGACAAAGATGTAAAGGACAGTGAGAAATTATTGGATAAGTTCATTATACATAATGACTTAACTGATGTTTGTACTAGATTTTGGGTTTCTGAAATGGAAGGAGCAATATAAGTTTAAAAAAATAGTGTTAAAAGCCTCCAGGTGCCTTCTATAAAGACTTAGTTTCAATAATATTATTTTAATAAATATTTTATGAAGCAAAATATAAGAACCCGATAAAGATATTTCAAAGTGTTGCAGGTTTTGTACACTGCCTGAAAATCTTATAGCTGCAGCTATCAACTACCTAGTTAAAACTTCAGAAAGGAACAAACTTACTCTAGTACATGTTTAATGTACAGAAGTTATCCATTTTAATTGGCAAATGAATTAGCTTTTAATGGACACATTTTTACAGCATATATTAATTGGACATTATGTTGACTATTAGACTGGTTGATTGGTGATATTTTATAATGAAATTAAACAGTTGGCATCATTCTTTTGAGATATTGCCTGGTAAATATCACAGGCCTGATAAGAATTTCCATCAATTTTATCTTTGATTCCTTTTCTTTCCCATTTTTTTTAAACTGGGCTAAATTTACTTGTCTTCTATATTAAACGTGCAGCAGGTAGACACCCACAAGTACACCAATAAATCACATTGATCTGAATTTTTATTTGTGGCCTCTTTTGTTTAATTAAAATGTTCAGAACATGCCTTTAACAACTTTCACTGATGAATGCAGAGAACAGGGAAGGAGAAAAGTAAGTTCAGGACTTTGTTCTGTGCAGGTGAGACTCCTGCAGAATTGCTGAACAAGATTCTTGGTTAATGGCCTTTTTGGAACTCTATTCAGCTCCACTGCAGGCTTTACATCTAGAAGTGGTTCCAGTCATTGGGAGAAACCAAGAAGTGAATTTGACAGCCATCATATTGCCCAAGAACCCTAACTTGACAGTCTTCTACTGGTGGATAGGAAACAATCTTCAGGTACACATAGGGTTTCATTGGAGATGGTTTTTCCAGCCTCTCTTCAATAAGGATTATGTCTAACGTGTTTCTTTCAGGAAAATACCCTCATAGAATATATGATATTTTGCAGAATGTCTTCTGTTTTAAACAGTCATTTATACCATCTATTAGATATTATCTTAACCCTATTAAATAATCATGAACTTTCTCTATTGTTTTTCTTTATTGCTATTTTTGATTAATTGTATATAGATTTCCATAGACAAACAAAAGTACAAGAAGATAAATGCCTTGCAGCTTGTATATGTTGCCAAGTACCATACATTTCACAGGATAGCCAAGAGATCGATGCAATTAAGGACTTTTACAGATTGTCAAAGCTGCAAAATCAGACAGTAACCCAGACATAATATATTAGGATGTAATAATAATAATACATAAACAAATAGGCAGAAAAGGGATGCAGAATGTCACAGATATAATAGAGGTTTGGCATTATATGAACCACCTCAGAATTCTTTAACCAAATATATCAAGAAATGGGGTCCAATTTTTTTAAATTTGTCACCGTAATCTATGCCAATAGGCTGTTCTTTCTTTCAGTGCTTACTTAGACAATGTGGGCATAAACATACTCCTCCATTTTTGTAATATCACGCACTTCATAATCATTGTAGCCTACAGGAACCGAAGTCTTTGTGATGGAGTTATATATATATATATATGAGTATGTATATAACCCTAGGGTATAGTTTGTAGCTGAGACTGTTTGCTGAAACCAAGCATTGTACAGTCCAGTAGCATATGCATCAGGCGTCTTTTTCTGTATTACAGTGCTAACAAACTTCAGAGGACAAGGGCTCCATTTTGATCGTCTGGTGTCTATTATTGCTATTTATGTTTGCATCCACATTTCTCATTTAGAATCAGCCTACTTCTTCATAACATTTCCTTTAGCAGAGTCACAATCAGTGTTCCCTCTAAGCTGTGTGGTAACACAGCTTCACAGGTGATTAATCATCCCTGCCCAGGAAGAGGCTCAGTGCTCTGTGCATGACTGGTCAGAGCTCATTAATCTCCTCTGAAGCTGTGCTGGCCTACATAGCTGAGAGGGAACACTGGTCGGAATTATATTGCAGTTCATCACCTTTAAGGAAGCCATGATGTAACACATTTGGAATTGTGGCATCACTGAATTCTGAGAGCTTCTGTTTATGTACAACCAACTTGATCATTAACACAGACAAGAACTGAAATACTGTCATGAAAGATATATTTCTGACAAAGACTGTTGGTGATGCTATATGCTTTACAGTTTGTTATAGAAAGATGAGCTGAAATCTAAAAAGTCAGAAAATAAAAAATTGATCATGTGCCATAGTTCCGGTTATTGGTGGGTAGATCTGTTAGATACATGAATCATAAAACATTAAAAATCTAAATATTTCTACTAGGACAACATTATTCTTTTCTATTCATTTGAGCTCATTGTCTTTTAAAATTATTTTAAAATTTGTGAGTGTAATGTAGTGCTCATAAGAGACTAAGATTACTGCCTGAGAGAGGAATAGTTCAGATGAGCATGATTTTCTTTGCACTTGTGCCATTGCACCATAATCTTGGTGTGCCCCAGTCCATTATGCAAGTATTGGGCCTTTCTTTAGCCCAGAATGCAAATCAGATTATATTGTGTAGTAGATTGATGTGCACAAATATGAACTAAGCACCTAATTCAGCAAGGTACAGAACAGCTCAGGTCCCTTTTGGCATCTTTGCATATTGCAGGTGTGCAATAGAGCATCTGTATGGATCGGGCAATAAAGTCAGGCCACAAAACTAATTTAATCTTAATTGACAGACTCTAAACTAAGGTGTCTAGAAGTAAATGGCCTACACACTGAGGGCCTGACCCAGAGCTCAGTGGTCACTAGTCCTTCATACTCAAAACTTCTTTTATAATTCTTCTGCTCATTCTTTTTTAAAAAAAAAAAATCTTCTATTTTAGCCACTTCTCACTTTGGACAATTTTTTGGTCACAAGATTTGCTGAGACAGGTGAGGTGAGAGTTACAGTGCAGGCCTCCTGTGGGAACTCCATGCTTCAGGATTCCAAAATTGTCCAAGTTTTTGGTAAGATACTTTTACTCCATTATATTTTTTGTCCACTGAATGTACTTCTATATTTTACAATGCAATTAGAGACCAGATACTATTGTGAAATTTTATCTAATGCCATTTTAAACTTCTAAATTTTAGACTCTAGACCAATGATAATGAAATACCATTGAAATCAATGGAGAGAGACTAAGAGAGAATTTGACCTATATCCCTTATAAAAAATGCTACCATATTATTCCAACACACTACAAATATGTTACTATAGAATTTACAGGTTTTTATAATTGTTAAATCATTCTGTTGACCTTACTACAGAAACAACAATGTGGAGAGAAAAGGCATTCAGTGGGGGATATAATTTCAGAATAAAAAACACAAAAGAATTTGCTGTTGTGATAAAACCTTTTTGTTTAATGATTTGGTCATTTCTCTGAGTTTGGATTAGAAAGAACTGCTGAAAAATGTCAAATGACCCCTTAGATAATGTGCTGCATAATATAACAGTTTATTTTGCTGTGCTGTATAATGTGCCGACGAGGCATGATGTACCATGAAAAATGAAATAAGGAAGAGGAAATAGTTAAACTTGTATATTTGCTGTCATATCTAGGTATCTGGGATGTATTATAGGTCTTAGTTTGCTAAGGTTTACAAATACAGAGAGCTAAAATCTTCATATATCTTGGACACATTGAATGATACTTGGCTATTGTCCTAATATTCCAAGCAGACTTTGCCCTTTTTTATTGTGATATGCTTTTTAATATAACATAATGCTAAACAACAGAATTCAAGCTAAATACAGGGCAAGAGGTTTGCAAACCCTCTAACAAATGGATTTCATGAATGCTTGTGACAGCATTTATAAACCCACCAGCCTTTTAGAAAGCTTTAAAAATATTAACCCCATTATCATGGCTTGTAAGCATATTACTTTTCATTATTGCAGCTGCTGTTAGCATTGGCAAATCCTGAGTCAAAACCTACCAGGGCATTGGGTTGAAGAAAATAAAGAAATCCTTAGAAAAAATAAATATAAAAATTTGATTAAATGTCTAAACTGCTTAAGCGATCGTGTCTGGATCATTCATGCATTCCAAAGGATATCTTTATCTGCTTTGCATTAGGTTCTTCAGGTATGCTTCCAAGAAGCCTGTAAGGAGAAAGGAAAGAATAGAGTCCTGTTTTCTTAAGGAACTGTCAATTCATAATATTTCAGTTATTTTTGGATTATATTCATAGAAAGGTTGTGAGTGTGGCTCATTTATCCTTTTTAAACAATGCAGTAGTTAGCGGTTGCCATATCAGTTTTTGTTTATAATTTCACAGCCAGTTTATAGAAAACATAAAGAAGTATTGATTCATTTTGCATTAAAAAAGGAACATGCAATGGGCAAAAACCAAATATTTATAAGAATCAAGTCTATAGGATCATGCCCATTAAAAACAAAAACTTCTGCCTTATCTGTGGAGTTATGTCTTCATGACATATTACTGGAAAGATCATTGAGTGGAGTATATGAAACTTTACTTAACATTTTCCTGATGGCTAGAATATTTAGACCTAAGATGATGCATCAGTGAGGAAAATACAAAAATTTAGTATTGGTCCTAGCTACTTATATTGTAAACTCCTGGGGACAGGAGGTAGGTTTTTATGGGGGGAGGGGCGGGGGAGTTGTTTTTTCCCCCCCAGAGTTACTCTTTTCTGCAAAACTGTTTTTCCCCAGTGCTCTTTGAATTGCTCAAAGGTGTTTCTTTTTCCTGTTCCAGATCATTTTCAAGTTCTTTCTCTAAAGTTTACTAAACATCTGGACATGTACAACCCCAACATACCGGAGTGGAGGGAAGACATAGGTCTGGTAGTAACACGACTTCTTGCAAAGGTGTTCTCTCAGTTTACTCATAAACTTCTTCCCCAGTCATAAAGTTGAAGGTTAAGTTAATGCCTTTCCATTTAGAAAAAGGTAGAGCAGAACAACAAAATGATCGCCATGAGTCACATTAGGAAGCAGTTTGAGACCGGTGTTACTTGTGTATACAGGCCATAGATCACACTACTGCAATACTGTCAATTCATTTCTAAAAGCCTAACTGGGAATTAACAATAAATACTGCTCTCAGGGATTTGGGGACCAGGTGGAAATATTAGCTAATACTGTTGACCTTGGGGAAAAAAATGTGCCATGAATGTTATGTCCTTAGTACAATGATATACAATTGATTGTGTGTTTTTTTGAAAAAAAATGTACAGTTTTGAGGAGCTTAATTACAGAAAATATGTGTAGGAATTAATTTGTTGCCGCCAGATTATGTAGATTGCAGAAATGAATAAGACTTAGATTCAGATTTAGTGCGTTTTTGCAGGAGCTTGCCAAAACTGAGTCCCAACACTGATAGGCTTGGCTATATAGCCCCAGTACTTCTGGGCTTGCCGCATCAGTTATGAACAGCAGTGTGCAGAGACTCCCCAGCCTCCCTGCTTGGGTGCCCCAGGAAATCAGGTTACCCCTTACCCTCTTCCCCTACACTCTCTTGCACATCTGAACCCCTTCCTGCACCCCCAGCCTACTACAACCCACAGCCTGCACCCAGACTGTCACACACCTGCATCCCAGGCATTCCCTCCCAGAACTTGACTGTGCACCCCTTCGTACATCCCAGTCCCCTGCCTCCCCCCCGAGCCTTCACCCAGACTCTTCTCCAGAGCCTTAGGCGGGTGTGGCTTCTGGGCATTAAATATATGGAGATATACCTATCTCATAGATCTGGAAGGGACCATGAGAGGTCATCAAGTCCTGTCCCCTGCTCTCATGGCTGGACCAAGTACCATCCCTGACAGATTTGCCCCAGATCCCTAAATTGCCCCCTCAAAGATTGAACTCACAACCCTGGGTTTAGCAGGCCACCACTCAAGCCACTGCGCTATCCCACCACCAAAATGTATGCAAACCTGCTGCTCCAACTGCCAGCACTTAGTAGTTCTGGGGTCAGAAGAGAGAGTTCTGACCCCATGCAGTCCCTCACTTACAGGCTCTGGGCAATCACAGCCAATGGGAGTTGTGGGGAGCAGTGCCCTGAGCCTTCACCCATATTCTTAACTCTTGCCCAGGCCTTGCACCCCAAATCCCTCATCCAGAGCCCACACATCAACATTTTACCCCAGCCCTCAGTCCCCTCCAGCACAGACCCCCACACCCAAACTCCCTTCTAGATGGCAGGCCCCAGATCCCAACCCCCTCCTATGCCTTAACTCCTCCCCAGATCCCCCACTCCAGTTTCCTGTCCTGGGTCCCCTCATATACCCTGTGGCACCAGGCTGGAGCCTGCTCCTGCACCCCAAATGCTTCATCCCTAGCCCCAACCCAGAACCTGCACCCACTCCCAGTCAGAGCCCCTTCCCATACACTTGTAGCACCCTGCAGACAGATTCAAACCCGGGATCTCTAGAGTTTAGTTTAGGAGCCACTACAGCTTGAGCTATATAGCCAGCTGGCTCTTAGCTTAGGCTGTAGAACTTGCTCATTCTTGTCTCCTGCTGTTAGTGGGCTAAGTGCCACTACATGAGACAGTGAACCACACCCACTAGGTGTGTTGGGTACATGCTGAACTCCTCATATTTGGCCCCCTCCAAGATCCTGGGGCAGGGTTCACCAAATCTAATAGCCCTGGGCTTCCAGAAGAGTTAATCTGGTCCTGGTGATGGTGGCATAAAGTTAGCATACAGGCTGGTACATCTCTGCATCTCTTTGTCTCTGCAGGAAACGAATATCCCTGAAGAAACACTGGTGACTGTGGTGAAACCTGGTCTGCCCACAACTGCTGATTTGCTTGTGCTGCTTCCAACAAACCAGCCAAAGCAGAAGAGAAGTATAACTAATGATAAGGTAGCCAGACCATTCTGTGTCTCAAATCTTCATCCCATTGAAATCAGTGGTGATAGTCCCACTGGCTTCATTGATATTAGGAGTTAGGTTTTATGCACCAAAATGCCATCCACCCTACTCCTTCCTGTCACGAACCATGTAATGGCTAGCAGCAGTTGCAATCCCTGTACTTAGAGTGTTCCTTCCCTTTGAACCCTGGGATGGAATCTACCCCAAAGGCAGTAGGTAAAGACCAGGCCATGGATGTTCTTCCTCCTCTAGTCCAATCCATAATGTGGGATGCCCTACAGTAGGGAATATGCCACAGTCCCTGGATTCCTCTCCAAGCTGTTCCAGGGACAGTGTCACTGTACCAACTTGTACCCCAAACTGTGACTATTTGAATATTCCAGCCCCAGTTGGCATAAATATTTCTCAGGGATGGCTAATGTTTGTCTGTTACCTTTGGAACAACAGTGATAACACATTGGTCTATAGTGATCCAGTAGATTACATTTTCTAATCTGGAATGGAAACCGCATATCTAGAACAGTAACATTATTTATTATGGGAGAGGAATCCTTCTCTCTAACTTCAGCACATTAGATCTCAGATACTACTGACTCAAGGCTTTAGGATTTGGCTTATTACATCAGGAGTGGGAATAATTTTTGACAGGGGGGGCCACTTCAGAAATTTTTGAAGTGGTCCCAGGCCACCTCAAAGGGCGGAGCCTCAGACGGAAGGGGCGGGGCCAGGATACTTGCTGTCCCTAGGCCCTGATTGGCCTAGGGGCAGGGGCGCAGCAGGACCTCTGTGGCCAGATCAATCCTCTTGGCGGGCTGGATCTGGACCATGGAGGCCCTTTTGCTCACCCCGGTATTACATGAAGAGTGCCATGTAAAGCTGGTGGTTTTTAATAGTCAGGCAGCTTTTTTTTAGATATTGAGGCAACAGGAGCAAAAAGTTTTAAGTGCAACAGGGTGAAGCTCAAATATTAATTTTCCCCCATCTCCCTATCTGCTGGCCCTATCTCTAATTCATAACTTATGACATTATGTCTTTGTCCATAAAATGAATATCTTAGTGCTGCACCATTGTTAAAGTTTCAAGCATTATCAGTTAAAAGGAGTCATCAATTAAGAATAGTGTTTAAGAGACTAGTTCAGGAGGGCAATATGTTAGAAATTTAAGAGTTCAGAGAACAGAAAACAGTATCCATCTAGCCAGAGCATGTCTACTGATAGGCAGGCCAACTTCCCTGGGTGTCATAATACAACTAACTCATAGAATCTCTTGAAGAGGTAAATCTCAAAGTATTTTGATGTGGCTTCTGAATAGTCAAGCAGATGGTTTTTAACTTAACTTTAAACGTTCAGAACTGAATTAATTAGGATTGAGAATGGTCCTAATGCAGGAAAAACATCCTTAGCCTCCCCCTCTCATCTCAATGTGACGTTCTGAAACACTGACATCACAATTTCCAGGAAACACTGTATTTGAATATGCCCTTTGTGAATTGTGGCTTTCAGACAATTGAGTGTCATCATTTTAAAAGTCTTAAACTTTGTCCTTTTAAGGAATAAGATACCGATTTATGATGACATTGTATCTTTCTGTTCCAAGTTTATGTAGAATAGACACTTTCAATAGTTAAAAGTAATAGATTAAGGCAGATTAAGAGTCCTGCTACGTCTACACTGGCCCCTAAAAACGGAAAAGCGATGCAAATCAGGTAAGTCAGCATAGGGAAATCCGCGGGGAATTTAAATATCCCCCGCGGATTTAAATAAACATGTCCGCCGCTTTTTTTCCGGCTTGGGGGAAAAGCCGGAAAAAAAGCGTCTAGACTGGCGCGATCCTCCGGAGGATCTCTTATTCCTACCTCAGGTAGGATCGCGCCAGTCTAGACCCTTTTTTTTCCGGCTTTTCCCCAAGCCGGAAAAAAGCAGCGGACATGTTTATTTAAATCCGCGGGGGATATTTAAATCCCCTGCGGATTTCCCTATGCTGACTTACCTGATTTGCATCACTTTTCCGTTTTTAGGGGCCAGTGTAGACATAGCCCTGCTGTTTGTTTGGGTTTTTTTAAAAAATAGCAAGGTTTACTCAGATTAGCTCCCTTCAGATATCAGCTGTGATTAGACATCTGTTTTCAGGCAGCTTGAACAATATCATTAGTTACGTTCTGTGCTGCCTCAGTGTCTTCATGGTCAGATCTGTTCTCCCCTTCCAGATACTCCAAAAGGAAAGGCATGAAGGCTACATAGAGCTGCCAAAGATTTGGAGAAATTCTTAATATCAGGACTGGCTAGAAATGAAAGCAATTTAATAGTGCACAATTTGTATGATAAAGGTCCACACCTAAGAACTAATTTATAGTTATTTAAGCTAGTAGTGCATCAAAGGGATGCAAAAGTCAGGATTGAAAAGAGAAATATGGGAGCAGCTGTATATTCTGCATAATACTTATATGTTGCTGGCAATGTCCAGTTGCCATTCAGCTGGGGAGGAAGCATACAAAAGGGCATACAGGTACCAGGAGCAGAAAGAGTACCTCCAAGGACACCAGAGAGAGAGAGCACAGGGTGTGCTCTGGTAACCTTTTCTACACAATGGGAAGAAGTACAACATGCAGCTTCCCTACCACAACTCTCCAACTTGCTTAGTAGTGTATAATATAATGTGGCCTACTGAAACACCCTGTGTGGAACTTGCAGGTATTAGAAGCTTCTATCGTTACCTTAATGTAGCAAGGTAAACTACTGAAGCTGCGGGTGTGTGCGTATTTCTGTGTGAACTTTTTTTTTAAAGTCACATTTTTTTGTAACCTCTGTGATGGTACCAAAATCTGTTTGACTCAGTACATATCCTTCCAAAAAACATCCATGACAAACTGACCGTCCTAAGGCCTAACCCAGTGTCCAGAAAAGTCAATGGAAGGAACCCCATTGACTTCACTGGGTGTTGTGCTAAACTCTTAGTTATCATTACGGCCCTTCCAAGTTTATGGGCTGTTTTGCTCAATTTCACAGTCATATAACTTTAAATCTGAAATGTCATGGTGTTGTAATTGTGGGGTCCTGACCCAAAAATGAGTTGTGGGAGGGCCACAAGTGTATGGGGGTGCAGTACTGCTATCCTTACTTCTGGGCTGCTGCTGGTGATAGTGCTGCCTTCAGAGCTGGATAGCTGGAGAGTGGCAGTTGCTGGCCAGGAGCCCGGCTCCAAAGGCACAGCTGCCACCAGCAGGAGTGCAGAAGTAAGGATGGCATGTCATGGTTTTGCCACTCTTACTTATGCACCAGTGCTGGTCGCACCTGATCAATAGCTGCCACTCCCCACCAGCCACCCAGCTCTGAAGGCAGCACAAAAATAAAGGTGGCATAATCCCCCCTCTCCCAATTATCTTGTGACACCCTAAAACTCCCTTTTGAATCAAGCCCCTCAATTTGAGAGATAGTACAGGGTGAAAGCACCCAAAAGGTCAGTTACCAGGAGACCAGATTTCATGGTCCATGATGCATTTTTCATGGCTGTGAATTTGGTAGGACCCCAGCTGTCCCTTGTGGCAAACAGTGCATGTTTATGGCATATTGTTGATAAATAACTGAGAGGAGAACCTCCAAGATCTTCAATAATTCCCCCTTTTTATGTTTCACCAAAGGGACATTTATTCTCCTGATAGCTCCAGTTCTGAAAGTTGATGTCCAGGCATTCTTGTTGAGGAGTTGTCATGTTCCAAGAATGCACTCAGTCTGTCCATTAGCCTGGGCAGTCCTTAGGGGCTCTACCTTTTAGCTGTACTCTGAAATGTGAGTAAAACTGGCATCCCTTTGAAAATATCGGATCTCAATGTCAGGTGTTGTTCACCTGCTTGTCTCTCAAAGGAATTACAGCAGGAAGAACTTTTTACTTTTAGATCTAGAATGCTTATGTGACTTGAGAATTGCTGGTGGTTCCAGTATAGAACTCTGTTGGAGAAAGACTAAGTAAATATATTTCAGCCATAGTTGCATTATTTTAGAAGTGCTGTTAATACAACTGCCAGAACTATTCCTCATATCAGACTTGGAGCAGAGTAGTGGAAGCAGTATGTGACCAAGTAAGTAAGTTGGGGATTCAAAAGTTAAATCTCTGGGAGAGTTCTCCTACACATTAACAGGTGCCCAAATGATGTTACCTTTACAATGAGTCCACAAGCAGCCTTATTAAAGTCAGCGAAACCATTTTTGGCCTGTGTGTGGGTGCAAGGATCAGAGTTTTGTCCTTTGAAGTTCATGCACATACTGTAAGAGAAACAGCAGGTGCTTTTCTACCTAACTGTTTGTGAAGGCCTGTCAAAACTGAATACAGTAAGAGGTAACCTTATAAAAAGAGCCTCTTCTGAAGGTTTCATATCTATATAAATGCAAACTTCTAATTTGGCATCCTGTGGGGAGCAATATTTTGAACTAAGGAACAATCTACAAAGCTAGCCTTGATCCTTTGGGAAATTGCCTATGCTGAAGATGCAAGCAGGAGAAAGAGACCAGATGACGTGTCTGCCAGTTGTGGGATGTGGTGGCACTTTTAATGGGGCTGTTCCATAAAAATGCAAAAAATGGTATTTTAGTATACTTTGGCCCCATTAGAAAAATAGGAGAAATTGTTTCTATGTGGATGGAAATAACTGTTTTGACAGAATCTTCTTACCAATATCTTACAAACTGGCTTCCATCCTGAGATAGATAAATGAATTAAAGCAAGACAGGCCATGCACTATCAAGCCACAGTTACTTCTCATAGAAATTTTGTAAGAAATCTTGAATCCCAGAGAGGCATAGGGAAAGCCTAGTGACTTCTTAAACAATGCTGGGAGACTAGGCCTGAGGCTCCTTGGTATGCTCTGCATTGTGTATTAGTGTGTGTGCACCTCAGCCCAGACCCACTCAGACAAACAACCAGGAATAGACTTTATTCTATAAAATAACCCCACAGAACATGATCACTTTTTAGCAGCCTCCTCTCTGCATGCTGCTTCCAGCTCAGTCCCTCCTGAGACCCTTTAGGGGTGGGGAAAAAGGGCCTCCGCAGGCCAGATTCAGCCTGCCAAGCTGGTTGATCTGGCCCATGAAGGCCCTACCACTCCCCCGCCCCCAGGCCAATCAGGGCCTGGGGTTGGGAGGAACACGCAAAGGTTCCTCTGCCCTACCCCTGCCCTGTGAGGAGTGTGTGGAAGTACCATGCACTCCTGGCAGGGCAGGAGGAGGCTTTTCATGCTCCCCCGCCCCCAGGCCCCACTAGGGAGCGCACAAAGTTTCCTCCATCCTGCCCGCACCCTGTGAGGAGCATGTGGCACTTAGAAGCACCGCGAGCTCCTGACAGGGTGGGAGGAGGCTTCACGTGCTCCCCGCCCTCAGGCCCTGATTGGCCTGGGGGTGAGGGAGCATGGGAAGTCCCCTCTCACCGCCAGGGGCATGCATGCTTAGTGGGAAGTGGGGGAGCAAAAGGGCTCCCCTACCCCCAGACCAATCATGGTCTGTGTGTGGGGAAGCCCAGAAGCATCCTGGTCCCACTCTTCTGTTTGAGACCCTGCTCCTTCCAGTGTGGCCCGGGGCCACTTCAAAAATCTCTGAAGTGGTCCCTGGCAAAAAATTATTGCCCACCACTGCCCTAGGGAGAGCAGAGGGTACATCATACAACACAAGCCCCCTTACAAACATGTTCTAACTAAGCCCCACAAGTCCATGTTCTCCTTCTGTTACTTGAACTTCACTTAGGGTGCCCTATAAGACCTTTTTGGTCCTACCTGTAAAAAAACACAGAACAGGATCACAGTTCAGCAGCCTCCTCTCTGCATGCAGTCTGTGTGGTGCTTCCAGCTTAGTTCCTGCTGCGACCATGCTGGAGGCAGAGAGTATATCGTGTCAGGAACCAGGAAGTTCTCCCAAAATGCTGCAGTTTCTAGTCCACAACTTGTAGTCCTCCGAGCTGCTGCTGAGGCACACTGGACCTTGGGCTACATACAGTTAAAAGAATATGTACTGTACGTTGGAAGCACCTTTTAATGTGGCATATTCATTGTGCAAGTTACAATGCAGGAACATGCAGTAGATCCTGTAAATAAAATGCTGTCCATTACATAATGGGGAAAAATTAAAGAGGTCCATAAAGAAAGAGAGAGGTATTTAGCTGTGAACATATGTCACTTTCCAGAATTGATGGGTTGCAGAGACTTGGATAATTTTTAAAACCAGAATTACCTAAATTACAACTCATTGAAACAGTCAATAAATATTTTCTGGGGTTTTCACCATGTTAATTGCACTCTGAGGTTTCTCAGTTTAGTGCACTAAATTTCTCAAAGTGGAGCTACATGGAAGATGCATGACATTATCTCTCTTATGTTTCCAGAGAATAGCTGCTATAAAGCAGGCCTTGAATGCTCATAACATCAGTTTTTTCCTGAGAGGAGGATATTGGGTCTTAGTGACGTTAGCCAGCTCTGATTCAGGTAAAAACCCCAATCTGTAGATTGCTGAGAGGTGTGAAAGAAGAGTCACATTAACTGTTTTCTTACGCTGTTTATTAATTTAATATTTACCATCCACGCAACTTAATTTACTGTTTTTGAAGTTTGTTTGTGATACTCTCCTAGAAGCTTGAAAATATTTTTCTCTAATTTTTGTCCTTTTCGCTAAAATAGACAGGTTATCAAACACTTAGTGCATTCAATTTGTATCTGTACTGTTTTGGACACTTAGATATCAGGGTTCCCAATTTGCCAGTCTATATAAGTATTTGGGCTCACAGTTCAAATATACAAAAAACAGAGGCGAGGACTGAGAAGTTTTCTGTATTCGTGTATGGGTGTTCTGTGAAGGTAGCATACATTGAAAAAGTATATTTTATCAGCAAGGATAGTTTTGACTTGAGCCATCCCTGACAATCATAGGGTTTGAAGAGACCTCAGGAGGTCATCAAGTCCAACCCCCTGCTAAAAGTAGGACCAATCATAAGAACATAAAAATGACCATGCTGGGTCAGACCAAAGGTCCATCTGCCGACAGTGGCCAGTGCCAAGTGCCCCAGAGGGGGAGGACTGAAGACAATGATCAAGCAAATTGTGTCTCTTGCCATCTTTCTCCAGCCTTTGACAAACAGAAGCCAGGGACACCATTCCTTACCCCCTGGCTAATAGCCTTTTATGGACCTAACCTCCATGAATTTATCTAGTTCTTTTTAAAACTCTGTTATAGTTCTAGCCTTCACAGCATCCTCTGGCAAGCAGTTCCACAGGTTGACTGTGCGCTGTGTGAAGAAGAACTTTCTTTTATTAGTTTTAAACCTGCTACCCATTAATTTCATTTGGTGTCCTCTAGTTCTTATATTATGGGAACAAGTAAATAACATCTTTATTCACCCTCTCCACACCACTCATGATTTTAGATACCTCTATCATATCCCCCCTCAGTCTCCTCTTTTCTAAACTGAAAAGTCCCAGTCTCTTTAGCCTCTCCTCATATTGTGGACCTCAGTTGTGGACCTGTTCCAAACCCCCTAATCATTTTAGTTGCTCTTTTCTGAACCTTTTCCAATGCCAAAATATCTTTTTTGAGGTGAGGAGACCACATCTGTATGCAATATTCAAGATGTGGGTGCATTATAGTTTTATATAGGGCAGTAAGATATTCTTTGTCTCATTTTCTATCCTTTTTTTTTTTAATAATCCCTAGCATCCTATTTGCTTTTTTGACTGCTGCTGCACACTGCGTGGACATTTTCAGAGAACTATCCACGATAACTCCAAGATCTCTTTCCTGATTAGTTGTAGCTAAATTAGCCCCCATCATATTGCATGTATAGTTGGGGTTATTTTTTCCAATGTGCATTACTTTACACTTATCCACATTACATTTCATTTGCCATTTTGTTGCCCAATCACTCAGTTTGAGATCTTTTTGAAGTTCTTCACAGTCTGCTTTGGTCTTGACTACCTTGAACAGTTTAGTATCGTCCACAAACTTTGCCACCTCACTACTTACCCCTTTCTTTAGATCATTTATGAATAAATTGAATAGGATTGGTCCTAGGACTGACCCTTGGGGAACACCACTAGTTACACCTCTCCATTCTGAGAATTTACCATTTATTCCTACCCTTTGTTTTCTGTCTTTTAACCAGTTCTCAATCCATGAAAGGATCTTCCCTCTTCTCCCATGACAACCTAATTTACACAAGAGCCTTTGGTGAGGGACCTTGTCAAGACTTTCTGGAAATCTAAGTACACTATATCTACTGGATCCCCCTTGTCCACATGTTTGTTAACCCCTTCAAAGAACTCTAATAGATTAGCACTTTAAAGACTAACAAGATGGTTTAATAGGTGATGAGCTTTTGTGGGCCAAACCCACTTCCTCATATCATAGTGGGTCTGGCCCACGAAAGCTCATCACCTATTAAACCATCTTGTTAGTCTTTAAAGTGCTACATAGTTTTTCCTTTTGTCTCAGCAAGATCAGACTAACACGGCTACCTCTCTATTACTATTCTAATAGATTAGTAAGACATGATTTCCCTTTACAGAAACCATGTTGACTTTTGACCAACAAATTATGTTTTACGTGTCTGACAATTTTATTCTTTACTATTCATTTCAGACTCTCAGAGGATTGGTGGAGGCAATGGATACTGGGCAATAGTGGTTCTCTTTGTTATCTGTCTAGTTGTAATTGGAGCCTTCATTCTCTACAAGTTTAAAAGGCAAGTAAAGCTTATTTACTTTTAGAACTAAATTTGTTCAAATGTCAGAAAATTTACATATCACTTGAAAACTAGCCTTTTTTGAAGCAATGTACTCTAGCTTTTTAAAGACCAGTGGGGTTTTTCTGAGCTTTTCAGACATCGAGGTTATAACTGATGCAGCAGCAATGCAGGAACCATTCAGCTTGCCTCAATGCCACCACCAAAAATAGCCATTCTAAAATATATCTCTAATTATCTACTCTTAAGAGTAATGAGTAACCTAGGGAACCTGGACAATTAATTGATCCACGAGTCTAATTTCTTACCAAGAAAACAAAACGATGTGGAATTTCTCTTTGAATGTGTTAGAGGTTTGATTACCAAAACGGTGCTGCTCAGGTTAAGAGTATCCATATGCGATCCGGTTAGCTGAGAGAATTGCTGAGCATCTGGGTTCCTTGCTCCCAGAAGGGGAAGGGCCTCAGATGGAGGGGAGGGGCTCAGCTGCCAGCCCTTCAGTGCTACCCGGAGTGCACTGCTTGGGGTGTTGGCTGCATTTTAAGGGGCCTGGGCTCAGCCCACCCCCACCGCTGCAATAATGTCAACAGCAGCCAGGAATCTGACTCCTGGGTCCTTTTGGATCACCAAACCCCAGGCCAGTTTCCCCCATTTCTCTCTCTTGTTGACGGGCATGTTTGTGATAGAAATAAGTAAGAATAGAGTTCATGTGATATCATCTCCTCTCTAATATACTATCACATACGTTATGTAAGCAAATACTTACTCTTTTAATAACTCTAAGAGATTTTTATTCTACATTTGATTATTGGGGTGAATTCATTATTGTGAAGGTGACATGTTACTGGTATTTTAATTCTGGCTTAGGTATTTGTTTTATTATTTGACCATGCTTCTGATTTTAGTTCTGTTTTTAAGGGTCTCAAAAACCTTCAGGTTTGAGCAGCCTGGGAATAAACATTTATTGTCATTTCACAATATCTGCAGCCCTTATTCAGTGAAAATGCCTATTGATTTGGCCCATTATTATTTCAAGATGGATTTTTATTTAAAATAACAATATTTTACAGAATAGACTATCTACCATGCTATGGGTATGTCTACACTACCCTCCTAGTTCGAACTAGGCGGGTAATGTAGGCATACCGCACTTGCAAATGAAGCCCGGGATTTGAATTTCCTGGGCTTCATTTGCATAAGCGGGGAGCCGCCATTTTTAAAACCCCGTTGGTTCGAAGCCCGTGCAGCGCGGCTACATGGGGCTCGAACTAGGTAGTTCGGACTAGGCTTCCACGAGGTGTACCAGTAGTTCGGAATAGGAAGCCTAGTCTGAACTACCTAGTTTGAGCCCCGTGTAGCCGCGCTTGCACGGGGTTCGAACCAGCGGGGTTTTAAAAATGGCGGCTCCCCGCTTATGCAAATGAAGCCCGGGAAATTCAAATCCCGGACTTCATTTGCAAGTGCAGTATGCCTACATTACCCTCCTAGTTCGAACTAGGAGGGTAGTGTAGGCATACCCTAAGCTAGTAACAACAGAAAGAAAACAGCATTTAACTAAGAGTTCAACTTTGCAAAAATATTATCTTCTGACAGAGGCACTTTTTTCATATAGAAAGATCCTCTTGGCTTTTCAACTGTGGAATCTTAAGTTTCTTGATATTTATGACTTATCATCCTATAGGCTGAAAAACAGAATTTAATATCAAACTCTATCAACAGCTGAATAGATAATAAAAATCCATTTAACTATTCTGGATTCTCAGAGCAACATAAATTATCAGAGAAATGGTTTATGAGATACAATAATACTATTTCATTTGCAGTACATCGGGGATTATCTGTTTGTATTACATGATTATTAAACTCGTTGGGGAAATCTTTTATGAGAGATTGTGATTTACACCCTCTTTATTAGCCCTTAAATTGCAGACAATTTGACAACAGACAAAGAAATATACCATATTTAAGAAAAAGGTAATTTTATTCATCTTGATTCCTTTCTAAAATGTCCTAGTGACTTATTTTCTGAATGGGACAGTTATTGCAGAGGACAACTGTAGGAATGCTAGGAATTGTAACATGACTTTAACTCCTGTAATTCATCAGTTCAACAAATCATACTCCAGAGCAGGATCAGCAGCAACATGCAGCTTCCGGCAAAATTGGATTCTTCCAAAATAGACAGCAGGTGATCCACCAAAGCAGGTTCTAAAAGACAGAGATGATTAGAAACGGGTTAATCAACCTGAAGCAGAGGCTCACCTATGAGGTCCTGCGCTCTCACTTCCCCCACAATCCTAGTCAGAGCAGCCCCTGCCTGTGGGGTTCCCAAGCCTGCCACAGACAGAGGCTGCTCTGACTGGTAACAGCCCCTCTCTAGACCGTATCAACCAGAAAATGTGCGAGATCATGGGAGGTCAGTATTGTCTAGCAGCATTACCAACTCTTCCACTGCTCGCTGGATTCTTAGGAGACATTTAGGGTAAATTAGAGCTCAATAACTTCACAGAACACTGCGACCCAGGACAGGTGGCTGCAAATAAACTTTATGGAATTGCCTGAAACTTGACCACACCCATGATAAGTGGACGTCTGGCTCACTAAAATCATGCCGGACCACGGATGTTGCTGGACCAGAGAGTGATGGACTAGAGAGGTTCAACCTATACTTCCTAATAAACTTTTAATGTTATATACTTTACAAATACGTATCCTATTTTTTTTCATGATAGTGGTTAACAAACAATATGTTAGTCCAGAATTTTGTCAAATATTCATTATTATGGGATGGGAATGAAACAAAAGGGTGGCTTCCTTGGCAGCAAATGCTGCTGAAGGAAGAAACAATTCACAGAACAAAACTGAATATTTCAGAGGCTAAACGATCTGGGATGGGAGGGCACATCCTTTCTCTGGAACAGCATGAAGCAGCTGGAAAATTCCAGTGACTCTCTTATCTAGCAAGGATCCAGAATACACATTGTTTTTCAAAGAAATGCTATCTTTATTAAATATAATTAAATCAAAGAAAATCCCTCTCTTTCTTTTTTTTCCAATGCATTTTTATGTTTGTGTTTTTCCTATTAGAATTTCTTTCTTCATCTCTTCAGCTGCACTTTGCATAGGCTTCCATGATGTGGGGCATTATGCAGTAATACAGACAAACAGCATAGTATCCACCACACAAAGGCTAGAGCAAGAAAACGATATTTCACCCACATCAAAACTATCATGTACAGGATGAATCTCTCCAATCCGGTACTCTCTGATCTGGCAACATCCTTGGTCTAACATGATTTTAGTTAGCTGGATGTTCACTTTTCATGTAGTCAAGTTTCTCGCAACACAATACAGTTTGTTTATAGCCACCTGTCCTGGTTCCCAGTGTTCTGTGCTGTTATTTGGCTCTAATTTACCCCAAATGTCTTTTAAGAGCACAGTAAGCAGTGGAAGTGTTCGTAATGCTGCTGGACAATATTGACCTCCTGTGGTTGGGTAAATTCTCTGGTTCAGTACCAGTCAGGTCCCAAGGGTGTCCGCTTGAGAGGGATTTAACCTGTATTTGTCACTGGCAGAAGAGATGAAATCATTTTTTTCCACAGCAGGAACATAGGTTTCATCATACTAGATTAGATTATTGGTTCCTCTATGTAAGTATTTTGCCTGTTTTAGTGGGAGTGCATTTGAGTCTTCACAAGAAGAGAAATATCTGTCTTTTCTCATAATCTGGCTACGTCTAGACTACAGTCTTCTTTTGGAAGAATCTTTTTTCGGAAGAGA
This sequence comes from Pelodiscus sinensis, assembly GCF_049634645.1. Taxonomy (NCBI): domain Eukaryota; kingdom Metazoa; phylum Chordata; order Testudines; family Trionychidae; genus Pelodiscus; species Pelodiscus sinensis. Next base: position 113,802,255 of record NC_134715.1, read on the forward strand.
TCTTCCAAAAAAACTTCTTCCGAAAGAGTGTCCACACTGCAAAAGTGCATCGACAAAACGATCTACCTTTTTGAAAGAGAGTGTCCAGACTGAATGGACGCTCTCTCGCATATAAGCTGTGATTGCAATGGACAGAATGGCCACCAGGGCACCTGTGCTTTTTCCTCTTTCCTCTTCTTCTGAAAAAACGTCCTTTTTCCCATCCACACATGCCTTTTTGCGAAAGAACTCTTCCGCAAAAAGCTTCTTGCACAAGAAGCCTGCAGCCTAAATGATGTTTTATCAGCTTTCTATGAAAGACATTTTAGAAAGGAAATTGTAATTTATTCATGTTTTCAACAGAGTTTTTTTTTTTAATTTGATGAAAAAATTGTAGCTACTGGGACTCCGCTAAATATGTGAACAATAAACAACAAAATCTGTTTGTATAGAAATCCTTTTATCAAAACCGGGCAAGTTCATGATACCATCTATTAAATTCCTATAAAATGTAACAGGGTAAAACCAATGGACTCCTGTAGATTGTAATAGGAAATCTATAGCTGTTATTCTAAAATCCAATAGAAAGAGTTCTATAGATGAATTTAAAAATTCAATGGAGACATTATTCTTTATTTAATTCTATAGAATTTTTCGTTAGGGGTGTGAGAATAATATGATCAGTTGTATACGGCATGAAGCTAAATTCCATCAAAGGATATTTTTTTCCTGTGCTATTTAGGAAACTGCCAGGCAGAAATGTCTATGCCCAGATGCACAATGAGAAAGAACAGGAGATGACCAGTCCTGTTAATCACAGTGAGGACACCCAGAACATCATCCAGGGTGAGGAGTTTATTGATGATGATCTGGATTCTCAAACGCTAGGTAACGCAAGAGGTAACTTCACCTTCACTTATTAACATCTCAATTAGTATTTTGTTTTGTTTTAAAATTATTTTTAATGTTTGCATTTTGAGAATTTTCATTTTTATACTCCACTTCAGGGGACATTGAATGGTAAACTGCTAACAAGAAAAAAACTTTTTATCCTCTATTTTTATCCTCTGTTTTGTTTTAAATTCAGTTTATTCTGTTAAATGACATGCCATATAAATATACAATATGTCATGAGACATATGATGTGAACATTAGGAAGATAAAACAATAAACAGCACAGACCATAATTATTGAACTTTACTAGCATTTAAATTAACTTATGCATGCCCTGAATTCTAAGTATAGTGAATTTTAGACAGATATTATATGTAAAATGAATGTTTCCATAATGCGTGGTAGATTGTAAGGAAGGTGTTCTTTTTTTAGGCATGTGAAATTAATTCCCAAATACAAAACTTCATTGAGCTCATCCTATTTTGAGTCCTATGTCGCCAGAATCCAGTGGACAGTCATTAGACTTCCCATTCAGGAACCTTTTATGAATGGCTCTTAGAGCAAGTGATTTAAAGTGCTTATCTAGGCAATTTGTGATATACAGGAATGTTGTCTGCTGGATGTTATATAGAGAGCCTATAAATTCCACCAAATCCATTTAGAGAAAAGAGCAGTCTAAGGCTACATCTACACTGGTGCGTTCTCAGAGAAGAACTCTTCCGCAAAAACTCTTCCACAAGAGAATGTCTACACTGGTATGTGTTTTTGTGCAAGGGAATCCATGCCAGTATAGATGTTCTCTTGCGCAAGAAAGCTCTGATGGCCATTTTAACCATAGGGCTTTCTTGCGCGAGAAATTCAGGTTGCCTGTCTACACTGGCCTCTTCTGGAAGAGCTCTTGCGCAAAAGGGCAAATTCCTGAGTGTGAGCATCATAGTTGTTGCACAAGAAGCACAGATTTCACACATTAGAACGTCAGTGTTCTTGTGCAAGAACTCCCTGCCAGTGTAGACAGGCGGCAAGTTTTTGCGCAAAATCTTGCCAATGTACACATAGCCTGAGTGTGTAGCACACAAAGGAAGATCGTCTAGTCATCTAGTGCTGTTTCTGACAACTCTGTGAAAATGGAAAATCTGACCCTAAATCTCAGGTTTGTAAAACTGTCTGAAATGGTGGTAGAGACAACTGTGAGGTTAAATGGTTTCATGAACCCACATGGAAACCTAATATCAGCCATATAGGGCAGACATCTCAGAAGTCCTTTTTTTTTTCTTTTATTCTTACTATTTATCTCTAATTGTCTTTTGTTGTTTTTATTTTCCTTATCTGAACCATATGGTACTACTTGTTTTGATTTGACCTTTGATGAAAGGGAAAAAACACATTTCACATACAAAATTGTTTTTGCCCAGATTTGCACATTTTTTAACAAATCGTACACACTAAAGTCATTATAGTTTCATTAAAACCCTTCAAAGAGAATCTTGATTATACTACAAAGCCCTACCAGAATTGTACTGTGTGACATGTCATCCAGAGTAACAAAAATGATGGTTCATGACAAGATTGTTTCAATGATCTCATCTCTAGAATAGAGTCCTGAATACCAAGGAGGCACTTTCCGGGTTCTGGAGTTAGTGAGAATCTCTCATAACCCCTTAGCATCAGGTACTCTACAAACACAATCTTCCTTCTGAATTTGTGAAATCTCTCTCGCTATTTATTCGTATGTGTCTGCTTAGGAAGAAGGACATGGGAATGAAGAATTTCTATCCTGGTTTACAGTCCATTTTAAAAATAATTCATTATAAGCTATATTTGGTCTGATCTTGCATTCCTTACTTACATAAAACTTCCCTTGAATTCAGTAAGAATGTTGCTTGAATGAGGAGTAAAGGATTGAGGACCAAGACCTACCAACGAGAATGACTTAAGTTAGACCATTAACAAATGCACATCTGAATGGGACCTGTAATTCTACCAAGGTATCAGCAGATATCCAGTGAAACAGGAAGAACTCATGTCCGTAGGTCAGAGCCATCTCTGTTTATCAGCTGCCAGACAGTTTTCAGACATATGACTTTTTCTTTCTTATGACTTCTACACCCTGCACTTTTTTGGTATTTACAGTATTTTCCTGTAGTTTCAATAACATAAAAGGCCACTTAGGAAATCTCCCTAGTTATCTCAATATTGTGCTGTTTTGTCTGGCTAAAGTATGAAGCATATCACCATCCCTACTGAAATATTAAATTCTGTTTCATGATATTATTTGCAGATGGCTCATATACTACAGAGATTCCTGCTTATTCCGATGGCTTCCCCACACGCTAGATCACTATAATAGCCTCCTCTCTATGCACAGCAGAGTTTTATAAACCTAGTTTTCTGTTTGCTCTTGCTTTTTTCATAACTCTTGAATTGTCACAGTACAGTATTTCCCAACTCACCCATCCACTTTTTTTGTTTTCTATATATTTTATGTTGCCTACTTTATCGCAACCCCCACCTTGGGACTCCTCAACTCCATTTCCTTGCAGTGACTCCTTCTGGGAGAGGTGGAAACTTGAACAGCTACAGAATACCCTTATTGCTGATGCCGGTCAGTGTCCAGTCCCAGGTCAGTGGCATGTTGAATGGAAGGTTCAGGTTCCATTCTCCTCCCTCACCTGCTCCCCTCAAGACAACTACACCTTTTTAAGCTGCAAAGAGAACTATCTTGTGCTGTCACTGGGATGGAAACACTAGGAATTCACTACCAACCACCATGAGCAGGCACTTTAAAGCACTCAAGTAGAAAGTATGCTGTAGGTACACTGAGCTGCTGCATCACCTGCACCTGAACTGTTGTTTGATAAGACCACCATCTAATTAGATTGACTTGTCTCTGCAATAAAAGGGGAATGCATAGTAAAATGCCCAAAATATCCTAATGTTAGTTTTTTGTTTTTGTATTTTTTAGGCAATCACTCAGGCGTGGTTTTGAGCATTAACTCCAGAGAGATGCACAGTTACCTGGTTAGCTGATGTTTACAGCTGAACACAAAAACCGAAAGACTCTTCTCTGTATCTTTTAATTTTTCCCTGGGGATGTCACCAAGTTGCAAACATGGCTGTGCCTGCTGATGGAAAGTAGGTTCTTAGACAGTCCTGAAAATACAGATGTCCATCATCTGTTGCCAGGGGGGGGGGGGGAAGACTATAGACTGGGAATTTGTTACAATTCAAACTCAACGTAAGGTAGCAGATTTGTAGCCCTAGGCACACTGGATGCCAAATGTTCTCATTTCTGTATATGTTCCTTATGTTTGGCTTTAGGAGGACTGGACTTGAATTCTTTTTACTGGCTAGGGTGTGCAATGGAAGGCTGAAATTTAACAACCCTGAAGAATTGACTTTAAAAACAAGTGACTAGTGCAAACATGGCTGCTTGACTGCTATACATTTATACTTGTTTAAAAGGCTGTGACGACTCAGTCTGGTTCAGCACTAAGAGAGGAATGAGCCAGGAGACAAAGGAACTCCTTAGCTCTTCTTCAATTCCAGTTCTTACCTTTAAAATGTGTGGGACAGCCTAATGAGCATCAGCTCACTATGTGAGTCCCTGCTATAAACTGAAGAAGTGATGTATCTTCTTGCAAGTAAAATGAGTCCTAAGAAACCCCCAGCACTTCTCCCCCATCCCACCCAAGAAAACCCACTAGCTTGATTCTACTTCCAGATCAGGTGCCTTCACTTCTAGAGGCCAGTTTAAGTTGCTTCTCTCTCATCATCTAACTTGAGCACCTCCATCCTGGCAGTTGCAAGACCAGTTATTATGTAATTAGCAGTTCTGACTGCCTGACCCTTTTTCTCTTTTTAAAGTGTAAATACCTCTTTTAAGTAGCTTTTGTATGTTTTTTTAAAATTTCTATTTTGAGGGCGGCAGCCCGATACATGTAAGAATTCTCCCTCCTCCCCTCCCCCCATGTCAGTGCAGCACACCACAAACTTTTGTTGTATAGATACTTAGTTTCCCTTTGTGTTCAGTTCCTGCCTCTAATGTAAGGATGGGCAAACTCCCAGCTGAATTTCACCATGCTGGATATGTTTGACAATCAGGAAGGATAGTAGCAGGGAACAGATGCAATTTTAGGGATTGCAGTTTCTGAGTTTGGCCGCCAGGTGTCACTCTTATTCCCTCCTCGCTGAGGAGGCCATATTTCTGCAGGAAACTACAGAGGAATTGTCAACAAAGCCAATTTGGGAAAGGCATGTGGGTCAGGTCGGAGTTTGTTTATCCTCCCTTCTTGCAGGTTGTTTGTACGTGGGGTGGTTTAGGGATTTGTGTAGGAAATGAACCACAGCATCGTTCATCCAAATGTTAGGCATCCCATGTATCACAGCTGCCTGGAATTAGGACTCTCTCAGAAAACCTATTTAATCTTTTCACCTTTTGCCTTCAACAAGAGATGACTAGCTCTTTTTTACTCACTGAATGTTGTGCTAATGCTTGTAACCAAGTGTCCGTACCACCTTCCCTAAAGTGGTTAGTCAACTATATACTTGTGAATAAACAAGTAGTCATGCCGCTAAGACAGAATGGCACTTTCTAAAAATTCTCCTATGCAGTAGGTTGCTCTTCCATGTAGCCAGGGAATTAATGATATCATGGAATATGCTTTTTTCAGAAACAACACATTAGCATGCCACCTTCTGTGTGGCAATACAAAGCTCACAATCTGTGTAAAGCACAAGAAAATCAAGTTTAGGAATTAGCAGTATGAAAGTGGATGGGAACATTTGAAAAGAATGGGAAGTACATGCTAGCTCCTCAAGAAAAGATCTGTTTGTAACCATCTCACAAAATTTCATCCAGTGAACTAATCCACTGAGAGAGGAAATACAGTAAAACCTGTGTTATCCAGGACGCTCAGGGATTAAGGCATTCTGGTTATCTAAAAATTCCGATTATCTGAGGGTCCCATCAACCTAGGAAAAACCAATGGGCAATAAAACTCAAGTTTTTAATATTAATAGTTTTGTAGTGTGAGGCAGTTGGTGTCACATTTCTGTTTTGAGTTAAAGATGATAAAATAAAAAATTGTTAAACCAGTCATGGTAAACCAAGCTAGGCCTGTGTGCCTGAAGATGTGACAGTATTGTGGCTGGGGGCAATGCCAGTTAACAAAGTTTTCTTGTTAACAGAGTGCTGGATGACAAAGGTTTCACTGAACTTGAGTTGACAGTGCTGTGTGTAGGACTAAGTATAATTCTGACACAGTCCATTCGACCATTAATATCTAAATCCTGGATTTACTGAGATTATGCCCTCATGACTGGTGTACCAGCGGCTTGCTTTTTCACTACGGCTTTTAGGGAAAGTGAAATAGAAATAATATTGTAAACCACTTTTCTTGGGAAGTAAATTCAAAGCTGTTGACATGACCAGGACAGGAAACTGGTTATCTAAAAATTGGTTGACTATTTAACTTTTGAATAATGTAAAGAATTAAACTTCTGTATGAGGGTCTTTTTGTTGGTCTACCTAATTGCTAAGGGAATTATAGGGATTAGTTCACATACACCAATTTTATGCTTTGACAGCTATTTTTATACATTTACAACAGTTTGATTCATTATTCCTGTTGGCAGGAAACTCCTGCTGCAAAGCATAATATTGAACTGTTGTGCAAGACTCTACCAGTCTTTACCATTAATCCTTAGCACTTATGTGTGGTGCTTGGAATTTTCCCAGCATTTTCCAACATTAATTAATTTAATTGTTGAACCTGTGAGGCTGGTATAACATGATGCACAAATGTGGTGAGGCACTATTTTCTGAGGCGTTTTCAGTATTGTTATGTCTGTGTAAATAATACCCAGTAGATAATAAAGCAGGCCTTTGGAGTTCCTGACCAGAATGTCTTTATAAAGGATTCTTTCTAAAATGAGAGAATGTCATTTCCATGCAGTACAAGTATGAGTTTTCATTTAAATAAAAACCAACCAGTAGTAGGTTTTGAATCTGTTTGACTGTGTCCATGGGAGCATGTTTGTTTTTAAAGGGAAGAAGTGTATATACACTAGGGATGTAAAAAAGGTTTTAAAAAAGTAACCACATCCATTACAAATACTAGCAGTTATACAGTTACATGTGCTGTGGATTCACTTATACTACAGAGCCCGCAACGCAGCCAGCTCCTGGGGAACAGGCAGGCAGCGGGAGCTGGTGAGCACCGGGAGGTGGATGTTGGCCCCATTCCAGAGGAGATGGCTGCCATCCGGAGCTCCAGGCTCTGCAGTATAAGGTTTAACCAGTTAAATGGTTAAACTCTTACATCCCTAGTATACACCCACACTCTTTTGTATCTCTTTATACAGTGAGATAGACAAATGCACAAAAATATATTTGTATATATGTGTGTATATATAGTTGTAAACACACTTCTATAAATATGCACAGAGGCGTGCGCGCACACACACAAACGCTTGTAATTGCATTAAGTTCTAAGTGAGGAAAGACACTGTTAAACTCAAGAACAAGAAATAGGTGATCTGGGTTTTATTCCTGTGTCAGTCTTCCTGAATTACTTTGGGCAAGTCATTTAGGCCCAGATTTTCAATATATTTAGATGCTTACGGTCATGAGAATTATGTACCTAAGTAGCTTTAAAAAGCTGGGTCTTAATCCATGTGAACCTGAAATTTTGTCTACACTTCTAAAATTAAAGTGTGGCCACAGCAGGCGCACTGGGAGAGAGCTTTCTCAGCACTCTATGTAAACCACCTCCATGAGGGGAGTAGCTAATTACTGTAAAAAAACAACAAATGGTCTGGTAGCACTTTATAGACTAACAAAACATGTAGATGGCATGAAGCTCATGATAAAGCTATATTTAAAGTATATAAAGCTATATATAAAGTGCTACCAGACCATTTGTTGTTTTTTTTTCCTGCGGAAAAAACATATGCAAATGAGGCTAAGCATATTGCCGCACCTCATTTGCATAATTCATGAGGTTTCATTTTTGCGCAAAAGGCTTTTGCGCAAAAACCCCCTCTTGCACAAGAGCCATTCTTCTGGAAAAAATGCAGAAGAACAGTTTTTGTGCAAGAGGGAGGCTTTGCGCAAAAAGGAGCTGTGTAGATGGCTCCTTTTTGCACAAAAACCTCTTGTGCAAAAACGGAGCCTCATTCATGATGCAAATGAGGCAGTGATATTCCACACTTAGCCTCATTTGCATATGTTTTTCCGCAAGAGCGGGGCAGTGCAGACATAGCCTGAGAGTGTGGTTCCAGTACTGTAACTTGCTGTGCTTAGAGGCCGGAAACAAGGGGAGAGTCATGCCCTGTGCCAGAAAATTGCGGTTCAGTAAAGTGCCAGTATAGATTTAGCCTAAATTTCTTCATCTGTAAAATGGGGATGATAATCCTTAATCTGTTTCACAAGGATATTGTGAGCCTAAATGTAATGCTCCTTGTGTGAGATCCTCCAAAAGAAAGGCCTATAAGTGTAGAGTATTAGTAGTTAATTCCCTTTTTCTTTCTTTTCATCATAACAATAATGATAATTTAAAAGGTTATGAATAAATATGAAATCAGTAGCTCCATACAAAGGTGTAATAGTGTTAAAAAGAAAACACTTTCTAAGACAGTTTATTGTTGCATATCGGCATTGTGACATCACCTTTGATTTTGCTCATCTGCCCACGGCTAACTAATGTGTTAAATTTATTTGCATTCTGCAGTGTTAATGAGTAAAAGGCTTTATAATATGGGTTCAGTTCACAGTTGGCATCTACTGGAATATAGCAAAGACTGTAATAGCAAAACTGGCAGTATATTGGCCTCATCTACTTAAAATGCTAAGTGTCTTGAGTTCTAGAATGATCTAGAATGTTCCTTACTGCCTTCACTTTTCTCGATGAGGCATTCTTAAATAAATACCTAGGGTTAGGGCTGCCATTTTGGATTTCCTTTCTGCATTATGTGGAACAGCATCCTGTGGCTGATTTTAGGCAAGTTTGTTTCAGTTTTAAAACGCTTTCCTCGTCGTAAGCTGCAGCATACTCACAAACGTATCTGAGAGGTTTATAAAACCTCCTCTTTCATTGTATCAGTAAACTTCTCAAAAATAACCCCCCCCCATAAACTCCAAGGTGTGTCTGTGATACTTTTGGGACCCGGTTCATTGCAGCTCTGCCCCTTTTTAGTCATTTACACCAGGTTACAGAGAAGGTAAAATGCTTCTATATTAGAATGATGAATAGTTCTTTACTCCTTAAACAGTCTTCAGATTGAGTCATCCATTTCTCCTCAAATAGTCACACTAAAATAAATGGAAGTACTAGAGGAGTCAGGTATTAATTGATGTGAGAGGGTGATACAGTTCAGCCCAGAACCCACAAGGGTTAGTCCTGCTCTTGTTGGCCGCAGATTGTCTTTCACAGCCAATTGGAGCAGTGGGGAAGTGGCACAGAGCAGGATACCACTTCCTGCTGCTCTCATTGGCCACAAATGGTGATCCATGACCGATGAGAGCTGCGATCATCTGATACCTGCGGAGACACAGGTAAATTTAGAGGTGGGGGCCCTCCAAGGATTAACCCTGCAGATCAGATCTGGCCCTTGGACCAGAATTTGCCCACCCTGATTTAGTTTCGTGTTAATAACTATTCAATATTTGCATATGAAATAAGTTGGCAGTACTCTAGTTATATGTACAACAAAAAGATTATTTTGATAACCTTAAGTGTACTATGCAGTAATTCACTCCATGAATAGCCTTATTTCTGTTCAGTGGGACCACTCATGGAACAAACTAAAATCTGAGTAACAGTGTCAGAATCAGGCATTGGGATCCCATCCTCTTTCATTCTGCATCCTATTTGCTCTTTTCTTGGACCAGATCCTGATACTCACACTGAATTGTACCTTACTTGAGTTGTATGATTTCAATGGGATTAATCAAGGAATAACATGCTTTTCAGCATTAGTATGGAATCAAATTCTGGTGCTTTATTTTTATAGTTACTCCTTTTGGAATAGGATAGACTGATCAGGTTTGTTTGTTTTTTGTTTTTTATATATCATTGGGGGCTGTTAGAAGAATGAAATATTTTTCATATAACCTTTTAATGATTACTAGTTTTGCCCTTTTTTTTTTTTAAATATTGTCTGTGGTGTTTTTGGGGGATCTTCTGTCAGTAGATAGTGTCTCTTCAACTGAGGTCAATCAAATGTAACAACAATGGTGTCTATTCTGTACACACCATATGATTCTGTGTGAAGAGATACTTTTCTTTCTCAAAGAATAAGAAATATGTTCATTCATTTGATGTGTCTTCTTGACTATGAACCATTTTGGTTCTAGGTATGTTTTGAATTATTAGACTCGAAGTTTTACTATGTCGTAACTAGGGGCTTGTGGTATTTTCATTCATCCATCATTATCAATTTTCCTATATATCCAATTGATATCTTTAAAAAAATAGATTTGTTTTTGAGGGAATGGTTTTTTATTTTATTGCCTGTTCATATGTATTTAAAGTCTTTATTGTACAAGAGCATTTGATTGATACAGCGCTAAAATCACCTTCATCACCATTTATATTTCAGATGTTTTAGATTAAAATAAAAGCTTCACATTATCTCCAAAATAATGACTTTTGGTTGGGAAGTTTTCTCACATCATTTCCAACTCAAATTATATACCAGCTCATCAGTCCCACTTGTTCCCAGTTCATCTTCTATTGCTTTCGCCAGTCTAGTCCCAAATGAATATGGCTTCTGCGACTTGCCCTGTGATTTATACAGCCTAATCTAGCTAATCTATGGAAGTACCTCTATGATCTCCATCACTGTAGTATCTGAGTGTCTGGAGGTAGCAATAGTATCTGCCCATAAAGGTTTTTATGGTATTCAGCCTAAATGATGGAATTTTTTATTTCCTCTTAATATTTTTAGTGGTAATCCCCTCAAGCCATAATAGCTAATACATCTTTACCATTGATATTTATACTCTTCATATTTTTAGAGTATCACTGGACAGTCATTTAAAAACTCACTCTCAACTAGGGACAGATTCTCAAAAGAGTTAGATAAATGGACATTTTTTTTTTAATTATTCAGAGTGGAGCACTTTGAATAACTGGCCCTTGCAAGAGAGATGAGGATAAGGCTTGCCCTATCCATTGAGCTATGGTCCAGTCCCTTGGTTTTTCCTCTTGAAATTGTTCCGCTTTAGAGAAATAATTCGAGTCTGTGGAGTAGGAAGACTAGGTCCTGGGATCTCATAGACCCTGGGTAGTGCCCTAACCATAAGGCTATAGAACCCTTTGTATGCTTGCTTGTTCTTTCTTATTCTACCTTGTCCCACCCCAATATCTGCCATTTTGTGTGATTTTTCCTTGAGTGATTTGCACCAATAAGCAATCTCTGAGCATGTCTACCATATTGGTGCCCAGAGGTAAGTTAAGGGAAGAAATGCCCATCTTCCGGTTCATGTATTGCTCTGGAGCTTAAGGTTGTCCAGATGCCTAAAATGAGGCTCCAGGGCATAAGCGCTGATGCAGAAACAGGCACCTAGGGAACTTTTAATGCTAAAACATAAGTGCCAAATGAGTGTAGGCACCTAAAGCATTCAGCATCAGGTGAATGGGGGCTTTGTTAGTACCCATGAGGCCTGATTCTGGGGTTTAGGTGCCTAACTCCATGGATGGCAGATATAATAGGCCAGAGAAAGCAATGGCTTCCCTGCTACTGCCACTGACCCGCCGCTATACAATGGGCTGCAGTGAGCCTCCTTCCCTGAGAACCCAACCACCTCTTCCACTTCATCTCCCACCCAAAGGCTTCACTGCTCACTGCTGGTGCTTGTGGAGGAGGGGGCGGCTGCTAGCTCAGTCAGGTACTGGGATGGCCCGGTGCTCAGGGGCCAGGGAACAGAGGCTTGATGTTGGTGGGGGGGACGGATAAGCTTGCTATGGCTGGGGCAGTTGGGTCATGTCTCCTTCAGTCCGGGAGACTCCCTCAGGACTTTTCTTTTTACAGGGATGATTCTTCATGGCTCAGACTTGTAAGGACAAGACCTTAGCAAAAGTGGACTTGCCTCCCCAAACCGGGGTTTGCCCGCCGCCCGTGCCTAAATCCCTTTGTGATCTAGTTCTGTTGGCTTAGGGAGCTATGGCTTTAGGACTGTGGGAACAAATATTTACTCTCACACTTGCATACCCTCTTTCTCTCTAAATGGATGAAAAAAATCCAGGTGACATTAGTTGGTGGTAAAAGGCAAAAATGAAGATTTTTTTTTTTTTTTTACCCTGACCACTCTAATGTTAATGATTTCCTTGCAACCCTTGAAAACATTAACTATATTTGAACCTTCTTGATTATTCTTGATATAGTTGTTTGTAGAATTTACATTTAAGTGATATGGTGTAAAGCCTTGCTACATAGTCATATACAACATTTCTTAAATAGTTTGTCTTTGTAGTGTATTTTCTTAGTACCATTATAGATGAGACCAGGCTTTTAAATATCATATGTTGACAATGTATCTTGTATTTTTATTTTGCATGGTGCTAATGTTAATGGGCCAAATTCTACTTTTTGATGCTCATAGAAGCTCCCTTTGACCTGAACACTAGCTGCTCCAAGGGCAGAATTTGGCCCACTCTGTACAAATGTGGTGTCATTTCTCATTCATGTTTACGTACTTCAATCCAAATTAGGGTTCTGCACGGGAACAGCTCACGTAGGAAAACAGCAGCTTTTGAGGCCAGTGGCCTTTAAGGCAGACAGTCTTGTTATGGAATATAACAAAAGGTCGGCAGTGCTGTGTGAGATGAGGAATTTATCACCTCAACAAGCAGGAATGTACACACCTTTGCGCGCACACAAACAATGTGAGGCAATAAGGCTACAGCCTCAGGCTCATGAATGTAGCTTTGCTAAGAAAACACTGATAAGGGACCCAGATTCATGAAAGAAAATTCAGATTATGGAGACAATGACAGATATATTTTAGAACTATATTGCAGGGCATAGTACATACTATATTTTCACAACTTGGTATATACGGGACTATAGCTCATACTAATATTTTTTCCCTCTCTCTCTTCTTTAAGTCATGGGTAGTGTAGGAGAGAGACAATAGATTTCCACATGATTTTTCTCCATATGGTGTCTGAGTAAGGTGAGTCAGGTTCATGAAAAAAGTTGTTTCAACTCAGGTGCTAGTGGTTGTTCATCCACATCATAAAAACTGCTTTAAGGATAAGGGTGAAGTGGACTAGTGTCTTCTGGAATTGCAGTAGGAGTGCCCAAAGTGGATTTGAGACATCTGCCTGACAAATAATACTTCCTCTTCTTCTCCATCTCTTATGAATCTCCTTTCTTCCTGCATAAGTCCATACAACTCCCTGCAGCTAAAGTCTCTTCCTTCCTTACTATTACCCCGCCAATTCCATATCTTTTTAGTACAAGGGTTGGCAATGTCCAGCACGCATGCTATAAGTGGCACGTAAGATGTAAGCGCTGGCTTACTGTGCGGGAGGTGGGGAGATTGAGGGGGAGCCCATTCATTGCGCTTGCCCTGCAGATGTGAGACTGGGCTCGGGGATGGGGGAGGAAGAGTCTAGGCACATCCATGCGCTGTCGCCGCACATTACATGTGCTTTGTCTCTGCTTCCAGAAGTGGAAATGGCATAGTCAGTTGAGCCACCCCTCGTGGCAGCTTGGCCTCATCCCTTTCTCCACCGGGGGGGAGGGAGGGGTGGCCACTTCACGGCACGTTCCTGTCTCCGTCATAGCCCCCGGGCCAAAGTCTGGTAGTTCAGGCTGGCCTGGGAAGCGGCAAGTCTCTGCACTGGATCCAGCTTGTGTGCTGCTCTTCCTTTCCCCACAGGAAAAGCTGGAGCAGAGTCCAGGGTAGGACACCAGGAGGGGTACGCAGTAGAGAGAGCCCTTCTCCCCATCCCAGAAGAGCATTGTGGCCCAAGGAAGGAGGGTTAAATCTTGGCATGCCACTTTGGAATGGTGTCCGACCCCTGTTCTAGTGTCTTCCTTTCTAAGGCTATGTCAACACTACAATGATCTAGTGGAAAAAGGTGCTTAAATGGCGCTCCGCAATTTGCATACCTTTTTTCTGATGTTTTTTTCCGAAGGGGCTTTTCCAAAATTTGGCCCATCTATACTAGGCCAAATTTCGGAAAAGCCTCCTCTTTCATCAGTGCCCTTCTTCCTCATGGGAGGAGGAAGACAGGGCTTCCGAAAGAGCGCATCTGCTCTTCTGCCAAAAAAAGCTGCATCGGGTTCAATCATTAACCTCATTTTCAAGACTCTGTTCAGTATGACTTCTGCCTTCATATTGGCTCCTCTCCTTCCTTTGTGAATGACTGATTTGTTTGATATAAGCCATAGGTTTGGGTGTATTATACTATGCCAGGTTCTTGGACGTTTTGCTTCTAGCCCTTTGGACTTGGTCCCCAAAAGACTCTTAGCATTACAGTGTTCAGTATTGCAATGCCTAACTGACTGGTGCCTTGCTACCTAGTGGAAGCCATAGCCACAAGCTAGGAGTCCAGCCTTCTACTCATTCCTATTTTCTTTTATATTAACTCCTTTTGTCCATGTATTTTCTCAGTCCTTTTCCTGTAAGTTGATAGCTGCCTTCCCTTTCTCCTAAGCGTCCCAGTCTTCCCCATTTCACTTTATTTTGGGTCGTCCAATATTTTTTTAAATTGTCTCCTCCGCCCATGACCTCAATCCTCCTGCCTTCACTGAGGCTCTTCTGAGCAATTTCTTCCCCTACCCCCATATGACTCTCATCTCTGTTCTCTTCATCTCTAGTTTCCTCACTAATCTGAGCTTGGGCTGTGAGTTATGTTGGCACCTCCTCAACAGCAGAGCAAATCTGCCACTAATAATCTTCCTCACACTCACATTCTGCTTTGAAATCTCCTTTTTAAAGCCCTCCTCCCTCCCCTACTCACACCAACGTCCCTATCCTCTACTGTCCCCTGCTGTCTTCTCTCTGGGGCCCTTCTCCATCTCAGATTCTAGGAGAAAGGAGTGTTGCTGGCACATGTGTGTAACCACACAGAATGCCATCTCGTCACTTTAGGATTGCCAATTTTGATTGGACATATTCCTGAAGTTTGCATCAATCATTAATTAAAGATTAATCTTTGATTCCTGGAGACCCCAGGGCAATCCTGGTGGGTTGGCAACCCTATTCCTTTTGCCTGCCAAATGCTTGTCCAAGAGCTGAGGAGAGGGAGGGCAAAGAAGCTGGTGAGCTCTGCACCCACGGACCTACCTGCTTGCTTCACTGAAGACTGAGTCAGAGTATGGCTTATTTACTAACCTGCCCTGGTACGGAGCTTCTCTTATAGAATCATAGAACCATAGAGCTGGAAGAGACCTCAGAAGGTCATCAAGTCCAGCCCTCTGCTCTAGGCAGGATCAATCCCAACCAAATCAACCCGGCCAGGGCTTTGTCAAGCTGAGACTTAAACACCTCTAGGGATGGAGACTCCACTACTTCCCTAGATAGCCCATTCCAGTGCTTCACTACCCTCCTAGTGAAATAGTTTTACCTAATATCCAACCTGGACCTCTCTCACCACAACTTGAGACCACTGCTCCTTATTCTACCATCTGTCACTACTGAGAACAGCCTCTCTCCATCCTCTTTAAAACCTCCCTTCAGGAAGTTGAAGGCTGCTATCAAATCCCCCCTCACTCATCACTTCTGCAGACTAAACAGACCCAACTCCCTCAGCCTCTCCTCATAAGTCATATGCTCCAGCCCCCTAATCATTTTGGTTGCCCTCCACTGGACCCTCTCCAATGCATCCACATACTTTTTGTAGTGGGGGTCCCAGAACTGGACACAATACTCCAGATGTGGCCTCACCAGAGCAGAATAAAGGGGAATAATGACATCTCTGGATCTGCTGGCAGTGCTCCTCTTAATGTAACCTAATATGCCATTAGCCTTCTTGGCTACAAGGGCACACTCTTGACTCCTATCCAGCTTCTCATCCACTGTAATCCCCAGGTCCTTTTCTGCAGAACTACTACTTGAGTGGTTGGTCCCCGGCCTGTAACAATGCTTGGGATTCTTCCGTCCCAAGTGCAGGTCTCTGCTCTTGTCCTTGTTGAACCTCATCAGATTTCTTGTGGCCCAATCCTCCAATTTGTCTAAGTCACTCTAAACCCTATCTCCGCCCTCAAGCGTATCTACCTCTCCCCGGGTATGTCTACACAACCCCGCTAGTTCGAACTAGCGGCGTAATGTAGGCATACTGCACTTGCAAATGAAGCCCGGGATTTGAATTTCCCGGGCTTCATTTGCATAAACTGGGCGCCGCCATTTTTAAATCCCTGCTCGTTCGAACCCTGTGCCGCGCGGCTACACGCGGCACGAACTAGGTAGTTCGGACTACTCATTCCAGGAGTAACGGTAGTTCGGACTAGGAAGCCTAGTCCAAACTACCTAGTTCGTGCCGTGTGTAGCCGCACGGCACGGGGTTCGAACGAGCAGGGATTTAAAAATGGTGGCGCCCAGTTTATGCAAATGAAGCCCGGGAAATTCAAATCCCGGGCTTCATTTGCAAGTGCGGTATGCCTACATTACCCTCCTAGTTCGAACTAGGAAGGTAGTGTAGACAAAACCCCCCCATCTTAGTGTCATACGTAAACTTGCTGAGTGTCATACGTAAACTTGTCCATCCCCTCATCTAGGTCATTAATGAAGATATTGAACAAAACCTGTCCTAGAACCGAACCTTGGGGCACTCCACTAGAAACCAACTGCCATCCTGATATCGAGCCATTGATCACTGGAGACTGAGCCAGAGTATGGCTTACATAGGATGTGACACATCATTCACCAGAGGAAGGGACACATGCAGGGGCTGTGTGCGCACTGGGAAGCATATGGATACTTTGTGCAGAACTTCCTATGTGGCATTTCTTGCCAGTCAGGATCATTACTTGCTACCCACTCACATGCCCCCAGTGGGCAGCAGGGACGTCCTGAGAGGATGAGCTTGTCCCTCATGGGCAACCAAGCGTAGCAGTAACCAAGGGCTGCTGGAGGACAGTAGAGTTTGGCAGAGTCAAGTGCATGAGAGGAATCTAGAGAAGCGTTGGGCGGGGCAGGTAGGGCAGAAGCCAGAATCACAAGATTTCTGGGGTGGCTGTGGAGGATGGAGCTTGTGGGCACAGAGGGGGAGAGTGTGAGGGTGGCAGTTGCAGGGGAAGAGGCGTAAGTGAGTCTGGAGAGGCCTAAGAAAGGGTTTGTGGCTCATATTCTGGAGCAGCCTGAGATGTGTAAGGTGGATTGGGAGTGGCAGTGTTGCCAACTCTTGCGATTTTTTTTATCACGACTCTCTCAAGCCTGCAATTAGCTATTTACATGACAATCTCTGGTTTCACTGTCTTGAGGTATGTTTTTAGCCTGCATTGTTGCAGAGAGAATTTGAAAACCTGAGTCCTGAATACTCCAACACCAGGAGGCAAAATGAAAAGTACCTAAACTTCTGATATTTAAAGCTCACTATTTTTAAGTCAATTACTTGGTTGTCAGGGACCTGATTTTTGATGCATTTCAAACAGAGGGGGGAGGAAGAGAGAGGAGTGGCGCTACTGGCAGCTGCTTCTGGCAGCTCTCCAGTGCCTTTAATTCCACACTGTCTGGACACCAGCAAGGGGATCTCTGTACATAAAGAAGAGCGTCTCTGTCCATTGGCTTCAAGGGTGGCCTGGTGCTTACATGTGAGTCCAACAGGGGTGGAGGAATAAGGTGCCAATGTGTAAGTCTTGCCCAAAGCGTGACACTTAATAGCCCTGCATAAAATGGTATATATGGGGGTAATGGTTTTGAGGCTCATGTGTGTTTGCTCCCCAAGCTATTTCCTCTGGATCAAGAGATAAGGAGGAAAGTCACAGAACAATGATGCTTTAATGCAGAGTATATGGATTTGAGGATGCTTAAAGCATCATCAGTTACAGATGTACATCCACAACTTCACAGCTTTGTAGAGGAGCTAGAATCGGGAGAGGGGGCAGAGGAGGGATGGTGGTTGGAGGCCAGATTCTACCATATGAATAATTAAGGATACCTTATTGGGAAAAGATAATTGAGCTGGAGAATTTTCCTTTTATGGCTGTAGGTTAAATCGTGGGTCTCAAAGTGTGGTTTCGACCATCTTGCAGGTGGTCCACAGGCTTGGGGCTTACTCTCCTCCCACACATCAGGGAGCCTGCGCTGGCACTCCAGCCCTGCATGAGGTTTGAGTGTCAGAGCCAGCTTCCCACTGTGGGGGAGGACTGGGGAGTGAGCTTCGTGGGAAGAAGTGGCTCCACATACTGTGGCTACCCCCCTGGGCTGGGGGAATGGCAACATAGGAAATTGCTCATTTGGAGGCTTTCCCCACTGCTCCCATTGATTGGAATCACCACCTGTGGAAGCAGCAGAGGTCAGTGCCTGGGAGCAGTGGGAGGCATGTAGCCAGGTAAGCACTCTCCATCCCACTCCCTTCCAGACCCTGTAGCCTCCTCCCTCCCCCCCCCCCCCCGTCTTCCCTTCAACCTGCCCCTGTACCCAACCTCCCACCCAGACTTTGTACCCTCACCCACTTCTCCACCCATTTTGTCATCATGGGTGGTTGGCTGGTGGTCCACAGACAGGTCTGCATTGAGCAGGGTGGGCTGTGGGCCACAAAGTTTGAGAACCACTGAAATGTAATAGTGTGACCTTTTTTTTTTTAGAATGTATGTAGCCTGCATTTGTACATCATGCAAATGATCATAGAGCCTTTACTGACTTTGTGTGAGATGAGGAAAGGTTTGGCAAAGAGACTATAGGTCAAACTTGCAGGATTTAGACAAATCAAGCAACAGCTCTTGATTAAAACATGAAACAGGAGTAGAAATGAAAGGTGAGTTGCGAAGGTTTGTAAGTCACATTATCACTCTAGTGCCGTGGTCACCAACCAGTAGATCGCGATCTACCGGTAGATCTCAGGGGCTCGAAGAGTAGCTCTTGAGCCCTCTCTGAACTGCGCACCTGCGCAGTACATTTACATTAGATTTCCTCATGTAATGTAGGCGGGGCTTCAAGGAAGGGGCGAGGCACTAGATCTTCACCTGTTCTGAGACTTAAAAGGTGATCTTGGGTGTAAAAAGTTGGAGACCACTGCTCTAGTGTATACTACTATTTATTGATATTACTGAACTAAATTTAACCCTCAGAACTGCACAACTATGTTGACTTAATTAGTTACATTTTAAAGAAGAGAAGGCAGAATCTGATATCTGACGTAGAGCAGTGGACCAAATTAACCTCTTCTGCTCACTCCAGCTATACTCAAGCAAACAGCTAATTATGTTCCCTGTAATTGTTATGCCTCTGGTTACCATGACAGCATTGATCACAAATGAAAGAGAAGACACCAAGATGTAACTTATGCAGCTTCCTACATTCTTTGTGTTGTTTTTAATGAGCTGTAGCTTAATATTGAATTTTTTTACCTGGAATTCTAACAACCCTGCAATCCACTTAAATGCTCTCAGCAGTAATATGCCTTTAACATCAACAAGTATGCAGTCCTTTCTTTTTGCCTCCACATGTTGTCAGTGTAGTGAAAACAATACTGCCGTACTTTGCTGGAAATTTTGATTTTGTCCAAGCCTCTTTGTACACAGTATCTGGGCTCCAGGGAAAAAATGTAATTAAATCCATAATTTGTGCATTGTCAAAAATGAAGAAAAAAGTTATTTGTATATTTTTTGTAAATATGTAATGAATTAAATGGCAGTTTTGTAGTGATGTGCTGTTTTGGAGAACAAAGAATCAACTATATGTTTGAATATGCTTAATGTAACACATAACTGTGATTGAGTTGCACAATCAATAGCTTAATCAAAAGTCTTGTGCAATATGTAGTGCACATACATAACCAAGTATCTGTTAGTGGTCCACCACCAAATTTTTGGCAAATTTTACTTATATTTATAACCTTATAACCTGCACAATGCAGATTTAACAGTATTTTCAGCTTCCAACATGTAGCAGGCAAACTACTGTATACGTACTTGTGTACTCCACTGCATCCAAAGGTATGCATTTGTCTTGAGAAACTGCACTACAGATTTTTCTTTAATAAAATTTGTTTCTAAACTATTTGCATTCATTGGTATTTTTTTGAGGGGGAGAATGGGGGAGTGAGTTTGGGTTTTTTACTGTGAAACAACGTATTGGATATTTTTAGTCACTCCAGCTAAACTCTATGGATGCGACTAGTGTGATTTTGCGCAAATACTTTTAACAGAAAAGTTTTACCGTTAAAAGTATTTGCGCAAGAGAGCGTCTATACTGGCATGTGCCTTTGCGCAAAAGATTTGCTTTTGCGCAAAAGCATCCTTGCCAGTGTAGACGCTCTCTTGCACAAGAAAGTTCCGATGGCCATTTTAGCAATCGGGCTTTCTTGCGCAAGAAATTAACGTGGCTGTCTACAGTGGCCTCTTGCGCAAGGATACTTGCAAATACAGAGGAACGAAATTGCAAATGATGCGCAAATTTGACTTTCCTGGGCTTCATTTGCATAATCGTGTCCAGCCGCTATTTCAGAAAAAGAAATGCTGTCTAGAAGCTGTTATTTCAAAAGAAACCCCTTCTTTCGAAACAACCGTTACTCCTTATAAAATGCGGTTTAAGGCTTATTTCAAAAGAAGGGGTTTCTTTCGTAATAACTGCGTCTGGACAGCATTTCTTTTTTTGAAATAGTAGCCGGATGTGATTATGCAAATGAAGCCTGGGAAAGTCAAATCCGCGCTTCATTTGCAATTTCGTTTCTCTGTATTTGTATGCCTCTCTCGAAAGAAGAATGCAGAGTAGAAATACCCTTTCAAAAGAACAACATACTGACCTGATGTGACGGCGCGTTGGGGGTCCCCCGTCTCCTGCACCCCGAAATGGCACAAACAGACTCCATCAGCCAGTAGAATTGAGGGTGGTTTATTGCTCCTCCAGGATACAGCATAGCACAGATGTAATCTGGTTACAGGAACTGGGGCTAAGAGGCCTCAGTGCCCCCCTTGAGATAGGGGAATCCCAGCCCCCTCCCCAGTTCCTTCTCCCCTGCTTTCCAGCCAGGAACTAACTCCCTCTCCTCCAGCCCTGCCCCCCAGCCAGGGCAGCATTCCACCTTCCTTTGTTCCTCTCCATGGGGGTCAGTTGGCCAAACCGGTTGGGATACCCTCTTTGCATAGTGACTCATCACTTGTCGTCTGTAGTTCCATGGAGCAAGCAGCCAGAGAGTTAACAGGTTACCCCCCACTACGTCACAGTTTTCCCCCCTCCGAGAGCGAACTGAGCAGGGTCACTCCGCTCGTGACCTAGGGAAGTTCGGGTCCTCTGCATGGGAACCCGCCTTGGGGACATGGGTGCTCCCCTTGACTCTGGCCAGCCGTGGCGAGGCCCCACATGAATTGGCTTCCCTCTGTCCACTCGCACCGCTCCAGGGCGACTGGCACAGGCCTGTCCTCGGGGGTCACACCCACCCTTCCGCTGGCCTTGATCTCTGGCCAGGGTCTCTTGGGCCGGGGCCATGAGCCCAGCGAGCCTTCTCTGGACAGCCAGGGCAGCTTCCACCCCCGACGCTCCATCCAGGGGGGTCTTCCCCTCCCATAACTCTCTCAGCAAGCCCAGAGGCTCCGCTATCTGGGGTAGGGGCCCCCAAGCAGTTTTCCTCCTGTCTTGGGCCTTCCCGCCCCTCTGGCAGGAGTCGCAGGACCGGCAGTACCGCTGCACGGCTGCAAAAATCCACAGCCAGTAGAAGTGTTGGAGCAGCCTCAGCCGGGTGCTCCGGATCCCCCGGTGGCCCGCCACGGGGACATCGTGGGCCAAATACAGAAGCTTGAGGCGATACTTTCGGGGGACGACCAGCTGCCGCTGGGCCCCCCATGCCCTCACCTTCCTGGGGGGGAGCCATTCCCGGAACAGGAATCCCAGCTCCCACAGGAATCTCTCCTGGCCACCTCCTCCCAGGGGCTGAGCTGCACGGAGGCCAGCCTGGTCCCTCAGTCTCTGCAAAGAGAGGTCTGCCTGCACCTCAGCCTGGAATTCAGCTGCTGAGGCAGGGATCGGGACCAGTTCCCCACCCTTGCCTAGGTCCGGCGTCCCAGCCTGGTTGGACCCCGTGTCCACTGGGATGGGACCCTGAGGACTCTGCCGGGCGTCCTTCCCTGGACCCAGACTGCCAGCCCCTCGCTGGCTCTGGCTATGGGTGGTGACTAGAGCCCGCTGGGGTTCCTGGGGCCACTCCTCTAGGTCATTCCCCATCAGCACGTTGGTGGGCAAATGCGGGTGCACTCCCACTTCCTTGACACCTTCCTTGGCCCCCCATTTCAGATGCACCCGGGCTACAGGCACCTTAAACGGGGACCCATCTATGCCCTTCAGGGTCAGCTGCGTGTGGGGTAGTATCCGCTCTGGGGCCACTATATCGGATCGGGACAGCGTCACCTCCGCCCCCGTGTCCCAGAAGCCCGTCACCTTCCTACCATCCACCTCCAGGGGTATGAGGCACTCGCTCCGCAGGGGCCGTCCTGCCTCCACCCGGTACACGGAGAAATCCGCCTCCTGAGAATCAGACCTCCCAGGGGAGGTGCACTGAGCATCCTTCCCCTCTCTCTGAGCTGAGGTTTGCCAGCCAGCCCCTGCCTCTGGAGCAGCCTGCCCTTCCTCCCGCACCAGCCAGTTATCCCTGGAAAGTCCCCGGTCCTGGGACCTGGTGCACTGAGCCCTCTTGTGGCCTTTTTGCCCACAGCAATGCAAGTTAGGCTTTGGGCTGTCTCTGTCCAGGCCCTGGCTGGTTCTCTGGGGCACAGACAACCTGTTCCTTGGGCTCGCCTCGTAGTTGACTCCCTCCGTCGCTCAGCCGAGATCCGGTCTCTGCGTGATTCCCTTTCTCTCCGGGACTCCCGTTCACACCCGGACCAGCTCTCCGTGAACTCATCTGCCAGCCTCCCGGCCTCCTGGGGGGTCTCTGGTCTCCGGTCCTTGAGCCACAGCCTCAGTTTGGGTGGGCATGCTTCATAGAACATGCTTGAGCAGCTCCTCTGCGGTCTGGGCTCCGGCTCCAGACACCCACTTGCGGCAGTATTGCGCCATGCGGGAGGCCAGATCCACATAGGTCTCCCATGGCCCTTTCTGTACCCCCCGGAACTTCTTCCTGTACATCTCGGGGGTCAGCCCGAACTTGTGCAGCAGGGCCTCCTTGACTCGGTTGTAATCCCCTGGCTGTAGGTCCTCCAGCTGACTGAGCACTCCCGCCGCTTCCTGGCTCAGTGCGGGGACGAGCTCTTGCAGCTAGTCAGTTGGGGGGACCCGTTGCAGGCCACAGGCCCTCTCAAAGGAGCTGAGGAACCCGTCTATGTCGCCCATGTCCTTCAGTTGGGCCACCACGAGCCTCTCCAAGCATCTGGCAGTCCCGGGCCCCTGGGGTCCCTCCACTCTTGGCACAGCCGGTGGCCCGCTGGTTCTCTGCTCTGCCATGGCCAACTCATGCTGTCGCTGCCTCTCTTGATCCTCGCAGGCCCTCTCTCGATCTTCTGCTTCCAATTCCATTATCTGCAGCTGGATCTCCAGCCGCCGCAGCTCTGCTGGGCTGGCCCCTGCCCTACATGGGCTAGAGCTTGCAGGCCTCCCGGGAGACACTGTCTCATCTCTCCGGTGGGTTCCAGTGCGCCTCCCCCTCTCTGAGCCTGACACACTCTCAGGGGGGGTCTGGCTGCTCCCCCTGGGGACAAGATCCTGGCCCTGTGTCTGGTCATTCTCTTCCAGCTGGTCAATCAGCTGGGCCTTGGTTGCTTTCCGCACAGGCAAGCCCCTCTCTCTGCACAGCTTCACCAGCTCTGCCTTCAAGAGTCAGGCGTAGGCCATCTGCCCGCTGGTCCCCTCTGTGCAGACTCACCAGTCTAGTGCTGCAGCGCCCCACGATTCCCAGGAACCGCTTCGCTCTGTTTCCAGCATGCCTGGCTCCAGGGCTCTTGCGTCTACTGCGCCTTGTCGCTTGCCGCTGGGAGCTCCATACACGGGGTGCAGTGCATCCCACTTCTGACACCAGTGTGATGGCACGTTGGGGGGTCCCCCGTCTCCTGCACCCCAAAATGGCACAAACAGACTCCACCAGCCAGTAGAATTGAGGGTGGTTTATTGCTCCTCCACGATACAGCATAGCACAGATGTAATCTGGTTACAGGAACTGGGGCTAAGAGACCTCAGTGCCCCCTCTTGAGATAGGGGAATCCCAGCCCCCTCCCCAGTTCCTTCTCCCCTGCTTTCCAGCCAGGAACTAACTCCCGCTCCTCCAGCCCTGCCCCCCAGCCAGGGCAGCATTCCACCTTCCTTTGTTCCTCTCCATGGGGGTCAGCTGGCCAAACCAGTTGGGATACCCTCTTTGCATAGTGACTCATCGCTTGTCTGCTCTGTGGAACTACAGACAGCAGCCAGAGAGTTAGCAGGTTACCCCCCACTACGTCACACCTGACATAGCTGAATTTTATAGTTCTTATTAACAAACAGATGTCAGAAGTTCAATAGCATAAAAATCAGCCACTACGTATCAGCACCGTAATTTTATTGTTTATAGACTCCAGCTTTAAACCAGCCCTTTTCCTCTTAGAGCAGCACTGTTTAGCTGTGCTATAGTATGGCTTATTACTGAGTGGTGCCAATTCTGTCAGGCTGCTGGGTTAAATCACAGACTGGGCTGTCTTCTTGCAGTGGCGAAAGTCATATGTGTCAAAGGGACTGAACAGAACAGGACAATCAACAAGTGACCCTAGCCCCTGTTGACACACCCTCTACCTAGCATCCCCTGCCTAATTGAGACAGATCTATAACTCTTTGCAGCTAATGCTCTGTTAAGCTTTCAGTTACAAACTCACTTAGGGCTTTTTCTCAAACATGGGAGGCATATGGAGATCTCGTTATACCACTAGCACAGTCGTCCCCAGCATGGTGCCCGTGGGTGCCATGGCGCCTGACGGAGCATTTATGTGCACCTGCCGAGTGACCAGGGCTGCCCCAAGCCATTCTTGCACCCCGCATGTACATGAGCAGCCCTGCCCCCGGGCATCTGGCAGCCCCAAAAGGTTGGGGACCACTGCACTAGCAGAACTTCTTGCATCCTCAAGGCATGGTAGCTATGGTGACAGAAGACATCTGCCCATTGACATAGCATTGTCTACATGGGAGTTAGAGCGTTAGAACACCATTGCCCAAGGAGGTGAAAAAAATCCAAACCCTTGAGTTATATCACTAGTGGTCCCTAGTTTAACCCTGGCTTTAAGAGGTCACCATAATGGCTACCCAAATTAAAGTTCAGAGGGGTAGCCGTGTTAGTCTGAATCTGCAGAAGCGATGAGGAGTCCTGTGGCACCTTATAGACTAACTGAAGTGTAGGAGCATAAGCTTTCGTGGGCAAAGACCCACTTCGTCAGATACATGCATCTGACGAAGTGGGTCTTTGCCCACGAAAGCTTATGCTCCTACACTTCAGTTAGTCTATAAGGTGCCACAGGACTCCTCATCGCTTCTGCAAATTAAAGTTGGGAGTGTGCCATAGCTCTTCCTGTGTCCGATTTTCTTTTCACATATGTTCTCTCTCTTTCCCCCATCCATTTCCTCTCCCTTGCTTTTTAAAACACATTCCTTCATCACGTTATCGCCCAGAGCCCCCCCCCCCCCGCCCCATGGTTTTTTGCTACTAAGTTACCACCATTGGTGGTGGGTGAGTTCCCACTTGGGGGGGGGGCGGCTATTCCCCCAACCATACCCCTTCTGCTTGAAGCCCCAACCCTTACTGGAGTCCTGAGGGCTTCCCCTGCCCTCTGCAGCCAGAGGAACGCCAGGTGCCTTGTCCTGGCTGCACTGGCTCCCCCAATCTCTGGGCTGGCTCCATGTGTCCCAACCACTAGCTGCTGACCTGAGCTCCAGCCTGCAAGCTGGAGCTGAGCCCCTAACAACTTCAGGGGAGAATGGGAATGAGGACAGACCCTGGGGTCTCCACATATCCATGCACCACTTGAGGCCTGTTTCCCCACAGCAGCATCTGAGCGAGGTCCGCGTGCCCTTGGGGCCAGGCTGCTGGCATTTTCCTAAGGCGCGCAGGCACAAAGAGGAGTTCCTGGAACACAGATTCCACAGCACAGCCCTATGATGCAGGGGCTGCCCTTCCTAACCCAGCACGGGCTGGATCTCACGCTGTCTAATGCCAGAGATAGTCTCAGTCACAGCCTATTTGTCTCTGTGGCATGTAGCTACACAGCAAGGGCTGAGGCAGTGGGGAGCCATTCTCTGTGATGTCCTGACTTTGGGGAGGCTAGTCCCCCTTTTGCCTGAGGCCAAAACCCCTACTGGAGTCCTGCTGGCTCTCCCTGCCCCCGAGGGCTACACCTTGCTGTAGGGAATGGGAGGGGACATCTAGTGAAGACTGTAGGGGTACATACCCTAAGTAGCTGACATTTTAAATTCTACTTTAAGCAGCGCCTTAGCATCTTAGCTATTTATTCCCGGGGGGGGGGGGGGGGGGGGGGAAGGGGAGGATGGTCTCATAACCTCTTTGGTAGCTGCAGCATGTGGCCACCAATGCTTGCTGGTGGCCAAACTGACAAATGTTCCTAAATTCCTTAATTAACTGCAGGTAAAAACAATAACTATGCAGGTATTAGGCAATTTATCCAGCATTGCTCAGAGCAGGGGGCTGGGAGTGTGGGAGAGGGTGCAGAAAAAAGTGAATAAGGCAAAGTTATTTACTTGGTCCCATTAAAAACTAGAGGGCACCAAATGAAATTAATAGGCAGCAGATTAAAACAAACAAAAGGATGTTTTACTTCATGCGGCGCACAGTCAACCTGTGGCACTCCTTGCCAGAGGATGATGTGAAGATGAGGACTTTGATGGGGGGTTAAAAAGAAAACCTAGATAAATTCATGGAGGTTAGGGCCCTCAATGGCTATTAGCCTCGATAGGTAAGAATGGTGTCCCTAGCCCCTGTCTGGAAACGAATGACAGGAAAGGGATCATGTCATGATTACCTGATCTCTTCATTCCCTCCCTTTGGGTTATCTGGCATTGGCCACTGTCAGACGCCAGAATACTGCCTTAGCTGGAGCTTTGGTCTGACCCAGTATGGACGTGCTTATATTCCCATGACTCAGGGAAAGGGCTTAGGGTTGTGGAGGCCTCAGGGCAGGGAGCTGGTTTGTGGGGTGGTGGTGCAGGAGTCAGGGTTGCACGGTGAGGCAGGTCTCAGGGTGGGGGGGGCCCAGACCGGTGTGGGATTTAGGAACTGGCAGGGAGGGTCTACACAGCCCTAATGGTGGCTATGTGGGGCTGGCTGAAGTGGGGGGCTGGACTGCCGGGAGGTGTGTGGAAGGGAAGCTTACCTCTGCCTTGCTGCCCAATAGGGTTAACACTGTCATGGGCCACATCTCTGTTCCCTAACTCCCCCACTTTGGGTATTACACAGTATAACTGTGCCTGCTAGCAGCCCCCTCCTGTTCAATGTTATGAAAAACCAAATCACATGCCAGGTACATCCCATTGTCCTGGCACAACCACACCCTTAATTGTAAATTATGATACGATGAAGCTGCATAACAAATTTGGTAGTCCTAGCATTTGTAGGGTGAATAAGCTACTCTTGCGCGCTCTCTCTCTCACACACACATAGTTGATACATGGCAAAATCTGTGCTATATTTGTATTATTGAAGCTACAAAAAAAATAGCCCTGCATAAGTTAGAGCTGTATTGTGGGGGACTCTGCTCTCATTGCCTCTGGCTCCCACTCCCTGTCCCAGCCTCCCCAGCCACTGGGTCTGCTCTTACCTCCTGCAGCCCACTGCCCTCACTCTCCCCACATATGCCCTAAGGCCCCCTTCTGTGATCTTGTACCCCAGGCTCACCCCCACTCTACTGCAGCCCCTAATATGGCCAGTTCTGCTGAACCCTGCTAGTGTTGAGCTGAAGCCCAGAGGCAGTGTGAATGGTGAGCTGTCCTGAAGCCTACCACTCTGCCCCTCTTCCCCAGTGGGGCTAAAATGCCGTCAGCGCCCCAATGCTGAAAGGCACAGAGGGCGTAAACCCAGCCCTGGAACCCTGCAGCTGAGGTGGGGGAGGGGGAGACGGATGCCCTCCTGCCCTGAGGATTGCAAGGAGGGACGTCTGCGTCCCCTCCCCCCCCGATCTCTGTCCAGGAGCCTATCATGGCCACAGGAAAACAGACTGGTGGCCACATGTTTTAATGTACCAATAGCTACTGGTGCGTGAGAGGGAGCACGTGCTATTTTCAAGCCACACAACATGCTGCTTCAACATCAGGGCTGGCCGTGGACTGCCCAGCCGGAGCACACAGCGAGGTGGAGCGGAGTGTTTCATATACGGCGTTAGCACGTTATAAAGCAGCAGCTCTGTGGGTGCCGGGCAGCTCCCAGTGGCAGGGTTGACTGGACCGTTCAAAGTCCAGTCAGTGGAGGCCTGGGGTGAACGCGGGCTCCCTCCTACCATGGCTCTGCAAAGCTCTTGTAAGCAGCTGCCACGTCTCAGTAGCCCCTAGGCTCAGGGGCTGCAAGGGCAGCTCCAGGCACTGCCCCTGCACCCACAGGTGCACTCTCAAATACCCATTAGCTGGGACCTGCACCACAGGGCGGTGCCTGCAGGTGCAAGGCCAGTGCACGGAGCCGCCTTGCGCCTAACCAATGGTGCAAGTGAAATAAATTGCTTATTGGTACTGTGGTAGGAGGGGAACATCAGCTAAGGGGAAAGTTCATACAGTCCTCTTTGTGACTCTACCCTGCTCACCTGCCCAGGATCCCCACGCTCTGCCGCTCCATGCCCTATACGATCCAGGAAAGGTGCTGGGGGGTATGACAACAGACAGAGGAGCTGCTGCTAGGGCTGCTTCTTTCTCTGATCTGCCCCTGCCACCAAGGAATGAAACAGAAGCCCAGCCCCTCTGCTCCCCCACCGCTTTCATACAGCTGGCAGTCCTCCAGGTCCCTATAGCAGCAGCCCTGTCCACCTGACCGTGTGGTGGGCCACCCCACTGACTGAGCCCTGGGCTGGGACCAAGTGGGAAGGGTGGGCCCAGGTATCCTTACCCATCCCCATTGACTGATTGCTGGACATCATGGCCCTGAGGGAAGGGAGTGATTACGGACTTTGGCCCCCAGGCCTCACAGCCTTTTAAGAAGGGAGTGTCCTGAATGACTGTGGCCACTAGGCTGCACCGCCTCAAAGAGATGGGGTGTGGTTAGTGGCCCTAAACAAGCCATTGGGACTGTTTGTTACACACATGGGGTAATGCACTTTTTGCGAGGTCTCAGAGGCCTAACACCCTGCCTCTGAGGGGGGCAGGCCTACTCCCCCCACCTGCCCCTTCATGGAGGTTAGACCCCCATGGACCTGCGTCTTCCACGAGGCTCAGCCCTCCCGGATTCCTTGACTGTCCCTGGCACAGCCAGTCACATTCCAAGCTTGCTCAAACCCCGGTTTCCCAATTCCCACCATGGCAGCTCAAGCCAGGGAGGGTAGCACCTTCTTTGGACTTTTACACTACCGGCCATGGAGGTTTGCCATCTCTGGCTTGCTGGGGATGCTCCCCACCATTCTATAACACACTAGGACCCCGTAGGGGCTGGGAAAGGGACATTGGCTGCTAAACCAGGAAAGGGGTGTGGTGAAAAGTGGGCAGAACAGGCCCATCCACATTCAAAAAGTGGGAGGACCATGGCCCTCTGCCCACCCATTCTGGTGCCAATGCAGGCAGGTGGCATGTGGCTGGGGGTAACTAGCAGCACTAAGCCCCTGCAAGTACTGCTTCCCTCTTCTGGCCCTGGGTCCCCCCCAGGCAGCTCTCACCACTTGTGCCAGCAGTCAAAGGGGCTGACAGCTGAGGAGCAGCCACAGCCCTGGGGCCGAGTAGCAACCACATGAGGCGAGAGAGTAACACTGCAGCTGCCCTGCCCAGCTTTGGCTTCCCATTGCCAACCTCGCCAGGACAGCACCTCAGCCAGGTGTGATGAGGTGGAGCACATCTGTGTGTGTGCAGCTGCCCATAGCCTGGCCTGCTCTGCCTAAGGAACCACAGCTCATGCTTGGGCTGTGAGCCCTGCTCCACCCCCCTCCCCAACCAGCATCCCTCCCACACTAAGACCCACTGTTGTAAGGGTCTATTCAAGGTAGAATGGTTTGTAAACACCAATGTCTTATAAAGTGCATTATTTTTGGTGTCTTGCAGAGTTATGAATTTAAGCTCCCAGGCTACGTCTACACTACGATTTTTGCTGGAAGAGGCAATGTAAATGAAGCGTGGATTAGCATTTTCTATGCTTAATTTGCATAATCTCTTCTGATCTGTTTTTGCACAAAACCAAGCAGAGCAGACATTTCCTTTTTGCACAAAACTCCCCTTTTGCGCAAGATCCTTATGCTTCAAAAAGGAGGTATAACGATCAAAAAAGGGGGGTTTTGCACAAAAAGGAAATATCCACATGGCTTGTTTTTGCGCAAAAACCCTTGTGCAAAAACAGATCGGAAGAGATTATGCAAATGAAGCATGAGAAAATGCTAATCCGCACTTCATTTGCATTGTCTCTTCTGGCAAAAATCGTAGTGTAGACATAGCCCCAGACTCCTCTTATAAGAGTGCTGTGCAGGTTTCCATTGAGGAAGAGGACTGATGGGTCAGCTAGAGAGAGAGATCACTGTGAAAAGTTCAATGCGCAAGAGAGCGTCCACACTGCATGCACAAGAAAGCTCTCACAGAATGGCCATTAGAGCACCTGTGTTTTTTCGGATAGGCTCTTTTTGTGCAAGAAACCTCTCTGGAGCGTCCACACTTGCCTTTTTGCGCAAGAGCTATAGCGCAAAAAGGAGTTATGCTTCGTAGGAGGAGATATATCTATACCACAAAAAGCCTCTGTTCTTGTTTCTTGCACAAAAATGCGCTTGAGGTATGGATGCTCCCCAGGCTTTTGCGCAAAAACCCTGTAGTGTAGTCATAGCCCCTGAGATTTCTACCACAATTTTACCAACACCTGTCCATCAAACTCTCTCTTTACTACTCCAGCAATGGAAACGTACAACTATATACAAGAAACCCATTTACCCTCACAGAGCCAAACTCCCCAATCCACCAAAAAAAAAAAAAAAAAAAAAAAAATCTGTTATATACCATGCAGCACTCAGATACCACATACTAATGGAAAACTTGAGATTATTGACATTTAGAACTGCCTTCACCTGCTGATACCCTGGGAAAACTAGCTTCAATACAGAAATAAAACCCCTTTGACCACACACCTCTAGTAGTCACAGATCTATCTCTCTCTCTCTCTCTCTCACACACACACACACACACACACACACACACACACAAACACAAACAAAACTTGAACCCATACTTGATTCCCCCCCTTCCGCAGTGCTGAAAGAACTCTTTCCTGAACCCCTAGTTCTGGTCTGTAGACAACCCAAACATCATAAGATTCAACTCTCCACAGAATAGGGCATGCCAATTCAAAGCAATACCATACTCTACTGGTCCAACAGAGTCAAAACCATTTCCATGGCTACAATGGTCAACACCATCACTGCCCACAGTGATGCCCGCAGTCCTTTTAAGATCTATGCATCCTATACATGCCTATCATAAAATGTGATGCCTCTTATCCAGTGTATTAAATGCCAGTCCTAACAGTGATGTGGCTGGAATCCATCACCAGCCTCTCAAATTAACTCATCCAGGAAAAAGACAGGCAGCTCAATAAAAATACAGAATGCTGCAAGTTCAAGGTAAGAAAGTTCAGTTCAATGGCACCTAATACTGTCAAAGACCCCAACAGTATGTGTGAACCATGTTTGATTGGAAAAGTGTATACCAGTCTTTCATGATACAGCCTGGCTTCCACTTTGTTTGCTCCACCAGAACAGGTGAGCAACAGCAAAAAATATTGGTATCAATCCACGTGATAAAGTAGTAGTTTCTGTAAAGAAACAAGGTTTTAGTAGGAGATTGTGTTGTTTGTTTTTTTAATGCAAAAGTTGTGCTCAAAAGTTGGACAAATGGAAGAAACATCTTCCAACAGTTATTACAGAAATAAACATCTGTATTAAGAAATCTGGAGGGCAAAGATTTGTCGTCCCATTCAATGACACACCTTTCGTGCTCCGGGCCGGCCCACAACATTATGGCACCTGAGGCGGGGAGCTCAAATGACGCCCCCCCATATCCCCTCGCTTGGGCCAAAACTTTGAAAGGTCTCAATTCTGCCTTCTTCCTGTTCTTCTACTCTCATGGTACTGTGCATCTAGAGCAGAGAGAATACATATGCACCAGCAGCAGACTTTCTACACTCTGGGACTTAGTGGCGCCCCTCCGCCCCCAACACACACAGTCTGCCTCATGGTAAGACCAGCCCTTGCTATTAGAGCATTTGGATTCGGGAATGAATATGAACTCGAAAGCATCATGCTGACAGTGTAGAGAGAGAGCAAGTTTGCTTCAGATGATCATCTGGGCTTTTGAAACCACTTTTTTTTCTTTCAGGATAAAACAAAAAGTAGTTTCAGAGCAATAGCTAATTCCCCTATTAAAAGAAGTGTCTTCTAATCTCAGGTTACTGGTCTACATCCTGTGGAGGAGCAGGAGCATTAAAAACAGCAAAAGAGGAAGAGTGTTCCTCTATCACTATCAGTGGAGCACTCCTAATTTAGAGTGAAAAGCAAACCAGGTCCATTGATATTATGACATCCCAATGTAACATGCTAACCTTTAATACAAAGGCTGGCTTTCTCTAGCTCCTCCTGCCTAGGAACAGGGAGTAAAAGAATGTTAATACTTTTTAGCCTGTAACCATTTTAAAAACACACAGCAAATAAAACACTAGGATAATTACTTTGCTATTCTCAGAGTAGCAATTTTTCACTTCTATGTTTTTCCCCATTTTCTAGAAGGTTTTTTTTTTATTATTATTAAATTATCTCTGGAAAGCTGCATTGTTTTCTCAGGAAGCTCA
This sequence comes from Pelodiscus sinensis, assembly GCF_049634645.1. Lineage (NCBI taxonomy): Eukaryota > Metazoa > Chordata > Testudines > Trionychidae > Pelodiscus > Pelodiscus sinensis. The sequence goes on from NC_134715.1 coordinate 113,835,209, forward strand.
CTACTTTAATGAATGTGTTTACTCTGAACCCTAGTGTTTTCAAAAGGCAGAGAGAGCAGGGGTGTGCGTGTGTGAGACAAGCCGCTCACTACATGTTTAATCTTTGTTTAAAATACATTCTCATCCTTGCATCATGCATGCAAGCTGGCCTGAGATACAGTACCAAGGAAAAAGGCTGGACTAAAAAAGGTTAAAAGGCAATAACCCCAAGAAATAATTAATCGCCAGCAATTACCAACCCATTTACAAATTAACAATGGAACAAGAAACAGCAGCTTTTTCCTTCTTAAAATCTTATCAGGAACATATAGAGCTAAATATAACGGATGGAACAAAAAGTCGTTTTTACAATTATTTCCTTGTCATCAGAAGGGTTTATTAGAGAGGACTATCCTTGATGCAATTAAATTAATTCAATTATCTATACCTATAGGAAAGGCCTTACATTAATTCAATTATCTATACCTACAGGAAGGGCCTTGTAATGTTTTCCTGTCTTCACAAGATGCAATTCTTTTAAAAAGTGACAGGATACTAAAGGATGACAATATGAAGTTATTTTACAGGAAAAAAAATTTGTAGCAGCAAAGAAGAAACTGCTTTAGCTTTTCATATCTATACAAAACAGTTGTGTTTTGATGGAGAAGCTGACAAAGATATTTTGCCCCAATACCATGAATAGATGTGGTTTTGCCAGTAAGGGGACATTATCAGCCTATTTTGAATTCCTGGACACTGAAGGATGCATGTCTGCACTTAGATTCCTTTGATAATCCCAGTTTATAATGGAATTAGATGCCCAAATTCCATTGCATTTTAATATGATCTGAGCGCCTAAAGGCCAAATTTTTACAGGATTTTAGGCTTTGCTCAGCTTCAGTTTTCTCCTGCCAGAAATGCTAAGTCTTCTGAACCTTTGTTTCACTTGTGGGGCATTACTTAGCTTCACAAAGACTTATTGTAAAGTTGACGCACTAGGAGGATAAGATTGCAGTTGAAAAAAATTTCAAGTATCTTCAAAACTGGTAATAACTTGTGTTTTCTTTAGAACCCATTTAGATGAGTCATGCCAGGTACATTTTGATTTTCTACTATCTAATCTATTTATGTATTAATACCATGCTCCTTTACAGGGTATCAGTTTGTCTTCAGTGAGCTGCTAAGGAATATGCATTTATTATGTTGACAACTACAAAGAAACAATTATATAAACACTTCTTGTTTTGACAGAGTAACTTTTATTAATAATGCACATAAATCTGTCACACCTAATAGGTGCCGGTCATTTATCACACACTACGATTTCCTGAAGAATAAACTAGAAAGGCAGAAAGTTAAATGAAGCTAAAGACTCACACTCGGAGGTGGGTCCATTTTGGATTTTAACAACATGATTTTCCATGAATGTGTCTCTGAAAATTAAATACATTAAGGAATACAGTAGAAAGAATATATTTACAATTATAAAGGGCACTGCCAACATATCCAATAACAAAAATAAAACAAAAGATTTTCCATGTTTCTTGCATGCTTTTTTCCCCACAGAAATTTTTAAATATGATTTTTTTAAAAATACAATAATGAAATAATTACATTCTTAATATGAGAACACTATCTTACAACATACAACCAGACCCAATTGATTTGAAAATGTCTAAAAAGGAAAAACTGATATTGAATTAGGTATTCTCTGTTAGAAAAATCAAAATACCAAAATCATCCTATAAAAACACCTTTGGTCTCCCCAAAATTATGATCTGATATTTAAAAAAGCACCTGATACAGTAATAGGAGTTTGTTTAGGAAGCACATTTGTAACGTTTTCTCAAAAGATATAGAAATGCGGTGATTTAAAATACAAGTTTTCTCTTTAAAACATCATACTGTCCTACTGCTGAGTTTGCTTGGTGATTCTGAAATTTCAAAACTATGAAAATACAAATTTCATTGCTTTTTATTAAAAATTGTACAGTAAGAGTAACACAAAACATGAATATTTCACAGCACTGCATGTGTTCTGGAAAGAGGTTATTTCCAGAGTTTGGTTTATTCTATAGTACAATACCTTGGCCATTACATAGAATAGTCTTAGCTAGTGTGCTAATTGCAAAATATGAGCAATGTACTTGCACATTTAGTTACAGTATACTTTGGGTGGGGGAAGCAAATGCTTAGTCTTGTCCAGATATGTCATTTAGAACAGGAATTTATAGGTGTCATTCTTAAAGGTATATGTGGCAGAACGGAAGAATCATTACATAGAGTTGCACATCTTATAAATCAGCATGTAATATCTCTTTGCTTAGAGGAATTTGCACACTCATCTCAGGCATGGATAAAAATTTAACCCCACCCTCCCTACAAATCACTCTTCACTACAGGGAAAAAAGTTACAAAGCCAATATCTGGAGGGAGGAGGGGAAGACTCAAATTAATTAGGCAGTGTTATTGATGTGGGACCAATTGTTACTGGCATCTATTTCAGCATCACACATGTTGACTAGAGGCCTACATTGCATCATAAATATGTACAGATATAAATTAAATATTTAGTGAAATATACAAATAAATAACTTTTGAAATAAAAAGCCTAAACAAACTTACTTTTGCATCAAACTTTTTTCCTAATGTTTCTGGGATACTCTATAGCACTGTAGTCCATATCATGCAGCATAACTTGTGCCCTTCACCTAGAAAATGTTAAGATCAATCTAAAATACAATACAAGAGCCAGCGCTGAATAACACATATTGACTTGTGTTTTCCCCACTGTATTTGCATTATCGTGGCACCTTAAAAAGCCAGACTCTAGGGAGAATGCAAGGCCTACTGCCATTTTGGGCCCTAATCTTGCACCATTGCACGGGCCTTGTAATTGAATTTAATGTGTAAACAAAATCAGACCCTTAGTAATAGGCCATTATGACCCACTCTTTCAAAAGTGCTCAGGGCCCACAACTGGGGCCAGATTTTCAGAGGCTGCTGGGTGATGAATATTTTAGCCTATGGTTGTAAGCCTGCAGCTTTCATGTGTGTAATGTCCACGGTTGTCCTTATGCACCTTACACTGAGTTTCACATACCAGTATACATTATAAAGCTATGTAAAGTATTATCAATGATAAAACTGCAGGGCTGGGCCACCAAGTGATCTATTTTTCCCTTGATGTGTGGATCTGCACTGCTGCCAACTCTTGTGATTTTGTCAAAAGACTGGCACTGTTTGGTGCTTTATTTAAAGCCCCAGCACCCAGAAACCAATGATTAAGTCAAAATCTCAACTCAAGCCCTCCTGATTGTAGAGAGAATGTTGAAAATGTGACCTGAGTACATTATAAAGGCTTGAAAAAAAACACAGGACAAATAGAAATAACATCTTTAACAAAAAACAAAAATTTCATGATTTTAAGCTACTCGTGAATTTGGGGGCTTGACTCATGAACAGTTGGGGGTTGGCAAGAAAGCATCTGACTTCTCTGCAGAGACATATATATGTAACAAAGGAAGAACAGGACTTCTTTTTTTTTTTTTTTTTTAAACAGACTAAAAGGAAAAGTCTGTTTCTTGGCAAAGAGAAAATGAGTCCTCTCTCACAAATGTCTTGTCACTTCTTATTTCATCAATATTGTGTATAAAGGAGATTGGAAATTCATATTTCCTCAGTCTGTCCTCCTCAAAAATATTATCCAAGATTTGAAAGGACTGCAGGAAGCAAATACAACAGTTATAACATTGTTAAAGTCAAGTTTTATAAAAAGCAAAACAAAACCACATACGCCTTCTGCAGTTGTAATTTAAAAATTAATGTTAGCGACTATCAGTAGGATTTTTTGGGGAGGTGCAGAAATGAAGGGACATATAAAAGCACTTTGTTGCTTCTTTTAAAATCATGCCCTAATAATTTTTCGACAACATGAGAGATGTTTGAAGATGACAGGTGCTTAGAAACAGCAGTGACAACAAAAAACATATTAAAATGCATGGCAGTTTTTTCTGTCCTGATGATAAAAGCATCTGTCTAAAATATATAAAAAAAACGCTTCACAGCCAAGTTGTGTCATCTTATAACCATTGAGAAAAAGTGAGGAGGAAGAGTGCATCTCAAGCAAGGCATGTAGTTGCTGTGGAAACATTTCCTCCATCTCCAGCCAAGTGAACAGGTAACAGCTGGACGAATCCTAATGAGCAAGCTTGTGAAAAGGTCTCTCTCTCAGGTGGTTTGAATTCAGAAAGTCAAAATTAGCCTTAATAATACAATGCATCTAAATTTGCATGATTTCATCTGGGTCTTCTAGCATGCAACAGTCTTGATTTCCATTTATGACTTTTGATGCAATGCCATTTACATTGTTGGTTTAACCTCTTTCAGCAATGTAAACTTTCAATTGCAATAACATGCTCCTTTTTAGTAGGATTTTTACAAATAAGGGTGGAAATGAAAAGTTACAGGTAATAAAAAGGGGCACACACTGTTACACAGTAATACAGCAGAGAGTACAGTCAAATGAGGGCCAAGCTACTGTTAACTGAACATAATTATAAAACCTCAGCACTTGACACCATTTTACAGATGAGTCTTTTGCAGTCTATTTCTTGGTCCATATGAAGAAAGGCCTTTAATCAACGTAAACAAATTTGCACTGCTTATGTTCCGTTTTTCAGCTCCCATTCCTAGAAGGGAAAAACAAAAGAGAGGGAAAATTATACAGAAATGTAATGTCTGTAATTACAGTTAGTCTGCTTATTGGCCTGATCCATAACCCACTGGAGTGAGTGGCAGACTTAAGTAAATTTTGGATCAGGCCTCATACCCCAAAGTTAGAATTTCTGTCAATTGTTTTAAAGGATTTCTATTTTAGTCTACAATTTGGAAAGAGATAAACAAGCTGAGGAAATATGCACCATTCTGCATCATTTCTACTTGACTGGAGCTGCATTTTGCAGCCTTTTGCTGCGTGCAGTGCACACCAGGAAAAGAAACACTGCATTTCTATACTTTTTGCAAAACTGTAGACTGTATGTAGAACCAGAGGAGCCGATAGGTCCCTGGGGAACATGCTGGGCAGTAGGGGCGGTTCTACATTCCTGGACAGGGCAGGACCTCAGACAGAAGGAGCGGGGCTGAGCAGCCAGCCCTAATCACCGTCTGGACCATAATGCCACCCATCTCCCCACCAGCCCTCAGCATTGCCTGGTATATGCTTCTCCCTCCCCCCTCCAGGCAGCCTTAAGAGCTGCACAGTGCTCCAGCCATGATATAAAGGGCCTATGGCCCTGGCCGCTGCCACTTCTGCTGTATCGTTAGCAGTGGTGGGGAGCTCCGGGGCCTTTTGAATTGCTGGGCCCCGGAGCAGTTGCCTTCTCTGCCTCTTTTCCCCCTGCCGGCAGGCCTGTATAGAACAGATATGCACAATGCAATCAAAGAATTAAGCAATGCTGCACGACTTCAGATATAATAGCAACAGATGGACTCTGTCCAAAGTAAAGAAACTAGGAGATGCACACCTGCTCTGTGGGGAGCTCACAAGTAATGTTCGATACCTATATATATATATATATGTATGTATCAGCAAGAGCAGCTGATGTCCTTTCGGTAAGTGACACACACTTATTCTGTGATGGTCTTTGCTAAATTCAAACAGTTGACACACCTGTAAGTCTTATAAACCTACTGCCATTGTGGTACAATTCATTCCATGAATCTAGTAGCTTTTCTTTATTGAGAATTTGCTGCTGCCTTTTAGGAAGCAAGCCTGAGCCACCAAGTAGTAAATCCAACCCACATCTTTGTGGTCAGAGGTTCTCTGATTCATAGATGGAGCTCCAGTTGTGGAAATGGCACATAATACATGTGGGACTGGCCTGCCCTCGCTCTGCACTGTACCTAAAAGTGGCTGGCACATCTCTGCTGCACCTCAGATGGGTAAGGGGTCTCCGTGTGCTTCCCCCACTCTGAGTGCCAATGCTGCAGCTCTGATTGGCCAGGAAATGCAGCCAATGAGAGCTGCAAGGGCAGTGTCAATGGGCAGGGACAGCACAAGGAGACCCCCCCAGGACTATCCTCCTAGGAGCTGCTCCCACAGAAAAGTGCCAGTCATTTCTGCGAGCTGCCCAAGGTAAGTGCTGCCCAGCCAAAGTCTGCACCTCAACCCCCTCTCAAACCCCAATGCCTTGCCCCAACTCAGAGCCCACGCTCAAACTCCCTCTCAAAGCCCCATATCCCTCCTGTACCCAAACTACTGCCCTGAACCACCACCCCCAAACTCCTGCTGCATCCTGGTGAAAGTGGGTGAGGGTGGGGGATAGTGACTGATGGAGGAATGAGTTATGGGGGGCTTTGGAGAAGGGGTGCAGGAGGGGGCATGGCAAGGGCTGAGTTGGAGAGCTTGGGGCTCCTTTGAAATTTTTTAAATCAAATTGGGATTTGCTAGAGTCTGAGAACCACTGAGCTTGGCAGATGTTTGTCTAAGGTGCTCTTAAAAATATCCAAAGACAGACATTCTAAAACATCCCTGGGCAATCTACTCCAGTGCTTAACCACCCTGACAGCTAGAAAGCTTTTCCTAATATGCACTCTAAACTGCAATTCCTGCAATTTAAGCTCATTGCTTCCTGTCCAGTTCTCAGAAGTTAAAGAGACTAATTTTTCTCCTTCTTCCTTGAAACAATGTACAGGTTTGACCTCTCTGGCCTGGCACCATCAGGACCTAACCAGTCCCGAACAAGGGAATTTGCTAGACTCAGAGGAGGCCCCCTGCTACCGGCTCCCCATACCACCTTCCCTCCACACTGCTGTGGCCCTAACCCTGCAATCGGGGCTGCTATCAGCCCTGATAGCACTTCATAGATGTTGGGCCCCTGTGCTGAAGCAGGCCCAAGTAAGCCTATACCAGGGGTTGGCAATCTTTCAAAGAAGAAGAGCCATTTTTTTTTTTGTCTTTGACCAAAATATTTTGAGAGTCCCATATAAAGGCAAAATTCCAGGCTGGTGCTGGGGACTGGAGTGTAGGAGGGGATGAGGGCTGTGGGAGGAAGTTTGGGTGCAGGAAGGAGCTCTGGGTTGGTGCAGAGTGTTGGGAGTACAGGAGAAGGTGAGGGGTCTGGGAGGGAATTTGGGTGCAAATAGGGGTCCTGACCAATGCAGAAGAGTGGAGTGCAGAAGGGGGTGCGAGGTGTAGGTTCTGGCTGGGAGGCACTTACCACAGGCATCTCTCAGCTGGTGGTGAAGCAGAGCTCAGGCAGGCGGTCTGCATGCCATGGCCTCGCACTGCTCTGAGAAGTGGCTGGCTGCTGGCACATCCATGCACACTCTGTGGAGGGAGAGGATCACTGCTCTCCGTGAACTGCCCGTGCCTACAAGCACCACCTCCACAGCTCCAATTGGCTGGTTTCTGGCCACTAGGAGCTTTCAGACCAGTGCTGGGGGCAGGGCAGCATGCATAGCCACTTTTCCCCTTTCCACAGGGGTTCTCAGAGTTGTGCATGCAGCCAGTTGCTTCCAGGAATGGTATGACATTCAAGCAGCCTGCCTGAACTCTGCTGTGCCACTGGACTTTTAGTTTTTTCAGAAAATAGCTGCTCTCAAGAGAGCAGCCAAAGAGCTGCATATAGCTCTGGAGCCACAGGTTGCCAACCCCTGATAGATGTTTGTACAACAGGTTCTTTAAATACTTCCAACAATGGGGATTCCACAACCTCCCCTGGCTGTTAACTATTCCCGTAGTCAGAAATTTGTTTCTAATGCTACTCGGGCTTGATGCTGGATTCCTGAATTTCTTACTCATTCCATAATCTTCTCACCAACAACCAGTAAACATCTGTTGCTGCTGCTTGACAGCAATCATTTATCTCATTATGATAAACAGGGGCACCACTCCAACTGCATGATCCTTTTTGATGTTACAATCACGGCAGAGGAACCATGGTGACCCACAGCTAGTGTCCCCTTTAGGATGAAGAGAACAGGCTCCAGAGTCTGAACTTTTAGATTTGAGTTGTTTGTTTAAGCACAAGCCTCTCCCTGACTCTCTGGAGTTCCCCATCTCCACACTCCTGTATTGTCAAAGATCTTTCTATTATATTAGAGTGCAAAGTGGGCTGCTCTGTTCTAATTCCCCCTTTAGAGGTGCATAATGTGCACTAGAGTAGCATCTAACCAGACAGGCCCAGACGCATGAGAGATTTGCATAGAGCAGTCACATCAAAAGAACGGGCACAGCCCTGAAGTTACACTGTGCATTTAACACTGAGGGAACAACAGGTAAGAGAGCTCATAGAAGAGAGGGACAGAGGCTGGATAAAGAAAGGACAGAGCTAGGGAAAGAGAGTAAGAATGCAGGCAGTGGGTAGAAATAAAAAGATGAACAGGATCAGATAAGTATTCAAAATGTTCAAGGGCTTACGCAAGCACATCCTCCCTACTGTGAAATTCGTCCATAATTGGGGACTTCAGTATTAGCACGGACATCAAATTGGCCTCACCTCCCACACACTATGATGGAAGTTACATATGCTGAACCAGTTCTACTCTCTAAATGCTCTCATGCAACTCCTGCTGATTAGCCAAATCAGTAAGGGCCAAATGGGTCCCTAGGCACACACTCAACTCCACAAGGCCAGAACATGAAGTGCCAAATTCCACCCTCATATAAGTACATTCAACTCATATTGAAATTGATGTGAGTTGCAGATGCATAGCTGATTGTGGAATTTGGCTGTATCTAGCTATGAATGAGCTCAATACAGTTTGGGTCAAATTATCTAATTCATCTAAATTTCACAGTTAATATTTGGAGTACGAGGTTTTATGAAAAGGTGGCAACAGCTATTAAATATGAATTCAATATGTGGAATTGTTTCCATTGATAGAAAAATAGCTTCATATTCTTTTAAATAATCTAATTTTACACCCAAGATTCTTCCAGAAGAGACTCTGGTTCTTTAAATATTCCATTCACAGCTAAGGCTTGGTCTCCATTACTACGGGTCATCGATCCAAATTACGCAGCTTCAACTATGTGGCTGAAGTCCATGTACTTAGATCTACTTACTGTGGTGTCTTCACTGCGGTATGCTAATAGATGATGCTTTCCCATCAACTCCGCCTGAGGTTCCTCTTCTGGTGGAGTACCGGAGTGGATGGGAGAGTGCTCTGCGATTGGGTTATCACATCAATACTAGATACGATAAACTCCCGCTGAATTAATCACTGTTGGTTGATTTGGCAGATAGTGTAGCGATGCCCTGTCAGAGCCGATTTTGCTACACAACACTATTCTGAGCAACTCTTGTAGGTAATGCATCAGAAAGTGAATGAATGAATAAATAAATGGCCATATATAGTCTCTTTCATCCCAAGATCATTGCTTTTTACAAATGGGAAAAGAAGGGACAGATGGGCTTAGTGCCTTGCCTTACATCACATGACAAGTTTGTGGCAGAGCGGGATAGCCCAGCTCCTTTGACTCTCAGTTGCATGTCCTAACTACTTTATGGCATTCCCTCCCTAATGTTTTTTCTAAAATGCATTTGTTTGCAAATTCTGCTGCTTTCCATATTGCAAACATATTTAATGAATAAAAAAATATATTTGAGCACCAGTGAAATATTGAACTGCTGCCTAAAACACAGCAAGTATGGTTTAGACACAATAATGGAGTGCACTAGGAAGAACAGATGTGTAGGATTATAACTGTAGTTAGCAATGAACGGACCAAAACAACACAAAGATATCAGACCCATGCCAGAAGTAACACCCCTTTTTACATGCTGTATGAGCTGTTCAGTAATACGCCTTAACTTGCCTATTCATCAAGCCCCAGAGTACTGTCATGAAAATCCCATTTAACATTAAGCACAAGTAGCATATCTATTAAAGACTGTATTAATGGGGGTAGGAATGCAAAGTTTCATCCAGGCACTAGTCAGAACAAATTAAATTATGTGGATTTCTACTTTAATTATACTGCAAGAGTAGTTGCTTGCATAGTACATTTCAATTACTACAGACTAGAACTATTTAGTTCTTGCATCAGCCGGCAATGATTATATCTAACTTTTTTGGTTATTAAAACATTTGGCTTGGCAGTTACATTAAATGCTTATTGACTAAACCCATTAGTGTAATGGTGAAGGGAGAAAAGGGCTAGTCTGTATTACAGGACATTTACAGTGAACTCCGTAAAACAACAGACATTCACAGAGTCAGATCTGTCACTTTAGTACAGTCTTCATTTGTCATCTGGTTCCCCAAATTTACCCCATTAGAGAGAAATTAATCCCCATTCAGAGGATCAGTATGAAACCATGCACCACTTAATGTGAATGTAGATCATGGGCCAACCCTCTACATTGGTGTGAAATTTCACCCTTAGAAATTTAAGCAGCAGGAACCAATGTCTCCCTCACCATTAATAAAGGAGAGATAGGAAACATGTCAGGATGGACAGGAGCAGAAAAAGAAAAACCAAACACATATCTTTCTCACCTTTGCTTTTCGAAGGACGTGGCCTCGACATGGAGAATTACTTGATGTAGGAGGTCTCTTCAGCACTGCTGCACTGTTCACTGGTATTGAACATTCAGTATCACTCGTATCACAACTGGAGATAGGAGAGTTTTCCAAAGTTCGGTGCTTGAAAATTGGAGACTGACAGAGAAGACAGAATGAAAACCTCAAACTGGGCAATGTTTCCTCCAAAATATTCATAAAAATAAAAGGCTTCAACTGGGTAAAGTTTTCTCCAAATATTCAGGTAAATATCATTTGTCTAAATTTAGGACTGCAGAAAGCTACAAGACCTGTTTTAAGGTTATGAAAAGTACATTGACAGATAATCATTTCCAAACATGAGCTGCACTGATCAGGATAGAAAATGCCATTTTCTGAATAAGCAAAACAAGAGAAAGTAAATAGCTACTTCAGTTCCTTCTAAATAACAAGTGACTAGGTGGGTCAGCACAGTGAACCAATGCAAAAATGTTGTCCATATTGATCCACGAGCTATTAAAGGTCTATAGATATTAAGCTCTTTGGGGGGAGGGACTGCCTCTTATTATATATTTGTACAGCCCATAGCACAATATGGTCCTGGCCTTTAAGCTCTTCCACAATAAAATGGCAACAAATGTTTCCTATAATTCCATACATATCAACTCAATTTCATTGATGAAGAGGACACCAGCTATGGCTGAGTAATGGTAATAATTCAGAACAGAGGGTGGCTGTTTTATCTTTTGGGGTTTATAGATCAGATGCCTGATCCTGCATGATGCTGACCACTCTTGGCTCCTATTCACTTTTCTGGATGTAGTGAATGTTCAGCACTCCTATATCATAGGACTGACCCTGCTTTTCTGAAATCATTCAGCTGTGGACATACCTGTGGGCTTGAGGTTCCTGATTTGGGCTCAATTGCCAATCCCAGAGTGATGCCGCCAGCCAAGGCTTTCTTCAGGCTCTCTTTCACCTCAGTCAGTTCCAACTCTAGATTTACACGCTCAGTCTCCTTCAGCTTGCATTCCTCCTCCAACTTCCTTAACTTATCTTCTAGAATCACTTGAGTCTTCCTGCCTGAAATGTTAAAGTTTGATTGAATCCTGTTTAGCACTGAGTCCATTATTTACAAATAGGGAACAAATGCTTTAAAATGAGTGGTTACCCAAACAGCTATGCACACTGAACAGTTCCAGCCCTGTGCAAGTAAAATATTTCACACTTTAGAGAAAGCTCAGTGATTCATCTGGGGTGCCGTCCTGAGGCAATTTTTTGGTTTCTAGCCATATTGTTTTTCATTTAGTCTCTGTACCACAAAAATGGCAGTAGCCAGTAAATAAAAATAAAAGTTAACCCTTCCTACTTTTGTGTGAGTGGCTGATAATTGTAAAGTGTATTAAATGAGCTAACAGCACAAAAATATTGATTGACTCTAATTGCTGTATTTTATAAATGTTTAACACAAAAACGGAACCTCATGTTACACCTGTAGCAAGCAGTTTGGATTTTTGAAGAATACATTTCAGGCCCCAGGAAAAAATTCCATTTGCATAGTTAGAATTCTTGGAGTGCTGTGCTCTAACACAACAAAGCACCTCATACCAGCATTAACTTCAATGGCAGCTCGTAGGTCTTTCCTTTCTTTTCGGAGCTGAGCCAACCTGTTCCGCAGAGCTTCTTTCCTCCTTAACAACTCCTCTTCTTTGGTTTGTAACCTCTTTGCATCTGCTTCAACACGGTTCTTGCCATATTTGTACTGATCAGCATCTACGCAGAAAGATGAAAGTGCACTGATGATTTATTCAGTTAACTCCTTCTCTGAATGGCTCAGAAGCTAGGAACATCACTAATCAGAATGTGAGATGCAACAAACAAAATATACACACCCTTAAAACTTCCTGGTCTTAACTTTGTGACTTGAGCCGTTCCTGGATCTCTTTGAATAAAATAAGCAATAAAACAACTCTTTATCTCTCAATCAAATCTAACCCCACAAAAAGCTTTTGCAATGTCTGAGAAAGTTGGGTTAATTTTTTTGTCTGTTTTCATTGGAGTTTCCCACACTTCTTGATTCCTGCTGAGATTTGAAGCACAAATACTGAAATAATGTGAGAAAGTCTTGTTTTCAAGAATCTTCCGGAAGAAATGGAAAATACCAGACACCTTACAAGGCTCTTGTACTAAGAATTCCTCCCTAAGAGTGCAGACAAAACAGATTCTGATAAACATGCAAAATATGTTTCCTGTGCTTAGCCAGGCTGAATCTCTGACCTGAGATTTAACTGAATGATGAAGTTTGAAAACTCAGCTCCCCCACAACTTATACTCCAGGCAAAAGGCTGAAGTCCCTAGATAAGTGCTTCTCCTCTCCCAGTAAGGTTAGGCTGACAAATGTCTCACCTTCTTTGCCTCTGCCTAAGAAACACCTTGGCCCAGACTCCTCTAACATCTTTAAGCCAAAGATCTTTCACATCCCCTTTTCCTGGAGAATGGGGGCTGGACCTCAGCAATCTGATCTTTCTCTTTTTCTTGCTATCTAGAAAGACCCATCCTATTTCCTTATGCCCAAAGTTGCAAAGCAAGATCATTAAGGGATGTACTTACTTGATGCAGTGCGCTTCACACATGACATTGATTCAGATTTCTTCTGCTGGTTATTTAAAATTCTCCCTTTTCCCACGATACCATTTGCAGTTGCGGGGCTTTTTTTGCCCTTAAACTGTTTGAAAACAAAATATTTATGCACTGGTAATTATTGTTGTATGGATGGTGCCATAATAACAATCACCAAGAGCAAAGCTTGAAAGAGTTGTTTAAAGCTGCCTGTCTTCCTAGAAGCTGTTCATATGCTTAATAGATTCTGCTGAAAACAGTGCAATCTCTAGAGACCATATCACTGAGTAAGATCAGAGGCTGATAATCACTGGGAATTGTGAGATTCTCTCTCACTCTCTTCTTTCTTTCCCTTCCATCTGTGGTGGCATCACAGTTGCTAATAAACTGACACATTTTAAGAATGATGCTCTAATGGACTAAGTGGTACTTTGTAACAATTTTATATTGCAAAGCCCTTTAAAAACAGAAAGGAGGCACATTACTTTCATACCTACCACAAGAAGCTGTAGAACCATCAGTTTTGCCCACTCATAGTGAGATACAATGTTAAGCTGTTTTATACTTATTACATATCCTTATTTGGTACATTTTCTAGGAATTGCATTGCTATAGTATATGGATGCTATTTCAAAATTAAATAATTAAAAATACACAAAAGACGTTAATTAACAGATTCTCTTTCATGGTACCTCCAACAAAACAAACTCAGTGAAAAAGGCAAAATTAAGGTGGTTTTTGTACCACACCCTTGATAATGGCTAGACATAAGCTCTAACAGACTCCTGGACAATAAAAGAACAGTACAGAGCTATGCCTCTAGGAATGAAGCTACATGGACAGAAAACTAGAGTATTTGGCCTATTAAAAGTATTTCAAAAAAATAGAAACTGAACCTATTAAGGTCCAGTGGGGTCTGAAACTCCCAGCCCATGCCTGGCTGGAGTAATTGTGCAATCTACCCCAGGAATCCCAGCAGGCCGAAGGGAGGGGAGTCTGTCTGTTCCTATTCCCCAAACCCTGCCCCTTCCCAACATTGCCCTGCTCTCTCTCCACCATGGCACTCCAGCTGAAGCTGAATCCTCAAGGGGTATTACCAAGGGGTCCTGGCCCAGCATGGCAGCAGTGGTTGGCCTCTCCCCCACTCCTTACAGAGGAAGGAGCTGTATGGAAGCAGAGAGCACTCGGCGGGTGCTCTCGGATACAGAAACAGTACAGTTCTGAGTTGTGACAGATAATTTCTCTGAATGGCATGCAAAGACATAGTCCCTGTCTGTTTTGCTCATGACATACTATAGAATATTTCCTTACATGGCCAAGATCCTAATTTCATATTTATTGCTAGAACTCCTTGTAGCAACCTGAGCAACAGGTTGCAAATAGAATCTGACAGGCAAGTTATTTATGGTTTGTTTCTGTCATCCTCACTCAGGCTGAGTAGCTCCTTAACTGCCTAAGAAGTCCCATTGAATTCAACAGAGCCATAAGTGTAAGATACAGGCAGTCCCCGGGTTACATGGATCCGACTTACATCGGATCCCTACTTACAAACAGGGTAAGGCAACCCCGCACTAGCTGCTTCCCCCCAGCAGACCAGGGAGACGCGGAGCGGCTTTTCTCAGCAGATACCTCAGCTTGAGAATAAAGGACTGAGGGAAGTGAGGTGTGGGAGAATAAAACTGAGCTCTTGAGAAATGTTTGGCTAGAGTTTCCCCTACAATACCAGTACCAGTTCCGACTTACATACAAATTCAACTTAAGAACAAACCTACAGTCCCTATCTTGTACGTAACCCGGGGACTGCCTGTACTCTACTTGAAGAGAGTAAGGGTGAAAGAATCTGGCACTTAATGACTCCAGTTGAGTATGCAATACTAGCTAGTTGCCAGAGTAGCATGTGGGTTTCCATGCATGACTAAATACAGGGATCAGAATTATCCTTTTCTTTCTCACTTGCTTTTTCCATTAAAGAAAATGGACATAAATTTTATAATGCTTTTGTCATTTTCTCTGACTCTTGAAACTTTATCTAATTCTTCAGAGAAATATTGCAGAATACTTTATTACAAGGCAATCAAAATAGTTACTTCTTTACAAGACATACAAAAGGACTAGCTAAAACAAGGTCATAGTACTAAAAAACATTATCCCCTTTACTTTCTTTTTAACTGGTCAGCTAGACAAAGGTTACACTCGCCATTTTGCAACCCTTCTACACTGATAAAGGCCCAGTTATAAAGGCAGAGTGTGTTTTCAATATAATTGTACTGGTAAAGCCTTTCTAGTGTAAACTAGACCCTAGTGTTTCTAAAATGATTAACCAGGGTTTTGAGAATCTTAGAGTGAAATTCGCCCCTACTCAAAAGGCCAGCAAAAGATCTAAAGAAGTGCCACCCTTTTGCTTCAGTGTGGCCTAAATTGAGTATAGCTTTTGTACTGACTCTTGGCAAAGGAGTGAATTTTTTTATTACTTATTAAATGTAAGATTCACATATTCTATAAAAGGTAAAGACTGAACTCTTTGTACCTACAAACAGCACGAATATGGTAGGGATGTGAAGGGTTAGCTGGCGGCCTAGCCTGGCTACAGCAGCTCCCACCTGACGCAGGCACAAGCAGCCCCTGCCCATGGTGCGGTGGGCTCATACCAGCCTGGTCAGAGAAGTCTGCGGCATGGAGCAGCCCCACACCCACAATGCGCGGCATCCACGGGATGCCCGTCAACCAGTTAAACGCAATGTTTAACCAGT
Source organism: Pelodiscus sinensis (assembly GCF_049634645.1). Taxonomy (NCBI): domain Eukaryota; kingdom Metazoa; phylum Chordata; order Testudines; family Trionychidae; genus Pelodiscus; species Pelodiscus sinensis. Next base: position 113,851,066 of record NC_134715.1, read on the forward strand.
TAACTTTTTAAACTGGAATGTAGGAGGCTTGGATCTAAAAGTTAAGCATAGTTTTTTAAAATTAAAAAAAGAAAAAAATGGCTTTGGTTGAAGCATACAGTAAGGCTTATAAAACAACAACAACAACAAATGGACTGGTAGCACTTTATAGACTAACAAAACATGTAGATGTTAGTCTATAAAGTGCTACCAGTCCATTTGTTGTTTTTTTCTGTAAGAGACTAACTCGGCTATCCCCTGAAGCTCCAGTAAGTCTTATGTCATTTCAAACACTTTCTCCTTTGTAATACAATGAACAAAGGTTCCCTGTTCAACTTTTTAAGTCAAAAGGCCTCTGCATTTGGTTCTTGTACCAAGGTTCACTTGCTCACACACCTGTATCCGCACATATGTTCCTTAAAGTACATATTCTGTTTGTTTGTAGGTACTTTTGAAATATATTAATAGAAAAGTAAGGACAGTGCAGAGAGTGACCTACTGATACTCTGTTTTAATCCCAGATGGTCCTAACCCAGCAATCCTGAGTTTCTGAGCTCAGGCCCATGTCTGGTTCTAACATTATATTCCTAGCTTTGTATGCATAATTGGACTAAACTATTGGTCATATAAATAATACATTTCAGATGCAAAAGACTACCTTCATTTTAGTATCTTTAAATTAAACTAGTAAACTAACTGAGAATTGTATGCCATTGTCCTTCACTGTGTATTCTGATATGGTATACTTTATGACTGCAAAAAAGAAATCATAGTTTTCTCAAGGGAAGCAAGCAACAGGGCAGTTACTTAAATGTAGTTACATTGTATGTTTCAGTAAACCAGTAACACACTTAAAACTAAAATGCCAAGTATCTTATCACATAAAAACAAATCATTTAGTGGGCCAAAGAGTCACAGGGTGGTGCACAGAAATCTGTATGTGCAACAGTTCCACATTGCAGTCCCTGAAATATTTATATGTAATATTTTTGTTACAGCAGCAAGCTGTGCTGAAACCCCCTATAGGAAATATGCGGAAGCCAACCGAAAGCCAGGAGGAAAGCTTGCCGTTGTATGGCTGCATTTTGTTTGGCTCTAGATACAGCAAGAGCATGTTAAGCAGATATTTTATGGACAAACAGGAAGACAGCACCTACAGGTCAGAATTTACAATCTAGGTGGAACTCTATTACTTGTAGCGGCCCCCATTTAAGTTGCAAGCATTCTAGTGTTAAAATCAGGCCAGTGAAATAACCCCAACACAAACAGAACTGAAGTAAAAGGCTTTGTTACAGTATTAAACATTGTAAGTACCTGTGAGCCAGATCCCCGCCCCACAGCAGAGGTGTTAGTGACAGACTGAGCAGAGGACAGATTGGACGAGACAGGGTTTTTGTAATGGTTAGAGGAGAGTTTGTCAGTAGATAACCTATTGGCTTTTCTGTCAGCAGGTGGATAGCGTGCAAAGATTTTCGGAGACGGCAAGTTATCGTACAGGCCTGCGTTATCATAAAGCACTTCTTCTCCCATACTTCTGCTACGAGAAGGAGGAAAGCCATCTTCCAGTTCCCACTGCAACACACACACTTTTGCTGTTAGTACACAAAAACCACATGCAGGACCTATGCAAAATTAAAACATTAGCAGGTTATTTAGAATCATTAAAACCCTTTGAGTTTAGCAAGATTTTGTTTTTTTCCTGACATTTGAGCCAAACTGGTCTAGAAAAACATTGATAGCTATGGTATGTTCGGGTGCCTGAGGAAAACAGAGGAATAGGTTATCTATTTCATAACCTGAATTTTCTTGTGTTTTCTATTAAGCAGAGAAAAGGGGACTGTGATGTTAGCCCTTATACTACAGGTTGGACCTCTCTCGTCCGGCACTCTCAGGATCTGACTGATCTTGAACGAGGGGATTTGTCAGACCAAGGGAGGTCCCTCTCAACATGGCTCGTGCTAGCTTGCTGCCCCCAGCTAGGACTCCAGTCTAGACCTGCTGCTGCCTGCCCGGCCGTGGGTGCTGCTGGGGTTGGAGCTCCACAACAGGGGACAGAGCGCTGTGGTGGGGGCTGGAGCTCTACGGTTGAAGCTCCACAGCTGCCGCTGCCGTCCCCAAGCTCCACGGCTGCCACTGCAATCCACAAGCTCCACAGCCGGGGCCAGAGTTCTGTGACTACCATGGCCGGGTCTCCTCTACCACCTGGCCACAGTAGCCTGAGCTCCCTGCTGCACCACCCACCCCCTGTGCATTGCCCCCTGGCTCCCGGCTGAATCTCCATGCCCCCCCTCCACCTCGCTGCTCCTGCCCAGAGTCAGCCCAACCTCCCTGTACCTGGGCTCTGTGGTCCAGCAACATCCGTAGTCCGAGAGTTCAGGGAAATACAACCTGTATTACTTTATTATTACTTTCCAGTTAGTATTTCTGAGAAAGAAGGTGCTACAGTACCGATGTTGAGATCTACTTTCTTGTATAAATAGGACAATTGTGGGGCACTCATGAACAACACAGATGAGCCTTCAGGAAAATCTCCGGGGCACATTTTGCTAAATCTGACTGATAATTGAGATTTTCAGATCTGGCAACTAGCAGAAGCTATGAGGGTTTTTTTTTTCAGGCCACGTGTCTTTTCAGTAGCTATCAGCTGCTTGTGCACTAGCATTTTATTTTACTTGTTGGAAAAAGTATTACTGAGCTAAAGTAAATACCTAAAATAGCTCCAGGCCATTTTCTCTTTCCATAAAACTGGAGAACACAATAACAATCACCTAGAGATTCGCTCATTTAATCTTAAAAGAAGCTGTGGGTCTGCATGCCCAAAAGCTTTCCTTAATCCACCCTGTCTGAGTACCCTCCTCAGATGCTGTCCAAAGCACACCCAAGGATTACATGTGCATCCCACTCAAACACTCTGCTATGTCCTACTCCTTAGAGACTTTCCCCTACTACTCCTCTGACATGTTACAAGAGAACACTGCACGGCTGTGTCTACACTGGGCCACTTATTCCGGAAAATCAGCCGCTTTTCCGGAATAAGCTGCGAGCTGTCTACACTGGCCCTTGAATTTCCGGAAAAGCAACGACGCTCTACTGTACAAAATCAGCCACTATTCCGGAAAAACTATTCTGCTCCCGCTCGGGCATAAGTCCTTATTCTGGAACACTGTTCCGGAAAAGGGCCAGTGTAGACAGCCCAGTAGTCTTTTCCGGAAAAGCGCGTCTACATTGGCCACAGATGCTTTTCCGGAAAAAGGGCTTTTCCGGAAAAGCAGCCTGCCAATGTAGACGCTCCTTTTCTGGAAAAACTGAAAATGGAATAGTATTCCGTTTTAAGCAGTTCCGGAAATTCATGCCAGTGTAGACACAGCCCACTTGTTTCTGACTGCCTATGCCTTGAATTTCTGAATATTTCTGTCAGTTTTCAAACTGAGGTCTTCAAACTGCCTTTAAGACACAGCCTGAATTAGGAACTAAGCTGAGCGCAGCACCTTCACATGAGTGACTAGAGACCACGTGCCATTGTGTGCAATATGCACTTCTTTACCCACTCCTAAAAAGAACAAGCTGTACAGGCTAATGAAGAGGCTGGGGTGGGACCACGACTTTGCCCTCAGCCTGCTCTCTTTGGGACCAACAGCACAAGTGTCAGAGCAAAGGGAGGACAGCTTGTTGAACTTTCTTCACAACTTACATCACCCAACACAGGGCTGGGCACAATCAAGCCCTGAGTATTGCTTTGGTCTAATGAATGTTTCTTTTTAAAAATTCAAGGATTTTATTAATGGATTTGGCATAAACGGATCAACACACAGTTGTTTTTACAAATATATGCTGACTCATGAACAAGTTAATTTAAACAATATGTCCCACTCCCTCACAAGTCTGCAGATGAGAGAGGCTTTGTGGTGCCTGATTACAAAGAGAATAGAAAACTTGAGTTCATTTGGAATCTGCCCATTGGCGCTCAACGAGGTAATACAGTTTTCAGGTGTCCTTGCGTTCAACACATGTAAGGCATTTGAACTGTAAAAATTAAATTCTTACCGATCCATTTATGCAGGGAACATCATCATAATGAAGTGCCAGTCCACTGGGACATGCGTAGCCATTTCCAGTGCTTCCCCGATACGGATTAGTAGATATAACACGTCTGTTCATAAAACTATGTAAAACAAAAAATAATGCTTGGTCCTTAGTCTGCATGATGATTCACTGGTGCTACACCCACAATTGATGATCTGCCAGTTCTGGAAGCATACAGCTTCTCTCTAGTAAAGCTACAGAGAGTTTTCCTCCTTCTGCAACCTCCATGAAAAAGAAGAGCAAACTCTGCATTTTATTCATATCTGGCTGCTAACATCCAATATCACAATGTATGTTTCTGAACCATAATCATAAGAGAAAATAGAGGACTGTGTGAAAGGAAGGATAGAGACAGCTTTAGCTGCTATATGGTGTCACATATGAGCCTGCTGATATAAACCAATTTGCCAGACTTCAATAAAAAAATTTTCCACATGGTAGTGGTGAGAAGGGGGCTGTAACCTAAGACTTTACTACAACCATTTTAGGTAATGGAGCAAACCAAGCAAAATCTCCTGTGTGTGGAACCTTGAACTGATCATAATTTCACAAGCAACCTTTGAAACAGAGCCAATAAGAAATAAGAAGGAAAACAAAGGTTCAGGATAGAATGATTGGATTTCTGAAGTTGACATTAACAAAATACAATGAAATTATGAAGTTAGGTAAAGGGGTCTCTTGTTTCTCCATATGGGTCATAAATAATGTGGGAAAAGCTTGCCATACATGTTATATTTTATTCCAATATTGCAGAATAATGAACAATGTTTTCTGTAGAAAAGACCAATTAAATTCCATGTGTGTAGTTACTGGCATGTGTAAATATTTACAGAATCAGACCTTACATTTTTAAGTAATTTTCCATTGTCATCTGACTTTTAATACCCTCCAACTTGCTAATGAACCCTCAATTGGAATTTATCATGTCTTCTTCCAGAGGAGCATTTTTAAAAAGTTATATTGGGATTAACTAGACAAGATAATCATGAGATGACAGTTTGCAGGGGGGAAATCATAATTCACCATTGTAAAAATGCCCCTAAGCGAATCATATGTAAGGGGACTGTTAGCCCCTTACTAAAACTCTGTGGGAGTTTTTGATTCGCCTGCTCCCAGTATCAAAAGGGGAAGGGTCCATGAGAAATCAGGGCCCTGAGACTGACAGACCCCAGAGACAATGGAAAGCAGCCAACACTCCAGCTCGGCCTGATTGACAGGTTGGACAGGCCAGTGAGGAAAGTGAGAGGCCAGGGCCCGTCCTCCCTGTGAGCTGGGATTTTTCTGGGTCTCTCTGAGTAAGGAGAGAGCTGAGAGACAGCTAAGAGGAATAAGATGTGTGGAGAAGCAGTCCTGCAGCAACAGAGCCAGGCACATACAGCCCAAGGAGTGCAAGCTGTGCTGAGGGGCAGTTTTGCAGCAACAGAGCCAGGCACACAGCTCAAGGAGCGCAGACCCGGTGTTGAGAAGCAGACTGGCAGTGCTCAAAGAGCCAAAAGGGACAGAGAAGCAACGCAAGGAGCTGGAGACTGGCAAAGCAGCACAGCCTACAGCTGGGTGTGGTGAGCAGCTGGGACCAGCAAAGTGCGGGGAGAAGCTCTGGGCAGGGAGATATCACCAGCCAAGAGGCCCAGCAGGCCAGACTGGGAGAGGGGTCTGGCCACTTAAGAGCTTGAGGCTGTGTGGTCACTGCCAGAGCAAGTGTGTCCAGCCTGCAGCCCCCCTGCAGCACATCCAGGGCCTCTAAGGGGCCTACAAGGAAGAAACTGTGAACTGTCCTTACACTCTGCAGGCTGCTGTTTTGATTTCCCTGTGCTACAGAGCAGGGCTGTGTGTTCTCATTTAACCATTCTCATTTTTTCTTATTCTTTTCTCTTTAATCAGTTGATGTTTAATAAATTGTATTTGCTTAGAACCTTATGAAATGATCACTGGGCCAAGAAAGCATGCAGTGTGAAGAGAGCACCTCGGAGTGGGGACATCCTAACTCCTGCCCCTAGTGACTACAAGGTTGGGGATTAAGCCCCAGGAAACCTGGGCCCAGCCTTGTTGGGGTTTCGAGGACTCTGCTACTCAGGAGAGTGGAGGAGGAGCCCTCAGGCTCAGGGAAGCCGTGGGGTAAAGGAAGTGGGGAGTGGGGACTCAGATCCTTTCGCTGGTCCACTTCACCTGGGCGGTATAGAAGCCAGGAAAGTTCCCCACAATAGCGGGACCATTCCCCCACTTACACATAGCTCTAAAAAACAAAGTGTTATCATGAAACTCAAATATTTTTTCTGTTGTCATTAATGAGAAACACTATCCACATATTTCTGGACTATATTTAGAACTATATACAATCCCTGTGCCAAATATCTTACTAGCTAAGTCTAAGAGAGAACAGAGGGAGAGTGCAAGGAAACAATGAGATAATATTAGTCAAGCATGATGGGCAATAGTCTCAACAGACCAACAGTCTAACTGTTGTCAAATGTATTGTTGGCATCATACCAAGAGAGTTTTGAAGGAGAATGATGAGGTAATTTTATGGATGTTTATGGGGAGCTCCTCCCAAGCATGAGGGGCAGGCATGAGATAAAGCTCACAAATACTTATTTGAAAATGTAATGAGTGATACAGTCTATGATAAAGCCTGTCTCCTTCACCAACAGAATTGGGTCCAGTAAAAGTTTTTCTCTCACCCACCTTTGGCTCAAATTGCAGCGGGGAGGTCTAGGTTGGATATTAGGAAAAACTATTTCATTAGGAGGGTGCAGAAGCACTGAAATGGGTTACCTAGGGAGGTGGCGGAATCTTCATCCCTAGAGAATTTTAAGTCCTGGCTATAGCTTAGTGGTTTGAGCATTAGCCTGCTAAGCCCAAGGTTGTGAGTTCAATCCTTGAGGGGGTCATTCAGGGATCTGGGGCAAAACCTGTCAGGGACGGTACTTAGTCCTGTTGTGAGGGGCAGGGGACTGGACTTGACCGCTCAAGGTCCCTTTCAGCTCTATGAGATAGGTATATCGCCATAGTCTAATGGAATGATTTAGTCGGTGCTGGCCCTTCTTGGAGGAGAGGGAACTGGATTAGCTGACCTCCTGAGGTATCTTCCAACTCTAATAATTCTACGAGTCTATCTATGGCATGATATAAAAAGAGGGAATAACAGTTGAAGGAGTCAAAGAGAGGGGTCCATGCCTGGGACTCCCAGGTGCTATAATAGAAAACAAAAACAATTAAAGGATAGTGTAGAAAAGTGATCTTTGTAGGAACGATATGAATATCGTCCTGATGGCATTACTCAAGGCTAGAGTGAAAGAGGGTGTAGTAACTGCAAACTGAATAGGGCCTGATGGCATTACTCAAGGCTAGAGTGAAAGAGGGTGTAGTAACTGCAAAGTGAAAGTTTTCACTAAGTGGATGGATAAGAAAAGCCTTGTTATTTCTCATTTCTCCATTTAATTTTATACAATTAATTGAATCAGAAGTTAAAAGAGAAATGATCTAGGTTGCTTGCTGACAAGTTCTTACATTCACTTTATTGTGGTACAACAAATTTAAACAAATGCTTGATAGTGAATTTTATTATCCTGCAAGTTAGACTTGGCATTCTTTTCTAATATGTGGTCCAGTTGCACTTGTTTTTTCCCCCCTCCCCCACTTGGTTTCAATTAATATAGCATTTGTTCATAAAATGAAAACCAAGCAGTATTCAGGCAAAAACATTCCCATCCGGCTTCTCTCTTACATGTGGTTATCACTGGATGCTGATGGAAGCAAAAAATGCATGTTACAGGAAGAACTTTTTTTTTAGCCCATTTAACTTCAAAACATACATAAGCATAAGCTCTCTAAATTAACTGCAATATGATTCTATTAAAATTACTCGGATTTGACAAAAATGGGATTATGGCAAGAGATGAAGCAATCTTGATTTCTATCAAAAGACATTCAAACTAGAGCATGAGTGAAGTGTCTCATTTTTCTGTGCTGCGGCCCTCCTGACACTTCACTGATAAGTACAGTATTTCACATAGAAAGCTAGCCTAGTTTTTCACCCTTTATTATAGAATACTAGAACTGGAAGGAACCTTGAGATGTCATCATGTCCAGTCAGTCCCCTGCCCTCGCAGCAGGACCAAGCACTGTCTAAATCAAGGATGGGCAATTATTTTTAAAAGGGGGCTACTTCAAAAATTTCTGACATGACCCCAGGCTGCATCGGAAGGGGCATGGCCTCCGGCAGAAGGGGAGGGGCCAAGAAACTTCTCATGCTCCCTTGTCCACAGACTCTGATTGGCCTGGGGGAGAGTATCAAGTCTTCCCGCGCACGCGTGCGCGCGCGCACACACACACACACACACACACACACACACACACACACACACACAGCCTAGAGCAGTGTTTCTTAAACTTTTTAAGACCGAGGAACACCAAACATTTTTTTTTTAAATGAGGCACACCAAGGATTTTTTGTTGAGGGAAAAAAAAAAAAAAAGGTTGGGGGAAAAGTTATTGAGGAGAAAAAAAGGGCTGGGGGAAAATTATTGAGAAAAAAAGGTTGCCTGCCCCTTTAAGGGCAGCCATTTTGAATACTGCTATTCTCCGCGGCACACCTCCGACTGCTGTGGAACACAGTTAAAGAAACACTAGCCTAGAGAGAATTGCCAGCTGTTTTAAAACAGCTAATGGTTCCCTCTGATGCCACTGCAGCAGGAAGAGATTTCACATGCTCCAGAGGCATGTGGAGGCTAGAGAGAACCATCAGCTGTTTTAAAACAGCTGATGGTTCCTTCTGATACTGCACATCCCTGGTGGAGAAAGGCGGGGAAGAGACTTTGTGCTCTAAAAATCGTCAATGATGGGGATTCCACAACTTCCATAGACAATTTATTCCAGTGTTTAATCACCGTGACAGTTAGCAAGTTTTCCTAATGTCCAACCTAAAGCTCCCTTGCTGTGTAATTTAAACCCATTGCTTCTTGTCCTATCATCAGAGGTTAAGCAGAATAATGTTATTCTCTTGTAACACCCATTTAGGTACTTCAAAGCTGTTATGCCCTCTCTCTGAAGTCTTCTCTTTTCCAGACTAATCAAACCAAATTTATTCAGTCTTCTCTCATAGGTCATGTTTTCTAGACCTTTAATCCTTTTTGTTGCTCTTCTCTGGATCGTCTCTCTCATTTCTCCACATCTTTTCTGAAATGTGGAGCCCAGAACTGGACACAATACTCCAACTGATGCATAATCAGTGCATAGTAAAGTAGAATAATTACTTCTCATTTCTTGCTCACAACACTCCAATTTCATCCCAGAGACATGTTTGCTTTTTTCCCCCCCAATAGTGTCACACTATTAGCTCATATTTAGCTTGTGGTCCGTTATAGCCCCTAGATCTCTTTCTGAAGTACTCCTTCCTAGACTGCATTTTTATTTATTTTTAGTCTATTCATTTATGATAGATATATCCCAGTAGTTTCAACAAGAGTTGAGAGCACCCAGCACCTTATAGGATCATGCTCAAAGTTGTAGTAAACTATCTGGCCAAGATAGCCTCTATCCATATTTTGTAAAATCACTTTCTGTATTTGTAAAGGGGTCACCCCTTAGCCTGTAGTCGTCCACACATGAAAACAATTCAAGATGTCTATATCACATCCCATCTAGTGCTGATTTGTGTTGTAAAACACTTTCAAAAACTGCTTACATGGTAAGTATTTATTACTTTTCTGATTCCATGACATAAGGTCTGTTTTGAGGAATATAACAAAACCTGCACTGTTTTCTGAATTCATCTATTGGTGTGAATTTCAAAACTGTGGCAAACTTTAAATCCATCGACAAGGAATAATTAGATGCAGTGAGACTATGAGAGAGACAAGGTGGGTGAGGTGGTAACTTTTATTAGATCAAAATCTGTTGGTGAAGAAGAACAAGCTTTCGAGCTGCACAGAGATCTTTCCTGGGACTTGGAAAGCTAACCAGCGTACTACAGCTAAACAAAAAAGTGAGTGAGATCATAAACTGTAGGACTGGAAGGTACCTCAATAGTCTAGTTCAGTTCCTGCACTCAGATCAGGACTAAGTATTATTTAGCCCAATGGTTCTCAACTTGTGGCCCAATCAACATAGAGCTGCGGCCCATATGAGGTCCTTATGGCCATTCAGTATTGTATGAGGCCCACATAACATATGGCGGTCCACATATTCATCTCACTATGGTAAATAGGCTGAGAACCAACGATTTAGACCATTCCTGAAGGGGTCTGTCTAACCCACTCTTAAAAATCTTAGATGATAGAGATTCCACAAACTCTATGGGCAATTTATAACCAGCACAGCACTTCCTGATGGATGATGCAGTGAATACAGTTAAATTTTATGTTTCTCGGTGCTAGGTGTTCCTGTAATCTAGCAACAATACCGCTTCTTTTCCCAGTCATCAAAGGAGTGCCATCAGTCATTATGGAAACCAAATTTGACAAACTTAAATTACATTTCTCCAAAAGTACAATCACGCAATTGAAAATGTCTTGGCCAATTGTAGTGTCATGCATAGGTATGAGTTCAAGAAGCTCTTCAGTTAAATTGAAATCACCGTCACAAGCATGCAAGAAGGCAGCCAGGTGCACAACACTGCCAATATCCGTACTTTCGTCGAGAGCCATTGAAAACGCTTCAGAAGTTGATGATTTCTATTTTAATTGCTCACTTAAATCACTTGCCATTTCATTTATCCTCTCTGAAATTGTGTTCCATGACAAAGAGATATCTTTGAATGCTTTCATATTTCCAGGACATACAATTTCAGCAGTTTTCACTATACACTCTGTTCACTGAAGGTGAATTTATAAAAGTTTTGAACTTTGCGCTATTAATTCTGACAAAACATAACTAGTTTTAACTGTAGCTTCACTGTCTCTTAATTTTTGTAAACACACTTTGCTGTCTATTCAATGCTGTCTTTAATTCTAGTAACTTATCTTGCTGTAATTTCCCTTCTAGGCAATTTATTCCAGTGTTTAACCATCCTGACAATTAGGAATTTTTTCCTAATGTCCAACTTAAACCTCCCTTGCTGTAGTTTAAGCCCATTGCTTCTTGTTCTATCCTCAGAGGCCAGGAAGAACAATTTTTCTCCCTCCTCCTTGTGACACTCTTTTAGATACCTGAAAACCGCTATCATGTCCCCTCTCAATCTTCTCTTTTCCAAGCTAAACAAGCCCAATTCTTTCAGCCTTCTTTCATAGGTCATGTTCTCTAGACCTTTAATCGACTACACTATTACATCCCTAACTAGAACTAACAAAAGGCTGCACATTTTGAAACGACAGAAAATGCCCTTAAGCTGCTTTAACGCATCTTACCAGAAGGTCTGTTTTGCAGCTTGTATGACGCTTGCAGTCATCTCCACATCAATATAGTCATAGTGCAGCGCTCCAGGATCTGTAGATGAACCAGTTTCAGCCAGTAAAATTCCAATCCATCTGCCCATGTCTTCAGATGACGAAGCCTACGAGAGGGAGGTAAGTTACACAAACTCTAACTTACCATAATAAAACCCCTATTATTTCTATTAACTATTTAATAAATATGGTTTTTTAACTGGCATGTTGATATAATGTTGCATATGAGGTTCTGGATCACCTTTGCCAAACTGTGCTAACAAAAAGTAATATTCATTGAGGTTATTCTGTTATAATGACCACTTCTAAAGCAACAGCATGTTAATAGATCATGGAGCAAAGCAATATGAACAGTTGCAGCAAAGAAAGAAAAACATTAATGCATGAAGTTGGTGTATCTAAGTATGCACCTTGCTTATTTTAGTTTTCAGAAAATTGAAACCTTACACAAATATTTTCTACTACAAGGCTAAGCTTTTAAATAAAGGGAACTTGTCCAAAATTTAAAGGCAGGGTAACCTTAGAAAAAGAAATATGGGAACAGATTGAAAAATGAAAAAAAGAAAAGAAAAATGTGCAATAATTCTAAGTTTTGAAACTGAATTATTTTAATTTAAAAAAAATCAATTTTCTAGGCATTTCAGTATTTTTATTTACTTTCATTAAAAGTTTCTTTATTCAGTGTAACAGATTCAGAGACTTTTTTCCTTTATCTCAATTTCCTTGCCCTAGTTCCTCTTCTTTATACAACATTTCATTCAGTTCTTGAACCACAAGCATTCAGATCATTTTTTTTCCTGCGTTATCCATGACTTGGAAATAGATAATGTCAGTTCTGGCAAGAGTGTCCCTTCCCCTCCCTTATTGACTATCTGAACTTTCCTTAAGAGGTCATAACCACTGATTTAACATTCCAGTCATGAAAATCACCCTACCAGGTTTCGGTAATACCGCCTTCAACAACTGTATGCTCATAAATGAGCAACTTATGTTCCGTGGTTGTTACCCACCCTTCCAGCATTGATGTGCAGTCCATTAAAGGATTTCTTCTCCTCACGTCCTTTGGTGCCTCAGCTATTTTTTTCCTCAATATCTGAATTATGCCTATCCTCTTTTTAACCTCCATGCGATTCCAGCAAGTTGACTAACCACAATCCTGTTCCTAAGCCTTTTGGTTTGCACGGACCACAGAGTTGACATCTTGTCTCTCTCCCCGCCTCCTCCCCCATTATCCCACTCAGCTGCAAGACAGGGAGCTTCTCTATAATCCAGCATTACATTATGTTTCAGGGAAGGATAAGTGCCAAGAACTCTGTTCAGCTTCTTAGAAAAATTGACAGGTTTACTTTCTTGCTGTATTGGGCTTATTAAAGACCTCAATCTTTTGCTACCACCGACTGCCAGACCAAATAATTCCTTCCTCAGAAAAGTGCTTGGATACCTAGTTGTCAGTGATACTTGTCCAGCTACCTTTCACTAGTTCAGGCAGTAGCTCTCAACCTTTCCAGACTACTAGTCCCCTTTCAGGAGTCTGATTTGTCTTGCATCCCCCCAAGTTGCACCTCACTTAATAACTACTTCATTACAAACTCAGACATAAAAATAGCCAAGTGTCACAACATATTATTAACGAAATATTGCTCACTTTCTCATTTTTACTATATAATTATAAAACCAATTGGAATATTGGTATACAACATAAATATTGTATTTGTGTATCAATGTATAGTAAATATATACAATAGCATAAACAAGTTATTTCTATATAGTTTGTACTGATTGCTGGTGCATTTTAGGATGCCTGTTGTAAAAGGAGGCAAATATTCTAAAGGAGTTGGTATATCCCCTTGGAAGACCTCTGTGTCCCACCAGAATACACATATCCCTATTCGAGAATTACTGAGCGGTAGTACACATAGGGGTATTTCCATGGAATCATGCTTCTCACTGCTGGTATCTTGCTTCTCCTTGATCTGGAAGAAGTTGATGCTTATAAAACAGTGCTTTATAGTGTAGGCAGTACTACTGGATCGGGTAGTTTTCTTTTGAAAAATCTGACTCTTGTGCAGCAGAATGTAGACTAGAGAGGATACCACTATGCGATAGTAGCACCAAGGCTACTTGCAATATAGGGACTTATATGCCAGCTTTTTACAGCCGTACCTCAACGTTAGATGTGTATATAGTGCATAGCCTTGCTTGAAAAGGTCTAATGAAAATGATGGTATAATGACCTGTGTACAACTGAAGTGTTTTTCTATTTATATGTGTAGTGTCCAGGGAAGGAGGCTCAACTTATAGCTAGGAACCACATGTCTCTAGTATGGATATACCTGACATAACTTCAGAGTAACAAATCTTGAAGCTGGTTAAAGTGCTCCGGAGAAATACAGATTCTGAATTCCAGTCTTCAGTGCGGTGAGTCACAGTAATGTTATGTAATTAGTGCTCAGTTGTCTGTTTTCTGAGTTAGCTCCTTCATAGAAGACTAACAGGGCAGGTGCAAAAGCACTTATAAAGGGATGAGAAACGGTCAGAGTGGAGAGAAAGACAACAGAAAACATCTCAACAGGGAAGACTGTAGTAAATTAAAAATCAATGGCCTCAGGGTTTTCCCCTTCCATTAATTATAATCTGGACAAGTCTCTATTGCCTGTAACTCTTAAACTGGTTTCTTTTTGTAATGTCTATTACCCAGCTCTGCAGAAAGCATTTTGAAATGCAGGTTGCATGAATGAGAGGTCATGTAATTAGCCCATGTGCATCTCTGCAAAATATGCACATCAATAAACATCGCACCTCTAACACTGCAACTTCCTGCCCATTTCGAAGCAGACGGAATGTCAAGGGATGCTTAGAATCCAAGCCTGGAATGACTTCACAGCCACGCAGAGGAATAGAAACAATGTGCGTCTTCAGATCGGTTCTGTCCTTATGGAAAATGAGCTTATTATCTTTCACTCTGCACCAGCGTTCACGCCATCGGTTATTGGAGAGCACATTCAGATATCCTGCAATAAAATAAACCATGAGCTATTTCAGACTTTACTTTTAAAAAAAAAAAAAAAGAAACTGCTTTTTCAATGTAATGCTAGTTCATATAAAACTTATTTCTGTACGTGCAGATTGAAAATCCAGATGATTTTAAGACAAATGGTTTTTTTTTTTAAACGAAACTCTCACTGTACCAGTAACTCAGAAAGCATGGCCTATAAAGATTTAATCTTGGTCATATTCCAAACATATGCAAATGACTGTGCTGAGTACGTGACAGTTATGGTTGAATGTACAGGAGCTCATCAGCTACAGGGTTTCCTCAAGATTTTAGTAAAAGTGGAGGTGAGGGGCAGGGAGACTGGGGGGGGGGGGGGGAGGAGAATGTTTCTATCGTGAATCTCAACATAGGATAATGTTTAAAACACCATTTTAAAAGTTTCAAAGTATCTTAGACTATACTAGAAACAACCTGCGCACATTGTTACATACACAATTGATTTGTGCCCACACAGCTTTTTCACAGCTGATCCATATTCTACAGTTCTGTAGTTGCATCCAGCTCACACGGCTAACTGTGTTTTCATTGTGCTTTCTGGAAAAATAGCAAAAGCTAACCCATGATGACTCAACAAGGAACCAGGGGCCTAATTAACATGCACATAAAACAGCATCAGCAACACATTGGACTAAGCACTCAAAAGACATCCCAATGCTTGGAGAGTTGCAAGGAAGCAAGATTAGCGAAAGTGGTTACACAGGCATGATTAGGAGGTCCCTGTTGAATAGCAAAATATGAACGTTATAACTTAGCTGCAGGAAAACAACCGTATGCAACCTAAGCTGCTGACAACGGCAAAACACCATTACAGAGGCCATGGTTACCATGTGTTATTCGTTATGTTTCTTGTGTACATGCAATATGTGTAGAATCAACCATATCACTGGTACCAACCTAGGAAAAAGTTGAATGTATATGGACAGTAAGTTAAATATAGTGATGAAGTTTCAGGGAACCACGTGAAAAAGGGGTTGAAAATGACACATCATAGGGCTGCTGCAGAGTACAAGGAGAAAAACCTGTGGTACTGTGAGATAATCAAGGATGAGTTTATGTCTATTATTTCTGAAAACAATTGAATAAAAACCCATTAAATTGGAGCCACTGAGAAATTCATTCCACTTAGCTAGAACAGCTAAGCTTTATCTGTTATTCATTGCATTTAATTTTGTGTAAAGCACATGTTTCTGATGTTCTTTGGGTTTGTACCACTGCAGGAGAATTTTAAAGCAGAACAAAAACCCCTCTACTGGGGTTTCACTGAAATTAAAATCAGTAACTTAAAAACAAAATAAAAACAACCCCCAAGAACACCTTCATGTTAGGTTTAGTTAAAACACTTGCTTTCTGGTTTATATTGGAAGAGAAGAGGAACTTTGAACCTGATTCCCAATCACATATGGTGCATACATTTTAGACAGTATATTTCAACTTCCAAAGAGTGTATTAAAAAAGGAAAGGATCGAATGACATCTTATTCGGGACAAAATCTATATGAAATGACTAATCTCCTTCCTTGTTGCCGATTTTCATTTTCAGTCACAGGGATGAAAGCTCAATCATTCCAGATAGCTATCTTTTTGGTTTTCATTAAAACTATGTGTTACATGGTTTAATTTTTTGTCGGTTTCCATTCTAACATCACAGTTGTAATTTCAGAGCTTGATTTAGCAAAATATATCAGCTTATCTGAACTGTACAAAATGCCTCCAAGCCCTCTCCCCAATCAAAAAACCCCAACCCTCCAAAAGTAGAATTCTGGAAAAAGAAAGACCCCCTTGATCTTGGGGATTTAGAATTCTCAGTATTGTCCAGCGTATCCCATCTCCACTGCTCTTGAACAAAAGATTGTTTCGTCAGTACAAAATGATACAGCTGTAGGGATGGAAAAGACTTCTTACATATATGGCATCTGCCCTATTTATAAATGATGAGGGTCCCCTATTATTTAACCAAATCTCTTTTTCCCCTCCCATTGTGCTGCTCACAGAAGCTTCTGCAGTACAATGTACTTTCCTGGAATTAAAAGATGATTACCTCCTTTTTCCTCCCAAATGGTCCTATTTAACATTAAAAAACCAGCAGGTTTCCACTTCCTGTGTATGGTCTTAAATGGGGAAAGAGGTACAGGGGAAGAGGTGAGACTGCTTTGGGCTCTGCCTATTGGCCTGATTTACAAAGAAAAGCAATCCATCTTTCATAGAATGATAGGACCAGAAGGGACCTTGAGAGGTCATCTTGTCTGGCCTCCTGCACTCATGGCAAAACTAAATATTGTCTAGACTATCATGGACAGGTGTTTGTCTAACTTGCTCTTGAAAATCTCAATGATGGGAGATTCCACAGCCTCCCTAGACAATTTATTCCAATGCTTAACCACTATGCCAGAGTTTTTCTTCATGTCCAGCCTATCAGCTAGATTTACAAAGAATAACAATTCAGCTTTGAAGAACCCTCCTATGATAGCCAGAGCGCAGGGTGATTTCCTTTCCTCCTTACATTGTGTCACCTCATCACTAATTCATTTGTCATTTTCCTTCCCTTTTGAGATTTGGAAATAAGGCAAACATGCTCAGGGGGAAAAAAAGCTCCTGTCTATGAAGGAGCTAGTAGAAATGAGCCAATTTTGGAACATGATGCAAAACCTTCTATACCTATACCGCAAAAACCCCTCTGTTCTGTCAATTCACTGTAAATTTTCTTGCGCAAAAACGTGCTTGAAGTGTGGAAGCTCTGCAGATTTTTGAGCAAAAACCCTGTAGTGTAGACATAGCGTCACACAGTAGAGTGTAGTCAATTAACTGCAAAGCTCAGATAGTCTTTAGCTTCCATGGAAGCCAGATGTTGCAGAAGGTCAGTTTGGCTGGACTGTGCTTTTTTCCAGCTGCTTTTTTCAGTTGATAAACACTTCTGTACTCTCTTACATATTATATATCATGTATATCACACACATGTACACACAAACATTTTTTAATAAAAAGTTGCTTATACAAGTGATTCCAAGCTGTGGTCTGTGGACCACCTGTGGTTTATCACATGGTCCATGGAGCTGCTTCTATCTGTCAGGCTTGCCAATTGCTGCCCAATTGAATGACCTCTTTTAGGGTTTCCAGAGACTTTTCTGATCATCTAAATGGGTGAAAACAATCCTTTTTGGCACCTTTGAACCCTTTATAGCTGCTTCATGGCTTTCTTTTTTAGGCGCATCTTTGGTTCACATATGGAGTTGTTGCTAAAACAGGAAAACAAAGTGCAATTGTAAAGTGCCCTCGGAAAGGAAAAAAGCTGTTGGAAATGAAAGAAAGGTCTGCGCTAAATATACAAATACTTATAGGCAGAGAGAGAGAGACACACAGAGAGAGAGAGACAGAGACAGAGAGAGAAAATAAATAGCATGGATACAAAATTGGAATAGATAAGAGTTAAGCAAGCAACACTCCTATCACATTTTCACCTGGTGTCCTGAAATATTTAAATACTATCCTGTTGATTTCAGGAAAAGAAAAATTACGATTGAGTGGGGAAACAGCACATAAGACACCTGTTGTCTTATGAAGTTTTACACAATACTAACAAGTTTGAAAACCACTGCAGTAGGGGCAATTGTATATGAATAGCTAAGTGTAAGCTTGAGAGTCTAAGAGTCAGATCACTTACCACATGTTGGAACATCTTCCTCAGCTGATGAGGTTTGTTCATCTGTTGATGGCTTTTTCTTTCCTAGACTGATGATCTTTGTTATTTTTTTCCCTGTTACTTTAGTCACTGTACCCTTGGTTTCTGACTTGGAACTCTTTTTCCTCTTAACTATTAAGAAAACAAACATGTATATTCTTAGTATGTTTGAACAAAACCAATTATATTAAAGCACACGGATCAAAACAGAAAGGAAAACTGCATTGCAAATATGCAAGCATACACAAAACTGATTTAATTCTTATCATGAACATTTGGACAAAGCAGCTGCCTTGTGACAAGAAATGCACAACTGAAGGTGCCGTTATTTAATGCCAATGCTCATATCACATGCTCAGCACAATATCAAAAATAGGGCACGCAGAAAGTAAGACTAACAAAAAGCAAGTTTTATCATTTAAATTTATCAGTCTAATTACTGATCTCCACTATAACCACCTTCTAATTTAGAAGTGTGGTTAAGATAACTGCAAGCTGTGCTTTTAACCTGACTGGAAAAAAAATATAGTTGAATGATCTCCTGTTATTGTTTCTTACTGGCATTTCCAACATAATGCCATAGCAACGAATCAGAACATTCTCCCGGTAAGCAGACGCCTGGAAAAAATATCCTCTCTGTTGGAACGAGGTCGAAGTAACTACATTGATCAGAATGGGTCCTTGGGAAAGACATGTATTATAACGTTTTTTCTAATGGAATAATCAAGACCATTTATAGCTCCCAGAGTAGGAGCCGATGTTCATTTTTATAGAAAGAAAAGTGCTGGAAAAAAGTTTACCAGATCCAATCAACACATCAAGGAATTTAAAATAATGTATCAGTATGATTGGTATAACCATACAGATTGGTGTTGAACTTAACTGTCTTCCATTGAAGTCAACAGATCAGTGCTAAGGATACAATTTTTAAAAGTGGCTAAATGACATTATGTATGTTTGTAAAATATAGTACACAATTACAACCAATAAATAGAACAGAGCTGCACAAAACTTTGTGAAACTAGAACCACAATTATCTGGTTTGAGTGTCATCATCAGCATAAAGCTCAGTCCAGTTAAATATTATTGCAACGTAGGCTCACTTTGAGCTCAACCTTAGTTGATTTGTGGCGTTGACAAAAAAAAAAGTAACTTAGTGGTGGTGACTGAGTTGCATTTCAGTGACATCTTTCCCCCTTTCCACACACAAACATGCAAGCAAGCATTTGGAGACAAAAACCAAAACTCTGTAAGTGTAAACTAAAATGCTGACAAACACAACTATGATAGAAAAATAACTGGAAAAAATTAGGTGACTTGGGAATTGGGGAGAAAGAATGTATGAGAGAAATCATTTAGAAATTCTCAGACCATAATTTGTTGTGTTTTTTAAGCTTTAGTTATTTGTTAACATGGGAAATCATTCAAAATTCCATTTATGATCAAGACTATCTCTTTCAGTGAGATTCTGCCACCATTGTACAGACAGCTATGGGGTGGGGGCAGAGTCCTGTTTTCACAGATGAAAGTGAATTATATGAAAATCCTCAACAGAAAGATGATGTGTGTGTGTGTGGCGGAGCAGGGGAGGGGAAGGGGGATCTAAATCCTGTCCACAGATCTGCGGGGCTGATCAAATCTAATATTTTACTGTCTCTACATGCAATGAATCCCCAAAGTTCTAGGCAAGGGGAACATCCCATCTGCTCATATCATCATGGGCAGACAGCAGGAGGCAGCACTTGACTGAAGATGGCTTGCTATTCCACACAGCAGTAGCTTAAGAACATCTGCAGCTGTAGAGTAGGAGAGGGAGAGTTTATGTCTGGGTGTGGAGAATAAAAGCTCAGAGAGGTGAAGTGCAAGGGAAGAATTCACAGCACTGGGAACATGAAATGAAAGCAACCCACGTGAACTCCAATGTTCTTGCTTCCTCTACCTTCATTCCCCATGGTATTTTATTCTGCAATGGAGAAGAAAGGCAGAGAAAACAATCTCTCTCTCAATCTCTTTCTCTTGCAGCATGCACAAGGGATACATCCCCTGATTTCAAGACAGAGAGGCAAGTAAGCCATTTCTTCTCACCACCTTCACCACATCAGAACAAGGGGGGGGGGGGGGGGGGGGAAGTGTGCAGAAGCTCTGCAGGAGCAGAAAGGAGATTAGTGGACAGGGATGTCAGTTTCCTTTCACATGGCTAAATGGGCTTTCGCTCTTACGGTTACAGCTGTTTTAAAAAAAAGAATCCTACAACTCATTCAGAACCCCTTTACAATTATTTAGTGTTGCCAGCCATGCTTTAATGCATTACATGGCATTGTTTTGTATTATTCTCTTCACTACTACAAAAGTCTGACTTTCCTGAAACAGAGCTGAAGGCCAAGAGTTTCAAGTGACTAGTGCTTTGGATTACTCAGCTTCAGACACTTCTCAAGAGCCTGATTTTCAGAAGGTGTGCATTCAGCATGCTTTTGAAAATCAAGCCCCTATAAGGTATCTCAAGTGGGGCGCTCAAATCACTAATCACTCGTGAAAATGTTGGACTGTGCACATATTTTGGATTTACACACATATTTTGAACAGATATGCAACCAGCTTGAACAGCTACAGCTTGAATGTGCCTTCGATAGTTTTATGAATGTTTTTGTAGTTTTTAAGTGTAGCTAAACATTTTGGATCGAAGAAGTCATAGTGAGCTATTTTGCTTCATTTTGTTGATTGGGGTATGGAGAGCTATACATTTGAGAGATTCATTCAAAATCTCCACTGGAAAAGGAGGGCAAAGATGACATACTAAAACACACAAAGGAAACAAACTCCCACTTGTGTTAGGAAGGGGAGACACAGTGCTTGCCCAAAAGCCAGTGTTGGTGCAACTGTTTTCCAGTGCCTTTTCACAGCCTCAGGAAAGTACTAATTAAAGCTAACATGCTCTTCTGAATAAGACTGAATATTCGTCGTACATGTCATGCTAACAGACATAATTAGGTTGGTATCACCTATTTATTTGCAGGAATCTATCTTTTTGTTTCCCCTTGAACAAAAATCTGGGGATTGATTTTGCAGACCTTACTCAGGAAATTTAATTTGGAATGTCCTTCAGCTTGGAATCTAAAGACTGGGAACAAGCTTTCGGACTCCAAAGCGGAGTACATCATTTTAAAGTAATTTAGCATACGTGATTCTTGTCTTCCCTTATAAAATTCTATGATACCCTTCCTGTTTAAAATTATAGGGGAAAATCTTACGTACAGTTAGTGGTTGGCCGAACTCCTTCATAGAAGGCAACATACTTTATAAACACAGGAAAAAATCATTTAAAAAACTTAACATATGGATCTTGACTCTGCTGTCGCTTACATCAATGTTACACAGAGATCACTCTTAACTAGAATGGAGATGTTCTAATATCCACCAATGTAAAGGTTTAAATAATTCAAGATTGGCATAGGTCAACTTTCAGAATTCATATAAGACTAAGTACATAAAAGAAAACAAATACTATAGTCTTTATACAGGATATCTAAAAGACACTTTGCATATGGAATTCACCTTGTTCTTTTCCATTGCACACTGTAGCGATTCCATTTTCTACTGTACCCTCCCCATCTGAGCTTGGCCTCTCAGAGGACAATTTCTGCATGGACAAAATAAATTAGGTCATTTCTCATGTGGTCACACTGGCCAAACGATGTGTTATGAGTCAAATTAAAATCATTCTTATTAAATTAAGTGCATGCCAAGCAGCCATCCCGAGAACAAACATGAGATAGTGAAGAGTCCATTTACATTACATAGATTTCTTATGTCACCACAAAAGTATTAAAGCAAAACAAAACTAAGCACACATTAGAAATATATTGCCAAATACTCTTAAAAGGATAAAGGAGTTTGGTGTAATAGACTAATCGGGTAACTATAATAATTAACTGCACCCATAGCCCCTCCTGGACACTGCACTCCAATCCCCTGCTCTTCTGAATAACCCAGGTCATAACCCAAACCCTTGCACCCCCTCTTGCACTTCTGCTCCAGGCCACAACCGCCTACCAGACCCTGCACACACACTTCTACACCCCTCCTCTGGACCAGAATCCTCTCCTGTACCCATACTCCCCCCCCCCGACCCTAAACCCCCTCCTGCACCCCAGTCCTTTCCCCCAGGTCACAACCCCCTCCTTTATTCAAACTCCCTCCCAGGTCCCATACTCCCCTCCTGTACCCTAGTCCCAGTACCATGCTGGCTATAATATATTTTTATTGCATTTCTAGATTCTAAAATGTTGCTCTCTATTAAACAACAAGATTCTAGGAAGAAGTGCTCACTTTAGAAAAAAGAAATCTTCAAAACTATCATTTGTATTAATGCTTTAGGTATATATTTACAAGTGACACCAACCAACACATTTCTATAGGTAGAATTTCAGAACTTTTGGTGTATGTAAGTAGCTGGTATGAACTAGAGTAACTGGTGGATTCTCTGCAACTGGAAGTCTTTAAATCATGATTTCAGTTACTCAGCCAGAGATTATAGGTCTATTACAGCAGTGTATGGGTGCGGTTATGTGGCCTGCAGTATGCAAGAGGTCAGACGAGATGATCACAATGGTCCCCCCTTTTGGCCTTAAAGTCTTAGACTATAAAAAGGTCTATGAAATTAGAGACTACCAATTATGTATGTATTACTAATAAACAAATTAAAAATCTAAAGTTCATAAAATAGCTATTACCTAAAATGCGTGGCATGAACAAAATCACTACATTGTGGTGTGGCATAACATTTTTATTGGCATCTGCTGGAGACAGTTTACATAATTCATTCGTGGCTTTACCATTTATGAGCAAGGTTGGCATCCCAAACTTATGCCATTAAAATTTTCTGCTGCACCACTCTGTATTGTCTTCCCCAGCTAGTACAGAGTAATTGGTGCTAAAAACTTAATTGAAGAGACTCTTTTTTATATGCACTGAAAGTTCTGAAATGATGCCAATACAAATGCATTGTTTGTATAAGGTAGTCAATTGTAATATCTAAAGCATTAGTTAAAAGTATCATTTTGAAGATCTCTTTCTTCTAATATGAGCACATCTTACTTGCTCTTGCACATTTTAGAATCTAGGACCTCTCTCTCTCTCTCTCTCTCATATTACCATTAGGGAAATTAAAATGTGTTTATTTTGGTAAATGTATATTTTTCAGCGGTTACACATTTACACAAGGGGAGGCAGTTCCATGGGGGGCTGGTGCGCACAGGAAGCCCGCTGTGCTCCCCACACGTTCCGGCTACCATGAAGTCACCTGCCCCCCCTCGGCACTGCTGTCTCTGATGCAGAGGCAGCAGCGTGGGCAGTGGAGCCTGCATGTAACCATGAAAGTTAATCGACGAGCCCAGAACTATTCCACTGATACCAATGGCATTACAATAATATGAATCTAGGCTACCTAACTATGAACTTTGACTTCTGGAATCTTGAGATCAAATCTCAGTCAATGGGACTTTTAAAAATTAAATTTTAATGGGACCAGGAATTGGCATTTAACAAACAGGACTGCCATCTCACAATGGGGTCAGACTGTGCAGAAGTCCAGCAGGTTAGGGGTCTAAAGCAGCATTCCTACAGTGAGCATTGGGTACATTGATGCCTCACTTCAGAGCCATCCTGATCATTGTCAGTCTGCTGCCTCAGGATATGTCAACAACACAATTAAAATCCCTGCACCAACTGACTTGGCTTTGCGGGACTTGGGCTAAGGGGCTGTTCCTCTACTCTACAGATGTTCAGACTTGGGCAAGAGCCCAGATTCTAGAACCTTAGGAGGTGGGAGAGGTCCCAGAGTTCATGCTGTAGCCTGAGCCTCAATGTCTCTGAAGAAGTGGGCTGTGCCCATGAAAGCTCATGATACCATCTACATGTTTCGTTAGTCTTTGAAGTGCTACCAGACTATTTTTTGTTTTTTAAGTTTATCACAATTAAACAGTCCCGCAAGCCTGAGTCAGCTGGCATGGGCCAGCCACATGGGTCTAAGCGCAGCGTAGATACATCCTTAGTGTGCCAGGGAGCCAAGTATCTCTGAGTACCTGACAGGCTCTAAATACTGTTATTTTGGAATGCCAAGGGTGCTCAAGCCTCAATATAAAATTGACTTTCTCTGCCAGCCCCCCAAATCCCAGTCCAGCCCATCATATCCCCAGCACCCATCTCTGTCCTTGTTTCCCTCTGCCTCCTGCCCCTTCATTTCTAGGCCCATCTCTACCCCACAGCTCACCCGCTGTGTCACCTGCATGCTCACTTGGAAGCATCTAAAACAAAAACTGCTGATGGATACGAGTTGCTGAAGTTGGCTGATTTAGGCTAAACAGATTCAGGCCTACCTGAATCGGAGGAATAATTGTTTGTGTATTTCATTTTCTAAATGGCCTCTGCCAGAGATGCTATCAGAATGTGAGAGAAATTTGGAGTCTTTGGGAACGGTGTAATTTATTTCTAGAGGAACACACAGATATTAGAGGAAGAGGGGGGAAATTAAAAAAAAATAAAATAAAATAAACAGGGGAAAAAAAAGCATCTTAAAATATTTCCTCCGCAAAAGTTAACAAGTATTTTACTGAAAAAAATTACACACTGTGCCAAATGAAGAGAATGAATTAAGTCATTAATTAGAGACCCGCTTTAAGGATAAATGCAACCTGAACTTTAGATTTGCTATTGACATCTTCTGTAATACATCATCATCATCATCATCTATTTTTGCATTGCTCATTCTTTAACTTTACCTTTTCCAGTTCCGTCTTGTGTATCGGACTAGATGATAGTCCATCTGAATCTATAGTTCCAGTGCAGTTGCTGCAAACATCTTTTACCACCTTAAAAAAAATGAAAAATTGTTTCATTGATACACAAGTCAAAACCTAGCAAAATTTGCTGAGTAGAGTACTTTATTTGAGAAAAAGCACTAAAGAATATTTGCGATTCTGAAGGTTAAAACAGCAGCATGGAAATGATTCTCTTTATTCATAGGCAATATGTTAGGCAGGCTGCCACTGCTTTGAGCTTCTCCACATTGCCTCACTAAGCTGCTTCATGAATGACCTGGAGGAGCCATAATGTCTAGAGGTGAAAGGTTTCAGTTTCTAGACTCCCTAATCTCCAAGCCTCTCCTGAGTAAAGAAACTGCCAGCACATGCAGTAGTTTTGCAACATGAACTCTGCTGACACCACCAAATTCATTTCATTATGACTAAAAAATAGGATTAGAGCCAAGGTCCTGCAAGCCAGAGGACAACACTGCTGCCTAGTATGCTACCCAGCTGCTCTTTTTTCTAATGAAGAAATAATGATGTGCTGACCAAATTGCAGATCTGTATCAGATACTCTTGAG
This sequence comes from Pelodiscus sinensis, assembly GCF_049634645.1. Lineage (NCBI taxonomy): Eukaryota > Metazoa > Chordata > Testudines > Trionychidae > Pelodiscus > Pelodiscus sinensis. Next base: position 113,876,621 of record NC_134715.1, read on the forward strand.
TGTGCGGTTTACATGAATTTTTCATATTCATTATATGATGCTCAGTGGTCACAGTAACATTGACACTGATACATAGATCATACTAATTGCAACTATATCTCAGGAAATGCGAGTTATTTTATGTGCCCCACCCTTGCAAAGAAAGTAAAAAAAAAATAAAATCACAGGAGATGGATTTTTGGGAGCTCAAAAATTGCATCTGTAAAATAAGGCCCCAAAAAAATATAAAGACAGCTTTTGTTTTCCCTGTTTCTCTGTGCACACAGTGTGGTTTTGATTCTAAGAAGGGTATGCCACCTATCATCTTCATATTGGAGCACCTGGTGCTAAGGGGAATGCTAGAGTTCTTGATTGTAAATGTAGGGCTGACCTTTGCACAGCGATGGGCAACCAAGGCTAGCGAATGGGCCACAAGATTGAAATGAGGCATGTGTACTATGATCCCCAAGAATAAGATTAAATACATTTCACTTGATTCTCCTTTTTCATGCCTTTTTCAATACAACATGATCCATTATTGGGGCAAATTAAATTGCTGGCAAAAGTAACAAAAGCTGAGGGAGCACAGGTCTCTCACAACATTGTGTGCAATTAGCATGCACCTCACACATGCCCTTGCTTTAAATTTGCGTCACTTCTCATTTTGCCAGGATCTGCTCAACTCTCCTCCATCACTGCAGGCCACACCCATGCTCCACTCCCTTCCCTCAAATCCCCACAGGGCCCCTTCCTTGACTCCCAGCCCTGGAATGTGCCGCATCCCTTCTCTTCCCCCACCCTCACAGCATTTCTGGAGTGCCAGGAATCGTCTGATTTGCACCCCATCCTGACACCATTTCCTTTCTCCCAGAGCTGGAATTCTGCAAGTCAGCTGATTTTTGGTGTTTGAGTTCTGGAAAGGCAGGGGAGGGGGAGGAACAGGAGCAGGGCCAGTGTGCAAAGCAGCTGATTCACAGCACTTTGGAAGTGCTGGGAGGCAGGGGAAGGAATATAAGTGCAGGGTCCCCAGTTCAGGAGAGGCATGGGAGGAGGGGGATGGGGAAGACACACACAGAACTCTGATGGGCCACATGCAGCCCACAGGCCACAGGTTGCCCATCGCTGCCTTAGACTGCAGATATGGTCAGAAAAGTGACTATGTAAAAGTGGGACCTTAATTAGCAGATCTTTTCCCTGGGTGTAGACAGAGTAGTACCTAAATGATATACATATGGTTTTACTGCTCTTTGCCCCTGTTAACACAGCAGAGTCCATCCAGCTAAGAGAGAGATGCATTTTACTGTGGCTGAGACATTAACAGAAATGTGAATTCTGCCAACATTTATACTGGTAACATCACATAATTTATCTAAGAAGAGAAACTGGCCCACAGAACCCTTGCTCCCAGGCTGTGTCTAGACTGGCAAGTTTCTCCGCAAAATCATCTGATTTTGCGGAAAAACTTGCCAGCTGTCTACACTGGCCACTTGAATTTCCGGAAAAGCACTGACAATCTCATGTAAGATCGTCAGTGCTTTTCTGGAAATACTATGTTGCTCCTGTTTGGGCAAAAGTCTTTTTCTGAAAGACTTTTGCGCAAAAGGGCCAGTGTAAACAGCCCATTAGTGTTTTCCGCAAAAAAGCCCCGATCGCGAAAATAGCGATCGGGGCTTTTTTGTGGAAAACCGCGTCTAGATTGGCCATGGACGCTTTTCCGCAAAAAGTGCTTTTGCGGAAAAGCATCCTGCCAATCTAGACGTGCTTTTCTGAAAATGCTTTTAACGGAAAACTTTTCCGTTAAAAGCATTTTCAGAAAATCATGCCAGTGTAGACGTAGCCCCAGTGATGTTATGCAAGCCAGAATAGAAACTTCAATTTCATATCCCAGGCTGTTCGCATGGCTGAAATAGCGACGAGGAGTCCTGTGGCACCTTATAGACTAACTGAAGTGTAGGAGCATAAGCTTTCGTGGGCAAAGACCCACTTCGTCAGTGGGTCTTTGCCCACGAAAGCTTATGCTCCTACACTTCAGTTAGTCTATAAGGTGCCACAGGACTCCTCGTCGCTTTTGCAGATTCAGACTAACACAGCTACCCCTCTGATACATGGCTGAAATAAAAATCCCTTTTTACTTGTAAATGGAGCAAATGTGATATGGAAACCATTAAGACATAATCAAAGATGGCATCAAATAACATCCTTTTCTAGCTAGTAGAGCTAAACCTCACTTAAGGGTATGCTAAGCAAATCAAATGTCTATCTAAGGTACTTTAGGGTCCCCATCATTGTGGTATCTGAGCATATGGGGAACTGAACTGCCTTGCCCAAAGTTGTTAGCAAAGCAAGGAATTGAACTCAGGTCTCTCACTTCCCATGCTAGCATCCAAAACACTGGACCATCCCTCCTCTGTGGTCTGCTACTACTCTAGTCCCATCTTGCCTGCATCCCAAACACACCCACACTCTTTTGGGGTCCACAGAACTCATGCAATTCTGTATCTTGAGGTCTCCCTCAGCATTCACACACTCTCCTCAGTAGCAGGGTAAGAATACCACTGAACAACAACTTTAGCATCAAGACCAGATATAGACGCAACTTATGGTTAGATTTAATTCCTGTGCTTCAGTTTAATGGAAATATCTTAGGGTTTTATTTGTAAAGAAACTTGACCATTCAGTTTCTGGGAACTTTCATTTCTGTCTCCTGCATGACCTTGATGCAACGGCTCATGTTTTCAGCATCTGGTCACACCACACAGTTAGTTAATTTTGGCAAAGGCAGATAGTAATGGAAGTTACAGACAGAACAGAGGGAAATGATTTGGCAGCAATGACAGAATAGTATGTGCAAGTCACGGAGTTGAATAAATGCTGTTCTCAAAATACCTCACACACTTAAGGGAAGGAACACTTTCCCAAAGCGCTTAATTGGGTTTTAATTAAATTCTGAATAAAAATGATGCACTAACACAGAAAGCTCATTAAAAATTCTAAAGCAAATGAATATTCAAAATATCAGCATCTGAACGTTTTTGGTAAAAGGGATACATCTTCAACTGGTGAAGACTTATTCATCAATTTCTAGGAGTAACATTATTGTGTTTCACAAACAATTTCCTAAAGTCATATGAATAAACAAGAAAATAAAAACCCTGATACCTACCCTTTGTAACTGTTGCTCCTCAAGTCCATTCCATTGTAGGTAGGTGTGTGTGCACCTACATGTACTACAGTCAGATATTTTTGCTTTACCAGACTCTGTAGGAACAGCAGTGCCACCCCCAAAATGTTGTACTCATGGCACCGTGTATCAAGTGCCACCATCACTACGACCTCTCAGTTACTTCTTGCCAACTACTATGACAGAGAGGAAGGAGGGGCTGGTAATGGAATTGACATCTTGAAGAACAACTGTTTTTTCTTGAGTGCTTGCTCATGTTGATTCCATTGTAGATGACTCACAAGCAGAGTCCTCAGAGATGAGCTTAGCGTTCACAGCTTTGCAGAATGGAGAGCTACTTGGCTGAAGCCAGCATCATCTTGAACTTGCTGGGTCAACAGATAGTATGAAGCAAACAAGCGACCCAACAAATTTCTTGAACTGGTACCTAAGATAGGTTGCTAAGGGACCCTGTGCCCTAGTTGAGTAAGCTATCACAATTTCTGGTAGGGGCACCTCTGCTAGCTTGCAGCAATAGTGGATGCAGGCTATAATCTAGGATGAGAGTCTCTGGGCTAATACAACACAACCTTTCATCCTGTCAGTAACAGCCGCAAATAACTGCACTGATTAACGGAACGGCTTTGTCTACTAAAGCCGTGCCTGTCCAACGTCCAGGGTATGTGTTCTGTGCTCCTCAACCATCACATGAGGTTTTGGAATAAGACTGATATGTAAATAACTTGGCTAATATGGAACTGGGAATGGGCCTTGATCAGAAAGGCCCAGTGCAGATGCAATTGGACCTTATTCTTATAGAATAAGGCAGCTCCAATGTGAGTGCCCTGATCTCAGATACCCAATGGCCCGAAGTTATAGTAACCAAGAAAGCGACCTTCCCGGGGAGAAACAGAAGGGAGCAAGGCATCAAGGGCTCAAAGGAAAGGACCCATGAGCCTGGACAGCATAAGATTTGGGTCCCAAGGGAGGACTGGGTCTCTGAGGGTACGTCTAAACTACATGCCTCCGTCGACGGAGGCATGTAGATTAGCCAGATAAGCAGAGGGAAATGAAGCCGCGATTAAAATAATCGCGGCTTCATTTAAATTTAAATGGCTGCCCCGCTCTGCCGATCAGCTGTTTGTCGGCAGATCGGGGCAGTCTGGACGCGACGCGCCGACAAAGAAGCCTTTCTTGATCGGTACAGGTAAACCTGGTTTCACGAGGCATACCTGTGCCGATCAAGAAAGGCTTCTTTGTCGGCGCGTCGCATCCAGACTGCCCCGATCTGCCGACAAACAGCCGATCGGCAGAGCGGGGCAGCCATTTAAATGAAGCCGCGATTATTTTAATCGCGGCTTCATTTCCCTCTGCTGATCTGGCTAATCTACATGCCTCCGTCGACGGAGGCATGTAGTTTAGATGTACCCTGACATGTGGGTAAAGGCACACCACACCTTTCAGGAATTGCACCATCATGGGATAGGCAAACACTGACCGGAAGACAGCAACAAGCCTGGAGCTTGTGGTGAAGCAGGTAGTGGAGAATGCCCTCCAGCAAGACCTCTTCTGCACAAATGAGCTGATCTGAGGCCCAGCATGTGAAGAGTTTCCATTATGCCACAACACTCCCAACTACAGAAACAGGAAAGCATCTGACAAGGAATCCTGGTCCCTCCCCTGCAGAGAGCAGAACACGTGGCACTTCCTGCTCTGCTGAGACGTGAGTCCACCTGTGGAGACCCCACAGATTAGGCTGGCCACTCCAGATGGAGTGACCATTCATGGCGAGACGAGAAGGACCTGCTCAGGCGATCTTCCAGAATGCTCTTGGTTCCGAGTAGATGGGGTGCTACCAGGTAGATGTCGTGTTGTACACAGAAGTCTCAGAGGCGGAGTGCTTCCTGACAAATCCCTGGCACTGCCCTGCCTATTGATGTAATACATCATGGCTACATTGTCTGTAGAACCTGCATTACCTTGCCCTTCAGGTGGGGTAAGAAAGCTTGGCAAGCCAGGCAAACCATGAGTTGCTTGACACTGATGTGTATGGCTAGGTCATGCTGCATCCAATGTCCTTGAGTGCTGAGCTCACCCAGGGTTCCCTGCCCCAATCCAAAGTCTGATATTTCCGAGACCAGAGTGAGTGAAGGAGATGGGGTCACAAAGGAAACTTTGCAGCACTGACTTGGGGACCTGTCACCAGTCCAAGGACAGTAGGACATGGCTAAGTACCATGACCGCTCAGTCCAGGGGTTGTCTGCTGGGAACATGTAAACTGAGACCAGCCACGTTTACAGGGGCCTCATATGAAGCCAGGCCTGGCTGACCACATACGTACATGTGGTTCAACAGGCACATATGGGCTGTGATGAGCGGGTGGGCCTTTATGAAAGATATTAAGTTCACCCGTGATCTGAATCCGTGGCAGGAAAGCACCTGTCCACATGGAGTCAAGAACTGCCCTGATAAGCTGCACATTTTACTAGCATTAACATGGACTTTTCTATGTTTATCAACAGGCCCAGGCTGAGACAGGTGGAATGAACCAGATCAAGGCTTCTTTGCACCTGCTCCACAGACCTGGTGAGCCAGATATTGCAATATGGGAAAAGAAGGGTTCCATGCCACTTGAGGCAAACCACTACTGGTGTCATGCATTTGGCCAACACTCTTGTAGCTGATGATAGGCCAAAAGAGAGCGCCGTGAACTGGAAATCGCATCCTGCTACTATAATATGGAGATGAAATGTCTGTATCTCATGAATATGGATACATGGAATTAAGCATCTTTTGAGAGCGTACCAGTCTCCCGGATCCAGAGAAGGACTAACGGAGGCTAGGGGAACCATGAAGAACCTCAACTTCTTAAGAGCCTTGTTGAGGTGATGCAGGCCCAAGATGGATTTTAGGCCCCATTTGGCCTTTGGAACTAGGAAATAATGGGAGTAGACCCCTCTTTATGCATGACCCAAGCAACCTCCTCCACCACCCCCAAGCACAGGAGCCTGTCGGCCTCCTGAATGAGAAGTTGCTTGTGGGCGGGGGAGGTCCCTGACGAGAGATTGTGGGAGGAGAGGGGGAGCTGTGAATTGAAGTGTAAAGCCCTGGGATATAATATCCAGGACCAATATCCTTGACCAGGCCAAGCAGAAAGATCAAAGAAAATGGAGGAAGGAGCAGAAAGAATCTGGGGAACTGACTGGGATATCACTCCCGGGTGCAGTCTCAAAATGCATGCATTTGGGCCCCATGGATTAGTGATGTGACATGGGCCGGGATGGAAGTGGAGAGGACACTGAACAGTGAGATGCTCAGCCATGTACTCCACCATGACCCAGATTGTCTGCCAATAATCAGAACAGATCCGGATGTTCCCTGAAGTAATTGGGTGGGCTAGCTCTCGAAGAGCCTGCCAGAACCTCATCTAGGGATGATAAGGATAATTGGGTTACTGGAAGAGAACCTGTGACTTCTTCCCCCTACAAGGGCAAAGAAGCTTAGGGGTGGGTACCACAGCCTCTAAGCAAGTGGCATGCACTGCTTCCAGTCCCATTGGTATCAGCGATGATGATGGCACAGCCAGTGTGACATGGGCCACTGGTGACATCTGCTGTTGCTTGGAGGTGGTCGCCACTGGGCTGGCCACTGCCCTGGGTGCCTTTGCTGCGAAGATACAACCAATGCATTGTCAGGGCCTGAAGGAATCTGGGCAAGGGATTAAACAGGGTCTCCATGTTAGAGAAATCTCCTTCAGGTGACCACAAAGGAGCACTGATGCCTGAGAGTGGACTCTGGAGACTGGTGACCAGAGCGAGATGACCGGTGATGGTACTGGGCAACTGTAGCAATATCTAGGAGACCAGAGCCTGGATGGGGGTTGTTCCCATGGCCTGCGATAAGGAATGGCAATATGATGTAGATGGGTTGGAAGGTGAGTGAAGCTGGTAATATGGAGACTGATATTGATCTCTAGGCAAACCTTGCCTGGGCAGTGATGACCACAATGCTGGCAACTGGGGGTGTGCACTGGAGGATCTGGGGTGTAGCCCTGGGGGATTTGCAAGGCTGGGGTAAGGAGCACTGTTTTGTCTCAGAGGATCGGCAGTGCTACACTACCCCTCCCCCAGAGGCTGTGGCCAATGGCTTGCCCTCCTGCTGTGTCAATGGTGCTGGCAGAGGCATTTGCTTTCTTTGTGCTAGAGAGGCCAGTACTGATGGGGGCTTGGGCCTCCAAACTGTTCCCATAAGCCAGTGACAAATTGTTAAGGGGCTCACAGCTTCAGCTGGAGAGGAGTGCACTCACGGCTCTGGGGTGGCCAGGTGGATCAAACCAGGTCCCCTGCCCAAAGCCCTTGGGCTTTTTGGCCTGGTGGTGATCCAGGCCTTCTTAGGCACTGGGGAAACTGGTGACAGGTGCCATTGGGGCTGGAGGACACTGCGCACTGGTGCCAAGGGACTCACGGATTCCTGGAGAGAGGGTTTGGAGGCCAGGCAAGAGGCTGACTTCATGAGAGGGGATCATACTCTAATATCCCGCTCTTTCTGAGTTTGGGGCTGAAAGTTCATAGCAATAAGACACTTCTCCTTGATGTGTAAGCCACCCAATTGTGTGGGGATCATTGGCAGGCATATGCAAGGTTTGAATCCAGGGGCCTGGAGCGTGCCCTGCCAGGGGCAAATTAACTACAGCTATCTAATTAGAAAAAAATTCAAGTTCTTTAATGGGCTCTAAGATTAAGGATCTCTCAACAAGGAGAGAACCACCTCTAACAACTTGCAAATCAAGGGAAAGAGGCACTCTGAATAACCACCAAGGGTGGTAAAAAGGAATTCAGAGGGCATAGGGGAGCATGGTGCCTGATATATACAGCAGATATGCTGATGACATGATGTAAGAGGCAGCATCACGGGGGGGGGGGGGGGAGGAGGGCGCAGGTGGGATGCCAGGTTTTAAGCAGGCTCCCTGCAAGCACTGCCCCCCTGCGCTGCTGCCTCTGATACAAAGGCAGCTACATGGGACGGAGGGGGAAGAGAGGAGGGACAGGCAGGAGCTGGTATGCACCAGGAGCTGGCTTTTAAGCAGCTTTTAGGTAGCAGTCACCTGCCCTGCCCCTGCACTGCTGCAGTACCAGGAGGTTGGTGGGGGGGAAAAGACTGGGGGGTGAAAGAGACAGCTCCATGGGAGCCAGTACATGCAGGGAGCCAGCTTAAAAATGGAAACAGACAATTACCAGTGACGGAAAATGTCAAGGGTGCTTGTTTTAACAGCCTTATAAAAAGGACTGTAACATCTTTAAACGACCACATATGGACACACAGTCTTCAATATCAGGAAAAAAACTTCATCGTGCCCTCTACTCCAGTGTCGATGGACAGATTTAGTGCTGACTCAAAAGGCACAGGGTCACCTACTGAATCACCAAAACTCTACTTCCACCTAGGTATGCCATAATCATTTTCCATTCAATTAGTGATCCAGCTCCACTCTGCTTCGTTTATGAAAGCCAATGGGATCACAGCAAAATGTGGCATAGATTTAAGCATTAAACTAAAGAAACTTTATACAAATCAGGCCTGGCCAAAGAGTTGGCAGGACCCAAAGCAACATGGTGACAGTGGGGCCTGGTTGGTGGATGCTCTAGTTTAAGTCAAACCCAGTTAAGGGGTTACAGAGTCCAGCTGGGGCAGCACAAGTTGCTCACTGGATACATTCCTCTACACCTCAAGTTAAGAAAAATTTCAACTTGGACTCTATTTCAATCTCATCTGCCTTGCTTTTACTGATCACTGTGACATCATTATTCACTACCGTAAAACTTCCAATAAAAGCCCTCAGCATCTGTTAGTACAAACTATCCAAGACCTCTGGCTTGTATTAGAGACCCAGCGTTTATTTGACAGATACGGTATCTATTAAAATATCTGGTCAGTACTCCTGGCATAACAGAGTAAAAGACTCATAATGAAGGTAAGTGCTTTTGTTTTGGAGGTTATTGTATGATTTTCTGTAATTTGATATCATTTTCAATACGGTTAAAGATGACTGAGTCATCTCTGTGTTTCAGTATGCTGGTATAAGTTTACCTCCCTCTCCCCCCCCGCAATCATGTTACAGGCTATGGGGAGGAGAGGGAAAATTCTCTCAATGGAGCAGGATTTCTCTTTCCCTCACTCTGACCAGGGCATCCCCCTAGGTAGGCCTGATCCCAGGGTGGGAATCTCTTCTGTTTGGTCAGGGTATCCCCTTGTAGGGGCAAACTCTAAGTTGTGGGCAGGGGACTGCTGTGAGCAGTTGCAGAATGGGTGGGTGGCTATCTCTGTCTCCTCCTCTTTACAGGGGCGGGACCCCAGCGCCTCCCTCCGGTACCTGTGGGAGGGTGAGTGGGGGCTGGCAAAGTTTGTCTCTGTGGTTGGCTGCACCACATGGCCAGGTGGCTCCGAGCTAGGGCAGCAAGTGAGTGGCTGGGTGGGCAGGTGCCAGGCAGCGTGGGGCCCTGAAGGTGCAGGGCCCAAGGGAATTACAGTACCTTGCTCACCTTGCCCTAAGATTGGGCTTGGCCCAAATAATGCATAAAACTATAAAAAATTAATATATTTTAATAACATGGATTTTTTTTTAGATTCTCTTGCACATGATACTTGATGACCAAGCATTAGAAAGCACACTAATACTATTTTTTTTTCTTTTTGGTTTAAAGACTAAATTTCAGATAGCTTAATTTGAAGGGGTTACAACCAGTAAGGTAGGCACTTGTGGGGCTGCTCAGGAGAGACTCCAGTGCTGCCCAGCTCATTCGCAGAGCACCCTACATCTAAATTGTTTCTACTCTGTGTGCACAGTCTCATGCCTCAGTGTTCATAAAATTTATTCCACACATGGTTGGAAAAAATCCACCCATATATGGGAAAGATTAGAGGGAACACTGGTTACAACACAGAACCTATTTGACTGTATGAATGAAGTCATTAACGGTAGTATATTGCTGTAATACCACGTTAGTAGCATTTTTGTTTCTTTGTCTACTACCTCATTGCGGCATGATAAACAAGTGCAATTTCTTGCAGCCAATTGGATATATAGGAACGAATATTCAGAGCATAGGTCTGTAGCTGTAGAAATTCATGCACATTCTCAAACATCCATTGAAAAACCTCATTTCTCAGCCACAAAGGCTAATGTGCAATTTTATAGGCGCAATTCAGTGTTACTGATGCAATCTCTATAGCAGCCTGAAATCTGTACTGGTTACACTTGGTGCTCTGAAATTCTGACAAAGTGGTGACATCAGCTATTCTTTCAACCAAGCACTCTTTAGCTGGTAAGCCTGAAACTGCTTATGTGGTTTGCTGTCTAGACTTCATTTTACCCCAGATTTCTCAGCTGTTTTCTGGTGTCATCTCTATAGAATTCCTAAGAATGTACTATTTATTCAATTAAGCATACTTGAACTGACATTTTTAAATCAGCTGCTTAAATAAAGTAACCTATATTTTCAAAATTACATCTTAAAAAAGAGATGTCAATTGCTTCAGCCTACAAAGGAAAGTCACTTGCCCAATCCTTATTTTCACAGATACAGTACTAATCTTGGCCTTTATAAGCTAAAGGAAAAAGTACTAGCTTGATACTTAAATCTGAAAACAACCTAAGCTTGGCTTCCCAACAGGGCTCACAGATGCATATTTTTGAAGAAGGTGGTATCCCTGTTTGACAGGTGGAGATGGAAGTGATAGGAGGAAAATAAAGATCCAATCAGTTCTGTTGTTCAAAACAGTACAATTGTCTTAGGAGGTTGGGGAACTAAGTGTGCTGGATATAGCCCAGGCTGTATTTCCAAGGTAGGTAAACTATTTCTCCATGAGGTAACAGAACTTATATCTGGCCCATTTGCAGAATCTCCACTCTGCTCCGTTAATTAAACAATACCAACCTCAGAATCCCACAGCACTAACATTAGGATCGCCATGCATCTGATTTTTGACTGGAACACCCAGTCAAAAAGGGATCTTGGTGGCAGCCATTATGAGTCCGACCAATGGCACAGCAGGGCTAAGGCAGGCTCACTGCCTTTCCTGGCTCTGTGCAGCTCCTGGAAGTGGCTGGCATGTCCCAGTGGCTTCTAGGGAAAAGGGGGAAATCAAGGAAGCTCCAAACACTGTCCTCACCCCCAATGATGGGTCTTGCAATTCCCACTGGCATGGAACTGCAACAACTGGGAGTTGCGGGGGTCGGCAGCATACAGAGTACCCTGACCCCTTTGCCTAGGGGCCGGACAAGCTGGACACTTCAGACAGGATCCCAGAGAAGGGGCAGGGTCTTGGGGAAGGGCTGGAGCAAGGATGTTCAGTTTTCTACCATTAGAAAATTATCAACCCTAACGGGAGGCCCTCATTTGAACTGGGCAAATTGACAGGATATTCTGTCTAACAAGAGGTCCCTGACTTGCTGAAGGGCTGGACCTATTTGTGTCCAGAGAAGTGATGTGTCCTTTCTGGTATGTTTAACATTAGTCACAAGGAAACTTTTGTTGTTTGTATAGGTCCTCTCTGTAATGTTTTATCCTTAAAATAATGTACTCTGCTGAGAGAGCCATATGATCACCTATAATTGCTGACAATACACGGGTCTTAGCCCTTGGAAAGTAAGCAGTGCACAAGTGCTGGACATTAGAAAGACTAACTTGCTGGAGATGTCATGGTGTATGGTAAGAGACTGTGCAGTTTTAAAACCCCAGGTCAAGAGGGAGAGGGATGCCTGTGTCAGCCCAAGAGAGGCGATGGCTGGGTGCTTGAAACTTTAGGTTAGTGCCCTTAAGGGACCACAAAGGGAGAATACAGGTGCATCTCCCCAGTGGTAGAGTTTATGACTCTGCCCAGTCTATCAAAGCTAGAAATGACATGCTGGGGACAGATCATAGGCAGGTGTGCCTCCAAGCTGATTGGAAGACAGGGAAATTAAGGGCCCAACCATCTGCCTCTTTTCTATTTCATTGCAAAAAGAATCTGGCACAGTCTGTAAAGAGCTGTGTTTGGTCAAGAATGCCCAGACTTAACAGCCAGGAAGAATCAAGAGTGGCTTTTCAGCACTAAAAATACTTTCCAATCTATTGGTAGGAGGAGGACACCTGCAAAATCTCTCCTTCCCAACACAACACAGTGATCTCATTCCCAGTACTGTTCTTTCCTACACACATCCTCACATACTGCAGGGGTTCACAGAGGGATGGGGGTAAGCAGTAAAAAGAGAATTAGCTGTAAAATAGTGCCATTTGAAATCATTGTATTCCATTGACAATTAATATTTCTAAATGACTAATATTGAGCTGTTGTGAGCACAGGATAAACTGCTTTAGGACTGTTACGGAGTCTGTGATTTGTGCAGTACAGTATGTAATATGTTATAGCAAGCTGTAAACTCAGACATTGGGAGGACAGTAGCTTTCCTATGTACTTGAAATAGCTTTATTAATGGAAAGCTCTGTAGTGTAATAGAACAAAATAAACTACTGTCAGTCTGTCTCCAAAAGTTCTGCAGATTGCCCAGTCTTTCACTCTCTGCAGAGATACAAGTTTGCTAAGAGGAAATTTTGCAAACTTCTTGTTTTAAGTAGCAGGAATGTGCCTTGTATGTGGAAATAACTTTCTCTGCCTAGGTCTGTGAAGACTGTTTTGTGTATACATAAATACATTAAACATGGTCTGCGAAAGAAAGCCTGATAAGCCCAAATACATTCAGCACTGCAGAATCCAAGTTTAGAACAGCACCGGAAATATCGGAGCATTTAGTATGATCTAATTACAATGAAATTCCTTTGGAAAAGATTGCCACAGACCAATGCCATCTCATTCCAATCAGTTGCCATGTGCGCATGCAAGACAGATTCCAATCAGTGTTCATGAAATGTAAAATTAATTAACAGGACACTTGTACAGTGCTGTTTTTAAGTAATAATTAGGTATGGAGATTATGAAATAGCCTGTCAGTGTTCGTTGCTGCAGTTACTTCCTACAAAAAAAACAAATTTCAGAGGCACTCTAGACACAGGTGAAGTTAGCAGTTGCCTAAGGAATGCTTGTGGTTGGAAGATGGGAGCAGTTCCCTCATTCTGGAAGGTGGGTCCCTGTCACAAATTTCTAAGCAAATAGGAGAGATGTGACACAGTGAAATTTTGCCTTAGATTGAGACAAACACACAAAACAAAGGCTAATCTGGTGGTATACTAATAATTAATTTTCAATTCAGCAAGTCACTGTGCAGTCATGCCTCTGAAACTGCTCTTCGCTTCTTTTTTTATAGGAAGCCCACACACCATCAGGAAATTCTTGTGTCTAACTCAACTGTGTTTAGAACATACAATTTATTGTAAGAAAATAAGTACCATATATGGTTATGTCCGAGCAATGCACAGAGAACGCTGGATGGATTTGTGTGTATTCAGAATTGTAGATGTACTTAAAAGGCTGGATGAAAAGGTTTTTAAATAAGTCACTGAAGCCTAAGTGATAGTTTCCCACAGTACTTCACTGACCTTCGCTTCTGAGAATAGCCAAGTGCAACATAAAAACTAGTAATCTGGTTAGGATCTGAAACTCAAGTTACTTGCATTGGGAATTTCCACATTTCTAGACACTGAACAGAACAGAGTAAAAAATGGCAACATTTTGTTTCTCAGAAGTCTGCAATCGCAAGACAAACTGCAACACATAGCATGCTGCTACAACAAAGCTTGAAAACTGGACTAAGTCTACTAGACAGAGTGAAACACAGCTGCACTTCTGCATGTATAAAACACCCGCTCCCTGAAACTGACACTACTACTACAAATGTGCTTCTGTTTACTGTGTACTGTACTCAGGGCTGGATTAACTCTTCTGGGGGCTTGCAGCTATTAGATTTGGCACTTACCTGGCACAGATCCTGGGGGGAACAGGTGGCTCCGTGCAGCCCTACAACTACAGGCACAGCCCCCTGCCACTCTTACTGGCTGCGATTCCTGTCTAATAGGAGCAGAAGGGATGAAGCCCACAGGTGAGTGCTGCTAGTGGGGATGTACTTGGCTCCACTCAGAAGGGGAAAGTGGCGAGGGAGATCACCTGCCATCCACTCAGCTGCATTTAAAATAGCCACCAGCTTTCCGCATTCCTCTCCTGCCCCCCACACTCAGCACTGTCAAGATTCTGGGCAACTTCTGAGCCTACTGCTGTTTAGGGGAAACATGTTTACAATAGCAAAAACAGCACATGGAGCAGTGCAAAGCATAGCAGCTATGCATCTTCATACCCGTCACATCAGCTCATCTACATCAGCCCATTCATTTACACCCACAACCACACCTGCTACTCAGATTCCCATGAGTCCCCATGAGTCCCTCTCCCCTCCAATGCTGCTCCATTACTTCTCCCTTCCCCTTCTGTTAAAGGTGTAGTGGTTCTGGGCTACGCTTATTGTCTTGCTATGTCAGAAACAAGCAAGCAGTGCCTGGGTCTTTTTGCTCAACAGCCCCCTCTGCTTACTCCAAGTTTTGACTTGCCCCAGTTAAGAGGAATTTGTCAAGCCTTGTACTATGTTTGATAGAAAACATTTTCATCTATGTTCCCAGAGAATTTCTTCCATAAGCCAGGATGTTAAGAAGATAAATGAACAATGTGTACTAATCTCTGCAATTCTCATACACAACATACATGCCACCCGTGATTCTGCATACATTTATGCACGTATGAACTCAGTGCAACTACTCTCACACATAGCTACTCAGGCACATAAATTGTCAGAGGATCAAGGGCCCAAAAATGTAAATATGGGTGGACAAACATTTACTGGTATGAATTCAGAATGGCTCCTTCACTCGTGAATAGCAAAACCATTAATTCTTATCATGCCAAAGGGATACCAATAAAACCTTTAACCAATCTACATCATCATCTATTTTGCATTAGACAACAATTACAGAAACCACTCCTCCCTTTTGCATAAGTGTTTTAGAAAATTAAAACCCACTTTACTGATATTGTTTTCCTCTCTTTCTGCCTTGGTTACAATGTATTATTTTTGAAGCACCAACAGTAATGCTAGGCCCTGTGAATCCATCTGTGTTTAAAACAAGAGTTCCTACTTCACAGACTTAAAGAGGGAGCAAAAATTATACAAAGCATAGTATCTATTTGAAAGATGAAAAAATTTGGCTTTCAGTTAGCATAAAACAATCATTTTTGGCTTTGACTCATCGCACTGATAGCACTGCTGCTGCTGTTTCAGGGATAAATATTACTCATCATTTTGGGGAGAAATTCTAGATTTGAAGAGAAACAAAAATTTTCGTTACAGATTTGTTAGTTTTTTGTTGGGAAGAGAAGAGTCAAATATCAAAATTTAGAATTCCAGTTTCTCATAAAATTGTATACTTGGAAAGAGCTGCATGGTATTTCACGTGAGCAGCAGAATTCAGTAAACACAGCAAGTTTATTACAGAAGAAGTGTCATTGTACGAGGCAAAAACGTGAAAGGATTTTGTTCGTGGGAGGTGAAAGCGCAAAGCCTGGATATACGTGGCCATTCTTCTGAATAACAAAAAACTCCACAGCTATCTAACTTTGAAAATCAGGCACATTTTCATATCTCACCTTTTATTATCAATTTATACTGAATAATAAACACGATGTTTTATTGCCATGCAACTGGTAGGAAACCATCCAATACCTTCAACCACTGCTCCGCCTGTTCTTTGCTCTGTACTGCTAGAACCAGGGCATCTGTTCCTTGATGAGTGATTTTCAGCTCATGCTTCTTCTTTTTACTGTCTTTGGGAATGTATGTGATACTGCAGTCATTCAAAAGAAGTTCCATCTGAGGTTGCTGGTCCTTGGAACTTTTATAACACTAAGTAAAAATGGAAGAATGTTACGTTAAATTTGCTGCACTTTTTGGAAAAGCACTCAACTGTGCTATTTTTGCTTTTTTCTTACTCATCCCCTTACCACATACAAAAGTTAATCAATGCTAACTTCACAGCTTTCTCAATCTTGCTCTTTTTTAAAGTGAAATGATGCCAGATTGATATTATCAAAGGCTATTCAATCATAGAACAGTACAGCATGGAAAAGTCCACTGCAGGCTTTGTTTACCCACCAATAAGCCTCAGTGCTGAACTAGGATGTGAAGGTTTGCTGGTTAACTTTACTAGCATGCTTACCAGGGTAAGCAGTTAACAGGCACCCACCTGGCTAGAGAAGCCCCCTGCCTGAGGCATGGTGGGCCCTGCCTGGGGACAGGAGTTGAGGTTCTCCTGGCAAGTAGCATGGCTGGGGCACTGGTGCTCATCCCATTCCCCATTAGGAGCAACTAGCGGTCCAGAGCAGGACAAGCACCTGTGCCCTGGCCATGCCCTTTATCATGGAGCATCCCAACCCTGGTCCCCCATAAGCACCAGGCAGGGCAAAGCAGGACAAGCACCCTCCCTGGTCACACTACACCACAGGAGTACCCCAACATACATGCAGACATGCATTTTACACATGGGTCTCACCCCTTAATTTAAAATCTTGCCTTATCCATTTCTTGTGCTAAGATTCAGGAATATGTAGTAATTGTTAACAGGATATTACAAACATTACAACCAAGGTTAAGAAAGTAACTTTTTTTTTCCAAGCCAATCTTTGTAACTCCCCACAATTTTCTAATTGTTTCCCTTTCAGGCTAAAATTTATCTGGCCTGGTCTCAGCTCAGAGGCAAATAATTTCTCTGAAGAAATTTGGTTTGTAAAAATATATATATATATGCTTAAGTTATATGAGCAAGAAAAGCCACTACTATCTTTTAGAAGTTTAAGCAGCATTTATGGTGCATATCTTTATATATATTTCTAGATTTTATTTTTCAGAGTACATATATAAAGTTTACTAAAAATACACATTTGCATAGCAAACCGTGCCAGATGAGTCTGTACAGAAAGTAATTATTAGCCCAAATATATATACTGAATATGTGGTACTGATCTAAAATATCACATTTTGGTCTCATTTAAATATTGCATTTATAATATAGGGAATTACTAATCCCTAAGCGCATATATGTTTGTATTACTTCCTGCATAACTCAGAAATTAAGTATTGTAGGTTTTTCTTCCAATACTAAACTAATCTTTTTAAACTGTTCATTCAAATCCTGTTATGATTTTTATTTTCTTAATCCCCATTATAGTGTTACTGAGGGAAAAAAAGCCAGAGGGAAAAAAATAATTTCTTAGACCACACAAGTAGTTAAAAGAGCATGTGGTTAAAGGAAAAACAGTACCACTACAGTTTAAAATAAATAAACTTCATTCTAGAAGAAATATAAGGTGCCTTTTTAATTTCTCTTTCACTCTCTATTTTGATTTTAAGCTTCTATCCTTCACTCATAGGAATGGTGTCTCTAGCCTCTGTCAGAGGCTGGGAATGGGTGACAAGGGAGAGATCACTGGATGATTATCTGTTCTATTCATTCCCTCCAGAGCACATGGCATTAGCCACTATCGGAAGACGAGATACTGGGCTAGATGGACCTTTGCTCTGACCCAGTATGGTCAGTCTTATTATGAAAGTCTGATTCTGAATTTGCATGTGTTGGCATAAATCTGACTAACACCACAGAAACCAATGGATTGCCACCAATATAAGTGAACCAAATCAGAGTCAAATTTCTGTTTGACACTTAACATATATACAATGCACAAATAATAACCTTTAAACATAAATTGAACTGCCCGTTTAATATCAACTTCCCACCATATTTACAGCAATCTCTTATCTGACCACCTATGTCTCAAAATCAATCTATTTCCCCATCAACCAAAATAGAAGATGAACTTGGCAGCATACTCAGAACATGGTCAAATGTGGGCTATGAAGAACCTAAGAGAGAAAATGAGTTTTAAATTGAGGATCTCCTCCCCCTTTTATAGACCATCCCCTTCCAGCTGCTACCAAGTTTTTTAAAGTTGAGATGCAGCCATCATAAGCTTATCTGCTATTACCACTTTGCTGGCACCACACAGTGGGGAGGGTAAAAAGTGCCCAAGTGATTTAGGAAGTATTTTGAAACACGCAGTATGGCTTTCTAATATAAAAATGAAACTCTTTCATAAGATCACTGTTTTTTTCACTGAACAGAAACAAGTCTTGAAGAAAGGAGTTTACTAAATCATGGACCTATAACTGGTGATCACTCTATGAAAGAAACATAACGGAGTTCTAAAGAACAAAACACAGAAAGATATTTAAATCACTTCCATCTTTCCTCTCTATGATACAGCTGTGAATTATGTGAATGTGGCATCTGTAATTACAGCAGAACAGATGGTGAAGGTTTAGTTTTAAGTATATACATTACGATAACATACGCTGCCAAGTGATTGCTCAATCTACCAAGGGGCTTGTTTCTCTAAGGGTCTGATCCAACAACTCTTATATAGGGAAATCTCTCAGAATCCATTGGGATTTTTGCCTCCATAAGGGCTGGGTTTACAAGGTTTCAGGGACGAAATATATTAGACAGAAATAGGCTTCAGGCTATGTTCTCTGCATCAGAGAATTTTCTAGGGCAGGGTGTAGGTTTCACTGTGACAGGTTCCATGTTCTAAGTGGCTTTAGAAAAAGCAATCAATCGATTGATAAGAGGCCCCTAATGTCAGATTCTTGTTCATGACTAGGCTCTCTGACACCAGTACAAAACTTGATCTCCGTTTACAATATGTTTACCGTAAGCAATTTTCCTTTAAAAATAATCACATCTTTAAATTACAAACAAAATCTAGCCAAATGAAAGAAAATAATAATTACCAGTAGTTTGTTTTCTTTGATAACACAAAGTAGTTTGGTCCACTGTCCAAATCGCTTCTTTCTCAAAAGGAAGGCACAGATTTTGGCATCCTTTACTAGGTCCATAGAAGCCTCCTCAGAAGGCCATTGATGTCTCATTTTTTTCCCTTTTCCATCCTCCTCCTCTTCATCATAAGATTCGTAAGAGCTGCTCATAGCATCGGAGTCATAATCTTTAAGGAAAGAATAAAAGTGCCCAGTTAAAACCATCAGCATTGAAACACACATATAAAACTGTAAGTTATTCCTTTTAGACAAACTATAAACAATATATTTTTCAGTCTTTAGTAGTATCAATACATGTTTATTGAGTACGAGAAGCTACAAAGGTGAGAAATGCATCATCATCAGATTTAACCACAGAACCATAATTAGGCCCATGGAATTTTAAAATTCAACTTAACTTGGAAACTAATACTTAACACTTATATACTGCTTATTTTGAAAATGCTACATGCAATTTCATTTTTCACCTTTTGTAGCATTGCTAAAGGAAGAGATTATAATCTTTTCCCATTACTTAAGGTGACAATGTCTGCACACACACACACACACACACAAATATTAAGGACACAGTCTATAGAGAAATAAACATGAAGTTTGACAGAACTCACAAGGAATTAAGTACTTCTGTAAGTTAAAATATTTCACACCATATACACTAGAAAGACATCAATGGCTCTTTGATTTAAGTGCAATTCGTATCAATCTCTTTGTTGTTAACCAGAAGTCAGTTCTCGAATACTGAAAAACTTTGTTGTCCTTATCACAGAACTCTGTACCTTCTATTAAATGAGGACATTTCTGCCAGCTAGTATGCCTAGAAACTCCAGAAGGCACAATCCTTCCTGAAGCACCCTGTGGAATGGCTGAGCAATAATCCATTGCATGGATGTAGCAAAGGGCTACAAATGAATCCAAAATTAAGAAATGGTGGGGTTTTTAATCGTTTAAAAAATAAAAAAAGGAAAGAAAAAGGAAAGGTGGGAAAGATTAGGGATTATCTATTACTTAATTTAAAGTGGCAACCTGGAAAATGCTTTTATATGAAAGAATATTCACTTTCTCATAATCATATAAAATAATATGTAAGACCTACTCTCTTCTAATTACCTCCCTGAAAACCAGGGCAAAGAGCATAAGCAAAAACATACTTCTAGAAAGGTGATCCAGGAAGCTCAATGAAAGTTTATACTATTGAATTAGAAAATCCCTAGGCAGCCATTGATTAAACTCAGACAAAAGAACACTCGCATGCATGCGGGTCCGGTATTTAAGGCAGGGGAAGGCTTTGCCTTCCCAAACCACCAGGCATAGCCCCACCCACAGTCCACCTCCAGAACGCCTGCAGTAGGTTTTCTGGGGCAGAGTGTTGCTGCCCCCAGTGCCCACCCTCCCCGTGTTCTGGGGCTGGAGAGGCAGGACTGGGTCAGGCCATGGGGTGCACCCTCCTCCAGGGCTGGGAAGTCTGGGGCCATGCCATGCGACCTCTGACCTCCTCTGGGGCTGGGCCATGCTGTGCATCCTCCTTGCCCAGGGCTGGGGAAGGTGCGCTTAATGGAACGCCCTTCTTCCTCTCCTGGTGCTCCCAGGCTGGAGAGGCTAAGCTGGGCTGTGCCAGATCGTGCAGGGCACGCCCTCCTCTGGGGCTGGGACCATGCCACTAGCCCTCTGCCCTCCGCAGGGCTGGGGAAGCTGGGGTAAGTGCGCGCCCGCCTTCTCCCTCCTTTCCCTGTAGTTGGGAAGGAGAGCGCACATACGGTTGCCCCGCCTCCCCGTGGGGGTGGGGCTTCAGAAGAAGGGGCAGGGCTGGAGGTGGGGCTGGCACTTGCATCCCCCAGCTGTGCCTTCTCCAACCACCCTTGCTCATGTTACCTGCAGCGACAGAAGAGTTAAAGTGAATATGAAAATGTGGAGCTTGGTATTTAAATCAGCATTTTTAGGGAAGCCCTTCCCTCAGCGACATAGCTAAGTGGGAAGCTGCCACAACACTGGCCCATCCCTCTGGCAACACTAATCCTCCTTGAAAGGTAGCTCGTGACTCACTCCATTCTTTCCATATTCAGGACCAGCAATACTTTCAGGTGGGCATGAGTTGCCTCTTTCCCCACTTCCAATTTAACAGTGATCCAGGGTATAGTTAGGCCACTGATGTCCTGCTCTTGTCACAGCTTCTAGCAGTGGGATTACGGAGAGTCCAATCCCTGTCCAAAGCGATCTTATCTTTGCTTTAAAAGTGAATTGTGACTCTTCTCTCTTCTGTGCCACCTGATTCCCTCTGCATCTGGTCACCCTCTCAGAAGAGTGGCTAGCAGCAAAGTAGAAAAGGCTAAAAGAGCATTTAAATAAAGTGAGACGATGGAATCCTATTCCTGATAGTGCATATCAATTTAACTACTGGTGGGATTTCTACCTCCAAAATGAACTGACAAGGCTTTTTGTTAAAGATCGGTCCTGAACAAAAGAACATGCATTTCCAATATTGCCTTCATTAGGCCATGTTTAAGACTCTTCTGATGTAATACAGACACACCCTGAAAAAGCAGAATGATCTGTGAAAAGAACAACTACTAATTCTTATCAGATCACGGCCTAGCCAAATACCTTTCCCATCTGCATTTTTAGTATATCTGACACGGAGGAGGCAAAAGGCAATAAAATACAGTGAAAACAGATACTGTAATAGGCCATTTCCATTTTATGGGATGCTTTAACTTTCTCATATTCCATGAAAGAATTTTCCACCTAACTTAAATGCCATTGTTATCAGTCATCTCCATACTATATTATGAAGAATTGGATTCTTTTTACCTCAAGCGCCAACCAAATATCTTGTTTCCTTCACCACTTTTCAACAAGGTAATTTACTTAACCACTGCACTTTTTACAACATCCATATGCCTGCATAAAAATTATTAATATTATAATTATGGAGAAGCTGGAGAGAGGACTCCAAATGTAAGGTTAAGTTTTGTATTTCAACACACACACATACACACACACACACACGCCACACTGCATCCAACAATTTAAAAAGTCTTCTTTTAGAATGCATATACACATTATTAAAAATGTAACTATAGACCAAGTCAGGTTTTACAAGACATCTCAGTTCTTCCTTTGGGAGTTTAAGCATGGGATGGATAATTTATTCATTCATGAAACACTTCACGACCTAACTCCCTACTACCCCAACTGATGTTGCCATCATGGTAAAAACAAGGGCAATTATCAATATTGAGTAACCATATAAACTTAACATTCTTGTTCCTCACTACACCTCTTCTCCACTTCGTATTCACTTTCTCCAGACCATTCATGATTTTACAGGCCTCTACATAAAACTACAGACTTAAGCTTTCCCTTAAAAAAAAAGTGTCTAGTCCTTGCTGTTGCAAAGAGAACCTCCCAAACGTGACCTGTATGGAAAGATGCAGTTCCACTGCTGCAACTCAGAAACCTGATATCAACAAAAGGGAAACCGAGGAGCATGCTGTCAGTTCAACTGCTTCGGAAGGCAATGAGCTATAGCAGTGAAAGCGGTGATCTCAGTGGGATGTTAAAGTTAAAGGAAGGATCAATAGGGAGACTTTATTCCATCCCTTCTACAGCAGGCAGGATACTGTGGGATTAAGGGATGTAAAAGAGGAGTTGAATAGTTGACTCCCTGATAAGCCTAGGCCTATTGGGTAGTTAAGTGTTCCCCCGCCTTGCTGCCTCTATATCAGAGGCAGCAAAGGGGTAAGGGGGGGAGGAGAGTAGGAGCTGGAGAGAGCCAACTTAAAAGTCTCCGCAGGGCAAGAGGGGGTGTGACCGGCCTGCCAGGACCTGCACTGCCCCTGGGGGGACCTCACCCACTCTCCCTGCAGAGGGAAGGGGCAGGGCAGCAAGGAGCAATGGCACTCTCGGCACTCGGCCCGCCACGGTCGAGTTTAAGTGCGGCAAGACGCAGCAAAGAGGGGCAGAACAACACCGGTGCACGCTGGTTGGCTGCTGCGTCACCAGCCAGCCCGGAAAGGCCCTCATGATGGGGGCCTGAACTCACGACCCGGCGTCCAAGGGCGTGAGGATGCCCAGGGGTTGGGGCGCTGCAATGCCCTGACCTCACCTAGGCCATTTGAAAAGCAGCTGGGACAGAGGCAGCAGGGCAGCTCAGGGTGAAGGAGCCGCTGACCGGCCTCCAAGCGGAAGACCATTCCCCTATGCTGGAGGAGCATGAAGGGGAGCACCCGTATGCAGCAGATTCCAGCCAAGCCTGAGGAAGACTGCGGACGGGTAAGCCCCCGGGACCCACCGGCCCTGGAGCCTCTGTCATGGCCTTCGCCTCCCGCCCTGGCGCTTGGCTGACTTCTGCGCAGCTCAACTGGGCTGCTGCGTGGGAGCAAGCAGGCAACCATTTGGGCTCCGCGAGTGAGAGGCAGGAGGGGGAGGAGAAGCGAAAGAAAGTGAGGCAGGATGGGGAGGATATTTTGGAAAAAAAAAAAAAAAAAGATTAGATAATACAAAAAAAGACAGGAAAAATACTCCAATTTTTTTCGTACAATGTAAGCTGACACACACACACATACACACACACACACACTCTTTACAAATAAATGTTCTTGAAAAAATTTAGCAGTAATTGAATTGCACTCCCCGCTGTCAACTTTTTCTGGCCAAGCAAACGTTTTCATAGGTAGATGTTCCTCGGGATATGAAAAATTATTTTAGGGGTTCCTCCATGGGAAAAAGGTTGGGAATCACTGCTCTGTGCAGTAGAGGGTAATGGTATATATTTGAGGCATTACATTGCAATAGATACTGCATGTCATGTATAGGCAGAATTCAATTTTATAAACAAACATAATATCAATGTTTATTTTAAAGCAGTTTTTCTAAGTTAATCAATTTTAAATTGTCATGATTGTGGGAAATTATGGGGGGAGAGGTCAGACCACTGGGGAATCAGACAGTAATTTAACCACAACAGACCTGGGGATTCAAAACAATTAAAGCTTTATAACTGTCAAAATAACTAATAGAAATAGAAACTATCAACATAACATGTCAAAATATACAAATTAAACACCCTTAAAACAAACTCCAGTGAATTCTCAAGTAGCATTATTTTATTCCTTTCCCTAGGTGTGGACTTTTATAATTATCAATGGAAATATTTTGGGGGATATATGTTTGAACAGTGAAATCAACAATCACTGACATTTACCAGCAAAAATCTCAAGCGTAGTTTTACACTCTCTCTCTCGCTCTCTCTCTCTCACACCCACCCACCCACAGTTAGGGGATGTAAAAGAGTAGTCAAACAGTGCTGGTGGGATTTCAAAGGCAGAAGCACAGCAGTTGGAACCTGGCACAAGCGGGGCCTGCTTCAGTCCCTGCTCACGCTGGGTTCCACGCTGCACCTCTGCCTTTGAAATGTAGCAAGAAATGTGGGCGGCTCTTAGTACATTTCAAAGGCAGAGGTGCAGCAGCGATATCAAGTGCCTCCCTCCACTCTTATCGATTAATCAAATAATGGCCTAATTAGCTGATCTATTGAAATGTAACATCTTTATACATAGACTCTCTCTCTCTCTGGCACAGCCTGATAGTTATTCTAGTTTCTAGTGCATCAATTACATGAACAAAAATAAGGAAACTGTTATTATGGGAAGAATGCCCTAATGAGTTTTCAAATTATTCCTAATCGTGTTTTCAAAGGGTTAACCTGAAGCTTAAAGTCTGGATCAGTATTTTTCAATAAATGGAGATGGAAAAGAGTCATCATCATCTGGGGCACATTTTGAACTTTATTTCTATGTATTTTTCTCCTTTTTATAGGAAGATGTGAGCCTGTTCACTGTTAACTATGAATATGTTTTAATACACTACCGTAGCATTACAGAGTTACGAACAGCAGAGTTACAAACTGACCAGTCAGCCACCCAACTTATTTAGAACCAGATGTGGACAATCAGGCAGTGGCAGAGGAGGGAAAAAATCCCAAATACAGTGTAGTAAAATACAGCATACTATTAAAAAAGAAGAAAGGTATAAAACAGATCTGACAAGGTAAATAAATTCTCTCTGGGCTTGTTTTGTTTAAAATAAGATGGTTAAAAGCAGCATAAGTAAAGTTTCAAAGCTGTATTAAATCAGCTTTTATGAAAGAACAAACCTCATATTTTGTTCAGTGTTACGAAGATTTCAGAACAACTTTCCATCCCCAATGAGTTTGTACCTCTGAGGTTCAACTATATGAAGAGATAGATCATTATGTCTGCCCAAACATTCATGTGACTCATTAAAGCTACAGCTCTCTCTTTTTTCCCCTCCACTTCCTTAGGAAGCTGTTTTTGTTGTCTCAGCCCTTGGACACGGCAGTGTCCAACACGGTAGCCACTAGCCACTTGTGAATATTTAGCCACTGATGCTTCAGAACTGATTGGACACTATGGCCTTAAAATCTGTGTCTTCTCAATCACGTATACCTCAGAAATAGAACCATATCCTAGTGGTAGTTGTTACAAGTAAAATGAGTTTGGTGCTTCTATTTTAGTCACTTATTTTAGTCACTTATATTATTCTCACAGTCATAAGACAAGCTGGCACAAATGAACTCAGGTGGAATTTTGATAGACTAGACAGATAACAAGTACTGAAGAAGGCTTATAGTGAATGTAGCCACTAACTTTATAATAGATAAACAGAATTGCTGAGCTGACAGTACTTATATTCTTCTATAGGTGTTAAAAGAGCTGATGACAAATACAAAAGGTAATGGAATTCAGCAGAGCGGAAGCAATATAGGTTGTGGGTTGTACTTGTTAAGCATAACTTTTGTAGAAGTTATAGCTTTGATTTATGAAAGAGAGGGACAGTCTATCTCCTCTAAATGTTTCAGTGGTCTGGATAGTAATGAAGGACAATAAAAATAAGTCTGAAATTTGGTTAGCATGTTTTGGTTTTTAGCTCCACTGAAACAACTATTTTAAAATGCAGCTAATATTATCTTCTTGAGCTGGGTGCTTGCATGTAACAGCTAAACATGAAATGGCAGTTCACTGAGTCAGAGGGTGTGAGCAGGACCACCCTGTGCTATTTCCAAGGGAGAAGCAGGGAGTGGAAATCCCTGAACACTGCTGAAACTGAGTGTATCTACATTCATTTTACATGATTTGCGACTCTTTATTTATTTATTTATTGCTTGAATTGCCTGGGTTAAGTTATTCCTATTAACAAATGCCAAATTTTCTTTGTTTTTTTTTTTAATGTTTAGAGCTAATGCATGCATATGATTCTCCAAGCAAAACAAAGGCCTGTCTATAATCAACAGCGTACAAATGGCACACAGATCATTTGTTGGTGTTATAATGGTTCTCTTGATTCACTGAGTAGAACAGGTTTTATTTCTGCATTCATTTAGATTTAAACAACAATAAAAATGGTCTAACAAATTTAGGGTCATGAATGATGATGATCCAGCAGAAAAATGTTTATACACTAATGATGAATTACCTCTGCCAGTCAACAAATAAGAGCAGCAGAATAACAATTTTTGCCTCCTCCAACTAGAGACATAAAGGGTTAACCGATTAACGTTAACCGATTAACCCCTACGCACTGCCTTAGCAGCATGCTTACCAGGATAACTGGTTAACTGGGCTCTGGCCCGGATGGCTGCTGCAGCCTGCCACATCATCTACCTGAGCGTGCAGTGGGCTCTGCCTGGCTCACCACGCCTACTTGTAGGCAGAGGGTGCTCTAGCCTGGCCAGGCAGGATCAGCATGCTCCCCCCGCCCCCCCTACAGCGGGCCATACCTGGCTGGAGAGTCCCCATCCAACAGCTAGAGTTGCCAAATGGTTAAAACAAAAATACCGAACCCCCTCCCCCCCCCCCCCCAAAAAAACCGGGAAAAATTCTGTTGAAAGACCAAAGTTGTTGAGAGAAAACAAAAAAAGACTTAAGCCAAAAATAAATAAATAAATAAATAAAACAGCATTAAAACAGCATGTCCCCTTTAAGCGTGAGGGATAGGAACAGGGGAGCAGTTGAGCACTAAGACCCCTTGGTCTTTTGGCCGGCAGCCATTTTGTGCCGATAGCCTTGTGGAACCAGGTAAGCGTGGGGGCTGGGGTGGTTCGGGGGGGGGGGGGGGGGGCGGAGGCCGGGCGCTGAGTGTTTGTAGGGTATTTTCGCCTCCTGGCTGAGTAAAAATTCAGAAAATACTGGACATCTCAGGTGTCCGGTATTCTCTGAACCTTTTTACCAGACAGGAGGCAAAATTACCGGATTGTCCAGGTAAATACCGGACACCTGGCAACCCTACCAACAGCACAGTATGGAGGCCCTACCTGGCCCAAGCAGCCTGTGCCTGCAGTGGGCTAAGCACACTGTAGGCGGGGCTGCTCCAGTTCCTCCCCCACCACATCCGTAGCGTGGCAGGAGATTAACTGGTTAAACCTATAGCTAATAATTTACATGGGATTTTAAACCGCTACCTCCAAACCACAGAAAAACACCCTCCATCTTTTAGTACTTAAACATCTAGTTACCTAAATCTGCATAGCTGTTCAATGGCAGGCATGCCATTATTCTATTATTGTGATCCAATGTGATGTTGATGGAAGCTAGGTTAGCCTTGCCAAGTATTTTGTCTATGATCACAGGAGGGGGAAGGGGCCAAGTGCAAAGTTTTGGTGATTGATCAGGAGGTAGCACTCTTGTCCACGAGTTGCTATTGAACTAGTATCACTGGATAGCATTGGAGGAAGTGGTCACTCACAGCAGAAACTGTTTCGGGGTCCAGTGTGCCTACCTGACCTCCCTGTCATAAAACCAGATACAAATAACAGCAAACTCTTCACATAATTCTTAACTTCAGAGGATGTAAAGAGAGAGAAGTTTTCTTTTTTATGTCTTCATGTTTTAAAGCAGTGAAATTAACTAAAACAGATAATTGCTTAGGGCAGCCACAGAAAGTATGTTACTCACTAGAGGTGATGTATTCAGGAGCTTTTCCAGGACTAAGTGGCACCGCTTCCTCATAGTAGCCTTCAGGAAGGGATGATGTTGGTAGTGGTGGAGGCCCGTTATCTGGTGGCTAAATGAAGAAAGAAATTAATGAGATCAAAAGCTCTCCAGATCATGACAAATAAAATGCACCTAAGATGTCTGCTGATGTTCACTGCTAATTAGAGGAACACTATCCAGGTTAGCAATGCCAACTAATTCGTTTGTGATTATACAGAAAAGCCCAGGGAAGTACTCATACTTCTTCATACCACAGATTTGTGGAGAGTAGCAACTTTTAGAAATAAAATAGGTCTAAGTTTTAAGCTCCCACCAGGCTGTTATAATAAAATATGGTTAAAGAGAACAGTGCATCAGAAGGAATTTAGCCACATGATCTTCCAGTTGCAGAGTACTTCACTTTGGGGTAAGGAGAGAAACTAAGGCCAGGTATACACTAGACCTGGAAGGTCGGCTTAAGGTACGCAACTCCAGCAACTGTGAGGTGTACAGGCACTGCCCGGAGCTGCCCTCAGTGTTCATAATAGACCCACTAAAACAAATGCCAGAACATCGATCTCCAGAGCAGCGAATGAAGGCGTGTGCTAAGTAATGAATTGTGACTCTTGGGGTCAGCTTATTCCCTGGTCAGCTCTTGAATGTTTGCCTCTGCTGGCTCAGGGTAGACTTCAATGTCCCACTCTAGTCTTAAATTATTTTCCGTGTGTGTGTGTGTGTGAATTTATAATATATGAACTTCCTATTATTAAACCAATTCATCTACGAAATATTGGTCTTGAGAGCCATGCATATTTTGATGTAACACAGACACAAGGCTTCTAAACTATCTTTTATTCAGCAATAAATAAGAGATTCCAATAGAGATCTGAAAAAAATGCTGGTTTTTAATCTAAATGTTATTCAAAAAGAAAGTGGAAAAAAAAGAAGGGAAATGAAACACAAATGGTGCTTGTCTGAATTCGACCCCTTTAGAGCACTGGGTTACTTCACACAGCTGGAGCGGGTAAACATGTGCAGCCAATGTCAACACAGATGGAATCCATTTCTGAATTAACCAGGATCTGTTTTTTTAAATGTATTTTGCAGTGCTTGCTATGCACAAAGTTTTAAAAACAATGGGAAAAAAACCCTCAGCACAATAGCTTTTGAAAGATGCACAATTAACAGAAACAACTGAAGGCACTTTTCAAAAATGTCCATTATAAAGAATGTATTCTGATTAAAATGAGCCAGCTTGCTTTTGTTCTTTTTTTAAGCAGAAAAATAGACCACATTGAAAGTCTATAGTGTAAATCTTTGTGTTCTCTATGAAATCTAACACTTCTAACGCTCCTTACATCAAATAAAAGAATGTCTGTAGGTGCGCACATACAGACATTCTGATATTACTGATATTTATAATGTTTAAACAAACCCATGTTATTGCTATTTGTATTGTTGAAGCCTTTCAATTCCCTATAAAGTTGTAAATTGTTCTGATAACTTTTCAAGAGCAGAACTTGCACTGAGCTGTTAAGTACGCACCAAAACAAACACCAGATTTCAATAAAACTCAATTAATTATCTGCAAGTGATAAGCATCCCCAATTTCAACTAGCATGCTTATTAGACATCCTTCACAACTAGACAATTTGCTCCTATTTTTTTTTAGCCTTTCCATCTGGCATATATCTTCTAATATTCAAATTGGCATGATGCTAGCAGTTTTGAATGAAGTGCATCCTTGACAACCTGACTGCCTGAGGTCACTAAAGAAACTACAACTACTCTTACAGAAAGTGCAATGTTACCTCTATATCCTTGCTAAATGTCTGCTTTGTTTTAGCCAAGTACTACAGATTGGGTTGTTGCAATCTCCCCTGGCTAGAGTATTCTTCATTTCCTATCCATAGCAACTTTCATAGGACTCAGAGGGACTACAAATTATTTATCACTGACACTCTAACACAGTGGTTCCCAAACTTTTCAGAATCACGCCCCCCTTTTGATTTCTGAGAAACCCTCATACCCCCCACCTCTTCTTTACCATCATCCAAACCCCCTTTTAACAAAAAAATTCAATTTGTAATTTTAAAATTAAAAATAAACACAAAATCTTGGTATAAAAATTATTTTAAATTAAAAATATGCACAAATAGCTTTTCTTGGCACAAAAATTTAATAAAAATGTAATTTAACTTAAGAAATAGCAGAAACAAATCAAATTTAATGTGAAGGATGATGCTGCATTTTCTTCACAAGTTGGGAAATCCTAGGTTTGAAAGATGAAAGTGCGCAACGCAAATCATTTTTGACATCCAGTTGATTTCTCTGTTTTGTTTTTAATGTGACTAAACTTGAAAAGCTTTTTTCACAGAGGTAGGTTGATGAAAATGGAAGAATAATACGTAGCGCTTCTTCTCCAACTTCCGAGTACATTGGGAAATATTTTATCCAAAATTCCTTCAAGCTTGTGTTTTCGAAATTATCTTTTGCACTTGAATCATATTTTATTTCAAGTGCTTGTTCTTGCAATACTTCTGGCAATGAATCAACATCAATGCTGAATGGATTGCGTACTAATTTATGAATGGGGTTGCCAGAAAAGTTGTCTGGAAAATAGAGGATGAATGTGTCAGCAAGGCAGTCCAGGTGAAACACAATTTTGTTCTTCACATCCTCTCTACAAACTTCTTGGAAACCTTCATTTTCAATAAATGATGAAAATATTGGAAAAGACGAAAAGTTAGGCATCTGAGCTTGTGTTCGACGTTTCCAAAGCTGGACTTTTTCTGTAAATGCTTTGATGGCATCACGGTGTGTTATAACGTTTGCAGCGTTGTTTCCCTGCAGCTTCAATCTGAGGTTGTTCAAAGATTCAAAAATGTCCACCAGGTATGCCAGTGAAAGCTGAAACGTTTGGTCTGTAAATGCATGATATAACTCTTCTTTCTTCTGTTGCTTGAGGAAAATTTCCACTTCATCTTTCAGTTCAAATCTTGAAAGCATGTTACCTTTGGACAGCCATCATACCTCCATGTGAAACAAGAGTTTTATGATCTGCTCCCAAATCCATGCAAAGAGCATCAAAAAGTCTCGTATTTAAAGCACTGCTCTTCTCAAAATTGACAATTTTGATGGCCAAATTCAATGAGTCACATAGGTCATCTGGAAGTGTTTTAGCAGCCATTGCTAGTCTGCGTATGACGCAGTGAGTTGTGGTTACGGCTGGATTTTTTTTCCTTTCACCAATGTCACAAATCCAGAGCAAGAGCCAAGCATTGCGGGAGCACCGTCTGTGCATACACCAACCAGTTTTCCCCACGAAAGTCTATTTTCTTAAAAAAAGTCAGAAACCGTTTTCATAATATCAGAAGACTTTGATGTGGTCATCAATTCCTTCGAAAAAAGCAGCTCTTCTTTCACAGTTCCATTGTTAATTAATCAAACTTAGACAAGCAGCTGACAACATTGTGCTACAGTAGTGGTATTGTCTCACTGAATTGCAAAAAAAAAAAAAAAAAAAAGATGCCAACACTTCCTCCACAACTTGAAGTTTAAGATCTTTCGCCAGCTCATCGATGCGATGTTTCACGGAATTGTCAGAAAGCAAAATTTTCGATAGTTTTTTCTTGCTTTCGACACCAAGCACAATATCAACTGCTTTCAACAAGCAAAGCTTCACAAGAGTTTCTCCGATTATGTGCGCTTTCTTGGCTTTAGAGATGAGCAATGACAGTTCATAAGATGCTTCTACTGCTTTAGCCAATGCTTGATAAAAAGCTCCAGTAGTGTCCAGCTTCATGCATTTCAAATTTTGAAGTTTAGCAGCAAAAAACTCTCTTGGTTTCTGTCAAAGCGCTGTGGTTCTTCATCAAGTGTCTCTCAAGACGACTAGGTCTCAAGGCGTCATTGCTAAGAACTGTGTGGCATACTACGCATTGAGGATGATCAATCCCGTTTTTTTCCATGATAGTGAAGCCATTCTTAATGTAGTCTTCATCGCACTTCCTTTTCTTAATCGCAGCCATAATATATTAAATTAAAAAAAAAAATCTATAAAAATATTTTTCCCAATTACAATAAATTTAATGGACGCAAGTTACTTTGATAAGTTATTGCAAATGTTTATTTACTACTACTCTTATGTACAGTTGTGCACTGCCTTATATATACCCCACCACCAGTAACCATGCAAGACTGGCTACCTATTCCCACGACAGAACAGTCCCAAACACTCCTGCAAGTGTGAAAAAGTTCCATTGCCTTCTACATCGTTCTTTGGCCTCCCCACTAACCAAACCAGTACCCCTACACATCAAAAGGCAATATAAATATATATATATTCACATTTCATGGCATGAAATTTGAAAATTAAAATTTTTTTATGGTAGTGTCTCCAATCTTTTTACACCCAAGATCACTTTTTAAATGTCAGGGAAAGCCCGAAGACCCCACCCTTTTCTAGAGGCCCTACCCTCTCCCTTTCCCTCCTCTCCATTTGCTGTCCCCAGCCCTTACTCACTCTCACTGGATTGAGACAGGATGTGCTGGCTCTGGGGTGGGAATGAGGATTTGGGTGTGGGAAGGGGTGAAGGTGCAAGCTCTGGGAGGGAATTTGGGTGCAGGAAGAGGTGGAGAAGAGGCTTCTGGCTCAGGGAGGGGGCTCCAGGCTGGAGAGTGTTGGGGTCAGGAGTATTGGGATGCTGAGCAAACCACAGGCTTGTGGATGAGGGTGCAGGAGTTCAGGCTGAGGTGTCGGAGGGGCTCAGGGCAGAGGGGTTGGGAGTATGATGGGCTCAGGACACAGATTTGCAGTGTGTAGACTGTGCAGTAGTGTTGTGGCAGAAGACTGAGGATGTGAGATGCTCAGGACAAGGGATTCCAGTGTATGATAGCTCAGGATTGAGATGTGTGTGAGGATGCAGGGGTGTTATGATGCTGTGGCCACATGGGGGCTTGGACCCAATTGGGGCCTTGTGGGCCTGACTTCATTTGTAAATAATATATTTCCAGCACAAATGTTTCAGCAATGTCTTTATTTATGGGAAGAGCAGGGAAACTGTTTTGGGTCAGGGACCACACAAGTGGGATGCAAAAAAACCCCAAACCCTCCTAGGCCCCCCCAAGTCCGACTGATGTGGCTGCAACTGAGACACCTCCCTCCCCTGGCAACCCAGCCCCACGCAGGGTGGGTAGGTAGGACTGAGGTTCAAGGACTCAGGCCAGATTAATTTTTCTGGGGTTCCAGGGTTACTGGAATTTGTGGGCCCCTCTACACTCTGAGGTGGGGCCAAAATGAAGGAATCCAGTGTGCAGGACAGGGCTATCAGTCAGTGAGATAGGGATGGGGTGCAGAATCTGGGAGGAAAATAGGCTACAGGAGCAAGCTGGGTGTAGGTGTCTGGCCAGGAGGTAGGGGACAGGAGCAGGGTCCTGGTGGGGCCCTGAGCATGGGACAGAAGGGGCCCTGGGCAATGTACTCGTGGAAGTTTGAGCAGGGGAGGCAGGGTACTCGTGGGGGTTTGGGGTCTGGACGGGGGCAGGGTACTTTTGGTGGTCTCGGCGGGGGGGCAGGGTACTCGTGGGGGTCTGGATGGGGGGAGAGGACAGCTAAGCTGGTACCTGGGGGTCCAGTAACCAAGTCCGGGGTCTCAGAAAGCAAGTGTTCAGCTTATTCCCTGTGCTGCTGCCTGACTTTGAACTAGCAGCTCTTTGAAATTCTGCCCCATTCCAGCCTTTATTCAATGATCATTCAAGGAGCGGAGCTCCCCCCGTGGCCCCTATTGTCCGGGGGAAATGTGGCTCTCTGGCAGGTCTATAGCCCCGGGAGGAGAGAGGGAGACAGACCTGGGAAGTCACCAAGCAAAAGATGAACTTTGGGTGAGGTAACGCCAGCGCCGGCGCTTTCTTGGGGAATGGGGGGAGAGAAGGAACTGAGTAACCTCGCAGCCCCCCTCCCCCCGGAATTTCTTCACGCCACCCAGGGAAGCGCACCCCCCAGTTTGGGAATCTATGCTATAGCATAATGATGTGAAGATGAGATACTGACAAAGAAAGTCACTCCTAGTGGCAGACACTCTTAGTAGCAGTTCTTAATTTGTAATGAAAGGTGCCAGTGGTCAAATGTTCTTGTTTTTTGTTTTTTTTACATTCATAACCAAATGCAGCAAGCTCAGAGTACAAATTAATTACTGCACAACTACAACACAAATAACTGTGGAACAGGACACAAGTGTACCAAAGTATTTTCAAATCTCAAATGAGAGGCTCCAGGCATTCCAACAAAGCACCAACCCCCATTGGGCATTATATGCAGTTCCAAAAAAATACAAGGTCATTCTTAAGGATTGGTCAGGTATACAAGATGAAGCATGGAACATATTTACTGTTCAGGCATGAATGTCAATTTGTGAGTGCATGTGGAACCATGTTAGCTGTGCAAAAAGTATAGTGATTGGCAACAGATGGAGACTCTACAGCGGGTAGGGGGGGAAACCTTTTTTGGGTCGGAGGCCACCACCCACAGAAAAATCAGTTGGGGGTTGAACACAAGTGAGAAGCAAAAAAAATCCAAAACAAAACCCTCACTGACATGGCCCCTAACTGAGAAGCAGAAAAACACTCCCCACATTCCCCTCACATACCAGAGCTTTGGGGGAGGGGGGCACTCTAGTAGATTCTGTGTGCTCCACCCCCACAGTGGGATAGCAGTGGGGCTGGAGCACCAGTGAAGGCTCCCCATTACTGGGGGGAGGGGCAGATCCAGACAAGCCGGGGGTCACATCTGGTCCTCGGGCCTGAAGTCCCGTGTCCGTCCCCCCCCCCCCCCCCCCCCCCCCCTCCGCTCTACAGCCTCATGAAATCCCACCCAATCTTGGGGAATGGCATAGACCAGTTCATTTTTAATCACAGGAAACACTTTCCAATTTTTGGGAAGTAATTTCTCTAGTGGACACTGAGGCAAGAGCTGTGATTAGGAAATTAAAGTTGCATTTTGCAAGATCTGGCATACTTGGTATGCTATGTGTAGACCATAGAGCTAACGTGCTTGCTTGCCTACCCATATATTTTCTTACAGATTTCTCATGGTTATGATCATATGTTTATTATAATATGTTAAAATAGGTATATTAAAGTAGTTTAGCTGTAACACAAAAGGCTTACAAGCAACATTCTGTATTTTGAGCTAATGCCAATTCTGGGATCTTTCACATAGATAGAAAAGTCAACGTGCATATATTTGAGACCTTTAACCTACACAAGAAAGTGATAAGATAAAGCACCCTTTAATAGCACAGGGGGCTTCCAACCATACCCTCAAACTTCACAGGTACACCACAACTTGGAAAAACCTGAAATAACCTTTTGAGACCAAAACAAAATAACTGATTAGATATCTCATTTGTTATTCCTGTCCTAATCACAAAAGGGGCCACAGTAACAAATTTATATAAATGATAATAAGTTGAGATCAATGATGTACTGAGTTATAGGAAAAAGACACTTCACCATTTGTATTTCTTCACCTTACTAATAAGGAGAAAGGGAAACAGCTCCTACTGAATATGCATCAAACATAACATCAGAGTAACATATTATAAAAACGGCATCCCCGCCGAGAAGAGGATGTTGTCCTTCGAAGGTGCCAGAACGATGGCCAATGGTAATCACGGGGAAGATGAGGGTGATGAAGAAGATGATGGATAACACTTCAGATTGTTCTACAAGGGTATATGGAAATACAGATGTATATTCTTATCTATCTTGCTAAGTTGGGGCATAGTGATTGTGCTAAATGTGTTGTTAAACTATATTTGTAAATATATAAAAGAGTCCCTATAGTATGAGCATTGCAAGTGTGCACATCGGGATTCCCAAATATTGAATAATTAAAATGTTAGGCCTGATCCTTGGACAAGGACCTGTCAACCCTCAAAGTGATAACTGGAAATTCATAATGAATCTATATAATTAATACATAAAAGAAAGATCAGGCAACGTATTCTCAGATTAGTCACGGTACACTATACCAGAATCCAAAAACAATTCAGCACCAATCTGAGCACACAATATCTTCCCCTAGACAACCAATAAGGAATCAAAAGATGAAGTTGGCAGCAAAAATAGTAAGAGCCAGATGGCAAAGGCAAAACATATAGGAAGGGATCCCCAACTGAAAATGTGGGGTAATATATCACAAGACACCCTCCACAGGGCCTAGATAGCAGCCCATAAAAAGGTATGTCTACACTGCAATGATATTGTGCGTATCACCAACATCACAAAGCAAAAACATTTGGAAAGAGGTGCAGAGGTTGCAAAAGGCAGGAGGAAGTCAGTCTGTGTGCATATGGCTAGAATACTAGCAACAGTATCTCTGTAAAGAGTTGAGTCTTTTTATGTTACCATCCAACATCCAGTACATTAAACACTAATCTAAATATTCGCTCAATATTTCTTTATATTGTTAAACAAGTTCTTGCACCATACCTAAAGTCATTATAAATAATAAACGGTGGATTATGATAGAATAGAAAATTAAAATATATTAAGCTGTGGTTTTAATCACAACGTAAAATTAATACCACAAACCTCAGAAAACAAATTCCACGTCAGTTGAGCAACAAGCAAATAAATAATATTTAGAAGTGGCAATATTTGATTTATGCAATAGCACTGCTGCCCTGGGACAGAAATACAAGAACCTAAATTTTAGCTAGAATATCTGTCAAGATGGGTCTGAATTTGAGGTATTTATTAAATAAAATGTGCAACACTGAAATTCAGTACACACAACTTAAATGACAAAAGGCAATAAAAAGTCACATCCCCCAACTCCATGGCACAGTGACAGAAAAAAAATACAAAAATAAGTTACATCAGAGATTCAAAAACAAAAAGGATGAAAAAACTGAATTTGTTTTATTTATGATTAATAATGAATAATTAGTACATATCCATTTGGAGGTGTTATTCAGACAACTAGAAACACACAGATGAAGAACCCAGAAAACAAAGAAAAGGCAGAACAAATTGTGTGTGTGTGTGTGTGTGTGTGTGTGTGTGTGTGTGTGTGTGTGTGTGTATAGAGAGAGAGAGAGAGAGAGATAAAACCACTCAAAATTGGTCTATGAACCAAAAAGATTCAGGTGTTGAGGGAAAAGCGATTCCAAAAGGATTGATTTAAATTATAGTCTGTATGAAAAGCATTAGTCAGACGTAATTATTGATTTTTTTAATTGTAACTGTGCTAGGCGCTTCCCACTAAAGACGAAAGATACTTCCCTCCTAAAGGAACTTACGAGATATTTATGCACATAACATGATGAAAGGACAAGAGAAGAAACAGCAGGCACAGGGAGAAGAGAGAATGAACAGGGTAATGTCAATCAAATCATGCCATTATTCTGTGACGGTTTGTGCACAAGATGCAATAGTGAGGAGTTTTCTTTAAAAAAAAATGAAGCAAATAGGAGAAAATTTTGGGTGGGATTTTCATAAGTGGTCAACATGGTCCTAATTCTACTCCCTTTGAAATCAACAGGAATTATATCATCAGTGGGAGCAGAGTTAGGCTAATGATGTGCTTTGGAAAATTTCACCTTTTAGTTTAAGCAAATTTAAAGGAGGAAACTACCTCAGGAAAGACATTCCACAGATGGGAATGACGTGACAATAAGAAACTGGCAACATGATGAGACCTGACTGCAGTAAATGAGAGTGCAATACCTTCAAGCAGTGGCTCTCTAGAGTATTGTACTGAGGGGGAATGCATACTCTGCGAGGGGAGGGAGGAGGAGGAGGTGGGGTGGCAACTCATCTAACTACCTTTCTAATTTTACAACAGGCTACGTGAAAAGCACCAGAAAAGTTAGTACAAATTAAAATTTCACACAGACAATGACTTGTTTATGCTGCTTTACATGCTGCATCAGTGTTTCTCAACCCAGAGGTCACAATTTATTTTACAATTGTAATGGTAAAAATAAGAATGTTTGCATTTTTCAGTAGAATGCTGTGGCACTTCTGTATCTTTGTGTATGATTTTGTAAGCAAGCAGTTTTTAAGTGAGGTGAAACCTGGGAATTTGCAAGACAAATCAGCCTCCTGAAAGGGGTACAGAAGTCTGGGAGGGAAGAGATTCAATTCTGCTTCATTAAGACTCACAGGTCACTATGACTTTGGTACAGCAGTTTGATTCCACTGTAAACCCTAATTGTAGTGGATTGAGCAAATGGCTGAAATGTAGTAAAAGACTATGTGGCCTTGCAGGCCAGCAACGTAATAAAGCTTTGAAACAGGATTCAATTTATGTTATTCTTCATAAAAGGGTGTTAACTCAGAATTAGATCACTTAAACTAAAATATTCCTAGTAGCAATTCAAATATCAAGAAAAAAACATAAGAAACAGCATTCTGAAAGACAACATAGCCAGAAGAAAGTACAGAAACTGTTTTTAGTTCTATTTACTTACGCAAACATTTCCCAGATGCCCTGTGGACCCAAACACACAGAACCAGTGACACACACACATTTAACAAAAACAAAGGCAATTATGGTTAGGAGGAGGGAAATTTTCCAAGAACTGACTGATCATCTTCAGGTAAGGAAGGATGTTCTTCCAGTCTCCAGAACATATACAGGTTTGGGTTCCTTCCAGAGTCTTCATTGCCACAGGATACTTAAGATTAGCTGCAAGAAATATCCACGTCTAGGTGGCCAAGAGAATGCACCTCCTGCTTGTTACCCCAAAAATAGTTTCACTGGAGACCACCCAGGGTTACACTAGCATGGATTTATTGCTTGAGGAATTAGCACTCCACTGTATGCACTACAAAAATAGAGCTGCCACCAAAGGTTTAAACTAAAGAGGAAACCAGCTATCTCTCCCTCTCACACACACAAACAAGCACACATTCACATACATTGATTCCTGTCCTCTGGCACTCACACACTTACACAGGCATATGGGTTACAGAAGGAACCAACGCATGTAGATCCTGGAGGGTCTGTCTGCTCATCATGGCTGGCAAGCTGGTCAGAAAAGACACTGGCTGCAGCAAGGAGTTTCTCAGGAGCAGGGGAAGAAAAAGGAGTCTCACATGTGTTCCCTCTTCTTATATTGTGTCTGAATGGCCCCTGTGACTCATCCACCTTGTCACCAGGGAGCATGCCCAGACTTCCCTTTATCCAGCAAAGCAGCAGTCTCTGATGACTCATCACCATGTGCTCTAGCCTTAGCATTGCAAATTCAAAAACACACTCATACTTTCTCTCTCTCTCTCTCCATCACTCAGGGGAGAATGCAGTTTAGAGCAAGTTACGAACAAAGTGGCTGAGAATTACAAAGGTTACAAAGTTGCAGCTTACAGTAAGTTTCTGAAAGTTACAAAGATTACAAAGTTTTACAAAGCAAGGTTTGACAAAGGTTACAATGAGTTGCAATTTAAAACCTTAGACCTTACAGTTAGTGTAGTTTCAGAAAATGCATGTGTAAAATCAAGTAAGCTCAGGCAGAGGTTTTTTATGCAACAATGCTGACAAATATCAGAGGGGTAGCCGTGTTAGTCTGAATCTGCAAAAGCGACGAAGAGTCCTGTGGCACCTTATAGACTAACTGAAGTGTAGGAGCATAAGCTTTCGTGGGCAAAGACCCACTTCGTCAGATGCATGTAGTGGAAATTTCCAGAGGCAGGAATAAATATGCAGGCCAGGATCAGGCTGGAGATGACCAGGTGGATCCAATCAAGGAGGATGAGGCCCACTTCTAGCAGCTGATCTGGAGGTGTGAATTCCAAGAGAATAGAAGCTGCTTTTGTAGTTAGCAAGCCATTCACAGTGTCATAATGCTGACAAATGTTATCCCAGTTATAGTGAGCCATGGAAGGGAAGTTTACTCACCTGGTACGGTAACTGGAGTTCTTCGAGATTGTCCTCATGAGCAGGGCTCGCCGAGCCGCGGCAAGCCTCGCTCGCCAGCTGCGCTGTCCGGTGTTATGCACATGCGCAGATTGCCCGAACCCGGCTCTTCTGGGATGTAATCTACTTGCCATGGGCGAGTAGATTACATAGATTGTTGAGCCCTGCTCATGAGTGTTCCACCTTAGGTACTTGAGCGCCGCTGTGCCTCTAAGTCAGAGACTTCAGGTAGCAGTGCCCATAGTCGGCTGCACACACAGAATGCTGATGCGCAACATTTGAAATGGCTCTCTCACATGTGCAGCCAATCATCTCTTCAGTTCCTTCTCTGACTCTCATGTTTATAGAATCATAGAATACTAGGACTGGAAGGGACCTCGAGAGGTCATCGAGTCCAGTCCACTGCCCGCATGGCAGGATCAAGTACTGTCTAGACCATCTCTAATAGACATTTATCTAACCTACTCTTAAATATCTCCACAGACGGAGATTCTACAACCCCCCTGGGCAATTGTTGTTGCCCAGTGTTGTTGAGTCTGAAGCAGAGGGAAGGAAGGGTGGGTGGCGGAGCACCCAAAGAGACAATCATCTTGAAGAACTCCAGTTACTGAACCAAGTAAGTAACCTTCCCTTCTTCTTCGGGGAGTGTCCCTGGGGATGCTCCACCTTGGGTGATTACAAAGCAGTAGTTGTGCTCGGTGGTGGATGCTTCGGCAGATGTGACAAAGTATTGTTCAGCAAAAATGCATATCAGAGTCTGCAAAGGACTAAATGGCATAAATGTTGCATGAAAACGTGTGCTGAGGCCAATGTGGCAGCCTTGCAGATTTCCTCTTCTGGTATGCCCTGGAGGAAACACTGCTGATGCTGCCATAACTCTTGTGGAGTGAGCCCGTAAGTTGGGTGGAGGCTCCTTCTGAAATATAGAATAAGCTAGGTGTATACAGCCCGAGATCCATTTGGATAGTCTTTGTTTTGAGATGGGTAACCCTTCTGTGATCGTGAACGTTGCAAGTAAAAGGTGACTGCCCTGTGGATATCCAGGGTGTGCAAAGCCGTATCCTTGTGGTCCTTATGGGGTTTCAGGAAGAAGACAGGTAAGTATATGGGTCCCTTGCTATGGAATGGGGTAAATACCTTTGGGAGAAACTTGGGGTGAGTATGGAGGATCACTTTATCCTTATAAAAATTGTATATGGGGGGGTTCTGTCAAAGCCCCCAGCTTCCCTACTCTTCATGCAGAAGTAATTGCAACAAGGAAGGTGACCCTCATTGATAGGTGTATCAAGGAACAGGTAGCTAAGGGTTCAAAGGGTTTGCCTGTAATAGACCGAGTATGAGACTGAGGTCTCATGCAGGTGTTGGATCTCTTCGTGGTGGAAACATATTGTATAGGCCATAGAGGAATTGTTTAATGGAAGCGTGAGTAAAAGCAGAGTGACCCTGTAGTGGAGGATGCAGAGCTGCAATGGCGGCAAGGTGCACTTTGATAAGAGTTTAAGAATAGTCCGGTCAAGTGCAGGTCCAGGAGGTAACGTAGTATATGTGATACCCCGGTATCTGTTGGAGTGCAGTTAAGTTCTGAACACCAGACTGTAAACCATGCCATTTTTGTTTGTATGTTTTTCTAGTTGTAGGTCCGCGGCAGTTCATGAGGATTTGCTTCCAGGTAGACTACCTCTATGGGAGTCAACCAGCTAACATCCACACATTAAGATGGAGTGTATGGACAGCTGGATGGTGTATTTTCCCATTCTGTTCTGTGAGTAGAGATTGGACTGGTGGAAAACGATGTGGTGAAAGTACGCTCATCTACAAGAAGTAAGGGCAACAAGTTTGTCTTGGCCAACTGGGAGCTATGAGCGCTCCATGTAGCGCTACCACTTTGAAATGCCCCATGCAGCCGGGGGCCACCTGAGGTATCCCAAGGTTGCATGAGGCGTTTTAAAGCAGCAGCGCCGTGTGAAGCCTGGGATCTGCTGGGGACTCCCCCAATTACCCCAGGGTCCTGGTAGCATTGCCACTTTGAAACGCTGTGGGGAGCCCAGCGTCAGGAAACATGCGGCATTTCAAAGTGGCAATCCTAAGTGGAGCCCAGTACTCCCCAGCTGATCCCAGGCTCCACACA
The DNA here is from genome assembly GCF_049634645.1 of Pelodiscus sinensis. Taxonomy (NCBI): domain Eukaryota; kingdom Metazoa; phylum Chordata; order Testudines; family Trionychidae; genus Pelodiscus; species Pelodiscus sinensis. The sequence goes on from NC_134715.1 coordinate 113,918,663, forward strand.
GTGCTGCCACTTTGAAACACAGCAAGGAGCTCGACAGTGGGCTCCCTGTGACGTTTCGAAGTGGCAGCGCCACATGTAACCCAGGTTCAGTGGGGGAGTCCCCAGCTGATCCCGGGCACCATGTGGCACTTTTGCCTTTGAAGTGCAGCTCCACAAGGTGTACAGATAGTTCGAACTAGCAAGCCATTCCGCACTATCTAGCCCGTGCCGCGTGTAGTCGCGTGGGACGGTGTTCGAACGAGCCGGCATTTAAAAATGGCGCCGGCCGGCTTATGCAAATGAAGCCCGGGAAATTCAAATCCCGGGCTTCATTTGCAAGTGCAGTATGCCTACACTACCCTGCTAGTTCGAACTAGCGGGGTAGTGTAGACATACCCTATCTTTCTAATTTACCTAATCATTTTCATTGTGCTACTATGTCAAATGCTTTAATGAAGTTAAAGTATATCAGATCTACTGCACTTAACTTTTCTTTAAAAAATAACCAACCAATTATTTTCTCAAGGAAGGTAATTGGGTTAGTCTGGTATAATCTACATTTGGTAAACCCATATTGCCTTATATCTCCTTTACCACATTCACTTCAATTATTTTAATTGTTTTTCCTTCAGGAACCACCAGCATGTCCTTGTCTATAGCCTAAAATGTAACAAGATGCCAACAGAAGCTACAGTATTAAAAATCTTGCATTAGTGTTAATTATGGCAGATGCTATTCAAGGTCCTTTTAAATTGAAATCATTATTCATCTTTTAACCATACTCAAGTGGCTTTAATCAACGGACTTTTATTGAACTTCTGCAATTTGACCTTTTAATACAAGGTGGAGGGAAATTAATTTCCAACATTTTTCTGAAAGGAAACAATATGTAACAATATCATAGGACTATTTTATCTCAAGATTTCTTCCTACGGTTCAATATTACTCATTATTTTTATAAGGGAAACCAGAAAGTAGAGACACACAATTTCCTATTCAGTATTCAAGAAATGTATTTTTCTTATATCATAATCCTATCCGCTTGTTTGAAAAAGAACCCATACAATTGGCATACTTTGTATTTACAGAGTGATTCATGTAATTTGCAACATCTCACTTTAAAAAATCCTTTTGATTTCACTCTGAATTTTCTTCTCCAATGGCACTCTCCCCCTTCTGGCATTTTCTAATAAAAGTCTATAAGTATTCCTGATAGAGAGCATGATAAAAGAATGCTGTCAAACTGATTCCAAACAATAGGAAGCCCATTTATATGGAAAACTCCTACAGAGTATGTATGTACATACATGGGAAGGAAGAGGAGGCAGGACTGACCTACTCTTTTGATTTATGCCTATAGGGAGTCTGGCACATTGCTGGACACTTGTTGTGGTTAAATAATTATTAGACTGTCAGCATTCCAGGAAAAACAAAAAGATGAATTCACTGTACTGCGGAAATAATGCAAAATAGATGTGTGCGCGGTGGGATTTTTTTTTTTTTTTTTTGGACTGCACAGAGCATTATCTATCTCTGAAATCACTGACAGTGAAATGTACTCTGACAACCTAATGCATGGAAGTCCTAGGTGTTCTATCCCTGTCATGCTGTGGGCAATTTATGCTAGTCTTCCTCAGGAATACTTGAACAGCAGGACTACCAGAGTATTATTTCATTGCTTCACTGGAAAGGGTATTTTTAAAGCTGCTGGACAGTGCTGCAGTGGTGGCATCCTAAAAGATAAACCAGCAGCATGTGAGCAAAACACAGAGCATTACTTTGTTACTCCACTGAGCAAGAACTGGTCTTTGCCTGTCCTTTCAACTAATGATATTGCCACAGCAACAGAATCTGTTACAGGAGATCTAGTGCAAACATTATGATTGGAAAATATACACCGACACCTACTCAAGTACTCATGCTAAAATGGAAGGCTACTTACCTTTCAGTAACTGGAGTTCTTCAAGTTTCATGGTCACCATAGGTGCTATTGTACTCCATGCACTTACACCTGGAAGATTCTTTATTAGCAGCACCCATTAATCCATGCCTGTATCCTGCAACCCCTGAACTGCAGACACAAAAGTCCTACCACATATCCAGTTCCTACTCTACCTGGAATAAAGAGGATTCAGATAGAGCCGTGGTCACCAACCAGTAGATCGCGATCTACCGGTAGATCTCAGGGGCTCTAAGAGTAGCTCTTGAGCCCTCTCTGAACTGCGCGCCTGCACAGTACATTTACATTAGATTTCCTCATTTGAGGAGCAGCTACTCACTGAGCAACAACACGGGTGAGTAGCTGCGAGGAATGGTGGGAGCTGGGAGGTCGGGAGGGCTGAAACACCCCAGCCAGCTGAGTGTGGCTTTCAGCTGAAAGAGGCTGCCCTGCGCTCCAGCTGATCGGCGGCTTCTCCTCTGCACCTGCCCACGTGGAGCTTGCTGCACCCTGGCTGAGCGCCATGGCCAGCTGGGCGGGCAGCCACTTCTCTTCCTTCCAGCCCGGCTGCCCTGCGCTCAGCCCAGGGAGGCTGCATCTAGCTCCAGCTGTGCTGGAGCAAGCTTCCCAGGCTGAGCGCAGGATCACAGATGCCCATGTGATGGACTGTATACGACTAGCAATCCCAGACTACAACCCAGACTTCAAAACACTGGCAGATACTGCTCAGTCACAGGTGTCACACTGAGACTTTGTTATTGGAAGAAAAAATATATAATTATCAATACTTGATTTTAGATTTACAAAATAGCAGAGAACAAAATGTATAATTGTAAATGCTTCATTTGACGTTTAAATAGAATGAATTAAAAACAGACCATTTATTTCATAACTATAAACATGTGATTTTAATTTTATATATAGCATAATTTAAAAATAAACTGTTTAACAGAGTGTATAAGGGCTGGGGATAGCAAGTGATGGATAGGAGAATAGAGAGGGCGGGGCTGCAAGGAAGGGGCGGGGCGGTAGATCTTCACCTGTTCTGAGACTTAAAAAGTGATCTTGGGTGAAAAAAGGTTGGAGACCGCTGAGATAGAGAACATATTGTGAATACCCTTAGGAATGACGTATCTTGCAGAACTCCAGTTACTGTAGGTAAGTAACCTTCCTTCGAGAGCCAGTCCCTATAGGTATTCACTGTCAGTGATTCACAAGCAGTACTCACTGATGAGGAAGTGGATACATGCACCCATGCTGAACCACAGATTGTGGTGCCAAGAGGATGCATCAATTAAAGAAAATGGGACCGAAGCACAGTGTCTGGAAAAAGCATATAATGAGTTCCACGTTGCCGCTCTACATATTTCCTTTAAAGGAATAATTTGTAGACAAAACAAGAGGATGCACCTCTACAAACCAAAAGTCTCTGGACTGGCAACATCCAGAAAGATGACAGATGTTCTGGGATCAGAGAATCCTGGTGTGTTGGGTGGGGAGGGGAGCGAGGGAGGAAGATCAGAGGAGAGGGATCCAAAACCATCCAAAAACAAACGTGTGAGGAGGAGGGATGATGAGCTGGGATGGATGGTTCGGCCTTCGATTTACGTTAGAAGGTTTGGCAAAGGTGGAAGGTGGATACACGGATGTGTGGACTCTGGAGGACACTGGTGAATCAAATTAGTCCTAGCCACCAAGAATATACTAGGGCTACCACTGATGTGCCCTACGAGATCAGTGGTCCCCAAACTTTTCCTTTTGTGCCCACTCACCAGTAACAAGATGCATCTGCACCTCCCCTTGCCTGGCCAGGAGCAGTGTTATGGTTGGGTTGGGAGCCAGGGCCAGAAGCCTGGAGTTGAGAGTGAGGGATGGGAGCTGAGCTGTAGCTTGGACTGGGTTCTTGGCAGTGGCTGGGAGTGGAGGTCTGGGGCAGACCAGGGCTGGGTGCTGCTTCCTCCCCATCCCTCTAGTACGAGCTGGCCCAGACCATGCCTCATTTCTTGGACATTCTTCCATGCCCCCCTGGGGGGCATACTCCACAGTCTGGGTACCACTACACTAGATCTTGGATTACAGCTCAAGGTAAGAGGGGAATGGAAAGGAAAATATACATCAGTAGCTCTGGCCACTAAACTAGAAAAGCATTCCCCCCCCGGAGTTGTGCCCCTGAGCAGAAGAGAAGCAAGAGGCTAGAAATTTCTTACTGAACTGGGACTCAAAAGGATTCTAAGATGGGAAGGCCCATTGCCAGAGGACTCTCTGTATCACTGAGCTGTGAAGCTCCTTCTCAAGGTCTCTGTGCAAATGCCTGCTAAGTCAGCTTGCTAAGGTATAAAGGGAAACAGTCCATTACGATTCTCAGGCAGTATCAACAGTCATGTGGACAAGTGTGATTAGTTGGATATACTGTATTTGGAATTTCAGAAAGCCTTTAACAAGGTGTCTCACCAAAGGCTTGTAAGAGAAGTAAAAAGCCCTGGGATAAAAGTGGAGGTCCTCTCATGGATCAGTAACAGGTTAAAAGACAGGACACAAAGGGTAAGGATAAATGGTTCGTTTTCACAATGGAGAGAGGTTAATAGTGGGGTCCACCAAGGATCAGTACTGGGAGCTGAGCTGTTCAACGTGCTCCTAAATAATTTGGGAAAAGAGGGTGAAGAGAGTGAACAGTCAGCTGGAAAAAATTGCAGATGATACAAAATTAGACTGTTAGGTCCAAAGCTGATGGCAAAGAAATATAAAAGGATCTCACTAAACTCAAAAATTGGGCAACAAAAAAGCAACAAATGGTATTCAATGTTAGTAAGTGTGAAGTAAAGGTTATTGGAAAACAATCTCAGCTACACATACAAAATGATGAGGTCTAATAATTAGTTATCATTCAAGAAAGAGATATTGGAGTCATCACGGATAGTACTCTCAATACATTTATTCAGAATACAGCAGCAGTCAAAAAGTCCAGCAAAATGTTGGGGACACTTAGGAAAAGGATCAGTTATAGAACAGTCAATATCATTATGCCATTATATAAATCCATGGTATACAAGCACCTTGAATACTACATGCATTTCTGGTTGCATCATCAAGAAATGGCACCTTAGAATTGGAAAAAAAATACAGAGAATGGCAACAAACATTATTAGAAGGTATGAAATAGCTAGAGTAGACATGAAAAAGACTGGGACTATACAGCGTAAAAAAGAGACAACTAAGGGGGGACACGATAGAGGTCTATAAAATCATAAATGCTGTGGAGAAAGTGAATAGGGAAAGTTTTATTTACCCTTTCATAAACTCACGAGCCAGAGGTTACTCCATAAAATTAAAGGGCAGATGGAAATATATCCCAACACAACATACAGTCAAGCCAAAACTGTTTGCAGCGTGCAAAGCTCTCATCTTTTTTTGTCAAATCATTTTTATCTGTTTGAAATGTAGGAGTTTCAGTTAGGATGCCATGGGTTTATGGGACAGTATTGAAGGCAGGTCCCTCCCACCATCATTTTTTCCCTCTTCCGCCCAGCCAAGTATGCGAGGATGCACTTCAGTGGTTGATCAGTGGGGCTAAGTTAAGAAAATAGCAGATACAAGACACTGTCATTTTTCAATATTCCTCGATCCTAATATGAAAGCCTTATATTCCACAGGTGCATTGGGCATGCACAAACATCCTTTTACAACCTGGATTTCTCTTTACAGGTCCTGTTTAGAACTTTCAGTCACCGCCCACTGGCTCTTGCTGGCTCAGTTTCAAAGTCAATTCTTACAATATCTTCTAGCTATAATTCTGTTACTGCAGAATTCAAAAGAATTTAATTGCTGCAGAAATTGTTGCCATTTAAGCCCTATTTATAGCTGACACCCCTGTATGGTTACTTAATTTTAACTACATTTAAACATTCGTGTAAGAGAGAGGAGAATCAGGCATATTTTGAACCTACATAAGACCATAGTTTGGTGGAAGTTTCTATGACCAATTTACTGAATAGAGCCTACATGAGTACTATCAAATAGTTGATTTTATGGAATTAGCACTTGAAGGCTACATTATCACAACTTTGCTGGCATGTGCATATACAGTGAAACCTTTGTTATCCAGCACTCTGTTAACCAGAAAACTTTGTTAACCGGCATTGCCCGCAGCCGCAATATTGACACATCTTCAGGCACACAGGCTTGGCTTGGTTTACCATGATTGGCTTAACAATTTTTTATTTAAGAAGTACTAATCATCTTTAACTCAAAATAGAAATGTGAGACCAGCTGCCTCACACTACAAAACTACCACTATTAAAAACTTGAGTTTTAATATTATTGTCCATTGGTTTTTCTTAGGTTGATGGGACCCTCAGATAACCGGAATTTTTAGCTAACCGGAACACCCTAATCCATGAGGGTATGTCTACACTACCCCGCTAGTTCGAACTAGCGGGGTAATGTAGGCATACCGCAATTGCAAATGAAGCCCGGGATTTGAACCAGGCCTATGTGCCTGAAGATGTGTCAATATTGCGGCTGCGGGCAATGCCGGTTAACAAAGTTTTCTGGTTAACAGAGTGCCGGATAACAAAGGTTTCACTGTATATGCACATGCCAGCAAAGTTGTGATAATGTAGCCTTCAAGTGCTAATTCCATAAAATCAACTATTTTATAGTACTCATGTAGGCTCTATTCAGTAAATTGGTCATAGAAACTTCCACACAGGTGAGTAGCTGCGAGGAATGGTGGGAGCTGGGAGTTCGGGAGGGGTTAAACACCACAGCCAGCTGACTGTGGCTTTCAGCTGAAAGAGGCTGCCCTGCGCTCCAGCTGATCAGCGGCTTCTCCTCTGCACCTGCCCACGTGGAGCTTGCTGCACCCTGGGCTGAGCGCCATGGCCAGCTGGGCGGGCAGCCACTTCTCTTCCTTCCAGCCCGGCTGCCCCGCGCTCATCCCAGGGAGGCTGCATCTAGCTCCAGCTGTGCTGGAGCAAGCTTCCCAGGCTGAGCGCAGGATCACAGATGCCCATGTGATGGACTGTATACGAGTACTCTGACAACCTAATGCATGGAAGTCCTAGGTGTTCTATCCCTGTCATGCTGTGGGCAATTTATGCTAGTCTTCCTCAGGATTACTTGAACAGCAGGACTACCAGAGTATTATTTCAATGCTTCACTGGAAAGAGTATTTTTAAAGCTGATGGACAGTGCTGCAGTGGTGGCATCCTAAAAGATAAACCAGCAGCATGTGAGCAAAACACAGAGCATTACTTTGTTACTCCACTGAGCAAGAACTGGTCTTTGCCTGTCCTTGTGTCTGCAGTTCAGGGATTGCAGGATACAGGCATGGATTAATGGGTGCTGCTAATAAAGAATCTTCCAGGTGTAAGTGCATGGAGTACAATAGCACCTATAGTGACCATGAAACTTGAAGAACTCCAGTTACTGAAAGGTAAGTAGCCTTCCATTTTAGCATGAGTACTTGAGTAGGTGTCGGTGTATATTTTCCAATCATAATGTTTGCACTAGGTCTCCTGTAACAGATTCTGTTGCTGTGGCAATATCATTAGTTGAAAGGACAGGCAAAGACCAGTTCTTGCTCAGTGGAGTAACAAAGTAATGCTTTGTGTTTTGCTCACATGCTGCTGGTGTATCTTTTCGAACGAGCGGGGATTTAAAAATGGCGGCGCCCCGCTTATGCAAATGAAGCCCGGGAAATTCAAATCCCGGGCTTCATTTGCAATTGCGGTATGCCTACATTACCCTCCTATTTCGAAATAGGAGGGTAGTGTAGACATACCCTGAGAGTGCTGGCTAACAGGTTTTACTGTATTGTTGTTGTGATTTTTCTTGTATATCTCTTAAATAGTTTCCACTGAATTTTATGTTATGCACTTCTTGTATGAAACAGCTTCTTTAGGTCAGCACACATCTTTGTTGAATACTGCCAGATTTTATGCATTAATTAATTATATGGTTATCACCAGGGCTCGACAAATACTGGAAAACCCTACTCGCTAGACAAAAAAGGGACTCGCCACCCTCCCCCCCAAAAAGTGTTTTTTTTAATATTACAAATTCCTAATAAGACTAAGAACAGTAATTACTAATAAGTTATTAATAAATATCTTATAAACCTCTACCTTTTCCCTCTGCTGCCATGTCTCCTCCCCTTGCTCCATCAACTCCCCTGGTGCCTGCTGCTTCCCAACCCCTCACCCTCCGCTGCTGTCCTGACTCCTGCCCTTCTCACTGTCCTCAGGCTTCCTGAGACCTGTCCCCCTCCACCAGCCCTTCTCTCCCCCCTGTGCCCACTCCTCCAGTAGCCCCACTCTGATCTGATCCTCGTCCCCTCTCCTAAAACCTCCCTCTACACATCTGCCCTGCCTCTCTCCTCCGGTGATGGTTCCTCTCCTACAGGTGTCTGCCCTTCTGCTTCAACCCCAGAATCCCCTGGCACCTGCACCCTCCTAGTGCCTCCCCCTTCCCTCACTGCCCCTGCCGCCTTTGCTCTCTTTTTCCCTGATGCCCACCCCTTCACCACCCTCTGCCCCCATTCTCCTCATGCCCCTGTGCCCTCACACATGCCTTGCTCTATCCCTGCCTTCCTCATGCCGACCCCTTCTTTCTAGCCTTCTCCCAGCACCTCCCCCTCCAGGCCCCAGTGCCCTTATCTTCTCCTCTCCCAGCATCACCCTGTCTCCCCTCCCACTGACACCTCCCCTCCTGCCCTTTACCTCATTGTCTGCACTTGGCTCCCTTGCATTTGTCTCCTGCACCCCTGTCCCTTGATGCCTTCCTCCTCCTCCTCCTCCCCCCCCTCCCCTCAGCACAAGTCCCTCCCCACAGTCCAGTCCAGTCCAGCCCAGCCCAGCCCCTTCCCCTTCCCCTCCCCCAGGGCCAGCTCTAAGTTTTTTGCTGCCCCAAGCAAAACATTCCCTCCCCTTTTTTGTTGTCTTTTACACGTTTGCATTTTGCAATGGGTTTTTGTTTGTTTCTTTGTTTTCATTTTTGTCCCGGCATTTTAGCCCTATAAATAGCAAATAGCATTTTCATTTGTTTTTTTCCATAAAGGCAAAGGCACTTCAAGTGAACTCCCCCTTTCACTCCCTGCTGGGTCATAGCAGCCTTTTCCCTGGCCTGTCCAGCCCCTCTCTATGGACAAGCACCCCTCACTCCTGACCCACAGGGGAAACAGGATGCAGGGACAGCACAGAGTCAGAGCGGTGCAGGCAACGGGGGAGGGTACAGGGGTGGCGCGGGGAATGGGAGGCACAGAGCCAGAGGGACGCAGGGTGCAGTGGAGGCACGGGGAATGGGACGCTGGGAATGGGAGGGGCAGAGGGATCGGGGACTAGAGGCAGTGCAGGGAACAGGCAGCACAGAGCTGGGGGGCAGGGATCGGAGGGGAGCAGGGTGCAAGGGCAGCGCAGAGCCAGAGAGTCGCAGGGAAGAGGGAGAGCAGAAGGTCCAGGGTACAGGGTAGCAGGGTGCAGGGGAGGCATGGGGAACGGGCGGCGCAGAGACAAAGGGGCGCAGGGCGGGTGCAGCGAGCCGGGTGGTCAGCTGGGAGCAGTCTCTCACCGGCGAGGGGATTGGGGCCATGGCAGGACTGGAACCAGCGGGGCCTGGTTGCGCTGTAGCCAGCTCCCGGGGCCACGCAGCCAGAGCCGAGCTGCTGCGGCCCTTTAAAATCAGCAGGGCCATGTCACGCCAGTGTCCTGGCATCTGCCGCCATCCCGCCCAGGCCCCGCCTCCTCGTGCCGGAGCTGCACACAGGCAGCCCAGTGCTGAGAATCACTGCGCTTCCCCCTTCCCAGCGGCGCTCCACTCCTCCAACCGGCGGATCGGATGGGGCCAGCCGCCCATAGTGCGGGCTTTGGCCAGCCCGTCACAACCGCCCGCTGGGCCAGTCCACCCCTGCACTCGCCAACTGATAAAATCTACTCACCACGGGCGAGCGGGCGAGTGCATTTGTCAAGCCCTGGTTATCACTAGCAAATATTCTTGGCTTGAGAAAATCCGCAGTTATATTAGATAGCATTTTTAAAAATTCTGTTTCTAAACATAAGCTGAAACACTGAGAGCAGTTAAGAAGAAACTATTCCTGTTACCAGGTAATTCCAAAATTGTCCATTATAAGGATTCTTACACCTTCCTCTGAAACATTTGAACTGTCCACCATCTCATGACCAATAATGGAGAAGGTGGCTCATTGGAGTGATGCAGTAAACCAATGGATGTAACTGCCTTATAGAATAAATAAAACAAAAACGGTAATAATATAATTTATTAAAGAACATGCTAAAGTAATCTAGTCGGTCTTTCATACCTTGAATTCGGCATTGCAGGCTAAACACTGATACTTTTATAAGTATGTATCCTGAATGGGGAATCATCTAATACCTTTCTACATCAATATTTAGGAAGTTGAAGTAGTAAGCAGCAGCACAATTTATTAATAATTAATCCCCTCTATTATTAGTACTAAAGTTGTGGTCAAAACAATGCAGATTCATTGCTAGGAACCTACTTACATTATTTTTTCTTCTAAGCTATTATCAAGTCAATAATAAGGAATGACTAAAAACTTGTTTATAATTAGTCCACTTTTCAGCAAAACAGCGGCTTCCAGCTGGATGACTTTCAGTGCAGACCTTAGTGAAGCTGTTATAAAATCTATAAACATCACTAGAAACTTAAAATTTTACTCCTTCAGGGAATTTCCTGCTCTAGAAAGTGAACTGCATTGAACAGCATTAAAATTCTTTCTTCCCCTGCAATCCGGGTTGAATTTAGGACTTTTAGGCCTGTGTTTTGTTAACCTTGCGGAAAAGCAGAGTAGCTTTCTTTTCTTTTCTTTTTTTTTTGTTTGTTAACAGTTATCACAACAATAGTAAGGAAATATTTTTCTAAAGACAATTAAATTTTAAGTACAATTTAAATTAACACTTACCAGCCATTGCTGAGGTATCTCTGGTAGAGGCATCTGAGGTGGGGCAGGCAAACTATTGGAAACTTCTTGTTTCTGAACATGTTCTTTTATTTCAAAACCTGCAGGGGGAAAAAAAACCCATGATACATAAAGACAGTTAGCCAAAGGACTAAAATGGGAAATTACTCCACTATATTTTCACCCAGTCTGGTTGCTCTTCATTTCAAAGAGCTTCTGAAACATTTTTACCTCCACATTTGTTTTTAGCATTAAAAAAAAAAAAAAACCTAACAATAGAAATTCTATTCGTCCATCTTCGGAAATGGCAGAGCTTGCAGAATGTGGAAGTCCAGGACACAACTTTCTCTGTTGGCCTCATTCCCATTCCTGAGATCATAAATGGCTTCCAAAACCAAACTCTCTTAATGACTCAAAACATAACTTAATAGGATTCATGCTATAAATTAAAGTTTCTAATTAAATAGAATAATTCATGCTCATCCACCCTACTATATTGTGGGGGAGGAAAAATCCAGTCTTCTGAACACTAAATACAGACAAGCTACACAGGAAATAGTTCTAGATAAACTGGGGGGAAATCAGAAATTAAGGGATCCAAATCAGTGGTTCTCAAACAAAGGCATGGGTATCTCCTATGGATATGCAACAGTTTTCTGGGGGTAGATCAACTCATCTAGATATTTGTCTAGTTTTACAGTTGGCTACATAAAAAACACGAACAAAATCAGTACAAACTAAAATGCCATACAATTACTTGTTTATACTGTTATGTATAATATACACTGAAATGTAAGTACAATTATATATTCCAATCAATTGATTTTTATAGTGACATGGTATCAGTGAGAAAGTCAGCAATTTTTTCAGTATTAATGTGCTGCAACACTTTTGTATTTTTATATCTGATTTTGCAAGCAAGTACTTTTTAAGCGAGCTGGAATTTGGGATACACCAGACAATCAGACGCCTAAAAGTCTGAGAGCCACTGATCTACATATCCAGAGTTGGAACAACAAACTAGACATCTAATAGTTAAAAGGTTCTTGCTGTTTTGCAAGAGGAAGATACAGAAGATGGGGATGTCCCAGTGCAGTAAAGAGGGTGCCTTCAGCCTTCATTTACCAAGCTAGAAGATGTTAACAAAATAAATTATTAGAATAGAGTTGCACAGAAGTTTTGCCATCCCAAGGACTTTCTTCTTTTACATGGTTCTCAATTTTTGTTATGAGGAGCAATGATTTCCATAAGATCTAACAATAAAGTTTCATTAGTGCCACTTCCCCTGGAAAAAACAGAGAAGAGAACCTGAAAGTGGAAAGGATGTTGAGTATGAAAACTGTGTTCTGAGGCTCCTGCCAGTCACTCTTGCCTGTTAGTCATAAAGGAAGAACTACTCAGTAAATTAATTTGAATCCCAGTCACACTCTCTGTACAGGAACATCGTATAGTTAATCAAAAAAAAAAAAAATCTCCTTGGGACACTAAGGTTGATTTCTTCAATGTTATGGCATAAATTCAAATTCAATCAATAGAGTTGCATTGTCCTTACTTCAGGGCTGAATTTAGTTCTTCCCTTTCATTTTTACATACATATTTATAGAACCAAATCTTTGTCTGAAGCCATACAACTCCCAAAAGTGTAATCAATGATTAAATGCTTGTCCTAACATTGTAGTCTCAATAGGTGTGAAGTAATAGATGGAAAAAACAATGCTGATAAAAGAGACTATGACTGGGGCAGAAGAGCTGCTAAAACAATGAGGAATCCTGTGTTACCTTGAAGATTAACAGATTCATTCCGGCACGAGCTTTCATGGGTAAAACCCAGTTCGTCAGATGCATGACCAGAAATAATATTGTTCAGTTTGGTTACAGAGAGAGTCCTTTGGAAGCCATTCAAATAAAGGTATACAGAGAACAGATCACTTTAAGATAGAGGCTATAAATGGACTGTTAAAACCACAGTTCTCCCTACTACAAAAAGAACCTTAACCAATATATTTTCTGCATCCAATACTAGAGGGCCATTTTTATTAATTTTCTTAATATGATGAATAACGTTCCATGTTAATTAAATATTATAAATTGCAGCTTTCCCTGGAATGAAGCCAGGTACTTGGTTTCCTAAACTTTTTGCTAATAGTCTGTTGTCTACATTGGTTAGTAATGCTGGCCGGTATAATCTACAGTCCTCTGGATTTTTATCTTTTTTCAAAAGTATGGTTATACTGGCTTCCAGACAAGAATGAAACTATTTTCTTTGTTCAAGGGTGTGACTTAACATTTGAAGTATTCAAGGCACCAGAAGCTCCTGTAAAGATTTATAGGCCTTGTGCTGACAGTGTCCAGGCCATGGTATCTGCCATTTGGAAACTCCTTTGTAGCATTCCTAGTTTCAACTGCTGGTATCACAGTTCCAGTTCAACTTTTTAATTTTAGCAATCTCCAGGATATTTTTAGGTTTTACAAAATGTATGTTGTAACACTGTTCCTGAAGCTTGAAAGGGGATTTTTGTAGAACTTAGTATGTCTGTTAATTTTCTTTGATCAGTTGCTTTATTTTTCTTCTATTCCAATGGCCAGTATAATGATTGGGAAATAGTTGAATGACATATTTTGAAAGCCTGCAAATGTGATTACAGAGTGCATTTTTAGCAATATTGTGCCACAACTGACATGTGTTTTTTTTCCTGTGGGGAATGGATAATATACCATATTTTCACTATATGATAAATGAACCCTTTCCATTTTAAAAGTTCCACATCAATTTGCTATTTTGATTTACGCATATTTATAAAAACATATATCAAAAGGCAACGTTAAGGTAATGAGATATTTTAATTAGAATAGGATGACATTAAAGTGGGGAAATTATTATAAAATACTACAGAGTCTTCTTCCTTTTCTCCCTCTCCCCCCAATGGACTGATTTAAATCAAGAGCAATTTAAATAACAATTTAAAAGCACAAAAAAAAAAATCACTGATTTAAATCGTTTCCCATTGATACTTCTTCACATAGTTCTTCAAACAACGGTGCAAATCTGATACTAACACATGTTATTTTACAGCCCAGAACAGCATTTTACAACAGCATTTCAGGCGGGCAGGCACCACCAGCCTAAGAGGGTGTACATTAGAGATGTTACATTTCAATTAATTGACTAATCGAATAGTCAATGCAATCTGCATTGACTATTCGATTAGTCCATAAAGGCACGTCCGCCTTTGAAGTGTAGCAACAGCCCCAGGGTTTTTCAAAGGCGAAAGCACTGCGGGGAACATGGGGCCAGCCCCCCACTGGCCCTGTGATCCCTGCGGCATGTCAAAGCGGCAGCGCCACGTGAAGCCCAGGGTCAGTTGGGGACTTAGAGACAGCGGTCGCGGGGGGTGTGTGACTAATCGACTACCGTGTTGACCGTCCGATAAGCATTTGCTTATTGGATAGTCAACTACTTGACTAGTCGTTCACATCCCTAGTGTATGTTGTGTAAATTTTTTAGACAACTTGATTTTTATTAATGTAGGAAATAATACATAATACTCATTAGCAGCACATTAGGAATCTTAAGAACTAAATACACACACACACACACACACACACACACTTCAAGTAAACTGTATATGTTACATAAATGTTTCAAATTCACTATTGCAGTAGGCTCCTGAGTTGCTGGCTGACAGCTACCCTTAAAATCTTTTTTAATTTTCAAATTTTATTAATTCTAACAGACACGCCCTTAGAATACTAAAAGTACAGTGTCCTTAAAACTTCTACAACCAGCTCTCATCTGCTCCACTCCCACTGTCATTTGATGCAAATCTGATTCCAAGTTACCAAAAATTCTAAGACTGATTATGCTTAGAGTGCACATATTTTTGCAGTAAGCCCCACTGAAAACAAGTATAAGATGGGGTTATTTTGGGAAAGCTGAATTATGCTGAAGTAAAATAGGGAACAGACATATGGCATGACCATTATGATCTGTGACCAGGATATTCCAAAATAAGGGGCATGTATTATATAATATAAAATAAGAAACTGACAGTGGCAAGTGGAAACTCTAGATTTCTCTTACTGCAGCTTTCTGTAGTGTACACTAATTTAAGAAGTCATAAGGTTTAGCTATACATTTTTTTTTCCTTGCAGCATACAACATAGCGAACAGCTTGGAAATTTACTTGTTAAATTACACATATACTAAAGGTTTGGAGACAGTCTTGAAGAATGAAGCATTGCAAAGTTGATCCACATTGTTCTTCAGATGTAACCACATCATTTTCTCCCAAAAAGTAATTTTTCTTATGTTTCATTCTTGCAAGCAGACCCTACATTTTCTTCTTAAATTACTTACACTTGACAAGTTTTCCCTTTATTACCCAGGGAACTAACATCTTCAAAATATTAACAGATAGAGTCTCTCATATCCAGAAGCCATAACAGTTTTTCTGTGGCAAAAGTGGTGGGGAACATTGGGACTATGCGTGTGCTGAATAACTTCTCCTTTTTTCTTTTCAGACCACTCCACTGTTCCTTTCTAGTCTGCTTCCTCCTTTTCTATATGTTTTCTCTCTGCCTTAAACAACATCTTAACTAACTTTGCCATGGTTGGCCCTGATCCACCACCACATAAGCACAGAACAAAACCAATCCTATCTAGTCTGTGTTTGTCTTTGCACATGTTAGTCTGCTGAGAAATTGAAAGCCCAGAATGTTCAAGAAGCAAGAGCTGGTTGTTAGGCTGGACATACTTGAACCATTAATTCATTTTATGAGACTGTAAGAATAGATGTACCATATTTGTCATAAGATTTTTTTAAAAAAATCTGAATAATTTTTATCTATTCTGTTCCCCGCCCTCCAAAAAGAGTTTTCTCAGGTTGAAAAAATACCCTGGGGAAAGAATGGCATCTGATGAGAGGTTCAGACCCAGGTGTTGAAACTTGCTGAGCCACGAGGGTATCCGAGTCCAGGCTCCAGCCTGAGCATCTACACTGCTGGTTTTACCCCCAAGCCTAAGTCAGCTGACACAGGATGCTGCTGCAGCTCTTTCCTCGCTGTGTAGTCACTTACTAAGGCCGTGTCCAGACTCAGGGGTTTTTTCGGGAAAAGTAGCCTTTTCCCGAAAAAACTTCCCCTGCGTCCAGACTCAAGCCGCGTTCTTTCGAAATTATTTCGAAAGAACACGGCTTTTCTTTCGATGGCGGTAAACCTCGTTTCACGAGGAAGAACGCCTTCCTTCGAAAGTTCCTCTTTCGAAGGAAGGCGTTCTTCAATGTAAAGAGGCTGTCTTCGAAAGAGAGCATCCAGACTCGCTGGGTGCTCTCTTTCGAAAAAGCGGATTTTTCTTTCGAAAGATCCGCCTGCAGTCTAGACGCGATCTTTCGAAAGATGCTCTTTCGAAAGATGCTTTCGAAAGAGCATCTTTCGAAAGAAGCCTGCAGTCTAGACATAGCCTAAGACTGGCTTCTTTTGTGGAAATTACAAAGGAAAGGAGTTGGCAAGAAAACAAAACACAGACACATCTCTAGAGCCCCAACCATAGGTATTCTTGTTTGCTACCCAAGATCCATAAACCTGAAAGTCCTGGATGTCCCACCATCTCAGGAATTCCAGTATCAGAGGGGTAGCCGTGTTAGTCTGGATCTGCAAAAGAGACAAGGAGTCCTGTGGCACCTTATAGTCTAACAGATGTATTGGAGCATAAGCTTTTGTGGGCAAAGACCCACTTCACATCTGATGAATTGGGTCTTTTCCAACAAAAGCTTATGCTCCAATACATCTGTTAGTCTATAAGGTGCTACAGGACTCCTTGTCGCTTTTGCATCTCAGGAATTGGCACTCCTACTGCAGGGCTGTCCAACTATGTGGACTCTCTCCTCAGACCCTACGCTACCAGCATTCCAAATTATCTTCAAGAAACCACTGACTTCCTGAGGAAACTACAGAGTATCAGTAATCTTCTTAAAAACACTGTCATAGGCACCAGGGACGTAGAAGCTCTCTACACCAATATTCCACGAGGATGGACTACAAGCTGTCAGGAACAGTATCCCTGATGATGCCATGGCACACTTGGTGGCTCAGCTTTGCGATTTTGTCCTCACTCACAACAATTTCCAATTTGGGGACTGTCATGGCTCCTTCCCCACTCTGGCATGATAAATGCAGAAATGGGGGCCAGCAAGTGTACCCCAAAACCTTATCTACCAGGCTTTGGTATAAAACTTCCCCCAAAATCTTAAAACCCTAGATTTTGGGAATAAAACTTCCACTGCCACCACCTAAATATTAATAAAGAAATCAGGGGAAAGATCATTTGGGAAATCTCACCCCTAAAGTAAAAATCAGGGCACACAATTAACCAATCCCAATTAATAAAAATAAAAGAGAAAGAACTTTTATTATTACAACAATATTCCTGTTGCAAGTATAATGACTAGATGGAAAGGTAACAAAATATACTCATGGAGAAACTCCATTGGCCTAGAACTTAGTAGCAAGAGCCACGGGCAGCTCTTGCTGCATTTCAAAGGCAGAGATGGAGCACAGATACTGAGCACCCCTTTCCCCTTTATAGACTAATCGAGTAGGCAACGGAAAGTCCGCTGACTACTTGATTAACTGATTAATCAAAATTTAACGTTCTTACCCTACACTTGATTGATCTATATCTGGCTGTAATTAGCACTCCAATGCATCTGATGAAGTGGATTTCATCCATGAAAGCTTATGCCCAAATAAATGTGTCTTTAAAGTGTCACAGGACTCCTTGTTTTTGCGAAATTAGCACTGTAATGAGCTACAGAGGAACTGTCAATATTCCAGAATAAAACACTATTTTTCAATCAATGCTCCCAATTGCAAGTGCATCCACGATCTAAATAAAGTAACTGCTTAATTCACAGATCAGAAAAACATGGTGGTAGGCAGATTATCTACAGTACAATAAATTACTTTGCAACCAGATTGTACACACGTCTAGTAGCTTAGTTCCAGGACTTTGTTACAAAGCTAAAGCACTCAGCAAGCTTATAATTATTTTTTGATTGTTTGTATATCTTTGTGTTGTTTCTATTTAGCTTTGGGGGAAAGAGAAAAAAATAAACTAATTCTTCCCATTCTGCAAGGAACAAAATATGTCTCTGACACTGACCTTTTGATGACTGTATCCTCAGGAGAATATTAGTTATTACTGCTTTTTTCTCCCTGACAGTGGATGTTAGATATTCATGGTCCAAAAGTTCAAGAAACAGACGCAATTCAACTATTAATTCTTCCATGGCTGAAAAAAACAACAACAAGAATTAACTTTTCTAAACATGTAAACTTGATTTACACAGGCCAGTGAATTCTCAGATGGCTATTTCTTGTCATTTTTTTTTAACCTGTACTCTCTCATTTCTTGTCATTTTTTAACTTGTACTCTCTCCCTCAGTCTTCACCCAAAATCCACACATACATTAAAACTACGTCTACACTACACAAACTATACCAGCACGGCTATGTCCTCATAGCTATGACAGCATAACTGCATAGTTTACATGTGTCGACCTGTCCACATGTTCCCTGTAAACCATCTTGAAAACGAACTGGGAATATATTGCATTACTTAGGCAAACTACAAAAACTAGCCACAGTGTTACTCATCCCACCATTAGCCTCTGGTAAACCACCCTCCCTTATAAATGTCAGAACAATATATAAAAGTGCACACACATCAGATCCCATACCCAAACCATAAAACAAGAAAACCTTTATCTAAACTTTACCCTACTTACAGAAAGTGAAGAATTGTTTCTTGGAGAGAGACATGTTTGTCTCTCTCTGTAGCTGCAGAGAAACTCACACAGAGACAAAAGAGGGGAAAAACCAAATTCCTTTGTTCCAGTTCGAAAGTCCTACCTACATTCCTATTGGCCACTCCACCTGGCTAGGTGTAGTTAACCCCTTAGTCCCCAGACTGCTGGCTGACATTGGCCCTACACTAGGGATGTAAAAGAGTAGTCGAATAGTCAACGTTGGGTACTCAAGTTAACTACCCGCCTTTCCAAGGGGGAGGGTGAATACAGCAGGAGCCAATGCTGTGGGGAGCCAGCTTAAAAGCCAGTTCCCCCAGCACGGTCTCTGCAGTGTGGGGTGGGTGCAGCGCTAATCTAGAGTGTTGACTATTACATGGGCATCATCATCCTACCCAAGAACTCTCCTTTGAGGGTGTACTAATAAGCCAATGACAGGATGATGCTATAAAGGTTCCTAGAGTTTGCGGGGATGCAGTCATACAAAGTCTGTGTGATAAATGAAGTACAGGATGCACCTCCCAACACCAGCAATCTCTGGTCCAGCAACAGCCATGGTCCGGCACGATCACAGATACTCCTGGATCAGAGAGCCCGGTAGCCTAGCGGCAGGAGGGCTATCCAAAAGTGGGGCCAGGCTGAAGCAGCAGAATGGAACAGGGTTGGGGCTGGCGGCAACCCTGAGCAGCCCACAGGATGCAGACTGCTGGAGCCAGGGTAGCAGCCTGCAGCACTGAGACTGGACCCGGGGAAGCACCCACAGTGCATGACCGGGCAGTTAACAGCCTGTGGTAAAGCAGGGCCAGAGGCAGAGTTCTGGGCAGCCAGCAGGAGTTGGGTCAGAGCTTATGAGCGGCCACAGGGCAGGAATTCCCTGGCAACAGGACTGGGGCTGGGACTGGCAGCATGGGGCCAGGACAAGAGCCTCAAGCAGCCTGCAGGAGCATGGGGCCAGAGCCCACAGGCTACTGCAGAGCAGGAGGTCGAGCCCTCAACAGCCCTTGGGAGTCTGTGGCAGTGGAATCAGGACCAGAGCCAGCCCATACCAGCCCACGGCAGTGGGACCAGGGCTGGAGCCAACAGCAGCCTCTGGCAGCCTGTGGCAGTGGGGTCAGAGTCGGAACCACAGCAATGTAGTGCGGGGCTGGAGCCGGAGTCCATGGCAGCCCGCAACAGTGCGGGCTGCTGGAGCCCGCAGAGAGCCTCCAGCCAGGGCAGTGGCAGCAGGGCCAGCCAGGGCTAGGAGCAGTAGAGGGGGCCCCCAGAGCAGACAGCACTGAGAGTAGAGGGCTGAGTGATTGTGGCAGGGAACCTTCCCTGGTCCAGCAAATTTCCTGATTAGGGACTGGTCAGGTCCCAAGGATCCAGGGACGTCCAACTTGTAATAAGAGTAGGAAGCACCCCTTTGGAAGGGCTTGATGTTGTGGCTGAGAAAAGTTTCTCTTAAAGAAGTAGCATTACTATATGAGACCCCAGTGTGCTAGGATGGATGGCCCAGGTAGGAAACACTAGTCCACATACTGAAGAAATGTTGATTTCTCAAAAAATTGGCAAAGACAAAAAGACGTGGCTTTAAGGAATATTAAGGTCTGGCTAGCAGATATACAGGGGTATAATACTCCTGAGAAAAGCATTATTAATGTGCTGGGCTATATCAGGATTTAAAACAAACTACACACACACACAGACACAGAAAACTGTTCTTTATTTTACCCATGGAAACAATGAAGCAGAAACCCACTTCCTTACCTACTTTGCTCCTTTCTTGTCTTCCCGCCCATCACATCCATACTCATTTTATTTTCTAACACAGTATTTCCATAAAGCCAGTTCCTACAGCTGAGTGAGATAAGTGACTAATCTGTTCATACGACCACGTCTGTGCATATTGCAGCATGCTGAACAGTGGTCACACGTACGTCTCTTGCAAATGTTTGAACACCTTAACTCTAGGGATGTCCCTCCCCCCCCACAACACAGGCCTTCTCAGAGCTCATTTTTAATTCTGTCATATTAACAGCTTTGAATTGCTTTAAATAATATAGTCCATGATGGAGTATTGTATTACCAATAACATATTTACAACACAATTCTTGAGATATAACATTTAATGCCAGAATGAAGTATTGCTATGAAACAACTGTGAGCTGGAAGAGCATTCTGGCTAATAGTCTCTGAGAAATGCCCCGCATTCTCACCCCAGGTTCTCTCACAGGCTATGCTCCCACCACAGGCAGGATCGCTAGCACTGCTTCAGTGAGGATGTAGTTTTAACTGCAAGAATGTTACCAAACTCATGTGTTTTGCTTGAGTAGTGGCTGATGAGGCACTTCCAACACTGCACAATGACACCTAAAAGGCAAAGCTCCTTTATTTTCAGTCTTTTCTGGTTCTATGTTTACTTTGTGATGAATAATGGCTTATGTTGTTCTATCTTCTTAGTCGCTCCCATCACTATAGCACCAAGAAGCTCAAAATCATGTAATTACCATCATAACACCTAGTGATGTTGGGAAGCACTAACCCTTCCCATTTTGCAGATGGGAAACTAAGGCTCTGAGAAGCTAACGTCTATGACTGAGTGGGGAGTGGGAGCCAGGTATCCCAAGTTTCAGGAGAGTTTCCTAATGACTGGACTTCCCATCCTCTTGTCCTTGCAGCCTACAGAAACAGGGAAAGAAAGTTACTCCAGAGGTTCCCTTTCATCATATAATCTCATAAAACTGGAAGGGACCTTGAGAGTCATTGAGTCGAGTCCAGTCCCCTGCCCATCCCTGACAGATTTCCCCCCCATCTCTAAATGGCCCACTCGAAGATTGAACTCACAACCCTCAGTTTAGCAGGCCAATGCTCAAACCACTGAGCTATCCCTCCCCCTGACTTTATTATATCATTAAAATATAAAATTGGGTAAAGAGACAGAACATATATCACTAGGGGGGAAAAATACATGTAGGGAGAGGATTTTTCTATTCTCAGACCTCATTTACCCAGGCCTCCCTTCCTGCATTGATCAGGCATTTTGGAAGGGCCCTCCTAATCTGTTCATACGACCACAGGACATACCACACTAATACCAACCCTGGTACTTTCCCTTGCAACAAACCCTGTTGCCAGCTTTGTCCACATATTCACTCTGCTGATACCATTATTGGACCTAACCAAATGAGTTATAAGATCAAGAACACATATTCCTGCGCCTCCAGAAATATAATCTATGCTATCATGTGCTGAAAGTGTCCGTCTGCTATGTACATTGGACAAACGTCTCAGACACTTCGCCAAAGAATCAATGCCCACAAAACAGACATTAGACAGGATCACAAAGAAAAAACAGTTGCTTGCCATTTCAACCAGAAAGGACACCTGTCTCAATGACCTACTCACCTGCATCCTACTTCAGAAGGCATTCAAATCTGCACTTGAAAGAGACTCCTCTGAACTGGCATTCATGCTAAAATTCAACACTCTCTGCGGTGGGCTGAACAAAGACTCCAGCTATCTTACCCATTACAAAGATAGCTTCCCTAATTATCACCTCTAATACTATTAACTCACAGACATCTACCCTTCCCCACCTCTAATATCATTAACTCACTGGCATTCACCTTCCTCCCCCCCACCCCCGCATCTCCCTTCTGTTCTGAAATGTGATTTGTCCTTTTCATATGTGTTCATTTTTTTTAATTGTATCCTTTGGTATATATGGCTGTGACTATTTTCTTCCACTATTTGATCTGAGGAAGTGGGTCTGGCCCACGAAACCTCATCATCTAATAAACCATCTTGTTAGTCTTTAAAGTGCTACATAGTCCTGTATTTTGTTTCAGGTACACCAGACTAACACGGCTACATTTCTATCACTATTCTAGAAGTTTTAAATGCTTCCAGGTCTAACTACATTATCTCTGCCTGTCAGATGCAAACAGAGCAGTTCTTTTATTTAGCACTGTCTCCCTACGAGAAAAAACTTTAAAAAACAACAACAAATAAGTCTAGTAGCACTTTAAAGACTAACAAAACATGTAAATGGTATCATGAGCTTTCATGGGCAAAACCCACTTCTTCAGATGAGTATAAGAAGTCCAGATCTAAGAATAAATAAGCAAAGTGGAGAGGGAAGGGGGAGAGGGAAAAAAAAGAGACAGTGAGTAGATAGTTCAAATAGTTACAAGAGGCTAAAATCCATTAGCACCTCCATTGTTTGATTGGTTGGTTAAGTCAGTAAAAGATGGAAGATAGTGTATGAGCCACCCTATATCCAGGTTCAGATTATTTGCGTAAGAATTAAACTTGTGAATGAAGTTAAGTTCCAATCCTTCTCTATGTATTTGGCTTGTGGAATTGGCCTCAAACACAACAGCAACTTGGAGAGCCATTAATGAGTGTCCAGGAAGATTAAAGAGTTCTCCAACAGGTTTTTGTGAATTGCCTTTTCAGATATTTGATTTGTGTCTATTAATTCTTTCCCGTAGAGACTGTCCAATACACATTTCAGTGGGTCATTGCTGGCATTTGATGGCATAGATCACATTAGTCGATGTGCAAGTTAAATGAGCCTCTGATTTGGTGGCTGATGTCGTTGGGTCCAGTGATGAAATCGCTGGTATAGATGTGTGGGCAAAGTTGGCACTGGGGCTGATTGCAGTTGTCATGGCTCCTTCCCCACTCTGGCATGATAAATGCAGAAGTGGGGGCCAGCAAGTGTACCCCAAAGCCTTATCTACCAGGCTTTGGTATAAAACTTCCCCCAAAATCTTAAAAACCTAGATTTTGGGAATAAAACTTCTGCTGCTACCACCCAAATATTAATAACGAGATTAGGGGAAAGATTCCTAACTGTCAGGGTGGTCAAATATTGGAATAAATTGCCAAGGGAGGTAGTGGATTCTCCCTCTCTGGAGATATTTAAGAACAGGTTAGATAGACATCTGTCAGGGATAGTGTAGACAGAGCTTGATCCTGCCTTGAGGGCGGGGGGCTGGACTCGATGACCTCTCGAGGTCCCTTCCAGTCCTATTATTTTATGATCATTTGGGAAATCTCAGCCCTATTATAAAAATCAGGACACACAAGTAACCAATGCCAGGTTAATAAAAAGAAAAGAGAAAACTTTTATTGTTACAACAATATTCCTGTTGCAAGCATAAGGATCTCCGCTTCATTGACTATGTCGGTATGTCTAATTTACATGCCTCTGTCAGCAGAGGCATGTAGTCTAGACATACCCTAAGTGAGAACGAGTGGAATTCTGTTGTTTTCTCTTCTGGGCCTTTCTTGAAGTAGTTCATGGGTAATTTTTTGGCTCTGTCAATTGTTTTTTTCACTTCTCGAGGTAGTTATTTTAGTTTTAGGAATGCTCCATATAGATCCTGTAGGAGTTTGTCTCTCTGTGGGATTGATGCAAATATGGTTGTATCTTAGGGCTTCACTATAAACAATAGATTGGGAAATGTGTCTGGGATGGAAGCTAGAGGCATGAAGGTAAATGTAGCAGTCAGTGGGTTTCCGGTATAGAGTGGTGGAAATTTGTCCATCATTTAATAGTGCTGTAGTGTCAAGGAAGTGGATTTCTCATGTGGACTGATTCATATTGATCAGAGAGTTACACTATGCTGTGGGCCCATTCCTTCCCGTACTGAATTCAAGTTCTACCAGTGACTTCAATGCAAGCAGGATCAGGACTCTGCAACAGCATAGCTGAAACACTGCAGGCAGATTGTATAATGAACAGACATGCTTTCCCCCCTCAGAGAAGTATCAAGTCCATCTAAGCCCATATGCTAAAGTATTAAGAAATCCATCCATAATTCTAGCTTGCCCAGTAACATAGGGCTGAAATGAGTGGGAGGATTTCCTGGGACCCATCTCTAGTTGCAGGGCATAGGATAAGAAGATATCCCCACCCTCCCAAAATATGTGGGGAAATTAAAGAGAAAGAGAAAGAGCTTTATGCAGCCACATAGCTTTCTGTTTATTCTTCTCACACCACACTCATATCAGTGGTCAAATAGCACTGTTCTGAAACAGCAAGAGCTAGAAGGAGCAGTCTTATAACAACACAGAAGTCAAACATAAATAAATAGTTAAGATTACACTTGTGCAAACCCCTTCTGAAAGGCCCTATTCATCTGCTTCAAAACACTTATCTGCCCTGTCCTAGTTTTCTACTGCCTCACATGCTCTTCTACCTTAAAAAGTAGCTATACAGCTCAGCTAAGTTAATTGTACATACTTTCATGATGCATCTTCCACTATGGCTTTTAGAAAGCTTCTTAAAAAATAGTAAAAATGATAAAAAAAAATCCACCCACACCCCTTCAAAAATTAGCTTAAGACAAGAGCCTAAAAGGTAGAATTTCATTTGGTTCCTGGTAAACTTACCACTTATAATTACCTTGTCAGAATTTTGACAAGTGTGTTTCAAGACAACTATATCATTTCCAGTTCCACATGCATCAGTCAGTTGCATCTTGAGAAGGGTGATTAAAGTGTTACCAAGTCAGATAGGTACATATATATTTTTCCAACTGAAAAACTATTAGTGTTCAGAGGCAATCCCTAAAATGTTCTTTTAATACTACATATTTTCTGTATCATGTGACTTTCCAACTGTCAGCTATCCCAAACAGTGCTGCAGGAAACCAGAGATGACCAGCAAGTTTAGTGGTAACATGAAGGTGCTCCAAACACTGGGCTCAGAAGTAAGAACTCAGAAGACAGATCAATGATTGTGTGAAGACTTCTAATATTTCAGTTCATAATATAACTTTAGAGAATTCTGTAGACCCTCACATGACAAATAATAGATTCCAATCAAATCCCTTAGCACCATTATCAGTCCTAAATAGAATGAGCCCCATCTAAAAGGAAGATGGTCTTAGTGGCATGCAATATGAAATGATCTGGATTCTTTCCTTGGCTCTCTCACTTCTTGCAAGCCATTCAGTGTATGCATGCCTCAGTTTGTCTTCTGTAACACAGGGGTAATCCTAACTCTATCCGAATTAGAGATGAAAAATCTCATTTCGTTATGTTTAACTGGTTAATCAATTAAGGGAGGGAGGGCAGAAGGGCTACTTCAACCCAGCTGCAACTGCCCCCCCCCCCCACTTCTCTTCACAACAGGCAGGGTCTGTACTATCTGGGATGAGTAGCACCTGTCTGTGGTAAGCAAGTGCTGGAGCAGTTGCATCTGCAGCAGACAGCATCTGCAGCAGACAGCACCAGGGCTGGAGCAGTCTCGTGCCCAGGGCAGATGGGAAGCTGCTCCAGCCTTCCCATTGAGGGTGAGGCTTACTGGTTAACCAGTAAAACATTCACATCCCTGTGAGGATACATACATTAACTATTTGAGGTGTTCAGATACTAAGATGAGGCATGGTATAGAAAAGCCTATACAGGTGGCCCCCGACTTGCGATGTGATTGGTTCCTAGGGAAGCGCCACAAGTTGGGGCGTCGTAACTTGAACCCTCATTTACGACAGGCACTGTGTGCGCCATCATAAATGCAGGCTAAGGACTAAGTTGGGGGTTTTCAGCCCCTTCTGCACTTACAAAAATGGTTGTTAAGTGCGGGGCGTCACAACTTGGGCAGTTGCATCTCAGGGGTTTCCTGTAAATACACTTAAAAGATGGATAAACCAAGGAGCAGAGAAGGTAAGTGATTTGTTCAAATAACCTGCTTCATGTCATGTGGTACAGGACTACAAACTTTCAGAATGCAGGTCTGACTTGTTCCTCTGTCCTTTTAAATTTGAAAGGTGAATTGTAATGATTTTTATAGCAAAAGATACAAAAAGCTATATATGATCTTAAAAACAACAGAATAACTTGCCAGATTTTGAAATATCAATACCAATCTCTAGAGGTTTTTAAGTCCTGGCCTTGACAAAGCCCTGTCTGGGATGATTTAGTTGGGACTGGTCCTGCCTTGGGCAGGGGCTGGATTCGATGATTCAGCCCTAGGATTCTATGATTCAATTTTTAACACAATGTTTTTGGAATTTCTTCCCTTATTTTCCTGACAGAATCTGACTTTGTGGGTCTGTGTTTCTTCTGCAGGAGGTGATATCACAAATACCAAAGGAAATGTATGGAACGTAGCTCTCTACCCTCTTTGAAATGTATACAATGCCATCAAATCTTGAAGAAGAAACAGAGAACCACATACTTCATTCCCAGCTGGTAAAAGCCTATCTACCTTTAAAACGCATTGGTAATTAAGGCTATATTGCATTAATTTTTCAACTCCTTAAACATGGCACACAGTAGTATCTATGACAACTGCTTTTGAAGCAGTGTGAACTAGGAACTTTGGGTCATCCTTTAAAACAACTAACTACCAAATAACTCTTCTATGAAATAGTAATAGAGATGTAGCCATGTTAGTCTGGCCTTGCTGAAATGTGCAAGTGACCATGTAAAACCCACCCTTCTTGTCACTTCTTGGCTTATTTTCTGGATATACAATTTTTTTCTTTTCCTTCACAGAGAGTTTATGGTTTCCAACACAAAAAGATCTGGGATTTACTAATAGGGAATACAAAGAATACATTTTTTTCCCCAAGAGGCAATCACAATAGCTGAAATGTAGACAAAACAAAAAAAAAAGATGATGCAAGTCCCAAAAGAACAATATATTCCCATAGCGAAAGTTAGCCCTTGGAAATGTTTCATCACCACAGAATCATTAAGAATAATCTCTCAAAAATGGGTCAAGTTATTTAACAACTCTGGCTATAGATATGCTGTTAGTAAGGAGAACTGATGAAAGGCAGGGTGGAGAATGAGGGCGTTAATCACAATAGTAAGCAAATTCCATCTAGATTGAATAATGAAATCTCATTCCATTTTTACTGAAATGATAGATCCCCGCTGTGCTGCTGCATATGCTACACACCTTTAACAGGGTTTTAAAAAAGCTAGATAAATTCATGGAGTATAAGTCCATCAATGGCTATTAGCCAGGATTGGTAGGAATGGTGTCCCTACTCTCTGTTTCTCTGGAGGTGGGTGACAGGGAGAGATCACTTGATGATGAACTGTTGTGTTCATTCCCTCTAGGACAGCTGGCATTGGCCATTGTCAGAAGACAGGATACTGAGCTAGATGGACTTCTGGTCTAACCCAATATGGCCATTCTTATGTTATGTAAATCAAAAACAATAATGCCCTCTTTGGCATTCAATGTTTATTACTTTTTCGAATCATAGAATACTAGGACTGGAAGGGACCTCGAGAGATCGAGTCCAGTCTCCTACCCTCATGGCAGGACCAAATATGGTCTAGACCAGTGGTCTCCAACCTTTTTACACCAAAGATCACTTTTTAAATCTCCGAACAGGCGAAGATCTACCGCCCCACCCCTTCCTTGAAGCCCTGCCCTCTCTATTCTCCTCTTGTCCATCATTTGCTATCTCCAGCCCTTACTTAAACACTCTGATAAACAGTTTATTTTTAAATTATGCGATGTATAAAATTAAAATCACGTGTTTATAGTTATGAAATAAATGGTCTGTTTTTTATTCATGCTATTTAAATCTAAAATGAAGCATTTATAATTATACATTTTGTGGGGACAGAGATCTGCGGCTGGGGGCAGGGGAGAGGGAACAGAGCGCTGGGAGGGCAGAGGACAGGGTTCTGCAGCAGGGGACAGAGTGCCAGTGGGGACAGGAGAGTGGGGACAGAATTCTGTGGCTGGGGACAGGAGAGTGGGGACAGAATTCTGTGGCTGGGGACAGAGTTCGGGGAGTGGGGTGGGGAGTGGGGACAGAGTTCTGGGGTGGGGAGTGGGGTGCCAGTGGAGGCAGAGAGTCCCCTGTATCTGCCTCCTCCCAAGATTCCCCCGCTCCCAGAGGGAAACCAGCGCGTGCCTGCCCCGGGGCCGACACCCGCGGTGCAGGGAGCCGATGCTCCCTCCCCACAGTACACCCAGCAGAGCAGCTAGCGATACTTCCGGAATCGCCAGAAGTGGCGCTAAGCTGCGGGACTTCTGTCCATCCCTGGGAAGCCTACACTACCTCCATTTTCACTGGAAGTAGGTAGTGAGGCTTCTCGGGGGTGGGAGGGAAACGGGGGCGGGGCAGACAGGATGCCTCACGATCGACTGGTTGAGGCCTCGCGCTCGACCAGTCGATCGCTATTGACCTGTTCGTGACCACGAGTCTAGACCATCCCTGATAGGACATTTATCTAACCTACTCTTAAATATCTCCAGAGATGGGGATTCCACAACCTCCCTGGGCAATTTATTCAAGTGTTTGACTACCCTGACAGGAACTTTTTCCTAATGTCCAACCTAAACCTCCCTTACTACAGTTTAAGCCCATTGCTTCTTGTTCTATCCTCAGAGGCCAAGACGAACAAGTTTTCTCCCTCCTCCTTATGATACCCTTTTAGATACCTGAAAAATGATGGAATGTGAAACCTACCCTCACAAGCCAAAAAGGAAAAAAGTATCAGAGAAAGACAATTACACAGTGCTGTATGTTTCGTTCCAAACCTAAACTAAAATCAACCAGAACTGAAGCAACATAATGATGCAAATTATTCCAGATCTATATTTATGGACACTAGTCTATAAACATTCAAAAATATTTGAAGTGTCATAAAGTGTACATGATCTACAAACCAGAAGCAAAAAGACAAGAATGAGCTCATTACAAGAACGTTCAGACTGTTTTGTACAAACATGTTCAGATTGTTTTTGTTCACTCTAAGTGGTAGATGCATATCAATGGGAGCTAAGGAACAAATAAAGCTTGAAGAAAACTAGTCTAGTGATTTAAAGAAGATTACAGATGTTTCATGATAGCCAGAGTAAATTTATATTTATTTTCCACACTGGAAAAAGTCTTAGAACAGCAGGCAGGCTCAAACTTCGTGTTCTCTGAAACTACAGAATTATTTTAAAAATCTCATCTCAGACACTGCAATGTTTAATTTTAAATGTTCACATATAACTTCCCAAAACGATTTTGCTCAAATGTAGTTGACTTTGTACCTCTGATTAAGAGCCTTCAAGTCAAATATGAAGTGTGAATATTGTAATTTAGTGTGTTTACCTACATATGAAATTCTCAATTTTGAATTACCTAATTAAGGACATACAGAGACCCTATATTTTAAGGCACAGCAAGGAGTAACAGTTGATGTTCAGTTTTCAGTCTTATTGCTGTATTTACTGACTTTTCAGACCTTGGATTTCAAAGCCATAACCTTGATTTAATGCTAGCTTTTTACAAGAAACACGTGAATTAAAATATAATCTATTTTAACTATTATTAGAGTATGCATATTTTACCACAGAAAGCTGTTTATACTTATACCAAAGTTTGTATTACATCTTTAAACAAAAATGCTCCCCAGCCCCAACATGACTTGGTATCACTTTAAAACATGAACATTTTCCACTCCAAAGTTCAAGCCTCCATTCTCAGTGAGCAGGAGTGAGATGTAGGACAGTCTTGGGCCTTAACTCAAAGTCATGATTTAAAAATATACAAAAGTAACAAATGTTAGGAACTATCTGGAAAGGGATATATAAGAAGGCAAGAATCAGAGGGGTAGCCGTGTTAGTCTGAATCTGCAAAAGCGACGAGGAGTCCTGTGGCACCTTATAGACCAACTGAAGGCAAGAGAATCTCATAATGCCACTATAAAATCTAGGGCATCCACACCTACATGCAGTTCTGGATGCCCCATCTCAAAAAAAGATAGATCAGAACTGGAAAAAATAGAGAAGGGCAACAAAGATTGTGATAATGGAACAACTTCTATATGAGGAGAGAATAAAAAAGACTGAGACAGTACATCTTACAGAAGAGATAACTACAGGGAGGGATATCATAGATGTCTATAAAATCATGAATGATGCAGAGGGAGGGAATAAGTAAGTGTTATTTTTACCCTTTAATATAATCAGAGTACTGGGTTCACCCAAGGAAATTAATAGGCAGAAGCTTTAAAACAAAAGGAAGTTCTTTACACAATGCAGCATCAACTGAAAGAACTCAATCCCAATGGATTTTGTGAAGGCCAAAGATACAGTTTGGTTCCAAAAAGAATTTGATTAAGTTCATGGGAGGATAGATTCATCAATGGCTATTAGTCAAAATGATGAGAGACAGAACAACATGTTCTGGGTGTCCTTAAAACTCTTGACTGCTAGAACCTGGGACTAGAGGACTGAAGGTTACTGCCAGAGACAGAATATTGGACTGTATGGACCCCGGTCTCACTCCATATGGAAATCTTTATGTTATTACCACCCCAAGAATGAAGTGAAATATGGGTAAGATTCTTCAGCATGGTACTCTATTCACTGAATAATATAGGTGACATTGCTTGCTAGAAAATTTGGTAACAATCCTTTATTTTAAACAGTGTACCAACTAGATTGTTACCCACTTTCCAAACAACATGAAAAGCAGCAGACAAAGGATGCAGCCATTAAACCCTCCTTCTGCCTCATACATATTTATGATCAATCTTAATGAGCACCGGGGGATCATTACAACCCACATAGAATCATAGAATAATAGGACTGGAAGGGACCTCAAGAGGTCATCGAGTATTCCACCTTTTTTATTTCTACCACTTCAGCCTTCAAAGCACTGGCTTGTACAAAATTTGGCGATAAAGGAAGAGGTGGAAAAGCAGATAAGGAACTTCTGGGTGAAGGAACAAGTTGCCAAAAATCCTGCTCACTCATCTACAGCTGTTTGGCAGACTCATAGGAATATAAACCATTAGTACATGACAGATGAATAAGTGACTTTAAAACAAAACAAAACCATACTTCAGTGTTTTATGCCCTTCCAGACTTTTTAAACAAATTCATAGAAATCATAAAAATCAAAGAGTTAGTCATTAATATTATAATCAATTATTTAACACAATATTAATTATATAAATTAAGCCAGGTATAACAATGCGTTGCACAAATTAAGAAGTATCAGTTAACTAAGTACAGAAATGTAAACCATAGTTCACTTATGTTTTTGAAGTCTTCCTCTAAAAATATATTTTTCAAGCAAGATATTTTTTCTTTCCCTCATATAAATAATATATTCTAAAACTGACAGATCTTACATGGATCTTACTTCTGCTTGAAGTCTAAACTAAACAGAAAGACAATGTCATGCTTATGTTTCAGTTCACTGTAGGAATTTTGTTTCAGTTTTCTTTCTAGATTCTACTATCCTTACCAATGAAGAAATCTGCGTTTCTTACATAGCAGCATCTCAGTTTATTTTGGGGTCACACCATCTTGTCATTGTGACATCCCAAGTCTTGCTTCATAGCTCATGCACTAACTCAACTCCTCTATTGTATCAAATCACAGAAGATATGCAATGACTACATCAACAGCAAACTGGTGCAGAGTTCATAAATGAAAGGCAAGAAAGTTTCATATGCTACAAAAAGGGCAGGAATTGTGTGATATAAAGACAAAAGTTCTGCCCCAGACTCCAGAAGCAGATGGTGTCCAGATACATGACAGAGACTCTAGGGTATGGATAATGTATGCTAAATAATTTAATTAAAGCAAACAATGCAGCCCATAAGCTCATGTGGACCATGCCTGAAGACTGCCTACTTAGATGTTTTTAGGCTAGGATTGCTTTAAAGAGTGTTACTCAAAGAGCAAATATGTCATGAAGCAAATTAATTCAATTGAAACACAAACTAATGTAATGAGACATACACCATATAATGTTTCCATTTTTGTACTAAGCATGCTAGTTCTTGTAAAAATACCTCAGTTGCCAGTAGGGATGTCATTGTGTAGGACTGTACAATTAACTGAAAAGCCTAGGCTTATCGGTTAATCTTCTCGAACACATGTATCCCCCTCTCTGTGTTTCTGTATCACAGGCAGCAAGGGCGAGGGTGGGAACTGGTGCCCACGAGGAGCTGGCTTAAAAGCTGTCTCCCCATGAGCACTGGATCTGCCTGCGCCCCCACTCTGTGCTGCTGCCTGAGCTCCCCGCAGACAGAGACTGCTCCACGGCAGCAGCCTCTGTCTGCAGAAGCTAGGACCCTTCCCTGGACAGGGGCTGCTGCCACCCCACGCTGCTGTCTCTTTGTCGGAGGCAGCAGCATGGGGTGGCAGGCTGCTAGTCTGTGCAGGGTGCTGGGTTTTCAACTAGACTATCTTCCACATGCAAACTAGGAATACTTTGCATGTGAATTTGGTATTAAAGCTTCTTTCAGTATTTGTCTAGCTTGTTAGGGCTAGGGAGTAAGATAGGAAAACCAGATTATGTGGACCTATATCCAAAAGTCTATATTCACCAAGAAAAGGTGAAACAAAAAACAAGTTAGGACTTCAGAGTCTGATCCACAGTTTGTCCCAAGAATGGACAAAGCTATGAAAAATACATATGGAAAATACTTGAACTTTAAACTTGATAAAATGTATAGATCTTTTCTATTTCCAGTTTTCTATCTTCCCTAATATTTGGCAAATCTTATGTTGCCTGGTTGGTCAAATATAGCTATCATTGTAGCAGAAATGCAAAACAGAACCTTTTCAAAAGTATATAAATTTCCCAAAGGGTTTCTATAAGTTCTCCAAAAATAGGTTAAGTCTCAAACTATAGCAACATTAAACATGGAAAAAAATGTTGCAAAGTTAAGCATTCAAAAGTTGGGAAATGCCTGAATTTAAGGTTGCCTGTACAATCTTAATTTGGCCCACTTGTGCATTTGCATTATGGTACAGTCTAAATACATGAACTCCATACTTTATATAAACACATACTTTATTTTCCACAGGAACCCTTTCACAGTAAGGGCACAGGACGATGGAGCTTGATTAACAAGCAGCTATGCAATATTTTGTTTTCTCCTCATTATGCAGTGTGCAGTTTAGACCTCATCAAATCCTGCTCTGAAACTGAATTAATTTTCCCATGGGTTTCTCTATGGTATTCATCACTCTAATAAGTGAGTGCTTCATAAATATTAGTGAATATTGACCTCTGTAAAACAAGCGGTACTATTATTCCCATTTTACAGATCGAGAATTGAAACACAAAATGTTTAAAGTCAAAATTTAATTTGGAGTCTTTTAGATAGTATGACCCAAGGGGGGCATTTACAATTTTACCGATCAGAACCAACATCTCAAAATCAACTCCAAAACCAAGACACACCGCCTGTGAAGATCATAGAGAATTAGCTTAAGATGCTCACAGAAAAGACATCCACAACTTAACAAGTGGGCCACTGACTTCTGCAGCAACTGCAGTGTCCAGGTAGATTTAAGATGTTCCATATAGCATGCACTGGAGTAACCCAACACACACACAGTGGAGTCTCCTAGCAGCACAGCTGCTGAATTCCACTGAGTAAGGCAGGGTGCAGGAATCTGGGAAACCAGACATTACTACATGCAAGAATCCTTACCATAGCAGGCACAAGAAAGGCTGGAGGCCCCCACTAGCCAATCAAATGACACTCCTTCTACACTGCTTGGCACAATTGTTCCCCTCCTTCCCCCACCCACTCTTCACTATGCAGAGTTCCCCCAAACAACCAGATCACATATTTGGAGGAGGCCCTTAGAGAGAAGACTTGTCCCACAGGCCAGGGCTGGCATATTTATAGAATTTTTCCAAGTCCCTCCCCGCCCCCACCTACCGAGACTCTGGAAGGCAGTTTAGGTGAGAAAGGGATGCGGGCTGTGGGAGGGAGTTTGGCTGGGGAAGGGGTGAAGAGTTGGGCTCTTAGAGGAAGTGTGGGTGCAGTGAGTGTTTGCATGCAGGCTCTAGGCTGGGACACGGGATTAGGGTACAGGTAGTGGTAGGGGTGCAGGCTTAGGGAGGCAGTTTGGGAGTAGAAGGGTGATGCATGAGGAAAGGGTGAAGGCAAGGGGTGCAATGATCCCATAAGTGAACCATATCACCTCTGGCAGCAGCTCCTAGGTGAGAGGGTCAAGGGGTTTCTACTTATTGATGTCCCCAGGCACAGCCCCCCTCACAGCTCACACTGACCACAAGAGTACTTGGGGCAGGGGCAGAGTTCAGACACACACACCTCAGGGATGTGCCAGGAGCTTCATACAGAGCAAGAAGAGAGAGGAAGCTGCTTTAGCCCCTCTGTGTTGCTGCTGGAAGTGGGAGCCATCAGACTTTTTCAACCTGACCCAGGGCGGTAGGCAGGGCTGGAAGGATACATGGAGAGAGACATGCAGGGACAGCAGGCAAGGCTGGGGGAGAGACCTGGACCCAAACTTTGTTGGTGCCAGGCCATGGGGTCAGGAATATTCCTGGAGTCTAGGCATCATGGGCCCATCTAAGTTGCAACCCCTGCTAAAGGAGTAACCATGAACCTGTTCCCAACTGAAAACAAGTTAGTCTGTGCAAGAAAGCAGTAATTGTGATGTTATTGATTTAAACTCCTGCAGTTCCTTGTATCCCTACTATCAGTGCAATTAACTTCCCCTACTCAGCTGTATCTCATGGTTTCCTTTTTCTCTCCTTCTGGTTTATGCACAGCATCACTTTGGGGCTTGAACAGTGCAATTCACCAAATTTTAAAATTAAGAAGTGTTTTACAATCTACAGGGAATCACAAAGGAAGTGAAATGACGTGTGTAACTTCTAAGCCCAGCTACTCTAAGCCCAGTTACTCTTATGTTGGATGTATACCCCACAACACAAAACTAAGATTTACCAAATAATTTAGAAAGCCTCATTTGGCAGGTCCACATTCCAGTAGCCCAAGAATCTAAAGGAATAGGAAACTGGCAGGTTGGATGTAGTGTCAGCTCTCTGAGGTTTGGAGAAATCCCCAAATTTAAAAACACATCGACATCAGATGCAATATCTAGGCACCATGGCATAAACCAAGGATGGACCTTCATTATTAACTTTGAATTCCCTGGCCAAATTCTCAAAACCAAAGACTAACCTCTAAAAATGTGCTTGCAACTGCAACTGTTTGCTGACAAAAAAAACAAAAAACAAAAAAAACCCAAAAAACAACAAACTGATGAACTTGTACATTTTGCAAGTGTATTTTTAGAAACCCATTGAAAATCTGGCCCTAAGGGTATAAAGTATATTTTGAAATTTTCTATAGAAATAGGACAAATGACTGTTTTGGAAGTACATACTATATATTGATTAGAAAGAAAGGACTCCTTACAAGACACTGGAGAACTTCTTGTTCCACTGAAATTAATGGAAGTTCTGAAATTCTGGCTCCAGCAAAATCAATGACAAATTATATTTTAATCAAGTAAACTTTACAGTCTATAATAAAAAGACAAATGCATATTTGTATATGATAAAACAGAATATGAATATATGTAGGTCAGCAATAGGCAACCTAAGCTAGTGAGTGGGCCACACGAGTAAGTGGAACTCAATCTCAGTGGGCTGCAAGATTGATGTAACCAAGATGGTCTCCTAGGATAGGATAATTTTGCTCACTGCGCTTGCATATCTAGAAATTGCAGGTTTGTCAACTGAACCATAGCAGGGGTTTGATTGAATGCAGAGGGGGCACACAACTTTTACAATCAATATTGTGAACAATCAGCATGTATCGCACTTCACACGCCTTTGCTTTATGAGCATGTCACTTCAGAAACACTGGTAGGAAAAATCTATGTAGATGGAAACCAGCAGAATCTGGCAACAAAATGGCAGATGAATTTTAATGTTGATAAATGCAAAGTAATGCATATTGGAAAACATAATCCCAGCTATATGTATAAAATGGTAGGGACTAAATTAGCTATTACCACTCAAAAGAGAGATCTTGAGTTTTGTGGATAGTTCTCTGAAAATGTGGAGCAGCAGTCAAAAACGCAAACAATGTTAGGAATAATTTTAAAAGGGATAGCGAATATGACAGAGAATAGCTTGTTGCCTCTATAAAAATCCATGGCATGCCCACATCTCGAATGCGGTGTGCAGCTGTGGTTGCCTCATAAAAATCATAGAATACTAAAACTGGAAGGGGCCACAAGAGGTCTTTGAGTCCAGTCCCCTATCCTTAGAACAGGACCAAGCACTGTCTAGAAGACTGTCCCTAATAGATGCCTATCCAACCTGCTCTTAAATATGTCAAGTGATGGAGATTCTACAACCTCCCTAGGCAATTAATTCCAGTGTTTAACCACCCTGACAGTTAGGAAGTTTTTTCCTAATGTCCAATCTAAATTTCCCTTGCTGCAATGTAAGTCCATTGCTTCTTGTCCTATTATCAGAGGTCAAGCAGAACAATTTTTCTCCCTCCTCCTTATAACACCCTTTTAGATGCTTGAAAACACCTATCATGTCCCCCCTCAGTCTTCTCTTTTCTAAACAAGCTCAATTCTTTCAGATTTCCCTCATAGCTCATATTTTCTAGATCTTTAATAATTTTTGTTGCTCTTCTCTGGACCTTCTCCAATTTCTCCACATCTTTCTTGAAATGTGGTACCCAGAACTGGACACAATACTCCAATTGAGGCCTAATCAATGCAGAGTAGAGCAGAAGAATAACTTCTCATGTCTTGCTCACAACACTCCTGTTACTGCATCCCAGAATCATGTTTGCTTTTTTTGCCACAGTGTCACACTGTTGACTCATATTTAAGCTTGTGGCCCACTATGACCCCTAAATTCCTTTCAGGAGTACTCCTTTCTAGACAATCACTTCTCATTCTGTATGTGTGAAATGAATTGTCCTCTCCTGTGTGGAGTACTTTGCATTTGTCCTTATTAAACTTCATCCTATTTACCTGAGACCATTTCTCTAGTTTGTCCAGATCATTTTGAATTATGACCCTATCCTCCAAAGCAGTTGCAACCCCTTCCTGCTTGGTATCATCTGCAAACTTAAGCATACAGCCTCTCCCCGACTTACGAACTGGTTAGGGACCAAGCAATTGGTCCATAATTCGGTTTGTTCGTAAGTCAGACCCCATAGAATTACACTCGACCGCGCTGTTCGTAAGCGCGGATCGCGTTTGAAACTCGGGGTCCACCATTTACGACAGCTTCGGTCATAAATGCAAACGGTCGTAAGTCGACAGTTCGCAACTCAGGGACCAGTTGGACTCTCTATGTCAATATCTAAATCGTTGATGAAGATATTGAACAGAACCAGTCCCAAAACAGACCCCTGTGGAACCCCACTGTGGAACCCCAATGGTTTGACTGCAAACCATTAACTACTACTCTCTGAGAAGGGTTATCCAGCCAGTTATGCACCCACTTGACAATAGCCCCCTCTATGTTGTATTTCTCTAATTTATTCATAAGAAGGTCATGCAACTTCGTAACAAATGCCAGGTATACCATGTCTACCACTTCTCTCATCCACAGGACTTGTTATCCTATCAAAGAAAGCTATGAGATTGGTTTAACGTGATATATTCTTCGAATCCATGCTGGCTGTTACCCATCACCTTATTATCTTCCAGATGTTTGCAGATGAATTCCTCCATTATCTGCTCCCTCATTTTTCCTGGCACAGAAGTTAAACTGACTGGTCTGTAGTTTCTTAGGTTGTTCTCATTTCTTTTTTTTTTTTATATATATATAGATGGGCACTATATTGGCCTTTTTCCAGTCTTCTGGAATCTTTCCTGACTTCCATGACTTTTCAAAGATGATAGCTGAAAGGTCAGATACCTGCTTTATTAGGTCCTTGAGTATTTTAGGGCACTTTTCATCAGGCTCTGGTGATATGAAAACATCTAACTTTTCTAAATGATTTTTAAATTGTCCTTTTTTTTAAACTTCTAAACCTACTTCATTTCCACTAGCATTCACTATGTTAGGCATCCCATCACCATCAATCTTTTTGACAAACTGAAACAAAGAAGTCATTAAGCACCTCTGCCATTTCCAAGTTTCCTGTTATTGTTTCTCCCCTCTTCACTGAGCAATGGACCTACCCTGTCCTTGGTCTTCCTCTTGCTTCTAATATATTTGTAGAATGTCTTCTTGATACCCTTCATGTCTCTAGTTAGATTTAGCTTGTTTTGTGCTTTTGCCTTTCTAATCTTGCCCCTGCATACCTGTGTTTTTTGCTGATATTCATCCTTTGTAATTTGACTTAGTTACCACTTTTTAGATTACTCTTGATTTTTAGATCAAGGAAGATCTCCTGGTTAAGCCAAGGTGTTCTCTCGCCATACTTTCTATCTTTCCTATGCAGTGGAATACCTTGCTTTTGGGCCCTAAATAATGTGCCTTTGAAAAACTGCCAACTGTCTTCAGTTGGTTTTCCTCAACCAGTCCTTGCTTCCCTTGGGACTTTACCTATCACCTCTCTGAGTTTACTGAAGTCTGCCTTCGTGAAATTCATTCTCTATTTTGCTGTTCTCCATTCTACGATACCTTGGAATCATCAACTCTATGTTTTCATGATCACTTTCACCCAAGATGTCTTCCACTTTCAAATTTTCAACCAGTTCCTCTTCATTTGTTAAAATCAAAACTAGAACAGCTTCTCCCCTAGTAGCTTTCTCAACTTTCTGAAATTAAAAGTTGTCTCCAATGCAGTCCAAGAATGTATTGGGTAATCTGTGCCCTGCTCTGTTAGTTTCCCAACATATGTTTGGATAGTTGAAGTTCCCCATCATCACCAAATTCTGCACAGTGGATGATTTTATTGTTTAAAAAAGCCTCATTTACCTCTTCTGGCTGGGTAGGTGGTCTGTAGTAGATCCCTAATATGACATCACCCTTGTTTTTTTACCCCTTTTAACCTAATGCAAAGACTCTCAACAAATCTGTCCCCTATGTCTATCATCACCTCAGTCCAAGTGTATACATTTTTCATAAATGTATTTTTTCCATATACATTTCCCTTTTTTCCCTGCCTATCCTTCTTGAGCACACTGTACCCTTCTATACCAATATTCCAATCATATGTATTATCTCACTGAGTCTCTCATGTCATCTCAAAAAAGATATGTTGGAATTGGAAAAAGTTCAGACAAGGGCAGCCAAAATGATTAAGGATTTGGAACGGCTGCCATGAGGTGAGATTAATAAATCTGGGACTTTTCAGCTTAGAAAAGAGGAGACTAAGGGGGGATATGTTAGAGGACTATAAAATCATGTCTAGTGTGGAGAAAGTAAGTAAAGAAAAGTTGTTTTCTTTCTTGCATAACACAAGAAGTAGGCGTCACCATATGAAATAGACAGAAGTTAGTTTAAAACAAACAAAAGGAAGTATTTTTTCACATAATGCAGTCAACCTGTGGAACTCCTTCTCAGAGGATGTTGAGAAGACCAGCACTTTAACAGGATACAAAACAGAACTAAATAAATTCATGGAGGATAGGTCCATCATTAGCTATTAGCCGGGATAGCCATAAGCTGGGAATGGGTAACAGGAGGGATCATTTGATGATTACTTATTCTGTTCACTTCCTCGGGGAGTGGGATACTGAGTTAGATGGACAGTATCAGGATACTGGGTTAGATGGTCCTTTGGTCTGTCCCAACCTTTGGTCTGTCCCAGTATGACCATTCTTTTGTTGTATAGGAGAATCAATTGTCAATAAAAATGTGACAATTCCTATGCCCAACTCTTGCAAGACAGTAAACAGTGTTACCAAGAGGTTATATTTAAAAAATAACAACTTCAGCATTGTGTGTCATATTGCATACATGTAAGTGAAATACAAGACATATTCAGAACCTGCTTTTCAACTGGGTTCTCTACAGTGCACTGAAGGCAGGATACAGCATGCCAACAGCTCTTCTCAGAGAAAATTTAATGCACAACAGCTGCAGTTTTATGTTCAATATGCTCATATACAGAACTTCAGCAAAAATATGCATAGGATTTTTCTGTCTGATAGGATTTTTATTATATTTCTTTAAGTTACAGCAGCATGTAGCTTGATGAGGATCTATCCAATCAGGCTTCTCTGCTTAACAAAAATTATTATATGGCTCTTGAAAAATCATGTACATGCTATATTGCTTTAATTAGTCATATTTACAATGTTTTACTTCAGAGTTGAACTCAAAACTTCCATGAAGCATAAATATGTATTGCTATATTGTGAGGACAAATTAAGGTTTAATTCACTGAAGTTGAATACAACTTTAGTTTTTGGTTGTGTAAATCTTCTTGAAGATCACTGATTTCCAGAAGGAAGAGTTAACTGAAACATGCACTTTCTTAAAACTCTATTATAATTTTTTTTCAACTGCAGCCTTCTTGACCATGAATATGGGACTATGGACTAAAGA
Source organism: Pelodiscus sinensis (assembly GCF_049634645.1). Classification (NCBI taxonomy): domain Eukaryota; kingdom Metazoa; phylum Chordata; order Testudines; family Trionychidae; genus Pelodiscus; species Pelodiscus sinensis. Next base: position 113,959,544 of record NC_134715.1, read on the forward strand.
CAAATCTAAGCAGTAAACCAAAACACCACTAAAATATATAGTCAGATTGTAAGTGAACAAATACTTATCAAAACTGTATACAAAGTATGTCTTCTTATCATAACAACTGTTAATTAAATGTGATGCTCCAGAATCTCACCAGGGGTACATCTCCACAGTGTTATTGATTTCAATGGCATGAACATAATTGACACCAGATGGGAATCTCCTCCAATATATAGATGTGATATGGTTTGAACTGGGCATTAAGAATGAAATTTAAATCAAATTTGTCTAAATGCTAACATAAAACCTAGGGATGTAAAATCTCGTTTAATTGGTTAACCGGTTAAACATTATGTCTAACTGGTTAAAGGGGGCAGGCTGGAGCACCCCTCCCGCCATAGGTTTGGCCAGAGTAGCCTCTGCCTGTGGTGTGCCTCAGTTCCAGACACTGGAGCAGCCTCTGCCTGCGGGGCGCCCGGACCTGCTGCGGATAGGAGCTGCTCCAGACAGCCGGAGAAGTGCCTCTCTGCAGTGGGCCTCCCAATGAGGCTGGAGCAGCTCCTTGTCTGCGGCAGGCAAAGAGCTGCTCCAAATCCTACCAGTTAACAGTTAACTGGAACCTGTAAGCATCACCTTTAATGCATGATGCTTACCAGTTAACCTTTCACATCCCTAATAAAACCAGAAAATGCTAATGGAAAAATCATTAGCTCCTACAACTCCATCCACCTCTTCTCCCTATCTGAATCTGTTCATTGGGTTCTTGTCTCTTACAATATCAGTTACAAGACCCATAATCTCCCTTACAAAAATCAAACAAAATCTATCCAACTGTTTTCATTCCCGCTTGTTCCTCTTCCACGGTCTATCAATTTCCTTTCCCTTACTATTCTCTGAACTTAGTGTTCTGTCATGCTGCTCCCATATGTTTGCTAAGTCTTTTTCTCTGCCAAGCACCTTCTCTTCCCTTCACCCTTGAAATACCTCCTTAAATCCACTCCCTTCCACAATGACTTCCCCATTCTCCCTGCTCTAACAGCTGTGCCCTATCTGATCTTGCATCTGTTTCTCTTAGCTACCTTTGCAAACCCTTTCCAGTCCCTGCTCATATAAATAGCTCTACTGACCAAAAAACCAAGCCATGTCTGATGAAAGTCAGTGGTTTGTTATTTAGTTATTGACATTTCAAACTTGGTAATTTTACTTGTGGACAAATGGAGAAAAAAAATACACATACAGCTGCAATCATGTTCATCCCGCCAAAAGCAGAAGAACATAGCAGATACAAGTCAGCTGTCAGGAAACAGTGGCCTCTTTATTTAATGTTCAATAGTCTACTGTAATTAAGGAAACTGACCTGCCAATTGTCTGCTTAAAGTTGGTCCTTTCAAATCTTGCAACATATCGTCCAGTGGTACGTTTCATAACACTGTAGAAACATGTCCAAAGATATCAGTATTGCCAGAATTGTCTTCGAAAATTATGCCTACAACACTCCAACTAAATGTCATTACTGTATAAAAAAAATGTATATGCTGCAACACATAAGTATTCTCCTTATTTGTTATATACATTCACTATGCTATACTCACATAGATTAACATGACCCTGAACACATTCACTAAAATCGACATCACTGGAGTCAATTTAATGTTTGTCACAATTCTAGAATGATGGCCCAGATGAATGTGTTCGCTTCTCCTCCACCGAATGATCACAGCATAAACAGCGTATGATTCCCGCTACCTCCAGGTCCCAACTCTTTTGACCAACTATTGGGGGCAGGGGGAGAGCCTTCATGCCAATGACATCCTTAGCTGTTTCTGTAACTGTCTGCACAGCTGCCAATTGGCGTCAGTTGAGCTGCTAGTTATTGTGAAAGTTAAAAAAAGGACCCCGCCAGCTGTATTCTATGACTGGACCTGCATGCAATTCCCCTTGTTTGTGTCACACTTTTATCAGTGGTGGTGGGGCTCTCTGCAGAACAAGATGATCCATGCCACCTGTCTACCCCATAAATGGCAATTTCCTGAATTGCATGCTCAGCAATATTTGACAAAAAAGGCTATGTCTGACTGAACATTTCTTCCTATCATCCCAAGTAACATTAGAGGGGCAATACAACCAAATACTGTTCCACCAAAATCTGAAATGCAAAAATCCTCATACCTAACTGCTTCTTAAAGAAGTGGATCAGCGTGTAATAAGTGTAGTTTTTTGTTCATGTTTTGCTTTTCAGGGACCAAAGATTCTCAATGAGGAAGCTTTGGATCTGTTGGTCTCAGCGTGTCTATTTATATAGAACCATCCCACTGCATTGTAACTTAAACAATGCTTGTCATGTCCTAAGACACATTAGCATGCACCAGCCTTCTGAAAAGAGCCCCAGGAAGGACCCAGCTGGTTAGAGTCCTGATAGCAATCAGGACCCTGCTGGCTTAGCCAATCACCAGCCAAATTTATTACACAAAAGTAAGAGCTATCAATGGCAAACATTTGACTACTTCCTTCATCTCACCATCTGCTTCTTCTGCTGCTCACTTGAAAATTAATAAGGCTGTTATCTAAAGTCAGAAGCTAATGCTACATCTGTCTTCCTTAAAATTACAGATAATTACTAGACTGCACATAACCACTCTTGCAATTAACATGAACGTTCAATAGCCTCTAATCTGACAGGATCATTTCCTTTCCTAAAGAAAAGGCTACAGCATTTCATCTGCAATTGCAATCCCTGAATTAAACTGAACTGAGATTCAGTCTTTTCCCCTCATTCTGCATACAGAACAACCAAAGAATAACAGCAGCAAAATCAACTGTACCAAAATATAAATGTTGGCTGAAGGCAATAACAAATGTGCACCTATGGTACTTAAATATAAATAAAACGGAGGACTGCCCTTGTGTATATACATTACATCTACTAGCCCAACTCCTACTGCGTGGTTCTCAGGCCATAGTGAAAAAAAAAATAGATTGAGTTTTAAGAGGGATAAAAATCATCCTTAACACTTTTTTATTTTCATCTAGTTTGAGCCAGAGATAGAATAGCTAATGTTAAAGAGAAATTCAAGAGGCCTTAAAGAGTCCTAAAACTCCCAGACGTTAATATTTTCAAAGTATTCTAATTCCGTTTTCTTTAATCAGATACAGCTACCAGAGGTCAAAAATGGGAATTTTTCCCAAATAAAGTCATGATGAGGGAGTCTTAACTTGCACTAGGAGAATTCATTTCCACAAATGTTAGGGAAAACAATCTGAAGGAGAACATTGTAAACTTCTTTCCCAGTTACATCCCACTTGAAACACTGTTTAATCTTGAAGGGGCTGCTAGGTTAAAAAAAATCTTATTAAAAAAGACTGTCTGAATTAATAATATCTTAAAATATCAAAGAGTTTGAATATCTCACCATTAATGAAATCTACTGATTTGTTGAAAACCACAATAAAAACATAGAATTTAGTTTCACTGTCTCATCCTCAAATACTAGAGAATTTTTACATTTTGGATTGTAAGTCCCATGATGAACAGTTTATATCCAAACATACTCACTGAAGATTCAATTCAATGCAATGCAATGGAAATGTTGCTGTTAACAATAGAGCACTCTCTGCCCATCTGGCACTCCGAGCCCCTCCTGTATCCCAACCTCTGCCAAGCCCATCCCAGACTCAAGGTCCCTCAGAGAGGGTTCCCTGCAACCCCACCCACATTTCCGCATCAACTGCACTATAAACCGTGTTTTCTGAGTAGGGTTGACAGATGGTTTCAACAAAAATACCGGACACACTTGACATTACATCACAATCTACATTACATCTTATTTAGAAAATACCGGACATTTATATTTTCTCAATTTGTTTCCCAAACAGAAAGCTCAAATACTGGACTGTCCAGCTCAAAACCGGACATCTGGCAACCCTATTTCTGAGCAGATCAGAAATGCTTGTTTACTGAACTTCTCAGTTGGTGAAGTGCCAGATTTTACTGCCCTTTCCTTCCTCCAAGATACTTAAAAGGATGAAGTGGTTAATGTTCGTACCGCACTTTTAAAACATAAGATAGCACATAAATGTTATGTGCAATTCATATCTGCTGCATTTTTTTTGTCTTCCTCTTAAAGAGGGCAAAGGTTGTTTTCTGGAATCATTGCCTTCATTGTAATTCCTTTCTGGATTGGTCCATTTGTCATTTTACACCACTTCCACCACCTGGAATGAAGGGAGAACTTGACTTGATTTACATCTAGTCACTTTGCATGTTATTAGCAAACAATTAAGAAAAGCACAATCATGGCAAGCTAGCACAAATGAAAACCATGGAAAAATATTTTGCCATGAATGTGTGTTTGTGCCATTCATAGAAACAAGCAAGTGTACACCGACATATTTTTTTCTTTAAAGGGATATTGTCAAGCTTTTGAGACTTCAAATTACCTGTCTTTCCTTCCTCCCCTTACTCCTACTCCAGCGGTAGTCTAGCTTCTTCAAAACTCCCTGTCCCTGCTGTACGGCATGGCCAGGTAGCTCTGCAGGCATGCTGGCTCCATTTTCCCCACCATATTGCTGACTCCTAGCTCCTAGCCCATTGGCCAGGAACCAATACCAACAGGAGCTGCAAGGAGAGATGGGGTTTGCTGCCTGGAGCAGGAGGGATGGGTAGCTGCTGGTGAGCACCTGCTCCCCATCCAGCACTCCAAGTCACTCCTAACCCCCAACCTCCTGCTAGACTCAAGCCTTCTCCCATAGCCAGTGTCCTGCAGCCCCATCCATGCACTTGCCCCTGCATCCTCACCCCTGCACTTCAAACCCCTTCCTCTAAGGGCATGCCTACACAGCAGGGCTAAACTTGAAATAAGCTATGCACCGCTAATTGTGTAGCTTAAGTTGAAATCGCTTATTTCGACTTTTGGTGCTGTCCACACAGCAGTTATTTTGAGATAGAGCACTCTTCCCCCGGCTTCCCTTACTCCTTATACAACGAGGGTTACCAGAGTTGGAGTAAGAAGTCCTCCAGTTCAACATTATTCTGACATTATGTTGAAATAACAGTTTGTATTTACACACAAGCAGTTATTTCAGAATAGCACCAGACATAGCCTTAGTTAATCACCATTTTTAATTTACCAGCATCCCTCTCCTCCTCTCCCCCGTTGCTCCAGCATGCCAAATAAAAGGGCTTTTACTGTATAACTCTCCTTGTTTTACAGATGGGGAAAGTGGAAGCAAACATAGCAAACTCTTCCATATTTAGATGGCAAGAGCTAGGCACATAAGTGGAAATTTCAAACAAACATACTCAGCAATTGTTTAATAGCTCAGACTGAAACCAATGATAAAATTAGGTTAAACCTATCACTAAAATCATCAAAGCACCTGAGGTTCCATCTGAAAACTGGGCCATTTTTATGTATTTTAACTTTTGGAACCCACAGTTGAAAATTAGTAGACTATGTTGTAAAAGACTTCATTCAGCAATAGACAAACTAAGCTGGTGAGCAGTGTTCCCTGTAAGCTGAGTGCTTGGGCGGCCACCCAGGATAGATTCAAATGCCACCCAGCTGATTAGCATAGCACCAACAAGCAGCAGCACATATTTCTACATGCATCCATATATGCCTCGGTGCATATAGCAAAATTTATTCTGCACATCAGTGGGAAAAATTAGAGGAAGCCTTGCTAGTGAGTGGTTATCTCAGTGGGCTGCAAGACTGTCATAACTGAGAGGGTCTCCCAGGATAGCGATAGAAATGTAGCCGTGTTAGTCTGGGGTAATTGAAGCAAAATGCAGGACAATGTAGCACTTTAAAGACTAACAAGATGGTTTATTAGATGATGAGCTTTCGTGGGCCAGACCCACTTCCAGGGTGTTTTTGCTAACTGTGCTTGGATACCTAGAATTTTCGGGGTGTGCTGACTGAACCATAGCAGCGCTTTGACTAGATGCAAAGAGCATGCATGGCTCTCACAGTCAATTGTTGTGTGCAATCAGCATGTACCTCACTTCATGTGCCCTTGCTTTACATGCATGTCACTTTAGTAATACTGGTAGAGGAAAAAAAAACTATACAGACAGAAACCAGTGGAATCTGGCAACCCTAAATGTGCGCAACAGTAAACCAAATATCCTGTGGTCCACACAGGGAACTCCAATGAGAGGTTGCCCACCACTGACTTAACTGGAAAGTGGTAAGTTTTCTGGAAAAAAATTTTTGAGAAAGCTTTTGATAGAACATAGAAGGGAATTATATTTCCCTGCTGCAAAATTTGGTAAGTTGGTTTAAAAACCTACAGAACATAATAACGACCATTTTAAAATAATTTCTATAAAACTCTTTTGATTCAATTCCTATCAAATATCACTCAATTTTTCTACGTCCACATGCCAGGGATTCAATGGCAGAATTTAAAAAAATTCAGCAGTTTCTAGTTACCTCTGTGCAGGCAATTCACAAAGCCACACAATTTTCCATCACAAGAGAATTCAGATGCTGAGGGCCACATTGGCAGCTCTCAGTCCACAAAGGGCCACACCTAACTTGAATGAAATGGACTGCATTGCCTACATGCTGAACAGGAAAGTTTGGGATCATGTGGACAACAGATGGTCTATAGGCAACATGCAGAGTTATGCTCCATTCAAACAGCTAGCAGAACTAGATGCTCTGGAGTAAGCAATCTGTGAGCAAGAGTACTGGATTTCAAGCCAAAAGTCAATGATCATCTGCAGTCTGGATTAATTACTGCAATTTCAGTTTTTATTGTGCATACAGCATGAAGAAGTGTTTCATAATAAAAAATTTAAGTGCCAGTATCCCCCTCTCTCCCAATAAAGGAATACTGTTCATGCCAGGGCATATTCTCATCACATGTGGAAGGAACAAGGTGGCTAGCACAATTCTTGAGAGCAACGAAGACAGTTGCACAACTCATTTCCCAGGAACCGGACTGAAAACACATCCCACTATGTAAGCCAAGCCTTTGATTCTGGAACAAAAGTGGAGAGATGAAATAGAATAAAAAGAGTCATGAGGCACAAAGGAAAAAAGAATAAACTGAAATGTTCATGTAAAAAGTCCAAATAAAAGTTCTTACTTGTGCTGTGGAAACTGGAAAGGACAAATTTTGAAATGGATAGAAAAAGTGTAAGGGGTCTTAAAATGCTTTGCAATAGGAAGGTTCAGTATTTTGAAAATTCTTAAGCATTTGTTTTTCAAAGCACCTCAAACATTATCCCTCATAACATCCTTGTAAGAGCACTAACACCCTAATTTTACAGATGGGGAAAACAGAAGCAGAAAGTCCCCCCAAGAATTTGAGGATGTTAGTCAGTGTCATAAACAGGATTGAAACCCAGAGGTATCTAATTCTATAGTACCCAAGTCCATACTCATCCATTTTCTCTTCAAAAAAGAATTACAATGAGATTCCTCAAGAAGCACCTAGCCAATCGATGACCGATAGCAACATGGACACCTAACAAATTACATGTTTTAGTATTCTTACAATAATACCATCTAGCTTTTAGACAGCTTTTTTGTCCATAGACCTCCAACTGCTTTTAAAAGGTAAGTATTTTTATTCTCATTTTACTGAGATTGGGAAACTGAGGAATAGGGCAAGAAATGGCTTGCCCACAGTCATTCATCAATGCAGTTGTAGGTCAATAAAATCCAAGTCCAGTGCTCTAGTCACTAGGCTACATTGCCTCCGTGCCAAATGCAGTATCACTCCTCCAAACACTATGGCATCTCTCAGACCCATATGGCTTCTCTCAACACAAATCATCCTGGTAGATCTATTATATCCACTTTGAAAAATTATAAAAGTTTCTCACCAGTTGTCTCTAACCAGCATGATGCACACATCATCTGATCTGAAACCAACTAGCAGTTATACCAAAATACATCACCCTTCTTGTGAGAGAGTAAATATCATCGCCTTCATGGAAAAGTCAAAAGCATTCCTGCCCTCAGTCAAGAAATGGGCCAGCCTTTTTTGTAAGCTTCTGTAAGCTTCCAGAATCCCTTTAGAGAAAAAAGCACTCAGCTGCAAGAACAAAGTACTGAAGAACCAGCAGATCAATAAAATGAATAGAACCTCCCTCTCCATTTCACAAATAAATGAGCATGGTAGACAAATGAATCGTATCAGAAAAAGAGGAAAACTATAATGTTGGTGGTGCAGAACCCATTTCAAAATCACACCTGGCAACTGCATGAGAATTCTTGCATGTGCCATCTACTTGCACGAGTTTCTAGACTGACAGTTTCTCTAAGAAATATGAATGAGAGGTCTGAACATCTAGAAACACAGTTAATGGGAGTAGGATTCTAGTCTGAACTTCCTCAGTAAAAAATCAAAACAAGCCTCCCCCCCCCGGTCATTCTTTCAGTAATCTTAGGACATTTCCCTGCATAAAAACAAATACAAATTGTTTTTTATTATGAAGTTGGGGGGGGGGGGGGGGAAGAGAGAGAGAGAGAGAAAGAGAGAGAGAGAGAATGGAAAATCCAAGACCAGTCCACATTTACAGGATACATTTTTGAACATATAACACACAGAGAGAAGGTCAGAAAAGGTGCCAAGTGCTTGGCTCTAATCTGTTTGGCCCAGGAAATGATGAGGTTTTCCCAAACGAATAAATAAATATATGTCTTGAAGCCTCTCCACTTTAAAGTAAATAACATAGAGCTATGTAATTTAAGAACATCAAGGAGAACAAAAACAAAGAACAGAGAAAGAGACTGGGAGGCAACATGGAGGTATAAATCTGAAAAACGCTGAGTCTGTGGAGAAGGAAGATGGGGCAAAAGTTCACGAAGTGGCTTTCAAAGGCTGCTTTTTATAATAGCAATTGGACAGCATCCACATAAAGCATACATACCTTTAGCCATGGGTCTCCCCAATGCTGTTTTGAGAGCTGTTCCTCACAGTGAGGTCAGTCTTCCACAACACACAAGAATGGATACACTCCAAACCCCTAAAAAGTTTACAAGCTAAACATTCTCTTAGCAAAAAATCCTCTTGAAACTTGCCTCTCCCACCCATCCGCTGCCTCTGTATCAGAGCTTAGTGCATGAGCCTCCACCGCATGTGCTAAAAACTAGCTGGGTATCAGCTAAGGCTGTAGAACAGACTCATTATTCTCTGTAAATGGTCTCAATGCCACTACATGGGACAGAACTCCACACCCAGAAAGTATGCAGGTTACAACTGCATTACAGTTTTAACTCTGACACTTAGTTTGCATCCCCGTTAAAAAAAAGTGTGAAACAAGATAACACAATTTCAACAAAACTCTTCACCGCCTGACTCAAAATGCATCAAGGTCGATAAATTGGAACTGTCCAGTCAACATCAATGGACAGCATTAAGCCACTTCAGATGAACGGATGATATTCTGTAGATTGCTGAAAATACTATCAAAATAGAAAATGTTGCAAGAACTTGACACAAAAAGCAGCTAAAACAGAATGAAAATTAAGCACTCCAAAACAATATTTATACAGTTTGATGCCTTGCCAATAGCCCAAATAACAGTCAAGAGAGAACAAATAGAAGAAGTCGAGCAATATGTCTATTTGGGCCAAGAACTTAACATGTACCATGATAATGATGGTGAATAATGGTGGGAAGAAAGCAAGCTGATTGCAGTGCACTCAGTCCTATCAAGAATGTCCGGGGGGAGGGGGGAGAGGGAGGGAGAAATCAACCAATCAATACTCGCCAACCTCTTCAACTCAACAGTACTGCCAGCAATACTATGCTTCCGCGATACCTGGCTGGTGACAAAGATAAAGGAACTACAACTCTGTCACAAAGAGAGCTCTGGAAAGAAGAATTCTGGGGATTTCAATTCTTGATGACTTCCGAGTGCATTGATCAGATAGCCGAATGGAGTGAAGAAGGTTGTTGAAAGCAGGACAGTAAAATGTGGTAGGCCTGGTATATAGTCAGACTCACTGACAATCAATGGATTGCAGCTGTCACTGAATGGTACCCACTAGGGATGTTAAGTAGCGATTAATTTGCTAGTCGAGAGTTAATGGACTCCATTCGGCATTTCAAACCAGCAGCACCGTTTGGAACCCGGGGTCAGCTGGGGAGTCCCCAGCTGATCCCAGGCACCACCCAGCATTTCAAAGCAGCAGCGCCACAGGGAGAAGGGGGTTAGCTGGGAAGTCCTCAGCTGATCTTGGGCTCCATGCAGTGCTGTCTCTTTGAAATGCTGCACAGAGCCCGGGGTCCCCTCCACCCAGCATTTCAAAGTGGCAGTGCCACTTTTAAGTACCTCCATTCCCCCTCCCCTTGCTGCCTCTATCTGATAACTAGTCAATTATCCTGGCGACTATCCAATAAGCAAATGCATTTGCTTATCAGTCAACTAGTCCTTTATATCCCTAGTACTCACAGGAACCGAAACAATCACTGGCTGGCCTCCAGTGAGATGGCAAGATTTCATTTTGAAAAGACTTGGCTGCCCATGGAGAAGGAAGGCCAAGATAAAAGAATGGAAGACATGTCATATAGATTGACTGCACTGATCACAAGTTAAGAAGCTGAAGAACTAATTGATTAATGTTTCTCCATCTCTGCACTTCCTCCAAGTTGTCCACATCTTTCCAGAAGCGTGGCACCTACAAATGGACACAGTACTCTATTAGGGATGTAAAGGGTTGACCAAGTAACTGGTGGCCTGGCCAGGCTGGAGCAACCTCCCCCCCAACTCAACATGGCACGATGGGCCCAGTGCAAGCAGCCTCCAGCTGCTCAACCTGGCCACAACAGCCCAAGGCATAGCAGGCCCAGCCAGGCTGGAGCAACACCCTCACCTGCACCGCACCTGCCTGCCAACCTGCAGCAGTTCCCCACCCACAGGATCCGGGTTAACCCGTTAAATATAATATTTAACCGATTAACTTTTTGCATGGTATTTTACATCCCTATTTTCTAGATGAGGCCTGACCAGTGCTGAGCAGAATAGCACAATTTCCTCCTGTGTCCTTTTCCAGAGCAGAAGAAGATCTCTATCTCACTCGAAAGAGCTCTATCTCTATCTCGTCCCCCTCACCAAACAGAAGTTGCTCCAATAAAAGATCTCTCTTCCACCTTGTCTCTCTCAACTATTTTTTGTGAATACTCCCTAGGCAAACTCATGCCACAAAAGAGAAATGGCAGCCAGTATGGAGGGATCATACTTATTTGCCTCTAAATAGCAAGGGGTTAGAGGAAAAAAGGGAATATAATTGGACACAAAAGAAACTATATGATTTCTGGTTGTGAATACACAATCTGACCTTCTTGAGGGCTGGTAGATGTCATTGGCACACTGCTCAGAAGTCTCCTCGTTCTCTTTTTGGGCTCAATCCAGCAAAGCACTTACCTTTTAAAGAATGTGAGAAGACTATTCACATGCTGTAAGTGTAGGCTTAAATGCTTTGTTGAATTGGCCAGAGCGCTCAGCTCCTTGCAGGACAGTGCCCTTCTTCTCCTTGCCCCTTAAGCCAGCCAGATCATGCCCTGAAATGACTCTCCCTTTAATTCAGTTGTCACCAACTTATCAATCGCGACCAACCAGTCAACTGAGGCACCCCAAGAGTCGATCGCTGAGGCCAGCTGGCTGGATGACTGTCCTTCTTTGATCTAGTGCAGCTGGAGCGTGGTGCAGCCTCAGTGGGCTGAATGCTGCAGCCACCTGAACTGGATCAAAAAAGGAGCAGCCCTTAATTTGCTGAGGGGGCAGGGTAGGCAAGGTATACATGCCCCCCCCCCCACCCCAGCTCTTGCCTCCTGCTCTGGGAGGGGGTAGGGCTGAGTCCCCTCCACAGAGCCAGGGGTAGGCAGTTGGCACACATGACGCACCAGGGCATGGGCTGTGTGTAGGGTCAAGGAGCCCGTTCCCCAGTGCCTTGCTGCACCAGGCTAGGCTGGAGCCAGCCCTGGGCAGCCCCAGGCTCAGCCTGTCCCAGCCCCAGAGAGTAAGGGCTGGGCCGGACAGGGAAGAGACTCTGCCCCTACACCTGTCTTCACTCCAGCGCTGCTCCTGGGAGGCTACACTTTCCTTTACTCCCTACTTCTTTGCCTTCCCCTCCCCAGCTAGCTATTTGGCTGCATTCTCACCCTTTCTGTGTAACTCCTCCTACCCCCTCCCAACCACAAACTCCCTTTCATTCCCCCACCCCACACCCTCTCCTGCCACCAAACTACCTTCCTGACCCTGCCCTCCTCAATCTATCCTCTACACCCCACCTCCCACCCAGATCCTGCATCCCTATCCCACTCGCTGGCAGTCCTGTCCCATACATTGAGCCTCTCATTTTTGTTCCCACTTCAGAGCCTAAGGGGGTCCACAAAATCCACTAATTCTGGAACCCCCCAAAAGCCAATCTGTCCTATAGGAAGCCCTGAACCTCAGCCATCGCTATCCCTTCTCCTCACCCCATGGGGGCTTGAGTGCCAGAAGAGTGATGTGTCACAGTTTGGAGCCACACTACTGAGGGTTGGGGATTTTGGAGACGATTTTTTGCTTCTCACTTGTGTGGTCCCCAACAGATTTTTCTGTGGGTCAATGGCCCACGATGCCTGCCATAAATAAAGAAAACATTGAAACTTTTTGTGTTGGATATAATATTTTACTTTATTAAAATGAAGTCTGATTAAATACTTTAACTTTCTCATGTTAGTTTATCTGTTTAATAATTTAAATTAAACCCTTCTCCCCAGCTGCAGCACTAGCAAAATGGCTCAGGCGTAATTATGTAATTAACAGCGAGTTTCCACTAGCAACAGGTAGTCTGAGGAAAGGTTTGGAGAGGGTGGGGACTCAAGAAAGGGGTGGGGACTCAGAAAAAGAATGGGGTAGATCCCGGCTTGCCCTGACATTTAAAAAGCGATCTTGGGTGTGAAAAGGTTGGAGACCACTGCTTCAATAGAATCGGTCAGATCACTTGAGAGCAATGACACATATATACAGAGACACGCATGCCCTTCCCAATGGCTTAATACGGTATCTCCACATCAACCCTATTAGTCCACAGATTGAGGTCTAGAACTGCACTCTGAATTATTCTTCAGTAGACATATATAATATAAATCCATATCTTCCTCTACCATCTGTTATTACAAAAGGCCACATTCAGTTAAGTGGTCTACATAGCAAAGAATTTAACATTTTTCTAGAACCACAATGGCAAGTGCAGGCATCATTTAATCCAACAGCAATGACTGTGCTGTGAATTTCACACAAAAAGATTGCCTTTTCCCACCGAAGATCAGGCACCCTAGATGAATTCAAGCCCCTAGCTGAATACTCTACAGATCTCAGCAATTGTCCTGAGGCTTTTCTGGGAACTAACGCTTTCTTGGCTGCTACAATGGAAATACATGAATTTTTTCATAATAAATTGGGAAACAGCATCAATTTCCTCAGAGTAAAATACAAATAATTGCAAAACAGAGCTAAAGAGGGATAATTTTCAAGCATCATTCAGACTTTCTAATGCAATACTAGCAAGATACACGATTTACTTTCAAAGATTAACATTGGCTGTGGTTTCAGAGAATCAGATTGCTCTTTCCATTTATGGTGACCAGGGCCGGCTTGAGCCATTCCTATGCTCTGGGCAGTGGGCACGCGACGCATGTGCGCCTTCACCCCCGGGTGCACGTCACATGCGCGGCCCCGCCCCCAGGCGTGCTGTGAACCTTACAGCCGCAATCGGGCACGTGGCACCTGATGGCAGCTCTAAGGGGTGCCTCATGGCCGGGCGGCGGCGCCCCTTACAGCTACCTGGCTAGCCCCCCCCTTAATCCGGCCCCTGATGGTGACAAGTCTCAGAGGGTTAGCCACGTTAGTCTGTATCTGCAAAACAATGAGGAGTCTTGTGGCACTCTGAAGATTAACATTTATTTAGACATAAGCTTTCATGGTTAAAACCACTTTGTCAGATGCATGGAGTGGAAATCACAGAGGTATATACGTACTAGCATATAAAAAGAAGGCAATGTAGGACCAGTGTTAAAGCCAATTCGTTTAGGGTGAATGTGGCTCACTACCAGCAGTTGATGGGGAGGTATGAATACCAAGAGAGGCCAAACTATGTTTGTAGTGAGAACACCATTCTAAATCCTCATTTAGTCCTAATTTGCAAATGAACTGCAGCTCTGCTGTTTCTCTCTGTAGCCTGATTCTGAAGGGTTTTTTTGTAAAAGGATGGCTCCTTTTAAATCCATTACTGAGTGTCCAGGGAAGTTAAAGTATTTTACTACAGGTTTTTGTATGTTATCTTTCTTGATGTCTGATTTATGTTCACTTATCCTTTGGTGCAGAGATTGTCTGGTTGGCCAATATACATGGCAGAGGAGTACTGCTGGCACAATATGGTATACATCACATTAGTAGATATGCAGGTGGATGAGTCCCTGATGCTGCTGCTGATGTAGTTAGGTCCTGTGATGGCGTCGCTTGTATGGATATGTAGACAGAATTGGCAGTGAGGTCTGTTACAGGGATAGGTTCCCTGATTAGTGTTTCTGTGGTATAGATGCAGGGGACTGTCTGTAGACGAGTACCAAGCCTGCCTCCCAAGGTTTATGAGAGCACAGGATCATTTTCCCCCTCTTGGTATCCATACCTGCCCATTCCTATGATTTATTGTCCCTTATACCACTTAACAATCACACAATAGGTAAGGATTTATTTAATTCTGTTCAAACTGTTTTGTCTGGTACAGGTTTGGACGTGACTCTGATTTGATCAGTTACAACAGATGGCACTGAGACTCACCGAGAACTTGTGAAATGTCTGCAAGATCTGAACCTCAGTTTGATTTCCTATCACTGGGTAATCCACCAAATCACATTTTGTGCAAAGTTTAGCAATGTGTATGCTAAAGTAATGTTAATGGTGATTAAACTTGTCAACTTCCTTCAGTCCAAATTACTGCAACACAGACAGTTCAAAAGCTTTCTTTCAGAAGTATCTGCCGATTATGATGACTTGCTGGTTCATAAGGTCATCCGCTGGCTGAGCGGAGAGTAAGTAATAAAAAGGCTGTGGGAAATTTGAGTTCACATGGAAGAATATCTGTATAATGCTCCAGGGAAAAAGACAGAAAGGCCATACACATTTCTGAGGGATGCTGCAAGCACAAACATCCTGGCCTTCCATGCTAATTTGGCAGATACTTAAATGATTTCAACTTAAAGTTAGAGGGGGGAAATCATAATGTAGTGGCTCTCCACAGCGATGTCAACTCATTTCAAAACTGAGTCTCTTCAAAAGTGTTTTGGAAACTGGGGAGATGTTGCATTTCCTGAGGCTGCTAAGTTGATAGGATAGGGCAGACATGAATGGCATCTTCTTTAGACAGGCTTCTTCAAAACTTCCAGCAGAGATTCCAAGAATTTGAGAGCTTTAAAGGCATCTTCCTGTTTATAAGGAACTGATTTAGGTACAAGCAAAAGCCACTGGGACTAATCAAGCACAAGCTTCCTTTCCAAATGTTCATAAAGCAAAACTACAGTTAGAGCTTACTGATTTACAAGAAGCTGAAGTACTTAAATTGTAGCACATTGAAACCACATCTGAAACTTTCTGGACAACCCTTGCATTGGACTTCATGTATCTACAACTTGAGGAAGGTAGCAATTAACATTTTGACTATGTTTGGCTCAACATACATGTGAGTCAGCATTCTCAGCAATGAATAACATTAAATCGCGTAATTGCTATGTTCTGACTGATAATCATCTGAGCAATTGCCTGTCTTGCCTTGACTGAACTCCCTCCAAACTTCAAGGCCCTTGTCCAACAGAAGACCTATCACTTTTCCAATGGATGGCAAGTAGTATAATTTACATTATTCACACAAATTTTATTTTAAATATGTATTGTCATATAAAATTACATTTTAAGTACTTTTAACGGATATATTCCAGTAATTATTCTTTTTACTTAATGCACATGGATATGGGTGCATATTTGTTACTAGAAAGACTTGAATTATAGACTTGAATCATAAAAGATGAAGAGTTCATATGTACTATTATTTTATTTCAAACTCAGATATTTATGCTAAATAAATCACAAAAGACTTGAATGTTTTGGATATGTTTATCTATTTATATGCCTACAATGATTTCATATGATAAAACACATTCAAAACAGTTGTCTGAAAGTGTTTTAATACCAATATTTATATCTGTTTGACATTTTCTAAGTACTTTCTCAAAGTCTCAAATGTAATTTATTATAATTTTCTTGGAAGTTATTTTTAGGTCATACAATGGTTTGATTTTATTTTACAATTAATGCACTAAAAAATAAGCACAATAGGCTCTGGGTATAATGCATAGCATTGTATGTGTTCCTTTAACGGGGTAATCGTGATGTGAAAAATGTTTCTGGACTTTGGTAATGCCTCGTAGACAAAATTTGGACATTGACAAAATATAAATTTACTATCCCTGGGTTAAAGATAGCACTTAAATAAGGGCCTAAGTTAACTCTACAGCAAAGACATATATCCTAGAGTACATCTACACTGCATGCTTATTTTGAAATAAACTATTCTGGAACAGTTATTCCAAAATAGCTTATTTTGAAAAAGCATGTCTACATTAGGGAAACCCGCCTCAGACTAGTTTTGAGGCTTCCCTGCAGTATAGACGTGCTCTCTTGATTTAGAGCCCCAGGAGGCAATGGGGAGGAATAACTTAGAATGGCGCTGGTGAAGGGCTATTTGAAAATAGCAGAAGTGGAGCATCTACACATGCCTTATTTCGAAATAGCTATTTCGGCATAGGCATTATTCCTCATAGAATGAGGTTTACAGATTTTGGAATAAGCCATAAGTAGCACTTATAGAAATTAGATTATTATCCGGAACTGTCAGTAAAAATAGATTTCACTGTACATACATAAAATTAATGAACAATATTTCCACTGATAATAATCAAATGCTATTTGAGCATACAGTATGATTTGAGGATGATTTGAATTCTTTGTGTATTTTGAGATTTGATGTTGAAAATTTGTGTTTTAATAGACATAAAGAACTACTTTTAAAAATCTCAATGACCATACTTTTAAATAATTGTCTAATCCCCCCACCCATAATTTTGTGAAACTGTGGAAATTTAGATAAAGGAAATAAAAATGCCTAAATACCATAATTTACACAATTGTGAGAATTTGCATTGATAATATGAAAAAGTTTAAAAATAAATGCTGGTTTTATCCAAATTATTTTAAAATTGAATTATTCCAACCCTACATATAATCATTAAAACTGACATTAGTTTAATGGAGACATAAGATTTTGTAAATTTCAGGAAGCTTCTTTTAGTAAGTTTCAGTTTGACCAAAGCTATGAGAGTGCTAAGAATTTGTTTTGACTCCATTTGCTAGAAAAAGTTTCTCCTGGTTTCAGTGATACTTCTGAAAAGTATAATTTTTGGTAAATTGTTTCTTTAAAGCAAAGAATAAATTTTCTAGGGAATTCAGAGGAAATAATGTAGTTTAACAAATAATATTGGAGGATTCTACAGATCAGTTCAAACACATACTGTTTTGTTTGCTAATCTACACATACAAATCGGGTTTGGTTTTTTATTTTTGTTTTGCTTTGTTTGATTCCAGGGGTGCTAGAACAATTTTTATAGTGGGGTTGCAGAGAGAGAGAGCTCTTGAACCCAACATATAATGGAAACCACTTCAAGCCAGAGGGTGCTGCAGCACCTCCCACATCCCTAGTTCCAGAACCTACGCTCTATTTCAGTTACAGGCAGTCCCCGGGTTACGTACCAGATAGGGACTGTAGGTTTGTACTTAAGTCGAATTTGTACTTAAGTCGGAACTGGCATCCAGATTCAGCCGCTGCTGAAACTGACCAGCGGCTGATTCCAGGAAGCCCGGGGCAGAGCAACTTGGTCATTATCGCTATTTTGTTTTTGTAATAATGTGATTGTATTTAAAGCAGCTTGAAGTCTGTTGTGTATACACAAGTGCGTGGGTCTGACTTAAGAGAAATCTCATCTGCCAAAACTAATTGAACCAAAATGTCACTGAAAGTTTTCATGTTAAATGGGGGATGGGAGGCATCATAACCATTGATGTTGCATTCTGCATAGAATGGGATAAGGAAAACAGAAAACCTGACATTTAGTGATTAAATATTACAGTCCCATTCAATTATGTAACATTTTAAAAATCAATTGAGGAGGGAACTTCGGAATGACTCCACAGTGGCAGCTTCTCTGGATAGCTAAAATCCCAGTTTTTTAGGGCACCAATTAGAATGAATGAGAAGAGCAGCAAGAGAATAAAGGTGAAAGGGGACTGAGCCAAAAGAAAGTACAATTCAAGAACAATTTGGTCTCTTCCTCAAAATCCCTTCCTCACAAAGGTGCTTGTCCAACCTCTTCCTCTAAGTGGTTGGTTTATTATTACACCACAAAACTCATGCTACTCTAATCAGGGATTGCTAGCCTATTCTAGGTGCACAGTCTTCTGTAGAGAAAAAATTCACAAATTGCTGAAGTAGTAGTTCCTGGTCTCTTACCACAACAAGCTATTTTCAACACAGACTGTAAAGTGATATCCACCCCAGGCTAAATTGAAAAAGGTGGTCTGGACAGCTCTTGTATCCCACAAAAACTTAGCCTGCAGGTGGCTTGTTGCACTGAGAGAGACCAGAAAGATGTTTTGTGATGGAGATGAAGAGAAGGGGAAGGCTGAATTGAAAAGAATAGCTATAAATATGGAACATACTGCAATTATAATCAAAGGCAAAAAAATCACTGGGAGTTTTGCTTTGGTAAGGACTACACAATCAGATTTGAATAAGATAACAGAAATAAATTCAGAATAATACTATATAATAAATAAAACATTGCGGTGAAGAATAAGTATGGATGAATAAGAGATTGTGAACTTCAAGAGGAAAGAACTGAAGACTTAAAAGAGTAACAACAATATTTGGCATCGAAAGTTCCTTTCAAAGACTTATTGCTTTGGTGATCCATTCGAGAAGGTTAAAACATTTCTACAAAGGTAAGTTAGGATGACAAGACAGAAGCTATTTCTCAGATGAGGAAAACAAAGGTATTTAGTTCCCAAAGCTCACTGAGGCTACGTCTACACTGCAGCACTATTTCACGTCTTTTGAGCACGGCCGTTATTTTGAAATATAACTGGTTTGCTATTCTGAGGTCCCTGTAAACTGCATTCTAAGAGGAGTAAGGGATGTTTTGTGATAAGTACTAAATTTAAAAATAAGCTATTTTGAAATTAACTCAAAATAAGCTACATAATTTGCTTAGCTCAAACTGCACAGCTTATTTTGAGCTCTGGGTGCAGTGTAGATGCACCCTGAGTGACTCAGTAGCCAAGTCATGAATGTAAGCCAGGCTTTGACCACCAGACAATATTCCTCACAATATTTAAGTTCATATTTGATAAGAATTAAAACAGCAAATAAAATGAGACAGTAGATTTTAAGATACACTGTGTAAATGCTGCACCTGAGTCCTGCCTTACACCAAAATAACTCTTTCTACTT
The DNA here is from genome assembly GCF_049634645.1 of Pelodiscus sinensis. Lineage (NCBI taxonomy): Eukaryota > Metazoa > Chordata > Testudines > Trionychidae > Pelodiscus > Pelodiscus sinensis. The sequence goes on from NC_134715.1 coordinate 113,979,094, forward strand.
TTTAGAATGCACTTCTCTCTCCTCATATATTACAAGCAGACAGACCTCTCTTTGCTTGGTCTTCTCAATTGTTAAGGAACTGTTTTTTGCACCAATTTTCTAGTTTGTGTATGAATCTTACAAGTTTACTGGAGGTGGCTAAAAATACTGACTTTTCTCTCCTTGTGGTCTCCTCTCAACACTGACCAAAAAGTATTTGGTTTTTTTCCCAGTAAATTATATAACTGAATTCATCTAATTGATTAAGGAATTTTCCATTTTAAATAATATTTCCAAATCTAAGACACTTGAGTATTTAATCAAGCTATACTTAATTTGAAAACAAAGCTTAGAAGAAAAAACTATACTGCATCTATTTTCATCTAGAGGACTTGTTCCTCAATTTCCATATATGTTCCCACGATATTAAATTATGTGGACAATCATAATCCACTGATGTAACATTTGCTCACTCAGTTTCAGATGTGGCCCATCTCCACTTAACCTAATTATCAACAAAAATACTTCAAATATAAGATTAGGTGTGACAGACTGTTTCTCTATCTCCATGCCACAAAAACATTTCTCTACTGAGATCACAATTATTGAGCCTGAAGTCAAACTTCAGAAGAAAAAACATTAGTGGACTATTAAACTCTACCAGAAATATTCAAAATAAAAATTTACTCCTTTCTTTGCATTAGGTACTTTCTAAGTTTTAAAAAGAAAGAGCTGCATTGTTATCAAACTTGTTGATACGTTCCACAAACATACATTCCAAATCCGTGTGCTATCGTGTATTGCTAGCAAATGAGGAGAACAACATGTGAGCCTACCTGTAGCTATCGCTTGCATTTTAAAAATAATTACAAACATTAAGGCTATTTGATGGCATTACCTCCTAAAATTATAGCATAGTACTTGATTGTGTTCGATATATATCACACACAGACACAAATATGTTTTGTACATGTGGTTAATAAATCTTGGCTGTTGATTCTTCAAGTTGTTTTGTTGTACAGTGACCTATCCAATGAAGACTTTTCTGTGGTCATGCTCCAACACCCTGATGAACAAATATACGTAGCCTAACAAGTCAAAGGAAAAGCCACCTTGCTGTACAATAGCTAGCCCTCATTTTCCCTGTCCACATTGATACTGCTCCCTAAAAACAAAAACAAAAATATATATGCTTAATCTATACACATGCACAAACCTGCACACCCAGGGATCTTCAGTGACCTTACAAGCTCTCTGAATGAGTGCTAGCTTCCTATCAGACTCCAAAACACTTGATTCCCACTCCTACCCCAGATGTCTTTCCTCCCCCCTCACATCTCCCAACATTTGTGCGGTATGTTAAGGTGGAGTAGCAGTGATGCTAATACGCTTCTGTAACAAGGATAAAGGGCATGGGGGTGGAACGAGAAGATTATGAAAAACAAGAGACAGGGAGGGAATGGAAGAGAGCCTCACTTGATTACACAGCGATTGATAGAGGGTGCCAAAATTCTCCTTCCTACTTCAGCTAGCCATGCAGCCCTCTCTGCTATTGCCATTACTTCGAAGGAGGAAGACAGGACTATTAATCTTCAACCTGACCCCACCTGTCTTTAAATAAAATCCTTGAAACAACCTTGGGGTTGGAAGACCTGGAACCCAGCAATACCTAAGCCTCACATAAATGAGGTGGCTTTTCTCTCTTGCTGAAAAGATCCCTCATGAACACCTACAAAGGTAAATATATGGTAACTAAGAAAATCATAAAAGATGCTAAACTACATTATTTGAAGAAACTAAATTATTTGAAGTTAGTCAGTCTAAAGCACTACCTGTTAATGGGGATGTTAAATGGTGTTTAATCAGCTAATCGACTAATCAATGGAATTTCCATCAACTAGTCCATTAGTTGAGAAGAGGGGGAAACTGCAGAGCTGCAGCGGGGTTAGCTCCCAGCCCCTGGAGCTAACCCCGCTGCAGCTCTGCCTTTCAAATGTAATAAGAGCCACTCTTAATAAATTTAAAATGCTGCAGCACAGTGGGGGGGACCAGGTGCAAGCCAGGAATCACCTGTCCCGGCTCACGCCCAGTCCCCCCTGCTGCACTTTAATCTTTAACTTATAAAAGCGGATTCCCAGCTCACATCTGGTCACCTGCTATGCCTTTGCTACCCCTGCCCCATCTCCCCCACAGAGATGATTCTGGGGGGAAACCAGCTTTTAAGTTGGCTCCCACCAGCACCAGCTACTGCTTCCCCCCCTTCCTTGCTGCCTCTCTCTGAGATGGGAGGGGGGGAGAGGCAACTAGTCAAGGTACTACTCCACTACCCAATAACCATAGTCTCTTACATCCCTACCAGTTAAGAGCATCTCTCAAACTTCACTCTTGTTACAATGTCAGTTTTCTTTTCTCAGTTTTTCTCTCTGTATTATTTTGAGAATGTATCATAACAGGAACATGCAAGTCAGTGATGGAGTCTATTCAAATCTCTCAAAAATAACGCATTCTTTTACATTCTTATTTCACCTTTCCTCTGTAGTTTATTAGATAATCATAGCAAAGATTAATAAGAAACTGTTTGCACCTCTAATTCTCTCAAAGTTGAAACAAGTTAGTAGCTTACTAAAATTAGGAACAGGGAGTGCTTAGGGGAAAAAAGAGCATCATATGCATTTTTTCTTATAGTTATAAGCTTTTAAAATATGGTCTGACTAAGGGTCCTATATCATGCTACAAGAGTGGTTGTTTTAGAATGGCATGTATAAAATTGACACCTATAAATATACCTGTCTCGATTCTTCCCCTTCAGTGAAACTTTGCAATAATATTCTGAACATACTGAATGGTAGCAGATAACCTGTTCACATCACTCCATAATTAAGTTGAACTGGGTCTCATAACATCTCTTTCTGTTCTCCTAATTTGTCAGATAAGCAGATGAATGTTTTCTTACAATAGCCTTTTTTTTTTTTTACCATGCAAGGATAAGGTAAACGAAGAGCTATTTATATTGCCATTGTTATATTTCAGGCAAACTTACTGACCTTTTGACATAAATACAACAATCTTCAAGCAAGAGCCAGGGCATGCCTGCCAGGGCTCAGACTTCTGTCCTGCCTGGGTCTGGGGTTTCAGCTCTGCTCCTGATGAAGTCCTGAGCCCTGCAGGTGTGCTTAGTGGGGCTGAAGTCCTCTTCTCTGCTAGGCAAAAGCCTCTACTCCATGGCCTTGTTGTAAGACAGAGGTCCCAATACAGTGGAGAATGGAGTGGGTATGGCGGGGGCTCTGAGAACCAGAACTGTAAAATAGCCACATGATACAGGCAGTCCCCAGGTTACGTACAAGATAGGGACTGTAGGTTTGTTCTTAAGTTGAATTTGTATGTAAGTTAGAACTGGTACATATTGTAGGGGAAACTCTAGCCAAACATTTCTCCAGAGCTCAGTTTTATTCTCCCACACCTCACTTCCCTCAGTCCTTTATTCTCAAACTGAGGTGTCTGCTGAGAAAAGCTGCTCCGCGTCTCCCTGGTCTGCTGGGGGGAGGCAGGGGGCGCTAGCTTCGCGTCTCCCTGGTCTGCTGGGGGGAAGCAGCTAGTGCGGGGTTGCCTCACCCCATTTGTAAGTAGGGATCCGATGTAAGTCGGATCCATGTAACCCGGGGACTGTCTGTACTCTCAAGCCACAGTTTGGCCTCCCCTGTTAGATGTCATATGTTTATAAACTGTTGCACCTATTAAAAATTATTTACAGAAGTGTCAGAAGGTTGAACATTATCTCATGTTCTACTTTCTGTGGCTGGCCCTGATCTATGGAGAGTCTGTGGCATAGCTCCCTTCCCAAAATCCAGATCTGAAGGCGGTCACCCCACCTCGGAAGCAGCCGTGTAGTATCAAACTGTCTGTGCAACTCTGCCCTCTCCTCAAGGGCACCCTGACCCCAGAAGATGTCAAAGGAGCAGTTCCTCCCAGTATAGACTCATAGACTTTAAGGTCAGAAGGGACCATTATGATCATCTAGTCTGACCCCCTGCACAGTGCAGGCCACAGAATCTCACCCACCCTCCCAGAATAATCCTCTCACCTATATCTCAGATATTGAAGCCTTCAAATACTTTGCAGACCCCAAGATGCAGAGAATCCTCTAGCTGTGATCTGTACCCCATGCTACAGAGGAAGGCAAAAAACCTCCAGGGCCTCTGCCAATCTACCCTGGAGGAAAATTCCTTCCTGACCCCAAATATGGTGATCAGCTAAACCCTGAGCATGTGGGCAAGACTCATCAGCCAGACACCCAGAAAGTTCTCTAGTAATTCCTATCATCCCTCCATTGACCTATTTCCCACTGATAATGAATGGTCAATTAGTTACAAAGATCATGTATGGTTGGATGAAATAACATGATCTTGGTAACTAATTGACCATTCATTATCAGTTGGAAATAGGTCAATGGAGGGATGATAGGAGTTGCTATAGGGAACTTTCTGGGTGTCTGGCTGATGAGTCTTGTCCACATGCTCAGGGTTTAGCTGATCTCCATATTTGGGGTCAGGAAGGAATTTTCCTCCAGGGTAGATTGGCAGAGGCCCTGGAGGTTTTTCGCCTTCCTCTGTAGCATTGGGCACAGATCACAGCTGAAGGACTCTCTGCATGTTGGGGCCTTCAAAGTATTTGAAGGCTTCAATATCTGAGACATAGGTGAGAGGATTATTCTAAGAGGGGTGGGCGAGATTCTGTGGCCTGCACTGTGCAGGGGGTCAGACTAGATGACCATAATGGTCCCTTCTGACCTTAAAGTCTATGAGTCTACGAGTCTATGAATCTCATCAAACCATCCCCTTCATAAACCCATCTAGTTTAATCTTGAAGCCAGATAGATCTTTTGCCCCTTGGAAGGCCGTTCCAGAACTTCACTCCTCTAATGGTTAGAAACCTTCGTCTAATCTCAAGTCTAAACTTCCTACTAGCCAGCTTATATCCATTTGTTCTTGTGTCCACATTGGTATTAAGCTTAAATAATTCCTCTCCCTCCCTGGTATTTATCCCTCTAATATATTTAAAAAGTGCATCATGTCCCCCTCAGTCTTCTTTTGGTTAAGGTAAACAAGCCAAGCTCCTTGAGTCTCCTTTCATAAGACAGGTTTTCCATTCCTCGGATCATCCTAGTGGCCCTTCTCTGTACCTGTTCCAGTTTGACTTCATCCTTCTTAAACATGGGAGACCAGAACTGCACACAGTATTCCAAATGGGGGTCTCACCAGTGCCTTGTATAATGGCACTAACACCTCCTTATCCCTACTGGAAATACCTCGCCTAATACATCCCAAGATCGTATTTGCCTTTTTCACGGCCATGTCACAATCGCAGCTCACAGTCATTCTATAATCAACTCCGAGGTCCTTCTCCTCTTCTGTTACTTCCAACTGATGTGTCCCCAGCTTATAACTAAAATTCTTGTTATTAATCCCTAAATGCATAACCTTACACTTCTCACTATTAAATTTCATCCTATTGCTATCACTCCAATTTACAAGATCATCGAAATCTTCCTGTATGATATCCCGATCCTTTTCTGAATTGGCAATAGCTCCCAACTTTGTGTCATCCGCAAATTTTATTAGGACATTTCCACTTTTGGTGCCAAGATCAGCAATAAAAAGATTAAATAAAATTGGCCCCAAAACTGATCCCTGAGGAACTCCGCTAGTAACCTTCCTCCAACCTGACAGTTCACCTTTCAATATGACCCGCTGTAGTCTCCCCTTTAACCAGTTGCTTATCCACTTCTCAATTTTCATATTAATCCCTATCATTTCCAATTTAACCAATAATTCCCCATGTGATACTGTATCAAATGCCTTACTAAAGTCGAGGTAGATTAGATCCACTGCATTTCCTTTATCTAAAAAATCTGTTACTTTCTCAAAAAAGGAGATCAGGTTGGTTTGGCACGATCAACCTTTTGTAAAACCATGTTGTAATTTGTCCCAATTGCCATTAACCTCAATGTCTCTAACTACTTTCTCCTTCAAAATTTTTTCCAGGATCTTACATACTACAGATGTCAAACTAACAGGCCTATAGTTACCCGGGTCGTTGTTTTTCCCTTTCTTAAAAATCGGAACTATATTAGCAATTCTCCAGTCAAATGGTACAACCCCTGAGTTTAGAGATTTATTAAAAATTTGTGCTAATGGACTTGCAAGTTCATGTGCCAGTTCCTTTAATATTCTTGGATGAAGATTATCTGGGCCCCCCGATTTACTCCAATTAAGATGTTCAAGTTTGGCTTTTACCTCAGATATGGTAATATCTACCTCCATATCTTTAGTCCTATTTGTTAAGTTACCATTAGCACTAAGCTCTTCATTAGCCTCATTAAAGACTGAAGCAAAGTATTTGTTCAAATATTGGGCCAGTCCTAGATTATCCTTAACCTCCACTCCATCCTTAGTAATTAGCAGTCCTACTTCTTCTTTTTTTGTTTTTTTCCTATTTATATGGCTATAAAACCTTTTACTATTGGTTTTAATTCCCTTTGCAAAGTCTAAAAGTCAGGTAGAGTTGGACCTTCTCACTTTGTCCCTACATGCTCTAACTCAATAAGGTAGCTTTCTTTACTGATCCCTCCCATTTTCCACTCCTTATATGCTTTCTGCTTTTTCTTAATCACCTCTCTGAGATGCTTGCTCATCCAGCTTGGTCTAACACACCTGCCTATACATTTTTTTTCCTTTTCTAGGGATACAGGCTTCTGACAGCTTCTGCAACTTTAACTTAAAATTATTCCAGGCCTCCTCCACTTTAAGGTCCATAATTTCTTTAGTCCAATCAACATCCCTAACTAATTTCCTTAATTTATTAAAGTTAGCCCTTTTGAAATCAAAAACCCTAGTCTCAGATTTATTTTTGTTTATCCTTCCATTTAATTTGAACTGAATTAGCTCATGATCACTCGAGCCAAGGTTGTCTCCTACAACCATTTCATCTATGAGGTCCTTGCTACTCACCAAAACCAAATCTAAAATAGCATCACCCCCTTGCTGGTTCAGCAACTACTTGATGAACGAATTCATCAGCTATCACATCTAGGAAAATCTGAGCCCTATTATTATTACTAGCACTTGTTCTCCAGTCTATATCTGGAAAGTTGAAATCTCCATGATTACGCAGTTTCCATGAGTATTTACTTAATTAAAAACATTAAAGAGTTCTCTATCCATATCCAAATTGGATCCTGGTGGTCTATAACACACCCCAAGCACTATCCCAGGGAAGGATCTGATAGTTTTCTTCCCCAATGTGATTTTTGCCCAAACAGACTCTGTCTTCTCCATTCCATCACTTTTTATTTCTTTACAATCTACCTCATCTTTGATATACAATGCGACTCCACCACCTTTACCCTTATTTCTGTCTTTCCTAAACAGCACATACCCTTCAATACCTGTACTCCAGTCATGCCTAGTATTCCACCATGTTTCTGTTATTCCTATAATATCTGGTTTCACTTCCTGGACCAATAGCTTTAGTTCCTCCTTTTTGTTACCTAGGCTCCTCACATTGGTGTACAAACATCTTAATTTTTGCTGTTTGGCCTCATTCACATTCTTTACCCAATTTGGCACGGACGTTATACCTCCAATATGACCTATTAGACTAGTATCCACCCCACCCTTCCTCATGTTCATTCTCCTACCCCCAGCTATATCCTTTCTTACTTCGTTTTCTTCCCTCTCAGTGTTAAAATCTGGCGTAGAGATTACCTGGGTATCTCCCAACTGTCTCCCCCAAATTCCTAGTTAAAGCTCTCTTAATCAATTGAGCCAGCCTCCATACTAGAAGTCTATTTCCCTCCCTACTTAGGTGAAGTCCATCCCTAGAGAACAGTCCTCTGTCCATAAATGCCTCCCAGTGACCATACATCCCAAAGCCCTCCTTATAGCACCACTGCCTAAGCCATCTATTGATCATCATAATCCTATCACATCTTAGTTGCCCTTCTCTAGGAACAGGCAGAATCCCACTAAAAATCACCTGAGCCTCAATTTCCTTGAGCATCCTCCCCAGCCTAGCATAGTCTCCCTTAATTCGTTCCAGCGAGAATCTAGCCGTATCATTTGTTCCTACATGAAGGATGATCAATGGATTCCATCCTGCTCCCTTAATAATCCTCTTCAACCTCAGTTCCACATCTCGTATCTTAGCACCTGGCAGACAGCACACCCTTCTATTCTCTGGATCAGCTCTGGTTACAGGCCTATCTATTCTTCTCAATAAGGAGTCCCCAATCACATAGACCTGCCTTTTCCTAGTGACAGTGAATTCTCTAGTCTATCTCTAGCTTCCTCTGGCTGCAAGTCCTTGCCATTCCTATTTTCCCTTGTAATCCTCTTTAACCCATCCTGTATCCTCCTAATGCTCATTATTGGTGTTGTCTCCATTAAGTCTTCCCCTTTATCTATGGGACTAGCCACTCTTCTCTTCTTCCTCACCCTTCCATCTTCATTATCTACCTGCTGTACCCCTTCTTCATTCTCCAGCTCCACATACCTGTTCTTGATCTCTATTTTTCCTTCACTGACCCATCTTTTCCTCTGCCTAGTTCTCTGAGTCACATGCTTCCACTGTCCATTTTCTTCGCCGAGCAGTCCCCCCTCTGAGGCCCTTGATCCTGCTTCCATCTGCATATCTAAGCTTTCCCCTTCAGCCACGTCATGCCTTTGCCCCATCATCTGCTCAAACCCCCTTCTAAACTCGACCAGAGTTTCCACCTGCATCTCCAGTCCTCCGATCTTTTCTTCCATCAGCTCTATCAGGTGGCACTTCATGCAAACAAAACTCCTTTCAGGTACCCCCTCCAGAATCATGTACATACCGCAGCTACCACATCCAATCATCCTCCTTGTGTTCTCTACTACTTGGGCCATGGCCACTAATGCCTCTGTGTTTTATCTACTCTCGCACCAAAATCCTATTAGTCCGCTGAACACAAAAACAAACCAAAACAACCCCTCCACAGCAAAAACAAACTCCAAACAAGTTCCAATAGCCAAACTCCCCTTACAAATTCCCACTCAAACTCCCCTGTTTACAGCTCTGTTTGCTTGGCTCCTGTGCCGCTGCAGCTATGTAGTCTTCCTATCCCTAAGTAGCAGCCAAAGCAGCTGACTAGGAAGCAGACCTAGAAGTTCTCTGGCCACTGCCCATGACAACTTTCTGCACTTTGTCAATTATGATTAGGATCAGTCAGTAGAGTACACAGCCATATCGTGGGCTAGGTCAGAGGTTTTCAAACTCTGGGTAGCGGTTTGTGAGGGCAAGCCGCTAGCTGGCTGTGAGAAGTATAGGCAATTGCAGCTCCCACTGGCCACGAACGGTGATCCGCTGACAATGGGATCGGCAATCACCGTACCTGCAGAAACGCAAGTAAGCAAAGCATCTCACAGCCAGCTAGTGGCTTGTCCTTGCAATCTGCAACTCCAGAGTTTGAAAATCCCTGGGATAGGCTACCCCCGTGTGAATTTGCATGAATAATGACTACATAAGAACCAAAGGATGACACCAAAGGTCCATCTAGCCCAACATCCTGTCTTCTGACAGTGGTCAGTGCCAGCTGTCCAGGAAGGAATGCACAGAAAAGGTAATCATCAAGTGATCCATCCCCTGTTACCTACTCCTAGCTTCTGATAAACAGATACTAGGGATACCATTCCTGCCCATCCTGGCTTATAGCCATTGATCGACCTAACCTCCATGAATTTACCTAGCTCTTTTTCGAATCCTGTTAAACTCCTGGTCTTCACAATATCAAGTTGTGATTGATTATATCAACTGAGTGAAGAAATTTGGGATTAAAAGCCACTGTTTAATGCTTTTCATGAAAGAGAAAAATCAACCAATATCTGTTCTCAATTACACCTGTGGAAATAGATTTAGGCTGAGGTGAGAATGAAATAAGTGCAGAATTTTATGAAGAGTATTTGACAACAATGGAACACAACAAATACATGGTACGTGGTACAATCTTCACAACTCTGTCTTCACTGCACAATTAACTCAAGTCATAACTCTCAAGTATTGCCCCTAACTCAGCTCTCATACACATATGAACTCAAAGGAAGTGGTGCTTTTAACTCAAAATGGCAAATCTGTTCAAGCTCATCAGCTGCCAATGTAACCACTTTGCAGTGAGGACACAGGCTAGTAATGACACTCGAGTGCTGCACTGACTACCCACAATCTTCCCCCTTCCCTCCCCAGGTCCCTGGAAAGGACAAATTCTCCCATAATTCATTGGCAAAGGATCTGTTGAGTGGTTCAGCTTATTGATGTGCATAATACTAGGAGATGTGCCCGCAGATGTTTAAGCACCACATCCCAATGAGTGCAGCACCAATATAGACACAGCAGCTCAAAAGTTTGAGTTCCCAGTGATCTCAGTCAAGTGAATTAACTCAAGAAATTTGATCATAGTTGACTCAAGTTAACTCTGTGGTGAAGAAATACCCAGAGTGTTTGCGTAACACCTAGCATAACTAGAGGCTCTGCTCCCGGAGAGGCTTCACTGAGGGCTGTGCAGTATAAAAGTTACACAGTTACATGTGCTGTAGGGTATAACCACTAGGATTTTTAGCAGTTACACAAATTACCTTTTAAAATTATTTTTTACATTCCGGTAGTGAAATGGATATAGTTTATATTTCATACCACTGCACATTTTAGGACAGCATGCAAAGAATTTCCTTGTCACGCATAGGATCACAATGAAAAGACATGGCATTTTAGGCAGTATGAAAAATTTATAGATGCACCCTCCAAATCAGTCAAAAACTAACTGGTTTTTTTTTTAAAAAGTGTTAGAATGTTGATAATCGAATGGCTCAGGATGGCCAGCCATCTTTCTGACAAAGGAAAGATAAGACTCAGCGCCCACCAAGCATTTTTGAGTATGCCGGTGACACTGCTTAAAGAAAAATATTAGGCACTTCCACCACCTAAAAGAGTTATGTAGTATTCCCAGCCCACCTGTCCAGACTCAATTCATATGTGGAATGTGCTATAACTGGATTGATGGGTCAGATCTCCCTACTTTCCTAAATAAAGATTCTGAGGTAAAGTTATAGTTCTGAGTCAAGAAACTTAAAGTGGTGCTCAATAGAGGATTCACTTAAGCATTCACAAAAAAAAACCCCACCCTTTTAAATATGTATGACACTGAATGTTACTAACTGGTAGCCACTGACTGGGGATGAAACTCATCCCCACCAAATAGGGCCTACTACAGAAAAAGCCTTCAACGCTCTTGTAGACCCGCTTTTCAGGCTGAAGGAGCTGTTTAATCTTAACAAATAGCATAGCTGTTCACTGGCCAAGCAAATAGGGCGCTAGCCTGGGATTCAGGACCAGGCACTCAGAACCCCATCTGTAAAATCAGGATACCACCACTTCCATGAGTGCTGTGAGAATGAATACATCAAAGATGTGTAATGGGGGCTATATAAGGATCTCAGAGAGCTACATCACCTACTAGAAGGCCTTGTTATACAGCTCACTTTGTTATATCATGGATCCCGATTATCATGGTACAATATCAGGGACAGTGTAAAAATATCTGAAGGGGGGTCCCATGTAATTTAGTTTTATTTTTAACTTGTTTTAATTCATAACATCACAAACTCCAGCTGTTCACCATATTTTACCTCCTTGTAAAGAACATGTAAATGGAACTTGCCTAAACTAAACACTAGCCATGTGGCAGTCTAGACTTGAATGAATCTGATGTGTTTATGAACAGCACTTTCTTATAAATGCTACACAGTTGAAAATTTCACCTCTCCAGATCCTAACCATATTTAACACTTAATCTTTCTTTCAGCAAAAAAAATGCTTTAGTTTTGAATGCAGTACAATTAAAACAATTATAGGAATGTTTCTGAGCAACTGTTCTAGTTTTGAAGAAGAATAAACTAACAGCCTTTCAGAAAGCTCATGTACCGTGAGTAATATAATCAAAACAAAGCCATCTTCAGAAAAGGATATCATGCAGTTTTAAATGAAACTTTTCAATTCATAAGGAACATTATTAATAATAAAAATAGCACATGCTCCAATACTTAAAAACATCACAGAAAAGCAGCAAAAGCAAGAAACAGGAAGGAAATATAGATTCTGGAGTCATGCATGTTAATATTCCTTATGAGTGAAATTATAGTTAAACCAAGCAAGTTTACATAATGCCCTTTGCACCACTGAGATCTGAACACTATTTGACCTCATGCAACAAATGATAAGGACATGCTTAATTTTAACTGTGATTAATACCACAGACTTGAACGGGGTACTGAAATTTACAAATATACAATGTAAAAATACACCATGCCTGCAGCATTTCAAATTGGCAGTGTGGCACAGAGCCCAGGGTTCAGCGGGGGAGTCCCCAGCTGATCTGGGCTCCATGTGGTGCTGCTGCTTTGAAATGCCGCGAGGAGCCTAACGCTGGGCTCCCCACAGCGTTTCAAAGAGGCAGTGCCGCATGGAGCCCTCCCCTTCCCCGCCTTGCTGCATCTTTCTGATGGAGGCAACAAGGCAGGGGAGAGGGAAGAGACTAGTCCACTAGCCTGTCGACTATCCAATGAGCATTTGCTTATCAGGTAGCAAACTAGTCCTTCACATCCCTAGGATACAGGACTACCCAACTCTTCAGGCTACTTTGTACTTTGTTGTTTTAAACCAGGGCCCTGGACCTCAGTAAGAATTACTGAAGTCTAACATGTAATATGTTTTTAAGTAGAACTCCTTTTTAATTCTATGGCAACTTAAAAAAAACATAAAAAGAAAAAAGGTGGAACAGTAGAACCTATTGTTTTACATAGCTGTTTAGGTGTAAAATGTTTGTGGTTACAAATAAAAAAAACAAACACTAAAGAGATTGACTTGACATCCAATATTTTACATCAGATTTCTGCAAATGAAAGCCACATTCTTCTATTTATGTGCCATCTACATATCTTATTATAGTATTTCACCAAAGAATGGTATTTAGAAATAAACAAAATTAATTGGTTTTCTTTGGACTTCTCAACAGACAGAAAAGTTTCTGGCTTTATTCAGAAATAAGTTTAATATTTAAAAATTATTTCTTACGTAACTGGTGGAAGCCAGATGCGACCTCTTCTAAGAAAATATGGCCTCCGTGTGTACCTTTTCTAAAAGCAATAGGAATCAAAGAATTTCCACAAACTCTAACTATATAAACAGCTGTCAATTTTCCTAACGCTGCTAATTGAGAAGTACAAGGCACCATGCATGGGTAATTTCCATTTCACATTCTCTAAAAATAATTGATTACCCTCATTTTACAGTGACTTTAGAACAAGGTTTTTTTCTCCTTTAAATATTGCTGAATCCTATGCAAAACCCCATAATTTTTAGCTTTTTTCCATTTTCAAAATCTAACTTATCCAGATGCAAATGATTTACGCTACTGATGTATTGCAATACCTCCATCTACATGGAAACTTGTAACTAATAAATTAACATTTGGTATACAGATGGGCTTACATGAGACGCATATATTGAAAAGAAAACCTCTGCAAAGGTGGTGAACTAAAATACTACAGGAATATAGGGTAATGCAGCTGACATATAGCAGACCATAAACCCATTTCCCCAGGATTTATGTTTTGACCATAAAAACTTCATTCCTGGGTCACAAGTCTCATATATAAGACATTTTTGTTTACTTTCATTAACTTCCAGCATAATACAGAAGCAAACATCTAAATAGTTTGGTCCAGTTTTAGCATACACAACTACATTTGCCTACAATTCGGTGCACCTAATCTATGAATGCAAAGAATCAATATGTTTGCACAAAGCCATGAGATGGCCATCCCTTCATTTACACTAGTTTTACCCCCATGTAATTTCACTGACTTCTGGGAAATTACCTCTAATTTACATGCCTGAAAATGCAAGGAGAGTTGCATGACCAATTTTAGAGGTCATAAACGAGGTGTACACAAATGTATGTGCATCTAATTTGAAAGTCTGATCCTATATTTACAACATATATTTCAATGCTACTGGTTAAGATTTCCTTTGCATCCAGAAATCTCAGAAACTGCTTTGATTAAAAAAAAAATTGGTAAGCAATGATATAGTTACATACTAAAAAAGTGATGAAGCTATTAAAAAGAAAGATCTGCGCTGGTTAGGCCTCAATTGGAGTATTGTGTTCAGTTCTGGGCACTGCATTTCAAGAAAGATGTGGAGAAATTGGAGAGGGTCCAGAAAAGAGCACCGAGAATGATTAAAGTTCTAGAGAACATGACTATGAGGGAAGGCTGAAGGAATTGGGTTTGTTTAGTTTAGGTGTCATAAGGAGGAGGGAGAAAACTTGTTCATATTGGCCTCTGGGGATAGAACAAGAACCAATGGGCTTAAACTGCAGCAAGGGAGGTTTAGGTTGGACATTAAAAAAAAGTTCTTAACTGTCAGGGTAGTCAAACACTGGAATAAATTGCCCAGGGAGATTGTGTAATCTCCATCTGTGGAGATATTTAAGAATAGGTTAGATAAATGTCTATCAGGGATGGTCTAGACAGTACGTGGTCCTGCCATGAGGGCAGGGGACTGGACTCGATGACCTCTCGAGGTCCCTTCCAGTCCTAGTACTCTATGATTCTATACTACCGAAACAGCCCTATTAGAGTCAACAAAATCAATCACAAGAGTAATAATAGTGAACACTAATCACAGTACTTAGCCTTTTATATACAACCTTTCCCATCAAAACATCTTTTAAAAAGTGGATAACCAATAATATGAAAGAGGAAATGAGGCATGGAAAGGAGTAGGCTCAAATTTTCCAAAGTATCCACTAATTTGGAGTACCTCCATTTATTAATTTTTCATTGGCAGATGTGCTCAGCACCTACAATACTCTCTCATAATTTCACCTGGAGTCTCACATCCTTCCTGCTACAAAGACCTTTTACATCAGCACTTGAAAGGGAATCCTCTGAACTGTCATTCATGTTAAAATTCGACACTTGCCAACAAGGACTTAACAAGACTTTGAACTTTCTCACCCATTACCAAGACAGTTTCCCCAATTATCACCTGTAATACCATTAACTCACAAACATCCCACTCTCCCTACCTTTAATATCAGCAATTCACAGACACTTACCTTCCTTCCTCCCCCTTCCCCCCCCCCCCCGCATCCCCCTTCTGTTCTGCAATGTGATTTGTCTTTTTCATATTTGTTCATTTTTTTTAATTGTATCCTTTGGTATATATGGTTGTGACTACTTTCTTCCACTATTTGATCTGAGGAAGTGGGTCTGGCCCACGAAAGCTCATCATCTAATAAACCATCTTGTTAGTCTTTAAAGTGCTACATTGTCCTGCATTTTGCTTCAACTACCCCAGACTAACACGGCTACATTTCTATCATCATCCTTCCTTTTGTTCAACATGTATGTATCTATTTCTTCTCTCTCAGAACATGGTTCAGCTGAGTGCCTTAGCCTTTCTTAGTGCCTGGTAGGCTATAAAGTAAATAGGTCTTAAATCAAATAGGGGTTTATAGATTGAAGCAAAATAAACTTCCCCTAATTGCAAATAAATTTCCAAATGTTGGTCATAAGAATTAGTGTCTGTATGACACTCTGCTTGGTAAGATGCATCCTCATTTTGCTCTAGCTTCATTTTCCCATACTATCTCATAACACAGCCTCACAAAGAGCACATTACAGTAATTGATGCTTCTTTTACTTTGCAACAACAGCAGCAAGTGCCACATAGCACAGACAGTCACACTCAACTCACTGAGCTCAGACCAGCCAAAAGCATGCACGAGCTCAACTGCCACCTGAATATCTATAGCAGCCAAAAATGGAATAACATCCTCTAAACTGCACAAATTGCTGACTCCTGGCAGATCCTCCCAGCTTTCCCAAATCCTGGTGGTAATAACATTTATAAAGCATCCAATTTTCCCCTTTTTAAAAAACACAACTTTGGCCTCATCTCAATGGAGCCTTAGCCAATTATATTCTATGGATTATTAGGTTATACATTCCACCACATTAGCAAGATAAGATGACATGGAGGCATAGAGCTGGCTGTTGTCAGCAAATGAAAACAACACAGACCACATCTCCTCATTCATCCTTCTAACTCGGGAGACACTGAGCCAGAACTATGCTTCCTCCTTAAAGAAAATGCCCAGATGTATTCTGTTCATCTGCCACAATCAGAACTTCATTCTGCTCTTATTTTAATGTCCTTCTTCGTGTAAGAGATTGCAGGACTCCAACCTGCATCTGAGAGTCCCAGGCAATGTTCAGACCACATCTGTCACGTGGCACTTCATCTAAATGACAGAAGGGGAACGACAAAGGTCTATCTGGCAAAGGGCCCCACTCATGACACTCCTGATTGGAGGAGACATCCAGCCTCACCAATTAGTTGGGAAGCTCATACACCAAAAAGAAGCACAGAAAGTTGTTCAAGGAACCTTGGCTGGCTGCTGCTATGAACTCTGCCTACTTGTCTGACTCCTGAGCACTGCCTTCCTGCTTGACCTCCTTATAGACCCCATGTGTTCCTGGTTCCTGTCTCCCTGCAGTTCCCTGTTCCTATATCCTATCCCTGATGCTGACTTCTGACTCTGTCTTAAGAGTACGGCTACAATGGGGGGAGGGAAGGGTTTTGGAAGAGGTATGCCCTGACCATCCACATCCTGACCCCTATGCTTAGTTACTTTGTCTCACTTTGGATTTAGTTACAAACCTGGGATAAGTACAACTAATCCTCTACAACGTACAACTAATCCTCTACAAAATCCTTTACTTCTTGTACAAAGAGATCATGGGTATGTTCAGAGCCAAATCCAAAGGGTGGCTCTATGGACTGTGGAATTCCTTGCAAGGAATAAAGTTTGAGCACCTCTTCCCCTCCCTGTCAGCCGAAATGGTCAGGGCAGCGTGTGCGTGTGTGTTACACCCAAATCTTCAACTACTGAGACGCAAAGTCTTGTTGCAGTGGGCAGCCTAAGAGGCTGGAGGGCGCCCCGAAAAATAGTTTAATGTCTGTGACTTTACTGCTAGGACCGGGGTCCCATCGCAGAGGGCAGCCAACAGGCTCTCAGACGCCCCGAGTTTATAGGAAGAGCTTATTACACCTCAGATTTTAGCTGCTAGGATACAGAAATCCCTTCGCAGCGGGCAGCCTGGGGAGGCTGAGAGGTGCCCCAATGGATCTGTCCCCTGGAAGCGACACGATCCAAAATGCCCAAGCTCTTCCTATACCTGTCCGTTTGACTGGCTGAAGTTCTTTTGTTTGTGTTCGGTTCGGGTACAGCAGCATGGGTTCAAGTCAGATGCTTGACACTCACTGGCTTATTATAGGAGAAAGAAAGAGAAAATAAAATAAAATAAACTTGGTTATATATAAGTGAATGAGGGCACCCCACTTATTCCCAAAGTTTATAGCTAAATCACCTTACCAAAGGCAGTTTACAATCGAAATGAAACTGTTTGCCTTAAGAAAACTATAATAAAGTAACTAAACTTATAACAGAGTAACAATTAAAGTGTACACATAAAGAAACACATTGCAGGTACAATTCTCACCCCTGCATTCCAGACTTGGCGTGGCCAGCATCTTTCTCTCAATCCCTCAGGAAGAAGTAGGGCGAGGTTGGGCGTCCCACGGACCTCGGGAGACAATAAATACCTGCCAGCAGGTGTAGGTGATTGGAGCTCAAATGGGGTGGGCAACTAAACCCCTCTTTATACCCCTTGGGTCACATGGGTTCCTTCCTAGTCTCAAGTGGCCAATTAGGAAAAATGGCTTTGAACGCCAAGTTTCCCACAAAGGGTGCAAAGCATAATTCACACCTGGGAAGATGCAGACAATGGGCACCTCTTGTATGTGATGGGCGAAGATTCCTCTCCTGAGACAGTGCAGGAGTGTCAATTACTGATACTAGCCATCACGGGGACGGGAAGCCTCCCAGTCGTCAGCTAGCCCATTTACTGTCTGGTTTCTGTTTATGGTGGAGTCAGGGACAGGCACCACACCTGCATTTCCAGGGCATCAAAGGCTGACTGCCTTTCTCTTGCTCTCTGGGGGGGAGGGGGGAAACAAGATGGGGTTCGTGTCTGGCTACACTCCCCCACCCCAGGGGGCCCCCTCCATCTGTTTTCTGTGCACTCTCATGGATGGTTCTGACACTCATTCTTAGCCACCTTTTATATGAAAATTCACAAAGGAGCCAGCTACTCACACAATGGAAGCTAGCTACATGCCAAACAGAGCGCTGATCAACAGCTGTGAAGGGGGTATTGCAAAGGTAATTTGGGGCACAATTCAGTCACATGAGGATGCTGGCTTTACCATTTTTGGTACAGTTAAAACTGGAGGCTGGAGACCAATGTTATTCTGACCGCTCTATAAAGTTCCTTGATAACAAGAGAATCCATGGTAACAATGCAGCAAAACAAACACTGATACATTAAGTTTTGTGTTTATCTTGAATGATATATGTTTCTTTCCTTGAAAGATTCTCATAACGTGCGTGTGTATAAATGAGAGAACATGCAAGGCTGCCAGGGTTATACAGAATTACATATTATATTGCCTTCCAAATACTATTATAGTACAATAGTCTCAAATCTTAGCACTGACTTTTACAGAAAGCTACAGTTGGATGGGATATGGCTCATATTCCTTAAATTAAAGAACATATGGGTTTATGAAAATCAAGCTTTTCATCATGCAGGATGGGGAGCCTAATGAATGCAGTTAAAATTTTAATTTCATGATATAATTTTCATGTTGTGATCTGATAAAGGAAAATAATTGGGTTCTTGGAAGCAGAGAGTCTAATAATCCTCAAAGGCTAGTAATCAATAGCCAACATGCACAATAAGACATGTTAACAGAAGATAAACTTAAAAAAAAAAATCACAGAGGATTTTCTCTGTTAGAGTTCAGAGATTTACACAGTCCCATTTCAGAGTTATATACATGCTGATTTACCAGGCCTGATCTTGCTACCATTAAAGTAAATGGAAAGACTTCTATCAGGGCAGGACGAGGTCCCACATAAGGAGAATTACTGTTCTTCTAAGGCCTGGTTTACACTTACTGCTGCAAGGATTGATCTCCCAAGAATCAATTTAGTGGGTCTAGTACAGACCCACTAAATCTACCACTGATTGCACTCCCATTGACATTGGTAGTCCACAGGAGCAAGAGGAGTCAACGGGAGAGTATTTTCCATTGATCCACTGCAATGCGGATGCTATGATAAGGCGAACTAAGATACTTCAACTATAGCTAGGCTATTCACATAGTTGCAGCTGCATACCTGAGTTTGACATTGCCCTCTAGAGTAGGCCTGGCCTAAGGCCATGTCTACAACACTTACAAGCTTATAGCAATATAGCTGTATTATACAGCTGTGCTGCTGTGAAAGCATTTGTGTAGCTGCATTATGCCGATGGGAGAGAGCACTCAGGTTTTCATAATAAAACCAGGTCAAAGAGCAGTTATGCTTACGATGATAGGAGACTATCTCCCGCCAATATAGTGTGGTGCACACAACTACTTATGTTAACAAAATGTCTGTCATTATAGGTGTGTTTTTTCACACACAAGGGGCAACAGTTCTGATGACACAAGGATTAGGTATGGTCTAAGGTATGTTTCAGTCTTATTACATTTAAACCCAAAGCAAAAGCATAGGTACTAAATGTTATAATGTTGCCACAGCATTATTAGCCGCTTTAAAACTACACAGGAAAACATACGGTGAGTAAGTGCTCACAATGAACAGAGTTTTTACATTCATATGTGTGTGTCTGTTGCTTTTAGCATTCATTTAGAAGTTTGAAAATAGTATTTTTACTACCAGTTTGATTCTTTTCCATTTGGTAAACAGACTGCCCCAATTATCTGCTTGTTTGGATTATACAGTAGCCCTCTCATTCATATCTGCAGTTCTGATTAGGTTATAAAGAACTACTGTTCACAACAGAGATGGGCAATAATTTTTGGTGGGGGGCCACTTCAAGATTTTGGAAAGTGATGAAGGACTGCACTTTTCTGTGGAGACGGTGCAGGGTCTAGGATGGACGTTGGGTGCAGAAGGGCGCACGGGGTAAAGGACTGGGGTGCAGGAGACAGTGTGAGTTCTGAGAAGGAGTTTGGATGAAGTAGGTGGTTGTGACCTGGGTCAGAGGATTGGGGTGTAAGGTCAGGGAGGGAGTATGGGAGCAGGAGAGTATTCTGACCTGGAGGAAGGGCCACGAAGGGGTACAGGGTTTGGGAGGGACCTGTGACAGCGAGGTACAGCAGGTTTGGATGGTGACCTGGGGGAGGGAGTTGGAGTGCAGGAGGGGCAGAGGTACCAGAGGCAGGCTTTGGCTAGGAGACGCTCACCTACGCATCTCCCAGCCAGCATCCCTGCAACACCCCCAAGGCAGGCTGGGCTCGCTGCCTGTTGCAGCTCCAGATGCTTAAAACTGCAGGCTGCTCTCTTTACCGATATTGTGGGAAAAGGGGTTTCTGTGCAAAAAGAAAACATCCACACTGCTTATTTTTGCACAAAAACCCTAGCGAAAAAACCGATCAGCAGAAAATATGCAAATGAGATCATGACTCATTCATACGAGTCCCTCATTAACATATTTTTTGCTGAGAAACTCATAGTGTAGACGTAGCCTGTGTGTGTCCATCTGTGAGTCCATTTGTTCAGGAACTCGAGGGTTGTGCCCACAAAAGCTCATGATACCATCTACATGTTTTGTTAGTCTATTTGTTGTTTAAGTTTTTCCTCCTAAATAGTAAGAGCTAGGACCACCAAATTTGGTACGCAGCTTCCTCTTATCATAACTTAAAGCAAGGTCAGGGTCTGGTTGTGCCAGGGCAATGGGATGTGACTGGAATTAGACTGTTTCTCATAAAATGGAAGGGGAGGGGTCTGTCAGATGAGATAGTTATACTGCTGAATGAGCACAAGGGGCAGCAAGGGGCCAGAGATGGGACAGCTATAACTACTCCATTGGGTAGAGAAAGGGACAGCTATCCACTATATATTTCAGTGAGTATGAGTGTGTGTCTGTCAGTCTATGTGTCTGTCCTCCAACTGAGCAACTCCGCCCCCAACTGTACAACTGCAGCAGCCATGGACAGGCCTTCTCACATGGCCCCAAACTGCTGTGGCGAGAGAGGGCTGGGGTTGTCTTATACCCCCTCATTTCCAGCCCCATCCCAGACCAATGATTTAAATGAAGAAAAATAAAACTTGTTTGAGTGAAGAACCCACACAACACCGGGTAAATCTTCCAGTCACGTTATAACGTGAGCAGAGAAAGGAAGTAGGTCTCTGATTTTGTAAGTCAGAAGGCACCCTTGCCTGCAGGCACAACAACAGAGCTCCTGTAAGAAGAGAGGGGCATCAAGATGCTTTTTCTCATTGCCACTCAAACAGGTGCAGCTCATCCCTCACCAGCATTTCAGGCAAGTATACAAGATTATAAAAGGAAACCATTACTGTCCTGGTCCTGGCACAGTCAGTCATCGGATGACCACCAGGCAGCAAGAGATAATGAATCTGCTGGCAATCCATAGTCTCCTCAAACTGAAGCAAACACAACCCCCATAACAAAGCCCTCAAGGGAGCATCAGTGTCATACATCCGGGTGAAACGTGCTCAAATCATGGCTTCCTGTGTCTTCTTCAGTACGCACCTCAGAAACTGGTCTTCTCCCTCAAGGTCTGATGTATCTGCACCACATTCCTCACATCGAGATTATCACAAAGATCCATGAAGGTCCATGCCAGGGTGTGTACAGTGTGATAGATATACACTGTGCAGCAGCGTGAGTGTACTGCTGGCAGAACTGCTACATCCCACCACTGTCTCAGGGACTCATACAAGGCCTTCTTTCCCAACAATACTCCCAGAACATACTAACTGCTTGACTGACATTAAAGCCTCAGTAGGATACACGGGCAGAGAGAGGGAGACACATGCTAACAAACGTAACGGTCATAAAAATGAGTGGGAGACATGGAAGCCCTGAACAAATATATTCAACACTGGGTTTCACAGTGTCAAAATGAAGTGATCGGGGGTGGCCTTCAGACAGCAGTGCTGCCTAATAATGGAGTGAGAGCACCTCCACATATTGCTATGCCAACTGTCTGCAGGAAACCCTAGTTCACTGGCTGATTTGGGGTGTGGTTTAGGGATGTAAAATTACAATTAAAAAGTTCACCAAGTACATATTAAGCTTCATCGGTTAATCAGGCCCAGCAGGCTGCTCCAGCCTGACCAGGCACACCACAGGCTGCTCCGGCCGGGCTGTGCTGTGCTGAGCACAATGCCACAGGCAGGGGCTGCTCAGACTGGGTCAGGCACAGGTTAATTGGTTATCCAGGTAAGTGTGCCACTAACTCAATGCTTACTGAGTAACCAGTTACTCCTTACATACCTAATGTGGCTCTCCATGATTTCTGTCTAAATCCCAGTCTACAGTACAGCATAATGCTCTCAGGATCACAGTCAAGCCTCTCCAGAGAGGAGACATGGTCCTTTTGCTAGAGTCCAGGATGGATACAAAATTTTGTATCTGCATCTGATTCCACAAAAATGAGCCATGGATATCTGCATCCATGGATGTGGATTCCTGAGGATATAAAGTGGATATCCAGGGATTTGCAGGGCTCTACCCATCATAGAGTGAGGGTATAGATAGTAAAAAAAAAAAAAAAAAAAAAAAACACAAAAAATTATGAACAGCTTCACCAATATGTTTCTCCACCTGGAGGAGTCAGCCCTGACCAATCACCGTCAGGGAAAAGCTGCATCCTTGAAAGACAAAAATAGCTTCCCCACGACTGAAGCCATAGCTGAGAAACCTCTCCTTTCCCACTCCTTCAGCAAGTCCTCCTGGAGATCATAATCTGAATGTCCCTTAGAAAAACAGGCCAGTGTTGTTTTTTTGTGTGAGAGTCAAAAAGTTGCACCTTTCTATGAGCAACCCAGAGAGCCAAGGCTGAGCAGTGTCACAGAAGCTAGAAGAAAGAAGAATGATTATCCTTCTGTCTTGCTTCCTACTTCCTTGAACAATGGAATTGGGAAGAAAGGAGAAAATGAACTAAAGCTAGGGAAATACATGGTTTTAAAACATGCTAACCTGCCACTAAAAGAAAGACTAACCTAGGGTTGAACCACGACCAGCAAAGTAATTTTAAAACACAACCTGTTGTCCTAGTCTAGACGGTGCCAAAGGAATGCAGGAGAGGACAAGGCTAGGGCCTGATGCAGCAAAGCAAGAAGTCCCATGGACTTCTGAAAAGCTGAGGAGTCATGTGAGCAAACAAACTCTTCAACTGATGGAATTGTTTTTCCTTTCCATAAAGGTATTTGTGTTTTGTTTGATTGGATGTATTTATTTAGTTGGTTTGTTTATGGGGTTGTTCTGGTTTTTGCTTTTATTTATTTTTCAAAAGGAAAATGTTGTACCTTCCCAGCTGTTTTTTTCCCCGTTTTAGATAAGACCATGATTGTCAAATATATTTTTTCAACAAAGAACTTGGAAACGTGGTTGTTTTGTATAAGCCAATGAGGTCCAACCCAAAATTATTCACACTGGCTATGTCAAGAAGTTCCCCCAAGGTATTTAAGGCTGGCTTTATATTGTGCTTACAATAAAAACAAAATCACACCCTGGGCTTCCATGTCTGAATGAGTTGTTAGGGTTTTCCCTGAAGGGCCTGCTGTCACCTAGCATTCCCTGAACCAAAGAGAATCTCATTGCTTTTTTAATGCTCTTCATCATTCTAAGCATATGGTGTGGGTGGGAGTCTCCAAGTAGAACAGCTCTACACATCTGAGAAGGCTAGATCCTGAAGATATTTGGTTTGTTTTTTTAAATGAACATTTTTTTTTCCATTTTGAAGAGATCTTGTTTAGTAATGTGATATTTAAGTAAAAAGAAGAGGGAAGATCTGATTAGACTTGTAGTTCCACCTTTTTGTCTCCTATCTCTCAGAGCTGACCAGAAAACTACCTGACTACATGTACCTTACCATAAACTAAAACAGCTTCAGGGTTTCCTCTAATTTACACCCAGCTAACACAGTCCTTACCTGAGCTGCTGGATCACGGAAAAAATAAGTCACATTTCTATACCACAGAAGCCCAGACAGACTTTGAAACCTCATTAAAGCAAATCATTGTTCACTAGAAAATTAACCTCAGAGGTTTTACGGAAGAGGGCAAGTATTTTTGCAAAAATATTTAGTGTTTTTTGTGACCATCTCTTCTTAAACACTTCTCATCAACATCTGTTTATTATGCCTTTTCGAATTTATTTGCTGGCATGTGACGCAAATAGCTTCTGCTGAGACTTGCCTAGTTTAATAAATAAGTTCAAATCCTCCTCTCTCAACCAATAGCATAACCAGCAAGCCGTTCAGGGCAGTATTTTTTTTAAAACCAGCAAGAAGGTCAATACCTTAAATGTATTTTAGGAAACAGGGGCCGGTCTCAGCCAAATAGCTTGTCTGACAATAGAGTCTGCAATAAACATCATCATGCCTTCACATACTATGCAGTGCTATAGGAAGATGAAATTAGATATTGCAGCTTTGTATGACATAATTGACTCCCATTCTCTCATCTTATAAGAAAATGCCTTTTAGCTAAGACTCTGCCTAGATTCCCTAGAAGGAAGAAGAGAGGTAAGGGACACTCTCTCAATTATGCTGATCCTAGAAGATGAACACAAGGGCTGTGTCTACACTGGGCCACTTATTCCGGAAAATCAGCCGCTTTTCCGGAATAAGCTGCGAGCTGTCTACACTGGCCCTTGAATTTCCGGAAAAGCAACGATGCTTTACTGTACAAAATCAGCCGCTATTCTGGAAAAACTATTCTGCTCCCGCTCGGGCATAAGTCCTTATTCCGGAACACTGTTCCGGAAAAGGGCCAGCATAGACAGCCCAGTAGTCTTTTCCGGAAAAAAGCCCCAATCGCGAAAATGACGCTCGGGGCTCTTTTCCAGAAAAGCGCGTCTACATTGGCCATGGACGCTTTTCCAGAAAAAGGCCTTTTCCGGAAATACTTATAACGAAAACTATTCTGGTTTAAGCATTTCCGGAAATTCATGCCAGTGTAGACACAGCCAAGAAGTATGCACTGAATGCAGGAAGCAAGAGGAAGCTAGCAACAGAATTTGAAATAAAAGGAATGATATGGTTTGAATAGTAGAGGCCGTGGTCCCCAACTCGGTGCCCGCGGGCGCCATGGTGCCCGCTGGGCCCTTTACGTGCGCCCGCGGAACAATCTGGGCTGGCCCTGCCCCCGGGCCTGTGGCAGGTGCCAGCCTCGGGCGCATGGCCGGCCCTGGCCCCAGGTGCGCCGCGCGTGCCCTTGCCGGCCCTGGCCCTGGCCCCGCCCCCGGGTGCGCCGCGCGTGCCCTTGCCGGCCCTGGCGCTGGCCCCGCCCCCGGGTGCGCCGCGCGTGCCCTTGCCGGCCCTGGCCCTGGCCCCGGCCCCGGCCCCGGCGGCGCCGCGCGTGCCCTTGCCGGCCCTGGCCCCGGCCCCGGCGGCGCCGCGCGTGCCCTTGCCGGCCCTGGCCCCGGCCCCGGCGGCGCCGCGTGTGCCCGCACCAGCCCCGGCTGTGCGGAACCTAGGCAGCCCCTGCCCGGGATCACAGCACATGCCACTGCCGGCCTCGGGCGTGCGGCGCATGCTTGGCCCCGCCCCCAGTCATGTGGCCTGTGAGTGGCCCCGCCCCCATATGCGCAGCGCGTAAGCGGCCCTGCCCCCAGGCGCCTGGCAGCCCCAAAAGGTTGGGGACCACTGAGTAGAGGGAAAGGGCAGTCTTTGTGGCAGCTTTTTTAATAGATTGTTTCTTTCTCCAAACCCCCACTGTCCAAACTCAAATGGGGGTAAAAAACCTCTTTTATGAGGTCATGCTACAGTGTTAGTACTCTGATGGAGAGACTAGAAACCCGCCTGTCAGTACTGTATAAGTTCTGGTGGATGGGAGAGCTAAACAGGAGGCTAGGACCACAAAAACACACTTTGCTAACTGGTGTCAACCAAAGATTTTTATACTGGGCCTCTTGAGCTTAGGGTTCCTCCTTCCCTTCAGAATGCCAAAGGGAATCCCTGCCAAACTCTCAAAGGTCTTAAAAAAAAACAAGGGAAAAAAAGGAGAAATGAAAATGTAATTAAATTGAAATTAATTCATCAGCCACCCAGGCCCAAAGAGAGAGAAAAATTCAAAAGTGTTAAGAACAAAGAATGTTTGCATAGAGAAGAGGGGAGGGTGCATGTAGAGAGAGAAAGGACATCACCATACTGCCCTGCAACAGTTCAAGGTGAGCTACTAAGTCCATTGTTTCTAATGTACATAACTCCTAGTCAGAGGATCTCACAGCAGGATCATCTTTTCCACACATTCTCATCACAACGTGCTGTCATGTACTCACACAGTTGTCACCAGTGCTGAATGAAGTTTACAACATATACTTCTAGTTCCATGCTCTCAGAACTACATCAGCTGCCCACGGCCACAATGCCATAGATACATTTGCTAAGGCAATAACCAACCCCAACGCAATCCTATAAATTCTAACACCCATTCATAAATTCTAATCTCTTTAAAAAAATGCATTAAATAATTTAAGAGCAAGTACATTACAAAAGTTTTAATTTACTTGCACCACTGATATTTGCACCAAGTATTTGAAAATAAACAAAAAAATCACACTGATCCGTTCTTAAGAAAATTACAGATGTAAGCAACTAGTGCATATATTTATCAGGTAGTCGAGTAGTGACTTGAGTAGTCTCTTCCCCCGCCCTTGCTGCCTCTGTCAGAAAGAGGCAGCAAGGGGGGGGAAGGAGCCGGTGCTGGGGGGGGTGTGTGGAAAGCAGGCTTAAAACCCAGTTCCTCCCAGCACCGTCTCCACAGGGGAAGCAGAGGTGTAGCAGGGAGTGGGGGGCGGGGGCTGGGAGAGGGAAAGACACCAGGTACTGTGGCTGTCTTTTAAATGTACAGTATTAAGAGCCTAATACATTAAAAAGGCTCTTAATACATTAAAAAGGCAGAGCTACAGTGAGGTTAGTTCCTGGGGCTGGGAGCTAACTCTGCTGTGGCTCAGGAGTTTCCTCCCTTATCGACTACTCGATGGACATTCCATCGACTACTCGATTCGCTGATTAAATTCAATTTAACATCCCTAAATAAAATAGCACTCTACTTGCAGTTAAGATTGAGCTGTATTGACTGTGGAAGGCAGAAGATGCAATGAAGGCTTTGTGAACGATTCATCAATAAAACTGCATTTTGTAAGTGTCTCATGCAAGTCTGTCATATTGATTTAAAAAGTGTTTCATTTTATTAGACCAGACCAGTAGCACCATGTAAAAGTCAAAATCTTTCAGTGAACTTAGCAGAAATGGGGAAAGCTCACACTTGTTTGTTTTGTTTAATTCAAAACCTACAGTGGTTCCCTTTGTTTTGCTCCCCAGACAAGACAGCATGTGGTCTGTGAGCCACCCAGATATGGTACAAAGCTTTATCACGTCCTATCTGATTGATGACTACAGGAGTAAATTCTATGAAGGCCACGCCTTAATTGCTAGTTTGCAGCTGATCTTGATAAGGATTGCCTAAGCAATTTAACCACATAGGTGAATTGCTAGTAACAATGCAAATTATAGTCTCCCTCTTCACTTCTTCCACTCCCCTTTTAGAACAATGACATTACCATGATAAGGAAGCATAACTCAAACACTGGTTAAGATTCTAAGTTGCTTAGCATCTGTAATTCATCTTTTTAAAAATTAAGCCAACTAGGTAATGAGACTTTTATTGGACAAACAAATCATTCCTATCACTCAAGTTTAGAGGTCTTAATTTTATTTGTTAATTTTACAAAAATGTGACCCATTAAGTAGCTTTTAGTTTCTCTTTTTTTCCCCATAAAGATAATATGCAATTATAAATATTCTATTAAATATCACAGTGCTAGTTTTGTTACTGTGGATTTATGAAATAGGCCAAGCTTCTGAATTCTATAGGGCCCATTTCTTAGCAGTGGCTACCAGGTGAGGATATAAACGAACCAGAAGACTGGTCAGCCAGTCAAGCAGAAATACAGCAAGTTCTTGTGTTCTATAAATGTTTAGCTATGATTAGGAAAAGAATAGTGACTTCAGGGATTCACAAACATGATATGATGACAGGTCCCTAATGAATAATGTATACTCAGTACAGTTCACCACAATTACCTCACATGCACAAATGCTATATTCACCCACTGAGGGGTAAAATACCCAGTCTCTGAGACATCGGGAACCATACATATTAAACTGAAATCACTAGGTGCACTGATTTCTGATGCTTATTACTGATTAATGGGATTTTTTTAAAATTTAGCATTCAGTGTCTTTGGCACAAGTGCAGAGATTATCTGCATCAGCACTTTTGTTCCAGGGCAATCACCACTCAGTTCTGAAACATGTCCTGGCAAAGATATGCCCAAGGCAACAGGCCATCAGAAAACAGAGATCCCAGAACGGTCTTAGAACTCATAACCAAACAATTGGTGCATTTTTATTTATTGCTTTTTACTTTTTTAAAAGCAAGCAGATTATCTTTTCTAGTTTATGCAGGACTTTTGTTTTTTAAAGTCAGTTTCTATTCATTTGTGTCAGTTATACTGGCAACCACATACTGTCTACTCTCAAGGCACTTGTATTTTTCTTTATAAAAGAAAAGCCAAAAGCAATCCTTTACAGTAATGTTTCCCCCTACTTATCTTGATAGGCACAGCAGTAAAATATACAATAGACGGCCTGTCTACACTTAAAATTCTAGCACTGCACCACCTCAGTGTTCAGTGTAGACCAGTGTTCCCTCTAACCTTTTTCATGCATGTGCAGAATATATTTTATGGGCAAAAAGGCCTATGCAAATGTACACCACCAACAGAAACACAAAACCTAGTGGTGGGCACTCTGCTAATCAGCCTGACCACACAAGCACACAGCTTACAGAGAACACTGGTGTAGATATTCCTGTCAGTGAAGGCAATCTACCTGCCCAAGAGACAGTAGCTAGGTTAACAGAGGAATGCTTCCATCAACCTAGTGAAGGTTAGGTTGGCTTAACTATACTACTCAGAGGATAGATTTTTCACAGCCCTGAACAACAAAGTTAAACTAACCATTTTCTAGCACAGCCTAGGAAACAATGTTGATAAGTTTGCCCCACGGCATAGTATATTCTCCCAGGGCCACTTCCAAAATGAGTGGAGTGTCATTAACTCAGGGAACATCTACACTAGGAGGTAATGTGGACCTAAGGTACACAATTCCAGCTACGTGAATAGCACAGTTGGGAGTCAACATACCTTAGAATTGAGTTGACGCTGGTCTGGGATTGATGGGAGAAACTTTCCTGTCAACTCCCCTTACACTTCTTGTTCTGGTGGAGTACCAGAGTCAATGATCAGTGATCCTAAATTGACCCTAAGGGGATCAATTGCTGCAGCACCAATCTTCTGGTAGGAGTAGATCTGCCCTCACATTGTCTTCAATAGGAATTGAGGATGTACAGCAGCTTACAGGATCAGACTTTAGTGCATCATGCATACTTTCAAGTCACAGTCTGCCCTTGATAGCACAGCTGCACTTGTTTGAAGATTTGACCCACTCTATCCTTATATCACCTTTTGTTCTGATTATTTCCCAACCTCTTCCTCTAAGCATCCCGAAAGAAACAATACAAATCAAGCCACTTTTACAGGCTCTTATGCCATCCCAATAACCCAACTACAGGTAGAATGTGACCCATTCCCAGGTAGAAAAATAAGTGTTTTCATTATTCTTTTCTTTGATCGTCTTGCTCTGATTTGGTTAATATGCATTTAAGTTTTTACTGTTGCTTTTCCACGAGAGATATAAATGCAAGATCTCAGAGTTTCCTAAAAAAATTTCTAGTACTCTGCAAGGCCAGCCTAAGATGCCATACAACTACAGGGACTCTTCCTCAATTCACAAGAGCACATGAATGGACAAAGAACTTAAAATAGGTATATTTCTCCAAGTTATGTTGTTGGATATACAAGGCCACTGTTTAAATGTTCATAGTAGCCTTACAGAGCCCAAGTCCAGCTCTGTTTTTCTATTTGGTGTGAATCGAATATGGGCTTCTTTGAAAAACTTAACACCATTGCCTATAGAAGTACATTAACCTAGATACCTGCCAATTATGTGTTCTCAGTGAATAATCAATAAACACAGTGATGACGAAGTGGACACACAGAAATATATCCAGAGTAACTGGTTATTCTTGAATCATGTAACTGATCTTTCTAGATAGAAAGGTAGATCTCTCTTTTGAAGAGGCTACCAATAAAAGGATTTTAGAGTGTTTTAAGTACAAAAACATGAATTAAACAGTCCAATCATTTGCCTACTTACCATACACTCAACCTAATGCCCAATGCCCTAAACTTCCTCCTATTCCATTGCCATTTTCTTCCAAAATGGGAATGGTTTGTTTTGAATGAAAACAAGGTATCTGAACAGCTTTCTCCTAGAAGGCCACCAGGAGGCATAGGAGATGACTGAAGGATACCCAACAGAGGAGTGATGGGTAAAGTATTCCTAGATTGCTAAGTATTTCAACCAAACTACCAGCTGCCAAACCAGCTGATACCTTTCTCCATCTGCCATGGCTTCATATACCTGACACAGAAAAATTGACCTCACATTTCCCTGGACACTTTTTCAGCATCTCAGAGGTGTTACTGCCATCCAACAGTAGTTGGATAGTATCGCAAGACTGTGTATGGGAGAGAGGGGTTCTCTATTTGTGAAAAACATCATTAACAATAGAGCACCCCATGTCAGAATAGAATTTTCTCCTAGAGAGAAAAACAAAGAGTACAGGTAATATCAACAGAAATGTATAGAGAGGTGAGGCTGGGATGCCCACAAGTTCACAGCACAGTGTTTTTAAAGGGATCTCTCTGCATTCAGGGTCTGCTTCATTATTGTATATTCTGATTCTGCTTGAAACTATCACCCATGGTCCAACCTTGAAAAACGGAAGTCTTTGAAGTATGAGGAATAAACACTGATGAAACAAATGGGAGACGCTGGAAAAGCCAAACATCTTTTTCCATCCCTAACATCTATGGAGAACAAAGCTGATAACTCTGATATGTGGGTATATTCCTCCATATCACCCTCCAGATAGGTGAATCCCTTCCTTTCTCAAGGCCAATAGAGCATATTGGAAGTCTTTGGACTTTCTGCACATTCTCTAATTTTTGTACAATCTCCTTGGCCCCAAACATCTCTCTCTGTTGCCTCATTATTTATTTTCCAACAGGCTAAATCTTTGAGAAATTTCACCTATTCTCCAAACAGAACCCACGAAGTAAAATTTGAGTTTTTTTTTAAAAAAAAATCCCAGTGGAAGAAATCAAAATACGTCGCTGTGAACTGAACATCTTTCTACCAATCACACCGCTGCATTTTAGTTTTAACCTCTCCGTTAAACAGGAAATACAAGGGAGGGGATCATGTATTGGTGGGGATAGGTCTGGAAAGATGGTTTTTTTTCCCCCTTCGCCCTGACTGACTCCGGCACTGTCACATGATGCAATCTATCCCCTGGGCTGAAACGGGTTGAAATGACAAATCCGGGATGGACTCCCCCCTCTCCCCTCACACACACACAGTCCCAGATGGGGGGTGGGTCAATGAAACCCACTGCCGTGCAAAGCAGCCGCCGCTCTGAGCTGGGGCAGCCCGTCAGACAGGCTGGGGCCGTGCGCCGCACATCTGAGTCACAAGGATCACAACCAGATGGCAGCCTCTGTGAGGAGCTCGACCCAGATTTGTGCTATTTCAACCCCTACGCAAGGGTTGCATCATGTAACAGCGCCGGAGTCAAGAGAAAACCGGGGAGGGAAAGCCCAGGGTCCGGGATCTTGCAAGGGGGAACCAGTAACAGATGAACCGCGGCCGCCTGATGCTCTAGCTCCAGCTCAGCGTTTCCCATGTGCTTCCCCCGGCCAACCCAGGGAGAGACTTTTCGTCTCGGCGCTGGGCGCCTTCCAAAACCCTTCCCGCCCGGGCTCCGTACAGGGGCTGCCTGGAGGAGCAGCGCGAGCCGCTTGCTGGTGGCAGAGCCCCGGGGCTGAGCCCAGCGGCTCCTGGGGCGGCGGCGGGGGAGGGTTGCGAGCCGGGAGAGGGGCAGAGGACCGGGCGAGCGCTGCAGCCGCAGAGACTCTTCCTACCTCGAGCCGTGTCCTGCCGCAGTTCTCCGCAGCGAGCCGGGCGCCTGCCTAGAGCCTCGGAGCAACAATGGGGAGCGGGCGGGGAGCAGCTCCGCTCCAGGACCGGGGAAGGGGTGGGGGAGAGGAGGAGGAGGCAGCTGCAGCGAGCGAGCCCCACACGCTCGGGGAGTATCATTCACACGTGCCAGAGCCGGCCCAGACGGACGGCTCCGCTGACCAATGAGCCGGCCGCGCGGAGGGGAGGGAGGCGGAGCCAGGCAGAACAAAGGAGGGAGGGGGGCGCAGCCCCGGTTCCCGGCCCGGGGCAGGTGGTGGGGACCGCGCGCTGCTCCCTGAAAGGGCAAAGCGGCGTCGGGCGCTGCAGCGCCCTATGGACACATCTCCGTGGGACAGGGTGGCCCAGGGAAGCGGCTCGAGCACTTGGGGAGGGGGCTTGCAGGAGGAAAGGGCAGGGCCATTCGTGCGGGGGGGGCTGTAAGAGGGAACCAGAGCCACCCAGGACACTAAGGAGTTGCAAGAGGGGAGGCGCGGGGGACCACGGAGTGTGTGTGGAGGGGAGGGGGGTTGTCACGAGAGCCCAGCACCAGATTTCAGAAGGGATGAGGGCGAAGGAGGGAGCAGCTCTTGGCGCCCAGGAAGGATCAGGTGAGCTGTAAGACATGAAGGGATTGGGGGTTTTCTTGGGGACAGAGGGGCATAGGACGGAGCAGGCTACTGGCCGCTATGGATTCTGCCTGGGAACAAGCAAGTGCTGGGAGGGGGGGTTTACCCTGAGGGGCAGTAGCCTCCTGGTGGGGAAATGAGGGGTTGAGGTGGGAGCTGCAAGCCTGGTCCTCGTGGAGTCGAAGATGGAGAGAGGGATGTGAAGGGATGCTATCTCCTCCAGGGCTCTGATGCTTATTAAATGACACCTCTACCTGTTTCATTGTGTCCTGAGTCCTATACCAAATCAATACAGGATGTTCATTACCTGGTATTTCAGCATCAATTTCTCAGGCAATGCAGATGACTGGCATCCCTGACACATGAACTTTGTGCTGCAATACTTATAGCACACAGGTCAATGACCTCTTATTTTACCAGTTATTCTAAAGGCCAGGGTAATCCCTACAGTCCATCTCTTAGTCCCAAACTGTCCTTGCATAAAGCCTGCACATAAGGAGCAAGGGCACCCAGACACAAAGGTCCTGCTGCTCAAATCAACAGGAGCCCACCTCCTCCAGACCTCTTCTCTAGCAGGACAGCATTTGCCCTGTTCCTGCTCTGGTTTGTGTTCAACTGGGATAAAGCAATCTAGCAATCTGAGTCTGGCTATATGGAAAGCTGTATTTGTTTAAACAAACCTTTGATTTTAAAACCAGTTTGGTTAAAATGGTGCACCATCTTGTGTGGATACTGTTAAACCAGTTTAAGCATGGCTTGTTTTTGCTTCATGCAGAACAAATTAGAAAAGCATCTGTCAGCAGGGGTGCTGGAACAATTGAATAGTGGAGTTGAATTACTCTGTAAACCACATATATAATGGAAACCACTTCAGGCAGGGGTGCAGTAGCACCCTTGGGTTCAGCACCTATGCCTGTCGGGGGTGATGTAGATTTATTTGGTCATGTGTCAGTGCAGGAGGCTGAGCTAGATGACCTCTCAACGTCCCTTCCAGCCCTACATTTCTGTAATACAAACCAGATTTAAATAAGATTAATGATTTATGTAACAATGAGTCAATATAATTTAAACCAGGTTTAAATCAAATGAAAATTGTCCATAGAGAGTTTGGGGCTGATGTAGCTACTTTGGTTTTTAAAACATACTTGTAGTTAAAGTGGTGCAAATTGGAATATAGACAAGGCAATAGAGAGGCACTGGTTACTTGTTCAGTTTGAATGCTATTGATTTAAAACGAACATTAATTTGCACAAAGACTTATACTTTACACATCTTTGCTGAGGTACTAGTTAAATGACAAGTTTTTTGGGACAGAGGCTTGTGTTTGTACAGCACTTTACACAATAGGGACTCGGTTCATGTCCCTGTTGCTACTGAATACAAGTCAAGAATAATAGAGAAGGGCAGAAGTCTTTGCCATCTTGCCTATGCCAAGATGGGAGGTGAGATGACAAGATCTACAGCCTCTTCATGGAGATAAGCATGAGGGTGTGGAAGTGGGAAACATCCTTTATGAAGACAAACTTAGTCACAAATTCCTTTTAGTAACATGCCCTGCTTAAAGTTGAGGGGATTCCAAAAGATTTTGTTGCTGCTGTTGTTGCAGGTTTGGTTTAAAAAAACAAATATATGGTTTAAAATATATTTCCAGAAAAAGGAGTTTGCTGATTACTAACTTTTAAGCATTGTTTTCTCATGGCTGAATATTATTATGCATAATTTATGCAGCTCAGTTTCGTAATCAGCATTTGTGGATGTTAACTCTTTGCTTTTAATTTTTATTTGCTTACTACAAAAGTGGAACATGTCATCCTTAGACAAGTCATGTTGATTTCTGATTCCATACTTGTAACATTATTTATTTATCCTTTTCACACACTATGACAGCTGATAACATGGGAGGGCTCTATTGTTTCTGTATCTCATGAAAAATAAAATTGTTTGTGTCTAGGGGCCATCAATTCCTTCAGTCAAATATGTAATCCATTATGATAACCCATTGCTGACAAAAAATATTGCTGGGGTCTTCCAAAGCAGTATTTGACAGTTTTACATTTTATGATGTGATTGGGGGTGAGGACAGTCCAGTGTAGTAGCTACAACACAGAATCATGCACCCAAATGGGGCAAGGTGGCTGATTATGCTCTCCACACCACAAGTAAGCTGTGAGGAGACAGAGGGACAGTCGGGCAGAAGCAAGAACATCTGAACATTAGATCCATGAGTGTGCAGCCAGTTCCCATGGAGATTCACAGCTGGGCTTAGTCATGAGGCAAATCTAAGTTGGCCTGGCAAGAGGGGCATGCTATGGGACTAGCTGATCCCTCTCTTACGCTCTTCATACTCCTGTATGTAAAACCAATTTGGATAGGTAGACGTCATAGATTAAAGAAAAATTCTGAGTCTTTCTCTGGAGGTAAATGTAGCTGGTTCAAAATGCTTCTGAGAAGGGCATTATGGGGTGTTGCCAGGCCTTCTCACATTGACAAGGCTAAAAAGTGCATGATGCACCTGGGGTTGGTAATCAAACACACACACACACACACACACTCTCACCCTAATTAATTATTTAATATGAGATTAAGGGGCCTAGCAGAGCACAACATAGATGAAAACATCAAAGAAATAACACCCAGGTGGGTTAGATATGTGCACCATAAGGAAGATGGAAGACATGCTAAACAAGCATTGAAATGGGTACCTGAGGAAGAAAAGAAAAAGTGAGGAAGGCCAAGGAAGACCCAGCAGAAAACCTTAAGAAAGGATATTAAATGTACTGGCATCACATAGAAAGAAGTACCACAAATAGCAAGCAACCATATTCTGTGGAGGATTAATTCATTAAATTTTACTTACATCTTACCTGTGCTGCTGACACATTGAGTAGGCTAATTCCTCCAGTGCTAGCGCCAGTGACTGATAGGACAACAGCCAGGCTTTAAACACATATCTGGGATAGAATAATCCAAGTATATGGACCAACACACCCTTCCCTGTGGGAAGGGAGCACTGCAATTGACAGTGGCTGCTAGGCCATGCTGCCCTGCAAAGCAGGGTTATTGACTCTGACGATTGGGCCACACTCTCCTAAGACAGGGGGGGCTTTGTTACTGACTGAAGCACCCTGGGATGAGGCATAGATACAGTTCGGAGGGGAGGCATAGCACCCCCTTTGCCCAAATTGGTACATACACAGGATTGAGCACCCGCCTAGGGGCCTTAGAGGCCCACTGCCCCACCTCCACAAGGGGATGGGGCATGCTCGCCCTGCAACAGTGTCCAACAAAAGCATGACACAGTCTCCACTGGCATGAACTCTTCTGCCTCCCACAGTCTCAGTTGTCCTATATCAATGCAGGTCATTCGAGTCCATCCCCACCTCTTCACTGACAAAAAGAAACGTTGTTAGGCACTGGAGTTATGGCAGTATTGGGGGGATGCTCTCACATGTTGCAATAGAATCCCCAGTCAACTTCTGATCCTCCCTTAGGTCAGTATCATGAAATTGTTCACTCACTATTGGGGAAAATCCTTTGGTTGTTTCTGCAGAATCGACTCTGATCCAGTGTAACATCACTTCCAATGATTACATCCTAAGGCCTCCCAGTTTCTACAACTTGGGGTGCTCTCCCTTTCTGTGACTCAGCCCTATGGTTTGGTCACTCTGTAGTTCCCCCCTTCTAGGGTAAAAAGTCCCTCTGGAACAGCTGTCTGGTTGGCATCTCCCATAATTGTATGCAACTTTCCTGTGGCTGGAAGGGGGAATTGGGACTGTCTTCTGCTTTGGGTTCAAGCATAGGGACCCTATAATCAGGGGCCAAAATCTGGACCATTTCTAATCTTGCTATTCTTTCTTTGAGCTCTTTACTTTATTCCTGTGCCTCTCATAGGCTTTCTTCTTTACCTTCTGGGTAACCCTTCCCTTGGGGCCAGGATCCCATGGCTTCTCTCTCTGCTTGGGTTTCTTCTTTTCCCCTCTCTAAGCCTAGAGAGTGACTGACAGCTTCGACACTGTAGCCCATTTCTCCTGCAAACTTGCTGACTTTATATCCTAGTTAGCTTTGCCCCAGATGGGATTTATCTGTTGTTAGTCATTTTGGGTACGTCTAAACTACATGGCTCCGTCGACGGAGCCATGTAGATTTGTTGTTTTGGCAAAGTCAAATGAAGCCGCGATTTAAATGATCGCAGCTTCATTTAAATTTACATGGCTGCCGCGCTGAGCCGACAAACAGCTGATCAGCTGTTTGTCCGCTCAGCGCGCTAGTCTGGATGCTCCCCTGCCGACATCAAAGCCCTTTGTCGGCAGCCCCGGTAAACCTCGTCCCATTTAAATCGCGGCTTCATTTGACTTTTCCTATGTGTCTAATCTACATGCCTCTGACGACAGAGGCATGTAGTCTAGACACAGCCTTTCATTCCAGCCAGACTCTAAACTGAGGTGTGGCCTATAATGTTTATTGGATACCTTATCACCTTCGAGGTTGGTATGGAGTGAACTTCCCATCATGACTGAGAAACACAAGAGCCCAGCCCTGGTAGAGGAGCTAGGGTTGAGTCACTGCTCCTCTTTTCCCCACAGACAACCAGGCTGTATCTACACTGGTGCGATCTTGCGCCAAAGCGGCCGCTCTTGCGCAAAAACTTG
Source organism: Pelodiscus sinensis (assembly GCF_049634645.1). Classification (NCBI taxonomy): domain Eukaryota; kingdom Metazoa; phylum Chordata; order Testudines; family Trionychidae; genus Pelodiscus; species Pelodiscus sinensis. The sequence continues at coordinate 114,016,742 of NC_134715.1, forward strand.
CTGCCTATCTACACTGGCCGTGTGTTCTTGCGCAAGTAAACTGACGTTCTACTGTATAAAACGCAAGAACTATGATGCTCCCACTCAGGAATAAGCCCTCTTGCGCAACTGTTCTTGCACAAGAGGCCAGTGTAGACAGGCAACATGAATTTCTTGTGCAAGAAAGCCCTATGGTTAAAATAGCCATCAGAGCTTTCTTGCACAAGAGAGCATCTACACTGGCATGGATGCTCTTGCACAAAAGCACATCTCTTGTGCAAAAGCACATCCCAGTGTAGATGCTCTCTTCTGGAAGAGTTTTTGCACAAGAATTCTTCTGCAAAAGAGTTTTTGTGTGAGAATGCGCCAGTATAGACGTAGCCCAGATGCTGCTGCCTCTCCACCAGAATCTTGGCAACCACTAACCAACACTCTATCTCACTGCCTCTCACTTTCAACTTTGGCATTCTGTCATGCCAAACTTTCACCTAGAGGCACTGTCCAACAAAAGCAACTCAGGCAATTTTATCAATCAGGACTTTGGTATGGGGCATCGAATTCCTGTGCTCTTTAAGGAAGTCCCTGAACTTGTGGAAGCTATGGTCAGGTGGCTCCTCTTTTCTGGCCTCATCATATATCAGACAGCTGCTGGAGCAGTGTTCCCTGTAAACTGTGTGCTTGGGCGGCCACCCAGAAGCGATTCAAATGCTGATTAGCACAGCACCCATACTCCACAGTATGTGTTTCTGTTGTTGATGCACATCTGCACATGCCTCAGAGCACATTAAAGACAGGTAACTGTTTTTGTAACTGGTGTCCTTCGAGATGTTTTGCTCATGGCCATTCAACATAGGTGTGTTTGCTCGCCCCATGCACCAGTCCCAGAAGATTCCCCTCAGCAGTATTCATAGGGGACCAACTCCAGCACTCCCTGGAGTAACAGTCACATGCTGCACTATATAGGATGTGCCGGGCCCCCTCTTCCCTCAGTTGCTTCTTTGTTGGAAATTCTAACAGAGGGGAAGGAGGGTGGATATTGAATGGATATCAGCAACACATCTTGAAGAACTCCAGTTATGGAAACAGTGCTTTTTTGAGTGCTTGCTCATGCCCATTCAATGTAGATGACCCCAAGCAGTATTTGCAGAGGTGGATGGGAGTTTAAGGACATGCTGAAAGTGACACAGCTTTGCTGAACCCAATGTCATTCCTGACCTGCTGCATTATGCTGTAACGAGATATGAATACATGAGATATGAATGAGATAAGACTACATCATGGCCTTGCAGATGTCCTGAATAGGTATAAACACAGGACTTTTCATTGTTTATGCAGATTCAGACTAACACGGCTACCTCTCTGATACTGAATAGGGATGTGGGCCAGGAAGGAAGCCAAAGAGGCTTGTGCCCTGGTAGAATGTGCCCTCACACATGGGAGTGCCTGTACACCTGCCAAGTCATAGCACATCCTGGTGTATAGAATCATAGAATACTAGAAGTGGAAGAGACCTCGAGAGGTCATCAAGTCCAGTTCCCTGCCCTCATGGCAGGAAGGTAATGTAAAAGGTAATCAATTTGGATATCCTCTGTGAGGCTCCTGGAAGGCCCTTCATGCACTCAGTGTAGGCCACAAACAGCTGGGAAGACTTATAAAAGTGCTTCATCCATTCCAAGTAGAAAGCAAACACCCTCCTAATGTCCAACATGTGGAAGCACCTTTCCTCACTGGTCTTACGTGGCTTGGGATAGAAGACTGGAAGGAAGATATCCTGACTCATGTGGGAGCCAGAAACCACCTTTGGCAGGAAGGTTGGGTGGGGCCTGACCTGTACCTTATCTTGAAAAAAATCATATAAGGCACAGAATTTGGACACCCTCTTGGCTGATGTAATTGCCGCTAAAAAGGCCAACTTAGGAGAGTGAGGGAGCAGTAGACCCAGCAGCTCAAATGGAGGCCCAGTTAGCCTGGCAAGGACCAAGTTAAAGTCCCTTTGAGACACGGGCTGAGACCTGCGGGAAGAGCTTCTTAAGACCTTTGAAGACTTTAACTGTCATGCCCTGCAAAAACATTTAATGGCCTTGAATTGGTGGATGAAAGGCTTAGATTGCAGCCAGGTACACCCTGATGGAAGCCAGAGCCAAGCCAGCCTTCATGCTTCACATAGACTCATAGAATACTACAACTGAAAGGGACTTATAGAGATCATCAAGTCCAGTCCCTAGCATTCATGGCAGGACCCAGTATTGTCTAGACCATCCCTGCTAGATGTCTGTCTAACCTGCTCTTAAATAACTTAGGAAGTTTTTCTTAATGTCCAACCTAAACCTCCCTTACTGCAGTTTAAGCCCATTGCCTCTTGTCCTATCATCAAAAGGCAAGGAGAACAATTTTCTCCCCTCCTCCCTGTGACACCCTTTTAAATACCTGAAAACTGCTATCATGTCCCCTCTTAGTTTTCTTTTTTCCCATTCTTAATACTTTCTTAGCAAGCCCAGTTCCTTCAGCCTTGCCTCATAGTTAATGTTTTCTAGACCTTTGATCATTTTTGTTGCTTTTCTCTGGACCTTCTCCAATTTCTCCACATCTTTCTTTATATGTGGTGCCCAGAACCGGACACAATGCTCCAACTGAGGGCTAATCAGCACAGAGTAGAGTAGACTTATTCTCTTATTCTGTCTTGCTCACAACACTCGTGTTAATGCATCTCAGAATCATGTTTGCTTTTCTTGAGACAGTGTCATAGGGTGTGTCTAGACTACATGCCTCCTTCGACGGAGGCATGTAGATTAGCCAGATCGGAAGAGGGAAATGAAGCCGCGATTAAAATAATCGCGGCTTCATTTAAATTTAAATGGCTGCCCCGATCTGCCGATCAGCTGTTTGTCGGCAGATCGGGGGAGTCTGGACGCGATGCCCCGACAAAGAAGCCTTTCTTCATCGACACAGGTAAGCCTCGTGACGAGGCTTACCTGTGTCGATGAAGAAAGGCTTCTTTGTCGGGGCATCGCGTCCAGACTCCCCCGATCTGCCGACAAACAGCTGATCGGCAGATCGGGGCAGCCATTTAAATTTAAATGAAGCCGCGATTATTTTAATCGCGGCTTCATTTCCCTCTTCCGATCTGGCTAATCTACATGCCTCCGTCGAAGGAGGCATGTAGTCTAGACACACCCATACTGTTGATTCATATTTAGTTTGTGGTCCACTATGATCCCTATATCCCTTTCTGCACTACTCCTTCCTAGACAGTCACTTCCCATTCTGTATGTATGAAATAAATTAATCCTTCCTATGGGAAGTACTTTGAATTTATCCTTATTAAACTTCATCCTGTTTACTTCAGAGTATTTCTCCAGTTTGTCCACATCATTTTGAACGATGACCCTATTCTCCAAAGCAGTTGAAACCCCTCCAGCTTGGTATCATCTGCAAACTTAATAAACGTACTCCCTATGACAATATCCAAATCTTTTATGAAGATATTGAACAGAACCGGTCCCAAAACAGACCCCTGCGGACCCCACTTGTTATGATCTTCCAGCATGACTGTGAACCATTAATAACTACTCTTTGAGAATGGTTATCCAGCCAGTTATGCACCTACCTTATAATAGCCCCATCAAAATTGTATTTGCCTAGTTTATTGATAAGGTCATGTGAGATGGTATCAAATGCCTTACTAAAGTCTAGGTATGCCACCTCCGCCACTTCTCCCTTATCCACAAAACTTGTTATTCTATCAAAGAAAGCTTTCAGATTGGTTTGACACGATGTATTGATCTGTGCTGCCTGTTACCTATCAACTTATTTTCTTCCAGATGTTTGCAGATGATTTCCTGAATTACCTGCTCCATTATCTTTCCTGGCACAGAAGTTAAACTGACTGGTGTGTAGTTTCCTGGATTGTTCTTATTTCCCTTTTTTATAGATGGGCACTATATTTGCCCTTTTCCAGGCTTCTGTAATCTCTCCTCACTTCTATGATTTTTCAAAGATGATCACTAAAGGCTCAGACACCTCCTCTCTCAGCTCCTTGAGTAGTCTTAGGATGCATTTCATCAGGCCCTAGTGACGTAAGACATATAACTTTTCTAAGTAATTTTAACTTATTCTTTTTTTCAACTTATAAACCTACCCTAATAGGTTGTGCCCACAAAAGCTCATGATACCATCTATATGTTTTGTTAATCTTTAAGGTGCTGCAATTTGTTGGTTTTTTAAGTTTTTCCAGTTACAGACTAACTCAGCTCCCCCTCTGAAGCATAATGAAGAAGATAGTAAAGCATTATTTGCAGAGGGGCCTCAATATGTTTTATCCCTCTCTGAGCATCCCTCACTGAGAACAGGCTCCATTTTACCAAGTAGGTGGTCCTGGTGGATAGCTTTTTGCTTTCTGAGCGAATCTGTGTCACCCCATGCAAACAGAACTTCTCCTTGGGATTCAGCCAGGTAATAACCATGCCATGAAATGGAGTGGTTGCAGATCCAGGTACAGGAAACAGCTATGATCCTAGGCAACAGCTCTACGTGGACTGGCTGAGGCTGAGGCCGTTACACTAAGAGGCTCAAGAGACATGGATGGATAGAAATGTATGCCGACAATTTGGTTTATGAACATTTTCTCCTTTCTTGATACTTTCTTAAATCACTTTGAGATCTATGCATGAAAAGCACTATGTAAGAGTAAGTATTATTGTTATACTTGGATCTACATATAGTGGGTCCAATTCTACTCTTATTGTTGACATCAACAGAAGTTTTGTTTCAGATTTCCTAATAAATAAGATCTGGGATTTAGGGTGTAAAAGTAATGAAACCTTCTCCTTATGGAACATAGTGTAATGAGGTTTTGCCCTCAATGCCTCAAGCTCATTAGCCCCCATTTTTGGCTATCAAGAATGTGACTTTTTTGTGGATAGGAGAAACGTGGGACAGGAAGCTAATTGTTAAAAAATGAGACTTTGTGAATAGTGAAAGAACAAGGTTGAAGTCCCACTGAGGAGTAGGCTTTTTTTAATATGCAGAAAGGTTCTGAATAGGCCTTGCCAGAATTTGCTAATCAGATGCATGATTGCACCATATGCACCGATTGCTACTAAGTGGACCTATAAGTAATTCAAGTACAAACTACTAATTGTGCAGTCCTATATTGAGTATTGTGCACAATATTGGTCACCCATTTTAAAAAAGGATATTGACCCCTCATTAATTATGCAGAGAAGTGTGATGAAAATGATCATGGGCATAAAATATCTCACAAAAAAGACTGAAAATTAGGACTATGGACGTAGAAGCTCTCCACACTAAATTCCACCCAAAGATGGACTACAAGCCACCTGGAACAGTATCCCTGATGATGTCATGGCACATTTGGTGACTAATTTTTCTCCTCATCCACAACCATTTCAGATTTGAGCACTATGTATACCTTCAAGTCAACAGCACTCCCATGGGTTCCCTCATAGCTCCACCATATGCCACCATGTTTATGGCTGATTTAGACCAATACTTCCTCAGCCTTCGTCCCTAAATGTCCCTCCTCTATTTATGCTACCTTGATGACATTTTCACCATCCTGACCCACAGGAAGGAGACTCTTGAAGAATTCTACTGTGATTTCACTCCACCATCAACCTCGGCCTGGAACAGTCCACACAAGAGATCCACTTCCTGGACACTACAGTGCAAATAAGTGATGGTCACATAAACACCACCCTGTACCAGAAACCCACTGATCTCTATACTTACCTACATGTTCCAGTTTTCATCCAAAACACATCACATGATCCATTGTCTACAGCCAAGCCCTAAGATACAACCACATTTGCTCCAATCCCTCAGATGGAGGCAAACACCCACACAATCTCTTTCAAGCATTCTTAAAACCACAGTATCCACCTGGGGAAGTGAAGAAACAGATTGATAGAGCCAGATGGGTATCCAGAAGTCAGTCTCCTGGGTATCTACTACAGGACAGGCATTGAAAGTAACAAAGTGCCACTGGTCATCAACTATAGCCCCCATCTAAAGCCTCTCTAGCACATCATCAAGGATCTACAACCTATCCTGGAAAATGATCTCTCACTCTCAGACCTTGGGAGGCAGGCCAGTTCTAACTTACAGAACTCCCCTCCCTCCTCTCCCTTCCCCCAGCATTGTGAAACAAACAATGATCAGCAACTACAATCCACACAACAGAAAGCTAGGAACCAATCCATGTTGCCAACTCTGCCCCTGTATCTACTCAAGTGACACCATCATAGGACCTAACCACATCAGCCATGCCATCAGGGGCTCATTCACCTGCACATCTGTTAGTGTTATATATGCCATCATGTGCCATCATGCCCCAGTTTCAAGGAGGGTTCCTCAGAAAATAAGTCAAACTAAGGAAGGGAAACCTAGTGCCTGTCAGGAAGCTGTGGATTTTGAAATCAAAAGGCCCAGACAGGCAGCCCTGGAGCCTATCTATCTTATCTGAAAATATTATAAATGTGCATCCTGCTAGTGATCAGCTGAAAGAATTAATGGAGTGAAGCAGTCTGGCTTGATCACAGCTGCATGCTTCCTCAGCATTTCGTGTGACGGGAGAAATCATGTCTTGACTGTCTTTGGACACTCACCTGAAATCCTTTTACAGAAGATTATTGCGTTCTATGTTACTTTCTGCAACTGTCTCTTTCCCAGTCTGCTATCTCAGCTGCTACAGTTCTTAGGAATATAAATAACAGTGGACTCTAGGCAGAAGAAAAAGCCAGTGTACAGCGAGGAATCAGGGAAAAGACTTCCATCTCCTTTGACAATGGTAGTTAGGAAGCTGATTGATTTCCTGCTGGAAGAGGAGCACAGGCCTGCTCTACCTCTGGTTAGAAGGTATTCATTTGTTACAGGATTCATTTGTCTGAAAAGCCAGGATGATGAAATACATTGGCTTCAGCATGGCTGCGGGGGATAACTAACATTCATAAGGTGATGGGCGAACCACACAACAGGGGAGATGTGAGAGTCAGAAACCCAAATTGGCTCCAAAGACAAAACACAGAATCTCTGAAGGGGAAGAAATACCAACAGAATTCATTGCTGATATAAAGACGTATATAATCACTCATAACTGATGTCCATAGCACAAAAAATATCCCATAAAGACACAATTGATAGCAGCATTGAGCATTTTATAAACTGTGAAAAGCATTGTCTAAAGAATGACAGATGTACTGCTGAAAGTCCAGGTTTGTAACAGCAATTTCTGGATCACATTACTAGATGGAAAATCCTGGGGGAAAAAACCTTATATAATTACCCTGTAACACATTTGTCCTGAGTGATGCAGATTTCTCCCCAGCATTTTCCATGTTGTAATGCTATTTAGGATTGTCTGTTGGAACAGTATAGACCTTGGAGTATACTGATTACTCCTTCTATAAGTCTATTACCATTTAGTAGATGCCCTTAGGTCACTGCATGTAAAATAAAGGAATAAAACCATAATATGCACCTCAAAGATAGAGCAAGGAACATTTTAGAAATTAAAAGATCAGATTATATGTTGGAATGGAAGGTATTGTTTGCAACCTGTGTAAGCATATTACTAGCTTTAATCTAGCAGACTTTCTGAAAAAAGCAATGAAGATACTGTTGTGCTGCTGGATAGAAAGACAGAGGTGGTCAGACCTACTGATCAGAGCTGTAGTGGTCAGATCCCAGAAGTCAGAATTGGAGACAGAGTCAGGCGTCAAACCAAGCGTCAGAGCCAGTCAGTAGCCAGGCTGGGCATAGAAGCAGAGAATCTGGAACAAGGCAGGAAAGCAGGAACAGGACAGGCAATGCTTACTTAGTAATAAAGCCAAGACTCAAGTGGTTTTTTACTTTCTTAACTGAAGTGGCAAATCCAGAGGTGCTGAGACCATGAACTGCTAAGCCAAGAGGACCTGGGCCCTAGCACAAATCAAGCACTGATGACAGGATAGGAAGGCAGGGATCAGAAGGAATAAGGCAAGGCTCAAGAATCAGATGAGAAGGCAGGGTCCAATGTACCAGCCAGCCAGAAATTTACCTGGTTGCTCAGACAACTTTCCTGTGCCTCCTTCTGGCTAAATAGTAAGTCTAAGCCAATCGGAAAGGTCAGATGTCTCCTCCAATTGGGAGTTTTGGGAAAAGCCTGTAGTAAACAAGGGTGTGTCTAGACTACAGAGTTTTGTTGACAAAAGTGGACTTTTGTCGACAAAACTATACCTGCGTCTACACTACCGCTGAGTTCTGTCGACATAACGTTGACAGAACTCAGCAGTTTTGTCGACGCTGGTAAACCTCATTTTACGAGGCATAATGCCTTTTGTCGACAGAGTTCTGTCGACAGAAGGTGTTATTGCATCTACGGTTGTGTCTAGACTACAGGGTTTTGTTGACAAAGCAGCTTGCTTTGTCGACAGAACTGAATGTAGTCTAGACGCTCTTTGTCAACAGAAGCTTTGTCGACAGTATCTGTCGACAAAACTTCTGTTGACAAAAGCCTGTAGTCTAGATGTACCCCAAGGGTCCACCAACCCATGCTACCTGCAGGCAAGCAATCCAAGTACCCAGCCTGGGGGGCTGGATAGGTTAGTACAGCCTGTGCCAGCACATCTTCACTGCTGTTTTAACAAGCTTACTAGATTCAAGCATAGGTGTGTCCACATTACTGCAATCAGAGATTTGATCTGCAGGGTTTAGACAGAGCTTCGCGCACAATAAATCTGGTTTAACAGTTCTGGCAGTGTAAAATGAACAAATAAGAGGCTCATTAGAAAGTGAGTGATTATCCACGTGGCACACAAAATATCTTTACTAAAGAACAATTCAAATTAGCTGTGTAATGAAAATATAAAAAAGGCTTTTTAAGGCAGTATAGTAAAAGACTTACAATATCACTATGAGTGAAATTCATATCAGTATAGAAGGCCTGCAGGGTCCAGACTCTACGGAAGGGCCACTTAACCCTTATTTTAAGGATTTGTGCAAAGGGGGTTAGGTGGTCATTCTGAACAGGAGTGCATTTCACCCAATGGGTGCAGATACAAGTCTATACCCCCTATTGACTTCAGTGGGAAAAATAACTGAAGAATTCAGTTCTGTGTTCAAGTATTATGGAGAATCTTCTCTCCTCAATGTGTGAACATAACTCCCTATAAGTTTAATAAGAGTGACATATCAGTATCAAGGGCAATAAGACCTGTAGCAACATTACAGGGTGAAATTATATATATTAAATCAATTAGCACATTTAATGAGCTATGTCTTTCTTTTAATGGTTTTTCTAGACATACGTATTATCAGACAAAACATTTAGGTCATGAGAAAATATATATTTCCAACAGCATGAATTCTGAATGTTAATTGAAAGAAGGCATGTTCAACTCTACAATTTCTCCATCATTGGACCAGTTGAACTAGTGTGAAGCAGTGCATATATTAAATTACTTTAAGGAAATGAAAAAGACAGATTGATGTAGAAGATGAGTACAAACATTCAAGGCAGTAAAAAATGCAGAACGCTGACATATGGGTGAAAAATGTATTTTAAATGCTCTTTTAGTATCACATAAAACTAGCAATTCACTTTAAAAACATTCTTCATCAGCAACTCTATTTTTGATCATATGAAATCACTAAATTGAACACTGTCCATCAGCTGGAATTAATCTTAATACCTAATGTTCATATCAAACACGTATATTTTGTTAACTTTATTTGTTATTTAAGATAGTTTCAAGGTGCGGCACCAATATTACATAGGTTTATTATTTGATTTGTAAAGAAACATGCAAATATTAATAAACAAGGGTTTTCATAATAGTTATATTTGGTTATCATTTGATAATTATTGATAGAGCACACCAAGCTTTTTTGTGAGTAGTTTTTCTGTTACATTTTATGCTGAACACTACTATTCCACAGCTACCAAATTGCCACCATAGTTCTCAAGGCTTAAAAAGGAAAGCCAAAGAGGAAAGGAAATAAGTATGCCTTTAGGCTTTAACATATATTTACAAAACAATATTATTTTATATGAAGATAAATATATATAAAGAATTAATATTTCATGGTATTTGTATCAGCATGAAATGTAAAAAATCCCCAAAAGATTAGTAAAACACAAATAACTGGTACTTTACACCCTTGGACCAGTTTTGTATAAGGCTTTAGTTTTCCTGATGAATGGGACATACACTTTTTTAAAGTAGGTCTCTTTATATGCTTCAGTCATTATAACTGTAATTTGTCACAATACATTTTGTAATAAAATAAAAACTCTGTGTTGTAATTGAAGATAACTAGTTACCATTTAGATGTACATGACGTTTTATAGAATAGCTTCCATCGAAAGTATAAGAACTAGATTTAAGGTGCTTTGATAGTTTTGCTTTCATTCCTAAAAAGTACCACACAAAAAGAGTTGCAATAAGTACTTGCTGAAATGCTTTTCTTTGGCCTTTACCACATTTTCTAAAAAATAGCCTATTATCCCCCCATAGGAGAATGTTATGTTTATTAGTCATGTGTCATCATTATTGTAAAACTTATTGAAATGAAATGTTAGATGGATTTTTGTCACAGCTACCTTTCTTTCTTTTCCCTTTCAAATTTTCCTTTTTGCATCAAGCAATAACCATAAGCAACAATTAATTTAAAGCTAGATTTTTGTATGTTGTAAACTGGCTAGGACCAGGAGCTACTGACAGAACCAGCCAGTCATGCAATGTCAGCAAGTTACCTCTATATCAATATGCTGTCATATAATCCTTTCCTTTGTTTCCCTGCCACATCCACTAACACAATTATGCTGGATAATGGTTCAACAGTAACTGCATATGATAGTTCTAGCAAGACATTTTTTGTTTTAATCACATGATTTTTTCTTCTCTCTGAGAGGGGTTAGAAAAGTAGAGCCTTTTTCTTTAGGTCATTCCTCTTCCAAAGTGCCAGACGATCAAATTCTTCAATGGTCATTTTGAAGACTTCCTGGAACTCTTCAGGAGACAAGTGCCTCTTGAAAAAGAAAATACAAAGATACTATCAGTGCGTTCAGAAATAAGGAGTATTTCTCCCTCTCCTGCACCTTAATTCATACTATGAAACAATGCATTGGAATTTTCATTTAAATTCCCAAACTGATTCTGAAAAAGACTGCGTCAAAATCAAATAAGCTAAGCTCTGTTGTGAAATGAAATGGACAGCAATGGCTTAGTTGTATAAAAAGAAAACTTTTCCAATAAAGTTCCCACTAAGTAGAAACTGGAATCTTTGGGAAAGAGATATAGGTATTTCTACATATAATTTGACGACAGAACATACTGTGGCCAATTTAAGCCAATCTGGAAATTTAAAGATATTGTTATCAATATAATTTCAGAGCTAGATTTTTTCCCCTTCATCTACAATAAGTGCAATAGACACCATGTTATTTCTCTAATAGTAGCCTTGTAACAAAGGAGAAACCATGCTGCTAAGATCTTACGTGAAAAATGTGCTTACGCATGGATTTAAAGCAGTGTTTCTCAACGTGGTCTGTGAAACCACGTTGAGAAACATGCTAACTGGCTGCACCCGTTTGTTTACTTACCAGCGCTGTGGACACAGGCCTTGTGATTCTCATTGGCTCCGGTTCGCCATTTGCAGCCAAGGGAAGCAGAGGCCCAGCCCATGCTACTTCCTGCGGCTCCCTTTGGCTGCAAACAGTGAACCGGAGCCAATGGGAGTCGCGAAGCACTGTGGCTGTGGCGCCAGAAAGGAAACAACCCGTCACGGACAGTTAACATGTTTCTCAAAGTGGTTTTGTGGACTTTTGAGAAATACTGATTTAGAGCAGCAATGGGTAATATAGGCTAGTGACTGGGCCACATGAGTGGCCAGCCCTTGTTTTAGCAGGTTGCAAATATCGTCATAACTGACACAATCTCCTGGGATAAGGCAGTTTTGCTAACAGCACTTGTGTACCTAGAATTTGCAGGGGGTGTCGATTGAACTGTAGCAGCACTTTGATTGGATGCAAAGGGAGCGCACAACTCTCCCTCACAGTCAATGTTGTGTGCAATCAGCACAGACCTCACTTCACATACCCTTGCTTTATGTGCATGTCTCTTTTGGAAAAAATCAGAGTTCATGGACAGAAACCACCAGTATCTGGCAACACTGCACACGAGCAATGGTAAACAAAAGGTCTTGTGGGCAACATATAGAACCCCGATGGTCAACATGCAGCCCGTGGGCTACAGGTTGCCCACCACTGGGTTAGAGATGTGGTATACAGCTGATTTGAAATGACCGAAGCTGTGCTTTTATTTGATGTTACCAGTTTATTCTGTATAAAGTGAGATACAGACCCAAAAAGAAAGAATTACAAAACAATGCTGCCAGTAGGGCCAACGTAAGGAACCTCTGTGAAAAAGTTATGCTCAGTACCTACTTATTATATTTACAGAATAGTAAAGTCTTTGGAGTAAAAGGTATACAGCTCAAATATGCACAGAAAAGAATTTTTAGATTCTCCATTAGCTATTTTGGATTCTATTTTGTCAAACCATTTTACAAACACTAAGTCTCACTACATCATGTAAGGTAAAAATTATACCCTTTAAAATGTATATAATCAACTATTACCAATAATGACCATTTTGGGTACTCATTTGAGACCCAATTTTCACAAATGCGGAGTGCCCACAACTACTACTGAAATTACTGCAAGGTAAGGTTGTGCACCACATTGAAAATCATCCGCCCTTCCCACCTCCCAGTGACTCATTGTCTTCCTATAACAAAGGTTTTCAAAATCAAAGGCTAATTTTTGGAAGTGTTGGCCTGAGTGAGTTCTCAGCTTCTTGAAGTGGTGCTCCTCAATCCCTGCTACTCTGCACTGTGTACCTGGGAGAAAGAGAGCAAAAACATCTCTTCTTGGCTCATCCTCCTCTTGTTATTAGTAATAGTAATAATTACTGTAGCCCCCAGCAGTCCCAGTCATGGCCCATTGTGCAAGGTGCTATACAAACACAGAACAAGAAGATAGACTGTAAGCAATTTGGGGACCAAAGTATAAGATGAGAAAACACAGGGCTACAGATAAGAAAATACCTGTCAGTGTGATAGTCTCAGCATGTTAACAGCCTAACCTGGCTGTTCTCCCCCCATTTTGGATATCAGTGCTTAGCATTATCTCCCTACTCACTGGCGCACCATACCCTGTAGCCCAGGAACACCAAATCCCCTCCACCAGGCTCCTTCTTTCATGAACACGAACTCCTTCACACCCCTCTCCCTCTCTCTCACACACACAGTTTACAGCCCCAGGAAATCTTAATCCCAAAGATGTCATTAAACTGGAGAGACTTCAGATAAAAGTAACAAAACTGATTATGGGGCTAAAGAATTTGATTTATGAGGAAAGATTAAAAAAACCTAACAATGTATCAACTTGGCCAAACGATGACTAATGGGGAGGATGATAAATGTCTACAAGTGTTTGAAGGGTCTAAATACCAAGAGGAAAGACCCATTGAGAGAGGTTACGGCAATTATTCATATTTTTCTAAGTACATATGATTTTAATTTTGTTGGACTTTACCTATAGCTGAGAATTTAATGCTCTTCACTAATGAAGTTGGGGAGAACAAATCCCAAAGAAATCTAGGGGTGAATTTTCTCTCTAATCAGTCTTTGAACATTAATTATCTTAAATGAAACTCTCTGGCCTCAATAGCAGGGGAATTGAAAATTTATGTATGAGGGGGAGAGAGAAAATATAAACTTGTGTGTGTGTATTTTATAAGGCTATCCTAAGACTTAGAAGTCTTTGTAGGAATGACTCAGTGAAAAACAAGTTACAATTCTAATATATTTTGTGTGACTCGACCACTACTGAAGAAATGTAAGCTGGTTTTGTCAGAACTGCAGGATTTTAGTCATTTTCAATTGTATTATAAAATATTACTTTGTGAGATATTCTTTTTATTCCACATTTATGCTCACAATCTTTTATTAATTTAAAAAATAGAGTTCTGCGATCACCAATATAGCTTATGTTACTGGTACTATCTCTTGCAGCATGGCACAAGGAGTGAAAAATGACTTTTTTGTGCAGCATGTTTGGTGGTGTACAGAACACAGAGGAAGACTGGCTCTCTTTCCCAAAGTGATAATAATCTAAGGGCCACACTGATAGCAACATGGGAAAAACCTGCATAAAGATCAGAAAACGAAACAAGTTTCAACTTGCATGTCTCCCTTCAGATTGTTCTTGGGGTGGGTTGCCTTCCCTCAAAAGGGAAGGCAAAGCCCACTAAAATAAGCAAATTCCGTAAGATCTAAGAGGGAAGAGGTGAGTTGTACAAATGCTCTTTGCACCACTCCCTGACTTTCCTTCCCCATGTTCTGAGTCAGAGCATGTGCCCTTATCACAACAGTGCACATGTTTTGGGATAGGCCTGTGAGACACAGGGTCTGATTCTCCACACTGGCATTCTACTCCTGTAATTCCAGTGAATTCAATGGGATTATAGCATGTAAAGAACTGATTGCTTGGGGCTGATGTTATTCTTAACCTCACTTACTCTCTATAAATACTATGCTAGACTAGAATTCAGTAAGTGATGCTGCTGTAAAAAAGAGGTCATCCAAATATTGCTATCAGTAACCCCATCAACACAAACACTGGAAGAATTAGAACACAAGAGCTTATTATCAAGAATTACAGTAAACTCCAACCACTTAATCATTAATTAAAATTTGTGCTTAATCTCTTTAAAGCAAGGAGGAAGGCAAGCATTACAATGTGAAATCCTCACATTCCAAGCTACAGGTTCATTAAAGTGAATCTTGCAGATATGGGCTCATTACATTGACTGCCAAAAGAAAGATAATTAATTGCACAGTCAGTCACTACATAATGTTTTAAATGATGCTTTTCTTTGCAAAATAATGAAGTTTGTCTCTGGTTTTCTATGGCCTGTTTAAAAAAAATACAAAACAGTTTAAATAAATTTATAATGTTTATTCAGTTGTTAACTTTATTTTATTTGAGAAGAATTATGCTTGTAATGAAATCCAGAGATCTTCAAAACGAATAGTTAGCAGCATTACATTAATGTGAATGAGTTACGGTGAGGGAAGACTGCAATTAACCTACAGCCATATTGCCTCAAGCTGTGGTCACATAAACTAAGCAGGTTTATGGTGTGTCAGTAATTAGATGGGAGGTCTCAAAGGAAAAGGTGCTAGAAATTCAGGAGGTATTATCCATCCTTGTTGTCAGTCAATAGTCCCATGTAATGCAGAGTACTGCATTGCTAGAGAGGATGAATTTAAGAAGAGAAAAACCAAGGTCCTGTTTACTAGTTGTCATCAAGACTATCATTCTATTTCAGTTACCTCCTGTATCCCGAGCAAAGTACAGCTAGGCTTTATATTACACCCAGCTGAATCCATACTGTGCTTCCAGTGGGACACATTTGTTCTGAAATACTATTTATTTTGTAGTATTGCTTGTAAATTGTTGCTTTGTTTAATTTTGGTGGTGACCACAGAGATTATATCACCTGCACTCTGCCCATTAATTGGTTTCTGTCAGGACTGCTATTGACATTCCCAAATCTGTGAGCAAGAGAATCTGGAAGTAAGAGTTGCAGAATCTGGCCCTGAGCTAGTACCAGCTCTCTAAACAGAAAATCTGAGACAGATTGTCCGCCCCTCACAAATATGGGATGGCAAATATCCACACAAGTGGTCTCCATTTCAGCTCTCCAATGTG
This sequence comes from Pelodiscus sinensis, assembly GCF_049634645.1. Taxonomy (NCBI): domain Eukaryota; kingdom Metazoa; phylum Chordata; order Testudines; family Trionychidae; genus Pelodiscus; species Pelodiscus sinensis. Next base: position 114,032,499 of record NC_134715.1, read on the forward strand.
AGCAAGTGATGGTCTGTCCTTTTAGGTGATCGTTTCTTGAGTGTAAAGATGTTAAAACTTTTAAAATTTTAAAATACTTCCAGTATCCTGAAATAGCGTTTTCTGCATCTTGACAGTGTGCTCATTGCTGCGAAATAGCTTTTGAAATAACGGAAGCACTATTCCGACATCCCTATAAACCTCTTTCTACAAGGATTAAGGGATGTTTCGGAATAGTGCTTTATTTTGAAATTTGGCACTGTGTTTACACTGCCAAATTTCAAATTTCAAAATTAACTCGAAATAAGTTACGTAGTTTGTGTAGCTCAAATTGCATAGCTTATTTCTAGGTAAGGGTGCAGTGTAGACTCACCCTAATTGACTACATACCATGCTGACGCAAGAGTTGTCTAACCTTCCTCTCCCCTCTATAGGTTGAGCCTCTGAAATTCAGGACTCTCTGTTCCAGCAACAGCCACAGATGTTCTGGGACCAGAGAGCCACAGCGGCCAGGAGCGAGGGCTGGGTGGTAGCCCAGGGCTAGGCAGCCAGGTAGGCCAGTGGCAGAGGAGCTATCAGCAGGTGGGAGCCCCAGTGGCTGCAGGGAAGGCCTGCGGCGGTGGTGGCTGACAGTGGCTGGGGAGCAGCAGCTGGGAGCCTCAGCCAGGACCGGGAAGCCGCAGTTGAGCTGGCAGCAGGGGGAGGCAGTGACCTGGAGTCCTGCTGGACCAGAAGCAGAGTCTAGTGGCCAGGGCTGGAGGCCAGGAGTAGGCTGATGGCTTAGAGGGGAGCCCAAGACTGGTGGCCAGTGGCCAGCAGCAGAGCATTGACCTCACCTAGTCTGGCAAACTCTCTGGTTCGAGATCGCTCAGGTCCCAAGGGAGCCTGTACTCTGCTGCTTGTGGCTCAGCAGGCTTGCTGGAAGCTTCTAACAAGCCTACCACAAGGCTAATTATAAAACTGTAATTAGCCATGTGCTAGGCTGCCAAGGGGTCATTTGGGGTTATTCTCATCTGTGGGGTAATTAGGCTGCACACTTAATAAATATTTCAGTCTATCAAGTAATTACATGATTGGAAAAAATGCTTCACTGGTGGCACTAGCTGCATTCTAATGAATGTTAAAAGCTAGCACAAGATGTATACAATAACTCCATTGACTACAGATATGGCTGGCAACCACAGCTGTCACTGAGCTAAACACTGGCATGTAGCCACAGTCTGAAGCAGTAGGGAGGCGGTTTGGAGTGGCAGCACCCCACATCCCATGGGGAGTGAGAATGCTTCACTCACACAATCTCTTCTTTCAGCACGCCTCCCAGATCGTCAAGCTTCTGCTGTGGCAGATGAGGAAAAGTATATTGAAGATGGCCCTGCCTAATGCCTACCTCATTCAAGCAATTTGTGCCCTCCAAAATGCTCAGAGGGAGCAATTCCTGAGTATCCTCATGCAGGAGGTACAATGGGAAGAGGGTTTATATGACCCTTCCAGTCCTTTACTGGACCTTTGGCTCTTTGGATGTTATGTCTTATATGTTAAGACATTGTGAGAGCACAAAGGAGCTCCATTTTACCCCGTGATGTTAGTGTGGGATGTCTCACAATCCCTTGTGACATATCACAAGGCTCTAGGAAAATCATCTGCAGAACCACAATGCCAACACTATTTCCCCCTATTTAGACAATTACCCAAGAAGCTAAACAAGATTTCTAATAGGGAATTTAAAAAATAGGAATTATTTCTCTCCGGGGAGCTATTCTCCTATCCAGTGATATAGCATCCTGGAACTCTGTGGATAACTTGTGTCACCACACTATTATTCACTAAAATGAACTTGTTCATATTGGGAATTACATAATTGGTCTCTGCATGGGATTTGTGATTAAACATATGATAATGCATAGAAAGGATGTACTGTGCATGTAAAGATGATTCTCTTAACAATTTAAGTTAACAATTCAAGTCTCAAATCTACTACTTTACTTTAAAAAGACAGATAATGTTAAGTTGTACAATCTCAAGACAAGTGCTCACAAGTTTTTCAAACTGACAGATGATGCTCAGAGGCTTAATATCTGCAAACTTGAACTTGAGCGCTAAAAGCCTGATCCAAAAATTCTCCATTTAATTAACTGGGCTTTGATCTTGTTCCTAAAATATGTCTTCTAATGTGTCCTGGATCTGGGCTACATGTCTACATAAGCTTCTTCTACCTGCCTGCTGTGCACTTCTCACATTGTTCCCATCCTGATAAGAATTAACTTTTTTCATATTTGACGTCATTCCAAATGAATAATTTTCATCTGACAAAGGCTTCCTTCATAAGGTTTCTGAAAACAGATCTGGAGAAATACTTAACACTAATAGCAGCTGAAGCATACAGCAAACACTAAACACATTTTCTGCAAGTTTAAAAAGGTACAATTCCATTAAAGTGTATGAATTGTGTCCTCTTCATGTCACTTGTGAATTTCAATGTGGGTGGGGTCCCTAATTTCCTTAGCCTCCTTTGAAAACTCCTGCCTGAAATGATAAACCATTCCTCTGATCTCAATACATGTAGCATTCCAATATTTTCTTGAAAAGTGGCTAGAACCCAGCATGAGTGTTGAGTAAAAATTAAGGCAGAAAACTTTATCCTTAAAACAGATCCAAGTAAGGATTTTTAGGGGGAATATAAATGTTTGAATCACTGTGTGAACTCTGTTCAAACAAGATCACACCCATATATAAATGGTTGATTTCTGTTTGCCAGAGTTGCATTCCTGTTTTTTTTTTAAATTAACAATTGTTTTTTGTGTATATATATATATCCTTCTGAAACCAACAATTAACAGGTACAGACATGAGTGAGCTGAGTTATCCTTTTCAACTGCATTCCATAGGAATGACTGAATAATGTGTCTTCATTAACACTTTATGATTGTCAAAAGAAAAGCCCAAGAAAAAGAAATACATGCCTGCCGATAAATGTAAATGATAAAACTGAAACGATAAATTTAAAATGAGCTAGTCTAAGCACATGTTTGCTTGTGAGACTCACAAATCATGGCCAAATGTGAAATCTGTGTTAAAACTAACTGCAGAAATGAAATCTATGAACACACCATTGCGTTAAAAGTGCATACAGTGAAAACCTTCAACATCATTGTGCTAGACCAGGAAGAAACAAACAACATATGATATCATGTAAGTGACGGTTACTTATTGTAACTAATGGTTCTTCAAGATGTGAAGTCCATACCTATACTACACATGTGGTATGCACATGCGTAAGTCTGAATGTTTTTCAAAGCAGCATTGGCCCATACATACTCTCCTCATACTTGCAACTTAGGGCATAAGAGGCAATGTGTGTCAATGGCTCTCAGCTTCTCTTTCCACAATCCTGCAGGATCTGAAGCCAAGGGGATGGGAGGGCAAGGTAGTAGAATACAGATAGTGATCACACATCTCATAGAACCTCCAGTCACTGTAGGTAACCAGAATTTCTTCAAGTAATGGGCCCTATGTAAATTCCACACATGGATGATTGGCAAACAGTGTTCAGACTAGAAGTCGGTGCAAAGAAGATGGTAGTAAATATGTTTGCATTACTGGTGATCCCACTATTGCATCTGCAGCGGAGATATTAATGAGGGCGTAGTGTGTCATAAACAAGTAGATCAAACTCCAGCTGGCCTCTCTGCAAATGTCCATCATTGGAACATCCGATGGAGATTCTGTGGCAGCAGTTTGTGCTTGCATGGAGTGAACTGCGATTCTCCCAGAGGGGGAGGAATGTTTGCTAACTTGTTGACTCTAGGTGCATCCTGAGCCTCATAGGGTGCGTCTACACAGCAGGGCTTAACTAGAAAAAAGCTACGCAAACTGAGCAACGTCAATTGCATAGCTAATTTCAAAATAGCTTATTTTGAAATTGGGAGTGTCTACACAGCACTTATTTTGAAACAGAGCACTCTTCCTCCGACTTCCTTTACTCCTTGTATAATGAGGGTTACAGGAATAGGAGTAAGAAGTTCTCCAGCTTGACAGTATTTTGACATTATTTCAAAATAACTACCTGCTGTGTAGATGCGAACAAGTTATTTCGAAATAACGCTAGTTATTTCAAAATAACGTTGCTGTGTAGATGTACCCATAGGGACCATCGCTGGAAGAAAAAAATAAATACCCAGAGTATTTTCCAAAAGCAACAAACTGACGTAGGAGCCTACAAGCAAGATTTAAAAAAGAATTTTAAGAGCCTGAAAGTACAAATAGGTGCCTACTGGGAATACTCCCTGACTTCTCTTTTATCTCAATTAGTGTTATAGCTGCATCTTTATTTGCCTAAATACAATTTAAAAATCTAGTCACAGAGGTGACTGGATTGATTTATCCTAGAGAAAAAGAGTGAGAAAATCTGTTCCTTGCATTCAAGGTTCAGACTGACTTTTTTTTTTAAATTTAATAATTATTAAAAATACCAAGAAGTTAATCAAATAATACAATCTTTTAAAAGTGTTCCATTCCAAACTGAGGAATGGCTTCCATCAATAAAGAAGACTGCATAGGAAAACCTTTGGAAATGTAACAGTTAACGAATGTGCTAATTTTATATAGTTAATACAGTCATTAGTCTTTAGAACAGCAGTCATCAGCCAGTAGATGGGGATCTACTGGTAGATCTTGGAGCCTCTGACAGGTGATCCTGACTGGTTTGGCCAAGAGGCTGTCAAGTGCCCGCACTTCAGCTGCCCCTCCCCACTGCTGTGCATCTCCTGCCCTTTGCCTTGGAGCTGTCCCCTCAGGAGCTTCCTGCTTGCTTTGCAGGGCAGGGAGAGAAGGGCACTGATGTCAAGGTGCCCCCTCTTCCATTCTGTATCTTATCTCCACAGAGCAGAGAGGGGGCACAACAGGACTAGGGATGGAGTTTGCTGGCTGCTTTAGGGAGTGGTACAGGACCAGGACAGGGGTGAGCCTGCCTTAGCCCCACTGCACCACCACCCAGGAGCCACCTGAGGTAAGCAGTGCCCAGCTGGAGCCCACATCCCAAAACTCTACCCAGTCGTGAACCTCCTCCTGCATCTCAAGCCCCTGCCCTAGCCCCGAGCATCCCTGTATCCTAATGCCCTCCCAGAGCTTGCACCTACAACCCCCTCTGATGCCCCAACTGCCTGCCCCAGGCTCAGCTCAGAGCCCCTCACACTCCAAATCCCTTAATCAAAGACCAGAGCCTGCACCCCCACCCTCTGCCCCAGACTGGTGAAAGTGAGCAGGGGGCAGGGCTAGAGTTACCAGGTAGACCCCTCCAAAAACCCGGACACACTTGATCATGGGGGGGGGTGGAGGGGGAAGGACCGTCCAGGAGGGGGGCGGGGCTGGCTGGGAAGGGGGTGGGGCGGGAAGCAGAGCTGGCGGGGAGTGGGGCTAGCCAGATGGAAGGTGGGGGGCTGGAAGCAGAGCTGGGGGGGAGGGGCGTGGGGCTGCCTGGGAAGAACGGGGGGGACCTGGGAGGAAGGGGGGCCAGGAAGTAGAGCTGGGGAGGGTCGGGGGCCGCGGGGCTGGAAGGAAGGAAGGAAGAGGGGCCAGAGGAAGGGGGGCAGGAAGTGGAGCTGGCGGGGGAGGGAGGCCGCAGCCACTGACCGCAGCCGGAGTCCATGGGGCCACACCCCCAGCAGGCACTCCCTCAAGTTGCTTGTAGAAGCCAGGCGGGGGCATGGGGAGTGGCTGGGAGCCGCTCCTCCGGCCTGGCTTCTGTGCACAACCAGAGGCTCCCAGCTGGGAGGCGGGGCTGCAATTGGCGCTGGGAGTCTCTGGTCACATGCAGAAGCCAGGTGGGGGGAATGGCTGGGAGTCCCAGACCCTCCCCCCCACCCCCCGGCTTTTGCATGCGACCACAGGCTCATAGCGCCAACCGTGGCCCCACCTCCCAGTCACTCCCTCATCCCCGCCAGGCTTCTGTCCTGTGCCCAGCCAGAAATTCAGAAAATACTGGACATTGCACATATCCGGTATTTTCTGAATTTTTCTACTGGACAGAGGGTGCAAATACTGGACTGTCCGGTAGAAAACCAAACACCTGGCAACCCTAGGCAGGGCCTTGGAGAAGGGGCACGAAGGAGGCGGGACAAGGGTATTTAGGTGTGAGGTAGATCTTGGATTGCACTTATAGTCAAAAAAATGATTTCATGCTTAAAAAGGTTAGAGACCACTGCTTTAGAACCTTGAGTTTGTAAGCTCTCTGAAAATGGTCATCTCTCTTCTAGAACATGCAGTTCTACAGTTTTGCTGTATAAACTTATTCTTCTTACTAATCTTACTAATACTCAGAACAAACTACTACCAGTATAACTTTTCTTTCAAAACTACAGCACTGGCAACATTTTAGGACTACATTCTACAATCTTCAGACTAAGACTTTGTCTACAAAAATGTGGCAGCAATTGAATTAAGTCAGTAAGGAATCAATTTAAACTAAATTGTTATTGGGCACACAAGCGAAAACATGAACATCTAAACAAGGAGGTTGCCCCTATTTAAGTAAATTGGCTTCTAAAACAATTCACCTAAATTGCTGCAATTTACTTGTTTAGAAACAGCTTTAGGAACTCTCCTGTGAGTAGTCACCAATGAAGGGACTGTAGACTACTCACAAGAGTAAGTACTACTCAAAGCAAGAGTTGCAGAGTATGATCTTTAAGAATTACACAAGTACTGTTTAATTACACAGTGCACTGTTCTGGTTTGTCACTTCAGAGGTACAGTTATTTTCCCTGCACAAGTATGCATGTGTGGCAATCAATATGCTTTGATCTAGTTGTAGGAAAACAAGTCGAAAAAGCTGTTCAGGAACTGGAATTACATATGCCCACTTTAATAGTTCTTAGTCTATTAAGTCAACCTTCTTTATCATTTAAATCCATATGTCATTATTGAGAAGAAATACCAGCGAACTACAAATAAGGGTGTCTGAAAGAGGCAAATAGAGGGACCGGAATTATTTTTATTGTATGAATCATGCTGCATTAAAAATTAACTCCAAAAATAATTATGCCCGTACCAGCTAATGCTGTTTTACTACTTCATTTCACAGGTTAAAACTCCTACATCTGGGACTCCCTGGTTCAGCAATATCTGTGGTCTAGCAGGACCACAGATGTTGCTGAACCATACAGCGCCAGTGGCTGAGAGTGAGAGTCGGCCTGGAGCTGGGAGCCTCAGTCTGGGCAGGAAGCGGCGGGGCAGAATTAGCAGGACCAGGAAGCCCCATCCCTGAGGAGCCCTAGCCAGGTGAGACAGCACTACAGCCTTCGAGCTGTCCCTAGGGAGCCCTACCCATGGCTGCCAGCAGCTTGCAAGCCCCGTTTCTGGGGAGCCCGGGCCAGGCGGTGCAGAAGTGGGGCCGGAGCCTGAGCCCAAGCCCTGCTGCAGCAAGGCCAGAGCCCAGTGGCATTGGGCCCTAGCTGAGCCAGCTGCCGAGAGGGACAGTAGGCTGGGGACCTTCCTTGATCAGGCAAATTTCCTCATCAGGTCACAAGGGTGCTGGACTACGTAGGTCCAACCTGTATTGAAATATTATTTAAGCTCATTCCTACCTCTTTCCACATTTCCTTTCAGAATCACTCCTGAGAATGCGGCTTCATTCATCTTAAATTAGAATAAAGTGAAGAAGAAACAGCTCAAAAAATTTGTGGGCCAGATCCTCAGTTGTTGTCAATTCACATAACATGACTGAAGTCAGTTTACAGCAGTTGAGGCTTTGGCACATTCATTTGAACTGAAGGATTCAGAGAGCCTAGGATGTACCTGTCAGGCAGCAGGCCACTTGTTCTAGGCAATTCTAAAAGGTCAGTATATAGTTAACTTTTGGCATTAATAATGTCTCCTCTGCAAGCAACAGGAACTGAGTTATATCAGCCTTAGTGCTGGTTTAGAACAAATAGAGAAAAATAAAGTCCTTATTTCTGCCTCTCAGATGTATGAGGCTTGGAAGAAAGAATTTATGTTATTTAAACACATTTATTCCCAATTGCACCTATCTACTCACTGGCTAAATCCATACATTGAAAAGCACACATTTAAATAGGTATGATTCTAAATTCTAAAACAGATTTCTTGAACAATGAAGGCGAGAGTCTCAAAATCACTCACAACGGGAGCATAAATCCTTTTTAACATGGCTTTTGTTGTAATGTCTCTTAACTGGACCCTCAGGGGCTAACTTTAGTCACTGGATTCTATTTGTCATTAGGGAAATATCCAATACAACAGATTTCCTCTCACATCTGAGAAAAGATGAACAACTACTCAAGATTTCTACAGAATCTACCAGAGAAGTGAAAACTAACAGTAATTATTTTTCCCTAAAAAGAATTCAATTAAAGCCAATTTAAACCAGAACTGTTAAACAAACCCTGCTTATTCATAATCTCCAGCATTAGCAGCTTTAAGGACTGGCAAAGGGATCAGAAGTAGTGAGTTTACAGACCTTAATCACACTGGACAAGGAGAAGTAATATTCCTGTCCAAACTTTAGCAAAAAACATAATGGCTACAATAGACTGGCAAATAGACTGGCATGATTTTCCACAAATACTTTTAACAGAAAAGTTTTTCCATTAAAAGCATTTGCGGAAAAGAGCGTCTAGATTGGCATGGACGCTTTTCTGCAAAAGCACTTTTTGCGGAAAAACGTCCGTGCCAATCTAGACGCGGTTTTGCGCAAGAAAGCCCTGATTGCTATTTTCGCCTTCGGGGCTTTTTTGCGCAAAACAGTTTTCAGCTGTCTACACTGGCCCTTTTGCGCTAAAGCATTTCCGGAAAAGGGCTTTTGCCCAAACGGGAGCAGCATAGCATTTCCGCAAGAACACTGACAATCTTACATGAGATCGTCAGTGTTCTTGCAGAAATTCAAGCAGCCAGTGTAGACAGCTGGTAAGTTTTTCAGCAAAAGCAATTGCTTTTGCGGAAATACTTGCCAGTCTAGATGCAGCCAATGAGTTTCTTCTCTCCTCCAGCAGTTTTGCTCTGGTCCAAATCCATTGACATTGTGGGAGCTTCTACTGGTTTACAGCAGAGCAAGTGAGATAAAAATCAGGACCAGTGATTTTATTGCAGTAAAAGCGGGTGCTAGAAAATGTAGGTTGTTTAAAAGATCAAATCTGAGCGAGCCTACTGAATACATGAGTTATCTATATACCTTATCAGTGCTATCCCCCACGCGAGCCCTTACAACAGAAAGCTTAGCAATTGGGGAGGGGAGTGGTAACAGACAAAAGGAGGATTTTCAGCATTGCGCTGTAGCTGATATTCTCCTGTATTTTCTGCCACTTCAAACCCACATGAGACTGCAGGTTGCAATGCACATTACCTAAGTCCTTTCTTACCACTTCAAAGGTGTGTGGTTGGAATTCTGCTCTGCTCCTGTGAAGGTGTGTGTCAGGGGCTGCTTGGGGTCTGGTCTGTCTCCCTCCCTGAAACCTACTAAGCTTACCCTCCACTTTTGCCCTTGCCCTGTTCAGAGCTCAGTTACTGGCTTCCTCCTTTGCTATGAGAAGAAATAACGATGAACTGATTTTCTGTGCAAAACTGTTTCAGCCCAGCAGTTCTCTAACGCGGGGAGCGGGAAGGGGAGGGGGACAGGACGATCAGCCTTGAATCTGCTCCGGTCACATAGCTTTCCTTTGCACAATGGTTTGAAAGGGCAGATCTGTCCCCTCTGTTTTGCCAGTTGCTATCATCCTATTTAAATGTTGCTAATTTAATTGTTAAAAAAACTACCAACCCTTAATCAATCCAAGATGCTGCACACAGAGGTCCTTTTCTCAGATGCATGTTTTAACATAGCGCAGCAACTGCCGGGATCAGTTGTCTGGTCCCTTTATCGTTTTCCTACTGCAGATTTGAAGCAAATCTTGTTTATTGTTCTTTTGGAAATCACTATGAGATCTTTGAAGTGGTTGGGTTTCTCAAGACTTTAGGCAGAGGTCTGCACCTGGTGTGAAGCAGGCTGAGCCACTTTCATGTTAAACAAACAGCAGCCCCAGCTGAGGACAATGTATGAGTTATTGAGAATGGCAGCCAGAACATTCACTATCCATCCAAAGCAAACTATACATTGTCTAAAAAAAGCAATTTAGCGCAGTGCCTGCTATTCAGACCAGCCTGATAGTTTAAACAAAGACTCTATTTTTTCACGTAAAAAAAAAGAGAAAAGAATGCTTTAATGTATAGGATGTGTCCAGATGTGTGTTTTTCCTTTTCTTGGACTCTTCTTGATTTTTATTACACCTTTGGAGCTTTGCTATACCCCGGGCGTAAAACAGCACACATCTGAGACATTCTGTTTCGTACAATCAAATCACTATCGCCTGCTGGATAATCAAGCAAGAAGAGCACTGAAGCATTTAAAGAACAAACACCCATTCCAATAAATACCATAAGCCTATGCTATAGGGATCTTTGAAAATATTTACCACTGTTTAGTCTTCATATGGGAGCTTGCAACTATTTCACAGTTTTCCTTTCTTTTCTGTTTAAAGATTAATGCCCTTTTCTCCACATTTATTGGCAAATGTCATATTTTTTACTTTGCCGTTAACCTTCTTCAAAGATCAAGACTGGTAATCATTGACTTTTTATTTTACAATTATTGAATGATTTCTTAATCCTAAAATTAATCAACAATAATTCAGTAATCATTTATGTAAAATACTTGATTCATTATTCAGTCCTTACACAGACAAAAATTCCACTGATGGAGGAAACTGTGGTTGACTCTGGATGTCAGCAATTGGCCATTCTCAGATATGAACTGTTCAACACATGCATTAATGGTAACTCTGGTTTGCTCATATTTATGGCTCAAAGAGCCAAAGGTTGAGGTTTCAATTCTGATTCTGACATGTGTGTGACTTAATCAACTTCAAAGGAGACAATTTCTGATTTACACCAGAGTGAGTGACAGCAGAATAGGATCCTTAGACTCCCTGAAAACACAGGTACAAATTCTAGCAAGATAAACTCAGACATCTGATATCTTCAGCGTAAGTAATTTACTAATATGCACTTTATTCTGTGGGGTTCTTTTATATAGGACCTCAAAAGCCAAATGACTGGCTGCTCAATATGGATATTCAAGATACCCTGGAACCTTCTGAGGAGCAGGTTGCAATGGTATTATGATAGAAAAAGATTTCTGCCCACTTAGGTTATGTCTATGCTTGTACCCTCTTTCGAGAGAGGAATGCAAATAAAGTTGAGCGAAATTGCAACTGAAGCACGGATTTGAATTTCCCGTGCTTCATTTGCATAATTGCGGACCGCCACTTTTTTGAAACACCCTAATTTGAAATAACAAACGCTGTGTAGATGCGGTTATTTTGAAAGAAACCCCTTCTTTCGAAATAGCCTTACTCCTCAAAAAATGAGATTTACCGGTTATTTCAAAAGAAGGGGTTCCTTTCAAAATAACCGCATCTACACAGCGTTTGTTATTTCAAAATAGGGTATTTTGAAATAGTGGCGGTTCGCGATTATGCAAATGAAGCACGGGAAATTCAAATCTGTGCTTCATTTGCAATTTTGCTCAGCTGCATTTGCATCCCTCTCTCGAAAGAGGGTGCAAGTGTAGACATACCCATATTTGTGAAGAGTGTGGTTGGCTGCTACCCTCACCAATCAGGAATGGCTGCATTTCACTGGTATTGTAAGATATACTGAGCTTGTTCAGTGTTTTTGGATATCGATAAATTAGGTAATTAGATATAAATGGAAGTTATTCCTATTGTCTTCATCTTGAGGAGAGAGAAATCTTCTGTTTCCTTGTTTGTTCATTTATTTGCTGCCTCTCTCACACCTACTGGTATCTATCATGAGCAATGGCTTTCTGGTTAGGAGAAGCTAGATGGGACTCTATCAGCAGCCTATCAATATCATACTTTAAATTGGCAAAGCACTATTGCACTAAAGCACTAAAGACACTAAAGCAACACAAGCAGAATTGAGCATACTGTTCTTCAATGCTCTCAGATCTTGCTGGTCTAGAAAATAATAAAATTGAACCCAAGAAATTATCCAGCAACATCGGATCTCCTGCAGGACCACCAGATAGCCACTGGCTCTCCAGAAACATCACTCAACTAGCACCTGAATGGGTTATTTTGATTATATGGTCTATCAGGTGAATCAGAATATACCGAAGTTCCCTGATGAAGGGGTTGTAGTTGGTCCATAGAATGTCTTTTTGTGCAGAAGCCTGCACGTACAGAATGTCCCTGATAATCATGCATTAAAAGTAAAGAACTGTCCTTAACAACAAAACAATCATACCTGAGAAGCTGCCAGAGTGATGTCATAGATTCAAACTTAATAAACTTCCATTTTTACTTTGGTGGTAATTTGCAGTTTTAACATATATTTAATGAAAAATGGATGTGATACTTCAAACTTAGATTTAATAATCTAACCCCAGTGGCTGATTCAGAGTCTAGTCATAAACTCCAAAATGTAAGAGCAATTCTGTTTGCCTTACTCTCTGACATAAAGCAGTTAAAATATCCATTGATGTTATGATCTACAAGCACTTTTTTGTTTTGCAGATGTGTATGTACACTGTTTTATAAAACAACCACCTTAATACAGCCTGTGAAATGAAGTCACCATGTTGATTAACACAAATATAATTAGACTGAGAATACCAAGTTTTGGGTTCAACCAAGACTTCCAAATTTAGAATTTATGTTGGCTTCAGAAATTGTTCTGTATATAGAAAGAGATTGGAGAATCAGGCCTTTTATTTATGAGAAGCACTCCTGGAATTCTGAATGTTTGATATATTAGAGCAAATTCTTTCACTGTCAAGATTTTTAATTCTGTCATGGTGTATAAATGGCCTGAAAGTTTGTAAACTTTTCTTTTTTCTCCATTCATAACCTCTTTTTATCAGAATATTTATACTCAGGCGGGTACAAATAATCAAAATACTAATTATTTTATTATTTTTTTCAAAAATGGTGAGAGACACAGACCTTTCCTGGAAAATACACCTTTGTACTCACAATGTTCACTAATGTCATATTCACCAACTCATTTAGTTAAGAGATCGGTAACTTGAAAATGAATGATATCTCCCAGGGTCAAGTCCCACAAGGGACTGAATTCCTTCAAATTCCATTGAGTTCAATGGATATTAAGAGACTGGAATATTTTTCTCGGCACTTTATAGAATAGGGCTCTCAGGGTATGTCTACACTAGGAAATTATTTCAAAATAACTAAATTTGAAATAATAACTCCCAAAATAACAATTTTAAAATAAGCGTCATTCTCTGAGGAAAGCAGGAGTACAGATTTCAAAATAACCAGCCCCTTATTTCGAAATAACAGGCTCGGTAGTATGGATGCTCCACATATTATTTTGAAATAAGGGGGGTTATTTTGAAATAACTTCCTAGTGTAAACCAGGGCTCAGTGAACTATGTAAACTGATAAGCATTGCTGCCCAAATAAATGATTGCTACAAAACATCAACATCTGGTTAATGGGCAAACCCCTCCAGACAAGCTCTGACATGATAACAGTTTTTAAGTACATAAAAGGTTGTTTCAAAATTATTGTTAACCTCTGAAGATAGGAAAAGAAGCGTTGGGCTTAAATTTCAGGAAGGGAGGTTTAGGTAAGACATTCCTGTCACGGTAATTAACTGCTGGAATAAACTGCCTAGGAAGGTTTTGGAATCTCCATCATTGAATATTTTTAAGAACAGGTTAGACAAGCACCTGTCAGAGATGGTTTAGGTAAAAAATCGTTCTGCCATGAGTATCTGAACTAGCTGACCTCTCGAAGTCCCTTCCAGTCCTATGATTCTATGATTTAGTTGGTGTAAACAAGTTTAGTTTCAAAGAGGAGAACCTGACTTCTAAGTTAATTTATACTAAGGACATACAGTAGCAGTAACTGTAAGTAAGTTAATGAATGAACAGAACAAGGATTTCAAAAGCATATGGTTTCCTACCTCCAGTCTGGTCCTGTCCACATCCTTTGGCAGTTTCACCCGAATTCGGTTTGTTACAATAAGCGTTTCATAAGGATAGATCTGTTACAAAAAGGAATAAAGGCATCAACTCTAGTAAAATGTGCTTCTGCTGTGTGGCAATGTGTAGAACTTACAAATTTAAATGATACATACTTTTATCCATATTTGACATACATATTTCACATGGACACAATAAGGAAAAAGGAACACATTTAACCTTGCTAGGAAGAGGTGAATCTGAACATTCTCCCAGTGTTGGCATGGCACTTCTTACCTTGTATTCTGTAAGAAAATGGGAAACGGTTTGATAGCTTAGAATATGCAGGGTTCTTTTATGATGGCATATGCAGATAGTTAGCAGAGATGAATGTTTCAAATTATTGCATTTCTCTCGATTCCTTGACTATCTTATGGATAACTGAGGGTAAGGTAATCGAACTCTGGTGGTCTGGAGGGTACTAACATTATCCATTGCTGAACAATGATGCTGAAAATCTGCATCACAGAAGTGGGATTAAACAACAGGCATCCTATGGGGAAAGCTGGAAATCTTTCTTCTCAAGTGGTTTGTGTGTGAGTTAACTCAGTGTCTTGTCTGAAACCTTCTCCCTTACTGCTCTTTACTGAAAATCATTAAAACATACAGATCACTAGACACATTAGAATCTTGGAACATATGAACATCATCATCTTAACAGAACGTTCCAAAGTGACAACACACTGCATTTGGACCAATTGAAGTGGAAGAAAAGACTGCAGGAAGAACAATGCGGGTTTCTTTTCTGTTCTTTTTAGGGGTTACTGGGCCTCAGCTAGCATAAGCCTACTAGTTAGGCCAATGTTGCTGAATAGACTGCCACATGGCCACCAGTCCCTATAGCATTTGGATGCCTGAAAGGACAACCAGAGTAGTGGGGAGGCCTTTGTGGAACCGCTGTTGCCTAAAATATTTCAAATCAGAGATGACATTTTTCTTTGAAGTTGTGCTCCCTTATCTACTCAGATCCTGAAACTAAATTAAGGATCAACACAGGCAAAGCCTAAGGGTGGGATTTTCAAAAGAGCTTAAGTGGCTTCAGAGTTCCTATTTGAGGTTTTAGGAATATCCCACCCCACATCTCCCCACCCAGCTCATTATGATCACGAACAGATTGACTCATAATAGGAGAAGTTAATGTAGACAGATACTGTATGTTGCGATCCTGCTAAGGTTTAGGTTCCATTGTAACACAGTGATTAAGTGCAATGCACACACTTTGTGATTGGTGACTAATCTGAATTTCCTCTCTACCTTGGGAATGAGAATATCACCGGCTAACAACGGAGGAAAATGGAGGCCACTGCCAAGTGCTGGGCAGGGCTAGATTAAGGAAGGGGCTAGCCAGGCAGCTGCCCGGGGCGCCAACCTATGGGGGGCGCCTGATGGCAGCTGTAAGGGGCACCATGCGCCCAGCTGCGTGGCGCCCCTTAGAGCTGCCATCAGGCGCCATGCGCCCGGGGCCGGGGGCCACGCGGCGCCCCTTGGAGCTGCCATCAGGCGCCTCATGCCCGATTGCAGCTGTAAGGTGTGCAGCATGCTGGGGGGCAGGGCCGCACATGCGCCATGCGCCCAGGGGCAGAGCCGCGCATGCGTCACATGCCCGCTGCCTGGAGAGCAGGAACGGCTCGAGCAGGCCCTGGTGCTGGGGGTACAGAGACTGACTGAACTTATGATGGCAGTACTCTATTCAGGCCCGCTGTCCTTACTAAAGTAAAAAATAAGGAACAGTGTCAGCTGATTCTCCGAACTTGACAGATTGCTGAGCTGTGCTACCATCTAGCCATCCTTAGCAGAGCCATGAGAGGGCCTAACAGGATAACAGCAGTACCACCATGTTAACAAACCCCTCCAAAGAACAAAACCCATGAAAGACAGGAGTGTCTGAAAATCATCTCAAAGTACCTCTTGTCCCCCAACTGGAATCTTGGTCTGTTTCATACTGGCCCATACTTGCTGTCTGAAAAAGAAAGAAACAAATAGTGTAGCAACAAACACAAGAGTACGTAAATCACTATAGCTGGAAATAAGAAAGTATACCTGCCAATCAAAATACAAATCCTTTAAAAGAAGTAAACAGTTTCATTAAAACACAATCTAATTTTTCCAAGCAGGCTACTGAAGCAGCTGCAAAATGGCTTCCAGAGGAGATGAGACAAATCCAGAGCCTGAGCATCCTTAGGAAATGTTGCAAAATCTTCCTCTTTGAAAAGCTGCTTTAGCCAAAAGAACAAGACTAACACTGATGCTCCCTTTCTTGTGCTGTACCTCTACCAAAAACACTAAAACCAAAATCCTTCCCCAAAAGAGAATTAATCCCTTAAAAAGGAGAAGTGCTACAGACTCCTTGAAATTAATGAGGGACTTCACTATTGCTATGTATTTTATGTTGGAGGTGTTCAGATTCTATGGTGATTGGTGGCCGTATAAAACAGATGATTAGGTAGACGCTAAAAGCCAGATTCTCAATCCCTCATATATCCCGTGCTTCATTCCACAGCAAATTGAGGTTTCTGTAACTTGAATGCCAATCCCCAGCATTCCCCAGAATCAAAGAGATGGAAAAATAGCAGAAAGTCACCTATACCCTCCTTCCCAACAGGTGTGCTGAACTATGTTTTAAAAGACCTGACACTATTGGCTAAGGCTAGAGTTTTCACAATAGACTAATAAAGTTAGGCACCCAAATCCCATTGAAATTGAGTGGAAGCTGAGAGAGTCAAACCTTTAGGCTCTTTGGAAACTCCCAACAAAATTCTGCCCTCGCTCACAGTTGCTAATAAAGTCAAATAGGAGTTGTGTGCATGTGACACATTCTCTGTTCTCCTTCTGATTGATAAATGCTATGATAAGTTGACTGACATTATAGGATACTGGAAAAACAGTGTTTTAAATCCTGATGTGCTTTTTTGCCTGTTAGGGGATGAGTCACATGCATAACCATGTTTACAGATCCTGTAAAGCCCCATTTTTGTTTTGTTTTGTTTTATTATTCAGCATTGGGAGAATTGATTAAAAATAACAAACCACAAAAGTTGGTACAAGCCTGCATTCCAAACAGAGAACAGCTATGCTGAAAAGAATGCCACAGTTTTGGCCTAAAGGACTTGACCGTGCACAACCTTTTCAACTCATGAAGTTTATATATGTGTTTGAACTTTTGCATTGTATAATTGGGAGAAGTATTGCCACCTGCTGGTTGCAAATGTCTATTGCACAGTTTAATTCTGAATAGTAAACTGTTCTCCTGCAAACTTCTCGGGAATGTGGCATGGTACCTGTTCTAGAAGGGGTTACTCCCCCTGAAAGAACAAGTACACACCTTGGGAGTCCTCCTAGACCTGTTTTCAACATTTGAGAACTAGATTTCTTTGGTGGCCAGGAGTGCTTTAGGGCAGCTTCGTCTGATCCGCCAGCTGCGACTCTTCCCGGACAAGCATGACTTGGCCACAGTGATCCATGCTCTTGTTACATCCCAACTGGATTACTGTAATGTGCTTTATGTGGGGCTGCCTCTAAAGAGCCTTTGGAAACTTCAACTGGTCCAGAATGCGACTGCTCAAGTTTTAACTAATACTCGTTATGTGGAGTACATTATGCCAGTGCTTTAGCAGCTGCACTGGCTTCCGGTATGTTTCTGGACACAATTTAAGGTCTTGGTTATGACCTATGAAGCACCTAAACAGGTTGGGTCCGGGGTATCTGAAGGACTGTCTTCTCCCATATGAACCTGCCTGGGGACTGAAGTCAGCTGGGGAGGCCCTACTCAGTGTTCTGTCTCTTATGGAGATAAGATTAACATCTATGCAGAACACGGCCTTCTCAGCTTTTGCTCCCAGGCTGTGGAATTATCTTCCTTAGGATACTCACATGGCACCAATGTTAGCACTGTTTCGGTGTCAGGAAGCCATCCTTTTCACTCATGCTTTTATTGCTGTTTGAGTCTGTATGAGATGCTTTTAGTAGGTTTTATGTCCTTCTGGGGTCTCGGATTTTAACTTTTAATATATATGTGTACAGGCAGTCCCCGGATTACGTACAAGATAGGGACTGGAGGTTTGTTCTTAAGTTGAATTTGTATGTAAGTCGGAACTGGTACATATTGTAGGGGAAACTCTAGCCAAACATTTCTCCAGAGCTCAGTTTTATTCTCTCAAACCTCACTTCCCTCAGTCCTTTATTCTCAAGCTGAGGTGTCTGCTGAGAAAAGCTGCTCTGCGTCTCCCTGGTCATCTGGGGGGGGGGGGGGGGGGGCAGTGCTAGCTTCGCGTCTCCCTGGTCTGCTGCGGGGAAGCAGCTAGTGCGGGGTTGCCTCACCCCGTTTGTAAGTAGGGATCCGATGTAAGTCGGATCCATGTAACCCGGGGACTGCCTGTATTGTGTTTAAAAAATGTTATAAGCCGCCTCAAATATTTCAAATAGAGAGCCAGGGTAAAAATATTTTCAATAAATAAATAAAACAAAACATGCTTGTTTCACAATGCTACATAGCTAGCTTTGTCCCTCCCCATTGTGGTGGATGTATATGCCTACTGGAGCAATTAGGGATGAATTCATGCACAACTCAACATGCAGGGTCTAGTCTTTTGTCTAGGGCAGCTCCATACTCCCTCCCCTTTCTCAGGGCTGGATTAAGGGGGGGGATGACTAGCTGGGCAGCTGCCCAAGGCGCCAATCTATGGGGAGCGCCTGATGGCAGCTTTAAGGGGAGCCGCGCACCGGGGGTGGAGCCACGCATGCATCACGCACCCGCTGCCCGGGGCGCAGGAATGGCTCGAGTCATCCCTGCCCTTTCTGTGAACTCATGAAAGATGGGTACAACAGTCTTCATTAACTATTCACAACACATTATGCACCTGTCAACTTAATTTATGACGATTACAATAAATAATCTCAATCACAACATCAGAAATAATGAACTACCAACCTCATTTGATGGCTGATTTTTAATCAGCTGACTCAACTATTGTTATTAGTTATTTGTTTTACAGTGCACCTTTACCTTGAAATAAGCTGCACAATTTGTGCTACACAAATTGAGTAGCGTACCGTATTTTCCGGCGTATAAGGCGACTGGGCGTAGAAGACGACCCCCTAATTTTCTAGGCTCTTATTCTTACTTTGAAGTAAGATAGATTTGAAGAAAGAATAAGAGCCTCCGGAAAAGGGCGCTTTTTCCGGAGGATCGGGGCCAGTCTAGACGCTCTTTTCCGGCTTTTTTAAAAGCCGGAAAAAAGCGGCGGACATTTTTATTTAAATGCCGCGGGGGATATTTAAATCCCCCGCGGATTTCCCTACGACGACTCGTGAAATTTACATGCCCCTTCCGGAAGAGGGGCCAGTGTAGACGTAGCCCTAGTATCCTAAAATAATGCCACAGTGTAGACATAGCCCAGGTGTCTACATGATCCAGTCTCAATCAGGACCATCATTGTGTTAGGTGCTGTACAAACAGAGAACAAAAACCTCCTGCCCCAAGAAGCTTACAGTGTAAGTAACTGTAAGGACTTCCCAGTTTTACTAAATTCAAAGTAATTTATTAATCTCCCTCTTGCCTCAAATTGGTAATTTTCTTACCAATAAACCAGCCAGATACCACTGATTCCCTAACTAAAGTATTCTGTATAGGCAGACATTGGAAGTCAAATCTCACTGAGCAAAGCAGAAAGGAGCAGAAACTCTCACAAGTCAAATGTAAAAGTATAATTAGGGAGGCCAAAAAAAAAAATGTGAGGAGCAACTAAGTAAAACCACAAAAGTAAATAGAAAAATATATTTTCTAAATGCACATCAGAAGCAGGAAGCCTGCCAAACAATCAGTGGGGACTCTGAACAATAAAGGTACTAAAGGAGCACTCAGTACAAAGCTGTTGTAGAGAAGCTAAATTAATTCTTTGTATTGGCTTGCTCTGTGCAGGAAGTGAAGGAGATTCCCACTCCTGAGTCATTCTTTTTCAGTGATAAATCTGAGGTAGTGTACTGGATTGAGGTGTCCGTCGAGATGGTTTTGGAACACATTGATAAGTTAAAGAGCAATAAGTCGCCAGGAGCAGATGGTATTCATCTAAGAGTTCTCAAGAAACTCAGACATGAAATTGAAGAACTACTAATTGTGGTATGGAACCTATTGCTTCTGTACCAGATAACTGGAGGGTAGCTAATATAATGCTGATCTTTAAAAATGCCTCCAGAAGCAATTCTGGCAATTATAGGCCAGTAAACCTAACTTCAGTAGCAGGCAGACCAGATGAAATTGTAGTAAAGATTAGAGCTATCAGATAGATACACATGAAACTTTGGGAAAGAGTGAACACAGCTTTTGTAAAGAGAAATCATGCCTCACTAACCTGTTAGAATTCTTAGAGTTATCAAGCATGTGGACAAGGGCGATCCAGGGGATATAATGTATGTGGAATTTCAGAAAGCCACACACAATCAAGAGCTCTTATTGGGCTCACTGCTTGTTGAAGACAGGCATGGTTGAACCCTTTGGTATATGATTATGTTATGCACAGTTGGCAGCCAAAAGCCTTTGAAGAGTGCTCTGTTATTTGTGATTATCTACCTGGTTACTAAGCTGTGTATTTATGGTACAGTATTAGCAGATGTTACACATTCTAAGGTAATATCTACCTGGTGCAATCCATTATTTCCATAGCCGGGAAGAGAAGCAGATTTGGCATAAGGGAATCCTGTTAAACAAAAAGAAATAAAGAAAGAAAATGCCATATGTATCAATACATTTTTGCAAAAGCCTTTTCAATCAGATTAATAAAAACAAACACAGAATGCAAGAAAAAAATTTGCAAGAGCTATCACCAGGTCTCTGAGATACTGTACAACTGTGTATGGCTCATCTCGGTCTTGCAACAGGTTTTCAAAAAGAGTAATACATCCATGTCTATAATTCATATCACATCAGAAAGGGATCATCCTACATTGCACGCTTGGCAGATGGCGATGGGAACATGTGTGCTGCAGAAGATCTCTAAGGAAGAGTTTGGTATGACAGAAAGTGGTACCGAGGACTCAGTAAGTGATAATCTTCTCTGTGACTCAGTACTGAGTCACTACAGGTTGAACCTCTTTAGTCAAGAACTCTCTGGTCTAGAAACATCTGCCATCTGGAATGATTGTAGTTAGTTGGATGGCCACTTTTCATGGCTGTGGCCAAGTTTCCTACAGTCTCATAAAGTTTGTTTACAGCCACCAGTCCTGACTCCCAGTGTTCTGTACTGTTATTTAGCCCTAATTTACCCCAAAAGCCTCCTAACAGCCCAGTAAGCAATAGAAGTGTTGGTAATGCTGCTAGACAATATTGATTTCCCGTGGTCCGGAAAATTCTCTCACTTGGAACCGGTCAAATCCTGAGGGTGCCAAACTAAAAAGGTTCAACTTGTACTCCAGAATGGTAATAAACATGCCATTATTTCAGAGGTTCTTTCTACTTGTGTTCCTGGCACCTTTTATAACAATACAATCCTGGTGAAATATCTAATTTCAGAACAACTTTTTTTGCCCCCACTACAGTTTCAACTGGAAAAGATATTTTCTATTTCCAGTCTTAAACTGGTATACGGTGTTGCTAGGTGTTGTTAAAGAGTTATTTCATTTCTCCCTGAGGGGGCTGCACTTCAGTTGCAGGTAAAAGGATCATCAGGCGTTGTTCAGATACTCTGGCATCACTAGTGATGCTCTGATCTCTTTAAACTGCCCCTTTCAAACCTCCTTCTTAAATAATCAGTTTACTCCATTCGCTAGCTCTTTAGAAGGCATAAATCTGCACAGCTTTCTTCACTAGTACTTTGCCAATTTAAACCAGCAGAGGACCTAGTCCTGTACCTTTAGAGAGGAGATGAATACAAGGGGACACACTAAAGGTAGATAATATAATGAATGATGTAAGAGAAAGTAAACGGGGCACTCCTATTTATACTTCTACATAATATGAGACTGAGGAGAAGGTCGATGGAACTGAAAAGCTAAATATTTAAAAATAATAAAAGGAAAAAAAGATGAATGCACTACCCATGGAACTCATTACCACAAGATCTCACTGTGGTTAGAAACTTGACAGAATGCCAGAAAGGTAAAGATATTTATATGAATAAGGTGAACATTCACAGGTATAGTACATAGGATCCATTTAAAAATAAGTTATAAACTAAATACTGATTTGTGGGACTATATAATTGTCCATTATGGAGGATTCTTTCTTCTGAAGAAAGTGGTATTGGCCTCTATTAGTGACAAGACAATGAATTCTGTGGATCATTTATCTGATCCAACATGGCAAACTCTATGTTCCTACTCAAAGAACTAAGTGCACTATTTATTATTATTGTTTGTATTGCAGTAGTTCCTAGAGATCCCAATCAGGAATCAAGACCACATTGCGTTAGGCACTGAACATATAAACGATAAAGTTGCTGTCCCTGTCCTGGCCTATCAAACGGATTGAGAAGAACTCTGCTGGGGAGACAGATTTTTCTGACCTATCTGTCCTGCCAAGCAGTGACACTGAGTAGACGGCTGACATGGCTTAGTTTTATCTGAAAATATTATTACTTTACTGCATATATGAAAGAACAGGTTAAACAATGTGAGTAATGAACAGGTGCAAAATCCTATATAGCCTCTCTCCGACTTATGAACCGGTTATGGACCAAGCAATTGGTCATAACTCTGTTCTTCATAAGTCGGACCCGCTGAGTTATACGTGACCGCTCTGTTCGGGTATGTCTACACTAGAAAGTTAGTTCGAACTAACGTCCGTTAGTTCGAACTAACTTTCCTAGGCGCTACACTAGCGCTCCGTTAGTTCGAACTTAATTCGAACTAACGGAGCGCTTAGTTCGAACTAGGTAAACCTCATTTTACGAGGACTAACGCCTAGTTCGAACTAGCTAGTTGGAACTAAGGGCTGTGTAGCCCTTTAGTTCGAACTAGTGGGAGGCTAAGGCTTCTCAGGTTTCCCTGGTGGCCACTCTGGCCAACACCAGGGAAACTCTATTGCCCCCCTCCCGGCCCCAGAGCCCTTAAAGGGCCACGGGCTGGCTACTCACTTTGTGCCAGTTGCAAGGCTGCAAGCACCCGTGCCTGCACAGCCTGCACCTGCCACAGTATGAGCCAGCCATCCGAGGGCTCCCAGCCCTCCACTGCTCCCCACGACCAGCCTGGCGGCTCCCGGGAGCCTGCCCGGGGGCGCAAAAGGCGGGCGCCCGCCTGGTCAAGTGCGGAGATCGTGGACCTCATCGAGGTTTGGGGGGAAGCCTCAAATGTCCACGATCTCCGCACTAGCCACCGGAACGCGGCCGTCTACGGACGCATGGCTGCCAGCCTAGCCGCCAGGGGCCACCAGCGCAGCCGGGAGCAGGTGCGCTGCAAGATTAAAGACTTGCGGCAGTCCTACTCCCGGGCCTGCCTGCCAGGGGCTGACCCGGAGGCCTGCCCCACTTCCATGCCCTGGACCGCATCCTGGGGCCTCATGCCGTCCCTGCCCCCCGGGACGTGATTGACCCCGGGGCAGAGGGACCGCTCCTGGAGACGGAGGAGGAGGAGGAGGGCTCTGAGAGCCAGGAGCCTGCCGCCAGCCTTCCCAGGACCCGGGACCCCCGAGGCACCCCACAGAGCCGCTCGCCTGCATCATCAGAGGCCGGGGAGGCGTCCACCTGTGAGTACCCTCGTGTTCCCCTTATGTGTACGGGGGGCTGGGGCGAGAGGGAGCCCCGGGACCGTGCGCCTGGGCCTTGCCCACCACGGAGCAGCAGCTGGGGATCCTGCAGGGGCCCTGGCCTTGCAGAGGGGAGCTGGGTTTCACACACCTGGGCCCCTGGGGTAATTGACCGCTGGTCTTCTTGCACCACAGCTGCAGCACCGGGGCCTGCAGGGCGCACCACACCGCCTGCAGCAGCCGCCCGCGCCCGGGCAAGCAGGACAGCCAGGAACCAGGAGGACTACCAGAGGCAGCATCTCCGGTTCCTGGACCGACAGCTCCGTCTCCAGGACCACTGGGTCCAGGAGGACCTCAGGCTGCGCCAGAGGAGTCTGGAGGCCCTGGAGGAGCAGGGCCGTGCCCTGCGAGGCCACCTCCAGAGCCTGCTGGACCGCTTTCCATTTCCTCCTCCCCCCCCTGCTCCCCCTCTTGCTCCCCCTCTTGCTCCCCCTGCTCCTCCTGCTTCCGCTCCTGCTTCCTCCACACCCCCTGTCCTCTCTGCCCCCCCCTCCACAACCATTCCCCACCGAAGCCCCCGGACCCGCAGTGTGGCGAGACGGGAGAGGCAGCCGGACTCCCACCCCTGAGCTTTCCTTTCCCTTCCTCCCTTCCCTCCCCTCCACTTCCAGCTCCCTCGTCCCAGGTTTCCCCCTCCCTTCTCCCACCTTCATTCCTCCCTCCCCCACCCCAGTTCTGTGAAATAAACAGACGTTTTTGTTGGAAAAACAGGTGTCTTTATTTGACAGTAGGTAGGGAGGGGAAAGGGGAAGGGGGGGGGGTAGGGTGGAAGAAGGCCCCGGTGGGGCATGCAGGGAGAGGTCAGTCCTCCTCCTCCTCCACCAGGAAGCTCTCCCGCAGGGCTTCCCGGATCCGGATGGCCCCCCGCTGGGCTTCCCGGACAGCGGCGGTGCGGGGCTGACCGTAGTGTCCAGCCATGCGGTCAGCCTCAGCCATCCAGGCTGGCAGGAAAGCCTCCCCCTTCCGCTCACACAAATTGTGGAGCACACAACATGCCGCCACCACGGGAGGGATGTTGTGCTCGGCCAGGTCCAGATGGGTGAGGAGGCATCGAAAGCGGGCTTTCAGTCGCCCGAAGGCCCCCTCCACCACGATGCGGGCCCTGCTCAGCCTGTTATTGAAGGCCTGGCGGGAGGGATTGAGGTGCCCCGTGTAGGGCTTCATGAGCCACGGCTGCAGTGGGTAGGCGGCATCCCCCACCAGGCAGACGGGCATGTCCACGTCCCCGACCCTGATGTGGCGGTCGGGGAAGAAGGTCCCGTCCTGCAGCCGCTGGCACACGGAGGATTTCCGGTACACCCGTGCGTCGTGTGCTTTGCCGGACCAGCCCACATTTATGTCCGTGAACTGTCCCCGGTGGTCACACACGGCCTGCAGGATGACGGAGAAGTACCCCTTGCGGTTCACGGACCGGGACGCCTGGTGTTCCGGGGCACGGATGGGGATGTGCGTCCCGTCGATGGCCCCCCCGCAGTTGGGGAAGCCGAGGGCGCCGAATCCCCGGATGACGGCATCCGGGTCGGCGAGGCGGACCACCCTGCGGAGCAGCACCCGGTTGATGGCCTTGACCACCTGCGGAGAGAGACACAGCAAAGCGTCAATCAGTGGGGCGCCCGGGTGGCTGGGAGCGTGCGTGCCCTGGCAGTGCCCCGCG
This sequence comes from Pelodiscus sinensis, assembly GCF_049634645.1. Classification (NCBI taxonomy): domain Eukaryota; kingdom Metazoa; phylum Chordata; order Testudines; family Trionychidae; genus Pelodiscus; species Pelodiscus sinensis. The sequence goes on from NC_134715.1 coordinate 114,057,921, forward strand.
CCCCACTCCCGGAAGCAACCCCCCTGGCGGCGTGTAGTACGGCCGGGACAGCCCGACCCCTCCGGTGCGGGGCGCTTTCGCCTCCTCCCGCCCCCCCCTTTGTCCCTGGGGCGGCCCATCCCCTCCTCGCAGCCCCCCTCCCCCCCGGCTCGGTGGCCGACGAGCGCCGTACCTGCATGAGCACTGCTCCGACAGTGGATCTCCCCACGCCGAACTGGTTCCCGACGGATCGGTAGCTGTCCGGCGTGGAGAGCTTCCAGAGGGCGATGGCCACCCGCTTCTGGAGGGGGATGGCGGGCCTCATGCGAGTGTCCCTTCTTTGCATGGCAGGGGCGAGCCACTCGCAGAGCTCCAGGAAGGTGTCCCTCCTCATCCTAAAGTTCTGGGTCCACTGTCGGTCATCCCAGCGCTCCAGGACGATGCGGTCCCACCAGTCGCTGCTGGTGTCCAGACGCCAGATGCGGCGGGGCACGCCGGTGCCGGGGCGCCGCCGCGGCTCCTCCACGGCCCCCAGGGCGGCCAGGCGGAGAGGCAGGGGGCTGACGTTCCCCAGGTGGTGCCAGGCAGCCTCGAGCCATTGCTGGCAGGCTTGCAGCAGCAAGTCCAGAACGTGCACCAGAAGGTGCAGGGCGAGCCGTGGCTCCATGTTGCCACCTGCGGCGGTCCCCCCCGAAGGGAAGCACCGACACAGACGGGCACAGAGACCGACGCTTTGCTGTCCCTCGGCGAGGTTGGCAAGCAAGCAGGAAAAGCTGAGAACCGGCTGTCCAGGGGGGGTCCCTTTAAGCACGAGCCTCAGATAGCCTCAGACAGCAGCCACACAAAGCAACTGCTGACCTGATGCCCTGCCAGAACCGGTTTCAGCTGCCCTTAAATGCCCCCCTGCGTCCAATCAGTGTGGACGCGCTAGTTCGAACTAGCAAAACGCTAGTTCGAACTAGTTTTTAGTTCTAGATGCGCTAGTTCGAACTAGCTTAGTTCGAATTAACTAATTCGAACTAAGTTAGTTCGAACTAGCGCTGTAGTGTAGACGTACCCTTCGTAAGTACGGATCGCGTTCATAACTTGGGTTCTGCCATTAATGACAGTTTTGGTCGTAACTGCGAATGGTCGTAAGTCGATGGCTCGCAACTCGGGGACCAGCTGTATTCAAATGATTTAGGAACATAGAGATTGCAATGTCAGAAGGCTCAAAGGTTCATATCATGCAATTTCCAAATTCTAATGATGGTCTCTTCCTGTTTGTTAAAATTCCCACCATGCTCCTGGTTAAAGATGGAATATGCTTTGCAGTAAAGGAAACATTTTAGAATTACCAACCTTTTTTTTTTTTTTTAACATCTAACAGTTTGGGAGTTTTATATCCTAAACTTTAATGAGGACAAACATTCATTTCAGGATGAACATGAATTTTGTGTGTAAAAATCAGAGAAGTGAAGTACAGGCGACATCTTGTGGCCATTTGGAAAATTTCCAGGGGTGAAATCCTTGCTTAATTAAAGTCAACAGGAAAACATCCTTTGACTTCTATGGGGACAGCATTTCACTGAGAATCTATCTAGCTCTTTTTTGCACATTGTTAAAGTTCTCGCCTTCACTGAATCCTCTGGCAAGGAGTTCCACAGGTTGACGGTGCGGTGAGTGAAGAAAAACTTCCTTTTGTTTGTTTTAAACCTGCTGCCTATTAATTTCATTTGGTGATGCCCTCTCCCCCATTTGTTCTTTTATTGTGGGAATGAGTAAATAACTTTTCCTTCTTCACTTTTTCCATACCAGTCATGATTGTATAGACCTCTATCACATCCTCCCTTAATCTCCTCTTTTCTAAGCTGAAAAGTCTAAGTCTTTTTAATCTCTCTTCATATGGGACCCGTTCCAAACTCCTAATCATTTTTGTTTCCCTTTTCTGAGTTCAGCATCTTAATGCCTAGTTTTTTCTTTAACTTGACAAGCTGATGCTTGAAATGGTATCCATGAATAAAACCTCTCGCTGTAAGAGAGTTCAGGGGGCATTCAAGGCCTAAGACTTTTTGTCACTAAGCCCACAGTATTAATACCAGACAAAAAAAAAATAAGGAACTAGGGTGGAGCAATTGTTATTATGATGTCTAGTTACCACAGAGTTTAACTGTGGCTTTGCTACAAGACCTCTGTGAGGGGCAGGGCCTTGGCACACTGCTCCAGAAGCTGACCTGAAACCAGACTGTGGTTCAGCGAGTCACTTGCAGTCTCCTCTTGCTTTATGGGGTAAGTGATCTGTGCTGGGCCTAAACCTGATACACATTACTTTCCTTGTTGCACCAACTACACAGCCTGAACCAGCTGTGTGGTTCTAAGGTTTTCTTCACTCCTCATCAACATGTGAGAGGGAGAATGGTTTAGCAATGATCAGTGAGGCACTCAGTAGCCTACAAATACTTGAATGGTGTAAACACTAAAGAAGGAAAAGAATTATTAAGGACAGCATGGGGAACAAAACTAGGAGTAATTGAATAAAATTTAGGAATGGAATAAAAGAGCTTGAATACCATGAAAAAACTGTTCAAAGCCTGAACTAACTGTCTGTTAAATGACCTTCTATGACAAGTGGTGGAAACCTTGCTGGTAGGCTGAAAACTACACTGCGCAAAAAAATCAGAAAATGTTAACATAAGGAACAACATGCACCAGCAGGGAGGTGACCATATAACTCACGGGGTCTTTTCTATCTCTGAATTCATGGTCCTGAAGTACCTATCTGCATCTTTAGGCAAGGCTGTTTAAATGTATTTTCATCTAAAGTTACTGTTTGATCATTCATGTACTAAAAGAAAAAATTAAGTTCCTTTATTCCTGATGGCTACATCCCTGTACTCCCCCCACCATCCTGTCAAGTTAAATGAAGAGAATGTGGAGAAATACTTTCAGTACTGACAGCTAGTGGGAGCAGCATTTCAAAATAAAGATCAGTTGGCTATTCCAGTTTACAAATATGGAGAGTTTGGGTGGAGGCCCAAGACAAAGAATGAAATTGTACAAAGAAGCCTATGGCATAGCTGTCTCCTCAGTCAAACCACGATGCCACGTCCATGACTTACTGTGTAAAGTAAATACTTACTTGAATATACAGTGGGTGTAGTCTCTTGCATTTGTCGGAGCTGTTCTCTGTCAGTTCCAGGACTGTGCGACAGTGACTGAGTATCCAAATCTGGAGAATTAGTTCTGGTGTCCATCTCCCCCTTCAGAATCAGCCAACTGGTCTTTAGCTGAATAAAACAAAACTGAACCTTAACCTTTGGATTTATTCTTGAAAATTCACTCACATGGGAATTCTCTCTGATCAGTTTTTATTTATAAGTAATTTTGAACCAATTGTCCACAGATGTGGAAGACAGATCACAAGCATTGTCACATGAGACTGTGTTAGAAGTTCTAGTATCAGATACTTAACATCCAGCTGGCTGAGCATAGGTTTCCTGTTAATTACGCTGTTACTCTGTCCTGGTATCAGTTCATGTGCATTTTTAAAAATTAAACTATGAATGCCTACGAATGAATTGCCTGACCAATCTGATTAGCTTCTATGATGAGGTAACTGGCTCTGTTGACATGGGGAAGTCGGTGTACGTGATATATCTTGACTTTAGCAAAGCTTTAGATACCATCTCCCACAATATTCTTGCCAGCAAGTTAAGGAAGTATAGATTGGATAAATGGACTGTAAGGTGGATAGAAAGGTGGCTAGACTGTCAGGCCCAACAGCTAGTGATCAACGGCTTGATGTCAGATAGGCGGTTGGTTTCAAGTGGAGTGCCCCAAGGATCAGTTTTACTCAACTGGTTTTAAGGCTGGTTTTACTCAACATCTTCATTAATGACCTGGATGAGGGTTGGATTGCACCCTCAGCAAGTTTGCGGATGACACTAAGCTAGGGGGAGAGGTAGATATGCTGCAGGGTAGGGATAGGGTCCAGAGTGACCTAGACAGATTAGAGGATTGGGCCAAAAGAAATCTGATGAGGTTCAACAAGGACAAGTGCAGAGTCCTGCACTTGGGACAGAAGAATCCCAAGCATTGTTACAGGCTGGAGACTGACTGGCTAAGTAGCAGTTCAGCAGAAAAGTACCTGGGGATTACAGTGGATGAGAAGCTGGATACGAGTCAACAGTGTGCCCTTGTAGCCAAGAAGACGAATAGAATATTAGGTTGCATTAGGAAGAGCTATTGCCAGCAGATCTAGAGAAATGATTATTCCCCTTTATTCAGCTCTGGTGAGGCCATATCTGGGTACGTCTAGATTACATGCCTCTGCTGACAGAGACATGTAAAATAGGCTACCGGACATAGTCAATGAAGTGGGGATTTAAATATCCTTTGCTTCATTAAAATAAAAATGGCCGCTGCGCTGTGTCGGTTCAGCTAATCGTCAGCACAGCGCACGAGTCAAGATGAGGATCGGTCGACAACGGAAGCCTTTGTCGACTGCTGCTGTAAACCTTGTTTCACGAGGCATAAGGGAGCAGTTGACAAAGGCTTCCCTTGTTGACCGATCCGCATCTTGATTCGCGTGCTGTGCCAATGATCAGCTGAACCGGCACAGCGTGGCAGCCATGTTTATTTTAATGAAGCCGGGGATATTTAAACCCCCGCTTCATTGACTATGACGGGTAGCCTATTTTACATGACTCTGTCGGCAGAGGCATGTAATCTAGAAGTACTCCTGGAGTATTGCATCCAGTTCTGGGCCCCCCACTACAGAAAGGATGTGGACACATTGGACAGGGTCCAGCGGAAGGCAACCAAAATGATTCGGGGGATGGATCACATGACCTATGAGGAGCAGCTGAGGGATTTGGGCTTATTTAGTCTGCAGAAGAGAAGGGTGAGGGGGATTTGATAGCAGCCTTCAACTTCCCGAAGGGAGGTTCCAACAAGGATGGAGAGAGACTGTTCTCAGTAGTGACGGATGGCAGAACAAGGCGCAATGGTCTTAAGTTACAGTGAGGGAGGTGTAGGACTATTTCACTAGGAGGGTTGTGAGGCACTGGAATGGGTTACCTAGGGAGGTGGTGGAATCTCTAACCCTAGAGATTTTGAAGTCTCAGCTTGACTAAGCCCTGACTGGGATGATTTAGTTGGGACTGGTCCTGCTTCGGACAGGGGGCTGGACTCGATGACCTCCTGAGGTCTCTTCCAGCCCTAGGATTCTATGATACTAGTGAATCAATGTCTCTTTATTACTCTGTCTCATTTTAAAACAAACACATTGAATTAAAAACCCAATTTTGACCTAGAAGATGTCTAGAATAAGAAAATGCATGCACTTATTACATTATTTCAATGCCCCTTACTTCTTTTGCCTCCCCTACTTGTTCCATCACTGGTAAAATTTAGACTGTAAGCACTTTGTGGGAGGTTCAATATCTTTCTGCATCTTCTGTGATGGACCAAACATACATTTGCTGCTATTAAATAACTAGAATTATGAGCAATAGAAATAACATGTAAAAATAATAAAAAAGATTTAAAAATGGCATTTTTGAGAAACACTAACACATTGCATGCTTCTCGTGCATTCTGGTGATTACCTTCCTATTGTCCTGATCAAAACTTCCATCCTCCCCCTCTGATCTTCTTACTGTTAGAATATAAAATTCATTGTAAGAGTTAAAACAGTATCATGTATTTTTTTCCATTTTGACTGTAACCATATTGCAGGTTTCTAAAAAGAATAAAATAACCCATACACAAAGGGATATGAGAAGCTGGAAGTGTACTGCTATGACATCAACTCATTTTGAAATGATCATTAAGAAACTATTAAAATGATATAATGCTGTAAATACACAGTTTAAGATAAAGTCTAATACAGTATTCCAATGTATCATTTTTAGGGAAGATGCTACTTTCTGGGGCTAGACTGGAGGGAATTTTAGGCATGGCTACACTAGAGTTTAAAAGGGCGTCACTGTACTGCTGTAATCTCTCTAGTGTAGTTGTTCAATGTTGATGAGAGAAAAATCTCCTGTAGGTTTAGCTAATCCAGCCCCCATGCCTACCAACATGACACACACTGTCCACAATGGCACTTAGGTCCATGTAATTTATGTTGCTCAGGGGGTGATTTATTCACCCTCTTGAGTGAGATAAATAATGCCAATGTTAGAAACAGATTGTGACTCAGCCTAATATAGCTGCCCAGGGGAGCAGGCCACTTTTTTCCTGTATTGCCTCATGTTAATGCCCCCCACATGGCAGTTTGGGTATAGCAGGTTTTACACTCCAGTCCCTCATTCCTCTCTCCCAGCAGGTAGGCAGGGAGGATACAGAAAATGGATCCACTAGCTCAAAAGGTCAGCCAGTAAAGCTAAACCACTGAAGGAGGGCTAAGGGGCAGGGAGTAAGCTATTTACTCCTCCCCTCCACAAAAGGGAGTCACAATTCCTCCCCCTGGCTCTTCAAGGACAGTGCTACACTGTCACCAGGCAGAGACAAAATTCTCAGTCTAGCTCTTCATGATCAGCATCATGGCATTAGGAAGAGCAGAGTCTCTATAATGGCTGTGATTACCAAAACCACTGCAGAAAAAGACAACCAAGGTGCAGCCTGTATTTTCTCAATGTATCAGTTTGCTAAAGAATTATCTGTTGAAAACTTTCTGCATTGAGTTATCATGTCTGCAGTTAAAAAAAAAATCTTGTCATTAGAATTTTCCCATGTTCTTCTCTTTCCCTGCGTTTCTGGCTATTTGGGCTACATCTACACTGCAATGCTATTTCGGGATACCATAGTATCCCGAAATAACTATCCCATGACTTAACAGCTAGACCATTATTTTGGGCTCATTATTCCGACGTCCCTCTAAATCTCATTCCACAAGGAGTAAGGGAAGTTTTGGAATAGCATGTTATTTCGAAATTTGGTGCTGTGTAGACAGTGCCAAATTATGAAATAAGCTATTTTGAAATAAGATCGAAAGAAGATACACAATTTGTATAGCTCAAATTGTGTATCTTATTTTGAACTATAGTGCAGTGTAGACATAGCCTTTGTTTCCTTTATTTCCAGCCAGACTGATCTGCACTCCAAAAATATTTTCACGACCTGCAGACTTTGCAGACATAAACACACCAAACTGCATATAACAATTTGCCAAAGTTTGAATCCATGAGACTGATCATTTTATAACACTGATAGATGCACCTTTTTAAAGCTGTCTTAATGGTCACAGCAGGGTTGCAACATGTCTGCAGATACTCCATATGTGTTCTGCCTTAACTGAGCAGACAGCATCTGCCATAGCATTCAGGTCCCACATCTCTGCATCCCCCAAAACTCCCCACATAAAGCTAAATTTTAAACCTAAATTTTTATTTCCATGTAGGGGAGTGAAACTCCTACCTCCAAAAGCTGGAAATGGTGAACATTATATTGCCCCATGTAAGCAGCAGAGGGCAAGTGAAAAATAACTCTGGAAAGATAGCTCTTGTGATGTCCACCTTGCACACCGAGCTGCTAGCTGCTGCTCTGGCTTCTGTAAGAGGTATGGACTGGCCACCACGCTTCCATCTCAGAGATACACACCAGATGTGCTTCACTATAAGTTATTTTACTGTACTACATGGCACCTCTGAGGTTAGCACCCATAAGGTATGCCACTCAGAGAATTGCCTAGTGGCTGAAGAGTATACTGAAATTTAGTTTTCATTACAACATCCCCTTCGTGGACATTGTTTACTAAGCTTTTTGTCCAGATTAATGCCGTGTGAAATGCTAATAACAGAAAACACAAGGAACTGAATCTTACAGTATATTTCTAAGCAAATGCCTCACACAATTCAACCTGAACCTTGAAAACAGTGGTCAAAATATTCAAACACAGGGCCTACTGCTGCTTTGAATGTCAGTGGGCAGACCCCTGCACTTGCTGGGAGTACAGAGTCAATGGGGCAAAGCATAAATGCCAGGGTCTGCCCATGCAGCATTCCTTGAATTTTAGGCACTTAAATCTATAGAGGCACCTACCTCACAGTGATCTGACTTGCAGAGGTGGTGAGTACTGGCTCCTGTAAGACTCAGCCCCTCTGAAAATCAGGCCCTTTTTACAAGGGCATATAACTGTGGACTCCAGGAGCCCAAGTTCAACCATTTGAGCTCTTTGCTTGGATCAGTGCTAAACCCCATGAAGGTCAAATTCTTATAAAGAGGTTTAATACTGAACCAAATATTTTGAAAATACTAAGATACTAACAAGAGAATAACAATACCATCCTCCACCCAAATTCACAGCCCGAAATCATGCATGTGACATTTTTCCACCACATTTTTATTCTGAATTTGGGAGGGTATAAAAGAAACACAGAGGCTACAGCAAATCAACTGGGCACTGCGATAACTGAGAACTTTTAAAGTCAAATGTTTTGGAAGAGATGCTTGCCATTTTGTGTTAGAGAACATTTTTGTACTTGTTTGTTTTAACACGGTTTCTTCAACAAAAGAATATTCTCTGGCTCCAACTTCTGAATGTCCTAATTCAATACCCAGTTAGCTTAGGAAGCTGAATCATCAGTTACTAATGTGTTCCTTTTTTAGCAAGAAAAAAAAAAGATTTACACAACTGCTGCTGAGAGCTCCCCCAGAACAAAAGGTTGTTCCCATTGGTCTCTACATAGAAATGGATACTTCATCACTCTGTTTTTGTTTTCATTTAGAATAAATTAGGAGGTGCACTCTATAGAAACCCAGCCAGCCTCTATTTTCCACACTCCCTTTCTGAACCTTGTTTATATATAAAACAAAGATCAAAATACATCTCCTCAGGGTATCACAGACATGTCTGACTGACCTGCATATTAACAAATAGGACCTCTCACAGCAATGTATATCAGGAATAATTTGCTTAAGTCACCAATACCACATTCTATAGGCCTCTCTCCTCTGATTCCACTGGGGAATACTAAAAGAAACTCCACCATCTATCCAAGAAACTTCCTGCTACAGCTTGAGATCAAATCTGCACAAAAACACTCCCAGGTCCTGACCAGGAGTATTCTATCTGCTACCCATAAACCTGGAAATCCTGGACATCCCATCATATCAGGCAACAGGATTATCCAACTATGCTGATTCTCTTCTCAGACCCTATGCTATCAGTACTTCTAGCTATCTTCAAGACACCAATGACTTCCTGAGGAAACTACAGAGCATCAGTAATCTTCCTGAAAATACCATCCTGGCCATCATGGATGTAGAAGCTCTCCACACCAACATTCCACTTCAGGATGGACTAGAAGCTGTCAGGAACATTATCCTTGATGATGCCAGAGCACACCTGGTGGCTGAACACTGTGACTTTCACCTCACCCACAACTATTTCCAATTTGGGGACAATTTATATCTTCAAGTCAGAAGCACTGCTATGGATACCCACATGGTCCCACAATATGCCAACATTTTTATGGCTGACCTTGAACAATGTTTCCTCAGCTGCCATCGCCTGCTACTCCTCCTCTATTATGCTACGTTGATGACATCTTTATCATATGGACCCATGGGGAGGATACCCTTGAGGAATTCCACAGGAATTTCAACAATTTCCACTCTACTATCAAAGTCAGCCTAGACCAGTCCACACAAGAGATCCACTTCCTGGACACTACAGTACTAATAAATTATGGTCACGTAAACACCACCGTATACCAGAAACCTAATGCCTGGGCTTATTGATTATCTTGTCGACTACATGCATTCCCTCCCCTTGCTGTTTCTGTATCAAAGGCAGCAAGGCAGGAGGGAGAGTGAGAGCCAATGCCTGGGGGAGCTGGCTTAAAAGCCAGCTCCTCATGAGCACCAGATCTGTCTGCTTGCCCCCTCTGCACTGCTGCCTCAGCAGCCGGCTCCCCCCAGCACCAGCTCTGCAGTGCCACCTGCTCCCCTCCCATGCTGTCTATTAGAGGCAGCAACTCAGGGGTGGAGGAGGAGCAGGGGAGGCTGCCGTGAAGCAGCCTTTGTGTGTGGTGGGCCTGAGCTCCCCGCAAACAGAGGCTTCTCCGCAGCAGCCCCTGTCCATGGGGGTGGGGGGAAGTCTGAGCGCCCCACAGACAGGGGATGCTGCAATGGAGAAGCCTCTGTCCGTGGGCAGCTCGGACTCCCCGCTGACAGGGGCTGCTGCCACCCCGCACTGCTGCCTCAGCATCGGAGGCAGCAGCCTGGGGTAGCAAGCAGCCTGTCTGCGTGGGAAGTTGTTTTTTAAACCATATCCTCTTGTGCACCGGCTCCCATGTGCTACAGAGGCAGCAGCATGGAGTGGCAGAGGGCTTCCTGGGAGTGGGGCCAGAGTGCACCAGCTGCCAGCCCTGCCTCCAGGGACTATAGAAAAGTTGTGTAACTGCTAAGATTTCATGCGGTTACATGGCTATTCAATTACCCAATACCTAACATCCCTATTACCTAAATGTCTCTAGCTTCCATCTAGGACAAATTACACGATCCACTGTTTACAGCCAAGCCCTAAAATACAACCAGATCTGTTCCAAGCCCACAGACAGAGACAAATACCTACAAGATCTTTATCAAGCATTTTTAAAACTTAAATATCCACCTGGGGAAGTAAGGAAACAGACTGACAGAGCCAGAAAAGTACCCAGAAGTCACCTATTTCAAGACAGTCCCAAGAAGGAAAATAACATAACACCGCCTACAGTTCCCAGCTTACATCCCTCCAGTGCATTATTGACAAGCTACAGTGTACCCTGGAAAGCCATTTCTCACTCTCATAGGTCTTGGGAGATAGGCCAATCATTGCCTACATACAGTCTCCCAATTGTAAACAAATACCAGAAGCCACATGATTCACTCATCCAGGAACCCACCCCTGCAACAAACCCTGTTGCTAACTCTGTCCACACATCTATACAAGCGACAATATCACAGAACTTAACCACATAAGGCACATGAGGGGTTCATACAACTGCACATCCTCTAATGTGATATATGCTATTAGGTGCCAGCTGCCCCTCTGCCATGTGTACTGGCCAAACAGGACAGCCTCTGCGACAAAGCATAAACGGGTACAAATCAGACATCAGGAATGGTCACACATACAAACCTGTAAGGGCACATTTTAACCTCCCTGGACATTCAGTAGTTGATTTAAAAGAAATTTTATCATCCAATCGCAGAGGGAAACTGCTGAACTGGAATTCATTTACAAGCTGTACACTATTAACTTGGGCTTGAATAAAGAAAGATATTAACTCATTAATGTACTACAAAGGCAATTTCCATCATCTTTGATACTGACATTTATACATCAAAAACTATGAATGGGACACATCCCGTCTGACTCAATTAGCTTCATTAATACCTACAATTGATAGGTTGTTATATATACTTTTGTTATTATATACACCCTGGATCCATAATTTCCATTCCAGCTCATCTGATGAAGTGAGTTTTACCCATGAAAGCTCATGATATATTTATCAGAGGGATAGCTGAGTTAGTCTGTAACTCAGTGGGAATAGGTCAATGGAGGGATGATAGGAGTTACTATAGAGAACTTTCTGGGTGTCTGGCTGATGAGTCTTGCCCACATGCTCAGGGTTTAGCTGATCGCCATATTGGGGTCGGGAAGGAATTTTCCTCCGGGGTAGATTGGCAGAGGCCCTGGAGGTTTTTCACCTTCCTCTGTAGCATGGGGTACAGATCACAGCTAGAGGATTCTCTGCATCTTGGGGTCTTCAAAGTATTTGAAGGCTTCAATATCTGAGATATAAGTGAGAGGATTATTCTGGGAGGGGTGGGTGAGATTCTGTGGCCTGCACTGTGCAGCGGGTCAGACTAGATGATCATAATGGTCCCTTCTGACCTTAAAGTCTATGAGTCTATGAGTAACACAAAAAAACTTAAAAAACAACAAATAGTCTGGTAGCACTTTAAAGACTAACAAAACATGCAGATGGTATCATGAGCTTTTGTGGGCAGAGCCCACTTCTTCAGATGACCGGAGTTTTGGAGGTCCAGAACCAAGAATAAATAAGGGAAGGGGAGGGAGGAGAAAAAAATTGGAGTGAGGGGAAAAAAGAGGACATTGGGTAGATAAGTTTCAAAGGGTTAGCTGAGCCAGTCTGTAACAGGAAAAACTTAAAAAACAACAAATAGTCTATTAGCATCTTAAAGACTAAATAGTTAAAAGAGGCTGATAAGAACCATTAGTTTGCATTAGGAAAGGAAGAGTACTAACACCAGATTCTACACAGACATCAAGAACCATTGGCACCTTCATTCTTTGGTTAATTGATAATGTGTGAGCCAACCGATATCGCGATTTAAACCATTCTCATGAGAGTTAACCTTGAGAATGAAGTGGAGTTCCAGTCCTTCTCTGTGTATTTGGCCTGTGGAATTGGTATGAAACAAAACAGCAACTTGGAGATCCGTTAATGAGTATCCAGGGAGTTTAAAGTGTTCCCCAACATGTTTTTGTGTGTTGCCTTTTCGGATATCTGATTTGTGTTCATTAATTCTTTCTCGTAGGGACTGTTCAGTTTGTCCAATATATATTACAGTGCATCATTGCTGGCATGTGATGCTATAGATCACATTACTGGATGTGCAGTTAATTAAGCCTCTGATTTGGTGGCTGATGTGGTTGGGTCCAGTGATGAAATCGCTTGTATAGATGTGCGGGCAGAGTTGGCACTGGGGTTGATTGTAGGGGTGGGTTCCTGGATGCTTATGATGTAGCTGTGTAGTGTGGTTACCGGAAAGGATTTATTTCAGGTTAGGGAGCTGTCTGTAAGCGAGAATAGGCCTTTTCCCCAAGGTCTCTGACAGTAAGGGGTCATTTTCCAAGATAGGTTGTAAATTGTGGATAATGCGTTGGAGGGGTTTAAGTTGTGGTAATGACAAGTGGAATTCTTTTGTTTTCTCTTTTGGGTCTGTCTTGAAGCAGTTCATGTCTGGGTACTTTTTTGGCCCTGTCAATCTGTTTTTTCACTATTCCAGGTGGGTATTTCAGTTTTAAGAATGCTCTGCATAGATCCTGTAGATGTTTATCTCTGTCTGTGGGATTGGAGCAAATCCGGTTATATCTTAAGACTTGTCTGTAAACAGTAGATTGGGAAATGTGTCTGGGATGGAAGCTAGAGGCATGAAAGTAAGTGTAGCGGTCGGTAGGTTTCTGGTATAGGGTGGTAGAAATTTGTCCATCATTTAATTGTATTGTAATGTCAAGGAAGTGGATTTCTTTTGTGGACTGATATAGGCTGAGGTTGATAGTAGGGTGGAAGCTTGTGAAATCTTTGTGAAATTCTTCAAGGGTCTTTTTCCCGTGGGTCCATATGATGATGTCATCAATGTAGCATAAGTAAAGTAAGGATGTTAGGGGGTGAGAGCTGATTTGTTAGTTTCTAAGGTGCCACAGGACTGCTCATTTTTGCTGACGTCAATATAGTTATACCAGAATAAAAGTGAAAGAGATGAACCTGGCTCTTAGTTGTGAATGTCAGCATGAAAGCTGACCCAGAAAACATATGGCCAAGAAGAAAAACACCCTTTTTCAGAGTCATTTTTAGGCCTGGTCTACACTACCTTGGGCCACTGATCTAAGTTATGCAACTTCAGATGCATGACTAACGTAGCAGCAGTTGACTTACTTAGATCTGCTTACAATAGTATCTTCACTATGTTGAGTTGATGGCAGTTGCTATCCCATAGACTCTTCCTGTGCTTCTCATTCCAATGGAGTACCAGAGTCAATGGGAGAGCACTCGGCAGTCGATTTATCACCTCTATACTAGAAGTGATAAATCGCCCCCTGCTGAATCAATTGCTGCCCATCGATCTGATGGGTAGCGTAGCATGCCCTTAGTAACCAGAGGCAGCTATAAAATAATTAAGGATGACATGCTCATGGACCAGGATGTTAGGGACAGATCCTCAGCTGGAGTAAACTGATGATCCACCAAAATCAATGAAGCTATGCCAATTTACACCAGCAAAGAATTTGGCTTTGCATTTTGCTTGTGATTTTCCCAAAATTCACTCCAAAGATTCAGACTTTTTTGCCTTGTCAGTAGCTTTTTAGCTTTGTTTGACTATTTATTATCAATGATTTGTAGCTCTGCAGAGAAGGAGAAATTAAAGGCTTTGGATAGACTTTAATGTTTGCTATTTATCCTAAAGCCAAGAGCTCAAATAAATGGATTCCATCTCATTGACACTGAGGTGACCTTAGTATGTGCAATGCAGATACTGTGAGCTGAAAACATCTATCAAAGTCCAAACAATAAAGAATATTAAAGCGCTACTGGAGCTTGCTTTGTTCTGAAGCTTAACCAGAACAGTCTCAGGGGCTATTTAAATGTCAATGATTTAAACCTGTTTATGCAATTGCCTAGCATCAGAAAGTTTGGTTATGGAGAATGTGTGCATGCTGACTCACTGTAATTAATCTCAGTTTGACTGATAAATGTAATAGTGCTGATACAATATGCTTAGACTTCTGCAACGCATTTTATTTTGTGCCACACAATATTTTGAATAAAAAAGAAGAAAGATGCAGAATGGTAATGGCACACATTAAAAAGATTACAAACTGCCTGATAGGTATCTATATAAGAAATCATTATCCGGTGGGTTATTTCTAGTTGGGTCTCACAAAAGGGTTCTTGGCCCTACATTACCATTTTTGTTAATGAGCCATAAAATCACCACTGATCAAGTTTGCAGACAATACCAAGATGGGAGGAGTGGTAAATAATGAAAAAAAGAGGTCACTTATTCAGTCCGATCTGGGTAGCTTGAGAAACTGGGCATAAGCAAACAGAGTGCATTTTAATATGGCTATAAGATACATGTGTACCTCTATGAAAAACTAATGGAGGGTGGGAGACTCTATTCCTAAGAAGCAGTGACTTGTGAAAAAGATGTCGGGTTCATGGTGGATAATTAGCTGAACATGAATTCCTAGTATGAGACTGTGGCTAAAAGGGCTAACACAAACCTTGGATGCATAAAGGGGGGAAATCTTGAGTAAGGGAACAGAGGGATTTTTACTTCTCTATTTGACACTGGTGTGACTGCTGCTGGACAACTCTGTTCTAGTGTCTACAAGTCAAGAAGGATGTTGAAACATTTGAAGAGGGCACAGATAAGAGCCATGGAAAGATTAAAAGGTTAGAAATATACCTGACGATGATAGTTTTGAAAAACTCAATATATTTAGCTCAGGGGTAACTTGATCAAAGTCTGTCAATTCCACCATGGGGACAAATTGAGACTTGAAATAAGAGAAATGTTTATTGGTGAGAATAATTGCACCTACAGTTGGAGCAATTTACCAAAGATTGTGGCAGATTCTTTAGCATGGGCAATTTTTAAATCTTGATTGGAGTTTTTAAAAACAATATACACCTTAGTTCAAAATGAATGAATTTGGGGGAGTTGTATGGCTTGTGTTTTGCAGGAGGCCAGACTAGATGATCACACTCTTCTGACCTTGAAATCTATGAATCAACAGCAGCCAGACAGAAACCCTTATTTATTTTCATTCTCCACAGCCATAAATCAGTAAGGTCTGATACTGGACACCATCCAGATTGGAAGAGTCAATGCCCTCCATGAAAAGAAACATAGGTAATTAAAAAAAAAAGTCAATGACTGGTACAATAGAACACCCTACTTTTGACAGTATAAAAGTTAATCAAAAATCTTAAATAGAACCATGAACCCAAATTGTGACTTGAAAAAAGACAGTCACACCCTGATTTGCTTCTGAAAATTTCAGCGGTTACATGTTTACACATGCGTAGCTTGCTGGGAGCTGGTGCATAGGAAGTCAGCTTTCAAATTGGCTCCCCACCAGCACCAGCTCCTGTGGAATCTGTCTCCCCCACACCGCTCTGCTGCCTCTGATACAGAGGCAGCAGCATGGGCAGGAAGGGATAGGGCAGGAGGCTGTGTAACCGTGTACACTATCACATCCCTAACTGGAGGTTGGGAACTCTAAATAATAGATTTAGCCAAGAAAACTGTTAGAGTTCAAGTAAATGCATAGCAGGCACTGGCTCTGGAAATCAACATACACAAGTGTAGACACAGCATGAAAAATAGAAGAACAGAAGACTACAAACTCTACTTAAAAATATCATTTTTGTGGTACTTAACTAGCTGTAGTACTTGTGAACTATAAAATACTGTCATTTTAAGCTGGGTCTTGAATTTTCAGAAGCTGATACCTGGATTTTACTTCACACATTTACAGTTTCTATACATATTGAAATAAATATTGGCTGCTATTTTTAGCAGTTTTTCATGATGGTATCTGGTACCATTATGAAATTTTCTATTTTACGTCTTCATTTGAAGCACACATGATTTATACAAGTTCTTTTTTTTAAAGTGATGTGTCGTGTCAGATTACTACGTGCCACAAAAGCATTTTCTGTAGAGTTCTGTTGTTTAGGGATTTAGGTGCCAATCTTGCAATTGGGTCTGCCCATTCAGTTCCAATTGTATGGTGCAGATCAGAAGCCATCTTTAGTCAGGTCACAGCCATTAAAAAGGAAGATGTCCTCAACAGATATAACCTCATTAAGACTTATTCTAAGATTTTGATAAAGTAAAAAAATCTTGCAGATGAAAGATGGCTATTCAATATGCATCATACATCAATGAACTTAAAACTTTATTTTTTGGTGTAAAGTAGAAGCAAGAATTACCTTAAAATTTAGATATTCCCCAGGATCACCTGAAAACAGGATAGCAATATAATATATTTAACATACTACTGAGTCATTCTGATAATAAGCAAATTGCTTTAAATCAGTATTAGCTTTAAATTAATAATTCACAGCGAGACATTCCTATTCCAGCCACTTACTGAGTCTTCAGACTTCATGTTATGCTGATTTATCAATTTTCTGTGTTACTTCTTTTCCTTTTTAGATAATTGGGATTCTGGCACAATTAAATGAGAACATGATACCACAAGTAGTTCAATGGTAAATATGCACTTCCTTAACAAGGGCATGAGTAGAAAATAGTGCAGCAGAGAAAAGCAGACTGTACCATGCTGTCTGTAGATAGGGGGTTTCCTATAGATGTTATCTTTTACTCCAGTGTCTGAGAAAGAGGAAAGAAAAAAGTAAGAACAAAAGAGTAAGCAAGCAGTTTAGACTGTGCTTCTTTTGTTTATTCTCAGAAAAAAAAATCACTTGAGCAGAGATCATTCATTAATTGTAATGTGTAGCAACTGCTATTATAATACAATGCAAAATTTCTTATTAGTACACACTTACAACATTCTGAGCTGCATGGCTGCCCAAAATTTTTCATCAATCCTAAAGGGATATATGGCTCCATACCCAAAAGTTCATGTAGTAGATGGGTACTTAAAAATTCAGCCTAACAGCACATCCATAAATTCAACAGGCCTGTGCAACCAGCAGTAACATTTAAAGACAACTACATCTTCAAGAATTAACATAAAGTTGTCTCTTTGGGCTTCTCCTAGTGCAAACTTGTTTAGACATGGAAAAATGTTAAGAGGGTAATTCATTCACTTCTGAGATCATGTTTAACAGCTAACATATTTTCACTCTTCAGAAGAAATAAGGTTTTTTTTGTTATTGTTGTTCTACAGTTCAGAAAGCCATGCAAAGTCCATTGACAATTGAGGAGAAAATGAACACATGCCACAAGTTGAAGATTAAAAGCTATGCAGTGAATGCCTACCTGGAATATGGAAATGCCTAGGGGCCTGCTGATAGGCAGACGGCGAAGACTTGCTGTCTGAATACATGGATAAGCTTGGCGTGCTCCGACCACTTTCACTACCTCCAAGGGGAAGAGCAAAGAAAGCAGATAAAAGAAAAAAATGGAAAGCAAAGTAGAGTATTTCAAGCATAAAAAGCTCTCTCAAAATGACTTGTTAATCCAACATTTTTAAATAAATGGTTCAGTGTAAAGCCTCAGCCTGCTTATTGGCACCATGTCTGGTTTCTGATGTGACTCTCTTAGCAAAGGCAATACCGTACAGTGGTTCAATCACCAAATAGATCTAGGAATTGCAGTTTGCAATATCAGCAATAACACATACTTGATGGATAACATGAAGCATAAAGATCAGCCTCGCAGCTCTGTTTTGAAATCTAAAATTCTCTTCTCACAATGTGATACTGTTAAAAACAAATAAAATAAAAGAATCTCCAGGAATTTATAGGTTCTTTTTTTTTTCAAATGGCTTTTCATAGCCTTAAATGAGCAAATATATTAGGGAATTTTAGCAAAGTTTAAGGTTATGGCTTTAAATCATAGCCAGCTCTTAAAAACAATCAGTGAAATCATTCAGTAATGTTTAAATTAGTTCAAAGCAGGACTGCTCCAAAAAAGCAATTGTTATGGCTGAGTCATATCTTATTATATATATAAATTAATTATTGTTATTGAGGTCTTGTACCATGTTTATTCTAATTTCTCCCCAGTAGCCTTCTTTAGTGTTTTATAGATATGCAGCCAGGGTTGGATTATCAAGTCATGGATCTATAATGCCATAGCCAACTTGACAGAATTTAAAGGTACAGAGTATATTATTGATTCATACCCATTTATATCCTCATTTTGTCAAATTCTGTTGGAACCCCATTCATTTCCTGTCAATCAGTCCTCAGAGCACACTCTCTATGGCATTATAACGCTGCTTGGCAAACAAAAAAGTAAAGCTCTACTTTTTTAGGGTTGTAAAATACTGTTCATGTGTAGCATTGTTAAGCAACTAGAAGCTTAATATGATATTTTTACAAAACAGAACTGCTGACACAATTTGCAGTAACCATATTAGAGTGGATGGTACACAGAATTCATGGATATTAATGATGAAGGTACATCAGTTCTTTTGAAGAAAGGTCAGCTGCTCAGAATATAGCCATGTGGGAGAGAGGGATTTATGGGTAACTATGGATTAGTAGAAAGCCCATAGCAAAGGTATAAAATCTGGTAAACTGGAGATGGAGCACGGGATTGCAATTCACAAAGCTGAGCAGACTCTGTTGAGAAGCACTGGAGAAACAATAAATATAGTCCCAGAGAATGTTATGTATTCCATCATTTTAATCATGGGCCTGCCTTTGATGAAAGAATTTCTATTGACCTTAAAAGGAGCAGGACAAAGCCCCATAAGAAAAGAGGAGAGACCTGTGCGTCTCATGAATATTCCTGCTAATTAATCCACTTTAGTGTAGGGCTGTTACTTCCCAATAGAGTGTGGAATTAAATGAAAATAATTAAAACTACAAAACTATTAAGAATTAGTGCCATAGCCTGTCAGGTAGCAATGAATTGGTAAGAGGGTAACAATGTTTTAAGTATTCTGCATAGTTCAGAGACTGACATTTGAATATTAGTTTATATTCTCCAATTACTTCCAAGAATGGAGGGCTTGACTGTGGAGTTACTGCAAGTCATAAGTAAGGCCACGTCTATACTTACCCACAGATTGATACTTCAGAGACTGATCTGCTAGCATTTAATTTAGTAAGTTTAGTAAGGACCTATTAAATCAAATGCTGAGGTTGCCCCTTTCGGCACCAGTACTCCTACTCCTTGTGAGGAATAAGGGAAGTTAATGGGAGCGTTTCTCCCTTTGTTCTCCCGCTGTGGGGATGGCACCAAAGTTCAAATCAAGGTAGCTGGAGTTGTGTATCTTGATTCAAACATCTCCAAGTATAGACCTGGCCAAAGGGCAACATATCACCGTGCTGCTCTAGGGGCAAACCAGAATCTAACTTGTGAGTGATGGAATCACTATTTGGCTATCTTGCTTCAGGAAGAAAGCCAGGTGTACCAGCCATTTATCAGGTCCGGATTACTTCTCCCTCTGTGCCACTTCAGCTGCTGCACTTCACCCATTCCCCTGCTCCAACTAACTCACCTGTGTAGTCGATGGGGAGAAGCAGCCCTGTTGAAACCTATCTCCTGTCAAATTATGAACGTTTAGTAATACATCAAACCGAAGGCCAAAGTTAAAGGTCCACAAAGTCACATTCTGTAGCTTACAACAACGGTCAGGCCCTATATAATTGACTCTTGCCTGAGGTTTCCCTGAGTAAAAACTGAGTAAAGACCCCATGTCTGATCCCTTAGAACATACAACTACTGGAGAGAGAAGTTTTATAAAACTTAAAAAATAACAAATAGTCTGGCAGCACCTTCAAGACTAACAAAAAACGTAGTTGGTATCATGAGCTTTGGTGAGCACAACCCACTGCCTCAGATGAAGTGGGCTGTGCCCATGAAAGCTCACAATACCATCTACATGCAAGACTATTTGTTGATTTCAAGCTTTTCCAGTTGCAGACTAATTTGGCTACTTCTCTGAAGCAGTTTTATAAAGTTTTGGTTTGGTTCTCTGCCAATAGAAGGGTGAAAAAATAGAACCATGAACTCTTTCCTGGATTTCATTTTATTTTATTTGGAAAGAATCCTGAAAGACATACTCATGTCTCTGGCTCTTAACAAGACAGGCTACCCTTTTAGCCTTGTATGTTTGCAGTGTCATGACCAGACCACAAGACATCCCCTCTCATGCCATTCCATGGTTGGTCAGGAAGAATATAGTGTCTTTTTATACCTCCTCCTTCTCAGCATTTTATTGCTAATCTCTTACATTTCCAATCTAGCCATTTAATTTTATTTTTCTAGAGGATGAAGGGTTTGGCAAGAATTTTGCAAATTCATGAAGCAGCTAGAGAGCCAGTGTAAGGGTGTTATTTCTGAAAATCATTCATGCCCTGGATCTCTTCAATGCACACAGTCACCAATGGTCCAAAACAGAGATTCCAGAAATTATTTCTGAAATTGGGTCATTTTACATGTCCATATGTTCAGCATATGAACTTAAAGTTTTGAAAACAGCAATGATTCTTTTCAAGTTTTCAAAATGAAAGAATACTAAAATGGAATAAAAATGACATGTCCTGGAAAATGTGGTTCTCAAATTAAGAAACACAAGGCACATTTCATTGCATTCTGAAGGTGGGATTTTCAAAAGCTCTCAGCATTGGCTTCTCACTAACTCAATTTCATTAATGGGAGCATAGCTAAACCAATTCTGAGTGTTTTTGAAAATCCTCACATTTCTGACTTGTGATGGGCATGAACTGTGGGATAAGTGAGGATGTCGTTTTATTGAGGCAGTCACAGAAATCAGAGAGTCCTTCACTTTTATGATTAAAAAACAAACAAAAACCACCCAACCTAAGAAGATGTAACCAGATGATTTGAGGACTTTTGTAGTAAACGTAAGAGGTGAGAGTCAAACCTGTTATACCTGCCAACCTAAACTGTGGGTGGTCAAAACAAAGAGAAAAAGCTCAGTAACAACATTCTTATGACTAGAAAAGAGCCAACATTGGGAACTGTCAGCGAGAAGCTAAGTCAAAGCCCATTGAAGTCAAGAGAAAGGCCTATTGGACTGGTGAAGTTTCTCTCACCGAGAAATTTAAAGAAAAATACTGTTACATAAACATGGAGAGTTTTTTTGAGTTTATAAAGGTCAGGTCTTGTATCGTCATTTGTGTACATTCAAACTTGTTCATGTCTCTGAGACATGCACACCTCCAATTATTTTGACCTCAAATGGCAAAAATAAATCTTATCTTGAGCCTACGACACTTGACAATAGTTTATCAATATTCCCATGGCCTTTGCACAATGAATTCTCCGGGGCTTTCCCTGTATTTTTAAAAATAGAGACGATAAGGTAAACCTTCTACCAAGATAAAGAAGGAGGGAATCCTAGTCTTCAGAACAAATCACTTGGAGATCTCAACTCTCCCTTTTTTATTATTATTTGTTGTGACACTAATTCAATGTGCAACAATGGGGAAACTACGTAATCCTTATTTAACCCATGTGTAAATTGTATACAAATACTTACCTACCTCATAGGAGAGTTATGTGGCTTACTTAGTTTATAAATGTTTTGCAAAAATGTTCCTTGATAACAGGTGCTACAGAAATGCAAAATATTATTATTTTGATTAATTTACTAATTGTTATGCTGTAACAACAGGCTGCCGCCTGATGGATTGTTTCCAAATGATAGTAGTAAATAATTGCTTGATGCACATCGCAACGACAGGTAGCCCTGAACATACACTGGTTTAAATGTGATCCAATAAAGTGGTGCTAAGCAACTGCCAACTGAATTTCAAATGAGAGCATTCCACATTGTGTAATCATGCAGTGCAGTACACAGACAGGTTTTCTAGCTAAATGCATCCGCTCTGATAAATTGTCCAGCTGTACAGTAAACATAAAACTCCACCCGTGCAGAGACTGATATGATACAAGAGAGTGATTCAGCCCTTCTAGATGTGTATGTGTGTGTGTGTGTGGGGGGGGGGGGGGGGAGGAACGGAATCTTTGTAGGTAGATCGTCTGTTAAAATGGCATCACTTTGTTTAAACTTCTTCCTTTCCAAAATACTCTTTGCGGAGGACACATTTGTAGGATATGGATCTGATTCTGCTCTTATTTACACCAATGTAACCCCAATGATTTCAATAGAGTTACTCCTATATAAACTGGAACCCAAACCTGACCTATTGTCTGTATTCCCAAAGATACTGAGCAACTGCTACTCACGCCAACCTTTAAAAATAACCCCTACTCATATATTTGACTCTTGGTCTATATTTGACTCTTGGTCTTTCAGGGAGTCACCTCCCTTCCTGTAACTGCTCTGATGACAAAGCTTCCTCAACTCAAATAGGACACATAGAATACAGGATGCAAAAGGAATTGAAAATGCCTGTGATTCCTGTCTGTTTGCTTCCTCTAACTCTCCACCCCAATCCTCTTGGAAGGACACCGTTGTGGTCATTCATCATGGCACTTTCTTCTTTTTTAAGCAACATGCCAAGCAAAAGTATACTCTGCCTCAAAGGTTCCAGAGATTCCCCCATCTCAGTGACCTGTCTCCAGCATGCAGAACATTTAAAGTGCCTTTGTGAAATACTTTTACAGGAATGAGTGTCAATTTATCAAAATAAACTACACAGGATTAAATAAAATACAGGACTATGTAGCACTTTAAAGACTAACAAGATGGTTTATTAAAGCTCATCATCTAATAAACCATCTTGTTAGTCTTTAAAGTGCTACATAGTCCTGTATTTTGTTTCAGCTACACCAGACTAACACAGCTGCATTTCTATTAGGATTAAATAAAGTTTCTATGCTTTAAAGTTGATGGGCCAGCTCAATGGAACTATGCTGATTTAACCAGCTGCAGATCTGGCCCTCTAGATGTTAACTGTGTTAAAATGGACTAGCTCTCTCAATGTATTGTAAGGATACATGAATATTTGATCCTCTAGGGCATTAACGTCCCTTATTCCAATATCCAGTTAGCTTCACTAAACCATGGAAATAATGTTAAATATTTATTTAAACAATAATAAACAAAATTTACAATTTTCTCCCCTTCCCCCATCTTCAGATTTTTTTTCCCTTTGGAAAAAAACATTAAAACATTCACACACACACAAAAACACCACAGCAGGTCTCTCAGACTTACATGGTATGTCAAGAAAGCACTCACACAAAGTTAAGACAGACTATCCAGTTGGAAGCCATGCTTGCACAAAGAAAGTCAAAACACATGTGGAGAATCTACAGTTATCACAGCACAGTTGGCATTCCTGGACCTTACCTTTGAAGAAAGGGATGTAATGATGTCTGAATGTAGATGTAGGGCTTGGGTGTTGGGACAGGGAGATGCAGCTACTGGTACCAAGAGTCTGAGTACCAGCTAGGGGGCAACAAAGAGTAAGTGAAAATAAACTATTTAGTTCACTTACTGAAAACCATAAAATATTCCTAGCAATGACACCCTTCTCATAGGAACATGTTTCTCCACCTGACATAGAAACTTGGAAAGCAGTACAGTTTGTTGTAGTTGAGCTCCAGTTTGTTTTCAGGTTTCTAAAATAATAAAGGTCATATTTGCAGTGCGGTAAGGGACAGAGACGCTTGATGAATGGAAAGAGAAAAACACACAAAATACTGATAAATGTATTGGCTGTTATTCACTATATGATCAGCAGGGCTGGGTTTACACCTTACATGCCCTAGGCTTAGCATCTTCAGCTCCACCCTCCACTCCCTGTCCACAGCTGCCCTTTGTGTTGTCCATAAAAATGAAAGGAAAAGAAATATAAACACAGCCTCCTCAGGAAGGCACAAACCCCTCCACCATGCCTGGCACTCCCAGCCTGCACCAAGGGGCAACCTGCACACCCTAGGTGAGGCATGAAGGAGGAAATGGCTCTCTCTCCATGGTGCCCAGTCCCCAAATGTCTTCCCTCCCTCCCGCAGCTCTGCAGAGCAGCTGCACTCCGCCTCTGCCTATGCAAGTGAATGAGACACCAACCACACCCTTCCCTCTCTCCTTGGAATAGGGTGATTGAGATTGGGAAGGGAGGTGGATGTGCCCAGCCCCTTCAACAGCCACCGTACCTGTCTGTGATTCACAGCATCCTCAGGCAGGCTGACTCAGAATCTCACCCTGCTCTAGCCACTCATGCTGGGTGGCTACCAATCTGTACCAGGAGCCTGGATTCCTGGAGGGCAGCTGTATTAACTTTTGACTCACTTTTAACTTCTAAGCTGCCTCCTTCCGCCCCAGAACACCTGCACCCATAGGCACATGTCTACTGTGCCTAATTGGAAATCCAGCCTGGATGATCAGAATGATCCTGTCTGCTCTTGGGATCTATGAATTTAATAGGTGGACCATCAGAAAATATTCTAGAGAAAGGGACCATGAAGAGCACAATCTTGAGCAAAATCAGTGTTTTTAAAAGCCGCAACAGGGATGACATGTCCATAATGGGTCTAAGTGAAATGAAATGGGGAGATACAACATCTCTTTCTTTGCTAGCAACTTTGTTAGGGTAAGGTCCAGCTCACACTCAAGCTGCTGTTTTGCTATTAGATTAAAGGATACAGGACAAGCTCACGATGCTGTAAGATACTTAAGCACATGTCTGACTTAAGCCTCCAAGAAGCCCCATTGGCATTGTATGCTTAAAATTAGGTATGTGCTTAAGTGCTTTGCTGAACCACAGCCTTAAATCTTTCTCAAAAAGCCCTTTTTTGCTGTAACACCTTGCTGTGTGAAAAAATACTGTCAAAACAAATACAGGTTAAAAACACTTGCAGCCACACCCCAAAGGTACTTTGGGTTAGGAATTGTTTGTTTTCCTTCCCCTGCCTACCCTACTCCCATAGCGTGCAACCAAGCAGAATCCTGACAGAATGGCCAGTCTTAGGAAAGAATAGTTCATCCTTTGCAGTAGATCTTTGATGCTCTACCAGTATTTTTTCATCCCACCAAAGATTGTACGAGTTATGCATCCTGACAAAAATCAGAAGGGGCTGAATCCTTCCCCAAATGTGTAGCACTCCTGCTGCTATGACCTCTGGCTATAAAAAGGGCTCTATTACAGGGGAGTTCTGATCACTACACCGGCAATTTCTCCATTCTGGTCATTAGTCCCTGAGGGTATGTCTTTACTTGCACCCTCTTTCGAGAGAGGGATGCAAATGCAGACATTTGAAATTGCAAATGAAGCCAGAATTTAACTATCCCGCACTTCATTTGCATATTTGCGTTATGGTGCTATTTCGAAATAACAGATGCTGTTACGACACAGTGATTTTGAGAGAAAACCCTTCTCTCGAAATAACATCTCAAAATAAGGGTTTTCTCTTGAAATAACTGTGTCTTAACAGCATCTGTTATTTCGAAATAGCGCCATAACGCAAATATGCAAATGAAGCGCAAGATAATTAAATCCCAGCTTCCTGTGCAATTTCGAATGTCTGCATGTGCATCCCTCTCTCGAAAGAGACTGCAAGTCTAGACATACCCTGATTTCCCTCCCCCACCATGAAACATTATTCTGCAGTTCAAAGGTATGAAGTGACATTCTTGGCAACACATTCGCTCCTTGCACTGGACAGTGGAACAATTGTGTTTTGCTGTTTAGATTCCCATGATCATTAAGACTAGGGACAGGATTTAATATTTAATCCATTAATTTTTCTGTTTTCAGCTACCATTCATTCAACACATAAATTCCTAATTCCCATTAAGTTTTATGAAAAAAATCACTGCATGAGCATAACTAAAGGTGTGTTTATCCCCCAGAACTAACATGCATGTTGTAATACACTTGAAAAGGGAGACTGGAATTGCTTTCCACAATATAAACCTTTCTCTTGGTGTCTTCTATACTTCTTAAATAGGCCAAAGTGGTGAGGAGGGAAAGCAGAGATTAAATTAACCTGCTTTGTCAATTACCTGGTCTGCTGTAATGCTGAGGAGAATGGGATGTTGGAGTGTAGCGACCATAACCCAGAGATCCAGTAGAACTCGGACTTGATGTCCTATACTGTTTGAAAGATCTATCGTCTTGGTCACCCTGAGAAGAAAGGCGGGGGGAGGGGGGGAGAAATCTAAGTCAATAGGAAAGACAGAATGAATTGCAAGACATTCAGAAGTTATCCAAACTCCACTGTTGTTTTTCTGCCATGTATGCAAAGGGTCCAATTCTGTCCTCATGCTCCATGCAATCATAATGAATACAGCCATACACATCTCACATCTTCTATGATTAGAGCAGTCCCAGAGTTGCCAGACATGTCAGAGAATGGTCATATAAACACAGGAGGCAACATGTGAGAAATGAGTCCAAAATGAAGATACACTTTGAAAAGAACATATTATAGCAGAAATGTTCTGTTTTAGCTCCACAGGCCAGATTCCCAATTTGTTTGTGCCTTATGTATTTGTTTATACCCAAGCAAAGTAAATGTAAGATGGGACCCAATAAGACTGACAGCATTTTACATTCATTTTGTACATGTAGAAATGACTATGCAAGGTGCCAGCCAGTATAGAAGCAAGCTTCATCTGCTTAATTACAGTATGCAGATCTAATGTGCCTTTTGTATAAACACACTCAGTTCTACAAACCAAACACATCCAGTAATATTTAGGTGATCAATTTATGCATCAATATGTAGCTTAGATTTAATGTTTGAGCATTAACACTTCCCATTTAAATCTATATTCTAATTCCTGCAAATGTACCTCGTAAGGCTTTTCCCTTAGGCAGATTTAGTCCACTTCTCCCAAAATCACTGCATAGATTTTAATTTGCTTTTTAGAAAATTAAACTACAAACTGGTGGCTGAAAAAGTTTTGTTTTTTTAGGAAGCAAAGCGCTACTTACGTAGAAACCACTTTTGAATAATTAGCATAATTCTGGGATTCCATTTTCTTAGTTCTTATTTAGGAAAATCATAATCTGCCTGATTCAAGGTGAATTAAAAAAATAACAGTCTCAGATTAATCTGTCCTAAAGAAAACCTGTGTGAAGGGTCCTAAGAAATACCCTTGCAGAATGCTTCCCCCAATATTACATTGTTGGGGTGGGAGAGAGAGAGAGTGTTCCTCAAAGTATGTCACAAAGCCACCCTCCATCTTGGGAGATCTCTAGGGATGTCTGAATTCTAAGGGACCAGCTGATGGCCAGGCCCTGTATCATAGAATAGAATAATAGGACTGGAAGGGACCTCGAGAGGTCATCGAGTCCAGCCCCCCGCCCTCAAGGCAGGATCAAGCTCCGTCTACACCATCCCTGACAGATGTCTATCTAACCTGTTCTTAAATATCTCCAGAGAGGGAGATTCCACCACCTCCCTTGGCAATTTATTCCAATATTTGACCACCCTGACAGTTAGGAATTTTTTCCTAATGTCCAATCTAAACCTCCCCTGCTGCACTTTAAGCCCATTACTCCTTGTCCTGTCCTCAGAAACCAAGAGGAACAAATTTTCGCCTTCCTCCTTGTGACACCCTTTTAGATATTTGAAAACCGCTATCATGTCCCCCCTTAATCTTCTTTTTTCCAAACTAAACAAGCCCAGTTCATGAAGCCTGGCTTCATAGGTCATGTTCTCTAGACCTTTAATCATTCTTGTCGCTCTTCTCTGTACCCTTTCCAATTTCTCCACATCTTTCTTGAAATGTGGCGCCCAGAACTGGACACAGTACTCCAGCTGAGGCCTAACTAGTGCAGAATAGAGCGGCAGAATGACTTCACGAGTTTTGCTTACAACACACCTGTTGATACAACCTAGAATCATATTTGCTTTTTTTGCAACAGCATCACACTGTTGACTCATATTCAACTTGTGGTCCACTATGACCCCTAGATCCCTTTCCGCCATGCTCCTTCCTAGACAGTCGCTTCCCATCTTGTATGTATGGAACTGATTGTTCCTTCCTAAGTGGAGCACTTTGCATTTCTCTTTATTAAACCTCATCCTGTTTACCTCTGACCATTTCTCTAACTTGCTAAGGTCATTTTGAATTATGTCCCTATCCTCCAAAGAAGTCGCAACCCCACCCAGTTTGGTATCATCTGCAAACTTAATAAGAGTACTCTCTATCCCAATATCTACATCATTGATGAAGATATTGAACAGTACGGGTCCCAAAACAGACCCTTGAGGAACTCCACTTGTTATCCCTTTCCAGCAGGATTTAGAACCGTTAACAACAACTCTCTGACTACGGTTATCCAGCCAATTATGCACCCACCTTATCGTGGCCCTATCTAAGTTATATTTGCCTAGTTTATCAATAAGAATATCATGCGAGACCGTATCAAATGCCTTACTAAAGTCTAGGTATATGACATCCACCGCTTCTCCCTTATCCACAAGGCTCGTTATCTTATCAAAGAAAGCTATCAGATTAGTTTGGCATGACTTGTTCTTCACAAACCCATGCTGGCTATTCCCTATCACTTTATTACTTTCCAAGTGTTTGCATACGATTTCCTTAATTACCTGCTCCATTATCTTCCCTGGGACAGACGTTAAACTGACCGGTCTATAATTTCCTGGGTTGTTCTTATTCCCCTTTTTATAGATGGGCACAATATTTGCCCTTTTCCAGTCTTCTGGAATCTCCCCTGTCTGCCATGATTTTTCAAAGATCATAGCTAAAGGCTCAGATACCTCCTCTATCAGCTCCTTGAGTATCCTGGGATGCATTTCATCAGGACCTGGTGACTTGCTGACATCTAACTTTCCTAAGTGATTTTTAACTTGTTCTTTGTGTATCCTATCTTCTAAACTTACCCTCTCTCTGCTTGTATTCACTACGTTAGGCACACCTCCAGACTTCTCGGTGAAGACCGAAACAAAGAAGTCATTGAGCATCTCCGCCATTTCCAAGTTCCCTGTTACTGCTTCTCCCTCCTCGCTAAGCAGTGGGCCTACCCTGTCCTTGGTCTTCCTCTTGCTTTTAATGTATTTATAAAAGGTCTTCTTGTTTCCCTTTATGCCTGTAGCTAGTTTGAGCTCATTTTGTGCCTTTGCCTTTCTAATCTTGCCCCTGCATTCCCGTGTTGCTTGCCTATATTCATCCTTTGTTAGTTGTCCTAGTTTCCATTTTTTATATGACTCCTTTTTTATTTTGAGATCATGCAAGATCTCCTTGTTAAGCCAAGCTGGTCTTTTGCCATATTTTCTATCTTTCCTACACAGCAGAATTGTTTGCTTTTGGGCCCTTAACAACGTCCCTTTGAAATACTTCCAACTCTCCTCAGTTGTTTTTCCCTTCAGTCTTGCTTCCCATGGGACCTTACCTACAAGTTCTCTGAGCTTATCAAAATCTGCCTTCCTGAAATCCATAACCTCAATTGTGCTGGTCTCCCTTCTACCTTTCCTTAAGATCATGAACTCTATTATTTCGTGATCACTGTCCCCTATACTGTCTTCCACTTTCAAGTTCTCAACTAGTTCCTCCCTATTTGTTAAAACCAAATCCAGAACAGCTTCTCCTCTGGTAGCTTTTTCAACCTTCTGAAACAGAAAGTTGTCTCCAATACAGTCCAGAAACTTATTGGATAGCCTGTGCCTCGCTGTGTTAGTTTCCCAACATATGTCTGGATAGTTGAAGTCCCCCATCACCACCAAATCTTGGGCTTTGGATAGTTTTGTTAATTGTTTAAAAAAGGCCTCATCCATCTCTTCCACCTGGCTAGGTGGCCTGTAGTAGACTCCTAGCATGATATCACCCTCGTTTTTTACCCCTTTTAGCTTAACCCAGAGACTCTCTACACAGCTATCTCCTACGTTCATCTCCACTTCAGTCCAAGTGTGTACATTTTTAATATACAAGGCAACCCCTCCTCCCTTTTTTCCCTGTCTGTCCTTCCTGAGCAGAGGCCTTGTGTCTCCTTATGTGCTTTTCCCTTGTCCCAGCACTCTCTCCCAAATTTCTGGCAGTGCAGATCCATCACATCCACAGAGCCAGGGATGACTCCTGATCACAGCTGCTCTGTGATTTGCCCAGAGTCCTAGGAATATTCCATAACTCAGAATTGGGACAACATACATCAATTGGCCCCAGTTCAGCCATCATTTACTTTCAGTGCTTTCCCTGTTTTCTTTCCCTGGGCAGGTCCCAGACTCACAAAGTACTCTTTGCAGGGTTCAAAAGAGGAGTCGTGGTGCCAGAGGGACACTTTCACATGGGTGAAAAGGCATCTGTGCCTAATGGATTCCCTCCAGGTGTGTATATGAGATAGGAAAGTAAAGAGTGATCAGGGTCTGTAGAAGCATTTGAAGATGTGGCCCTCAAAAAGGATGACCTGCAGATTTAGGGGCCTACTGTGCCGTCAAAAATACAGTCATGCAGAGCAAGCGGTTTTTTATGAAGCCACATGGCAATGGACAACAATGTATCTGAAGATAGAAACAAGACCTTGAGGCGTTTTTTTTAAAATGCCTGTTTAAGAATTCAAAATGGTCCAAAAAAAGGAAAATTATTTATGCCTGTATTCCCAGCCTTCACTTTTGATTGCCACCAACGGCTCCCTATGCTCACTTAAATCCCATGCTCATGCTGAAATACTTCTGAATGCCCTTTCCTAAGTAGTTGCATATCATCTACATTCTTACTTCTGAATAACGTACCCCAGGCAAAACAGCATAATGTCTTTGGGAGGCATTCTTTATGAAGTAGAACCTAATGAATAGTTATTTACCCACCATAGCAGTGTCACTAATACGCTAAATAGTGTACAGGCAGTCCCCGAGTTACATACAAGATAGGGACTGTAGGTTTGTTCTTAAGTTGAATTTGTATGTAAGTCGGAACTGGTACATATTGTAGGGGAAACTCTAGCCAAATATTTCTCCAAATATTTCTCAGTTTTATTCTCCCACACCTCACTTCCCTCAGTCCTTTATTCTCAAGCTGAGGTGTCTGCTGAGAAAAGCCGCTCCACGTCTCCCTGGTCTGCTGGGGGGTGGGGGGGGGGCGCTAGCTTCGCATCTCCCTGGTCTGCTGGGGGGAAGCAGCTAGTGCGGGGTTGCCTCACCCCGTTTGTAAGTAGGGATCCGATGTAAGTCGGATCCATGTAACCCGGGGACTGCCTGTAGTATATTAATCTTGAGGAAAGTCCTGTAATGCTACTTATTTCAAAGCAGGCTGAATAGGAATGTAGGTAACAAGTACAGTGCCATCCTCAGCACAGAAAATATATTCTGCAGTGTGAGAGCAAACTATGGGCATATTTCAATATCCTTAAAGAATGTATGTGACTTCATGAATCACAACCGTTTTAAGACAAAGTACCAATATAACCTTTGGAGATTACTATTATGTCGGACAACAGATGGCCAGAAAGTGAGGTTATTATACTTCTAAAATACTGATATTTCCACTTTGATTATCTCAATCTTTACTTTCTGCATCTCTTTGGTCTCTGTAGGAAATAGTCTGCTAAAATCATGAAATACAACAATAAAAATAGTATCTTTCTTTTTAAAAAAGTTATCAAATAAATTACATTTCTAATTGATAACTACTTTTCTCTCTGAGTTCTAGTAACAGTTTGTACTTTATGATATTTAAGGGAAACTATCAATTCTTATTGGGCTGAAATGTTCTATCTGTTACAATAATTTTACAACAGCTTAATTCCACTTAGTACAATGAAGTGAAAAGAGGACATAAAATTGGTGAAGTAATGAGTCATGCCTGCCAGATTTATTTATTTTCCATCTACATAAACTAGAAATCACTGTTCCTGAAAGTGGTATTTTTTGGGTGTGATGTTGTTGTGTTGTTTCCAAAGTGGTATTCCTTGAACTGGCATCTTTAACAATGATGTGTTCTGGGTACTGGTACAGTTCCATTAAAGTCAATGGATGTATACTGATCAGCTGTGTATCTGACTCCAGATGTGTGCAAATATACAGACAGATAGTTTAATTACATGAATATACAGATGGTTTAACCTTGTGTGGGGAAAAAGTGGATAGAAAGAGCCACATCAAGGCCCTAGTCCAGGCCAACTAAAAAAGTTAGTTGTTAAATCCAAAAGCAGATTACAGTTCCGAATGTTATTTATTTGGCAACATATGACAAAAGTTATGATCATCTAAACTGTATTACATGAACTATTTCTGAAATAGAAATGCAGATGACAGTCAATGAAACAGAAACATTCAGGTGACAATATAGAAGCACAGCAGCTGTTTGATATAAGTAACAGTATTAAAGAAACCTCTTTATAAAGACATCATGGCTCTGCAGACTCAGGAGGCAAACCATCCATATTTCAGGCTCTGATGATTATCTTTATAAACAAGTCTAGTGAATCATGAAATAGATCAGAACAGAACAAAGGCACTAGGGATTACCTCAGTAAGTGTTGGAGAGAGCAACTGAGGTGACTGCAAACGGCAACACACAAAGTGACAAATTAGTCATACAAAATTCATGCATGGTGCTATTTGTGAGAAATGCTATTTTAACGATATCAACATCCAGGTGCAACACATATGACACAAACAGTTTAAACAGGACATCTACCAATTAGATAAAAAAATTCCAAATTAGATTTTTTAAATAAAAACAAGAAAGAGTAAAAATGAAAATCTCTTCCTTACACAGCTATATAATTATTTCATTTCAAAAGAGAATTCCATGGCTAGGTTGTACTCTATTGAATCCTACAATAAGGACTGCACCTTTAATAGAACCCTCCCCCCCCCCCCACTTGTTTAAAGCAACTACTTTAAAATAGAGAAAAGCCTGTGCCAAACCTCTGTCTAAATACAGCTGAGGTTTGGGTTGGAACTTGGAAGCTCAGCCCATCTCTGCTTTAAAATATTCCAAGATATCAGTACATGACCCCCATCATTAATTAGAGAGCAGCTTTATTTGACAGCTAATTTTTGCTGTTACCTTATTTTTCTCTGACAATTGGTAGAGAAATTCTGCTCTCTGCTACACCACTGTAAATCCAGAGTAATTTTATTGAAACCAATACTGAAATTCATATAACAGAGCACAATTAGATCCTGTTTTTTAAAACAGTGTAGTGAAGTCACAGGCATTAAGCATACATTACATTTATGCCTAGCATTAAACTATGCTGATTTTGCCATAGCTAGTTAGTTTAAAGTAACCTAATATGACCTAAATGTAACTGAGTAACACACCGCAAGGAAATTTTAGCATTAGGATTTTTAGAAACATTTTATATTCTTTTTAGTCTTCTCAACCTATCATCTCTGAAACAGAAGGCTCTGACAGACAGCTCAGTTTATGAGGCATTTATGACTAAACTGTTTGGCTCCACCAGTCTAAAAATAAGTGCTGCACTCACAGAAATGTTTCTATCTATTTAAAAATATTTCATTTGGTCTTGAAAGTAAAAGGAATTTAACAACCTTTTTCAATAGCTAAAGATGCATAATGTCCATCAGGTAAAGGGGGATACATGGATGTCTGCGTGGACAAGAATATACAACTCACAACCTAACCTTGGAAAGAACAAGCAGAATCATACCTGTTTTATAAGGTAATGCAAAACTATGGAATGGCACTGTTGAATTGGCAAAAAGCAGGGCTACTGTTAGGTGTCAAATGATTAATGGTGAATGAGGGTCTGATTGAACCAATTACGGGCTCCACAAAGTAGCTTCCCAATTCACATATAAGGAACTGCTCCTTACAGGGAGAAATTTAAGGTGCCCTGAGGTTTTTTCATTAACCCAGGCCACACTGAAAGTGAAAGTTTCACCTCAATGCAGACAATCTGGTTTTTACCACAGGCTTTGATGGAGTCAGGATATCATTCCTAAACATATTCAGTCCCTACTAGGGATTTACAGGTTTTATGAATATAATTGTGCTTATTATTAATATCTCACTATTCGCCTATTGCTTTATTGGGCTTTCTGCTCTAACACTCTATTCTCAAATTCCTATATCACACCTCCCAACTACATCTTCCAGTGCCCTCTGTAATGGAGAGGGTCTGATACCCTTGATACCATAGAACAACACCTTACTCCACAGTCTAGTTGATTTCAGGTGGTCAATTCAAAGAATAAGGCACACTCCATTGTGAGCAGGGATGGCAGAGTCTGGACATATGATACAGGAAATACTTGGGTCCTAAGGAGACCACTGGGTTAAGATGCTGTATGTCCTATACATACAAAAACAGTCACAAGATTCCCTTGAGAGCAAATCCTTTCATTTTGAATGTGTTGTGTTTCAACTTCTGAACCACACAAGTAAGACTACTCAGGGTTATATCTTAGTTTATGGATTGGCAAAAAAACCCAACCCCCCCCCCCCCCACAAAAACCCATTCATCACTAATATGCATAGGCACCAATAAAAAACCTAGGCAGGTACTAGAAAGTCAAACTGCCAATGTAGCAGCATCATTCCCACTAGCAAGATTTCCAACAGGTGGGAAGAACTGCAATTAAGCAATGTTTCCAGTGTTTTAGATTATTTCCCAGGTGGATCATTAATACAGGCATAGAAATAATCTTTCAAATAATATTTTTGTTTGGAATTAATGTGAAATTGAAAAGGGGTAACTCAGCTTGTCTAAAATTCAGGGAGAGGTCAACATTTTTTAAATCCCGAAGAAATCTTATGAAGAAAGAAAGTGGAAAAGGCCAATTAAGGTCTTTACAGCCCCATGAAAAAAGCAGGATTGTTCCCTGCAGTACATTTACTTGTGCCTTTTTGAACAGTTATCTGTATAAAGTACATATGTAAGTTTTTGCAGGATTTGTGCCTTTATTATTCTATCACTATTATTTCAAGCATTTATTTAGACCCATCTATTTACATCAAAGTTAAGCTAATGTTCACAGCAATTAATTTTTCACAGAAATTTTAATTTAAAAAATCTAAAACTAGAAAAGAAATTAGAAAATGAAATGAAGGGCAAACATGAGAGAAAAAGAAAAACTACCTTGTATGACAGGAGTTATGTAAAAATACGTTTCACATAAAACATCATTAGAATTAAATTACTTTAGCAAAAATGTTATAACATTAGCTCTGCACTTGAAAAAGGCAATATGTATGCATGACATGAAGATTAACTTTATTATGGGGTGGTTGAAAGGAATTTGTACACAGAAAAATGATACCTTTGTTGTGGTACAGTACCAAAATAACATGCTACATTTAACAAAAGCATGAAGAGTATTTGGTTTGCCTTCTGATCTTTGTGTTATAATTAGCAATGGTTCCTATTTTCTACCACATGCAAGTATAATTTCTTTGGCAGAAAAATGTACTTTTATTAAATCTCATTTGTTTATTTTTTAAATCAATCACAAAAAGTTATATTTTAATTCCCATGAACTAACGAGTGAAATGTGAAACCCCACTTGTTCTACTATTCAAGTGATTATGAATGCATAAAATAACTCCCACGAATACAAGTTTACAAAAATTGCAAATGTGTCTAATAGTGTAGACACAGTGATGTGTTTAATGACTTATATTAATTTTTAGATTAACAAAAAAAACACAGGTTTCAGTACCTCCCCATAACTATGCCTGTCATCTGAAGAGTAACTGATATATGGAGAATAGGAGATCATATCTGGGCGGTCAATGTTATAGATGGCTTTATTTTTAGGAAGAGCAGCCAAATCCCTGTAGTCAAGAATTTCATCTCCAAGCTTTGCCTAAGAAAAGGAGGAAAGAAAGCAGTAAAGACAAGAAGGAATATGAGCAATACACAGTCAGAAAAGGATGGACCCATATAGGTAGAACCACCATAAACATTAACAGTAGCATTAATTAATATTAACATTTGTATGTCTGAGAATTTAAAAACTTTTCACTGCTTATCACAAGATCCTAAATGCATATAATTAATTTCTTTATAAATGTTCATGACTGTCAGCCATTCAAGTTTAGAGTATAGTGGTAATGTTGGTAATTGTAGTTTTCTTCCATTTCTATCCTGCTGACTATTAGCTATGCAAAGAGACAGCAGGGCTAACCTTGTAATCATGGGCTGGTCAAAAGAACCATTTCCTCTAAGGAGATTTTGGATTGCAGTGTTTATTTTCTTTTCCCATTATGGATGATAAAGAATAATCAAATTCTTCTTTCCAGCACTAACTATCCCCTATCCAGATGCTGAAATGCTGCTGGTCAGTAATTTCTCCCATGCAAAAGAGCTGCTTATTCTGTCCTACAGTTCCTGCATAACTAATCTCCAGTAAAATTGCATTACTGTGTGTGATCCGTACCCTGCAACTGAAGTTAGGATCTGTCTCCATGGAGCTCATTGCAAGATCAAGGTTTATGTTTGTAAGGCACCAAACTAAGGTCCTAAGCCTGTAAATACGTGTGTAGCTCCCTGGAATTCAATGAAGCCAAGCCAGTTTACATGAGGTTTGGATGATCTGGCTCTGAGACTATTAAAAAGCCTGTAAGTTTCACAGCACTCATTAGCTGTATCTATATACCTCAGAGTAGCTTGCCCTGACCCCTCTTATGCCTCAGTTTGGATGGAACATGATTTTGAGATGGATCAATGTACGCAATTTCTCTCTCTTTTTTGGGGTACATTTTATCTGCATGCAATACTACCTTCAGGAATATAGAACAAAATATGAATTTATTTATGTGCTGTAAGTAAACATATAAAACACCTTATAAAATTGCAGGAACACCGTATAAAACAAAATCCCAGGAACAAAATAAAATGGAAAACAAACATCCTCTTAGAATCACTTAAAGCAATTGCAAAAGTAAATACATTTCACCCCACTGCTTCCACTTATACAGAATAGATTTGTCTCAGGTAATCCAACTGTTATATGCATTGGGGTAAACAAATACCCATTCTTCCTTCCATAAAGCTATCTCAGAGAGTAACTGATCCTAAACACACTACTCCAGCTGTTGCCTACCACCATCTCCTTCATTATCTATTTCATTCAGCCCCCATTCTTCATTATGAACCTAAAGATACCAAGCCTTTCTAGAAAAAATACATTGTAGTATAATTCCTTCCACATGGCCCACCCAAATACAGGACATTTGAATGAAAACACATTTTGTTACAGACAACATGGCCCAGATCCGCTCTTACTACCCCACATCTGAATAGGTAAATTGTATGGTGGGTCATGTATGTAGGGCTGGGACAGAGGACTGATTGTGGGGTTTAGGAGGGGGTTCAGGGTAGGAGATTAAGACGGAGGGTTAGGGCTGTGAGCTCTGACTGGGCGCCACTTACCTTGGGCAGCACTGCAGTGGGGCTAAGGCAGGCTCCCCATGTGCCCGGCTCCACATTACTCCAAGAAGCAGGCAGCAGCTCCTGGGAAGGGGGCAGGTGGTTCTGCATGTTGCCCTCATCTGCAGGCACCATCCCCACAGCTTTCATTGACTTCAGTTCCCCATTCCTGGCCAATGGGAGCAGCAGAGATGGCACCTGCTGGTGAGGACAGCATATGGAGACCTCTGCCCCCATCTCAGGGGCTGCAGGGGCATGCCAACCACTTCCAAGAGCGGCACAGGGCCAAAGCAGGCAGGGAGCTGCCACTGGACTAGTAATCCTAAGGACCATGTTAAAAGCTCCGATGGGCCAGATGCAGCCCCGGGGCTATAGTTTGCCTACTCCTGTTAAGGGACCAAGTGCATCTTTACACCACTTGCATAATCAGTGTCTCACCATCTACTCTTCTATTATACCTGTGCTGGGGAGAAATGAAGTGTGTATTCTCTACATGCCACTGTAACAGGAGTGCAAAGAAGACATGCTCTGAAATAACATACGAATTCAATAACAACTGATTTGACTTCTCCTCCCTTTCTCTTCCCAGACATATAAATGGGAGTTAAACAATCTCAGAACTTTCTGACAATTAATACACATGAGAATGAGAGATACAGCAAAAACTGACATGCCCATGGGAATATTTTTCTCTGACTGACACAGCAAACTTGCTTCTTTTGAAGTACCAGCTGCCTCTAAATAAGTATGTCACACTTACTGACTTAAGACACTTTGAAAAACACAGTTTAGACAGAGAATGAGAATGGAGGTTTGTCCTTGACTATTAGCCACCCACGAAGCATACTTAATCACTGTCTTCAAGAAAAATGCTTGCAAGTACAACACCACAGCTACATATTTGCCACTACATGTATAAATCAAATAGAAAAATGTGAAAAAGTAATAGAAAGGCATAAGGGTAGAAATACCTCACACAGGTGACCATCTGGGCAAGGAAAATATGGTTAGGTGAGAAAAATCCCAGTTCACAATGAATATGTCTGTGCTGATGATGGCCATGTCATTGTTAGAGGAAGCATTTTAAAAACATGTCAGGTTAGAGCAATATGGAGTTCCTGCCAGAAAGGCAAGACCAAGCCCTACTGTCCTCCCTCAGGCTGCATCTAGACTGGCATGATTTTGCGCAAAGTTTTTCCGTTAAAAGTATTTGTGCAAGAGAGTGTCTATACTGGCATGTGCCTTTGCGCAAAAGATTTGCTTTTGCGCAAAAGCATCCATGCAAGTGTAGACGCTCTCTTGCGCAAGAAAGCTCCGATGGCCATTTTAGCCATCGGGCTTTCTTGCGCAAGAAATTAATGTTGCTGTCTACACTGGCCCTCTTGCTCAAGAATACTTGTACATTACAAAGTCAGTGTTTTTTTGTACATTACAAAGTCAGTGTTCTTGTGCAAATACTTGCAGCCAGTGTAGACAGGCAAAATCATGCCAGTCTAGACACAGCCTCAGAATTTAGTCAAGCAAAATTCCCATTCATAGTAATTTTACCTAAAGAAAGACTGCAGCCTTTGGCTCCAAGGCATCTCTCTGGTAGTAAGTACAGACACCTACACTTCATAAAATATACATCACGTTATAAACTGGTAAACTGTGGTCTATAGCTATTCTTTCTAGCTTTCATGCTGTGCCTCAGTGTCACTGCATGGGCCAGACAGGATCGGAAGTGGAATCTTGAAGGGTTCCCAGAAGTGAGTGCCAGTTGCGCTGATATTTGCTGCTTTGACCGTTTTGTGACCTTAAGAACATGCTTATGAACATCATCTCCAGATGGCTGTCATAGCAGGTACTAAAAGTAACACCCAACAGGTGCTGGAAAAATTAACAAATATAAGCTTTTTTTTTCAATGGTATTTAATTATTTTAAATGCTCATTTTGGCTGCTCTCTCATTTGGAACCTCTTGGTTCTTTATATGGTTAGGACCCTTCCAATTGTTTTATTAGTATAAGGTCCAAAATCTGTTCCCAATGAACATGGAGGTAAATCTCCCACTAACTTCAGTGAAAGCAGAAGTAGGTCCTAATTTCTTTCAGGTTAGAAAGAGTGTGATCCGCAAATGCAACATGTGCAGGCAGAAGCATGTTTGAATGCCATGAATTGAGGAATCAGGACTTAAGCTTGTAAAATATGACCATGTGAAAATTAGATCTTCTAAATCAGTGATGTTCAGCTTGAAACTTGCAATCTTCTTTCAGACTACTGTTTACTTAGAAATTTATTTCTTTTTTAGATACTTGGCATGTTTCGTAAAATTTAAGTGGTAATCTAAGACATAATAATATACAAGCAAAGGAAAAGAATAAACTACCAATATCCTGTTATTTGTAACTATGATATTAAAACAATTTAATGGAAGACTATTAGTTTTGATTTGTAAGAATAAACAAATAAAGAAGTCTTGAAAATTATCAGCTTTCTGTTCAGTAATGGAATATGATCAACAAGAGTTAACAGTAAAAAGTTCAACACTTTTCTTTCTATCTCCTAGCATGGACTGTAGAAGGGAATAACACACTTACATAGATCACACGGCTTGGGGAACCTGATGTACTTGACGCAGGAATGGAAATAACACTCTCAGAGGAGGTTCTAGTTTCCTACAATAGAAAACAAAAAGCAAAGGGAAATTTATATGTACCTTTCCAATAAAGAAAAAAGGTAAAAAGTCTTCCATTTAAACTCAGAGTTGCCATTCACAAATAGAATGCTTCAGTAAACATATGCATCAAAGAGCACTAATCAGTTGTCCAAATAATTATTTTTTGCCATAGTCCGTAAGTTATCTCATGTATCATTTACCTTCCGCCTAACAGAATGAATTCCAGTGGTGTGGTCCTGGGCTACCAGAATGGTGCCAGAAGGCTGTTAATGCTGGTGCAGTTATAGACGCTCTGAAGCAGGGGTCATTTAGGTGCCTAGGAGCAGAATTTGAGTCCCTATGTTTATGTCAAATTTTCACATTTGGTTTCTAAAATGTCTCATGGTTCTATGCAATTAATCAGCACCAGTAAACAGCACCTAGAACATTGCAAATAAAGCAAAATGCAAAAAAGACTCAGGACCAGACCATCAAAGATATTTATATGCCTAACTTCTACTGAAATGAAAAGAGGCTGGATGTGTAACTGCGTTGTAGGATCTTGCCTTCAGTCTCTTATTGCTATCTTACTATTGAGTCCATCAGATTAACATTCGTTACAATCTTAGCAGGCTTGTATTCCCTGTTGTTGTTTTTTAACTAGTTAGTGCATTTAAAATGTCATCTCTAAGTCATGACATAACTTCACTGTAATGTTTTTGGTAATTTCCTTTATTGCGAGAAGCAGCATTAATTATAAAGAAAAAAGAAGGGCTGTAAGATGCAAGAACAACAACAGCAAATGAATGTTCTTGACGGTTATTATTCAAATTGAAACCAACTTGTGACAGCCAGACGTTTAAATTATAAAATAATGAAATAACATTTATTCCTTACACTATCCTTCAATCGTGTACTTTAGCTCTTCATAAAATATTTTATGCTTGTACCGAGAAAGCTGTGCTTGATTGCAAATGGATGTGAATTTAGCCAGGAGCACAGTAATGGTCATGCACAGTATTGCTAAATCTAGCAATTTCTTGTCTGTTAGTGGTATTAAGCTGTAAGATAAGGGGTTGTCCTATCTATTCTGTTCACTAATGGTGGTAGCTGCTACCTACTAGGCATAGCCACAAAATGGCTCTAATTTCATAGTTGTCTGCAGGAGACATTCAACATAATTATCTTCAAAAAGCCCCTGACTAAATAATTTATAAAATGTGATTAAGGATTTTACAGTAAATCTTTGATCTCTAACATGACACTACCTTACCAACAGAAAAAAACCCCTATGATGGCTCTATATCATGTTCCTCTAGAAAAATAATGGTACAGTTTGAACCTCTCTCATCTGGCACTCTCTGATCAAGCAACATCCATGGTCTGTCATGATTTTAGTTAGCCCAATGTCCACTTATCATGTGTGTGGCCAAGTTTCCCATGGTCGCATAAAACTAAGTTTGTTTACAGCTACCAGTCTTGGCTCTCAGTATTCTGTGCTGTTATTTAGCTCTAATTTCCCCTACATGTCTTTTAAGGTAGTAGAAGTGTTGGTAACGCTGCTGGACAATATTTATCTCCTATGCTCTGGCAAATTCTCTGATTTGGCACAAGTCAGGTCCAAAGGGTGCCAGATTAGAGAGGTTCATCCTGTACATTTCTATTTATCATTGTTAATATTGCATTTTTGCTGCTTGTCTAGTTTGTTTATATGTCTTAAAAGTTAGATTGTGAAATCCTTCCTCATATATAATGCCTCACTGCACAAGTAGACCTACTACTTCTGGAACACTTAAGAAGAGAGGTAGTATTCAGTATGAGTAATGGGTCACTAAACAAATGGTTATATAAAACCCCCACTATTTTGGAATGTCTGGCTGATCTAGGAGGTGCTCTGCATTGTCCATTACTTCTCTTACAAACTCTTCACTAACAAGTTCTGATCCTGTCTCCCCCCCAAACTCACTCCTCAGTCTCTCTATTCTTTTACTTTCTGCTACTCTCTACACTTTCCTTTTGCTCCCTTCTCCCAGCATTCTGCCTTTGCACCTATCCACCAGTTTTTAGCCTCACCGTCCTGTGATGACTCTTGTCCTTCCTCTCCTTTACTTTCATATTTTCTTTCTCTTCTGGCTCCTTCCCATCTGTTTGCAAGCTTGTTCTTATATCGCTTAGATAAAAACAATATCCCTCAGCTCTACCAGTTCCTCCCCAACCTTTCCCCCTCCACGTCATCTTTAAAGCCCAGAGCATGCATCCGCCTACTCTTTCTGCCCTGTTCACATACATTATGGTGTTCAGTACATAGATAATAAACATTATTTTAAAATGATCACCCTGAGGATGCTCTCCGTCATTTATTAAAATGTCAGTCAATTGCCCCATCCTACACAGTCACCTCTTCAAGCTGTGCTAACAATCCTCTACTGCAACTCTTTATAAAATTCCATCCTTCACTTTTCTTTCTGTTACGTAAAAATGCACTGGTAAATAAAAAAAAATCAAAGTAAATGAGAGATAATTAGTGCTGAACAGCTTTTTGCTCCAATTGTGTATTTCTACTCCAACAAAACGCCCACAGACTTTTATAGGATTTACACACAGAGAGCCTCTTTCACTCTACTCAAGATTAGAGGCATTATGCATAGCACTTGAGAGATGTGTGACTAATGTGTCAGTCTTTAAACAATGTCTCATGAGGGTATTTTCTTTGCCATGGAGAGAAATCCAGCTAGCACATGGCCAGCAAAACAGTATCCACTGTCCTTCGTTTAAAGACAAAAAAGTAGTTAACTACATAGGAACATATGACTGGAAGGACATGGTGGGTAAACTAATCCAGTTCCTGCTATCACTCACAGGCACCCCCATCATATCATTCCATTCCTAAATTTATTAATCCCTATAATTTCAAAAGGCTGCATGAAGTTTTAGCCCCACAATTTCTACTAATCAATTGGAAAAAGAGGCTGTGTAAGTCTGATAATGTAAGATATATTGTTATGCTGAATCAATAGCACTTGTTTAAACCAAAATACA
Source organism: Pelodiscus sinensis (assembly GCF_049634645.1). Classification (NCBI taxonomy): domain Eukaryota; kingdom Metazoa; phylum Chordata; order Testudines; family Trionychidae; genus Pelodiscus; species Pelodiscus sinensis. The sequence goes on from NC_134715.1 coordinate 114,101,255, forward strand.
CAACTGTCAAAAAGGACAACATGGGAATATTTTTTCTTTTGATTTCTATCCTGAAATACCACTGGCTATTGGCTCAAATTTATGAGGCAAAAGGTTAATTGCTTACTTCACATTTTAAATGCTCACTTGAGTTCAGAGCTCTCCAAAAAATGATGGACCAGATCAATCATTTATCTCTCTTAAACACATAGGTACAATACATGTGACCTTCACCTTCTAGGATGAAGCCAAAAATAATATCTATCAAAGCTGTACTTCAATCAGAGATGTAATTGCTAACACAGCAGATATTTAAGTCTTTCATAGTCCTGGTCGGAATTCTATCCTGCTCTGCCCCATGCATTTGCAGTATAACTTTTCTCGAGCCTAATCAAAGCTCTTTCAAATACTTGACTCAACTAAAGAAAATCATCCAAAAGACCCCACATTTGGCCTCCCTACATTAAGCAAGTCTATGCTATCTCAATCCAACATCTTGAGACAAACTGTGTCTCTATTGATTAATCTCCTTTCCACTACACAGACAGATCATCCCCTTTTCACTACACAAATATTCTTATTGAGTATTTATTTAATATCAGAGATTAAATTAGGGCGAGATGGTGTAGTGGTGTGGCAGCTCAAAAAAAAAAAAGGTGCTAGAAAGAGATTTTTATGTAAGGAAAATATACCTGGATTCCAATTATTCTTTATTTATATACATCTAAATAGAGAGGCTGCCAGTGCATTAATGTTTTCTTACATCCTAATCAAAAGACAAGAAGTTATATGCATAATCTCAGGCCAAGAATTTCCTCGGAGAATAGGTTTAATCAATACCTAGCAAAAATACAGATTATAAATTATTAGAGGTTGGATCTCTCTGGTCCGCATCACTTTGACCTGAGTGGTTCTGAAAAAGAGAATTTGCTGGGACAGGGAAGGTGTCCTGCTACCATCCCCCAAACCTGTCACCCGCAGCTGGTAGACTGCCCCAGCAGATAATCCTACCTCGCCCTCCCCCCGAAGCTGGTTGGGCTGCTTGCCCAGCTATTGCTGGCTCTATGGGCAGCATAGACTCTGGCTTCTGCCATGGGGCTCCATTCCTGTTAAGCTGGGAGCAGCAGTGGGGCTGGGGCTCCAACCCTGGCCCTGTGACATTGGGAAAGCTTTGGGGCTCTGGCCCCATCCCCGCACAGCCAGGGGAAGCCACAGAGCTCCAGTCCCAGCCCGGCTTTGCCCTGCAAGGGGAAGCCGTGGGGCTCCGGCCCCAGTCCCACGATGATCCCAGCCAGGCTACCAACTTTGATGTCCCACCTGGCTGGCCCTCTTGTCCTTAGGCTCCTGGGCTCTCTGCTCCAGGAGCATCCATGGTTTGGCAGCCAGACCCAAGAGTCCCATATTTTGGAGGTACAACCTGTACTGCGCCATCTGTACTGTCACTTACAGTCACTATGCTTAATAATCTCAGTGGCCAACAGACCAGTAAGACAATGTAATCAAACTGGATTAAAAGATGCTTCATTTACCTTGCCTTTTTCTTCAGTCTTGGCTGCCTGTCTACAGGCTGGATGCCAAATGGAAGTTCCTGGAAATAAAAGCCAACACTCTGGTGAATTCTGACCTATAAAATGCAGCTTTTAGTATGAAGGGCAGAACACTAATCTACAAAAATCATAGAAACTGGGGTGAAATCTTGGCCTCACTGAAGTCAGTGCGAGTTTTTGCTGTTAACTTCAGCTGAGTGAGGCTTTCACCCATGATGTCTAAGTCAAAATATGACAACACTGTGATATTCAGAAATCATTAAACAAGCTTTGCTGGGGGGTTTTTAACTCTGAAAATTCTTCAAACCACAACAACCTCTTACCCACCAAAACAAACAAAATGTCTTTATTTCCCTTTTTATCCTTGGAATAAAGTACATACTTTGGTTCAGATTCTCAGCTGGTATAAAATGCCATAGTTCTATTGACTTATGCTGATTTACATCAGCTGTTATTCTGGCCTCCTATCTGAATTGCTCATGAAATTAACATTTATCTTGTGGTCCCAACTTATAAGTGGGACTTAAGATAAATGCTGTCACATTAACTTATTTCAGGAAGATTGAATTAGGCCGTGATACTCAGACCTCAGTTGTTCAGGAGCCAAATTATCAATAAACATTACCCCAAAGACCCACATTAATGTAAATTAATTGTTTCATTTACTATAGAACTATTCATATTTAAATAGTATGGCATGGGAAATATTTAGCTTACATATATACATTTCACAGCAAATAAGTTAATAATTTAGTAAAGTAAATAACTTGGAATGTTTAATAAAATAATAAAACATCCTGATTGGTTAATAACTAAATCGCACAGTGTTTTAATATTACATGCTGTAAATTGCTGCTGGGGACACATTAAACAACTACTTGTGGCTCTTAAGATGCAGTATATCACTGGAATAAAGTAAAGAGAACAGGAAACAAATATGAAGCAAGCCTTAAAATACAATACATTAAAACCAGAAGATTATGGTACAATGGATATTAGAAAAAAACCCACAACAGAGTAGTCCTATTTTAGAACATATTAGCAAGCAAGCTTCAAAGAAGAGAGTTATATCATGAGAATTTAACTTTAAAAATAATGTCCACCATTGTTAATTCAAGATGCTAAGGAGCCATGGTCTTTTTGTTTTAGCTAAAGAAGTGTGTCTGCTTTTCTTTGAGATAAACTAGCAGTTTAACTACAATTGCAAGCACATTACCAAATAGAAATGGAAAAGCTTGGTCTGCAGGGAACAGGAAAATGGATGATCTGAACAACAGAAATTCACTTGATATATAAAACAACAACAAAAATGTACCTATATATAATCAAAAGTGTGCAAGTGTTTCAATTAAATGTCAGTGTCCTTAAGGAAACAGACTATGGGCAGAATTCAAGTAACATAAATAATAATTAAATAATAATTTAATAACCAGTAGCACAGTAATAGTTAAAAAAAAAGGGCATCGTCCAAGACAATGAGATTTCCACAACAGGACAATCTTGTGCCTCTATGCCCCACATTTGGTTTGGAATATTTTACCCGAATTTGGCTACATTAAATTAATAATTTGGGATAAGGGTATCATGGTTAATTTATATTTACGTTCCAAATATGAGTAGGCAGCAAATGATTTCACCATAATGTGACTTTTACAATTTCTGGGCAAATACTGTTGAGAAAGTATTTTTGTGGTATTGCAGGTTTATGAAATGGGCCTGGTAAAACTGTTCAGTGCTATTTCATGAAGGATGTTTTCAAGAGGGAGGGTTGTATCTGCGGGGGGATGAAAATAAAATTTAAATACGATAAAAATGATACATGCAACAAACAGAAAGGGAGAAAGAGAAAAATAGCACAGAAACTTGAGTAGAAAACAAAATAAAATGTGAAAAGTCAAACATAACATCAGTACAGTCAGAATATAGAGGTAAACTGTACGCAAATTTAACTGCAGAAAACAAAAAAAGAAAGACTCTGGAGAATACCCCTGAACTTTGGGAGTATTTCAATCTGATCTCAGAGCAAAAATTAGAAAATGCTGAGCTTGCAATTAACCAAGAAACCACAACATTCCCTGGCTCCTGTAGTGAGTGAAGTCACCGATCACACTGGCCCTTATTGAACTAATTTCCCATAAATCAATGTGACAAGAGAATAATTGTGATTTTAAATAATGTCAAGGCAAATCTTATGAAGGTAGAGTCTAATTTTCTCTGTTTAAAGAATGAACACAAAAGTTGATTCAAGTGTAGTACAGTACTGATACTTGCAGGTAACCAGAGCTGAGAAAAACATTCCTCTTTGGTTAGTACATCAAATTGGTAGTTACCTCTGCTCATTTAATTTCTTTTTCTGTTTTGCCAAGAAAGTACACCACCAGAGAGGCTGTGCCTAGATGCTTATGCTAGAGATGTTTGTCTTATAAATGCAGATATTGTTTTAATAAATATACTAAGAATCAACACTAATAATATATTTTATTTGTTTACCTTGCAGATACATTTCTTCTCCTTCTGCAAACATCTGACTGCATCTGACACATCGTGCACAAACTGGGTGATAATGTTTTTCTCCGGCCTGTTGGGGGAAAAAAAGTAATTATGGACAATGCTAATTCTAGATAGCCCAGCAGTTTATTCACTGGTTACACCTTCATATGTTGTACTAAGGTTTGGAAGAAAATATTTCATTACAGGTTATTTTACATGTTATTTTCTTTCAAACTGCGGAGTGCATTTTTAATTAAGTAAATTGAGTAATACTAATCAGTTAAATCAAGTTTTCAAAATCGCAGTGCTGATTTCAGTTACAAACAATGCTTCTTTTAAAAATAAATATGCTTTTGATAGTAGATCTGATCTGATTCAATTTAAGTGAATGAAAGTATTCCTATTGACTTGAATGAGAGTAGGATTGAGCCTTAAATTTACTTAAAACCAATGAGATGACTAAAAAAATCAAGCTTCCAAATACCTTATACCCTATTTTACCATAGCCTGTTCCAAACTACTGCTACCTCTGACAAAGCTTGTTCTTGTCCACACAAACTTATGCCCAAATAAATATGCTGGTTTCTAAGGTGCCACAGCACTTCTCATTACCTCTCTTCATGTAACAGAATAACCAAGGATCATCCCAATGAAATTAACTATCACTAAGTTTAAAACATACAGAAGATAGTACTTCATACAACACACAACGCCAGGAGATGTTCTGAAGATTGAAAGTATAACTGGGCTCTAAAACGAATAAGATAAATTCATGAAGGACAGGTCCATCAAGGACTCTTAGTCAAGATAGTAAGGGATGCAACCTTATGGTCCAAGTTTCCCTAAACTTGACTGCCAGAAGCTGGCACTGGACAATAGGGGATTGATCACTTAATAACTGATCTGTTCATTCCCTCTGAAGCATCAGCCATTGTTGGATCACGTGATACCAAGGAAGGCATCCCATTGGTCTGACCCACTATGGCAATTCTTATGGTCTTATTTATGGTATAAAATCTTGGCTCCAGTGAAATCAATGGTAAAACTCCCATGATTTAATCAGGGCCAGATTTCATCCCCTTTGACCAAATGACCTACTAGCATTAAAAAACAAAATGGTGTTGACATGGACCACATGTTACATTATGCATCAAATACTGCAGACCTGACTGAGGAAAAACAAAGCTGAAGTCAAGAGTCAGTTCAGAAAGTATTTTGTCTTAATTAGAAGTGATTGCATGATTTGGCATGATTAGATATCCTGTTTCCTTGGAAAACTGAGATTGGAAGCTAATACAATGAATGTCAGGTATTGGTGCTGTTCGTGTGTTTCTACAGTATGGCAAGTCTCTTTGTTCTGTCCAGAAATGAACAGTCAGCAGTCAGACAATAATAATAAATCAATAATTAATAATAATTAATTGAAGGCACTCAATAATCCAGCAAAAATTACATGCAGTTAGAATTTAATTGTGACTAGATGGATGATCTGACTGATAATTTATGACTGACAAAGTCAAAGGGGTCAGCAAATGTTTGTATCACAAAGAATAATCTTGGTCCACTAGCTGCTCTCTCATTACTAAATGCTGGGATCTGATGAACACAAGTTCAAAGATTCTGTTTTTTTATTTCATTAATATAAAACGTATTTTACCCACGAAAACCTATTGCCATGCAGATATGTAACACCAAAGTTAAGAAAGAAAACAGTACATTAACTGAACACTTTGGATCCTTTCAGCAGATATGGGAGAATTACTTCAGCAGGGATAAGGAATGTGCTGATAACATGTTTGTGAGATCTGTGTTTATGTAAGAGAAGTACTGTAACTCTGAGGTGGAATAACAGCCCTTAAAATATATATCTCCTGATGCACAATGACTTATACCTGATTCACCCTATGGCTTAAAAGAAGACAGGAGGAAGATCTTTTGGCTGAACTATATCGTCTGGGGAAAATATTAAAGAATCAGACTTTTTATCATCTTCTCTGATTTTCTGCTCTGTTAACAGGATGAAAAGAGGTTTCTATTTCTTTGTACAGCTACTAGTTAGAGTTTAGTTATTATACAGGTAAGTGATCTGAAATTATAGATTTAGGTTGTCTTTTAAAATTTTGGAAAATCAGTTCTAATATAATGAGACTTCCAAATTCTTTCAGAATTTATTTAAATAGCTTCTTTGGGCAATAAAGTCATTGACTTCCTCTAGATATTTTTAGCCAAGGTTTGTATTGTATCAGCTAGAACAAATCAATCAAATTCACTGAGATTTTGCTCTGCATTAGCATCTGCCTATATAATTCCAACTATCCAAAAGAAATGTTCCTTTTTTTTTTTGCCTTCAAATCCCAACTTCGGGTTTTTCTGATTTATTTCTGTGTTCATCTATGCTTATGTAATCTACACACCTACTGGGTGTAGTTCACTGTCCCATGTAGGGGCACTTAGACCACTTACAGACAGAAAGAATGAGTATACTCCATCATACCTTATAGGGTTTCTGATGAAGTTCGTGGGATTAGGTGTAACCAAAGTTTTTTGTATAATACAATAATAGTGATTTTTGGCCTAAAGCCAGAATTAGAACATGTGAGTGTGGAATATGGTAGTTTTCCTTTCACTTGAAGTGTTTAAGTCAAGACTGAATATCTTTTAACAAGACAGGTGATAGCAGAGCCTAAGGTTATAGTCTTACTGGGTGAAATTCTATGGCCTGTGTTTGGCTGGCTATCAGACTTTATGATCTCTTCTGGCCTTAAAAAAAAAATCTATGAATACTTTTCAGTAAGGACTTATAGGTTGCTACAACCAATTCTCACAAATTTTCCACAAAACATTGTGAACATAAGTGTGATTTCTAGAAAGCACGCATACATTTTTCCTGTTGAATTGTGTTAGAGTACTTTTAGTTAAATGAAGTACATATACAATTTTAACCAACTATTATTCAAGACTGACTTTGCAACTGTACAACTAATTAGCTGCCAATTTCCCTGTATTACCTATTCAGAAGGATCTAGAAAGTCTGCAGAGAAAGGGAAAGTTAAGAGGCACTTACATCAAAGCTGGTTGAGAAACAGAAAATGCATTCAACAGATATTTTCACAAAAAGTTTGTCTGTTTTTCAATTACATTTTGTTTTTCTTACAAACGTTCCGACCCATATGCATTAGAAGCCTTAATACACAGAGCAACAAATGGTAATGAAGAACACAAATATCAGGGAAATGTCTCTTTTAGGCATACAGATGTCTGTGCTGCATTCTTCTGTCTTGTGATTCAGGGTACAGGACTCCACTCCAACAGGAACCAACTTTGAACAGATCTATTTGGGAATGAGATGGGAAGCGGAGGAACAGTAGCTCCATAACATGTTCTAAAACCCCCTCCACACTAATTTGGAAGGGTTGGGGTTCAAGAGAGATTATGTTCCATTCTTCATATTCACTCTTGACAGATTTTACAGACTGACGTAATTCTGATATTTCTTTGTAAGCACTGGTATATATACATATTTTTTACTGAGGAATCCTAAAGTATCAGTAGATCAACAAAGAATAATTGACAATATTTTATTATAGTAACATTTATTCCATAGTAACAGAAACAAATTCCAATCATATAGGACCAGATTCAGCCTTACTCATGTTGAATAAAGTGTTTGTGTCTCTGTAGTCCCAGCAAACCAGATGGAAAAACTCACTGAATAATGTACTAACATGGTTGCAGAATAAGTATCCCAGAATCTGGCCCATTATAATTTGTTCATCAGATGTAAGAATCCTTGCAATGCCTTACAGCAACATAGAGCCAGATCCTCAGCTGATGTAAGCTGTCATAGCTCCACTCAGAGATGGACAAGTTACACTAATTAGGAATCTGCCAAAATGATGAAAATAGATGTGTATTTTTAGGACATATCAAAGTGTACCAGCTGGAATTGAGATTTATTGTGTAAAACTTTTGCCCTACTGATTACAGAAAAGGGGTAACGAAAATGCACTGCCAGTTTCTCCAAAAGCCGACTGAAACAGAGGCAAGGCTATTTTAAAAAAGACAAATTGCTCAACTGGTGCCACATCTTGAACCAAAGCTGGACTACCAATTCCTACAGAACTCGGAAATGTTGTGGCCTTAAGCATATATATTGTTGAAAAGATGGACTTGCCATTTTTTTGGGTTGCATTGATGTGAGGGAGTCTAATGTGGCAATCAAATTCCTAACCATATGGATGTTTCTTCACTGAAGTTTGGAAGCTAGGTTTGCCAGACTGTATTTTATAAAATGGGCAACACTGTGACAACAAATACACATGCAATGCGTAAGTGACAATTTGTTCTCATGAATCTCTTACTATTTTTGATCCTGACTGTAAGAGCTCCTCTAATGCCCTACTTCAGCCACCTGTACATGCTGGAAAAAGTGATATTATGAGGTTAATACTGTTCCAAGGAAAATCCTTCTAGTCTGAGGAAAATATGCCACGGACAATGGCAGTGTATCCCTGCAGCAACACAAGTTACCAAGAGCCCATCTGTTTATTCTTTATGCTGGCTTCTGAGAGAATAGAGTGTCAAGATCTTGGTTCCTATTTTTGAGTTGGTCAATAGTTAGAGTCCCTGGATTCCTAAAGGAGGACCTAAAGAAGAATATGGTCAACAATTCCTCTCCTCAGACATGAAAGAACAGTTCTGTGTAAATGTAAAAAAGTTCAAATATACAGCAGGCAAAGCTTTCTTGGGGCTAGTGAAATTCCGTGGAATTAACAGGAACCACAACAAATCTCATCACCTTCCGCTCCAAGTGCATGGAGGCAGGGTTACTTCAAAGGACTTTTGGATCTTGCTGTCTTCAATATAAACACACAGCACAACATACATATTCTGATGCTAGCAGGCCAGGTGCCAGATCACACCCAGGCCTCCCAAACCTCACTGAACATTGACAAGGAAATAGCTGGAAACCAATTTAGCTATTAGTATGTTAGCATTTTAAAAACTGATATTCATTTTAGGATGTGTTTAAAAATGATTAAATCTATAGGGCTATGTTTACATAGCAGCGTTATTTCGGAATAACTGATGTTATTTTATTTCAAAATAACATAGGGTATGTCTACACTACAGCGCTAATTCGAACTAACTTAGTTCGAATTAGTTAATTCGAACTAAGCTAATTCGAACCAACGCATCTAGAACTAAAAACTAGTTCGAATTAGCGTTTTGCTAATTCGAACTAGCATGTCCACATTAAGTGGACCCTGAACCGGGGTTAAGGATGGCCGGAAGCAGTGCCAGCAGGGCATCAGAGGAGGACTTAGAGCGTGGAGATGCTGTCTCAGGCTAGCCGAGGGCTGCGCTTAAAGTGACCCGACCCCCACCCCGGACAGACAGTTCTCAGGGGTGCCCCGCTTGCAAACCAGTCCTGGCTTGGAGTGCCCAGAGTACCCACACTGGGCACATCACAGCACTTGGCCATCAGACCGGCTGCACTTGCTGCAGGCTACCATCTGGGGAGAGGGGGCAATTGGGGGACTGCAGGAGAGCTTCCACCCCCAGAAGCCTGCAGAGCCAGCCCAGTCCTCCCCATCAGGGGCTCGTACCCCATTCCTCCCTCACCTCCTTCCACTTACCCTTCCCTAGCCCCTTTACTTGATGTACAAAATAAAGGACAATTGTGTTCAAAAATGGAATCTGTCTTTATTGAATAAAACTGGGGGAGACTAGGAAAAGGAGGTGGGAGAGGGGAAGAGAGAGGCTGGGAGAGGGGAGGGCAACGAAAATGATCAGGGGTTGGGAACAGGTCTCATATGAAGAGAGGCTAAAGAGACTGGGACTTTTCAGCTTAGAAAAGAGGAGACGGAGGGGGGACAGGATAGAGGTCTCTAAAAGCAGGAGTTGGGTGGAGAAGGTGCATACAGAAAAGTTCTTCATTAGTTCCCATAAAGAAGGACTAGAGGACACCAAAGGAAAGGAATGGGTAGCAGGCTTCAAACTAGTAACAGAAAGTTGTTCTTCACAAAGCAAAGAGTCAACCTATGGAACTCCTTGCTGCAGGAGGCTGTGAAGGCTAGAACTAGAACAGAGTTTAAAGGGACGTGAGATCAAGTGATGGAGGTTGGGTCCATTGAGTGCTATTAGCCAGGGGGTAGGAGTGGTGTCCCTGCCCAAGGTTTGTGGAAGGCTGGAGAGGGATGGCACGAGACAAATGACTTGGTCACTGTCTTCGGTCCATCCCCTCCAAGGTCCCTAGGGTTGGCCGCTGTTGGCAGACAGACTACTGGGCTAGATGGACCTTTGGTCTGAACCAGGACGGCCATTGTAAGCTCAGGGCTCAGGGTCGGGGGTCTCAGTGGATCCCCTTGATTTTCATGCACACCTGCTCCTGGGTGGCCAGGCTGGCAGCTCTCCTGCCCTAGATGGCCACTTTCCTGTGCCTAGTGCGGAGATCGTGGCTTCCTAGTTCGAACTACCTAGTTCGTGTCCCGTGTAGCCGCGCTGCACGGGGTTCGAACCAGCGGGGTTTTAAAAATGGCGGCTCCCCGCTTATGCAAATGAAGCCCGGGAAATTCAAATCCCGGGCTTCATTTGCAAGTGCGGTATGCCTACATTACCCTCCTAGTTCGAACTAGGAGGATAGTGTAGACATACCCTTAGTCTTCTGCAGTTTCATCTGATCATATAGTGCTTACAGAAAGAATAGTATTCAGGTTTAAAATTCAGAAAATGTGCAAATATATGCCACACTGAAATAGATGCTATTCACTCAAATATAGAGAACTAATTACAGTAAACTTCCGATAAGCTGGCACCTTTAGGACCCAGGGGGTGCCGGATTATCAGATATGCCAGACTATCAGAAGGGGGGGCTATGAGGGGTCTGGAGTGGGGTGGGAGGGGATGCCACCCCAGACCCCTCATAGCCCCCTCTTACGATAGGCTGGCTCTGCCCCAGGCATCCCTGATTCAGCCGCTGCTGGTCAGTTTCAGCAGCAGCTGAATTGGGGATGCCTGCAATAGAGCAGCTGGGGTGCTGCCGGGTTGGTCCCGCAGCGCCGAGGGGCAGCACTACGGCACCAACCCAGCAACACTCCAGCTGCTCTTAGGGACGCCTGGGACAGAGCAGCTGGGGTACTGCCCGGTTGGTCCCGTAGCGCTGCCCCTCGGGGCTGCGGGACCAACCTGGCAGCACCCCAAGCTGCTCTTGGGGACGCCGGGGGCAGAGCAGCTGGAGTGCTGCCGGGTTGGTTCCGCAGCGCCAAAGGACGGCGCTGCGGGACCAACCAGGCAGGACCCCAGCTGCTCTGCCCCAGGGGTCCCCGATTCAGCCGCTGCTGAAACAGATCAGCAGCTGATTCCAGGAAGCCCGGGGCAGAGCTGCTCTGCCCGGGGCTTCCTGGAATCAGCCGCTGATCTGTTTCAGCAGCAGCTGACTTGGGGACCCCTGGGGCAGAGCAGCTGGGGTCCTGCCAGGTTGGTCCCGCAGCGCCGAGGGGCGGCGCTATGAGACCAACCCCGCAGCACCCCAGCTGCTCTACCCCAGGCGTCCAGATTCAGCCTGCTGGTGAAACTGACGCTGCTGGTCAGTTTCAGCAGCGGCTGAATCCCGACCCTGGGGCAAAGCAGTTGGGGTGCTGCGGGACCAACCTGGCAGCACTCCAGCTGCTCTACCCCAGGCGTCCCCAAGAGCAGCTGGGGTGCTGCCGGGTTGGTCCCCCATCCCCGAGAGGCAGCGCTACCAGACCAACCCGGCAGCACCCCAGCTGCTCTGCTCCCGGCTTCCCCGATTCAGCTGCTGGTCAGTTTCAGCAGCAGCTGAATGGGGGAAGCCTGTCCGGCTGCCCCAGCACTTCCGGGTTCCTGATGGTGCCGGACCATCAGGAGTCCCGGAGCATTGGACGCCAGACTAATGGAGTTTTACTGTAAATATACACAAACATATTGAAATAAGTGCAAAAAAGTGTGAAGCAATTCATAATGAAATAGATTTTCAGGAGTCATTACCTGAAAACCACTCCTTGAAAAATACATCATCGAGCTTATCAAACATACTTTTCATTGTGTTTTGTTCAAATTTGATCATGACACTTTTCTAAAATGTGTTTTTATAGCTAGTATGTCTTTATATGAGTGAACTCCCCTCCCCCACAGATAGCTGAATTATTTTGAACAGATTGATTTCTTTTTCTGTATAAACTTTAGTAGTTTTTTAATCTCATGCTGCATTTATCTTCTAGGAATACAATGTAATTGAAGAAAAGACATAATAAAAAAACTGTATTAATTCACAGGGTCAAATTCACAAGTGGCCTAACTTGATGAAGTTTTACACATTGACTTTAATGGAGCCACACTGATTTACATCAGCTAAGGAACTGACCTTCAGCATCTTAGAACTAACAGCAGTTTTGTACATAGTTTAACAGGCTTCTTAGTCCACCTTCTTACCCATATCAAATGTTTGCAGAGGGTCAGACAGATTATACGATTATTTATTGAGACAGAAATTTCCAACCTTCATTACTAACGTGCAGACATGCAATCAGCTAGCTCACTAACTGGTGCAAAAAGTCAGCATTGGCCAACTGTTACAATACAACCACTATTCTTAGAACAGAAGATATTTATGATATTAAAGCATGATTCTGCATAGTAAAGGAATGGAGTACCAAGGAGAGAAGTATAAGATAAAAGGTGATGAGAAGGGATAGCTTCTTCCATTAATAAATGAGCTGCTGCATGCCCATCAAGTTACTCTACATAGAAGCAAGGTTAACACTTTGGATCCTGATCCTGCAATCATTTGAAGTCACTTTTGCCATTGATTTCAGTAGGTATGTGTAGTGAGTCATCCTGGCCTCCCGCTGACCCAGAAGAGGAAACTCCTCCTAAGAACTCTTGGGGGGCAGTCCCAGAGCAACACAGCCCCACCCATAGGAAGCAGAAAGGAGGGGCCGGAAGTATAAAAAGCCAAGCTCAGAGCTCAGTTGGATGCTGAGCAGGCTAGACGCTCGACCCAAGCTCCAGTGGAGGAAGATCCAGCTGCAGTGCCCTCGCTGGGAGAACTGGGTTGGGCCACCAGAGCCACTGCCAGCCCATGAAGACTGCCCAAGGCCGCGACAGCTGCTGCCAGGCCTTGATGACTGGTCAGGGCCACAGAGACCACTACCAACACCTGAGGATCTGCCAGGAACCCCAGGACCTTGCCTACAGAGGTTGAATGGCTTTTGGGGCCTGCGCCACACTGTAATCTGGGCCCAGGAAAAAGGAAGGACCTCTAACAGTTTCCTTCCAGGCCTGAGATTGGGGGCCTAGGACTAAGTCGCAACTTCTACAGTATGGAACTGACCCTTGGAGGGGGATGCATTGCTCACTTTTCCAAACTTTTCTACACGTAAACACTTGTCCACTCAGTCGTGGCCATTCTCTGCTCTCTCTTTACAATTGTATCTGCAAGGAAGAGAGCAGGTGCACAGGGATGCGAATATCTACCACTGGTCAGAGCAGAGGATTATGACCAGACATTACCTTTATTTGTAGCCAGATAGAATCTCCATTCACCCAAACAGGAAAGCAACAACCTTACATAACAATAACTTGCAGGTTTTACTGGCTAGACTAGCAGACATTTATAATGGCTTCTACTATATTTGAAGTCAGTTATGTTGGGCAAATATTGTACCAATTTTTAAGAAGTGGGGGGGAAAGGATCCAAAGAATCCTAGACTTCAATACCTATAAAGATGCTGGAACAAATTATTAAATAATCTATTTAAATATCCCGGGCTTCATTTGCATGTTCCCAGGTGCCGCCATTTTTAAATCCCCCTTAGTCCGAACTCCATGCCCGCGGCTACACACGGCACAGAGTAGGTAGTTCGAATTAGGATCTTTAATTCGAACTACTTAGTCAATGCCGCTTGTAGCCGCGGGCACGGAGTTCGGACTAAGGGAGATTTAAAAATGGTGGTGCCCGGGACCATGCAAATGAAGCCCGGGATATTTAAATCCCGGGCTTCATTTGCAACTCCGCTTGTCCTTATAACCCTACCTAGCTCGAACTAATGAGCTAGTGTAGACGTACCCTAAATGTGTTATCTTGATGGTAGTAGGATGTCTGACATGGCATTCTCATAAGCAAAACAGGGAAAGGTGATCTAGATGAAATTACTGTAAGAAAGATGCATAACTGATTGAAAGACCATGATCAAAGAGTAGTTACAAATAATTCACTGTCAGATTGGGAACGTGTTATGAGAAGTATGCCCTCCCCTTCTGTGGTGCCACCTGATATACTGGGGTATCGCTGAACCTATCTGTTCCATCAGCCAGGTCTCCCTTACACTGTCTTGCTGAGCCCGGCCCTTTCAAGTCTCCTCCAGCACACACACAGGTAGGGACATGTCCCACTGCAAAAAAATAAAGACACTGAAAACAGCACTCCATGGAAAGGCTACAGCTAAGGAATTGCCCAGCACTCAAGTGCACACCTCTGGAGTGTAAATCCAAAACTGTGTTGTCTTGTACTGCACAAAGACCTGTCCAGCATACGCTCATGAAATGTAACCCCTTCCTCAATGTGGAGGGAGATATGCACTTTTTGCCCCTAAATTACGAATTCTAAAAACTAGGATTAGAGAAAACAAAACCAAGTTATAATATGTTACTATAAGGGTTAGAAAATAGATCAAAGCAGATTACTCCAACAATTAAAACCAAAATGTAATATAAGCTTAGATATTAAGGAAACTGGTTATGAGCAGTAATTTCTCACCCTAATGTTGTTTTAAGTAGATCGATGAGTTTCTTGAAAGCAAACTGCTCTTGCTTGCAGCTTAAAACTCCAGATATTCTGTGCACAAGCTAGACTTTTCCAGCCTACGCTCAATCATTCTGCTCCCACACAAACGCGCACACACACACCCGCCCACCACACACATACACATTTTGGGTTTGTTTCTTAGATGTTCTCAGCAGTTTGTCTTGGGTGGAGACTCAACTTCTCAGGAAAGTAGGAGATTAGGATCTTCAAAGACCTACTGTTCTTTCTAATGGCTCATTGACATGACTCCAGCTAACCAGCCAGACTGGTTGCTTTTTGTCTGTCTGGTGGGAGTTCTCCAGGAGCAAACACTTTTGTAGTACAGATGTTATAGTCAATATTTTTAACTTTAGATACGAAATAACACATGCATACAAATGGATAATCATATTCAATATATCATAACCTTTCCATGGTATCTCACATGCCTTATCTTGAACAAAGTATATCCTAATTATGATATAATAATATTATAACAATATTTCTATGAAGAAAATGGAATGTAACATCACAGGTGTATCTAAGGGAGTCTCATATGGGTTACTCTTGAATATGCTACTATTCAATGTTTTCATTAATAACTTGGATAATGGAGTGGAGAATATGCCCATAAAATCTGTGGATGACACCAAGTTGGGAGGGGTTGCAAGCACTTTGGAGGACAGGATTCAAGTCAAAACAACCTTGACAAATTCAAGAATTGGTCTGAAATCAACAAGACTAACGTAAATAAAGATGAAGTACTGCATTTAGGAATGAAAAATCACAATGAGGATTGCACAATGAGGAATAACTGGCTAACTTGATGTTAGTACTGCAGAAAAGGAAGTGGGGATTATAGAGACCGCAAATTGAATATAAGTCAAATATGATGCAGTTGCAAAAAAGACTCATATCATTTTAGGATGTATTAAAAGGAGCGTTGTATGTAAGAGAAGGGAGGTAACAGTTCTACTCTACTCTGCTTCAGATGGATTACTATGTACAGTTCTGGACTTGGCTCTTTAAAAAGGATGTGGACAAACTGAAGAGAATCCAGAGATAAATAAAAGTAAGAAAACGTTTAGAAAATCTGACCTAGACATGAAAAATCTGTGTAATTAGTTAACAGGTTAAACATACTATTTATCCGGTTAAATGATTAAAGGGGGGCTGGCACTGCAGCCAGGCTGAAATGCCCTCCCCCCCCCTTCAGTCAGGGGCTGCTTTGGCTAGGGCTGGAGCACTCTCCATCCACAGCAGGATCATTAAGGAAGGACAAGTAGTAATGGCCTTAATCTTCAAGAAGGACATTTAGGTTAGATATTAGGAAAATCTTCCCAACTATAAGAGTAGTAAAGCTCTGGTATAGGCTTCCAAGAGAGGCTGTGTAACCCCCACCACTGGAAGTTTTAAGAACAGATGGTACAAATACCTGTCAGAGATCGTCTACATTTTACTTGGTGCTTCCTCAATTCAAGGGGTCAGACTTGATGATTCTCAAGATCCATTCCTGCTCGACAATCCTAAGATTCGGTGAAGTATTTACTATGTACAGTAGACAATATATCAGAGGAGGAAAAATTTGTAAAAGAGCAGATACTGGGAGAAATATATATGGGAGAAATTGTTCTATAACCTGATTCACCATTGTGTCACTCCAATTTTATGCCAGTGCAACTGTACTGATTTCAATGGAGTTATAAGTGTGTCAAAGTGGAGTAACACTGAACTAAATCCGACACTCCTCTCTCTTTTTTCACTGGAGTCATCTGTCAACCCACACGTAGCCAAGAATCTGTCATTTAAAATGTTCTACATGTGCACTCGCAGCACTACTTCAGCGAGCTCACATGTACAGTTATTTCACGTTCATCCCCATGTGCTTTGCAAAGCCCTAAGTTTTCCCACCCACAGTGGATACATCTGAATCATACTTGCTGCCTCCTACGGTTTTCTTTATTCTTTTAGGTATAGAGTGCAGAGCCAGATGTACAAATGAGGAGATTTCTCTTTCAAAGAAAGAAGCTCACCGTATTCCAGTTTCTCTCAAGACAAATTCCTAGCTACTGAAAACAACAGTTAAAGGAATAATTTAAAAGAAAATAGTATAAATAACTCAGATCTTAATCTGTGACCTCTAGGGCCAAGTTTAGGTTGGGTGGAGGCAAGTGTAACTTTGATGGCTTCAGTAGTGCCCTGGTTAATTATATCACAGCAGAATTTGGCCCATATTTCTGATGGTAAAAAGTCCATGGATACAGCTTTTGGCTTTGTCACTTGGTTGCATATATGTATCTATATATAGAAATGCAATGTCTGTCTGTCAGTCTGTTTGTTCAGGAACTCCTCATAAACAGTAAGAGCTAGGGCCACCAAATTTGGTAGGCAGCTTCCTCTTACCCTAACTTAAAGCAAGGTCTGGGTTTGTGCCAGAAACACTGGGAGTGGCAGGAATGGGGTCCTCCCCCCCCATGGAAAGGGAGGGACAGAGAGAGGAGAGATGCAATCCTCATACTCACCACTGGGGGCAACGCGCAGGGATGGGATACTGCACAGGGAGCACTGGGGACAGCCACACCTGCACAAGACAGGCTAGCAGGGGATGGGGCTCCTCATGTTACCAGCCAGGCCACCTTATACAGGTAAGGTTCCCCAGCCTCCCCCTGAAGCTACAGGCCCTGGTTATTACCCTCCCATGCTGTTGCTGCACCTGGGGTTCCCCCCCGCACGCCACATACAGAGGCCTGCATATTTCCCCTCCCCTGCTGCTCCACATGGGTACATGCAGATCCCCCCCATCCCCGTGAGGTTCCTATGGAGCCTAGTGATTTCTCCCTCAGGGTACGTCTACACTACAACGTTAATTCGAACTAAGCTAATTCGAACTAACGGATCTAGACTAAAAAACTAGTTCGAATTAGCGTTTTGCTAATTCGAACTAGCATGTCCACATTAAGTGGACCCTGAACCGGGCTTAAGGATGGCCGTAAGCAGTGCCAGCAGGGCATCAGAGGAGGGCTTAGAGCGTGGAGATGCTGTCTCAGGCTAGCCCAGGGCTGCGCTTAAAGGGACCCGACCCCCACCCCGGACAGACAGTTCTCAGGGGTGCCCTGCTTGCAAAGCAGTCCTGGCTTGGAGTACCCGGAGTACCCACACTGGGCACATCACACCACTCGGCCATCAGACCGGATGCACGTGCCGCAGGCTGCCATCTGGGGAGAAGGGGCAATTGGGGGACTGCAAGAGAGCTTCCACCTCCAGAAGCCCGCAGAGCCAGCCCAGTCCTCCCCATCGGGGGCTCGTGCCCCATTCCTCCCTCACCTCCTTCCACTTACCCTTCCCTAGCCCCTCTTCTTGATGTACAAAATAAAGGACACGTGTGTTCAAAAATAGAAACTCTGTTTATTTAACAAAACTCGGGGAAACTGGGAAAAGGAGGTGGGAGAGGGGAAGAGAGAGGCTGGGAGAGGGGAGGAGGAAAACTGGGAGGAGGGAGCTGAAAGGGGGAAGCAAGGGAAAGGAGGGGGTGGGGAAACTGAAGGATCAGGGGTGGGGGTCTCGCCGGGCCAACCGCCTCCCAGCACGGCGAGGGAGGGGGCCTCTGCGTCCCCGGGGGTATGGGGTGGAGGGTGCGGAGGTCCAGGTGGGGGGTGTGGACATTGAGGAAGAGGTTGTGGGGGTTGAGGAGGGAGAGGTGGGAGGGGGAGCAGGAGTGGGAGGAGGGACAGCAGTTGGGGGGGCAGCAGGTGCAGGACCAGCACGGGGCACCATGCTCTGCAGCAGGAGCTGCAGGTTGGTGCTCAGCCCTCGGAGCTCAGCCAGCAGCTCGTGGCGGACCTGCAGGTCTTCCCTCATCCACGCCTGTAGTGTGCGGTGCATGGCTCGCAGGGCCCCAAGGTGCTGGTCCCTGTACTCCTGCTCCATGCTGGCGGTCCGGAGCAGGCCGCGGGTGCGGGAGCATGTCCCGGGCGGGGTGGTGCGCCCTGCACGAGCAGCTGGTGCAGCTGTAGAGACAGAAGAGAAGTGGTCAGTTCTCCCTGGGGACGCAGAGGATGATGCCCAGCCCCCTCCCCAACTCCGTAACGTGAGGGTGACCATGTCCTGCACCGTCACAGCCGCTGTGCTTGTACAGAGGCCATGGTCAGGATGTCTGGCTCTCCCCGAGACTGGGAGCTGCCCCAAGACCGCACCCATGTCCCTGTGCCATGTATAGTGTGGCCGGGGCGGCGGGGGGAAGGGGAGATGTCCCCTGCCTCCGTGTAGAGGGGATATGTGAAGGGAAATCATCCTGCTGGGTCCTGCCCCGGGGTCGGGAGCATGTCACGTCTCTTTGCACAAGCATGTGCCTATTGGGCAATGGCCCCTGGGTGTCACGCAGCTGGAGCCACCTGCCCAAGGGTGGCATGGCACGTGCTCGCACGTGCACAGGTGTCTGCGTGATCCGTGGAAGGCATGGCCCACGCGTGCGGTCTCTGGTCTCCCTCCCACCTCCCCCCCCCCCGAACTACTTAATTCAAACTACTTACCCGGTACGGTCTCCCTGGACGACACTGCTGGCGGTGGCCCTTCTGGTGCGCCCAGGTCAGGGCCCTCTGGTCCTGGCTCGATGTCCCCCGGGCTGGCACGGACCGCCCTGCCCTCCAATAGTTGGTGGAGGGCAGCGAAGTAGGGGCAGGTGGCAGCCCCTGCAGCAGCGCCGCCCCTTGTGGCCCTGGCGTACGCCTGCCGCAGCTGTTTAACCTTAATGCGCACCTGCTCCTGGGTGCGCCTGTGTCCCCTGCTGGCCATAGACGGCCGCATTCCTCCTCCTAGTGTGGAGATCATGGACGTTGGGGGCCTGCCCCCAAACCTCAATGAGGTCCATGACCTCCGCACTAGACCAGGAGGCCGCGCGCCGTCTACAGCCCCTGGCTGGCCCCTGGGTGCTTGGGGACTGAGCAGGGGACGTCTCGCTGGCACTGGCTGCCTGGCTCATCATGCAACCACTGGCTCAGGGGCAGAGACTGCTAGTAGGGCTGGCTGACTCTAGTGCCGTCTGGCCAGAGTCTACCCCTTTAAGGGCCCGGGGCTGGGGGAGAGGAGAAGAGTTTTCCTGGTTGTGCCCAGAGAGGCCACCAGGGGGAACCTGGGGAGGGCTAGCCTCCCACTAGTTCGAACTAAAGGGCTACACAGCCCTTAGTTCGAACTAGCTAGTTCGAACTAGGCTTAATCCTCGTAAAATGAGGTTTACCTAGTTCGAACTAAGCGCTCCGTTAGTTCGAATTAAGTTCGAACTAACGGAGCGTTAGTGTAGCACCTAGGAAAGTTAGTTCGAACTAACGTCCGTTAGTTCGAACTAACTTTGTAGTGTAGACATACCCTCACACTCACTTCACCTGGAGTGAGGATTTTCTTCACTCCCTCCCCCTCTCCCCAATCCCATGGGGCCTGGAGAATCCCTCCTTCTCTCCGCCACCCCCACGCCAATTCATCTGGAGCCAGGGGATTTTATCCTTCTCCCCTGAGGGCTCCTCACAGTGCCTAAGGATGCCTTCCTTTCTCCCTCCTCCCAACTCCTCTCAAGCCTTGGGGTTCCTTCTCTCCCACCACGCTGCTCCTCATGGGACCAGGCTGTGCCATCCTTCCCCCCTCTATGCCACTCCTCCATTTAGTTATCAACAAAATCCAACAAACCATTTTTTGAGTTACACGCCCAAGCAACACTGGGTAAATCTGCTGGTATTTCGTAATAGATAACCTACACTTTTTGACTTTTTCTTGGCTTTGCACCTTTCTTACGACACCGACTATGCCTAGAATAGACTTCTGCTTCCCGTTTGCTAAATAACCTCTTTCATCTCTTCCATATCCACCCTTCAGTTCCTTAGGCATGATTCTCTCCTAGTACAAATAACGTCCACTCCACTGGAGTCAATGAAACAGAGGCTTTGGCCCACGGGGTAGCCTCCCCATGGGGATGGAGCAGTCCCTTGCCTGTGGCAGATGGGGAGCTGCTCCAGCCCCACTGGTTAACCTTAACCAGTAAAACCCACCTGTTAAGGGTAAAGCTTACCGGTTAACTGATTAAACCTTCATATCCCCTAGTCCAAAGTCATTTATCCATACATGTTTCTGTGCCTCTGTTATCCTTCACACCCTTTATTTGTCTTGTTGATCTGGGCTAAAAGATTTTCAGGATAGGGATTTTCTCTCACATACCTGTACAGGGGTAACTCTGTGGCACTACTGAAATACCAATATTGCTTTTTTATAATAATATTGCCAACCAATTTAAGTTGCATTAATGCACTGCTAGGTCAAAGCATAAGTTCAAAGTTCTTATTTTAGTTGAAAACCAATTTAACCCTCCCTCCCCCCCCAAAACACACTGAAGGATGGAAGGAGGTAAATCAAAAAGTGACATACAGTATTTTACCCCAACAGATTCTGTTTTCCTTCTTGCAGTAGATACACAGTACATCCTTCAGCGGGTCAGAACACACTGGAGATATTTTATCAACAAAACCAAGTGCCACTAAGTGCAGTTAAAGGTGCTAGACAAAGCTTAATGCTACACCACTGCCATGGTTACCGAAGAGAGTTAGAGAGAGGATGTTCTAGTGTTGGCTGGATCCACAGATACATTGCCAGTACTGCAGTGAAGCAGCCTTGCTCACTTTAGGGGCAGTCAGTCAGATGCCAAAGAGAAACGAAGGGAATTTTGTAAAGCAGAAGAGTGAGGAATTAAAAAAAACCACACAATTAATTATTTCGTCTAGCTGAGACATTCATCAGGTGGAAAGAAGCACTACATGCTCTGATAATATTAATGCATCACTGCACCAACATGGAGCTAAGAAAGGCAGCCTAACTGGCAAATTGTAAGCAGTTTATAGTTAAAGTTCAAAGTGACAAGGTGGCTGCTGAAACCAGGCATGATTCATTTTGTAGCCAAACAGTCTTAATTTGTCATTATATGTCACTTTAGCATGATGAGAAACAAAAGTTATCCATCAGTCCCTCCAACTCACAATACTGACCATGTTCCAATCATGCACACACAAAAGAGTAAACAGGGCTCTTATCAGTGACCTCTAACACATGCAGAAGGAAAAAAGGGAAACTATTAAGAGGAAGACAAGCAAGCAAGCGCAAAGCATTACAATGACTTTTCTCATGGCAATGCTATTTTTCTTAAATTTCAAATATAGTTTTGTATTATTCAAAATATTCAGTAGCATCTAGCACATTGGTTAAAACATGTACATGATTAAGATCCTGATGTACATGTTATCAGCTGAACTGCATGCTAAATAAAACATGTAATTGATGAGTAAAGTAACACGCAATAGCTCATTTTAACATTAAGCAGTTTTTCTGACAGTTATGATTTTTTTTATGTCACAGTACAAAAAAAAATAATGCATATTGAAAGTGATGGATTCTTGAAAGATGAGACTTCTAAAACTGCGTGGAAGAATAAGAAACCTGGGATGAACAAATCCAAAATAGAAGAATTAGCTAAAGCACTGAATAGGCTAAAGCCATGATTAAAAGCATTTTCATTGCTATTTATGTGTTTATGTTTGGATGACGCCTATTTAAAAGTAACAAATCACTGTGACTTGTGATCACGATACTCAAATGAAGGCAACTGAGTATCAATGGACACTTAACCAGCCAAATTCAGGAGGCATGCACTGAAGATTAACATGACTTTGTAAACCAGCAGCCCCAAGCAATCCCAAAGGCACCAAAACCAAAGGATCCAAACCAAACTGAAAAATGCACTGAACCTCCATACATAATCCTTTTTGCAAGTGCTGTTTAATCTTTCCTACCTTAGCTGGTTTCCTCTCGCAAAAGCTAATGCTGATTTATTAAGACATATCGTTTCTCCAACAGGTTTTGCTTCCTTCTCTCGTGATAGAGAAAACTGGCTTTGGCAGCAGTTTGGAAGTGATGATTAATTCTGTCACTTCAGTCCTTTTGCCTTTCTTGCCAGCCTTTCAAAAGCTGGCCATTCTATAGGAAATGCCTTGATCTTAGAGAACCTTTCCTTTTATTGTTTCATTATTCACTGCTAACATCTGTATTATAATCTGCTCAAATACATTTTACACATCACTAGGTTTTGTTGTCAGTGAAACAGCAGGATAATAGACATTTCAGAATAAACCATTATTTCACATGGCAGGCAGAAATTTGCACACCCTGCTTTAGGGAATTAGTCTCGTCTCAGTACCATACTAAGATTTTCAAAACGGGGAAAGCATCTGATTTACAAACTAGGCTGCAAATGGAAACAATCTAGGCTTAGAGAAAAGGAAAAAACATTTGGCTATCAAGCAAGGGGCATTTTTTTAGTACATATTAACTCATTTTGCCACAATACATAATGCCTACCATAATCCACAATATAAATGAGAGAGTTTGTCTGTTTCTCTGTGTGTGTGTTTGTTCATGAACTCTTCCTAAACAGAAGCTTCAGGGGGTAGCCAAATTAATCTATACAGGATAAACTTTAAAAAACAACAAATAGTCTGGTAGCACTTTAAAGACTAAACATGTAGATGGTATCCTGAGCTTTCGTGGGCACAGCCCACTTCTTCAGATGTGACACTCTGAAGTAAGAGCTAAAACCATCAAATTTGATATGCAATTTCCTCTTATCATAACTTAAAGGAAGGTAAGGGCTCGGACAATGGAATGTGCCTGAAATGCATTTGTTTTTCATAAAATGGAAAGGGAGAGTTGTGATAGCAGGGACAGTTATATTGCAGAATGACCACAGGGAGGCAGCAAGGGGCCAGAGATGGGGACTGGGACAACTATAATCCTGTGGGGCAGCAGGGAGTAGGGATGGAGAAAGGGACAGCTATCTACTAAATATTTTAGAAAGTTTGTGTGTCTGTGTATCTATATGTCCCCAAACCAGGGGACATGTACTCCTCCCCTAGCTGTGCCCACTGCAGCTGCAACAGCTATGGACAGGCACTTCCCACCCTTCCCCAAGCTGCTGTGGTGAGAGAAGGCTGGGGTTATCCTTTCTCCCTGGAGCTGCCTACATACTGAACCCCTTGTCCCCAACCCCACCCCAGAGCAATGATTTAAATGAAGAAAAACTAAAATCATTTGAATTAAGGACCTAAGCAATGCTGGGTAAATCCTATAGTACAGCATATTTTAGGAAGCCATCTACTTACTGCCCATTAGCAGTCCTTGCCCACTTGGTTCCTGCGGAGGAGGCTTTGCTGAGTGTAACCAACACCATTAACCAATAAGCATCTGCTTTATAAGTTAAGTGGTTAGTCGTTTACACTCAAACATTCCGTGTGTTTGTGTGTGTGTGACAGAAGAAAGAAAGAAAGAAAGAAAGAAAGAAAGAAAGAAAGAAAGAAAGAAAGAAAGAAAGAAAGAAAGAAAGAAAGAAAGAAAGAAAGAAAGAAAGAAAGAAAGAAAGAAAGAAAGAAAGAAAGAAAGAAAGAAAAATGCTGTTTGACTCTTCTTTCTAAACAGGTCACAGAAATAACTTGCATTCCTCTCAGTGAAATTGAGTATTTTGCAACTGCTTCTTAAAGCATCATAAATCCCAAATACACACACCTTATTTGACTCTAGTCACGCAACTAAGAATGAGCATTATGAGCCAAATTCATAGTCACAACACATCTTATTTAGTCTGCAGAACACAATAGCCTTGTTCCCAGCAAAATCAGAAAAAAAGAGGACTCCCCTTATATGACTGATTCTTCCAGTGGCATAGTACCATCATAGCTGCTCCTATGCCTTCTCCTTCCAGCACATAGTCAGGGGGTCTGGCAGGGCAGAGATGTGTGGAGGACATCACTGCATTCAAAAGATCCCCTGTTGCTAGGATGGCACTTTCAGCTCTGGGTAATCTAAAGGTTTCTGAAAGCCACTGCTGACATTCAACCTTCAATTCCTGTACCAAACACAATGGGGCCGAATAGAGGATCTCCCTCTATTCTGACTAGGGACAGGAATTGCCACCCAAGTGAATGGAAAGACTCACTGACGTCCAGGGGATTTGGATCAGACCCCGAGTTACCAGCACAGAATGCCGCGTATTGTTTATAAAGTCTATTTATGTTTATTTTCTGTTTTTATGATACGTTATTAGTGCAAATTTAGAATTTTAATTCACAAATAGCTGTTTGCAACATAAAAACAGAAACCAAGTCTTTCTTCATGCCAAAACAAAGAGAAGCCTCCTGCACCATGACAGAAGCAAAAGGGCTGATTCTAAAAATTAACAGCTTGGGTTTATAATGTTTGTTTATTTTCTGTGTTCTTCCCTGATGTCGTTTGCTGCTGTATTGGGAGAAAGGCCATTCTGCAGACACCAAAATAAACCATTTTTTCTAAGCAGTTTTGCAGTTCTAGCACTCCTGGCTTAAACCAAACTCAGCTGCTGTAAAGAAACCTCCACTCATCCTGGGCAACAGCAGCTTAGAACAAATGCATACAGAAACAACACAGCAATTTCCACAAGGGCAGCACTAATGCAGGATGAACCTCTCTAGTCTGGAAACACCTGTCACCTGGAATGATTTTAGTTAGCAAAATGTCCACTTTTCATGGGTGTGGCCAAGTTTCCAGCAGTTCCATAAAGTTTGTTTACAGCCACCAGTCCTGACTCTCAGTGTTCTGTGCTGTTATTTAGCTCTAATTTACCCCTATACGTCCTCTAACAGCCCAATAAGCAGCAGAAGTGTTGGTAATGCTGTTAGACAATAGTGACCTCCCATGGTCTGGAAAATTCTCTGAACCAGTCAGGTTCCAAGGGTGCTGGACTAGAGAGGTTCGACCTGTACTGCACCAGACACAGATCCCTTTTCTTATTCATTGCAAGGGCCTAATTTTACCCAGTCCTGCATGGATAAG
Organism: Pelodiscus sinensis; assembly: GCF_049634645.1. Lineage (NCBI taxonomy): Eukaryota > Metazoa > Chordata > Testudines > Trionychidae > Pelodiscus > Pelodiscus sinensis. The sequence goes on from NC_134715.1 coordinate 114,126,968, forward strand.
CAAGGGCTTTAAAGCAGCAGCGCAGTGATCAGTGCAGTGTAAGGAAGAAGAGGGTGACAGAAAATGTACCCTCTAATTTTTTACATCCACTGGCAGAATACATTTTGTTATGTACACCAAGACATGTATGGATGTGCACCACCAACAGAAACACATGCTGATGGCTATGAGTACTGTAGGCATTCTGCTAATCCACAGGGTGGCACTGAATCTTTTCCGGGCAGCTCCCCAAGTGCTCAGCTTACAGGGAACACTGGTGGCAGACCACACAAGAAGGTTCTACACATCTCCGGGCACATTTCATGCATAACTCCATTGTGGATTCTTGTGCAAGGGGATGTTTGGGAGTGACATGAAACAGACTAGAGAGGTGTTAGGGTCCAGGTCAGTCAGACTACATGAGATCAGAACAAATAGGCAAATTCAATTGCACAAACCCCTGCAATCAGTGACAACAGGTACAATATTTCACAAAATGAAAACAGTACACAGGCAACACTGATACTCCATATCCTGGGGGAGTTTATTCTCCTTAGCTACATAGAAAGATATCCTGTCCTACGCTCATTTTACTTTGACTTTACAGAGGAAATGAGGATTTGACCCTCAGAAAAGAGAACACAGGAAGAACTTAAGCAAACAAATCATGCATGATATTTGGCTGCAGAATATGAAAACAACTTTATTATTATAAGTTGTCAGCAGTTTGTACTTACTAATCTCCCCCTTTCATTTCTCCTGAATAAATACTTACATTGGACCAAAACCTATAAAGAGACGTTAAACTATTAAATCTGGCCACAGAGATTAGATACAGAAACAGCTGTCCTGCTGATTGTTAATTAGCATAGAAATCAGAGATGGAAAATATCATATTAAGTCCTTTCCTTTGTCAGTGCATGATTTTTCCCTAACATTCATTTTCCAGTGCATTGTTCAGTCTAGTTTTAGTACAGTATGACCTAAGTGATATCTTCCAGCATTTCTCTTTGGAGACTATTCCACCTTTCCCCTCTTTAGTAGCAATTGTCCCTGATCACACTTTGGAATCCTCACAACATAGTCAATATCATAAAATGAAAACAAAAGTGTTGAAAAAAAGAAAGCAAGTGCTGCTGAGGTTTTCAGAGACAAGTGTTAGAAGTAGCTATGACTGCTTAATTTTTTAATCTAAGAATTATTTAAATCCATTGTGAGAAGATCTGTAAAGGCAGGGGGAAACAAATATGGGATTAGATACTAAACTGGAATTGAAATATCTGGCCTAATTCGAATCTAGCCCATTACGGCACGTCTACACTAGGAAATTATTTCAAAATAACTTATTACAAAATAATAAAATAACTATTTTGAAATAGCGTATCCACACTACAGGAAAGCCTCAAAATTAGTCCAAGGCAGACTCCCTTAATGTAGACATAATACTTCGATTTAGAGCCCCAGGAAGCACAGGGGAGCAATTACTTTGAATGACCCGGGGGCATAGTTACTTCTAAATAGCAGCAATGGAGCGTCCACACTCCCGCTATTTTGAAATAACTATTTTGAAATAAGTGTTATTCTTCGTGGAAAGCAGGAGTTATTAATTCAAAATAACCAGCCCATTATTTTGAAATAATGGGCTTGATAGTGTGGACACCCTAATTGTTATTTTGAAGTAAGGGAATTATTTTAAAATAAATAACTGGTGTAGACCAGGGCTTAGAGTAGGCCCATCAGACAGCTGACATACAGAATATAAGACTGTTTACATTGGATATGGATTCAGATTTCTTTTGTGTTCATGTTTTTACTGCCTTTTGTCTGGATTTTTTAATATCTTATTTGGTTGGAAAATCTTTTTTTAGGATATTGTTTATTATCATTGTTGCAAAGACACTGTGGATTAATTTACTTGTTCAAATCCATTTTCCCTCTTTCGTGCTAAACACTTTGCTGGTTCTTTTTTTTTTTATCTTGGATTTCAATCCTCCTCCCTTATTTTTCAGATATTTAGGTCCCAATATTCTTTCTCATGAATATTTTTCACCCATGTAATTTCACTAATTTTGGAAGATTTACTCACATCAGTGAGAGGCAAATCAGCCCTGAGGTATTTTCTTTACATCACTTTAAAAACACTTTCCCCCCAACAGCTGACAGAAACTAAAAAACAAAAGGAAGGACTTTTTCAACTTCTTTAAAAAGGTCGCCTGCCACTGATCATGGCAAAACTCCTAGAACATATTAAAAGTGTGACATTTTCTCAGCTTTATTATGGCCAATACATGAAATAAAATAGTGAGTTGTGCCAAGGAATGGATTCATCCTGATGTATCTGTTCTTATCAGCAAATTGCACATACCATCAGTTTCCAATCTAACAAAACAAATGCTACTGCTGCTACACATTGAAGGCTTTCTCATCCTTTCCTCCTCAACCAAACATTAAAGGCCTGATTCTCAACTACCTTGAACCTTGTGTCATCATTTATTTTTGTGAAAAGTGGGTGCAAAATGCTACCAAATGAGAAAGGAGACCATTTAAACTCACTTGGCACTGACGCTGCAAGGCAATGGAGAATAAGGCCCTAAAAAGACCTTTATGTATTGAAGAGCCAACAGGAATTCAAGGCGCAGGTGCTACCACTTTTGTCTAACAACCCTCAGACAAACACACCCAGGAACCTACCTACCCCTGCAATAAATCCTGTTTCCAAATCTGTCCACACATCTATACAAGCGACACCATCACAGGGCTTAACCACATAAGCCACAACATCAGAGGCTCATACAATTGCACATCCCTAATGTGATATATCTATCAAGTGCCAGCAACGCCCCTCTGTCATGTATAATGGCCAATCCGAACAGTCTCTATGACAAAAGATAAATGGACACAAGTCAGATCTCAGAAATGGTAGCATACAAAAACCTATAGGACAATGCTTCTCAAAGTGATCCACAGAACCACTCTGAGAAAGCTGCTACTGGGCCGCTCTGGTTTGTTTACTTACCAGCTCCACAGCCATGGAGCCTTGCGGCTTCCATTGACTGCAGTTTGTCATTTGTAGCCAATGGGAGCTGCGAGACTCCGTGGCTGCGGAGCTGGTAAGTAAACAAACTGGAGCAGCCTGGTGGCAGCTTTCTCAAAGTGGGTCTGCAGAGAAAGCACTGACTTATAGGAGAACATTTTAACCCACCTGGGAACTCATTAACAGATTTAAAAGTAGCCATTCTTCTATAAAGGAATTTCAAAGAAACAACTAGGGCACGTCTACACAGCAGGGCAAAAGTCGAATTAAGCTACACAATTTGAGCTACGCCAATTGAGTAGCTTAAGTCGAAATAGCTTAATTCAGCTTTTGGCACTGTCTACACAGAAGGAAGTTGAAGGAAGAACACTTTTCCTTTTACTTCCCTTACTCCTCGTAAAATGAGGGTTATAGGAGTCAGAGTAAGAAGCCCGTTATTTCAAAGTTATTTCAAAATAATGGGCTCGCTGTGTAGATATGCCCTTTGTTATTTCGGAATACCATCAGTTATTCAAAAAGTATGGCGCATTTCCAGCCCACTCAGTTAGCCTCATTAGCACAGGCTAGTCTCTAAGGCTGTGTCTAGACTACATGCCTCTGTCGTCAGAGGCATGTAGATTAGACACATAGGCAAAGGCAAATGAAGCCGCAATTTAAATGATCACGGCTTCATTTACATTTACATGGCTGCCGCGCTGAGCCGACAAACAGCTAATCAGCTGTTTGTCCGCTCAGTGCGCTAGTCTGGACGCTCCCCTGCCGACATCAAAGCCCTTTGTCGGCAGCCCCGTTATTCCTCGTGGGACGAGTTTTACCGGGGCTGCCGACAAAGGGCTTTGATGTCGGCAGGGGAGCGTCCAGACTAGCGCGCTGAGCGGACAAACAGCTGATCAGCTGTTTGTCGGCTCAGCGCGGCAGCCATGTAAATGTAAATGAAGCCGTGATCATTTAAATCGTGGCTTCATTTGCCTTTGCCAAAACAACAAATCTACATGCCTCTGACGACAGAGGCATGTAGTATAGACGTACCCTAAGATGCTACAGGACAACTTGTTTTTTATTAGCACTGTTTATTTCTTGCTGGAGCCATTGACACCTATTTATGGATACTGGAGACTGCCTTATGAGTACCTCAAGTGGAAGAATGAGACTGCCTTTACAATCTTTCATTATTAATTCTTAACCCACCTGAAGGAGTCACTATTATGTGATATGCAGAACTCTCCCTGACTCCAGTACTGAGTGGACTAATTGGTGATATTAGAAAGACAAGCTGGATAAGGTTATATCTTTCATTGAACCAACTTCTACTGGTGAGAGAGCTTTTTTTGTAAGCCTAAAAGCTTCTCTCTCACACCAACAGAAGTTGGTCCAATAAAAAGATGTTACCGTACCCATCTTGTGTTTCTAATATCCTGGGACTAACATGGCTACAACACTGCATATAACTGGAGATACCACACAGGAACAGAAAGAAAAACACACCTTCATAAATCATGTGGATAAGCATTCACCTAGAACCAAAGACTATGTTCTGTGTTTAATCTTGGTTAAGTTTGGTCTTTAGTCACAGAAGGCCATAACATCATCAGGTACAGCATACAAACCACAATGGTATTTCCAATCTTATTTCAGAACAACAAACAGGCCTGGTGAAACTACAACATGACTCATTTATGACCACAGATAAAAATATTGAAAAGTTCATTTTCGTTCAATAGCTTAACTTTGAATGCTGAAGAATATAGACTAGATAAATGTATTTATAATTTCACAGAACACTTACATTGTTACATGCCAGACGGCCCTCTAAATTATCTCTACTCAACTGCTTTGCCACCTTTCAATAACTTAAAATATTAAAGCATGAAGCAGAGGTATGTACAGAATTACGGAAACAATTCCTGATCATTCATAAAAAGTCATGTGAATGATTTAACACACATTGATTCTGGGAAGGAAATGGGAAGAGAAATTCTGTTAATAAAAATGTTTGCATTCAGTTCTTGCATATGAATAACCCAAACAAAGGAGGTCTCATACCCCTGGTCTACAATAGGGGATAAGTTTGAATTAAGATACGCAACTTCAGCTACGTTCATTACACAGCTTAAGTCGAAGTATCCTAAGTCCAATTTTGGCACCATCCACACTGTGGGAAGCTGAAGGAAGCACACTCTCCCTTCAACTTCCCTTAATCCTCATGGAAGCTGGACTACTGGCATCAATGTGAGCGCCCCTCTCAGATCAAATTAGCATGTCTTCACTAGACCTGCTAATTTGAACCCCGAAGATTAACTGTGGCTATTTTAATCTTATATGTAGTGTAGACATGGCCTTAAGGTTTGAGAATGGCTAACTGTCCAGTTGACAGAATTTTCTTACCTCTAGCACTCTTCCCGTGATGTACTTCTCACAGTTGTCACATTTTATGCCAAATTTAGAATGATAGTCCATTTCACAGTATGGAACACCATCCCTAGAAAAAAAGATAGATATTACTTGGATAGCTTCAAAGATGCCTATAATTCCCCTAGCAGATCACACAGGACATTACAGAAGGGGTTGATTACAGACTTCCTTTCTTTCCCATTTATTAATGTGGTAAAGACCTGAATAATTAATAAATGGGAAACTACACTTGGCTCATCCAAATCTCACTGTGCAAACTGATCTCAATCCCACTTTCCTTCTTGACACTGTATTCAGGAGTTTCCCCTTTCTCAATAATAAGATCAAATGTCTCATACACTCAAACATATTATAGTACTTGCTGTGATGGTCTTATTCATTAACTTATTCCATATGTTTCCCAGTTTGAGAAATAACTCAGTCCCTATTTCCACTTACTTTTCTATCCTTTTGTATTTGTTGTGTAAACTCATTCTGAGCCTGAATTGCACAGGAATAATTCCTCATTTGCTGATTTTTAATTCCATGGACACTCTTTTGAGTTTGGAACTTCAAAGGGCATCATGATGTCAAAGGGTATGTCTACACTTGCACCCTCTTTCAATAAATTTGAAATTGCAAATGAAGCTGGGATTTAAATATCCTGAGCTTCATTTGCATATTCACATTATGGTGCTATTTCAAAATAACAGACGCTGTTAAGACACGGTGATATTGAGAGAAAACCCTTCTCTCTAAATAACCCTTATTCCTCATACAATGAGGCTACATCAACATTGGCAAGATTTTGTGCAAATACTTTCAACACAAGTGTTTTTGCATTAAAGTATTTGCGCAAGAGAACGTCTACACTGGCATGTGCTTTTGCACAAGAGATGTGCTTTTGCGCAAAAGCATCCGTGCCAGTGTAGACGCTTTCTTGCGCAAGAAAGCTCTGATGGCCATTTTAGCCATCAGGCTTTCTTGCGCAAGAAATTCATGTTACCTGTCTACACTGGTCTCTTACGCAAGAACAATTGCGCAAGAGGGCTTATTCCTGAGCAGGAGTATCATAGTTCTTGCACAAGAAACACTGATTTCACACATTAGAACATCAGTGTTCTTGCGCAAGAACTCCCCGCCAGTGTAGACAGGAAGTGTAGACAGACAGCTGCTTTTGCGCAAAATCATGCCAATGTAGATACAGCCTGAGGTTTACCAGTTATTTCGAGAGAAGGGTTTTCTATCAAAATAACCACGTCTTAACAATGTCTGTTATTTCGAAATAGCGCTATTTTTGAAATAGCACCATAACATGAATATGCAAATGAAGCACGGTATATTTAAATCCCGGCTTCATTTGCAATTTCAAATGTCTTCATTTGCATCTCTCTCTTGAAAGAGGGTGCAAGTGTAGACATACTCAATGTTTTCTCTACAGAAGATGACTATACAGAGCTATGTCTATGTGACAGAAAAGTCTTGAAAATATGCCCAGGCATGCAGTAAACAGCAGGATTTGGGATGGTTTTATTTGCAGGATTTAAAATGATGAGCAATCCATATTTAGAAAAGCATGCAATGAGAGCTCTAAATCTCAGATTTTGGCTCCAAATAAATCTTATGTTGGCCTAACAGTTTATATTACACAATCAATAACTACAAATAACTCATCAGAAATCTACTTGGATCCTGACTGCTCTAAGTAAAAAAATTCCTACCACTACTTAAAATAATAAGAAGCAAACATCTGGATCATTTCTATCAATTGAGCTACACCTAAACTAAGACCAAATTAGGGATGTTAAAATGTGTAAAGTCAACATGTAACCACTGAAAATTTCAGCAGTTACATGGTTACATGCGGGGGTAGGAGCAGGCAGCGTTCAACAACTTCCGCCTATTCCTCTGCTGCCTTTGACACAAAACAAATGGGCCGTACACTAATTGCTTAAGATGTTCTTTGTCAAGCATAAAGTTCAAACTCCATAGCAAATGAAAAATGTTTGGCTGAGAGAAGAGTTTTAGTCCCAGAGGGTATGTCTGCCCAGCACGGAAAAACCTGCGGCTGGTCTATCCCAGGCAACTCAGCTGTGGAGGACTCAAGGGTTGTTTTACTGTTGTATGGACTTTTGTGCTGAGGCTGGCACCCAAGCTCTAAGACCTGGCAGGATGGCAGGGTCCCAGAGCCCAGGCTCCAGCCCCAGCCCAGAAGTCTACACAGCAAATGAAATAACTTTGCAGCCTGAGGCTTATGAGCCCGACTCGGCTGCCACAGGCCATCCATGAGTTTTTCTTTCCTGTGTAGACATACCCAGAATGTAACTAGGAGGAGGGAAAAATGAACTAACTTAGGGTACATCTACACTACAACGTTAATTCGAACTAACGGATCTAGACTAAAAAACTAGTTCGAATTAGTGTTTTGCTAATTCAAACTAGCATGTCCACATTAAGTGGACCCTGAACCGGGCTTAAGGATGGCCGGAAGCAGTGCCGGCAGGGCATCAGAGAAGGACTTAGAGCGTGGAGATGCTGTCTCAGGCTAGCCGAGTGCTGCGCTTAAAGGGTCCCGACCCCCACCCCGGACAGACAGTTCTCAGGGGTGCCCCGCTTGAAAAGTAGTCCCGGAGTACCCACACTGGGCACATCACAGCACTCGGCCATCAGCCCGGCTGCACTTGCCGCAGGCTGCCATCTGGGGAGATGGGGCAATCGGGGGGGCTGCAGGAGAGGTTCCACCCCAAAAGCCCGCAGAGCCAGCCCAGTCCTCCCCATCGGGGGCTCGTGCCCCATTCCTCCCTCACCTCCTTCCACTTACCCTTCCCTAGCCCCTTTTCTTGATGTACAAAATAAAGGACAATTGTGTTCAAAAATGGAATCTGTCTTTATTGAACAAAACTGGGGGAGACTGGGAAAAGGAGGTGGGAGAGGGGAAGAGAGAGGCTGGGAGAGGGGAGGGCAACTAAAATGATCAGGGGTTAGGAACAGGTCCCATATGAAGAGAGGCTAAAGAGACTGGGACTTTTCAGCTTAGAAAAGAGGAGACGGAGGGGGGACAGGATAGAGGTCTCTAAAAGCAGGAGTTGGGTGGAGAGGGTGCATCCAGAAAAGTTCTTCATTAGTTCCCATAAAGAAGGACTAGAGGACACCAAAGGAAAGGAATGGGTAGCAGGCTTCAAACTAGTAACAGAAAGTTGTTCTTCACAAAGCAAAGAATCAACCTGTGGAACTTCTTGCTGCAGGAGGCTGTGAAGGCTAGAACTAGAACAGAGTTTAAAGAGAAGTGAGATCAATTCATGGAGGTTGGGTCCATGCAGTGGTATTAGCCAGGGGGTAGGAGTGGTGTCCCTGCCCGAAGTTTGTGGAAGGCTGGAGAGGGATGGCACGAGACAAATGGCTTGGTCACTTTCTTTGGTCCTCCCCTCCAGGGTCCCTAGGGTTGGCCGCTGTCGGCAGACAGGCTACTGGGCTAGATGGACCTTTGGTCTGACCCAGGACGGCCATTGTAAGCTCAGGGCTCAGGGTCGGGGGTCTCAGTGGACCCCCTTGATTTTCATGCACACTTGCTCCTGGGTGGCCAGGCTAGCAGCTCTCCTGCCCTAGACGGCCACTTTCCTGTGCCTAGTGTGGAGATCGTGGACGAGGTCCACGATCTCCGCACTAGCCCAGGCGAGTGCCCGCCTCTTGCGGTCCCGGGCAAGCTCCCGGGAGCCGCCAGCCTGGTTCCGGGAAGAAGGGGAGGGCTGGGGGGCATCGGGTGGGTGGCTCAAGCCGTGCCAGGTGCAGGGTCTGCTGGCTGGGTGCTGGCAGGCTTGCACCTGGCACGGGCACCGTAGCCAGCCCGTGCCCCTTTAAGGGGTCTGGGGCCGGGAGGGGGGCAGACGAATTTCCCTGGTGTTGGCCAGAGTGGCCACCAGGGAAACCTGGGGAGGGCTAGCCTCCCACTAGTTCGAATTAAGGGTCTACACAGCCCTTAATTCGAACTAGTAAGTTCGAACTAGGCTTAATCCTCGTGGAATGAGGATTACCTAGTTCGAACTAAGTGCTCCGTTAGTTCGAATTAAATTCGAACTAACGGAGCGCTAGTGTAGCGCCTATGAAAGTTAGTTCGAACTAACATCCGTTAGTTCGAACTAACTTTGTAGTGTAGACATACCCTAAGGGAAGAAGGTATGTATGGAGATAAACTGCAATAATGCTGCTTCTTTTTGATCCTAGCCATTAGTCAAAGTTCAGGGCTCTGGGGATAGTCCCCTTGGAAACAGAAATGGATGGAGTGTGATATTTTCTTTGATGCAATCATATCAGTTTACAGGGAATATACAAAATCCTTCTGCAAATGCAGGAGAAATAAAGAACAAAAGAAGCAGTTTCTTAGTTTATAGCCGGGCCAGACAAGAGAACCTCTGTGGGCCAGATCCAGCCCTCCAAGCTGGATGATCCAGCCCACTGCCATCCTGCTACTTCCCCACCCTCAGGCCAATGCTCCTCCCCCGCCAGGGGCATGGAGCACCAGAAGGAATCACACCAGATGTTCTAATACAGCTGGAGATTCTCTCTAGCTGCCAAATGCCTCTGACAGGATGGGAACACGGGGAAAAGAGTTCACGCACTCCCCTGCCCCCAGCCTATGGCAGAGGGAGTACATGAAGTCTCCTCCCACTGCCAGGGGTGCCCGGTGCCTAGAGGGAACCGCTAACTGTTTAAAACAGCTGGTAATTCTCTCTAGGCACGAGGGGATTGGGGACAAAGACTTCACGTGCTCCACTATCCCCAGGCCAATCAGGATCTGTAGGCGGGGGAGCACAAGAAGTCTCCCAGCCCCGCCCCTTTCACCTGAGGCCCCACCCCTCATGGGGCAACCTAGGGCCTCTTCAGAAATGTGTAAGGTGGCCCCTCTTTAAAAATTATTGCCCACCCCTGGCTTGCAGGCTGAAATCTCTTTAAGTAAAAGAATGAAAAGCTCTCTAGCTTTTTCAGGTTCATACTGGGCATAGGAGGCTTGTGTGGTTTTTGCTCTCTCTCAGTTTTCTTTTTCCATTTTTTTTGTACCTTTACCCAAGAAAATTCTCAGTTAAAGCTCCTGGGCAATATTCTGTCATATGCTAACTTTGTTACACCCAAACTGGCAATAGAGCTGCTTTAAGCTGCCTCTCAGGCTAAGTCTACAGTGGCATTTTACAGCACTGTACCTTTCTATCTCAGGGGTGTGAGAATGCTCCCTCCCCCCAAGTGCAGCAAGTTACAGTGCTGTAAAGCACCAGTGTAAACCAGGCTATAGCGCTGAGAGCTGTGCCCCCAGCTCTGTTAGCTACTCCCCTCATCGAAGTGGTTTACATAGAGTGCTGAGCGAGCTCCCTCCCAACACTTGTGCCATGGCCATGTTTTCAGATTAAAGCACTGCTGTGCCCATACTTTAAACGTTAAAGTGTAGACAAAGCCTTAGCACAGCTGTTAAATTCAGTGTAAGCAGTCAAACTCTCTGGGTATGTCTATGCTACGTGCTTAATGCGAAATAAGCTATTTCGGAATAATAAATACCAAATTAACTGTTTTGAAATAGTGCGCCCACACTACAAATGCCCATCGAAATAGTGCAGAATTATGTTGAAATAGCGTGTCCACACTGATTGGAGCCTGTATCGCATTTAACTGCTCCCGCCCCCAAAGCATTCTGGGCAGGGCATCAGGACAGCCGTCACTTCCTGTAGCTGCTGCGTGAGGCTAGCTGAGGCTTGTGCTTAAAGGGGCTCTCCTCCTGTACGGCCATCTCTCAATCTCCTTTCCATTGCCTACCTCCTTGAGGGACAGAAAACTCTTCTCATTGTGTGCTCTGGTTGCCCTTACGGACAACCACAGAACTTCTGCAGGACCAGGACCAGCAGCTCACTCTGGGGTACCTCCTTACCCCACTCACTTGCTTCTCATGCAGCACAGCCCCTTCCACCCTGTCTTGCACACTGTGCACTGCTGCTTCTGGCACCGGGACACCAGCTTCGACTGGTGGGACCGCATCATCATGGAGCTCTGGGACAACCAGCTGTGGCACCAGAACTTCTGCATGTGGAAGGACACCTTCCTGGAGCTCTGCAGGTGGCTCGCCCCTGCTCTCAGGGACAGGACACCCACATGTGACCCACCATCCTCCTCCAGAAGCGTGTTGCCATCACTATTTTGAAGCTCACTAAGCTGGACAGCTACCATTCCATTGGAAACCAGTTCAGTGTAGGGAGATCAACAGTAAGGGCCATGATCAGGCAGGTATATCTCTCTTGCTATTGTCCCAGGAAGAGAAGGGTGGTGAAGCATTAGAATGGGGTTCCCTAAAGAAGTGGGGGAGGAGAGGAGGGTGGACTCTCCCTCCCTGGAAATTTTTCAGTCCTGCCTTAACAAAGCCCTGCCTGGGAAACAGCAGTTGAGTTTGCTCCTGCTATAGTAAAGGGCTTGGTATTGGGGACCTCCCGAGGGCTCTGGCAACCCTATGATTCTCTGTTTGTATCCTCTCGGGGGTAATGAAGGCCATCAACAGTATCCTGCTGTGCAGGGTCGTCATCTTGGGCAACGTGGACCTCATTGTCACCGGCTTTGATGCGGGGAGGGACGAGACACTGATGGCACTCACATCCCCATCTGGGCTCCCGACCACCTGGCCTCCGATTACATCAACCAGAAAGGGTACTTTTCAGTGGTGCTGTAGGCCCTCATAGACCACCAAGGCCGCTTCACTGACATTAACATTAAATGGTCAGGGAAGACTTATGACTCCCATGTCTTTAAGAACTCCAGCCTGTTCCAGAAGGTGCACGCTGGCACTTTCCTCCCAACCACACCCTCAAGGTTAAGGATGTGGACATAGCCATGTGCATCATGGGTGACACAACCTAACCCTTGCTTCGCTAGCTAATGATGCCCACCACGGGACACCTGGACCCAACCAAGGAATGGTTCAATGCCAGGCTCAGCAGGGCCCACATTGTAGTGGAGGGCACCTTCAGCCATTTGAAGGGGAAGTTCTGGTGTCTCCTCACCCGTCTGGACCTCAGCAAGTGGAACATCCCCTAGGTGATGGCGTCCTGCTGCATCCTGCACAACTTGTGCAAGAGCAAGGGGGAGATGTTCCTGTCATGGTGGGGGGGGGGGGGGGGCAAAACTTGAGCAGCTTGCCAAGGCCTTTGAGCAGCTGTGCACTGGAGGCCCTGAAAGAGAGTTTTAGACAAGGCCAGTTGTGACACTCTTCCTGGGCTTCCCTACAAGGGACCTCTGCATTGCCCCTGTGTGCCTTCCCTCCCACATCCTTCTCTTCCCCTACCCTCCCTTCCCATCTTCCCCCACTTCCCTGCAGACCAAATAAATCACACTTTTTGTTTTGGAACAATCAACTGTCTTTTTTTATTTGGGGTAAATATAAATGGGGAGGGACTGGGGAAAGAACCTGGCAGGGAGAGGAGGCGGGAGGTAAAAGGAAGAGGGGGAAGGAGGGTCTCAGGGCTGGGACTGGCGCCTGCCTTGGGTAGTCCCACTGCCTTGAATACAGGGCCCTTGATGGCCACAGCAGAGGTTAGGGGGAGAAGCCGGAGGGGCAGGGGCAGGACAAGGACAGGAGCAGGTGTGTGTGAGGGGGACTTGTGAAGGAGCGGGTGAAGGGAGGGCAGCTTACTGGATCGCTCAATTGTGGTGAACAGGTGGTCGACAGTGGCAGTGTATGCTGCGCACATGCCGTGGTTCTGCTGGGATAACTGCCAGGCAGTGTGGCACAGCTCCCAGTCAGCACAGCACTCCTCCAAGTCAGCACCCCACCTCTGCTCCTACCACATGAGACACCACTGGAGGGCCCACAGGCAGATGATGTGTTCCTGCTCCAGGTACTCGCAGGGTTGTCTGCAGCAGCCGCTCTTGTGGGGTCAGAGGAATGGCACAGGAGGTGGAGGGTGCGCCTCACTCACAGCTGATTTAGCTGTGAAGAAAAGTGAGCAGGGCAGTCATCTCAGGAGACACTGTGCATGAAGCCTCACTCTCATCTCTGAGCCGACACCAAAAAGTCTCAGTTCAGACGATGGGCTTCAAGCAAGGCCATCTGTGGCCTAGAAAGCTTGCACTTGTCCTGCAGGGGCACAGATGTCCCAGGGGATCCTTGCCACCCCCACGTCCCGGGAACAAGCAGGCATGAGAAGGTGCCAGACAGGTCAGAAGCTTGCAGGTGGGATGGGGGGCAATGGTGCTGCACACATGCCAGGTCTGGCAGTTCTGGGGAGGGTGCTATTTGGGTCCCCTCTTCTTCTTCCCCCCATCAGGTTCTCATGCAGAGGTTAAGTGTCCTCTGCCTCGCTGCGCTTGACCAGGAACAGATGCTGCCCCAAGAGTGAGGGCATGAGCCTGCGCCATGTGCAGCACTGCTGTCTGTATCCATGCCCCCAGCCTCCTTCCTGGTGACTAGTGGTAGGAAGGTATCCCACTACAGAGCCGGGAGTAAGGCAGGCCTCTCCAGAAACCCAGTGTGCAGGAGTGAAAGGTTCCTTTGTGACAGCCTCATGTGGCAGTCTACTGCAGACTGGTTGCTCCACATGCACCCATATGCACAGGCTGCTGTGCAATCCCCAGCAGAGAAAGCCGAGTGAGGAGTGTGCACCACTCACTGTCTCCCCCAACGTTTGTCTAGGGAAAGTAATGGAACTCACCTGATGGACCTTTCCTGGCTTCGTCTGAACGACATCCTGGGACAAAGGTACTGGCACCAGGGACAGGATGACTTCTCGGTTGGCAGGCATCATGTCCTGGCTGACCTCATCTTCCTCCTCCACCTCCTCTTCATCCACAGTCCTCATGACAGGCGCCTCCAGGCCAGAGCCCACAACAAGGCGGGGGAGGGGGAGGGACTGATCCCCCCCTCCCAAGATGCGGTACAGCAGCTCATAAAACTGGCAAGTCTGGGGTATCGCTCATGAGCAGGAACTGCATTCCCTGGGCTTGGTGTAGGCCTTCCTAAGTTATTTGATTTTCATGCATACTTGCTACTGGGTGTGCATGTGGCCCTTCTGGACTAGGCTTGCAACCATCCAGCCATTAACATCCGCATTCCTGTATCTGGTGCAGAGATCCTAGAGGTTAGTCTCCTCTCCCCAGACCTCAATGAGATTCAATGAGATTCCGCACCAGACCAGGAAGGGGCCCTCTTCTTCTGCCTCTTGCCAGGGGCTTGGGAGCTGGATGCCAGCTCGCTAGAAGCCCTGGGGGCTTGTTGGGAACACTGGAGTCGCTCATGGCAGCACAACAGGGTCCTACTCTGTGGCACAGGGATAGCAGGGCCGGTGTGGTTCCACAAGCAGTTTCCCTTCTGGCTGCAGCTTTAAAGGCTGTAGGGGAAGAGAAACTATAGAGTTTTGATGAGTGTGGACAGAGCGGCCACCAGGGCAGCTGTGAGAAGCCCTGGAGGCCAATTATTTTGAAATAATCAAAGCTGTGCCGTCCACACACATCTTATTTTAAAATAGGCGTTATTCCTCATGAAATGAGGGTTTATTATTCCACAATAAGAAGCCTGTTATTTCAAAATAATTTTGACATAATGGGCTTGCTGTGTGGACACTCACCTTGTTATTTTGAAATAACACAATAGTGAAGACGTGGCCTCAGTGAGAAGGCGGCTTTGGAGTGACACCTTGATGATCATTTTTAGGATACTCATTTTAGCAGAAAACATTGTGGGAACATTTTGTTCACATACCAGCACTACTGCACTCTCTCCAATGCAGATGATAGAGTCTGTTCAGAAGAGGGCCAGGATTAGAAAAGCAGGCCTGGAATAGCTAAGGACTGATGGGATGGATTTGACTAAGCACCGAAGTAACATCGTAGCCTAGGACCCCTGGATATTGTGTTCCTAAATCATATAAGTGTATAGGCAGAGTCTTGGGCATAAGATTGCACTTACCCTTTCTCCAATGTGTTTGGCTCAAGCTAGCAGTATTAGTTCTTCGCTTTCACTAACAATTTGAACATTTGTGGAAAAAAACCTCCTATGCTTTTATAATTACCAAAGAATGCCAGTACAGTCTTAAGAATAAACAACAAACAGCTAACTAAATACCTTTTTGCTAATGTAACCCACACATCTACGGGGTGTAGTTCATTGTCCCATGTAGTGGCACTTAGACCACTTACAGAGAGAAAGAATGAGTTTGCTCTACAACCTTAGCTGAGAATCAGCTGGCTTTTTACCAAGCTGTAAGCTCTAGAGGTCCCATGTTCGGCTCCATCTGTCGGCATTACACTAACAGCTGCTAAAAATGAATTAGTGGCTATAAGGATTGGTGAGCTTCTCTCATTCCAACTTACTTGCTGATGTACTCTGCATTCAGAAGTTTGCCACATGTCTTGCATTTAAAACAGCCCAAATGCCAGTGTTTGTCCAAAGCCACCAATGACTGTCCATTTTTTATTTCTGAACCACAGCCACCGCAATCTGCAAAAGAAAAAGCCCTCTGGAAATGAATCATATGCTTTATGCATAACTGACCATGAAGGTGCAATACTACAGGTCTGCAAGAGAAGATTCCATTGGTATTATCACAGCAACTGCACAAGGAAATTTTTAATCTCATCACCTCCTGCCCTCCCGTGCATGCTTCATTTTGGGTGGCAAGCTGGATAAACATATTATCATTGACGGGGTGACTTCTTAAAAGAAACATTAGGTTTTTTTTCTAAGTAAGTGGATTTTGCAGATACTTTAATACCTGCCAACCCCAAGCATTTCAAAACTCAAGAGTCAGGCCCTCCAAAAGCCATGAAATTGTCTTAAAACAATTAAGATTTTTTTAAATAATAAATTTTAGGTTCTTATGCGTCTTGTTTTTGAGTTCTTAGGTTACATTTAGATCAATTTTTTCTGCAAATCTGAGAGCTGGAAACTTAAAAATAGAAAAAGATGAAAGTTTCAAGTAATAATTTGACTCTCAGATCTGGGGATTTAAGAAAAAACAGCAAGTTTCATAAGCCTCACTATCAAATCAAGAGAGTTGTTAACATAGAATGTACCACATGTAAAAGTCAATCTTTTTTTTTAACTTATTTATAAAATGCTCATATCAACATTAACAAAGTTCTAAGCATATACAGGCAGTTCCCGACTTACGTCGGATCCGCACTTATGTCAGATCCGCACTTACGAACGGGGCTTTTCTCGACCCGGAGCTCACTGGCGGCGGGTCGCCGCCCGTGTCCTCCGGGGCGAGAAAAGCTTCTCCCGGTCTCCCTGGTCTGCTGGGGGGATCCAGCAAAGCTGCTGGACCCCCCCCAGCAGACCAGGGACACCCGAGCAAAGCCGCCGCCTGGGCGGCTTTGCTCGTTTGCCCAGGAGCAAAGCCGCCCAGGCGGCGGGGGTCCTGCTGCCTGGGCGGCTTTGTTCCTGGGCAAACGAGCAAAGCTGCCCAGGCGGCGGCTTTGCTCGGATGTCCCTGGTCTGCTGGGGGGGTCCAGTGGCTTTGCTGAACCCCCCCCCCAGCAGACCAGGGAGACAGGAGCAAAGCCACACGGGTGGCGGGGTCCCTCCACCTGTGCAGCTTTGCTCGGGTCTCCCTGGTCTGCTGGGGGGGAGGGGGCGCAGCTAGTGCACCCCCCCCAGCAGACCAGGCTTTTGTTGTGGGATGCCTCGGGTAGAGCAGCTGGGGTGCTGCTGGGTTGGTCCTGTGGGAACCTACCGGGCAGCGCCCCAGCTGTTCTGTCCCAGGCTCCAGATTCAGCAACTGCTGAAACTGATCAGGCTGATTCCAGGAAGCTGGGGGCAGAACAACTCTGCCTCCGGCTTCCTGTAGTCAGCCCCTGGTCAGTTTCAGTGGCAGCAGCTGAATCTGGAGCCAGTTCCAACTTACATAGAAATTCAACTTAAGAACAAACCTATAGTCCCTATCTTGTACGTAACCCGGGGACTGCCTGTATACACAAATTGTAACATCACACAACTTATCAACATTAACAAATAGGCTATCTCCAAGTTGCACCATTCCCTTCCTATATCCACTCATTCCAGCACAGATTCAGGGTAAGATTTAAAAACTGGGTTCTTAAAGCTTCCAAGTCCATATTTAGGCACTTAAATAAGTGATCTAATTTACTTAAGTGTGGAGTATCTGGCTACTTCCACTGAATCCAGTTAATCAAATTCATTACTCAAATTCGGAAGAAAAATATGGAGCATTTTTTTGGTCTTAGTCTTGGCCTACCCTACAGATATATGTCAGTGTAACTATATTGCCTGGGGGTGCGGAAATCCACAGCGACGCAGTTATGCTGACCTAACACCCTAGAGTAGACAGTACTATGTCACTGGGAGGGTTTCTCCTGTTAAAATAGCTACTACCTCTTGGGGAAATGAAGGTAACTTCTTCACTAAGGCCATGCCTTTACTTCCCAGAATATTGATGCTGCATTGATCTCTGCTGTGAGGATGGTGCAGTCCTCAGCTTAAGGTACACTGACTCCAGCTGCATTTTTCATATACCTGGAATTGCATACCTTAAACCAACCTTCGGCTGTCATGTGGACCAAGCCTTAGTGCTGCAGCAGCACAACTGCAGCATTGTATGTACAGGCAACCTTAAAGGAAGCAGTAAGATTTATATTGAATCAGTTCACTGTCTGATATTACCAGCTCAGATTGAACACTAAGTAAATATGAAAAACTTGGCTTCAAGTCCCTAGGAGCAGATGAAATTTGCCAGAGAAGTTTAAAAGCAACAACAAACATATAAGCAGATAATTGCTGAGGGCACATCTACACAGCAGGGCAAAAATTGAATTAAGATACGTAACTTCAGCTATGTTAGTTGCGAAGCTGAAGTCAAAATAGCTTAATTCAACTTTTGGTGATATCTATACAGCAGGAAGTTGAAGGAAGAACACTCTTCCTTAACTTCCCTTACTCCTCATAAAACAAGAGATACAGGAGTCGGAGTAAGAAGTTCTCCATCTCGACATTATTTTGAAATAGTGCCTTGCTGTGTAGATGCGCATTTTGTTATTTTGAAATAATGTCAGTTATTCCAAAATAGTGCTGCTGTGTAGACGTACCCTATGCTTTATATAAGCGCGAAACAATGTGAAAAGGAATTGAACTGGGAAAATATGTGGCTCTGGGGAGCCCTCTCAGTTCTTCCTTGGATAGACCTCTTGGTATTGGTACAAAAAAGGAGAATGATACTAAACTACAAAACACAGTCACTTCTAATTAGCATGCAAAATACAAGGTACTCTTCCTCATTCACTATTTTCAGAGTCCCATAAAAGTCTCAAGCTAATGAAAGCTTCCATTGCTCAGCAGTGCAATAAAAGAAAAGGGAATAGATGTTCCCAGTTATCTTATATTCAGGTCAGTACTATTAAAACAGTAATGTCTCTATAGATTTAAATGGATTCAAGCAGCAATGGTGTTTGGAGTGGAATATTTTAAGATGTAGATGAGATACATTAGCAGTGTTTTTATTTTCATAAGGGGCTACTTTCAAGATAGGAAGTGTGGAATCAGGACTCCAGTGTACCCAAAGCACAATGCTAGTGCTTAGTTCTAGGGTCGCTAACAACATGGTGCTCATATAACACTTCTCACTTTAAGAGTGTAACACACTGGTAAGGATGTGTTTTAAGTCCCTCTCAATGCCAATCCACTATTACAGTCCGTAGTTATGGAGCTCCAGCTCAAACTGTAGCAGCTCCCTCATTTAGCTGTGGAGGTCCGTGGTTCAAGAAGTTGGCCAATATGGCTGTCACACAGCACTTTACAAACATTAATCAGTTAATGCATAACATCATCCTTGTGCTGTAGATAATTATAATTAAGAAACTGAGGCAGAAAGGTCAAAATGTATTTTCTAAAGCCTTAGAGAGGGATCATAGAATCATAGACTACTAGGACTGGAAGGGACCCCGAGAGGTCATCGAGTCCAGTCCCCTGCCTTCATGGCATGACCAAACACTGTCTAGACCATCCCTGATAGACATTTATCTAACCGACTCTTAAATATCTCCAGAGATGGTGATTCCACAACCTCCCTGGGCAATTTATTCCAGTGTTTGACTACCCTGACAGTTAATGTCCAACCTAAACCTCCCTTGCTGCAGTTTAAGCCCATTGCTTCTTGTTCTATCTTCGGAGGCCAAAATGAACAAGTTTTCTCCCTCCTCCTTATGACACCCTTTTAGATACCTGAAAACTGCTATCATGTCCCCCCTCAATCTTCTCTTTTCTAAACTAAACAAACCCAATTCTTTCAGCCTTCCCTCAAAGGTCATGTTCTCTAGACCTTTAATCATTCTCATTGCTCTTCTCTAGACCCTCTCCAATTTTTCCACATCTTTCTTGAAATGCAGTGCCCAGAACTGACACAATACTCCAATTGAGGCCTAACCAGCACAGAGTTGAGCGGAAGAATTACTTCTCATTTCTTGCTCACTACACACCTGTTAACACATCCCAGAATCATGTTTGCTTTCTTTGCAACAGCATCACACTGCTGACTCACATTTAACTTGTGGTCCACTATAACCCCTGGATCCCTTTCTGCCGTACTCCTTCCCAGACCATCGCTTCCCATTCTGTATGTGTGAAACTCATTGTTCTTTCCTAAGTGGAGCACTTTGCATTTGTCTTTATTAAATTTCATCCTGTTTACCTCAGACCATTTCACCAATTTGTCCAGGTCATTTTGAATTATGACCCTATCCTCCAGATAAGTCGCAATCCCTCCCACCTTGGTATCACCTGCAAACTTAATAAGCGTACCTTCTATACCAATATCTAAATCGTTGATGAAGATATTGAACAGAGCCGGTCCCAAAACAGACCCCTGCGGAACCCCACTTGTTATGCCTTTCCAGCAGGATTGTGAACCATTAATAACTACTCTCTGAGTATGGTTATCCAGCCAGTTATGCACCCACCTTATAGCAGCCCCATCTAAGTTGTATTTTCCTAGTTTATTGATAAGAATATCATGCGATACTGTATCAAATGCCTTACTAAAGTCTAGGTATACCACATCTACCGCTTCTCCCTTATCCACAAGACTTATTATCCTATTAAAGAAAGCTTTCAGATTGGTTTGACATGATTTGTTCTTTACAAATCCATGCTGGCTGTTCCCTATCACCTTGCCACTTTCCAAGTGTTTACAGATGATTTCCTTAATTACTTGCTCCATTATTTTCCCTGGCACAAAAGTTAAACTAACTGGTCTTTAGTTTCCTGGGTTGTTCTTATTTCCCTTTTTATAGATGGGCACTATATTTGCCCTTTTCCAGTCTTCTGGAATCTCTTCTGTCTCCCATGATTTTCCAAAGATGATAGCGGCTGAATCAGGACTCCTGGGGCAGAGCGCCAAGGAGCGGTGCTGCGGGACCAACCGGCAGCGCCCCACCTGCTCTACCACAGGCCCCGGGCTTTGCTCCACGTCTCCCTGGTCTGCTGGGGAGGGGCACTAGCTGCGTCCCCCCCAGTAGACCAGGGAGACGCTGAGCAAAGCGGCGGAGGACCCGGGGCGGACCCGCGGCCGCTTCCAGATCAGCTGGAAGCGCCGCGGGTCCGGCCGGGTCCTCCGAGGCTTTGCTCAGCGTCTCCCTGATCTGGAAGCGGCCGCGGGTCCGGCCCCGGGTCCTCCGCCGCTTTCTCCCCGTCTCCCTGGTCTGCTGGCTCCCCCAGCAGACCAGGGAGACGGGGAGCAGCTTTTCTCGCCCCGGAGGAGGCGGGCAGCGGGACCAGGCGTCCCGCCGCTCCAGTCCTCCGGGGCGAGAAAATCCCCATTTGTAACTGCGGATCCGGCATAAGTCGGATCCGTGTAACTCGGGGACTGCCTGTAATCCCTGTTGGTAGGAGGATGGTGGGAAAAGTCCTTCGAGAGGGGTGATATGATACCTTTTACTTCTGGTCATGTGTCCATCTTGCCCCAAGCATGTTGCCTCCAGAGGCCTGGTCAAGGGGGGTCGGGGTGGGGTTAATGGGGGTCAGGGGGTGTGGCTAATGGGGCACTACCAAAAATTATACAAATCTGCTGGCCCCGGAGGAAGAGTGTGTCGGTTGCCTGTGCCACAGGCGGTGTGAGTTTAGCGCAGGATGTGTGTGTGTATGTGCTGGCGGGGGATTTTTTTGTGTTGTGGTTTTTTTTTCTTTTTTGCTCAACCACAATTGCTGTGGGCCCCGTCAAAATTGTTCGAATTGGGCCCCGCACTTCCTAAAGCCAGCCCTGCCTCCTGGGGCTCTAAATCGGAGTAGCACATCTACATTAGGGAAGCCTGCCTCGAACTAATTTTGAGATTTCCCTGCAGTGTAGACGTACTACTGTATTTTGAAATAAGCTATTTCAAAATAACTATTCCGAAATAGCTTATTCTGAAATAACTGTACAGTGTAGATGTAGCCATAGTTTTGGATTCAAGCCCTACTTCACTAAGTTAAAATAAAGACAAATTCATTAAAGGTATTTCACAGCATTTCCTGATGTTGGCTGGGTGGTGAGAAAGTCAGATCATATTGGCTGGAGAAAAGATGTGTGCATTTGGAAATAAAACCATTCATTAACACAGTGTGTCACAGATGTCAGAATACAAACCCAAGACAGAAAAGAGAAAGCCATTTGCAATGTCCCTTCTGTGTAGGGACAGTCTCTTTGTCTGTGCTTTCACAGTACTCAGCTCAAGAGAGTTATCATCCTGACTGGGGTCTCTCGGTGCTATTGTACAATACTCAAGGTAGCTCAAAATGTGTCAAATATTTAACACTGAAATGTAAATATTAAATTTAAATGAAGAAAAAATGGCAATTCCCTCTCTCCCGCCAGTCATTATTTTGATCACCTAGATCAATAATAAGGACAAGAGAGATATCCAGCTAAGTAGCAAGAACATGAGTCAGGTTAAAAACAGCTATAAAAGAAGACAATAGAGAGTGACTCAGAAGCTGCACAAATCTCCATGATTTAAATGATGGACTATAGTATACACTATCAAATCTGCTATGCCTTGAAAGCAGAACTGGAAAAGAAAAAAAATAAGGGAGCTCTCGAGCTTTACCAGCATAAGAAAGTAGAATGCATAAATTTAGGTGTGAAGATAGAAACAAGATTTTTAGCAGTGGCAGTCTAAAAAGAAAAGATTTCAAAATAAAGAAGAATATATGGTTAATTTAAAAAAAGAAAAGCTTTTAAAAAGGTGTTAATATAAGCACAGATTGTGAGAAAAAGCAAAGATCTAGTTACAAACAAAGTGAAACCAGCATAAGGGTTAAGGTAATCTCCCTTCTTTTCTATGTGAGTCAGTTATTACTGGAAGAACTCTGGATGCATAACAACAGTTTGATAGAGAAGAGGCAGAACCACAAATAAGAAGACATCTAGAGTCATTCAGAGACACCAGAAAGGAAAACAAACAAATCCTTTAAGGGGGAAATAAGATGCACAAAGCCATTCAAGATCCAGAAAGATTGTTGCTGGTAAAGAGATTCCTAATCAAAGGAATCTATTATAAATCTTTGAAAACCTAACTTCCTTAGCATAATTACTGTTTAAAATAAAAAAATGCATGGCGTTGCTTACATGTAATAAGACTACAAACAATATAGCCTAAAGAAATGTGATTTAACAGCATTTTGATGAGCACAGAGTGATAGCAGGTGATCTTTGTTTGTCTTTGATGGATTTGTGAAGCATGAGGAAAATTATAATGTCTCTCTTTAAGGCCATTATGCCAACCCTCAGCACAGCTGGAAATCAGCTTAGGGCAAAAGTGTGGAGCAGATTGCTGGAGCTCTGCTAATCAATTAACCCCAGACTCGGGTATGTGCCCTGACCTACTCCCACAAGACACCACACAACTCCATAAATGTTCTCTTAAAGAGAGCAGCAATCTGTTTGGGAACTGGCATGCGCTGAGGATTCTATTTGGTAATCTAACTTGATATCCTCAATAGAGTTTTATTTTTATAGACTTAGGATAATACAATGCATTTGGTTGTCATTCACTCTATGTCTTTCTCAAGTCTTTGGCTGGCAGAGAATCATTTCTGGTTTTTTTTTCTCTTAACAGCTCTTTTTCCTATTAATTCTCGATAATTAAAAACAAATACTGCAGTTGCTATGCCAACTTACATATGCCTGTTTATGTAAGTCCTTGTCTGCTTGCCTCTGAGAGAACGTCCTTCATGATTCATTTCTCTTCAATCAATGAATGGGTCTACAGAATATGAATTCGCTGATATATTTTGTTATATTCTCCTTAATACACACTATCAGAAAAAGTTTGAGAGAGAGTCCATCAGAAACGAAAGAGAAAAGGAAGGTGTTTATTTATATCACAATTAAAGATGCAGTGTCTCAGGATCGGAGCAGAGTTCCAGACAGGTAAGAGAGAGAGAGATAGAGACAGAGAGAGAGAGAGAGACAGAGACAGAGACAGAGACAGAGACAGAGACAGAGACAGACAGAGATTCCCATTTTCCTCCGAATCATTAAGGTCAGGTCTACACTAGACCTGAAATGTCAGCTTAAGGTATGCAACTCCAGCTACATAGAACACATAGCTGTAGTTGGTTTACCTTAACCTGAGCTTGGCAGTGTCCACACAGCAGGAGGTCGAAGGGGGAGCAAATGCTCCCCCTTGTAAGTATCGATGTGGCCTAAGTGCAGAAGGAGTGGGGGACTGAACAGAGAAAGCGAGGAGACCAAAACTGAAGGGAACAGATAGGGATGCCAATGGATCTAATGTCAAAGAATTGGAGTTCTGCAAGTCCACAGAGATTTTCTGAAGTAAACAGTGCATTCCTAAGGTGGATTCAGCGATGGATGGGTTGATGAATAAGACTGCACAGTTTGCATCTTGGTCTTAGAGCCAAGTAAAACTCACATGATAGTGCTAGATGTGGTAACCTGGAATAAAAATTGGTCAGCATTTCCCTTGGTTCTTGTCTTACTTGCCTGAAGGTATATGTTTCATGCACCGCTTTCTGTTATGCAGAGAAGTGCTCAGTTAAAATGCCAAGTCTCTTCTCCTGCTGTTTTATTTTAATATAGTGTATGCTAAGTGTCATTTATTGATTTGTGCAGTGTAACTAAAATTTGTCATTTTGGACTTTCAGTTTCAAACTCAGCTAATATATTTCTGAATATATTTGTCCATTTTTACCATTGTGGAAACAATCATTCCATCTTTATATTTACTAAATGCTGGAGAAATAACTAAAGCAAATGGCATGCTGTCTTCTTCCTTGTTCAGACTTTCTAAGTTATTTTTTACAATCTCTCTATTTTTACTTGTCCTAGTGGTTGCCTTTATAATTTTTGTGGTCAGATTTTTGACTTAAGTTGCTGTTTTTTCCCTTTTCAGTTATATATGCACACACCTTTGTTACAGCAGATTTTGAGCTGTTTTCCTTTAAGTGCTTCCATCAAAAAGCACTGCTGCCCACATCAAAGATGACTGGCACATACTTCCTTGTTGGCATTCTTTGCACAAAAAAGGGTTGCCTTGGGGATATAGGGATCTTCTGTGGATCAACCCTTTTCAGCAAGAGTTAAATTCCCTACTAAAAATTGTTAAGCAAACGCTGATGGCTTATTGCGAAAGACATGGCATGTTGAACTCCCTCAAGATATGGAAAAGGGAGATGACTCTCTGGTCAGAGGGAACTGGAACCAACAATAGGCAGACCCTGCAGAAAATACTAGGAACAATCAAATTAAAGGAATAAGCATTGGCTTAAGTTTTTGTTATTATTTGTATTACAAGAAAAGCCAAACAACAGGGTAAATTTGACTTTACACAGCCTGGCTAAATTTAATTTGGAGTAGAGGAGACCACTATTGTCCACACAGAAATTTAGAAAAGTACTCAGTAACGTTGGACATCCCTCTAACCATGTTTCTACAGCAGAGCATTTCATGGAAATCAATGGCACTGTTGGCACTGCAAACAGAGAATTGGGCCCAGAATACATTCCCAAGGAGATTCACAGGAAGTCAGCAGTATTTTAGTGCAACCATACATCCACGCCTCGCAAACAGGACCCGGATTGTCAGCCCTATGCAAAAACATTGAGAAAAATCAAAATACAAAGGCAATTTAGCAGCAAAGATTTTAAAAAGAGAATGTGCTTTGGTGGTCCATGCCCTTTAAAACAATAGAGAAATACAATGGGCAAAATCAGGTAAGCGTTCTCTGAGGCAGGATTTGGCAAAATTCATAATTGCACAAGAAAGCAACATAATCCGGGGTTCACAAATAACCAGCTTAGAATGCTCCAGGCTATCAGCTGGCCCTTAGCAGACATCAGGTTCATTGAGATCTGCATGACATCCCCCAAATGGCCATAGTGAACCCCTTCTGCAGGCAGGCATGCTGCAGTGCAAACTAATCAGTTTGATCAAAAAGAAAAAAAGTCAAATCCAGACTGCATTGAAAAGACACTGATTCTCATGCTTAGTCCTGCAAACCCTTACAATCGAGCAGTGTTTTGGCCCCCTCGTGACCATGCAGTGAACACTATGTAAGGGCTGGTCCCCCAGAGACTTTCTCAATGACATGTAGAGCATGGTAGATTCAATCACTTTGAATTATTTATAGATAATTAAATGAACTTGTTCTGTCAGGCACCTTGGGCCTGAACCTCCCATGCAAGTCAATGTTTGTCTTTCAATTGTCTTTAATGAAAACTGGAGCAGGACGTATGTGGAAATGGTGAGCTAGATGCACTCCTGATTTACAATGGCTTCAGCCAAATTATGTTAAGGCCCATGATACTGAACTCAAAGGGATAAGATAAGCCCTTTCCCCTTAGTATCTGCCCCTGCAGCTGCTTCCCCTTTGCTTTTATAGCTCCATCCCAGGGCAGGTTCCTACTTGTAACTGCTGACAGGCTGTCCTTTAAGGGAACCACACACACAGCTTTATTCACTAAACTACAAATAGATTTTTTAAAAAGGCCTACTTACTTCGCAGGGCCTGGATGAGGAAAGTGCTATTGCTGCCAGCAGGGGGCAGTGAACACTTCTGGCAGACGCACTCTTTCCCATTGAAAGTCACCCGGTCCCCTGGAGGAAAAGGCAGCCTGCAGCAGGAGAAATGAAACCATGACAAACAGAAAAATCCTCATTTTCTTACTGAAGTCAGATGTTACTTTCCATAAAGAAACTGACCTTTTCTTTTTGAGGGGGGAGGGAGTTGTGTGTGTTATTTAGCCTTTTTCATTCATGCACCCGTTATTTTTCATTCGCGCACACTTTATTTTCACGCATCCAATCATTAACCACCAGGAGGCTAAAATATCAAAGGTGAATGACAACTTCAATCATACAGAAGTTAAAGCTACCCAGAGAAATCTTGCTGAAGACAAGAGAAAATATTCAAAAGCCAAGGCAAAGTCCAGTGTTTCCTGGAAAAGCTGTGACTGATAACTGATAACCATAAATAACAGTCTTGGAATTGAGAGACAGATAGAGTCATTTGTTTTTAATGAATATAAACAAGTAAAATTGTTTTTGCAGAGACTATACCAGGCTGTTAAAATGTCGCAAGAGAGAGATGAGTTTTCTTTTTGAAAAGTATAATCCTGACCAGCTGTGATGATATCGAAGTTCTCCACTGAGTGCATTTATTCAGAAATTAAATGCTTGCACGTACTCTTGGGAGGAAATATACTGCAGTTAAAGAACTGGATACAGCTACATAAAGTTGTTTTTTCCAATGAACTAGAGCTCTCTGTACATTTAATGAAATGCTTCTACCTATTAATATTCTCTCAACTAAAAGGCTACCTTGGTCAAATATTGCTTGTGCACAGAAACTAGAAAGGTTTGTTTGAGGAAGGTGAACTAGGCAAATCAATTTATATTGCCTGGAGAGAGATTATAACACATTTCTTTTGGGATGAAATTCACCTCCTACAAGGTTTATATTCCATTAAATCCCAAATAAAACATCAAAATATGGCTTAAGTGGGTGTTAAGTGGTGTATCGGCATAATGCATATCTTCTGCCCACTAGTGAATTCCATCTGAGGGGTGTATTTCCCTGAAATATTATTAAGACAATTCTGCATCATATTCACTACTACTCCAAATTTTTAAAAATAATTATGAAACATAATATGAAAGTCTCTCATTTGAGATTGTTTTTTCGTATAAAGGCTTACAGTTCTTCCTAAGTATAGAAGACAAATTCTTTTGCTCCAATAATATAAAACAGCTCCTTGGGGGGTAAGGAATGTCTTACTATGTGTTTGTATAATATGTATAGCACAATGGGACTATAATCCTAGCTGCAACCCAGGAGCTGCTGCAGTACCAATATGAAATAAAAAATACTGTAAACAGTGTGTCTAATAAAAACGGGAAATTACTAACCACATCTCCATGTTTTACATATAATGAAAAAGATTGACTAACAACAAAACAAGTGCTATCTTAATTGTAAAATGATGTACCTTAGTTTAATTCAAATACTGAGCTGCAGCACCATTGTAAATGTGCAATCCTTTTAATAAAATACATTAAGGCCAGAAGTCAGCATATTGATCATCAAATTAAATGTCTGGTAAAATGAAGACCAAAGAATTTCACCCAGCATTTTCATCATCAAGCTCATTAACTTCTAGCTGAGGAAGAGCATATGGTTTAGAAAGGCATCCAAACTTGAGTTATCGCCTTTGGTAATTTGCTCCATATTAACCCTCTTCCCGCACATACACTCCTACAAACAAAGATAACAGAACCTACTTTACAACTACACTAAACATATGGACTATGTCTACACTGGCACGATCTTGCGCCAAAGATATGCAAATAAGGCAAAGCATGGAATATCGCCGAGCCTCATTTGCATACCTAATGAGCTGCCATTTTTGCAGATGAGGCTCTTGCGCTAGAAGGAGCTATCTACACTGCCCCTTCTTGCGCAAGAAAAACACTCTTGCGCAATGCCACTACGCCGATTATTTTCAGGAATAATGGCATTGCTCAAGAGGGTTTTTCTTGCACAAGAAGGGGCAGTGTAGACAGCTCCTTCTAGCGCAAGAGCCTCTTCCGCAAAAATGGTGGCTCATTAGGTATGCAAATGAGGCTCGGCAATATTCCACGCTTAGCCTTATTTGCATACTTCTGGCGCAACAACCCGCCAGTGTAGACATAGCCATGCTGTGCTATTCTTGCATTCATATGAACAGCTGCATTTTCTGGGCAAAAATCATGGGCCCCATTGGACACTTTGCCATTGACTCAATGAGATCATGATTTCACACCACCACCAAAGCTAGATCATGCAACCGGACATTTTGCTGGGGCATATCAGTAAAATGGCAGGCCTCTCTGAACAACATCTTACAGTTATGGGGGCAGTAGCAGGCATTTCTAACAAACAAAATGGGTTGAAAAATTCCTACAAACACTCCATATATATTCTAGTTTAATATATATTTTGTTTAGTAAATAAATTTTCTAAATGTTAGTAGCTAATGACAGCAGTCTTCTTTTAGAGACAGGTGAGGACAATCACCAAAAGAAGTTTCATTCATTTATTCAGAGCCAAAGAATGGTGGACAAGGAATGGGACTGCAAAGCTAAGGTTGAAAAACAGGAAGAAAATGGAAGTTCTGCCAGTTTTTGACGGATACAGAGCATTTTCCTTCCATAAAAAAAGACCTTCAAAATTGTTTGAAAATAGAAAGAATAAATAAAAAGAGTTTCTAAATATACATTAAGAGCAAAACATGGGCAGCAAAGCTTTGATTCAGTAAGTCTCTTGACTCCAATGGGACGAAACCCTTTAATTTAAGCTGAGGCATTTGCTTAAGAACCTTGCTGAACTGGAACACAAATTTGATATCGACCATCTTTGACTCTTTAAGACTGGACTATCTTTTCTCTTTCACAAGCAACTAGGCTCATGGATTTGCAAGCCAGCAAGCATGATAGTTCATAGGAAAGAGATAAAGTTCAGTTAGTGATATTTCAGTTTTGAGCTCTTTAACTTGAAGTCTGGATGTTCAGAATTGTGGATTAGGCACACATGCAGATACGCTGTTCTTCACAGTTCTACACAAATTCTTATCTACTAAATGCCTTTGCTTAGAGGATTTAATTAGCTACTCTGACTTAAGTATTCAGTGTGATTTCATGGTGGCACAGAGTCAAAAGTATTTTTAAGACAATGATTCTTGATTCATTCCAATCAACGAGATGATCTGTAGTGTCTTTTATTAGCATATTTTATCACTCTTACTTTCCTAATGGGTTTTGTTTTAAATTACCTTCAAAGATCATTCTATTTCCCCCATCAACTCAAACCAAGCATTGCTCAACCTACATTTCTGATGGAGGCTTATGCTAAGTAAGACTCCAGGGGTCAGATCATGTGGTATTTTATAGCTTGTACACTCAGGGTTAGTCTAGACTGCCACGTCCAAGGAACGCGTCTGCTTTTCCAAAAAATTTTTTGGAAAAGCAGATGCGTTTTTCCAGCATCCCTGTAAACCGTGTTGCACGAAGGAGGGATGTTCCGAAAGATGTCCCAGTGTAGACAGGCCAAATGTTGGAAAAGCCTCTTTTGGAAGAAAAGCGGAAAAAGATACACAAATTGAGGTCTGCAACTTGCGTATCTTTTTCTGACCTTTCTTTGTAGTCTAGACACAGTCTCCAGCACTGAAACTTATCCCTAAGCCATCAAGCCACTTATGGCTGTGAATATTTAGCCATAGTACCTAGGAGAGAAATGGGCAAATTTTTGGATTGAGGACCACATCTGGAAATGGAAATTGTATGGAGGGCCATCAATGCTCACAAATTTAAAAATTAATGTTCAAACTGGGACATCAAATGTTTCTTTCAAAACCAACACTATTAAATTAATTCTGTTGAACAATATGGTGTTAAAAATTACATTACAGAGCTCTTTGTTGGTTTTAGCACACAATTTTGCCCGTCTGAACATAAATTGTATGATGACAAAAAATTTTCGGTGTACTGCACAACATAAAAATGTAGTTGTTTTCACATTCATTGCTGACTTCTTTATAATTGTAATTAGCTTTTTTGAATCACCGGTATTTCCCCATTTGACACTGTCAATAACCAAAATATATTCATAGAATCAGAGAATAATAGAACTGGAAGGAACCTAAAAAAATCATCAAGCCCAATCCCCTGCCTTCATGGCTGGCCCAAGTACTATCAAGACTACCCCTGACACATGTTTGTCTAACCTGCTCTCCAATGATGGAGATTCCACAATCTTCCTAGGCAATTTATTCCAATGCTTAACTATCCTAGGAAGTTAGGAAGTTTTTCCTAATGTCCAGACTAAACCAACCATGCTGCAATTTAAGCCCATTGCTTCTTCTCCTATCATCAGAGGTTAAGAATAATAATATTTTATCTTCCTCCTTGTAACAACCTTTTAGGTACCTGAAAACTGCTATTATGTCCCCTCTCAGTCTTCTCTTTTCCTCACTAAACAAACCCAGTTCTTGCTTCCTATATAGGTCATGTTTTCTAGACCTTTAATCATTTTTGTTGGTCTTCTCTGGACCTTCACCAATTTGTCCACATCTTTCCTGAAATGTGGCACCCAGAACTGGACATGGTACTTCAGTTCAGGCCTGGTCAACACATAAAGGAGTGGAAGAATGACGTCTCACATCTTGCTTACAACACTCCTGTTAATACATCCCAGAATAATGTTTCTTTCTTTTGCACCAGTATCACACTGTTAACTCATATTTAGCTTGTGGTCCACTATGAATCCTAGATCCCTTTCTGCAGCATTCCTTCCTAGACAGTCATTTCCTATTTTGTATGTGTGAAACTGATTGGAGCTTTCTAAGTGGAGTACTTTGTATTTGTCCTTGTTGAATTTCATCTTATTGATCTTATAATACCATTTCTCTAGTTTGCCAGGATCATTTTGAATTATAATCCTATCTTCAAAAGCACTTGCAACCCTTTGCAGCTTGGTACAATCTGCAAACATTATAAGGATACTATCTATGCCATTATTTAAATCATTGATGAAGATACTGAATAGAAATGGTCCCAAAACTGATCCTTGTAGAACACCATATTATGCCCTTCCAGCATGATTGTGAACCATTAATAACTACTCTCTGAGTTATCCATCCAGTTATGCACACACCTTATAGTAGTCCCATCAAGGTTACATTTCCCTAGTTTATTACACATGCAAGACTGTATTAAATGCTTTCCTAAAGACTAGGTATACCACATCTACCACTTCCCCCTCATCCACAAAGCTTTTTATCCTATCAAAGAAAGCTAACAGTTTGGTTTGACATGATTTGTTCTTTACAAATCCATGCTGATTGTTAGTTCATCACCTTATAATTTTCTAAATGTTTGCAAATGGATTGCTTAATTATTTGTTCCATTATCTTTCCTGATACAGAAGGTAAGCTGATTGGTCTGTAGTTTCCTGAGCTGTTCTTATTTCACTTTTTTTAGGTGGGCACTATATTTACCCTTTTCCAGTGTTCTGGAATCTCTCCTGTCTTCCATGATTTTTGAAAGATAATAGCTAATGACTCAGATACTTCCTCTATCAGGTCTTTCAGTATTCTAGGAGGCATTTCATGACTTGAAAACACCCAACTTGTTAAATAATTTTCAACTTATTTTTTTCCTATTTTAACTTCTGAACTTCCTAAACTTCTCATTTTCACCAGCATTCACTATGCTGGGTATCCAATCACCACCAACGTTCTTGATGGAAAACAATATAAAGAAGTCCTTAATTAAGCACCTTTGCCATTTTCATATTTTCTGTTACTGTTTTTCCCTCTTCATTAAGTAATGGACTTACCCTGTCCTTGGTCTTCCTTTTGTTTCTAACATATTTTTAGAATGTTTTCTTGTTCCTCTTTATGTCTCTAGGTAATCTGAGCTCATTTCGTGCCTTAGCCTTTCTAATTTTGCCTCTACATACCTTTTGTAATTTGTTTGTATTCATGCTTTGTAACTTGACCTAATTTTCACTTTTTGTAGGACTCTTTAATGATTTCAAAAACATTTAGTTTCAGAGTAAATCATAAGTAAGCAATCCTCAGGAATAGATAGTCAAATAAATGTTTTTAATAAATGTACTCTTTAGTGGAAATAAACATAAAACTATACTATTATAAATATACCATTATAACAATATAGTACAATAATTAAACCCAACTTACCCATATTCTCCTCCCTCTTTGATTATTGTGAACAATGAAGCTGATCACTCTTCTGACAAACTAATCCCAGTTCAATACTTTATGAAAGACTTGGCTTACTGACATGCATGCTTTATAAAGAACTCAACACAAAGGTGGGGAGCAACAGATAATCCTACCCTCTGCTCTGGGATATCCAGTGACAAGATATTCCAATAGCAGTATTATCAAAAGAGCCACAAAGGCTATGTCTAGATTGGATCCCTTTTTCGTAAAAGGGATGCAAATTAGACGTATCACAATTGCTAATGAAGCGGGGATTTAAATCCCCCCGCTTCATTAGCATAAAAATGACTGCCGCTTTTTTCCGGCTCGGAGCTTTGCCAGAGAAAAGCGCCAGTCTAGACTCAGATCTTTCGGAAAATAAAGCCTTTTCCGAAAGATCCCTTATCCCTTAAGAGGGATAAGGGATCTTTTGGAAAAGGCTTTATTTTCCGAAAGATCCGCGTCTAGACTGGCGCTTTTTCCGGCAAAGCTCCGAGCCGGAAAAAAGCGGCAGCCATTTTTATGCTAATAAAACAGGGGAGATTTAAATCCCTGCTTCATTAGCAATTGCGATACGTCTAATTTGCATCCCTTTTACGAAAAAGGGATCCAGTCTAGACGTAGCCAAAATGTATATGACTCAATTTTTTGCCTGCTGATTTTGGTTTTCCTTGCTCTAGTTTACTGCATCTGCTTTGGTTCTCTGACCGTTTTTACTATTTGAAAGAAAGCACACTTTCACAACCCATTGCTTGTTATTATAATCTTGTCTTTTTTAATGCCAAGAAGATGCTGTTGCAAGTGTCATTATTAGAAGTGTTGTTTCAAAAATCACTGCCTTGCTCTTCAATGTATTAACAATTAGAACAATATAAAGAGTTACTTTAGCAATTAGAGAACACAGATTACAAAGGTGTTTATTTGGTGACTAATCCTGCAACATACGGAACACATCATTCTTGAATGCAGAGTGCCCTCAATATCACTTGTAAAAAGAGATCTGATTTTTCTGGAGGTAAAGATGACTTTAAAATCCTAGCCCTGAAACAACTTGTTCAATTTCTGAAAAATGATTGCATTTTAAGTGCTTGTCTTTGACATCAAAGTGCATCTTTACTTGAATATATTATATATAATGCCTATTTCATATTACTTTCACTGAGTCTCAGTACAAAATCAAATATTGATGAAGAATGTCTCATAGTGTTTGTATAAAAACACCCTTTCTTACAGGAAGTATAAAACATGTCTGGTTTGCAAAGACTAGGCCATATGGAGCTATGCTGATTTACAACAGCTGAGAACCTATCCCTGCATTTCTAATGTAATAGGATGACGGGTTTTTTCTGCTGACCCACACAATAAGCAGATGCTAGAACGAACCCTGATGGGGAAGATGAATTGATTCCTGCTTGTAACATGGAAAGCAGTTGAATAGGATGGAGGCAATATAAATTGGAGTGCCTTCCTGGGGAAGAGGCTGTAGCAAGTTTGCGCTGTTGTTGAGACAGTAACAATTGGGAAGCTCAGCACAATAAAGGTTTTGCCTCGACTCACTTGTACTCCAAACATGTGACATTCTAGATAACAAATAGAGCAGGGGGCAGCATTCCCTGTAAATTGCACACATAGGTGGCCACCCGGGAGAGATTCTAATGTCACCCAGCTGATTAACAGACAGCCCACAGTGCCCACAGCTGGCAGTATGTGTTTCTACTGGTGGTGCACATCCACGCATGCCTCGGTGCATATAACAAAATGTATTTCAGACAGAGATAGAAAAATTAGAGGGAACATTGGCAGGGAGACTGACAGAATTTATTTGGGTGAAGTGCTATTGTATTGGGATCTGAAGTTTTAAAGAGCAAGTCAGCTTTTTTAGGTCTGTATTTAACAGTAATCCGTGTAGCAGATTATATTGGTTTTCTTGGCTGCAGTTGAGCTTGCTTTGTTAGGGAGCAAAGAGTTAAGTAGTTTAACCATTGTTGAAGCTTACTCTGAACTTTTAGGGAACTGTTTCAGCTGGAACTATAAACATCCACATTACAGACCACAATAAAGGGCTAATTACAGCCTGGTAAATAATTTAGGTTTCAATTTTAAAACCTAATGAAATCCTAATTGAGGAGTCACTAATATTTGGTCAGAAAATAATATCAAGGATTTTTTCTTCTTTCCTTAATTGAGTGATTCTGGGTCTGGTATTAAGAAGAAAGGGCACCAGAAATTTGGTCTCTAATAGATTTGTTTATAAATGTAGCCATTATATGCACACCTATACTGAGAAGGCTGAGGACAATTGTGTGTGTTTTGATATCCTTCATCCAGCCTTTGAACTTGTAAATTATGTTACTGATAATAAAGCGGAGATATTCAGGCCTATACACAGGATTTTTTTTGGGGGGGGGAGGAGTTGTAAATGTGGACCACAAGTGTGCGAACACCCCCTCTGCTCCTCCATGATCTCCCAAGTAAGCATACTCCAGCCATCCAGGGGAAGGCAGGAGCAGCATGCTGCCTGAGCAACCCTCTTCCATGGCCTGGTCAGGGGAAGGCTGGGGCTGATTTCTTCCCCTTTCCCCCCAGGAGCAAGGTCCCAGCCCTGCCCCCAGCCTCACTCCTGGGGAAGGTGGGGGAGGAATCATTCCCAGGAGCATGGGAGAGGGAGGCTCGGGCAGTGCGCCATTCCTGCTTTCCCCCGGCCATCCAGAGCATGCTTACTTGGGGGACTCTGAGGGGAGAATTCACACCCTTTGCACCCCCCAATGCCTGATACTTATTTGTAGTGATGGGAAAGAGCCAGTGGTCATGGCACTGGTGGATACCAATCAGATAGGGAAGGAAAGGAGAGAGGTCCTCGAGGCCAAATTAAGCTGCTAGGTAAGAGATTGAAAGTCTAGGACCTCCATGGTAGCATTCTCTGAAATGCTTCCAGTTCCATGAGCAGGGCCAGCTTGACTGGCAGAACTTCAGAAAAGACAAAAAGGCAACCTTTAAAAAGTGGAGGTAAAATCCTAGCGAGGAAAAAAGAAAGGAGCCTAAACTCTGGGAAGTGAAGTATAAAAATATAATTAGGAAGGCCAAAAAAATTAGAAGAACAGTTAGCCAGAGGCTCAAAAAGTGATAGAGAAAATGTTTTCAGAACAGCAGAAGCAGGAAACCTGCTAAATAATCAGTGGGGCCACTGGATGATGGAGATGGTAAAGGAGCACTCAGGGATGATAAGGCCATTGCAGCGAAACTTCTTTGTATTAGTCTTGATGGCCAAAGATGTGAAGGAGATTTTCACACCTGAGCCATTCTTTTTAGGTGACAGATCTGAAGAATTGTCCCAGACTGAGGTGCCATTCGGGGAGATTTTGGAACAAACTGATAAATTAAACAGTAATAAGCAGTGTTCCCTCAAATTTTTCCTACCCCTGAGCAGGATGAATTTTCTTATGTGTACCAATGGAGCGGTGATGTGTGACACATCGCCTTCGTATTGGTGCACATAACAAAACGAATGAATTCATATGGCGGGAGCAGGGCCAAGGGGTTCTGAATGTGGAAGGGGGCTGAGGCTGGGGCAGAGGACTGGGGTGCAGGAGTGTTAGAGTTCTGGCTGCAGGTGCAAGCTCTAGAGTGGGGCTGAGCTTGAGTGGCTAAAGGCTGAGACAGTGTTCTGGGGTAGAAAGGCTCTGGCTGGAGGT
This sequence comes from Pelodiscus sinensis, assembly GCF_049634645.1. Classification (NCBI taxonomy): domain Eukaryota; kingdom Metazoa; phylum Chordata; order Testudines; family Trionychidae; genus Pelodiscus; species Pelodiscus sinensis. The sequence goes on from NC_134715.1 coordinate 114,163,296, forward strand.
GCAGGATTTGGGGTGGGGCTCAGGGCTGTGGGTTGGGATGCAGGAGGGGGGACAGGATCTTGGCTACAGATGTGCACTTTGGGGTGGGGCCTGGGAAGAGGGCTCTGGGGTGCAGGAGGATGTTAAGAGCTGGAGGGCAGCTCAAGTTGCCCGGGGGTTCGGGCTCAGGCTTACCTGGATGGCTCCCTGCTTGGAGAGGTGAGGAGGGGTTTTTTTCCCCAGGCCGTGGTGGCTCGGTGCTGGGGCTCACAGGGGCTGTGTCCAGACTCAGGGGTTTTTTCGGGAAAAGTAGCCTTTTCCCAAAAAAACTTCCCCTGCGTCCAGACTCAAGCCGCATTCTTTCGAAATTATTTCGAAAGAACGCGGCTTTTCTTTCGATGGCGGTAAACCTCGTTTCACGAGGAAGAACGCCTTCTTTCGAAAGTTCCTCTTTCGAAAGAAGGCGTTCTTCAATGTAAATAGGGCTTCCTCGAAAGAGAGCATCCAGACTCGCTGGGTGCTCTCTTTTGAAAAAGCGGATTGCTCTTTCGAAAGATCCGCCTGCAGTCTAGACGCGATCTTTCGAAAGAGGCTCTTTCGAAAGATGCTTTCGAAAGAGGCTCTTTCGAAAGATGCTTTCGAAAGAGCCTCTTTCGAAAGAAGCCTGCAGTCTAGACATAGCCAGGGTGTTGCTCTTTGCTGCTGTACCCAGCAGCTCAGATCTTGGGGAGGGATCTCTCCCTGCAGCAGCCCTAGCCCCTGCAAAGGGCTTAATGGGAAGCTGCATGGCCACATGGCTTAGGGGAACTTAAGTAATAAGTCACCAGAACCAAATGTTATTCACTCAAGAGTTCTCAAGGAACTCAAATCTGAAATTGCAGAACTACTAACTGTAGTCTGCAACCTATCATTTAAATCAGCCTTTGTATCAAAGGACTGGAGGTTAGCTACCGTATATTCCGGCATATAAGACAACTTTTTATGCTAAAAAACATCCCCCAAAAATCGGGGGTCGTCTTATACGCCGGGTATACAGGCAGTCCCCGACTTGCAGGTACGAATGGGGCTTTTCTCGCCCCGGAGGACACAGACTGCGGGACCTCGTGGTCCCGCCGCCCCTGTACTCCGGGGCAAGAAAAGCTGCTCCGCGTCTCCCTGGTCTGCAAACCAGGAAGACGTGGAGCAAAGCCGCGGAGGGGCTCCGGCAGCGGGGCAGCCCAGGCGCGCCTGGGCTGCCCGAGCCCCTCCGCAGCTTTGCAAAGCCTCGGGGGAAGCCGGCAGCGGGGCAGCCCAGGCGCGCCGCGGCTGTCCCGCTGCCGGCATCCTCAGAGGCTTTGCTCCCGGTGTCCCTGGTCTGCTGGAGACCCCGCCGCTGCTTCGGCTTTGCTCCACCGTCTCCAGCAGACCAGGGACACCGGGAGCAAAGCCGCAGCCATGGCGGGGTCCCGCGCCTCTGAGGCTTTGCCAGAGCAAAGCCTCAGAAGCGCGGCACCCCGCCGCCGCTTCGGCTTTGCTCCCGGTGCCCCTGGTCTGCTGGGGACCGTCTCCAGCAGACCAGGGACACCGGGAGCAAAGCCGGGGAGGCGGAGGGGTCCCGCGCCTCTGAGTCTTTGCTCTGGCAAAGCCTCAGAGGTGCGGGACCCCGCCGCTGCTGCGGCTTTGCTCCCGGTGCCTCTGGTCTGCTGGGGACCGTCTCCAGCAGACCAGGGACACCGGGAGCAAAGCCGCAGCCGTGGCGGAGTCCCGTCTCCAGGAGACCAGAGACACCGGGAGCAAAGCTGGGGAGGCGGAGGGGCGCTGGGGCGCTGCCGGTTGGCCTCTTAAGGGGGGGGGGTAGTCTTATACGGCGAGTATAAGACGAAAACCTATCTTTTAACTAATAAATTAGGATGTCATCTTATACGCCCAGTCACCTTATACGCCGGAAAATACGGTAATGTTATGCCAATTTTTTAAAAGGGCTCCAGAGGTGATCCCAGCAATCATGAAACAGTAAGCCCAAATTCAGTACTAGGCAAATTGGTTGAAACTACAGGAAAGAACAAAACTGTCAGACACATATTGAACACAATTTGTTTTATGTCAATGTTTTTTGTAAAGGGAAATTATGCCTCATAAATCTACTAGAATTCTTTGAGGGGGTCAACAAACACATGGACAGGTGGATCCAGCAAATACTGTGTACTTAGACTTTCAGTAAGCTTTTGCAAGGATTAACCCTCACCAAAAACTCTTAAGCACAGTAAGTTGTCACAGGATAAGAGATAAGGGCCTCTCATGGACTGATAACTTTTTAAAAGATAGGAAACAAAGGGCCAGTATGAATGTTCAATTTTCAGAATGGAGCGAGGTATCCCCTGGCTGTCCTTACTAGGACCAGTCCTATTCAACACGTTCATAAATGATCTGGAAAAGGGAGTAAACATTGAGGGGGCAAAATTTGAAGATGATACTGAACTAATCAAGAAGTTAAGTCTCAGGCAGATTGTGAAGAACTAAAAAAGCATCTCTAAACTGCGTGACTGGGGAACAAAATGTCAAATTAAATTTAATGTTGATACATGCAAAGTAATGCGCGCTGGAACACATAATTTCAACTATACATATAACTTGATGGGGTCTAGATTAGCTATTACCACACAAGAAAGAGATCTTAGAATTATTGTGGAAATTCTCTGGAAACATCCAATCAATGTGCAGTGGCAGTCAAACAAACAAATGGATAAAGACTGAGATAGGAAATATACTGCCTCTATCTAAAACCATTGTAGACCCACATCTTGAGTACTGTGTGCAGATCTGGGGACTCATCTCAAAAAAAAAAAAAAAAGTACATTGGAATTGGAAAAATTTCAGAAAAGGATCACGAAAATGATTAGGGGTATGGAACAGCTGTCATATGAAGAGCTATTAATAAGACTGGGACTTTTCAGCTTGGAAAAAAGATGACTAAGGGGACATATGATTGAGGTTTATAAAACAATGACTGGTATGAAGAAATTAAATAAGGAAGTTCTATTTACTCTTTCTCATAACACAGTAACTATGGGTAACCAAATGAAATGAATGGACAGCAGGTTTAAAACAAAGAAAAGGAAGTACAGTAAAACTCCAGTGGTCCGGCATCCAATGGTCCAGCACCTGATGGTCTGGCACCATCAGGAACCCAGAAGTGCTCTGGGCAGCCAGACGATTGGAGCTGCTCTGCCCCCGGCTTCTCCGATTCAGCCACTGCTGAAACTGACCAGCGGCTAACTAGGGGAAGACGGGGGCAGAGCAGTTGGGGTGCTGCCGGGTTGGTCCCGTAGCGTTGCCCCTCGGCGCTGCGGGACCAACCCGGCAGCACCCCAGCTGCTCTGCCCCAGACTTCCCCAAGTCAGCTGCAGCTGAAACTTACCAGCGGCTGACTCCGGGAAGCCTGGGGCAGAGCGTGCTGTTCCCCAGTCTTCCCGGAGTCAACCGCTGGTCAGTTTCAGCAGCAGCTGACTTGGAGAAGTCGGAGGCAGAGCAGCTGGGGTGCTGTCGGGTTGGTCCCGCAGCGCCGAGGGGTGCATCCCCCCCACTCCACCCCAGACCCCTCATAGCCCCCCCCCTTCCTATAGTACGGCATATCTGATAATCCGGCACCCCCTGGGTCCTAAAGTTGCCGGATTATCGGAAGTTTACTGTATTTCTTCACACAACACACAGTCAAGTCTGTAACAGGGTTAAAAAAACCTAGATAAATTAATTGAGGATACCTCCATCAATGACTATTAATCAGGGTGGGAAAGGGTGGTGTCCCTAGCCTCTGTTTTCCTGAATCTGGGAATGAGCAAAAGGGAATAGATTATCTGTTCTGTTTATTCCCTCTGAGCAGGGAACCTGACATTGGCCACTGTTGAAAAACAAGATCCTTGGCTATATGGGTCTTTTGTTCTTACTAATTGTTTCTTTCTAAGTTTTTCCAGTATTCTTTCTCCTTCCCCAAGTGCTTTTAATTTACTGTCTCCCAAGAGAACATGTTTTTGGATAAATAACAAAAATCTAAAGAGATGGGATTCCCATAATATGTGCTCTCAGCTGTATCTAGATTGGTATTATTGCCTGTTTTTGTTCCAGTTTTAATATTACATTTTTTCTGTTTTATCTTACCCGTAAATGTTCATAATTTATCATAAAGAATAATGTTGTATTTCCATTTACTCTGAATTATTATTATAAAACTGCATGTCTTACAAATTCTCACTAAAATCTTAAATCATTGATATATGGGCATTTAGTTATTTGCATAATAAGGAATCAAGCTACAGTTCAGTATCAATCTTACTCTAACACCCCCAGAAAAACTTCAGTTACAGGGTTAGGTCCCAATCTTGCAAATACATACATGTGGATAAGTCCCATTGAACCCAATGAAACTCATGAGTGAAACTCTCTACTACCAAGAGGGTCATTCCTAGGCCTTTTTTGGTACTTATGTTCAACTGAACATTCATTTTGGAGATTATAGTGGCACACACACCAGTGCTAGCCCTCTGCACACTAATAAATATCACTCCACATTTTTAAAGTTGCTACCATGTGTAAATGTATACAGGATCAGAACCTCACTGAGTATTTTTTATTTCTCTTTTTTTTCTGAGAGGAATATTCATCTGCTTATAAATAAACGTATTGATTTTCAGTCTGTTAACCATGTCTGCAGCAGAGTGTCATTCTAGGACAATACAGTAGAAACCAGAGAGGTAAGGCAGCAGTGATGTCTGGGGAAAAGAGGACTGACTTCAACAGCAGCTGAAGATCCTCAGCAAATTGGAAAGAAGATATCTCAAAGCTGGACACACCATTTAAGGCACATAGAATTAGCAAGCACTTCTAGGGTATGTCTACACTACCCCGCTAGTTCGAACTAGCGGGGTAATGTATGCATACCGCACTTGCTAATGAAGCCCGGGATTTGAATTTCCCGGGCTTCATTAGCATAAGCGGGGAGCCGCCATTTTTAAATCCCCGCTGCTTCGAACCCCGTGTAGCGCGGCTACACGGGGCTCGAACTAGGTAGTTCGGACTAGGGTCCTATTCCGAACTACCGGTACTCCTCGTGAAACGAGGTGTACCGGTAGTTCGGAATAGGCACCCTAGTCCGAACTACCTAGTTCGAGCCCCGTGTAGCCGCGCTACACGGGGTTCGAAGCAGCGGGGATTTAAAAATGGCGGCTCCCCGCTTATGCTAATGAAGCCCGGGAAATTCAAATCCCGGGCTTCATTAGCAAGTGCGGTATGCATACATTACCCTCCTAGTTCGAACTAGGAGGGTAGTGTAGACATACCCCTAGAAATTTGGCTGCAATAATTAAGTAATTATTAAGTAGCACAGGTAGGCTGTGTCTAGACTACATGCCTCTGTCGGCAGAGGCATGTAGATTAGGGTTGTAGGCAAAGGTAAATGAAGCCGCGATTTAAATGATCGCGGCTTCATTTACATTTACATGGCTGCCGCGCTGAGCCGACAAACAGCCGACATCAAAGCCCTTTGTCGGCAGCCCCGTTATTCCTCGTGGAATGAGGTTTACCGGGGCTGCCGACAAAGGGCTTTGATGTCGACAGGGGGAACGTCCAGACTAGTGGTGAGCCGACAAACAGCTGATCAGCTGTTTGTCGGCTCAGCGTGGCAGCCATGTAAATGTAAATGAAGCCGCGATCATTTAAATCGCGGCTTCATTTACCTTTGCTGAATAAACAAATCTACATGCCTCTGCCAACAGAGGCATGTAGTGTAGACGTACCCGTAGATGGTAATGAAAGACAGAACTATTTCAACTTGAACGCCCATAAATATAAATGGTGACAGAATAGTAGAACCAAATGCATAAGAGGATGTTTTGCTTTTGAGCCACCCTATGGATTCCTGGCTTTTGTTTCTTTCAAAATATAACTGTACATGATCAAAATATAATTTTTATTTGAAAAACATACCTGCAAATAGCACACACAAAACAGGCCGGGTGGTAGGTTTTCCCCAGTGCTGAAACTACTTCCCCCTCAATGAATTCATCACAGCTGATGCACCGTGTGCCATAGAGTCTTTGATAGTCCAAAGTACAGATGTAGTCTCCCTGTCTCACAAAAAATCCTCCTTGAGCCAGGTCACATCCACAAGCTACATGGAGAGAAATGACAAAGATTTAGAGGAGTGCAAGAATGGAGATGACTATAATAAGATGACTCTTCATTCAAATAAGATGAAGATGACTCTTCATTATAAGATGGCTATAATAAGATGACTCTTCAGTCAAAATGAGCAATTTTTTTCAATATATATATAGCAGATCTTCAAGCATGGCATCTTACTATTTTAGGCTCCCGAACACAAGTCATCCATGAGTCATAAGGTTGCTACCTTTACAATTTTCATCATTAATAAATTTGTTTTATTCCATATAGGAAAACGAATGCAACAGCAGAGAGCCTGAAGCCGGGTCTACAGTACAGGCTTAAGCCAACATAAGTTGCCTTGTGTCAACCTAACTGTGGAAGTGTCTTTGCTTATATTTTGCTCCTACTGACAAAAATGCCTCTTTACACTGAGTTAACACCCCAAGGGATGTTGAGTCAGGTTAGGCACTGTGTTGTTTATGCTGCTTTCATGAGGCATCCCTCAGTGCCTCACACTAACAACGAATTTAGTCACTTGTGGTGAGAATGCATATGGTCAACACAAGGAGCCAAGTGCGCTCTCTCTCTCTCTCTCTCTCTCACACACACACACGTAATTTACTAACTGTGGTAGCTGCACACTGATGTAACTTATGTTGACATAATTCTGTCATAATGTAGACATGGTGTTAGTAAGAGTTCATCAGCAAATAGAATTTTCAGTGTCTTAACACCTGACTTGTTTTAAATCACTTTGTTCTGAATCTTGGTGTTATTTTTGGCAACCATAGTAGAGTGGGTTCCATACACTTTTCCATCTGTATCTTATCTTAGTGGATGAGAACAGTCTTGTGCAATTCACAAAAAGTCTAAGACTCAGGTGCCCTATATAAAACTAGGGCTGATTTGAGGGTTTCCTGTGTACCTTGTAGGTTGACTCCACTACAGGGCTCTACAAACCAAGAACTCTCTCCACTAGGGTTTTCCTCCAGAACAAATAGATTTCCCTGTGGCTCAAGGACAGTGTTATAGTCCTACACAATCCTCTCCCATCCAGCACACTGGGATATTGGAAGGGAAGGGGAACAAACATGTAGTTGGCAACAGCCCACTGAGAAAAAATATAAAACATTTGGCCTCCACTTGGAGTTGTTTTATGGCTTTAAAACTGAAACAAAAAAATGGAAATGTATAGTTTACAAGGGAGCTACAAAGAATTTAAAAGCAAAGTGTTGTGCGTCCACGTGCTGAATTTTAGAGTTCTGGAATCTAACAATAGCTCTGGCCTGTTAAAAAGAACTATTGCAATCATACGTATTGCACAGACGAGACGAATTAAAGCCTTTGACTTTTTAAAAAACATTTAATAGCTTTGTTTTAATTTTTCATGACAGAAGGTTCATGTGCCCTGTTGCAACACAGGACAGGTCTGTAAACCAGAAACTTGCTTGAACAATAAACTGACATGATAGATGGTATCAAGCAGTCATAGAAAATAGTGACAAATAATGGATCTAAAGGGGGTGGCTTTTGTTAAGCATGTCCCTCATGGCCTTCTTTCTTCAATCCATCATATCCCCCTTCCCTTCAGACCCAATCACACCCTGCCCCAAGATATAGGGAAAGAGGTCGGAGGAGGAAGCTGATGTAGGCAGAAAGTTAAGCCATATATAAGCAGAATTCTCCACTGCCTATATCTGGCTTTGATGGGTCTTCTCCTTCTGAAGGGGCACAACAATTTCTGTAGAAGAGCAGTTCTTCACACTAATTAATATCCCTCTTCTGTATGGCAGTTAACACAATGACAAAGAATCATTGCAATGCAACCACTCAAATACTACATTACAACATGAAATAGATATTACAAGTAAGATTAAAGCATGCAGCAACTCACAAGCATTCAACAGAATTAAAGTGACCTTAACTGATTGGAAAATCTGACTCTCAAGAGCAGAATTTGAATGATTCAGCTGAACCAACAGATCTAACTTCAGTAAGATTGCACACATCTAACTGATAGCTAAATTTGGCCTTATGTATTTAAAGTTTATCTTAATCTAGCAGTAACTTTTAATGTCTTCGAATTTGTACATTTTCCATCCAACACTTACAATAATTCTTAGCAATGCTGGATGTGATATTCAAAAGAACTCATCATTATTTTAACTTCTTTAACTAGATGATCATAATGGTCCCTTCTGACCTTAAAGTCTATGAGTCTATGAGTCTATTATTTTAACTACTTCCCACAAAATCAGTGAATTTTACAACATTGACTCCAATGGGAGAATCTTGGTCCAACTCTGAGTTCTTTTGAAAAATCCCATCCATTGGGTTTTATATGTATTTAATTTAATATAATGAAGGGTTCAAACCTCAGTCACGGACCAACAAGGTGTATTAGAAGCTAAAAGTTAGACAGTGAGGATATATCTACACTGCACCCTTAGCTCAAGATAAACTATGCAATCTGAGCTATGCAAATTGCATAGATTATTTCAAGTGTATTTCAAAATAGCTTATTTTGTAATTTATACAAACCGCTATTCCGAAATGTCACTTAATCCTCGTGGAACAAGCTTTATGGGGACGTCAGAATAGTGCGCTCCTTATTTCAAAAGATATTTCAAATATCTGGGAAGAGCAGGAGCGGGGGTGCAGAAGATTTGGGTTATGGGTACAGGAGGGGGCAGAGGGTTGGGGAAGAGGGGAGCTGTGGTGCCAGACACAAGCCCTGTCTGGGAAGTGCTTTCCTAGGCAGCTCCCGGCCAGCAGCCCAGCAGGTTCTTTAGCTAGGCTCCCTGCCTTCCTTGCCACCTCACACCTCTCAAGCTGCCACGTGCTACTTTGAATGCTGTGAACATAGAGGGACGGGGAGAGATGTAGTTCGTGTGCTGCCTGTCCTGCAAACAGGAGGCTCCCATTGGCCTGTTTCCAGCCAATAGGAACTGTGAGATTGTGCTGGGGGCAGGGGCAGCATGTAAAGCCTTCCCTCTCTCCCCCAGCCCCACAGGGTTCAAAGAAACACATGACCATCACAGTGGCTTCTCTGAGAAGCTTGTGGGAGTAGGACAGGCTGGGCTGTGTTTTGCTCACCCCTACTCTAGATGTTCCTAAACCTCTGACAGCTGGAACTGGATGACAGGGAACAGAGCACTCCATAAATTTCCCTGGTTTTGTACACTTCCTTCAAAGAACTGGCAGTGACCACTATCAGAAGACCAGATACCGGGCTAGATGGACAACTGGTGAGCTCTTATGGTTGTTCTTATGCATTTACTTATGAAAGTTTAGTCCCAATCCAGCAAACTGCTGAAACATGGATTCAACTTTCAGTTGGATTAGAATTGGAAAAAGTATGGGCTAAATTTAAGCAAATACTTACATGTTTTCTAAATCAGAAGTTTTGAGATATTAGATGGGTAATGAGTAGAATTTGGTGTACCTACTCACCACCAACAGTTACTTGTGCACTAGTAAAGAAAACCTATGCCAGAGACAGTGGAGCTGGGAAAGAAACAAGGGAAATCAGAGGAATAAATAAGCTGAATGAACAGCCTGATATACATTATAGAATAAAAAATGTTATTGTCTAAAAATGATCTGAAAAGTCCAATAACAGGATGTGATTGACCGCTGCATTGCATTGATTTTACACTGGCAGCATGCCAATTAAATCAATTAACAGTCACACCCCTCTAAATCTGGTGTGACAGAATGGCAAAACATGCCCAGTGCCACTAAACTCTTCAAGATAGCTTGTGTGAGTGCCCTGTCCACTGCTCACTTTTTCCTGGTACAGTTATTTAACATGCCAATGAGGAACACACTGCTGATATTGTCTGTTGAACAATGGCAGTTCCAGATATTCCCTGGTAGTCACGAGAATGCAAAGGACTGAACCACGCTCGCAATGTGAACTTTGTTTTTGGCTATAATCATACATTTCTGTAAATGGCTTCTCTCCTGCAACCTGAGACCCTTTGGTTTTACACTATGTTCAAATGCAAGTCCCTCAGATTACACACAGGAGCTTTGCATATGCTTATTTATAGCCCAGCAGATGGGTTTGATCTCATAAACAAACCACTCCCTGTTACCAAGTTACAGATACCTTCTAATTTTTTTCCTTTCCTAGTGAATACCCTCTGTCCTAGCTCTGCCTATCTTCTAATCTGAATCCAGTGCAGTTAAAATGATTGTCTCCAATTTTCCACCACTCCAGTCATAGTTAAGGGGCTTTAACATAGATGAAGCTGAAATAAATACCCATCTCAAGACTCCCCTTTTTCCTGGTTGCAATAGTATAAAGGAGGCATTAGTACAAATGTGAAACAGGCACATTGGCTTATGGAGCTACACCAATTCATACAAGTTGAGGATCTGACCCACTTTGATCTGTTAAACCCAACATGCAAGGTTAAATACCCAGGAAATGCATACATTAAAAAGCTGACTATTTTACCATAAAGGAGAAGAGCTACTGTTTCCAAGAGACATACGGTGCTATAGCAACACAGTTTTTGATTAAAGATTGACTAGCAAGACCTAAAGAAAAGACAGATGTTTAGTTTGGAAAAAAGAAGATTAAGGGGGGACATGATAGTGGTTTTCAAATATCTAAAAGGGTGTCACAAGGAGGAAGGAGAAAATTTGTTCCTCTTGGTTTCTGAGGACAGGACAAGGAGTAATGGGCTTAAAGTGCAGCAAGGGAGGTTTAGATTGGACATTAGGAAAAAATTCCTGTCAGGGTGGTCAAATATTGGAATAAATTGCCAAGGGAGGTGGTGGAATCTCCCCCTCTGGAGATATTTAAGAACAGATTAGATAGACATCTGTCAGGGATGGTGTAGACGGAGCTTGGTCCTGCCTTGAGGGCGGGGGTTGGACTCGATGACCTCTCGAGGTCCCTTCCAGTCCTATGATTCTATGATTCTATGATCCTGTATTTTTCACACCTGAGGTTCAGGTTGCAAGCTCACTGCCTTGACTTTGATTGTAACCTGGCTAAGGACAAAGAAACCATTCACAGCTCATTCCACTTACATCTGTGTAACTTTATATTAGGTTAACCTTTATATTAGGGTTTTGCTTGGCCCTATTTATTTAGTGGGAAAACTGCAGGACTTCACACAAGGCCCACTGTAAGTCTGCAGAGCAGCATATGTGCAAGTTGTATAGATTCTTTTCACACTGCTAGATTATTTAAAGCATGAAGAGTCATGCACTCTGTTTATTTTGTTTTTTAATTTACAGTCAAATTTATGCAGGTCACCACAAAATTATCTGTGCACCTCAGATACAGTAGGTTTTTATATGCACCTGAACTATTTCCTAAACAGCAATGCTTGATGCAATTCAATATCATGTTGTAATTATTTGCCAAAGGATGGTGTGAAGACCAGGACTTTAACAAAGTTCAAAAAAGAACTTGATAAATTCTTTATGGAGAATAGGTTCATCAATAGCTATTAGCCAGGATGGATAGCAATTGTGTCCCTAGCCTCTGTTTGTCACTAGGGATGTTAATGTATACTTGTTTACATGGTTAACCGATAAACCCAAGCTTATTGGTTAAACAACACAGTTATATGCCCAACCCCCGTTCCCTGCCCATTGCCTCTGTATCTTTGTTACCTATATGGGGCCAAATTTTAGTTTCATGGATAACGTAATGACACTGACTGGCCAAGTGCCAGCTCATGCAAAGGTCCCTATATCTCAGTTGGACACTAACAGATACATAGTGATAATCTGTCTAGCTTGCTTGTAAATTGACATTGATAAAACAGGAAATAGAATTATAAGAGTTTAGTGTTTAGATTCTGTTGAATACTTGAGAAATGCTGCATAATAAAATGGTTACTTAATTCTCATAACTGTTATTCTTTGAGATGTATTACTCATGCCCATTCCATTTAGATTTGCATACACTGCATGCACGATTGTTGGAAGGTTGTCCCCTAATGGTATCTGTTGGGTCAGCTGTGCAGCACCCCTGGAGTGGTGCCTACAGGCCAGCATATATAGATCCCTGATGACCTTTTGCTCCCTCAGTTCCTTCTTGCTGGAATGCTCAGAGAAAGGGGAGGTGGGCAGGATTTGGAATGGACATGAGCAACACATCTCAAAGAACAATAGTTACGAGAGGTAGGTAACCGTTTTTTCTTCTTCGAGCGATTGCTCATGTCCATTCCATTTCAATGATTACCAAGCTGAGTCAATGGAGGAGGGGTCAGAGATTATGTGGTTATGGACTGAAACACTGCCCTACCGAAGGCTGTTTCATCCCTATTCTGTTGGAAGACTGTGTAGATGAAAGTATAAAAGGAGGGCCAACTGGATGCCCTACATATGCATTGGAGAGGCACTTGTACCAGGAAAACAGATGATAACCTTAGGGCTCTGATGGAATGAGCCATCAGTGCTGGGACTGGGGCTATTGTGAGGTCACAGCACATCCTAACGCAGGATGTGACCCATGCTGAGATGTGACTGGGGGACCTTTCATTCTTTTTGCTATCAAGATGAAAAGCTGTGGGGACTTATGAAATGGTTTTGTACACTCTAAATAAAATGCCACAGTGTGCCTGACATCTAAAGAATGAAGGGTGCATTCAAAATGTCCTGCCTTATGTGAAACTGGGACACTGCCTTAGGGAGAAGCACAGGATGTGGGTGTACCTTTTCTTTGAAGACAGCGTAAGGGGGCTCCAATGTTAGCGCTTAGAGTTCATATGCCCTTCTGGCTGAGGTGATAGCCACTGAAAAGGCCACCTTCCAGGCAAGGTGGAGTAACGAACATGTCACATAGACTCCAACAGTGGAGCCATTAGCCTGGTGAGAAACAAGCAGAAATCCCAGCGGGCACAGGGGTTCTCTCAACTTAGGGCACAACCTCTCCAATCCCTTAAGGAAGTGGTTTACCAATGCATTAGCAAATACAGATCTCCCCTCTATCCCTGAGTAAAAGGCAGAAGCGGCAGCCAGGCAAACCTTGACTGAGGATCCCTGCCATTTTAAGTTGAAACCATTTTCACTTGGCCTGATCTGCAGCCTGAGTACAGAGGTTCCTGCTTCCGAGTAACACTTCCTGGACTTAGTCAGAACTTGGTGTTAGGCAGCTGAACATAGTTTTGAGTATGAGAGATCTGGAAACAGAAGGAGAGCTATGGGCATGTCGGTTGATAGGTCCAGCAAGGTGGACCAGTGCTGGCCGGGCCAGCCCGGTGCTTTAAGGATTAGTGATGCTTTGTCCTGCTGCACCTTGAGGAAGACATTGTGGATCAGAGGGAATGGAGGGAATAACAAAGCAGGTGGGATTCCCACGACATCTGGAATGCATCCCCTAGGAAGCTGTGATTCAGGAAGAAGCAGAACTGGTGACATTTCCTGTTACCCCACAACACAAACAGGTTTAGGTGAAGAAATCACCTATTGCGGAAAATGCTCTGGGTTACAGTCACTCTGAGGAACTACTTGTGCCCACTGAAGGAGCAGCTGCAGCAATCTGTTAGCACATTCTTTATTACCATTAAGTAAGATGCCTCCAGGTGGATGGAATGGGTCATTCAGAAGTCCCACACCAGGGCATCCCAGAACAGGGGAAAGTACAAGTACCATTCTCTCCGTATATAACATTGCTGTGGAGTTGTCTGTCAGGACTGACACATACTCTGCATGTGGGCTTGGAATGTCTGGCAGCCAGATGGACCGCCCTAAATTCCTTGATAACAATATGGAGCAATAGTTCTACTCAGGACTACATACTTTGTGTCCTAATGTCACCCCGGTACGCACCCCAACACAGGGCCAAGGTGTCCGTGACCAACTGCATGGAGAGCTGTGGTTGGGCAGACAGCTTCCCCATTGTACTTGACTGACTCTCACAACCACCAATTGAGGAAGTCCAGGATGTGAAGTGACACCATGTGTGCAGTCCTGGGTAGGCTTGTACACTCACGCCAGCCATGCCTGTAGGGGGTGGAGACACAGTCTGGCATGCTGGACCATGTATGTGCATGCCACCATGTGCCTACTACCATGAGCCCTAGGAGTCTCATACAGTTTCTGGCCATTGTAGTGGAGAATAAGCAAAGGCACTCAATTATGCCCTTTAAGGCTTAGAAGCCGGGCTTGGGGAGGGACACTTTGGCCTCCATCATATACAGGAGGGAGCCTATAAACTCTATTCTCTGTGTGGGCAAAAGAGTAGATTTGGTCTCATTTAGCATAAGTGCCAGTATGATAAATGTAGCTCACGCGAGGGCTATATGCACCTCCATCTATTCCCATGACTTGGCCTTGATAAGCCAGTTGTACAGGTATGACAGCTTGACATTTTCAGAAGGTAGCTACAACCACCATGAGGTTCATAAAAACCTGACGGGCCACTGAGAGCCCAAATAGGAGAACCATAAACTGGGCCTATCAGGGGCCAACTGTGATTCATAGAAATTGTCTGTGGGACAGGGAAATCAAAATATGAAAGTACACATCCTTCAAGTCGAGGGCAATTACACGCCTTCCAAAGGAGGAGACCCATCAATACTAGACAGGCTATGAATGGTTCTTACAGCTGGATACTTCCCACATCTGGATTGAGGAACCGTCAACAAAAGGAGTAAAAACGTATTATTGTTCTTTACTCCTTCTAAAGATGAGTCATGCAAGTGAACTCATCCCATCTGCTGAGTTTGCACGTCATATCACTTAATGGTGGAGGGAGGAATAAAAACCTCGAACAAATACATTTCGATATCTCTATGCAGCTTGAACCCTCTGGGTCAGCATGTGTTTCTAGGCATGAGCAAGAGATTTTGGGCTGCTTGTTTATAGAAGCCTATATTATTTTGAAAACCTAAGACTGCAACTCATTCATGTATTTCTGTGTGTGTTTGCTTTAACCTTGTAAATGGCCCTCTAATTTCCTTTTCCTATGTAATAAATCTTCATATGGTTTACCATAGGATTGGCTACAGGCATTGCCTTTGGTGTGATACCTGAAGTGCAACTGACCAGGGGTAGGTGACTGGTCCTTTGGGATTAGGAGTAACCCAAGTCACCTTGCTGTTTCAGGCCAATTCCACAAACCAAATACATCGGGAAGGGTTGGAATTTAACTTCATTTATAAGTTTAATTCTTATGCAAATGAAATGTCCTAATGACTCAACCAACCAATGGAGGTGTTAATTGTTCTTATCAGCCTCTTGTAACCATTTGAACAATGTCTATTTTTTCCCCTTCTCCTTTTCTCTTTTCTTTCCTCCTCCCTGCCCCTTCCCTTATTTATTCTTGGATCTGGACTTCTAATACTCCAGTCATCTGAAGAAGTGGGTTGTGCCCACGAAAGCTCATTATATCATCTACATGTTTTGTTAGTCTTTAAGATGCTACTAGATTATTCATTGTTTTTTAAAACCTTCAGAGGAGTTGCTGAGTTAGTCTATAAGGGTACTTCTAGACTGCGAGGATCTATCAAAAAAAGATACGCAAAATGTGCTCCACGTTTTGCGTATCTTTTTCTGATACTTTTGTTGGAAGAGACTTTTCCGAAATTTGGCCCGTCTAGACTGGGCCAAATTTCGGAAAAAAGCCTCTTTCAAAAGCCCCCTTCTTTCTCGTGGAATGAGGAATACAGAGGCTGAAAAAAAGCAGAAGAGCAAACGCGACAGAGTTAGCCGTACCCTAACAGGAAAAACTTAAACAAAAAAACAACAAATAGTCTAGTAGCACTTTGAAGACTAACAAAACATGTGGATGGTATCATGAGCTTTTGTGGGCACAACCCACTTCTTCAGATGACCAGATTGTTGGATGTCCAGATCCAATAATAAATAAGGGAAAAGGGTGGGGAGCGGAGAAGGAAAAAAATGTGAAGGGGAGGAACACACTTACTGGCTTATCTCCTCACTGGCTTTTTTTGTTCCGCCCCTTCAATATTTTTTTCCTTCTCCCTCCTTCCATTGTTTTTTAAGTTTTTTTCTGACTACTACTATGATTCTTGGTGTATGAGACCATTTCTCACCCGGGTGCGAGACACATTGGAGTACCCAAGGGGATCGTCTGTGACTCTGTGTTAAAATGCTGTTAAAGTGCCTAAGGAGTTGCTACTTTGTGCAACTGGTTGGTGAAATCTATGTGTTAGAATTTACAACCAGTTTGGTGTTTGTAACTTGTTAACAGTCTGACCTGCACTTGGCCCAGAGGACCAGAATTTCTCTAACATATGAAAAGCTATTGTACAGATGCCTTTGGACTGAACTAGGAAACACATTTAGTTGGAATTTTATTGCCCTAATATTCAATATTTTATCATATTTTGTCATCTTCTTTTTGGGAAGCGGGCTCTGGCTGGGCACCAGTTAGCTGAGATGGCTTATGGGTAGTGGAGCAGTGGGGTTGGGGCAGGCTTACTCCTGCACTGGCTTTGCACCACTCCAGAAGGCAGCTGGCATGTATAGCAGTGGCTCCATGGCACCATGTGCTTCCCCTCATCTTCGGGCACTGAGCCCACAGCTTCTACTGGCCACATTTCCCCATTACTGACCAATGGGAGCTGTAGAAGCGGTTTGTGGAGGCAAGGACAGCATGTGGAGACCCCCTGCTCTGCCCTTCTCAGGGGCTGCAGGGACATGCTGGCCACTCCCAGGAGCAGCAATTATCACAGGGATAATGACTCCAGCCACGACAGTTTAGGCATTTTAGAATTCACTACTCAAAGAATTAAATTTAAGTGTAAGAGAGAAATGAAAATTCTGAAATGCACAGCCCAGTCAGAAACTCAGAATAACCCACTTTGCAAGCAGTAACAGAAGTAACAACAACAACAACCCACGTATGTGTTGGATGGAGAGATGACAGTGAAGGACAGTGTGGGCTCGTCTACACTGGCCCCTTTTCCGAAAGGGGCATGTTAATTTCACAGGTCGTAATAGGGAAATCCGCGGGGGATTTAAATATTCCCCGCGGCATTTAAATAAAAATGTCCGCCACTTTAGAAAAGCCGGAAAAGAGCGTCTACACTGGCCCCGATCCTCCGGAAAAAAAGCCCTTTTCCGGAGGATCTCTTATTCCTACTTTGACACTGGTGCCCCCCTTTTCTCCTTCCCACACCCTGCACAGCAGGCAGGAGGCTCCCAGGGGGACAGTTCCAGGGCGGAGGGCAGGAGCAGAATGGCTGTGGGTGGAGGGACAGCTGAAGTGCTGCTCTTGATAGCTTCCAGGCCAGACTGGTCGGGATCACCAGTCGGAGGCTCGGGATCTAATGGTAGATCCCGATCTACTTGCTGGTGGCCTAGATGGTACTGGGTCCTGCCGTGAGGGTAGGGGATTGGACCCGATGATCTCTTGAGGTCCCTTCCAGTTCTAGTGTGCTATGATTCTATATTTTTCTACTGCTTTAATGAAAAAAATAAAATAGCATTCTCATATCTGTCAACCAAAGGATTTGCAGCCTAAAGAAAAGAGCATTGACTTATGTTTCAATGGCACAACCTTTATGAATACACTTTTATCAAAATTGGCTTGAATGGGAGCTCTGTGTGAGAAAAGACTTAGGAACTGGGGCCCAATGCAAGAGACACCTGTATTGCAGACTGATTGGCTTAGTTGCAGAAATAAGATTTTTTATTTGGTCTAATAAATGATGCTTCTGCATCTTCAGTACATCAGCCTAGAATACATTAGTGAAATCACTGATTTTATTGAGAGTTCCTGGCATTCATAGGCTTGTTATTGTTACCTTTCCCCTGGAATGGTTTCCTCACAGATATAAGCAATCATTAACTTATGTGTTAGCCTTTCGATCCTCTCTTTTTGACATTTATCTCTGTTTTGGAACACGGTGGAGCTTTATCTGGGAACTTGGCAGAGACAGAATGGGACTTAGAATAGTTGGTGCCAGTTTCATTAGTTGTGTATGTCATTTCAAATAAAAGATGTTTATAAGTAAACTGTTGGCACCCGGATACCTCACAAAATGCACAATATGCATCGGGATAGCCATGTAGCAATATGATAATACAATCAATTGATTTGATTGCCAGTAAGCCAGGCAGCAGAATATGTCCCATTCCATCTCATTCCATCCCATTCCATTCCATTCCAAACTTATGCCTGCCTAATGCCTTATCAATAAATTGGTTTTCAGTATCACTCATCTCCTCACAGGCAACCGTAATTCTTCCCAAAGTACTATCATCTGCCATTAAAAAAAGTAGTTGGATAAAACAATGCAATACCTTGTTGCACACCTTCCTTAAATGGAGTATGGAGAGTTATACCCTTTGTTTGTGGGCTTTTAGCTAATTTACAGTCTTTGTGACAGTATTCCTGTCTACATCTACCTGACAGAACTTTTCAGGTATGAATAATGTTATCAGATGCCACATTAAATCCTAACACATCCACTGAGTTTATTATACTATTAAAAAAGGGCCACTCAAATTACTTAACTTTTGTACATTTTAATTGACTGGACAACCTATAGGGAATGGCTCCTTTACCTTCGAACCTATACTAAATTGTTAAGTCTGCAATATAATACTGTTTACAGTTTTGAAAATCTAGACACCAGAAAGATGCCAATGAATTGGAAGGAGTTCATCAAAAATCAACAAAATAATCATTGGCTTTGATTTATGAAGAAAGTTTAAAATACCTAAATAGATACAAGCTTGGCTAAATGACGACTAATGGGAATTAAACAAACATCTACATGAATCTGAAAGGTCTAAACACCAACGCACTGATTATCAACTGGAGTTAACCATCATAGCTCCATTGGTTTCACAGGTGTTAAGACAGTTTAAACTAGCACAAGGGTAGGGTGCTTTTTGGCAGTTACTCATTTTGGGTTCAACCCAGGTGCTAGGAATCAGGAGATTCATGACGAGTTTCCTAGAAGGAACAGATGATGTGAGCAAGCCCAGTTCTCCCTTTTTAAAAATCATTAGGGATAATGTGTTAAAAATATTTTTCTTCTTTTTTGAACATTTTTTCCTGCCTCATGGGCTCCAAATTTGTAACAAGGGTAAAAAAAAAAAAACTGATTTCATTGGGCCTCATGGGAGACATTCCTTTCCTCTTCCTGGGATTTTAATGTATAAAATTTCATTTGTGAACACAGTTTTCCAATTGTCAGAAGAATGTTCCATGGTATGTTACTGTTAATGAACAAAACTTAATGGATTGTCTAAAATAGGAAAAACAAAGCAAAACAAGAAAAATTCCTGATCTAGCGAAAATGCAGAATTTATTTTATTGACTGGAACCCTGCAGAAATCCCCAGTGTCATCCATACTCTTTTATAGAATGTTAAAGAGAAAACATCAGCTTCATCCCTCAGGGCATGAGGGCTATTTCTTCAGGGTGCTATGTAGTTGATGTTATGATTTTACCATTCATATTTCTGTGTATATGAATTCAATAGACATCTATATATGAATTCAATAGACATAAATAGACATTTGTGATTCATGCAGTATAAACACCTAATTGAAGACTCCTGAAAAGCTGTCTTTGGAAAAATCCTTGAATTTTGTTTTCTGTTCTCTAGTAAGTTCATTTCAACTATAACTGAGTTAGGATCCAGCAGCAATGTCTGCTAGTTGAGAGGAGTCTTCTGAACTGTATATGACACCTGAATAACTCCAGTTCACAACATGTTTTTTTCCAATTTCATACTACTCTAGCAATGACATAAATCACCTCATTGGATAAAATTCACCCATTGGCAAAAGGCCTCCTGCATACACTACAAAATCTTCACAGTAACCTTGCATGAGGTGGGACTAAGGATGTAGGTGGAACAGCCGTGTAAGGGGGGGGGGTCTCTGAATGCATCCTACTGAGATATGGGTTTTGCACTAGCTATGAACTGACTGATGAGCAGGAGAGTAGAGATGTTAAATTGTGAGTAACTGACTAATCGAATAGTTGATGCATTATTGATGGGGACTGACCCCTGGCTCTATGCAGCGCTTTCATCATTGAAGTGTAGCAACAGCTCTGTTGCTACACTTCAAAGGTGAAGGCGCCCTATCGACTAATTGAATAGTTGATGAAAAATGCTGATAGAGGCAAGGGGTAGGGAAGCAACTAGTTGACTAGCTGTCGACTATCCAATAACCATTTGCTTATCAGATAGTCAACTAGTCCTTCACATCCCTACAGGAGAGCATTAGGAACAGGAAGGTGTAAGTGTCACCAGATCCAGGCTTACATGGAAACTGCCTGTGCAATCAAGACACTGAGTGATAGCAATCATTACTGGCTCTTCTTTCTGCTGGAGTTGTGCGTGAAGGTCTGCAGTGATTCTCTCCTGGAACACTGGGGTCTCCAGGTTAAGTCTTGAGATTTCTTAAGGGTAGAGGACATAAATTACTTTGTGTAGGATGCAAGAATTACATTCTGAACATCAAGTACATATTCACTATTCTCAGACTTTGTATTAGTTAATAGCTGAAAAGTGTTTTGAAAATGAAATTTGTAATAATAGTATTACTGTTTAAGGCATATTATAATTATATTAACATGGAAAACTAAGGGGCTGCACTCTCTTCTCGCTACGCTTGCCTACCCCCTTCTCTCTGGCTGTTTTCGCTTTGCTGAGAGAACTGTTGATGCTGATGACAGTATAATGTCATTCTGTCACCGAGCAGGAACATTCTGTCATCTGGCAGGAATAATTTTTTTATACAGAGAGAGACATTATATACATTTTAGTCTACCTTAAATACTTTAAGTGCTGATTTTTATTCCTCTAGCTCTGTATATATAAATAAAATATTTGTGCCATTTAGAACACTATATTATTGCTTACTTGTCCTCTTGTATAATTCTTCCATAGAATGATGTAGCATTAAACTAAATTAAGTCATCTTAAATAGCTAACACTATCACTATACCTAATGCATTAAATATTCATCCAGGAATTGAATATCACATGCTGCATGTTTTTTTTCTGCAGAATTAACAAAGACATAATTGTACTTGACAGAGGAAGCAATATGAAGGAGAAAGTCATCATTTAATGTACCCTTGAAATGTGTTCATCTATATTTTGACCAGAATTAAAAATTAGTCAAACTGCACACATCTTAGTGGCTAAGAACTGGTCTAGAAGTTCAGTGATCTGAGTTCCAAGCCTAGTTCTGTCTTTAACCACCTATGTGACCTTTACTAAGTTACTTCATCTCTCTGTGCTTCCATTTCCTCTTCTGCCCTAGTTATGTCAGCTCTTCAGTGAGGATGGGCTTTTACCATGAGTTTGTACATTGCCTAGCATATGAGTTTCAGATCTTAGTTGGGGCCTCTATAATTTACAGACTAAAGAACAGAGCATCTGTCTTATATGTGGTGTTTCAAAATAGAATTGCACTAAACTGCTAAATGGCAATAGCTAGGCAAATAACTTATTCAAAATTAATTATCAATATGTTCACTTAAATATTTAAACCAAAAGAGACCCTGAAAGCCTACAAAACTATTCTGCAAATTTGACAGAGCTAATCTATGTAATATTGTGTTCCCTTGTTGTTACCCTTGACTTCTTTTCTCCATGCCCTGTTCCTCTCCCATCTTGTCTCTCCTTATGCCAAAATCTTGCAAAAAGCTCCATCTGGATGAACCCTTGCACTTGGAAATCTCTGCATGATCAGGGTCTTAGAACCATAAACTCTTTGATGTGGGTCTGTCCTGTACTATCTATCTGTGCCGTTTCCAAAACAATGGAATGGAATAATGGCCACAGTCTCTAAAGAGTTACTGTAAATATAATCAATAACAGCAGTATTAAATAATAAACACTTACCTTTACAAACAAAACACTTAATATGAAAATGTTTGTTCTGAACTCTCAAAACTTCCCCTTTGCATGGGCTTCCACAGTTATTGCAGAGAATTGCTGTAGCTGATGGTTTCTCCAGGTGGCTATGGACAGCCTGTGGTTGAGAAACTGTAAAGAAAGGCAAGTTGTATAAGAACATGCAGTAGATTAAAAATGTTTGGTGAACAAATTACATCAAATAATGGTCATATTAGAGCAACAAATAATGAAAATGGACATTTCAGTCAAAACATGCCATGAACATGAAATCTAGGCCCAAATGGTCTCACTTTTCAGGAGTTGGCCAGCTCTCCTGATGTGGTCTTTGAAAACTTTATTTTAACTGAATTCCCTTTACAGTTGTATGCCAGTGTAAACACTCAGTTCATAAATTTAAGCTTCACTGCCGATATTCACTTCCATTTAGGTTACCACTTCAATAATGCAATAGAATTATACATGGCTTATGAATTTCTCAGTCAACTTGAACAAAACCTTTTGGGCTTTAGGCCGTATAAAGAGAATTCCACAAAAATGGTGTGGGGAGCGGGGCGGGTGGAGGAGGGGTTATTTAATTTTTTTTCAGTCTGCATCACACTGTTCAATGAAAATTAAATATTTTGTCAAATTCCCCCCCAAAACCACCCTAAAAACAAAACATCAAAACAACCAGCCCTAGTTACAAATTATTTGCTGAAATTAATGTCTCACAGGATCTCACACATCTGATTCTGTCTCAGTCTTTTAGGAATTACTAAAGACTTTCCTATAGCTCGACTGATAAGTGCTTATAAGTGCAATCCTCACCATGCCTATACATATTAATTGTATATCCGCTACATGTGCCATCTCATAGCTAACCTTTTGGGTATCAACCTCCACAGCCCACTAAACACAACTCTTTGGGAAGCACTGACATAGATCTTCAGATAATCCTTCTTCCCTTTTGTTGCATGCACTGATGAGAATTGAAATAGCTTAAAATGTTTACATATAAAGCACCATTGTTAGCCTCAACAATACCATCCAATTGCTATGAATGGGCTCGGAGCTATTTTTCATGCCTACTGCAAACTCAGACAGATGTCTACATTAGGTGCACTTGCCTGTGCTCCCAGCTCCCATGTTAATCCCACCAACACCAATGTATTGTAAATAGCAAATCTCCAGCCAAGAGTCACAGAATGTTTTGGGAACTTTGAGGAAGGTTAAGCGCAATAACATAATTACAGATTTCTGGTATGGTACATGTTTGGAGACCTTGTTACTTACTTTGCTTAATCAGCAGACTCTTTCTTCTGTATGTGGCACTGAAGCACCATGACTGTTTCTGGCCAATAGTTTGCAAACTCAAGTTGAAATGGGGATGTGGGGGAGGAAAATCACAGTGCTTTACATCATTACTAGTAATGAGCTTGCAATGAGAAATTCATTGACAACTCTGGCAGAAAAATGAAACAGTTAAGGTATGTCTAGACTACATACCTCTGTCGTTTCACGAGGCATAAGGGATCAGTTGGCAAAGGCTTCTCCCGTGTGTAGACTGCCACGCTGTGCCGGATCAGCTGATCACCGGCACAGCGCGATGGCCATGTTTATTTTAATGAAGCGGGGATTATTTAAATCCCCACTTCATTGACTATGTCGGGTAGCCTAATCTAGACATACCCTTAGCTCTGCAATAACTTTGCTCGTCATAGTCACATAGAGGAATCCATATTTGTTGTATCACAAAATCTGCCAAAATAAAGACTGAGATAAAATTTTGAAAAGTGACTAAGTCTATAGCAGCCAAAATGCAGGTCTACACTCACTGGGAGATTGGTGCTGTGACAATTGGGAGGGGGGAGCGTTTATATAGCAACCACTGATCACTCTCTCATTGACTCTGGTACGCCATCAGAATAAGAAGTGTAAGGGACAGTTTTTCCCATCGATCCTCCCGCAGTGGAGATTTCACAGCAGTATGTGGACTCCAGCTACACTATTCACATTGCTAGAGTTATGTAGCTAGGTCGACATTGTCCCATAGTATAGACCTACCCTATGTCTCATGTAAAGTTGATGGGACTTAGCCAATTGAAACAATAGCAGAAATTTTTGGAAAGTAAGATACAACCATTAATGTTGGAACTGATGTAGAATACTAGGGTTAAAATACTTACTCTCATATAAATTAAAGGTTTTACCTCCAAAATATGGCACTCTCTGGTCCAGCAACATCCCTGGTGAGGCAGGATCATGAATGTCCTTGGACCAGAGAGCCCAGGAGCTTAAGGGCAGGAGGGCCAGCCAGGCTGGGCATCAAGGTCAGCAGCCTGGCTGGGGAAAGCACGGGACTAGGCTAGACCCCCAATAGCAGCCTCTAGCAGCCCTTGGGAGTATGGGGCTGAGGGCAAAGCCCCATGGCAGCACGAGGTTGGAGTCCCTGCAGCAACCCCCAGGAGCATGAGGTCAGGGCTGAAGCCCCGTGGTTTCTCCTAGCGGCACGAGCCTGAGGCTGAGGCTGTGCGGGGCTGGGGTCAGAGCCCTGTGGCTTCCCCTGGCTGTGCAGGGCTGGGACTGGGGCTGCACGGGGCCAGGACCGGAGCCCCAGCTGTGCAGGACCAAAGTGCTGTGGCAGGAGCAGGAGCCTATGCTGCTCAGAATTTGTTTTTCTACATTATGTGACTTTCAGCCAAAAGATATTTTTCTATTCCATTTAGTAAATAGTACATTGGACTTTCTAGTCCATAAGCACTTAATGTAAATATTATTTTAAATAAACTTAAATCTTCCTGCAATAACAACACATACACACACAAAAAATAATTCCCCACCCAATCTTTATTCTGTGTATGTTCCCGGTTAAAAATAATTGCTAGGTTAGCTTTATTTCTATTTGTGAAAGGGGATTGTGAGGCTCTTTATCCTGAGCATCATGCAAATGCCTATTGACATCAACAAGAAATGCAAGTATATGAAGGCATCACCGAGTCCATTTAGGGCTACCAAAATATTGGGCGAATTAAAAATTTGCTGCCATCTTGTGATTTAAAATGGAAATTGCACCTATTTGGTTGTTTATTTGAATTGGTATTCCAAAGCATTATATAAAATGTTGAACACAAAGTGGCTAATTCCTGATATTGTGCTAAAATACATATACTGTACTATTTTACATTTTAATATGGTAAGTAACAGTTGATGGACTGACTTATTAAGTCAATTAATTGTAACAGGCTTGCATCACAACACGCTACACTCATATTAGTTTTTCCACCTGGAAACAGATTAATACAGATAACTTATAGAAGGGAAAAAGGAGACTAAATTACATACTGACTGTCCCTCTTCTTACTTGGGATATTCAGCATATCGTTCTGAAGTTACTGTTTTTTCCCAAAGTGTTTCTAGATCAGCTTTAAAAGGTTTCCGTCTAATCTCAAAAGAAGAAAACGAAACTTAAAAATAAACCTATCACTAGTGTTATGACCAATAAATTAAATGTGAAAGGGAATTTGGTTGATTTCCTTTTAGAGGATTTAATAAAAGAAAATATTGCTAACTTACCCCATAATTTTTATTTATAACTATTTCAGGGCTAAAAGTTGGCTTCATGTATTTACTCTAACACTCTGATCCTCCAAATATTTGTGCATATATCTTTGTAGATAGCAGTTTTTCAGAGAAGAAGTACATTAATGCATGCAGATATTTCTTCTGCTTGGAAATCAGGAACATCTTTCTTAATAAATAGTATAGATATTTATTAAAAGGTCTGTTCATTTGGAATTGGCTGTAACTGCTGCTTGAGCGCTGGATGGCAATTTCATGTGTAGTGTTTGTCAAAAAGAAACAACTATGTAAAGACTGTTGTCAACTACACCTATGTTTATAGGTCCCACTCCTTTGGGACAGCAAGACTTTGGGACAGCAAGACCTACTGCAGGTTGTTTCCCTTGAATGTTCACGTTGATTCAGAAATGTGCATCAGGGACAAGTACTTTGCATAGCTCTCTGTAATACCTATCCTGTATTGTATCTGCAAATCAATACAGTGGCCTTTTTATTATATTAAGACAAAAAATTAACAAAACAAAAGACATGGGCATCACTCCATGTTTGAACTCCAATGAGTAGTTCTTATGACAAATACTACCACACACATACGGATACACGGAAAGTGACTCAATACTTGTAACTCAATAGGGATATAAGTAACTCAACAAACTCAATAGGGACAGTAGTCACCAAAATGCAAAATACATACATGAGAGATGGGAATGCCAGTCGGTTCATTAAACATTTGAAAGACAAATGTCTTAAGGTCCTAACCTAGAATGTGAGAGACTGCAGAGCAATTCCCAGCTCTGCCACAGACTTCCTCCATGACTTTGGGCAAGTCCCTTAGGTCCAGATTTTCAAAAGTTATTTAGGCGCCTCAAAAAAAATGGAAATTAAACATCTTACACTTTTGAAAACCCTGCTGGGTGTCTATCTGCATCTTTAGATATCAAATTACCTTCAAAAATCTAGCTCTTGGTCTGCCTTAGTTTCACATCTGTAAAATGAAGTACTTACACAGTATCTCCCTACCTCAAAATGAACTACACAGAAAAAAAACCCTTCATATGCAGTAAAGTTTCCAATTCTTTTCTATGACTAAAATACAGTAAGTGAATACATTATTCCAAAAGGATCCAGATTAGCAAGGATCCTTTGTACTATACAGATTAAATATTCATTATTATTAATTGCTATAGTATCTTTTCCCAAGCCACTAACTAAAGGCTTTGAAATCTCATTCTGTGCTGCCAAAGGATCAAAATCAAGGCATACATTTACAATGTTGTCTGGAATAGAACAGATTCTTAAAACTGTAAGACAGAAACATCACTACTACTGATTGCTGAGTACATTGCCTGGAAGATGGAGGGAGAAAGAGAGAGAGGTTACCTTGTACAATGCAAAATAGGCTAGCACAAACACATACAGTAAGGCCATGTCTATACTAGGAAACTGTTTCAGAACTACTAAATTCAACTTAATAACTCTCCATTTAACAAATTCAAACTAGTGCGCATTGAAATTAGTCTGAGGTAGGCTCTGTTAATGTGGATGCACTCCCTCAGACTTAGAACCCCAGGAAGCACTGGGGAGTAATTTGTTCAAAATAACGGCACCAGAGTGTCCACACTACCGTTATTTCAAAATAACTTTCGGAATTAGGGTTATTCCCCGAGAAATGAAGAGTTCAGATTTAGAATTCTGCGGCCTCTTATTTCAAAATAATGGGCTTGCTAGCATGGATGCTCCGCTTATAAATTCAACCGGGGGGGAGGTGTATTTTGAAATAAAGTCCTAGTGTAGACCACGGCTATGATACAGAACACAATGCGAAGTGCTCAGTGCCAAACAATGTGGCTGTGTCTACACTGGCCCCTTCTTCGGAAGAGGCATGCTAATTTCTAACTTTGGAATAGGGAAATCTGCGGGGGATTTAAATATCCCCCGCGGGATTTAAATAAACATGGCCGCCGCTTTTTTTCCGGCTTGGGGAAAAGCCGGAAAAGAGCGTCCAGACTGGTGCGATCCTCCGGAATAAAGCCCTTTTCTGGAGGATCTCTTATTCCTACTTTCAAAGTACTTCCCCAAGCCGGAAAAAAAGCGGCGGCCATGTTTATTTAAATCCCGCGGGGGATATTTAAATCCCCCGCGGATTTCCCTATTCCAAAGTTAGAAATTAGCATGCCTCTTCCGAAGAAGGGGCCAGTGTAGACACAGCCTGTCAGATCTGCCCATATTGTCTCATGCAAAATACACAACAAACTGCAAGGAGGATAGTGAAAGCAACCTGTTACATTTATGATTAAATGTCTTTAACAAACATAATTTTTAGTTAATATGACCCTCTGCTAATTTTCTTCAGATTTATTTTCTGTGGATTTATATCTTTTTACTGAGTTTGTACTGCATAATGATAAAGAACAGGACCCCCAATGTAAATGCATAAAGCACAACACTTTCTGTCAATAGGATTTAATACAAAATTTATTGACAACTAATATTTTAAAGAAAACCATGGAGTTTTAAAAATGTATCAGCATGAAACACAGTAACCTCGTGATGCCATCTACATGTTTTGTTAGTCTTTAAAGTGCTACCAGACTTTTTTAAAGTTTTTCCTGCTACAGACTAACTCGGCTACCCCTCTGAAGTTAATAGAGTGACAGTCAGGCTAATTTGTAACTCAGTATTTTTCCAATCAGTTAGCACAACTGAAAATAAAGCAGTTCTCATTTAACCATCCTTCTCC
Source organism: Pelodiscus sinensis (assembly GCF_049634645.1). Classification (NCBI taxonomy): domain Eukaryota; kingdom Metazoa; phylum Chordata; order Testudines; family Trionychidae; genus Pelodiscus; species Pelodiscus sinensis. The sequence continues at coordinate 114,191,541 of NC_134715.1, forward strand.
ACTGTGCAACACTTACTTGCAAATAGTACATTCTGATGATGTACACTTATCAACAATTTAATCCCCCCAATGTGGAGTCGTCACACTGTACCTGTATCCTCTGGCATTCCAGAATCAATTCAGTCGGTGATACAAGAAATACTACCCGATATATCACCACTCCAAGTACCTATGATCTGCAAGGAGCCCAGTTAAAGATCTTGTTGAACAAGTGATTTTGAAAAGTATTTCAATAGACGAGTGAAACTGCAGCACTCTGCCACTGGAGCTCTTCCTGATATAAATGAGGCAAGGGTCATATGACACCTGAGCTCCCACACAAACAGGATTATAGCCAAGAACGTACTCCCTAGTAAAAATAGAACTCCTCACAGGCCTCAAAAATCACATTCATAGAACATCCATCACTTTTGAACAGTCAAAATATACATTGTCCTTAGCATTGTTACCCTTTTTTGACCCAAACAGCTAGCCAGTTAGGTCGAGAAATTGGTGACAGTCAACTATTTCTTTGATGCAGTTTTGTTTATTTACAAAGACTGTACAGACTCCCCTGTCTCTGAACACAGAAGGAATCAAAGGGCAGGAAACAACTTCTTTTGCTCTCAGCACCAAAACACATATTTTTCAGCTTTCATCCCTGGCCCATGCATCATGCTTTCAGCTGCTTATTCAGGCTGTCTGTGTTGACTTCCTGGTCCTCTGTAGTCTATCTTTTATCCACACATACACACACCTACCCACCCTGATCCAAAAAATATGCAGCAATGCTCCTCCATCCACACAGTCTAAAACGCCTCAGTGCATTCACGTAACTCTTTTGTCTCCAGGTGTGTCTACACTGCAGGGCTTAACTCGAAATAAGCTATGCAAATTGAGCTACGTCAATTGTGTATCTTATTTTGAAATAGTTATTTCAAAATAAGGAGCGTCTACACAGCACTTATTTCGAAATAGAGCACTTTTCCTCCGAATTCCCTTATTCCTCGTACAATGAGTTACAGGAGTTGAAGTAAGAAGTCCTCCAGTTTGACAGTATTTTGACACTATTTTGAAATAACTGCCTGCTGTGTAGACGCGGACTAAGTTATTTTGGAATAGCGCAAGTGATTTCAAAATAGTGTTGTAGTGCCTTCAGAGAGCAAGCTGTGATTAACGTATCCCTACAGCTAAGTTAACTGAAGGGTGCATAAGGGTTTAATTTGACTACTAACAAGGTTTCACTCAACTTGTAACAGCATTACGCAAACCATAGTACTGTGTTTATCCACTGTGTTCATCCTCTAGAGGAGAAAAAGAACAAGAAGGCTAATGAGCCCCTAGTAAAAAGAGAGGAGCAAAACACTTATACTAAACTTCTAATCAGTCTGATTTTGGGGTTGGTTGTGTTTGTGATCTTCATTACTACCAAGACAAAGAAGGGCTGTGGTTGTTGGCACCACTGCGAAACCTGCAAAACCTCTCTTCTATGTCATATCTACCTCTCCCAAACACATGCACAGCTACTTCCTAAAATTCAGTAGGAAAAATCCTAATGTATTCAGAGGGCAGAAGGCACAACTAGGTCTTAGAATCATAGAATACTAGGACTGGAATACTAGGACCTCGAGAGGTCATCGAGTCCAGTCCCCTGCCCTCATGGCAGGACAAAATATTGTCTAGATCATCCCTGATAGACATTGATCTAACCTGCTCTTAAATATCTCCAGAGATGGCGATTCCACAACCTCCCTGGGTAATTTATTCCAGTGTTTGACTACCCTGACAGTTAGGAACTTTTTCCTAATGTCCAACCTAAACCTCCCTTGCTGCAGTTTAAGCCCATTGCTTCTTGTTCTATCCCCAGAGGCCAAGATGAACAAGTTTTCTCCCTCCTCCTTATGACACCCTTTTAGATACCTGAAAATTGCTATCATGTCCCCCTTCAATCTTCTCTTTTCTAAACTAAACAAACCCAATTCTTTCAGCCTTCCTTCATAGGTCATGTTCTCTAGACCTTTAATCATTCTTGTTGCTCTTCTCTGGACCGCTCCAATTTCTCCACATCTTTCTTGAAATGCGGTGCCCAGAACTGGACACAATACTCCAACTGAGGCCTAACCAGTACAGAGAGACGGAAGAATGACTTCTTGTGTCTTGCTCACAACACACCCAGAATCATGTTTGCTTTCTTTGCAACAGCATCACACTGCTGACTCCTATTCAGCTTGTGGTCCACTATAACCCGTAGATCCCTTTCTGCCGTACTCCTTCCTAGAAAGTCGCTTCCCATTCTTCAAGCGGTACTCTGTGACATTCCTCTCCAGCAGACTTTTTGGGGAGCCACTTGGTTCAGTTCTATGTGTCAAAATGACAATATTGAGGTGTTTAGTTATTTTAAATCAACGGGAATTTGTCTGGAAAAATCTGAGGGCCAAATTCTGTCACCCCTACTCACGGTGACCGAGCCTGTAATGTAACTACAGGAGCTAAGTATGGGGCAGTTCATAGCTGGACTACCCAAGGAGCAGAGCCGGGAGCCAGATTTGACTCAGCAAATGACGTTCTTCCTGGGCTTCTGGAGATAGCAAATGAAGGAAGAAACACATTATTTTACACTTGTTTATGCTGGCCCTAAGTAAGAAGCTCGGATTGTTTTCTTGTGTAAACCAAAAGGCTTGTTCTTAAACTGCTATGTAATATTTAATATTGAAAACATTTCAAATTATCCTTTTAGTGTGGCTAAAGAACTGAGGGGAGGGGTTGATTTTAAAAAGCACAGAAGTGATGTGGAAGCATAAGGCTCACTGATTCCCAGCATCAAGGTGATTTGGATAACCACATTCAGCAACAATAAATGGCTACACAGTAGAGATGAAAAAACTATGGTACTGCATTTATTAAAATTTCATCCAGGACACAGTCTGATTATGTGTAAAATGACCTAAACCAGCCTGGAAAACTCTTACATAGCATCTCTTCAAAACTTGACCTGGGGTCTCCACTGCTTTTTATTTCTGACAACCTAATCCTGCAATAAGATATGGATCGATGGACCCCTTAGTTTCCTCCTCCCCTCTTCTGCTCCCCCCACACACATACACTTCACTGACTTAAAGAGAGCTTTGCACAGATATAAATGTTCTCCCACATGGACCAAATTGTAGAATCATTGCCCTGCACTGGTCCTGGAGGTGAGGCTGCCACCAGCAAGCTCCTAGCTGCACCACTGGTGCTGTGGATGCTGCCAGTTCCTGGCCTGCACTGGGACAGTCCTCTGCCTATGGCAGGCTACAGCAGGGGGCAGCTCCTGGGCACCAGTTAACCAGTACATGGTAAGCATCACCTGGTACAGTTACTCATTCACCCAGTTACCTATTCACATCTATACCTGAAATTCATATAAAAAGAACTTGAAACAGAATCACCCCATGCTTGCAATATTTTAAAGCTATATCCTCTGTGTACCCTTTGTCCAATAAAGACATATGTAAATGTTACTGTACAGATTCTCATAGCCGTATTCATTTAATCATAGAATCACAGAACACTAGAACTGGAAGGAACCTCGAGAGGTCATTGAGTCCAGTCCCCTGCCCTCACGGCAGGACCAAGCACTGTCTAGACCAGGGGTCTCCAAACTTTTCAGCCCGAGGGCCGCATTAACTATCAAACAGCAGTTCGGGGGCCGACTACACACTTGAGGTCCAAATAAAAAACAATCAAAACATGGATGTTGTTTTTAATTATTTATTTAATATTATTTTATTCAGTTATTATTTAATAACACATTGATACACTACACATGAACACCTGTATTAGTGTGAATGGTGAAATTGTTTCCTGGATGCCAAAATAGCAGACATTTCTGGCTTTAGATTTGTTGTCCCTAACATCAACAGTGACCTGAGATTATCATCGGACAAGTTTGTTCTCAAATTGTTCTTCACATATTTCATTCTTGAAAATGTTTGTTCACACAGGTATGTTGTTCCAAAGATTGAAAGGTACCTTGATGCAAAAGTTTTGACATTAGGAAAGTCTTCCTTGGGCAAAAACTGGTAAAAACCCACCAGTCCTATTTTGAACTTGTCCCTAAGGAGGTCATTTGCTTGCAATTCAATGACTTCCAGCTGCAGTTCATCTGGGCAACTGGCCACATCTGCTTCAAATGGGTTTTGAAACAATCTCACTTCTTCTGCCTTTGAATCCAAGTCAGAAAACCGCTGCTGAAACTGCAGCTGGAGGTCTTTGATGATCTCACATGCAAATGACGTGGGGAACTCAGCTGTTGCTTCAGCCATGAAGACCTTGCACTGCTGAAAGTGCGTCAAGTTGTTGGCCTGTACTTGTTCCAAAAACAAGACAAGTTTGGATCTGAAGGCCTTTAGGTGGGTGTATAGATCAGAAACTAGATTTTGCTCTCCTTGTAGTTTTAGGTTCAGAAAATTTAAATGACTAGTTATGTCTGCAGCAAAAGCCAATTTCCATACCCACTCTTCATCAGACAGTAATGGCTGTGGCTTGCCTTTACTTTCCAGGAAGTCACCTATTTCCTTTCTTAACTTAAATACTCTGCTCAGAACTTTCTCACAACTTAGCCATCTTACTGCTGTGTAATATGGTAAATCTTGTGATTCTGTGTCTGTATCTTTCAACATGTCTCTGAACTGTCTATGGTTGAGCCCATGTGACCTTATTAAATTCACCATCTTCACCACAGGATTCAGTACACTGCTAATGTCCACATATTTAGCACACAAAGCTTGCTGGTGAATAATACAGTGCAGGAACATTGGTTGTATAATGTTTTTCTCATTACACATCTGCTTCACTTGTCCAACCAAGCCTTTCTTTATGCCACTCATGTTCTTTCCTCCATCAACAGTCAGGCAACTGAGGTTAGTCCAGTCCAAGTTATAATCAGCAAATGTTTTTTTCAACTCATTGAATATATCTTCTCCGGTAACAGTGCCATACATGCTATGTAGGGAAGCCAGCTCTTGTGTTATGTTCATGTCTTCATCCACACCTCTAATGAACACAAGCAGTTGAGAGGTGGAGCAGCTGTCCAGCGATTCATCCATTGCAATTGAAAAATGGCGAAACTTGCTTGCATTTTTCGCTATTTGAGTCACAATGTTTTCACCCATGTCTGCAACACGGCGGGCAATGGTATTCGCACCCAAAGCTACGTTTTCAAATTGTTTTGACTTTTCTGGGCAAAGTTCCTCAGCCACTTCCAACAAACATTCCTTCACTACTTCACCATCTGTAAAGGGTTTGCCACTTTTAGCCAGGACGTAGGCAACTTTATAACTGGCCTTAGTTAAGGATTCATTTTCATTTGAGGATTTACTGAACAATGTCCTCTGAGATGTGAGTTGATTTTGTAATTTAGAAAATTTTTCGGCACGGACTTTACCCTTCAACTGTACATATTTCTCCTGATGTTTGCTTTGATGATGACGGCGCAGGTTGTATTCTTTCATCACAGCCACGGTTTCGTTGCAAATCACACACAATGCTTTCTCGCCAGATTTGATGAAGAAGTATTTCAAACTCCATTCTTCTTGAAATTGCCGACACTCATCGTCTATTTTTCTTTTCCTCTTCTCGGCCATCGCTGGGCACTAAAATAAAGTGAATTCAACATGAATAAATAATGAAACTGAAAGTATCTTGCACACAATATCGCTCAAAAAACCTGATTATGCAAACTAATTTTGTCGCAATAATAGCTGCAAATGACCCGAAACAATTTTTAAAAATTCTTATGATTTCTTAAGTTAAACTTACCTGAATATAGTGTGCAAATATATCCACTTAAGGTAGAGAGATTGTTGCTTTTAATGTTTCCTCTTCAGAATATTCGCCTGCGAATCCGTTTCTCCTGGAAGGGGGGGGCTTTTCCCCCTGCTCTCCCCTTCCTCTGCACGCTGTCCTCCCCTCCTGCTTGCCACCGCTCACTCCTTCCCCCCCCCGGGCGGAAGGGGTCACCTTTTTAAAGTTCCCGCCGGGGTTCACGTTCCCCCGCACGTCGCCGGGCGGGCGTTACCACCACCGCCCATCCTGCCCCCTGATTGGCCGGCTGCCCTGTCAGTCTGGGCGGGGGAACGCCGCCCGTGCTAACCCCCGCCCCTGCGCCGTTTGCCGCCGCGCGGCCGCTTGTCAGAGGAGCGGCCCGCTTCTCATGCCCCCTGATTGGCCGGCTGCCCTGTCAGTCTGGGCGGGGGAACGCAGCCCGTGCTAACCCCCGCCCCCTGCGCCGTTTGCCGCCGCGCGGCCGCTTGTCAGAGGAGCGGCCCGCTTCTCCTGCCCCCTGATTGGCCGGCTGCCCTGTCAGTCTGGGCGGGGGAACGCAGCCCGTGCTAACCCCCGCCCCCTGCGCCGTTTGCCGCCGCGCGGCCGCTTGTCAGAGGAGCGGCCCGCTTCTCCTGCCCCCTGATTGGCCGGCTGCCCTGTCAGTCTGGGCGGGGGAACGCCGCCCGTGCTAACCCCCGCCCCCTGCGCCGTTTGCCGCCGCGTGGCCGCTTGTCAGCGGAGCGGCCCGCTTCTCCTGCCCCGGCGCGGCGTGAGTACACGCCGCACAACCCCTAACAGGGCAAGAAGGGCCCGTTCGGCGGCACCCCAGGGACGGTCTCCACGGGCCGGATGAGAGGGCCTCGCGGGCCGCATCCGGCCCGCGGGCCGTAGTTTGGAGACCCCTGGTCTAGACCATCCCTGATAGATGTCTATCTAGCCTGCTGTTAAATATCTCCCGAGACGGAGTTTCCACAACCTCCCTAAGGCAACATATTCCAGTATTTAACCACCCTGAGAGTTGGGAAAAACTTCCTAATGTCCAACCTAAACCTCCCTTGCTGCAGTTAAAGCCCATTGCTTCTTGTCCTATCATCAGAGGCCAAGGAGAACAATTTGTCTCCCTCTTCCTTGTGACACCCTTTTAGATACTTGAAAACCACTATTATGTCCCCAGTCAGCTTCTTTTTTCTAAACTAAACTAGCCCAATTCTTTTGGTCTTCCTTCATAGGTCATGTTCTCTAGACCTTTAATCATTCTTGTCGCTCTTCTCTGGACCTTCTCCAGTTTCTCCTCATCTTTCTTGAACTGTGGTGTCCAGAACTGGACACAATACTTCAATTGAGGCCTAAGCAGCACAGAGTAAAGCGGAAGAATAACTTTTCGTGTCTTGATCATAACACTCCTGTTAATGCATCCCATAATCATGTTTTCTTTTTTTGCAACAGCGTCACACTGTTGGCTCATATTTAGCTTGTGGTCCACTCTGACCCCTAAATCCCTTTCCACAGTACTCCTTCTTAGACAGTCACTTCCCATTCTATATGTGTGAAACTGATTGTTTCTTCAGGGTGCGTCTAGACTACATTCTTCTTTCAAAAGAGGAATGCAAATGAGGGAAATCAAAATGTAAAAAAAAGCAGAAGAGCAAACATGCTCCCTGGATGTTGCAGTATACCGGAAAAAAAAAGCAGTTTAGACATACCCTCAGAGGGGCAATCGTGTTAGTCAGTTTCAGCAAAAACAATGAGTCCTCCTACAGCACCTGAAAGACTAACAAATGTATCTGGGCATAAATTTTCATGGACTAGCTCACACTTCATCGATACATGTACAGTTAAAATGAGATTTTCAGCAGACATAGGTCTACTTAAAATGTGTGCCATTGTTATTTAAGTCATTCTGTCTTGGTAAGCTTCTATATATTATTATATGAATGAATGAATATGAAAACCTAATTATAATTTGGATGAGAGGTCTTTAAAAAAACCACAAAAACAACTCCCTTCCTCATCCTTTCTATGCACACAGCATCTGCACTATTATGATTAACCATAATCATAATAATTTAAAAAAACAACAAATAGTCTGGTAGCACTTTAAAGACTAACAAAACATGTAGATGGTTTCATTAACTTTCGCGGGCACAGCCCACTTCTTCAGCTGACTGGAGTTAGAAGTCCAGGCTCCTGCTGGATTCTCCATCACTGACTATTTTAAAATCAAGATCGGAGTTTTCCCCCTTAAAAACACACTCTAGTTCAAACAAAAATTAATTAATGGAAGCCCTGTTGCCCTCTAAAACAGGCAGTCAGACTAGATTATCGTAGTGGTACCTTCTGGTTTTTTAATCTATGAATGGGTGATCAAGATAGAAGACATTTCTTGAGCTCCTGGTAGGAATAGCTAATAGTTCTTAGATACTGCAGGAAACCCCAGTGCAGTAGATAAAAATGAGAAATTCTAACAAAACAGAGAAGCCCCTTGAAAAGATTTCCCTTTGATATATTATTTACAGGAAATATCCATGATTTAATCATTTATTAATGGAAACAGTAAACGATATTGTTTTGTTAGTCCATTACTGACTGCGTGGAATAGATCAAGTGTTATAATAACGACAAAATCTTGATGTAAAACAATCTCTCATTGGTGAACACTTGAGTAAATTGAGACAAAACTGACCTGGCATCTGTACCTTGAGGCAGCCTTTGACTAACAATGGGCTGAAACTAAAACCGCAGATCCAAAATTTCCCACCTACCCAGAACTTTTGGTTGTTCAGCATTTGCTTCTGACTGACACAGTAAAGAATTAAATTCACTGCCAGGAACTCGCATTTGAATGAGTAATTTATAATTTACCGCATTTCTTTGGTTTTAAAATTGTAAAAAATTTCAGTTTTTAAATCATAATTTATACTTCTACACACACCAGGAGGTATCAACTGATGTCATTGACTCTAAAACCCAAAGCAGTACATTTTTATTGTGTTAAATATTCATGAACTACCTATACTGGGCCATATCCTTCCTTTCATTACTCATATGAGTAGTCCCTTTGAAGTCACTCTGACTGGCCACTTAAGTTGGGTTGAGGATTTGGCCCATTCAGTTTTCCCTGAGGTGCTTTTAGTTTGGCAGCAATGCAGAAAGCACTTTGCTAAACAGCAACATTTAGAAGAAGCAATAATTAATAGGCAGAAAATGTGAATGAGCTTTCAAAAAAATCATAGCTCGTCCCTTTGCTGCCAGATTCATTCTCTATCAAAAGTCTGAACTACAATTAAAATACCTGTATTTAGACATTATACCATTTATGGTGCAATTAAATAATGTGCTAATTTATATTTATAATTCTACTTACAACAGCATTTAACATACATAATTTTGGAGTCTCACTTGACTCGCATAGTGTGGCTACTGTGAAGGCAAATTACACAAGAATTTTAGAGATGTCAGTGCTTTTTCAATAAAGTAGTGCCCGAGAAGTTATTACTCTCCATGGCTGTGTCCAGACTCAGGGGTTTTTTCGAAAAAAGTAGCCTTTTTTTGAGAAAACCTCACCTGCGTCTAGACTGCAGCCGCGTTCTTTTGAAATTAAATCGAAAGAACGCGGCTTTTCTTTCGATGGCGGTAAACCTCATTTCACGAGGAAGAACGCCTTCTTTCGAAAGTTCCTCTTTCGAAAGAAGGCGTTCTTCAATGTAAATAGGGCTTCTTCAAAAGAGAGCATCCAGACTCACTGGATGCTTTCTTTCGAAAAAGCAAGCCGCTTTTTCGAAAGTTCAACGTGCAGTCTAGACGCTCTCTTTCGAAAGAGGCTCTTTCAAAAGTATCTTTCGAAAGAGCCTCTTTCGAAAGAGGCTTGCAGTCTAGACATAGCCCATGTGCACAGATGTGGTGGGTGCCCCATTGACTCAGCTGAACATGATAGGAAAGAACAGTGCCAACGACAGAAATGAGAAAATTCTTCAAGACACAGCGACAGCATTCTGGCTACCGATGACCCATAAAAGGAAGAAGTCAGAATTATGAACTTAGACTGATTTCACTCATTAAAAAGACATTTTCAAAGCAACCAAGCCAAACACTTTTACTATCCTGACATTAAAAATGATGGCAATTTACAGGTATGATGAACACCTCCCAAATCATCAACACTGCACAAAAGGACTATCAACAGTTTATTTTCCAATTTGCAGTGATGGCCTCACTTTATCCTTTTCCCATCATTCTTTCAGGATTCACTTAATCAAGATTACATTGCTCAGTTCTCATTGCCCTTATTTTCTTATTTCGCAAAGTCATCAGTAGATTAGCAATTAATTTAGGACACTGAAATGCAGTTGCTCGATGGGAATTCCTTATTATGACAATAGTGGTTTTAAATGATATAGTTTAAAGTTGTTGTAAAATAAATTATATCTTTCAACACATGCACTTCCCCATCTCAACAAAAATGGGTAATAAGCAAGGTTTCAAAATATAACATAACCTTGTTTTCACATGCTCAGAGATTTCTGCAATAGCCATGTGTGAATTGAAGTTCCATGACTGGCCCCTGCTTAGGGTTGTTGTTTTTTTAATAAATGAAAGCTAAATTCCTTGAACTGGGAGAGAGTGAAATAAGTAAGCTTGTTTTCCCCACTGTAAAAGAAATAAAAGAAACTTTAGGTTGTCTTTTTAAACACATCCAGATAATAGTATCTTAGCAATACACAGCCCCGAATCCTCTTATGCAATATTTTTTAAGCAGCAGAGCCTGTATCTGTGGATTTCATGAGCTTCCTTAGGTCTCCAGTCTATTCAGAACAGGTGTGTCTTCTCCTTTCACAGCAAACAGATGTTACAGAGAGCTGTCCACTAGATGCAGCTGCTGCTTCTCCCACAGCCCTACCACAGATCTTGACGGTGTCGTTCACAGAGCCTCAGCAGTGGAATGAATTTCACTCTGAATCAGCTGGAGGACACATTGAAGCTGTATTTATTAGATGTTTCTCTCTACTATGCTCTAAGTAATTTCCCGCCACATTCACTGCGCTGCTTCAGATTCACGATCATATAGGACAAGGGTCAGCAACCTTTTCAAATGAAAGAGCCAAACTACATCAAAATTCGGAATTAGTGGTCAACAAAGAGCCAGTATAAGAATGCCTATTTGCATGACTGAAAATATACAACTTAATATTATTGATAATCGACAGAATGATTAATAATAGCATAAATTAAATATTGTACTCACCGACTTTATTTAATGGGACTTCTGCTGATGCTGGGGGTGCAGGAGTCAGGGTTGGTGTGTATAAGGGCTCCAGGCAGGGGGCTGGGCTGTCCGGAGCCCTCAGGCAGGGTTGAGTTCCGGGGGTGGAAAGTAGAGTATGTGGGGGGACCCCTGGGGCTGAATTACCTTACCTGGCTGAGGCTGGGCAGCTGCACCCAAGCCAGGTCAGGATCTTTACAGCCGGACCATAGCCTTCCTTCCTTCCTGTGCCACAGCAGGAAAGGGGCCGCTATCAACCCTTCCTGTGGCCAGATAGGGGCCAGACTGCAGGGCCTGCCCCAGGGTCAGGGCCAGAGCCAGAGCCAGAGCCAGTATGCTGTGGCCAGATGGCAGTTGGGCTCCAGGTGGGGTCTTGTTTCCCAAGCTTCATTTTAAATAAAGTAAAATATTATGTCCAACACCAAAGTTTCAACACTGTTTTTATTTATGGCCAGGGTAGGAACCTTTTTATGAATTGGGGACCACAGACCCACAGAAAAATCAGTTGGGGATCACACAAATGAGAAGAAAAAAAAACCCTAAAAAATCCCACAACCCTCACTGATATGGCCCCAAATTGAAACACCTCACTCCCCTGGTGCTCTAGCCCCACAGTGGGAGGAGGTTTCGGGGGGAGGGGTAGCGGATGCAGGAGCAGACTGAGATTCAAATGACATGCAGTTGATTTGCAGAGCACCCACAGTCTAAATGTGTTTCTATTGGCTGTGCACATCTGTACATGGTGCCTATAACAAAATTTAATCTACACATGGATGGAAAAAAATTACAGAGAATGCTGCTCACCACATGTTCATTCTTGCCATTAAGCTTAGTCCTCAGGCACACAGTCTAAAAGCCTACCTGAAATAACTGACTGTAAAAGCCTTGCATGTTCTAGGTTAGGTCCAAACATAGTAACATCGTCTGTTGAAGACAAGGCATCTGAAATTCTGGTTATTAGCCATTCTAAAGTAGGCTGAAAATATCATAGGAGAAGAATTAGATGCTGCTTAAAAGTCACCCTGCATAGAAGAGAGCACTCATGATGAAGGGAAAAATTCATCTGTGATTGTAATTGTCCACTCAGGTGAGTTCTGAAAATACACTAGCAGAGAAGGTTTTACTTGGCTAAGTGAAGGTATGCAGTCTTAAGTCCTTTTTAGTCTAACTGTGTGGCTAAATAGGATAAGAGCACAACCTAGCCTGGCAGTGCTTCATTAGGAAGAAAAGATAGGGTGAAGTTACAGCCTACTTTAGAGATGCTTTTATTATGATGCTACATATGGTGTATCAACAACCCTCACAAATGCACATGCTGCAAGGAGAAATTTGCTGAAGCTATGAAACTGAGAAGACTAGTCAATACAAAACAGGAAAGAGATTGGATCAAAGAAGACTTGGTCAAATGGGGTTATGAGTAATTTAGTGCAGAAAAACTGCTCAGTAATGAGGATAAGGGAAACAATTAACAAAAGAGATTATTTCCCAAAAGGTCAGGCACTACAAGACACTAATCAGGGAAAGGATTTGACAGCAGCAATAGCAGGAGAGAAACTAAACCCATCTGCTGAATATCTGGCAGTAAATCAAGAAAGCTAACAGGTTAATGAGATGTAATGTATTAATGGAGTGTATAAAAGAAGTGATTGTAACAGCACTGTTCAAAGAATGGATGCAATAATATCTAGAGTTCTGAGCACAGCCTTGGATGTCATTTCATAAGCCGGGTAGTGAAGAGCTAGACTGAGCACATGAGAAGTCAGCTGGGCTGTTCAAAGTTCTACACAGCAAGCAGTCTGCAGCTATCACAAAACCAATAAGACATTGGTATATGCGTGATCATAAAGGGTGTAAAAAGGCATCAGGCTCTGAAAAAACAATAAGGACATTTGAGAAATTACTTTACATGGAGGGAAATTAATGTGCAGAATAGACTGATAAAGGGTACAGCTGAAGAGGCAAATCAGAAGGCTCTTCATTGGTCCATGCACAAAGTCAAGTTTTGTCTATTAAAAATTGTTAATAGCAAGTTATGACCCATAAACCAAGGATGAGGAACCTCAGGCCTGGGGGCTGGACACAGCCTCCAGCTTGCCTGGATCTGCGCCCCTGAGGCTTAGGGCCCCACTCAGCATTAGGGAGCCCATGCTGGCAGTCCAGGCCCTCAGCTGTCCCAGCAAGGGACTGGAGCACACAAAATCTACTAGGCTGGGCCCGCCCTACGTTCTGGTATGGAAGGGGAATATGGGGAGTGTCTTTCTCCTTCTCAGTCAGGGGCCGCGTCAATGAGGTGGGGTTTTTTGCTTTTCACTTGTGTACGGCCTCCGACCCAAAAACGTTTTCCACCCTTGGCTTAAACGACAATAAAAAACAAGGCATTAGCGCTAACTAGTCAGATAGACTAATCAGATAGACTTAAATAAGTTTTACAACTTTCTTCTAGCCTAGAACTTTAAGCAGACATTCCTGTAATTCTGCTGTTTTGAGATACTAGCTTCTGGTATTCTTGGGCGATGGGTAAGTACCAGATTCTACAAGACAAAATCATCTAGTTGCATTGTCCCCTTCTTTTTTCTAGAAACTAATTTCAGAGACCATACAAATCAAACAGGAAAACTGTGGGTGAAAAGACTAGGTGATAAATGCAAAGTCAGGACAATGCACATTGCTAATTTTGCAAAACTTCTTTCTTTATAAAGGGATACAGTAGAAAAACAGCAAGCCAGATCCTCAGTTTGTATAAATGGAGCAAAACTGATTTACACTAGCTGAGGAAAAAAGCATGTATGCTGAGCAGACTCAAATGTGTTCCCATTCAAATCAAAACTCTTATCAATCCAGTGGGAGCAACTCCATGACCTAATAATTTTTTAAATATAAAACATTTCTGATTTCAACAGCTGTATTTTCTTACTACTTTGCTACAAAGTTTAAACTGTTCCCTATTTTGCGTTGGCTATTATTTTCTCGTATCTCCATCTGAAGTAAAATCATGCTTATAGGCACATTCTAATACTAAGAAACAAAACCTAGAAATATTTGTCCTCACAGCTGTTTAAATAAAGATGTATCCCAGCTGCACATTCATGAATTCCAGGCAAACTAGTTTCTGGAATCATTATCTCTCCGGAATTATGAACTAATTAAAAATAGAGGTAAAATAGCATGATCTCCATCAAATACTAAGTGGAGGTTCCACAGAGGTCAAGGTGAACCAGAGATAATCAAAATATTAAAACTACAGAAAGATACTAATCACTACCCTGCATCTTATCTTGGGGGATTGTTTGTCAGGCTGGTCAGAAGAGAGAAATTCTTAATAGCTTGAAGGAAAGAGGTAAAACTGTTGGAGAAGGGGCCAGCATGATGCCTGACTCATCAGCCAGGAATGAGAGGTTTTAAAAAGTCAGCCTCCCTTTTGATTCACGGGGGTACTTTTAGAATCAGCAATCTAGTGCATGGATCCATTAGAAATGCTATGGGAAGGGCTTTGCAGCTGGTGATATATGTCGGCATGAGCATGCAGTAAAATTACAATTCTTATGGTCTAAGATTAATCACAGCAGCCTTATGATAGCATTCCTCAAAGTGAGTCGTGGGCCTGCTTTAGGAAAGCCGCTAGCAGGCCCGCGCTGCTTTGTTTACCTAAAGGCTCCCATTGGCTTCGGTTCACCTTTTCTAGCCAAGTGGAGCCATGGGAAACAATGTGGCCCAGGCTGCTGCTTCCTGTGGCTATCTGTGGCTGGAAATGGTGAACCAGAGACAAGAGCTGTAAGGCTCTGGGCTATAGAGCTTTTAGGTAAACAAAGTAGTGTGGGCCCAGTAGCGGCTTTCCCACAGCAAGCCCAAAACCCATTTTGAGAAATACTGCCCTGTGAGAGGGTGGTGAGCCCTGGGTCTGTCCCATTTGCGCTTTGAAGGCTTAAATGGCAATATGATGGAAAGGGGAGGTGGAAAAGGGAGGACACCCCTTTTTGTACATGGGGATGGGAGTCCCTTCATGACATATCAATTTGTTTCCATGTTGAGACAGGGATTGATGAGGTGAGGGCACAGTATCCTCTTTTGGGCTCACAAGCATGCATCCAAATTGCCCAAGGTCTCACAGCTGGGATTCAGTGGTTAAGAAGCACACATTTGGCACGCACAGAGAGGCATGTCATGGGGTCTGCTGTTGAATGCTGTTCGGACCCATCAGTGACCACTAGATATATTGGTAATACACATGAGGGAAAATGACTTGGGAACACTTACCAACAAAGGGGCACCTGACACAGGTCCTGGAAATACTTCCAAGCGTTCATATTGTCTGGTAAGATATGCTTAAGCAGAATCTGGCTCGGAACGATGAACTCTTTCAGGGTGGATTAGACCAGAAAGTACATAAACAAGGAGGTGACCAAATTCCTGGTCCTTGAGGGAAGGCAGTGATTTCACATCCTGCTATAATCTATAGGGCCTCAGAGTTATTGCAGGAGGATGATGTCTACAGGTCACATTCAGGAGCTGTCATATTTTTGGCTGTTATAAAAGAGGGCATTGGAAGATGTCTGGGAACCTGGCTGGGTGTGGGGAGGAGATAGCCAAGCTAATGACTGAGATGGATGTTCAGTGTAGATTTGCCATAAAAGAAGGAATACACAGAGATAAATATCTTGGGAAAAGGATTTAAGGAGAGGTGCTTGGTAACTGAGCGAGCTGGGGTATCTGGGGACTCCTATGATTGGTACGTCATGGAGCCAACCCCATATCATTATAGTCCATCTTACCCCTCCTATGGGGGGATGGTTTGGTAAGGTCCTAGCAATGGATTACTGGAAAGATCTGAATGGAAATGGGGGTGGGGAGGTGGGGATTGATTGAAGCTTCCCTTCATGAATTGCAAGGTCTGGCAATGAATCTGCTAGAGGCACCTGGGTGGAAAAGAGGGTGGGGGAGCTAGTAAAGTAAACAAGGGAAGGTTACTTGCACAGTACATGGTATCTGCCAGGTAGTCCCAGACATCTAATAATAAAGTTGCAGCCTGATTAAACCCTTATCAAATTGTCTTCTCTCCTTTGTTCGACATACCCAGACAAAACTATCCAGCAATTTGTCTGTAAAAACCTTTGCGGATGCCACACAAAACCCCGAAGCTGCAGACTAACATTTGCAATGTGTCCCAAAATAGCAAATGCTAACAATACAAACCAAGCCACATACAAATGAACAGTCAAATGATTCCTTTTCAGAGCAAAAGTACAAAAGGGATGTAACAGGAGTTTCAGGATAAAGATGTGGAAACATTGACTCACTCTCCACTCAGTAAAGAGGTTAATTGGTCTTGTGGAAGAAGAGGGGTCATGGCATAGAATTGTATGGAGCTGGTCATCTGTAAATCTGTCCTAGCTTCTGTAGCCACTAGCAGCACTGCCAGCTCGGTGGTCACACTCTTGGCTTCTCTGTTCTTTAGCTGCACACTACAATGAGCACACTAATCTACTCACCAAGGGCATGTCTACACTGCATGCTTATTTCGGAATAAGGTATTTCAACATTTATATTTTGAAATAGCTCATTTTGAAATAGCACATCTACACAGACAATGGCCATCAAAATACTACTGAGCTATTTTGAGTGTCTACATTCATTGGACACTGAATCACATTTAAGGCCACCCAGAAGCACTTCAGGCAGGGCATCAGGACAGTGTTCTCTTCCTGGAGCTGCTGCATGATGCTATCAGACTCAATCTTAAACGGATTCCCCTGTATAGCCCTGTCTCAGGCTCTTCTCCTTTGCTTACCTCACTGAGGGACAGCAAAGCCTTTCCTTTGCCTGCTATGGTTGCCCTTCAAAAGTACCTTCATCACATACATGTGTAATATTTAAATCAGCCTCATTCTTGAACCTGGAACTCCTGTGCTACTTTCTGCACATCTTTGTAACCAAAACCTTTATTTATCTGCAGCAAATAAATTTGCAAACTGCCCAGACAGAAAATTCTTTAAACAGATGGGAAATAATTTTGCTCTGTTCACTTTGCAAGCTGACATCTTCAAAAGCTGAATCAATTTCAGGTCAGACCAGAATAACTCTAGGAAAAAAACCCACTTCATATTAACCCTTAGCAGACAGGCCAGAAATAAGCAGGATTAGCCTAATAAGAATGTGGATGTTTATAAACAAGATACATACATACAATTTTATATGTAAGAATGATATTTAATATGAGCTCATTTTTTGTCTGTTGCAGGATAAAAATCAAAATTCTAGATCAAATCCCATATTATTGTAACTATTTATTTCAGTGCAATTATTAGCGACATTAATTATTATTATATCTACTTTATCTGATTTACTGAAGAAATAATTATGTGCATGATATATTTCAGGAAGAGAATTAATCATTTATATTCAGTAATAATACATTTAGCATTTTGATCACCAAAAGGAAACACTGTAGTATATGGTTGGTGGAAAGAGGAGCTGGATTCTGAGACAATTTTATAAAACCAAATAAGTATTAAAAGAAAATAAAAGTAGAAGGGAAGAAGGGTATTCTATTTTAGGGAGCTTTCTTAAAAATATAAATGGCATTTAGTTTCACTGAGACTGAATCTGATTAGCACTATCATCACATTCAAAAAATACAGTGAACCTAACCTGTAATCAAACTCAAATGCCAGTGCTTTGTCTGTGAGAGCATTTTTTCCCCCGCCTAATATAGAAGCTTTTCTTTTTATTTATGTAACCCTTCTGCTGGGTAGGCCTGGCAGCAACCAGGGCCGGGTTCAATATCTAGGGGTCCATCTCACACAGAACCGGCTCGAGCCCCCACCCAGTAACCTGAGAAATTCACACACCCCTGGGCACCTCTGAGAGGCAATGCTTCCCCACTCGTAAGCACAGAGTCTGAGCATAGGAAAGAAACATTTAGGCTATGTCTACACTGGCATGAATTTCTGAAAATGCTTTTAACGGAAAATTTTTCCGTTAAAAGCATTTTCGGAAAAGTGCGTCTAGATTGGCAGGATGCTTTTCCACAAAAGCACTTTTTGCGGAAAAGCGTCCATGGCCAATCTAGATGCGCTTTTCCGCAAAAAAGCCCCGATCGCCATTTTCGCGGTCAGGGCTTTTTTTGCGGAAAACAGTACTATGCTGTCTACGCTGGCCCTTTTGGGCAAAAGTCTTTTGGAAAAAGACTTTTGCCCAAACGGGAGCAGCATAGTTTTTCCGGAAAAACACTAATCATTTTACATGAGATCGTCAGTGCTCTTCCGGAAATTCAAGTGGCCAGTGTAGACAGCTGGCAAATTTTTCCGGAAAAGCTGCTGATTTTCCGGAAAAACTTGCCAGTCTAGACACAGCCTTAATGAAACAGAGAGAGAAGTCACACAGCATTAACTTGGGAAAATACCACAAACAGAGTTCATAGCCCAAACATGAGCTAAGCCCCCCCCCCAGCCAAGAATCACCCAAAGTCCCACAGTCCGACACCCCAAAAGTCTCTGTCCCTGGTCAGTGCCTCCCAGAGTCCAAAAGTTCACCTGCCAGGTTTTACCTCCCAATCTGGGCGGAAAGAGGGCCAGGGGGGATTGACAGAAGTACCTTATATGGTCCAAGGCTGACAGCCCCACTTCTCCATGGGGTTCTGCTGCAGTCTTTAACGCGAACCACTCCACCACGCTCCACCAGCTGTCTCGTTCCACTCCATCAGACACCCCACTAGTTGCCTGCCACTGCTCCGATGGTCACCTGCTGCCACTCCTACCGGCCACTCACTGGTTGTTCCCACCGGCCGCTCCATGGGTCGCCTGCCACCACTCCTAGACCGTGTCCAGACTCAGGGGTTTTTTTCGGGAAAAGTAGCCTTTTCCCGAAAAAACTTCCCCTGCGTCCAGACTCAACCCCATTTCACGAGGAAGAACGCCTTCTTTCGAAAGCTCCTCTTTCTTAAGAAGGCGTTCTTCAATGTAAAGAGGCCGTCTTCGAAAGAGAGCATCCAGACTCGCTGGGTGCTCTCTTTCGAAAAAGCGGATTTCTCTTTCGAAAGATCCGCCTGCAGTCTAGACACGATCTTTCGAAAGAGGCTCTTTCGAAAGATGCTTTCGAAAGAGCCTCTTTCGAAAGAAGCCTGCAGTCTAGACATAGCCCTAGTGGCCACCTGCCAGTCATTCCTGCCAGCCACTATACTGGCCGCAGACACTGCTACCCACCACCTGCCAGTCATTCCTGCCAGCTGCTTCGTTGGCTGCAACAAGTCTGGCTCTCAGCCAAACCACCTAGACTGGCAAAATAGTCCAGCTTCCACTGGACTAGCAAAAAGACTCCTCATGGAGTCTGCTTTAAGTCTGTCCTTAAAACAAAGGGGCTACGTCTACACTGGCTCCTCTTCCGGAAGGGGCATGTAAATTTCACTAGTCGTCGTAGGGAAATCCGCGGGGGATTTAAATATCCCCCGCGGCATTTAAATAAAAATGTCCGCCGCTTTTTTCCGGCTTTTAAAAAAGCCGGAAAAGAGCGTCTAGACTGGCCCCGATCCTCCGGAAAAAGTGCCCTTTTCCGGAGGGTCTTATTCCTACTTTGAAGTAGGAATAAGACCCTCCAGAAAAGGGCACTTTTTCCGGAGGATCGGGGCCAGTGTAGACGCTCTTTTCCGGCTTTTTTAAAAGCCGGAAAAAAGCGGCGGACATTTTTATTTAAATGCCGCGGGGGATATTTAAATCCCCTGCGGATTTCCCTACGACGACTAGTGAAATTTACATGCCCCTTCCGGAAAAGGGGCCAGTGTAGACGTAGCCAGGGGGAAAGGGGCTGGTTGGGCCAGTCTTACAGTTCACACCTAGCAGGTGTGAAGCAGGCTGACTCAAGCTCTTTAGCCCTTCCCCCCACCTCAGTTCACTCAACTCTGGAAGGGGGGAGGCTTGTTCCTTGGAGACCTCTTACAATGATGGTGTCTCTCCTGCAAGCACTGGTGTCATGTTTTACAGTTTCCACATTTAGGGGTAGCATGATTTGTGACCCCTACAACAGCCCCAAATTATTTACAGTACACCACATTCCATTCCAACACTGATCCTCCATCACCCCTGGCTGAATTGGATTTACATAGCCACACCTCGTATTCCCTCCTGCTCCTGGCATGAGCTGTATTTACGTATCAACAGTTAACAGTTAATTATCTTGCAGAGCTAAACAATTGTAGTGGGCACACCCACACCCAGGGCAGCTCTCTCCTTTTAGCTGGCTGATAGCAAGGAGCAGTTCAGCCCCTGCTTACATCTATATTACAGTAGCACCCAGATAATTTCAGCTAACCAGATTTTTTATACTGTTCTTATCCTCTGCATGGCTACGTCTAGACTGGCCACATAAGATGGAATAGGCATGCAAAACAGGCAAGTCAGAATAGGGAAATCCGCGGGGGATTTAAATATCCCCCGCGGGATTTAAATAAACATGGCCGCCGCTTTTTTTCCGGCTTGGGGAAAAGCCGGAAAAGAGTGTCTAGACTGGCGCGATCCTCCGGAATAAAGCCCTTTTCCAGAGGATCTCTTATTCCTACTTGCAAGAGGTCCAATTCAGTAATTTGGTAGCAGAATATTAAGGCTCCCATTAAGTTTATGATAGGGAAATGTTAGTGACTGTTTCTTTATTTATGTCCTACCAAGATGGCTGGAATAAGTCAGGTTATTCTTGCTAAGATCCTAATTTGACTGGGCCTCCTTAGTTCAAGGAGTCAGTGTATGGAACTCCCTGCCTGAGCTTGTCTTAATGAATCCATTTGTTGTGAAAAAGCAAGACTTGTCAACTCCATCCTTCCTCAACTATTTCAACCTTCCTTCTTGTCTTTTCATTGTTGGCACGTTTGGCTGAAAAGTAAATACCAATCCAACAGTCAAGGGTTGCCTGTCTTCTGCTTAAGAATCCAATTTTACAATATGTGCTTCATAAAACTCAAAATTAAAATATGACAAAATGTTTGCTATTTTGTGGTTCAAACTATACCCCTTTCTGGAGACAACAGCTCAGCCTCTTTCCTGTCCAGTTTGGCATGCCATATGCCATGGGAGAAAGCAACTATGCCCAAATGCTTTGTAGGGGAGCAGGAGGGAATTCCTTATACTCTACCCCCATGCAGACTATCGACCCATGGAGTAGTAGGACACAGGGTGGCTTTTACATATTTCTAAGGTGTCTTGCTTGTAAAATACCTTCACAAAGATAGTGGTTTTAATAAGAACTAGCCAGATATTTTTATAGAGACAATAAGCAAAAAGCAGAGCGATCTACACTACAACAAGATGGCTCCAGTATTTATTTCTAAAATAGAAAGTAATTAAAGATAATTCTTCTCCCCATACAAAAGTTCATAAAGTACATGGTGACTCAGATGCTAGATTCTATGCTCTGGCATCCTGTTTCTCTCCATTATTTAGAGTGACAATGTTGCTCTCATAGACTGAAAAGTGCCACAATGATTCTGCTGTGCAATGAATGAAATCAACTTTCACTCTTGCCCAGGGAATTTTTCTGCCCTGCTAAGCACTATAGATGCTTCTATTTTGACATTTTTTTCATTAGTATTTTTGTAGGAAGAAATCTGAATGTCCAAAAAGTCATTTTGCTTTTTGTGCTGTTTTATTTTTAAACCTGGACACGAACCTAGCCATTAAAAAGCTCTTTAAGAAAAGCACATTGCCTAACATTCAGTCAACATCTCTAACATACTGTAAGAAAAGAATATTCAGTTTCCTATTCAAAACACAACATCCTTTGAAGGTGTGGAAATCAATGGAATGTAATCAACCACACTCCCAGGAAAACAGTTTCTTTGGTAAAAGGAGAAAGCACACAAGACCCAATTTGTGGATGAATCCCAAGTTCCATCTCTTTTAACACCTCTTCCAGTGCTGATCCCAGGGACCACAGGTCTGATTCCACTGACTTAAACAGGCTGGCAGACACTGATTCAGGTTTCAAAGCTGAGGCCATTAAGCAGTACTGAAAGGCAGCTGGCTTTGTAAAATTCATCTTGTCACAATTGCATCAGGATGAAAAAACATACTGTAGATTGGTGGCAGGTAAGCTAATGCTTTATGCACCTAAGGCTTGAGTTCACTTGATAATAATTCTTAACACTTATGGAGTGCTTTACAGTTTGAAAGTACAGAACAAACATTAATTACCGTGAGTCCTCCCTGACATCATCAAACTGCAGCTGAATTATCTGTTTAAAAAAAATGAGTTTACAGGCAGTCCCCGAGTTACGCGGATCCGACTTAAGCTGCTCCGCATCTCCCTGGTCTGCTGGGTGGGGAGTCCCCCCCAGCAGACCAGGGAGACGGGGAGCAAAGCCAAGGAGGATGCGGGCGGGACCGCGGTGCGTCTCGATGGTCCCGCCACCCGCGTCTCCCTGGTCTGCTGGGGGGGGGGGGGGGGCGGCGCAGCTAGTGCTCCCCCCCCCCAGCAGACCAGGCTTTTCTTGCTCACGACGCCTGGGGTAGAGCAGCTGGGGCGCTGCAGGGTTGGTCCCGCAGCGCCGCTCCTTGGCGCTACTGGACCAACCCGGCAGCACCCCAGCTGCTCTGCCCCAGGCGTCCCCAAGTCAGCCGCTGCTGAAACTGACCAGCGGCTGACTACAGGAAGCCCGAGGCAGAGTTGCTCTGCCCTGGGCTTCATGGAATCAGCCGCTGATCAGTTTCAGCAGCGGCTGACTTGGGGACAGCTGGGGTAGAGCAGCTGTGGTGCTGTCGGGTTGGTCCCCGCAGCGCTGAGGTGCGGCGCTGCGGGGACCTACCCGGCAGCGCCCCAGCTGCTCTGTCCCAGGCGTCCAAATTCAGCCGCTGTTGAAACTGATCAGCGGCTGATTCCAGGAAGCCCAGGGCAGAGCAACTCTGCCTCGGGCTTCCTGTAGTCAGCCACTGGTCAGTTTCAGCAGCAGCTGAATCTGGACGCCAGTTCCGACTTACATACAAATTCAACTTAAGAACAAACCTACAGTCCCTATCTTGTATGTAACCTGGGGACTGCCTGTATATTCTTTACCATAGGAAAATATGGGTTTCATACGAATATGATTACAGACTGGGCAAAGTTATCCGATAATTTAGTCCATTTGACCAGGGCTAGATTATGAAAGGGTCCTTAGGAGCTGCAGCCTACTTTCCACCCAGATCCCACACGCTGCCCGCTGCTGTATCCTACCTCCCCTCAGTCTGCTTCTGCACCCTACCTCACCCCCAGACCCTGTAAGCCCACCCCACTCCCCAGAAGCTCCCCTTCTGCACACTAATCACATGACCTGAGCCCCCAGAAGACTTAATCCAGACTTATTTGACAGACAGCCATACAGTTCACTATTTTCTGTGCTATGTTTCAAAAGTCATCTGGGTTGAGGGCTTCATTATTTCCCATGTTAGACCATTCCATGGTTTTACAGATCTCACCATCACACTATTGTCAACCCTTGTGATTTTTGTCATGATCATAACTGATGTTTTTCTTCAAGCTTCAACTACAAGAGTAATGTGAATTTGTGAAAATCCCAGACTGTTAAAAATAAAGTTTCCATCCCCTGTGGTTAGGGATAAATATAATATAATATATATCATTGAACATAATATATATCATTAGATTTAACCCAATATGATGTTTTCTATGAGACTGGTTCATTATTTTTGAGTGCTTGGGTTGGCAATACAGCTCTCAGAACATTTTCCCTGAAATTTAATGTATATTTTCCTTTACTAATGTGAACCAATTATTTCAAGCTTTACTTCCCTGTACAAACTTATATAATTGTATCTCTCCATGTTATCTCAAGTATCTGTGGATAGTTATCATGTCCCACTCTTAAATGAGCCTTATCCAGATTGTTTCATCTTTCTGAATTTTCTCTTCTCAATTCTATATACTGAAGAGCTGACATTGGAACCTCCTGTTAGTGTAGCCTGTGATCTATCTTCCAATAACATTGAAATAAATTAGATTGGGTAAAGTTAAATATCTGAATAGGTGTCTGCATGCTCAAACTGTTACATGCATCAGTGCCTTTTTTTGTAAGTCCAAACAAGAAACTGCTGTTCTAGCCTTCCTATCGGTAGTTCAAAAATTCAGAGCACTATCTGGTAACCATGAAACGTTCACGGATATGTTCTGCAATCCTATGCCAAAGGTTTCTATAGAGGCTGCCGTATTTCTTCTGCTGCAGTAGGACACCTTCCCACATCTCCCAACAATTACACCACCAAGCATTGCAGTACACAGGCTAGCGGCATATGGGCCTGGGAAGTAGGGTACTCTGCCAGCACCTGTGCTCTCTGCCTCTGTTACCCTCAGCAGTGAGACACCAGCCAAAATGGCCATCACCTGTCAGTAACGATGCCAGATATCAGTTTCATTGCACTGTAAATTAAAATCATGCAACTCATCTATTTCCTTGTCATTTTCTCAAACTCTGGATGGCCATTCTCACAACTGGCACTCCAGCTGGCACCATGTTCCATCTATCCTGACCAGATGTGAGAAAGTAGTTCTTAGAACTTTTGGGGAGCAAGGAGAATGAGTTCAGAATCTTAAGTTTTTAATTCTGTCATGAACACTCTCACATTTGACCTTCCGTGTATTGCATCCGCAGCTGCTGCTACTGTGGCATTCGGGGTCTCTTTCTTCACAGCCAAGAAAGGCCTGAGCCAGACAAAAAAGGTGACTTTGGAGGGCATGTTGCAGACAATTATGCAATGCTGCATCAGAGAGCAAGCACAGGGACTGGAGGATCAGACGTGCAGTTAAAGTGGAGAAGACAAAGGCCCAGGAAAAGCAGAAGGATGGGTAGCAGGACAAACTTGCACTTCTCAGACATCAGAGATGCTGAAAACATCGGTGGGCCTGCAGATTTAATAATCGTGTGCTTGCCTCCCTCTACATCCCATAAAGAACTCATTATCAAGACCTCTCGACACCCCCCCAACATTCCATGTGGCAACAGGGGTCACTATACTACCCCAGCCACTCACTCCTGGGGGACATTAAAGACAACAACAGCTTCACACATACTCACCAGTGAAAGTCTGAGACACGTGCCTGAAATAGAAATGTCCGTTCTTTCACCTTCATAAATTCTGTCCCCTTAATAAATGAAAATGTTCATGTTTTTAATTTTTCATGTTACAGAATTAAATTCTATTTTTGGAACTTAATTCATCTTTATTACTTCACAGTATATACTGGTTGGTGATGAGCAGGCCTGGCAGAGATCAATTACCTGTTTCTGCCTTCTGTCACACAAGCAATAATATCATTCACAGGCAATATTAATAGGTACAATGACAATGTTATATTCCAACATATGTAGCAATCACTACAAGAATCATAGTGGATTGCAAAAGAGCAAGGCCAGGAGGAGCACACTACAACAAATACCTATTCTGGCTCACTATTAATATGGTCTTTCAAAGCCTCTCGGAGCATGTAGCTCCAAACTGAGTTCTTCTAATAGTCTAATCTGAAAGTCAGTCCATTTCTGCCCTCCATCCTGATGGAAACTTTCCCCCCTTTGTGTCACAAATATTATGCAGGTCACAACAGGCAGCTATAACCACTGGGATATTTTTCTCACTGAGGGCCAATCTTATAAGTAAACAAAGGCAGTGACCCTTCAAATGACTAACATTACATTCAATTGTCATTCTGCACCTGCTGAGTTTTTAGTTGAAGCACTCCTTGGTGCTGGTGAGGTAGCCAGTGTATGGCTTCAGGACCCACTGGAGGAAGGGGTAGGCAGAGTCACTCAAGATCACTATTGGTATTTCAACATTACCAGGGTAATAAGATGGGCAGGAAAGAAAGCCCCTGACTAAAGCTTTCTGAACAGCCCTTAACACAGTAGGAACAAACAAGAGGCAGTTTCCTTGTTCAGATATCCAAGCCTGTTTCAAGCCATCACTCTGCTTAAGTGAAGCTTCCTATTAGGACAATATAATAACTGCAGTGACTCTATGCTGAAACAAATCTGTAGTGTAGACACAGCCTCGGTCTGGAGTTCTGTGATTAAGTTCCTCTGAGGTGTGAGGCTTAGGCACACTCTTCCCCATGGCTTTTCCTACTGGCTAGCATAGGCAACTCCTTACTCAGGCTGTGTCCAGACTCCATGCCTCCGTCGACGGAGGCATGTAGATTAGCCAGATCGGAAGAGGGAAATGAAGCTGCGATTAAAATAATCGCGGCTTCATTTAAATTTAAATGGCTGCCCCGATCTGCCGATCAGCTGTTTGTCGGCAGATCGGGAGAGTCTGGACGCGATGCCCCGACAAAGAAGCCTTTCTTCATCGACACAGGTAAGCCTCGTGAAACCAGGCTTACCTGTGTCGATGAAGAAAGGCTTCTTTGTCGGGGCATCGCGTCCAGACTCTCCCGATCTGCCGACAAACAGCTGATCGGCAGATCGGGGCAGCCATTTAAATTTAAATGAAGCCGCGATTATTTTAATCGCGGCTTCATTTCCCTCTTCCGATCTGGCTAATCTACATGCCTCCGTCGACGGAGGCATGGAGTCTGGACACAGCCTCAGTGTCCTGGCTTCTGTGAATCTCATTTTAGGCACTTTACTCTCCCCCATACATTGTATAGGCAGCCCTGGTCCCTAAGGGTATGTCTACACTACCCCCCTAGTTCGAACTAGGGGGGGTAATGTAGTCATACGGAGTTGCAAATGAAGCCCGGGATTTGAATTTCCCGGGCTTCATTTGCATAAAGCCGACCGGCGCCATTTTTAAATGCTGGCTAGTTCGGACCCCGTGCCGCGCGGCTACACGCGGCATGGACTAGCTAGTTCGGATTAGGAAGCCTAATCCGAACTAGCTAGTCCGTGCCGCGTGTAGCCGCGCGGCACGGGGTCCGACCTAGCCGGCATTTAAAAATGGCGCCGGCCGGCTTTATGCAAATGAAGCCCGAGAAATTCAAATCCCGGGCTTCATTTGCCACTCCGTATGACTACATTACCCCCCCCTAGTTCGAACTAGGGGGGTAGTGTAGACATACCCTAACTTGGTGTTGTGAATTCCATGCGGTGGCAGAGTGCCTAAAAAGTAACAGCGCTGCAGCACCTAAGTTCCCCTTGGGAATCCTACCTACTGTCAATCTGTTCCCCATCTGTAATATGGAACCAATAGTGTGGTGAGGATAAATATGCTAAAAGGCTGTAGAGTGCTCAGATACTATGCTGATGGGGACCAATGATAGATAGATATGAGAGTGTTTAACAATTAGTTCACACAACATTTAGGGCAGTGGTCTCCGGCCTTTTTAAGCTCAAGATCACTTTTTAAATTTCATGGCAACTTAGAATCTAACCTGGAGAATAGGGATGTAAAAATTCGTTTAAAAAGGCAAACTTTTAAAACCTTTTGAAACCAAAAATTTCAGCGATTACACAGTTACCCGTGGTGGACTCTGCAGTATAAAGCTTAATCCTGCAAAGCCTGCAGTGAAGCTGCCCCAGGAACAGAGCTCGCAGCTCCTGCCAGCCCCACACCTGGAGAATCTTCACTGCCACAGTGAAGCAGTCTACCTGGGAGCAGGCAGCAACGTCTGCCGAGCTTGGTCCTGGGGAAGAGGCTTCACTGTAGCAAAACCACCTCCCCGGGAGTGGGGCCGGCAAGGGCTGCTGACCTCGCTCATGTGGGGCCAGCATGTAACCTGCAGTGCGGCGGTGGGGGGGAGGGCCAAGGGGGACCCATGGGTGGGCAGGGAGCTTCTTCAGCTCCTACCGGTTACCCAGAACTGGTAAGAACTACATGTTTAGGGTGATGTTTACTGGTTAACCAGTTAACCTTTCACATCTCTAGTGGAGAAGGTGTTTCTGGCTCTGGAAGGGGGCTTCAGGCCAGGGAAAATTGTTGTGGTGCAGGGAGGAGTATAGGAGGGGGTACTAGCCCTGGGAGGGGGCTCCAGCATGGTGCACAGTTTTGGGGTGCAGGTGAGGTGTGGGGTGCTGATTCTAGGAGAGGGTCAGGACTAGGACAGAGCTGCAGGAGGAGGTGTGAGGTGCAGGCTCTGGCTGGGAACAGGTGCTTATCACAGGTGACCTCCGGCTGGCAGCACAGCAAAGCTTACCATATAACTATGGGTATGTCTACACTACAAAGTTAGTTCGAACTAACGGACGTTAGTTCGAACTAACTTTCATAGGCGCTACACTAGCGCTCCGTTAGTTCGAATTTAAATCGAACTAACGGAGTGCTTAGTTCGAACTAGGTAATCCTCATTCCACGAGGATTAAGCCTAGTTCGAACTTGCTAGTTCGAATTAAGGGCTGTGTAGACCCTTAATTCGAACTAGTGGGAGGCTAGTCCTTCCCAGCTTGCCCTGGTGGCCACTCTGGCCAACACCAGGCAAACTCTACTGCCCCCCTCCCGGCCCCGGAGCCCTTAAAGGGCCACGGGCTGGCTACACAGTTTGTGCCAGTTGCAAGGCTGCCAGCACCCGTGCCAGCACACCCTGCACCTGACACCCATGAGCCAGCCACCCGATGACACCCAGCCCTCCCCCTCTTCCCGGGACCAGCCTGGCGGCTCCCAGGACCCTGCCCAGGGCCGCAAGAGGTGGGCGCCCGCGTGGTCTAGTGCGGAGATCGTGGACCTCATCGAGGTTTGGGGGGAAGCCTCCAATGTCCACGATCTCCGCACTAGCCACAGGAACGCGGCAGTCTACAGCCGCATGGCTGCCAGCCTGGCCACCAGGGGCCACCAGTGCAGCCGGGAGCAGGTGCGCTGCAAAATCAAGGACCTGCGGCAGTCCTACTCCCGGGCCTGCCTGCCAGAGGCCGACCCGGAGGCGTGCCCCCACTTTCTGGCTCTGGACCACCTCCTGGGGGCTCATGCCGTCCCTGCCCCCTGGGACGTGATAGACCCTGAGGCAGAGGGACCGCTCCAGGAGACGGAGGAGGAGGAGGAGGGCTCCGAGAGCCAGGAGCTTGCCGGCAGCCTGCCCAGGACCCGGGTCCCCCGAGGCACCCCACAGAGCCGCTCGCCTCTGTCGTCCGAGGCCGGGGAGGCGTCCACCTGTGAGTACCATCATGCTCCCCTTATGTGTACGGGGGGCTGGGGCGAGAGGGAGCCCCGGGACCGTGCGCCTGGGCCTTGCCCACCACGGAGCAGCAGCTGGGGATCCTGCAGGGGCCCTGGCCTTGCAGAGGGGAGCTGGGTTTCACACACCTGGGCCCCTGGGGTAATTGACTGCTGGTCTTGTTTCACCACAGCCGCAGCACCTGGGCCTGCAGGGCGCACCACCCCGTCTGCAGCAGCTGCCCGTGCCTGGACAAGCAGGAGAGCCAGGAACCAGGAGGAGTACCAGAGGCGGCACCTTCGGTTCCTGGAGCAACAGCTCCGTCTCCAAGACCACTGGGTCCAGGAGGACCTGAGGCTGCGCCAGAGGAGCTTGGAGGGACTGGAGGAGCAGGGCCGTGCCCTGCGAGGCCACCTCCAGAGCCTGCTCGACCGCTTCCCAATTCCTCCTGCTCCCCCTGCTCCTCCCCCTGCTCCCGCTCCTGCTTCCTCCACACCCCCCATCCCTCCTGCCCTACCCTCCATAACCATTCCCCACCAACGCCCCCGGACCCGCAGCGTTGCGAGACAGGAGAGGCAGCCGGACCCCCACCCCTGAGCTTTCCTGTCCCTTCCTCCCTTCCCTCCCCTTCCAGCTCCCTTGTCCCAGGTTTCCCCCTCCCCTCTCTCACCCTCCTTCCTCCCTTCCCCCACCCCAGTTATGTAAAATAAAAAGACGTTTTTGTTTGAAAAACAGGTGTCTTTATTTGACAGTAGGTAGGTAGGGGAAAGGGGAAGGGGGTAGGTGGAACAAGGCCCCAGTGGGGCATGCAGGGAGAGGTCAGTCCTCCTCCTCCACCAGGAAGCTCTCCCGCAGGGCTTCCCGGATCTGGACGGCCCCCCGCTGGGCTTCCCGGACGGCGGCGGTGTGGGGCTGACCATAGTGGCCAGCCATGCGGTCAGCCTCAGACATCCAGGCTGGCAGGAAAGCCTCCCCCTTTCGCTCACATAAATTGTGGAGCACACAACATGCTGCCACCACGGGAGGGATGTTGTGCTCAGCCAGGTCCAGACGGGTGAGGAGGCATCGAAAGCGGGCTTTCAGTCGCCCGAAGGCCCCCTCCACCACGATGCGGGCCCTGGTCAGCCTGGCATTGAAGGTCTGGCGGGAGGGATTGAGGTGCCCCGTGTAGGGCTTCATCAGCCACGGCTGCAGTGGGTAGGCGGCATCCCCCACCAGGCAGACGGGCATGTCCATGTCCCCGACCCTGATGTGGCGGTCGGGGAAGAAGGTCCCGTCCTGCAGCCGCTGGCACACGGAGGAGTTGCGGTACACCCGGGCGTCGTGTGCTTTGCCGGACCAGCCCACATTAATGTCCGTGAACTGTCCCCGGTGGTCACACACGGCCTGCAGGAGGATGGAGAAGTACCCCTTGCGGTTGACGTACCGGGACGCCTGGTGTTCCGGGGCACGGATGGGGATGTGCATCCCGTCGATGGCCCCCCTGCAGTTGGGGAAGCCGAGGGCGCCGAATCCCCGGATGACGGCGTCCGGGTCGGCGAGGCGGACCACCCTGCGGAGCAGCACCCGGTTGATGACCATGACCACCTGCGGAGAGACACAGCACAGCGCCAATCAGTGGGGCGCCCGGGTGGCTGGGAGCGTTCGTGCCCTGGCAGTGCCACGCGCCCCACTCCCGGAAGCAACCCCACTGGCGGCGTGTAGTACGGCCGGGAAAGACCGACCCCTCCGGTGCAGGGCGCTTTCGCCTCCTCCCGCCCCCCCTTTGTCCATGGGGTGGCCCATCCCCTCCTTGCAGCCCCCCTCTCCTCCTGCGCAGTGGCCGACAAGTGCCGTACCTGCTTGAGCACCGCCCCGATGGTGGATCTCCCCACGCAGAACTGGTTCCCGACAGATCGGTAGCTGTCCGGCGTGGAGAGCTTCCAGAGGGCGATGGCCACCCGCTTCTGGAGGGGGATGGCGGGCCTCATGCGAGTGTCCCTTCTGCGCAGAGCAGGGGCGAGCCACTCGCAGAGCTCCAGGAAGGTGTCCCTCCTCATCCTGAAGTTCTGGGTCCACTGTCGGTCTTCCCAGCGCTCCAGGACGATGCGGTCCCACCAGTCGCTGCTGGTGTCCAGACGCCAGATGCGGCGGGGCACGCCGGTGCCGGGGCGCCGCCGCGGCTGCTCCACGGCCCCTAGGGCGGCCAGGTGGAGAGGCAGGGGGCTGACGTGTACCAGGTGGTGCCAGGCAGCCTTGAGCCATTGGTGGCAGGCTTGCAGCAGCAAGTCCAGAAAGTGCACCAGAAGGTGCAGGGCGAGCTCTGGCTCCATGTTGCCACCTGCGGCGGCGTCCCCGAAGGGAAGCACCGACACAGATGGGCACAGAGACCAACGCTTTGCTGTCCCTCGGGGAGGTTGGCAAGCAAGCAGGAAAAGCTGAGAACCGGCTGTCCAGGGGGGTCCCTTTAAGCACGAGCCTCAGATAGCCTCAGACAGCAGCCACACAAAGCAACTACTGACCTGATGCCCTGCCAGAACCGGTTTCAGCCGCCCTTAAATGCGCCCCTGCGTCCAATCAGTGTGGACGCGCTAGTTCGAATTAGCAAAACGCTAATTCGAACTAGTTTTTAGTTCTAGATGCGTTAGTTCGAATTAGCGCTGTAGTGTAGACGTACCCTATGAGAGTTGAGAACACTATTGTATTTTAATCAAAGAGCCCCAAACTCTTGTTTGTGGAAGAATCAGACAAGTTTCAAAATTCACCCAGGGCAACACTGCTAGTCAGATCCCTTGTTTAAATTGTAAGGAATCTACACAATCTGTCAAGACTGGAAACGGGATACCACACAGTAATGTACATGCCTGAGACTCTGACTCATAGGCCATGTGGTTGAGTAGGATTGGCATTTACTCATGACAGATTGTCAGCTTGCAACTTTACTAAGATTAGGCTCTGAATGTTGTATATACAGGATATGTATGTATATTTACATAGGAACCCTTCTTTTTGTGAATTGATACAGAATATCATGCTCATGCCATTTTACTCCTGCTATTTTAATTGCAGAATTGCAGCAAAATCTATTGAAATTAGAAAGGGTCAAACTGAACTCTGCTTCTCAACTCCTAAGACTCTCCCTGCATCAGAGAGATTGAAAATTCAAGGGAAAAACAGAAATAGGCACATTTGGCATTTTGTCATGATTGGCAGCGCAGCAGGGGCACAAAATAGCTCTAATTTTGGATAGTATTTGCAGCAAAGAAATAAAATATTAATTTTATCTACGTAGGTCAATATTTTCAGTCTCGGATTCCTCAAATGAAGTGCCTACATGCGGACTCTAGGAGTCTAAAATAAGAGTCTCTTCAAAAATGATCACTATCCAGCAGCTCCTGCGAGGACTGTCAGACTTGCCAAATGCAGAATCCATCTCTTCAGCTTAGATTTTCCACACCTTCAATCATGTCAGTATTGTCACTCCAGGCACGTACTACCACCCATGCTGCTGAGGCTGCACTATATTTTTAGTGCACTAGCTTGATCAGACCTAACACAGTTAGGTCTCCTCAAGCTGGGAATAATATCCCCCAGCTTCAAGTGTAGACATGAGTCACACGATGGCTTTAAAAGTCACAGCTAGATCGCTGTGCGTAGGGACCAGAAGTGTACTTTGGCAGTGGCTGACCTTAATTCCATGTGTCATGAGCTCATCAAACAAATTCAAGATTTTACTTGCCTTTTTATAACAGATCATTAATAACACCTAATCTCTTGTCAGCTGACCTGCAAATAAAGCCAGTGCACTTCCAGGATTCTGTCTTTTGCAGAGTACGTAGCTGCACAGTTTGGCTACATCTAGACTACATCCCTTTTTTGTAAAAGGGATGTAAATTAGACGTATCGCAATTGCTAATGAAGCGGGGATTTAAATCTCCCCCACTTCATTGGCATAAAAATGGCTGCCGCTTTTTTTCGGCACGGAGCTTTGCCGGAGAAAAGTGCTGGTCTAGATACTGATCTTGCGGAAAATAAAGCCTGGGAGGGAGATGAGCAGGGTTTGACCCTCCATTTGGTAAGGGTTCCACGTATGGAGTGGCACAGAAGAAGCAAATTTGTATGTCACAAGAAGTTGTTTTGGTCCTAGAAACCCAGGAACAAATTATTGAGTTCCATCTGCTGGCATATCCCCTGTTAACAAAGTATGTATATATGTAGACAACTCTTTATTTATAGACCTCTGCTGTGACTCCTCTTGTCATAGAATTACTATGACAAATATTTCTAGCTATAAGTGGAAAATGTCTGACAACACAAAATGACTCTTACAGTGTATGCCATTATCCCTTTTGGCCCACATGATAAGCCAATATTTGGAGACTTGTGAGTTGTTTCCATTAGGTGAAGAAATTGATGAGAGTCTGGAATTTCTTTGGGGCAACCTGTTTACTTACACAAAAAATGCTACCAATGTCCAAATCACGCACACTGTCAGGCTCTTCCGAGTCCTCTTACTCTGTCAGTAATTTTAAGATAATCTCTGCTGCCATGCACAGCATCCTCATGACAGTTAACAGAGCATGGGAGAGATGTGTGGGATCCATTCTTTCTTGCTGCAGATGCTGGAGTGCACAGCAAAGATTGACAGTTGGAATAAAGATGTGAAAGGACACCAGAAGCCCTTAACAAAGTAGTGCTAGAAGGCACATTTTGCACAGTCCCCAGATGCCCCACACTCTGTTCTATGGTCCTACAACACCTACTGAAATATGGTATCACTGGGCACTGTGGGACACATGCCCACAGTGAATTGCTTCCACTGTTGATGGGAAGCACAATCTGTTGAAAGAGGAAGCAAGTGTGAACATGCACTGCTGACTTTGCTATTATTGCTTTCTGAACATTGACACTACTTTGCTCAACAAAACTTGGTAGTGTAGACATATTAGTCTTTGGAGGGCAGTCTTGCTGCTTTTCCACTAAAATATTTGAAATTAAGTCTCCCCATCTCCCATGAAAGTATATAGAAAACGGAGCCAAATGTGCTATTTATTTTGGCTATTATTCCAGATGGAAATTCATTATTAGCATAACAAGGTATAATTCAATTGGTTTAAATGGAGCAATGCCTCTTTAAACCAGTGGTAGTTTGGCCCTGTGACTCTAACTTCAATGTTGCATAATTGGAATATTTCTAGGTTTTGATAGGTAACATATTGGTAAAAATATTCAGTCTCTCCCCATCATGAGCAAATGATGGGCTTAACATTGTTTGCCGTTCACTGAGCCAGAACAGTCTGTCATGTGTAGCTTTCAAAATATTTCAGTTCTTGTTTTGAACTGTTTTGATGTTTTCCATTAACCACTAAATAAACCATATTATCCTATTATGTTCTATACAGTATACTGGAAAGATAATGTCCCAGGCAACATAACCAAGATCTAAGGTTCAATGATAATGTTTGTTGGATCTTCATATACTCAATACCCTAAAATATTAGGAGTTAGATTCTGGCACCTTTGAAATCAATGGTAAAACTCATATTGACTTTAACATAAGTATAACTTTACCCTTAGCATTCAGTGTTTTGGATGTGTGCAACTCAGATCTTTTATTACATGTACAGGAAGTCTCCAACTTCCCAATGAGTTGTGCTCCAAAAGGCTTAGTTTAAAAAGTGGATGATAAATCATAGAATCATAGAATCATAGAATAATAGGACTGGAAGGGACCTCGAGAGGTCATCGAGTCCAGCCCCCCGCCCTCAAGGCAGGACCAAACTCTGTCTACACCATCCCTGACAGATGTCTATCTAACCTGTTCTTAAATATCTCCAAAGAGGGAGATTCCACCACCTCCCTTGGCAATTTATTCCAATATTTGACCACCCTGACAGTAAGGAATTTTTTCCTAATGTCCAATCTAAACCTCCCCTGCTGCACTTTAAGCCCATTACTCCTTGTCCTGTCCTCAGAAACCAAGAGGAACAAATTTTCTCCTTCCTCCTTGTGACACCCTTTTAGATATTTGAAAACCGCTATCATGTCCCCCCTTAATCTTCTTTTTTCCAAACTAAACAAGCCCAGTTCATGAAGCCTGGCTTCATAGGTCATGTTCTCTAAACCTTTAATCATTCTTGTCGCTCTTCTCTGTACCCTTTCCAATTTCTCCACATCTTTCTTGAAATGTGGTGCCCAGAACTGGACACAGTACTCCAGCTGAGGCCTAACTAGTGCAGAGTAGAGTGGCAGAATGACTTCACGAGTTTTGCTTACAACACACCTGTTGATACAACCTAGAACCATATTTGCTTTTTTTGCAACAGCATCACACTGTTGACTCATATTCAACTTGTGGTCCACTATGACCCCTAGATCCCTTTCCGCCATGCTCCTTCCTAGACAGTCGCTTCCCATCTTGTATGTATGGAACTGATTGTTCCTTCCTAAGTGGAGCACTTTGCATTTCTCTTTATTAAACCTCATCCTGTTTACTTCTGACCATTTCTCTAACTTGCTAAGGTCATTTTGAATTATGTCCCTATCCTCCAAAGAAGTTGCAACCCCACCCAGTTTGGTATCATCTGCAAACTTAATAAGCGTACTCTCTATCCAAATATCTACATCATTGATGAAGATATTGAACAGTACGGGTCCCAAAACAGACCCTTGCGGAACTCCACTTGTTATCCCTTTCCAGCAGGATTTAGAACCGTTAACAACAACTCTCTGACTACGGTTATCCAACCAATTATGCACCCACCTTATCGTGGCCCTATCTAAGTTATATTTGCCTAGTTTATCAATAAGAATATCATGCGCGACTGTATCAAATGCCTTATTAAAGTCTAGGTATATGACATCCACCGCTTCTCCCTTATCCACGAGGCTCGTTATCCTATCAGAGAAAGCTATCAGATTAGTTTGGCATGACTTGTTCTTCACAAACCCATGCTGGCTATTCCCTATCACTTTATTACCTTCCTTAATTACCTGCTCCATTATCTTCCCTGGGACAGACGTTAAACTGACCGGTCTGTAGTTTCCTGGGTTGTTCTTATTCCCCTTTTTATAGATGGGCACAATATTTGCCCTTTTCCAGTCTCCTGGAATCTCCCGTCTGCCATGATTTTTCAAAAATCATAGCTAAAGGCTCAGATACCTCCTCTATCAGCTCCTTGAGTATCCTGGGATGCATTTCATCAGGACCTGGTGACTTGCTGACATCTAACTTTCCTAAGTGATTTTTAACTTGTTGTTTGTGTATCCTATCTTCTAAACTTACCCTCTCTCTGCTTGTATTCACTACGTTAGGCACACCTCCAGACTTCTCGGTGAAGACCGAAACAAAGAAGTCATTGAGCATCTCTGCCATTTCCAAGTTTCCTGTTACTGCTTCTCCCTCCTCACTAAGCAGTGGGCCTACCCTGTGCTTGCTCTTCCTCTTGCTTTTAATGTATTTATAAAAGGTCTTCTTGTTTCCCTTTATGCCTGTAGCTAGTTTGATCTCATTTTGTGCCTTTGCCTTTCTAATCTTGCCCCTGCATTCCCGTGTTGCTTGCCTATATTCATCCTTTGTTATTTGTCCTAGTTTCCATTTTTTATAGGACTCCTTTTTTATTTTGAGATCATGCAAGATCTCCTTGTTAAGCCAAGCTGGTCTTTTGACGTATTTTCTATCTTTCCTACACAGCAGAATTGTTTGCTTTTGGGCCCTTAACAACGTCCCTTTGAAATACTTCCAACTCTCCTCAGTTGTTTTTCCCTTCAGTCTTGCTTTCCATGGGACCTTACCTACAAGTTCTCTGAGCTTATCAAAATCTGCCTTCCTGAAATCCATTACCTCAATTGTGCTGGTCTCCCTTCTACCTTTCCTTAAGATCATGAACTCTATTATTTCATGATCACTGTCCCCTATACTGTCTTCCACTTTCAAGTTCTCAACTAGTTCCTACCTATTTGTTAAAACCAAATCCAGAACAGCTTCTCCTCTGGTAGCTTTTTCAACCTTCTGAAACAGAAAGTTGTCTCCAATGCAGTCCAGAAACTTATTGGATAGCCTGTGCCCCGCTGTGTTAGTTTCCCAACATATGTCTGGATAGTTGAAGTCCCCCATCACCATCAAATCTTGGGCTTTGGATAGTTTTGTTAATTGTTTAAAAAGGCCTCATCCACCTCTTCCACCTGGCTAGGTGGCCTGTAGTAGACTCCTAGCATGATATCACCCTAGTTTTTTACCCCTTTTAGCTTAACCTAGAGACTCTCTACACAGCTATCTCCTACGTTCATTTCCACTTCAGTCCAAGTGTGTACATTTTTAATATACAAGGCAACCCCTCCTCCCTTTTTTTCCTGTCTGTCCTTCCTGAGCAAGCCGTACCCTTCCATACCAACATTCCAATCGTGCATCCCATCCCACCAGGTTTCTGTAATACCAATGATATCATAGTTGTATTTATTGGTTAGCAATTCCAGTTCTTCCTGCTTATTACCCATACTTCTTGCATTTGTATATAGGCATCTAAGACACTGATTTGATCTTGCCTCACTGTTGTGCCCTGACCCTCCTTTCTCCTTGCCATTATAGGCCGCAGTCCCCCCCATTTCCAACCCATCTCCCAGTCCCGCACATTCAGCACTTACCTGTGGGCTTTGCTCACCTGTCCCCGTCGAACCTAGTTTAAAGCCCTCCTCACAAGGTTAGCCAGTCTGTGTCCAAGGGCTTATCTAGACTACACTACAGTGTTGAAAGAGGATATGCAAATTCAGTGAGAATTTACATATCTTCTTCCGATTTCACGTTCGAAAGCAGAGCTTTCGAAAGTGAAAGTAGTTTAGACACGACTTTTTTGGAACCCCCCCTTTGTTGAAAAGCCACGTAAACCTCATTTTTTGAGGAAGAACGGCTTTTCAACAAAGGGGCAGGGGTAGGAGAGTTTGCCAAAAAAGCTGCATCTAAACTACTTTCACTTTCAAAAACTCCACTTTTGAAAGTGAGATCAAAAGAAGATATGCAAATTCTACACTTTAGTGTAGTCTAGATAAGTCCCTTATTGAACATAAAGGAACATAACATAAACTCCGTCAAATTAAGTATAAAAATATAATAAGAAAAGCCAAAAAGGAATTTGAAGAGCAGCTAGCCAAAAAATCAAAAAGTAATAACAAAATGTTTTTTAAGTGCATGAGAAGCAGGAAGCCTGCTAAACAATCAGTGGAGCCCCTGGATGATCGAGATGCCAAAGTATCACTCAAAGACGATAAAATCATTGCAGAAAAACTAAATGAATTCTTTGTTTTGGTCTTCAAGGATGAGGATATTAGGGAGATTCCCAAACCTAAGCCATCTTTTTTAAGTGACAAATCTGAGGAATTGTCCCAGACTGAGATGTCATTAGAGGAGGTTAGAACATAAGCACAACCATACTAGGATAGACTAAAGGTCCATTTAGCCCAGTATCCTGTCTGCTGACAGTGGCCAATACCTGATGACCCAGAGGGAGGGATCACAGCAGGTAATCCTCACATAATCCCTTCCCTGTTACCCACCTCCAGAGAAATAGAGCCTAGGGATACCATTCCTATCCATCCTAGCTAACAGCCATTGATGGACCTAACATCCATGAATTTAGTTAGCTCTTTTTTGAACCGTGTTAAAGTTCTAGCCTTTACCGCATCCTCTGGCAAGGCGTTCCACAGGTTGACTGTGTGCTGAATGAAGAAAAACTTCCTTTTATTTGTTTTAAACCGGCTGCCGATTAATTTCATTTGGTGACCTCTAGTGCTTTTATTGTGGGAATAAGTAAATAACTTTTCCTTATTCACTTTTTCCATACCAGTCATGATTTTATAGACCTCGATCTTATCCACCCTTAGTTTCCTCTTTTCTAAGATGAAAAGTCCAAGTCTTTTTAATGAAAAGTCCAAGTCTTCATATTGGACCTGTTCCAGTGGACAATGCCAGATGCCCAGAGGAAGTGAACACAACAGATAATCATCACATGATCCCTCTCCTGTCATCCATTTCCAGACAAACAGAGGCTAAGGACACTATTCCTACTCATTCTGACTAATAGCCATTGATGAACCGAACAACCATGAATTTATTTAGCTCTTTTTTGAACCCTGTTAAAGCCCTAGTCCTCACAACATCCTCTGTCAAGGAGGTCCACAGGTGGACTTTGTGCTGGGTGAAGAAATATGTCCTTTTGCTTTAAACCTGCTACCTTTTAATTTGGCGACCCCTAGTTCATATATTATAGGAACAAGTAAATAACTTTTCTTTATTTACTTTTTCCACACCATTGTTTAAACTTTGATATGGTTTAAACCATTGATAAAATTAACAATATGAAGTCACTGGGACCAGATGGCATTTACCCAAGAGTTCTGAAAGAACTCAAATGTGAAATTGAGGAACTACTAACTGTGGTTTGTAACCTATCCTTTAAATCAGCTTCTGTACCTAATGATTGGAATATAGCTAATGTGACACCAATATTTTAAAAAGGGCTTTAGAGGTGATCCTGGCAATTATAGACTGGTAAGTCTAATGTCAATACTGGGCAAATTAGCTGAAACTATAATAAAGAATAAAATTGTCAGACATATAGATGAACACGGGAAAAAGTCAATATGGTTTCTGTAAAGGGAAAATGTGCCTTACTAATCTACTAGAGTTCTTTGAGGGAGTCAATAAACATGTGGACAATGGGGGATCCAGTAGATATAGTGTACTGAGATTTTCAGAAAGCCTTTGACAAGGTCCCTCACCAAAGGCTCTTAAGTAAAGTAAGTTGTCATGGGATAAGAGGGAAAGTCCCCTCATTGATTGATAACTGGTTAAAAGACAGGAACCAAAGGGGAAGAATAACCAAAGGGGAGAAGTAAATTTTCAGATGGAGAGAGATAACTAGTGGTGTCCCTCAAGGGTCTATATCCGGACTAGTCCTATTCAACTTATTTATAAATGATCTGGAGAAAGGGGTAAAAAATGAGGTGGCAAAACTTGCAGATGATGCTAAACTGCTTAAGATAGTTAAGACCAAAGCAGACTGTGAAGAGCTTCAAAGAGATCTCACCAAACTAAGTGACTGGGCAACAAAATGGCAAATGAAATTTAATGTTGGTAAATGTAAAGTAATGCACCTTGGAAAAAATAATCCCAACTATACATACAATACAATGGGGACTAATTTAGCTACAACTACTCAAGAGAGAGATCTTGGAGTCATTGTGGATAGTTCTCTGGAAACATCCATTCAGTGTACAGCAGCAATCAAAAAAGAGGTGTTGGGGATTGCCCAAGCCAGTGGTGAGCCCACAGTGGGAGAGTGGGAGGGCAGCCGAGGGATGGCTCTATTGCTCACCAACACCTGAGCCTCTTGCCTGCTTCCCTGAGACTGCAGGTGATTGTTCGTATGTGCGGATGTCCGTAATGCAGACCATCATAATTCAGGGAGTGCCTGTATTTTCTTTAGAGTGCAGAAGCAGTATTTAACTAACATCCCACTGAATACCTTACAGAGACTTTTATGTGGTTATTTCTACAGAGTGCTGTTTCCTGGAACTAGTTTGGCTAGTTTCCTAAGTATTTTCTACTCTAAATAAAAGGAAACAAAGATGCTGACAGTTGCAATTGGTCAAGAATGTATTCAACCTGCCTTCAACATTCCCTTCTGTTCTCTCTCATGCTCTCTCTCAGCTACCCATATTGCACCACTGTTCCTCCCAAGGATCAGGGCTAGCTTATGATGCTGTGTTTTTCTCCCACTTTTTTGCTTCCAGTTATTTTCCACATGTTCCATCTTCCTTGACGATAGAGTTTTCACACTGGCCCTTTGTTTCACTGCCACTGAAACTGGCTTCTTCTAAAAATGGCCTTTCTACCTCACTCCTGTCCTCCGAGAGCATTATTGGCACTAAATGGTTTGAGTCCTCAGAAACAAAGTCTCCCCGCAGCTCAGATCAGTTAAGACACGTCAACATGTTTCAATGAAGTGGACTGCTGGAGAGGCTCTCTTGTGCCCTTGGTCATACAGATTCTGAGCCTCTTGACCAGGACATACTGAAAGGCCACGCTGTTCTCCCACACTTTTGATGAAATAGTGGCTGAGACATGGAGAGGACTACGAGGGCTAAATTGTTGATTTTGAATAAATAATTATGCATAAAGGAACTCATAATTTAGTAAAGATTAGTACTACATCTTTAGTCTCCATTGTGCTGTACTTATGCACAAAACACTGGGTAGGTGTGGGGAAGGTATTTTTAAAAATCTTGTAAATTCCCTACAGGCACTATTAAAGCACCTTGTGCCCATGCTAAGAATGGCAGTTGTACATGTTTTGTTTTGTACAAACAACAATGGACTTTTGGAAAAAGAGGATTTATAATATCTAAGGTATTTATACAGCACCAGTCACTGTAATGACCTAGACATAGAAAATAAAAGGATGTGAAAAGTAACACATTAGGTCACCTTTCCATGCGCATCTAACTATTAACGATCCAGAACCTGGGATGTTCAATCAATTATTAAACTCCGGGATTGTTCACCTCGTGATACAATGAACTGTTATAGTACTTAGTTACTGAAATGACTAAATTGTTTTATTTTGATGTGGAAAACATGGTACCTGTATACTCAAAACAGTTAATATGTTATTCTATTACTTGAGAACTCTAAACCAGTCCTTATAATTACTGTCTACTCCAATTTAGCTTGTTGAGTTTCCTCTAGATGAGAGCTAAAGCCTTCTGCTTCCCTGCTTATCATCCATATCATATATATTAAATATCCTATCTTTATCTTCATTATCCTAATGCTGAGCAAATACAACCACTATCTCAAATGAATACTTAAAATACTTAATTTTGGGGCATATTTTAGCTTAGTTTACATGAAATGACACAAACAGTAGTAAATATTCAGAATAAATTCTATTTAATAATTTGCTGCATTCCTGGAAGCAGAGAGTTATTGTCAGTTATATTTACAGGAACAATACTGTAATATTTGTTTGTCTCTGCAAGTTAATGTTGTCTAAAGTAATATCAGAAATAAGTCTGTGGGTAACATTAAAAATACAATTAATTTTGAAATCTGATTATTCATGTTTGGCTCAGCCAAACTCGTCACATTCTGTAAAAATATTAAAAGAAAAGAGTTTTTTAAAACTGATAACAGAGACTTATGTATGATAATGGGGTCATTTCATTTAAAAATAATTCTGGTTTCAATTTTTTAAAAATACAACTTTTTGAAATTTTAGCT
Source organism: Pelodiscus sinensis (assembly GCF_049634645.1). Classification (NCBI taxonomy): domain Eukaryota; kingdom Metazoa; phylum Chordata; order Testudines; family Trionychidae; genus Pelodiscus; species Pelodiscus sinensis. Next base: position 114,233,888 of record NC_134715.1, read on the forward strand.
AAAGTTAAATTTCTGTATCAAAACATCTGCATTTCTGCATGTTTCAATGCAAAAAGAATTTTTGGAAATTACCATTTTGTGAAAGGTTTACGAAAAAAATGAAATGTGTAACAAGCAAAATGATCTGGAATGAAATTACAAAAAAAATTGTATTAAATTGTACAAAAATATTTGTTCTTTTTACACATTTCTGGGTGACAATTCTGAGGTGTCATATTTATCTGTGAATTATCTGCATTTATTATCTTACCATGTATTTTATTTTATTCTTTATTTATATTCATTGACTTTAACTGGTTATCACTAAGTCCTATTTGTTTATGTATGGTACCAGTCAAAAATTGTTTAATAGATTTTTGTATTTTAAGTAATAACCCACAATGCAATTAGGTGCTTGAAATGTCATTCCTTCATTGGGACAAAATTGTTCAGGGCCTGATCCTGCAACTAGCTGCTATCACATTAGGCAACAGTCTGGCAGTGTATTCTATAGCGGAGGACCTCTGCCCCCTTGCTAATCCCGTTGACTTGAATGGGGCTCTGTTGCTTGTTACGCCAACTTGGACTTCATGTTTATCATGGGTGAGTAGTCCCATGGGATTATTCGTGATGGAAAACACTACACAAAGTGTTAAACATTTACAGGATTGGTTCCTGTAAGTTGTTTTAAAATCACACTTGTAAAAAGAGGCAAACGTCCATGAACAAACAGGTTCAATGGCAAACATGAACAGCTTCAATGTCATTCAATTATTTCAAAAATATTATAACACATATTATTAAAAGTACAGTATTAAATCCAACCCAACTGTCACTCTGCATCAATTTTTTGAGGAGCTTCATTAGGTTGAAGGACTACAAGCATGTATTATTCAAATTAATCTTCTTGTGTGCAGTTGAATTTCTTTGATAATTTTGCCTCCCTACCATTTGTTCTAGTGCTTCCCTAAGGGTCTCTGGTCACACACAAGATAAATTTAGTTTACCAAAGCTTAATTCTGAAGCTCTGCCCAAGTGCATTAAAACAGGTATTCCATATAGGGATCATAGGATGAAGACTAGTTGCTAAGTGCTTAATCTGAGTTCGCTATCCCAGTGTGAAAATAAGATTCAAGACTTTCTTAAAATTAACTGAGTTTAAACTGTATTTTTGAGAGAAGAAATGCTACATGACATCTGTTTTAAAAATTACTCGTATTTTCTCTCTGAAATTCAACTATCGAGGGGTATTAAGTCCCTAATGAAGTCTATAGAATTACAAACACAAGAACACTGGGCCTGATTTTCACTAATGCCAGATTTCATTGTCCATCCCAGCAAATTTGCACCCATCTAATTTATGAATTCAGCTGACTTATTCCTGACTGACATCATTGTACAAAAGATCAGGCTGAAGCTTCTGTCTTCCAATTGATCAATGCTACCAATGTAGATGAAAATAAAATAACTGCGTAAATTGTTATGGACACATCTGTAGAACATTTTTTGCCAAGCCAGTAAAATATTTTTATGTAACAATATTTAATTTAATTTAACTTAATTATTAATAATATGTATTTAATATTATTTTAATATTTATGTAATAATTTATTTACTGTTATTTTATTTTATTTATTTAATGTTTTCATCCTATTCTACTCCCTGTCTCCACAGATAATTAACCAACTTGGACACACACCACTTTGCATGAAGTGCAATCTCACGATAATAAATGAACATATTTATTCATTACCATATTTCCCTGAAATCTCCCACAATCTCATGATAATAAATGAATCTATTTATTCATTACCATATTTCCCTGAAAGTTATTTTCAGAGACTGTCCCTATTTTCTTCTCTCTTTAAAAAAAAACAAAACCAAATAGAAAACAAGTCTTTTGTCTGGCTTTTGCACACTGCAGTAGACTGGCAACTGAAGGAGCTATCAAGCAACAAAGCTGATGAAATTGACAGCAGACTAAATGAGCTCATGTGCAGCTCCCAGGCCTGTCATGTAATATGGTTGCTCCTCTGATCCTCTTCCCATGAAATGTCCCAGTGAGCTCTTACCTCAACCCAACCCACAGAATCAAGGCCAATTCAGCTGGAGCTGCATGTAGTTGGCGCCTGGCCCAGATGAGAAGCTGGTGTCCTTATTTTTGCTCACTTCCACTGGTATCAAGATAGGGTACTGGGGCTGAGAGGAAACTAAAGAAAGCTGAGTGGAAGAAAATGGACTGAGAAAGGACATGATAATGGTTCCCAAACAGAGACTATCTTAGAACAATGCATTGCTGGCTGCTCTTATATTGCTGGTTCCTCCGTGCTTTCACCTGCAACTGTAGGTACATTAAATACTTTACCAATGTCATGTTTTTGTGAAAATAACTGCTGTAGTTGCAGAGGAATGCTGTTTCATCACCCATGGGAGGCATAATGGTCCCCACTATTGTAAATAAGTGAAGATGTGAGCCTTACTATGAAAAACTTGAGCACCCCAGTGATTAGAAAAATAAATATGGGAGAGAGAGTTCAGAGGGAAAAGGACTCCTGGATTCTCCCAAGCATTAGCATGCCTAAATATCCAGAATTATAAAAACACCCCTTAATTTATGAATGGCCAAATGACTGCACCCCATTTGTATGAGAGAATGAAATCCACACATCTGTGATCTCCACACTCAATTGTTGTAACTCCTACCTGAGAGGGAAACCTAATAGCCAGAAAAGTCTTCAGCTGATACAGAAGAATGTTTGCTCAGCAACAGTTCTTTGAATACATTATCCTGGTAGTCTGCTTTGTGCACTGGCTTCCTCTTGCCTACATTGCCTGGTACAAATCTGAAATTTTATGACCATTGGACTGGACCTAACAACCTCCCCTGCCTCAGAAAGAGTACATCTTCCTCCACAACCACAAATTCCATCCACAGATATGCTCCTCTGGAATCATGAAACTATCAGCCATCAGAGAGAGCTCATAAGCCAGAACTTAAACTCTGCTTCCAAGATAGAATTACAATGTGTGAAGTACTGTGCCAATAAAACTCTAGAGGTAGGGTTGCCAGGGTTTAACCAAAAATACCAAACCTCTCCCCCCCCCCCCAAAAAAAAACTACCAGGGAAAAATTCTGTTAACGAAAATTTTTTAAACCCTCCCCCTAACCCTCCCCCTTTTTTTTTCCTAAACAACTTTGGTCTCTCTCTCTCTTCCCCCCCCCCTACAAAAAAAAAGGGGGGGGGAAAGAGAGAGAGAGACCAAAGTTGTTTAGGAAAAAAAAAGGGGGAGGGGGGACCTCGAGAGTTGTTAAGCAAAAATATTAAAAATTTTTTAAAAAACCATCATGGCCCCTTTAAGAGGCTTTTTGGCCCTAACAGGCTGCCAGCAGCCATCTACCATCTTGTCTCCCTACTCCAGAGGCCAGACAGCTCCCCTGCAGAACCAGGTAAGCACCCGGGATTTTCGCCTCCTGTCCTGGAAAAAAATAAGAAAATACCAAACATTTTAGGTGTCCGGTATTTTCTGAAATTTTTTACCAGACAGGAGGTAAAAATACCTGACTGTCTGGGTCAATACCGGACACCTGGCAACCTTATCTAGAGGTAGAGTACTGCACAGATACAACATTTGTAACCACATCCACAGCTGCAAAAACGAACCACGGATATCCACATCCATATCCGCAGGGGTGGATATCCATGCATTTGCAGGACTCTATCAAGAGGTACTCTGACAATCTCCTTTAATTCTGAGACCATGGTACTCTCAATACAGGTTCTTAAGCATGACATTAACTTCCTCCATTGCTGAATCAGTGGTGACCCTCATGTCAAGCTGTAAAACTGACCCGTGCTCTCTCGGTTATTCAAGAGGAAGACGGCCGCAAAGGACAAAAAAAAAAAAGAGGAGAGTGTTATCTGTTAGAGCAGCTTTTCCCAAACTATGGGCTGTGGCCAAGTACTGGGCTGAGGGAAAAAAATACCGGGCCTCAGTGTGCCTGCCGGGAGGGGAGCAGAGCAGGGCAGGCTAGGAGGTGTGTGTGTGTGAGGGAGAAACCGGCCACCAGGAAGCAGGGTTGGGGGCAGCGGGGCTGTCCCGCAGAGATCCGAGTGGATGGCAGAAGCAGGGTTGGGGGTAGCGGGGCTGTCCCACAGAGATCCGGGCAGGTGGCGGAAGCAAGGTTGGGGGTAGTGGGGCTTTCGGGTGGAGATCGGAGAGGGTAGACAGTGGAACCAGGGCTGGCCGGGGGGGGGCGGAGGGGACTGGCTGGGGGAGATCATGAGGAGGAGGACGGGAGAACCAGCTGCCGGAAGCAGGGCTGGACGGGGGGCAGTGGTGCTGTTTGGGTGGGGTCGTTGGAGGAGCGGGGCTGACCAGGGGAGATTAGTGGGAGTCGGGGGGAACCGGCAGCCAGAAGCAGGGCTGGACGGGGGAAGCAGGGCTGGACTGGGGAGATCAGGAGGAGAAGGGGGGGGAGCGGGACTGACCTGGACACATGCAGACCCTGCAGACCCTGGCAGATGAGTGAGTCCACCTAGGGATTCCATTTTGCCGCCCCCTCCGCCCCCACACACACCTTCCCTCAAGTAGTTGTGAACTGCCTGGCAGGTACACACACTCAGGCAGCGTGAGCACATCTACCAGCCAGACAGTTTGCAGCTAAGGACTGATACACCTAATTATAATAAAGCTTACCTAATTAGAAAATACCAGACATTTTATATGTCTGGTAATTTCTCAATTTGTTTCCCAGACAAAACCCTCAAATACCGGACTGTCTGATACAAAACCAGACACCTGGCAACCCTACTCTTCCTTGCACCCTCCCTCCTAGCCAGATACCCTACCCTCAATCTGCTCCTGCCCCCGCCTCCTGGAGTGCCCATGTGGCGCCAGGTCCCCCAAGCCTCCAGGCTGGGCGGAGGATGCAGCCGGGTGAAACATTGGAACGTGGAACGAGGAGTAACGGTAGTTCGAATTAGAAAGCCTAATTCGAACTACCTACTCCGTGCCGGGTGTAGCCACGGGCACGGAGTCCGCACTAATGGGGATTTAAAAATGGCGGGGCCCAGCAAGATGCAAATGAAGCCCGGGATATTTAAATCCCGGGCTTCATTTGCAACTTTGAATGACTACATTAACCACCCTAGTTCGAACTAGGGTGGTAGTGTAGACATACCCTATGATACATATTTTCCATGTTAGATATCGCAAATGGCAGAGCTGTAAAGACAAAGCAACGGGCTCAATATCTGGCTGCTAATTTCAGTTGGCTCAATAAATCCCATAAGATATGCAGCATCATGCAGCAGAGCCCTGGCTTCACCTTCCTTTCACTGCTAATCCTTAGGCACTATGATATTGGGAATTAGGAATGCTTCCGTAGCTACACAATCAGCTTTACAGGTCTGGATCCCTACTTTCCTGAATAGTTGTGAATGGGGGTGGATGCTCAAGAGGTGGGGTAATGAAACCTCCATATAGTACTAAAAAACCTTCTTTACATATTTTAAATGGCGTCTTCTTGGATTTAGGAAAACATGCCCCAAATCCATGCTTCCTGAGTGAATGAGTGTCTTGTAGTCTTTTTGGACAGTTAGCTCACATACCACTTTAAACAACTTCCCAATTGACAGTAACAGCTGCTGGCTGAGGTCTGATGGAGAGAGATTTAATATAAGTTGAACAGAGTTTCCTTGACTTTTTATACCATACAAAATATAAGAATTTTCCTGCGGCTTCTGTTTATATTTCAAATCTGTAAAGCCCCTTATCTAGTTGCTAACGGATTCAATCTTCTCAGAGGGGTAGGCATGTTAGTCTGTAACTTTAAAAACAAGTAGTCCTCTAGCACCTTAGAGACTAACAATCTTGACTTCTATTTTGAATGAAATAGCATCACATATAGGATCCAAAAAAGAAACTAAAGTCCTTGGGTGGGATATCTCGATTTCCCAGGATTTCTTCATTGATTCTACAGTAAATTCTTTGCATCTACTGAAACTGGGTTGCATGAATAATTATTTTTTGGTCTCATTATGGGTCACATTTTACTTTTTACAGTTTTCGTTTGAGAACAGTATACTTAAGTCTGCTCACCTCTGCACACAAAAGAATGTCAAAGATGTAAGATGCATGAATGTGATGAGCAAGAAACTCCATCATAAGAAACACCTGCTTATGCAAGAGGGATGCAGGCCACCACAAAAGGAAAGGGCTTTTGCAAAATGTAGCAAGGATTTACATTGAGAAAATCTTAAGTTTGGGGTTCTTTAGGGATAAACATAACAGTCTTGCTGTTTTTAGTTCACCAGATTTACAGACAAGGATGAAGGCAACAAGAATGAATGGACCATAGATAGATGGTCTTATTAATTGTACAATTAATTATACCTGCGTTTCTCAAACTGTTGGTCCTGGCTCCCCGGGGGGTCGTGAGCAACTTAGAGGGGGGTTGCGAGCGACTAAGAGCAACTTAGAGAGGGGTCGTGGTATCACAAAGTTTGAGAACCCTTGCCTTATTATTTGCATGGGTGTTTGTGTTTATTGGGTATTTTGTTAATAGTTCCTTGATAACATAACTAGGTTTTACAGCTCTTTAGGAATGAGTGTCTTTTCTGTTAAAAAAAATTGTAGCAGGAGAATGAAAGTAGGACAACAAAATCAGACTCACAAGACTTATTTACAGAGGACTGAGGAGTCTGAGGCTCTCTCTCACACTTCATTAGCATAAACATGGCCACCACTTTTTTTGAAACAGAGCTTTTTTTAAAAAAGAGGCTGTCTAGAAGCGGATCTGTCGAAAATAAACCCTTTTTCGACAGATCCTGTATTCTTCAAAAAATGAGGTTTACAGGATCTGTCGAAAAAGGGTTTATTTTCGACAGATCCACATCTAGAATGCTGTTTTTCTCAAAAAAGCTCTGTTTCGAAAAAAAGCGGCAGCCATGTCTATGCTAATGAAGCACGGGATATGAAGCCCTGCTTCATTAGCAATTTCAACGTGCCTAATCTACATCTCTCTGTCGACAGAGAGATATAGTCTAGACGTACCCCTAGACACAGCAATCGGGGGAGGGGACAGGAGGTGGGTGGCATAAAAGAATTCTATACCTTGATGCCTCTTTTCCACATGTGTAACTGTTAGAGGTCTCAAAAAGCCATGAGGACTTGGACATTATTAAAATATGCAGGATTATCAGTACCAGATTTATTATATGGAACAAAATATTTGGCATTTCAATCTGACAGCTCTGTTTAACCTTTGACAAATCAATGCTGTCTCATTACTGGAAAGTTCTGAGGCAAAAAGCCAGAAGATTCAGTGAATGAATGCTACATCTTAACCGTGCAACAAATGCTGAGTAACAGGATTGTTCTATATCTTCATGCCACCAACAAATCCAATAGGTCAAGTTAAGATTGCAATGACCTCTGTTCTTTTCAGTTGCTATTAACATCCTTAACTCGTCAGACTTTGAGACTAGCTGCTGTAGGAGGGTAACTCTCAGTTTTAATGCAGTATTGGGCTCACAACATCTTCATACTGTGTAAACAGATTTTTGCTTATATTTTCTGATGTATTGATATTTCTGGGAGTGAAAAGGAAAAATTATAGGGAAAGTGAAGCAGTACATATTATTATATGTTGGACAAAACCTCACTGAAATGGAAGGGATTTGTAAGAGTGGGGCTGCTGACATACCCCCTTACTCTGTCTTGTCCTCCTTCCCCACCGCAGCTGAGGCCAAGAGCAAAGTCCTGGCATGAAGAACAGAAGCTGTGACCCAGGGCCCCAAGTGCAGAGGACCGGCAGTTGGGACCCCAGGTCTGGAGCCAGCAGCAGAGCTCCTGGTGTGCAGAGCAGCAACCAGGGCCCCAGGTCCAGAGCCAGCAGCAAAGCCCCTGGAGTTCAGAGCTAGCAGCAGGGACCCCAGAACCTTAGCTCCTGCGTCGATGTGCAGGAGAAATGCACAGAGACAGAAGAGAAAGCCAAACACAGGCTGAATAAAGTGAGAAATCCTTAGAGAGGGAGCTTTTGAGCTGAGTGCTAGCTAAATGCACTGGAGCTCTGAGCTGTTTCTGCTAGGTTTTTCCTGTGTTCAGGGAAACAGGGCTTTGTATATTCCTTGTAAACAAACAAGACAGCATCAAAGATGCCTGACTCCATCATCAATTTCTCCCCTTAGCAAACAGCACAGTCCACAATTTTGTCTAACTGCTCAGGTCAAAGGGAGGGAATATTATTTAACCAAGTGGCTGCAACTGATTTTCCGCAATAACGATGGGGCTGAGTCTTAAAACTGACATTTGTGACAGGCTTGATACAGGACATCCCCGCTTTAAATTGCCCCATTATACATTGGTTTCACCCTCAAGTCATTGACGATTGTAGGAACTAATGAGTACTAAGTCAGGTGTGAGAGACATGCATGGAATGCAAGTACTTTCCCCTCACTCCATGACAGTCCCGGGAACAGGATGAAAGGTAACTTGCGTTCCAGAGCACATGGCTGCTGTGCCCCCCCTCCCCACCATCTTGAAATGGTGCCCTTGGCTGACTCCAGCCTGACTAGGCCCATGGTAAGGCACAGTTGGCCTGGTGTCACGACGTGATTGGCAGACCCCACCCAGGGTCAGCTCACAGGCTGCTGTGGCCATGCCATGCCTGCCACACCACGCCACTGGCTGCAGCAGCTCCCTGCCAGTTAACCAGTTACCCCGGTAAGCATGCCAAAAAGACTCATGCTGACTGGATAAACCGTTAGCCCTTTACATTCCTGTTTGGACAGGAAGTATGCAATCATGCAGCAACAAAGAAACAGAAACACACACACACGCACGCACGCACGCACACACACAGAGAGAGAGAGAGAGAGAGTAAAGCCCTGTGTGTGGAACATAAACTGAAAATAAAGGGAAATTTTTTTAAAATGGCAAGGTAAGGACATTATTTGGGGGCTGTTTTCATTTGAATTAAGATGGTCACCAGCAGCATTTTTCTTCTGCATAAAAAAGGTCCAAAGTTGTACTGTGAAATAGTTTTACCTAATAGCCAAACTAGACCTCCTCCATTGCATCTTGAGACCATTGTTTCTCAGTCTGTCATCTGTCACTACTGAGAACAGCCTCTCTCCATCCTCTTTGTATGCTCCCTTCGGGAAGCTAAAGGCTGCTATCAAATTCCCTTTCACTCTTCCGTAGACTAAATGAGCCCAAATCCCTCAGCCTCTCCTCATAAGTCATGTGCTCCTGCTCCCTAATCATTTCTGTTGCCTGTTACATAAGAGATGGGGAGACTATCGGGATTTGTGATAGCCCTATATCTTCTGTGAACTGGCAGAGGGGGACTGTAACACTCATTTACCAATTTACCAACTGGTGACACGTGCTCTAATCTACATAATATGTAGTTATACACTTTGAGAATTTTATTTTTTACTTTAAAATAGGTCAGCTAAATCTGGGATCAAGGAAATATTCAAGCAAAATGTTTGTGTAATCTAAAATATCTTTGGATCAGCAGCATGAGCCTGATTCTGTGCCTGCTCCCCTCACTTAAATTTACAGCTAATGAATATGAATCTGGAACAAATTACTTTTGCTGTCTTTTCCCTCCATGAAACCCTGAACTAGACAGTTATTTCACTGTAAAAAGGTTTCATGGTCTGATCCCTCTGCCTTTGAAGTCAGTGGGTGTCGGAGAAGTGCAGCACTTCTCAGGGTCTTTTCTCAGGTCACTGAACCTAAAGACCATTAATAATGAAATGAAATATGGCACTGAATAGCAATGCTGTTGTTTTTCGTAATAGTTTTGTATACATTATTTTCATTCACAATGGCAAGCACTCCAAACCATGTTGAGTTTTATTAGTGGGTATGATGTATAATACATGGTACTTCACCTGAATATTTTCCCAGAACTATTCATGGAACCCTGTTCCACTAAAACAGGAGCAAAATTATTTAGTGGAGAGTGAAAATAACCATGACAAACTGCAACTAAAATGCTAATACCTGTTACTTATGTATCTTATGTTTGGTATGTAATGCTGTCTACTATAATCTGGTTTATGGAAAACACTCTACTTCAAAAGGAAACTCCAGCGGTCTTAGGTAAAACTATTAAATATATAACTTCTGCCAATAGAACAAGAGCCCAATTCTGCTCCTGTTGAAGTCAATGGCAAAAATCTGACCAACTTCAAAAATGGGCACTGCAGCCATATGGTTATTAAGAAGTATGCTTCTATTTCTTCTTCTAAGTATCTTCTCATCTTTGCCACATTTGCATCAAGACCTTAGAGGCCCTAAGCACTGACAAGATTATGGTGCCCCCGCCCATATGTAATTCAAAATAAAAACAATACTATACTGTAAAATCTCTTTTTTGCTTGTTTGTTTGTTTGTGTGTCCCTGCTTTGCTGGTGCCCTAAGCACGTACTTAGTCTGCCTATTGGGTAATCTAGCCCTGATCACTGTCTATGGCAAAACTGTTCATATGACAATTGATTTTTTGTTCACAGTTTATTACAGCTTTCACTGCCATTTCTTTTAAATATTCCGTTGAGTGGGCATTGCTCAATCTATTTTTTCCAAAATATATGCAACCCCATCTTCTGTTGTCACACAGCCACATATTACTGGATCACTGTGTACATTGCTTATCAAGGCTTTAATTGGCTAATTTCCTCTTAGTATTCCTTGCCCATTGTTCAAGTTCCTTCTCATACACTTTATCTGGCAACTTTCCACAAATGTCTGTTCTGCCACGTGGAGGGTAGCCTTGTCAAAAGGACTCAACCACATCAATGAAGGTGCTTATTGTTAACAATTTGAACAGGAGAATTTGTGGCATAAAGGAACAGAGCAATCTTCATCTATGGTGTCTTGTTATTTGCTGGTTCTTACTACAAACCCACCCATAGTGGTAGCTTTACTGGATTGTTTAAATCTTGATTGCTACTGATAAATTGTTGTTTGAAATATGTTTAGCTGCAGCACTGCTGCTAAAAGTGCTAACAGATGACTGTATTTGTTGCAGATAATCTAATTCTTTACATCTATATTCAAAAAATTTTGTTGAATATAATCATTATCAGTCCTTCATTTCAGCAAGGATGCAGATCCAATTCTAAGTTACTAAAAGAGCTCAGACTGACTGAGCTCAGAGTACACTTAATTTTGGAGTAAACCCCATTGAATTCACTCGCACTTCTGTTTATTTTTAAAGAAACAAGTACAGAATGGGTTCCCTTGGAAAAGCTGAGTTATGCTGAAGTGAAATAGGGAACAGACTTATGGCATCTCTATTCTGGTCAAAAAGCATAAAGGGAAACCTAGTAATAGAAGTTGTTTCCACTCTCATCACTGTTCTCTCTGTGAAGCAGGGTAGTAGCAAGGTGGGCAGATGCTTTAATCAGCATTTCCCCTTTCTATAAACACAGATTATTATTATTATTATTATTATTACCTGTGTAAAAAAACCCAAACATTAATACATTCTCCATGCCACGTGTCTCTTCTCAGAAGCATGAATAGCAACAGAGCAGACATGCCAGCTATACTTTCACTGCTAGAGCTCCTCATAGCACGGAGGGTCATCACAAATCTCATCACCTTCCACCCAAGTGAAAGGTGCATTTCTTGGATGCTGCCTTTTCCCACATATGTACATAGTAACATAATATTATTTAAAACAAATAAATAAGCAAGCAAACCCTAAAAACCTATCAAAACAAATATCAACAAATATCAGAGTAGGGGATTAAACAACATGACTAAGGCACTCAGATACAACAGTCCAGAGTACAATCAAGTAGCTGATAAAGAACAGAGATTGGATTTGGGAGTCTGAGTACTGGGAAGAAAGAATCTACCAACAAAATTGGAACCAGCATTTTCCACTGATCTCTGGCTTCCCTTCTTTCTCCACTTCTATACCTCAACAAGTCTACTGCGTATGACAAAGGGAGAAGGTACCCCAGCAGTTCCACTTTCATAGGCTCTACAATTGATTTTTAGTCCTTTGTGTATTTTTGCAGTATGGGAACATATGGCATGAATCTAAACTACAAATGGCTTTAGAAGTAAAAATCAAATTCAATCCTACATTTAAAAGAGAGAACAGCATGTACTGGTTGCCAAATACATTGAATGTTCATCATTATACAAATAATGTGCCAGAAACACATGATTCAGCAAAAATAAACATTAAATAAACAAACAAACAAACAAATAAATAAAGGATTCATTTATTTAAATCAAAACTGGATAACTTTCCAAAAGATATTCTATAGTTACTGGATTCAATAGAGGGGTAGCTTGCTGAAATTTAGGCCTTTTATATTCAAAAGGTCAGACTAGATTATCAAACAGCCTCTTCTAGCCTGAACTCTGTGACTACTTCAAACAAAAGCTTTGGACTAGATACAGAGATTACTCAGTGAGGTTCCATTGCTGTGTTATGCAGGAGATTGAACAAGTTCATCAAAATAGTCCATTCTGGTATTAAAATCTATGACTATATCTGCAGCTGGAGCTGGAAGCATGATTCCCAACTCAAGGAGACATACTCAAAGAGAGGTAAAAATACTAAAAATAGTAGCATAGCGGCAGCAACATAGGCAACTGTGAGCAATGGCATAGGCTAGCTATCCCTGATCGGATTTCCTGAGGAACATACTCAGAATAGCTAGCTGTGTTGCTGCCACTTGTTATGCATATATGTCTACTCCAGTTCAAAATCACGCCCCTCCCCAACTCCAAGTGTAGACATAGCCTAAGGGTGTGTCTACACTGCAGGGCTTAACTCAAAATAAGCTATACAAATTGACCATGTTAATTGCGCATCTTATTTCAAAATAGCTTATTTCAAAATAGGTAGTGTCTACACAGCACTTATTTCGAAATAGAACACACTTCCTTTGACTTTCCTTATTCCTCGTACAATGAGGGTTACAGGAGTTGGAGTAAGAACTCCTACAGCTTGACAGTATTTTGACACTATTTCGAAATACTGCCTGCTGTGTAGATGTGGACTAAGTTATTTCGGAATAGCCCTAGTTATTTCAAAATAGTGTTGCAGTGTAGACATACTCTTAAGACCATGCCTAAACTCCAGTCAGGTGGTGTGATTGCAGCACATGCATACCAGGGCTAACTTGAGTAAAAACAACAGTGAAGCCAAGGTTGCATGGGCTAATTCCACACACCCATTATTGGGAGTATGTAGATCAAAACTAGCTTGAGCAGCTCAGCTAGCAACCAAATGCAGTATAGGCACATCTTTAGACCATGCTGCTACTTAGCAACTGTCTCACAATGAACTATCTCCTATACCAATGAGTTGGGAAGAAAGGATTCTTAACATAAAAAAACCTACCAAGTACAGAATACGATTTGTGACTTTGAACAGCAACACCAAAGGAAAATACATTGCATCCTATTCAACTTAAAAGAAATACTTACCATCATGCAAAATATGCCATTGCTTCATTTCTTAAAGAAGCTGTAACATGGTTGTACATAAAGCCGAAAGAAGATATTTTAAATTTCCATTTAATTACAAAACTTGTTGAGAATTGCATATTTTAATCCTGATGGTCATTTATATTTAATTAGTTCAACGAGACTTCCAACCCTACATGACCTCTTTCTGGATCTACTAACAAATTTAATGTTCTCTTTTATATGGACAAAAATTGAGAGAAATGTGAAAGAAAAATAATGTGATAACACAATTCTGATATGTAAAACTACACTTTGATATTGAAATTATAATAGGTACACTGTCTTCATGGAGCTCTCCAATTGGCACATTGACATTCTTTTCCGGTTGGAGTGCTGAGGATGATCGATATTTCATTTTAAAGGATATAGTTCTGTCACAGAAGTCATGGCTTCTGTGCCTTTAAAAGACCTCCATGACTGGCTTCAGCCTCATTGTAATGGCAGGGCTGAAGCAGCTTTCAGCACCGCTCCCCACCCCTCCCAAACTCCTGCAGATAGGGTTGCCAACACTGAAGCTGTTTTCCAACACGATGCAATGTCTTTTTGTTAAAATATTCTATGAAAATCTCCAAGACTGATTTCAGCAATCACCTGGAGATTGATGTTAATTCCAAGAGACCTTAGGCCAATTGTGGAGGGTTAGCAACCCTACCCACATCTGGAGTGGTTGTCAGACCATTGAAGCTGGAGTGGTAGGGCAGGAGCGGCAGTCAGCCATGCTGATAGCAGCAGGACTTGGACTGTCAGTCATCATGTGGAGAGGTCACAGGAGTCCGTGAATTTTTCTTTATTGCTCATTACTTTGATGAAAAAAATCCTATAACAAAACCTTAACCTTAATCATGTTTCAACATCAGCTGACAACAGGCAGCATCTCACAGGAAACACTCAGCACATGGCAGTGCAGGGCCTGGTGCCTGCAAACTATGACACTATTCCCTAACCCCTGTTTAACCAACTTTGCCCCATTTTCTACCATGTAACCCTATTCCAGAATGCATAACCACTATGACATTAGATAAAACAGTTGCTTTCTGCTATATGTAATCAAACTTATTTTTTCCTCTTCAGTGTAACAGTTCCAACCCTAAACACCCATGCAGATTTATGAAATACCATCTAATTTAAATGTTATTAAACACTGACTAATCAACACAGTGATTCACTTTTTGCACTTCACTGAAATTAACATGTTCTGAGACTTTATGCATGTGAATTTGGAAGAAGCTAGGGATGTGAAAGGTTCACTAGTTAACTGGTTAGTCAGTAAGCATCACTCTTAATGGGTGATGCTTACCAGTTACAGTTAACTGGTGAGAGCTGGAGCAGGCCCTGCCTGCAGTAGCCCAGGTGCATCACATGCCAGGGGTGCTCCAGGTGTCCAGAACAACCCCAGTTCACAGCAGGACCTGGGGTAGGGAGGTGGAGAACCCCATGCTTAATTACTTAACTTCACTTTTAACAAGTTAATATTGGTTTGTGACCTGCTTTGCTCTTCTTGCTAGAATTCCAAAATGTAAAGAATGTAAATATTAGAACTGTGAAAGAGTGAGATATAGTAAATTCTTTAATAAAAAAAATTGTACAAAAAAGTATGGTTGGAATGCTACAATGCACCCACAGATCCAATGGCAGGTCTGAAGTATATAACTGGAATGAGACCTTTCTAAAAAAAATACAGAAGACTTTATAATGTCTTTTTGTGACTATTATCAGTCATCTGCACAATTTTCAGGGTCAAATCCTGCAATTAGGACTGTCAAGTGATTAAAAAACTTAATTGTGATTAATCGTGTGATTAAAAAATTTAATCACAACTAATTGTGATTAATCATGTGTGCAGCCCCTTTGAAATGTGGTGGCAAAACAGAGTCGGGGTCAGCTGGAGTCCAGTGGGTCCCAAACTAGAGATGTGAAAAATGTTACAAAATATTAACCGTGTAACTTCTGGCTAGGCCCATGAGCACCCGGCCATCACTACCCATGGAGTCTGGGTTCCCAGTGCTGCCAGCCCTGCAGGATCTGGGCTGGCCACCCACACTCCCTAGCAGAGTTTAAATGGTAATAGGAACTGAAAACATCAGCTTATTGATTAACCAGTCAAACATTTAAACTCTTACATCCCTAGTTGGGTGATGCTTAAGGTAACCTGTTAACTAGAACCTGGGAGCAGCCACGGGAGAGAGGCAGCTCCAGTACCACTGGGACCACCATGGGGCAGACTGACTGCCAGCAGCCCCACAGGATCAGCAGCCAGCAGCCCTACTGGGTTGGAGTAGCCACCCGTCCATGGGATCCCACTTAATCAGTTAACCAGTTAAACATTTAATCCCAGTAAACTGATTAAACAGGATTTTCCATCCCAAGTCGGGACTCTGTTTGAATAGGATGGCGAGGACTGCCTTAGACTTGCTTAGGCCTGAAACTGAAGCCCAAGCTCCACTGCTCAGCACAGGAGCTAACACCCAAGGACTTCAGACCTGGTTGACAGGATTCAAGTTGCGGACCCCCTGCCTGGAGCTAACACCTTTGAGCTTTAGTTTTGGCTCCCCTGCCCAGAAGAGTGAGGCTTGGGCTTTGCCTCCCCACTGCCCAGGGCACAGTGGGGTGTGGGAGGGCTCAGACTTCAGATCCCCATCCTGGAGTTATGAAGTCATTTTCGTAAGTTACGGCTTGAAATGTAGTTATTAGTAAAAATTGATTATAAGATGGCTTGTTTGTTTGTTTTCATGTCTAGACAGAGAAATGCAGGGGAAAATGTTTTTTAAAGTTCTCTCAGTTTTGGGAGGGCTGTTTTTGTTTGGGAATTTTTTAATGAAAATAAGGAAATTTGTTTGTTTCATTAAATATATTATTTTTATTCTAGTACTGTGCTGTCAATTATTTTCAAAATTTTTTATATAGTAGATGGACTACACATTTTTGAGATTTCATTTGCAGCAGGTTACTGTCCACTGACATTTGTAGTGTGGTATATTTATATATACAGACACACACTTATGTTTATCAATATTCAATTTATATTAAAAATTATAAAGATGAAATTGTGCCTTCAATTCAACTATATAACTGGAAATACCTCCCTTGAATTCAGTGGTATTCTCTATAAATCTTAGGTACATACCTGACCCCATTCATATAGTACCTCACAGTTGTAATGTATTTATCTTTACAATATCCCAGTGGAAGGAATAACCCACAATTTATAGAGTTAAGTGACTTGCTCATAGGGGCTTGCACTCAGGTTACCCAACAACTATGCTTGAGCTCTAACCACTAGACTATCCCTCTTCTTTAGACATCTGCTGATATACAGAATCACCATCTAATTGTAACTATTCAACATAGAATTACTGCTGGGGAAAAGATGTATATTTAGCAGCCATTGTTATCCTTACAATCAACATTTAAAGCCTCATCTCCTCCCCCTACATATTCTGGGAAAGCTGTGTAACATTTTGCAGTCAACTCTGCTCCAAACTAACCAGTGCTTCAGTGCTATGCAGAACAGATGAATGCTTGCTTCATCTTTGAAAAAATAAAGTTTCAAGTAGACTCAAATTAAATTTTTCCACATAATGTTATAATAATTATTATTATTCTACATATATTATTTTAAACAGGTATCATATCTGAATATAACATGCTTCAATTTATTTCTTCATTGCATAGAATGAGCTAGGATGCTACCCAGATTTCTATATAATTCTGTGGCTCTGAAGCAGACATTCTAACCTTCATCGTATACACTACCCCATAGCTTGGGCCAAATCTACAAAGGCTGAGGATTTAAATCCAAACACTTCCCTTTGCATACATGTGCACTTTCCAGGAGCAACTTGCAGGGGCGGGGTAGTGGGCAGCGAGTTTGCAGCGATGGATCTGACCCACATTTCTGCTGCAGAAAACAGCTGCATGTAGGAGGATCGGGGACGCTCTTTTGATACGGATTATTTCTTCTTCACAACAAGCAGGCTTTACTAGCGTAGGGCTGTCTCCTCGCTGCTGGCCTGTGACAAGGGGCGTGTGTGTATCAGCGCACTGTCTAGCTCTCCAGAAGACTGTGCGGCTCTGCTCTCCCTGCCACACTGCGGTATGTGCTGGCCAAAAGTTTACACGCCCTTCTTTCAATCGCAGCCACACGCACACACAAGCAACTCCCCGCTTTCAAAAGTTCGATTCGCACCTCGACCCCTCGGATTCGGTCCGTCCTCGCGGGCCACCCTCCAGCAACCCCGCTAGCAGCCCTGGCATCCAGGACTTGAAAGGGCCGTAGCTCGCAGCCGGCTGCTTGCAAGAGGATGCCCCTGTTGTGTTTCGGGAGGGGGAATCGGCCGGGAATATTCTGTAGCACCAATTCACCCCCCCCCCCCCACACACACACACACTCACACTCACGCCCGCCGAAGAAAAGCTGCAGTGTAACGTGACTGAGCCGCACGGGGAACCTGCCCAAAGGAGGGAAATCGCCACTTCACCATGAAATGATGCAGCTTTATGGAACGACCGGCCCCACCCAGCCTCCTGCCATGAAAACCTGCAGGCTGAGGAGGGAGGAAATTCCCCCGCATGTCGCCCCCCTCCTCCTGCCAGCTACTCCCATCCCGCCGGGACTCGTCTGCACCGCGCCGACACGGGGACAACTCTGACCCGCGCCCCGCCGGCTCCGAGCGCGCCAGCCCGGCCACGCACCCTACCTGTGCTGGTGCTCATGGTCGGGCGGTGGGAGCGGCTCTCTGCCGCCCCTGGAGCCGCAGCCACTGGCGCAGGTCCCCCCTCCGGCCCGGGCGGCTGGTGCGCAGCAGAGCGCCAGGGGCGGGCCGAGCCACCTGCCCCTGACACACATCCAGCGTGCCCAAGCCTCCGCCGCTGCCCCACGAGCGCAGCCTCCAGCAACGCCCCCCCTGCGCTGGTAGCGCAGCCCCACGGGCTCTAGGGCGAGGGCATCCCGGCTCCCCAGCCGTCCTGCAACGCCTCGCGCGCCGGGCAAGGCAGAGCGCGAGCCTGGCGCAGGGCAGCGCTTCGCAGCCCTTGCAGCAGCTCCTGCCGCCTGGCCAGGTGACAGCCAACCGCGGCGCTCTGGCGCAGAGGGAGTGGGGCTGCCAGCGCGGAGGAGGACGAGGGGGTGGGGGTACCCTGGGAAGTGTAGGCTGCTCTGCTAGAGAACCGCAGCCTGGGGATCGGCAGGGGACTACATCCCCCGCAATGCTTTGCTGCAGCCAGCCCCACGAAGGCGCGGGTGGGGCAGCCGGCCGTCTGGTGGGCTTGGAAGCGGCTTGTGCCCTGTGGGATGCCAACTTGTGGGAAGCACGCCAGAGCCGCGCTGGGATCTGGGCTTCGCCGCCAAGGCTACGCCATCAAAGGGAAGCAGCAGCACCGCCTAAGAGTCCCTCGGTGCTTGCTCCAGCGTCCTGCCTAGCCGATAAACATATCTTTGTAAGCTCCAGGCAGGGCCAGTGGCAGGGATGCAAAGGAGCACCCTGGTTCTGCTCCAGAGACCCCTACCCTAGCAAAGGATGCAGACACCAAGTGCTGGAAGTGGGGTCACTATTTATGCTCAACATCTCATTGAGGCTACCTCTACAAAATTAGGAGGAGTCCTTCAGCACCTTGGAGACTTAACAGATTTATTAAGGCACAAGCTTTCATAGGCAGAAGCTTTACCCACAAAAGCTGCCCTAATAAATCTGTTAGTCTCTCAGGTGCCACAGGACTCCTCATTGTTTTTGCAGACACAGACTAACACAGCAACCCCTCTGAAACTACAAAATTATGTTGACTTACCTTCTGGGGGAATACAGCCACGGCAGTTATTAAACTGCTTGTGAGTTAACATCCTCACCTGGAGCATTGTATTCATTGCATTGTTAGTGTGGGACAGTTCCTGAAAGGCAAGAATAGTCAGTGTAAGTAATACAGTGCCTACATTTAATTGTGTCAGAATAAGTACATCAACCATAAGGATCACTATTTTATGGGAGACGCTTCCACATAAGGCAGCTTATGTTCACTTAACTCTTAGAGAGTAGGCCTGAGAAACCTCTTGAGACATGGCTTTCATGAGAATGCGATGTATTCTTAAGTTGATTCACTTAGTGTCACAAATGAAAACAAATATTACTATCACATGGAAAAAATAATAGGAAGGCAAAACCAGGTCTACTCTGTGAGCCAAATTCTGCTCTATATTACACCAATATCCTTGCCCAGTAATTGCATATTTTAGAGAGAATTACACATCATTGACACTTGGTGTAGCAGGGAGCAGAATTTATCCCATTGTCTTTTGCATAATTCACACAACCCAGGTACTAACCGTTATTTGTGGTCTAGAAGGGCCTCAAATCCTGTGATGTGCTAGCTGCCCTTACCTGTCCCTGAAGTCAATGGAAGTTCAGAGTGCTCAGCACCTCCTAAAGCAAGCCCTCAAATATCCATGGAACATTTTGTTAGAACTGTAGTGTTAACTCACTGGTCACCCCAGTGTCTAACTGATAAAAGATTCTACCTGCCCCAGGGTTTGAACTTGCAAAGTGCTAAGTAATCTTAACCCCTACTGGATTCACTGTATACAGTGTAAATGTAGCTGTGTGTGTCCCAGGAGATAGAGATGAGGTGAATGAGGCAATATCTTTTAACAGACCAGCTTCTGTTGGTGAGAGAGAAAAGCTTTCAAGCAACACAGAGCTCTTCTTCAGGCAGTTGAGGGTACTCACCGCACTGGGCTATGAATTCCCCCTCTTAATTTAAATGGACATGGTTTCTTCAATTTTTCTCCTAAATTGTTTTGCAGTTTAAACAGCTGCTGCATTCCAGTCATGAGTAATGTGGGCTTTCCTATTATGCTTTGTTAGTTAATGTATGTGCTCTGAGATATGCACATGAACGCTGCTAAGAAAATGCAGAGGTGTTACAGTTTTATTAGCAATTTTGATGGACGTATCACTTTCACATGTCTGTAATAAAAACAGTAAAAGAAAATAACATTTAAATTATTTACCCATTCAAATATAGTAATGTGGCTTCTGTAAGTCAAAGCAGATGTTGTGTTTCAAGAGATCTCAGTGAGCATCCAAATTAGGTAAAGGAGACCAGAACCTTGCCCATACATAGAGGAACCCTCCTGACTAATTTTTCATATTAGTGACTATAAAAATGTTGGTAGCTTATTGCAATTAATTGGATTGAATATGTTAAGACCACATCAAGTTAAACTAATAATAATTATGATTTAGATTTTATAACAAAAAATTCAAATGGTCAGATTCTGCATTATGCTCTGCTCTGCTCTTTTCCAGTGATACATAGCTGTACTAAATTTGGTTTTGGCTGGCTCTGCATTATAGGAGAGACACAAAGAAGCTGGAGCATGCAAAATAATTACTCTAGCTCCCTCTCAACAAAGTGCCTATTAGTCTAGGATCCTGTAACTATTATTTAGAAAAATAACCGAGCTCACCACAACCCCCCAACAGAAATTTCTCCTCAGCAAAATCTAAACATCAACCTTCCCATCTCCACCCAATGTCTAATGCAAAAGGATGAGCCTTATAGCATGACTTGTAGGCAAGCCGGCGAACTGGGGGGACGGGGGTGGCTGGGACAAAGGGGCATCTGCCCTGGGGATTCAAAAAGACCCTGCCTCATGGTCACTGCCACTGCTACTCTGGCAGAAGTGGCAGCCAGGAGCGGCCCTAGACAAGCTGCCAGCAACTGGCGCCCTAGGCGAAACGCGCGATCGGCGCCCCCAACTCCGAAGCCCTCAACGGTCATTTATCTTGGTGCCCTAGGTGACCGCCTAGTTCGCCTGTATTGACGGGCCGCCATTGGTGGCAGCCAGAGCCCCAGGCCATTTAAATTGCTGCTGGAGCACCATGCAGCGCGCTCCAGGCAGTAAGAAGACCTTTTTTTTTTTTTGGTGGGAGTGCGGTGCAGTCTGGGTGGCACAAAGGGCTGGCTGCTCACAACCCTGCCCCTTCTGGGAGCACCTCCCTCAGGCAATTCTAGCAATTCTATCATTCCCCCTGCTTGAGGGTCAACAGATTTAAGCTATTTTGGGCCAAGGAGAGAGAGTAGCTTCCAAAAGAGAGGGCACATCACAGAGAATGCTGCACCGTCCACTCCACTTTGTTTAAAGAGAGGGGACGCCAGGGAATCTGTTGGCTGCAACTCTGGCTGTAACATAAAGAGAAAAAAATAATCTCTCCAGCAGGTCTGTACAGAAAGTATCAGATAAAAACTTTGTTAAAAAATGGCGTTTTTGTCACCCCAAAACTATTTGAAATTTGACAGAAGTTCACTAAATCATTTTGTTCTCAATGCTTTTCCCTGGGCTTAGGAGCCATTCACAAATTGATGGGAGGAGGAGGAAGCTCCTCCCTTAGAACAGCTTCAAGAGAATTCTGTCCCACCATATCCCGTTTCGGAGAATTGAACCCAGGTAAATCTAACACATCTTGGTTAAGTGCTATAGCTGCTGGGTTAATGGTTAAAAGGGACTTACCTCCCCTTTGCGAATCTAGCCTTTAACTTTGCTTTAATTTTGAACAGTGACCAAAATTCAGGAAAACATTTTTGTTCACCTAAAAATAAATGTTGACTTTCTTTTGATTTTTCAGTATTTTCAGTTTACAGCAAACCCGTTTTGTTTTTGCCAATTTTTCAGAACTGCCAGCAAACTGAAAATTCAGTTACTCATCCAGCTCTGCTTTCCAACACAGAGGTGCTGGAATAATTTGTATGGTGGGAGTTCTGAGAGCCACTGAACAACACTGTAAGCCAGGGATGGTCAATAATTTTTGATGGGGGACCACTCCAAGGTTTGGGTAAGTGATCAAGGGCTATACTTTTCTATGGAGGGTGTGTGGGGTCTGGGATGGAGATTGGGTGCAGAAGGGAGCTTGGGGTAGGAGACTACGGTGCAGGACAGGGTGTGGAGTCTAACAGGGAGTTTGGGTGAAGGAGGAGTTGTGACCTAAGGCAGGGGATTGGGATGCAGGGTCCCGGAGGGAGTATAGGTATAGGAGAGGATTCTGACCTGGGAGAAGGGAGCAGAAGTGGGTGCAGAGTGTTATGATTTGGGGCAGAGGATTGGGGTGCAGCAGATGGTGCAGGTGCACGGTCAGGGGAGAGGGCATGGGTGCAGGATAGGATTCCAGCCTGGGAGAGGGTCGTAAGAGGGGAGCACAAGGACTGGGAGGGAGTTGTTACCTGAGGCAGGAGAAGGAAGTGACCTGGGGCAAGAAGTAGGAGCGTGGGAAGGGGTGCGGTGCCAGATGCAGGCAGTCCAGTGAGACCCTCAGGCAGGCACCCTGCCTGCCACAGTCCCAAGCTGCTTAAAGCGGCTGGTTGCTCCATGTGCCTCTCTACACTACATGCCAGGTGTGGAGACTAGGTGCTGTGCCCCCCTTTTGGAGGAGAGGGAAGACTGTGTGCACTGCCCCTGCCCCCAGGGCAATCACTGCAGCTTCCATTGGTTGGAAACGGGCTAATGGAGGCTGGAATGAATGTCCTGAGGGCACAGGCAGCGCATAAAGTCTCTCCTCCACCAAAAAAAGTGGGTGAGCGGCACCTAGAGACACATGGTCCCAGCAGCCAGCCGTTTTGAGCAGACTGGGTCTGTGGAAAGCAGGAAGCCTGTCAGAGAGTCCCAGTAGGCTGGATCCAAAGGCTTATGTGGCTGGATCTAGCCCCTAGCCTAGGCCATATTTTGCCTGCCCCTGCTGTAAATCCTATTACAATGAAAGCCTCTTCAAGCTGGGAGGGTGCTGCATCCCCCCTAGGATTCCAATTCCAGCACCTATGTTCTAACAGGTAGGTATCAGACATTGGTAATTATTCATTTCCCCACCATGAATGCAATCGAAGTGAATCAAAGTGTCTTGAAATATCCTTTCCCCTTTGTTTGTTTAATTAACTTTTCCATTGCCAAAACATCTACATTATTTTAACCTAGAAAGATACTGGATGGTTGTTTTTCCTTCCATTGATTTGCTATAGAAAAGCAAATGGGATATTATACCTTCATATTTCAACTAAATATTGTTGATTTTTCTGTGAAACACTCAGCACTATGATCCACAAATTCCTTGGTTAACTGCAATTGGCATGGTCTTTTACTTGTTTGTGTGTTTGTTTAAAAAAAATGTTTCCATTTCAGGTCATTACCAAATATGTATCAAAGCGCCTGAAAGCGCCTAAATGATTTATAAATCCACATCCCATTTTTAAAAAATTGGATTTAGGTGCTTCTGACAATTTTATCCGAAATCTCCACCTTTCATTCTCTCCAGGGGTATGTCTACACTACAGGATTTCTGAAACCATTGTTTTTGTGCAAAAACCCACAGAGCGTCCACGCCTCAAGCACATTTTTGCGCAAGAAAATTTACAGTAAAACAGCAGAACAGAGGGCTGTTTGAAGAGAGTTCTTGTGCAAAAAGTTGTGTGGGTGGATGCTCAACAGGGGTTTCTTGTGCAAAAAGAGCCTATCAGAAAAAGCACAGGTGCTCTGATGGCCATTCTGTGAATGGCAATCAGAACTTTCTTGTGTAAGTGTCCTTGCACGGTGGATGCTCTCTTGCACAAAAGCACATCGCTTTTATGGTGTGCTTTTGAGGTGTGGATGCGCTTCCACAAAAAGCTTCTTGTGCAAAACCCTGCAGTGTAGACAAAGCCCAGCTGTTTCCCTTTCCAACTAGTATATCTGTGGTGAAAATACTATTTATAGAGTGAATTGTATTCATTTCCTTTTGAAACAGACTGCAATTTAGATGAGAAGCCCAGTCTCCATATTTGTCTGTATTACTTTACTGCATTTTTTCTTTCTGCATGATCATTTTCTCATTTCTTCATGAAAGGCAATTATTCTTTTGTATTACACCTATGCAGAGCTTAAAATGAGATACTGCTCCATTTATGATCATCTCAGCAACAATATAATTTTTCTGTTACTGAAAGATCTCTATTGAAAGCTTCTTTATTTCCAACTTATCTGACATTCTCTAAGATGTAAATATTATGAAACTTCAAAACTATTTTGTTGTCATTGTAATAGTTTCATTTTTTTATATTTGTCATTGATTTCTACCAGCCTCCTCAAACTGAGTGGTATCTTATTCCACAAATATGACTGTTTAAATCAATGAGACTACTTACATGCTTAGAGTTAAGCGTCTGCTTAAGTGCTTTGGCACTAACCTAGCAAAATATTTCTAAGCATAAATAAGGCAATGTGGGGGAGGGGCAAGGGAGAATTGGGTCTGGAATGTATTTACCTGCCTTTCCCTAATATTTGAGCCTTTTTATGAATCTTAGAATGAAATTTTCATAAACTGATGGTAGAAATGTTGAGGATGGATTAAGCAAAATAACCCCAGTACATAATTCAGATCCAGACAACATTTTCGATTTAGGAAACAAATAACCAGCCCTCCGAGACAGAATGAAATGTGTGCTTGCAGCAGTGTGAAATCAAAAGGTATTTTTTTAGAACTACTGCAATACTGTGTATGCAAAAATAATTTCATGGTTTAGAGGAATTAGAGATTTTCTTGTCTAGCGACCCTATGATTGGGTCTAAAAATCTGATGCTATCAAGCTTCGGTTCTTTCTTCCCATCAGTGATTGTACACTCATTTGTCTGAACCTTCCACAAATATCTATACCTTCTTCCATATTTTTCCTTTTGCCCGAAAAAATCTTCCTGAAAAAAATGCATGTTGAATATATTTGTCTTATTCCAGCCCCCCACTAGTTATATATTTACTGTCCTTCACTAGTTACGTGTTGCTCACCTTTATAGGCCTTGACTACAGAGGCAATTCACTCTGAGTCCTGTAATCAATTAGCAGCGATTAGAGTAGCTGCACCATTACAAATCTCAGGCAGTTACAGTAGCAAGTGACCATCAGTTCTTAGAATGAGGGTAAATTCCCACTGGACACAATGCCTTGAATTGTGAGCTATTTGGGGGAAGAGGTAGTACCTGTTCTTTTGTCAAACAGCAGAGATTACAGCGCTCTGAACTTCTTGAAGCATTTGGATATTAATATAATAAATAAAATGATAATTGCTGTAAGGTTTTGGATATAGCAACACATTTCCAACAATTATCAATTTGTCTATAAATAATGAGATACTGTAATGCAGCCATAGTGAACTTATAACAGAGTGAAATTTGTACCTCCCCAAACTGGGGCTCACTTGTCTGACAACATGGTCCAATAGGATCATGGATGTTCCTGGACCACAGAGCCCAGGGACAGACAGCAAGGTCTGGTGGTGGGGCTGGGAGCACTGCAGGGGGCCAGTGACTCATTGGAAGCCCTGTGGTGGGGGTGGAGGAGTGGCTGGTGCGATGGGGAGCTCTGGCCCTGGCAGCATCCGGGACAGTGAGGGATATGGAGCTCTCTGACCCAGGTGGACTCCCACAGGGATGGTGGCAATTGGGGAGCTCCAGCCCTGAAAAGTCCACCTGGGTCAGCAGCAGAGGGGCTCAGTGAGAGCAGGGCCAGAGACTGAACCTGGGGGCAGCAGGTCTGGGCATAGGCCAGAAGCAGCTGGCAGCAGGATGGGGCAGCAGGCAAGTTGGAAGGCCAACAAAAGGGGACCTCCCCTTGTTTGGCAAGTCCCCTTGTTCAGGACCAGTCAGGTCCCAGGAGTGCCAGACCAGGGAGTCCCAACCTGCACTATAATATTAAGGAGATGGCATCTGTGTGATAAACTTTAATGTTAAGGACCTCTACTTCTCTGTGTGGTTTATACATATTATAGCAGCAGTTAGAACTTTGAGACATTGTCCATCTACCTTACCTTTTAGGCATCCAAAAATGTTTGACCAATAGCTTATAATACAACTTCAAAGCAATCTTTGAAAGAATGAAAATAACATCAAAGGGAACAACCAAGGAAGATAAAATAAATCATTGTCAGACGGGAACAATCAGGAATTAGTCAATCTTGGCGGTAGTCAGCTTTAAGAAAGTTGGTCAATATAAACAAACTTTAATGTCTGATAAATAGTTGCTTTATGTGACATAAAAATAACAGATATTAATCAACAGCTATATATAAATTATATATGTGTAAGAATTGAAAACATATAGTAAGCAAGAAAGACCAATGAAAAAAGAAAAATAAAACTATTGACTCACCTGTGGAGAATACCAGTAAGAACATGAGCAAGCTCAGAAATGGCTGGCCCACAAAACACAACCAAATATCTTATGTTAGGAAAAATGAGATATGAATATGGACAAATCATGACAATGACTTAATAACAGTCAATACATATTAATGACTGTAATACTTCCTATGGTATTACAATTTTATGATTTCTGTAGTAAATAATATATTATAATTGCATTGCTCTCCCTTCTGTGTGTGTATTATATAAATATATTGTCATGTCCCCTAAATATGAATAACTAGAAAACTGCTTTAAACTGCTATAATTTCCTTTAGCCCCGCATTTCTCAAATTGTGGGTCCCAACCACCCAGAAGGTCGCAAGCAACTTAGAGGGGTCATGGTATCACAAAGTTTGAGAACCCCTGCTTTAGCCTATTGATAGTAATATGGTCTATTTGGCTGTTCATTGTAACAGAAGTTTAAACTACATTTCCTTTCACAGGTGTCCTAATTTTCTCTTGTTTAAGCCACACTGTGTAGTTTGGTATCACTCTGATGTAATTAGTGTTACCATATTTAGCAGATCCTAGATTCTTTTGCTAATGCTAGGTCTCGCATAGCCCGGGCAACGTAAGTCTAGTAGATACTATCTCATCTGAGCAGATGATGACCTGGCCTAAATTCTATGTGCTCTCATTGCCTCCTGGCTGGACTCAAAAGTGGATTAGAGGTTTGTGGGGCCTTGGCCAAGAACAAGTCAGGGAATGTTCTCACACCTTCCACCTGCATTACCTTCATCCCTAAACTCCTGCCTGGGAAATGGGGTCAAGGTATGTGGGCTTGACCTGCCCTGCCCAGTTTTCCTACCAGGGATCACAGTTTGAGTGCTGGGCAGGAGGGGCAAGCGGATTGGGGCTAAGTGGTGCCCATTTTTCTGGAGCACATTT
Source organism: Pelodiscus sinensis (assembly GCF_049634645.1). NCBI lineage: Eukaryota > Metazoa > Chordata > Testudines > Trionychidae > Pelodiscus > Pelodiscus sinensis. Next base: position 114,261,459 of record NC_134715.1, read on the forward strand.
GATTAGTCAGGGCCCCTGGGCATGGGCCCTGTTGGTCCAGTGGCGAATCTGTCACTGGCTATACTACAGTCTGCCAAAGCACGAAGCAATCAGTTCTTTGGACAATCCAACCAATACAGAATGCTGGGGAGCACCTCCTCAGCAACATGGACTGCACAACATGGACTACTGCAAGCACACCTGTCCTCTGCTCCTTAAATTAGCTTCCCATAGAGTAATGAGTCACCAGAAAGATCTTGGTCTTTATCTTCAACAGTCTCAGTGGGCTTGGAGCAAGGCTGTCTAAAAGATCACCTAAAATTCCAGGATGAATACTGTGGGCAACAGCTCTGTTCCTCAGGCACATGGAACTTCCTATCACAAGGATAAATCTCATCTGTGGGAGAGACCAAGCTTTCTCAGGTACCGCATTGTTGAAGGCAGTATAGGAATCTTTGTAACATAGAAAAAGTACCATAACTGTACCATCACGCTATGTAACCAAAGGCACTGAAATCATTGAGAAAGGGAGAGTGAAGTCTCTTCTACAGCTTTAGCGAAGAAGAAGTTGGCTTTTAACTTATGCAATAGAAACACGTGGCTTTAGTTCCTAAGGTTGCAGGTCCAATCCCTCCAGCCACTGACTAGGGTCTGTTGGCTCTTACATTTGCATTATTTTATTCACTGCACTATAACAACACATTAAAATAGGTGGGGGGTAGCAGCGAAGGGCAGAAAGTAGCTACATTAAACTATTAATCCTTTGTGATTTACCTAAATCAAGGGCCATATTCTGCTCTATCACTTACACTAGCGCAAATGTGGAATAATTGCATTACAGGCCATGGAGTTACAACACTTCAAATTTACACTGCTCTAACAGAACACAATATCACCCTAAAGGACAAATTTTATCCTTGGATACATGAATCAGATCTCATTGATTTTTACTGGGAATTGCACATTTATGATTAATATTATATTACAAAAATGATTGGCCCCCATTGCAGTAGGTGCAGTACATATTCATAATAAGAGACACTCCCCGCCCCAAAAAGCTTACAGTCAAAGTTGACAAGACAAGCAAAGGGTGGGAGAAAGGAAGTATTTTTATCAATGGGAAACGTAGGCACAGAGAAAGTCTAAAGGCTGAGCTAAACCAACAGTACCTACACACCACACCATGGTCTTCGCCACCAGACCAGCCACTCTCTTCCCCTTCTAATCAACTGCAGGACTGGATCCATTCTATGTAAAGAGTTCTTCAGTAGAAGCCTGGTATAATACCATATCAAATGACTGGCATACAGGATTATACAATTGAAGATTTTAAAATACGAGAAAAATCCCAACATAGTTGTGAAGGAGGGAAGCAATTGCACACGGGGAACAATCTTTAGCCTCCAGTACAAATCAGCTATCCTGATCCGCATAATGTATCCCAAGCATTACTGTTTCTCAGATACCAGACCATCAAGATTACTTAGTCTCAGGAATGAGACTTAGCCATTAGAAACGTAAGTGGTTCCCCACCAGGATTCCTTCCTATTATTAAAGGGGTAGCCGTGTTAGTCTGAATCTGCAAAAGCGGCGAGGAGTCCTGTGGCACCTTATAGACTAACTGAAGTGTAGGAGCATAAGCTTTCGTGGGCAAAGACCCACTTCGTCAGATGCATGTAGTGGAAATTCCCACTGGGAATTTCCACTACATGCATCTGACGAAGTGGGTCTTTGCCCACGAAAGCTTATGCTCCTACACTTCAGTTAGTCTATAAGGTGCCACAGGACTCCTCGCTGCTCTTCCTATTATTGTCCATATATGTGTAATGCATTACTACATCTGACATATACATTTACCTAATTCTTGCCTTGCTTACAGGACCTAGGGAAATAAGAATTATGCAGGCCTAGCTCCACAAAAACAAGCTACATATTTGAGTAAAATAGCTTCTACTCTAAAAAATATCCATATAAATCTAGTGAGAAAGAGATACAGAACTGGAGTTCAAATCTGTGTCCAAAAGTGTAGATGATTCTAAACTATCCATATTTATGGACGCCCTTCCCAGACCTTGCAGCTTTCCACTCTCCCCCAGAATCCTTCCACCTAATACCCCAGAGACAGAAGCCACATCAAACCCCATGAAGTAGCATTGTCTAGGAAAGAGGGGTAGGTGTGAAGTTTTCACATCTGGTTCGTCTTTTCTGATGACTTTGGAAGATATTAGATATACTCATCCTACTGATGCCTTTGAAAGAATTATTGAACCACCGCTGCTCTCTTACCACAACTTTAGCTTGCATTTTCCCCATGCTCCTCTAGAGACCTTTAGGGAAAACTCAAGGCATAGGCTGTGTCTACACTGGCATGAATTTCCGGAAATGCTTAAAACGGAATACTATTTTTCCGAAAAAGGAGCGTCTACATTGGCAGGCTGCTTTTCCAGAAAAGCCCTTTTTCCGGAAAAGCGTCTGTGGCCAATGTAGATGCGCTTTTCCGGAAAAGAGCCCCGATCGCCATTTTCGCGATCGGGGCTTTTTTCCGGAAAAGACTACTGGGCTGTCTACACCGGCCCTTTTCCAGAACAGTGTTCCGGAATAAGGACTTATGCCCGAGCGGGAGCAGAATAGTTTTTCTGGAATAGCGGCTGATTTTGTACAGTAGAGCATCGTTGCTTTTCCGTTAATTCAAGGGCCAGTGTAGACAGCTCGCAGCTTATTCCAGAAAAGCGGCTGATTTTCCGGAATAAGTGGCCCAGTGTAGACACAGCCATAGTGTTGAAGTGTTAAACCTGCTGTATTTATTGCAATATTTTATTTTCTTATAGTTTCAACTAGAGGGCAGCAACAGGCTGGACTTATATCAATCAAGTGCAGACACACTGATTTAAAACTTGAAATGTTTTAAAGGCCTTGATTGTCTGCTGTGTTTCGTGAAGAGAAAGTTACCAAGGAAAGATAGTGTCTATACTATTGGAAGTTCAGTTGACCACAGAATTGTTACACAGTAAGAGCATAGTATTCTGAGCCACCATGAAAGATTACGTGTTACCAAATTTACCAAAATTTAGACAATTTTTATAAAATGTAGGAAATGTTGCATTGAAATATTATAGTATTGCTTGAATGAGAGAGCAAAGCATTTTTAGTGGGTAAACAATGTCACTGTATGATAACAGGAAGGTAGACTTCTGGGACCTTTCATTCCCATTGACCAATCAGATAGCCTATGAAGCTTTGCAAGAATTCATTATTTGCACATATGGGTCAAATTCAATATTGGCTTGAATAAGTGTAATTTCACTGATGTTAATGCAATTAAGTCAGCAGTAAATCTGGCCAACTATTTATGGACTGCACATGGTACCAGACAAAATGTCTTCCCTTGAGAATCTGCAAGACATAAAAATGGAGGAGGAAAAATTATTCCCATTTTATAGAACTGATGCACAGAGAAGTTAAGAGGCTTGCTCAAAGCTACATAGGAAGTCTGTAGCAGAACCAGAAATTCAGCCAGGATCTCCCTTGTCCCAATCCAGTTCTTTGATTCAAGAGAGGAGGGGAAGTCTGGAAATTTTCTCTAAGGTTGTCTATCAGAGAAATAACATTTAAATAAGAAAATACCACATTAGAACGGCTATACTGGGTCAAACCAAAGGTCCATCTAGCCTAATATTCTGTGTTCTGACAGTGACCAATGACAGGTGCACCAAAGGGAATGGATATAACAGGTAATCATGAAAGAATTCATTTCCCGTAACCCATTTACAGTTTATGGCAAACAGAGACTAGGCATACCATTTCTGCCCATCCTGGCTAATAGTCATTGATGGACCTAACCTCCATGAATGTATCTAATTCTTTTTTGTTCCCTGTTATAGTATTGTTCTTCACAACATCCTCTGGCAAGGAGTTCATCAGGTTGACTGTACATTGTGTGAATAAAAGACTTCCTTTTCTTTGTTTTAAACAAGTTGCCTATTAATTTCATTGTGTCTTTTCCTAGGTGAAAAGTCCCAATTGTATTTATAGCTTCTTATATGAAAGTTGTTCATAGAATACTAGAAATAGAAAGGACCTTGAGAGGTCATCGAGTTCAGTCCCCTGCTCTCACAGCAGGACCAAGATGTCTATCCAACCTGCTCTTAAATATGATGAAGATTCCACAATCTCCCTACGCAATTTATTCCAGTGTTTAATTACCCTGACAGTTAGGAAGCTTTTCCTAATGTCCACCCTAACCCTCCCTTACTGCAATGTAGAGGAAGGAGAGGCACAGTCAGGGGAGCAGAGTGATCTGGGGCCATGCTGTTCCACTTCCTCTGCCGTTGCCACGGAGTGTAGGGGGGCAGGATTCCCACTACCGACTCTTACCCCTGGCCACATCAGTTGAGCAAACAGGTGGGGCAGAGGCAGGGGCAGAGCAAGGGCAAGAAAGAGGACAGATCAGGAGCAGGACCTGAGGACAGAGGATTGGCCTGGTCCTTCTGCACTCTGGGGGGAATCACATGTCCCCTCCCTCCATGTGGCCCCTCACCAGTCACCACTTTATAAGTTTTACCCTAATGGTTAGAGCACATACATGACATGTGGGAGACCCAGGTTTAATTCCCCCCGCTCTGTTAGAAGGGGAGAAAGGACATGGATTTCCCACCTCACAGCACTCTAGCCACTGAGCTATGTGGCATTTAGAGATGGAGGCCCCCCCACTTTCCCCTGCTAAAACTGTTTCACTGTGGATAAACAATGAAATAATAATTGGAGCAGGAGGGCTAGATCCTGGGTTTCTCACCACCCTGCTTATGCTCTAACCACTGAGCTAGAGTGACTGCCACACACTGTTTCTTTCTCTGGCCCAGTGACTATTTAAGTATTTCTCTACAATGGAGCACTCAACACCACTCACTGGTATTTGGCTCAGCAGGCCCATGTCATGATACAGGGACTGCAGGTCAAGCCCCAAGTGGCATTGCAACAGTTCAACGGCTAGAATGGAACAGGCTGAGTATGGGGATGAGTATGGCACAAGTTTGGTCTCCTACCCAGCCTCAAACTTCACTCAACAGTAATTGTTTTTGAAAGCCGGGGAGGGGAAGGACACACCTCAGATTTAGATTTTGCTCCAGGCCCCTGAAAGGTTCTATGTGAACCAATTCTTCCTCCTTCTCCAGCCATTTTGCATGAAACAGGGCAGATGTCAATCTTATTCCTTTAAGAAATGCCTTAGGTACCAAAGCCATCTGACTCCAGGCTGCTTGTTTCCATTTGTGCATTGTCAGAGGAAATAGGCACCTCCCTGCAGACCATACTTAGACACCTAACTCCAAAAGAGGAGAAGGGCCTACCAACATCTCTCTTCTCACTAGCTCCCATTAGCTAGCTCAGGTCATTCCCCACCTTTTGTTTTGGTTTTTATGGATGGGGGTGGCATTCTAAAGCACTTAGGCTCCCTATATAATGAATGGGGAGAGATAAGCACCCAAGTAAGGCTTTATGGGTTGCAGTGTTGTTCCTGTGATTTTTTTAAGTGCTTGGAAGTTGAGTATTGTGCCATTGAGGGACACAGTGCTTGCGTCCCTTTGTGGATGCCACACCACATTTTCTTGTTTGAGGGTATAAGATGGGATTCACTCTCAAAGCCTTTTTGTGCCACTTCCAAGGGTTCAGACTGTTGGTAGTTAATGTGTTCTCTTCCACAAGCAGTAACAAGAAAAATACAGTCTCAGATACAACACATTGTGCCTAATACTGTCCATACGAGGGAAGACTTAGACAAAGAGCTAAGTGGCTGCTGTTTTTTAATCAAGCAGCCATGAAATTCCTGAAAAGGTCACCCTGTACTCAGAACCAGCTATTCTCTATTTCTATTTTCAGTCTTACCTATTCATCAGGCAGGCAGGTGGACACAGAGTTCCTACACTCAAGGGAGCTAAAGAAAGCACTACAAATTGCCACAAGTAAGGCCTTATTAAGGGAAGAGCCATACTTGCTATCCTTTTAAAATAAGGTTATGGGAATTAAATCACACGCCTGACAACAATAAATTTGATACGTGGGTGCTAAACTTATTTGAAAAAGCAATCTTCCACCAAAAAGCTATATACACCCCCAACAGCTTGAAGTCTGCATTAGTACCCACCAGCAGGTGTTTTGCTTCAAAATCTTCTCTTATTGTCAAGCCTTCTGAGAAGCTGAGCTTTTAAATGGAGGACTAAGTCACATGACTTCATCACCCCAATGGTCCCTTATATTTCCTTTAAAACACTTAAAACAGAATGGTACATTACACAGGGATTTCTAGTGAAGGGGAAAGTATTTAAATTGTTCCACCAAACCTCATGGCAGTATTTAAATTTCTATCAAACAACATTTAGAATGTTTTTGTTTCATAGCATCTCCCCTCCCGTACTGAATGGTTTGGTCCTCTCTTGAAAGGCCTTTGTTGGTTCACCCAAGCCATTTATGGGGGCTCTGTTATTCTAAACAGAAGAGTACTGGCCCCCTGTTTAATGTATTCCAGCCATTGTGCTCTAAATCTAAATTCCTGGTTTGTTAGGTGGCTTCATAATCCCAATTTCTAGGAGAAGATACAAGGGGTTTAGCTTCCTTCCAGAGTTTCTAGCTTTCAGGAGCTGGGGAAAACTACATTTCTCAACTATATTTCGTAGATTGAACACCCTTCCCCTTCGTACACTGAACCTTCCGCCTTTTCTACTGAACTGCAAAGATAATTTTTTTCTCTATTTGTACCATCCAAGAATCCCTGTTTATTTTAAAAAAAAGATTACCGTCCTTGGAAAGGAAAAGAATACATAGGGAAGTAAACAAACACCATAATTTTTCTGAGTGGCAAAGGGGGAAAAATACATTTAAGTCTTCCAACAGGTAAGTCTCTACCATTCATTTTCATCCTGAGCTTTGTTGGCGGAGGCTATTTTAGTAGGCTTCCTCCATTCTAATACACTAGAAGCCCTGGATGGGATAGGGTGGAGTTATAACCCTATTTAAATGCCAGCCAAAGATTACACCCCCTATCTATCCAGGCTTTTATTAGTATTGTGTTGCTTTATTAGAATTAGACTCTGATCTTGAATTTTTAGAATTCAACTTGATCTCATTGCCTCTAGTGTAAAAGTGCTGCAAGTGCTAAAAATGAGCCATTTGGGCCCATAATAGCTAGCAGGAAGCTTTGCGAGACATACAGCATCTTGCCTTTCCTGCTGAGGAATAACAAACTGCCCAATAACATACCTTAGTAACATTGGTAATCTCAAAAAAAGCTTAACTATTATTGATAAAGCTAAGCAAACATCTTCAGAGCAGCAGCAATGTATTGTAACAGCTGGGTGCTTTGAGTCAGCATTTCCCTGCAGACTACAGGGCGACAGCATTTCCTTACAACTGGACCAGAGTATATTTTTCTCTTGATGTTTTCTGTTTTTACATTCTGACCCAGACTGCAGAGCCAGCTTTTTGTAAGAGCTGGGGGAAGCCAGGGCTATCTTGATTCTGACAAGGAAGAGGAAATGCTGAGACCATTAGGTGCCAAAAGAGTTTAATCCCTGAGCTAATTTTACTGGCACTTCCTGTTCAGGTGTAACATACTAGTTAGAGTGAAGCACAATCTGGAATCTAAGCTTTTTAAAAAGTGGGATTTAAAGTTAAAATGGTAACATAGGCCCTGATTCTGCAGATCTTTGTGTGAGCCAGGAATCCTACTAAAGTCAACATGATTATTCAGGTGAGTCAGGACTAATCACTGAATGAAAAGTTGCAGGATCAGGTGCATGCTTACGGTATGTCTACACAGCAAAAGCTGTGTACAGGTTAGCCTACCTAAGATAGGTTGACTTAGCTAGTGCATACAACAAGTGTAGTACAAACAGTTCAATTTGAGTAGTTTAAGCCTGGCACGGACCCTGGGTATATTCTATACTTATTAGTGATGAAGCCCATGCTTCCATTATTATCCATGTTAGCATGATTAAGATTTTTTAAAATAGGTTAGCCCATGCACAACTTCTGCTATAGATACACATCTTCAGCAGTTGTACAGTACTTCACATCTTCAAAGTACTGTACGCATACTAACTAATGATTGTTTACAATCCTGATGTCAATGAATTACATTATTTTGGGGAACTATGCATTCACAGCTGGGAGAAAATAAGGAACTAATAGGCCCAAAGTTATGCAAGCAGACAGAATTGTCTTCAGTGCATTTCAAAATCTACTCTGTCCAGCATATATATAAAGAAATAGCAAGACAGCCACATTAAAGTGACATATACTCATTTCACTACACAGTGCATTGGAGGTGGACAAACCTTGTGAAGTTCAGCAAACTCAGGAGACTGCAGATACCATGAAATTGGTGTTTAGGACCACACAAATTTAGAAGTTAGAAGCCAGTAGGAGAAGCCTACTCTGCCACAGTTCTGAAGCTATAGAACTGGCTCTTGTGTTAAAGGGTCTCACATTCTATATCATATGGTGTCCTTAACTACAAATGTCATTATTTCTGGTGGTTTATACTGGTCCTGTATGGTCAAAATCTGCCATTATATATATATATATATCTCACCAACTTCAGTGGGATTGCTTGGGTGTAATTGGGGATGGAACTTGTTCTTTAATATTAACACATTATATTATATTAGAAAGTTTACCTGATGTTGCTCTGATCCTTAATTAATTTTTGTTTTTCTTCATGTAAATCATTGCGCTGGGGTGGGGTGGGGGCATGAGCGGTTCAGGATGCAGGCTGCCAGGGGAGGAGGACAACCCTAGCCCTCTCTCACTGTAGCAGCTTGGAGCCAGGTGAGAAGCACCTCTCCATGCTGCTTCAGTTCCAGCGGGCACAGCCAGGGGAGTGGTGTATGTCCCCTGGCTGAGGCAGGTCCAGGTTCATCTGCCACCTGCGCTCCCCAGCCAGAGTGATGAATGGAGCAAACTGTACACTTTCCCCTTGCTCTATGAGGAAGGGGAATAGCCAGCAATCTTCCAAATGTATTGCGGGAAGGAGAGGGGCATGCTTCACATGGAGGGTGGGAGGCTTAGGGCTAGGTCTGCCCCACCAGCCTCTTTCACCTGGCTGATAATTCTGTCTCTTCTCTGTATAGTTTTATATGTCCCTATATGAATCAGAAGCTCCCTCCACTGCCCGCAGAACCAAACCCTGACCTTGCTTTAAGTTATGATAAGAGGAATCTTATACGAAATTTGGAATTCCTAGCTCTTACCATCTAGGAACTGATCAGACAGACAGACTAACTCACAGGCAAATTCTCTCAAATATATAGCGGATTTAAGAGACATTGCTGTAGAAAAACCTAAAGTCTTTAACTAAACATGCAGCTGCAGTGAAGCAGGCAAACAGGATGCTGAATAGCAATGCCAGAGAAAGACAATGGAAATTAAAGGAAATATTTTGTTTCCATATGAGACCTCTTTCAACCCGCTGGCAGTTTCTTTCAATAGTTCTGAAAAGATGTGGGACCACTAGACAAAAACAGAAGCATCTTATTTGCATCTAATTATTTTCATAGTTACGAGAGAGACCAAAGCATCAACAGAACCTATGCTCAGATATGAAGGAATCTGAATAGTTTCAGCAAGTCATGCAACACCAAATTCCTAGAATTTTCAAGATGGAGCATAAGGGATATATGCAACAGCTAATGTAGTATCTGCAATGTACTCTCTTTGTGCTTTTTCCTGTTAGTTACAGTACACTGGTCTCTGGGGTTATTTAATGAGGGCAGGTGTCAACAGTGTAGGGGTATTGAATTGTCTCTGTTTAGTGGTATTTTTAAAAGGCTGTAGTAGGTCTAGTGCAAGGGCCAATTTTAGATATGTCCATTACTTGGCCCAGGTAATGGACATATAATTTTGGATCAGGGGCCACTACAAGATTTTGGAAAGTGGTCGAGGGCCACACTCGTCAGTGATATTAATGGAGGAGATGTAGGGTCTGGGATGGAGGTGGGTGCAGAAGAGAGCTTGGGGTAATCAATTGGGGTTCAGGAGTGAGAATGGAGTCCGGAAGGGAGTTTGAGTGAAGGAGATGGTTGTGACCTAGGGCAGGGGACTGAAGTGCAGGGTTTGGGATATGACCTATGGTAGAAGGGGATTGTGATCTGGGGCAGGAGATTGGGGTGCCAGATCTGGGAGGCGGTTTGAGTTAAGCTAAGGTTTGCAGAGCCTAAAACGTTTCTCTGCCAGCTTGCCTGCCTGCCGCATGCCTGCACAGGCTGCACAGCCATGTGTTTTTGTGTCAATAACTGAGCTGAGGAGGAGAGGCATGGTTCTTCTTGGCTGCTTGTTATTCAAACAGGGGGCTCCCATTGGCCAGTTTCTGGCCAGAAACTGACCAATGAGATTGTGCCAGGTTCAGGGTCAGCCTGCCTGTGGCTCCCTGCTGCCTCCGCAGGTTGGATCTGGTGGCTTGGTGGGATGGATCCGGCCCAAGGGCCTTATTTTGCCCAGGCCTGCCCTAGGCAAAAGTCTCTCCAGTTTCCCACTCCTCTCCACCTCCATGTCTTGAGTCAAAAAGGCATTGGTTAAATTCCATTGTGAATAGCACAATGTAGGGTGTCCACCCAAAGGAATCAAGCATGTATATCATTGTCAACTATAATGGTACCATCTTCTGGGATATAAACTACAGAGAGAGGCTGCAAAAACTGTTGATTCTGGACTGGGTCTAGGGAAATTGGGGTTCAATTCTTGGCTGTCATAGCCCTTTTGTGTGACATCTGGCAAGTCCTTTGATCACTGCCTCAGTTTCCCTGTATGTGAAATAGAGATAATAAGAGTGGCCTACTTCATGATGGTGTTGAGAGGATAAATTAATATTTATGAGGTGTTGAGAGCTATAATCACTTTGGTGATTAGAGCCATAAGAGAAACGTAGAGAGAGCCTGAGAAACTTTGCTGTTACTCACTGAACAGTCACACATTTGAATTTTGACTACATTTGCAAAATTACAAAAGAAAATGATGCATTTAAAGAACCACTTATCTCCTCAGTCCTATCCTTAGAATCCCCCAAATGTGGTTTGAAATAAGGGAAGACATTGGACCCAAATCTTCAAAGAAAGTAAATGTAGCAACAAGATTTAAATATTTGCAAAATTGTTAAGAAAATGGTTAATTTAAAATACATTATTTCTTGCTAAGGAGTACAACAGCACTACAACTTAATTTAAAATGTAACACCTTTACCACAATGTGTGTTATGCAATATCATATAATATTATGTAATATCATACCACCAATTAAGATCTTGATGGGAAAGACTATTGGGTGAATGGTAGTCTTGACTGTACAAAGGGTTAAGTAGCTTCCAGTTATACTGAATTTACTGGGAATGGAGGATATTCAGCATATTGCAAGGTCAGAATATAAATGCCTATTGTTATCATAATACAATACACACTATCACAGTATACTACAATAAGAATGACTCTCACGTGTATCTTGCTGTTGTAGCTAGCAAGCTTACTACATTCTGAAGGAAATGTTAGCTTCTTAACAACATATACTAGTAAGTATCATAACTAATATCTTTCAGGTATTAGCAACGGTATAGTTTTTGATATAGTATTTTTGTTTTAGTTTTTGTTGTTTCTTCCATGTTTGTGTACCATCTAGCACAACAGTCCAGTTCTAGGACATGTTCCTATAATGCAAATAAAACCATTGAAGAAAAGAAAAATGTGGAAATACACAAGGTCTGATTGGTAGCCTTTATATAATGGGCAAAGTTTCAAGATGGCTAATACTTTGACCACAGCCAAACAAATGAAATAAAGTCATGTGTTCTCTGCCTTAAGAATGATTTATTACTATATGTTTGTATAGTGCCTAGCATAATGGGTTGGGGCTTTCAGATATAGGTAATAATACAGTTCAGCTCCTGAGAACAAATGTATCTATCTGAGGTTTCCAGCATATTTCTGAAATGTTTTCCTGCATGGCAAATTGTTCGTAGTTCAGTGTACTGAGCTTGCGATTATGAGCATTTTAGAAAAGAGATTCTTGGATCTCAGTTAATGGTCAACTTTCTGTTAGTTCATATTTCCAAGCTGGGCTGTTCAACTAACAGGAAAGGTAAAAAGGTCAAACAGGAAGGGATGGATCAGGAGTCAGTTCCGACCAGAGCTGTGGAAGGCTGAGATTTGCCTACAGTTCACCAGAATGTTAGAACAAGTCAGATTCGGAAAAGGTAGGAGAAATATTATGCTTCATACCTGAGCATCTAGATGTATTTAGGCTGTTTGTGTTGTAATATTTGACTTTTAAGCTCTACTATGTCTGAAAAAATGTGAGCAACTAAGGGGAATAATTTTAGTGGCAGAGTAGCTTAATGCATGAGTACAGGGATAGTTTTCAAAATAAGTATAATGGTAATGAGTTGTAGCAATGAATTTCAGCAGTGATTTTTATGGAAATTTTTATGTGTTTTTGTTCCTTTTATCGAGGACCAAGATGTTTCTGTTCTTTCTTTTTGTTTTCTCTTCTCTACTACAGTGTATTCAGAATAGGCCAATTTTTTTCAAACCTGAGCACACAAAAGGGGGATTTATTTTCAATTCATATTTAGACACTTAAAATGATCTGGTTTTCAGAACACCTGCAGTACACAAAGGATCACTTTTAGCTAGATATCTAAATAAGAATCTGAATCCTTAATTTTTAGGTGCCAAAGTTAGAGAATTTTGAACACAGGATAAAATTTTCAAAAGCACCAAAATCTCATTATCAGAAAGGGACATAGGCAATTAGGTGCTTTTGAAAATGTGAAATGTGCTGCTAAACAATAGCATCATCTCTGTTTAGTCAATCAATGAATAAAAGCCCCAGTGAGCTTTATGAAGGATAACATGTTTGAAGCACACTTAAGAAAGCCCATTCCACCTCTCCTTAACTTGAACACTCATTTTCACAGGATGTTTTTTCTGTGTAGCAGGGTAGCACACTGACATTTTATATTAAGTTTTTATTATAACTATGTACTCAGAGTATAATACCTTGGTTGGAATATTTTTATTTTGATTTATACTTGTGGTAGCACCAAGAGGACTCAGTCAGATCAGAATCCTTTGTGCTTGGGTCTGTGTAAGCTTCTAATTAATGACAGTCTCTGCCATAAGGAGTTTGCAGGCTAAAAGAAGATGAAACAAACAAATTCACGGAGAAGTGGGTGAGAAGGAAAGATGAAGTAGCAGCTATCATAACAATCACAATGGGGAAAAAAAAGTAAACCAATATATGTTGCAGTGTTATTGTAGCCATGTAGGTCCCAGGATATTAGAGCAACAAAGTGGATGAGGCAATATTTTTTACTAGACCAGCTTCTGGACCTGGATCTGAATATTAGATATGAAAAGGACCTCTGTGTAGCACAAAAGGTTGCCTCTTGCACCAACAGACATTGGTCCAACTAAAGATATTACATCACTGACCTGATGTAACCAGGTGATTAGGATGAGGGACAGATTGCACCTCATCATCTAGTGCAGAGTTTCTTGCAGATTCTTGTAAAGCAGCATGTGTTGGCCATTGTTGGAAACAGGATATAGGACTAGATGGACCGTGGGTCTGATCCAGGAGGACAGTTTCTGTGTAGGACTAAGTTACTGTACTGTTCACTTATTAGGATAGATAGCAGTAACTGAATGGCTCAGGGGCTTTAGAATGAGTTCATGGGAGGGGAGCATAGCCTTGCCGTCTGTGGGCCAGAAGCTATATTGCGGATAAGCTCTACTGTCCCAAACCTGGCACTAGTTAGAGCAATGTAAAGATTTGTAATTTACAAGAGCTGCCCATGGGCCCCAAGAAGCAACTCTGAGATAGCTGGGGTATTGAAAATCTCCAGCTACAGTCCCTTTCCCTCAGACCAGGCCCCCTGTGCAGGGATGTGGCTGGAAATGGATGTATGTAGGAGCAGCAAAGGTGATTCTGTACTATCCAAGTATGCCCCTAGGCACGAGGAATCCTTTAGGGCAAGTTATGCCAGCCTTAGGGCTGCTTTGCTCCACTGAGTGGGCACAAGGCCACTGGAGTAAGGCTGAGGAACTGGTTCTTGGTGTCAGGTGGCTGGGATTATATTCTTGGCTCAAGTGAGTCTGGGAAACTCACTTATCTTTGCATTGGCGTTCTCCTATGTAAAACTGAGATAAAAAATAATAATAAATTAGCACCTCACAGGATGCTGAGGTTAAATTAATCAATTTTTGTAAAGTGTGTTGATATCCTCAGGTGGAAAGTGCTATACAAGTGCTAAGGATGGGGGTCAGCCTCTGCATGTAGCTTTCTAGGCCACCAGTTCAAATCTGTCTCAGAATAGAAATGGCTTCCTGGTGTCCTATGCAAAACAAACGGGAATTCCTGCCAGTGCAATTCCTAGTTCTAGTTCCACATTGGAAGACACATGATTACAGTTGGCATTGTTAGCCTCAGAAAAGGGCTATCAATGGCCATCTTTTTGACTCTTAAAAACAAAAGGCTTCTCAGCTCTCTTACATCCAAGATGTACCTTGCAAGTCACGTTTGATGCAAAGGGCGATAGACAGCATCTTTCATTGCCATGTTCTTTTCTGTACCTGGTTTTGTGGGTACAGCAAGGTTTTAATCCTCTTGCTCCTCCATCCACCACTTTACCTAAGTAACTCTTTTCTTTACTATTTTTGAAGCATTTTTTAAAGTTGCAGACTGCGTTAGGGAAATGGGAATATCAGGCTGTCTTGTTTTGTTCTACTCAGGGGCATTTTAAAATTCTTTAATAACAGCTATCCAGATACTTTTAAAAGGGAAGTGGGGAAAATAGAATTGTTTAGTTTATCTTCCTTCCAACAGGGAAAAAAAATGCCTTCCTTTCCCAAGCTATCCGCACTGAACAACTCTCAAATCAATGTGGTGGAAAGCCATGTTAACAGGCTGTGCTTGATGCACAGGAAAATAACTATGGCCTTCTGAGCTACACAAGCCAAAAAGAAGCTGTTGGGAGTGCTCTCTGGCAGGCCAAACTGTTCAGATGAGGGATTGACTGATGTAGCCTGCTGTGAAAGCTGATAAGAAAACCCAGTCTCTATCTCTATACTAGGATGTGACAAGCTGTCCTGCTGCTATCTCAGCTCTGCTAGTACTTGGAATGGGCTTTGCAGTGAGGAAATGAGCGTTGCTGTGATTATTGTAGCTCTTAGGAGTGCCACTTAGGGTGCGTCTAGACTACCGCGTTTTGTCGATGGAAGTTTTGTCGACAGGTACTGTCGACAAAACTTCTGTCGACAAAGAGCGTCCAGACACATTGAGTTCTGTCGACAAAGCAAGCTGCTTTGTCGACAGAACTCCGTAGTCTGGACGCAACGTTACAGGCAATAACACCTTCTGTCGACAGAGTTCTGTCGACAGAAGGTGTTATGCCTCGTAAAATGAGGTATACCAGCGTCAACAAAACTGCTGAGTTCTGTCGACGTTATGTCGACAGAACTCAGCGGTAGTGTAGACGCTGGTATAGTTTTGTCGACAAAAGTCCTCTTTTGTCGACAAAACTAGGTAGTCTAGACACACCCTTAGATGAGAGCTCTGGAATGTTAGACCCTGCTCAAATACAAGTCCCCCCTCCCCACCCCAAAGAGCATCCCCAGGCCAGTGTGTCACAGCTGCTAAGGAAAGGTATCTCCTGTTCTGCCCACACACACTTGCTGAATAAGGAATAGGCTCCAATTCTGAGAGAGACAGAAGGCCCATGCAGGTTTAATGGGGCAGCTTGCTGTGACATATATGGGCTGCTAGATTAAGGTTCAGGGAATCCTGCTGTAGTAATGGTTGGCTTGTTCCAAACATCTGTCTAATATTTGAATTTCTTAAAATGAAGATGAGTGTAAGTGCACTGACAATAGCTGATTTTATAAATTCATTCAGCATAGAAATTGCCATACACCATGCCATACAGCATGTGCTGTTTCAGATGAAAATGTAGGTACTGCCCCATAGTAAGCAGTTGTGGGATAACTCATCCTGCATGCAACTCTCATCCTTAGAGCACTGTGTAGATACAAATTTCTTTACACAGATGCGGATATCCATGGATAGAAATTGGTATCTGCTGTAGTGCAGGGCTCTACTTCTAGTAACCATGACAGACAAAGGAGAAGAATATCCCAAAAGCCAGCATCTCACACCAGCAGCTCCTTCTAGCTGCATAGCTATACTGCCCCAGCCCTTCCATGCATCTGTGTCTCCTGACAGGGGTCATACAGCCCTGTCGGGGATGGGGCAAGAAGCAGTATACCTGTGCAGTTGGGAGGAGCTGCCATCTTGGGGAGCTGGCTCCTAAGAGCAGTGGCACCACATTCTCCTCCTTTGGCCTGCTGTAGTTTCCAGGACTAGAGCCTTGTGGTTCAGTGGATACTGATTTCTATCCATGGATATCCACATTTGCTGACAGAAATTTGTATCCATGCAGGCTTGACTCATCCCTAGTAGTGAGAGGTTGAATTAAGCCATGAATTATGAAGTTTAATGTCATTTCTAAAGTTATTTTAGCATTAATTATGATAACTCTGGGTATTCTTGTTCTCCATATAAATGTCTTTTCTCTTTTTGAAATGTGCTGACTTTAGTATTAAAAAAAGTTGTAAACAAAAGATAACGAGCATTAGCACAATAGACAAGGTGATGTACCAAAGTATGGGTTGTTTATTACAGTTTTGCTTTTTGTTGAGTTATGTAAGTGTGCACCTGAACTTTCCATGAGAAGAAGATAGAGAAACATAGAGGCGAAAGCAATGTTTAATAAGTTCCATGGAAGCCTCCCAGTGGCTTGGGGCTAGCTTGTCAATGGTATTTAGCTGAATACTGGTGCTGCCTCGCAGGATTTGTAAAAGCACCTAAGCAGGTTAATGCCCATTGGAATGATTGATAATCTGGTCCCTGGTGCTCATATGTAACTCCATGGATTAAAAAATGTTAAAAATATAAATGCTAAAATTGACAGAGCTACTGTATCTCACCTGCAAGCATTAAAAATAGGAAAGAATATTGCAGAGAGGAAAATCAGGTTGTCAAGTGCTTGAATGAGATGTTTGCTTTTGCTCTGTTACCCTCAGAAGAACAAAGGGAAAAAATTATCACTGGTACAGACATAGCTTTTGCTGTTCTTTCACCCTTTCTGATTTGTTCTGTGGCTTGGCCTCTGAAACTTTATGACTCATTCTCCTTAAAGTGCTGGTATCTGTCTTAACATTCTGAGAATTCACTTTGTTCTGATGCCTTTTAGCACTCTTTTCCATGCATTCCTTCAGCCTAGTGCACAACCCCATAATATATGTAACTCTCAAAATGCGCGTATTCGTGCACAAAGAAGATAGCAAAAGTTAATTAGTATATTTTCCATCACTCATTAATGATTAGAATTAGACCCTTGTGCAGGCTGTTCCCCTCATGTTATATTCTTAAACTAAATTTTATTGGGAATTTTTGTTTCCATTTACATTTATAAAGTGATGTATAAATTGATATTCTGAGCATTACTGAATGTATGTTACATTTTGCTGTACATTCAACTCTACTTTTAGGCCAAGATTATCCTTAATATCTGCAGAAGTAAAGGATTTGCATATCAGACCTTGAAATACTGAAAATACTGCTTCTGGAGTTTAATTATGGAATTAAACAGTCCAACACTTGCCAATCAGAATTGGTGTGCATTGGTTCTATCATACTGTTTTTACTTATACATCCCTGCTACCAAAAGTTGATTCTGAGCATGCAAACTTGTATGATGTGTGCGATTCTTTACTCATGTGGACAGTAACATTGACTTAAATTGGTCAAAAAGGTAAAATGTGTATTATTATTATTTCATCTATTTCTGTTTTGTAGTACCTAGATGGCCAGGTCATAGACCAGAATCCCATTGTGCTAGCTGCTGTGCAAATGGTTCTAGATGTGCAATTTCTTATGAAACTTTTCGTTCAGTGCTTTTGTGCATTTTATGTACTATGCCTAGGTTTTGATACAGCACCTGTATCAAATACATACATACATTTGATACATACATTCCTCCTGTAGGGAGGTATAATGGTAGTTTGAATTAGGAGCTTTAATTCGAACTACCTAGTCCGTGCGGCGTGTAGCCACGGGCAGTTAGTCCGGACTACGGGGCATTTAAGAATGGTGGTGCCCAGGAACATGCAAATGAAGCCTGGGATATTTAAATCCCGAGCTTCATTTGCAAGTTCGAATGCCTATATTAGCCACCCTAGTTCGAACGAGGGTAGCAGTGTAGACATACCCAAAGTTATTTCTTACTGAGTGGCACTTTCCCAGTTATGCAGGTTTTTTAAAAGAAACTACAGGAAGGCACAAGCAGAGACAAGCCCATGCAACATTGGCAGAAGCAGCCTAAGTATGGGCTGATGAAAATTTTTAACTGGACTTTTTTTGTTCTGTGCTGATTGACTATTGGCTTCAACCCTCTCTTTCCCCCTTCTTTGCCGTATCTTTACCTCAGCCTCACTCCACGCCTGCCCTCATAACTTTTACCCCCCAGCTTCTTTTGTCCCCTTTCATCCTTCTCCCTTTCTGTCTCTCACATTAGCTACTCTCTTAATCCTTCCAGTTCTCTTCCTAATTAACCTCTTTCCCCAAATAATCCCAAACATGGAACTAATGTGATATTTGCCACCATCACATCAGTTGCTCTGCTTGTGTGTTCTACCTCTTTCCCCTACCCTGAATCTTTTCTACTTAGATTACTAGCTCATGGGATCAAGGGTTCTCTGTTGCTCACTATGGGTATGTCTACACTACCCTCCTAGTTCGAACTAGGAGGGCAATGTAGGCATACTGCACTTGCAAATGAAGCCCGGGATTTGAATTTCCCGGGATTCATTTGCATAAGCGGGGAGCCGCCATTTTTAAATCCCCGCTGGTTCGAACCCCGTGTAGCGTGGCTACACGGGGCTCGAACTAGGTAGTTCGGACTAGGATTCCTATTCCGAACTACCGGTACACCTCGTTCCAGTTCGTTCCACTACCTCGTTCCAGTTCGTTCCACTACCTAGTTCGAGCCCCGTGTAGCCGCGCTTATGCAAATGAAGCCCGGGAAATTCAAATCCCGGGCTTCATTTGCAAGTGCGGTATGCCTACATTACCCCGCTAGTTCGAACTAGCGGGGTAGTGTAGACATACCCTATGTACAATGACTAGCATAAAGGGGTCCTGACCTTGGTTGGGCCCTAGGTGCCTTGATAATAAACATGGTCATTAGATGGAAAGGGACTATGTCAACAGCTGCCATTACAAAAAGTCATACAGTAAAGTCAGCGTTAGAGTTAGAATTCACATGTTCTTAATCCCCACTCAGTCCACTTGACAACATTGCTGCTTTACTTTACACCTCCAGTTCAGAGCACTGAGAGAGAGTAGGAATCTCATCAGAGAAAAAAAATCTGATGGTGGACAATTTTAAGCACAGAATTCAACTTACTGATGAACATAATACAAGTTTTCTTGCTACACAGAATCCTTGGGTGGTTGACATGTTTTGTTTTACTATTATTATTTATTTAGTATTTGATCAAAGAGAAATGAAACGTTTGGAGGTTTCTTTACTGGACTGAATGTGATTGAAATGTTTTTGCTTGCACACACAGAGCTGACATTTTCTTAATAATGAGTTTTATATAATATGTTAATTCTCCGTAGAATTTTTGACGATGCAAGTACTATAGCACTGGTTGGAATTGCAAGTTATGGAGCTCCCCGCTTCAGCAGTGGGATGCAATGTTTCAGTTTTTGGGCTCCACTCCCCAATGGAGGAGGAAGGATTCTGCAGCTCTGCTTCATATCTGGAAAGGAAACAACATAGCTCTTGGGAAGGAAATAAACAGCAGCTGGGGAGGTGTGTGTCTGATTGTACACATGTGACAGCTAATACTGCCATCTGCACATCGAACATGGAAGAGGAGGTCTCTTTGCAGCAACAACAACTGGGTAAGTCCTTTATTGTTATGTCATCTGGTCATTTTGGCTCTTTACTTGTTTGTGCTGCACAGAGATGACAACTGGCAGGTGTGTTTTCAGCTGTGCCATTTTTCCCCTCCTAAAGAGCTTCTCCAGGAAGTTAAACTGCACAGTGCAAACAACTGTATCTTTCCTTCCCAAAAGGACTAAATGACCATGTTACAAAATCTCAGTTAATAGTTCTTTTTCCATTTTCTTTCAGAATACCTTTAGATCAGAGGTAAGATAAGGTTCAGGGTTACATTTTGTCAAGATTCCATGGCCAAGGGAATAGTGGCCAAAAGTACTTTTTGCAATAAGTGAATCTGTCATAGATCCTCACAAGCAGGGTTGATTGGTTTGGAACTCCTATGAACACCTGGTTTTTTTTAACCTGGCCATAGAGGTCAGGATTTCTAAAGCTGTTTTTGTTGCTGACCTCTGGGCTCTCTGAAATTTATTCATGTCTTTCTTAAAACATTGTGCCCTGGTCTGGACACTTTATTCCAACTGAGACTTCCTTAGTGCTGAGTAAAGCAGGACAATTACCTCCCGTGCATTCTCTATGACACTCCTGTTAGTGCCCTAATTGATATTTGCTTTTTTAGCAACTGCATCATATTGTTGATTTGTATTTATTTTATACTCCACTAAACCCCCCGGGTTCTTTTCAACAGTACTACTGTCTAGCCAGTTATTCCCCTTTTTGTAGCTGGACATTCATTTTTTCCTTTCTAAGGGTGCATCTACACAGCATCCTAAACTCAAAATAAGATACACAATTTGTGCTACACAAATTGCGTATCTTATCTTGAATCTATTTCAAAATAACATGCTATTTTGAGCCATTCTTTATCCCCTGTGAAACAAGGTTTACCGTGATGGTGAAATAACACGCCTTTTTTCCGAAAAATATTTTGAAATAATTGGTGGCTTGTGTAGAAAAGCTATTTCAGGATACTGCAGGTGCAGTGTAGAACACCCCGCTCCCAATAGGAGCAAAACTTGTTGAGCAAAAAAAAAAAAGAACTGACCTGGGCCGAAAAACAAAAATAGCCGTAAAACTTGGCCGGGGGAGGGAGAGCGCCCCCCCTGGAATTTCTTCACGCCCCTCAGTTTGGGAACCCATGCTCTAGGTCATAGTTTCAGAGTAGATGTACCTGTCTCTCCACTCCAGGGAGCAGACACCTGTGTTTCATTCCCTCCTGAACAGGACTTTTCTAGGCTGCACAGTTCCCTGCCTACACTGTGTTCTCCCCAGCAAGCTAGGCCTCTGTATTTTGCTTTCTTTTTAAAGGCTATGAACAGCTTAATTGCCCACAGTTACAAGTGACCACACAGCTTTTTTTTTATAAGCAAGCACATTCATTCTTAAAGTGAAAGTGCTTCAGAGAAAACATTAAAAATGATAAAACATGTACAAACAGAAGGTTACCAGAGCTTATCCTGACTCTAGCCTCAGGACTGGTAGGTGTCAACAGTTGGGTTTTCCCATGGTGAAAAGTCCACAACCTTCTCAAATTCAGACTGGATGGATCAGCTTGTTTCTTGATAGAGCTTGAGCCTTTGTCTCATCTGCAGGAACAGGCAATCGGCATGCTCCAGGGGAATTTGCATTTAACCTTTCCCCAAGGATTTGCCAGGAAATCCACTTCCCACTTATTGTCCCAAAGCCCATTCTTGTCTGGCACATTTTCAATATAGTTCTTTGAACTCCGAAACCTCATATCATATCTCCACCCCTAAAGAGTTTATTTCCAATCCTGGTTTGTAACTTGTAACATTTATTTTAACAAACTTTACATTTAACAAACAGAACTCGAAGATGCTTTAACTTAATTCAGCAGAGCCTCACAAGGGTATGGAGGAACTTGCCAACTTGGTCACATCCTTATTTATCTGCTTTCTTTCTGCTGCTTTTGTGTAAAGTGAACAGATGCATTGGGTATGAAGGCAAGAAGGGGGACAAGTGGAATGCTAAACAATGCTTTGCTTTACCTCATGCTGCTGTCTAAATAGGTCTGTGTACATTTTCTTAAAGGAAGACAACAGAGGGGGAAGAGTGTATTCTGTGTACCATTTTTTATCTCTTGTGACACATGAAAATGGCCTTTTTAAGGTGTGGTGGGGAGGCAGCATGACTTTATGCTAAAGAATGCTCTGAAGGACCAGAGAATTGGCTTTACGTCTTCCCAGCTCCCAATGGATGGGAAGAGGTGTTGAGTCGCTCACTAAAAGAGATTTGTCAGTAGAGTTGTTTTAAAACAACGGGGGTGAAGGTGGAAGAAGAGAGAACGAGCAACAAATGTTGTGGAGCAGTTTTGCCATTTTTCATCTAGTGCTGAAGTTTTCAAAAATGTCCAGCTAGTTCTGCTTATCTGCAGTCTGACTTAATGCATTTGTAACAAAAACATATAGAAAACAGCTGCTGCAATTAGCACAGGTGCATTCAGGAATATGCAGCTAAGGAAGGTATTGGAATACAAATAAACCCAGCACTCACCAAGGCATGCATACCACCATACAGCCACACCATCTCTTCAATAGTATTGCCAGTTTAGCAAGTGTATCACTAGATCTTGGTTTTCAGATCTGCTATACATTTTTTTCAAACTCTGCTGTGACAAGTCACCGAACTTCAGCTTTTAATGGCCTCTGATGACATTCTAGTGACTTTTGCTAGATATAGTGACAGAATCACTTGGTGATGCTGGGCAGACTTGAGGATAGACAAACTTGAGGAGCTGAGGTCCATGGGGGTTGGGAATGGGATTAATTGGAGAAACACTGAGTATGTCAAAGAAGGCTGAGGTTAAGCAGAGGGAGGGCAGGGGAAATATAAGGGGGCTAGGGACAGGACAGGGATGATATTGGGGTTGAGAGCAGAAGGCAGGAATTTGGAGATAATGGGGCCAGAGGCATGGGGATATTGAGACTGAAAGCAGAGAGACATTGTTTATCAGAGAGGTGGCTCTGTGGACAGTGAGGAGAGGATTCAGAGAATCAGGGTCAGCCAGAGGCGGGGGAGTGGAAGAGGCTTGAACAGGAACAGGCGGGGTAGTAGTAGAGTCCCTGATCCATTGTAGGGTAGACCATGATGGGCTAGTCGTTGTGTACCAGCACTGGAGAGCATGGCTGAAGGTCGCTTCTTTGGGAAGGGCTCTGTGGAGCAGACCTTACCATTCTGGGTTTCCTGTCCCTGGAAATGTAATTCCCCTTCTGGTGAAATCCACCTGCGTGGAAGGTGCCTGAGTGAAATGAAAGATGGCCGAACTGGTCTGGACTCCAAAGGGAGGGGTTCTGTGTGCCTGACAGTGAACCACTAGAACCATCTCCTCACTCTGACAAGAAGCATGAGAGATGGGTTGCTGAGCCTCCATCTCATCTTCCAGAGCAGGCCCAGAAGTGGCATGAAGCATGAGGAGATTCTGCCAGTGTCTTGAGGCAAGGCTGTTCGGGTTACCAAGCTGCCATCTCTCCTTCTGAAGCAGACCAACTTAAAAAACTCTTACATTTCCTTAAGAAGCTTTTTGGGACTTAGTTTCTGCATAAGAAAGAGGCATCCAGGCTACAAACAATATTTTTCCCCCTCTACAATCTCTGCAAAGAGTCAGAACTTATAAAATATATTTATGCTTTGTTAATTTAGGCTGATTATGAAAATGCATTCAATTTGTTACAGATTTTTTTCAGAGTAACTGCTTGAAGTCCAGTTCAAGGATACTTCCCAGTCCAGCAGAGAGTTTTCCAACAGGTAGGAAGGACCTTTTTTTCTCTGTTCCACATTGTGTCGAATATAAGCTTTCCCCATTAACCTTGGCTCTTCAGATGAGCTAGTAAATGAACGTTATTTCCAGGGTAGCATTTGATTTGTTGAGAATTTCAGTTTTCAGTTAGAAATCTAAATCTTCATAGAGAAAAGCCTGACAGCCTGTAGAAATAGTATCTTAAATGTTCGTAAGACAGAAGGCACAAAACAAGAACTTAGTATTTATTGTATATCATGATTTTAAAACCAATCTTTTGGTCTTTTTTGTGAACTCTTACTGCTGGCAGTGCTGCATCTGTTAGCAAAGTTCTAGGAATACTTTCTAGGTAAGTAGGTGCAGTAGATCTGCAGTCCTACTACTTATGGGAATTGAGTCCTAATACTTAGTGATTTTGAGCAGTTTGTTTTCTGCTCAGTGACCTGGAACCATCATGCTTCCATTCTCTTTGTTTAGATTTCCTCTCCCCCTGACCTGTGGGAAAAGAAACAGTCCATTAGTAATAAGCTTCTTGACTCTTTAAGATAAAGAGTAAAATTTTCAGAGGCAACCACCATAGTTCATATTAAGATGTAATTTGGTGAATTGCCCTTGGTCTCTGAACCTAACTGACTGGAGCATGATCCAAAGTCCATTGAAGTTAATGGAGAGATTCACATATGCGGAGTGCTCTGGCTTGATTCAGCAAAACACTTATGTGATTAATGAATAACAGTTGCTTAAGTCTTTTACTAAATGAGGTGGGTGCGCTCAGAACCTTGCAGAACTGAGTCCTTACTACTTAAAGATCTGACATGGACCCCGTGAAAATGAATAGGTGCATTCCTCTTAACATTAGTGAGCTCTGAAGTTCTAAATTGGGCAAGGAGGCAGAATGCTCATTCTTTGCCGAAATAAGTGTTTCACATCAGTCAGTATTAACTCTCTAGCCAATTAAGAGGGTGATTTATCAAGAACCTAGTATTTAAGTATAGAAATTGCTTATTTACCAAAGTGCGTGTATGTGTATTTGAAAATTTGATAATGGTTTAATAGTTTCAAAGGAAGCAAGTGGGTCAGTGGCACTAATTACTACTTTGAGCAACAGTATTCAGAGCATTTAGGCTATGTCTACACTTCTGCTTCTTGTGCGATAAATATGCAAATGAGGCTGAGTGGAATGTCGCTGAGCCTCATTTGCATATCTAATGAGCCACCATTTTTGCAGAAGAGCTCTTGTGGCAGAAGGAGCTGTCTGCACTGCCTGTTCTTGCGCAAGAATAACCCTCTTGCGCAATGCCGTTATTCCTGAAAATAATCAGCGTAGCGGCATTGCGCAAGAGGGTTTTTCTTGCGCAAGAAGGGGCAGTGTAGACAGCTCCTTCTGGTGCAAGAGTTTCTTCTGCAAAATGGCGGCTCATTAGGTATGCAAATGAGGCTCGGTGATATTCCATGCTTAGCCTCATTTGCATATTTTTCATGCAAGAAACCGCGAGTGTAGACATAGCTTTACAGTTTATCATGTTCATGACCTGACTATAAGTTTATTGGTCCTTGGCTAAATATCAATTTCATTACCAATGCTTTGCCCTTCATAGCACCCTTCAATCTGACCTTAAAAAGATTTTACAAGTTGTAATATTAGCGTTAATATTAGCAGAGAATGCCTGTGAGAATGCCAGGAGTATAATTTGTGAAGTCAAGACCGTTGAGAATTTTAAAATTGCATGATAACAGAGACAAATCCTAGTAATGGTTGAACAGGGCTGCTGATATTGGGGGAGGAGAGAAGGGGCAGCTACCCTGGGGGCCCACTGATTTAAAGGAGCCCGTGGATCCCAGATATCACTGCTGCTACTGCAGCAACAGCAGCGGCCAGAGCCCTCGTCTCTTTAAATCCTGCCGGGGTTCTGTGCAGCACACTCCACACTGCCTAAAGGGCTGGACTGGGGAGGCTAGTCCCAGTTCCACCCCTTCCACCCAAGGCCCCGCCCCACTTCTCCAGGAGTCTGGGAAGTCTCTCTGCAGCCCTGTGGCTGAATCAGTTTGTATTGTGTGTTTTTTTTAAAAGAGCTCTTAGCAATACCTATAGCTATTTCTGTTGTTTCATACATACTCAACAGACATTCTAGGGTTCAAACTAATACACAGACAGAGTGACAATCTTGCAATTTTATTCTAATGATAGATACAATTGTAAGACCATAAGTGCTAGATTTTAGTAGAAAAGATGGATGATAGGGAGAGGAAAACCTTGGTGATGTTTCTGGCTTTCACAATGTAAGTTTCAAGTTTGACAAAAAAAAATCCCCTCCAGTTTTTAAGATCAGTTTATTATTATTAAACATTTAGCACAGAAACTGCCCTATACAACACCCTGTCTCTCTCTGTGTTCTCTGAAACAGGGTCATATCCTTGACTTTTCCAGGCAGTTTTAGGAGAACTGACTAGAAGCTTTTACATATTTGAATATATCTTATATAAAGCTCCCTGAAATAGCTGGGTGGCATAATGTTGTGCCAGGGATTTTTAGATTAGAATTTAGATGTGCTGTAATCTGTCCAGCTAGCTGAATTTAGAGAAATCAGCTGACAATCTGCACCTGGGGATGTTAGTTCTTTAAACAATAACATCTCCACTTAATTCAGAGTATTTCTTGCTGTGCTACTATGTCTATAGTATAATGTAATGAAACAAACATGCAGCAGCCCGGAATCTTGCTTATTGCCAGAGTCAAATAAGTTTGAAGTGCTGGTCTAAATGTGGATCCCACAAATTTTAAGGAGGTTTCCAAAATTGGGCAAAACTGGCTCTCCCATTCTAAAGAACTTGTGTGACTATGAATGATCATTCTTCTCAGATATCTCCCTGAAGCTACTCATGGTAAAGCGAAAGAGTGGCCTTCCTGACCCCCAACTGCAGGAAGAACTGAGAGGACAACTCCGTCTTCTGGAGAATGACAGCAGGGAGGTCATGGCAGTTTTTAGTGTAAGTTGTATCTAGTATGTTTACAGAACAGTTTTGGAGGTTATCAATAACAGAGTCGACGGAAGCACTTCAGTGTCATAGAACAAACCTGTGAAACATGCAAGTGTTTGTTCTCCCACTTGTACATGTGTGTGTATAAACTGAATATGGTCAAAGCATGGCTTATGCCAAATGCAGTCCAGAGACATTCTCATTTTTGACTTAGAAAGGGGATTTCTAAGTGTCTGTGGGGTCATACTTGCATACAGGAGATGACAATGGCTTCAGTCTACTCCATGTAATGTAAATTAAGCGACCGATTTTTCCTTTTCCTCATCTGGCCCACTGGAGCAAAAGTGGGTGCACCCGAGTTGGAAATGTGAAGATAGGAGCAACATGCATCCCTCCTCACCCTTCAAGGGGCCACAGGATCTTACAAGAGGGCCTTTTGTAATGGCCTTTGCAGGACCAATGAGGAAACTGTCCCTTTTACATATATGGTTTGTAAAGGCACCATGGCCTGATACCTGGACAGGGCTTATATGATGTGCAGGGCTTTATACCAGTACTAGGAAGCCAGGTAAATTTTGCTTATTAGTTATATAGCATGAAGCTGTTATGTACTTAGTAACGTAAGGTGTAATAATGAAGACAGGGAAACTCTGGGACAATTCTGGACATATTTATATCAGAAATTTTCTTTTAATACTCAAGGATTGGGCAGATCACACTTTTACAACATCTATCTGATGAAGTAAAATAAGAAAGAAAACATGACATGCAGGTTCCCCAAATATTCAGATATATACAAATATACAAAAATATAGTAAGATGCATGAATATTCACATAGACAACAATGGCTAGACTTTCAAAAGGTCTCCGCTCCTGTTTAGACACTTCCAACAGCCAGATATATAAAAAGAACTAAATACACAGCAATTCCATTTGAGAAAAATGTGACGTTATAAGAACCACTTTTAAAAATCTTGCTTCTTCACTTCATTAATGGGCCTGATTAGAGTAATGCACCGAAGGCAGTGCCTTGATAATATTATATCATATAAAATACTAGTTCAACCAACTACAGTGGTTAACATCACAATAAAAAGCAAATGGAATTCAAGATATAGAAGTAGAAAACTGGTAAAGATCTTGAGTTTCCTAATACATGCTTTTAATGAGCATAATGCAAGTATAAAATAATGTGCCTAGAACACATACCATCAGCGAGCTGACAAAAGGGAAGGAAGGAAGAAAGAAAATTCTAACTATTGTGAGAGGCTCCAGACCTACTCATTTAATTAAATAACATATGTAACTTCCAAAATGCAAGTATTGTACAAATTATACAAATGTGACAGGGTCTTGAAATGCCATCCACACCACAACATTGTGTGTACTAAAAATATTCAATGAAAAATGCTTAGAAGTAAAATCTTTGGCTCTGACCTGGGCACAGAAAACAACCCTGCATGTTTAGTCACTTGACTTAATAAAAATAGCAATTATGGAAGAATCTGAAACAGATGAAAAATATTAAACACAAACTGGGACAAACTGTAAATGATCACAGAATTCATACACATATTGCATCTTCTGAATGTCAAGACTAGACTTGTGATGCACTGTTTCCTATCTTAACTGAAATAACAAGTGACAGAAGTAATGAACCCAACTGGAGGCTGCAGTGTTTGGAACACTGAAATGGAAAAGAACGGGATACATTATTTATTAGTGTGATTGTTATATTAAATGTACAGCAAAAGTCTGTAAAACAAGGAGTTAGACATTATGTTCTAGATTTAAGAAAAAATCAAAACAATAACATAATTACCATAGCAATGAAATTAGAAATATTGGAGAACAAAGCAAAACAGAAGGCACTCTAAGTAAAACTGCAAAATGCTTTGCATGGAAAGTATAACTAGATAGTTTTAGCTGTTTGTGTTTTTGTAAAAAATGGAAGGAAAAAATCACATTTTGCCAAGCAGTTTTGATAATTTTCCCTTAAATGACTTTCGTTTGTGCTGACCACTTGAAACCATTTTTTCTGAAACTATTACATATGGGCTCCTCATCAAATCCTGGATAGCAATAGCTCCAAGCATTGGGATGCTGTAGATTTGGGTCCAAACTTACATGCTCAGTCGCATCAGTTTTGAAAATTATTTGAATCACCATCATTTCACGCTGATAGAATGGTGAAATGGCAACTATTCAATCTTCTTTGTCTTCTTCATGGTTCATGTCAGCACTATCCATTTTAATATGAATTCCCTGTCTCTCTCACTAACTTCATGGTTCATGTCAACACTATCCATTTTAATATGAATTCCCTGTCTCTCTCACTAACAAGTCAAACACTAACATCTTAAAAGATTTCAGAGGGATAGCTGAGTTAATCTGTAACAGAAAAAAATTAAAAAATTACAAATAGTCTAGTAGCACCTTAAAGACTAACAAAACATTTAGATGGTATCATGAGCTTTCAGATAACGAAGTGGGTTGTGCCCACAAAAGCTCATGATACCATCTACATGTTTTGTTAGTCTTTAAGGTGCTGCTAGACTATTTGTTGTTTTTTAAGTTTTTACTAACATCTTAATTACTTAGCATTGAGTTAATAGCATCAGTTACTTCATGTTGTCTCTTTCATGTACAAGATCTCATTAGCAGTCTATTTTTTGCAGGCTTTACAATCTGTTTTCTTGCCATTCTGCTCTGATACATGGTTGTGAGTTAAAAAAAAAACCCTAATGTGCACAGATGCTAGATTTTAAGGCATTGCTAGTGTTAAAGAACAGATTCAGGAAAATGACTGTTAGATATATAATGACTGTTAGATTTATAATGCCAAGTTTACGTATAAAAATGGCAAATTTGTTTTCATAATGAGTAATGAAGGATGCTTGGAGGTAGTGATATTTCAATCTTTGGCAATTTATTAATAGATTTTGATTGCAAAAGATTGTGATTTTGCTCTTGTATTTAATCAGGTGTAGCGTGATATATGTCATAGATCTGTATATCATAGATCTTCAGTTTTTTAAAGAGACATGAGGATTTTTTTTTTGTAATTCATATTTATGTTATATAAAGGGGGGGGCACATAAAAATGTGTGTAAATTGATGACATAATTTCCAAGATACTGAAATGAGTAAAATACTACTGATGACAACTATCACTCCTATAGCACTTTTCCTTAGAAGACTTCAGAATGTCTTTCAAAGGAGGTCAATGCTTTCTCATTAAGGAACAGTTGGTGACATGTTATCTCACATTATTTTTGTTAAACATACCTTTGTGTGTCAATTGCTTTTCAGAATTAATAATCTTTGAGTCATAAAAATGTAGGACTGGCAGGGACCTCAACAGATCATCTGGTTCAGTCCTCCACACTCCAGGGAGGACTATGTAATAACTAGACCATTCCTGACACGTATTTGTCTAACGTGTTCTTAAAAATCTCTGTTGATGGAGATTTCACAGCCTTCCTAGGCAATTTGTTCCAGTGCTTAAGCACTCTGAAGGGAAGTTTTTTCTTAATGTCCATCCTGAAGTACCCTCATAATTAATTTCAACATTAAAAATCATATTTTTTTAATAAAACTTGCTGCAAACTTGAGACCAGACAAAACCATATTTTACTTTGAAGAATAGCTGATGTATTCTGTTCTGACAAATGTTCTGTTGCAATCCTGCTTTACTAGAACATTAAGGATGAACATGCAATACATAGGAAGCAATTTAGTACATTTTATCTTAATACTTGCTCTTGTGTGTCACAGTGATAGTCACATCCTCAGCGGAAGATCTAGCCCATAGTTTTAAAACATCTTGTAGCTGAAAGGTAATTAGGCTCTATAATATGACTTCTGGCTAGAAATTGCTGGAATGCTGTATCTTAATTAGATTAATTAGGAGTCTCCTGCAGTGCTGTGTAGCGCTTAGGTTTATAACTGCAGACATGGATTACTTTCTGCTCCAACAGGGTTTATGAGAAAGACAGTCCAGCCTCATTTATACCTTGTCTTATTCAAAGTGCACCTTTTATTGTGAAACAAAATACAGGACTATGTAGCACTTTAAAGACTAACAAGATGGTTTATTAGATGATGAGCTTTCGTGGGCCATCAAATAATGGAAGAAAATAGTCACAACCATATATAGTCACAACCATATATACCACAAAATATACCACAAAATGGAAGAAAATAGTCACAACCATATATACCAAAGGATACAATTTAAAAAAAGTGAACACACATGAAAAGGACAAATCACATTACAGAACAGAAGGGGGATGTGGGGGGGAGGAGGGGAAGGAAGGTGAATCCTTTGGTATATATGGTTGTGACTATTTTCTTCCATTATTTGATCTGAGGAAGTGGGTCTGGCCCACGAAAGCTCATCATCTAATAAACCATCTTGTTAGTCTTTAAAGTGCTACATAGTCCTGTATTTTGTTTCAGCTATACCAGACTAACACGGCTACATCTCTATCACCCTTTTATTGTGGGCTTTCATACAAACATTAATTCCCTTAAATGGCACTGGTTTAATATTACTGTTAGTAAAGCTTTTAAATGTATACACACATCATCAAATTCTGGTTTCAGTTGCACTGGTGTAAACTGGAATAGCTGTTCATTTCTGTAGCCAAAGGGAGCTTAGCTACATTTTCTGCAAGAAAACAGCAAACTAAAACACTCTCATTCTGAATTTTATTGTAATGGATTTTCAGTTGACTAAATTATAGTTGCCAATGTAGCCTTAGAGTATAAATGAGATGAAAAATGTGCCCACACAATACATTTAGGTTGAATGTTTATGAGCCAAACAAATAGCGAAAGGCATTGAGTAAAATCCTGGCCCCCAAAAAGCCAATTGAAGTTTTGCAATTGATGTAATGGAGTTTGTATTTTTTCTGTCTATTCTGTATGTGCAATGTGGATGAGTGAGTGACATTATGAAGAACTTTAGCTTTCTAATTTTCTGATTTTTGTGTGAGTTCATAGAAACATTTTTACTTGCATTTAATTACAAATACAGCTTAATGAATCTCTCTTTATCAGTAAGATTATAATACAATAATATGTATGCTTGCTTTGTTAGGAGCTGTCTGCCAGATTGTTGTCTATTCACAGTGACCAAGACCTAATAGTGGTAACATTTAAAACATTTGAAGAAATATGGAAGTTTTTAACCTACTATTCCCTTGGTAAAGCAATTTTGTCCATAGAACTGTTGAATATTTGTTGTTTTTTTATTGCAGACATAACTTTTTGATTTGATGGAAATAATTGGTTCTTAAGGTATAATTTTGATTGCTTGAAAGCAATACTATCTCTGAGATACAGCGCCTTCTGCTCCTTACCATATACTCTTTGAGCATCTCACAGTGTATTATGTTTTCACAACACCCTTTAAGGAAGGAAAGTATCATTACCCTCATTTTGCAGATAAGGCACAGATAAATGAAATGACTTACCCAAGAAATCTGTAGCAGAATTAGAAATTAAACCCACCTCTCTAATGTCCTAGGACCAAGCCTACATTTTCCTAATATTGCCTTTCCCAGGGAGAATTAACTATCCTATTAACATCGACATCCTAAAGGAAAAATAAAACTCATTGTCACACAGCTTGATTCTAGTGATGATATTCTGGGTCACATGAATGCATAATTATTCAGCTAACTTCAAAGCATATATTCCAATACAGGCCTTACATGCTTTGCATGTTCTAAATTTGATTTCAATTCAATGAACTCTTTAAAATGGTATAATATTTATGTCCTCTTGCATTTAATGAGAATTTTAAGATGTAAGTCATACAAGATTGAGAATATAGAAATGATTTGCTCTTTGTGTCTATCAAATTGATCTCTGACAACACAATGGAAAGTTTTATATAGGAAATTAGGGACATTTTTTAAAGCACCTTGGGGGTTTTCATTGCCTACATTTTTTGGGAACTCAACTTCAATAACTTAGAACCAGACTTTTAAGAGATGGCGACTACCAACAAATGTAGTTGAAAGGTATTCAGTATTTCTAGAATCAGGCTCTCTAAATCTCAGATTTTGACCCTTAAAAATCTGGGCCTTCGCCTGTCTGTGACTAAGCAAGTGGTGAGAGAATCCTACAGATAGAGAACTTCATTTATAGTCATCTACTTTTGATCATTTTATTCATGATGCCATTATCAGTGCCTTTGCTCTTGAGACTTGAATTCTGCATGGTTAGAATGTGAGGGATGAAGGATGTGAGGAAAAAGTAGGCAATTGCTGGTATGACTTCTGTTGGTCAAGCCTATTAAGGTGAAAAAAGGAAAGAGAAGTACGCATTGCTGGCTAGTGGGCTGCTAAGACCATTGTGAACAGCACATATCATAAGGCACTGAACAGCTGGCTATGAAAGATATTCTTAGATTAGAACTCTCTGATCTTTCCCCCCATAGTAATTAGACTGCATGTCCTTTTCTTAAATGCATCCCTTAAGTATATCAATGTAATTGCTTTTTTGTTGGCAGTAAAAATAAATGAACATCTTAAAATTCACTGCTATTCCTACTGGGCCAGATACTTAGATGAGTAAATCACCATTGATCCATTCATTTCTCTTCTGTGTACATCCTTGAGTCCCAGATTCCCCTTGAGGTCAGTGAGAGTTGTGTATTTGCATTTTGCCAACACTGCAATCCAATAGCAGTTGGATATGTATTTTTAAGTAAAAATTTGGATTGCCTGACTACTAAGCGCTATTTATTGCCTTTTGGAGAATTCTCTGTGTTAATTTAATGAAAGATACCTTAATTTTTTCTAGGCTTTATAAATCATTGCATGGAGAATTTGTTGCTAGATCAGTCTTTCTGGCTCTGTTACCAAGAAGAAAATGAGGATAAACAAGCTGGAATTGAAGTCTGTATAAATGAAGAATCTCTACATTTGATGTACAGAGGTCTGTTAATACAGGAAGGTAAGGAAGATTGTCTTTGTAAAAAGGTAACGATATAAAATAAGCGCAGTCCCCATTGCCTCTTAAAGATATTGTTTTTGAACATATAAGAGAGAAAAGTTGGGGTTTAGTCCGTCTCTAGTGAGGTCAATGGAAGCCTTTCCACTGATTTCATGGGGCTTGAATCAGACACGTGCCAGCAGGTACATAGAAACAGAGCTGGAACAAAAAGCATAGTACAGGTTGGCCTTCCTGGGTCTGGCATTCTTGGGACCTGACCAATCCCAGACAAGGGAGTTTACCAGATGGGAAACACCAACCTCCCTGTTGAGCATTTCTTCCCAGCCTCTGGGCCCTGCCTTGCCTGCCTTGTGGGCTCCAGTGGTCACGGCGCCCTGCTGCAGGCTCTAGCAGCCCCGTCATGGACTCTGGTGGGCTTAGCAGCCCCACAGGCTCCAGAGGCCCTGCTGCTTGCTCTGCAGACTATGCTGCCTCATCAGCTCAGTGGCCCCATGGGCTCTGCTGCCCCACTGGTTCCCAGACTCTGCTGCCCTGCGGCTCTGCCGGCCAGCTCCACTCCCTGCTGTCATCAACCTCTGCCTCTAGGGCTTTCTGGTCCAGCAATATGCATTATCCTGCTGCACCACAGATGTTGCTGGACCAGACAATCTTGGACCAGAGAGGTTCAATCTGCATCGTACAAAGTTTGACGAATCTTTAATCTTTTTAGAAGTGTTAGCAGTACATAGAATAAAATAGCTGCAGAAGATTTTAAAAAACATTTTTTCTTCTACAAGCCCAGCAATTTAACATTCCAATGTATGATTTAGAACTTCCTGTTCTATAATAATATATGGTAACCCAGATTCTGCAATCTCTATTCACATGAGTATTATCACTGACACCAGTGAGTTAGCAAGGACTGCAATCAGGCTGTGAAGTGCGCTATCATCAAGTGTGTCATACCTCCCTTGGTACCTTCTAATGTTATAATATACAAGAATTCTACAGTTCATTCCTCCTCTCCTCATTTTGCACTTTTAAATTTTATTTCAATTTATATTAAATTCACTCTGGCTGCTAAACATTTAGAATTTAAAATATCTGTTAAAATTGTAATAAAATCAACTAAGTATCTAGAATAAATCATTTTAATTCGTATTATGTCAAAAGCCACATGTGAGATTAACACACTTCAATCTTTATAGAATACGAAATATTTCTTTCTTTCTTTCTTTCTTTCTAAGGAACTTTCTTTGTCTTGAGTCCTGATAACCACATAAGAGAGACAACAGCTGCAGGCACAGAACTGAAAGTTTATCAAGAGAACAGAAGAGTTAGTGAAGGTATTTCTGGTGGATCACTGGGTGATGACCTCACCTTATTATCTAAAGCTGCTGTGGAGCCTTTGATTCCTTTTCATCAGTAGGTACCTGACTCCAGTTTTCTGCTTCATCTGTATAAGAATATGTGTATTTATATATAAATGATTTTAAACTGAAAGTGTTTGGTAGCTGGCTTTGGAGGTCTCCCTCTTTCTTTATTCAGGAAGTCCACAGATCTCTCACTCATTTTCCTCTTAAGTTCTACACCAACGGATGATGCGTTGCTATCTTTTGTATTAAATATTAAACCAACAGCCCTTTCTCCTGACTCTGGTTGCTATCCGCTTAGAGGCTTTGATGCATTGACAATGAAAAGGAGATCTGAAAAGCTCTAGAGTGATGCTAAAGTGATAAGTATTTTTCACTTCCAAAATGCCACAACATGGGAAAAAAATCCACATACATCAGCTTAGTGGGGAAGGATTGCTGGCCTTTTGTATCACACCAGCTTCTTTGGCAGGTAGCAGTCAAGCTTATTTCTGCAGTCTCTTTGGGGTTCAAGCTAGGGTCACTAATCCTTACATATAGGTGAGTGGGGATCAGCAGCAGTACTTAATCTGTGCCAAATCTGAGCCCCAGCACCTCTAGGTTTGGCAATGTATAGCCCTGACACCCTTGGGCTTGCTGCATTAGTTATAAATATAAAAAGTTGCTCAAGCCCTGACTCCTAATTGCTTGAGCCTTGGCACCTCTTTCATTTCAAATTAAGCACTGATCAGCAGACAGCCACTCTGTTGGTGCTGCTGGCCTGCCTGAGGCTGAAACAGGGCCCATAAGTTCATGCAAGTGGTTACTAAGATATCCCAGGAAATATGTCTGACCCATAGAAAAAAAACACCAATCCTGTGTTTTGTATGTATGACTAGTGGAAAGTACAGCTGCTTTTTTTAGAAAAAAAAAAAAGGGCAAATCAAAATGGCTTCTGCTGACCCTACTGAGCAAATGGGTTAGCACAACCAATCAGCAAAGTAAGACAAATATCATTTGCCTTCATTCACATAACCATTCAAGCTGATATTCAATAGTAAGAGGTATTTAATTGAGGCTATCTTTCCCTTTTACATAAAAGGGCTGCTTATTATTACTATTGCTAATTTGTATTGTGGTAGCACCTAGTCATGGACTGGGATCTCACTGTTCTAGGCTCTGTTCAAAACAGAACAAAACAACAGCTCCTGCCCCAAAGAACTAAAGAGTTTTACATGAACCATGACCGTTTTACCAGAGCTCTGCAGACTTTAAAACAGGGAATTGCATAAAGGGCAAATTCCACATTGAAAGCCTTAGCACAGCTCTGTTATATGACTAAATGCTTTTGTTGCTGCATTATTAACTTGCCATATAGAATAATTTAATGATGTAGTCATCAATACCTTTAGAGGTAGAGTTTTTGAGCAATTCACATCAAATATTTTTTTTAAATTAGGAAAAATAGTTTAAAAAAACCTCATAAGCTTTTATCCTTATGTAAAATGCATAAGCAGAAGCACTGAAATGAATAAAAGTTTGAAGAAATATTAGTTTAGAATATTCCTGATAGTATGAAAACCTTGAAGGGAAGTGTTTCAGATACTTATTTCAGTGTCCTTTTTTCCTTTCTCTAGATGGTTTCTTAAAATATACTCTGATCCCGTTAAATTTGGTAGCGAAATGAAATCTAAATGCAGCAGCATGCAAATAGGTAAGAAACTGCATCTAAATTTTTGCATCTGCTTTTTTAGATATTTAAATAGCATATATAAATTCCAAGAGCTAGGTTTTACAGGATTTTGGAATGTTGGTATGTATCTTCTCATTTGGCTATACTAGAATAGGAAAATTGCCATATGCTTTAATATAGGCATAAATCTCTGTTTACAAATGTATTTAAACATAGCAAATCTACTGAATATCTTTCACCCAGAAGTGCTTTACAGCCAATAGCCATGTGTCTAATTAATGTCTAGCAATGATGTCTCGCATGTATCTGAACTCTGAAAGTCTATTTTCCTGACTTTTCAATTTTATTTTATTGTTTTTCTCATGAATATTTATTCATGCTTCAAGGCACATATATAATATAATCTAGTCAAAAGAAATGCATTCATAAACTATTTCATAGCTCTGACATTTAAAGTTTGTAAACGGGAAGATTGGAAAATCCAAGCACTTACAAATAATGAACACCTGTGCACATATATACACACATTGGCTCACACACATTTTTGTGTAAAACAGCCACAGAAACCCAGGTAGCATATGATCAGTTATTTTCTAAGTATAGTTTAGCTACACTTCTTTAGCTCCTCCCAATCATTATAGTTCTAGACTAATGTAAAGTCATAGATCTATTTAATAGGTACTCCAGGCCAGCGGGGCTGACAGCCACCACAGGCCCTAGAGCAAGGTGTGCGTAGTGTGTGGGGTCTGGCTCCATACTCCTGAAAGGGGTGGGGCCTCCAGAAGAAGGGTCAGGTTTGGGTAGCCAGTGCCGCCTGGACTTCAGCATATGTGCTCTTCTCATCAGTCCTCAAAGCTACGCTGAGTGGTGCTCTGGTAGCTATTCAAAGGGGCCTGGGGCTCTGGCTGCTGCTGCTGCTGCTGCTACAGTAGCAGTGGCAGCTGGGCCCCTTTGAATTGCCTGGCCCTCGGTCAACCGTTCCCATTGCTCTTCCCCCTGGCCCCGGGGGTGGGCCTGTGCCAGGCATGGATTCCCATTTATTTACTATAGAATTATCCTCCTGCCCTTAGACAAAATATCAGTGTCACGAAAAGACCTATAGCTCTAGCAAGAAACTAGAAACCAACACTGGAGGGATTTTACTTGTAGGTCATATCTGAAAATTAGAAGAGCACTAGTAATTTACTGAATTGATTGGAAGAAAGCAGAAAAGACTCAATTTTATAAAAATGGACAACTCACCCTTTGTTTTTGAAATCTTAAAAAAAAGTCAGTCAGTTCACAAGCTTGTCAAAAATGGAGGAAAGAGGGGACTGAATTTTTAAAACCTCTTTCTAGCTTTTTTATTTTAATTGAAATTTTCAATTTTTTGTTCTATTGGTTATCACCAGAGCCTGTTAGCTCCCCTCAGACATGTTGAGTGGTCAGGACAGGGGAACTAATCACTGTTACAGCCCAAGCAGGAAGATGATGGGGGAGTTTTAACCAAATTTTCCCTAAGAAAACAGCAATCCAAAACCCTGCCATCTGCATTTAATTCTAAATTCTACACACTT
Organism: Pelodiscus sinensis; assembly: GCF_049634645.1. Lineage (NCBI taxonomy): Eukaryota > Metazoa > Chordata > Testudines > Trionychidae > Pelodiscus > Pelodiscus sinensis. The sequence goes on from NC_134715.1 coordinate 114,299,729, forward strand.
ACGATGTTAGAAGCATTTATCTAACATTGGGAATTGGCTATGTTGGGGATATTTAGATTGAAATTGCAGTCCCACCCTTACTCTTATTTAGACCATACCAGCCTCTGCTTCCACAGGATTAATGTACCTCTCTCTGCATGTTTTCTTTCTATCAGTGTTACACATGGGTATGGCAAAATCAATTCATCTCTTCTTTTCTAGTCTGTTACAAGAGGAGGTGAATTACCTTTATGTTCACCTTTAAAGCAGGAATTCTGAATGCATTTAAAATACTATTTTTAGAAGAGCTGAAGAACTATGAGATGGGATTTATGCTTTTCTATAATTCTGAAATGTTTTAAAAAACAATTGCTTGCTTTAAAGCATCAAAAACTAATCTATCCCTCCTCACTATGTGTGTGTCTACAAAGAAGGGCTTAACTTGAAATAAACTATGCAAATTAAGCTACGTCAATTGTGTAGCTTATTTCAAAATAGCTTATTTTGAAATTGGGAGTGTCTACACAGCACTTATTTCAAAATAGAGCACTCTCTCTCCGACTTACCTTACTCCTCACACAATGAGGGTTACAGGAGTTTGAGTAAAAACTCCTTAGCTTGACAGTATTTTGATATTATCTCAAAATAACTGCCTGCTGTGTAGACGCGGACTAAGTTATTTCAAATAACACTAGTTATTTCAAAATAATGCTGCTGTGTAGACATACCCTATGAGGGTAATTCTCAACAATGCATGGATTTTTTTGGCCTCATTATGCTGAGTCAACATGCAGTTAAATGCTTATGTAGTCATATTATCAAAGTCATGCATCTCTAAAATCTTATTATGCAGCTACGGGGTTGTCTCAAGCCGTGCTTAGCTATGAAAGTGCTGTGCCTGAAGAGATTAGCTTCCAGAGTGGAGACAAAATTGAGATCATTGGCTACTTCATAGAATGCATGGAATGGTTTATTGGAAGGCATATGTTTACTGGGCAAATTGGTTTTGTAAAGACCAGCCACGTTAAACCTGACACTTCTCGAACTGAGTAAGTAGTATGCATATAATATTTTAACCAACAAATTTAAAGGAGCACAGTCAATTTTTTTCATTAATATACCTTTACATTAAACCTTTTGTTTGTAAAACTATTAATGCTCTATGGAGAGAGTTTGTCATATTTCAGTGGTTTCCATACTCAGTGACCTCCAGTGATTCATGTTAATAATAATATAATATATGGAGATATGCCTATCTCATAGAACTGGAAGGGACCTTGAGAGGTCATCGAGTCCAGTCCCCTGCCCCCAGGCAGGACCAAGTACCATTCCTGACAGATTTTTCCCAGATCCCTAAATGGTCCCCTCAAGGATTCAACTCTCAATCCTGGGTTTAGCCGGCCAATGCTCAAACCACTGAGCAAAAGATCTGTGAGAACATGTTTTATAGTATGTTGAGGGAGTTCATGTAAAACTAAGTCCACAAATTCCCACCACTGGATCATTTTAATGGATTTGACGCAATCCACCTCCCTCTCCCTCAAACCACTGAGCTATCCCACCCCCCTTTTACATGAACCAAGACAGTTTTACCAGAGCTCTGCAAACTTTAAAACAGTGAACTGCATAAAGGGCAAATTCCACATTGAAAGTCTTAGCACAGCTCTGTTACATGACTAAATGCTTTTGTTGCTGCATTATTAACTTGCCATATAGAATAATTTAATGGTGTAGTCATCAATACCTTTAGAGGTAGAGTTGTTGAGCAATTCGCATCAAAAGATAGAGGCACCCAAGCCTCAGCCAAGAATCATACTATTAACCTGCCAGTGGCTTGAGGGTATCTCTTGACTTCCCCAGGATACACTGAAGACCTCCCATTGTGAGGTGCAATCTGTGGACAGAGCAGGCTGCATCATCTTGACTTGAACTGAGAGGAGCTCATTGATTCAAACATGTGAAGGGTGTACACATGGAAACAGTATGCTTATAAAACTTGCAGGTGTGACTTTTGAGGCCCATTTGAAAAGTTTTGTCCTAAAGATTACTGGAAAAGCAATACCATGATGCATGCAATCTTACCAGAATGCTTCCATGATACAGGAATATTGATAAAACTTCCTTTGATGTGCTTGAAAAGGGATTACCAGTACGCACAATTGGCATCATTAATATGAATTTGCATGAACAGTTACTGTTATCAATCTTGTTCACTAACAATGAGTTCTATGATAATACAGATTTTCATCAGTAACAAGCACAAGTGATAATAAAACCAAGCATGGTTTGTTAGCAGGGTTTAAAACCTGAGACCCTCAACTCTGCAGCTCAGACCATTGATACTTGAAATAAGGAGCTGGTAGCAGTAGTAAGCTGATATCCTCTATCAAGGCAAGCTAATAAAGGTGGACATGATGCATGTTGTATACATGTGCTACAGAAGCCAAGTATATTAATAATGCAAATGAATAAGACAGAAGAAATGTGGTGATAGCTGCTATTCAGATTTACTGCTCTCTTTTCTAGACAACAAAATCTGAATTTTCTTGATGAGGAAGAGAAATCTTTTTTTGCAAAAGAAAGAAACATTGTGGAAGAGGACGTGATGCGTGTATTGAAGGAAATGTCAAACACAGAAGTTTGCACTGTGTATAGAGTAGGTAAGAAGGGGATCTCTTCTTTGAGGGATGGATTCTCTCCTGAGGATGCATGCATAGTTTCCATTAACTCTTTGTCTATTTTTTTTTATTCTTTCTATATTTCAATGAGATGTTTTCCCCATTTTTGGGTACTTGAATAGTATTAGCAGGTGCACTTATATCACTGAAATAACATGTGGAAAATCCTTTTTGATCATCTATACCAGGGCTACTCACCATGCAGCCTGTAGACATTTGCGGCCTGCGGCCTGTTCGCTTGTGGCCCACAGTGCGGTTTGGGTTTACGTGGGGCTCAACATGCAGCCCGCAGGTGGGAGCTAAAACAAAAAAGTCGTCAATATAGTGATCTTCTGTTTTTATGCGTTTTAGTAGTTAAATTCCTGGATTGTCATTGAAAGCCCTGTCATTTGGGTAGAAATCGGGTAAATATTGCATTTTATTAATGTCAGCAGAACCGACTTAAATGGGCCTGTGTGTTTGTAATCTTGCCTTAATCTTTGTATTCATGCCTGTCAGTGTGAAAGAAGGTATTTACATATATATTTGCATGTAAATGTAACCACACTTAAGTTGCAGCCCTTGGCATGTGCTGTGAGTATCATTGTGGTCCCTGGGGCTTCCAAAGTTGAGTAGCCCTGATCTATACATTTCTCTTGATCGTGCAACATTGTCACTGCAGGGTATTCACCCAATCTTTTGGACCACTTTTGAGTCACTCGAACAATGTGTCTTCCAACACACCTCCAAGGAATTGTTCCACAGTGAAATAGATCTTATAGCTTTAAATTGTTACAAGGTTCTACATTATAAAAGAGGCAATACATACAGTCAAATGCTGTCTGCTTTGTTCTCAATTAAGGTTAAATACTGATGCTAACTCATACCTTTATGCTTGAATGAGATCCCAACGTGTAGAAAAAATTGCTATATCTGTCAGTACAAAGAAATAACATTGTCTTTCTCATAGCAGTGTCGTTTTTGATGTAGTCATTATCAAAGCCGTCTCATGTTTAAAACACAGATAGAAAAACTAGGGGGCCAGTGTCCTCCCACTGTATTAGATACAAAAATTGTAGGCCATACTTACAGAATGGGTGACTTTATCCTGGGAAGTGGTGACTTTGAAAAGGATTTGGAGGTGATGGTGAATTACTGGTTAAACATGAGCTCCTGGTGTGAAGCAGTGGCCAAAAAGACTAATGAAGCTTTTGGAAACATTATAAGGGGAATCTCAAGTAGCAGTAGATAGGTTTTTTACCTCTTCATTTGTCACTGGTGCAATACAGGAATAAGGTGTCCAGTTCTGAAAGGATCATGATAAACTGGAGAAGCTTCAGAGAAGATCCATGAGAACAGGTTTTATAGTATGTTGAGGGAGAGGGAAGTGGGTTGCCTCAAGACCAGTAGTATTATCCAGTGGTGGGAATTTGTGGAGTTAGTGGTAGGGGATCCCAGGCCTTCCCTGCTCCACTGGGCCCTCTGACTGGCAAGTCAGCTTTATAGCCTGGAGGGTGGATGCCACCAAGTTTGCTCCAGGCATCACTTCCTATCTCAGCCTCTGTCCTTTCAAAGTCACCATGGGGCCTGTTTATGGACTCCTAGGATGGAGGGGTTTTCCCTGACAGTGATCCAAAGGCTCTTCTTCAATGGCAGCTGGCTGTTCTGGGTCTCCATGGAGCCTTCAGCAGCAGGGCCTGGTTTTGGCAGCATGGAGCTCCTGCGACCACTCTGCATGAGCGACCAGCATAGGAATGCTCCTTTACTCTATCCACTTGGACTGAGCTCTGCCTCCATTTTGAGCATGCCTGGCAGGTGTGGCTGGGTGGGGACTTCTGAGCTCAGCACTGCTCTTTAGCACTTGGTTCCCCAGGGTGGGGTTTATACACCAGGGCTACGTCTACACTGGCATGATTTTCCGGAAATGCTTAAAATGGAACAGTTTTCTGTTATAAGTATTTCCATAAAAAGCACGTCTACATTGGCAGGATGCTTTTCCAGAAAAGCGTCCGTGCCAATGTAGACGCGCTTTTCCGCAAAAAAGCCCAGATCGTCATTTTCGCGATCGGGGCTTTTTTGCGGAAAAGAAATCTGTGCCATCTACACTGGCCCTTTTCCGGAACAGTTTTCTGGAAAAGGACTTTTGCCCGAACGGGAGCAGCATAGTTTTTCCAGAAAAGCACTGATGATTTTACAGTAGATCGTCAGTGCTTTTCCGGAAATTCAAGGGGCCAGTGTAGACAGCTGGCAAGTTATTCCGGAAAAGTGGCTGATTTTCCGGAATAAGTGGCCAGTGTAGACACAGCACCCGTGACAGTCAGAGACTCCAGGAGTTCAATATATTTAGCTTAACAAAGAGACATTTAAGTTGTAACTTGATTACAGTCTTTAAGTACTTGAATGGATAGCCACTCATTCCATGGATGTTCTGGGGCTGGAGCATCCATTGAAAGAAAATAGTGGGTGCTCAGCAACCCTAAATCACAGCTGTTTGTTGGTGCCGCTGTTTAGCTGGCCAGAGGTGCTACCAAACAGCTGTGTGAGGGGGTTCGCACTCACCACCGTATCCCTCTGCCGTCTGTCTTCCGGAATTGGCTCCCTTGGCAGGTAGGGTGCCTTCTCTGGGGTGGTGTCTCCCCTCTTTACTCCCGGTTGCGGCGTCCTCTTCGCCACACTGCCCTCCGACAGTGCCCAAGTCTGTCTCTGAGCCCCCCTTCCGGGGGTTGATGTTCCTCCAGCGGGCCTTCTTTCAAGCCCTGCAGTCTGGGGATTTACTGGCCAGAGCTCCCCTAGCCCTGCCTGGCCTCCCCCCAGCCCGGCCCTAGCTCCAGGGCCTCCTCCTCCCTCAGCAGCCAGGTTCTCACTGCTTCCCCCCACGGCAGCAGCCCATTCTCTATTATAGCGCCCAGCTGGGCCCTAATGGGCTAGTACAGCCTCAGCTGGGCTAAATTCCCCGGCCCTGGTTCAGGCCGGGGTCTGCCCTTAAAGGGCCAGTGCAGGGCGAGCGCCCTGTCACAAGCTGTTTGGCAGCTGGAGGATGGATTTGGGGGAGAGCGGAGATCAGTGAGTGGCAGATGGGGAAGTGGTGGAGGGGGCAGGAAGAGCCAGAGCCAGAGAAGGGCCCGGTGGGACAGGGCGGAATGGGAAGAGGCAGAGTGAGAGCAGGGCTCTGGGGAAGGAGGTGGAGTGGAGATGGGGCCTCAGGGTGGAGGTGGAGAATGGGGAAAAGAGAAATTCAGCACCTTTTCCTAGTTGTCAAACACATTTTTAATAAAGGGCTCTTCAGTCTAGTAGTAGATATAACTCGAGGTTGGAGATAGACTAATTCATACTGGAAATATGGCATAAATCAACCATGTAAAAATCAAAATTGGAAGTTTTTCTAAATGATATGCATTTAGAATAACTTTTGAAGAAGTTCTGTGTCTTGTGTAAAACCAGAGATTACTCTGGATGATCACAATTGCCTTGGAATCTATCCGTCTATTAACTCAATCCCACAGCACTCTCTGGCTCTTGTAGAAATAGGATTAGGCTCCCATTCCCAGAGAACAGCTTCTTCTGGTGTTCTTGGAATTGTCCCTTGCTATGTTTGTCAAACACAACATTTTTCTAAAGAAAAATATCTCTCTCCTTGACTTTTACTGGAAGTCTCATTTACTAAACATGATAGGATTTACATGATATGATAAAGCCTCTGAAAAGAATATCTTATCTAATCTATAGGTCAAGTCCTCAGCTAGTATAAATCAATGTAGCTTGTTGAAGTCAGTGCAACTACTTCACAACATACGTGCTGAGGCTCTGACACTGTGTTGTTATTACATAGACAAGGGCCATAGTATATAATTACACATGTGTGAATGGGAGAGTATTACATATTCTCACTGTCAAGTTATAGATACCAAAATATATTATATTAACATCTATAGATTAGTATAGACATTATGAAATGCAACAACCACCATTCCACATTAAAATACTATAGTCGCAAGTAAGTTTTAAATTTGTTAGCTGCACACGTCTATATGTTTAGGAAGAGGTACAATTACTCCTCAGTATTAAATGTGCAACAGACATGCAAAGAGTATGTAATGTGATTGTAATAATGTGGAAGATGTCAGTCTTAGGCATGAGAGTAGCTCACCAGTGAACTAAGGTTTTGTTAATTTTTACAAGTTTATAAAAAAAGATCCATTATTTTTAATGTCCATAACATACCTGGAATTCTGCATGTAGAAAAGTTTAAACAATCCTACTAGGTAAAAGACAGGTATGAACTACTGGTGCTGTTTTCATTTTCTTTTAGACAGATTAGAAGAATTAGAATTTCAGAAGCCTCAAGAACAAGGTAAAAATATATAATTTTATATTATTTTTATTCTCATGTCTCTGATCTTCTTATGGAAAAATTGACAAATTTTGTCATTTTAAAATTGTCATTTCTGTGAGATGTGATTTCCCCTCTCTTCTGTGCCTGTTCACAGAAAACATTCAGTTCTAAAATCTAGCAGCTTTCAGAATCTGTTACAAACTTCCATGCTCTTAGGGCATCAGATGAGTGTTCTTTCCTCCTAGTGTTTTTTGTTGGTGATGGACCGTGGTGCCATTTAATTTAATTATTTCTATTGCACAACCTGAATGACCTAAAAATCCTGCATATCACTACCCCCCTCCAAACCATGCTAGTTCCATTGCTGAAGGGCTGGAGGAAGCAGGATTTGCATCTTATTTATGATTGCACCAAAACTAGCACAGATCTAACTTATTCTAGACTCTTTTTTTTTATTAACTGAAAAAGGCTCATCACAGAATGGGGTTGGTCCTGCTTTGGGCAGGGAGATGGATTCAAAGACCTTGTAAGGGTTCTTCCAACCCTATTATTTTATTACTCTATGATTCTATAGGCCTGTTACATCTTTAATCTTTCCAGCATACTCCTATGCTCAGAGCAACAAATACATAGCACAATATCATTAGAATTATTAGGATGGCTTTTTAAAATTTGGGTTGGTTGAAACATTTCTATTAATTTTTTTAGTTGTAAAATTGGGTTTTCAATTAAATGTTTGTAGAGAGTGTTTTCTTTTCTTGAATATTAAATGTTTTTGTCAGAGAACAGCCAGACAAAAAGCCCTAACTGATTTCAGTTTATTTTATTTTATTTTGATATATATATTGGCAGTTTTCGCCTGAAAGTTTTCAATTTGTGGCAGTTTTCAGCAAACAGCTTTATGTTTCTCTCACAAATACAGGCAGTCCCCGGGTTACGTACAAGATAGGGACTGTAGGTTTGTTCTTAAGTTGAATCTGTATGTAAGTCGGAACTGGCATCCAGATTCAGCCGCTGCTGAAACTGATCAGTTTCAACAGCGGCTGAATCTGTACACCAGTTCTGACTTACATACAGATTCAACTTAAGAACCCCAGGCGTCCCCAAGTCAGCTGCTGATGAAACTGATCAGCAGCTGATTCCAGGAAGCCCGGGGCAGAGCAACTCTGCCTCAGGCTTCCTGTAGTCAGCCACTGGTCAGTTTCAGCAGCGGCTAACTTGGGGACGCCTGGGGCAGAGCAGATTGGGTGCTGCTGGGTTGGTCCAGTAGTGCAGCTGCTCCTCGGCGCTACTGGACCAACCCAGCAGCACCCCAGCTGCTCTGCCCCAGGCGTCCTGATTCAGCCACTGCTGAAACTGATCAGCAGCGGCTGAATCAGGACTCCTGGGGCAGAGCAGCTGGGGTGCTGCCGGTTTGGTCCAGTAGCGCCAAGGAGCAGTGCTGCGGGACCGACCGGCAGCGCCCCACCTGCTCTACCACAGGCCCCGGGCTTTGCTCCACGTCTCCCTGGTCTGCTGGGGGGGGACACTAGCTGCGTCCCCCCCCAGCAGACGAGGGAGACGCGGAGCAAAGTGGCGGAGGACCCGGGCCGGACCGCGGCGCTTCCAGATCAGCACCACGGAGGACCCGGGCCGGACCCGCGGCGCTTCCAGATCAGCTGGAAGCGCCGCGGGTCCGGCCCGGGTCCTCCGCCACTTTGCTCCCTACAGACCAGGGAGACGCGGAGCAAAGTGGCGGAGGACCCGGGCCGGACCGCGGCGCTTCCAGATCAGCTGGAAGCGCCTCGGGTCCGGCCGGGTCCTCCGCGGCTTTGCTCAGCGTCTCCCTACAGACCAGGGAGACGCCGAGCAAAGCGGCAGAGGACCCGGGGCCGGACCCGTGGCCGCTTCCAGATCAGCTGCAGACCAGGGAGATGCTGAGCAAAGCTGCGGAGGACCTGGCCGGACCCGTGGCGCTTCCAGCTGATCTGGAAGCGCCGCGGGTCCAGCCCCGGGTCCTCCGCCGCTTTGCTCCCCGTCTCCCTGGTCTGCTGGCTCCCGCAGCAGACCAGGGAGACGGGGAGCAGCTTTTCTCACCCCGGAGGAGGCGGGCGGCGGGACCAGGCGTCCCGCCGCTCCAGTCCTCCGGGGCGAGAAAATCCCCGTTTGTAATTGCGGATCCGACATAAGTCGGATCCGCGTAACTCGGGGACTGCCTGTACTCTGTTTCACTGAAGAATATAAACATTAAAAGTCCTCTCAAGAAAAAATTAAAGCTCTATTTGTGTTTTCTTTACAATTTACAACATTGTTTGTTGATTGATTTTGCTTAAATGTCCAACCCCATAAATATGTCTATATTCATGTATTCATCTGGATCTTGCTTTTGAATTTCAGAAATGCCACATCCCTCATTTAATACGGACTCCAGTAGAATGATGAAGATGGTAGAAGAATCCCTAATGAAATGTAAAGATTTCCAGCACCAGCTGAAAGAGACGTCTAGTCAAGGAAATGATTTTCTTAGTTCTTCAAACCAGCAGATCTGTGCCTTGGCTGAAGAGCCACATTTCTGCATACAACAAGATGATGAAGATCAAGGATCTGGAATCACTGAGTCATTATTGTTGTTCTTAAACAGTGAAGAGTATGAGATGCACTTCAAACACCTGTATGACTTCTCCTTCCCATTTCTTAGCACCACATTTTATGGCTACAGTGGTGAAGAAGAACTGGTTTGCTATTTTGGACTGGCAAGGGAGGCAGCAAAGAAAGCAAATTTGCCTTGGGCCCTCGCCAGGCTATGCTTTCTCTTGGGTAGACTGAGTATTAGAAAGCTCAAATTTTCCCAAGCTCGCGTTTATTTTGAAGAAGCCTTAGGAGCTATAAAAGGCGGTTTTGGTGACCTGTACCTTGTAGTTGCTCTTTATACAAATCTAACAGCCATTTATTTGAAACAGAAGAACAAAGAAAAATGTGCTCATGTTTTTGACAAAGTTGCTTCCCTGCTCATGGGAATTCCCAACTACATCTGTAGCATTGACATGGAATCAGACATTTTAAGGTATGCTTTAAAGGCGACAATAGTGAGTCAGAGCAAGCATGCAGAAGTCAGAGCATGCTTTCTGTTGGCAAAACATCATACCAAACTTAAACAATATGAAGAGGCGCTACCTTTCCTAGAAAGGCTGCAGCTTTTGAGTAATGACTTGGATTTACAGAAGAGCATAATGTCTGCTGACTGCTATATTAAACTAGGTGAGTCCTACAATCAAAAATGCTTGCCACACATTGTACTAAGTTGCATAAAGGTTGCTTCTTCCCAGGGGTCATGTACTTTAATGGACGCTTTGAGAAGCATTGATTTAGTCACTAAAAATGCCCCCAAACTCCATAGGTTGAGGAAAGCTGGGCAAATGCTTCCATCCCAAATTGCACCTTATCTTAGACAGGCACTTTCCTCAGCATTTACCAAGGAGCAGCAGAAACTATGCAGCACAATTTATCTTAGCTTATCAGAACTGTACAGTCATCACAGACGATATGGAGACGCCATTGTTTATATGGAGAAAGTACTGGACTTTGATACTTCTGCTCATGCTGGAGAAACTATTAACCATTTAGTTTCACTGGCTTGGTTATACATTCTCCACAGGCAAAATACGATAGCTTTGTCCATCTTAAATACCATTGTAGACTCTTCATTGAGTAGTCCTCAGCAGTTAGGTGTTATTTATAATATGATTGCCATTGCTTTGAAACAAACCAACAATATAAAACAAGCTACTGTGAGTTACTACAAAGCTCTGCATATTTCAGAAGAGACTGATATGGTACACAACCATGCTGTAGTTCTGGCTAATTTGGGAATGCTCTGCCTGCATTCAGGAGTGAGCCATTTGGCAGAGCATTATTATATCAAAGCAGTAAAGCTATTCTCTAGACTTCCAAGCTTGGATTGTGGCCATGATTTTACTCAAGTCCTCCTCCGACTGGGATCCAATTATGCTAATGGGAGTCAAAAGAAAAGAGGACAATTTTATTATGAATGGGCATTGTTGGTGGCAATGGAAACAAACAATTTGGAAAGTAAGTATATTTGTCTTCTTGTTTTTCAAATACTTTTTACTGTACCCTGGTGTTTGGGAATGTTTGCAATCTATATACATTCCAGCTCTTCCTTAAGCAATATTCTGTTTTCAGTTCACATTACAGTTATATGAGTGACTCAGAACCTGGAAATCCTTTGTTTACAATGAGAGTATGCATGTGGAAGAAGAGAGAAGGAAGATGGTCCAGTTTTTAGGTGCTAGGCTGGCGCAGAAGATACGATTTCAATTTCCTGCCCTGTCACAGATTTCCTGTGTGACCTTGGAGAGTCATTTAGCCTCTCCGTGTCTCAGTTCGCCATCTGTGAAACAGGGAGAAAATGGTGGGAAATAGTATTTCCTTGTGTGGTATATTGAAAACTGTTAAAATGATAAGATACCACTTTAAAGCTCTGGCATTTTCCTAGTCTTGCTTGCAGGCTAGGGGTCTCTATAGGGAAGCATGCAATCTATGTCTTTCAGCTATCAATATGCAGAATGCTAGCCCTAGACCAAGATGGGGGAGAGATGTGCATCTCTATCTTATGGAACAATCTGCTTTCAATCTTTCTGTTTTTTAGTTCTTTTTTGTTAAAGTTCTGGAGGTTGAGACTTTCAGACAGAGTACTTTATGTTGTTAGCTAACTTCTCAGTTTGTATGCTGTGATCATAATTCCCTATCACACAAGGGTGTTGTGAGGATAAAGCCCTTAAAGATTGTGAGGCACTCAGATGCTATGGTAATCAAGATAATATAGGTACCTTTAATTAGTAGGTTGCATTCAGAAGTTAGGAAATGCCAGAATTAAATTCTCACAGGTTACTTTAATTCAGGTCCCTTTGTGTGTATTCATTATGGGTATGTCTACACTTACCCCCCAGTTCGAACTAGGGAGGCAAATGAAGCATACTGAAGTTGCCACTGAAGCATGGGATTTAAATATCCCGCACTTGATTAGCATATTTGCGGCCGGTCACCATTTTAAAAAGCTGGTAGCCCGAATTAACTCGCCCTGTGTAGACGTGGTAGTCTGATCCAAAACCCTTCCCTCAAATTAACTGTTACTCCTCGTGCAATGAGGTGTTCCTAGTTTGAACTGGGGGTAAGTGTAGACATACCCTATGAGATCATCTTTAGTGTTATGATTACATGCTATTTGACAGTGTGACGTAACTAAGGCAATGTCCTTGCTCTTCGTGTACTTTTTAGGGTTGTCAGAAATGAGGTAGAAAATGAAAATCTTGACAGAAAGAAACTAGTTCAAAAATCAAAAGTAAATGAAAAATGTCAGTAGCATTTGCAAATGAATTGTGTAATAAACAGGGAGGATATAAATTTTAATTTTAAATTGTAAAGATTAAGGAAAGTTTTCATTTACTTGTGGATAAGAACTGTCGCTTGGTGGCTAGAACAGTGGCACTGTTAGTCGTTCTGAGTGACACTTCAGGGACCAGAAGACAGGAGATGCAGAAAGAACAAGGCTTTTAGTACCTTTTATTCTAGACATTAAGCATGATATGGTACAGGGAGTGTACTTCTACCATAGTACAGAGCAATGTCTGAGAAAATGTTGCGTATGACTGTGTTCCAGCTATTTTAGATTTCCATAACAGAAAGGAGTTCACTTAAACCTCATTTTATTTGTGCTTAATATCGAGATTCATGTGGATTATTCATTACTATTTCTTAATCTGTTTCCCAGGTCAGCTTCAAGCTGTTCGGTTGCTATGTCAATTCTACACTACAGTTATTCCAGATGAAGCTCAGTGTGTCGTCTACAATGAGTATCAACTATCCTTGGCGAGGAAAATGTCAGACAAAGTTTTGGAGGGACAAATTTTGGAAAGGATCAGTCAGCTGTATCTCTCGTTAGGCACAGAAAGGTGAGGTCTGTTTAAACAACTGTTTTTTGTTTTGTACCCATACACTTTCTCGCTCTGGTGGTACTGGCAATGGCAATACAATGTGCTCCTACACCATTCTGCCAATATGCCTTAGTCTAGAATTGCAGGGGTAGCCTTTGCAGCTGAGAGTTTAATAGGTGCCCATTTTCAAATGATCTCCAGGCCAGATTTTCCAGGGCTCAGCACTCACAATTGGGGCCATGCTCAGCAGCCCTGCACAAGCTGATTTCTTTTGAAAATTTGCCCCCTTGGCATCTCTGCTGTGACAGTGAATGATGTTAATGAAAATCACCATCACAGTTTGTATGTGGAAACATTTCCATAGCAACTCAAGGAGACTCTTTTACTTAGACCAACAAACCCCCATCAGATTGTGAATGGCTGCATATACTCACAGCTATCTCTATCCCTCTGTTACATCTATCCCTCTGTTACAATACTCTTCTTGGCTGTAGTTTTCTTGTATCCTGGAGACTACTGCGAAGTTCCCTATTGCCAGACAGAAGTGGTTAAAACACTTTTTGGATGCAGCTGTGCTCAGAGCTTCTTCATTCAGAGTCAAGTATCAGAGGGGTAGCCGTGTTAGTCTGAATCTGCAAAAGTGGCGAGGAGTCCTGTGGCACCTTATAGACTAACTGAAATGTAGGAGCATAAACTTTCGTGGGCAAAGACCCACTTCGTCAGATGCAACCTGACGAAGTGGGTCTTTGCCCACGAAAGCTTATGCTCCTACATTTCAGTTAGTCTATAAGGTGCCACAGGACTCCTCGCCGTTCATTCAGAGTATATCTCATTGGATGTTGACCATAGGAGATCAGGATCAAACTCCTCACTTTATTGTTTGCATTGGAGATTCTGGTGCTCCAGTTACCTAAGGCTTGAAATCAGGTGGAGCCAGAGAGCAGATTATTACATTTCCTGGGCTTGAATTAGGCTGCATCCCCAGTGAAATGAGTGTAATGTTACAAGCCTAATTGCAAGAGGATATATAGAAAATCTATTTTATTTAGGGGGACAAATCATGTCCCTTTCTCTGCAGCAGTTGATGGCCTTTGAGCAGCAGAACCAGCATATTTCCACTGCACAAGTGTAAGGCCAGGTCTACACTAAAGGAGAAGGTCGAGTTAAGATATGCAACTTCAGCTATGCTAATTACGTAGCTGGAGTCAACGTAACTTAATTCAGGTTTCCCTGCCATCCCCAAAGCAGGCAGCTGATGGGAGCAAACGCTCCCATCAGCTTCCCTTACTCCTTGAAGTACTGGTCACCAATGGGGAACCTTATGAGTTAAGTTTAGTGGGTCTTTACTAGACATGATAAATCAAACTCTGGGAGATTGATCGCAGCAGCATTGATCTTCCCTGTAGTAAAGACATGGCCTAAGAGGCTGGATTGAAGTGAGGCATGCAGGCCTCACACAGGATAGTCTTCTTACACATATGTCTCTTATGTAGCAGCCTAGATGGGTAACGAGAGTGGTAAGTGTGGTCAAGCCAGAGGCTGAGCTAAGGTTTTGCTTCTGTGAGGATCCTCCCATTCTCTCCCAGAGGAACAGGCCATGTAAGTGCTCCACATCAGACTTCAGGAAGAAATAACCACTGCAGAGTGTGTACACAGCTGCTGAATGGCCTGTAGTGATTGATTCATCTCCTCACCTACCTCTGTATCTCCACAGCATTTGGCCAGTTGTATTTGATCCTGTGTATATAGGAAGGGGCCACATCTAAACATGGTACAATTAGCTATCTATATCAAGGAAAGCCTCAATCCCTAGAAGGCATGGCTGTTCAGAACTAACATGAATAGACAAAATGTGTGGACATTTCCATAATGCCAAGTTTTGGCCACTGCCATCTAGCTTTTATTTCCAGGAACTTAATATTCATTTGGCTTAACTAGAGGAAAAACAAAGGAGCTGAATGGAAGAGTCAATCTCTATGGCTATATTACTTAAAAGTATCTTACCCAGGCACTGGGAGGAAGAGTTAGGCTGTACATGTGCATTTGCTGAGCGATTGTTTGGTAATTTTTTAGATCTGTGCATGGATGCATTGTCGGAATGTTTTCCCCTCTCCATTTTGATTCCTCTGATTAATGTTATTTTGTCTCAGATTAAGTAGGGATCATTTGCTTCTAAAACACCATAAAGTAAACTTGATCTAGACTGTTTTTCAAACTTTTGGGATATACTCTCCCAGCTGCTATACTGGACTCAGCTCAACCTTCTAGATATCTGACATTTTAAGACCATTACCAATAAATTCAATAATGCAATCACCTGAGGACTTAATATGCTTTACAGAAGATTAGCCTCAATCCTGTGGTTAATCAGAGAGTTATTTGAATTGGCTACAGGGACTGCAGTCCAAGTGACTGATTTTTTGTTATGTTATCTGATTGATTTTTGCATTAACTGCTGTATGATGCTTAATGATATGTTCTGGTCTAGATGAAAGATTGTGTTTGCATTATACTAACATGAAAAACATGTAATTTTTTGAAAAAAAGTATAGATCAGGGGCTCAATTCAGTTTTCCTTAGGGCCAGTGCCAGTCTTCAGATCCTCCTAGCAGACTAGCAGGTATCCCTCACTAGCAGGACTCCAGGGGGAGCAGGGTTCTCCATGCATTCTACCGGCCCCACCTGCTGGCCCACATGCAGTGGAGTGGACAGCCTCTGGGGGTCCTTTGGGCAATGCGGGGGGTGAGTGGGGAGAGGGCAGGGGGAGGGAAGGAGAGGAGGGGAGAACGGAAGGAAAGCATGCTCCCGGAAAGAGTGGGACCAAGGGCAGCCGGTCCTCAGTGCTGCCCAGAGCATGTCTCATAAGAAATGACATATCGGGAAGATACTATCCTAAAACATCACTGTATTACAAAGCAAAGAGATGAGGGAATCAAGCAAAATCAAACTGGAAGAGATGAAAAATGTGAGAAACTGCTTACTTACCAAAAACATCTGGGAAATATTATCAGATTATACCACGTAAAGAAGAAAATTTGAGATCTGACAGAAAATAGTAAACCTAATTTTTATTACAAAAGGAAGATAGGTGTGGCAAAGTTATAGAGGTGCACTCAGTTATTAGGATTTACTTTCTTTTTACTTTTTCCTAGGGCTTACAGATCAGCTCTGGAATATACCAAAAGAAGCCTTGGAATATTTATAGATCTTCAGAAGAAAGAGAAGGAGGCATATGCCTGGCTTCAGGCAGGAAAGATTTATTACATTTTGAGGCAGAATGAGCTAGTGGATCTTTATATTCAGGTATGCTGAATTTTATCACGAACATACAAATGGCCATACTGGGTCGGACCAAAGGTCTATTTAACCCAGTCTCTTGTCTTCCAAAAGTGGCCTGTGCTTGGTGATCCAAAGGAAATGAACAGAATGGGTAGTTGTCAAAGGATCCATGCCCTGTTGTCTGTTTCCAGCTTCTGGCAAAAGTTTTGAGGCTTTAACTGTAGCTCTGTGAAAACATGTGTGAGATACAGGTGGGATTGTTATAGGGAAGGGCATTTATAAACTACACCCCTCTTTTGAAAGAGGGATGTAAATTAGACAGATCAAAATCTCAAATGAAGCTGGGATTTGAATTTCCCGTGCTTCATTTCCATAGTGGTGGCCGCGCGTTTTTTCGAAAATGGGTATTTCAAAAGTGAAACTGCTGTCTAGACACAGTTCTTTCGAAATAAACCCCTTTGTCGAAAGATCCTGTACTCATTTTTTTGAAGTTTTTTTTTTTGGAAGGGTTTTTTTTGTTTTTTTTGGAACCTTTTCAGTTCTAAAATATATAAAGTCTTTATGGCTTTCTTAATGGCATTCTGTTAGTATATAGCAGCAATTTAAAAAACTAAGTGGATATTTTCAGAGAATTATCCACAGTGACTCCAAGGTCTCTTTCTTGAATGTTGTTGCAATTTAGATACATCCCTTCATAGGTGCTGGGTCATGTATGGGGAGAAGAAGGAAAAGAACTGTATTGCAGGAGGTTATGAATCTTGTTCATGACCCTGACTATCAAATGTAATATGGCCTAGTAGCCAGTGTCAATAAAACAGCCCTTCCTCCAGGACAGTGTAGTCCAATGGCTAGTGTCAATAAAGCAGCCCTTTATTGACACTATGGAAGGGATTGTGTGGCCCGTTGGCCTGTTGGGGAAATGAGAAACCACTCCAGGGCTGTAGCATCCAGGGTAGGGGGACTTGGAGGTAGGGTGCTCACCACCGAGTCAACGGGGATCCTTCTGAAACACATGGACTGATGCTTTGGGTTCACTTGCTGAAGAGGAGTCTAAGTCCCTGGTTGTCATCTTACCCTTTCTCCCCTGATGATACTCCATGGTTCCCCAGGATCTCTGAGGTCCTTGGGTGGCATAGCTCCCACTAGCACTGTCCCTTCGTCTAGCTTATCTGGCAGCTTGGAGCCTGATTGGAACTCTGCATGCCATAGCTCTGTAGCTGGAGCTTGTAGCAGCCCCCTGGAGAGATTCTGCATCTTTCTCCTTCCAGCAGCCTGCCCAGAATGAATTGTGTTGCTTTCTTTTATACTCTGCCTCCTGGCTGAGCGTGCCCAGCAGAGTCAGAGGGCAGGATTTCCTCAGTTTGCAAAGCACGGTTAACCCTTTCAAGGCTAGTGCAGGGAAAGGCATGAAATTTGTATCCATAAAGATGCTGTGTTACAATGCGAGTCATTTAAGTGTTTTACTACATTTAACTCTATGCTTTCTTTTACATACAAGTGTGACTTGCCAAGCAGCATAACATTGGTCATTCCCATTTATTGTGTCCCCTGGTAGGATCATGTCCCATTGATTGATTGTCATCATTCCACCAAGTTTCTTTGATGCCTGTTGTATCAATATTCTCATTTCATCCTGGACACTCAGGTTCACCCATCTTAGTCTTTAGAATTCTAGCATTTGCATATAAGCACTTATAAAATTTGTCCCTTTTTTGGTGTTTGCCTTCATTTGATGTAATTGAATAGGACTGTCTTTCATCTGGCTGTTTCTCTTCTGTTACTAGCTACACTTGATCTACTTCTATCCTGTTCTTTTTTACTTGGATATAGGGAGTCCTCATTAATGGATTCTCCCCCATGGGATGTCTTGTCCAGAAAAGTACATATTTCAGGCAATATGAGCTTTCTTCCAGCTCTTAGATTAAAAACTCCTCATAACCCTTTTCATTTTACATATCAGAAATCCCAAATATCCTCCTCTTACACCATCATCTTATCTATGCACTGAGACCCTGCAGCTCTTCTATCTAACTGATCTCATTTGCTGCTACCCATGGAGGTCCTTGATTTCAGTCTCTTATCTAGCAGCCCAAATTGGTCACCCAACACCTTTTTTTTCTACCTTTCCTAGAACCTACAACCACTGCCCCAGCACTGTCTATATGTCTGTCTAGATGTGTGACTTGCACACCTGACAAGCAATTCCCCCTGTGGTTCTCCTGGTCAGCACAAACCCAGCGGTCTATGTTAATAATGATTGGGTCCCCCATTATTATTACTACCTGTCTCTTCCTAGCAACTGGGATTCCCTTCCCTGGAGATGTACCCTCAATGTGAAACAATACCATGACATCATCTGGAAAAGAGGGTCTCAGTGATGGGATCGTTACCCTCAGCTCTAGTTTGATATTCTCCTTCCTTGAGACTTTCATCCTCCACAACAGCACAGAGTCTGTCAGTCTGGGGGTGGAACCATTCATGTCTTCCTTAACTCCCCCAATACAGCCACTTTGGTTTTAAGATCCCATACTCAGTCCTTGATCTGAACGCACAAATATGCCACTTCCCCAAAAAAGTGTTGAAGTGAAGGCCCCATATCACTTAAGACTTAATTTACAGTTTTGTGATTATCATAATTAAAATGACACTGCTTTTATCGAATGAATTAATGAAGTTCAGTTGATGTTGAATTCTCTTTAGTGTGTGTTCTTTTGTGTGCCTGTTTATACAATTTTGTCATTTGCAAGAATCATTGCATAACAGTGGCCATTTATGAATTAGAAGATTTGGCTGTTTTGCTGCCATATAGATGGTTGTAATATAGCTACAGTAGGAATACTTAATTTGCTTCATGTACATGTGTTTCTCACTGTTTTGTAAATTGTATCCTTTTGGAACAGTAACTGAGTATTCTGTATGTGACAGCAATCCTTCGTTTTATTGGGTGCATCCTGACATTTCACTGTGACTGAAGTGGCATAAATTCATTTAACAGCAGCAAGATACAGGGCCAGATTCTTTGTTGACTTCAAGGGAACTTCACTCCCATACATAATTAAAGCATTTGGCCACAAATTTAAACCTGAACTATAAATCCTCACTCTTTGAAATAGCCAATTGTCAACCATCCTTTATCTATCTTAGCTGAAAAAGTGCATATGTTGTAGCTACTGAGTATGTATGCCACAGCACTAAAGAATATATTGCAGTGAACAGCGCTACAGTAAAAGAGAGACAAGATGACATAAGACGACATTGCTGACTTTAAGGTTTATAATGCTGTACAGTGCGTACCAAACCTCATATACAGTGGCATTTCATTATGGGTTTCAGTTCTGAATGAATAAAAATGACTTCATAACAGAATGTGCATTTTTCTTGCTAGGTCGCTCAAGATGCTGCTCTTTGTAATGGGGATCCTAACTTAGGAATGGAATTATTTGAAGCTGCAGGAGACATATTTTTCAATGGTACTTGGGAGAGGGAAAAAGCAGTGTCATTCTACAGGGTTAGTGATTGCTACTTATTATTTGTATTGTGGTAGCACACAGCAGCTCCAGTCACGGCTATGATTGTACTAGGCACAAACTGTTCCCGCCCCAAAAATACAATCTCTTGTGTATTATGACTCTGAATTCTCTCAAATCCCTGAAGTAAATTACAAAGGCATCATTGACCTTGATAAAACCAGGATTTCCCCTTGTGCGCATAAAGTACAGAATTTACTAAACATGAGAAGAACACGGACCAGTTATGAGTATATGTGTCTTCTGGGTTTCTGTAATAACCAAACTGATCTTTTTATGCATGTGCTTATTTCAGGACAGAGCTCTTCCACTTGCCATCAAGATGGGAAACAAAATGGCAGAACTCCGATTATGCAACAAATTAGTGCACTTGCTGTTAAATCTACAGGATTATGAGAACAGTCTGGAGTATGCACAAGTATCCCTCATGCTTAGTGTGAATTTAGGTACAGCTAATATTCACAGACTACTGACTGACAGACTTTTCTAATAATTGATAGAATTCCAGAAAGATTTGCCCCTTCCTCCTTGGAATTTTATGATGCTTGTTGCCAGGGTTTTGCGTGCTTGGAAGTCAGTGCGATTTTCACGTCTGTTTTTGAATCCTCTCTAGCTGGAAGAGGTGTCAGCTCATGAGTTTTAATAAGTTTTTGTTTCATTTCTTAACTTGCCGTAGTCTAGTTATGTTCCTGCCTAACATTTTCTAATTAGCTCGCAGATCTGATATTATTTGTTTCCAGATGAGGCCACCTGAAATCTAGCAACTATTAGCATTAACCCTCTCCAGGTCTCACTTACTGTACATGAGAAAAGTGAGAGATGGAGACTTGATCTGGCACCTTGCATGATGACCAGAGCCTATAGAGCAGGCTGTTCCAATAATGAGCCATAAGATATGATTCCTACATCCTAATTTCTGTATTTATGGTTAATTTCTCCTTGTGAATTTTCACGGCCCTAATTCCCTTTATCTGACACCTCACAATCATTAATATATTTATATTCAAAAGACACCTGTGAGGTAGAGAAGTGCTGCTGCATTTTACAGATGAAGAATTGAGGCACAAGAAGACAAAATGATTTGCGCCAGGTAGCACAGGAAGTTTGATAGAGTAGAGGTAGACTCCAGATATGCCAACTCCCAGGCTAATGTCCCAAACACTGCATTATATTTCCTTTCCTCCTTTTACATGTAATCTAATCGATTCTCATGTAGCCATAAAGAGGAGTCTAGCACACAATCTGTGAATTTTGATTCCTTTCTTTCTTCAGCAGTGAATAGAGATGATAAAAAAATCAGTAAAGAATCTGTGGATATTTTTCAAAATGTGTTACTTTTTTCCCTAAATGTTAATAATGTCCATCTTTCTAAAACTTGTCAACATTTTTCTATTGTCATATTCACTGAACAGCTCTATAGCTAGTTGAAGGAAGAGAATATTTTTACAAAATCTTTTATCAAAATTTGGGGTGTGTTTGCGTGAAAATTTTTGATGGAAAAATGTTATTGAAATTAAGGCAATTTCAGACACATCTGGTAATAAGAATGTAGTCAAGACCTGAGATCCTACTAACAGAGATTATCTTTGATATGGTGTAGAGTACCTCCAGACATGAAATATTAAATAATCCAACCAGTACTAAGGACACCATTGTTTGATGGAGCCCTCACAAAGACATAGGACACACCCACTCACATCCAAATATTTAACCATAAGCCTACAAACTAAAATATTTTTTTTCAAAGACTGGAAAGTAGGAAAAAGAGCAATTGCTCTCATTGTTTCTAAAGGCAATCTTACCACAGTGATGGATGTGTGTGTGTGTGGAGGTGTCTAATTACTTAGATTCAGCAATTCTTACATAGACAAAATTTCCATAGAAATCAGAACTGCAGTATTTGGTCTTATGTCTAGTTGGGCAAAGTGATTTTGCATCGGACAATGTTCAATTATCAAAACTAAAGCAAATGAAAAGTAGAACAGAAACAAGACTTAAAGCAAAGCATAGCCTCACATATCTCACAGCAGCGTTGTTTCAGAATAACGTTATTCTGAAATAACAAAGAGCATGTCTATACTGCAAGCCATTATTTCGAAATAATGGTGAGTTGGAGGACTTCTTACTCTGACTCCTATAATCCTCATTTTATGGGGAGTAAGGGAAGCCAAAGGAAGAGTGTTCTTCCTTCAGGTTCCTGCTGTATAGACCATGCTAAAAGCTGAATTAGGCTATTTCGACTTAAGCTACCCAATTCATGTAGCTGAAGTTGTGTAGCTTAATTCAACTTTTGCCCTGCTGTGTAGATGTGCCTTGAGAGAATGCATCTTCTCCTCATTGTCTCTTAGCTTATATCCTGATTCATGTGTTATTTCATTAGGAAACCAGCTAAATGAACGAATAGCATATCACAGACTGGCTGCTATCCATCATCGCCTGGGTCACTGTGAACTTGCTGAACACTTTTACTTAAAAGCATTGTCCCTTTGTGCCTCTCCTTTGGAATTTGATGAGGAAACAATATATTATGTGAAAGTATATCTGATCCTAGGAGACATTATATTCTATGACCTAAAGGTAAGAAATATTTTCATTGCTGTAGTGCCTAAGAGCTTTAGTTGTGGGAAAGGATCCCATTTTTCTAGGTTCTGTACAGACATGACATAAAATCCCTGCTCCAAAGATCTTACAATCTAAGTTTGAAACAAAAGGCAACAAATAGATGGAAACACACAGATGGGATCATATAAGACACAATGAGATAATACTTGTCAGCATGATAGATTGTAATCTCAGCAAGTTGTTTGTAGGCATCATGTAAAAAAAGAGTTTTGAGGAAGGTTTGAAGGAAGATAATGAATTTGTTTTGTAGATGTTTACAGGGAGCACCTCCCAAGTGTGACAGGCAGCATGGAATGAGGTACAAAAATAACAACAGTGGGAAATACATTTACATCATTGTGTGTGTCAAACCAGATATTTCACTTGGATAATCCTGCTACCTTGAGTGAAAGAGCTCAGAGCTGTAGGAATTAGATAGTTCAGTGCATTTTGAAGGGAATATAGAACTTTCTAGTACCTGGTACAAGTTCATCAAGGATTGGTTTCTGGAATACTGTTTATGAATGCGCAAGCCTATAGGTGTTCTTGGATGAGAGAGCAAGAACCAAATAAGCATGGAACATGAAGTGCCATTTCCTCCCCAGAGATGGCCCCTCTTGTTCTGGGCTGAAGCAGAGTCAGGGTGCAGCATAGCGAAGGTGGCCCCACGGCTGTCTATTCTATGGATTAACAAAGTTTGCAGTCTTCACAGTTGTCAGCCCTGCACTTTTCACAACCATTACATTCACATTCACAAGATATATTTAAAAATCTACCTACATTAGAGTAAAAAGTAATACTGTTACATTGGAATTAAATTATGTTGTTTTGAATAGCCTATAGACATGTTAATATAGCTGAGAAAAAATGCTTCAGGTATTAATGCCAGGATGGACTAAAGAGCAATATTTTAATAAAGATCTAGGGAGAAGAGAACGGTTGATAACTATCTAAGGGAGAGAGTGAGATTTAGGGGTCTAACCTACTTAGATGTTTTTAAAAATCTTACTAGGCATCTATCTGTATCTTTAGGAGGCCTTAATTTACCTCTGAAAAATAAGTGTCTGATCATGAATTTTGCCTGAGTACAGCATTTAGGATTGGGACCAAATTATCTCTTGCTTTTATAGCTAATAAATTACTCCTCAGAAGCCATATTTGTGTACTTCTTGATATAACCTCTTATTTCAGGATCCTTTTGATGCAGCAGGATATTATCATTTGGCGCTTGCAGCTGCCATGGATTTGGGCAACAAAAAGGCTCAACTGACGATTTATACAAGACTTGCAATAATCTATCACAATTTCCTTATGGATCGGGAGATGTCTCTTTTCTTCTATCAAAAGGCAAGAACCTTTGCCACAGAGCTTAATGTCCGGAGAATAAATCTGGCACCTGATCAGTATTATAAGACCTGTGAAAAATATCATGTACCTGTGAAAAATATCATGTGATAACCTACCAGACAGCTAAAGAAATATCATTTTGGTTTTGTCTGACAACACAGAATGAGATTATATGTCGTACGTAATGTATATGGGACTTCAGTGCCACAGACTAATGCCCCTGTCTTGACAACAGTGGGCCACATTTCACTTTTGTTGATACATGTAACAACATTGTCTTCCTTGGGATTGGACACATTCATGTAAGGGCAGAATTCAGCCTAGGAATGGACTAATTTAAAAAAAGTACAAACTTTTTTGTATTAAAAGTAATTTTCTTTGTTAATTGTTTAAGTTCCAGTTTGTAAAAACTCATACAGATCTTAGAATGTGATATATATGTAAGGAAATATGGTAATAAAGCATTGCAGAGTAACATTCACTAGATAACCATGATCCATTTTGTATTTAATGAGATCAACACTGTTAAAACAGAGCCTACGTGCTTCTGAAAATCCTGTGTGTTGTCTATGCGCATCTTTATGCACTTAATACCCTTAAACATCTGGCCCTTAAGTAACTGACCTCCTAAATATGTGTAATGGGGGTCCGCCCACTTGTGAGTACCCCTCTGTGGCTGAGGGGTGTCAGTTAAGCTCTTTGCCTGGCCATCTGGTACTTCCTGGCTCCCTGAGTCTCTTCTGCCCCGGATGCTGCCCTGTCTGGTTGTGTCAAGGTTCTGAGGCTAGGATCTCATATCTGTTCTGGTATTCAGCTTGTGGCTAATCTTCAGCCACTGACCTGGGCTTAACCAGGGTCTAAATTTCAGCTTGCACTCAGAGCTGTCCATAGTGCTGCTGTTTTCCCGGTCAGTATATAGAACTGCCCAGCAGCTTCTTTTATACTGGTCTGCTTGGCCCTGATTGGCTGCCAAGGAGACAGCCACTCTATCCTTCCTGGAGGACCTCTCTTCTGCTCCTTTCACTAGTATAAATAGGGTGTGGCAAAACTTCCAGCCTCCTATAGGGGGGCATCAGGGCTTAGTCCACCCCTTCACAATTCCATTGACATTCAATGAGACTTGGGCTCCTAAGTGCCTAAAGTCCATTTGAAAATGTAATTTAGGCTCCCAGTAAGTTTCTAGATTCAAATGATTACCCTAGTGATGCAACAATCTGGGAGTTAATGTACCACACTTCACTGCTGGATATCAAAGCAAACAAACAAATCACCTTGAAGAATTTCAGCAAGAATATCTAATTGTGATATTTCCAGAATCAAGAAAAATGCAGGAAGCATCGCTTATCTGCTCATTTCTTCACCTCTTGTCAATTTCTCACAGCCACAGCATAAGTCAGTTTACTGTTCCAAGTTGTCATTCAGAATAAATATAATTATAGGAATTGGAAGCAGAGTCTATCATCACACTCCAATTCCAGGAAGAAAAAACATGCTTCCTCATCTGAAATTCAATTTTGCTACAAAGACCTGTCTTCCACTATGCATCAGAACATTAGGAATCATTAAGAAAGGGATATAAAAGAAGGCAGAGAATATCTTAATGCCTCTATATAAAAATATGGTACGCCCTCATCTTGAACATTGCATTCAGATGTGGATGCCTCATCTCAAAAAAGATATGTTGGCATTGGAAAAAGTTCAGAAAAGGGCAACTAAAATGATTAGAGGTCTGGGACATCTGCCATAATGAGGAGACATTAAAAAGATTGGGACTTTTCAGCTTGTAAAAAGACGACAAAGAAGAGGGCATGATAGAGGTCTATAAACCCATGATTAGTGTGGAAAAAGTGAATAAAGAAGAGTGATTTACTCATTTCCATAACACAAGAATCTAGGGAGTCACCAAATGAAATTAATAGGCATCAGGTTTAAAACAAACAAAAGGAAGTACTTCACACAACACACAATCAACCTGTGGAATTCCTTGCCTGAGTATGTTGTGAAGGCCAAGACTATAATGGGGTTAAAAAAAGAGCTAGATCAATTCATGAAGGATAGGTCCATCAATGGCAATTAGTCTGAATGGATAGGGATGGTGTCCCTCACCTCTGTTTGTCAGAACCTGGGAATGGATGACAGGGGATGGATCACCCATTTTGTTCATTCCCTCTGGGGTACCTGCCATTGCCCCTTGAGCTCTCTGGCTAGACGGATCTTTGGTGTAAGCCGGTACGGCTTTTCTTTCATTCTTATATTTTTACATCACAGCTTCCTGCTGCTGCCCTTGAACTGCAGAGCCTTATTCTCAAGCATTCCAGTCCCTCACATTAATTCATTCTTATGAAACAAGTGTGCGCATACGTGGTACACAACACTCTCTGAATGTCTTTTGCATTTCCCTGAGGCCAGTTGAAAAACACAAATGTGATGAGCCATCGGCAGTTTTTTCAGATGGCAGCACGGGGGTTCTGTCACAGCTCTGGTGGCACGGGCATGCTGTGTTCGTTTTTGTGCAGTGGCAGGCTGAAATGAGCCATGTCTATCATAAGCAAAGAAAGACTCATGCTTATGCTAGACATGAGTGAATGGCACTTCGGGTGAGAATTAGTTTCAATGCCTGCTTGATATCAAATCATCTTTGTCAAGAATGGTGATAGTTGTATTTCCTAGGATCCCAAAAAGTGGATGTCAGACTATATGGAGGAGTGAGTGGTTTGGCCTGAAGGACTGGACAGCATGTTTTATTGCTTTTAACGAGGTGACACCAGCGTGAGTTGAAGAAACTTGCTGGTGGAACTGAACTGCAATTAAAATTTATTTCATTTGAACCATCTGCCTTTCTGTGGCACAGAATATAACTCGTTAATCTTGTTAAGTGCTGGCTTGAAACCCTTAGTCATGAGGTGCTTTACTGGACTCAATATCATGCCTCAACATAAGTGGGCCTCAAATCTATGGATTTGCTCTTTAAAAAAGTTTTCAATTGTGTATGGTAGAACCACCAGCTGTCACATATCTGGCCAATTTCAGGTAGCTAAAAGAGAAGTCTGTCTTCTATTTGAATGAAGCAAATGGACAGAGCAGCTTGGATTTCAATATGTCAGCGAATCTGGATGTCTGTATGATAATCCACACCAATACCTGCGTTACCAGGAGAGTTTCTTTGCCAGGAAATCCAAGGAGAGAGCTTTTGAGGGTGAGCAATATGAGGATCCATAGGATCTAAGACTGAAGATCCAGTGGTCCTAAAACCCAGCACAAGTTGTGGAGAGGGGCAGAAGCCACCAATCTATTTTAAAAGGACACAGAGAGTAGCAATATAGGCATCTCTTCACCTACTGCTTTTGCAACTGCTGCTGAAGCTCAGAACTGATTGCACAGCTTTCCATGGTTATATTTCCTCACCTGAGAGCCCCTTGAGTTCTCTGGCAGAGATGCAACGGAGCCTGTTTTTGAGAATCCTCTCTTATAAACATTCTCATACACTGGAGCTTGTCAGTTGGGATTTGTCATTTAAAATATAGTGTAGCAGGTGGTCTGCCTCTTTAAGGGCCAGTCAATTGTATGCCATTGGCTTCACTGCTACCCCTCTGCAGGATGTAGGACTTTAAAGGAAGAAACTTCAGTGGTTGCAGGCTTGCACAGACAGGCGGTGCTGATGTGGGGCAAGAAGCTGGATTGAAGCTAGGAACTAGCTGAGGGTTATTGCCTGCCAGAGGACTTGTAGGAAGGTAGCTGTGACTCGGAGCCCAGAGCTTGTGCTTAGACAGTGAAACAGGCTGGTGCCATGGGAGGCCTGCCAGTAAGGAGAGGGGTCTGAAGGCTGAGCCCAGAGAAAACTCTTTTGTTCTAATATTGGTTTCAGACATAGGCCATGGCATTCTGTTTCCCTGGAAGGGACTGAATATCAAATCTCCTCTATGGGAGGAGTAGAGAGAAATCCTTTCAAAACTAATCTATTCAGTCTGAAACTGACTGGTTTCAATGTCCAGCCATTAGATTTTGTTAATAATTTGCTATGCTGAAGAGGCCAATATTAGATATTTGTTCCCCATGAAGGTACTTACAAACTCTGCGTCACCCCTTAATTGTTTGTTTTGTGCCAGTGTAAATGTTCTCGTCAATGAAGCTAACTCTCACTTATCTGCAAGTACATTCTTTTAATAAGTTCAGTCTGAGCAACCTTTTTCTCTGATTTTAGAAATGCAGTGTGGATTATATTGCATCACTAGTATGAACTCTTCATCCACAAGGTGGCAGTCGTTAGCTTAAAATAAAAACAGACCTTGCACCTGGGTGGTAAAGGAAAGTATGGACACAAGACAGAAAAAATGTTATAATTGAAAAATCTGCTAACATCAGTTTGAAGTCAACAGACATGACTGCTGAAGAATTTATCGAATTCAGCAAATATATGCTGTTCATATGAAATTTAATTAAAGTCAAATGTAAGTGCCTAATGGAGGACCAAAATGCATTCTGTGAGCTCAGTTCTATCCTCAGTTACACCATATAAATCAGGAGTAACTCAGTTGAAGTTTATTGCAGTTATGCCAGTGGGAATAGGTTCAGAATCAAGCCAAATTTCACCATTCAAAAGGGAAAGCCAGCAGTATTGTATTTGCCTGGTACGCTTTACAAAATGGTCATGCGCAAAATGGTAGCATACAAATGAAACCACAGATTAGTATAGTTGTAGAATTTTAGGGCTAAGTTCAGCAACCTTCACTTTAGGGAAACTTCCATCACGGTTAATGGGAGACTTGTTCAAATACTGACCGCAGGATCGACACCTTAGACATTATAGCCCAAATGCCATACCTCAGTAGTACCCCTCTGACCATGTGGCAAAGGGGCCATACGTATGCCCCAAAAGGGCATGCTACAAAACAATGGACAAAGAGTGTTGTGTGACAAATGGGGCATCACTGACAGCAGCATCACTGGCAGAGCAGAAGGTATACAACAAGGAGTGGATAAGTTGAGTGTAGCAGAGGTATGCAGGACCTAGAATGTGATGCTGAAGGAAGGAGAAGTCAGGGGAAAGATTTGAAGAGTACGGTCAGGTGATTAGAGTGACAAGCAAGGAAGGGGTTCTTACCAGCTACATTTGTCTGGAGTGACAAGGGGACAGAAAAGGGAGCACAAAGGGTGCCAAGAAAGCCAGCAAGGAGGCAGCTACTATAATCTAGAAGATGAAAGATGATAAAGGCCTGGATAAAAGATTTAGCACTGTGGACAGAAGAAAAGGAAATGTGTATATATCTACAGCATTGTTGGAGACCTGGCAATGAGCAGATACATTTAAAATACCTGATACATGGATGACGCTTGGGCTAAACTCCATGTCTGCAAATGTTTCAAAGATGTGGGTGAGAATGAAAGTGGCTGCTTCCTTATGTACATTTATAGTGATTGTCTGGTTATGTTATCTGTGTTGATATGCAAAACAGATGTTGCCCTAAGTATTTCATTCTCGATTCTTTACCTCTCAAAGATCTTCACTGTTTTCACAATGATCTCAGTGATCATCAAGGGATGAGAGCATATTTAATTCCCAAGCAGGTCCATCTGATATCTGCCAACTCTGATCATTAAATGACCAGTCTAGGGTTTTTTTTTTCAGTGTTCTGTCATATTAAATGCTTGCATGAAAAAGCAGATAAAACAGCATTATCTTGATATATATTCTCAGGAAGTTTATATCCCTTTTACTTGGAGAATTGTGTCCGGATGTTTTTCAGCAACTGATGTAACAGATATATAAATTCACTGGAATGAATCCTTCATAAATCATAGATGAGCATTTTCCATAAAACAGAAAAATCCCCTTTCTCTGATTTAGCAAAGGATGTTACTATTTTATGGAAAATGCTCACCTGTTCATGAAGGATCCATTTCAATGAGCCTGATAATTGAAATAATTCTGTTTATATTACAAAGTCAAGGAATCTTTTTACATGTTTTGACAAATGTTAAGTGGCACTTAAGTAGTCACACCACTTTGGCTCTCAGTTTGTTTCATATCAAAGCTTTCCCCAGATGGGTAAAACTTGTCTGTGTGGGGGTATGTCTACACTACCCCGCTAGTTCGAACTAGCGGGGTAATGTATGCATACCGCACTTGCTAATGAAGCCCGGGATTTGAATTTCCCGGGCTTCATTAGCATAAGCGGGGAGCCGCCATTTTTAAATCCCCGCTGCTTCAAACCCCGTGTAGCGCGGCTACACGGGGCTCGAACTAGGTAGTTCGGACTAGGGTGCCTATTCCGAACTACCGGTACACCTCGTTTCACGAGGAGTACCGGTAGTTCGGAATAGGACCCTAGTCCGAACTACCTAGTTCGAGCCCCGTGTAGCCGCGCTACACGGGGTTCGAAGCAGCGGGGATTTAAAAATGGCGGCTCCCCGCTTATGCTAATGAAGCCCGGGAAATTCAAATCCCGGGCTTCATTAGCAAGTGCGGTATGCATACATTACCCCGCTAGTTCGAACTAGCGGGGTAGTGTAGACATACCCAGGGAGACAGAAATTTCTCTGGGGCTGTACACAGATCCATGGGTCTGGATTTAATGCATCCGAGGGTACTGAGGGAGTTGGCAAATGTCATTGTGGAGCCTTTGGCCATTATCTTTGAAAACTCATGGAGACAGGGAGAGATCCTGGATGACTGGAAAAAGGCAACTGTAGTGCCCATCTTTAAAAAAAGGAAGAAGGACAATCCAGGGAACTACAGACCAGTCAACCTTACCTCAGTCCCCAGAAAAATCATGGAGGGGATCATCAAGGAATCCATTGTGAAGCACTTGGAAGAGGGGAATGTGATCAGGAGTAGTCAACATGGATTCACCAAGAGCAAGTCATGCCTGACCAATCTGATTAGCTTCTATGTTGAGGTAACTGGCTTAATGGACATGGCGAAGGGATGTGATATACCTTGACTTTAGCAAAGCTTTGGTATAGTCTCCCACAATACGCTTGCCAGCAAGTTAAGGAAATATGGATTAGTTAAATGGACTATAAGGTGGATAGAAAGCTGGCTGTATTGTCAGGCCCAACAGGTAGTGATCAATGGCTCGATGTCTGGTGGGTGGTTGGTTTCAAGTGGAGTGCCCCAAGGATTGGTTCTAGGGACGGTTTCATCCAACATCTTCATCTTCAATGACCTGGATGAGGGGATAGATTGTACCCTAAGCAAGTTTGAGGATGACACTAAGCTAGGGGGAGAGGTGGATACATTGAAGGGCAGGGATAGGATCCAGAGTGACCTAGACAGATTGGAGGATTGGGCCAAAAGAAATCTGATAAGGTTCAGCAAGGACAAGTGCAGAGTTCTGCACTTGGAACAGAAGAATCCAAAGCATTGTTACAGGTTGGGGACCAACTAGCTAGTTTGCAGTTCAGCAGAAAAGGACCTGGGGATTACAGTGGATGAGAAGCTTGATATGGGTCAATAGCTTCCCTTTTAGCCAAGAAGGCTAATGACATATTATGGTGCATTAGGAGGAGCATTGCCAGCAGATATAGAGAAGTGATTATTCCCCTTTATTCGGTACTAGTGAGGCCACATCTGGAGTATTGCATCCAATTCTGGGGCCCCCACAACAGGGATGGATGTGGACGCATTGGAGAGGGTCCAGCGGAGGGCAACCAAAATGATTAGGGGCCTGGAGCACTTGACCTTTGAGGAGAGGCTGAGGGATCTAGGCTTATTTACTCTGCAGAAGAGAAGAGTGAGGGGGCATTTGATATCAGCCTTCAGCTTCCTGAAGGCAGGTTCTCAGTAGTGATGGATGACAGAATAAGGACCAATGGTCTCAAGTTACCATGGGGGAGGTCTAAGTTGAATATTAGGAAAAACTATTTCACTAGGAGGGAGGTGAAGCACTGGAATGGGTTACCTAGGGAGGTGGTGGAATCTCCATCCTTAGAGGTTTTTAAGTCTTTGCTTGACAAAGCCCTGACTGGGATGATTTAGTTGGGGTTGGACCTGCTTTGGGCAGCGGGCTAGACTCCATGACCTCCTGAGGTTTTTTCCAGCCCTATGATTCTACGTTCCAAGATGGGGCATAAATTCCCCCAAGACCTATGGGTCATCACAAACCTCTCCACCTTCCACCATTTTCTTTGACCTTGCCTTCTCTAACACAAATACATAGCAGTTTGTGCATTATAATTGTAAACCCTACCAAAATAAGATACACCTCTGTATTTGTTTTCCCTCCCATTACTGCATAGGAAGGAGTGCTAAAGAAAGGGATCTCAGGGTCATAGTGAACCACAAACTTAATATAAGCAGATAGCTTAACACTGTTGTGAAAATGCACACATAATTCTGGGACATATCATCAGGAATGTTGCAAGTAAGAAACAAGAAATAATTCTTTTGCTCTACTTCATGTTAATTAAGCCTCAACTGGCTTAATCTGATTCAGGAAACATGTGGACAAATTGGAAAAAAGTCCAGAAAAGAGCATAAAAAAATTATTAAAGGTCTAGAAAACATGACCTATGAGGGAAGGTTGAAAGAACTGAGTTCATTTAGTCTGGAAAAAAGATTGAGAAGGTAATAACAGTACCTTAAAGGTTGTTACAAGTAGGAAGGAAAAAATTATTCTCCTTAACCTCTGATGATAGGACAAGAAGCAATGGGCTTAAATTTGCATCAAGGGAGGTTTAGGTTGGACATTAGGAAAACTTCCTGTCAGGCTCATTAAGCACTGGAATAAATTGCCTATGGAGATTGTGGAATCTTTGGAGATTTTTAAGTGTGTAATTGACAAATAACTGCCAGGGATGGTATAGGTGGTGCTTGTACCTGCTATAAGTGCAGGGGACTGGATTAATGACCTCTCCAGGTCCTTTCAAGTCCTATGATTTTATGCATTACTGGAAGATGCTCGGATACTTTAGTGATGACCATGGCATAATAACCTAAAGAAGAAATCTAAGTAATGTCAAGGCTGCTCAGAATGTGGATAGAAAATTTCAAAGGGAAACGTAAGTGGTGTTGATGATTCAGGTGGTATCATTCTTGTTTCTTAAACCATACTGATCTTTTTGGACACTCTGTGGGTATGTCTACACTACCCCGCTAGTTCGAACTAGCGGGGTAATGTAGGCATACCGCACTTGCAAATGAAGCCCGGGATTTGAATTTCCCGGGCTTCATATGCATAAACTGGGCACCGCCATTTTTAAATCCCTGCTCATTCGAATCCACGAGGAGTAACGGTAGTTCGGACTAGGAAGCCTAGTCCGAACTACCTAGTTCGTGCCGCGTGTAGTCGCGCGGCACGGGGTTCGAATGAGCAGGGATTTAAAAATGGCGGCGCCCAGTTTATGCAAATGAAGCCCGGGAAATTCAAATCCCAGGCTTCATTTGCAAGTGCGGTATGCCTACATTACCCTCCTAGTTCGAACTAGGAGGGTAGTGTAGACATACCCTGTTTCTGGAGGCATCTGATGTCTTGATCACTAATAATAATTAAAAATACTTTTTGCAAGAGTAAGAGTATTATTTCCAGTATTATGTCTTACAATAGAGTATCTACATTCTACTTACTTAAAATTTCCCTGTAGAATTCTACATAGATGTAACAATGCACTGGTATTTGCAAACACAGCTCTGTATAGTTTGTTGTGGTGCTCCTCATGTAGAGAGGCACGATATATTAGATCAATGCAACAAAATTCTAAACAAGTGTAGTTTGCACAGTCTGATTATTTCTTGAAGGACCTGCCAGTGTCTTGCCATTAGATTCTCCCCCACTGTTAGGATATATTATCCCACTCCTCTCCGAAGTTGATGTCAGACCTACTCTATGAATTAGTAATTAGAGCAAACTATAGCAGAGAAAATCAGTATATTCTCCTCTACTCTATTTAGACAATGGAAGCCTGAAAGAATCCATCTCAAAGCAGATTTTTCTGAAGGAAATAGTGTGAACTAGTTAGTAATGGATATTTGGTATCAGGAAGGGTACCAGTACCACAAGAGCTAAGATTGTTTTAAGTCCTTTAACATTGACACACTTAGTTGGACTTCTGTTGAAATTTGATGTATCTCAGAACAATGTAGGCTAGGATCAGTGACACCAATTTGGAGTTTGTTGAGAGCTAGGTATTCTAGAAATATAAGACCTGGGACAGCCACTGTAAGAACATTTTCTGGGTGTTTTTTTTAACAGAGCTAGAGATCAAAACTATGGATGTGTTGTGTAGCCTCAGTCTATTGTTTTATCCAAGGTAGTGCATGGTATCTGCTCCATCTTTGGGTCCAAAAATGCGCTAGATGGGGAAAGGAAGCTACAACTGGTTGGGTAAGAAGACTAGGATGGGGAGCCAAAGAGAGTCTGGATTTGCACTCTGATGAGCAAAACTAGGAGTGGGAGACTTGGAACTAGCTTACTGAGAATGCAGGAAAGACTGGAACTAGGAACTAGTGTGGGAATAAACAACATTGTGGAAGAAAGGAGACAGATCTGGGAAGGCCTTAGATTGTGGGGGAGACTGGAACAGACAGGTAAAGAGATTGGAAATGGATTTGTGGAGATTGGGAGAGTTTGGGAATGTTGTGGTGGTGAAAATTGCAAGTTGGATAGACAGCATAGAGAAGGAGACTAAGACTGGCTTCGCAACGGGAACCAAGATTGGGAAGAGAAGCCTTAGAAGTGAAGATTGGTGCTGGAGAGGGATGAAGAATAGGACTGAGGCTACGTCTAGACAAAGCCTCTTTCAAAAGAGGCTATTACGAAAGATACTTTCGCAAGAGCCTCTTTCGAAAAAGAGCATCTAGACTACAACCAGTACTTTTGAAAAAGCACAGTTTGCATTACATAGTGTCTTTTTTCAAAAGAACACTTTCAAAAAAAGATGTTATTCCTCGTAAAATGAGGTTTTCCGCTGTCGAAAAACCGCGATGTTCTTTCCATTTACTTTTGAAAGAACGTGGCAGCAGTCTAGACACAGGGGAAGTTTTTTTAAAAAAAGGCCACTTTTTTTCGAAAAAACCCTATAGTTTAGACACACTGTGAGATAAGGAACCAGGAGGGGGGAACAGATGACACTGAGATAAGGATAAGTTGAAGGGGATGGAGCTGTAGTGGGCAAACTTAAAGACAACAAGACTCTTCCCATAACAGCACACTTTCTACCAGTACCTGGAATGGAACTCAATAATTCTGAGTGTTACCATTCCTCTGCTGTCAAAATATAGGTGTGAAACCCACTCGCAAGTTATATGTCTCATCCCCTGCTAGTGCAGGTTCACAGATAACAATCTACTGTTGCTATCTGTTACTCTGTTAACTCATGTGGCCAAAGGTTGTGTAGTAAATCTAAAGGTTCCAACTAGCACTGGTTGAAAATTTTCTGACACTTTTTTTTTAAAGAAAATGTTGATTTGTCAAGCACAAAATATTTCATAAAAATGTCACCTTCGATGAAAATCTTCCTGCAGTCTCCTGATTCATTCACAACTCATCTTCCAAATTCCATAACAGAATCAGGAGTCCCACACACAACAGATTCCTTCCTGTGCAACTCTGATTCCACCTTAGCATAGGCCCATTCTGTGCACTTAATGAGTCAGGGCTACAATGGGAAAGACAAGTCATTTTAATTCTGGCATGACCTACGTGTTCACTTCGCAACCTTAATAATAATCTTTGAATTTAGTTTTTTGTTTATAAGGCCCCAATCAATGTAGTAAATAGGAAATAAGAATTGTTCCCTACAGGAGATGTTTCATCCATGCAAATTTTAAAATTTCTAACTGCATAGTTTCCACTTCTCTTTGGAGATGATTGCATTGTTTGATGAGTCCATTGTTGATTCATCCTAAATCCCTTTTTTTAATTTAATCCCATCACTTTTAATTTTACCTTCTTGCAGTACACTAAAGACAATGAATAATTCCTTTATGACCCTGATATTTATAATTTAATAATATTTGTACCTTTTTATTATGTCCTCTGGTGCTTCATTGTCTCTCTTTTATGGGATATGCACCTAATTCTTTTTATTTGCCCTCATAAATATATCTCTACAGTTTACAATTCATATTTATTGCTCTTGTCTGAACTTTCTCCAAGTTTGTCAGTATTATCCAGGATAACCTAGTGCATGGTTTTGATCACAATATGCTGAGTGTAATCTATAATGTGTTAAATGTAAATACTAATTCTGAACATCTCAAAATTTTGGTAACATATATATTTGGATCTAGGATTGGGACCTCCAAGTTCATCTCTGGCAGGTTGTTTCCTCCTGTTTGGGGATGTAAAATTTGGATTCAGATAAAGTGCTTGATTCTCAGCTGATGTCCACTGAAATTGAGTGTTGACTTCAGCAGAGCCACACTGATATACAATGGCTGAGGATATGGTACAAGGTGCTTGGATCTGAGATTTGGTGGAAGGTCCATCTTTAATTGTGATGTTCCTGTACCAACTGTACTTTACTTATTAGAGTTAGGACTATGTGCTGAGAATTTTAACAAATATAGATATATGAACATAGACAAACTGGCCGTTCACTACTTTGGATAAATCCACTATGGAGCATTGCTACAAAGGACACAAGGTTTTGGAGACCTCCTATATAATCTCTTCTGTTCTTGTCCTCTAGTAGTCTCTCTCCCCATGTCCCACGCAGTGGAATCATAGTGGTCCTTCTGCATTTGGGGCT
This sequence comes from Pelodiscus sinensis, assembly GCF_049634645.1. Taxonomy (NCBI): domain Eukaryota; kingdom Metazoa; phylum Chordata; order Testudines; family Trionychidae; genus Pelodiscus; species Pelodiscus sinensis. The sequence goes on from NC_134715.1 coordinate 114,336,075, forward strand.
TCCACAGGTGTATACCTTGAAGGATTTGGTGGAGAAGAGGTGTTAGATCTATTTGGGGGGTGGGAGTGCTGGATAGTGATGTAGATTTGAGAAACCAGTTGATCTCTTATCCATTAAAGATTGAGCAACTGAGGGAAGAGTTTGTGAAACTCCTTAGCTCATGAAAACCTGTAATCTTTCTTTGGCTTATTCTTATTTCTGTAAATAATTAGTCTTGTCTTCCACAGTTGGTGAGCCAAGATACTGTCTGCATTGTTTCCCTTTTCATAAAACTTGTCCTTGGCTGGTTTTTCTACAGTGTTTGTTTCCCAGAATTTTTGGTTGAACTCTTCCCTCATTTGCCATCTTATACGGGAACAGTTAATAGTCCTTATCTGATGAGTCAAGACAATGCCAATTAGGGTAATTTTATTCCTGGGTATAATTCTGAAATTTTAAAAAAAATCACAAGTGGAAATTGTGCACCTGCCAGTGATTCTAAATGAGGCTACAAGGGAAACATAAAAGCATTTTATTTTTCAAAAATGGATATCTACAGATATTTTCATAAATTCCCTTGTAGCCTTATGCAATTGGTGCTCTGACGTGTTTTTATCAGAAGGCTAAATTTAATGTCCTAGGCTTAGATGGAACATGTGCTTTCACTACCAGTCAGCTAGCCTAAGATATGATCATTTTTTTATTTTGCTAGAGCTATTTTCTTTTCCGATTCTTTCTTTTGTGAGCACAGAACTCTTCTCTGCTGTCTGGCTGTTTATCACCCATTATTCTAATAAATCTATATTCCACAAGGGGGAATCTGGGTAGTGGTTTTCAATGGTGTTGCTCAAAGTTTAATGAAATATACTGTCCCTGACTTTCTTCTCATTTTAATCACCTTAGGGTAACTCTATTAGTTTCAGTGGATTTGCTGTTGAAAGGAAAATCAGGTCCATTAAATTGTCATTTGGATTTTTCTAGGCAGAGATTATTTTCTAAAAGTGGTGCTCTAGATCAGTTACAACTGTTGGGTAGAAGCAAGAATCATGAGGTGAAATTCGATGGTCTTTGTCATACTGTAGGTCAGACACCATGGATGGCCCTGTGTGGCCTCAAAATGTGCAAAACTTTGAATCTGAAAAACATGGGACAGTTTGTATGCAAAATAGAACGTTCTTGGTTCTCTTTTTCTCCTCAGAGGGTTTATAAGTTTAGAATTTTTAAAGTAGTTTTGAATATACTTCAGAGTTTGGTGTCTGAGTTTCCTCTTAATCTACGTCCATTGAATTCTGTGCAGCACAGGAGAGAAGTGGATCAAGCTGTTAATTGAAGAATTTGTATAACAAATGACTGAAAGCAAACCTAAGTGAATAGGAGAACATTTAATTAGTGAAAACAATGAGGAGTCCTGTGGCACCTTAAAGATTAACAAATTTATTTGAGCTCACTCTGGCAGATGTATGAAGTGGAAACGTCATTAAATTAATCTAATTATTGAAATTCTCAGGTAAAGTTTTTTGATTAAATAATTAAACATTCAAATAAGGAAAATGTGGATATTGGCATCATTAAGTTGAGGTAAGTTTTGAGGGAATTTATCTATTTCCATTCAATATGTATTTTAACTTTCATCTTAACTGAAGAGTTTTCTGGCTTTCTGTTTTGACAGCTACAATGTTTCTGTAAGGATTGTAACACACGTCTCTACAATAGACTTTCAGTTTTAATTCCAATTTAATAAAGCCATTTTATCTGAGAGTTTCATAGGTTTTTAAAAAGTGGAAGTATTGTTCAGAGGATTTTTCAAGTGAGCCTGAATCAATGCATCCCTGTTTCCCTTTCCACGCTGTCTCTGAATTATAGTTCTTTGTGACGTTCCATGGGCCATGTTTATTGCTCCTCATTATTCCTACTCTCCTTTTATTTCCTTTTGGAATGTATCAGTGCTACAGGGTAAAAGCTCTGAGAAAATGCTGTTTGATTCCATAGTGACTCATTTGACAGGCCTGCTTACTTACTCCACTCTTACTTACTTGCAATAAACTCTCATGTCTACTCACTTACCAATCTATTCACTAACTTACCACCTGACTTAAGATACCTGCAGAGCCCCTGAGCCATGCAGGCTGCTCCTTGTTGTACCTATTCCTGAGGCCCTGTTGAGCTCTGAACTTTTGGAAGGCCAGCATCCTTAGGCTGAGTTCAGGAGTGAGACTAATTTGCTCCCAAAGTCTTCAGGATGATTTGGAGAAGGCTGAAGAGAAGCAGCAGGTATCTGGGCAAGATTTCCCTTTCTAGTACATCTTTTAAGCTTGACATGCTCCCAGGTAATGAGTGATCTTCTTATTGATCTTAGAATTGACATAAGGAACTCTGCAGGAATACATGGACTTTCAAATGTCTGCGTGTTCCTTTGGTCCAATGAAGATGTGAGGAACCAACACATCACAAGAACGTGTGAGAATTAGAATGTCCTCGCTTCTGAGTTCTAATATCCACAGAAAGAGTGCCATTGTACTGAGAGCACTGCAGGGCTGGAAAGGTTCACATGCTACAGATGAGTTTATTTATAGGACACAACTGTAAGGTCAAGCATAACTTGAGCTTAATTGCAGAATGGTTACTGCTTGTTCATACTTATAATTATAATACAAAATATATACAGAGGATCCAGTACCTACTCTATATGTGTGTTCGAAATATCTTCAAACCTACAGTTTCATCCTGTAGACCCTTAGTGTGGCAACTAGTTCTTACTTGCATGTGTAATCCTATTGACTCCTAGCAGGGACCAATGGAGGATTTATAGGTTTGCAGAATCAGACTCCAAATGAAGACTCCCCCCAGTTTTCAATCTAGTGTAATTCAAAAGGAAAAATATCCCTATTTGCTCCCACTGAAGTCAATTACAAAACACACACTGATTTTTAAGAGAGCAGTAATGAAATCAAATGTAATAAGATATGCAGCCATTTTTAAAAGAATACTAAAGACAAAAAAGTTGAATAAAAAGAGCAAGAACAGAGAGGGGCCTGTTTAAACCATTTGCCTGTAGCAAACCTTTGAAGTTAACCTGATTTTTTTCTCTCTCCATTTCAAATGCTTAATCCAGTGTTTTCACTGGGAAATTGGCTTTGCTGGATGGAATCAAGTGCCACTTTTCATATGGCTGGTGATGCATTACAAATATATTCATACCCCCAATTTTGTGTTCCAGGGGGCAAAGCCAAAATCAATACATTCAGCTTGGATAAATAGAAATCCAAATAAACAAACTTCTATTTATGAAATAAGTATCAATGATTGTGAAACAGTTCATTTAGTTTGTTGTAAGTGAACTCATTAAAAGAAAACAACCTAGCTGATTTATTTTACATCTGCTCCTAAATTCTGCCTTTTACAAAGAACTTGGGGACTTATAATGGAAGACCATAGGTATGTTATCAATAAGCCTGATCGAAAGTCCATTGAGGAAAGCAGAAAGGCTCTTAGTGACCGACTATCTCTTTTTGTATCTGTAGATCACTGTATTGTTCCTAGAATTTTTAGCATTAAAAATCAAGTGCTTGTGAACTTGGTCAGACATGGCATTGGAGACAAAAATCTTCTCCTTACCTTATCTATTGGAGGCACTGCATGAGCCACAGTATCTACACTGGTCCTGAAAGACTCCAGTGAAGGGAGGATAGTTTAGTCTTTAGGCTGATACATACTTTGTTGTCTGTCCCTGAGACTGAAAATTCTGATATGGCCACCTGTCTACAAGGAAATGGATTTAAGAGAGAAGAGGCCAGTAAACAGCTGTCACATTATATTTTAATATATCTAGTCACTAACATCCTGGTCTGGATTGGAACCAGTAACTTAGAAGGGAAAGGCAACAACAATATCATGTTTCTGGTCTGCTGAATGATCCAGGGCTAAAATAATTTTTATGAGTGCAACTATTCTAGGCACAATCTTATTTTTTATTTCATAATGTATACCAACTTGACTCGCTTTACTGGAAAAAATTCAACCACTCTGAAAATTCCAAATACATTACAGTATGCACAATTTACATAGAACTGACCCAGCAGCAAGGAGTGACCCAGTGTCAAAGATGACACATTTTTCCATCTATATTTTACATGCAATTCTTCTTGGTTTCCTTTTTTTGCTGCATATTAAAATTAATGAGACTTGTGGGTGCAAAGTCTGATTGCATGTATTTGTGTGGAATAAAGAAAAAAATAAGCAATCAACAAAATCCTCTGCTACATATTAATCTGGGATAATGAAAGGGAGCAGAATTAAAATGGATAGATTTACTTTAGTATTGTTATTGTATGTGCCTCACCAGATGATGCTGTTACAAATAGTCTCTCAAGTTCTTTCTTTTAGCAACACAAGCAAAAGCTCAGTCTTCAGAAGACATAAAAAATTGTGGTTTTCTTTTTTTTATGTTTTTTTGTTTGTTTTTCAAGGTTCTGGATAGATGGAGCTACTGGAGCAAGAGAGCTAGGAGAGTATTGGGAGAGTTTGCTCTCTACCTTGGTCTCTGGGTTGTAATCTGAGGCAGTTGCTCCCTGAGACCCAGACAGTGATGCAGAGTTCATTTCATAAGGATGGGGATTGACCAGCATGATGTTTAATCAACTTTATTCAAGGACTGATGTATATGTAGAAGTTGCTTTTAGATTCCATGCCATTGATTTCTTCTCCCCTGGGAAACCAACCTGCCAGGCTCCAAGTATTTGCTACCCTTGAGCAGAGTGATAACAACTGATGTCAGAAGGTGATACCTGATTAGAAGAAGCAGCAACCTTATTACGTCACAATTAATTTTCTAATGTCAGAAAAAATACTATAGTGCTGGGAGCTGGGTGAAACCTTGTTGAAGCTGTTGGGCAAAACAATTAGCCTTTATTCAGAATAATTGTGAAAAACAATTAACTCCTTTATTGAATGGATAACTGAAACAACAGGAGCCACTGCCCAAAGCTCAGACCTATGAAAGGCTGGGTTAGCAGTTTAAGCAGCCTGAGGTGTTTTCCCCGGGGTTTAAATGCAAAGGCATGAAACTTAGAATTGTTTGATGGAGTGGTGTGTGTATGAGAAAGAGACAGGGATGGAGCAGACACACCCTAGAAGCAGGTAAAGAAGACAGAAAGGAAGCCCCAGACAGAGCCAGAGAAACACTTGTGGGTTGATATTCAAAAGAATGAGTGTGAGAGAGCGCTTTGGGCTGAGTGCTGCCTGGGAAGAGGCTTGGAACTGTGAACAAAGAAACTATCTCCTAAGGTGGTCAGGGAACCAGGACTTTATACAAATGCTTCATAGATAGACAAGACTCTTCTGGTGGTTACAGTCTGGAGTGTGAAGAGTGTGAAGGGCCTGTTTCTTGTAGTTGGAGAGTGAAAGATTGCTGTCTAATATGCTCAATGGACTGCAGGACAAGGCTACTTTGTTATAGTATGTGCCTCACCATTTCATAAATAGATGTATGCCATGGAATCACACCGTGGTGACTGGGCTACACCATTTTGTAATTGACGCAGAAGCAGTGGAGGCTGTCCAGGTAAGCAGACAGATCAGTGCGATGTACAGTAGCATCAGAGGACTGCCAGAAGCAAAATAATTTGAAATGGGGCTGTATCTATGTGTACCTCGTAGTGGAATAACTCATTTCAAACTTGAGTAAATCCAATTCCAAAACGGATTAATTAATATGGAATGAGATGCCAAATAATAAAAGAAGAAAAAGAAAGAAAAAACATCAAAAGAGCTTTTGTGCAGAGACACAAGGCAGTTAATCTCAAAAGTACTTCATTTAATTCAAAATAACTTCAGGGTTTTTTTCTTCTAATGGGCAAAGCTAATGCGATTGTACTTATTTACAGTGAGTTTGGAGCTTCAGCACCAAATTTGGTATCTAAATTAAGGTATCATATTTGAAGCTTCACCCTAGAAAATCAGCCATTTTAACTTCTTATTTCATCAGTTTTATTGCCAAGGAAAATATTTTCAAAACTAAAAATGTATGGGATTTATTTTTGTACTTGTAAAAAAGAAAAAGCCACTGTTGCTCAGGCAAACACAAGCACGTCAGAGCGATCGAATACTGAGTGAAGTAATGGCAACAGTGAGTATCAAGACTCTGAAAGGTGAGCCTGCTAATCTTTTAGGTGAAAATATTAATGTATAGGCAGTCTCTTTAACAATCACTAAACATGCATTGATGAGAGATGGATTTACTGAACCTTTAAAAAAGTTGCTGTGTTCAAATCTGTTTCTGTTTGTTTTGACATAAAATGTGCTTGCCAAAAGCCGTGAACCTCTCTTCACACACACAGTGTACAGTATGACCTTGAATAACTCCATTGATTTGAATGGGACTCCATGCAAGTGTAAGGGTCTACCTATGGCCATCAGATCACAGGATCAAGGCCATAGTTTGTGGACACACACACATGCAGTTGTATAGGAAATGAATTGTAGCCCTGATCTTGCAAACACTTACACACATGCTTAACTTTACTACCATGTGTAATCCCATATAAAACAGGATGAGCACATGTGTAAGTATTTGCAAGATCAGCATCAAATTCAGCAAGTTGTCAAAAGTAGAGATGATGGAACATTGAGGACACATAAATTACAACCTTTTTTTTTTTTTTTTTTTTTTGGCTGAGGGAGGTTCTTCTTGATTTTCAGAATTCCCTCTGCAGCTAAAACTGGCTAATGTAGGAGCGGAGTGGAACTGAAAAATGTAATTCCTTTTATATTTTTTATTTTTTCCTGAACATTTGAATTTTTTCAGTCAGTCATAAAGGAAGATTCAACAATGTCCACCAACAAAAACCCCAGGCAGAAACCCGTGTAAATGGAGACAGTGGAGAAAATGTGTAGTTTCTGGGCCAATTAAATCACATAAGGACACTGATGTGGCTTGATTCATCGAAGGGAAGTCTTAGCCTTGTGTGCAAGACATAAGACAACCCAAAAGATCTGCACCAGAGAGATGTGGAGCAGTTAATGGGGAGACAAATTTATGTAAATCAATTCCTTGACTTTCTTATAACCAGCTTGTGGAAATCATTATCACTATTACTGTTCTTTATCTATCGTGCTGATAATGTGTTAGGCACCATATAAATCCCATTCCTGCAAAGAAAATTGCACATAGCTGTAAGTGTGAGCTCCCACAGGAAGCCCCACTGATTTCAGGTTAAGTGAGTCTGCCCATGTGGTTACTTTTGCAGGATCATATTCACAGATACATGAGTTCCCTTTTCGGAAAAGTTTATAGTCCAGGGGCAAGTAGTGAAATCTGAAAGTTATGGAGGATGGCCAGATGAGGGTTATAAAAATAAGGTCAGTCCTTATATAGAAATCTCAGACTATTTTATAGGGGCACATCTACACAGCAGGGCAAAAGTCGAATTAAGATATGAAACTTCAGCTTCGTCAATTGCGTAGCTAAAGTTGAAATAGCTTAATTCAGCTTTTGGCACTGTCTACACAGCAGGAAGTTGAAGGAAGAACATTCTTCCTTCATCTTCCCTTACTCCTTATGAAATGAAGATTAAAGGAGCTGGAATAAGAAGTCCTCCATCTCAACATTATTTTGAAATAGCGGCTTGCTGTGTAGATGTGAATTTTGTTATTTTGAAATAACGTTGGTTATTCCAAAATAACGCTACTGTGTGGAATATGAATGCTCCTAAGAGGTCTGTGTGGAATGTGCAAAACAGTGTTGCATGACAGATAAGAGAGTCACAGTGTGAACTGGAGAAAGGAACACTATCCATGGAATTAATATCTGGAAAGAACTAGTGTTTCATTTTGCTCTTCGTCCACCCAATAGTGAGTGCACTTGCCACAAGCTGTGCATTAGGATCTATTTTCAGAAGGGTGCCTTGCATGTAATACAAGAAGGATGCAAGTTCCAGACACATAGCACCTTCCACTGGGCAGTGATTAGAAAACATTTGCTCAGATTGTTTATCACCATCCCACTTTCTGTGATAGTCATAACAAAGGGCAGGATCCTTTCGTCCCGGAGTTATTTAAGGCCGACTTTTGGATCACTCATCTTCCTTTTATGCTTCTTGTCTCAAACTTCCTTGTCTCCTTTGAATATCGTAGCCTCTATATCCTCAAAGATCAACGTGAGATAAGAAGCACTAGGATTTATGCATGCACATATTGTTGTGTCTACAGAAAACAAATATACATTTAGATAGGGATTTAGTCTGAATTAATAAAAGGCAACTTATATACTTGAACATGACAGTGTGTCAGCTTATCTACTTCTGAAAAAAAAAGAACAATGCTATTTTAAATTCACAATACATTGCTAATAAACCTCAGAGTCATTTTGTACATTTTGGGCAATCTGTGAAAGTCTTGACATTGTTGTTGGGCTAAGGGCTATGAACTTAATATTAAAGCAAAGGACATAATGTAATTTAGGAGCAAAAAAAATATCGTAATTTAGTGAATATATCCCGCACCCAAATATTCCCCGCACCCGAATATACCCCACGTTTTTTTCTATTTGAGTAAAAAAAATCTTGTATACCCCGCGCACGAATACAACCTGTGGGGTATACAAGACTTTTCTGTGCCGGGGGTATATTTGCTGGGGGTATATTTACGTTGCAGAGAGGGGGGATTAGCCACTCACCGCCACAGGTTCCAGCACAGCTGCCTGCCTCTGGGCACGAGAGCGCTCATCCCACAGGTTCCTCCGCAGCCACATGAAGGGGCACGGGGAGCAGGACCCACCAGCCTCCAGGCGGGGGAGCGCTCACCGCCTGGTTCCTGCGCAGCCGCCCTTTCCGGCTGCGCAGGGACCGGGGGAGTGAGCGCTCCCCCGCCTGGAGGCTGGCGGTTGCGCAGCCACAGGAAGAGAGGACTCACCACCTGATGAGTAAAATAAATTCTGTATACTCTGCACCTGAGTATACCCTGCGGGGTGGGTTGCGGGGTTTGTAAAAATGAATAATACCCGTGGGTTATATTTGCTAAATTATGGTAGTTTGAATGAATATGGAAGTTTATTTTAAAAAATGTTACACAAAATATTGTAGCGATTTAACATCTACAACCTGGTAGATAATACCAGTGGCAAAACCTCAATGAAAGCCCACAATTCCTTACAGCAGAATTCATCGTAGCTCTCCACTGTAACTTGGTAATCACTGTAATTATTATCATTGAATAGATTTAGTTGCTCTCCTTGTCTGCCAGACTTTGGGGATGTTTCTGTGCAACAAAGGCCTGACCAAACCCTGGTAAAGTGAGTGGAATGATTCCTATTGACTTCTGCGGATTGAGCTACACATATAGAAATCCTTCATATACATACACAGAATCAAGCTTCTTTTACACACTATATCTTATCTTGAAGAGACAACGAATAACTCATGCACTTTTGTAAACAATGTGGTCTTCAAAAACAAGTTAAAACAAGTAATGGGGGAAGTTAATAGCATTACCAAAGTTCAGCATTCCCTTGTCTCCTCAATAGACATCTGGTTGCAGAATCTTAATTTAGCTCCCCAAGATTATATAATAAGAGTTTTTATGTCCCAAACATAAAGGCTACGTCTACATTAGCCCCTATTACGGAATAGGCATGCAAATGTAGCACTTGGGAAGAGGCAAATCCGCGGGGGATTTAAATATCCCCCGCGGCATTTGCATTTTCATGGCCGCCGCTTTTTTCCGGCTTGGAGATAAGCCGGAGAAAAGCGTCCAGACTGGCGCGATCCTCCGGAATAAAGCCCTATTCCGGAGGATCTCTTATTCCTACTTGCAAGGGCTTTATTCCAGAGGATCGCGCCAGTCTGGACGCTTTTCTCCGGCTTATCTCCAAGCCGGAAAAAAGCGGCAGCCATGAAAATGCAAATGCCGCGGGGGATATTTAAATCCCCCGCGGATTTGCCTCTTCCCAAGTGCTACATTTGTGTGCCTATTCCGTAATAGGCGGCCAATGTAGACGTAGCCAAAGAATGAGAAGAAGGATTACAAGTGCTGGGGTGGAATACGCACTATTTGTTTCTTGAACTAGAACAGAAAGGAAGGGGAGAAAACAGGGGAAAACTCCCCAAAATCAACTTTTACATCCTTGAATTCTCTGTTACAATTCAGGTCTCCTTGTTTCAATCATTCCCTTCACTCTTAAAATAAATAAATTGAAACAGTTATGTTTATTTCTATTATTATATATCTTTCTTCGACCTCATAACCCTGTCTGTGTCCTTACTTCTGCACAATGTAGTGGAAAGGGAATAGATGACACAGCAGAAGCCCTTGCCAACCCAAAATGACTCTATGTAATCAAATTTTCAGCAACCCCCCTATGTGGTAACCTTAGCTATGCAGAGTGTGTCTTCTTTAATAAAGAGAGATTTTTATTCTCTCAGAAAAGACTATTTTAATGCAAATGAAATGACTAATGTTTCCTAAAACTTCCAGTGGTTTCTTCTAGGCCACGGTGACGAACCAATTCTGAAGGAATAGCCAATATAATGGCTACTGCTATAGCGAACTAACCACGCTCAAATCGCCAAATAGTCACGTGGCTAGCATGTTGGATCCAGTGACTTAAACACTATGGCTATGTCTAGACTGCAAGCCTCTTTCGAAAGAGGCTCTTTCGAAAGATACTTTCGAAAGAACCTCTTTCAAAAGAGAGCGTCTAGACTGCACGCGGAATTTCGAAAAAGCAAGCCGCTTTTTCAAAAGAAAGCACCCAGTGAGTCTGGATGCTCTCTTTCTAAAAAGCCTGTTTGCTTTCAAGAACGCCTTCTTTCGAAAGAGCACTTTCGAAAGAAGGCGTTCTTCCTCGTGGAATTAGGCTTACCACCGTCGAAAGAAAAGCCGCATTCTTTCGATTTAATTTCGAAAGAACGCGGCTGCAGTCTAGACGCAGGTGAAGTTTTTTCAGAAAAAGGCTACTTTTCCCGAAAAAACTCCTGAGTCTGGACACAGCCTATTAGAGCATTTATGACTGACAATCAAAACTAGATAGAGCAGCTTATTATAGCTCCCACAGAATAGGGTCATAGTATGAATTACATTTCTCTTTTAATTTCTATTTTGCAAATCTTTCATTCAGGTGTTTTAGGAACACCCGGTCGTATAGAACATTATTCTTACTAATCACTCTTGTTGAAAGTTGTATTGAAAATGACTGTGTGTACATTTGAAAGTTGTACCTATCTTTTATTCTGAAAATGGAGGTCCTAGTTTCCCAAGAACCATTTATAAGCCCATCTTATTGCATCGGATCTAGCACATTTGATGTGTGAAAGAAATGCTAAGTTTAAAGTGCTGCATAATCCTGTCTTTTGTTTCTTTTTACACCTTTAAGATTAACAAGATGGTTAATGAGCTTTCAGATCAGTCTGGCCCATGAAAGCTCATCACCTAATAAACCATCTTGTTAGTCTTTAAAGTGTTGCATAGTCCTGTCTTTTGTTTCAGCAAGACCGGACTAACACGGCTACATCTCTATTACTGGTGTAAAAAGAAGACATGGTTTCTTATTTTAAAAGCTTTTTCTTACCTTGCCTTTTTGGAATTTTAATGCTTGTGAATGGTGCTGCACTGGCAGCTCTGTAGAAAATCACCTTTTGGGGGCCTGTTCCTTGTCTTTTAGGAGTTAATGAGAATTTCACCACTGTTTTTAATAGAGGCAGAATCAGGCTCCATCTGCCAAGATGCTGAGCACCTCTGTAACTGTTCCAAGACCCTCAAATCCCTTGGATATCAAGGGAAGATAAGATTGCTGAACCTCTTGCAGAATGGGATCCTTAATCCATAGAAAAGATTCAACATCAGCAATGGAGGTGCAAGCTTCTTCCCACTGCCCGAGGTGTTTCAACCATGACCTTGACAGGACAACTCCAAGGTAATCCCCCTTTCCATTTGATCTTTGGCTGCCGTCCGAGATTGCCGAATGGTGTTACCTAAAGATGAGTCTAAATCAAAATCCTGGTTCTAAACATCCCTGAATTTGAAGGTCTTTGACATGTGGATGCAAAGAGCTCTTAATGTTTATTTGGCAGAACTACACCTTCATATCCACACAGCTCCAAACATGGCATGTTCAAAATTGTAATGTGGAATCAGAGTGTTGGGCTTATTTCTAGTATTAACTTCAGTGGTGGTTTCTGTGACGTGGTCATCTGTCTACTGGAATCTGGCTACAGCTCACCAAATAGCCATCCCATGAAAATGCACTTTGAAAGCTGTCAGCTGGGGTTGGATTTTGAATGGTAGGCTCTGGTGCCTATTATCAAATGCCTGCGCCATCCAGTCTCCCAAGATGTTTTCTTTGTAAAACAGATATATAAGAAAAGGGGTAAATGCCTCTGATCTGGCTCCTGCTGAAATCTATGGAAAGACTTCCAATGACTTGAACAAGAGATATTAAGCCTTATTTGAACTGTCAACTGAAAGCTTGTCTTTGTCACCAAGAGAAGTTGACCTAATACAAGCTATTACCTCACCCACTTTGTCTCTTAAGTGAAATGAGACACAATCAGTGCTAATTTGGTCCTTATCTCCTTGTCGAAACATCTAATTATGGATTTATGAATGCGATTAAGGTTAAATAATGCCTGGCATGTGCAGTTAGTGCTTATTTTGCATGACATTTTCCTTAGGGTATTATTTTAAAAGCACATAGACGAGGTACTGTTATTAAAATCCTCAATCATAGAATGCCTTCTAGGATAATTAAAGCCCAGAACACAAGGGAAGCCACAAAATATAAACAAGCAATGGGGCTGAGGAAATGACATTAGAATGAAGTCACAGAGAGAATGAGAAAACATCAAGTATGTTGTGGTTGTGAACATCTAAGTAGAAAATATATAGCATAGTACTGTGGATCTCAATTTTTCCAGTCTACAGTTTTCTTTCCAGGAATCTGATTTATCTTATGTACTCTCAAGTTTCACCTCACTTAAAACCTACTTGCTTACAAAATCAAACACAAATAGTCCTGAAAAATAGTCCTGAAAAATATTGCTATTCCTGAAAAATTGTTTATTGTGTCATTTTTACCATATAATGTATTATATATTTGTCTGTCCATCTGTCTGTTCAAGAACTCATCCCAAATGGTAAAAGTTAATACCACCAAGTTTGGTATCTAGCTTCCTTCTCATAACCTAAAGCAAGGTAAGGATTTGGTTGTGCCAGAAAAATGGGATGTGCCTGAAATGAGACTATTTCTCAGAAAAATATACAGAAGAGACAGACTCACCAGGCAGATGAAAGAACCCCCAAATCCAGGACTGACAGAGCCCTGAGCCTCCCATCCAGCAGGTGCCCTTTAGGGCAACCTGGGAGGTGGTTGAAGCTCCCCTCCCATTCATATGGGGACATTGCTGGCTGTTCCCCATCATCAGGGAGTGAGGGGAAAGTGCACAGTTTGCTGCAGTCCTCACTCTGGCTGCGGAGCACAGGGGACAGACAAACCTGGACCTGCTCGAGCCAGAGGATATGCACCCCTCCTCTAGCTGTGCCCACAGGAGCTGCAGTGGCCATGGAGAGGCGCTACTCACCTGGCCCCAAGCTGCTGCAGTGAGATAGGGCTGGGGTAGTCCTCTCTTCCTGAAGATACATCTATACTGCAATGCTATTTCAAAATAACTAGTGCTATTCTGAAATAACTTAGTCCATGTCTACACAGCAGGTAGTTATTTTGAAATTGTGTCAAACTACTGTCAAACTGGAGGACTTCTTTCTCCAACTCCTGTAATCCTCATTGTACGAGGAATAAGGGAAATTGAAGGAAGAGTGCTCTATTTCGAAATAAGTGCTTTATAGACACTCCCTATATCGAAATAAGCTATGAAATTGAGGTAGCTTAATTTGCGTAGCTTATTTCGAGTTAAGGCCTGCAGTGTAGACACTCCCTGAGACAGCCTGAATACTGAACCCATCATTCCAAACTTCATAGTGGAGCAATGATTTAAATGAAGAAAAACAAAAAACTTAAGGACCCAAACAATGCTGGGTAAATCTTCTGGTTATGAAATAATTCAGTTGGAATATAAATTATATTTACATTTCAGTTTATAGTATATAAAGCAGTATAAACAAATCATTGCGTGAAATTTTAGTTTGCACTTAACTTCATTAGTGCTTTTTATGTAGCTTGTGGTAAAACTAGGCAAATATATAGATGGGTTGATGTAACCCCTAGAAGATCTCTGCATACTCCCAAAGGTATGCATGCCCATTACTGAGAAACACTGGCCTAATATATAAGAATTTTCAGTCTAACAGGCACTAACCTCCTGAATTCTGTTCTGCAGTAAATCAAGATCCATAGAAGCAAACCTAGTTAAAGAAGCTTTGTTTTGGCTGTGACCATTGTAAACTGCTGAAGCTTTGTTTTCTCTATGTATAATTTTTAGAGAAAATTATTACAGGTTTTGATGTATTGCAGCATTTATATACACTCTTCAAATACAGTAAGACAGAACTTCTGTAATTTGGCATAGCTCCATTGATTTCAGTGGAGTTTTCAAATATACTCCAGTGGAGCATCTGGATTAGTTAGATAAATTTAACAGTAACATTTTGACATTTACAAGGCACTTCTGAGCTTCAACAGGCACAAGTCAAAAGACAGAATACATTTAATAACCTGTCTGTATTTTTTGTATTTGTTAACTAGTACAGTCTTGTGTGCTATGCACTGAAAATTATATTTGTGCTATGATTGTGGCCTATTTTCTGGTAAGCTTTACCTGACACTGCAATGGAGAACATATTTATTTATTTTAAACATTGTGATTGTACAGAATTGTTGGCAACCATGAAAATTAGGTTATGATCTCATGAAAAGTGTTAGGATGAGGCCTGGCTAGGATTTGGATGGGGATTATTCAGGGAATAATCAGCTTCCTCATAAGTGGTATTGATGATTCAGAGGACGGTATTGTTCCCTGTGAGTTAGTACTGAATAAATGCCCCACATATTGCAAGGAGCATGGTGCTGTAAGGGACAATAAACTAAAGTCCTTAATACTTATGATCATTAAAGACTTCTTGGAGCATTTCTCAAGAGGAACAGTATTAACCTCTGCATGCTAGCCTGCTGAAAATTGATAGAAAAACATTTTGGTCCAATTTGCATTTCTTGCACATTCAAAGCGAAATTCTCTGCTGTTTTTTATTGAAGTCAGTGGCTCTGCAACCATTTCCATCAGCAGAGAATTTGGCCCTCAATTTCCACCATTTTTGGGTGTGGAAAAAATGCAGGATCAGTCTCTTTTCGTGTCAGCTGTGAACTGGGTAACCCACTAAGACTGGGTATGTTTTTTTCCCTGATGCTTGCAAGTGTAAGTGAGAACTGTTGGAATGCAAGAACACAGAAATGTAGAGGAAAAGGAGTATAATGTCATAGAGTTAAATCATGTGCACTAGCAGGTGTTTTAGATCACACAATGCATTATATGGCACACAATGCATTTTCCATTATTGAGATGGAACAGACTGCTTCTATTCAGTGTGTTCCAAAAAAAGAGCATTATAGGTCTTTTATTAAACTATTAGTTATATTTTGAAATAATGGCTTTAACTATGCACATGACATGTTATGTTGGCAAGTGTTTTAGTTAAGCCTTCAATGAGGACACATAAGTTTGACAGAATTTGATTTGTATTGTTGTATAATGCTAACAGACTTATTTTTATTTTAAAGCATTTTTTCCAATTTTTATTGATTTGAATGTCAACAGTTGCAGAAAATTACATAGCGGGGGTCATAGAAAAGGGAAGGCTCGGACAATAATTGTTTAGTGACAGTGGACATTGTGATTAAAAAAAGCTTTATAGCTGTCAAAACACTCAGGCTATGTCTAGACTACAGGTTTTTTTTAAAAAAAGTGGCCTTTTTTGGGGAAAAATATCACCTGCATCTAGACTGCTGCTGTGTTCTTTCGAAATTAAATCGAAAGAATATGGCAGTTTTTTTTGACAGTGGTAAATCTCATTTTACGAGGAAAAACACTTTTTTTCGAAAGAACTCTTTCGAAAAAAGGCATTCTTGACTGCAAACAGGGCTTTTTCAAAAGAGAGCATCTAGATTGCCTGGGTGCTCTCTTTTTCGAAAAAGCAAATCGCTTTTTCAAAAAAGCTGTGCCTGTTTAGACGATTTCTTTCGAAAGAAGTGTGTAGTCTAGATGTACCCACACTGTTAACATCATGTATAAAAAGTATTCAGAATAAATAGCCTTCATTCAGGTTCTCATAAAACCTCGACGTATTTTTCTTATTTATACTTATTATAGGCAAAGTAATTACCAGCGGAGATATTTTTATTGGTTTGTGTGTAAATGGTGAAATCAATTGTTTACAGACACTTATGGATTGTGTTGGGGACATGTTTGCCCTGCACTGTGCCTGCAGAGGTTAATTCCTGTCTTTAGGCTGAGGAGGACAAGCCCTTCAACCCCCCTGGGGGAGGGAGTTGGTGTCTGCCTGCCATGTGCTGCTCCAGCAACTGGAGCATGGCCATCACCCAGCCCTGGGCCGCAGGGACATGCCGGCAGCTGCGGGGAGCGAGCAGCAGGCAGATAGTCAAAGCCCACTGTGCTGCTAGTGGGGGCCCTTGGAGCATTTTAAGTCACCCAGGAGCAGTAGGCAGGGCTGGCGGATGTATAGGTGGGGGGGGGGGGCGAAAGGAGTGCGTTGTCAGAGACCCCTGCCTTCCTCAGGAGCCACTGTGAAAGGGGGATACCCCTAGTAAGCAGAGCACTCCAACTCCTCCCCCTACACTCCTTTATGCCCCCAACTTCCTCCAGAGCCTGCATCCTCTCCACTAACCCCCATCTTGCCCCTGAACTCCATCTCCTCTCCAGACCTTAAAAGCCAGAGTTAGCACCCAGACTCCATCCCAGAGACCCTGCACCCCTCCTGCATCCCAATCCCCCGACTCCATCCCAGAGAACTGCATCCCAGACCTCCACCTGTACCCAACCTTCCAGAGCCCCATCCTCATTTTTCTGAGCCCAGTTACCCTCCCAGAGCCTGCTGCCATCCTGTCCCCCAATCCCCTGCTTCAGTCCAAAGCTCAGACCCGCTCCCCACCCAAACTCCCACTGAGTCTTGGGCAGGTGGGAGGGAGGGAGTTTGGTGAGGGGAAGGTTGTGGGGTCTAGGCATTCTGGGCAGCACTAACATTTCTGCAAGCCTGCTGCCCCTGATACTGGGCTAGATGGGCCTGTTGTCTAACCCAGTATGGATGTTCTTATGTACAATGCTTGGCTCTCAGCTAAAGTGCTGGAGGTTCCTGGTTCAATTCATGGAGTATCAGCCAACCAAACACAGCCACCAGTTAAAGTCAGAGCGAGCACAGGTGTCTTCTTTGCTAAACGCAGAGGGAGAATTCTCCCCTTGCCTCCTCTTGAGCATGGGGTAATCAGAAATGGGACCAGTAGGAGGTTAGCATTTGTACTATTAATAGCAGTAGTAGTTCATGGCCGGTACTTGTTGGATTAAAATGCTTTCCTGCCAATACTTGGAGTGGCACTGGGTATATAACGGAATAGTGATTAACACAAAATCCCCTCGGCCTCCTTCTTGTGTACAAATTTCCATGCCCATCTCCATAGATTGCCTTCCCTCAGCTAATTGGCAAGTTTTCTACTCTCTCTGTACCCAAAAGCCATTTCTGCCATAGTGCCTATCAAAACCCACCTGGCTGATATTAACAAGTTATAGGAGTACTAATCGGAAAGAGTTTATAGATTCTATTAAAAATGTGTTCATGTAAACACGTTATCAGGATAACGATGTCAATTGCCTCTTCAGACACTTTACTGACATGTTATACTGTTCTCCCCTCTCAGTAGTGCAAGGAGAGTCTCTTCTTCTGTTTGAAACATACCTAGCATATGGGGAGGGTTGCAAGAAACAAACTGCAAGAGCAGTTAATAGCAATGTTGATGAACACAGAAAATTAAACAGGAAAGCACTGGTCATTTCAAGTTTAATCAGAAACACCAGGCTAGAGGAGATTTAATGCTCCAGAAATGGAAACACGGGAGGAAAGTCATGAGCCTCTCTTGTTAATTAATATTGTTTCCTTGTGATCCCTCCCATCTGTCTGCATCTATTCTGAAATAATATAGTCTGCGTCTACACTACAAGCAATTATTTTGACATAATGTCAAAATAATGTTGAGCTGGAGGACATCTTACTCTCACTCCTGACATTGTACGAGGAGTAAGGAAAGTCAGAGGTAGCGTGCTCTGTCTCGGACTTCCTGTGTGTAGACAGCGCCAAAAGCTGAAATAAGCTATTTTGACTTAAACTACTTAATTGACATAGCTCAGGTTGTGTAGCTTATTTTGGCTTTCGCTCTGTGGTGTAGACATGCCCTATTTGTTGTCTCTTGTTTTATCCTTTGGGTGTAAGCTCTTTGTTCAGCATGTAGCCCAGTGAAGATCCTGATCATAGAATCATAAGGTTGGAAGAGATCTCAGGAGGTTATTGAGTCCAACCCCCTGCTAAAAGCAGGACCAACCCCAACTAAATTATTCCATGATATAGGCCAGGGCTCTGAAGCACTGCTCCAATGCAATAATGTGTTCAACAAATGAGTTTGTAATAAATATTATCTTCTTCTAACCCCACAGAAACCAAAGCCTGCTTTTAATTGCAGCACTATTTCCCAATTTATTGCATTCAGGTATTGAACAGTTATCTGTGTAGCGTAAGGATGGCAGAGAGACTGAACATTTAACAGCAAATGTGTTTTCATGGATAATTTCAGTTAGACCAACTGTGGAATTGGCATAAGAAACTCTGATTAAATAACTGGAAAATTACAATCGCCACAAGTTCATCTGTCACACATCTGTCATAAAAAGACGTATGAAATCATTTACAGTTTTTTATCTTCAGAAACATTCTTCATGAACTGACATCATACCAAACATGCCAGGATAAACAAACCACAATGAAACAACTGAGTACAATGAGTTATACCTGTTTTAACCTTAAGGTTAAGCATTCTATCACTATCCCTTTGCTAATTATTTCTAGGGAGATGTCTATAAACATTCAGATGATGGGGGTAAAAAGGCCTCATGAGAACTCTTGCTTGCGGTTCAGCTTTCCTAGTCAGAATTACTTTGATTTATAGATTTACTCAATGTATTTCATATATTACTTCACCACATACAGTTTCCTTGCAAATCTCAAGTGGCTCTATTTTTCTCTGTTCATATTCTACTCAGGTGATTCTATGTTGTTGGTTTTTTTACCTTGAACTTCACCTTGTCACAGACCCCCAAGATCTGAAGAGACCATCATGATCATTTGGTCTGACCTCCTCACATTGCAGGCTACACAATGTTACCCACCCACTCCTGTGATAAACCCTTATCCTCTCTGGCTCACTTGGCTCCTTCAGCCCCACCCACAGGGGGGCAAAAGGGGCAATTGCCACAGGGTCTGGAATTCTAAGGGGCCTGAGGCACCTGGCTTTTTGAATTGCCACTGAAGAGCAGCTCTGATGCTCTGCATGGCTGTGAGCGCAGGGTGGGGGAACATGTTCCATGGTCCAGGTGGCGCTGAGGCTTAGCTGCCCCGGCCTCACCTCTTCTGGGGACACAGAGCTGGTCCCCTCCCATATCTTGTACAGAGGCCCATGGTGGCTGTTGGCCCTACTGGACTCTTTCATTCCCCACTTGACCTGCTCTTTCCATCTCACCACCCTCCCACCTTCGTTCTCCCCTTGCATCATTGTCTTTTGTTCCACCATCATTTTAACATCCCTGAAGTTTTAGGAACCCTAAAGACTCTATTCCATGGATTTATCTCTTTATCTCAGTGCTACTATAAATAGATTTGACTTGTCTTTTCTGACCCTTGTGCCTATAAACCCTCAGGCATTGTTGCCAGCTCTTGTAGTTTTATCACAAGTCTTGCAATATTAGGTGGTTATTTCTTAAAATGCCAGCTCCTGGAATCATATGAGAATCTCAGCTTTTATTTTATAAAATAGAAGTGTCTAGCCTTCATGGTTGATAGTGGAAAGCTTGAAAACAAACAAACAAACAAAACAACCACCCCCCCCCAAAAGGTTCAAAGAAACTAATGCTAATTATTCTTAAAACTCTTACGATTTTTCAATTACCCTCATGGTTTTTGAACAGTTTAGGTTTGCAGGACTGTCAATGGTGCCTCCCTCCACCAATCCTCTCACTGTTCTGTTAATTAGCTGCATTTTACAAGATTAAACAGTAGAGTCACAGAGTGGCTTTGAGCAGACCCTACACAAAGCATAAAATTGACGTTACATTCTTATTTTTCCCTTGATAAGTGAGATTGAACACATAAACGTGCACTATTGCACAATTTAAGCAGAATACATGCTCCCTCCTTCAAACGTTTTACCATATCATTGCACCAATTAATTCTTGGACCAACACAGACAGACAGAGCATGAGCAAAAGACTAGGAAACAAGAAGTATATCTGGGGTTAGGTTCCTTTGTTCTTCGTTCCTTCAGACATCCAGTTAGATAGCATCTTTCACAAATGTTGGAACTGACCAGTTTAGTTGGCTAACATCCACTTGTCCTTTGATGACGATGCCAGGCAATTAAGTGACTGTGAAGATCTTTATTTCATCAAAAGTTCCAGGAATATTAGCTTAACTCCAGTCTCCCAGTTTAAGCCTGGTACAGATACCCAGCCAGGTGTTTAATTCCATGCCCATGAGAGAATGTTGTAAAATCACTAGTCGCAGGAATCTGGTTTCTTTGTCCGTAGGAAAAACAGTCCCACACAAAGGGAACAAAATCAAAAGATGGAAGGAAAAAGATGGAAGACAGATGTTACTTCTGTGGAGCTGTGGGATGATTTCTAGTTGTTTACATAGTTAAAGGTACACGGCAAATTGTTTTGTTATAGAGAGTTGATAAAACAATTCCCTTCATGGTCACAAAATGAGACAGGGTTGGTCAACAAATGGACCTTGTAAAATTAAAAGAAAAACCCCTCAGTTGGCAAGAGATTTCCCAGAGCCTTTTCCTTCTTTGCTTAATGTAAATTTACCATAGCCAGTACTCCTCTCATTGCAGCACCTCTTAGCCAGGGACCTTGCCAGCTCTATCAAGGAGATAATTGGTATGAGATGGAGGGAATTCTTTTTCTTCTTGTAAGTAGAGAATTTGCCATTTTCTCATCCCATCTGCCAACATTTACATACTGATTATTGGCTCTCATCATCCCTGGAACCCACTTGACTCCTCTCATTTTCACTACCATACTTCCTTTTTCAGTCTCATTCTCTCTTCTAGCTCCTTTCCCTCTGACTCCAGCATGCTACTCTATCCCCTATTCTACAACTGCCTTTCTTGAATCCTTCTTCCTCGTGAACTTTCAGCTCATCTCCTTCATCTTGGAGGTCTTTGGTCCTTGTTAATCAAGAGTCAGACTGTGCTCTTTCCCAATGTACAACTGAAGTGGTCTTATCCTTATCAAGGTGACATGTAGTTGGGTCCACTCTTAAGTTGCCCTCCTTAAGGGACTTATACATCCCCATCATGTTTCAAGTCATCCTGCCAGTTGTGACTATAGATCACCACATCATCTAGGTATGCAGCTGCATACCAGCTAAGAGGTTGGGAAGCTCAGTCTATTAGTCAAAGGTGACTGGGTCTCCCCACAATCCAAAGGGGTCTGCTGGTCTTTCTCCAAGCAATACAGATGGTGACCTGAATCTCAAAGAGTGGGAACTGTTCCATGTGAGAGGGGTCAACAGTCTCCCCATTTACTGCTGCATCTGCGCAAACACTCGTCTCAGTGTTTTATCAGCCTGTTGCTCTTCCACAGTCAGAATTTCCAACTTGAGTACAGAGGTAAGCTTCTCATCTGGTGAGGATGGAGCCTGGTCAAGCTGGGTTGGTGCTAAAAACTGGGATGCCCCCTCACTAGAGTCTGCAACCTCCTCTCATACTTGCAAGGACTGTGGCTTCAGATTGGTTTGTGTGCTGGAAGCAGGGGTCCCACCACCTCAGCCAACAATTCTCCAAATTAGCTCCAGACTCTGCCTAAAATAACTGTGTAGGTGAGTGTCAGGGCCAGACCAAACATTGGTCTCTTCCTGTCACCTCACTCTTGTCACTTCAGTGCAGGGGTAGGCCTGAAAACAGATGGTGCTCTGAGTTGGCTCTGGGTTAGGAACCATCTCACCTTGTAAAACTTCTCCAAAATATTCCCTAGACCATATATTGTAAGGAAACACAGTAAGGGTATGTCTATACTACCCTCCTAATTCAAACTAGGAGGGTAATGTAGGCATACCTCACTTGCAAATGAAGCCCGGGATTTGAATTTCCCGGGCTTCATTTGCAAGTGCGGTATGCCTACATTACCCTCCTAGTTCGAATTAGGAGGGTAGTGTAGACATACCCCAAGGGGTAAGAACTTGAAGCTGCCTGATTTCTAGGCCTGTGTCCTTTCCATGGGCCAACTGTCTCCCCTACTGTCTCCCCCCACATTTTGGATAAAGGCATATGCTTTTCTGGTGACGAATTATGAATGGAATATAAAACAATGAAACATGTGACTTCTCTATATTTTCTGTACTCTTGACTTTGTGCTCATGCTGGGAGCAGCACCTGTATTTAGATGTAGGCCTCATTCTTCTCTCACATCAGTTTAATTGCATTCAAAAAAAGTTACTTTTAATTTGTATCAGTATACGTTAGAGGAGAATTAGCTCCTTGATTTTAGAACATGCATTCACTAGCTTTGAAAGGGTGCGTGAGTTAATGCATTCTAGAGAGTCTGTATTTTTCCCAAAGAGGGGTCAGTGTGGGAGTACCTGAGGGGGTCACATGCACATACATCCCCCCAGCGGGTGGCCCCAGCCAAATAGCCCACCAGCCATACCGCATGGCTTCCGATGAGTGCAAGGGCAATCCAATCCTTCTCCCAGGCACGGCTTGAAAGCAGCATGAGACACAGATGCCTTGCTATAGCTCAGGGGTGGGCAATACTTTTTGATGGGCGACCTCCCCAAGATTCTGGAAAGTGGTCAAGGGCCGCACTCTTCCATGATATTAATGAGGAGGTGTAAGGTCTGGGATGGAGTTTTGGCTGTAGAAGGGAGCTTGGGATAAGGGTGCAAGAGGGAGTGAGGGATCTGAGCGGGAGTTTGGGTGAAGGAGGCAGTTGTCACCTAGAGCACTGGACTAGGGTGCAGGGATTTGGGTTGTGACCTGGGACAGGAAGGGGTTTTGACCTAGAGTGCAGGGGTTTGGGATGTGACCTAGGGCAGAAGGGGGTTGTGATCTGGGGCAGGGGACTGGGGTACAGGGGGGGAATGCAGAGGGTTTGGGTTGGGACCTGGGGAAGGGGTTTGCAGTACAGGTTCTGGGAAGGAGTATAGGTGCAGGAGGGGGACAGAGAGTTTGGCTTACAGCGGATAGAGGGGGTATGTGGGTGTAGAGAATTGGGGTGAGGGAGGGGCTGGAGTGTCAGAGGCAGGCTCTGGCCAGGAGACTTACCTAGGTGACTCCCGGTCAACAGACCAGCACTTTTCTGAGACAGCCTTCCTGCCTGCTCTTCCCCTCCACAGGCTGCAGGGGCCATGTGCATGTGTGAATAACTCCTATGAGCTTTAGGGGAGGGGGACATGGTGCTTCATGTGCTCCCTGTTACTCAAACAGGTAGCTCCCATTGGCCAGAAACCTGCCAATGGGATTGTGTTGGGGGCAGAGGCAGCTCATGAAACCTTCCCTCCCTCCCCTCCAGGCTCTCAGTTGTGCAAGAGAAATGGCCGGATCCAGGGCTTGGTGGGCCAGATCCGGCCCTAGGGCCTTATTTTACCCAGCACTGCTCTAGCATGTGCTGTTCTTGGGCCATGCTGCTGCTTCCAGTGAAAATGGGGCAATTTTACTCCTCCTCCAGAGCTCTCAGGCCACCCTGCTCTGGGGGAGGAGCAGTGTTGTTTCCGCACTCACCAGAAGTGGTGCCGTGCTGCCAGAGGAAGAGATGAGGCATGGGCAGAGCAAGAACAGGGAGAAGCAGGACTTGGAGTGGAGAGAGGTTGTTCCTGCCCTTCCCTGGGTTGGGGGGGGGGGGGGCACTTGGCTGATGCCCTTTCTGGAGCTCCCCTCACAAGTCGTCTTTTGGTGTCATAAGTGTGGACAGAATACAAGAAGGGCAAACTGATTCCTACCTGGGTTCCCTCACTGCCCTAGAGATAAGAATGTGCTTTTGTTGTGAAAAGATAAATGCCTGAGTTACAGCATCCTCCCTTGAAGGCAGCTGAGAAGTCTCACTGTTGGACTGAGTCATTTGTGAAAGTTTTCCTCCCCATCCCTCCGGTGCTCTTGCAATGTCCAGTCGGAAAACAAACAGAGAACTGTCCTCCTGGATCTGTTTGTGGGATTTGCAGTGTCAGAAGTGCAAACAGACTGTAGCTACTTAGTTCAGGAAATGAAATGCAGACAATCTGATAAATAAACAGTGTTTATAACTCTGTTTTATGTGTGCTTTGGCTTTCTTTGCAAGATACTGCAAGGAACTGAGACTGAATATTAAACATGTGCTTTTAATTTAAACTCCTGCATGACTAGGTCTTATATTGGTCATTAATTAAATAACTAGAGCTCTACAAATCGAACAGGCCTATTGGTGGAGGGGGGGGGGGGGGGGGCAAAGGGGCCACTTGCTCTGAGTCCCAGTGATTTAAAGGGCCCAGGGCTCCAGCCACTGCCACCACAGCAGCAGAAGTGGCTGGGAGCCTCTGGCCCCTTTAAATCACCATCCCAGTGACATGCCACTTGCTCTGTATGGCTCTTAGGGACTGGGGGGGGGGGGGGGGGGGGGGGAGGGAGGATGTGCTGTGCTCCAGACAGCATATAGGGCTGGCTGACCCTGTCCCTGCCCCTTCTGCCCATGGCCCTGTGCCTTTCAGGAGCATCGAGGCAGCCCCTCCACCCCACCAAGGGCCCACACAGGCTGTTGGCTCCCCTGATATTGAGAATCCCTTAACTTGAATCATACAAAGTAATCAATGCCAGTCCATTGCTTTTATACACAAATTCACCCCAGAGAATCTCAAAACACTTTCCAGGATGAATGTAGACAGAGCTCGATGAGAATAAAAGCGATTAAATACTGCAGAGTTTAGGGTAGACAATGGAGATAGACCCTGCATCTAACTCTAATGGAGAGGGAATTGTTTAAAAGGGGTGATAAGTAATTACCCAAACTGGAATTTGGAGAAGACAGTGAGGTTTAGTTACCCAGTTTGGACAGGGCACTGGGGCTATAGCCTTACCTTCTGACGCAATTCATTAAGACTTTTTAATTATCTCACGGTCACTAGTCTGGTTTGACATTTCATCCAAAAGACACCTCTCTAGCAGCACAGAATTCTCTACATCAGCACCAAGACGGGCACTGCTTCCTTACTATCTTGGGGTCAGATTGTGACCATTTAAGTAAGGTGCCCCCTTACAAATCTGTAGGGCTATCTAGACTGCTGGTAGCACTACAGAATGGAAAACAGCATTCACTGGTCTGCTCTGTTTGTGCAGCTGGGATAGGAATGTCCATCCCCACAGGGAGATGAGCACACTCAGTAGGATAATTAATCTGTGCCAGATATAGGACCTACATGGATTCCTGCCCCTCTGGGGCAAGATCAGAACTATGACTGGATGGTGCTTCTGTGAGTCACAATGTGTCTCCTATTGTGATCCTAGGTCAGAGGCACTACAGGCTACCCCATCTTCCCAGCAAAGCTGCCATCTAGCTCTCAGCAGAGAAGATAGTCACACCCACTGAATCATCACAACTCTTTCCTGTATTGCCTTGAGTTTGTTTTGAGGAGCCTCCCATCCAGTTACTGACCCAGCATGACTTCTGCTGAGTGATTCAGAATCCATGGAATTGTTCTTCCTATTCTGTGGAATTCTTTTCACCAAACAATCTGATTCATTGTTGTAGCCATGTGAGTCTGGGATATTAGAGACAAGGTGGGTGAGGTAATCTCTTTTATTGAGCCAACTTCTGTTGGTGACAGGGAAGCTTTTGAGCTCTTCTTCTGGTTTGCCCACGGTATCCTGAATGGTCCCTTACACTATGGGCTAACTACTTGGGCTAAACAATCTGCTCCAATTTGCATTTTGCTATGATGCTGGGATTACCTCTCCCAGACCTGAAGAAGAGCTCTGTGTGGCTTGAAAACTCATCTCACTCACCAACAGAAGTTGGTCCAATAAAATATATTATCTCACCCATCCTGTCTTTCTTATTTTTCAGTGAAATTTTCAGTGAAGTTCTTTATTTACAAGAAGTACAGCATGCACAGTCTCGGTTCCTTTTTTTTCCACACCTTCCCCCCGCCATGTGTGTCAACCTTGTTTTGGGGAGACAGCCTAATGGAGTGAGAAGATAACTCAATGTCTCTAACCACTTGGGCCATGTCTACACTAAAGAGTTTACAGTTGCGCAGTCTGCACTGCTAACTGGCCATGCTGCTGACTAGTGCTGTTCACACTGATGCTTTTGTTGGTGTTATTTATGTTGCTTGGGGGTATTTTTTTCACACTCCTGAATGACATAAGTTTTACTAACATAAATGGTAGTGTGAACATAGCATTAGTGTTGGTTTCTCTGGTGAGACTGTCAAGAAAGGAAAATAAGGGATTGATTCTGCAAGGTGATGAATTCGTAACGGGAGTTGAGAGCCGTCAAGATTGAATCATAATGAGGACAATAGTTTTGTCATGTGTACTCCAGTCCAAATAAAATTGTAAACTGAGTGATTTTACATTAGCCACTGAACAGCCGTTTAGACCAGCACTTCTCAACTGGGGGCAATGCCACCTCAACTGCTACCACCTGGGGCTGAAGCTGAGTAAATTAGCTTCACTGAGCCCCCTGTGGCATGCAACCCCAGGCAATTACCCTGCTTTCTATCCCCTAATGCCAGCCCTGGCTTTTATATGCAGAAAACAGTTGATATAGCAAAGGCAGGCCGTGAAGCTTCTAGAGCACGTTTTCAGAGTCTCAGAGAGAAAAAGGTGGAGAACCCCAGCTTCAGACCCTTCCACCCTGAATGAACAATGTACAAACCATTAACCTAGATTTCAAGTTCCCCAAGGACAGACCTATGTCATCCTGTATATTTAATATAATGGACCTTTTACCCTAATTAGAAATTCTATGATGCGTGAAAGATTCTGTCACTCATCAGCAATACAACGGTCTATTCCAGCAAAGAACAACCTAGTGAGTGGGCCACATGAGTGACCCTCCTTCATCTCCATGGGCCGCAAGATTGTTATAATCAAGATGTTCTCCCGGGGCTGGATATAGTTTTGCTAACTGTACTTGTAAACCTAGAACTTGCAGGGTATACTGACTGAAGCGTAGAATTTGGATGCAGAAGGAGCGCACGCTCTGACAAGCAGTGTTGCATGCAATCAGCACACACCTCACTTCATGTGCCCTTGTTTTTCATTGTAGGAAAAAATTATGCAGCTAGAAACCAATGGAATCTGGCAACCCTGCACATCAGAAACAGTAAACAAAGGGTGATGTGTCCACACATAGAACCCCGAGGGGATGCATGTGGCCCCCAAGATTCAGGTTGCCCACCACTGATCTATTCAGTCACTCACGGCCTATTATTTGCAACTGAAAATCTTTTTCTTGACCTCTCACTTGCAGCTAGGGTGGTGCCTAAATAATGAAAAATGTCTTCATGAAAGTTCATAGACACACACAATTATAGTTTCTTCATATGCATACAGTACATGCACACAGTTTCTTTCAAGTGTTTCAGTCCCAATGCTTTTACTCTTTATGATTTCTCCTCCTGTCAAAAAAAAAAAATAAATAAATATGGTGGCTGTGCATGAAAACAGATATTTTCAACATTTTGTGTAAGTTAAAAAAATCTTTGTCAGAGCAAAATTTCAGGGTTTTTTTTAAGCTCTGTGAAATTGAACTAGTTCATCACAATCCAAAAGGAGTCTGAGAAGAGAACATTTCAAAGTTTTTGAATTTTCACTTGGGCTGCACAGAACATTCTCAACCAAAGCTTCTTTAGTTTTTCAGTATCAAATACTATAAAATATTATGTATTAAGTCACAATAAAATGAATATTTTGAATTTACAATAACTAAGGCCCCAGTCCTGCAAAGACTTACTCATGTACTTCATCCAATAGGACTAATCACAGAAGGTAAAGTTGGATGGATCAGACTCTTGAAGGCATTTAGGTGCCCAATTCCCATGGAAATCAGTGGGAGATAGGCACCTGAATATTGTTGAGGATCTGGGCTAGTGTGTGCATGATTCAGAAGGATGAGGACATAAAACAGTGTTGGACAAGTGATATAACTCATGGGCTTCATCTTCCATTGCCCAGATTAGTGCAAATGATCCAGCAGTGCTAGGGTCAGGAAGCAGGCGGCAGGACAAGGGGGAAGGCCCCCTCATGCAAGGCCCCACATGGCTGTGTCCTCTGATTCTGTGGTGAAACAATAGGCCAGGGAAGGGATCTGAATCCAGTCCTATGGGATAGGAACTGCCACTGAGGGATGGATGGAGGGCAGGCTCATTTTCAGCCCCGCAAAGGTCCTTCCATCTTCCCAAGGGCAGGGGACCCCTCTATATCACCCTAACCCACCTAAAGAATTTTGTGGAGCTCTACTGCTTTAAACTTCCCCATTCCTGGCCTAAAATAACATCTCTCTGATCAAGTTAAACAATTTCAGTTTCCAGGAGAGTAATGCACTTTTTGAAATGTTTGACTTTTAATATGTTTAAAAGTTATAGTTTAATTGCTTCTTCCTTTAGTTATCGTGGCTTAGTATAAATGTTCATGTATTTCTGAGTGACAAGTTATTTATATTAATAAAGAATGCCTTTGTCTTTCCTGTGACTAACTCTCTGGACAACCGCATGTATAAAGTAGGCTGACCTGTTTGTTCTTCTGAACTAGATCTACATTTCAAAGGTAGGAGGATAGTAATCACATTCTGTGTAATAATTTCTGGTGGAACGTTTTGCCAACAGAGGGAGGCCACTGATCCTCAAGAGATGGGAGAAAGCTAAGAGAGGAGGCCCTGTCAAAATATAGGGCGAAAGAAATGGGAATGGGTGACAGGTTCTTCTTTGACCAATGATATAACTTTGGTGCTTCAAAAAGCCAGCAATCATGGTTAAAAAGTAGAATGTTTGAGATACTGAATTATCTACAACATGCTGAAGCATTTGTGTGTCTTCCATTCCCAAAGCAGGAATTGTGAGCCAGGGCTGTCTGCACTATTCATGGAGAATTCAAACCCAGTGGGATGGACTGATGGGAACTAGAGTAGCAGCACTTGGTTTATTTTTGTTAAAAAGTATCCAGGAAGTGAGTGTGAGCTCACAAGAACAGAATCTGTTCAGAAAGAATGGGTCAATACTGTATGTCTCTACCCGGTCCTCCCCTAACAATCTCCCTCTGTCTTCCTATGGCTCCCTCAGGCTAGGTCTACACTACGGAGTTTTTGCGTAAAAACGGCTGTTTTTGTGCAAAAACTTGAGGAGCATTCACACCTCAAGCATGTTTTTGCACAAATAAAATAAAAGAACAGAGGGTTTTTTCTGGTGTAGGTATTCCTCCTTCTATGAGGAATAACTCCTTTCTGTGCAAGCGCTCTTGTGCAAAAAGGTATGTGTGGCCAGACAAGGTTTTTAGAGCAAAAAAGAGACAATTGAAAAAGCACAGGTGCCCTGATGACCATTCTGTAAATAGCAACCAGAGTTTCCTTTCGAGAGACCGTCTATGCAGTCTGGATGCTCTCTTGCACAAAAGTGCATCACTTTTTCGATGCGCTTTTGCAGTGTGGATGCGCTCTTGTGCAAGAAGCCTGCAGTGTAGACATAGCCTCAGTCTAGCTGAGTTTCTTTCCTTGCTGCTCCTTCTCTTTTTCTTCTCTTGACAGTGAGTTGCATGACAAAGAAGATAGGAGTCCTCAGGGATTGCTCTAGCTAGAGGTAAACCAGACACGCACCCGGGGTTGTTGGGCCAAAACAAAGTGGTGTTGTGACTCTGTGTGCCAGGTTGCAGTGCCACCCCTCAAATTTTGCCTAACTGCTCCACCCCTTTTTCACAACTTGCTGGGCCATGCACTGCAACCTAGTGTTTGCCCTCTCTATTGCATCAGGAGGTGCACTGCATCCCCACCCCCAGCTGAGAATCTCTGAGAGTCTTGGGGAAGAAGGAATATACCAACTCAGCTCATGTACACAGTGATCTGTGCAGAGAAGAAGGAACTGCTGTGGTGTCTGGACTCTGTAGAATTCACTCTCTGGAAGGGCTTTGTAGGGAAGGTTGATTAGAGAAAGGATTACGGCTTTTCTAGGATGTCCCTGCTTACTTCTCTATTCACGCTTCTCCTCCATGTCATGCTCCCCTACTAGGCCTGCTGACACAGCCATTGCAGATGAACCCCCCCATATATCTCATGTCCCATTCTCAGTATGGAAACAACATGCACTGCCAACTCAAAGGCCTGCTTGTATTCAGGGGAGGAATTCCACTCTTGTGGCCCAGGGTATGACACCACAGCTGAGTTCTCAAGACCCATCTGCTGCTGCAGCTCATGTAAGCCTGGACAAGAGTGCTACTGGCCCGTTATGGTCAGCACTGCCCGGGAGCTAAAAACGACATTCTTATAGAGCACAGGCCTGGGTGGGAAAATCTAACATACAAAGAAAATGTGTGAGTCCATCACTGTGTCTGCCTCTTTGTTCACCTGAGTATAAATGAATCAACAGGTGACTCTCTGGCCCATGCACAGTTACCTCAACTACGTGCTACTTTGGCTTTGGTTCCTGTTCCATGCTGTGACCATAGGGCAGCATTACGGACAATATCTCCCATGATGGAAGAACGCCCAAGTCAACATCTGGAGGGCACTTCACAAGGCTAGCCTCCCTTGATACAGAGGCCATGCTCTGGTATGAAATCTGGACATTTGGGCTCTGATTCGCATCTGAAAAGAAGGATTCTGTCCTGCACACAGTTTTAGTGAGGTTTCAACTTGTGTGCATGAAAGAGTTAACAGGGAGGGAAGCTATATTGGGTCCACAGGATGGAGAAGGAAATAAAGTTAACAAAGGATCAAAGATACACAGGATACATCTACACTTCAAAAAGCCCACCTGTGACATAGAGTCTCAGAGCCTAAGTCAACTGACTCTGTCGCATGGGGCTCATAGTATGAGGCTAAAAATAGCCATGTAGACTTTCCTGTTCTGGCTGGTGCCTGGGTTCTGAGACCTTCCCCTCCCCAACGTGGTTTCAGAGCCCAGGCTCCATCCCAAGTCTCCAAGTCTTTTTTTAGTACCAAAACACAAACCCCGGAAGCTCGTTAGGTGTTGGGGTCTGAGCGCATAGGTGCTGGAAGGAGGGGTGCCACTGCGTTCTCTGGCTTGAATTGGTTTCCATTAGATAGAGCACGTACAGTTTGAGTCAATGGCTCTTAACACCCCCACTATACAAATTGTTCCAGGCCCTGTCTGAGACTAGCAGCTGCAGATCTACTTTTGCAGTGTAGACGTAACCAGAGAGAGAGAGGTGCAGTCTGAATATATGACTGGAAGCTAGAAATTGCTTATATGTTGGCTGGAACAATGTCCTCTTATGGCCAAATCATTTATGGCCTAAAGTCAATGGGTGCAATCTGGACCACAATCTATGCTGTAATTTCCTTCTCTTTAAAATGGGAATATACTATTGCATCCCTAGCCCACAGCACTATGAGGATTATTTAATGTGTGCAAGGTACTATAGACTCATAGACTTTAAGGTCAGAAGGGACCATTATGATCATCTAGTATGACCCCCTGCACAGTGCAGGCCACAGAATCTCACCCACCCCTCTGAGAATAATCCTCTCACCTCAATATCTCAGATATTGAAGCCTTCAAATACTTTGAAGGCCCCAAGATGCAGAAAATCCTCTAGCTGTGATCTGTACCCCATGCTACAGAGGAAGGCGAAAAACCTCCAGGGCCTCTGCCAATCCACCCTGGAGGAAAATTCCTTCCCGACCCCAAATATGTAAGTATTGCTTCCTATTGATGTGTTTTATAAGAATTAGAATAAAAAAAAATAAGAACTAAAGAAGTTTTCGGCTAGTGGTGAGTGGGAGGATTGCCAGCAAAGGACCAGATCCTTAATTGGTATACAGAGGCGTGATGATTTCAGTGGCTCTATGCAGATTTACGTCCGTTGGGAATCTGACCCAGAGCTGGGAGTCAGGAAGTCTTGAGCTGTAATCTGGCTGTGTCACTAAGCCTCTCTCCGAGGCCTGGCAAATCATGTAATCTCTCTGTGCCTGAATTTCCTCATCTGTAATAAGGGGATCAAAATATCCACTGTGTTATGGGAATTCACAATGGGGCTGATCTTGGTTAGTCGCTAGACACTGCTGCAACAAACACAATTAACCATGTTTGTAAGGGGGTTTGAACATACGAACTGCTATTTGTAAATGTGACTTAAGTAAGGCAAAGGTGAGAGGGAAAAAGGAAGAAAATGAGGGAAGATGATGCCATAGGCTACTGCCCTCTCCGATTTCCATGAATGCCATGAACTGAATGGTTCACAGCTATTCTGAACCATCTGCTTCTGAGTTAATCCCTCATTTTCACACAGTGTAGCTCTGTCCTTCTGCCCGCAGGCCCCTGAAATGCTGGGCTCACTCCTGCTTTCATCCTGGCTCTGTTTACCAACAGTTACTGTGGTGATGCAAACATTAAAAACTGAGTCTCTGTCCCAAGGCAAACTCAGTCATTTCCCTTTGCACTGAACCCAGCCAGCTTGCTGACCCTAGACGGGATGCAGCCCTGTGAGTGTGTGAAGGAAAGGGAGGAGTGTTCTCCACTGGATGGGTGGGTGGGGCCTGACTGCTGGCTGAGGCTGAAGTCTGTGCAGCTGGTCCTGCCTGTGCTGCTACTGACAGGGACGCCTGAGAGGCAGCTGCAGCAGCAGCCACATCCCGCATATAACTGTCCTGCTTAACTTGCTTCTGGCTTCACTGCCTCTTGCAGCTCTTCTGCAGAGCTCCTGATAACCCTGGCACAGCCTCTGCTGATCCGGGGAGACAGAGGTCGGTTCTGCGCATGTGAAGGCTTTTTGAGGATTAAACCAGCTCGGCAAGCTAGTCCTGAAGAGCAGCTGAGCTGTGGCAAGTTTACACCATGCGGATGCACTGACCCAGCCTTTACTTAGTGGCTTCATGTTTTAACTTTTTTTCCAGCCTCTCTTTTCTTTCTGCCTGCTGCTCCCTCCTGTAGTGCAGAGAGCCCCATAACATTAGCGTGGGTGTGAGTCACAGGCTGGGGGCTGTTAAGGAAGAGTAACCCTTTCCTTTTCTTGTGTGTTGGCAAAGCTTGATTTTCCCTTTTCTGTCATTCCCTCATGGCATTTTAATTGTGCAATTTGTCTCTCTTTCCCCTCCTCTGATTATTCACCTGGATTTGCACATTTCCCTCTTCCTGATTAAAAAAAGCATCACGAGTGATGAGGGCTTTTCTGCTGCAAGTTTTGTTCCTGCTGATGCTAAGTTCTAGCCAGACCTTTGCAGAGCCCTTTGTGGCCAATGGCAAGTGTCCAGCGCGCTGTGATGTCTCCAAGTGCCCGAGCCCCAGCTGCCCAAGTGGCTACGTCCCTGATCACTGCAACTGCTGCCTTATCTGCGCTGCGGGAGAAGGCGATTCCTGTGGCCGCAAGGAAGACCCACCCTGCGGGGAGAGCCTGGACTGCAAGCACCCCATGGGCAAGCGTTTTGGCAAAGGGGTTTGCCAGTGCAAGCTCAGCTACCGGGTGTGTGGAAGCGATGGCAGAACCTACGACAACGTGTGTCAGCTGAAGGTGGTGAGCCGTAAGGCTCTGCAGCAGGGGTTGCCAGCTGTCATCCAGATCCAGAAAGGCACCTGTGAATCGGGTAAGACCAAGCAGGGCACTGCTACCCACTTTGTTACCTCTGAAAACACTGAGCTGCTGCACTGTCAGCAGGGCCATCTTGGGTGATGGGGACTGTGTGACATGTTCCACCCAGGAGACAGGATGACATGGGCAGGGGAAGGGAGAGGAGAGGGTGAAAACAAACTCCTTTGCTGTTGTGCATATCACACCTCAGTGTCTTAGTTAATGAAAACGTCTTAGTTAATGAAAACGTGATCCTGGAGGACTAGGTGTCTCAGGGGACTGGAGTGAGTTAGTTGTCAGTTAGATGGTTTACTCCATTTGGCAACCAAAGAAGATCTACACAGTTCTGGCCTGTGTGAAATGAGTCACTGTGGTCTAGTGGTTAGAGCCCTGGAATTGGGTGTACTGTGTTGTAATCCTGGCTCTACTACTGATGACCTTAGGGTAGTCATTCTCTGTGATTTAATTTGCACCAGTTTAAAATGGAATAATGAAACTTACTTTCCTTCATAAAGCTCTTTGAGATCTTTGGATGAAAAGTGACAAAGGAGTGAGAAGGGCCTTTTATCAGCAGTAAATTCAATAGAAAGGTGGGGTCTGTGTTTCCAGAACTCTCCTTTCACCCAAAATCAGGGCACTAAAATCTTACATTCTGGGGCATTTCACAATGCCTGCATTTACACAATGAAAAGTGTATCTGATGTATAAAGTAGGGTAACAATAGTCAGCCTGTCAGGTGCAAGCTAAAAGATCACTTATTTTTTGTTTTACTGTAACAATGTACTGTAGTCCATAATCCGTACAGTAATCCCCACATATCCCAGTGGTTTTGTGTATTTTGAAATGGCAAAGATACCAGGATGCTATTGTCTGTTTGTCTTGTACACTAAATCATTTGAAAGTTCTAGAGTGCTAAATGGTTGTATGGTTTTTGCCTGACCTAGGATATTATACTATTCCCCACTAACGTTCAACTGGATTTACTAACTTCAAAGATTTTGTTGTTCAGTTGTTGATTTTTAGGTATTAAAATGATTGACTTATCTGGAAATGCCAATTTTACTTATTTTTGCAAAAGTTCACACATTTTCTAGTAAATTATTTAACTGATGATTTTCACATTATTTTCATCAACATCCCCAAAAATGACAGTGGATTTGTGTTATGGCATTTTAAGTCACACAGTAGTGCTTCCCTAATGTCAGATGAAATATAATTAGCAAAAGTTGTAAAATCCATTAGAACTATGGGCAAACAATTCATTGGAATCAGGGTGTAGGTAAGGAAAGGTGGCCTGCCTATTGATAGAATTTCATAGCACTTTTCATCGATAGCTCTCAAAGTGCCTGAGAAAATAGCTTAATAATATTGTCTCCATTTTACAGATGGGGAAACTGAGGCTACGTTTAGACTACAGGCTTTGTTTGGAAGAAGCTTTTTTTTGGGAGAGATCTCCAAAAAAACTTCTTCTGAAAGAGAGCATCCACTCTGCAAAAGTGCATAAAAAAAGCCATCTGCTTTTTCAAAAGAGAGCGTCCAGACTGAATGGATGCTCTCTCACACGTAAGCTGTGATTACTATGGATGGAATGGCCACCAGGGCACCTGTGCTTTTTCCTCTTTCCTCTTCTTTCGAAAGAACTCCGTCTTCCCCGTCCACACATGCCTTTTTGCAAAAGAGCTCTTTCTCAAAAAGGCTTCTTCCTCATAGAATGAGGATTACCAATGCTGGAAAAACCCCTCTGTTCTTTCGATTTTCTTGTGGAAGAATGCAACTGCAGTGTGGACGTTCCTCAAGTTTTGTCAGAAAATGGCCATTTTTCCAACAAAACTCTGTAGTGTAGACATACCCCGAGACAGAGAGGTGAAGGGACTTGTCCTAGGTTATCTAAAAGGATAATAGCAGAGCCAAGAATAAAACACAAATGTCATAAATACCAGCCCACTGTACTCTTTTCTGAAACACTTTGCCCAAGATTTGGAAGTTATAATGTGCTTTTATCTAATTATATCAAGATTTAAAGACATTAACTCTCACACTTTCAGTATTTAGTTTGAACTCATTCATTCAGAACGTAAACCATAAAATTAGCATTTGATATTGTATCTAAGGAGATAAAGAATGGTTTTTTTAGTGCTTATGACATTTCTTCATGTCATCCTTCTGAGTTCTCTGTAATAGACTTAAGAATTTGGAGCAGTGGGGTAGAGGTTACATTTTTTTCAAGTAATTATTTTTGCATTCCCTTTATTTGGCAATTTGTTTCTGACCTGGAAAAGCATCAGCTCCAGGATAACATCTGGTTTAGAGTGAAGTTCTGTTTTTTTTTCTTTCTTAATTCTATAGTTGTGCTGACTGAAGCTCAAAGTGACCAAATGTCTCGCCCAAGGTCAGACAGATTCAGTGGATGAGCCAAGAGTAGAACTCAGTTGTGGTTCTTTTTAAACACTAATGTGCTATGGCTGTAATAAAAGGTTTAAAAAGAAAGTAACTGTTGAAAGTTACAGTTATGTTTCTACATTTTCTGTTTGTGCAGGGAATCTGGCTGCAGATTGTTCAGAATTTGGAGACCCTGCAACATTTATATACACCAGATGTATTTAAAATAATATCCAGTATAACGGAGTGGTTTAAACTATACCTTACAGAATATATCATAGTGATAGAAATGTAGCTGTGTTAGTCTGGGGTAGCTGAAGCAAAATGCAGGACAATGTAGCACTTTAAAGACTAACAAGAAAGCTCATCATCTAATAAACCATCTTGTTAGTCTTTAAAGTGCTACATTGTCCTGCATTTTGCTTCAGAATATATCATAGCATTAAGGAGTAACCTTAGAACTTCTACTGCTTTGCTTGTCAGAAGTTTGACATATGTAGGTGAGGCTAGGCAATCACCATAGAGAACTAAGATAAGGAGATGCAATACTGACTGTACTTTCTAATGACATACATCTCTGCTAAGTGTGGTTGGATAAAAAATATGGCTGTTGGAATATGGAAGGAGGAAGAATAGATGCCAAAAACAGAGACCCAGGATGACTGAGTGAAGAGTACTCATTTTTCTGACCAACTCTGCTTCTTCATAATGTTCTTTTGTTGAGAAAGTAGCATGAAGGACAGCACAGTCTCTTGTGTACCTGGGCATGCTGAATCCAAAGAACTGAGAATCACAGATACTTTGTATATGCAGACATATTTATATGCACCAGATCATGCTGTCATCATTGTTACTGCGTAATGAGTTGAGCTTACAGACCTTTACTCACACATATGCCCTTACTCAGGTGAGTTGTCCCAGCGACCATGGGCAGGAATGGTAGGACTTGGGAGCAGACTTACTAGATGAGCAAATAATTTGTTACTGATTTAATATAGTGCAAATTCATTACTTTTTTTTAGCATATAAGCATTTGCTATAGTTCTTGATTTTTAAATGAATGTGTTTTATTTTATTTTCTATCTTAAATGTAAAAAAGGCAAGCCATTCAAAAAATGTTTCCCTCATTGTTTAAGTAGCCTCTTAAATCCGCATGGAAAACAAATGATTTGCAATAAAAAAATTCAGTATTGCAAACCCTTACTTTCCATTAAAGTAAACATGTTTAAGTTCTATCACACATTTTTTGCATTTCTCCGATCCATTTCTTAACTGTTAAAGATATTTGCATGCAACAAGCTCTTTAGATCTTCTTAGAATTCATATGCTCTTAATGCAATATTTCCTGCATAAAACCATCATTCTCTGCATCATCAGAGTTGGTTTCTCTGAGAATAACCCTGATAAATATGTAAATTAATATGTCAAGGAACAAGTGAAGTCTTAGAAAAACAAAAAAACTTATTGTCATGTAAATACAGTTAGCAATAAAACTCAGGTAAGAAAATCATAGAAAATAGCTAATACACTGTGCAAGTGTAACCCACACTCCTGTAGGGGTACGTCTACACAGAAACATTATTTCAAAATAGTTCACATCTACACAGAAAGATGCACCTCTGGTGTGGTTCACTGTCCCATGTAATGGCAGTTAGACCACTTGCCATGAAAGATAAAGACAAGGAAACTCTACAGCATAAGCTGAGCGCCCTCTGACTTTATAGCTCAAGCTGTAGACAGTTCCCACACTAAACACCAGAGATCCCAGGTTCAAATCCACCCTAGTGGTTACAGAGGCAGAATTACTATCAATAAATCTATTATTTCAAAATAGCATCTGTGCTCTGCATACTGTATATCCATGCACACACACACACATGTATATTTATAATATATATTAGTTATATAATATTTAAAAAAATCTTATATAGTAAAGACCTCTTTAAGGGTTTAAAGGTTCTTTTTCCATCAACTTCATCTTCAACCTGCTATGGATTAAGCCCTATGGCACTAATCCTGAAAAGATTCAAGCACCAAGGAACTTTATGCCATGCATAGTCCTGCTGACATCAAAGACTACATGTGGCATAACATTAATCACATGATTCAGCCTTGCAGGATCAAGGACTAAAAGTTGAATGGACTACAATGTTTAAATACTTAATGCGCCAATCAGAATATATGTGACTACAAATTTCTCCAGCACAGCTCTGCCTGGGATATTGAGGTTTAGCACCTGTTTGCACAAGTACATAATCTTAAGGCTACAAGGTGATATATAATTACTTTACATTTGTGAGGAGTAAGGCCAAGTGAGAGAAGTAGCAGAGTCTTTTATTTGTATTGATGTCATAAGAGCCCCCAAGCTCTCTATGACTGTATATTTTATTTAGGGCAGCTTAATGAAAGGAATCAACTGGTAACACAAGCTCTAAGTCTAGGGAACATTCCTTTTTATTGTTTTTGTTTAGTCTGAGAATTTTAAAACATTTGCTTTGAGCTCTTGTGGGTGAGAAGGGAAAACGTTGTTTACTGACAAAAGGGACATTTAGAACTTGATCCTTTATGTTTTGGTACAGAACATTTGAGAAGGGGACATCTTGATGGTTTCTTAATGCTTGTATTGCTTGTGAAAGTAGATCAGGCAGAATACAAATTCTTATAAACCTAGCTAGGCAGCAAGCTGTCCTCACTGGAAGGTAACTTTCAATTAATCTCTGTCACACCTTTGTTAATGCAGCTAAAGATTGAGAAAGCACATTTCAGTGTTTGTTATAAGAATGGCCATACGGGGTCAGACCCTATGCAGGTCTGCATAGCCCAGTATCCTGACTTTGACAGTGGCGGTTGCCAGACGTTTCAGAGGGAGTGAACGAAACAGGACAATTACTGAATGATCTATCCTGTTTTCCAGTCCCAGCTTTTGGCAGTCAGAGGTTTAGGGACACCCAGATCATTGGGTTGTATCCCTGACATCTCAGTTAATAGCCATTCCTGGATCTGTCCGTCATGAGTGTGTCTAATTATTTTTAACCCTCTTATACCTCTGGCCTTCATAACATCCTCTGGCAAGGAGTTCCATGTGTTGGCTGTGTGTAGAAATACTTCCATATGATAGTTTTAAATTGGCCGCCTATTTATTTCATCAGTTTACTCCAGGATTTTGTGTTATGTGAAGGGGTAAATTACACTTTCTTATTTACCTATTCCACACCACTCATCTTTTAAAGACTTGTATCACATTGCCCCTTAGACATCTTGTTTCTAAAATGAACAGTCCCAGTGTTTTTAATTTCTCCTCATATGGATGCTGTTCATATCCCTACTAATTTTTTGCTCTCCTCTCTACTTTTCCCAGTTCTTTTCTAATATATTTTTGCATATGGGTTGATCAGAACTACACACAGTAGGCAAGATGAGGGACTACCATGGATTTATTTAGTGGCGTTATGATACTGTTTTTCTTTGGGTATGTTAAACATCCATTATAATAATAGATTGCTGAAAGATGACGCAGTATTATATTAACCAAGACTGTTTGGTCAATGCACAGCTA
Source organism: Pelodiscus sinensis (assembly GCF_049634645.1). Classification (NCBI taxonomy): domain Eukaryota; kingdom Metazoa; phylum Chordata; order Testudines; family Trionychidae; genus Pelodiscus; species Pelodiscus sinensis. The sequence goes on from NC_134715.1 coordinate 114,375,974, forward strand.
TGCAATGTAAGTTTAATTCAGCAGAAAAACTGCCTGGGATCCTATAGTTCCAGCAAATGTTTCTGCTTTTTTTAAACAGACACATAATAATCTTTTTGTTTCTTTTGTGTTTATTTCCAAGAGCAAATCGAACCACAATAGGGACAATGTTTGCCAGAGGATGTTGTGAAGGCCAAGACTATAACAGGGTTCAAAAAAGAACAAGATAAATTTATGGAGCATATATTCATCAATGGCTATTAGCCAGGATGGGCAGAGATGGTGTCCTTAGGCTTTGTTTGCCACTTGATGATCATCTGTTCTGTTTGTTCCCTCTGAGCATCTGGTATTGGCCAGTGTGAGAACACAGGATACTGGGCTAGATAGACACTTGGTCTGACCTACCAAAGTCGTTCTTATGTTCTTAAGCCCATTATCTCCATAATCTAGCAAATCCACAAGTTATGAACATTATTTTAGACTTCAGAATCTAAGACACTAATAAGATAGTAACAGCCACTCCTACATTTTCCATTTCATGGGACTTAGCCCCACAAATCCCAATGATGTCAAGTGGGATTTGAATGCTACTCTGTGTAGTTAAATTCCATAAAACCGAAAAGATTTTTAAAGAGGTCTCACACTAAATTATTCCTACTGAGGCATCTATGGGGTGGGGGGAGGGCAGCAGGATTTTGTGTTCTCTGGCAGCTGCTGAGTGCTGAACATTTTTGAAAATCTAGTCGCTTAATTTAGATGTCTAATGAGGAGCTAAACTCTTTGGAGAGTCTGGGCCCATGTATGAATCCTGTAAATTTTGTAGTGAACCACAGATTCATACAGTCCAGTTGCAGTTGAATATTTTGACTGTTTTCTAAATAGTGAATCTGATTAAACTTTGACTGCATGTGCTGCTAAGTTCATTTTGATGAGTCTGCAGTGTGATCTGCCATGAATGGACAGTTATAACACCAGCAAAATGGAGGTTATCAAGGTGCCTTCCGAAAAAAATGTAGCAAGTCTCAGTATATCTATGTCTCAGCTAAATTATATCTCTTACACTTGCAGTCCACCAAATATCTAGAGCTGTGTATATTTTGACAGAGTTTGTAAAAACATAAAGAGATTCTTGGGACGTCAATTGCTTCTGTGTTTATTATACACTTGCCATGGGACTTCTGACTGTTTGAAAAGTAACAATTCTATATTTCAAAATTTAGGTGGAATTTAGATTGTCCTCATTATTTATTTCTAACACTTTGATCCTCCTTGAGATCGGAAAAGACTTTCATAAGTTCTCAACACCCACAACTAGCACAAATTTCCCAGAGTTCACTTCCCATATATGCTCTTAAATTAAGTGTCGAGTTTTTCAAACAAAAGACAGGACTATGTAGCACTTTAAAGACTAACAAGATGGTTTTTCAAATGTGTTCATTTCCCATTGAGAACAATCCATTTCATCACTCCAGTGTTTCAAACTGATTACTCTTCAGAGACCTTCTCTCCAAAAATGAACATAGTCTATTTATTCTGTATCCTGCACTCTCATTAGTCTGGATTTCTCTTTTATCCATTTTAAACCTAATAGGTTTGTCTACACTGTAGTTAAGAACCCATGGCTGACCCATGTCAGCTGACTTGAGCTCATGGGGCTTGCACTATGGGACTGTAGTGTCTGGTGCGGACATTTGGGCACAAGCTGTAATCTGAGTTCTGGGACTTTCCCCTACTGGTCCTGAGAGTTACAGAGCTTGGGCTCCAGTCTGAACCCAAATCCTACACTGCAATTCTATAGCCTTATGGCCCTACCCGTGTGAGCCTAAGTCAGCTGACACAAGCCAACTGTGGGTATTTAACTGCAGCACAGTTAAACTCAATGGCTGTGTCTACATTGGCACCCTTTTCCGGAAAAGGGATGCTAATGAGACCAGTCGGAATTGCAAATGCCCCGGGGATTTAAATTTTCCCCGCGGCATTTGCATGAACATGGCTGCCGCTTTTTTCCGACTCGGGGCTTTGCCGAAAAAAAGCGCTAGTCTAGACAGGTATCTTGCGGAAAATAAACCCTTTTCCGGAAGATCCCTTATTCCTGATTTTAAGTAGGAATAAGGGATCTTGCGGAAAAGGTTTTATTTTCCGCAAGATACCTGTCTAGACTGGCGCTTTTTTCCAGCAAAGCCCCGAGCCGGAAAAAAGCAGCAGCCATGTTCATGCAAATGCCGTGGGGAAAATTTAAATCCCCGGGGCATTTGCAATTCCGACTGGTCTCATTAGCATCCCTTTTCCGGAAAAGGGTGCCAATGTAGACACAGCCATAAAGTCTTTCCCCAATTCCATTTATTTTTGCCACATTTTCCCTTTATTTTTCCTTAAAGGAGAGACAAAAATACAAATGTTGCATCAGCTGTGGAAGGCTTTCATTAATATATTATTTTTTTGGAATCTGCCATTCCAGCTGGTCCAGCTAAACCCTCTCAGTATGTGATTTGCGTACATGTACTCTGTTCTAGCCATCCAGGGCCTGGATGCAGCCTTCTACTGCTAATTAGCATAACATTTCTAGAGTTATACATTGTGTTTCCTCAGCCAGTCACAAGGGAGTCATTAGAGTCAGGCTCTGAATCATCCTCATGGCTGAGTATATGGTCTGTAGTGTTTCTAATATATGATGGCTTAGGGAAAAGAAAAGAAGGATGAAGCTGTCTACAGACTAGTTGGTGCTCCTTGGTACGGGATTGTTTCTGCCCCATTTTGTTAGCCTCTTCTCTGTTTGTGTGTCTCTCCCTTTATTACCCCCCAACTATCTTTCCTTTCCTTTTCCTTTTCCTTTTTCCTTCTTCTCCTACCAGATTTTCTTTCCCCCCGTCTCGTGTATCAGGGGTTCATAAACTTTGCCAGTCATGCCCCTCTTTACTATTCATGAAATTTGTCACACTCCCTTTCAGTACTTGTAATCTGAAACTTTTTTGCTGGTTGGCAAAAGGAATTAAAATTATTTTTATTACTAAGTTTATAAGACTAGGTAAAAGTTACTAGGAAGTAATAAACACAGCGAATTACAAAATCGCAAATGTAGATTTAAAAAAATAAAAATAAAAATAAATTAACTGCTTGATTTGTTAATACCATTTTTCATAGCAGACTTACCAACACTCCATTGCCAGCCTTACTTTTGTCCTGATGTTTGTAGTATCACTCAGAAACAGCAGCAGGGGTGGCTATGGAACACTAGTAAGCCTCCTGTGACAAATGATATCAACAAAGTCTCTCCATGGTTCCCAGGAGAACTTGTTGTGTTCTCCACTCCTAAGGAGTCACACTAAGGCTATGTCTACACTACAGAGGTTTTTTTTTTGAGAAACAGCTGTTTTTCCAAAAAAACATCACTTACGTCGACACTGCAATCGCATTCTTTCGAAAAAAAAATCGAAAGAACAGAGGGGTTTTTCCAACATTGGTAAACCTCTTTCTACAAGGAAGAAGCCTGTTTCCGGAAGAGCTCTTTCAGAAAAAGGTGTGTGTAGATGGGGAAGAGGGAGTTCTTTCGAAAGAAGAGGAAAGAGGAAAAAGCACAGGTGTCCTCGTGGCCACTCTGTCCATAGTAATCACAGCTTAAATGCGAGATAGCATCCACAGTGAATGGGCGCTATCTGTTGAAAAAGTAGATCACTTTTTCAATGCGCTTTGGCAGTGTGGATGCTCTCTTTCAGAAGAAGATTTTTTTGGGAGATCTCTTCCAGAAAAGTTTCTTCTGGAAGAAGCCTGCAGTCTAGACCTAGTGACAGTGTTCCCAGTAAGCTGAGTGCTTGTGTGCTCACTCAGGGGAGGTTCAAATGATTAGCAGAGTACCCACAGCTAAGTTTTTATCTCTATGGGTAGTGCACATTGGCACATGCGTCTGTTCTCATAAAAATTTATTCTGCACACTGATGGAAAAAATCCACACGTGGATGGAAAAGATGTGAGGGAATATTGGTCAGACTCCTCAGTTTGCACACCACTGCTGTAGATCACACCTGGAAAACTGCTTAGTGATCCAGCAGGAGCAACCACATTTGGGAGACCCACTGTACTGCTGTAGCTGCTGATTCTGCTAGAGTAGGGAAATGCTGCAGAGAGGCTGCTCGACATGGACACAAAGGGTTGGACGCTCAGCTGTTGTAAATTGGTTCATTTCTATTGTTTTAAATGGAGATATGCTGATTACATCAGCAGATATCCGACCTACAGGGTCAGATGTAATTTATCATTAGACTACATTCTTTTTAGCACTGTTTACACCAACTGGGGATTGGGCCCTCAGACTTTCAGAGAACCAATATATAGCATTATATTACATCTGGGCATGTGTTAAACTTGTTTGTATTTAAACTCTGAAAAATAGATTTCATTGGAACAAGATGTCAAGCAAATTGCCTGTGATTTGAAAGTCTAATGAATCCCATGTGATGTACACTGTTTATAGCTGTCTGATCTATGTGATCCATGTTTGCAGTATCCTGTGCAAACAAGGAACTAGAGCAGATATACCCTATTAGTAAGAGATCTTGTTCAGAGTGAGTGAGAATGTATGTAAAAATGACAGGCTGCTTCTGACTTTGCCATGACAGTTAAACTATTTAGCCAATGTCATATACACTTAGCTGCTGAATGTACGTGTAGGTTCCACTAAAAAGCTAATCCTGCTCGAACAAAAGAAAAACCACAGCTGTTTGTTACCACTATGGGATTCCTTTGGACAAATGCCCAATTGTCTTAAAGTTAGCTTCGTCTATGTGAGGCTTCTTTCCTTGGAACATTAGGCTGTAAAACAGTTTCAGTTTTATTTTCTGCCTCCCTCCCTATGCATCCTACCATTCTGTTTACTTTTTTGACTGCCAGTTGCACAGTGATTTGAGGCCTTCACAGTGATACCCAGCTTCTTTTCCTGAGTGGATACAGTTAATTTAAAACCCTATAAAGTGTATGAATTGTTTAATTTTTTCCTCCAGTGGTATATAATTTTGCATTTGTCAACAATGAACTTCATTTACCATTGTGTTGCCCATTCACTTACCATTTTTAGCTTCCCAAGGGTACGTCTCTTCAGCAGGGCAAAAGTCAGATTAAGCTACACAACTTCAGCTATGTCAATTGTATAGCTGAAGTCAAAATAGCTTAATTTGGCTTTTTGCGCTGTCTACATCGCAGGAAATTGAAGGAAGAGCATTCTTCCTTCAGCTTCCCTTACTCCTTGTGAAATGAGGATTACAGGTGTCGGAGTAAGAAGTCCTCCATCTTGACATTATTTTGAAATAATGATTGCTGTGTAAATGCACATTTTATTTTGAAATAACATCAGTTATTCCAAAACAGTGCTGCTGTGTTAGATGTACTCTGAGGGTACATCTACACTACATGGCTCCGTCGAAGGAGCCATGTAGATGAGCTTTGTAGACATAGCAAAATGAAGTGGCGATTTAAATAATCGCTACTTCATTTACATCAAAATGACTGCCGCGCTGTGCTGATCAGCTGTTTGTTGGCACAGCGTGGTAGTCTGGATGCTCAGCGGTCGACCGCACCAGTAAACTTCATCCCACGAGGCATAACGGGACGGTCGAGAAAGGCTTTTGATGTTGACTGCCAAGCATCCAGACTACCGCGCTGTGCTGACAAACAGCTGATCGGCACAGAGCGGCAGCCATTTTGATGTAAATGAAGTGGCGATTATTTAAATCGCCACTTCATTTTGCTGTGTCTACAAAGCTTCTTTTCTTCCTCTTTCTCCTCTGTCTGCCTCTCTATTTTTCCATTTTGTCCAACTCTCCTTCCCCATACCTGTCTTTGTCTCCCTGCTCTTATTCTAGTTTTCCTTCTCTCTTTCTCTCTTTCTCTTCTTTTCTTTAAGAGAAAGGTAAGCAGCTGTAGAAAGAAAAGAATGTAGATTATACAGAAAGATATTTCTGTCTGTGCCTGTTGCTTGTTGCATTGACTATGCTCCAAAAAGTCTAATTCATTACAGTAGACTCTTCCATTCATATGACATTTTCCCCCCTGAAGCACTATACAAAAGGTACATATTTTGGGGTCAATTAAACTGTTAACCTGAACTGAGCTCAGTGCAGGGACTGAGATGGAAGCATAAAAGATCAGGCCTAAATAGAATAGGCCTTACTTCTGTTCTAAGTGACAGAATAGGCTCTGTTCCAGTCTCATTCAAGCCATATTCTGCAAGACTCCCTTAGGTAGCAGCTGTGATGGAATAAGTTTTATGATGTATGCTGAGTCCACCAACTCCATCCCATAATGCATGGAACTGCAGCTGTTACACTAGATCTGAACTAACCTAGAGATGAAAAGTGCTCTGTGTCATTATAAATCCTCTGAGCAATCCAGTACTCTGAAGTTCATTTGAGAGCATCACACTGTGTATATAAGACTACAACTGAGGTAGTTGAAGAAGCAATAGAAAGCTGTGACTGACCTTCAAGCAGTGTTACAAAGCAAGAATATTTCTTTATTGGTTTAAGCACAAATTTTAAATCTATCATGAAATGACTACACTATGCCTCAGTGTGGGATGCCTCATTGATTTCTATCATCTGTTTAATAGATAATAGTCTGAGTGGGGGAGGGGGAAGGAATCACAATGTTGGTTACACATGTTAAGTGTGATCTTCTGCTATTTTGTGAGAAAAATCAGCTCAATTTGTATTGCTATTCTCCTGCATATTTCTACTGATTTATATCCTAACTACAATGGAATTCATTCGTGTGGCATGTCATCGAAGTCATGGATAGCCCCACCAACATAAGGGTCTGCATGATCAGGGCTAGAGTCTTAGTCATTACAATAAGTGTTGTTTACAAACAGCTTCTGCTATGGCAGGTGATTTGACAAATGTACTATTTGCCATTGCAAAACATTTGCAACAGAGTTAATTATAAAAGTGCTAAGAGACAATTGTCTATATCTTTTACATTTTCTACACTCCACTTGGGGCAAAACTATCTACTGTCATGTTTGTACAGTGCATAGTAAAATAGGGCCCCACTCTCCCCAGGCACTACCCTAATGAACACGATCAATTGAAATCCCAAACTTCAGTGTCAGTAATAGCACTGAAAGCCTAGTGGTTGTGGTGTTTGTTTTTCTTAGAATACTTATGATCTGTTACTATAATTCAGGAATAAGTTTGACAGTATTATGAAAAAGAAACAAATAAAGGAAGAATATCTCCTTTCAGCTGGGATTTTCACAATAAATTTATAAATAAGCTTTTGGGGTCAAGAACAGTCATTTAGTACAGTGCCTGGGACAGTTGGATCTGACTTGTTTTAGCTATCTATGTGCAATAGAAATTTAAAATAACAATTATGACTACTTCTGAAAAAAGTAGCCAGACAAGGCCATCACAAAACCTTGAAAGTGCCTATAAATCAAGGAAGTTCTCAGCCAAATGACCTTGCCTCTTTATCAGGACAAAGCAGAACACAAGCAATGTTTAAGTCTCTTAAAGGCTTATATTCTTTTACCCTGTCTGGTTGGAAAATATCCTCATGTGAACAATAGACAAATGTAAGGCATATTTAAGTCATCAAATTGATACTAAGGGTATTTTCTTATTAACATACCCAATTTTTTCTGCTAGTATAGGTCACCAACAGCCCAACAGCCCAAGATACAAGTTCAACTTCATTGCAGATGTGGTGGAAAAGATTGCACCCGCAGTCGTACACATTGAACTTTTCCTGAGGTAAATTTTAAAACGGTGTGTGCTTTAACTGCATTGTTTAGAAGCATGCTTCACATATGCTTGTGCAGCCTTTTGAAGCAAAGCAATCCAGTCACAGACAGGGCTCTACCTGAAGTCTGTAACTAGTAAAAGTTTGCTTAGGAATCCTAGGATCGGATGAAGAGAAACAGTCTTGAAGAAGTACAGGCAGTCCCCGAGTTACGCAGATCCGACTTATGTCGGATCCATACTTATGAACGGGGCTTTTCTCGCCCCGGAGGACGAGGGCGGCGGGACCGCCCAGACGCACCGAGGTCCCGCCGCCCGCGTCCTTCGGGGCGAGAAAAGCTGCTCCGCGTCTCCCTGGTCTGATGGGGAGGGGGGGGAAGCGGACCGGGGAAGCGGACCAGGGAGACGTGGAGCAAAGCCACGGAGGACGCGGGCAGCGGGAGCGCCCAGACGAGCCGCGGTCCCGCTGCCCGGGTCCTCCGCGGCTTTGCTCCGTGTCTCCCTGGTCTGCTGCCCCCCCACCCAGCAGACCAGGGAGACGTGGAGCAAAGCCATGGAGGACTCGGGCGGCGGCACCGCGGCGTGTCTCGGTCCAGCCGCTCGCGTCTCCATGGTCTGCTGGGGGGGGGGGTGCAGCTAGTGCGCCCTCTCCCCCCCCAGCAGACCAGGCTTTTCTCGCGGACGCCTGTGGTAGAGCAGCTGGGGCGCTGCTGGTTGGTCCCGCAGCGCCGCTCCTCGGCACTACTGGACCAACCCGGCAGCACCCCAGCTGCTCTGCCCCAGGCATCCCCAAGTCAGCCGCTGCTGAAACTGACCAGCGGCTGCCTACAGGAAGCCCGAGGCAGAGTTTCTCTGCCCCGGGCTTCCTGGAATCAGCCGCTGATCAGTTTCAGCAGCAGCTGACTTGGGGACACCTGGGGTAGAGTGCCTGGGGTGCTGCCAGGTTGGTCCCCGCAGCGCTGAAGTGCGGCGCTGCGGAGACCTACCCGGCAGTGCCCCAGCTGCTCTGTCCCAGGCGTCCAGATTCAGCTGCTGTTGAAACTGATCAGCAGCTGATTCCAGGAAGCCCAGGGCAGAGAAACTCTGCCTCGGGCTTCCTGTAGTCAGCCGCTGGTCAGTTTCAGCAGCGGCTGAATCTGGACGCCAGTTCCGACTTAACTACAAATTCAACTTAAGTACAAACCTACAGTCCCTGTCTTGTACATAATCCGGGGACTGCCTGTATTCTTATATGATGTCTCAACCACCCTGGACCTGGATCAGTCCAGTGTTAGTTCACCTAAGCGTGCATGTGTAGAGGACACCAGATCTACTCTAAAACAGGAAGGAATCCTGGTATTAAGTGGATAAGAAATGATAGTACTAATAGTATCTAACTACTTATACTGCTTCAAAGCTCCTCAGAATTGTACAAACATAAACTATCCTCACAGCCTCTGGATAGATCAGTTCTTATATGGTGTACAATGAAGCTATCTTATTTGTTTTTGAAGTTCATTCAATCTTGATTTAGACAGAATGTAAAATACAAACCATGCCAGGGGGAAAAATTTACACCAAAAGCTAAGCTGGAAAAAGGCTTACAGTGAGAGTCTAAACCTCAGTCTATTTACTCTATCCAACAGAAGGTTAAGAGGAAATTTGATCAACAGCTGTAAGTACTTAAGTGGGAAAAGATATCTGGTAGTAGAAGGCTCTTGAATCTATTTGACAAAAGCATGATAAGATCCAATGGATGGAAGCTGAAGCTTGATAAATTCAGATGAGAACCAAGGCACAAATGTTTAACAGGCAAGGTAATGAACCATTGGAACAACTTGCCTAGGGATCTGGGGGATTCTTCATCACATGATGTCTTACATTGTTTGGTTGTCATTCCAAAAGGTCTGCCACAGCTCAAAGAGAAGTTATAGCAGTGTTGGGCAGCCTACAACTAGTGTGCCACACAAGGCTCATCAGGTTAAACTGTTGGTGAACCAGGAGAGAGTTTATTTACCTTTTGTCTGCAGTTAAGATTGCCTGCTGTTCCCATTGGTGGTGCTTTGCTATTTCTGGGCAATGAGAGCTGTGGGAAGTGGCATAGGCCTCAGGGACTTGCTGGTTGCTTCTTCCCATAGCTCCCATTGGTCAGGAAGGGCAAACCACAACCAATGGGAGATGCTGGTGGCCATACCTGTGGATGCAATGTAAACAACCTATATGGTGGCCTACTAGCAGCTTACCCTGATGACCTGAGTGCAGCCTGCAGGCCACAAGTTACCCACCAGTGAGTTATAGGCATGATGCAGGAATCACTTGGTGGATTTCTATGATCTGTGATATGCAGGAGGTTTGACTAATTTATTCTGCCTTTAAAGCCTATGAATCTTTAATAGTTAACAGTGTTCAGTCATTTGCAAAAATGTTTAAACACAAGCCCTGTTTGCTCTGTGTGTGTACATATTAAAATTCCTTTCGCCTTTCCAGAAAAGAAAACATTTGCCACAGATTCCTTGTACAAATTCTGATCAAATTAACTCCTCATTTCCCAGTCATTGTCGTACATTGGGCGCTGATTGTGTCCCAGCAGGGCTGGCTGCACTGGATTGTTACTATAAGGACTGTGGGCTTCAAATAAATTCACAGCATGAACTGCATCTTACCAGGGAGATAGATTCCTGGACCAGCTCTCCACCCATTTGCTAGCACTGAAGCCAACTCCCTTTCTTTTTGCATAAAACACCTGTAACAGTGGCAGCAATTGCTTGCAAGGAAGTGTCATACTTAGAAAAATCTGTAATGTATTTGTAGCTGTCTTTAGTACTGTGTTTGCTGGTTTTCTAAATCACACCACTTGCTTGTGTATTCATTTTGTCTCCTTTTCTATCACTGCTTTCCCCTTCTCTGCCCTGGCCTTTCCTAAACATGCTTTTTTGTGCATCCTGCTCTGCTCTCCTACCCATGAGTGCCTGCTGCCAATTCCTCTTTGTCCCTGTACAAACTGGCCAGCTCCCTGAGGCCTTTCTCCCTTGTTCCCTGGTTCCCCACTGCTACCAGGGGCCCCATTCCCATTTGTAGCTCCTTTTGGTGGCAGGAAGCTCTTGTTTCCTCCCTTCATTCCCCCCTCACCTAACGACAAGTGGAGTCAGATGAGCCGTTTCCTTTTCCTTTATTCTGGCTCACTTTACTGGCATCTAGGCAGGGCCAGCTCTAGGCACCAGCAAATCAAGCACGTGCTTGGAGCGGCACATTTCCAGGGGCGGCATTTCCAGGTAAGCAGGGCTGTGTCTAGACTACATGGCTCCATCGACGGAGCCATGTAGATGAGGGTTGTAGGCAAAGGGAAATGAAGCAGCGATTTAAATAATCGCGGCTTCATTTAAATTTACATGGCTGCCGCGCTGAGCCGACAAACAGCTGCCGATAAAGGGCTTTGATGTCGGCAGGGGAGCGTCCAGACTAGTGCGCTGAGCTGCCAAACAGCTGATCAGCTGTTGTCGGCTCAGCGCGACAGCCATGTAAATTTAAATGAAGCGGTGATTATTTAAATCGCTGCTTCATTTCCCTTTGCCCAATAAACAAATCTACATGGCTCCGTCGACGGAGCCATGTAGTGTAGACGTACCCCAGCTGCCCCCAGCAATGCCCGGCCCCACCCCACTGATTTTAAAGGGCCGCATGAGCTCAGCTCTGGCTGCATGTCCCCGAGAGCTGGCTGCGAAGTGCGGCACGGCCAGGCTCCTCCCCACTCTGCTGGCTCCAGTCCTGCTGTAGCCCCAGCCCCCTTCGCTGGTGAGAAACCATTCCCCGCCGGCTGCCCGGCTCGCTGCACCTGCTCCGCCCCACGCCCTTCTGGCTCTGCGCCTCCCGTTACCAGTGCCACCCCCGCGCCCCGCACCCTGCTTCCTGGTCCCCCTGCTCTCCCTTTTCCCTGTGCCCCTCTGGGTCTATGCCCCCCATTCCCCACACTGTCCCTGGACCCCGATCCCTCTGCCCCTCCTGTTCCTTGCGTCCCATTCCCCGTGCCTTCCCTGTACCCCACCCCTGCTCCTCCCAATCCCTGCATCCTGGCTCTGTGCCTTCCGTTCTCTGCGCCACCCCTGTACCCCCCACACTGTTCCCCGCACCTCTCTGGTTCTTCAAACCCCGGCACCCCAATCCCTCTGATTCCCCCGGTCCCCACGCCCCTCTGGCTCTGCACCAGCCATTCCCCATGGTGAACCCTGCTCCCCCTGTTCCCCATGCCCCTCTGGCTCTGCACTGTCCCTGAACCCTGCTCCCCCTGTGGGTCGGAAGTGAGGGATGCTTGTCCATAGGGAGGGGCTGGACAGGGCAGGGAAAAGGCTGTTGTGACCTAGCAGCGAGTGAAAGGGGAGAGGGAGTTTACTTGAAGCGCCTTTGCCTTTATGGAAAAAAATAATTAAAATTATATTTGCTATTTATAGGGCTAAAATGCCGGGACAAAAATGAAAACAAACAAACAAACAAAAACATTGCAAAGTGCAAACGTTTAAAAGCCAACAAAAAAGGGGAGGGGCGTCAAAAAATGTTTTTGCTTGGGGCGGCTGAATACAAAGATGTAAAAGGACCATACAACCTTCCATCTCTTTGTAAACCTCTGGCAAAGTGCTCCACAGTTCTACATTTGAGAATTCCTTGCATGATATTCTTTTTTTGTCAAAGTTTTAAAATTCGGTATTTTATTTATTTATTTTTTTTTTTTACCAGATGTAGTATCACTGATAAAGTGCTTTGGGATTCTTCAGCATGAAAGGTCATATATATCTCTGAGCTGCTGCAAACTTGCTAGATAATGATATTCCTATTCTCCACCAGCTGTTAAATTTATGAGCTGTTGTTTGCTTTTGTTACAGACATCCTCTCTTTGGCCGAAATGTCCCCTTGTCCAGTGGATCTGGGTTTATTATGTCAGACTCAGGTTTAATTGTAACCAATGCCCATGTGGTGTCAAGCAGCAATGCTATATCAGGGCGACAACAGTTAAAAGTGCAGCTACAGACTGGAGATTCCTATGAAGCAACAATCAAGGACATTGACAAGAGGTCTGATATTGCAACAATAAGGATTCATCCTAAAGTAAGTAATCTAAGAGGTTAAATGAATCAGACTGTTAGCCGTAGCTCAGTTGTGTTTTAAACAGCCTCATTTGCAGGAACATATTCTTAAGATTTCTTTAGAAACATATGTGGAATTGTTCTTTATTAGTGTAATACCACTTTCAAGGTGCAAATGATCTGAAGATAGCTTGAAGAGCAAGACATTGTGTTCATATTTCTTTTCTCCAATCAGAAATTAGCAGCCAAAGAGACTTCAGAATAAGCTAATGGCTTCTGATGGAATTGTTTATTAGCAGATCTTGTTAATGTGATACTATTCCACTAAAAAGGGGAAGGGGGAAAAGGTTCCCATTTCAGTGACTAAATACATAGTAAATCAAAGGCCCAGAACAAGTGATTAAATGCAGTGCTCTAATTTATACCACAGAAGCTCTGGTTCAAACTGTGGAATATTAATATTAGTGAATTGTCTCAGTGATTTTTGATAAAATTCTAGTTCTTCCAGTATTTAGACCAAAAATGAGTCTATCCTTGAACAAGTTTCCTCATGAAAACGTATTCTGATTGTTGCCTGAAAATACCATGTATTTCATTCAGTGGTATTTACAAATCATTGAGAAGCCTAATTGAAATTCCAGATGAAAAGTAAGGAATGGACTGCAGCTGTAGGCCTAGGAAATGTCTCATCTCATTAATAAATTATTTCCCCCTTTCCGGGTTGGAAGCACTGATTAAAAGGGAGATGTGGATTCTGCATACTTGAGACACATAACTGAATGTGAGAGAGTGACAGTGTTTGAAGAAAAAATCCTTTCGATGTTGGGAGAGTAGTGGGTATTTGAAGCGAAGAGCCCCTCTCTCAATCTTGACTGAGGTGCACAAGAAGGGAACAGTGGTGACAGGAGAAGTCACCTGCTGAGAGAAGCATATGTGATGCATGTGTAGAGAGGGGAATACACTATGGTACACGAGTCCTTCAGTTACTCACAGCTAACTCACAGCCAGACTCTGCTACTTTTACTCATACTAAGTGGTGCCTTACTCCGTGAATAATCCTATTGATTTCAGTGATTCTACTTGGGAAGTAAGGGTACGTCTACACTAGCTCCTTAGTTCGAACTAGGGAGGCTAATGAGGGCGACCAAAATTTCAAATGAAGCGCGGGATTTAAATATCCCACGCTTCATTAGCATGTTCCTGGGCGGTTGCCATTTTGGAACCTGACTAGCCCGGAATAACTGCCCGCATCTACACGGTTCAAAGTAATCCCCTTAACTCGAATTAGCTGTTAAACCTCATTCCAAGAAGAGTAACAGCTAATTCGAGTTAGGGGTTTACTTCAAACTCCCATTTCACTGCCGCATGTAGACACAGGCAGTTATTCTGGGCTAGTCAGTTTCCAAAATGGCGACCGCCTGGGAACATGCTAATGAAGCGCGGGATATTTAAATCCCACGCTTCATTTGCAATTTCAGTCGCCCTCATTAGCCTCCCTAGTTCGAACTGGGGCTAGTGTAGACATACCCTAAGATATTGCACAATGTAAGTCAGGACGGCAGAGTCCAGCTTCTAGGGCTTGCACACCATGACAATGGAGATCCCATGGAAAACAGGTGAGTTTGTCCCAGAATCTTGTTAGGGTTTATTCTACCATCGTTAATAATTGCAAGGAAGCTCCGTGAGCACTGAAGACAGTAGCAGTAGCTGCATGCATTGAGCAGGCCTGACTTGTGGTATCCTGATAGGATTTACTACTTACATTTTGTCTTGATATACTCAGCCACCAACTGACAGTAATTCTTTGTTTTCTTCCTGTTTACTTTTTATTAAAGAAAAAACTACCTGTATTATTACTGGGCCACTCTGCAGATCTGAGGCCTGGGGAGTTTGTTGTGGCTATTGGGAGCCCTTTTGCCTTGCAGAACACTGTGACAACAGGTATCGTCAGCACTGCTCAGCGCGATGGAAAGGAGCTAGGCCTGAGGGACTCGGATATGGATTACATTCAGACAGATGCCATTATCAATGTAAGTATTGGGTAGCCGAGGAATTCAGAAACCCACCAGATTTATAGTCCTGGAAATCCCACTTGAGTTACTGGGAATAGTTGCCCGGCTAGAATTCTGCCTAGTAGATGGTACTTCCTTTAAAATAAATGATGTCCTCTTTGTACACAACAGATAAATTATTCTTGTCTGTGGGTTAGAGTCCGACCTTAGCTCTGGGGAAGAGGAGGTGCATAAGATGCACCATCCCAGGAATAGTCCTGGGAGGTATTGTGAATGAGAAGCATCCCTTCCAGTTACAATTCCCTCCATTTGCTCCTTATTCTGGGAGCATGTGTGCAATGACATCTGGCTGGTATAACTCCGCAGTGAATTATTATGCTCCTTGCACTGGCTTGGCTACTCTGGCAAACAAGTTATGAGAGTGGAGCCAAAGCTCCATTCTCTCTGTCTCCAGGCAAAGTATAAATGGGTGAGTAGCTCCATTTTCCTGTAGGATCCCACTACAGGCCATAAGGGGAAGTTCTTACTCAGTTTTTCTGCCATATAGTTTAAAATAGAATCTAGGCCTAAATCACTCTAAGAGTTTGAGACGCCAACTCAGGATTGAGGTGCCATTGTGTTAGGTGCTGTATAGACATAAGTAAAAGTGTCAATATCAGGGGCTATAAGAGATGACTGAAAGACTAAATTAGTCCCTCAGATACTTGCGAGCAATGTGGGGGAAATCTCGCTCCCCTGGGGTACAGAGCCTCCAGAAGGGTCCGAGGCTGGAGGTCAAAACCGTGAGGTAGGAGAGAAACCTAGAAGGAAAAACTTTATTATGCATGCATGCAGGCTGTCACTTCCAAGAGTGAAAGCAGCCCTGAGATACAGGTTTAGGGATCCTTTATACAGAATGCTTAGACAGTTCAGTTGTTGATTGTTTTCTTTAACATATCAAAGTCTCAGCAGAAGTACTCTGAGATGTTTCTGTTCACACCAGGAGTGCTAGAAGTAAGTTTTACAGAACAAAGCCATATGAGAACTTGAGTGGAGAAGTTTACAAGGCAAACTGTGACAAAGATAAGGGTTTACATGACAAATTGTGACAGACTAGGAGTATCCATGAACCTGAGATAGGCATTGTAAGGGTCTTGATTAGAGTTAATTTGATTTCTCTCTGATACAGGGAGAGAGGTCTGGAAAACTTTTAACCCTTATAGCAGTTTTCTCTTAGTCAGTTTTGATTTCCTGCACAGTCCCCCCCCCCTTTAGACATAATTGGAGTTATTTGATTTTTCTCCCACAGCAACTATTAATGAGTTTAAGGGGAGGTGATAGCTGAAGTCTGCCAAAACTTTAAATAAAACAAAAATATTCTCAGAAATATGTATTCACTAAATTCAGATAATGCACTCAGCAGAGTAAATTAATAGCATTTAGCCTTTCACATGTGTAAAGCCCTTTGTAAATATTTATTTTCCAAAACACATTTGTGAGGTAGTTGTATCAAGGCATCTGGTTTATACACTTGGAAACAGATGTATGAGACGTTGAAGGGGAAATTTAGCAGCCTAATTCCCATTCATTTAGGCTACGTCTACACTGGCTCCTTTTCCGGAAGGGGCATGTTAATTTCAGAGATCGCAATAGGGAAATCCGCGGGGGATTTAAATACCCCCCGCGGCATTTAAATAAAAATGTCCGCCGCTTTTTTCCGGCTTTTAGAAAAGCCGGAAAAGAGCGTCTACACTGGCCCCGATCCTCCGGAAAAAGCGCCTACTTTGAAGTAGGAATAAGATCCTCCGGAAAAGGGCGCTTTTTCCGGAGGATCGGGGCCAGTGTAGACACTCTTTTCCGGCTTTTCTAAAAGCCGGAAAAAAGTGGCGGACATTTTTATTTAAATGCCGCGGGGGATATTTAAATCCCCCGTGGATTTCCCTATTGCGATCTCTGAAATTAACATGCCCCTTCCGGAAAAGGGGCCAGTGTAGACGTAGCCTTAGGCTTCTAGAAAAAAGTGACATTTTGAGTTGTTCTTCCAGCAGAGAATGTGCAATATGAAGATGGCCTAAGGCCTGGAGAAACAGTAAGCTTAACTCACTCATTCCTCCTCAGCATAGGAAGAGTCAGCTACCCACTCTGTTCAGAAACATTCCTGCTGCTCAGCCAAGACACTGCAGCAGAAATGTGTGGCTATTTTGTGAGAGGGCAAGAGAGGCAAAAGGAGTAATGGGCAATACTCTAATAAACTCAACTATACTATACATGAACGCATGGGTCTTTTACTACCAAATTATTCTAGCACAGGACAGCAAGTGAAAGATGATTCTGGTTCTCCTTTATTGTGAAAGTTTTTGTGTAATTAGGAGTATTGTATCTGAAAAAGCTGCTTTCATGGCTCAGTTTTCCATCCTAAGAAATAATTTAAACCTGTTACAAATGTTCACTTGAAAAAGATGTATCCTGAAATTTAATTAAAATCAAAGTAGATTTTATGTTTTGTTTTTCTGAGAATAAACAGCACTTTGCTCAGTGCAATCAATAGGCAAGCTCTTAGATGTCTTGTATTGCTATGACCCATCCATTTCTTGTTTATTTTGACTGGTAGCTTGACCGAAAAAAAGTTGACTTGGCTACACAATTTGTTTTTGAGTTAAGTGGACAGACAAGTGACCTCTACAACTTCCATTACCTGCAGCAGTCTGCTTTTGGGGATTTTTCTGTAATCAAAACAGCTTAGTTAAACAGCTGCCACATTTTTCCCCAGAGCTAGCTGAATAGCCAAAAAACTGGACTGTGTAGCACCAGACTAACTTGGCTACATTTCTACCACTATTCTACATGCAGTGAGGCTTAATTAATGTTGGATAGGTTCTTTGTGATCCTTGGAGAAAGTAGCTTACAGTATCACAACCCAATGTGCTGATTGATAGGTCTATGTTTTATTAAAAAATACTGGTTAAAAAATACGTTGGGCTGAAATATAATTTGCTAAATGTGGATTAAATGTTTTCCAACTTTTTTGTAACAATACCTAGGAGAATAAAAAAAGTTTTTACATTTTAGAGACTTTCTTTAACATTTTCCTAATGTTAAACTAAGTTTAGAATTTGATCCTTCAAAGAAGCATAAGGCTTCATCCACTTGGATTCTTGTGCAGGATCAAGTACTTTGATTTTCAGTTATTTATGGTTGGGATTGTGTCCTTCATTCAGCATAGTACCTAGGCTCACTCTCAGGTGCTCATTAATAACATGATCTGAAATGCAATTTTCCTTTCCTGCCACAAAATAACAATTTAACATAATCTGCCATTATATTTACAGTATGGAAACTCAGGAGGACCTCTAGTTAATTTGGTAAGTACAGATTATTTTTTTCATTTACAGAACTGGCTTGAAAGACTTTGAACAGTACCTCTTGTGTTCTCAGTTAAGATGGAATGTCCAGTATATTATACTGTGACGTAGTGGGAGTGCTGTCTGCTCTGTAATCCGGTTCCTTTGCGTTGTGATGTGTGATTCACACTGACTCACCCACATGTGTATTGGCCCAGATGTCTAGTCCCAGCTTGAGTAGATAACATCTCTTCCCAGAGGGAGAGACAAAGGAAGGGAGGTGGAGACAGCCACCTGGCTGGGGGCAGGGTCTGGGAGTGAGGCAGTTTCTGGGGAGAAAACATGAAGGGAACAGACTAAGCTGGGTGCTGAGGATTGAGAGGGGGTGATGGACCCCCTAACCCAAGGGGTCTAAGGCATCCTGGCCCTGACTCCTATAACCACATCACATCTATGCTGTGCTGTATCCTGGAGGAGCAATAAACCCTCTTTATTCTACTGGTTGGTGGAATCTGTTCTTGTTGCTACGGGGCTACAGGATTGGGGGAACCCCAACATGCTGTCACATATACACACACACATATACATACACATACACAAATCTTAAATAACAAAAGTGACAAGTCTTCAAGAAAAATCATTAATGGCTAAATTATTAGAGGTGACTTTCCCTTTGCTAATGCAAATCTAGTAATTGTACTTCTAAATGTATATGCAATATTTGATGTGTGTACAAATGCCCATTTTTGGTGTGGAAAATGATCAAGTGAATATTATTTTCATATAGAACTTATGCATTAGGGTCTGAAATGGGTCGCTAGAAGACAAGTAAAGACAAATAAAGAAAAACAGCTTGATTCAAAGTGAAGAATAATTTTATCATTATTTATCATACACTTCACTTCTACCATATTTTAGGTACCTTTCCAAAAAAACATGAAAACAATGATAATAGGAAAGACTAGCTTCCCCAGTAAGTCCTTGTTCTACTTTTCCAGGATGGTGAAGTGATTGGAATAAACACTTTGAAGGTTACTGCTGGGATTTCCTTTGCTATTCCTTCTGACCGCATCTCTCAGTTCCTCACAGAATCACAAGACAAACAAAATAAAGGTAAATTCTTGAAGCAACGCTGGCTAGAGGAAATACTCTTCTAAGTGATACTGGAAACTCATATTTCAGTAGTTTGGTCTGTATTAACCAAAAATGAAATACAGTGACTGATTGCAATCTACAATGTAACCATTGTATTTATGGCTCCATTACTGTAAAACCTCACAATAGTTAGTACATTTAGCCTCACTAGCCCCCAATAAGGTAGATATTATCTCCTTTTTATACATGGTGAAGTAGGCAAGGAGAAACTGAGGAACTCGCTTGATATCAATCAGGCCACATCTGGTAGATCAGAGAACCTGCATTGCCTGGGTGCTGCTCAAGCGCCTGAATCATTCATCGTTCTTCCTTTCTGCTAAGTTATTCTGCCATACTCTGTGTTTGAGAATAGCATCATTCCAGCAGTAATGTTGAGACAATAAAATTAATTCATAGAGACTCTTTCATTCTAAAGGATAATTTATTAAGTACCATAGTTTAACCCACACCCATGTATAACACGCACCCGTGTGTAACCCGTGAGGTTTTTTGTGTGTGTGTAAAAAAACCCTTAGATTTCCCACAAACGTGTATAGCCCATGGGTCCTGCGTTCATCCACTCACCGCGTTCACTGCACCCATGCCCAGGCCCCGTGCAGCTGCAGCCAGGCACAACCCACCCACTCTCCTCTGGAAGGGGGAGCAGAGAGCGCAGCGCAGGCAAGCTGGCCGGCCTGCGGGAGGGGAGCCCCACTCACACCTAGGCCCCGCACAGCTGCAGCCAGGCACAACCCACCCTCCTCCAGGCGGGGGAGCTGCTTGTGAGTAAAAATATACTTGTATACCCCGCGGGGGGGAGAGGGCCACGGTGGTTGTAAAAACATGTATAACCCAAAGGTTATATATGCTAATTTACGGTATATCCCTATGGAAACACACACTAACTTAAAAGAACAAAAAATATTTTACATTTTCCTTAATTAGTACCCAGTTCTTGGAGACAATTAGCAAGCCTCACAACAGGAGGAAGAGAAGTTTTGGCAAAGAAACCTTGCTCAATTCCCATAAAAAGTACCATAAGATCTCTAATAGCCACATAGGGTTGTGAGGATGGAAGTGAGGCTCAGATAGCTATACTGTATAAATAACTTACAAAACACATTTAATTAACTAGGAGGGGCTCTGGAATGCACCTACTTGTAGGGACCTTCCTGTTTTTATAAATACATTGTTTGAAAATACTGTCTGTCAGTAAAGTGGAGGTAGCTCCCCTCCTGGGAGTCTCTGGCATTTATTGGCCAGCTGGGAGTGAGGGGGCTGCTGATGGGCCATATTCCCAAGCTCCCAGCATTTAACCTGGAATGGGGACATGTGGAATCTCTTTTTGTTCCTGGAACCAGTTAAATGCCCAGTACAAAAAAGTATGGATGATGGGCAGTAGCACCCCTTCCTTGTATTAAAGTTTCATAACAGTTGCGGCCTCCCACTCAATTCCATGCATGCACCTGTCCTCATTTTGCCACTGTATCCTCAAATAAGAGGGAGGCTGCACAAAGCTGAGGGAAGAACTACTGGCTTACAGCCTGAGATTGTGGTGTCATTGGATATGGCGATTTGGGATTTGAAGACAGTTTATTGGAAGAAAAAGTGGTATTCCATTATTCATGAGCCTAGAGATGCAAAGAATAGATAGTGATAGAAATGTAGCCGTGTTAGTCTGGGGTAGCTGAAGCAAAATGCAGGACAATGTAGCACTTTAAAGACTAACAAGATGGTTTATTAGATGAGGAAGTGGGTCTGGCCCACGAAAGCTCATCATCTAATAAAGAATAGATAGTATCTCATAGGGTGTGTCTAGACTACAGAGTTTTGTCGACAAAAGTGGACTTTTGTCGACAAAACTATACCTGCATCTATACTACCACTGAGTTCTGTCGACATAACGTCGACAGAACTCAGCAGTTTTGTCGACGCTGGTAAACCTCATTTTACAAGGCATAACGCCTTCTGTCGACAGAAGGTGTTATTGCATGTAAACTGTCCTTTGAGTCTACACTACCATGTCGACAAAGCAGCTTGCTTTGTCGACAGAACTGAATGTAGTGTAGACGCTCTTTGTCGACAGAAGTTTTGTCGACAGTATCTGTTGACAAAACTTCTGTCGACAAAAGCCTGTAATCTAGATGTACCCATTTATAAGTCCCAAAGTGAAGGCCATAGAAAGGGTGAGAGTTGTACATGAACCAGCTTAATCTAAAAACACAAAAACAAATAACCAAGCAAAAAAAATAAGTTGTCCTGTGGCACCTTAGATATTAATAAACTATATAGATGATAAAGATATATAGCATCATGGGCTTTTGTGGGCAAAACCCACTTCCTTAGATGATGGGGGCGGGGGGAGGAAGTGGGTTTGCCCACCAAATCTCATGATACTATACATATATTTTTGTTAGTCTCCAAGGTACTAAGGGACTACTCACTGGTTTTATGGTTATAGACTAACACAGCTACCCCTCTGAGACAGTTTAATCTCAGATATACTGTACATAGGAACAGATTGTGACTTGACTTTGCTCAAGCAGGATTTATCTCCTCTTCTATGTCTTTAACAAGGGACAGGGATAACCCCCACACTGCAGACTGCCTTAAGGAAGCAGGGAGCAAGCAGGGTGCGCTGTGGGAAATAAGATGAAAGCACCCATGACATAGTTCCTTCTAAGGTGTGCGCTTGTGTGGGAATAGAGAAAATTTCTACCCCGCCTGACTCCTAAGCAGAGCTGTGCAGCAGCGTGGCTTGAGGCAGACAGCTGCTCTGGTAGATGGGGCTGGAGAAGCCACATGGCAGGCAGTGGCTGCTCTGGCGCCGGGGCTGGAGACACGTGGTGGGACACTGGGGCCAAGGCCGGGCCAGAGCTGTGTGGCGGGCAGCTGGGTCCAAGGCCAGGGTGGAGGCGGGTGGCTAGGGCCAGGGATTGGGGCCAGAAGAGCTTGCTGCAATATTCTCTTCTTGGGTTTATTCCTGCTCCCACACATTCTTGCTACTGCCCATCCAAAATGCTGCTGTCAAAATCAGTTTTCCTATGCTGTCCTCTCATCGAGGTTGGGTCATTGCAATAGTTTCCTGATGCCTGAGCCTGACATTCAGGCTACGTCTACATTGGCATCCCTTTCCGGAAAAGGGATGCTAATGAGACGAGTCGGAATTGCAAGTCCGCGGGGGATTTAAATATCCCCCGCAGCATTTGCATTTACATGGCTGCCGCTTTTTTCCGGCGTGGGGATAAGCCGGAGAAAAGCGCCAGTCTAGACGCGATTCTCCAGAAAATAAGCCCTTTTCCGGAGGATTTCTTATTGAAAGTAGGAATAAGAAATCCTCCGGAAAAGGGCTTATTTTCCGGAGAATCGTGTCTAGACTGGCGCTTGTCTCTGGCTTATCCCCAAGCCAGAAAAAAGCGGCAGCCATGTAAATGCAAATGCTGCGGGGGATATTTAAATCCCCCGCGGATTTGCAATTCTGACTCATCTCATTAGCATCCCTTTTCCAGAAAGGGATGCCAATGTAGACGTAGCCTCATAGTCTTTGTGTTCAAGGCCAAAAGCTGAACTGGACTTCGTTTGCAAATTCAACACTATCAATTTAGGGTTGAATAAAGATCTTAGCTGGTTAACACAGCACAAAAGCAATTTCCCCTCTCTGGATATTCATAACTCCAGATCCAATGCTGTGAATGAACCATTTTTCTATCCTGACTTGATTAGCTTTATTAAATTCATCTGGTATTTCCCACAAAAGCTCATGCCCTAATAAAACTGTTAGGGTGTGTCTAGACTACATAGTTTTGTTGACAAAACTGGGCTTTTGTAGACAAAACAAAACCTGCGTCCATACTACTGTCGCGTTCTGTCGACAGTAAGTAGACAGAACGCGTCAGTTTTGTCGATGCCGATAAACCTCATTTTATGAGGCATAACGCCTCTGTCGACAGAGTTCTGTCGGCAGAACGCGTAGTCTGGATGCGGGGCTTTCTTTTGTCGCCAGAGAAAGACCTCCAGGGGAAGCCCCCTGCTGGACAGTCTTTCTTTAGGGAAAACCTCTTGTTGCTGTCTGTAGCCATGTTTCAAAGGCACAGACACCTCTGCTAGGCATAAGCGGTATGTCTAGACTACAGGGTTTTGTCGACAGAAGTTTTGTCAACAGATACCGTCAACAAAGCTTCAGTCGACAAAGAGCGTCTAGACTGCAGCCAGTTCTGTCGACAAAGCAAGCCGCTTTGTCGACATAACAGTGTGGACGCAAAGGACAGTGTAGATACAATAATGCCTTCTATCAACAGAACTCTGTCAACAAAAGGCGTTATTCCTCGTAGAATGAGGTTTACATATGTCAACAAAACTGCTGAGTTTTGTCGATGTTATGTCGACATAACTCAAAGGCAGTGTGGACACAGGTATAGTTTTGTCGACAAAAGTCCGCTTTTGTCGACAAAACCCTGTAGTCTAGACACACCCTCAGACAGGAAGCTGGCCACAGAGCAAGCCTGTGACCACACTGCTCTCCCTGCTTCACTGTCACGGTGCCATGCCTGGAGCTGCAGAGCCACGAGGCCCCCAGGGACATTCCAGGGAGCCAGCTGAAGTGCCTGCAACTGAAAAAAAGAGAGCCCCAGCCTGGTCAGGGCCAGAGGTCCTGACATTGTTAGAAATGTGGGGGGAGGAGGAAGCAGTCAATACCCTGCACACTCGGCTCAGGAATGCCAGGAACATCTACGGCCAGATGGCCCAGGGGCTGGCTGATAAAGGGCATCACCCCAGGACCCTGCAACAGGTACGGGCCAAAGTAAAAGAACTGCGCCAGGGGTACATGAAGACCCGAGAGCAATGCTCCTCATCAGGTGCAGCCCTGGTGCACTGTGCCTACTACAGTGAACTTGACCGCATCCTCGGAGGCCAGGAACCGATGTCGGCACCGGTGCTCGTCCAGACTGGGTTGCTCATATCGGTGCAGCAGGCACGGCAGGAGGTCCCCCAGGAAGATGTGGAGGAGGGGGAGGAGGAGCAGCAGACACAGGAGACCGTGACACTGACCCTGCAGCCTGTCCCGGACACCAAGGAAGCCTTGCGGCCATCCTCTGACCCAGGAGAAGGAACATCAGGTGAGTGCAGTCAGGGTCACAGACACAGAACCGGGGAGATGGGAGCAGAGAGGATGCAGAGCAATGTGCACGTCTTGGTCCTCCTGCAGAGCTTGCATCTCTCTGTGCATGTGCAAGCGGGCGGGCAGGTGGTAGGTATGTGGGTGGAGGCCATGGGAGGCCCATAGTGCTGCAGGACCCTGTCCCACCATGGCTGCACACTTATCTGGCCTGAACGGCCATGGTGGAGGGGGAGAGGATGCAAGGGGTGAAGGTGGGGATTGCCCTAGCCACAAGGGGGCCCCTGTGCAGCCAGAAGTGGCCTTACAGTAACAACATTCCGATCCCTTGTTTTAAGGACTTGTGTGTGAATTCCTAACAGTGATTGATTTTCCCTCTTCTCCTCCACAGCCAGACCTGCTGCAGCTGACCGCCGGGCAACACCAGTGCCACCAACCACCCAGTCCCACAGCACCTGCAAGCATTGGAGGGCCTACAATGACCTCCTGCAGTGGCATGTCGACACCATGGAGAAGATGGAGGGGACCATGGCAAAAATCCAAGAGCCTATGGCAGAGAGAACCGGGAGGAGGCGCGCTGGCATGATCACCTGCTCACCGAGTTCCTCCCCCAGTGGAGTGCATGTGCTCCACCGTCCGGGAGGCCCTGGCTGTGCCAGATCCTCCTCCCCTGGGTCTCCTCCTGTCCATCCAGCTCCTGCCCCCCTTCCTCTCCCTCAGCCCCTGCCACTCCTTCCTCTCCCTCAGCCCCCCCTTCCTCTCCCTCAGCCCCTGCTACTCCTCCTGTCCTGCTACCCCACTGCCTCCCTGCTAGAGCAGAGCCTTCTGGAGCCCTGACTCGAGCCCGAGGACGTCAGGGTCCACGGACACGAGGAGGTGGCAAAGTCTTTCGGCCCAGGTGATATCGCCAGGATCCTTAAGCTGTCTGCCCTTCCTCCTCCACATCCCTTTCTCCCTCCCTCCAGGTTGACATTCCCCCCTCCCATCCCAGTTAAAACTCAGGGTAAGAGTTAAACACAAAGTTTATTTTGTAACAGTTGTTTAACAATTCTATTTTTATAACAGTTCAACATTCTGTCATTACTACTTAATAAACATTATATTTTTCATCTTTAGCATGATGTGTGTGTCTTAACTGTTTGCAGGCTGATGCAGGGATGGATTGTGGGAGGGAAGGTTTTGGGACGGGAAGGCCCAGGCCCACAAGCCCCATTGGGGAGACCTTGGGGAGTCATTGGGCTCCAGGTGAAAAGCTCTCATGCAGAGCCTCCCGGATGCAAACCCCCACTTGATGGGCTTGGCGAATGGCAGCTGTCCGAGGCTGCGCAAACTGCCTCCCCTCCACTTCAGCCATTGGCCCCCAACCTGGGAGGGTGGCTTCCCCTTTGCTCTCCACCAGGTTGTGGAGGGTGCAACATGCTGCCACCACCTCTAGGATATTGTGTTCCCCCATGTCAAGGTGAGTTAGCAGGCACCTAAATCTTCCCTTCACCCGGCAAAATGTGCATTCCACCTGTAAACGTGTGTGTGTCAGGTGTGCGTTAAACACTTCCCTGCTCGGGGTCAGATGCCCTGTGTATGGCTTCATAAGCCAGGGCATGAGGAGGTACGCAGCATCAGCCACAATGCAGACCAGCATCTCTACGTCCCCAATAGCAAAGGTTCACTGGGGGAAGAAGGTTCCTGCCTGCAGCCTTTTGTACAGGTGTGAATTGCAGAAGATCCGAGCATCATGTGCCTGGCCCGACCACCCTACACATAGGTCCGTAAATAGTCCACGGTGGCCAACCAGGGCCTGCAGCACAATGGAAAAGTACCCTTTTCTGTTGATATACCAGGCAGTTCAATGGGGTGGTGCACGGATGGGAATGTGTGTTACATCGAGCGATCCTCCACAGTTTGGGAATCCCAGCCCTGCAAAACCTGCCATGATGGTGTCTAGGTCTCCGAGGCGGACTATCCGGTTCAGCAGCTGCAAGCTGATTGCCCTCACCACCTGCAGAAATAGACACATACAAACACACACAGAATATGCAGTGAGAGGGGTTGCCCAAATCCTTGGGAGGCCCTCCTTCTCCCCTCTAAGATCCCAGTATTCCCTGAGGGACTTACCTCCATCAACACGGTGCCAACAGTAGATCTCCCCACAACAAACTGGTGTCCCACTGGCAGGAGTGGCCAGCTTCCAGAGGGCAATAACTACCCTCTTCTCCAGCAGGATGGCAGGAGCAGGTGGGTGTCCTGTGGTTGCAGGATGGGGGTAAGCCAGTTACAGAGCTCCAGGAAGGTGGACTTCTGCATCCTGAAGTTTTGGAGCTAAGCCTGATCATCCCACTGCTCCATTACGAGCCGGTCCCACCAGTCCGTACTTGTTTCCATCCTCCAAAATCGCCTCTTGGGGAAAAAGTTTGGAGGCAGGAACAGTGCAGGAACCCAAAAAAAACCCCACACCGGTGTGCTGTGCCAGGAAGCAGGGCACTCACAGCATGCACTGCAGAATCTTTGCTGTCCCTCTAGGAGGTAAGCAAGGCAGCTGCAGCAGCAGAGCAACAGGTAGTCAGGGGGATCCCTTTTAGCAGGCGTCTCTGCAAAGGGCAGGCAGCAGCACCAGGAAGTACATGCTGCCCCTGTGACCTGGCAGAAGCAGTTCCGGGTACTTTCTTCTGTCGACAGAGCATCCAGCAGTATGGATGCTCTCTGTCGACAAAGCGAATAGCTTTGTCTATCTGCGTGATGTAGTCTAGACGCAATTTGTTGACAGAAGTTTTGTGGACAGATTCTGTCGACAAAACTCTGCCCACAAAAGCCTGTAGTCTAGACGTACCTTTAGTCTTTAAGGTGCCACAGGACTCCTCATTGTGTTCACATGATAAAGTTATTTATGCATATGAGTGTTTCCTGATCCAGGCCATCAATTTGGCTCTAACAGTAATACTTGTGCTGTAGTTCTGTCTGTAGTTATGAATGTTTGTGCTTTTAACCCCTTGTTGACCTATCTAGTTTTGTCTATGACTATTATCATAAACCTCCATGAAGAAATTTAACATTGAGAAGAAGAGGCTGATAATATCAAGTGTCTTTATTATGTATGGAAATATCTCATAGAGGAGAAAGCTCCTCATGTAGATAGCTACTTCCAGACTTTGGAACCAGATTCACTAGCAAACTTTACAATACTAGCTCCTTTATAATACTTCAGTTTAGCCAACCTTTGTAATACTCTAGTTAATAATAATCAATAATAATAATGCCTGTGTTACTATGATTTCACTCTGGTGAAAAGCTCCTTATTTTCATGACCTCTTTCCATTCTGTTCTAGCTGCATTAGTTATTTTTTCTTCTGGCTCCTGATCCCTACAGCAATTTTAAATGCTTATGCAGACTGTCAGTTTAACAGCACTGGAAACTGTAGCATGGTATACCATAGCTCCAGCTTCCCTGCACTGCTTTGCCAATGTGACTCAACTTTGCCCTCAAGAGGGCCATCCCTCTGTGGTGACAATGCTCTGTAATCAAGTTCCAGTGCCCATGCATTCCTTGGTTTCACGGCTAAGTTTGCCAGCAAGGCTGCCAATTTATACTTCCCCCAGCTGGTTTTGTTATTTTGCATATGACATTTGACTTGTAGAAATGTTACGTGATGTACTTTTTGCAAAAGAGTCCTAGGTTCCTATGTTCTGATGAGAATGTTCCAAGAAAAAGAGATGCAGGAGTTCTTGCAGAAGGCTTTGGCTTTGGCCAAAGCAACAGACAAAATAATCACACAAATTAGATCCTTGTGTGCATTTTACTATAATTATAAAATCCTCATTTTAAATGAGGTTTGCTAAACTCATTCTGGAGAAAGAGCCAAATTCCAGTTTTAATTATGGTCCATGAAACCTTAGGTTCCCATCAGATCTCTCACTGGACTGTACAGGCGTTTTGTACAAAGATCTCAGGTGGAATAAAGCCTTTAGGTAGTAATAAAGCCATTATAATTATTTTTTATTTATTCAGTCCCTCATTGTCACATTTAGAATTGCCCACAAGGACAATAGTGCCTTTTAGGATCAGCACTATGTCTACCCTTGGTTTCTCGTCCATTCATATTCTCGTATCTGTTCCTGTACCTCTTCCATGTCTGTGCATCTTATCCTTTCTTTCCTCTGCATTTTCTTATTTGTAGTGTAACCATTCTGCCAGGTATCGTCAGCAGCAGCCAGGGCCGGGTTCAATATCTAGGGGTTCCTTTTCATCCATCTCACACAGAACCAGCTCGAGCCCCCACCCAGTAGCCTGGGAAATTAACACACCCCTGAGAGGCAATGCTTCCCCACTCGCAAGCACAGAGTCTGAGCATAGAAAATAAACTTTTAATGAAAGAGAGAGAGAAGTCACATGGCATTAGCTTGGGGAAATATCATAACCAGAGTTCATAATGAACCCATGAGTATCTGTCCCCGCTCAAATGAATTGAGCAATGTCGATTGCCTCTCAGTTTCACCAGTCTGACAATGTAAGGGTCCCATTCACATACCCAAACCTTCTCCATTCCATGCTTCAAACACCCCACTTACAGCTCTTTCCAGTCAGTGCAGACCCAGGCACATCACCCTGATGACTCCATTCATTGGGTGTGAGGCAATGCCACCTTTGTGCTGCTCCTGTGGTCTGCTTGCACCTGACAGCCACCCTGCTGGCCGCCTGCTCCTGCCAGCTGCCCACTCCCACCAGCTGGCCCCCTCATGGTTGCAATGGGTCTGGCTCCAGGCCAAACTAGTGACTTCAGCTCTTAGTGATTTCAACTCTTAGCCACTCCCTAGGCTGGCCAAAAGGTTCCAGCTTCCACTGGAGTCTGCTTTAAGTCTATCCTTAGAACAGGGGGGAAAGGAGACAGATTGAGCCAGTCTTACAGCTCACACCTAGGCTATGTCTACACTAGTGGCTCCTTGCGCAAGGATTCTTGCGCAAGAGAGCATCCACACAGCCAGAAGCACAGCACAAGAATGCTGAGTTCTTGTGCAAGAAAGCGTCCACACTGGCAGGATGCCCTTGCACAAGAACATGGCCCCGGAACCACTTCGGCCATGGCAAGAGGTCACCAGCAGCATCCATGGGTGTGTGCTGGACCCCCGCTGGGAAACGTGCTTAAAGGGACCCCCCAGACAGCCGTTTCCCTGTGGATGCATACTTAGACATCTCTTGGAGGGACCGAGAGCTACAGCCGTGCCACACGGAGCTCACACCACAACACCTAGGGCACCACAGCCTTTGGCTACTGGCCCTGGGCACCCTCGCCCCCCTACCCCGCCGTTCCAGGCATTGACCCAGAGGAGGATGCCGGCCACCAGTGTCCCCTCACAGCCATCATCGAGGCTGTGGAACAGCTGCACCAGGGAGCCACACTGCTCCAGCAGGAGCTGGAGACCGGGCAGCACCTGTAGGCCCTTGTGATCAATGCCACAGCTATGCTCAGGCACCCCCACCCCACCACCGACAGGTGCCTGTGGAGGCATGACACCAGCGGGGATTGGTGGGAGTACCTGGTGCTGGGACAATGGGGCGACTAGCACTGGGCGCAGAACTTCTGGATGTGCAGGGGGAGATTCCACGAGCTCTGCACTTGGCTTCCCCTGTGCTCCAGAGGCAGGACACCCACCTTCGCCACGCCATCCCCGTGGACAAGAGGGTCACGATTGCCCTCTGGAAACTGGCCACCCTGGACAGCTACCACTCCATGGGGAACCAGTTTGGGGTGGGCAGGTCCACCATCGGTGTTATCATCCAGCAGGTAAGGCCCCCGACTGCCCCCAGGCCCACCCCAGGGGAGGGATGGGACCAGGTCAGGGGGAGGCTGTGGGAGTGGGTGGAAGATCCGCACCCAGCGGGTCACGCCATCCCTCCCTCAAGTAGCCCCACTGGCGGGAGGGGGAGCTCCCAGGGGAGGGGGTTCTGGAGTGCGTGGGGGGGAGAGGGCATCGGAGGGGGGTGGACACGCCCCAAGGGCCCCTATACTCATCACACCTCATTCTGTGCATCCCCTGTGCTCCCATGTGCCCCTCTGCAGGTTGTCTGTGCCGTCAATGACGTTCTTCTCCAGAGGGTCATCCACCCCCGTGACCTGGATGCCACCCTTGCTGGCTTCCCCACCCTGGGGTTCCTGAACTGCGGGGGAGCCGTAGAGGGGACCCACATCCCCATTCGGCGCTGGGGTAGTGGGTGGCCTGGTTCATGAACTGGGGCCCGTTTCAAGATATTTATGTGGGGTGGTCTGGCTGAGCCCATGATGACCACATATTCCGGCACTTGGGCCTGTGCCACAGACTGGAGGCGGGGACTTACTTCCCCAGCAGGACCTTGCTGTCCAGGCCGTCAGCATGCCAGTGTGCATTGTGGGGGACGCAGCCTGACCCCTGATGGTCTGGCTCATACGGCTGTAAATGGGCCGACTGGACCGCAGCCAGGCTGCCTTTAATGCCCACCTGGACTGGGCCCACAACTCTGTGGTGTGTGCCTCCGGGTGCCTGAAGGCATGCTTTAGGTGCCTCCTGATCCGCTTGGCCATGGGGGGTGCAGCACGTCCCGGAGATCATCATGGCGTGCTGTGTCCTCCATAACATAATCGAGGGGAAGGAGGAGGCCTTCCTCCTGGGGTGGATGGCAGGTGAGGGCCAGGCCTACCAGCAGTCTTGGACGGCTGCCACCTGGCAGGCCAACCGTGATGGGGTGTGGATCCAGGAAGCCCTCTGGGTATTGCTTGACCAGGCCCCACAGTAGGCCATGCCTACGCCTCTGATCGTGGTGCGCCCCCACTTTCCACTCCCCCCAACCTTCCCTCACCTCCCAATAAATAGCAAACACTCGAGTAACATGTGAGGGTAGTTTATTTACAAGGGGAAGGAGGTAGGCTGTGGGGAGACGGGCTCTCAACTGGGAGGGGGGGAGGAGGGCTCCAACCCAGGAGGGCCTCATGGGTGGGAAGGGTGGCCTCTCCTACCACCACGGGTGTGGGGGTCCTGGTGCCCCTTGTGCCGGGTCGGGGCGGGCTGCACCAAGAGATGCCAAGGTGAGAGGGCCATGGGAGAGGGTATGGGCACACCAGGTGGGAAGCAGGGGGAGGGCTGGGCATGCCAGGGAGTACAGCAGGGGGGCCCTGGCTGCCCTATGCTGCAGTGCAGGGCTCGTGCACTCTGTGATAGTGCCCAGGAGGGCGCATACGCTGTCGCAGCTCTCCAGGTACTAGCCCACACCTGTTCCCGCCACACCTCGTCTGCACTGATCTTAGCACTGAGTGAGCGCTCAATGTGCTCAATCATGCAGAAGTGGCGGTGGAGCAGGTGGTGGTGGTCCCGGGAGCTCTACAACGAGCCCTGGCAAGAACCTGCCAGTGTAGACATAGCCCTAGAGGGCATGCAGCTGGCTGGCTCAAGCCCCTTCCCCCCAAGCTCAGTCCACTCAAATCGGGAAGAGGGAGGCTTGTTCTTCTGAGACCCGTTACAATGACAGTGTCTTTCCTGTAAGCACTGGTGTCATATTTTACAGTTCCTATATTTAGGGGTAGCATGATTTGTGACCCCACAATAGCCAAATTAGTTACAATGCATCACATTCCATTACAGCAATTCACCGTCCATCAAGCCTGGCTGAATTGGATTTACATAACCACACCCTGAATTTCTTCCCCACTCCAGAATGAGCTGTATTTACATATCAACAGTTAATTATCTTGTAGGGCTAAACAATTTGACGGAGCATAACCACACCCAGGGCTGTTCTCTGCTTTCAGCTGGCTGCATTGGAAACAGTGGTTCAGACCCTGCTTATAGTACCAATTCCAAATTCAACACTTCTCTGCATTTTGTTGTACTGACTCTTTCTTTGCTAACCCAAGTGCTAAAATGACCAGCAATAAAAGAGTTGATAGTGATATTTAAAGGGTCATCCAACTTGTACATACTCTCATAAACATCTTTCCAGACTGATTGCAGACTCAGGAAGACAACAAGCTGCATAATTTCACACTCAGGTGCGAAATGTTCCTTTGCAAATGTGAGAGCTAAGAACTGAAGGTGTTTTTTAAATAGAAGCTTCAATTCTGAAAGAGCTATATATAAGTTATATAGGAGATATAAATGGGTCTGACCCAATGCCATGCTGGTTGACACTCATTTTGAACAACAGAACTTTATCTGAAGTTTACTGTGGCCAGTTTTGCTCATTTTGCCTTAACATTTTCAGGAGAGACAAAGCATTTCAGGGAAGGCAACAAAAAATAGGAGGTATGCTGCAAGATCGCCAAGGGCCCAGTAAATCCTGCATCTCTAGGGTATCCAAAATGTATTTTGATTGAACTGGGATATAGTGTGTGCAAGGAATGCAGGAGGAGGTCCTCAGCCTGGGATTATTTATCCTGGAAAGAACAGGTGTTAGAGACAACTGTTTAGTTTCTCCTTTTCACCTTCTCTCAATGTGAGAACAGATAAATTGCAAGGCAGTTATTCTGGAACATATGAGAGAAAATACTTTTCTATCCAGAAAATAATCAACTGCTGATGCACTCATTGCAGGACATCATCAAATCAAATGAGGACATAAAACAGCTGTGCAGCATCATGATCTCTCAGAACAGTGGTAGCTACAGAACCTGTGGAGTTGTGCCTGCCTGTAGGAGGGCTGAATTTGCACGACATTTTCATTTGTGCTGGTATGAGAGATTTTCCTGTCAACTCGGCATAGGTTATCCACCTCTCCAAGAGGTTGTAGTTAAGTCATCAGAAGAAAGAATTCTTCCATCAGCCTAGTACAATTTTGACATTGTTGGCATCACAGAAACTTGGTGGGATAATACACATGATTGGAATGTTTGTATGGAAGGGTACAGCTTGCTCAGGAAGGACAGACAGCGAACAAAGGAAGGAGGTGCTGCCTTATACATTAAAAATGAACACACTTGGAGTGAGGTGGAGATGGACATAGGAGACAGAAGTGTTGAGAGTCTCTGGCTTAGGCTAAAAGGGATTACAAACAAAGGTGATGTCATACTAGGAGTCTACTACAGGCCACCTACCCAGGTGGAAGAAGTGGATGAGGCTTTTTTTAAACAACTAACAAAATCATCCAAAGCCCAAGATTTGGTGGTGATGGGGGACTTCAACTATCCAGATATATGTTGGGAAAATAACACTGCAGGGCACAGACTATCCAATAAGTTCTTGGACTGCATTGGAGACAACTTTTTATTTCAGAAGGTTGAAAAAGCTACCGGGGGAAAGCTGTTCTAGATTTGATCCTAACAAATAGGGAGGAACTGGTTGAGAATTTGAAAATGGAAGGCAGCTTGGGTGAAAGTGATCATGAAATCATAGAGTTGACAATCTTAAGGAAGTGTAGAAGGGAGAACAGCAATACAGAGAAAATGGATTTCAGGAAGGTGGATTTTGGTAAGCTCAGAGAGCTGATAGGTAAGGTCCCATGGGAATTGAAACTGAGGGAAAAAACAACTGAGGAGAGTTGTCAGTTTTTCAAAGGGACATTGTTAAGGGCACAAAAGCAAGCTATTCCGATGTGTCGGAAAGATAGAAAATACGGCAGAAGACCGCTTTGGCTTAACCGGGAGATCTTGCATGATCTAAAAATAAAAAAGGAGTCATATAAAAAATGGAAAGTAGGACAAATTACAAAGGATGAATATAGGCAAACAGCACAGGAATGCAGGGGCAAGATTAGAAAGGCAAAGGCACGGAATGAGCTCAAACTAGCTATGGGAATAAAGGGAAACAAGAAGACTTTTTATAAATACATTAAAAGCAAGAGGAAGACCAAGGCGAGGGTAGGCCCACTGGTCAGTGAGGAGGGAGAAACAGTAACAGGAAACTTGGAAATGGCAGAGATGCTCAATTACTTCTTTGTTTTGGTCTTCACTGAGAAGTCTGTAGGAATGCCTAACATAGTGAATGCTAGTGGGAAGGGGGTAGTTTTAGAAGGTAAAATAACAAAAGAACAAGTTAAAAATCACCTAGAAAAGTTAGATGCCTGTAAGTCACCAGGGCCTGATGAAATGCATCCTAGAATACTCAAGGAGCTGATAGAGGAGGTATCTGAGCCTCTAGCTATCATCTTTGGAAAATCATGGGAGACAGGAGAGATTCCAGAAGACTGGAAAAGGGCAAATATAGTGCCCATCTATAAAAAGGGAAACAAGAACAACCCAGGAAGCTACAGACCAGTTAGTTTAACTGCTGTGCCAGGGAAGATAATGGAGCAAGTAATTAAAGAAATCATCTGTAAACACTTGGAAAGTGGCAAGGTGATAGGGAACAGCCAGCATGGATGTGTAAAGAACAAATCATGTCAAACCAATCCTATAGCTTTCTTTGATAGGATAACAAGTTTTGTGGATAAGGGAGAAACGGTGGACGTGGTATATCTAGACTTTAGTAAGGCGTTTGATACAGTCTCGCATGATATTCTTATCAATAAACTAGGTAAATACAACTTGGGTGGGGCTACGATAAGGTGGGTGCATAACTGGCTGGATAACCGTACTCAGAGATTAGTTATTAATGGTTCACAATCCTGCTGGAAGGGCATAACAAGTGTGGTTCCGCAGGGGTCTGTTTTGGGACCGGCTCTGTTCAATATCTTCTTCAACGATTTAGATATTGGTATAGAAAGTATGCTTATTAAGTTTGCAGATGATACCAAGCTGGGAGGGGTTGCGACTAATCTGCAGGATAGGGTCATAATTCAGAATGACCTGGACAAATTGGAGAAATGGTCTGAGGTAAAGAGGATGAAGTTTAATAGAGACAAATGCAAAGTGCTCCACGTAGGAAGGAACAATCAGTTTCATACATACTGAATGGGAAGCGACTGTCTGGGAAGGCGTATGGCAGAAAGGGATCTAGGGGTTATAGTGGACCACAAGTTGAATATGAGTCAGCAGTGTGATGCTATTGCAAAGAAAGCAAACATGATTCTGGGATGCATTAACAGGTGTGTTGTGAACAAGACATGAGAAGTCATTCTTCCGCTTTACTCTGCACTGGTTAGGCCTCAATTCGAGTATTGTGTTCAGTTCTGGGCACCGTATTTCAAAAAAGATGTGTAGAAATTGGAGAGGGTCCAGAGAAGAGCAACGAGAATGATTAAAGGTCTAGAGAACATGTCTATGAGGGAAGACTGAAGGAACTGGGTTTGTTTAGTTTAGAAAAGAGAAGGTCGAGGGGGGACATGATAGCAGTTTTCAGATATCTAAAAGGGTGTCATAAGGAGGATGGAGAAAACTTGTTCATCTTGGCCTCTGGGGATAGAACAAGAAGCAATGGGCTTAAACTGCAGCAAGGGAGGTTTAGGTTGGACATTAGGAAAAAGTTCCTAACTGTCAGGGTAGTCAAACACTGGAATAAATTGCCCAGGGAGGTTGTGGAATCTCCATCTCTGGAGATATTTAAGAGTAGGTTAGACAAATGTCTATCAGGGATGGTCTAGACAGTATTTGGTCCTGCCATGAGGGCAGGGGACTGGTCTCGATGATCTCTCGAGGTCCCTTCCAGTCCTAGTAGTCTATGATTCTAGTGTTGTCTACGTAGGTCACGTCTTCACAACGCAGAAGATCAGTGCTGCTGCAGTCGATATTCCAGGGTTTGATTTAGTAAGTCTAGTTAAGACTTGCTAAATGGAACTCAGAAAACACTCCCCATTGTTGCCAGTACTCTTGCTCCTCATGAGGAATAAGGGAAGCTGATGGGAGCAAATACTCCCATCAGCCTCCTGCTGTGTGGATGGCATGGAAACTTGATTTAACATTCGTTGACTCCAGCTACATAATTAATGTAGCTGGAATTGTGTATCTTAATTCAACCTTCCGCTGTAGTGTAGACCAAGGCTCAAGGTCTTAGTTTGACTTAATTGCCTCCCTCGGGGGCATGGATTTTTCATATCCTTGTGGGACATAGCTGGGTTGATCTAATATTCTATTGTAGACTGGTTCTAATTTTCATCTAGTTTATTTGTGTGGTAGTTTACTTGGTTATTTTGACACATCCTTTAACTCTTGTAGAATGAGGGTTACAGGGATGCAAAAATAACACACCCAATATTTCAAAATAATGGGTGTGTTTAAAAGACTCGGGGTAGCTATTTTGGGATGCCTCCAGTATCCTGAAATAACCCCACTGTCTAGATGTACCCTTATTTTATTTATTTATTTATTTATTTATTTATTTATTTATTTATTTATTTGACTTTTTTGTGAAATTTCCATTCCCCTCCAGCTGATGTTTTTTTCAAAATCTCATCTTGATGAAATTGATCTAACAATCTTTGAACAAACATACTTGGTTATGTAATTTTTCATATTCTTAGTTCTTAGGTGTAATAAGTTCTAAAGATTTTTGTGCTACAAAATCTTTGGATGTTTCCTGAACTTTCCTTAAGAAAAAGCTTTATAGTATCGCAACTGATCTTTTGTGAGTCCTTCTTTAGCGCCCATTATTTCAACAATAGGACTAGACAGGATAAATCCTAATTTTAATAATTGAGGGATGTGTGAAAGAAGGCTGTAGAAGTCATTCTAGTCACTGTATATGCTTTGCATTCTCTGTGCACTTAATCATACATCTGTCTTGTATTGGCTCTTACCGTTCCATTGCAAAAGCTATTCTTGTGATTGCCTAACATTCTTATATATAGCTGCTATACTTATTTCCAGATGGGAAAAAACGCTTCATTGGCATAAGGATGCTGACAATAACACCCAAGTAAGTATCTTTTAAATATATGTATATATACTGAACTAGTACACATAAAATGTATTATAAATGTTTAGAGGTAGTTCAGAGCAACAATGTTCAGATCTTTATGTAAACTTCCACAAGAGTTTTGGACATGTATAGTATTCGGCAATGAAATTTACATTCTGAGATTTGGAAATTACTCATCTCACAGGTCTCTCACTAGTGACAATACACATTATTGTGTGCTCTGCAGACTTTTCACTTTGCTTTTCCCCGTCATCCCATTTCTGTTAGAATCCAATTCCCTTTTATAACCAAAATGAAAGTCACACTAAGCATTATTTTGATACCAGGGCAGTATTTTTTCCTTTATTCCACATACATGGTAGGATTAAAAATTGTCAACTTCATTTACTTGTCCCTTCTCAAAACCCCCCAAAAGCATTTCTTAGCCATCTGAATTATGCAAAAAAAAACCTGACATAATGAGAATAAAATCTTACAATTCTCTCTCTTCATCATATTTAACACAAAATCAGTAATTGTCTGTAGAGCAAGTGAGCAAACATTACTGTGGCTATACTAAGTCAGACCAATAGTCTGTCTAGCCAAGTATCTTGTCTTCCAGTGGTGGCCAGTGGCAGATGCTTCAGAGGGAATGAACAGAACAGGGTAGTTTTTACTGAGTGGTCCATCCTCTGTCATCTACTTCCAGCTTGTGGCAGTCAGGGGTTTCCACCTTCCCCTGAGGAATGGGATGTGAGGAATGTAAATGGTGTAAACTATGTAAATACTTTGCAACTTGAAGTCTTGAAACCATGATTTGAGGATTTCAGGAACTCTGCCCGAGGGTAGGGCTCTCTTACAGGAATTGGTGGTGAGGTTCTGTGGCCTGCAACATGAAGGAGGTTATCCTAGTTGATCACCGTGGTACCTTCTGACCTTAAAGGCTCTGAGTCTATGACTGCAATTTAGAGCCCCTCATTTGTATGTACAATTTTGTGTTTACATTTTCCAATGTACATTACTTTGCATTTCTCAGCATTTAATTTCATCTGCCACTTTGCTGCTCGGTCACCTAGTTATGTGAGATCTCTTTGTAACTCTTTATATTGTTCTGTTTACACTTAGACAATTCCTCTTTTACACCAGCAGCTCTGTCTCCAGTGCGGCTGAAGGCTCTGTAACTAAACACCCGTTTGCAGCACATGCAGCTAATGTTTTTGACCTATCTGCTTTTATTTTGTTGAGTTATAGTTTTGCTCTCTCCTATCAAATCTTCAGCAGTAATAAATCAGTGACTTTGTTGACTTCCATGGAAACTGACTGACACCAGCTGAGGATTTCTTTTTAAATATCATGACATAGGTAGTCCGTGTGAGCGCTCGGCATTTGCAGTCGCTAACAAAATAGAGCAAGAAGTTGCCATGGCCATTTTTGATAACTATCTTTGTGTGTGTTTTAACTCTATTAACTTCACATGGAAAAATAAAGTGGCTTGTGAAGCAGTGCTGGTTTCCTTTCTGTCTGACAGCACAGCTCACAAACCCTCCGGTTACAATATTGAAGCACAGGCCATGTGTGCAACTGAGGTTGAAAGTCTAGACCAACAGATAGGCTTGAACATAGGCAGGGCATAGAGAGGGCATTCAGGGTTGAATCCCCATCCCCTTTCTGCTTGGTCTGCCAAGAGGGAGAAAGGTGGCTCTGTCCTTCTCCTCCTGTATGTCCCCCCAGCATGCTCAGCCCCTGTCCTTAGCAACTGAGCCTGGGCAGGGAGTGGAATAAATGAGACCAGACACTTTTCACACTGGCTGCTCAGGGTTGCTGCTCTGTGCAGCACAGAGGCTTCCTGAGAGAACTTGGCTGAGGTGGCAGCGGCGGGGGTCTACCTCTGCTTAGGCTGGGCTGCCAGGGACCGGAGCCAAGTGAGCCAGAATCCTCCCTTCCCCCTCAGTCTGTTTAAGGCTAACTTGGCTTCTGTCCCCAGCAGCTAGACTCAGGCTCACTGCCACCTCTCCAGCCAGATTCTCTCAGGTAACTGCTACACAGCCAGCATTAGCTGTGTGAGAAGCAGCTCCGTCCTGCTCCCTTCCTGCACTTGGCTGCATGGGCGGTGGGAGAAGGCCCAGCTGGGGAAGGCAAGCCCCATCCCCATCCCTCCTGCCTGAAACCCGGCTCCTTCTGTAACCTTCCTGCCCTGTAGAGCCAAGCCCGGCCCCCAACTCAAGTTACTGCTTCCAGCCCTCTGGGTGTCCCCCATCTCAGTGGGTGGTGTGGCCCCACCCTTCCCAAGTGGCCAGAGTGCCTGGGGCAGCTTCCTGATCCTTCTTGGCTAGCCAGAGAACTGGGCTGCTGTGCTGTGACCTCTGACCTCCAGGATGGCTGGGGTGCCAGGTGACTTCACCGTGGCTCCTGCTTTCCCAAGTGACTGGAAAGCTAGGCTGCCACGCCCCAGCCTCTGCCTTCATTGGTGGCCAGAAAGCTGGATTGCCATGCTGTGTCCCCTGCCCTCCTGGGTGGCCGGAGTGCTGGGCTGCCAGACCACTGCCCCAGCCTTTCTAGGCAGCCAGCAGAAAGCATTGGTAGTTTTCGGAAGGAATGCTTTCCCTGGCCTACATTACCCCCTGCCCATGCCCAGCTGACAGGGACAGTGGCTGAAAGTACCAGAGTAGAGGCACAGCGGGAGAAGAGGGAGAGGAACACTGTCCTACGCACACACTGCAGGTAGCTCAGTATCGGCAGGCATGAGTCATCTGTGGGCTTGACACAACTGTTTACCCTGAGCCTGGGTTTCAGTCATCCTCAGAAAACAATAGGGGTTATTTTGCAGATGGCTCCTTACTCTACAACAAGCCACATGCAGAGCACTTGAAAGCAGAGCAAAAATTACCAAACAAGATTTTTTAAAAAAAAAACTCAGGAGTTTGGGTCTTGCTATGGACCAGGCACAGGTCTCCTGTTTGATACTGGAGTTACCAAAAGTGTTATATTTTTAACTGAAGATACAATAAGGAATGAAATGCCAAAATAAACAAACTACACAAAATTAGCAAAATTTTGCCTTACCATCCGTGTGAATGTTACTTAGTTTACAAACTTTCTGGGCCATTTTTTTTCTTTCTGTGTTTGTACA
This sequence comes from Pelodiscus sinensis, assembly GCF_049634645.1. NCBI lineage: Eukaryota > Metazoa > Chordata > Testudines > Trionychidae > Pelodiscus > Pelodiscus sinensis. Next base: position 114,416,175 of record NC_134715.1, read on the forward strand.
GCACCTAGCACCGTAGTGTCCAACATGCTAACCACTAGCCACATGTGACTATTTGGCCAGTTGAATGTGGCTAGTTTGCTACTATAGTGGCTACTGCTTCAGATCTGGCTGAACACCACGGACCTAGCACAATAGGGTCAAAGAGTGGACTCTTAGGTGCTGCTTCTTCTTCTTAAATCCTTGTACTCCGAGTGGAGCATAGGTCATCTTCAAGTCTCCCCCACTTCACTCTGTCTCGAGATAAAACTTCTAGCTGACTCCAGGAGTACCCCAGTTGTTGTCCTTCAGTCTCAGTAGATCTTCTCCACATTGTCCGAGGTCTTCCTCTTTTGTGTTTTCCTTGTGGGTTCCATGTGAGATCTTGACAGACTATGTTGGATGATGAGTTTCTGAGAGTGTGGCCTAGCCATCCCCACTTTCTTCTCTTGATTTGAACATCAAGTGGTTCTTGACCTGCTCTGTTCCAAAGCTCCTCATTTGTGACAAAGCCTTGCCATTTGATATAAAGGATGTAACTCAGGCATCTGTTTATGAATGTCTATAGCTTGTGATTTGAAGACTTTTTAGTGTAGAAATAGAAAAGGCTATATCTGTATGAAATGCTGGACAATAATTATAGCATTTGCAATAGGTGATGCATGATAGCTAATTTAATTCCACTTAAAAATCTGCTGATATACAGATTTTTTCAATACGGCAATTTTAATTCAGGGTGATTTGTAGATACATACTTAGGTTAAGTTAATGTATTTTATTACACTTATTTTATTCAAGAGAAAGGTCAAGAATAATACAGTACTTTTGAGAATTATTTCTCTTTGAAACAATAAAACTGATTCAATATTTTAATCTTCTCTTAGTCTTGTGGAAGAACTAAAACTCAATAATCCTGATTTTCCTGATGTCAGCAGTGGAATTTATGTACATGAAGTTGTTCCAAATTCACCTTCTCAGAGGTAGGTGGATTCCAAAACAAACATCATTTTTCTTCATGTTGAAATACTTATCCAACAGAAACTGGCAAGCAGTGTTGTCATTTATATTTTAGGTCTTTCTTGTTCTCAATTTATATTATTTTTGCTTTCTAAAGGAATTTGGGCCTTTTAGTAAAATAACTGTTAAAATATTTTGATGAATTTCTATTAACATTAAAATGGTTAAAATGTTTATAATATCATTGCGAAGGGCAACATCTTAAAGTATTAACTAGCTTGAATTTTTAAATAAATAAATACACTTGAACAAGTATGTAACCTTATTTGTGTTTGAAAGGCAAAATTAAGTGTGAATAAACAGAACTTTTAATATAAATGAGGATGCTGCTTGCCAATCTTTGTTGAATAAACTTCTTCATGTGTTCCCTATTACTATGACTTAGTAGCTGTTGGCTTGAAATTTCTACAGCCAAGGCTCAGTTTTCAAACTTTGTTTCATACTAATATTGTTAAGTCCCAACACTTCACCTTGGAGGAATGAATGACTGTTGTTTCAGGTTTTCCACATATCTGATTTTAAGACTTTTTTTCTGGGAATTAATAAGAAAATTGGAGAATGAACTAAAAGTCAGATAAATATTTGAAAAGCAAAAAGAAAAAATTACCAGCATTTTGGTCAGTACATTCTGTCCACTTCAGAATTTTTAGAAGTAGAATTTGTTTCTTCTCAGGGCATTCAGTATATATTACAGGGGACAGTCCAGTCCTGGAAGAAGGATGTGTTCCTTATTTCATTCAATTTCACACCATAGGAAAATTAGATTTTTTTTCTCTCTAGCTACACTGTTATAGAAGACATAACTTCACTTAAATGTTTCATTAGAGCTGGGCACAATTTTTCATGTACATTTTTTTCTGTAAAAATTGCAGATTCAGCAACATCAAAACATTTTGCAAACTTGTGTTGATTTTTTGGAACGCTTATTTTGGAGGGAAAAAATCAAATACATGAAAACATCTTATTTTAACTTGATATGATATTTTGTTTAAAAATGTCCTTTATTTTCTTTTTAATGATAATATTTAAAGTTATTAAAATCAGAAAGAAACATTTTGGTTTTGTCAAAATGAAATATTAAATGTGAGCAAAAACTTCTGGTCAATTCACTGATAAATTAAAACTTTTAATTTTTTATCCATTCTGAAATGATTTTCAACTTTTTAAAATTTCCAATGAATAAAAAAAAAGTCCATTATGCACTTAGCTCTGTGCTTTATGTCTGATATTAGAAAACTTCCCAGATTATAGAGTACTAAACTTATTAAGCACCCTGCATGAAATTCACCTATATGGAAAAGCGCAGAATAAAAATAAGTACAGATACCACTACATCATTTAAGTGCTTCATAGACTTTGTACTGGTCCTCTATACAGGGTGGATATACAACTTGAATACACAACTTAATCCTTGCTTTATCTTGCCTATACAGAGGTGGTATCAAAGATGGAGACATCATTGTCAAAGTAAATGGACGTCCTTTGATGACCTCAAGTGACCTGCAAGAGGCTGTGATGAATGAGTCACCTCTACTACTTGAAGTTCGAAGGGGAAATGATGACCTGCTGTTTAATATAGCGCCGGAAGTTGTCATGTAAATCAAACTGAGGAAACACACACCATAACTAAACTCACTTATTCTGAAACATCAGATACCTCTTTTACAGATGCAGTAATTACACTTCCTGTTGACTAATGACAAGGTGGACTAACTTGATTGCCTGAACCATATCCATACACAGTAGCTCAATTTAATTAGGTTACACAATGAAAACAAATGTAATTGTGTTAAAATATATTTTGAGGATAACAATAAACAACCCCACAATTTGGGTAAGTTGGGCACATTATTCATATCTGTGCAATGTCCAGGGCCTCAAGCACCAGTACTTTCAGCCTATCTATTGTCTGCCTGTGCCACATAACAGGCCTTTGACTGACATGCTTTAGTCTAACTTTGGTTGTTGGCTTTAATGCATGGATTCTGTGTCGTGTAGATGGCCTGTGATGTACAGGAGTTCAGACTAGAAATCACAGTCTCTCTGGTCTTAAACTCTATGACTCTTTCTGAGCTGTCATTATAGAAATGGGCTCCAATCCAAATCTCTTTAAATTTAATGGCAAGGCCAGTTTTATAATTTAAAAATCCATAATTCCATCTGCAGGGAGGAAACCCGGCTAAAAATGGGAAATTACCATTGGATGATTATAAGCAGGACTTTGACACAGCAGAATTAAGCTACTTTGACCAAAAGCTCAGCGTTTGTTTGTTTGTTTGGCCTCTTTGAGTGTGAAATTAGCCTTGGCCTTATTTGTTTTCGGAGCTTGTAAATTACATGTGAATGCAGATGAAGAAATTTTGTAAAAATAGTATGAAAGTGGTAATAGGTATAGAGTGTTACACCTAGGTCATGCAATTCTGGAATATTGTAAGTGATTCTTATAGAATTAATGCTTAAATATATAAAAATCGAAACAATGTGCAGAAAAAAAATTTAAAGTGCACAGTATTTTTGCAGGTTTTTTTAAAGTCATAGTACAAATTAGTTTTTCATTATCCTGGTATGCTTTGCTAAAAAATTGATATACTACATATGCTTGTATTGTATATGTTTCTACTGTATGGAAATTGAAGTTTACACAAATAAAATTTTGCTTTTCACCGCTGTTAATAATTATTTTTTGCAATTATTCTCTTATTCTGGAATAGACTCTCCTTAGAGCTTCTTAAAGGCTACAGAAGTCTTTTTTTCATAACTTTGCCACATATTTGTTTGCTGAGATTCTGCCCTTCCTTAGCCTATGTTTAGTAATCCTTTGCGTACATTACAATTCACAAATTATAATGTGATTTACACATTATTTATGCTATGGGGGCAACTAGAGAACACTGCTAAGAAAAATTTTTGCTTCAGCTACACCAAACTAACACGGCTACAATTCTATTACTATGCTAAGAAAAAGGCTTTGTTGTGCTAAATTGCACATATACACTCTGCAAGAGACTGTCTTTGACCTGAAGATATTAAATTCTAAGACAAAGAAAGTGCCATTAACTAGTTTACAGTTAGAGGCACAGAAAGATTATGCAACTTGCCATAGATCAAACAGGGTGTCTACAATGCAATTAAAGATCCTTTGCTGGCTCATTCTAGTTGAGTTGAACTAAGGGACTTAGGCTAAGGGGCTGTTTATTGTGGCATAGACATTGTGACTTTAGGCTGTGCCTTGGGCTGTAGGGCCCTATGTGGTCAGAAAGCTTGGGCTACAGACTAAGCCCAAACATCTACACCACCATTAAACCTTAGCCCAAGACCTGCGAGCCTGAATCAGCTGGCACAAGCCAGCCATGGGTGACAAACTGCAATGTAGAAATACCCACAGTAAGCCTGGGGCAGAGCCAGGAACTGAACCTAGCTCTCCTGGGCCTCAGTACTTATGGTGTGACCCTAACGCAAGCTAGTCAGAAAGTGTAAACTTCATTTCCTGGACTTAGCTTTTGAAACCATCATCCAGGTCGTGTGATTAACAGCCCTGTCATAAAGTGAGTTTGGTATCTACTACTGCCAATAGCTAGTGGTCCATCTAAAACACTGTATTACCATAGTTTCATACCGCCTATTTTAGCTAAGATCTTTGGATTATAAAGTGCTTGGCTGAATCTCCATAAACGTTCAGGCACTTTTCTGTACAACAGTTGGTTGGCTGTGGCTTTCTCCAAGGCAAAAATACAGCAGAAGTATGATTTTGATCTTTAAGAGAAAACTGGCAGCTGCAGCTAGTATAAGTCAAGTTCAGGTCAACAGGATGAAAGCATTCGGTATTCATTAGCTGGACAATCCTGTGATTCCTAGAAAAAGGTCTAAACTTGCCTCATTGCTTACATAAAAGGCCTGCTCCAGGAAAGTAAAATGATAGATTCCCATTAACTTCTGTGTGACTCTCAGCCTGATCCATCATTCACAGGAGTATAGCCACATAAGAAAATAAAATGCCTGCTCCAGAGAGCTTGCATGCGAAGGGCTGTTTTCTGTTCTCAGTGAACTCAATGTGGATTTTCTATTGGCTGCAATGTGAGCAGGCTTGGGCCCAAAATTATACAGATTACAAGGAATAAGGAGGAAAAGGGAAGCAGAGGGTGACAGATTAAATGAAGGTTGGAAGAGCGATGGGGGAAGGAAACACAAAGAAAAAGCACAGCGAGAGCTTCCTTGGGAGACATTGGTTTTCAGGAAAGTGTATCTTATTTTTTCATTTGTTTTATATATTTTGTGGATCAGATCCTTGGCCAATGTACCATAAAGCTGATTTATTCAGCTCCATGGGGATTCCTCTTGCCTGTGGGACTCCTCTGTTGATACATAGCTGCCTTAGGCTACATCTATACTACAAGGTTTTTGTGCAAAAATCCGAGGCGCGTCCAATTCTCAAGCATGTTTTTGCACAAGGAAATGGACAGTAAAATGGCAGAACAGAGGGCTTTTTGTGGTGCAGGTAAACCTCCTTCTATGAGGCATAAGTCCCTTTTGCGCTACAGCTCTTGTGCAAAAAGGCAAGTGTGGACGCTTCACAGGGGTTTCTTGCGCAAAAAGAGCCTATCTGAAAAAGCACAGGCGCTCTGATGGCCAGTCTGTGAATGACAATCAAAGCTTTCTTGCGCAAGCGCATCCATGCAGTGTGGACGCTCTCTTGTGCAAAAGCACATCACAAAAGCAATGCGCTTTGAGGTGTGGATGCACTTTTGCGCAAGAAGTTTTTACACAATAACTCTTCCACAAAAGACCTCTTGCACAAAAACCCTGCAGTGTTGACGTAGCCCCAGTGGCTGCTAATCCATACCATCTCTCTGCCTTCAGTGCAAATATTACTACTTTATTATGTAGGAACAGATTCTGGACTCTGTGTATGAAGCAAGAAAGAGGGTTTATTACATACACAGCACTGGCGGAGTGTCACATCTTTTGTTAAGAGCAACGAACACTGCCAAACAATAGGTTACAACTAATTATATAGGATGCTCAATGGGCAGATCAAGTGATGGGTGGGGGAGGAGATCCCAGACCCCCTGGATAGATGCTAATCGTGAGGCAAAATAAGAGCACTAATATAAAGTTACATAGTGTTTCCTCCCATATCTTACATAATACCTTACATCTAGTAAAACAAGTATTTAAACAAAGCAGACATCAATTATCAATTATGTGTTAGGTGGCAGTATGTCAGCTTCAAGAAGGTGTCTCTTCACTGAGGTGGGTCAGCTGGGGATTAAAGCAGAGACATTAGGAGTACTTGACAATTACACATTTGTTCCTAACACCATTGAATATGTCATGGCCTGTCTCCCTATCCTGGGTCGTTAGCTCTATGTCGACCTTTCTTTGATGGGCTTGGGGGGCGAGGGGTAACCATCATAGAATCATAGAATCATAGAATAATAGGACTGGAAGGGACCTCGAGAGGTCATCGAGTCCAGCCCCCCGCCCTCAAGGCAGGACCAAGCTCCACCTACACCATCCCTGACAGATGTCTATCTAACCTGTTCTTAAATATCTCCAGAGAGGGAGATTCCACCACCTCCCTTGGCAATTTATTCCAATATTTGACCACCCTGACAGTTAGGAATTTTTTCCTAATGTCCAATCTAAACCTCCCCTGCTGCACTTTATGCCCATTACTCCTTGTCCTGTCCTCAGAAACCAAGAGGAACAAATTTTCGCCTTCCTCCTTGTGACACCCTTTTAGATATTTGAAAACCGCTATCATGTCCCCCCTTAATCTTCTTTTTTCCAAACTAAACAAGCCCAGTTCATGAAGCCTGGCTTCATAGGTCATGTTCTCTAGACCTTTAATCATTCTTGTCGCTCTTCTCTGTACCCTTTCCAATTTCTCCACATCTTTCTTGAAATGTGGCGCCCAGAACTGGACACAGTACTCCAGCTGAGGCCTAACTAGTGCAGAGTAGAGCGGCAGAATGACTTCACGAGTTTTGCTTACAACACACCTGTTGATACAACCTAGAATCATATTTGCTTTTTTTGCAACAGCATCACACTGTTGACTCATATTCAACTTGTGGTCCACTATGACCCCTAGATCCCTTTCCGCCATGCTCCTTCCTAGACAGTCGCTTCCCATCTTGTATGTATGGAACTGATTGTTCCTTCCTAAGTGGAGCACTTTGCATTTCTCTTTATTAAACCTCATCCTGTTTACCTCTGACCATTTCTCTAACTTGCTAAGGTCATTTTGAATTATGTCCCTATCCTCCAAAGAAGTCGCAACCCCACCCAGTTTGGTATCATCTGCAAACTTAATAAGAGTACTCTCTATCCCAATATCTACATCATTGATGAAGATATTGAATAGTACGGGTCCCAAAACAGACCCTTGAGGAACTCCACTTGTTATCCCTTTCCAGCAGGATTTAGAACCGTTAACAACAACTCTCTGACTACGGTTATCCAGCCAATTATGCACCCACCTTATCGTGGCCCTATCTAAGTTATATTTGCCTAGTTTATCAATAAGAATATCATGCGAGACCGTATCAAATGCCTTACTAAAGTCTAGGTATATGACATCCACCGCTTCTCCCTTATCCACAAGGCTCGTTATCTTATCAAAGAAAGCTATCAGATTAGTTTGGCATGACTTGTTCTTCACAAACCCATGCTGGCTATTCCCTATCACTTTATTACTTTCCAAGTGTTTGCATACGATTTCCTTAATTACCTGCTCCATTATCTTCCCTGGGACAGACGTTAAACTGACCGGTCTATAATTTCCTGGGTTGTTCTTATTCCCCTTTTTATAGATGGGCACAATATTTGCCCTTTTCCAGTCTTCTGGAATCTCCCCTGTCTGCCATGATTTTTCAAAGATCATAGCTAAAGGCTCAGATACCTCCTCTATCAGCTCCTTGAGTATCCTGGGATGCATTTCATCAGGACCTGGTGACTTGCTGACATCTAACTTTCCTAAGTGATTTTTAACTTGTTCTTTGTGTATCCTATCTTCTAAACTTACCCTCTCTCTGCTTGTATTCACTACGTTAGGCACACCTCCAGACTTCTCGGTGAAGACCGAAACAAAGAAGTCATTGAGCATCTCCGCCATTTCCAAGTTCCCTGTTACTGCTTCTCCCTCCTCACTAAGCAGTGGGCCTACCCTGTCCTTGGTCTTCCTCTTGCTTTTAATGTATTTATAAAAGGTCTTCTTGTTTCCCTTTATGCCTGTAGCTAGTTTGATCTCATTTTGTGCCTTTGCCTTTCTAATCTTGCCCCTGCATTCCCGTGTTGCTTGCCTATATTCATCCTTTGTTAGTTGTCCTAGTTTCCATTTTTTATATGACTCCTTTTTTATTTTGAGATCATGCAAGATCTCCTTGTTAAGCCAAGCTGGTCTTTTGCCATATTTTCTATCTTTCCTACACAGCGGAATTGTTTGCTTTTGGGCCCTTAACAACGTCCCTTTGAAATACTTCCAACTCTCCTCAGTTGTTTTTCCCTTCAGTCTTGCTTCCCATGGGACCTTACCTACAAGTTCTCTGAGCTTATCAAAATCTGCCTTCCTGAAATCCATAACCTCAATTGTGCTGGTCTCCCTTCTACCTTTCCTTAAGATCATGAACTCTATTATTTCGTGATCACTGTCCCCTATACTGTCTTCCACTTTCAAGTTCTCAACTAGTTCCTCCCTATTTGTTAAAACCAAATCCAGAACAGCTTCTCCTCTGGTAGGTTTTTCAACCTTCTGAAACAGAAAGTTGTCTCCAATGCAGTCCAGAAACTTATTGGATAGCCTGTGCCTCGCTGTGTTAGTTTCCCAACATATGTCTGGATAGTTGAAGTCTCCCATCACCACCAAATCTTGGGCTTTGGATAGTTTTGTTAATTGTTTAAAAAAGGCCTCATCCACCTCTTCCACCTGGCTAGGTGGCCTGTAGTAGACTCCTAGCATGATATCACCTTCGTTTTTTACCCCTTTTAGCTTAACCCAGAGACTCTCTACACAGCTATCTCCTACGTTCATCTCCACTTCAGTCCAAGTGTGTACATTTTTAATATACAAGGCAACCCCTCCTCCCTTTTTTCCCTGTCTGTCCTTCCTGAGCAAGCCGTACCCTTCCATACCAATATTCCAATCATGCGTCCCATCCCACCAGGTTTCTGTAATACCAATGATATCATAGTTGTATTTATTGGTTAGCAATTCCAGTTCTTCCTGCTTATTACCCATACTTCTCGCATTTGTATATAGGCATCTAAGATACTGATTTGATCTTGCCTCCCTGTTGTGCCCTGACCCTCCTTTCTCCTTGCCATTATAGGCCGTAGTCCCCCCCATTTCCAACCCATCTCCCAGTCCCGCACATTCAGCACTTACCTGTGGGCTTTGCTCACCTGCCCCCGACAAACCTAGTTTAAAGCCCTCCTCACAAGGTTAGCCAGTCTGTGTCCAAACAAGGCCTTCCCGCTCCTGGAAAGGTGAACTCCATCTCCGCCAAGCAGTCCTTCCTGGAAGAGCACCCCGTGATCAAGGAAGCCGAATCCCTCCTGGCGACACCATCGTCGCAGCCAGGCATTCACCTCCAGGATGCACCTCTCTCTGCCCGGGCCCCTACCTTTGACAGGAAGGATAGAAGAGAATACCACCTGCGCTCCAAACTCCTTCACCCGTACTCCCAAAGCCCTGTAGTCACACTTGATCCGCTCAGTGTCACACCTGGCAGTATCATTTGTGCCCACGTGGATGAGTAGCATGGGGTAGTAGTCAGAGGGCCGGATAATCCTCGACAATGCCTCCGTAACATCTCGGATACGGGCCCCTGGCAGACAGCATACCTCTCGAGATGAGCTGTCAGGGCGACAGATGGGTGCCTCCGTTCCCCTCAGAAGAGAGTCTCCAACCACCACTACTCTACGTTTCCTCCTCGCAGTGGTGGCAGGAGACTGCTCAACCTTGGTGGTGCAAGGCCTGGTCTCCTCCACTGTGGGGGGTGACTCCTTGTCTCCTGCTGAAAGTAAAGTGTAACGGTTATGTAACAACACAGTGGGAGGGTTAGGAGCAGGGGTGGAACACTGCCTGCTGCCGGAAGTAACCAGCTGCCAGTGCTCACCCTGCACCACTGCCTCCTCCATAAGTGGCTGGTCAACAGTCCCACATCCTAGGACAGTGACCTCCGTGGACTCCACAGGAATACTGTCCAGGAATTCCTCATGGCTTCGAATGCTCCTCAGCCTGGCCACCTCCTCCTGTAGTACTGTGTTAGTGTGCCAATTCCAGACTCCAAATTTAGAATAGAGGTTCATAACACAATATCATAGCCTGCCTCAGAAATTTTTACCCTACAGTTATTTCTATTTTCATTGTCCTTTTTGTTAGAATAATACACATTTTTGGCAATGCTATGGGCCCTCTTAAACTTGACACAGCCTAAGGCATGCTGAGGCCCTAAATTATGTCTAGACTGCAGAGCTTTTCTGGGATACCGGAGGTATTGTGGAAAAGCTCTGTCGTGTCCAAGGAATGCGTCCACTTTTTCAGAACAGTTTCCGAAAAAGCAGACATGTTCTGTCGGCATCCCTGTATTCCTCTCAGTGAGAGAAATGAGGGATGTTCCAAAAGAGGACTTTTTTCCAAAATTTGGCCCTGTGTAAATGGGCCAGATTTCAGAAAAGCCTCTTTCTGAAAAAAAAGCGGTAAAAGATACGCAAATCGTAGTTCATAATTTGCGCATATTTTTCCAACTTTTCTCAGTAGTCTAGACATAACCTCAAATCCGGCCATGGGCAGCTAGCAGGGAACCCATCAGCCGTGCAGCACAGCAATGGCATAGTGCTGCCAACCAGACAGTCAATGGCTCAGTCAGAAGCTGCCAGGATCCCTTTGACTGAGTGTTCCGGTTCAGCACTGGATACCTGGTTACCCACATATTAAGAGCTATTCATTTTTTAAGTTAATTCAGGCAGAAAGAATCAGGCCCACCTGCAACTGTGCAAAGGCCCATGAAAAGATTTTGGTGGCTGGCCCTGCTCTGATTGACAGGAGTGAAATTCTTTGGCTTGCACACTGAGGAATCTGCTCTTGTGTTCCAAATGTACATGTAGAGCCCTGCATATCTGCAGATATTGGCTTCATATCTGTGGATAGTGGAGCGGATACCCACAGACGACTTTTTCCTCCTGTCCCGTTGCCAGGCAGAAAGGGGACACCAGGGCAGATCCCTGCATTGTTGGCAGGGAAAGGACACGAGAAGCTGCATCCTAAATCTTCCTGTGGGAAGGGCTGAGTGCTGGCACTGCCCGGCTCGGCTCCCTCACTCCCCTTACCTGGTGAGCACTGACCTGTGGTGTCCTAGCGGGCTGTCTACCTCTTCCCTGCATGATCCTGTCCCCTTCTTGATGATTTGTTCTTCCTCCTCACTCTTCCAGATTTGTTGTGAAGGTACAAGTAAAATCCAGATCGTGGATTGCAGGTCGATGAGGAGTTGAGCCTGGTGGATGCCGATTCACATTTTTGTATCTATGTAGGGCTCCACTTACATGTATTTTTTGCTATAGTTTGTGGTGTATTAGTGTATCAGCCAGGCAGCCTATAGATGGAACAAAAACTGCCTGTAGACATGGTAGTGAGGCTTTGGGCTGTCGAGTAGTAAATAAATATGACTGAATACCAGGAAAAGTATATTTATTCTTTCTTATGTGAGCTTTTTTTTTTTTCCTGTAGGAGAGGAGGAAAGCCAGGAAAAGCAATTGCCGCCCCTTCAAAAGACTCCTCTGGGCACTGTGGGAACAAGTTAAAAAGCTACTCATTCTTTGTGGCTAGTGTTTGTTGGAGCAACAGTTTTCATAAACAGCCCACCCCAGTCATAGTAAGGGAAAAACCAGTTCTCGCAGGAAGCAGTCGCCAGGGAAAACACTTGGGCAATTCTAAAGACTTAGTCAGAAAGTTGCACAGCTGCTAAGTTCAATGACTTATAAATACAAGATTGTCTCCATGTGAAATTGCATTCCACTCCCTCTCACCTTCCCTACCTCTGGTAGTAGATGCACACTTTGTGTTAGTACCTCACCAGAAACTTAGCAAAAAATAACACACACACGTTTGCCTCCGAACATAATGGGTGTCCTCCTCAGACTGTAAGATCCTGATGGAATTATGAGCAGAGACTTCCTGGTGCTGGAGAAAACACCTCTGGTGATTTGGGAGCTGACTCTAGCCTCTTAATTAGCAATAAAACAGTGCTCCAGTATTACAGACGGGGATGCTTTACTATGTCAGTAGCTATTTTCCATGTGACATACAAACCGCAACTGAAAAGTTGTGGTCATCAAAAATCTCAGCTTTTTTCAGCAGAGTAAGATATTTGCCTTTGGTTGTTGACTACGTTTCATTTGTTTACTATCAAACAAAAAAAATAACTCCCACTTTCAAATGGATAAGATATTCTTCACTTTTTCTTGGGTTTGGCAGTATGTGTCAAATTCTGAAAAGTATTACAGTGATGGGGAAAATATCTCTGTGGTATTTAGTAGAAAGATTTCATTGAGAAGAGTTTGAAATGGTCTCTTTATCACAACACCATAAATGAATTAAGTAGGTCATCTCAAACTAACAGAGAAGTTTCATGGTACACCACATTACCTAACATGTCACACTTAAAAGCTATTTTAGAAAAAAATTAAACACATTAATTGGGGTAACATTTTTTCCCCTTCCACGTATGAAGCTAGTTGCCGTTATTTCTGTGAGACCAGCTGTATAAAGGGGGGCATAAAATCTTGAAAATGATAAATAGCGTTTTTCTGTACTTAAAAATCCAGGACTTTTAAGTCCAATGGATAGAAACCAGTCCTTGGTATCCCATTTGAAAACCTGGCCATTGCCAATGGTAATAAGCTGCCATTGCTGCCTCTGTGGGATCACAAGAGATTTCAAGATTTACAATGTACTCATCTGGGACAAACCATGGTTTATCCTTCCCTCTGGGCTAGTGTAAATCTAAGGAGGAAGTTCTACATTTGAGGAAAAATAGGAAACTTCCGTGCCATATTGAGCTTTTTTTCATATGTGCTTTATAGCTGTTCAATAGTTTGGAATGCTGTGAAATGGCAAGAGGGTGATGGCTTAGTGAGCAGTATGTAGCTGAGGTGATGAAGGGTGCAAGGATAAATGTAGTGGTCACATGACACTGCAATTAATCCTCCAAGAGCTATCATCGCCACAGAGATGGTGTACAGATCTTGCAATCAGTTTACTGATCTATTGGGTTTGCCTTCACTGCGAGCTTTTTCTGGCAGAAAATATGCTAATGAGGGACTCATTAGCATAAGTTGTGACACCATTAGCACATTTTCTGCTGTTTCTTTTTGCGCAAGGGATTTTTGCGCAAAAAGAAGCAGTGTGTCTGCTTCAGTTCTGTGCAAAACTCCCGCTTTGCACAAGATCCTTATGCTTCTCTGGCATACATTGCTTCTTCTTGCGCAAAAAGAAATGGCAGAAAATATGCTAATGATGTCATGACTCATGCTAATGAGTCCCTCGTTAGCATATTTTCTGCCAAAAAAACTTGTAGTGTAGACAGCCTGGAATATTTTTAGGGGAAAAGCTCTGAGTTTCTTACTAATGTTAGTCTATGTTGTTGTTATCAGCATACATCCACAGATGTCTTTTGTGGAAGCAGCTGTTTATGTTGAGTAACAGCAGTTACAAAGGAAAGAAAGACACGTGAGGAGACATGGCAAATTGCAAAAAAAATGTATGAAGGCAAAGCTTGGTAGAAATCCTGTAAATCACCATGCTGACTAAACATTCCTATTGAAAAAAACCTAGCAAGCCTTGCTAACATGATTACAGCATAGCTACAATGATGGAATTTATTATGTGTGCTGAAAAAGAAAAAAAAAATCCTAGAAACAATGTTTGTCTTAAGTCTGCATTTTAATGGCCACTAAGTTCAATGAGCCAAAGTCTTAGTGGTATTTAGATAGCTAACTCCCAGGGAAGTCAATTGTTGTTAGATGCCTACATACCATTTAAAAACCTGGCTCAGTATTTACAATCTTTGCCTTTCTTTTTGAATTCTCTCCACTGCATAGATTGTGACATTCTGCATGGGTTTACAGAACCGGTATTTTCTTTGTGAAGAATTGAGCCTGGGGCTAACTTTTTAGTTTTGCATTCAAAAAAGGGAGTTTTAATCAGTTCAGTACTTAGTATTGGTCTTTCCTATTCCCAATGACTTTAATCGTGTATTACCAGGCCCTGAAACGAAAGACTGAGGGTATGTCTAGACTGTGGGGTTTTTTCGGGATACCAAATGTATTCTAAAAAAACTCTGCCATGTCCAGGGAACGAGTTTTCTCTTCCGCTTATTTTGTGGAAGAGCAGACGCGCTCTTTTGGAAGCCCTGTCTTCCTTGTTCCATGAGGAAGAAGGGATCTTCCCCAAAATTTGGCCCAGTGTAGACAGGCCAAATTTCAGAAAAGTCTCTTTCGAAAAAAAAAGTAGAAAAGGGTAGGCAAAATACAGAGCACATTTTGCGTTCCTTTTTCTGAAAAAAAGGTGTAGTCTAGACATAACCTGAGAGCTAACGCTTGGCCTAGCAAGGCCCTTTTCTGAAGAGCCTTGGGCTGATTTTGGAAACTGTAGTTCTAGGCCAGGAATAAGTTCCACAATGTACAGAGTTAGGAACATTTTTTAATGTTTTAAAAAGACCCAGTAAAACTCTGAAATGTTACAATAGCTTCAGTACAGTTATTCATCAGGAAGTTTGCCAGGATAGGGCCTTTCTCCCTGAGGCCTATCCTGACTGACAGATATTGCCACCTCCTATATAAGCAGCCTGCAGTGATCCAAGATAGCAGAAAGCTGGATTTAAAATCTGTCCATTTTACCATTCAACAGCTATATTTACCAGAGTAAATATGATCAGAAACAGTGTCACTCTGTGAAATAAATAATCTATGATCTGAAGGGGAGCAAAAGGGTGGAAATTGCATTGAATGTAGATTGGAAGGTTTTGTAAGGCAGAATGATGGCTATGAAATCCCATTCCACCCCTACAAGAAAAAGGTGAAATCAACTGCAGCCTGGAACATCAGTTCTGTACATGAGTTATTTGGAGGGCTAAATGGATATATCTGCTAATAATAGGGGCTGTATTAAGAACCATGCCATCCAAGAGAATGGTTGTGCTTCTCTGTCTTTTGCCCATGGGCTTTACTTTTGTGTACTTTCAGCCTACAAATTCCGATATTCAGTTGCCTTCACATCTTGAGGCAAAAATTGTAACGTTTGATTTTGTCCTGAACTGTGACCAAAAAGTCAAACAAGTGATATTTTTCACAGAACAAAAAAGTTACAACAAATTCTAACGGAGGAATGTAAGAACAATTAAGTGACTGGGTGCACTGAGGCCCTTTGAGGAGGCTCAGAAGTCCTATTGCACTCCATCCCAAGAAAGGAACAATGAATGTCCTAGAGTAACTTCATGAAAGCAGCTAATCAGAGCCAAGCAGGCTTAATAAAAGGAACTGCAGAGCCTTAACAGGTCAGTTCCTGGCTGAGATCAGAGCCAAAAAGGATGCTGCTCTCTGGCCAAAGGAACATAAGGACTAGCCATAGTCTAATCTCAGATGGGCTTGCAGGAAGGGGGAGGTCCTAAGAAGCTTAACATTGTGGGAAGAGTGAAGCAAAAAGGGGCCAGGTAAGAAGAGACCCTGGGGTGAAATTGAGCAGTGTATAACTGATTTATAGAGTCTTTGGATGCAAATCTAAAATAGCGGACAAGTCTGAGTTTCCTTAATGGCTACAAATAAAGTGGTGTAAATGCCATAAAGGGTGAGGACCAAGTTTGGAGATGAAATACAACGTTGCATTTAAAGGGGCCCAGAGCCAGGACTAAAGACCTCTACTAAGGGTAATTATACTGTTTAACTAATATCCTGGAAAGAGTTCACTTTTGACTGTGATTTGTCCAATGAGCTGAGCCATTGAAGACTGACCAAACAAGGCTGAAAACCTACAGGGGTACCAGGATCAGGAAAAGATCTTTACTACTAAGTGCAGTAGCAAGATGCACTAGAGGTAGGTTTCTCCTGCCACAGGTCCATTTTGACATCTTTATTCTACAAAAAAATCATATTCTAATAAAAAGATTTTGTTTCACATCAATTTTTTATTTAATCAACCAGCGCCTCCTGTGGTACTGGTACTGTATAGGAGTTGTGATTTGGGTGTTTCATGCTCCCATTCTTAACTATGGGATGTAGCCTATTTGACTTTGGTTATGGGACTCTCTGTGATACACCAGAGCAGGTCCACCAGAGGATAGGTGGTGGTATTTAATAGTTGTAGTCCAGCCAAGGAACCTGATCCACAGGGGACATGAGGCAGTCAATCTACAGCTCCCATGAGATACTGCAGCAGTTCAGATATACTCATATTCAAAATGAGTTGAAATGTTTTAATATAAAGTCCAATGGAATGGTATGTTTCATTTTCGGTCAACCAGACCCAAAATAATGTATTTGCCTTTTGGAAACCACATTTTGAGTCAATAAAACATTTCAAAGGAGAACTTCCAACCAACTCTACTTGTATGAGGATATTAGCCAAGCCTACTCTATGCTGTACCAGGTATTACTAGCACTTCCTCTCATCTCACATCCAAGACCGTTTGTGCTCAGTGGCCTGCCACATACCTTTAAGGATGAAATTGGGGAAGGGGGCAACTTCCACACAACTGCTGAAAGCTTCTCTGCCCTATTCTAGCTGCTAAAAGCCTCCTTACTCTGATAGAAATATTAGGCACCCTAAAGAACATTCTGACGAAGTGGGTCTTTGCCCACGAAAGCTTATGCTCCTACACTTCAGTTAGTCTATAAGGTGCTACAGGACTCCTCGTCGCTTCTAAAGAACATTGTTCATTAACTTTTTTGCATCCCCCTAAAGTCAAATATATATTTCCTGCCTAACAGTACAACCCTCAAGTCCACAGAAATTATGCAGGTTACACATCTGTCTGAGTTCCCATATGTTCTATTTTCACAGGGTCAGTCTTTCTGCTGTCCAGACACTGAAAGGGGGCTAATAAAAGCAACCCATAGCTCCCAAATAAGTGTACAATGGATATTTGCACAATCACAACCAGTTTTATACTGTTACACTTCATACGTGGTTGGAATTGAATGCACCTAGTTGAAATCTGGCCCTATCCTATTGGAAATGGGTGTAACGTTAGGCAAAAATTAATGTAACTGAGCAATCTAATCATATTTAGACATTCGTACTTTTCTAACAAAATACCTACTAATAATAGTAAAGAGTGTTGAATAATGAAAATCCTGAACTGAAAGTTATAATCAATTTTGGAAGACTGTTTTTATGCCTAGTCTTTAATTTTTAGTCACCTTAAGGTTGGAAAAAAATGTGTGAAACTAAAATTTGTTGCTTAATTTCCTAACTTTTATTTGGGCTAACATTAACAAATACATAGTAATTCTGATTGCACTATACTACACAGAGGGGTTTGTTTTAGTTTAACTCCTAAAAAAGAAACATCAATGCATTGTTTATTTTTCTTTATTCTAGGCAGATTGGAGAAAAGCAATCAACAAATTACACAAGGTACAAAAAATCCCAGTCTGTCCTGGGTTGCACCCAAGAACTAATGCAATAGCCATAGTAATATTATTCTTAAGTTATAAATACTGATTTTTCCACTCAGTAGTAAATATTTCTAAAAACAGAGGGACTAAAGGAATGTTTGTAGTTTGCAGTGATGAATCATTGTGACTTTTCCATGTTAAACCTTGTAGGGCTTTTGTAAATGTACATGTGACTCAATAAGAACAACATAATACAACTAAGTAGAAAGTCAAAGAACTGTGTGGCATTTCTGTAAATTCAGTGGATGCTATCTTAGCAGTTAACCTTCAAAGATCCAAATATGTCACAATGAAATCTTTAATGTAGAAAATGAAAAATAAGACACCCATAAAAACTAAGGCCTTGATGCAACAAGGAACTTATGTATGTATCAACTTTAAGCGTGTGAACTGTCCCCTGAAGTCGGTAGGACGAAACATGTTAAAGTTAAGTGTGTTCTTGAGTACTTGGTTGAATTGAGGCCTTGAAATAGCATGGGGTTCATTTCTTTATTCGTGTTGGGGGGGTTTTGCTTTCTGGTAGTGTACGTATCTTGTTAAGTCATCCACGTAGTAAAAAAGTCAGGGTCCTACTTTCATTTAGAATCATAGAATCATAGAGCTGGAAAAGACCTCAGAAGGTCATCAAGTCCAGCCCTCTACTCTAGGCAGGACCAATCCCAACTAAATCAACCCAGCAAGGGCTTTGTCAAGCTGAGACTTAAACACCTCTAGGGATGTAGACTCCACTACTTCCCTAGGTAACCCATTCCAGTGCTTCACCACTCTCCTAGTGAAATAGTTTTTCCTAATATCCAACCTGGACCTCTCCCACCGCAACTTGAGTCCATTGCTCCTTGTTCTGCCATCTATCACCACTGAGAACAGCCTTTCTCCATCCTCTTTGGAAGTTCCCTTCAGGAAGTTGAAAGCTGCTGTCAAATCCCCCCTCACTCTTCATTTCTGCAGACTGAATAGGCCCAACTCCCTCAGTCTCTCCTCATAGGTCATATGCTCCAGCCCCCTAATAATTTTGGTTGCCCTCCGCTGGACCCTCTCCAATGCGTCCACATCCTTTTTGTAGTTGGAGGCCCAGACCTGGACACAATACTCCAGATGTTGCCTCACCAGAGCCAAATAAAGGGGAATAATGACATCTCTGGATCTGTTGGCAATGCTCCTCTTAATGCAACCTAATATGCCATTAGCCTTCTGGGCGACAAGGGCACGCTGTTGACTCATATCCAGCTTCTCATCCACTGTAACCCCCAGGTCCTTTTCTGCAGAACTACAGATTTAACTATCCCCAAATGACCCCTATCCAATTGCTATTACTAGATTGCCAATTTCTGTTGAGTGTCACAGTAGAAATAGGTCTGAGAAGAATTTGAAGTAACAGAAGGTACTAGATATGATAGCATGTCTACCAAAAAAGGGGCTGCAGCAGGGCAGAGTAATAGATGCCAAATGCAGTGAGTAAATATCAAGGCAGATTGTGAAGGGACTCCAAGTTAAGGGCAAGAGGCGTCTACTTGATAGAATAGTGGAGGTGGGGTATGTGGAGGACTTAGCAGAAGAACTCAAGGAATATAATGTGAGCGTCAGAGCAGAAGGCAAGAAAGATTGTCGTAGCAGTTGTATTTTGTATGCACCGGAGAGGAGTCATGTGGGTATGAAGGAGACCAGAGAGGATGGAGCGACGCGTAATCAATACTACATCTGAATGTTTCTTACAGCCTCACTTGGGATTGGGAGTCTGGTTCTATTCCAAATTGCACTTGACTCACTGCTACCGTCTCATTGGTTTGTTTTGTGGTTAGTGTTTTTTTGTTGGTTTGTTTGTTTGTTTGTTTGTTCACAAGCCTAACAGTTTTTTTAACCAAAAATCACAAATTGATTTTGCTTTTGGAATTTTGATGAGTATTTTAATGTTTTTCTTGAATAAGGCAAAGGGAAATTATGAAATGGAATATATTTCTGGGTCTAAAACACTTCATTCAGAATATCTGGATAACTGTTTTGACATTGTCAACATTTAAAAAAAAAATCATCTGACTGACCCAAATCACAGATTGTTTTGGTCAACACAAATCTGAATGTTCACTGGGAAAAAGTTTTGCACTAAAAACTTTGCACAGCTCCACTCCCTAAAACACCAGAAATAAGTCACTTATTATCTTTGTGCATTAGTTTCTTCTTAATATTGAGCTGAGAATCATTCTTTACCACGTTCATAAAGCATTTTAAAATCTGAAAAATATTATAATATACACATGGGCTTTACATATGTATACATTTGATTAATTTATATAAAATATGAGACATCAGGTTATGTGGGCTGGCAGCAGACAGATGTCTAACATAAGTGATGCCACATATGTCTAGTGATGGCTAACTGTAGGCAGTGAACATTTCAGAAGAATGTTTAGGGATGTACTTTAAAAGGTGCTATATTTCAGTGTTTTAGCAGTAGAGTGGCAACATGGCCATTTGCTGTCCATAAATATTCTCATGTTTAATTTGGAATGCATTCAAGATGACATTTTAAAGTTAGCACACATGAAAATGTATACATCAGTTTGCTAAGCAAATAGTTAATTCACCTAAAAAACCCAGTACTTTACCTTAGTAAAAGTAAAACTTTCACAGCTATTTACCAAAAATATCCTACATAAAATAATTGTACATCAAGCATAGTAAAATTTCCAAATTACTATTTCTAATTAGAGAGAAGGACAAATTTAGCCTTGATAGAAATAGCTGCAACTTGACTCTACTTATACCATCGTATATCTTATTTTAAATGTTTAGGGTCTGGATCAAACCATATTGAAGTGAATGGAAACAATCCGCTCTACTCTGCACTAGTTAGGCCTCTGCTGGAGTACTGTGTCCCGTTCTGGGCGCCACATTTCAAGAAAGATGTGGAGAAATTGGAAAGGGTACAGAGAAGAGCGACAAGAATGATTAAAGGTCTAGAGAACATGACCTATGAAGCCAGGCTTCATGAACTGGGCTTGTTTAGTTTGGAAAAAAGAAGATTAAGGGGGGACATGATAGCGGTTTTCAAATATCTAAAAGGGTGTCACAAGGAGGAAGGAGACAATTTGTTCCTCTTGGTTTCTGAGGACAGGACAAGGAGTAATGGGCTTAAAGTGCAGCAGGGGAGGTTTAGATTGGACATTAGGAAAAAATTCCTAACTGTCAGGGTGGTCAAATATTGGAATAAATTACCCAGGGAGGTGGTGGAATCTCCCTCTCTGGAGATATTTAAGAACAGGTTAGATAGACATCTGTCAGGGATGGTGTAGACGGAGCTTGGTCCTGCCTTGAGGGCGGGGGGCTGGACTCGATGACCTCTTGAGGTCCCTTCCAGTCCTATTATTCTACGATTCTATGATTCTATGATTTTGATCAGATTTGATCCAAAATCTCAATGAGGTTCAAATGCAGTAGAAAGTTTAGTTGTAATATTTGACCCACTACTATACCATTAAATATTGCATAGTTTTATAAGTAACTTATCCACTATATCCATATTACGCTTCAGACACATGTTCATTAATTGGACCTGAGGGTCATGCAATAATCCAGGCAGCAAAAGCTTATTCCTGAAATCTAGGGGACTACTTATTACCCAGTAACTCAAACTCTAAACAGGGAACAGGTAAAAGCCCCTTTAAATATTTGTACTCATTAATGGTATAGTTGGTTCTTGAAGGTCTGAATCTCTGGGTATGTTTACACTTACCCTCTAGTTCAAACTAGGAAGGCAAATAAAGCATACCGAAGTTGCTAATGAAGCAAGGGATTTAAATATCCTGCGCTTGATTAGCATATTTGCAGCCGGTCACCATTTCAAAATGCCAGTAGCCCGAATTAACTCACCGCATGTAGACGCAGTAGTCCTATCCAAAACCCTACCCTCGAATTAACTATTACTCCTCATGTTACTCCTCGTGAGGAGTAATAGTTAATTCGAGGGAAGGGTTTTGGATCAGATTACCGCGTCTACACGTGGCGAGAAAATTTGGGCTACTAGCACTTTAAAATGGCAACTGGCCACGAATATGCTAATCAAGCGTGGGATATTTAAATCCCGCGCTTCATTAGCAACTTTGGTATGCTTCATTTGCTTCCCTAGTTTGAACTAGGGGGCAAGTGCAGACATAACCTCTGAGAGTTGTTTGGAGGACTCACCAGTGGGAAGATTACCAGTTGTTCTTCCCAACACAAAATTTTAAGGGGCACTAAAATGGCTATCTAAGTGTCATTCATTAGATACCTCTTCAGTCCTCTGGATAGCTGATGCACATTAGCTGACTTTTATTCTTTTTGTATTTATAGTATTGGCAGAATGGTTTTAAAGAATCAGTTGAGTTTAATCATTAGCAAATAGCATGTGCATTATACAACACTAACTCATCAGATAACCATTTCAGTACTGGCAGGACTTTCTAGCAAATAAGATTCTTTTTATTGTATTTTATTCCCTAAGATTCAAAAAATCTTCCAAATTCTGTTATTAGAAGTTTCAGAAGAAATGGTTGGTTATAGCAGGGGAATAATTTTATTTGTGCCAACATTTAGGATAGACCATCCAATTAAACCGCTTTTTCTAGATGAATGACTGCTCTCTTTCCATTCTTGTTCTATGTTTTTTGCCAAATCTATTCTGCCAAATAGCTGCAACAGACCATCTCAGGGAGATACCATCCAAGGAAACTAAACAGATCTGTTCAGAAAGGAGAAGTCTAAGGCCGGGTATACACTAGAAATCAATCCAGAGTATGAAAATCCCACACCCCTAAGTGGTGTAGGTAAGCCAACTTAAATACCAGGGTAGACTGACAGAATTTTTCCATCGACTTAGCTACTGCCTCTTGGGGAGGTAGCGTACATATATGCCAGTGGGAAAACCCTTCCTGTCAGAGTAGATAGTGTTAACATGAAGCCCTGCAGATTCACAGCCTTGTTGCTTTAGCATTTCAGTGAGGACAAGTTCTAAGAAATTCTGTCTACTGGCTTGTCTTCAAAGGGAATTTTTTTATTCTGATTTATTTCAAATTGACCTTTCATTGTTTTTAAAAACCAATTTGATTCTGAAGTTCTTTTTTTTTAAAAAAAATGAACATTTTTCAGGTTCATTACTAAAAGTCTGATAAAACAGTGAAAACTTCACTATAATCAAACATTGAAACTGCTGTGTTGATGGAAAAAGAAGTTGAGTGGAAAATGTTCACCAGTTTGTGTTTCTGTGCAGACCTGGAAAAAAAAACCAGTGGTGGAGTAAGAGTAGTTCAGTTTCCATAGTATCATGGGGGTGACTAACCCCTTGAAGGGAAGTCTTGGCCCATTCTATCTGGGAGATCATTACAGGGAACAAGCCCATCTTGGCCCACACTGGCGTAAACAACTGCATGGTTGGTTATCAGCTAATAAGTATTTGAATGTGTTGGTCTCTGAATGTGCAGGCGATATGGGCCTTACTTCATGAGTGCACTTCATTCTAGCCTCATCCAGCAGAAATGATATATTCAAGATTTTCCATGTCCATTAGGAGGGTGAGAGGGACAGAAGTTGCCTCACTAGTTGCAATTACTGGAAAATCAACTGTTCTGGGAGGTTTGGGGCCACACTCAGAGCTTAATTTATTGCTTCCATGTAGATCTTTGTTAAAGCACTTAAAAGAAGTGACCTTTAAGTGTTCAGTAGGCCAATTTGATTAATCAAAATAAACCAGGTAGCTAAATACGCAACTAGCAAGGACAGGGAAATATGGAATTCTTTGCTGATCCCATTGTAATCAAATTCTACAGCTCACATGACTGCTAATGAAGTGAGCTGAGACTCCTGCCAATAGCAGCCCTAATAAAATATTAAGAACATTGTCAGATTTAGGCTGTAAGTTGCTTTCTTTCATAGGACTTACCAGAATGGTGGTGGTGGTTTTTTTTTCCTACCCTACTTTTAGGGAGTTTTAATTGTTAAGTCAGTAGTGTTGACACTTAAATGGGCTCTTCTTATGGAAGGAAGTCGTACACAAATGTGAAATGTACTCAAAGGCTGATAGGATGGATGTGGAAAAATTTTCTTCTTTGTGGGTG
The DNA here is from genome assembly GCF_049634645.1 of Pelodiscus sinensis. Lineage (NCBI taxonomy): Eukaryota > Metazoa > Chordata > Testudines > Trionychidae > Pelodiscus > Pelodiscus sinensis. Next base: position 114,439,928 of record NC_134715.1, read on the forward strand.
GCTCCCATTCCTTATATTCCAGGCACTTGAGAGGTTAAAGTAACACAAACACAGTTCTACAATATGGAAGAGGATTACTAAAAGAACCTGACAAGCACAGAAACTGAACATTTTGGAACCAGGCCTTTGTCAAGACCTAACCATGTAAGGCTGTGCTGATTTTATTTATAGTATCATCTTAGAGTAGGGTATGTAAACAATATGGGGAACCACATTAATACCAGCATGACAGAACCCTAGCTAACTGGGCACGTCTGACAATTGTATTCACTATGTTGAAGAGATACTATAGCAAACTGGAGGGGAGGGAGCCTGCTTAAGACCCTTTCACTTGATTTACAGCAAGATTCCCAAAGGATCCTAGAGAGAAAGGTGACTAAGAGTTCATGGTACCTAAACATTTGAACATATAAAACCCTTCAACAACTGCAGTGCCTAAACTTTCTATCCATATATAAACAAATATCCTAGCTCCTAGCAAACCACAAGCATATATTATGGACAGTGGAACTTGTGTCTTCTCCAGCCCACAGGAGAACTGGCTAACTCTGGCTGTTAGAGCTTATGGCTTTTTCTTTCAGAGGGCAATATGTTACATTTGCTTGAGCATTTCACTTTGTAATGTATTCTAACAGTACATATTGAATATTGCATACCCACATTTATGCTAATTAAAACATTTACCAGATCAAAATATCCAGTTTTCAGAATGTGGAGTTAAATCTGACATTACATTTTTAAATCATATTTTACTTGCAATATTTTTATCTTGCTTTCCAGGCTTATTTCTTTTAGCCAGGTCCTGGCTCACCCACCTGATAAGGGGTCAAATTCAGAGGTGTACAACTTGGAGCAACCTGTACTTACTTTTTAATTTTAAGGTAGGTACTACAAAGTCTTAATGTAACCCTCTGGCGAGTTATGTGTCACAGGTTCTACTCTGTGCCTGATGAAATGAGACTACAGGTTGAACCTCTCTAGTCCAGAACTCTCTGGTCTGGAAACATCCGTCATCTGGAATGATTTTAATTAGCTGGATGTCCACTTTTCAAGGGTGGCCAAGTTTCCCACGGTCCCATATAATTTGTTTACAGCCACTAGCCTCAGTGTTCTGTGCTGTGATTTTAGTTCTAATTTATTCCTAAATGTCCTCTAACAGCCCAGTAAACAGCGGAATTGTTGGCAATGCTTCTAGACAATACTGACCTCCGGAAAATTCTTTTGTTCGGAACTGGTCTGGTCCTGAGAGTGCCGGACTAGAGAGGTTCAACCTGAGGCTCTACCTAGAGAGCTTTAGTGCAACTTGTAGAAGCTCAAGCATTTTGCTCTGGAAGTCCCCAGTTCAATCTTCAGTCTGATAGCCGAGGTGGCTACTCTGTCACTAACTGTGGTCAAGAAAAAAGCGAAAAGACAATTGGGATCTGGTTTTCAGTGGTGATGAGCACTTGAGCCTCCTAGTGACTTAATTTCCAGCTGGTAGGTGCTCACTATCTCTGAAAACAAAGATGGGAGGGTGAGGCAAGTTTGAAGATGATAATGCTCAACTCTACAAGCTCTCTGTTGAAAATAAGAGGCAATGTTTAAGCTTTAAAATTTTAAAACAGCACCTAAAACCAATTAATTAGCTAGCATTTATTCTTAGCACTTAACTTGACTTCAATTTTCTGTGGAACTTGTATCAAGACTTTTAGGTTTTGGTCAGGTAATATCAAAAGAGAAAACAGCTCTGTATTCCTAGATTCAGCATTCTTCTGCGAGTTTTATCATTCATTTTCAAAAGGTTTTTGTTGTTGTTGTTGATCCAGCTCTAATTGAATAGTTCTTGATACAAAGTAATAGGCCAAGAGCCTTTAAGGAGATCTTCACAATACATCAAATTTGAAGCCTTTTTTATTAAGGCTACTGCAACCTTCAGTAGTGGGTTCTAGCTAATTTTAATGATATTAGTGAATTAGTTGAATTTATTAAGTAAATGTGAACTGCAGCCTTCTCAGCAAATGAGCCTTCAGATTAAACTTGTCAAACCAGTTTGATGTAGCCTATATGAATTGCTTTAACTCTCAACCTGTCTTCTCTGTGAGCTAGTTACCCATGAAAATTTATAATGACTGATCTGGGAAATCATCTGGGTTGTATTATTTGCAGCCAGTGTACCCAGCACACCATAAATTTAACTTTCCTTTGATGTATCAGAGGGCATGGATTTAGCCGAGTGTGAGTTATTCAGTGCCAATTGATGTGATCTGTTGACTCATATATACTGTAGATCTTGCACGTCAGTGTGAATTACTTAGAACTTGGGCAGACTATTTCCAGAAGAGATTTAATATAAAAGTTCCTACAGTACACTGTTCCTGACTTACTCTTTGCAACAATCCCCCTGCATGCCTTGTGTGCTCAATCTTTGAGTTTAGACCTGTAAGTCTGTACTAATCCTTTAATACTTGTTCTTCTCTATTTATTATCTCAATTGTTGAAAATCAGGCAGCAAAGCATCACACGCTCCCCATTAGTCTGTCTACCACTAATTAAGTTCATTTTGTTTGATTTAGTCACAAGATTGGTCCTTGGCCATTATTACATTTGCAATCAGACACGAGATTTTTTAATTGGCACATTTGCAGAGTCTGCAACTTACATATTTTTTAATAGGGAAGAATTTATTTTTATTTCACAGTAACTTTTTATTCTGCATGGTTTGAGGTCTTGTGATCATAATCTTTATTCCCCCCTCCATAATCATTTCTAATTGTTCTGCTGCAAACTGTCAGTATGCAACTAAAAGTTATGTAACACTCTTTTCTGAACCACAATTCAGTGAAAAGTGATTCACTGGGCTATTCTTTGAGGAGCAATTAAAGAGTGATAAAAGGACTGCATGATTTCTGGTAAGTGTTAAAAATACAGCAGACAGACATTAAACATCCTCTTCCTTCCATGTAGGTAAACATTGGTTTGGAACGGATTAGAGTACAAAAATCCTCACTAGTCATCACCACCTAGAAATGCTGTCCTCTAGCTTAGTGCATGGCACAAACTACTACTCAGGAGATTCGGTTTCAGGAACACTTTCTTTGGTGGGATTGTTTATAGCTATTAACACTTCACAGCTTTTAGGTCCCAGGTTCAGCATGCATGAGTCTAGTTTACATACTAATATGGCCCCTACTATGCTAATATAGAGTGCCTTGCAGGCTGCATTTATCTTCATGGTAACATTACTTCTTCCCACTCTTCCTTCTCCTCCTCTGCCCCACGATTGGAGGGATGTTAACAGGTCACTTCACCTTGAATAGTCCTTTGAAATATATGTTAACTACTTATGCGGAACAATATGTTCCACCTTGTATCTAGCTCTGACATGTTTCCCAGATCTGAAGAGCTCTGTGTAATCTGGAGGGCTTGTCTCTAGTCTAGAGAGAAGTTGGCCCAAGAAAAGGTATTACCTCACCTACCTTCTGTCTCAAAGACCAGGGGCATTTTCCTTCTAAAAACCAAACGCAACATGTAACTGTCGCTAGTGGAAAGAGGGGAGGTGCACACAATGTTGGGGGAGAGGCAGGAGTGTGACTACCCAACATGTTGCCTCTGGGTGCAGAAACCTTCCACTCCCCCCTCCTTGGGCCAGGGCAGCCAGTCCTGTCAGCTTCGGGGGCGTTGTGGTACAAGGCATGGAGGACTTGCACTTTTTTTTCTTCGCCAGAACTCCTGCATCCACATTGCCTTCACTCAGGCTGAACACAGGGACACCTTCCCCAGTGACCTGACCTGCTCCTACCCTGCCAGGCGTTTGCAGGCAGCTGCTGCACTGCACGGTGGTAATGATCCAGAGTAGCCACCTTCTCTCGACAGGAGAAGTGACTCCATCTCACTCCCTCTAGTCCTTGTGCAGGCCCAGCTTCCAAGGAGGGGCCAAATGAGCTGGAAATGTTGTGTGTGGGGGTGTAGCATGAGAAGACACCCCACCCCCTCCGGGCAGGTTGAGCAGAATAAGCTCTGCAAAGGCAGCACAGTGTTCACAGAAATCTAAGGGGAGGAGGGATTGCCTTATTTTAGGTGTGCCCCCCCCACAGGCTGCCTGTGCTAAAAACCATCTGTAGTGAAACGGAACAAGATATGGTGTTGAAATGAAAGCCTTGATTAATAACTGACATTTCAAATGCTTTAACTGTTGGTTTAAAAGACACAAAAAGAAAGAATTTAATGTTTTTATAGTACTAAGTATGCTAAGGTGTCACTATACAAAACCCTGATCTTCAAGACTGTTTAATGTTGGCTAGTAACTGAGTTATTTTAATACCATTTTTAGCACGTATATATATCTATATTTAATACAACAGTACGTAAGGATCTACATTCAAGATAAGGTACCCTTGCACTCCATCAACTCCTGCTTGGCTACTGTCTAACCCTTTAGGGCACGTCTGCACTACAGAGAAGATCGACCTTCTGGTGGCTGATCTTGTAGCATTCCATTTAGTGGGTCTAATGTAGACTCATATATTGAATGCTGAGGGCAGGCCCTGCAGGTGTCCCGTACTCCTCTTTCTGAGAGGAGTAAGGGAAGCCTGTGGGAGCATGTGCTCCTGTCAGCCTTCCACAGTGTGGACGCTATGGTGGCTCAGCTTAAGGCAAGCTGACTCTAGCTATGCATTTTGCGCAAAATGCATAGCTGGAGTTGTCTTGCCTTAAGCTGACCTGCCTTGTTTAGTGTAAGACCAGGCTTTAGATGCCTAAACTTTATTTTGCATCTACATTTTCACTGTAAAAGTCCCCTTCCTCCACAGGCACCCTTACATGCTGTGGAGGTGCTCAACCTCTGCTCTGCCTCAGGCCTGGGACCCATGACACCCCTTCTTCCAAACCCCCATTTCAGCTCCATCTCTGCACCCACCAGCTTTTTCTATGACACACCCATGGAGTCAGTGCTTATACCTACATGGCTTTTCCTGTCTCGGAGCATGCAAACTGGACTCTCTAGACTCCTAGATGCCTGTCTCTGAAGCCTGAGTGTGATCCTCAAACCCGGGTAAAAGAAAGCAATACTGACCTTGGCTGTGGGGCCCAATCCTCTAGGGGTGACTATAGCACACCCACCCGATCAGGCTTAATTCAAAAGGATGTAGGAGATGGCGTTGCCGCCTTTGCAGCTCTTAGCCCAGTGATTAGAGCACTCACTCGTCACTCGCTGCCTGCTGACACTCTAGCAACCAAGCTATAGAGTCTCGCTTCCTTGCTGTGGCCTGACATAAATCCAAGGTCAAATGGCTTCTAAAGGGGAGACCATGGTCCAGTGGTTAGGATCTTGCTCTGAAAGGTTAGGGACTCCTTGCTCAAACTTCCCACCCCATCCTTAGAGGTGAGAATTTTCACTCAGGAGATTGGGGTTTATACTTTAACTACTGGACTGAAAGTTATAGGGGAACTGGTGAAAAAAAAAAGACTTAAGCTCCTGAGCCAACTGCCTCCAGAAGAAAGGTTCCTGGCTGCAGATCATCAGCGGAGAGAGGTGTCTAACTGCATGAGAGGGGGTGGTGTTTAGCAGATTCCCGTTGCCAGCATCTCCCAATTGCTAGCTGAGGTCCTTCTGTGCCTAACTCATTGGCTTTGGTGGGTCCCATTCTTGGGTCTCTCTCCCCAGTTGCTACACAGGGAGCCTAGGTGCCTAACTCAAGGTTTGTGGAGCCCACTTTTGTTGCAATGACTTTTCTAAATGCCTGAAAGTTAGGCATTGCCACATTCTGTGTAATAGCGACGAGGAGTCCTGTGGCACCTTATAGACTAACTGAAGTGTAGGAGCATAAGCTTTCGTGGGCAAAGACCCACTTCGTCAGATGTATCTGACGAAGTGGGTCTTTGCCCATGAAAGCTTATGTTCCTACACTTCAGTTAGTCTATAAGGTGCCACAGGACTCCTCGTCGCTTTTGCAGATTCAGACTAACACGGCTACCCCTCTGATTCTGTGTAATAACACTTGGTTCCATTAATGGCTCTGGGTTTAGTTGCATAGGAGCTGATTTGGTGAGGAAAAAATTAGTGGTTGTTATTGGCAGTCAGTTCTTCCATTGCCCATATACATGGATCATCTATTCTATGATCTGCAGGACACACTGGGAGGAAGGAGGAGAAGTGGGGACAGGCATGCCCAGGGGTGGGATGGAACTGAATGGGGTAGGTTTGGTAGGTTTGGGGTAGAGTGGGAAAGGGCCTGAAGAGGAGCAGGGCTTTAGTGTCCCTGGGGCAAATTGGAAACTGGTGCATATGCCTAGGTGCCTAAACACCTTTATGGCTGTGTCTAGATTGACAAGTTTTCCCGCAAAAGCAACTGCTTTTGCGGAAAAACTTGCCAGATGCCTACACTGGCCGCTTGAATTTCCGCAAGAACACTGACTTCCTACTCTCTGAAATCAGTGCTTCTTGCAGAAATACTATACTGATCCCGTTCGGGCAAAAGTCTTTTTGAGCAAAGCTTTTGCGCAAAAGGACCAGTGTAGACAGCTCAGATTTGTTTTGCGCAAAAAAGCCCCAATCGTGAAAATGGCAATCGAGGCTTTTTTGTGGAAAAACGCATCTAGATTGGCACGGACGCTTTTTTGCAAAAAGTGCTGTTGCGGAAAAGCGTCCGTGCCAATCTAGATGCACTTTTCCACAAATGCTTTTAACGGAAAACTTTTCCATTAAAAGCATTTGTGGAAAATCATGCCAGTCTAAACGTAGCCTATGAGTCTGGACTAGAGAGACTAAGGGCCAAACTTCGAAAGATATTTAATGCCTAAAGATACAGATACGTGGCTAATGGGACTTTCAATGGAATGGAATCAATGGAATCAGGTGCTTTTGAAAATTCTATTGGGTGTATATCTGCATTTTTAGATACCTAGAACCAGATTTTTTTAAGGTCAGTTAAGTACCACACCAAGGTTACACAAGATACCTGTGCCAAAGCAGGGAACTGAAACTGTGTTTTCTAAATGCTAGGTTGGCACCTGAATTGTCCTTCTTTTATACTTCACTCTTTACATCTGTAAGGAGGGTATAATACCTACATAGCCTCCAAAGGGTCTGCAGATCCTGAAACAGGGTTAATATCATTAATATCATTCTTCAAGTCATCACTCATTTTAGTTCAGTACACATTTGGTGTCTTCTTTCACTTTTATTGGAAATGAGTTACATGAGAAAGGCAGAAGTGTAGAATAGAGAATATATACATGAAAGCTACATCTAGACTGCAGGCTTTTTTCAGAAGAAGCTTTTCCAGAAGAGATCTTCAGAAAAAACTTCTTCTGAAAGAGAGTGTCCACACTGCCAAAGTGCATTGAAAAAGCGAGCTGCTTTTTTGAAAGATAGCGTTCACACTGAATGGATGCTATCTTGCATTTAAGCTGTGATTACTATGGATGGAGTGGCCACCAAGACACCTGTGCTTTTTCCTCTTTCCTCTTCTTTCGAAAGAACTCCTTCTTCCCCATCCACACACGTCTTTTTTCAAAAGAGCTCTTTTGGAAAAAGGCTTCTTCCTCATAGAAAAAGGTTTACCAATGTCGGAAAAAAACCCTCTGTTCTTTCAATTTTTTTTCAAAAGAACATGATTGCTGTGTGGACATAAGTGAAGTTTTTCGGGAAAAAACGTCTGTAGTATAGACATAGCCTAAGCAAAGTGAACTTGTAGCTTGTTTCTGGCATGAATGACGTGTCCCACAATTTGGATCATTGTCATACACTGTGTCCCACATGTAGGCTGAGGTATGGCAACATTAAATATAAGCTCTGGGATGAGATTATATTACTTTTTGGGAAAGCCACTGTCACTGTAGCTGAGAAAATTGGGGAGAGGAATGAGCAGGATCAGCCTGAAGAGCAAATGAGCAGCTGGCAACTGTTAAATATCTATAGCTATACTGGCCAGCCTAGGGGAAGGAGCAGCCAAATCTGTAGAGTAGGCCTAGGCTACGTCTAGACTGCAAGCCTCTTTCGAAAGAGGCTTTTTTGAAAGATACTTTCGAAAAAGCTTCTTTTGAAAAAGAGCATCTAGACTACAATCAGTACTTTCGAAAAAGCAAGTTGCTTTTTTGAAAGAGAGCACCCAGGCAGTCTGGATGCTCTCTTTCAAAAAAGCACAGTTTGCATTACATAGTGCCTTTTTTCGAAAGAGCACTTTCAAAAAAAGGCGTTATTCCTCGTGAAATGAGGAGTACAGCCGTCGAAAGAAAAGCTGCATTCTTTCGATTTAATTTCGAAAGAACACAGCTGAAAAAAGGCTACTTTTTTCGAAAAAACCCTGCAGTCTAGACACCGCCCTAGAAAGGACCCTCTAGAATGAAAAGCTGGAATGGAAAAACTTGAAAATCAACTGTCCCAAATTCCTTTGTCAATGATGTGAGGACCTCTGTACTGTGCACCTTAGAATGGGTCAGACAGGGTGAGGTAGTGTCTACAGTTAGGCATGTACCTGCATAAACTGAATTGAAGAGAAGGAATTGGTGCCATATCTCTTACAGAATGTAAACCTCTTCCTTGTGGAAAGTTATGTTTAGTTGATGAATTGATTTAACTTTCATCAAGTTTACCTCCCAGCACTAACCCGTTAGAATATTCTATGTATTGACTTAGGAAAGGACAAATCAGCTGAGCAGCTGTGGGGATTCAGTGAAGTGCTTTAAATAAAAATGTTTTGTCTTCCCATTGCACTATAGCTTTTCATGTGTCAAAAGTGTTGAGTGCCCTCTGTTTTGGATGAACCAAATCCTGTGCTTTTTCTTTTCTTTTCGTGTCAGTTGCAGACTCCCAAGGACACAATGTCAGTAATATTTTCCCAGAAATAAAGATATGCATCTGAATCAGGCACAGAATGGACATGGGGGAACCTTAAGGGTGACAAAATAATACAGAAATATAAATATAATAAAACTGTGAAGGGGAATCTGGAGATGCCATTTCCACAACTTTGTTAATGGCTGATTCAGTACTCTGAGAGATGACTGGATTTAAAAATGTGATGATAAAATATCGAATGAGAAAATACTGCTTCCCAGTTTTAAAAGACAACTTTCATCGTGATTTTAAATGTTAATGAAGGCATGTTATTTGTTTTCATAGTTTTCTGCTTTTGTATGTTTTTAAGTTACTTAACTCTTCTCCCTTAAACACATTTTGTTTACACAATATTTCTATATCTTACCCCTTATTTGGCAGGTACCTGCCATCTACTTTATGCATATATTCTCAACCAATGAGAGTAAGGGAATTATTATTAGTCGAGGTGTGGAATTGATGCATGGAGACATGAAGGGCTGGATTGCAACTTTAAAAACAATTCTAAGCAAGGGATGGTTTTATAAGACTAAAGAAGGAGGCACCTGACTGGAAAATACTACACTGATGCCGGGGTGAAGCCTGACAACCATTTCCATATTGGCATATAATTGCTGAGCCCAACTCCTTGGTGGGCGAACTCCAGTTTTCCATCTCCATCAACATGAAGCAGATCTTCTTTTGCGCCATTATTTGGACGATACCAGAACACTGATCCTGTACAACATGTAGGCTACGTCTAGACTGGCCCCTATTCCGAAATAGCCATGCTAATTTCCAACTTTGGAATAGGGAAATCTGCAGGGGATTTAAATATCCCCCGCGGGATTTAAATAAACATGTCCGCCGCTTTTTTTCCGGCTTGGGGAAAAGCCGGAAAAAAGCGTCTAGACTGGCGTGATCCTCCGGAATAAAGCCCTTTTCCGGAGGATCTCTTATTCCTACCTGAAAAGGGCTTTATTCCGGAGGATCGCGCCAGTCTAGATGCTTTTTTCCGGCTTTTCCCCAAGCCGGAAAAAAAGCGGCGGCCATGTTTATTTAAATCCCGTGGGGGATATTTAAATCCCCCGCGGATTTCCCTATTCCAAAGTTGGAAATTAGCATGGCTATTTCGGAATAGGGGCCAGTCTAGACGTAGCCATTAAGTATTTAAGGTCTGTGTCCCAAAGCTTCTCTGTGTTGAATTCCTGTTCTAGAAATCTGCTAGATGTCAATGGCAATGTTGATAGGTTGGTGCTACAGCTACACACCGCAAGTCTCAGTCCTGTTTCCTGTAGAATTGCTGAATGGGATGATTACTGCAGGAGGCAGAGAGAGCTAAAAGCCCTGGTACAGAACTCCTATTTGTAAGGTGAAGTACTGCACTGCAGGATGGCTGGAGGAAAGATAAATAAATTGGATGGAGTGACATTGTTCCTGGGTTCCTGTCTATATTAGGGGAGAAAGCAGTGTTAGAAGGACTTAATCCCAGACAATTACATGAACACTTGCATAGGACTTGGATAGCCTTTATGGACAGCAGGAATGCTTTCCAGTGGAATTCCAACTTGCAACCTTCCAACTAGTGGTGTGTTGCAATATTTTTCTGCAGGGTCTCTGTGGCTCCATTTCTGTTTTTGTAAAATGAGAGTAATGGCCCTCTGCTTCACAGGAGAGTGTCTGTACTGCACTTTGAAAATGCCGACTTAATTATAGTGATAAATTTACATATAAAGAAAAAATGTCCTCATTGTATCAGGCACTGGACAATAGAGCTCTGTGAGGATTCAAATGTGTATCTGTTCATAGAAATTGGTATTCACCGAACTGTAGAGCTGTGCTTTCTGGGAACCACGGTGGTCAAAGGAGTCAGGACATGGTGCTGCCATTCCCGGCAGCCAGTACCCTGTGCCAGCAATGTTTCCTGGCTGTACTGCTGAACCATTCCCTGCCCGTTCCCTAATGGGGTTGTACAACCCTGTCAGGAGATGTGGCTGAGGGCTATACAGCTGCATGGCCAGGAGACGCTCCTGGAAGTGGCAGCACCATATTCTTCTTCTTTGGTCACTCTGGTTCTTGGGAGTAGAAGCCTGTGGTTCCGTGGGTATCGATTTCTATCTGCTGATGTTCGTATTCATGGATAGAAATTTGTATCTGCACAGGGCTTTACTAAGCAATCACTTAAGCAGCCCCTGCTCCAAAGAACTTACAACCTGAATACATAGACTAGGCAAAGGAAACATTACTATCCTTATTTTATTGATGGAGAACAAAGTGTTTAAACAACTTGCCCAAAGTCTATTCACACCTGATAATTGAATTCAGATAATCTGAGGCCCAGTCCACTGGCTTGCTAGAACGATAGTCTTCTGGTAAGACAAGTGTCTTATTATGATGACCACCAATAAGGCTTTTCTCCTTTATTTTCTCCTAATAATCACTTTCCTGTTTCCCCATGATAAACGTCTCTTGCTCAGAGCATTAAAGACAAGCTACAACCTTTCTGCTTAGTTTAGCAGAATGAAAAGTTCAGAGGGTGAAGAAGAAATGTTAAGCTGCTTCTGATCAAGATAAACTTTGAACTTTTCTGCTCTAGGCAATAGTAGGAATTTAATTCCAAGGAGCTGAGTTTTCTGAGTTTGATGTTGAATGAAAGGGAAAGCTATGCTGGCAAAGACTGACCCATGCTAAAACTATTCAAAGTTACAAGCCAAACCAAATCTTGGGGGAAAAAACCCTCCCTTGTTAAACTGAGCTTTAGATGAAATGGTATTTTAACTCTTTCAACTCAAATAGTAAGGGTGCTTTTATATGTACTACATTTTATTGACGGTGTATATCTCCAATAATTTGCATTTCTCTCTATGTAGACTTTAAGTTAAAAAAAAATAAATTGAACTACAGAGGTTTCTCTTAGACAAAATGGAAACACAAATCTCTTATCTCTGATAATAGGGAAAACAACTTAACCTGACCTGCTGATGAAATGTCCATTTAAAATTACTGTGTTATTTTGTGTAACTCTGATCATCTTAAAAGAACATTATTCGGGTTGCGAAGTCAAGCACTGAGAAGTTAGCAAATGCCAGAATTCAGATTGCTTATGTAATCTTAATTTGCCCCCCTTGTGTGTATGCATTATGATAGTTTATACTATTTTTATTTTCAATAACGGTATGTCTACGTAATGCTATTTTGGTACGTCGATACTTCCGGTATCCCAAAATAGCTATTCCGCGTTTTTTGAACAAGCCCATTATTTTGAAATGTAATGGGCTCATTCTTCCAATGTCCCCATAAACCTCAGTCCATGAGGAGTAAGGCACATTTCAGAATAGCAGTTTATTTCAAAATTCGGCACTCTGTGGACAGTGCCAAATTATTTAAAAAAAGCTATTTCAAAATTAACTCAAAATAAGCTACGCAATTTGAATAGCTCAAATTGCGTACCTTATTTTGAGCTAAGAGTGCAGTTTAGACGCACTGGAGTCCTGCCTCATTCAGTGCACAGGATGAACTATGCTTTGGTGATAAATTAGGGAACATAGTGAAGATGTCGGCTGTAGAGCACATGGCTAATTTGTTGCCAAAGTTGGAAAATATGAAGTGAATGAGGTAGGAGGTTTCAGAGGAGAAATTATGGTATCATGGTTAAAGTAGTTGAGTGCTGCTGTGGGGAATTGGACTGTATCCCTGCAGAGTTCCTATATGATGCCTGGCAAGTTGCTTTATTAATACTTTTCACAAGCAGTCACTCTCTATTCTTCATTTTCTGTGTGGGCTCCTGTGTGTGCCTCTTGAAATGCTAGTGCCTGAGCTGTAGAAGTGTGAATCCTCATAGCAGCAATTAAAGCCAACGGGAACTCTGCTTTGAATGTATAAAGTGCTGTATAATGCTAATATGGTCTCAAAAATCAAATCATAGGCATCTCTAACAGGGCATCCAAAATTAGTGTATACTTTTGTACTTATTCTCATCATCATAGAACATTAGGGTTGGAAGAGACCTCAGGAGGTCATCTAGTTCCTAGCTCAAAGCAGAGCCAATCCCAACTACCTCATTCCAGCTAGGGCTTTGTAAAGCCTGGCCTTAAAAACCTCACGGATGGAGATTCCACCACCTCCCTAGGCAACCCATTCCAGGGCTTCACTTCAGACCTCAGTTCCTAGTTCTGTAAAATGGGGATAATACCACCCCTTCACCTTTGAGGGGTGCTTTGAAGATGTAAGGTTTGTGAAGCCAGCTATGGCCAAGCCACATTTATTCACAGGCTGCATCTCAGGCAGAGGGCAGTCAGCTGCTGGAAATCCTGGCTACTGTCCCAAGGAGTTTCCTTAGTAGTAGCCTAGGAAGCAGCTGTCCAAGGAATAGATCCAGAGGCCGGCCACAGAATGCATGGGATAAGTGCTGCTGCAAAACAATAAAATATATTAATAGATTCCAAGGCCAGAAGGGATCCTTGTGGTCATCTAGTCCAGTGGTTCTCAATATATGAACCCTTTAGGAGCTTGCTAGTATAATCAAGAGTCTGTGAACATGCCAGCAGCTGCAACACAATAATAGTGACATCGTGTTCTGACACTTTCATTTTGCACATTCCAAGCTAACAGTGACTTATCATTGTCCATACATCACCTTGCAACACTGTAATTTATTATTTTAAACACCTTTAGTTTGTAAAAATAATTTATCTGAGAATGATGCACCACAATACAAATCTGATATGTTTAAATTACTCCAGAAGCATCTAAGCTTCCAAATTATTTCATTCATTATGAGTTAATCACTTCTTTGGTTTATGCCAGTTGTGTTAGATGTTGGTTTGATGTGGGCTTTGTAATTCAGTGTGGGCAGAAAAACACTAGAGATCATTTCAGCTGTAACTGTGCAATATACTTAATTGGTCTATAGTAGATAAGTTTGTTATTTGTCTACTTTGGAAGTTCATGAATCAGGAAACATCTCAAAACAGAAAGAAGCAAATTTGAACCTCCACTAAAAAAACCTCAAACTGAGGAAAACGTAAGAACAGACATACTGGGTCAGTCCATAGGTCCATCTAGACCAGTATCCTGTCTTCTGACAGTGGCCAATACCAGATGCCCCAGAGGCAATGAACAGGACAGGTAATCATCAAGTGATCTCTCCCCTGTCACTCATTCCCAGCTTCTGACAAACAGAGGCTAGAGACACCCTCCTTGCCCATCCTGGCTAATAGCTATCCTCCATGAATTTATCTAGTTCTGTTTTGAACCCTTTCAACTTGATTTATGTATGTGTCAGTGGAAAATCAAAACACCAGTGTATAAACTGAGAAGTACTTTCAAATTAATGAAACACTTAAACTGGCAAAATTTTCAAGACATATGGGCTGTGTCTACATTGGCACCCTTTTCCGTAAAAGGGATGCTAATGAGACACTTCAGAATTGCAAATGCCACGGGGGATTTAAATATCCCCCGTGGCATTTGCATGAACACGGCTGCCTCTTTTTTCCGGCTCGGGGTTTTGCTGGAGAAAAGCGCCAGTCTAGACGGGGTCTTGCGGAAAATAAGCCCTTTTCCAGAAGTTCCCTTATTCCTACTTCAAAGCATCATACAAAGTAGCAATTAGAATTGCTAAAACCAGAAAGTCAATTGTTGAAACTCTACTAGAGCCGTAGACAATTGATATATATTGTGAAATATTAGGGGCCAAAGCTGCTACGGAATTGAACAATGTACCAGTATTAAATTATTTAATTAAAATGAAAATTACAGATGGTGCAGCTGATGTGAAAGATCAGTTGTTAGGACTCAAGCAAGTGGAAAATACAAAGGATGAAACTTTGGGTACATCAGGTGAGGTGCAGTTGTTGGTTTATGTGTGATACATCTGTGAAAAGGAAAAATAGAATAACTGCTGCTTGGCAAATCACTACCAACACACATCAAGTGATGAAGATTTTAAAAAAAGTTTCTGGGTAATTTCATGATGAGCAACCACCTAGAGGAGGGGCATTATTATGGTGTGCACAGATGGTGAGTCTGTGATAATGGGGAGGGATAGTAGGGTTGAAAAAAATCACTAGGAGAACCTAGTTATGAGACAGATGCCACAAGACCTGAAAGATATATTTGATTACTAAGTCCTTTCTAAATAAATCCTAAAGATATGTTTCCCTCATACTCTACAAGTTGGAAAGGAGGAGGATAGACTTCTGGAAGCCCACACTGTTGGAGAGCTACCTCTTTGGGGCCAAGGCTAGCTGTCAGACAGCTGGGACTGAGCTCTTAAAGGGCTAAGGTATCTCAATAACTCTTTAGATAATGTTTCTCCCAAGTTTAAATTCCCCCCTCCCTCATTTAAAATGGAGGTATTAGATATTTAATATTTTCTCTTAGCCTTGTTCTCAGTGTGAGAAGGTCAGGCTGGAGGACTAGATTAGAAGGGGGAAAGGCAGCTCTAAAAAGCAGAAAAATCCTCTCCTAATTAGCTGGCACCTGCTTTAGGACAGCCAGAAACAGCTCACTTGGAGTTACAGGGCAAAGTAAGAATAGCCCAGGCACTGCTGCTATAAATCAACTAAGGGCCAGCTGATTTCAATTCAGGTGCCATGATGCCTTGTTTTAAAAAGTCATCCCTACTAAGGAAGGGGAAAAGAGTGGGAGAGGGTGGTGGATGGAAGTGAAAGCTAATGAGGAGACAGAGAAGCTGATACACAGAATATCAGCACTGCTAGACTAGAGGGAGCAGGTAAGGTGCTCTGACAGGGAGTATTTGGGCTCTCTTCCCCAAGTGGCCTAAGAGCCCAGCTGGTGACTGAGGAGGATAGGTTACTCAGCCCGGACTGACCAGGGTGTCTGCCCCAGTGCCCATTTAGCCAAGGGACAGAAGCCCAAAATACTGGAAATGGCAAGTGAGACTGCAGGGTTGTGGACAGAGCAGGGGTCTGGGACCCAGGAATGGGTCTGATCCTGCCACATCAGAAAGGGAGGGACCATTTTGGCTGAAAACTTCTATCAACTAGTTTTCAGAGTGAGGCAAATGCTGTGTATAGGTAATCTTTAGCCCAACTGATTTAAAATTGGCAAAAGTTGGCAAAAGTAACTGAAAACAGGCTCTTAAATGGGGGAAGTGTTGGGTGCTGTCTGTTACTAGTGATGATATGGCCCTGTCTGTTATAGCTTAGCTCTACTATTAGTTTGAAAAGATCTCATTTACAAAAGTAATGCAAACTAGTAACAAACAGGCTTACCAGACATGTTTTAACTAGGGATTGACAGGCCCTAAAAATCTTTTCTTGCTTAAGCTGTCATGTGCCCTAGGACTCTGTACAATACATGCCCACATGGTGGTCATCACATATCCACAAGCATTGGCCTCAATATCCCTGATGGTGAGCTCTGGAATAGCTTCTCTTCCTCACATGCCCTGAGGCATTGTATTTCTATGGGAGTTTTTGCCTTCTGAGTCAAATTGCTAGCTAATAATTCTAAAGCTAATCAAACACAAATATTCAGCTGAAGCGAGAGATGTGGAAAGCAGTAATAACAAATGCCCAAGATTGACTGTGGACACCATATAAAATGACCTTTTGAAACAGGCATGTAGAAAAAATAAATATGGCTTGGGGCTGCGTTTGCTGAAATAATCTATTGCGTTTGCTGAAATAATCTATAATGAATGTGTTATACAGCACTGGGGAGAAATGTGTATAGCTCTCGGCACTTTAATGTCAGAGAGATATTGATAAGAATTCAAAGGGGAACTGTGGTTATTAAGGGCTGGGGCTGAATTGTCTAACGATGATGTATTGAAAGTAGGAAATATGTCCAATCTGGCTAAATAATGACTAAGGAGGAAATGATAACCTCCTACAAGTATTAAAGGGTGTAAACAGCAAAGAAAATGATAAATTGCTGTGATGAGCCAGGGGGTTATGACTAAAGAGAATAAATTAAGTAAAATAAAGTATAGGCTGAATAGGAAGAGAATTTCCCAACAGTGAGTGAGTTTACTAAAGGGAAAGGTGAGAGCCATATAGCTGCCATATTTTCAAACCAGATTGCTTAAACCACTTTAATACCCATTAGGGAACATTTCTATATTGACGAGGGAATGAGAAAGATGAGACAGCAATAAATTCTGAAATTACTGATGTAGCCATTTGACTTGATCACTTTGATGTGAATTATAGTTGCTGCTCTACACCAGCTACATAAAAGAAAGAGAGGGCTATAAAATATTCCAGAGAGGGAATCTCAATCTTGCTCTTGTTTGTAGCTATTCCACTGTGGGACAGTGAGGGAATATCCCTCTAGGCCGGTGTCTAAGGCACTCTAGTGGAAGATTAAAAACTTGGATTCAGATTTCTGTGCCAGATTAGGCAGAGAAGGAACCCAAATTTGGGTTTCATATCTCCTAGGTCAGAGCCATAATCATGGGACTATTTTTGGTAGGGTGAGAAACCACCTGTGCCCTCAGTCTTCTCATTAAAAAGTTTGACTTGGCTTAGGAATTTCACTTCAGGAGAGGGAAAGAAATGCCTGTAACATTTGTATAGACCAAAGTTAATTTCTTAGTTCAGTCCCCTTACCAGTCCTCTGCTAGCACTTCAACATAACCCTTATAGAAAAGTACTTGGAAACCCAGAATTCAGTCTGAGAACTTTCAGGAAAGGTTGCACAGGGTCAACCTTCCCAGAATAAGTGCAAAAAAGAGCAAGAGGGATGGAATTATTTTCAAGACTGACTTTCTAAAATTTATTTTAAAAAATGGCACAATTTTCTACTAAATGGCAAGCCTGGTTCATACCCCACATAATTTATCTTCATTTGCACATAAACTATTTATATCTAAGGGCACATCTACACTGCAAGGCTATTTTGGGATACCCAAGGTATCCTGCATCTACACAAGCCACCCATTATTTTGAAATATTTTTTTGAAATAACGTGGCTGCTATTTCGCAGTCCTGGTGAACCTTGTTGCATGAGGGATAAGGGATGGCTTGAGAGAGCACTTTATTTTGAAACTTGTCCCTGTGTAGAAGTGCCACATTTCAAAATAAGCTATTTTGAAATAAAATCGAAATCAGATACACAATTTTGTGCTACACAAATTGCGTATCTTATTTTGAGTGTAGGGTACAGTGTAGACGCACCCGTACTACATGTCAGTCCCTCCACACAGTGTGACATAACCCAGAATTCCAAAAGCGGAGATTGAGTTCAGCTGTCTCAGTTTTTATTCATCAACCCTATACAGTCTGGTAAGTCAAAAGCATTGCAAAAATACCTCCCTGTCTCTCTTGCAGAAATCTCCAACTGGAATCATACACACTATTTCACCTCCTCTACTGGACTGTGGAATCACTTAATTGGCTAGTCTGTTAACTCAGTTCTCAACCTTTCCAGACACCTGTACCCCTTTTGGGAGTCTGATTTGTCTCTCATACCCAAGTTTCACATTACTTACAAGCTATTTGATTACAAATTCAGACATATACAATATAATACAAAAGTATCACAGCACATTATTGATAAATTACTTTCTTGCTCATTATGTGTCTGACATTTTAGTATATACAGACTTTTGCTAGTGATTTCTAAGTAGCCTGTTGTAGAACTAAGCAAATATTTAGATAAATTGATGTACCCCGGGAAAGACCTCAGCATGCTCCCAGGGATATGTGTGGCCCTCATTGATAATCACTGTGGTAACTAACAAACCAACCAATCAGTATTAAATATATAAATGAATAACCTTGCTGCAAAATGCTTGTTAGGGGAAAACAGCCTGCTTTCTATTCTTCTCACCGAGCCTATTTCAGCCCACACAGGTCACCTGTCCTACTGTGAAGCTGTTATCCCGACTACTTGCCGTCAATGGAGTATATTACTTCAGCTACAGGGAACCCATTTAACAAACTCCAAACTCCCACACCCAGTTTCGGAAACTTCTAGGTATGACCCACAAAACTCACTCCCCCCCAGATATCGCTCTATTAGGCATGGGAGTTGATACCTTTGAGGTTGGGGGGGGATAAGACCATACCACTCTCACCAAACTTTCCTATTGGTTAGCTTGAGTAGCTCCCTGCTGAGGCTATTGGCTTCTATTAATCTTGTTTTTTGGTGCCTAAGTCCCTTTTTAAATGTAGCGCTTTGTAGGCATGTCTACACTAGGAAATTATTTCAAAATAACTAAATTTGATTTAACTCCCAATTTTACAAAATCCAGATAGCATGTCCCCACTATAGGGAAGCCTCAAAATTAGTCGGAGGCAGGCTCTGTTAAATGAGGAAACTCTACCTTAACTTAGAGGCCAGGAGGCACTGGGAGTAATTAGTTTAAATTACTCTGGGGAGTAGTTATTTTGAAATAGCAGTAGTGTGGACGCTCTGGTGCCGCTACTTCAAAATAACTATTTCAAAATTAGTGTTATTCCCCAAGGAAAGCAGGAGTACAGATTTCAAAATAGGTGGCCTGTTATTTCGAAATAATGGGCTTGGTAGTGTACATTTAATCTAAAGGGGAGTTATTTTGAAATAAAGCCCTAGTATAAACCAGGGCTGTGTGCCTGACATTGGCCAAGACGCTTTAAGGCCTGATTTTCTGAGGAGTTGAGAATCTCTGGCTTCTACTGAGCTCAGTGAGAGCCACAGATGCTCTTCTTATCTGCAAATTGTGACCTTATTCATACTATGCCAAAGCATGCCCATTTCTAAAATGGCTCCAATATTGCTTGCACTGGTAATGTTGTAACAATCAGTATTTGTAAAGCTCTTTATGATCACAATAAACAGCTCTAGGTAATTTCAGAATATTATAATAGCTCCTCCTCCATCTTCTGGCTTGCAGCTAGGTGGGGTGAGAGAGGGAGCTTGGGGAAATGGAAAAGACAATTCTTTTTATGGGTGGAGCTGCCTGTCACCATGCCTAGGGGATACAACTGTTGCTGCGTAACGGTTCTGGCTGCATTCTAGTTTGGATTTTTAGATGATGTGGGTCATTCCTTTGGCTTCCTTTCAGATTATAGTATCATTATTGATAGCATCATAAAATATTAGAACTGGAAGAGACCTCGAGGTCATCAAATCCAGTCTACTGCTATCACAAGATAAAGCACTGTCTAGATCATCCTTGACAGATGTCTATCCAACCTGCTCTTAAATATCTCCAGTGATGGAGATTCCACAGACTCCCTTGTTTATTATTAATAAATTATTACCATGCTTTTTTATTTTACAATTAAGGTACATTCAGATAGAAAAGCAAAGGTGAACTCTGCAGCAGACAGTCACCAATAACCAATTGTCTACCTTGACTAGTGCTGTAATGAAAATAAATGATCTTTTCTTTAGATGATGCTTTTAAAATATGGTCTCTTTGCAAAATGTAATTTCCATATAATACTTTAACTAGACACCTTCAGATCATTACATAGAAATGGTAGGGATTTCTTAAAAAGCCAGGATTTCTTAGAAAATAAGGTTAAAAGCAGAAATACTGAGACTTTTTTGGCTCTAACTAAAGAGGTATGTATTTTTAATAAGTCTTACAAGTAGCCGAAACAGTTGTTATACTCAACATCTATATGAAATCCAGCCCGTGATTCTGAATAAAAAACTGTGAGGTAAGAGTGAAATCAGTGAGAATTAGAAACAAACAGCCTTGCATGGTTATTCTAATATCTTCTGATTCAGGAAAGTACCTTAGCACATGCTCAAGTAAATATAGGCTTTTAAATATGTGCTTTGAAGGACTTTGAAGTCAGTGGACATGAGTACATGCTTAACTTTAAGAGCTTTCCCAATTTATGATCATATCTAATAAGCATAATGGAGCAGATCCTATCTCATTATTCATTCAAAATACCCAGTGATTTCAATGGGTGTTTTGCCCGAGTAAAGACTACTGGCTCAAAGACCAAGCTTTATATTAAAAACAAATGACACCTTTGAAACTGTATCATGAAGCTTACTGATGGTTTTTGTTGAGATGGTTCATAGACTACAACTTCTGATTTCTTCCTTTAATTTAGTGTCAGTTGAGGACATCAGATTCAGAGGTAACTGTCCCTGTATTTCTCTCCTTCCACAGTCAGGGTACGTCTAGACTACATTCGACGAAGCCATGTAAAATAGTTTACTCGGCATAATCAATGAAGTGGGGATTTAAATAATCCCTGCTTCGTTAAACTAAAAATGGCCGCCGCGCTGTGCCGACAATCAGCACAGCGTGGTAGTCTAGATGCAGCACGGTCGACAAGGGAAGCCTTTGTTGACTGCTCCAGTATGAGGTTTACCGGAGCGGTCGACAAAGGCTTCCCTTGTCGACCGCGCCGTGTCTAGACTACCGCGCTGTGCCAGATCAGCTGATCGTTGGCACAGCGCGGCGGCCATTTTTAGTTTAAGGAAGCGGGGATTATTTAAATCCCCGCTTCATTGACTATGCCGAGTAAACTATTTTACATGACTCTGTCGATGGAGCCATGTAGCCTAGATGTACCCTCACGGTATAACTTAGGAGCAGAGCAATGCTGCCCCTGTCCTCTCATCAGTGTGTCTCAACACCATAAGTAAGCCCTCCAGAACAGAGGTAAAAACATACTCAGGTATATCAAGCTACATGCAATTTTTGTATTGGTATAACTGTCAGCTAGAGGTTTGACTTTTTTGAATTGATATACTAATACAGGTTGAATCTCTCTAGTCTGACACTCTTGGGATCTGACCAGTATTGAATTAGAGAATTTGCCAAAACCTGGGAGGTCAAGTTTGTAGTGAGTTTATTTCTCCATGGTGAATAAATGGAACAGTGTTTGCAATGCTGCTTAATAATCTTGTATGACTGTACCAATGCATCCTATATAAGCCTACACCTAACCAAGGCTTATTGTCTCTCCATGACAAAGTGTCAGTGATGTTCCATGGTTTCACTGTACTGGCACAAGGAAATAAGCAGGTTTTTATACTTTACTACTTACACTTAGTAGCATCACCAGTACTTCCACTGCTTGCTGAAATCTTAGAATGCATTTAAGGCTAAATTAGCGTTAAATAACAGAACACAGAGAGCTAGGACTGGGTTTTATGAGACCATGGAAAATTTGGCCACATCCATGATGAGCAGCTTCATGACTTACTAAAATCATGCTGGACTATAGATGTTGCTGGACCAGAAAGTACCAGACTAGAGAGTTTCAACCTGTACAACCCCTAGCGTGGATGCAGTTATACCTAAGGCCTGGAAATTTTCAGGGGTGTTTATGCGTCTCAGTCACTCATCTGGGATATGAGAAATGCGGAACACTTAAGGCTAACTCCCTGCTCTGCTGGCTGTGGAGCAGGGACTTGAACCCAGATCTCTGCCCTAACCACTAGGCCATTGGCTATAATGAGAATGAGAACCTATGTGTGATTATAGCCCAGTGGCTTGGGACTTTACAAGGCATGTTAGACTCAAGCTGTTGTTTTTGCTCAACTGGACATTTAGTTACACAAAGCATTACAGCTCCAATGAGAGAGGCTGCAAAAGTTGCAGCCAAGAATACCTAAAAGCCTAGTAGTTAGGGTAGGAGTAGGATACATTTTTTCAGTCAGCATTTGCTGACCCACAGAAAAATCTATTGGGGGCCAGTAGCGGCAGGGGAGGCTGGAGTGCCAGCACAGGCTCCCTAATGCTGGGGAAGCCCTAAGCCTTGGAGGGCAGATCCAGGCAACCCAGGGGCCACATCTTGTCCCCAGGCCTTAGGTTCCCCAACCCTGACTTAGGTCCTTCAGCTGGGATGTAGATTCAAGTGCTTACTGTGACTCAGGGAAAGCAGGGACTTGCAAGCAGGGCTCCCACATCCTGAGTGACAGACCTAGCCACCAGGCAATGAAATATAATGTGGTGAGTTACTCTTTCTTATTTTCTCTTGAGAAATGGCTGGTTTTTCCTTTTGCTAGTGCACAGCCTGACCTGGCTTACGTGCCTGACTCCATGAAATGATTTGCATCTCAGAAGCCCAAAATAGACAAACTGGGGAAGGTGATCTTGGGAAAGTGATTATTCCCCTTTATTTGGCACTGGTGAGGCCACATCTGGAGTATTGTCTCCAGTCTGGGCTTCCCTTTACAGAAAACATGTGGCTGCATTGGAGACAGTCCAGCGGAGGGCAACAAAAATGATTAGGAGGCTGGAGCACATGTCTTGTGAGGCATGGCTGAGGGTTTTGGCTTATTTAGTCTACAGAAAAGAAGAGGGAAAGGGGATCTGATAGCAGTCTTCAAATGCCTGAAGGGGGCTTCCAAAGAGGAGGGAGAGAGGCTGATGTGACAGATGATAGAACAAGGAGTAATGGTATCAAGTTGCAGTGGGGGAGTTCTAGGTTGGATATTAGGAAAAAATATTTCACTAGGAGGGTGGTGAAGCACTGGAATGGGTTACCTAGAGAGGTGGAAGAATCTCTATCACTAGAGGTTAAGTCCTGGCTTGACAAAGCGCTGGTTGGGATGATTTAGTTGGGATTGGTCCTGCTTTGGGCAGGGGGTTGAACTCAATGATCTCTGAGGTCTCTTCCAACCCTATGATTCTACAATTCTAGGACTTTAGGTGTTAATCAGGCAGGCACATGGAATCCTAATTTTAGCCTTTAGAGAAACCTTGGTGCTTTGACTCTTTCAGGAGAGACAAATAAGAAGAAAATACTCCTTATATAAGACATGCAATGAAACAGTTGGGCTCTCATCCTTAACTCCAATTTATTTTATTTTATTTTATTTTTTTGCTGGAACAAAGATTTAAAAATCGAAATGAATCTATCTTAACTAGGAAAATGTCTTATTAATCTACAATGGTTCATAAAAACCAGTAAGTGGGGTGGCGGGAGGTGGGAATCCCAGAAACCAATAGAAGTCTCATTCTTTCTTTCCGACAAGATCCAAAATTCACTGAAGTCAATGTAAATCTTTCTATTGATCTCAGTGTGTTTTGGATCACGTCCTTAGTCCTCTCTCTGCAAGAGTGCAGTTATGCTGATTATCTGTATGACTAAAATGTGACATTTGAGTAAGAATGACAACATGATATCAACCTGTGAAATGATATAAATCTTGGAAGGCTGGTCTAATACCATTTGGGATAACATATTTCAAAATTCTGTCATTCCTTCTTAGCAATGCAGTCTGCCATTCCTTACATGTGATTCAGAGCAGAAAGAACTAGATTTTGTTCCAAATCTCTCTGTAATTTTCAGGAATTCATTGCTGCAAGTGAAGTCAGCCTCTAGTCCAGGGAAGAGTAGAAAAGGGACCAACATACATCATTGGTATGTGTGACTGGATGCAATCTACAACAGAAACATAGACAGATACATTAACAACAGCAGCGCTCGGTTTGAGGCAATTCTTCAAATGCTGAACCAAATGTGATGGACATAGGCAGTTCAGAAACAGTTACACACTAGAGTGATTCTAATCCTTATATTTTACAAATGCAACATGTTTCCTGTTACATTCATCGTTCATCCACATTTGTGGTCAAGATTAAATTGTCAGTTCGCATGTGTTTTATTTTGTCTTTTTTGAAAATATGTTTCACATTTTCTATTGGCCAGTACTAATTTTACTTCTTATATATTAGAATGATTATTTTTATGATTATTTCAGAGTAGATCTCCTAATGAGTCCAGATTTTATTCCTCATTTACACTTGCTTTTAAACATTTCTCTATTTTTATAGTAGTAATGGAGCCATTTTAGGTGACATGCTCTTTGTGATACATTTATACTTAAATTTAAATAGGATTTTAATTTTATTTAAATATGGCTGGTTTCATTTAAAAAGAGCATTGAGATATGGAATAAGCTTAAAATGGTAACTGTATTTTTAAAATAATCCAACATAATTATTGTATGTCTTCTCATCACTTTTTTCCAAAATAATACATTGCTTTTATTAATGTTTCATTTTATTTTATGTAAGCTTCAAACTATTTATGCATGGATGAAGGAATTGCTATTACTTGTCATAGAAACACAATATAGAAACATATAGCCTGTCTCCAGATACTTTGTATAATCATCTTCCAATAAATGTCAGTTGCAGTGTCATGTGGTCTAAAACTTAAACCTAGGTTTAGGAAAAGAGAAATTTGATGGCCTTAACATGGGATTTTAGTCTGCATTTAATTGTTTTGTTAGATTTGATATCCCAGCCACTTCAGAATCATTCCTTAAAGTACATTTTCTAGTATATTGTGTGAGCTAGTTTTAAAAGACTTGAATTATGAGGGTTCTTCTATTTCCCTAAGGAACCTATTCCACCACTCAACTTTATAGTCAATAAAGGTAGGGTAGAGGGTGGTGGTTGTTGGTACTTTTTTGTTTCTTTGTTTTGTTTTGTTTTGATTTGTTTTTTGTATTCAGTCTAAATTTATCCCTCTTAATTTCATGCTATACAGCACACCTCATTATAACTGCAAGAAAATTTGTAATCCATCAAGGCACAGAGTTCTGTCTCTTAAGCTGAACACGGCCAATAAAGAGCACTTTTAAAAGATTCTGGAAAGAAGCTTACAGCTTATTATAAAATGGAAACATATTTTTCTGATGTGTAATTAGGGAATAGAAAATCTTTCATGCAAACTTGAACAAATACAAAATGGTTTAGTGAAATTGGGAGACTAATACCCTTTATAACATATAGGGGCCTGGTGTTTACATTAAATATCTCCATTCCAAGACACGAAATCTACCCAACACACATCAGCATTTGATCAAGGAGGGGGAATTCCAGGCCCATCATCCCTCAGAGGGGAGAGAGGTTGCTTCAGGTCTGAGGGCCTCTATATCCCATGCCTTCCTTAGGAAGAGCTCCCCCTGTCCTCATTAGCCTGCTGCCTTTTCTCAACCTCTTATTTTGCAGGAAATTAAAAATACTGCTAGAATATGAGGCAGTGGCTCATGGAATAGTGCATTTGAGGTGCTGGGGTTCATTTAATAGAAGTTATTAATTTGGAGTAGAGTTTTGTTAGTTTCTGTCCATGTCATAGATTTTTTTTATTGGATCCCCAGTGTCCCATCTATAGTGAAAGGCAAGCACTTGAATTATTCCCTCTTTTAAATGCACATCAGTATGGATAGTGTGAATTTATCAGGCTGACAACAATCCAGAAAACCCCCCAGCACTGTGCTCACTCAGCTCAGCCTCTCAGAAAGAACTAATCAGCTAGATGCCCAACAAACCTCTCTGAGTATCCTTCACAAGATTTTCAGAATGGCTGGAAATTCTTGCAAGAACTCACTGTTTCTTTCTCTTTCTTCTTCCCACATTCCTGTGAGCAATACCGGGTGTTGTACCTAGCCACTGACCTATTCTGCATGGTGCAGCACCCCAACTACAAGGAAAACTAGTCTTTAACAGCACTCTACATGCCCTGTAATGGTTCTCTAACACATTGGGTGCCTTTGCAGGGCTTTTTCCAAAGGTGCTACAACCAGGTATTCCAGTATAGCAAAAGATGGGACAACTAATAGAATATGGTGCCAACCTTAAATCTGGATCCATAGTTGATTTGGCAGTATACCTTTTAAGAGCTATTTTAGGCTACTGAACTTTTTTAGAGAAGAAATCCTTTAAATAAACACCACAGCTGCTTCAGTTCAATCTGAAAAACCGGTTTCCATAAGAGCGATGATTACTTAATGAGAGTGTGTCACTTTTCACCTTGTATTACTTCTAGCCATGAAGCTTCCTGAAAATACCCTCGTAGCCCAAAAACAGAAGTTACTTTTTAATGACTTTTTAGCTTTACAGACATGGAAAGATTATTCTTTACCTCTCCATCAACTCTGCCAATGGGTGATTTCAGAATGAAGTCAGGAGGCACATTCACATCCACTGCATCATCTTTCAGATGTTTGAAAACAAAGAGTATATACTTGGCAGTTCTCAGATTTCTATGGTTACCGATGAATAGCACAACTGCAGCAGAAGTGTTGCTACAGTCTGCTAGCAAAAGATAATTTAAGAGGTCACATTTAGATCCATTATCAAAAGGCTAATTTTTCCCTAGGACAATAAAACTGAAGTCTGTATTTCAGAAGGATTCTGTGTTGTATTTTAGACTTTTTAAAAAAATGTAGTTTCAAGTATATTAGAAATATATTAGAAGCAAGGGAAAGACCAAGGATAGGGTAGGCCCAATGCTCTGAAGAGGGAGAAAAAAATAACAGGAAACGGCAGAAGTGCTTAATGACTTATTTGTTTCAGTATCTGTCAAATAAAAGAACAACCAGAAATATTTCCCACGATATATGAGTAAAGTTTTTAGAGATGAATAATAATGCATGAACTAAAAATGAGGTACATAGAAATGCATTATTGCTGTCAGTGAAAATGTTTTAATTTTTCTAACATTCAATTAATTGTATGATTTTTACTGGAAAAGACAAATTAAATACATGAGTTCCTTAGAGTTTTCTGTCCACACTCATTGAAATATGTACTTCTTCCATTGATATCGGTGATGTTACACCTACACCTGGAGTGAATTTGTCTCCTTTTCGTTACTTATATCATCACACCAAAGCTAGACTGGGCAACTACTAGGTGGCAGACTGCAGAATTTCTAAAAATGTGTGTGACACAAACCCTAACCACAAGCTCAGCATAAATCTCTCACTCACTCACTCAATTTAGGCAACCAAGGACCTCACAAAATGAATACAAAAACGGTATACAAAAACTGGGGCTACATTTACAGTGTCTCTGGAATAGAGTTGGAAAAATACCTAAAGTTAAGCCAGCCTGTTCAGCACCATTAGAAATAGGTCTAATTTATCAATTTTTGCTTTCTGGCATCTGTGATGGACATGAAAACAGTATTTTATTTTTTTCCATTGACTGCATGCTGACTTTTATTCCCTGCTGTTGCTTTCAGAGCATACGACAATATGCCTTTGCTGACTTCATTTCTGAAAATAACAACGTAAATTATGTGTTCACATTCCACTTTTTTTCAAGCAAGTGGATAAACAGGGAAAGGGAGGCTAATGATCCGGATCTCCTGGGAAAAGCCCTTGGAGAGCAATGGATGAAAGTCTCTGTAACAGGTGTTGTTATGAATTATGTTACATTCCTAGATGCTTGTGTTTGCACACATTTGGTATTTTTGCTTTTAATTGGATTGGCAGTACAAATTGGAGTCCTTGTGTTTACTATTTTTTCAGTCATATCATTAATATTAGAAATACCAACACCACTGCTAAAAAGGAATCAAATTTGCTTTTCAGTAGAGCTTTGAGCACATGGCTGAGATTGCACACTACTGAATTGCACACCACCGAATTAGAGGCAGTCCTGCGCAACAGAACTTAGTCTAAATGAAGAATGGCAGAGAAGGAATGCTTTTGTCACCATTTTACAGAAAAGGGTCTGAATCACAGAGGAATTAGATGCATTTGTTAGCTAACTTGCACTCCCATGACAATATAGTGCAAAACAATGAATGGTCATGTACGAAATAGGAGTGCAATTCTGGCTCTGTTGAAGTCATTGGGAATTTTGCCATTTTCTTCGGCAGGAACAGGATTTCACACCAAGGTATTTATTTTTAGTTGCTCTGATAGTGCAAAGTTTAATTGCTAAACAGATAATAAGCCCCAAATCGATATAATATAATTTTAATGAAGGCCAAATTTTGGACCTGCACAGTAGGACAATGTCTCTTCAAGAAATAAGGAAGGGAGAATGTATTTGTCGTTGAGGTTTGGGAAGAGACATTCTTGGTTCTAACCCTGATTCCATTGCAGAGTTCTTCTATAAGGTTATGGCTACACTGAGTTTTTGTAGCAGAAAATATGCTGAGGGACTCATTAGCATAAGTCACTATCTCATTTGCATATTTTCTGCAAATCCTTTTTTGCTAGGGTTTTTTGCGCAAAATCAAGCAGTGTGGATGTTTCCCTTTAGCGCAAAACCCCATTTTTGTGCAAGATCCTTATGCCTCAAAAGGGAGTGTAGTGTACTGATCTTGCACAAAAAGGATTTTTTGCGCAAAAAGGAAATGTCCACACTGCTTGTTTTTGGACAAAAACCCCTAGCGAAAAAATGAATTGGCAGAAAATATGCAAATGAGATCATGACTTATGCTAATGAGCCCCTCATTAGCATATTTTTTGTTGCAAAAACTGATAGTGTAGACATAGCCTAAGTGCTTTTCCTCTGCTCTTCTAACGTATCCACCTGCAAAATGGGGACAGAACAATTGTATTTCACAAGGCTTTCCAAGGCTCAATTAACAATTGTAATGTGCTGTGAGATTCTCATACAGAAAGCATTATTAATAAAAAGGAAAAATGTATTCTGACTAGCTCAAAGGTGAGGTTATGTCATTCCACTTCCTGACAGTGTATTTACATTAATATCAAACCATAAAGATTGTTTACAGCTACCAATCTTGACTCTCAATGTTCTGTGATGTTATTTAGCTCTAATTTGACCATAAATGTCTTCTAAAAACCCGGTAAGCAGTGGAAGTGTTGGTAATGCAGCTAAACTATATTTACCTCCTGTGGTTTGGCAAATTCTCTGTTCACTGCCAGTCAGATCCCGAGGATGACGGACTAGCGAGATAGCGATTCCCTCCATTGAGAAGTCACTGGATTTATTTACAAAAAAACCCCTATACTACCTGACGGTTATCTGAATCATACAGTTGGTGCATCTAGCCTATTAGTTCGAGGACAGAAACTGGGTCTTCATATGTGTTTGTACACACTTGAGCCAGGTCCTGATCAGAACTCCTGCACACTAATGCAATAAGTACTAATTTAATAGTCTCTCCTAAATAGCATATTGGTTGAACAATTAATCACTAACTGGTTAATTGTGATGGATGGTCATACAGAAGACTTTGATTTTTCAGCATTTCCTCACTCAAGGGTCCAAAATTGTGCAAATGAGGCTGCTGTTTTTGCACAGGTTCATGCCAGCTCCCCACCAATGACAGCCAACACCTGCTGAAGTCTGGTGGCACAAAAGAGAATCCCCAAAATTCTCTTTCTACAGCTTGAGCTGAGCTGTCCCTAGTTTCAGAGGGAAGAATGGATTTTAACTCATCAATAGCAGGTATATCTCTGTGTGTATGTGTGGGAAAAAATTATTCTCCATCGCCGCTCCCCAAGGTTTTTGCGCTTTCTCAGACCTGGGACATAGACACATATGGGCCCGACAGGTGACAGCCCACACAGTTAGAATCCAGGCCTATGCAAATCAGAGACTGTTCTCATGTTCTTGAATGGACAGGGGTTGGCAGCTGGCCTAGGTAACATGACTTGCTGACTCTGCCCCAGCCACTATGTTGTCCATGTCCATCACCAAGGTGGCAGCAGTGGAAGAGGGAGCAGAGCAGTCTGCCTCAAGCCTCAGAGGAACCTCCCTCCATGGCAAATAATAACACAGCACTCTCCTGGGGCTGGGGGATTTGTGTCAAGAGGCATATGGTGTGATATTAGATGGGGCAGGGACTTCAAAATACCCTACCCCCTCCAGATCTCCTGCTGCATGAAGCAACACCTCTTCCCTGTTTCCCTAGGTTCGCCGCTTTCCCCCAGTTGCTTCTGGCAGGGGTGTCTGAGCCAGTCATTGTCTCCCTGTTGTGGTGGTGGGGTTTATGGGTATGTCTGTTCCTACAGGCTGGGAGGAAGGGCATGTACAGAGTGGTCAGGAAAAAAATTGGCTTAGCAGTTTTTATACATTTAAATTCTGACCTGAAAAAGCTTTCTCCTCTTTCCTCTCTCCCCAAAAGAAAGACCTGAACTGGTGCCACTGTTCATCAGAAAGATATTTGGAGTAAAAATCTGGAATTAAATAATTAGACAACTTCTGGGTTTTGTGTTTTGGTTTGGCTTCCCCCCTAGGTATCCCCATAGTAATTTCTGCTTTTATTTTGGGCCCAGTGTCGTCTTTGGCTCCTGTAGACTTCTGGGACTACCAGAGGCCTGGCTTAATCCTCTCCCCCCATATCTCATGACTGGCAATCTAGGTTGCTGGGAATACAGGAAGTCCAGTACAGTCTCTCTTGCTTTCTTGTCCGCAAAGGCCTGGTGTTACATCATGAACTCAAGATAGCGATGCTTCCCATCTAACTACTGCAAATGAATCCTAGATGATGCTTACTTAGACACACCTTTGTTCTAATGCATGCAGACCAAAGTTATTTACTGGATGTAGTCTGTTTGCTTTTTGACTCAAACATGCACTTTATTCACAGCCTCACCCCTGGAAATATTTATTTTTTGCATTCTCCCATAATTGATTTATTCCAGACCTAATCACTTGTAGTAACAATGTACTCCCAAGAAACAAATTACTGTTCATGAGTCACAATGTCTTCCACCTCAGAAAGCAGACATTTAATAATTCTTCCCCTCTGTGTTACAGAGCGTCTGCATAAATAAAGAATTGCTTAATCACACTAAAAAATGAGAAATCCTCTCCACTTAACCCTTCCTTTTCTATAGAAAGATTAAGGTTGTAATTAAGTATTTTAGTGTAACTATATTGCACAGAAATATTTACTCTCACCATGCCCATAATTAAAGATGCTTTTCCATAAGCTGAAGGGTAGAAGGTTTGCTGGAATCATATTTGTTCGAGGTAGCTTTGTTACAGTGATTGTTCAATAAAAGCTGTGTTTAAGGAAAGTCATTCACTCAGACCATGCAGGGTTCAAATAAGGAAGATAGTCAGTAGCTTCTCCAAATGAGAATGTAGATTGAAAAACAACTGGAGCCTTAGATTTTTCTTCCAAAATAATGGCTGCGTATATAGACAGGAGTGAACAATGGAAGGGGAAAGACGAAAAAATAGGAGCAATCTTATATGTCATATGTTCTTCTGGTTTTAATACCCTCTCTGAACTCAATGACTTAATTTTTTCCTTGTGTGGTACATACATAGTTTTGAATCTTCTACCTATTTTTTCTTCTCAGGACCATCATTGGGCTTGAATCACCATGACTTCCCCTCAGAGAGGAGAGGGCACTTTGATCCTTTCTCTGGAGTTTATCAGCACTGTTCTGCAAGTCAGTCAGAAAGGCAGGGTCTCAGGAGCAAGGTCCTCTTTCACTCTGTTTTCTAGGGCTCACAATTTTGCTTTGAAACTTCATTTGTGTTCCTCCAGAACTACATTCCATCTTTTATCCTTGTGCCCACTTTTTAAATAAACATGTACAGTCTTGCACCCATGATAGAGCATCCGAATGTCTGTCTTCTCGTATACGTTCTGTGCTAAGAGTAAGTGGATTACACTGTATTAGGTTATCATTCCCAAAAAAATCACCAAAACCAATATAATTTTTGTTAAAAAAAGTATTGAATATTGAGATGGGATGTATAAACCTCCTCTTGGTTGAGAGAGGTTTAATGAGTTCTTTTGAGCTACAACTGCCTCACCCCAATCCACCTGCAATAAGTGTCAGATTTGTCTGCCTCTGAGATGAAATGTTGATGTTTCTTTTGAGAGAAACCTGGCTGGACAAAAGACTTGCTTCAGAGACTACTGCTGGCCAGAGCTAAAAGAAGGTAGGCATGATGCAGGAGTATTGGTTCAATTTGTTGCCACTACCTTGCTTGTTGCATTTGCTAAGAAACACTGTTCTTGATAGTACTTTGCTTGAAGAGGGTGACAGCAGGTGACTGGGTGTACCAAACCCACACTGGGCTGCAGGGAGTAAGCCTGGTTTCCTGGATAAAAAGGCCGTACCCCACACAACCCCACTAGGTTTGTTCCAGCTGACCTGTATGAAGGGAGCGGTACTATTGTCTCTGATGGTTAGGCCACAGTGCCTTGTGGGAGGGAGTTGTACTATTAATTTTGAACCTTGCGATGCATGCAGAATTGAGCTCAAAGTGAGGGGCCTCTGAGGGGAACAGGCAGCTTGCCCTGTGACACAGCCCAATAAGATATGTCTTGTGTAGCGGATTGGGGGACACAGCAGTGGTTGGCTGTGAGGTTAGGAATTATCTTGTTGCAAATACTGTAAAAATATATTGTCATTCAGCTATCCTGTTTGAACCATGAATCATCTTCTTCTTAGTGTACACACAATGTACCTCAAGTGGCATATGACATGATACAGCACTGAATTTGTTCTCCTAATTGGGTCATTAGGTTCCCTGTCTTGGGCCAGGTACTGCTAGGAAGAGCCATAAATCTCTGCTATGATCACTTCAAATGACCATTATATAGTCTGGGTAAAGAGCCTGGCAGACTATAGATACTGCTTAATAAATAATGTCACATGGTTAATGGAAAAGAATAGGACACCAGAGGAAGAGCTTTGCAAAACTCAATAAAATGTAACATGAATTAATGCTAATTTGTCACAGATCTTATACAATAGATTTATTTTTTTCTTCACAGAATGATAATTGAAAAATTACACTTAAACTTGTCCTAAATAAACCAAGGGCAGGTAGGAAAGTCAGTATATTGGCCTTTTGTGTCTGTTTATAGAAGATTTTGGCAGCCAGCTAGTTGCTTCAGCTATTATGTATTCCACATGTGCTTGACCCTGGATACAAAATATATTGCCATAGAGCCGTGTTTCTCAAAGTGGTCTGTGAAACCACTTTGAGAAACCAGCTAACTGGCCGCTCTGGTATGTTTATTTACTGGCTCTGAGCCCATAGATCCTCACGGCTCCCATTGGCTCCCGTTCGCTGTTTGCAGCCAAGGGGAGCTGCGGGAAGCAGCATGGGCCACTTTGAGAAACAGTGCCAGAGAGACTGTCAGTTTATATACTCTTAGCACAAGTCATCAGCTACTTTAAAACCTATTTTTAAAAAAATCAAATGTCTCCTAAATTGTTTGTTTGTATTGTAATGCTACCTGGACATCTAGCTTCACTCAGATGCTTAGATTTCAAATATCAGGATATAATTCAGGTAGGTGCACCCATATAGTTCCTAATAAGAAGGGAGACGAAAAGATTTTGATCAGTACATGGAAAGCGATGTTAAATAAACCCCTCCCTAACACAGTAAATTATTCCCTATTCCAAATATATTCTTACCTTTGCACAGAGACTTTTGCCATTAAATATGGAAGACTTTATTCAAACTTGGAATAAATTATTCATTTTTTCAGCCAAAAATCCATGTTTAAAAACCAAAAATAAAAAAATCCTACA
The DNA here is from genome assembly GCF_049634645.1 of Pelodiscus sinensis. NCBI lineage: Eukaryota > Metazoa > Chordata > Testudines > Trionychidae > Pelodiscus > Pelodiscus sinensis. The sequence goes on from NC_134715.1 coordinate 114,473,892, forward strand.
CAATTAAGCATAGCTTTGCAAGCCTTGATTATTTTCACTAATGTGTAAGTAACTGTTGTATTCACAGGCACATTTTGACTGAGAATATTAAGTTAAAGAAAACCCAGTTGAAGAAAATGGAAGGACACCTGTTCTGCTTAAATCCATAAGGGGAACTGTAACCTAAAAAAGGAACATTTTGGAGTTAACTCATAATTCTTTCAAATCAATTCTAAATAGTGATGACATAGTTTCTAAGTTGTTGAAATGTCAACAAAAACACCAGATGGCTTTAGTGTGAAATTCAGAATATATCTTTCCCCATCCACTTTTACTTTAAAGCTGTCTAGACTGGCCAGTTTTTCTGGAAAATCAGCCGCTTTTCCGGAAAAACTTGCCAGCTGTCTACACTGGCCGCTTGAATATCCGCAAAAGCACTGACTTCCTACTGTAAGAAATCAGTGCTTCTTGCGGAAATACTAGTCTGCGCCCGTTCGGGCAAAAGTCCCTTTTGCGCAAAGCTTTTGCGCAAAAGGGCCAGTGTAGACAGCTCAGATACGTTTTTCACAAAAAAGTCCCGATTGCAAAAATGGCGATCAGGGATTTTTTGTGGAAAAGCGTGTCTAGATTGGCACGGACGCTTTTCCGCAAAAAGTGCTTTTGCAGAAAAGCGTCCATGCCAATCTAGACGCTCTGTTCCGAAAATGCTTTTAACGGAAAACTTTTCCGTTAAAAGCATTTCCGGAAAATCATGCTAATCTAGACGCAGCCTAAATGATAATTCTGTGTCTTCAAAAGAAACATTTTTGGCTTGTATTTGTTTTTTAAGAAAAACAGTGAGTTTTGGCATGTCATGGCAATAGATAGTTAGCACAGTACATTGAATTCCTCCAGCTGGCCAAGGGCAACAACACTGAGGCTATATCTGCACTATGGGGTTTTTCCACGGTACTGGAGGTATCCTGGAAAAACTCCGCTACATCCAGGGAATGCATCTGCTCTTCCACTTTTTTTTGCGGAAGAGCAGAGGAAGAAGGACTCTTCCCATGGGGAAGAAGGGCTCTTCCAAAGGAGGAGACTTTTCTGAAATTTGGCCCAGTGTAGATGGGCCAAATTTCAGAAAAGCCTCTTACGAAAAAACTATTGGTAAAAGGTACGCAAATTGCGGAGTGCAATTTGCATATCTTTTTTCGATAGATCATTGTAGTGTAGACATAGCCTGAAGGTTTCCTTGTATTACTACATCATCCTGCCTCAAGACTGACTCAAAGGAACAACAATAACTGGATGAGAGGGCAATTCAATTGCTATCTGTCATGGCTGTTCCCCGCTCAGGTGTTCCAAGTGCAAAAGGTGGGCACCTGCACGATACTTTAAAAATACCTTGCCACTAAATCTTCTATTAAAACTTGCCAAGTCACAGATTCCCTGGCTGTGGATTGGTATTGCTGCCACCACCCAAATGCAAAAACACTTTTGAGAACCCAGGAATGCGCACTTGGCAATTCCTTCCTGTGGGGTGCCCTCAAGCTCTTTTAACCCTCCCTTGGGAGAGAGCTTGGAAACTGTAATTTCTCTTTGGAGTTTGAATTTGCAGTCTCAGGCGCATACACACAGAACCTCCTGCTTTCTCAGACACAGGAATCAGATCATGGTCTTAAAAGGGCAATTTTTATTAACAAAAAGAGAAAATGCACCTGGTGAAATATTACTTAATTGCTAAGTGTTACAGAGCAACTGAAATAAAAGAATTAAACACAGAGAATTGCTTGCTTAGAAGTTTGGAAAGTTTGGAAAGTTACAGTGTACAACACAGAAAAAATCCAACAAACCCCAAAATAAAGAAAATAACCGGAACACATCTGACTAAGCATTCCCTGGTCTACTTACATATCTGTATATAGTGTGGTGGTCACCCCATTCCAAATATGAAAAGGGTTAAAACAGTCCTGGGAGAGGAGTGTAGCTAGGAGCCAACCATGAAAGGCCAATCAGAACCCAGGAAGGCTATATAAAAGAGATATCTGGCCAGAGCTCTGCCAGGAAGCTCTAAATTGGGTCAGACCTGCCTCAGAGTCAGGGAGCCTTTGGCCTGTATTAAGCAGAGCACTCTATACAGGAGAGAAGATTTCTCATAATTCTCTTGTGTGTGCTCTAACTGAGCAGGATACTTTAGCAATGGGTTGTCTACTTCTTTATACAACTTAGGGACAGTAATCTTCTCTCTTAGAAAGTATCAGACAAGTGGGGAGGAGATAGGAATATATCTGCAATGGAATAATATTTGGTCCAAATTATGAAAATACATAAATAGCCAAATGCTTTTGGAAAATGTAGGAAGAAAAAACATCTGTGTCAGCTAAATTGCTGAGAATTACTGCTGTGTTAGCAATCTGATGTAATTTCTTAATAGTTCTCATTATGCTCAGTCTAGCACAAATCTAAATCATGCAGATTGTTATACACTCTCAGTCTGCTTTCTTCAGCAGTCTCCTTGTCTTGAAAAATAAGCTGATACAATATGTAGGTGATGTTTGGCAAACTTTTGATAAAGTGATGTACAGATGTTTCAAACCGAGTCTCCTGCAAATTCTATTTGCTGGCTCACTGGGGATGAACTGGTGCCATCCAAACCACATTACCAAATTCTGGCTCAAGGCCATATTATACTTTAAAAAACCCTGTAGGTAGGAGGGAAACCAGGGAGTATAACTTTGGTGCCTGGCACCAGATGAGAGGAATGCACGGAATGCAAGCACATTCCCCTCATTCCTTTAGCGTCTGGGGAATGGGATGAAAAGCTAGCCACGTCCTGGAGTGCACGGCTGCTGCCCCCTCAACACACCTGAAATGGCGCCCTTGCCTGACTGGCATTTACATCTCTCCTGAGTGGCTGCACAAGTGTATAGCGTACAGGGAACACTGACTCGAGGCTCTTTTTATGTCCTCATAACCCTGCTATGTCTAAATGTTGCAGATTCTTTCTGCATAACATCTAGGGTACAACCATTCCTATTCATCTGCACAGCTGAAAAACTTACCTAGGCTCCCATTCTTCATCTGTAGGACGAATATCTTTCTCCCTGGACCTGTGATATGAAACCTTTCACTGCTCATATCCATTCAGAATGATGCAACAGTGATCAGTTTCTTTATCCCTCCATTGGCTCCCCCTTCTCTGTTTCAACAAACATCAACTTTTTATTTTATTTTCAAAACCCTTTGTGGTCTATTCCCTTCCCCCCCATCTATAATCTTTCTTTCTTTACTAAAATGCAAATTCTCACCTCCATTAAGCCAATGATACCGGCTTCCATTGGCCACTTGTTAAACTTCAAGAAAAGGATCATCTGGTTTTCTCTCAGGTTGCCCCTATGGTTTTGGAGGAGCTCCCAGCAAACATCTGCACAGCACTTATTTTCCTGACAAAATGGCTACACCCTAAAGTCAGGAGCAAGCTGAAGAATACTGAGAGACCACCCTTCACCCAAAGAATAGAATGAAATGTAAAATGTTTGGACTATTTCTTAATGCATAAGCAAATCATTGTCTGATTTCATATGAAATCCACCCACAATGAGCCTGGCCAACAGAACTGAAATAGGGCAACTTAGCGGAAGTTCACTGTAGAAAAGGCCTAAAGTCTGAAGTACAATGGCGAGGTGGTGGGGGAGAACACAATAGAATGGGCATGTCTCATATGGAGACCTCTCTAACTGGCTGCTTTGTGCTATCTCTACCTCTAGCCATGACAGGCAGCTCATTATAGGCACAAAATTACACTTTACTTTCAAAGATTTCTTTTTAAAATTCCCTATGTACACATTCACATAATAGTCTGGACCGATTTTAAAAGTATTAAATTGTACATGTATCAGCAGTTTTCAGGAGTAATAATGGCCAGGTTCAGGGGAAAACTGTCATACTTCTAAGGGCTACGTCTACACTGGTGGCTTCTTGTGCAAGAACGCTTTTGCAGAAGAGTTCTTGCGCAATAAGTCTTCCACAAGCGTGTGTCTACACTGGCATGTGCTTTTGCGCAAGAGCATCCTTGGCAGTGTGGACATTCTCTTGCACAAGAAATTCATGTTGCCTGTCTACACTGCCCTCTTGTGGAAGAGTTCTTGCACAAGAGGGCTTATTTCTCATGGGGAGAAGAATAACTCTTCTGGAAGAAGCCTTATTTTGCAATGCTAAACTGTAAATTTACTTGCTCGAGAACGTGCGTGCAGTGTAGAAGCTGCCAGTGTAGACATAGCCCTAGTGTTTTAACTTATTCATGATACCATAAAGAGAAGGAGTGAAAACTGCCTGACATGATGTAATAAATTAGTTTAATCTGGGATTACAAACACTAATATACATTAATTATATTTGGAGTTGTGTGGCATTTCTATTGGGCAGTGTGGGTGCCTTATTATGTTTTAGTGTCTTTTCTGTTTAATGTTAATGCTTTATAAGTACTTTCGTGGGGTGAAAATACCAGGTACTAAAGAACTCTTAATCTAGCGGAGAAGGTTTTAGGAAGTGAAAGTTGACTGAATTCAAATTAGAAATAAAGGTACAACTTTTAAGAGGGCAGGTGATTAAACAGTGGAGCAGGCCACTCTCCACTGTTGATGTCTTCGGATCAAGACTGTATGCTTTTCTTCAAGATCTGCCATACTTAAAATAATTGGCCTCAACATAAGGGAAGCTGGATGAAATGCTCCGGCCTATGTTATGCAGAAGGTCAGTCTAGATGATATAATGATCCAGACTGGCCTTAATTAGCTATGGTAAAGCTTGTGTTGGTGATAATTACATAATTCCGGAAATGTTTTATCCTCCTGAATCATAAGCACTCCCAACTATAACTGCATCTTAAGTTAGGTTTTCTTTGGTCTGGAAATATGTGAGGATCCGTGCAGTCTTGATTCAGTTTGACTTTAGGAGGAGTCTGCATGCAGAACAAAGAGCATATTCACAAACAGAACATCTATTACAAAGCAGGGGTCTGGAGCATGCTAAGAGTCACTACAGTGAATTATTCTGGTGAGGCAGATGCTTAGAACCCCTGGGCAGATCCACAATCCCCACAAAATTGTATGTGGATGTCCATAGATAAAGCGGGTACCCATGGATTTGCAGGGTTCTACAGATGCTGTCCTTCTTCTGGTCGCATTTTCCCTTTCCTCTTGGAGAGGGGACACAGACAGGACAAAACTGCTACTGAGGCAGGTATGGTCCTTATATATTTTACTCGCTTTCCTGATCAGACTATGCCGGAAATGAGAGGGTGGGTCTCTCCCTTGCAGTGGTTGCTGGAGCAATTTATGGGTAAGGCTGCACTGGATCACTGCACTCTCCTTCTTTGGGATCCATATAATCTGTGTAAATGAACCTTCTGAAGGCAGTCCAGGATAGCTGCTGCTTTCTGCACCCCTCCCATTATGGTTCAGCCTAGGGATTTATTTTTTGCCTCGTTCTTTTCCAAGTGCAGGATACCACCACTATGCAAAGTTGCACATAGGGAACTTGTGCTTCTTCAGTGGTGTCCAGAGAGACACAGAGCAGGTCAGAATCCTTGAGGCAGTACCCATTTACTGCCAGCAGACACATCACGGAGAGAAAGATGGCTCTAGGACAGTGATGGGCAACCTGTGGCCCATGGGCTGCATGCACCCCCTGGGGATCCACCTGAAGCTTGCAGACCCCGTGGCTATCCTCTCCCCCATGCATTGGATCCCCACACTTACCTGCTCCTTCCCTCCCCCCCCCCCCCCATTCCAGCACTTTTGGAGAACTGCAAATCTGCCCCAGCTCTTCCCCTTCCCTCCCAGAGCTGGAATGCTCTGAATCCCATTTGCAGCTGTTCAAGCTTTGGGAGAGAGGAGGAGGGGCAGCCCAGAGTGTGCATTAGGTGATTCATGGAACTCCAGAGGTGCTGGGAGGGAGAAGGAGGAGTACGCATGAGGCCTACTCACCATTTGTGATTGCCCATCACTGTTCTAGGTGAAGCCACAGACATGTTATATCCTTCAGTAGCAGTGTACAATGCAACAGACAGTATTAAAAAATACATATATTCTACCTCCCCTTCTGTACTGTCTGTGCCTAGCAAGAGAGTGGGATCACCATTTGCTTACCCATGTACCCTCTGCACTTGCATATATCCTCACTTTTGGAACTGAGCAATTTCTGTGTAACCTGGACGATGCTCTCTTTATGAGGGTTGCAGAAAGATCAAAACAGACAAAAAAGAATTCTCCCCCTCTGTGGGTCAAAAAAGTTTGCACGTGTGAATATTCTTCAGCACACTGATGTGTTTTTTTCCTGGCTCTAGCCTTGGAGTCACCCTAGTGAAAGGCAGCCAAAGCTCTGTTAACTTAAATGTCTGAACATTTACAGTTGATAAAAGACCTTGAAAAAGCCAAGTGTTTGTGTGGGCTTTCTTTCTTTCTTTTTTTTTTTAACTCCCTCAGATTAAAGACGCTCAGTGAAGTATATTTCAGGGAAAACAATTTTAAATGGCACCAGCTGTTCTGAAAAGGAGATTTTAGAAATTTTGAACCTTGATTGAACAAAACCTTAGATATATTTTTTTTAGTCTTTCTTTTTGGAGAAATCAGAATCACACAGGCACTGCATACACATCTTCTTAAAGCAAGCCCTTTGCTTAAATTACTCCTAACTGATCAACAATGAAATGGTTCGGTTTTAGACAGTTTTCCATTTTTGAAACAAGAGATGAATTCATGAGCTGAAGATTTGTTGAAACTAGTCTTTTAGTGACACAAATTGATTATTAAATCAGGGAACACACTATTATTAAGAGTTAATTTATTGTCCAAGCAAAAAGTCATGTTTAAATACTATCAGCATATTCGGTGCCATGCAAGACAAAAAATAAGCCATTCCTAGTACCAAGGTACTTGTCTAAAAGATCTACACAAGAAAAGAAAGGAGTAACTTGGAGGATTTGATTGTTAACCATTGACGTGGCAGCAATGCAGAAAAACTGGGTCTTTGGGGGTACATCTACACAGTAGCATTATTTTGGAATAATAACAGTGCACATCAACATTACAAGCCTTTACTTCAAAATAATGTCGAGCTGCAGGACTTCTCACTCTGACTCATAGTAACTGTCATTTCACCAGGACTAAGGAAAGTCGAAGGAAGAGTGTTTTTCCTTCAACTTCCTGCTGAGTAGACAGCGCCAAAAGTCGAGTTAATCTATTTCGACTTAAGCTACACAATTGATGTAGCTGAAGTTGCATAGCTTAATTCAACGTTAGCCCTGCTGTATAGACATGTCCTAAAAGAGATGTGGAGGCGCGGTGGGTAAAGTGAGATGAGGAGGTCTTTCTGTGCATAGGGGACAGCAAGGAGCAATGCATGAAGATGAGTGAGTGAAGATGACTCTCTATTGCAATTAAGCACTTAAATTTAAAGGTACAGTACATATCCAAGATGCAGCTACTTTGGGAACTGACATTTCCTTAGTATTATGAGAATTTTTATGGTCATAAATTTGGAAGGAATATAACAACATGCAAGTTCACTTCAGGACCTTTGCTGGAAGCAAGTCTAGCCAAACACGAACATGCAGTGAATACAATCTTAATGGTACAGTTTGCTTGTACCATACTTCCATAGACAGATTCTCACTGCATGAAGGATGAGAAAACAAACAGGCTGCACATCTAAAGGACAAAGTCACAGTAGCCGGCAGAATTCTTGTTCATAGAGAATTTCACCCCTCTCTTTGTACCAGGAAAAGAACTCTGCCTTATTACATATTACAAACCTGTGACATTACAGCTCGAGAAAAAAGAGACTGTCTGCTGCTGATTATGCTAACCTAGTTCTAAGAAGCCTGCTGTGATCACAGCTGACCTCGCTAACTGTCTGTCTCAGATTATGTTCAGTCACATACACATCTCATACTCTGAGAGTGAACCTCCCTCTTGAGCTCAATGTGCTCCATAAGCCTGTGAACCAAACCAAACAGCTGGCCTCACTCTGAGCTCATACTAATGAGAACGAGGACAACTGAAACTCCAGTGGAGTCCTTGAAGTTAAACATGTATGAAAGGAGAAAGAGACTGCTGGGTTATCTTCTGTTGCATCAGAAAGAAGGATGCTCATCTTGATAAATGTACAATAAGGCTATGTCTACACTGGTGCAATCTTGCGCCAGAGATATGCAAATGAGGCTAAGCCTGGACTATTGCCAAGCCTCATTTGCATACCTAATGAGCCGCCATTTTGCGCAGCTGTCTACACTGCCCCTTCTTGCACAAGAAAAACCCTCTTGCGCCATGCCGTTATTCCTGAAAATAATCAGAATAGTGGCATTGCGCAAGAGGGTTTTTCTTGTGCAAGAAGGGGTAGTGTAGACAGTTCCTTCTGGTGCAAGAACCTCTTCTGCAAAAATGGTGGCTCATTAGGTATGCAAATGAGGCTCGGCGATATTCCACGCTTCGCCTCATTTACATATCACTGGCACAAGATCGCGCCAGTGTAGACATAGCCAAAGTGTTTTGATATTAAATCACCCCCATGGTCTGAAAGCTACCTTACTCAGACTGTACCCTTCAGCAGAAAAACCCAGCGATGGGGCAAAAGAACAGCAAGTGGCAAGGGCTACATGGCAGAATGTATTATGTGCATACTCAAGAAGGAGGAGCAGAGGTAACAGCAGGGCAATCATTCCTGGGAATGGAACTCTCCCATATCCACAGACACTGTCACATTCCATTGAATTCTTGCTGGCTCACCCATCCTTTCCTCTGGCAATGGCAGAACAGCACCCATTGCCAAGTTCCTATTATTTTGCAGCAAGACTGTTAACCTGCTTCAAATAGCAATAACTCCTGCTAGGAGAACCACGTGTTGAATGGACAGTAGTACCTTGGACCCCAGAAGCTCCCATGGTCTCAAATAGGCTCCCTTTTGTGAAAGAGCATCACCAGTGAAGCCACTGAATGGAGCAAAGGGGTGTGTGTGTGGAGGGGGGGGGGATGTGTGTTAGGAGCAGGTATATTTGTGTTCCAGGTGATAGTGTCTCACCCCTCCACTTGGGCAAAGGTCTTGTATTTGTAGTAGGTCTCATCAGACAAGGTAGTGGAGATATTCCTGCTCCCTGGGCAAGTGGAACTTCTCAGGGCTGGAAAGGGGATATAAAAGTGCTCCAATGGATTGTGCAGTCAGGCCTGCAGAAACAGGTTGTCATAAGAACATAAGAACGGCCGTACTGGGTCAGACCAAAGGTCCATCCAGCCCAGCATCCTATCTGATGACAGTGGCCAGCACCAGGTGCCCCAGAGAGGGTGGACCAAAGACAATGTTCAAGCGACTTGTCTCCTGCCATCCCTCTCCAGCCTCTGACAAACAGAGGCTAGGGACACCAATTCTATCCCCTGGCTAATAGCCTTTTATGGACCTAACCTCCATGAAATTATCTAACTTCTCTTTAGCTCTGTTATAGTCCTAGCCTTCACAGTCTCCTCTTGCAAGGAGTTCCACAGGTTGACTACACGCTGTGTGAAGAACTTTCTTTTATTAGTTTTAAACCTGCTACCCATTAATTTCATTTGGTATCCTCTAGTTCTGCTATTATGGGAACTAATATATAACTTTTATTTATGCGTCCTCTTTACACCACTCATGATTTTATATACCTCTATCATATCCCCCATCAGTCTCCTCTTTTCTAAACTGAAAAGTCCCAGTCACTTTAACCTCTCTAAACCCCATTTGGGACCCGTTCCAAACCCCTAATCATTTTAGTTGTCCTTTTCTGAACCCTTTCCAAGGCCAAAATATCTTTTTTGAGGTGAGGAGACCACATCTGTACACAGTATTCAAGATGTGGGCGTACCATAGTTTTATACAGGGGTAGTAAGATATTCTGTGTCTTATTTTCTATCCCTTTCTTAATAATTCCTAGCATCCTGTTTGCCTTTTTGACCGCCGCTGCACACTGTGTGGAAGTTTTCAGAGAACTGTCTACGATAACTCCAAGATCTCTTTCCTGATTTGTCGTAGCCAAATTAGCCCCCATCATACTGTACGTATAGTTGGGGTTATTTTTCCCGATGTGCATTACTTTACACTTATCCACATTAAATTTCATTTGCCATTTTGTTGCCCAATCACTCAGTTTGGTGAGATCTTTTTGGAGTCCCTCACAGTCTGCTTGTGTCTTGACTATCCTAAACAGTTTGGTATCATCCGCAAACTTTACCACCTCACTGCTTACCCCTTTCTCCAGATCATTTACGAATAATTTGAACAGGATTGGTCCCAGGACTGACCCTTGGGGGACACCACTAGTTACCCCTCTCCATTCTGAAAATTTACCATTTATTCCTACCCTTTGTTTTCTGTCTTTTAACCAGTTCTCAATCCAAGAAAGGACCTTCCCTCTTATCCCATGGCCATGTAATTTAAATAAGAGCCTTTGGTGAGGGAACAAAGGGAACAGTTGTCAAAAAAGGGAACAGTTTTAAAGGGCACTAGGTGTTAATTATTATTAGGTAGTTTTACAGACACACTTAAACCAGGAAAATAGGAATAGATGAGAGATATCATGGTTATGTAATAGATTATGCTTTAGACCCCTTTAGATACTTCTCTCTCGAGTGAGCCTGTGAGGTGATCACCTTAGGTTCCTCCATTTCTCTCAGGGACCGAAACCCTTGGTTCTGCCTCTCCAGGATCTCTGGGCAGTAGCCCATCTGATTCCCTGTTATTGTAACATAACTTGCCATTAGCATTTGATACTGTGAACTCTTCCTCTCAAGAGGTAGCTGATAAAGTAACTCATAGAATCATAGGAGATTATGGTTGGAAAAGACCTCAGAAGATCATCAAGTCCAACCCCCTGCTCGAAGCAGGACCAATCCCAACTAAATCATCCCAGCCAGGTATTAAAAACCTCCAGGAGTGGAGATTCCACCACTTCCCTAGTGGGCTCAAGCAGCTTCTTTAATACAAAGCATTCTTTATTCCTCACAGATACACAGAAAACAGTAAGAAAAGATGAGGTGAGAAAAGGCCTGATTCTTACCTTCTCTTACTGACACTTTCTTCTTCCCTGTGTTTTGCTAATAGTATGCTGGGACACTTCTGGGCTTCTTTCTGAGTCTATAAGGAAGTCATTTTTAAGTGAGCAAGACAAATCAGACACTTGAAAGGGGTACTGGTAATTATTTATGCCCAAGTCCTCAAAGGTATCTCGCACTGACACCAATTGGAAGTAGGTTTCTTAATACCACTGACCACTGAGGAGCTGTCTTAATTTTACAAGCACTCACTAATCTTTTTAACAAAATCTTATCTGCACAACACAGAGAGTGAGAGTGGATCCTTCCCATACCTTTCTGTATCAAGGAACTTACCCTCAACGGTCTCCAAAAAATCCAGTCAAATGAATGGCTTTGCAACATGCTGAAAGTCATCCGATCTGAGCTATTTTGGTGCATGATCCACAATCCCAGGGCCCTTACAGAGAACCTTCTCCCAAGGAATATCCAGCTCAAATGCTTATAATTATTTCTAACGTGGCAGGGGAGAGAAGTGATTGCTCAAAAAGGTAGATTCCAAACTTTATGTGTCACATATTCACTTATTATCTAAACCTGCTGTATGCGAATATGTGAACAAAAACCAATGTTCTAGCACATACTGTATATAGTGGTTAAGTGGGCACTTTAAGTCTTTTTTATCCATTCTTATGCCCCTTTAATGAAAACTTCTAATTAGACTCATTGTGCTAGGTCTTCGTGCGCTATACCTTTTTCTTCCCATGCAAATTATACTTTCAGTTTGCACATAGGCCTTTGCCCATGTTTTGAGGTTTTTTTTTTAAGTCTTACCAATATAGTTCTGAGAGAACTGTTTGCTACTTGACTGCTGCAGCACAGCCAAGTGATGGAGGCCAAAATTGTCTGTTTTTTGTTCTTTACAAAGACAGAACTATTATTTAGATTTTCCTTTTCAATTTTGTAGACAGAGCAGTACATTTAAAAAAAAATATGACTAATGAAAATTCCCCATCATAAGTCATATGTACACTTGATGTGATAAGCATTAGTTCCATGTGAAAGTATTTATAGGGTCTACAACAGTGAACATCTTAGTGTGTTTTTTAAAGTATTTAATATTAAGAAATCTGAATTTCTGTAAACTTCAGTTAGGGAGAACTGATATTAAAGAGAAAAAATAAATTTCTCAAATAACCCACAGCCAGCAAGTTATGCCATAGTTAATTTCTGTGGTTATATATGAGTTATCCTACTTTTCCTCACTTCTCCCCTGTCAGTGGTGGTTTCACATTAAATTGTAAATGCTTCAGATCAAGGACTATGAATTTTTCTAGCACTTAGAATGATGGGATCTCAATTCTGATTGGGATGCTACCACAGTATTAATCTACTCTATATTTCAGAGAGTTTGCCTATCTTTCTGTTTCTTCAGGAACTCCTGAATGTAAGAGTTAGGACCACCAAATTAGGTATACAGCTTCCTCTTATAACTTAAGCAAGGTAAGGGTTTTCTCGTGTCAGGAAAATGGGATGTAACTGGAATGGGACTGTATCTCTCAAAATAATAGAGAAAAGAGAATCACCAGGCAGGTGAAAGGGGCTGGTGGGTGGGACACCGTGTTTGTCCTGTGCTGCCCCTGCCCTAAACTTCCTACCCCGCAGGTGCCCTTTGGGGAGAGTGAGGGGGGCTGCAGCTCCCCCCCCTTGATTTGTATGGGAACATTGCTGGCTATTCCTCTTCTTCTGGGAGTAAGGGGAAAGTGCACAGTTTGCTGCATTCCTCACTCTGGCTGGGAAGCTTAGGGGGCAGATGAACCTGGACCTGCCCCACTCAGAGGACATGCACCTTTCCACTGGCTGTGCCTGCTGGAGCTGCAGTGGCCCTGGACAGATGCTTCTCAACTAGCTTCTTCTTAACTGCTGTGGTGAGAGAGGACTGGGGCAGCCTGCATACTGAATCCCTCATCCCCAGCTCCACCCCAGAGCAATGATTTACAGGAAGCATGTATATTTTCATTTTATTTCCCTCCCCTCCCCCCACCCCAAAAAATTATTTGAACTAAACTATTTGTGCTGTGCATTAGTGGCACTAACTATGACATGCCTCTATCCCCCTCTCTTCTCTTGTAAGAGCCCAATCACATAGATCACAATGGTGGGGAGAACTGGGATGTACAGTTCCCTTGGTGATCACTCAAATACTTGCTCATTAGAGTAGCAGGAACTAACAGCATTAATGTAGACTTTTGAGTCTAATCATGATTTGCCCTCTACTGTATAGTTAAAGTTACAGTAACATCTATACAAACACAAAGGCCATGTCTATACAGCAGCGTTACTTCAGAATAACTAACATTATTCTACACTACAAGCCTTTATTCCAAAATAGTGTCAAGCTGGAGGACTTCTCACTCCAACTCGTGGTAACCCTCATTTCACAATAAGTAAGGAGAGTTGAAGGAAGTGTTCTTCTGTCGACTTCCTGTTGTGTAGACAGCGCCAAAAGATGAATTAAGCTATTTTGACTTAAGCTATGCAATTGACGTAAATGAAGTTATGTAGCTTAATTTGACTTTAGTCCTGCTATGTAAATATAACAATTACAAGAGTCTCCACCTTCTGTGTGTGGACCTAAGGATAATAGAGCTTGAGTGGAACAGTGTATAAATCAGTGGTCACCAACTGGGATCTAACAGTAGATCTTAGAGCCTCTGACAGGTGATACTAACTGGTTTGGCTGGGAAGCTATCAAGCACTGGCACTTCAGTTGCCCCTCCACCAACTGTCATTCTGCTCCTGCCCTCTGCCTTGGAGCTGCCCCCCAGGAGCCTTCTGCTTGCTATACAGGATGTGGGAGGGAGAAGGGGCCAGGGCGCTGATGTCAGGGTGTCTTTCCTCCTGCCACTCTTGTACCCTACCTCCACACAGAGAGAAGGGGATGGAGGGAGCTTGGCAATGCAAATCTCTGTCATTCTCACAAACACACACTGTCCTTCACTCTCATCTCTCAACACGCAGGTGGTGGGTTATTGTTACTCCTTTTACTGCTTGCAAAGTGTGATATTTTTGGTTTTTGACTGGCCTGTGCGTTTCATACTTTTCATTTCTCTTATGCTTAAATTTAATTATTTGAGTAATGAGTTCTAAAATGCCTAACCTGTCATGGCTGGAGTAATTATCCCTGTGGTAACTGCTGTTCCTGGAAGTGGCTGGCATGTCCCCACAGCACTTGAGAGAGGCAGAGCAGGGGGGCTTCACAGGCTGCCCTTGCCTGCAGACACCACTCCTGCAACTCCTATTGATCAACAATGGGGAACCATGTCCAGTAGAAGATGTGAGCTCACAGTGTCTGTAGATGAGGGGCAGCACATGGTGCCAAGGAGCTATTGCTGTACATGCCAGCTGATTTCAGGAGTGGTATAGGGCCTGCTTTAACCTCACTGCTCCACCACCCAGAAGCTGTCTCAGTTAAATGCCCAGTCAGAGCCTGCTTCCTGAACCTCTTTCCCAGCCCTGAATCTCCTCCACATCCAACCTCCTGCAAGCAAACTCATTCCCAGAGCTTGCACCTGAACCCCTTCCTGGACCCTAATCCCTCACCCTAGGCTAAGACCAGAGCCCCTCCCACATGTGAAACCCTTTGGCCCAAGACCAGACTCTGCATCTCAACCTCCTACCCCAGCCTGGTGAAAGGAAGTGAGGGTGGGAGAGGAAGGGGGTTGAAGTGAGCAAGGTGAGGCCTCAGAGAAGGGGTGGAGAAGGGGCAGAAAGGAAATGGGGCAAGGGTATTTGGGTCTGAAGTAGATCTTACATTGTACTTACATTGAAAAAGTAATTTTGTGGTTGGAGACCACTGGTTTAAATTTTGTCTATGGGATAATGCCACATATTGGATATTCTTAACAAGGTGAAGCAATTCAAAGAAAATATATTCTGAGATGCACAAAGAGTTTTAGTAAATCTGACCAAACTTTCATCTATATTTTATAGTACAGATGGTAGACAAAATATTCTGTTGGGATATTCTGATTTTTGATGTATCGCTATAAAAATGACGACATTGCTAGAAAAAAGCAGTTGAGAAAAGAGAACTTGGATTCTCTGCTGTACAACTGGTAAGAGACAATGAAGAGCAGGAAAAAAAAGAGAAAATGAGAACTACAGGCAGGGTTTAAAATAAGATTTGTTCACTTTGAGGCACTTTAAACTAATCTTTAAAAGGTTTCTGCTTTGGAAAATGTACCTTGAGATACTCTGAGAGCATATTGTTAAAATGAAATGACATTTCAATGGTTTTTCCAGCAGTGAAATACCTCCTACGTTCTATCTGACTTTGGTGAAACAATAGAAGGAGCAATATAAGTACTCGATCATATGGCAAAAAGTGAAAATACCACTTTATTTTTTACTTTGGTTAATTGCATTCTAGCAATATTTGCACACAAAAAACAGCACAATAATAGTTATTTAATATTTGAGTCATAACACTATAAAGACTTACAAATGTTGAATTACTGATATAGAAACACTTCATCATAATCATAATGGGTAGGGCTGGAATGGAATGGTGACAATTTGAAAAAAATCCACTAAGAGCCAGAGGTTTGATCCTGCTCCTATTGAGAATCGATGGCATGGGCTCAAGCCCTGAATCCTAGGCACCTTCCTAATAAATAATCCCTCTATCTTGAACAGGACAGCTCACAGGAGTAAGGTGAGCAGGATTTGGTCCTAGGTCAGTTCAGATGAACAGGGAAATCACACAGTATAGAAAAGCAGGCAATGTCTTTGCAGATTTTATAAGTATAAAATATTCAGCACTTAAAAACTTACTAGTGCCTCTGCATTTGCAAAGTAAACTACTCATTACTTGGGGAATATTTATTAAACATACAAAAGCTCCCTCAGCTGCAGTCACTATCATTCTATTTTCTTGTCCCTGACCAATGTCTATAATATATTACATTTTGTATCTGGTAGCAGAAACACTTTTATTTTTAACAACCCACAGCCAGATTACTGAATTAAATCTAGACTTGAGGGAAGAAGGTGCAGCTCCAACATGGTTGACTTACATCAGCTGATCTGTTGAGTTTAAAAGCTAACAATTCTATTGGAAGGGGGGGAAAAAAACCATTCTTACTACTAGTGAAGTTCCACCATCTTTTCCCATTTGTATTACCATAAATTAACATAACAATGACAAGTGAATGAGAAACTTTGGATTTGTTATATCTACAGTGATGCAAAACTTGAGAGGATTAATCAAAACCTTGAAGTGAAAGTCAACTTATCACTTCTCCTGCTTTGAAAGAACAACCAACTATTTTAAATGTTGTAGAACAGATGGTATAAAGCAGAGAAGCTTTATGAACTTTGAAGAGACTCCTATCTGATTTCAATGATGCTATCCTAGGTTATCCCCTCTGAAAATTCTGCCATGTTCTAAGTTCCCAGTTATTTTGCTAATACTCTCCTAGAAACTTGAAAATGTAAAACTGGCCTGTCTGTTCATAGTTCCATAGTTTTGTTTTTTTGCCTGTTTAACTTCTGAAACATGCCTGCAATTGCAAGATTTTTAGACCCAACTTGCTGTCAGGCCACTGAAGGAAGTAATATATAGTTGTATACGTACTGAAGCTATGAGAAGTAATTAACTTTAATGAGACTTTTTTTTAATCTGAAATTGATTAACATTAACATGATTACCATGAACGACATGCAGATGTGGTGTTCTTGCCCCTATGTCAACAGTCCTTAAGTTGAGGTGATATCTGATTTCAAACTCATTCGATCTCCTGGCATCCTCTGTATAAAATCGCCTCCAATTGCAACATTTGAAACATGTGCTCCTTCCCTCTCACCGTCTGAAATATACTCGATCTTGGCCACTGTTACATGTTTGATTTACATCCTGGCTCTCAGCTTGCCGATAACAGGTTTATTAACACAAAATTCTGCCCACCATGATGGTCTCTCAAGCACCTTGCTGCCTTGAAGGACTATTGTCCACAGATTTTTATACAGCTGCAAAAGAAGAAAATTGTGGATTAACATATGGAGGAAATAATTTAAATTTCACAAAAATTTAAACAACTCAAATAAAACCAACTGAAATGGAATTGTAATTGCTAGGCATGCAGAATAAGCACAAAATAAAGTGCATAAATTTATGTGAAAGCAAAAATAAAACAATACGGGATCAGATCTTCAGCAGGGATAAACTGGACTAGCAGTGTTGATTTAATTGAGTGAGGCTGATTTGTGCTGCCAAAGGATCTGGTCTTTTAACTGCTTTAAAACAAACACAAAGCACAAGAAAAACAGTGAAAACTATAGGGTTCTTGCTTTCTATTTAATTTTCTTGTGATTTTTTTGATTGCATCTTTATTTCAGTTATGTCAACAAGCACAGCAGTTAACAGAGGAAAGATTAAATGAAGCTGTGTTTCATTCTTTCCATACCTCTGAAAGTTATAGCTGAAAATGCTGTTTTTTACTCTTCTTTCTATATGTTTTTGGCAAGTTACAGAAGTTCACATCTGGGAGAAAAAACTTCTGTTTGAGCACCAGACATTCCTCTCCCATCACCACATTGTTAATTCATCAGTATTTCCAAACTTGTTATTGTATACCGCCCAGTTCAAAGCAGTCAGTAAACTCTGCAAAAGGCCACTTTAACAGCATTGCTGTGTTGAGCTTCAGTCAGGTTACATCTTTTGCTATATGGAAATATCTGACAGCTTCACAATTAATATAAACTTTTTACTATCATTCAAGAAAAATGGGAGGTTGTGAGAGGGACCAGATCCTCACATGGTGTCAACCAGAAAAACTTCAATGGCAGAACACTGATTTGTACCAGTTTACGCTTTGGCTACATGTTTTCAATACAAATTGAAAAGAATCTGCAAAATAGTAAATACATTTGAACTTTCTCTGGACCATGATAACTGATAAACTTGGGATTATTAAAAAGTTGATTTGACCCCACCAGACAAAATGATTTATGTGGTACTAAAAAGCTAATAAAAACTTTAGACACTTAAAGCTGAGATTTTCAAAGCTGCCTTTGTAAACTGGGCATCCAAGTCTTCCAAGCAGCTTTGAATCATTCATGTCCTTAAAGCTGTACAGCTATGTTCTAAATCCTTTTTTTTCTGCTCAGTTTAAGAACTGCAGATTCCCAATCCTTCCAACCGTTTTTGTAATAGAACTTTGATTATCCAAATGAAACTCATTTTCCTATTACATTCAGGTGATCTGAGCTGTGTAGTACTGCAATTTGCATTGTATTTTTCCACTGCCTTTTCCTATTACATTCAGGTGATCTGAGCTGTGTAGTACTGCAATTTGCATTGTATTTTTCCACTGCCTTTTCCTGTTACATTCAGATAATCTGAGCTGTATAGTACTGCAATTTATATTGTATTTTTCCGTTGCCTTTTTACTCTTCATTTGCTTTCTTTTTATCTCTGGAATACAAGCTGTCTATCATTTATGAACCAATTCATTCCTCTATTTATTCAGAATACACATTTTTATTTTCATCAATTTCTTTTGCTTCTTATTAGTTATTTTAACATTCACATTTACAATCATTTGGATGTCCTTTCTAATTTTGTGCTTTCGGATTCTCTAACTCATAACTGTGGCCCTAATCTTATATGAAATATAGGTTGGACCTCTCTGGTCTGGCACCTTCAGGACCTGAGCGGTCCCAGACTAGGGAGTTTGCTAAACAGGGCAGGCCAAGGTTCCGTTCCTGGCTGTCCGCGCCGCTCCCAGGTGACATCTCTGGGCTCTGCTCCCCGCTGTCTGGCCTGGCCCGGCTGGGGCTAAACTCCTGATCCTGGGTGGCTGGGGCTCTCTGGTCTAGCAATATCCATGGTCCGGAGATACTAGAGAGTCCGGATTTCAGAAGTTCAATCTATACCGAAATTTCCCTTTTTACTCTGCAAAAGTGACAAGGAGTCCTGTAGCACCTTATAGACTAACAGTTGTATTGGATGCATCTGACAAAGTGGGTCTTTGTCCACAAAAGCTTATGCTCCAATACATCTGTTAGTCTATAAGGTGCCACAGGACTCCTTGTCGCTTTTGCAGATCCAGACTAACACGGCTACCCCTTTGATACCTTTTTACTCTTTTTAAGGGTATGTCTACACTACCACCCTAGTTCGAACTAGGGTGGTTAATGTAGACAAACGAAGTTGCAAATGAAGCCCGGGATTTAAATATCCCGGGCTTCATTTGCATCTTGTCGGGCGCCGCCATTTTTAAATACCCAGTAGTTCGGACTCCGTGCCCGTGGCTAAACGCGGCACAGAGTAGGTAGTTCAAATTAGAAAGCCTAATTCGGGCACGGAGTCCGAAGTACCGGAGATTTAAAAATGGCGTCGCCCGGCAAAATGCAAATGAAGCCCGGGATATTTAAATCCTGGGCTTCATTTGCAACTTCGAATTACTACATTAACCACCCTAGTTCGAACTCTAAGTGGTTCATGTTTTAGTCTTTTTTGATTATTCCCTCTAACTCACTGTTATTCCATTTAAGTTGATGTTCAACAATTAAGAAACTTAGCAGGCAATGGGGAGCCTAAACTCTTTGACAGTCCATGGGATTTAGGCTCATAACTGCCTAATGACTAGATTTTTAAAGGTATTTAGATACTATAGATCATATAAATCATAGAACCATAGAGCTGGAAGAGACCTCAGAAGGTCATCAAGTCTAGCCCCCTGCCCAAGGCAGGACCAATCCCAACTAAATCAATCCAGCCAGGGCTTTGTCAAGCCAAGACTTAAACACCTCTAGGGATGGAAAATCCACCTCCTCCCTAGGTAACCCATTCCAGCGTGTCACCACCCTCTTAGTGAAATAGTTTTTCCTAATATCCAACCTAGACCTCCCCTACAGTAACTTGAGACCATTGGACCTTGTTCTGCCATCTGTCACTACTGTGAACAGCCTTTCTCCATCCTCTTTGGAACCTCCCTTCAGGAAGTTGAAGGCTGCTATCTAATCCCCCCTCACTCTTCTCTTCTGCAGGTAGGTACTTAGTGGGATTTTCACAAAAGGATTTCATTCCTATGGGAGAGAGGCACCAAGGTGCTTTTGAAAATTCCATTTTGAATGTCTTAGGACCATAAGTCATGGAAACACTTGAAAATGTTAGCTGTAATAAACGCAAGCTTATTTATAAACGCTAAAATGCTATCAACTACCCTCACCATAGGAGTCACCCAAAGAAGTGGCTTCAGTTTAAGGGCCTATATGAAAATCAGACCACTGACTTTGGTGCTAAAACAGGAA
The DNA here is from genome assembly GCF_049634645.1 of Pelodiscus sinensis. Lineage (NCBI taxonomy): Eukaryota > Metazoa > Chordata > Testudines > Trionychidae > Pelodiscus > Pelodiscus sinensis. Next base: position 114,494,222 of record NC_134715.1, read on the forward strand.
CTTATATATCTAAAAGCATGTATGTACCTTTGAAATGTTGACCACGCAATCACTGACACTTAGCCCACAGGTTGACTTCGACCTTTCCTTGCCCCTCCTCCAAGAATAGCCTCCCACTGATGAGAGCCCCTTCCTTCTGAGCCCATGCTCCAAAACTACCAGGTCTAGAAGAGTCTAACAAAGTCACAGTGGATTGTGTTCAGTGCCATGAATGTTATGTAAGCCATCATGTGCCAGCAGTGCCCCTTGCTATATACATTGGCCAAACTGGACAGTCCCTACGCAAAAGAATAAATGGACACAAATCAGATATTAGGAAAGGCAATATACAAAAACCTGTAGGGGAACACTTCAGTCTCCCTGGACACACAATAGCAGATTTAAAGGTAGCCATCCTGCAGCAAAAAAATTTCAGGACCAGACTTCAGAGAGAAACTGCCAAGCTGCAGTTCATCTGCAAATTTGATACCATCAGCTCAGAATTAAACAAAGACTGTGAATGGCTAGCCAATTACAAAAGCAGTTTCTCCTCTCTTGGTGTTCACACCTCCAGATCAGCTGCTAGAAGTGGGCCTCATCCTCCTTGATTGAATTTACCTTGTTATCTCTAGCCTGATACTTGCCTGCATATTTATACCTGCCTCTGGAAATTTCCACTACATGCATCTGACGAAGTGGGTCTTTGCCCACGAAAGCTTATGCTCCAATACATCTGTTAGTCTATAAGGTGCCACAGGACTCCTTGTTGCTTTTGCAGATCCAGACACACACGGCTACCCCTCTGATACTTGACACCTCTCCCTTGTTTCTCCTCGTTCTCATATGTCTGACCCATCTTGCTAATGACTCTCCTGAGATCCAGTAAGTGGATTAGAAGCTGCTGCTTTCATTTTGGGTAGCTGAAATCAGGCCTGGTCAAAGAGTTTGTGGGGTCCAAGGTGGCATGTTGTGGTTGGCTGCACCGTGTAGCCGGGCAGCTCTCAGCCAGGCCAGCGAGCGAGCAGCAGAGTGGGCGCCAAGCAGCACAGGGCTCAAGGCAACTGCCTTGCTCGCCTTGCCCTAAGGCTGGGCCTGGCTGCAATCCAGCTTGATTAGGAACAGGGTGGCGCTTTTATTTAGACTAGTTAATTTTTATATTGTTGATAGCTCAAGCAATAAACAGTAAGTGGAACAAAAACTGTTTTTAGCATTTTGAGGATGTATCTAAAACAACATTTTAATTGGAGCGTTCACAAGATAAAGCTGAAAATGCCACTTAGGGTTCCTGGAATGGAGATATCCATGGGAATAACAAGACAAATGAATTATCTTTAGTCTCTTGTAGAAGGAATGAAATACTTTGCTATTACATGTACAGAGCCAGATTTTGCCCAGCCCTTACCCAAGTACATAATATGAGGGTACGGCTAGGCTGCATGGTATCCTGAAAAAATTCCGCCGTATCCAGGGAAGACATCTGTCAGGGATGGTGTAGACGGAGCTTGGTCCTGCCTTGAGGGCGGGGGGCTGGACTCGACCTCTCGAGGTCCCTTCCAGTCCTATTATTCTATGATTCTATGATTTGCTCTTCTGCTTTTTTTTTGCAGAAGAGCAAACACGCTCTTTCGGAAGCCCCTGTAGTCCCTGTTCCACGAGAAAGAAGGGAGCTTTTGTAAGAGGGCTTTTTCCTGAAATGTGGCCCAGTCTAGACGGGTCAAATTTCAGAAAAGCCTTTTCTGACAAAAGTATCGGAAAAAGATACAGGCAGTCCCCGGGTTACGTACAAGATAGGGACTATAGGTTTGTTCTTAAGTTGAATGTGTATGTAAGTCGGAATTGGCGTCAGCCGTTGCTGAAACTGATCAGTTTCAACCGCGGCTGAATCTGGACGCCAGTTCTGACTTACATACAGATTCAACTTAAGAAACCCAGGCGTCCCCAAGTCAGCTGCTGCTGAAACTGATCAGCGGCTGATTCCAGGAAGCCTGGGGCAGAGCAACTCTGCCTCGGGCTTCCTGTAGTCAGCCGCTGGTCAGTTTCAGCAGTGGCTGACTTGGGGACGCCTGGGGCAGAGCAGCTGGGGTGCTGCTGGGTTGCTCCAGTAGCGCGGCTCCTCGGCGCTACTGGACCAACCCAGCAGCACCCCAGCTGCTCTGCCCCAGGCGTCCTGATTCAGCCGCTGCTGAAACTGACCAGCAGCGGCTGAATCAGGACGCCTGGGGCAGAGCAGCTGGGGTGCTGCCGGGTTGGTCGGATCCGCGTAACTCGGGGACTGCCTGTATATGCATTTTGCGTATCTTTTTCTGATAGATACTCATAGTCTAGCCGTGCCCTGAGTGACAAGGGGAATGATATCAATACTGTACAGCATGTCTTGGATCAGACAATATTCAAAGAACATTTCTATATCCTAGCAAGGCTGCATTCAGCCCAGGCAGAATTGCTATGTGTCTGCTCCTAGGAAGGGGAGTAATAGTGCACTGGGGAAAGCAGCATGTCGTGAAGAGGTGAGTATTGCAGTAGGTGCGCTCGCATGCATACTAGAAAACTAAAGGAGCATTCTGAATACTATTCCCTGCTCCCTGAGGGAAAGTGCAGCACTACACCACCCTGTTCTGTGAGCCGTGGCTATTCAGTGTATTCACAGGAGCCCTCAGAGCATAGTGTTCTTTTTAGCCTCTGATGTAAGAAGCTAGAAAGATTAACTCAGAGAAATTTTTAGAACAGAAACCTGAGAATCATCCAGCTGTACAGAGAGACACTTTCCAAAGCCCTTCGCTCCTAATTGGAGTGAAGAAGAGACTGACATGCAGATCTGCAAATCAGCAGCACTTCCAGGACCCATGGCAGAAATGTGCTGCTAGAACTGAATGATGCCACTACGAAGACAGACATTGAAACACTCTGGCCAAGATTTTCAAAAGCGATTTTGGGAGCCCAACCTGACATACCTTGAAGGGGCCTGATTTTTACAATGTGCTGAGAATCTATCCCTCACTAAACCATGGCCTCTGAAAGGTGTCCCAAATTGGCACCCCAAACCATCAGTCACTTTTGAAAATCTTGGCCAGAGTGTTTCAATGTCTGTCTTCAGGGGGTTTCAGTGTTGTTTTATGCCAGATTGGTTTGAGGCTCAGTTACTTGTTTGTAAAATACTTTGAGATGCTGCCAATTATGGTGTCAAGCACAGTGGCTATTATTTCTGGTCTGTAAGGGTACGTGTTATTGTGAAAGCGAAGTACTCTCTCAATCCATCACCAGAAACTTACTGATATCATGTTTTATACTCTCATTGAATAAATGTGATTCTCTCATGACAGTTCCTGTTAAAATCATTCTTGCAGTGTATTGAAAACCATGGCCTTTACAAGCTGTCGCTTTTAAATCCTAAGCAGTTACTTGGTCCTGTTTGAAGACTAGGGAGCATTGAGGGGTGCATGGTATCTGGATCTTCTTCTGTAAGTCTAAGACCCAGCCTAGAGAAAGGTGGGATGAATTGTGTTTCTCTGCCATCTACATGGCACACACATTTTGGTGGTACAGGTGGGACCTCCCTGATCTGGCACCAGTCCTGAACCACAGAATTTGCCAGACCAGGGGAGGTCAAGGCTCTCCTCTTGGCTGTCGGCCCTACTCCTGGGTGCAAGCCCTGGCCACTGTGCTCTGCTCTCAGCCCCAGCTGAGGCTGTGATCCTTGCTACCAGCCCTACTGCCTCCAGCCCTGCCAGGGTTGTGCTCCCCAGCACGCTGGCCCCAACTAGAACTGTGCTCCCCACCATGTCAACCCCGATACTGCTGGCCCGGCTGGGGCTGTGCTTACCACTGCCAGCTCGGCCTGAACCTGGCCATCCAAGGCTTTCTGGTCCAGCAATATCTGTGGACCACAGATGTTGCTGGACCAGAGAGTCCTGGATTTTAGAGGTTCAACCTGTATATAGTGTCTGTGTAAGTACACGTTGCAGTTTATAACAGACTGCATCCACACTGTGATTGTAAAGCTACGTGTGTCAATGAAAGATGCTGGCAGGGAGGAGGCAGCAGGGAAAAGAGGAGTGTTTTCCTTTTTCATTGACAGAGCTTCTCCCTGATAGTCTTTCCCTGTGTCAGGGGGTTTCAGTGTCAAGAAGATGCCACAATCTCTTCCTGCTGTAGGTGTCTTTACCTACAAAGGAAAAGGCTCTGGCAGTGGGTTGCAGCAAAACATCACACTGACAGAGGTTGCCTTTACTTGCTTACTCCATGTTTCGGGTCTACTCTGCTATTTATGTCTCTGCTAGGAGGGCTACGCATGTGCATACACTACACACCACTGAACAAATCCTGCAGTGCAAATGCACCTTAGAGAGCAGTCTGCATTGCGTCTCTGGTTTTGGTTCTTATTTATTCAGGTTCTGGATTTTAAGAAACAAAGTCGTGTTAGATCTTTTTGGAAGGCTGTGGTATAATTTCTCTGTCTGTTGGGCATGATCATAATTCTTATTTGCAACAAGTTTTAATTCCACTCTTCTCTCATTAGACATTTTCATTAAAGATCTGGAAAAGAGGGTAAATTCATTTGCAAATGACACTAAAAGGAGGGAGTTGTGTGCACGAGTGAGGTCAGAGGAATCATTCTTAGGAAGGTTACGAAACCACAAGATTCAAACTGCTAAAATGAAAGCTATTCCAACTGGTGAGATAATAATTTAAAATAGCAACAGAACTAAATAAATAGCAACCTAGGATGAAAATCTAGCCCCATTACAATCACTGGCAGTTTTGCTATTGACTTCAATGGGGCTAGCATATCCCTTCTTAGACTACGTCTAAACTACTCCGTCGACGGAGCCATGTAGATTTGTTTTTTTGGCAAAGGCAAATGAAGCCGCGATTTAAATGATCGCGGCTTCATTTAAATTTACATGGCTGCCGTGTTGAGCCGCCAAACAGCTGATCAGCTGTTTGGCGGCTCAGCGCGCTAGTCTGGACGCTCCCCTGCCGACATCAAAGCCCTTTGTCGGCAGCCCCGGTAAACCTCATCCCACGAGGAATAACGGGGCTGCCGACAAAGGGCTTTGATGTCGGCAGGGGAGCGTCCAGACTAGCGAGCTGAGCTGACAAACAGCTGATCAGCTGTTTGTTGGCTCAGCGCGGCAGCCATGTAAATTTAAATGAAGCCGCGATCATTTAAATCGCGGCTTCATTTGCCTTTGCCTATCTGTCTAATCTACATGGCTCCATTGATGGAGCCATGTAGTCTAGACACAGCCTTAGAGTGATAATGGATGGCAAAATAGACAATGCTGGGCAAAATTATACAGAAGACAGGCCCATATTTGGGATCATCAATTCAATGCATCATAGAATAGGAAGATAGTATCAGAGAACCTGATCCAATGAGTTTGGGAATCCAAAAGGTTGGGAAAGTTAAAAGGATGTTGGAGTCTCTCCAAATATTAAAATATCTAGAAAAGAGATTTTTCTCTGTGGAACGATGGGACATGCACAGATTTCCACCAAAGCAGTACATTCTGAACAGTAGCATGTGGCTTCCCCTCATGATGGAGCATAGCCTCGGCTAATGAAAACTGTCATAGCTCCACTGAAGTAAAAAAAGGTAACATTTACACCAGCTGTAGGGTCTGCTCTTTCTTTCTAGCTGTACAGCTTCTTTAGTATAAAATATTGGTCCAGTTACAATCATTAAATGTCTCTTTAATGATTAACTTTGCAAACACAGGAAGGTTTTTCTTTACCTCTCCATCAGATCTGCCAATGGGTGAGTTCAGAATGAAGTCAGGAGGTGCAATGACATCCACCAAGGCAACTGCATCATCTTTCAACTGTTTAAAAACAAAGAGCATAAATTTGGCAGCTCTTCTAGATTTCTATGGTTACCTATGAACAACAAAGCAGCAGTAGAATTGTTTCTGCAAACCACCAGCTAATGGTAACTTAAGACGTTGCACTTTGAAAGATCCACTATCAACACACAGTCTATTCACACAGTCTACTTTTGCCTCTCTTTCACAGCAATTAAAAAAAAAGAAATCAACTCTGTATTTCAGTTTTCCATAATTTACTTAAACACTGTAAGGGTTTGTTTTATTGTAGGCAGTATTGTGCATATCTATACAAACTGATGAACACACAACTCATTCATTTGCATACAGTTTCCAGTTCTTCCTTACAATTCATATCTTGCCCTGTCAAAATGCATGCTAGCTTAAAAAGCTATATGCCAAGAAAAAACCCAGATATTGATGAACTGAGGTGATAGAAAAATAAATACAATTGTACTGCAACTCTCAGGTGTTTTATTGGTAAATGACAAGTGAAATCCAGAGCATGATCTTCCAAGAACTTTTCCTGAAAATAAAATATTAATTTCTCTGAGTGCTTGTAGAATACTCAGGATTTGACCCAATGCTACTAACTTTCTCCCCTTTTATTTTGGGAAGGGCTATTCAATTGCAAATAAGATCTACTGGTAACTGATCTACTGAAGTGCAGAGTAATTTGTATGTCTTTCTTCTGTTACTGGCATGTTCTGTTGCTGTCCATCACACCAGAATGATATTGGAGTCTTACCTTGGAACAAAGCTCCAGAATAGCATTCTCTACGAATCTACCAGGCTGTTCACCTGAAACATATCCACCTGCAAACACATTGACAATGAAATTAAACGGTGAAGCTAGGATTCTATTGATATACTCCTTTTACCAATGGCATGGATTTACACATTTGATCAGTATTTATGAAGATGAAGTACAGCCTCATGTCAGAGTTGTGATGACTTACTCACGAGACAGACTTTAAAAACTCACTGCCTTAGGCACCTGGAACTTTTTATCTGTGTAAGTCAAACAGCTTGTCTGCAGCCACAGGGGATGTGACTAGGAAAACACACTGCTGTGCTGTGCTGTAACTGCCCAGTTGGGATGCTGAGAGCCCTAACTGGAAGGAATCTAGTTCAAATCACCCTGTCTGGAAGAGAACTATGTTAAGGTAAATTAAGTATCTTGAGTAGTCCTGTGGCACCTTAGTGACTATCAAAAATATATACAGAATCATGAGCTTTTGTGGGTAAAATGCACTTCCTTTCCAGCTCCTCTGAAGAAGTAGTTTTTCACCACAAAAGTGCGTTTTGCTCATGACACTAAATATATTTTTTAGTCTCTAAGGTGCCACAGAACTACTTGTTTTTCAAGTTACAGCCTAGCATGGCTACCCCTCTCAGACTAAATATCTTTTAGTTTGCACCAGCAGTGTAAACATGGAACAGCTACAGTACAGCGTGTCAGTGTGCACTGCAGTTCTCTTCCCTGGAGTCTGAACAGCAGAGCCAGTTAGACAGAGTCACACTTATGGTGTGGCTATCTATTATCCCTCCCCCAAGAGCTGGATCTCACAGCCCTTGTGCTATCAGAGCTTAAGCTCTTAGGTTATCTGGAGAGGCTGAGTCTTTTAGAGCCAGAGTTCAATCCCTGCTTCCAACAGCCTACCCAGTAACACTGCATTACACAGGCAATAACTAAATGTTGTAGCCAGGGGGACCAACAGACTTGCTGGGCCACTGGACAAGGTGGGAAGCAGTCCTGGTTCCACGTTCCCAGAAGGGGTGGGACGTTGGGCAAAAGGAGTGGGGTAGGCAGCCCTTAGTGCTGCCTGGACCATGCAGAGCCATGCTCCTCCCTCCCACCAGCCCTCAGAGCTGCCCAGAACACAGGGCCTGGGTATTCCAGCCACTGCTTCTGCAACTGAAAACACTGGGCCCCAGGGCAATTGCCCACCCCTCATTGGTGGGCCTGGTTCTAGCATATATTCCAGTCAAGAGTCTCTCTCTCCGTGCCAAAGTGCAATAGACTGTATAGAAAAAACAAAGGTTACAACTGAGGCTTTTTAACAAGTGATTCACAATGAATATAGATTTGATCTCACCTTGGTAGAGCACGGCCATATGTTTACTTAAAGACCATAGTCCATACAGAGCACTAAGATGCTTTAGCACAGGCTGGAGCGTAGATGGTGTGTCTGGATCATGAGTGTGTTCATGATACCTTTGTAAGACTGTCTGCTCAATAAAAGCGATGGCTAATGAACGACAATAGTATACCTTAAGAAACAGAAAAGGAGTAAATAATATGTTGACAAACAAAATACCAAAAGGCTAGCTCCTCAGGGGCTATAAAATGGCATAGCAACGTTGAAGTTAATGGATTATGCCGATTTACACCAGTAGACTATCTGGCTCAAACTTTTAATGAATAAACAAAAGTCTCTCTGGGAAGTGCGCACCTAGGGAAGTGTTTTCAAAGTGTGCCTTTCACGTGTCTGATTGGCTAGGGACAATTAGGTTTTTCAGATAAACAAAGGACATATCTATTGGAAATAAGGTCCCTAATTCTCCACCATCTCCCAACTTGTACAGTCTGTCTAGCCGTGCAGAGGCAGGGCGAAACTGATGCATAACATGCTTCCATTCAGATCTGGCAGTATGTCACAACTATTTTGCACAGGCATAAATGACTACAGAACACGGAAGACAGTGAAAAATCAGGCCCAAGGTCCTGTGAATGCTCACTAAGCCCTAACAGAAAATGCAACATAAATTAATATGAATGATACCAGTAGGATTCTATAGAACATATTCTAAAATTTACACTACTGAACAGACAGCTCTCCTTTTACAGATTGTTTTAAACCATCTTATGGAATTTATAGCAGGGATATAATTTAATCTCTCTTTCTACATATACATTTAGATTAGAGCATTTGTTTGTCTGTCTGTTCATGAGGCCATCTGTCCATGAATCCATTTGTTCAAAAACTCCTCCTAAACAGTAAGGTGACCATATTTGGTATGTTGCGTCCTCTTACCCTAAGTTATCCTAACTTAAAGCAAGATCAGGGTCGTTGTGCTAGGAAAATGGGATGTGCCCGGAATCCAATAGCTAACTCTGAATTTAGATCTGAATGTGATGATCAGAACAGATTTCTTGTCACAATCAATGGTCTCCAATAGCTCTGCTGGAGCCATGAGAATGAATTCCTTTCTTCCTTCCCCACTTCTTTCTACAATACATCCAATCTTGTAGTCCTGCATTGGCCCCTTTAACCTTCTGGCTGGGAATAAATGGACAGGACTCCTTTCTGAGCCTATTAACCCTGCTCAGCCAGCATGAGACATCACAGATGAGTGATACAAAACACACTCTCCCTGCTACCCTGGCTGTCTTCAGTGAACTTTCAGCTTATAACAGGTCAGGAATCTATGCCAAATCTCCCACAGTATGACTGAGCACTAGATCATTTCTCTGCCAAGGGGCTGACAGAAAGTGCTTCTTCACACCCTGCAAAGCTCTCCAAAGCTCCAGTATGCTAATCATTTTCAGATGGATTTAATGCACATTATTTATAAGAAAAACTCTCCCCTGTGCTGCACAAGCATTGTAGGAAGGGAAGGGGCCTAATGAATAAAAGGATGAAGCAGGGCAGGGTGCCTCTATATTGTTCCACAAAGAATGGCTCTTAACACACTTGGCCATGCACCACAGTTCCAAAGGGGAAGTCACAGGGTAATAGACTGTACCAGATGCAATCCTAGTTGTATTTACACAGTTGTCAGCAGTAAGTGCCAGCCAGGGAACATGTTGTTCACAATCTGAAACAGACCCTGCAAAGTATACATCTTCTTTGAAGATGTTGCTCTGATGAAGGCTCTGATGGTGGTTACATCCACATACCAGCATGAAGACAGGTTGTCTCTATTGGGACACAGAGTTGAGTGTTTCTTGTGAGTTTTCAATGTACTTTTCAGCAAGGTGAGTAAGATCTCCAGGGAAGCTGAACCCCCTCAGGAGTGACAAATGCCAAATATTCTCAGCTCCGGGTTCCAGCCAGTTTTGCCCAGAGGACAGAGATGCATGGTGAGGTGCTGCATCCTTCAATTTAGAACCATGCCCTCCTTGGCTGTTAGAATCTTGTTGGGGGACAGTGGATCCACTAGTAGTAGACTGTCAATGTTTCCTTTTCAGTTTCCAGTACTGTCAGTCTGGTATCTTTCATGAGTGCTATGCATTTAAATTATAGACATTAGAGATGGAAAAGACCTATTAGATCATCTAGTCAATCTACCTGCCAGAGCAGGATTCTTTCCTACAGTATGTAATTGGCCACAAGAGCAGCATAATAAGCAGATGTAGACGTACTAATCAGGAGCTACAGAAGATTCAATAGTAGTAGTTGTAATATACAGAAGGGGAGTTTAAAATTAAAGATTAATTTAAATATATTACACAACTATGACTGCACTGTTCTGAGGGAAACTTTTCTGAAAGATTTAGGAGTGACAGAAGGATAAAAGAAACAAGATGTGGCAAACTTACATAAAAATATATGGTAAAAAAAGGTAAATTGAATATATCGTTACCTGACTGTTGTTTCTTGCTTCAAAATCACTACTCCCAGACTCTTTCTCATGGCTCAACTTCCGGACACTTTCTCGGAGCAGGTAACAAACCAGCCATTTATAGGCAGCTAGTGGAACTGTAAGACAGAAGACAATTTACAGGTGTTAAAGAGAGAAAAAGTGAAATGCTGCTAGGAATCACAATCAGAATATGCTTTTATGCTAAACTTATGTTATTTGGGATGGACACTGGATTCCTGTTTGAGGCTTATGCAAATCAAAAAAACTCTCTGGCAGCCATTGCATGACAAACATTCAAACAGCGTTGGGCAGTGTTACCTTTTGGACAAGAACCTTTCAGGGTCACCTAGGCACCTCAGGAAATGGTTCTCTTCTCTCTGAGCTGACACTTAACCAAGGCTTCCGCATAGTCTGATGGGACAGTGTTGCTGAAGGTGTTGGGGTTGATTCTCCCTTGTGGCAGAGTTCTGCTAATTGCAGGACAGAGAAAAGGCTGTGAGGGAGCCAGTTGTGACCCCCTGCTCCTCTGCAACCTGATCCTAGCACAAAGAGCGGCTCTAATGTACCTCACTGATATAAGGTCCCTCAATGATTTATGCCCCTGGAGAGCAGGCATAGCAAAGCTCCACTCTGCCATGACCCTTCCCTGCTTCCTGCCTCTGCCCTCCTTCCTATGACACTTTGGAGGTGGGTGTGGGCAGCTTTCACGGGAGGAGGCTATGCTATTTCCACCCACTTGAGGCCACTTGAGATTTTTTCTTTGCTAGAGGAATGCTCTGTTGGCAACCCACTGCTACAAAACTACAACTGTACTGCCTGACTGTGGGGCAAAGTGGCTGCAGCGTACTGGAGAATCCTGACCACTGTCTGAAATAAGAAAAAACAAGGTCTTGGCCACATTTATTCATTAAATGTCTCATGACACTTTTTACAAGAAGGGGTTGTTTCCTGTAACAGATTCAAGTTTTCTATTCGTTATTTATATTTTGCCTCCTTATAGGTTCAGAGATGTAAGGTATGTTCTCTTCCCATTTTAAGGCTCAATCCCGCAAGGTATTAAGTATCTCCTGACAGTACAATGGACACTGAAGAAAGCCAACACTTTCTGGGTTGAGCTCCTTAACAATTGTGGTGTGATGGTGCATGGCACTAAACTGTTGCTATGTTCCACACACCTATGGCTGTCTTTCAGTGGCAAATGAAGTAACCACTTTGTATATGAGCATGTTACATATTTAAAGCCCTCTGAGTTTACTAAGGAAGCAGGTACCATGGTACATCTGGATGTGTTTAATGTTGATAAAAAAAGAAGACTGAGGGGATATCTGATAACTGTCTTCAAATATGTTAAGGGCTTGATGATCAATCGTTCTCCATTTCCACTGAAGGTAGGACAAGTAGTAATAAGCTTAATCTGCAGTGAAGGATATTTAGATTAGATATTAGGGAAAAAAAACCTAACTGTAAGTATGGTTAAGTACTGAAATAAAAGCTTGCAAGGGAAAGTTGTGGAATCCCAGTCATTGGAGGCTTTTAAGAACAGGTTAGAAATATACCTGTCAGGAATGGTGTAGGTACACTGCCCTTACTTCATCTTGGGAAAATGGCCTAGGTAAACTCTCAAGGTCCTTTCTAGCTCTATATTTCTATAATTTTGTTTGTGATCCTTGGCTAAATCCTGGTGCTGTCAATGTTAGGCATTGACTTAGTCCAGTACTATTAAATGACTTATAATAGAAAATTAATACACACGAACTGATACAGGGTTTTTTCAACTCTGATTTGGCTGCTTTGGTAGGTAGTAAAGAGACAAAAATGTGCTTAGTTGTTGTTAGTTTGTGCTGTCCAGCATTTCACAAGTTTGAGATTTACCACAAAGCAAAGCAAATAATTATTTCAGCACATTTTGAAGTTTTTGTCATAACTACTGAGGCATTATCTCAGTTGGCACTCGCATCATTACCAAGACTGCAGTAATCACAGCATTTCTCCATTCAATTAGCTGAGCACTGAAGCAGTTATTTGGATTCCAGGAAACAAGCAGATTGCATCTTAATAACATCTATAAATTAAGGTTAAATTTCTACCCACAAGTAGTTCTCAGTTTCATAGACTCACTTTTGTCTTAAATCTCCATATAGATCTAATTACCTCTAATTTCCCCCTGGTGGCAAATTTGAGTAAATAGCAGCAATAAGATCGTGGGAATGGCATGTAATGTCTCTCTCAATTTGATTATAGCAGAGAAAACCAAGACAATTGCTGAGGTTTTTTTCTCACTGTTTCTCCATTTTTTTCACCCAAACCAAAGACAATTACTATACAGTGACATACTTCAAAACTGGACAATTTTGTCTGTACATATTTTATTATTCAAAATGTTGCCTTACTCAACACTGTTCTAACAAACATGCACTCTCCTTATAAAGTTACTTCAACACCCCAAGCTAATAACATCAAACAGAGATCTGTCCCATGTAAGAGTGTCTGGCCTTGTGTAGACTTCACAGTTCTATTAAAAAGCCCTCAGGTTTCATAGATAAAAGAGGCTTGTACACACATCAATGATCCTCCTACGGATTTAACACCCCAGCTACACCAACACAATGAAATCACCTTGACTAGTGGTACAGAGCTTCTTATGACAAAGTGAGAGCAACACAGTGTCAGTGTGAACCAGTGGTTGGCAACCTGTGGCCCTTAGGGGTTCTATGAGTGGCCCTAGGACTGTTTTTTACTGTTGCCCTGGCACAGGGTGGCCAGATTCTGCTGGTTTGTGGACATGTAGTTTTTTTCCTGCTGGTGTCACAAAAGTGGCACACGCTTAAAGGGCATGTGCAATAAGGTGCATGCTGATTGATCCACAAATTGTAGGTATGCAAGTAGAGTTAGCAAAACTACCCTATTCTGAGAGACGATCTTGGTTATGACAATGCTGCAGCCCACTGAGATGAGAGAGGGCCACTTATGTATTTTATTTGATATCAGGAAGGGGGGTTAGGGAGGGGTAAGCAGAAGGACATGAGGGAGGAATGAGGCACAAGCCCCCCAGTTGGCAGCTATCCTCCAGACCAGGGGTCTCCAAACTTTTCAGCCCGAGGGCCGCATTAACTATCAAACAGCAGTTCGGGGGCCGACTACACACTTGAGGTCCAAATAAAAAACAATCAAAACATGGATGTTGTTTTTAATTATTTATTTAATATTATTTTATTCAGTTATTATTTAATAACACATTCATACACTACACATGAACACCTGTATTAGTGTGAATGGTGAAATTGTTTCCTGGATGCCAAAATAGCAGACATTTCTGGCTTTAGATTTGTTGTCCCTAACATCAACAGTGACCTGAGATTATCATCGGACAAGTTTGTTCTCAAATTGTTCTTCACGTATTTCATTCTTGAAAATGTTTGTTCACACAGGTATGTTGTTCCAAAGATTGAAAGGTACCTTGATGCAAAAGTTTTGACATTAGGAAAGTCTTCCTTGGGCAAAAACTGGTAAAAACCCACCAGTCCTATTTTGAACTTGTCCCTAAGGAGGTCATTTGCTTGCAACTCAATGACTTCCAGCTGCAGTTCATCTGGGCAACTGGCCACATCTGCTTCAAATGGGTTTTGAAACAATCTCACTTCTTCTGCCTTTGAATCCAAAAAGGTCTCCACGGGCCGGATGAGAGGGCCTCGCGGGCCGCATCCGGCCCCCGGGCCGTAGTTTGGAGACCCCTGCTCCAGACCATGGAGGCTCTTAGTGCTCCTCAGGGTGGAAGCTCTCCCGCAGGGCCTCCTGGATACTGATAGCCCCCCGATGGACCTCCCGGATGGCAGCCTGCAGAAAGTGCAGCCAGGCTCGCAGCAACGCATCCAAGAGAATCCCCAGAGTGCCCAAGGGCAGCTCTGGCTCCATGTTGCAGAGTGCTGTGGTGTCCCGAGTGAGGGCAACCAGAGCATACAGAGACAAAATGCTTTGCTGTCCCTCGAGGTAGACAAGCAAGCAGGGAAACCTGAGAATTGGCTGTCGGGGGGGGGGGGGGGGGGAGGCAATTCAGAGTCCACTCAGTGTGGATGCGCTATTTTGAAATAGCAAAATGCTATTTCGAAATGCATTTTGTGTGTAGGTGCGTGTAAATGTGCACAAATGTGTACCCCCCCGGTCGTCCTTCCCGGAGCACATCCCCGTGTTCCCACCACCACACCCAGCGTCCTCTCGCATCCAAGTTTGATCTAGTCTTTGGCCTTTGGGTACCTGCTTCGCAACAGCATTGTCTGCTCCGCCTACCATTCGCCCCAGCTGCACCGCGGAGAGAGGGCAGTCCAGGCCCGCCCCCTCTCACGGACCCCAGCCCAGGGCCCTAAGAACATGGACTCTGCTGCAGTCTGGTCCGGCTGGTGGGGCGTCCTGCCATAACGCACCAGGCCACGTGCTCTCTTTGCCCACCCTGGGCGACTTCCTCTCTCTGAGGCTGGCGTCACCACCAGCACCCTCTCCCTCAAGGAGTGACTCCTCTCTGCTCACCTCCTTGCTTTGGGTCCCATCCACCATGGGTCCCGCTCGAGAAGTCTCTCACCTCCTTTCCCCCCCTTCTTCCCGCCTCCCTTCCAGGTTGACGGTGTATGTTGCAACCCGACATCGCCCCGCCCCCGCGACGCTCCATAGGGGTAGGGTCCAGGGTGTGCACAGGGGTGTGCCGGTGCGGCGGCAAGCGAGCAGCTGCCGCACTGCCGGTATTCCGCCCCCCAGCGCCACCAAACAGGTGGCGATCGGCGGGGTCAGAGTGCGGGGCGTTTCTGACCCGTCACAGCGCATTATTTCGAAATAAGCTATTTCGAAATAACACTGTAGTTAGACATACCCTTAGGAAGGTGTTTCACAATTACAGCTGGACTCACACAGCGTGAGAGCGTCACTTCAGAGAATGTTGCTTGGTACCATGTACCGTGTAAGAAATGGGAATCTGTATATAGCGGTTTAATTAAAAAAAGTCTTAGAAATACAATTCTTTATTTGTTTATTACACACAGTGGTTACAAAAAATATATACACAGTGAGCACTGGCACAGCTGCACACTACAATTAATGCTCAGCCAGGAATCATCAGAAGGGCAGTCGGTACCAAGCAATGCCTGCCTGACACTAAAGTGGGTGTAGATGTAGATAGGCTGGAGGGTAGGGGTAGGGACCAGAGTGACCTAGACAAATTGGAGAACTGGGACAAAAGAAATCTAATGAGGTTCAACAAAGAGAAGTACTCAGTCCTGCCCTTAGAATGGAAGAATCCCATGCACTGCTGTAGGCTGGGGACCGACTGGTTAATTAGCAGTTCTGCAGAAAAAGACCAGAGGATTACAGTAGACAGAATCTTGATATGAGTCAACAGTGTGCCCTTGTTGCTATGAAAGCTAACTGCATATTCAGCTGCATATGGAGACGAATAGGAGCCAGCAGATTGAGGGATGTGATTATTCTCCTCTACTTGGCACTGGTGAGGCCACATCTGGAGTACTGCATCCAGTTTCAGGTCCCCGATGACAGAAAGATGTGAACAAATTGGAGAATCCAGGGGAGGGCAACAAAAACGACTGGGAGCTGGGACACATGACCTATGAGCAGAGATTGAGGGAACTGGGCTTATTTAGTTTTCCGGAGAGAAGAGTGAGGGGGGATTTGATAGCAGCTTTCAACTACCTGAAGGGAGTTTCCAATGAGAATGGAGAGAGGCTGTTCTCAGTGGTGACAGATGACAGAACAAGGAGCCATGGTCTGAAGTTGCAGTGTGGGAGATCTAGAGTGGATATTAGGAAAAACTATTTCATTAGGAGGGTGGAGCAGATGACATCCTGAGGTCTATTCCAATCCTAATCTTCCATGATTCTATGACTACTGAAAGACAGAGCGGCTCATTATCAAAATGTTGTTTCAAAGCCTCCCTGATTCAAATAAGCTCCTCTAGAGTTCCTCTAATAGCCCAGATGTCTGATTGCTCAAAATCAGCTGCAAGGTGATCCACCTCAATGCTCCACTCCTGAGGAAACTTTCACAGAGGCTGCTATGACCATGGGAATAGTTTCCAACCTGATTCTAATTTGCCAAAAAGCCAGCACCAGCGACCCTTTATTCTGCCAAGTGAACAGTCATTTTGCAACTAGTCAGTTTATAGTTGAAGTGCTCCTTCATGCTGTCAAGGTTTCCGATGTAAGGCTTTAAGAGCCATGGGACTAAGGGTTAGAATGGAACTCCCAGGGTCACTATCAGCATTTCCACATTTGTCTGGAAAAGAAAGTCCCTGCATGCAGCTTTCATGCTGCACAGGCCAGCGCTCCTGGAGAAGCATGTATCGTGCACCTTCCACGACCTTATTAATGTTAGTGAAATGATCCCAGTGATCCTCTAGCACCTGCTCCAATCCAAGATGGCCTGCGGCCTAAATTGAGATATGCATGCCATCTATCACCTCACCTCAGTTAGAGAATCCCATTGTCACAAAGTCATCCACTGTGTCCTGCACTCTGTCCAGATTCACAGTCCATCATAGAAGGAGACGATCAATGGCCCTGCACACCTGTATCACTACAGTCCCCATGATGGACTTCCCAATTCCAAAATGATTTGCGACTGATGAAAGCAGTTTGGAGTTGCCATCTTCCGTATAGCAACCGCCACACACTTTTTCCACAGTTAGAGCAGCTCTCCTTTTGGAGTCCCTATGCTATAGGGTAGGGATGAACCCTGCACAGAGTTTAAAGAAGGTGGCTTTGTGCATATGAAAGTTCTGCAGCCACTGCTCATCATCCCATATCTGCATCACAATCTGATCCCACCACTCAATGCTTGTTTCCCTAGCCCAGTAGCAATGACCCACCATGTGCAGCTGCTCCGTGAATACCAACATCAGTCTTGAGTTGTTTCTTTCCATGGCACACATGAAATACTGCAAGATCAGCCATATTGTGTTCACTTATTACTAGACCGGTGAGCAGGGCAGGATCCTTGCTTTCAGGCAGTGATGGCAGGCACTAAGGGGCAGTTGAAAAATGGCCCAAAATGAAATTGGAAGACCTTGGAATTATGGGAAGGACTCCCAGAACTCCAAGTGGGAGAGACTCCCAGAACTCCAAGTGGGAGAAAGTGGTGATTTACCCAGAGTGCATTGCTCGCTCTCTCAGTGCTAGAGCACCAACTGTGGACCCACTCTGTTGACATAAGGAATGTTGTATGAACATACACAGGCAAGGTAATTACAGCATTTTATGTTCACTGACATTACTTACGTTGTCTTAACTCTGTAGTATAAACATGGCCTCTCTCTTAAAAACAATACAATAGCAGAGGACAAATACCAATAAAACACAACTTTAGAGGAACAAGAATAACACTCTACTCAAAGAATACACACAAGCCAATATTGCATGAGACCATTCTGTCCAGAAATTCCATGTTAGAATTCAGTTTCCACATTTTGTGCCAATGAGACATATTAAGAAAAGAAAATTGTGTCCCTAATAAATTGCCACGTGCATCGCACAAAAAACATAAATAAATAGCAAAATGCAATTTGATGGATAATATAAGAAGTGATAGTTGAACTGCAAAAAGCATTGGCTCAGGTGAACATTCAAACTTCAGTTGCCAGTCAGCTTATCAGATCTAGAGCGGGTTACATACTGCAGAAAACTTTGTAAATTTTTAATAGAATCTTTAACTTTTTGAAAAATACCAACTCTATACATGGCTGAAAACGGCAAATATTTCTGCCAAATAATCATCAACAATTTGGAAATTTTAAACCAGCTCAGTCTGACTCCTTTTTCTGTCTAGAAAGCAGGCTGCAAGGACATGGTACTTCTCATGGTCAGCCAGGTCACATGCACAGCACCTGGCACAGCACCTGTGGCTGCTTTGGAAATCTAAAGAGTTGCGTGAAAGTAGCAATAAAAACACCAACAGATCAAATTAAGTAACATTTTAATCTGACTTAATTTAACATCCCTAGTTCTCTTGCAATGAGAGTTCTCTCTCTCCACACATACCATAATAAATACCAGAGGAAAAACATTGTTTATTAGGGATCATAGAATCATGATTCTATTACTAAATGACCCCGCAAGGGTCATCTAGTCTAACTCTGTCAAGATACAGGCTGTTGTGTCTAAAACAGGGGTGGGGAACCTCTTTTGGGTAGGGGGCCATTGACCCATAGAAAAATTAGTTGGGGGCCGCACACAAGTGAGAAGCAAGGTGAAAAGTCTCTGACTGAGAAGGAAAAGGCCCGACGTTCCCCACCCCTGGTCTAAAAGGATGTGCCTTAGTCTGAGCTCACTTGAATAATGTGAGTTTGGAAGCTTGGCTAAAATTCTTAAGGCTTCTAGGTAAGCTGGTTGTTTACAAAAGATGATGGAAAAAATGCAGAGCGGAGAAAGAGAAGAAAAATCAGCTGGGAGTGGGACAATAAATCTAGCTACTTTTACTGAGAAAACAGAAAAGGGCTACCTGAGGAGTCCATGCAATCTTCAATGCTAGAGGCTGTGAATTTCTGGCCAAGAATATGATTGTAGTCTTCCAAAAAGTTTACTGATCCAAGAGGGGATGCAATAGGAGCTTTATCTGGAATACCAATGATAATGCTTTGTTACAAAGTCAGTGTTGGACTATTTTGAGGTAAAACACTATCCTAGAGGCTAGGTTTACTCTTTCTTGATTGGCCAGGTGTAGAAATATTAAGCCAAAATATTAAGTTTATTACTACCCAGGGTGAATAAGTGCTGAGGTGCTGACCTGGCTCATTGTGAGCTCCCACTGGAGTGAAGACTGTAGATTCAATACCCATGAATGGGTTTCCTACACCTGGAAGATCTTTGCCAGAATCTGTGCCAGCAATTTGTCCTGTGATCTTGTATCCAGACAACAACAAAATGCTATACTTATAATTATTAAGTTAGACTACACATTCTGCCACCTATACTCTCAGCACTTAGCACCACAGTTCAATTGGAATTAACGACAGGTCAGATAATATTTAATGCATAAAAGCATGGAAGAGATAGATAACCTTTAGATTATTTTTTGAGGACCAAATAACAGACTTTCTGTGCAGATAGCTTCCATTGATTTCTAGTGAATTTGGGAGTTTGAGTCCCCAGCATCAGATCCTAAATTACTTATTATTAATTTTTCAACAACTACCTGCTTACAAACATGCAAACAACTAGCTATGATAAGGTCCAGACACTGTGATGACTGATATAACAGAAATATATATATAGAGATCAATACATTTCATTATGAAGATACCTAGCCTGTTATTTATGTCCTACAAATTATGATTATATAAATACATACTGTTAGTATGAAATTACCTCCTAATGTTGTTACCAATCACTACTTAGTTCAGAACAAGATAGAATACTGCACACTGACCTTGGTGTTTAGCATTCACCCAGCCCAGTAAATAGTTGCTGGTTTGCTGAAGCAGAACATTATTGTCTCCTTCATATGTGCAGTTTGGGTCATTGTCATTTCGAATGTCACCTAGACGATTCACTTTTAAAAGAAAAGTCACAAATTTTAATACATAATATAACTCAATCATTATACAAACATGGGTCAAAAGAACTTGGCAACAATTATGTTGTGGCTATAAGAAAAAGATATTAGAGTCAATTTCCAATACAATACAATTATTCTTACCAAAAAGATGTCCCTGAAAAGTTACCCTTTGTTTAAAAAATTAAATATACTGGGGCAAAAGCATGACATCCACTTTAAGAGTGCAAGCTTCATGTACAAAATCTGCATCTGTATTTCTCAACCTTCAAAGGCAGTCTGGATAGCTGCAGCTCTAACTGCTTAATGGTCCATGTAAATATTCCGCTTTGCATCTGAAATTAATTTTGTGGGTGCAGATTCAGCCTGTGCAAATTGGATTTGTGTGACACTGTACATCCAAGTAGCACCCTGGAAACCCCATATTCATGGCTATCATAAGAGCATGATATATTTTATACAAAGTATGCTTTGGGAGGTATCATTTAACATTAAAATGTTGAATATTAACATCCTGCTGAATTGTATATGCTATCATTCTATGTGAAGTTATGAAGTACTGCACTGCGTGTGTCACTGAAACATGCTGTGAAGCAAGTAGCAACAAAGGAACAACTGTCACAGGCTAGATAGAACAAAACACTCTTCCAGAGGCTTCTCAGAGAGGGCAGGTATGCAATGAGAGCTCCCGAATGCAAACCTCACAGCAAATATCTTTCCAGCAGATGGAAGAAAGGGACAGTGACAGCATCGCTTGGCAGCTCTTCTCCTGTATCTGGGAGAGCATCTGGAAGAGTGTGAAGTGGGGAGACTGGTGCCCTGCTGGGAAAGGAATCCAGCCTGCAAATTAAGAACTGTGAGCTGCCGGTAACATCTATTAGGGTGAGAAAAGCTATTTGATTCAGATCTCGCTGAGGCCATGTCTACACAAAAAAAGCATACAGCTGTACTGATATAGCTGTGGTGCTGTAAGAGTTCTTGTGTAGCTGCATTGTGCTGACAGGAAAGAGTTCCTCTGTCGATATAAAAAAGCCAGCTTGTTGAGAAGCAGTAGCTATGATGGTGGGAGAGTGTGTCCCATCGAAAAAGCACTTGTGCACATGAGCACTTAAGTGTGCAAAGCTTGAGTTGCTCCTGAGGATTTTTTTTCACAACCCTGATTGACACAAGTTTTCCTGAAATAGGTGCTAGTGTAGCATGTAGTCCATTAAAGTTAAAAATAGAAACTCAGTCTAAATTCTATTTCTTATGTAACAAAATTTGATCTCTATGTCCGCTACTTATAATCACTGCAAATCTATCATTCTGTAGTTAAATCTGTAAGAGACAGCCCGGGCTGGAGAGTTAAAGGAGCATAACAACCCCACAGCTTCAGGTATCGTCACAATCTATAAAAAGGCCAAAGTCCTTTTGAAAACTTACTGCCACGGGCACACACATCTGTTCCTAGCAGAAACTGTGAGAAATATGAACAATCTTTTACTGACTCTATCTATTCACAAGTAGTCCTGTGGCACCTGAAAGACTAACAAAAATAGATATGGTATCATGAGTTTTCATGGGAAAAACTTACTTTATCAGATGATGAGAAAGCTCATGATACTATATGTATTTTTGTTAGTCTCTAGGGGTATGTCTACACTACCCCGCTAGTTCGAACTAGTGGGGTAATGTAGGCATACCGCAATTGCAAATGAAGCCCGGGATTTGAATTTCCCGGGCTTCATTTGCATAAGCGGGGAGCCGACATTTTTAAATCCCCGCTTGTTCGAACCCCGTGCCGCGTGGCTACATGCGGCATGAACTAGGTAGTTCGAACTAGGCTTCCTAGTTCGAACTACCGTTACTCCTCGTGGAATGAGGAGTAATGGTAGTTCGAACTAGGAAGCCTAGTTCGAACTACCTAGTTCGTGCCATGTGTAGCCACGCGGCATGGGGTTCGAACGAGTGGGGATTTAAAAATGGCGGCGCCCCGCTTATGCAAATGAAGCCCGGGAAATTCAAATCCCGGGCTTCATTTGCAATTGTGGTACGCCTACATTACCCTCCTATTTCGAAATAGGAGGGTAGTGTAGACATACCCTAAGGTACCACAAGACGACTTGCTGTTTTTAAAGCTACAGACAGACATGACTACCCCTCTGAGATTTTGTATCTATTCAGTAATTTGTAACTTACTGGCCAGGTAACCGTGTCCTCCGCAAGCTTCTCGACACTCTTGGGCCGCTTCCTGGGCAGTCCAGGAGGCTAGTGGCTTACCACCAGTAGACAAGGCATGAATCTCACGTCCAAGTTCCGCCTTTGTAAAAAAAATGAGCTAATGGTAAATAATTTTTTTTTTAAAACAAAACAAGCTCAAGAGTAAACACAAAACACTAAGGGTGAAATTGATCCATGTGACTGCGACAGCCTTGGCCAAGACCACAGATTGAACTAGGTACTAAAAGCATGAAAACCTCCTGAACTAAAGAGCCAGGAGGAGACACATAATTCACACATTTAACTTGGTCTGCACAAAGCCTGAATATTTAAGTGAGACTGAAATGGTAAACATTCACTATGCAGACCGTGACACTCTACCATAAGTTATTACAAAAATAATTCTATTTACATAAAGATAATTTAAACAAATTATATTGCACATATGCAAGTCATGAGTCAGGCCCTATATAGGTGCAGAGATACCAAAATATTTCCTTTAAAAAGATTACCAAGAAACTCATTGTACTGCTTTCTCATCCAACATTTAATAATGTTAGTATTTTGCAGTTAAATTATTTCAAATGTATTAACCTGGACTGCAAACTTGAGCTTGACTCTCATAAGCCAGAATGATATCTTTTCAGAAAGTCTCTTGCAGCATCAATTTCAATTGACCAAACCTAAATCTTCATTAAGGCAATGCACAGGTGGATGAGGTATGAACCAACTTTGGCTGGTAAAGGAGACAAGCTGTTAAGCATACACAAAACTCTTCTTCAGGTCTGAGAAAGGTCTCCTATAGGTCACAATACAAACTAGAACTAATTGTTAAGTATAACCAAGTCATGCATATTGTAAGAGACCAATGAAGATGCAGTGACTGTCATTACTTAGGCCTCTACTCAAGAAGAACATCTGTTCAGGAGAGCACATGAACATATACTTAAATCCCACAGAAATCAACAGAACATAAACCAATTATAAAAATTATTTGCTTTCCTGGCCCTAAACCCTAGCATCTCCCTCTCCGTTTCTGAGCCACTTGTGTATATAAGTCTCTGGTTTAATAATCAGAAGTCTGCTGCATTGAAAACCTGAGATGCAAATAAAAGGATATTTATAAACATCTTACTTGTCTTGGACTTTTATCCTTCATCAGAAGACCTATGTGAAATTCTATGAAGTTCATGAACAAAGACTTGGCGAAATGGTCTAAGGCATATGTAGCTGCCAGATAGGGAAGTAGGCGCCATTGCTGGAATAAAAATGAAATCTGCTTAAGGGAAGGTTGGAATAACGCATTATTAGGAGTTTTCTAAGGAAACTAAGAATCATTATGGTATATTTTTTCAGTTTATAGAAAACTACCATATTTAAACTTCAATTTTTAATTTATTAAGTGCTTCCCCCCCAATACCCTAACCAATTACACACTATATTGTTTGTGATTATGTTCCATGTGTAACTAGTGTGAGACGGGAGACACTTTTCCTTTTTCACAAAAATCTGATATTTAAAAAAAAGATAAAAAATCCCAACCCAAATCCAGACAAGTCAACTTAGCATAAATTTTTAAAAAAAAGGTCAATTGAAACAAACAATTAAATGTTTTGATTTTTTTCTACAATTAGCTTAAATTTGAAAATGACAAATCATTCTGAATCAGAAAAATAAAACTGGGGGAGAGGGTTATGTTTCAAAATTAATTTTGGCAACTTCTATATTTCTTTGGATTGAGAAATTTGTTGAAATCAACCCTCTCCTGTGAACAGTTTTTTGACAAATTGGCATTTTCCAATATTTTGTTAAAAAATCCCCAACAGCTCTGTTTGGCCTTTAAATCAGTAAAGAAAATGAGCCCTCTTCACAGAAATACTGTTGGTGAAACTATCCAAGTTCATGTTTTTTTTAAATTTTTGCTAAACATCAAATTAAAACAGCACAGTAGTTCAATGTAATTCTTTGCAGCCAGAGACTTTTTTATGTTTGTACAACTCCTGACTTGGGCTACAGCAATACACATAATTATTTCTATATTTTCAAAGGGTAATAAAGCGAAAAAAGGTAAAACTGTGAACATGATCATGAACTGTATACTGATAAAACAAATGATAATACAAAGGGCATTCTTATCATTCATTTTAATACCCACAATGTGGTAGGCAACGTTTACACACAAACGTCCTACCTCAAAAAGCTTGCAATTGAAGATGAGAAGCCAAATCAAAAGGTGAGAAAGATAAATATAATCAAAAGATGCACAGGTGTTATATAAATAATGTACTTCTTGTTTATTAAATAATGTATACAGGTTAAGCCTGCAGTGCAGCTATGCTGATTTATAGCAGCTGAGGATCTGGCTTTATATTTGAACACATTCCATAAATTTGAATTAAATGCCATTTTACAGATTTAGTTTATACCTGCATTTGGTATTCCAGGACTGGTATTTCTTCTTCATCTGTTGGTCCAAACTGACGGCGTGTGGCTGAGAAGCGAATGGCTATTGATAAGGCAAGCTTTAAATTAACCACAGACATGCCTATGATCATAACTCTACCACTGGACAAAGCCCCAAGAGAAGCACCAAACCGTTGCTTGAGATCCTGAGGGAATAAAAGACACACTAAATGGGCAGGTTCATTCCACAGCTTCATAACTGCACTTCCTGCAATAGCAGAATCCTAGTATTTATGTCAAACATTACACTTTCAAGGCTCACTCATGGTGTGAGCATGGACTTTAATGACACATGCATGGCTAAAACCTCATTCAGTTCTGAAACTGTAAGGAAGCAATTAATAGATGTGAAAAAAATACAAACAAGTTCTTTGTAGTATATTTGATAAATTGGTTTCATTGCACAGACAGTTAATTTCATACCTTAAATGAACTAACGTACACCCCCTCTGCTGTGACATCTCCTGTTCTGTTCAAGATATTTTCTTTAGGTATCCTGACATTGTGAAACATAGCAAATCTGTTCAAGTAAATATACAAATATATTAATAATAAAAAAGGAAGATGCATCACATGCTTGGGGTATATGCACTAAGAATGTTAGCTATCGGGTAATAGACAGTTAACTAACTACATGAATTCTTAGTGGTTAGTCTCCTAATCTATAGTCCCGCGGGTGGGGCTGGCAGTCAGAACAGTCTGGCCCCACTCCTGCAGAGCCCCCTGCCACCCTGTGCTGCTGCCTCTGTATCAGCAGCCCCCCCTGCTCGCTCCCTCCCCCCAGACCCAGCAGCCTCTATCCGCAGAGAGCTCGGGCCCCCACAGACAGGGGTTGCTGCTACCCCACACAGCTGCATCTGTATCAGAGGCAGCAGTGTGGGGTGCCAGGCGGGAACCAGTCTGAGAGAGGAACCAGTTTAAAAACCAGCTCCTTATGCAGAACAGCTGCCTGCTGCCCCACACTGCTACCTCTGATACAGATGCAGCTGTGTGGGGTAGCAGCAGCCCCTGTCTGTGGGGGCCCGAGCTCTCTGCGGACAGAGGCTGCTGGGTCTGGGGGGAGGGAGCGAGCAGGGGGGGCTGCTCTGGCAGCAGACTCTGTCCACTGCTTCCCCCCTCGTTGCTGCCTCTGATACAGAGGCAGCCAGGAGGGAGGGGAGGTGGATGTGAGTAGTCATCTAGATTAGGCTTATCAGTTAGTCAACTAATCAACTACTCACTTACATCCCTAATATGCACGGACTACCATAATAAATTAGTGACTGAATGAAGACCTCATGCACTTCAGTGAGAATATAGATCTTGATGTAAGTTTACTCTTTTTTTTTTTTTATCATATGCTAAATTTGTTTTGTTTTTCGAAATAAATACGACGCCTCCAGGAAAGACCCTCACTGACTGCGCCTGCATTTTCTTTCTGATGAGTCATTCCAGCCAACAATAACATGATTGTCCTTAAAAGAGATTTTGCAGAAAGAAGAGCAATGAGAGGAAGGACGGTCTTATGGTTAAGACACTAGACATGGACTTATGCAAGCTATGTCACTCTGTGCCTTTGTTTCTCTCTTTCCCATTCTGAGCCTCAGTTTCCCATGAAGACTTTGTCTGCTTTATTTTGAGTCAGATTCTTATACTCATATTCATGCCAAATCATTTGTTACTCCACAAATAAAAACATTGACCTGAATGGCTCACTGGCGATGTAAAGTACTGTTCAATATAAATACGGAAATCAGAACCTGCTTGTGAGTTGTACATTCTTTGGGGCAGGATTGGTCTATTATTATGTGTTTGTACAATCCTTAGTACAACATGGCTCTGAATTTGATCAAATATCAACAAGAACCATGTAGAATCAACACAGTGAAAGGGAACTGGGAAAAGGCATTATATGTACAGAAGCTCCAGCTATGATTTTTGCTCACTAACGTGATGTAGCATCTTAAAAAGAAATAAGCAGGAAAACCTTTTCTTAAGTTGTGGCACCCAACAAGTAATGTTGTTAGAAGCTGCATTAACGGCAGAATGTCCTGCGTACACATATTTTCAGAAAATGGTGTACTAGTATTTCAGCCAAATGGACACTAAAGACTGGCATGGTACCATCACATCAGCTCCATTTCTGAGTATCCCAGCATCTAACATTGCTTGAAAATCTGTGGTAATAATCAAAGCGAATTCCTTATGCTTGCCAATACAGGCAAATATATTTAATAGTGTGCAAGAGAGCCAGGTCTTTCACATCAATAAATTATATAAGCTTTACAATGCTCCATGTACTTTAGAAATATGAGTAGTTTCCACGGAAACATATCTGCATACTGTATTTATTCTGCCTCATAAACACAGGACATTTTTTGATCGAATGATATATACTCACACAAATGGTTGAAATCTGCAGTGAAACTGAGCATCAGATTCTTGCAACCCTTACTCTGCATACAGACCCACTGAGTTTCGTGGGCCTACTCATAGAGTATGGTACTACTCAATAAACTTAAGAGTGCTGGAGTCTAGCACAATATTTACAGAAATCTGTTTTGGGATCTTCTATAAAAATATTTTTTTTAAAGAGAAAGGACATTTTGGTTATATGCAACCCTTCACTCTCCCCAGCCTCAAGCTAAAAAAATTCCAACAGCCTGTCCCCTCTTAATATCTGTTAGCTACGAAGTGTATACACTAGTTACAACTGAGCATTCCTGTGATACTAAGGTCTCCTCTTGTAAGTATTTACTGAGGGGTTGTAGTGCTTACTACTGGGAGCTGTCCAGTTGAAGTGAATGACAGCTACCTCCGTAGCAATTTCCCTGGAGAAGACTGTAACCTGCGTTGTAAACAGAGGTTCTTAATACCTCTTACTTCCCTATGTGGGGTACCCACATTCTTTATGCAAGCATAAGAGGCAGGGTAGATTCTAGAGGGCAACAGCTAGTTTCCAGCCACACAGGTGGGCAGGGAGTTGGCAAAACATAAATAAAATCATCTGAGATAGTTGAGACAATGTCAGGGATGGACTCATTCAGTCCAGTTCTCTCTCTCTCCCTAAAAAAGAAGGGGATCATGGTAAGCAAAAAACCTCTCAGTCTGTCACAAAAGGTCACAGTCTGTTCTCTATTTGTTGTTGATTCTAGAAGGAAGTTTTGCTGCTGGCTAAGAGTTGCTTCCTACATCTTTACCTCTGGAGAGGTAGGAGTAGGGACTACAGGAAGCAACAACTGCCTAGAAAGTGATGTCCCGAGGCAGCAAATGCTTTAAAAAATAATGGTAAAAAAATACTAACTCAAACTATGTAGGAAGCCAAGGATAATTCCATGTGCTTAATAGGAAGCCCGATATGCATTCAGTCACATGACCCTTTTTAAATCAAGCCTCAATATTAAAAGTTTAGTAACAGACCCAATCCGATTTGTGCTTAATTAAACATAGTATATTAGGTACAATTCTGCAAATATCTATGCATGCTAATAATTTCACTTATGTGAATAGCTCCATTTATTTCAGTAAAATTATACACTTGTGGACAGCTATTCATGTGACTATTTGGAGCCTTTAATACACAATTTCAAGGCCAGCAAGTCTCTTTTATAATACAATACTGAAGATATAATTCTCATATAAATAGCTATACAAGTGACCCAAATATTCCCACCTGTTAATTCTGAGGAAGAAAAGAATTAACAAAATAAATCACTTTATTGTTGTAGTGAGTGTTCTTAATAGGCCAGCTATAAAACCAAAAAACCAGACATACAGAGTATTGTTTGATCATCTCTACACTGCGTAAAAGATTATCCAGAATGATCTTGATGGAAAAAATCCATACTATCACATTTCTTATAATGAGTGAACCAGAAAATTAAATTACGCTCACTTAACAGTACTGAACTTCTTGGTATTGCAGCTTATGGGTTACAAACATATTTGCTGCTTTTTTCTTAGTTAATATCTAAATAAATCCATATAGAAAATGGTAAAACCTTTAAAAAGTTTAAATAAGTGGGCAGAAAGACAAGTTACAAATCTACTGACAACTACTGTGAGTATAGAAGTGAGATTTACTGTTTATGAAGACCATGATGAAAATAAAAGCAGAAGCATATAGGATTGTGGATCTGGACGGCTTTATGAAACAACAGTCATTCTCCAAGAACTTTTATTATTTTAATAGCTTATTTTTATAGTTAACTACATACACACCAATTGGAAGGTGATGTCGGAACATATTACAAATACATGTTTTTATTTTAATAAGTTATAAACCATATTTTGGATCGTTATTCTCAAATAAAATATAATAAATAGACACAGACCAGATCTATCAACAAGTGGAGGAGAAAATCAATTGAAACGAATAGAAGAGCTACAACATAAATGGCTCTTAATTGTGTAACTCTACAGTCAGGAGAATGTCAAGCACACAAGAGCCTATGCAATAGGCAAGGTACATGTAGGGGAGACACGGGAATATACCTTTCCTAGGGCCTCCATTAAATAGTCGCCGGTGTGATTGGAGCTCTACTCATTTTGTGTTCTGACAGATGGCTCTTATTTGTAAATATAAACTGTTGGGATAATTCCATCTGGGTCTGCCTCCAATTGTGTGCTCTCGGCCCTGGGTAAGTTCACAAATTTATAAATGTTATGACCAGATGGGACCAGTAGATTGAGTCTGACTTCCTGTAACACAACAGGCCATCAATTCTTAACCCATTATCTGCCATAGTGAGCTCATACAGCTCTTACAGGAAGGCATCCCATGTTGCTTTAGATTTCCACCACTAGCCTTAGTAGTTTGGTGCATGGATTAATCACTTACTGTTAAAAAATTGTGCCTTACTTTTTGCTGTGTTAATAGTTGGACAGCATCCTGACAAAGTAATCAATTTACTGCTCTCCAAACTTCTTTCACTTATCGCCATTCAGCAGCCACTATCACTGCATTCTTGCATGTGCAATCCTGTTTGTGAAAGGCAGTAACATCCCCATAACAGCCTCCGGAATCTAGGATTAATAGTGTCCCCGTGCTTCTGCACTGCTAATCAGTACCCCAAATACAATATTTTACAAATAATATACACAGGAAGTGCATAAAATCTAGAACTCTGAGGTTTTCCACCTCCAGTCATTACTGATGCATAACTGGGCTACACATATTCCTGCATGGATCAGTTATAATGGGTGAAGTCACAAACCCATGGCAGCCTCCCTGTCAGGGCTCTGGCCAGTGGTGCAGAAAATGTTTCAAGCAAAGTTAATCTCCCTTCCCTTAAATCATGCTATAGTCAGTAATCTGGAGCACAGTAACACTGATAAAAGTGAGCAGCTGGAAAAATAGCCTGCTCCCTCTGCCAATACTGAAGTAAGAAGCTGTTACTTGCGGTGCAGATGGCAACACAACTTTTGGGGAATTTCAAACCATCTCAGATGTCTTTTGATAGCCCAACTTCTGCTTTTGACTATCGTGGGAATGATGCAGTGACAATTCCTTAAATTATCCTAGCAGCCATCAGGAGGATGGGATCGGAAGACTGGGGATCAAGTGATCACAGGATGATTACAGGGCACAATGATCAAGTAGTATTAGAGGCAGAGTAGACCTAGGTCAAATAGGGACATAGATGGTGAAAAACTTGCAGAAGGACAAAGACCAGTCACACAATTTAGATTCTGGAAGTTCAGAGAGGGATGAGGTTGAAGGGAAGGGTTCTGGGAAGCTGGGAAAAAAAATTAAATCAGAATTTTAGGCCATATTGGCCCAGTCAAAAGTAGTAGCTTGTATTTCTAACAGTAGCTATGTTAAGACACCCACCTCATTTTGTGGCATCTATAACTGTGCCAGGCACTTCACTGAAGTGACATAAAGACAAAGAACACCTGTCCTAAGGGGCTTGCATTAAGGCCCAATCCTGCACTGAGCACTCTGTGGGTGGACCCCTGCAGCTGCAGAGAGCCAGCCACACTAGTTCCGAAGAGACTTTGTACGGAATGAGGCTGTGTGGAATTCACTGCAGGGCTGGGGCCTTAATTTCAGATGTGTCAAAGTGAGTGGAGGGTGAAGAAATGAAGAAGGGAGATGGAGGGAGGGGAAGGAATGAAAAAAGCGGCAGCCATGTAAATGCAAATGCCGCAGGGGATATTTAAATCCCCCGCGGATTTGCAATTCCGAAGTGTCTCATTAGCAGCCCTTTTCCGGAAAGGGATGCCAATGTAGACACAGCCATATAGTTTGCCATCTCAGGATTTAGATCCTAAGCTTTTTTTGGGGGGGAGGAGGGTCTGTGTTTGTGCAGTGCCTGGCGCAGTATGGTCTTAGTCCATGACTGGACTCCTAGGGGTTACCACAGTACACCTAATAAATGAGTAATAATATATTGAAAAGGGACCTACAAAGGATGTGAGCTTGTGTGACATCCACCATCTTGGCCAATACACTGGGAATTGAACAGGCGACCTCCAAAACGAAAAGAATGAGCTGCTACAACTTGAATGGAAGAGCAAAGTTTCCCTAACTGGGGATGTAACAGATTCCTAAAAGGGAGCTGTAAAACACACTCACCAGGCAAAAAGCAAGAAATGGTGCCTTATCCTCCTTCAATTGCTTTTTTTATCTTGGAAAATACTGGAAATATTGAGTCTGTCCTACCATGATTTTTCTAGAGAACCTCCTGAATATCTCTTGTTGTGTCTGGTGAGACCGCACACCTCAGTGAAGGGGTGTGGATGTTGACTCATTAACAAACTTTATTTTTCCAAAGTTTTAGTCTGTCACTGAAATTAAATAGATGGTGACAACCTTCTCCTCCCAATCAAAACCAAACACATCAATGAAACCTGTAAGTTTATGAATGGGTGCTAAACACGATTTGCCCTTGGCTGCAACTCAACTTAAACTGGATTTAGTTGCAATCATTGACTGATATATATTTTCACAAATGGCCAATTTTGCTACTGTAGAAAAACCCATAGATCAGTGATGGGCAACTTGAGCTAGTGAGTAAGCTGCATGAGTGCCCCTCATTCATCTCAGAGGGCCACAAGATTGGCATAACCAAGACAGTTGCCTGGGACAGGGTAATTTTACTAACTGTGCTTGCTTACCTAGAATTTGTGGTATATGCCAATTGAACCATACAAGTGCTTTGACGGGATGCAAAGGGAGTGCTCAGCTCTCACAGTCAATGTGTGCAACCAGCATGCACCTTACTTCACGTTCCCTTGCTTTAGGTGTGTCGCTTTAGTAATATTAGGAGGGAAAAATGAAATAGACAGAAACCCGTAAAATCTGGCAACCTTGCCCATGTGCAATGGTAAACAAAATGTCTTGCAAGCCACAATGGGCCGCAGGTAGCCCACCACTACCGTAGAGCCTTCCAGGCAGACAAAAGCTAAATTTCCAACTTGAAAAAACCAGCAGAATAAAAAGAAATGCACACTGCCCTATTCTTCCAACCCAATTCCCTCCTTTTACACCTTTTTATATATTAGAGAGAAGCAAAAAAAAAAAAAAAAAAAAAAGTCCACAAGCTGTGTCAATTTGGGGATTTGTCCACAGAGGTTATGAATTCTGCGTGATATTATGATCTCTATGTATCTTGACATAGCTGCAAACTCCATTTTGTAGCTGCTGACTTTTGCCTTCCTTTTGCAACTTCCTGTTGGGCTGAAATTCTAAAGGCTGTTGGCAAAAAAGCAACAAAAGAAGGTTGCTGAGTTAAAATGTTTGGCCACTGAAATGTCACAGCTCTGAACAACAGACAGGCTTCCAACTGCAGAGCTGGTTTAGCAGAGGAGAGGTGGCCTTAGTCCCAAAATCACCTGGAAGAGGTTTTTGCTCAGGTAAGGAAATCACCTGACAAAGAAGTTATAAACAGGGAGAGGAGTTGGCCTACCTCAGCTGTTTGGTCATTTTGTCTCTGGTTAAAGAGGAGCACGTAGAGGCTGCATGAGGCAGCAGATTCCCTAAGCACAGGGTGAGCTAGCAAGGGACACTGGGTTTAGGATGTATGCTTATATGCTCTGAGCTGTCCTGTGAGTTATACAGGTAAGTGAACAAGAAATAATGTAAAAACAATGTTGAGTCCTGTGGTACCTTAAAAACTAACAGATTTATTGGGGCATAAGCTTTTATGGGAAAAAACTACTTCATCAAATGAATTGGGAGTGGAAATTACAGAAGTAGCTCCTGCCTCCACCATGAGGGGCTCAACCACCTGCACATCCACTAATGTGATAAATGCCATTTAGTGCCAGCAATGCCCCTCTGCCATGTATATTGGCCAAACTGGACAGTCTCTGCATCAGAGGATAAATGAACACTAATCAGACATCAGGAATGCTAACACACATAACCCTGTAGGGGAACACTTTAACCGCCCTAGATATTCAGTAATGGATTTGAAAGTAGCCACCCTTACGCTAAAGAATTCTAAACCCAATCACAAAGGGAGACAGCTGAACTGGAATTAATTTACAAATTCAACACTACCAATTTAGGACTGAATAAGGATCTCAGCTGGTTAACGCACTACAAAGGCAATTTCCCCTCTCTGGATATTCACATCTCCATACCAAATGCTGTGAATGACCCACTTCCATGCTGACTTGATTAGTGTCATTAACACAAACAACTTCTTCCTCATATATACACCCCTGCTTCTGTAACTTCCACTCCAATTCATCTGATGAAACAGGTTTTTCCAATGAAAGCTTATGCCCTAATAAATCTGTCTCCAAGGGCATGTCTACAGTACAGAATTATTTAAAAATAACGTATTGCAAAATAACTCCCGATTTTTAAATAAGTTCATTCCCCCAGGAAAACAGGAGTACAGATTTTGAAATAACTAGCCTGTTACTTCAAAATAATAGGCTTCGTAGTATGGACGATCCACTTATTATTATTTTGAAATAACTCTCTAGTGTAGACCAGGACTAAAGTGCCATGGGACTCCTCATTGTTTTTGCAGATACAGACTATCATGGCTACCCCTCTAAGATATAATGTGTTACACTTGTGAAATGTGGCTCCGTGTTAAATGATTCACAACCAACACAGTGCCTCCTGAGAGAGATAAATTGTCACCCGGGAGGTTCATGCCTTTTGGGGTGGAGTTCTGAGAGAGGTGTGTTTAAGTATGGGAGTGTATGAGGGGTCGTCATTGCACCTACAGGCTAGGCAGCTGGACAGCAGGTTCCAGTTCTCAGATGGCATGCCAGACAGGTCTGCAGCCCAAGAAGATGATGGTAAAGTGTGAATTTTGTTCAAGTCCTGGCAGCTTAACACATCCAGGGACTCAGAAGTTTGGATTCTTCCCATAGCATCCTGGTGGGTGACTAGAAATGGGGCACCTGACTGGATCTATGACACAAGTCCAGTTGTTTGTTTGTTTTTTAAACTATCTCCATGTACAGAATGTAGCAAAGGAACACACAAACTAGTGTTAGTAACTAGATACTTTTTTTCAAACATTTAGGCCTGGCTGAGGCTCTGTAGCAGTTGCACCCTCTGGTGGCTGTGTTATGTTACTGAAGGAGAAAGATGAAAAACCTGAGCGGAAAGAATGCATCTGTATGCACTAAATGTTATGTACGTGGAAGAAAACAAAAGAGATTAAAAATAGCTCAGGATTTTTTACATGAGTACCTAAAGTTGGCCTCCTGGTGAGAGGTTTTCAAAAGCCATGTGCCCCTAAGTCGTGAGGTGTTCAGAGGTGTACAGTGAAGGGCGCTATATGCGTTTGTTAGACAGAAAATAGTCTGTTCGGTGACTTTCAATAAGACTAGTGCTCCAACAGCCCTTAGGTACTTGTAAAAATCCCACCTATGATAAAAACATTATGATCTACATTACCAGGAAACCAAACTTCAGCTGAGCAACCCACTTGATTTGTAGTTTTCAAAACCAGAAGAAACAATTATGATTATCTAGGCTGACGACCTTACCACAGGCCATAGAATTTCACTCAGTTAATTTCTGTAATTTCTCCCCGCACTCCAGACCTTATCCAGCCTTAAGGGGAGTCAGGGAGAGTTTATGCCTCAGGGAGGACTCTTTCCTCATGTAACCTGGTATATCAAGGAGTGCACAGCATGCACCTACATCACTTGAGTACTACAGACTGCCTGCTATGCTCACTGGTATGGGAAGGCCAGGTCACATCCTCCCAACTCCCTCTGGGGATTCATGTGCCTCTGAGTGCACAGGCGGCACTTGTGACTGACATTTGTGCTAGATTTGCAAAATGCGTGTGGACATGTGATGGATGCTGGGGAGGGTAGGTTCTTGTGAAATCTCATCTCCACACCACTCCTGACATCCCAATAAAGACATGTGACAATCTAGGCCCAAGCCTTCTCTCAGACAAAGCAGTTGAGAATTCATAGAGGGATAGATTCCTTTTTTTTTTTTTCTTTTTGAGCAGCTGCATCGAAGCACACTATGAAAGTAGGTTTCACTTTTCTTTGTAAGAGACATTCCTTCTTGGTATGCTAATGTGCTAACACATTGTCCATAGTGATGTATTATACTGCATCCAGATCTCTCTTCTTGGGAATTTTCTATGTGCTAATGAACAACAGTGGGGAAAAAACCTCAAACACCTTAAGAGTACTAAAATAACTTCTGGAAGTAGCTAATCTGTTATGCCCTGGATCAACAATTTCACAGCGCTGTTTTCATAAAAGCAAAGCTCAGAAACTATTATATGATGTTGGTTAGTTTCCCTAAAGATTTGGGGGTTGTTTATAATCAGCTTCATTTCTTTACTCTTTGTGCGGTTTTTAGCTTTATGTAAGAAGGGGTTTTTTTTGTTTTTGTTAGAGGGGCCTGAACTTCCTCTTCCCACTTTAGCAGCATTTTGGATCTGGATTTAAACCCAATCTCTAGTGGAAATGCAAAGAGAGGGTGTGAATTTCTTTCTCCTAGGTTGCTCATGTTACACCCTAAACATAAACACACCCATTTCTCTAGCATCTGAATGTGGGAGGTGCCAAATGTTTATCTTTGATGCTCCAAAGGAACCCATACACCAGAGGTTGCTCAGCAGATGCACCGAATCTGCTTCCCTGGCCAGACCTCTCAGCTGGATTCTGTGTAGAGCCAGTGCCTTCCAAGCCTTCTAGCTGAGTTTGATGTACTGGTGCTTCACATTGCTATGACCTCATCCCAGCAGCTTTCCTGCCTTCGTAGGTTCTCAGCTGTGACTTAAGCTGTCAGAAGGTGAGAGCATGCGAGGCTGATTATATCAACCCACTGTGCTCCTTGTCACAGAATGGCAGTCCACTGTAGCAGGAGAGGGGCCCAGCACCACTTTTGATTAGCCAACTCTTCTCTCTAGGTCAGGAGAATAGGAGAGTCAGGTGACCACCAGCCCTGGCACGATAACGCAGAAACTTGGAGAAGGGTAACAGGGCTCCTGAAAGGAACTCTGAGACACTGGGAAGCTGATGCTTTGAGAGCAGGAAGACTGACCTACAGCTGTATCCAGGTGCAGACTATGTGGGGCCTTAAACACTGAATTATTTTGTGTCTGAAGGATGTTTCTGCCTTTCTAGAAAGAACTGGATTACAGGAATATAAAGAGAACAGCTGGACAAAGCAAGCCTGAATCTAATCACAGCCACTGGAGAGAGGGCGGAGAGTCCTTCGAACCAGAGGAAAGGATTTAGGCCTGGACAGCCAATAGAAATGTTACAAAAACTTCATAAATCAGATGCTCTAGACGGAAAATTGTCTTTAACACCTCTGGACCGTGTGGAGGCTTTGAGGAGCCCTGAAGGAAGAGGAAACTCAGGCAGAGTTCTTGAGAAACGATGTTGGCCACAAGGAGGCACTTAGGAGCCAGCCAACCCCATTACACTCTCCCATTTGTCTATCTCTGCCTAATCATTGTCTCTTGTTTTATGTTCTGCATTTGTACAGCACCTAACACGATGGTGTCCTAGTCCAAGACTCTGGCTCCTAGAAACTGCCGTAATACAAATGATACATAATAAAAAACCCTTATAGTCAAGGGAAGTTAGAATACTCACAATTCTTTCAAATTAGCAGCTGTCCTAACCAACATAGGAGACTGTCTCATGACATCTACATAGCATGTTGTGTACTATATCTTTCTTACAATGTACTGCATAGACTTCCAATCAAAATGCACTGTATGCATTTTGTCTCAAAATACTGGCTACTGCCTGCACGCTTGAAAGTAAACTGTGTAATGAAAAAATGTCTTCTAAAATCCTGTGTCCCTGTGTAGACAAATGCAGCATCTATACAATAATCTATTATTTCAGCATTGATGCACACATATGATGGACACACACAACTATCAAATACTGTCTGTGTTTGTGGATCTGCACTGAAAACTATTCTGTAGTTCAAATATAAATTTCAGTGTCATTACTCCATCTTCACATAAATGCAAAACCAAATTTCTCAATTTGGTTTATTTAGGCCCATGCAACAGTGCCACCTGCTGGAACATGGCTTGCATTGCGCATGCAATAACATTTACAAAGATCAAGTGACTTCATTAGAAAAAAAAGTCTCGTGCAAAGAAAGATGAGTTCAAAGAAACATGTGATTTAATGCTAGCTTTGTCACTGGGGGAATCTACCTTAATATCTCATTGTAGTTCTTCTCCCCACACCCACTCAAATAGTCTGCTTTAACGGACTTTCCTTGAGGAAAGTGAGGCTAGAACAGAGGCTATTAATGAAGCTGTGAATACTGGCAAACAGACTGGGGAAAAATATAATCATCCATAGCTGCTTAAAATGTCATATTTTGTCTTTGGAGCTGTTGGCTCTTCTCTCAATTGTTGTTGGTGGTATTTTTGCCTGCTTTGTTTTGAGCTTTTGTTTTGGGCTGATGTTTCTCACCTTTATTCTCTTGTTTAATGGGTCTGACTCTCTCTTCATTTTATGTGTTTAGATTTGTCCTTGCTTTGATATGAGTAAAACTGTCATTGTCACCAGGGGCTTGAGACGATATAATCACTGAAGTAAATATACTCATAGCTAAAAGTTATGGTGGATAGTCTCCATAGAGGCAGAAATCTAGATTTCAGCATTACTCTAGTCCTCCTCCACCAAAGTTGCCTACTTTTGCTTTTGTGTCTTCAGTCAATGCGACTGTGTCCACCAATGTGTGTGTTCCTAGTTCTCCCTTATCAACTTCCCAGCTGCCAGGGTCAGAGCTGGGCCTGGCATGTGCCACAGTGGCAGGAAAGGGGTTAGGGTTGAGCGGAGAAAGGGCCTGAGCTGGCGGAGGGGGAGGGAGAAGGGAGCTGATGGGGTGGAGAGGGAAAAGGGGCCTAAGTTGGTGGGGTTGGGGAGGGAGAAGGGGCCCAGGATGGCATGGCCCCTGGTCGTGGAGGAGGGAAGAGGGGGGGCAAGGTTGCCTACCCCCTGTGAGGGGGGAGGGAAGTTGATGAGTGCAGAGAGCAGGGGGTACAGTCTCCTAGTATCATTATAATAAGTACTTGCCTCAACGGAAATATGGAACAGACTTCGTATTTTTGCTGCATACATTTATAAGTATCAATGTAAGTATAGTGATTTTCTTAATTCAAATGTTATTGACTTACCCATTATCCAAACCATTCTGCCCAAGTTTCTTTCCTATGTCCCCTACCATCACTCCTGGCATAGGAAGCAATGTTTTTGTATCTCGAATCTATGTGGAAATTAAATAAAACAATATTATAGTCATGAAAAAACTAATGCTCTTGGTGGACTCCTTTCAAACAGTGAAAAGTACTCCCAATTTACATTTTATTATTAACAATTTTTAATCACATTATTTTTCGAAATTCAGGTAAACAGAATCCAGTCTTGAAAATAGTTTCTTCTTGTGCATCTTTTCATACAAGATACTCTCAATTCAATAATAAAAGTCGCTTGGAAATCTTTCACTTTCATTGATAACACGCTACTACTTACACTACCATACTCCCAATGTGCATTTGTCTTCTAATCACAACTAGCATAGAAACCTCCTTTTGGTCTGATAATTACTGATTGGCATGTGGACAGATACGGGTTCATTTAGCACTTGGAGCAAAGATTTCCCACCAGGCAATGCTATGCTGCTTTCTGTATCCCATAGTTCAGTGCAGGTTCTTGCTTTGGAAGGGCTGTTCTCCATTCAGTACGCTAATGTAGATGTCTGTCTGTTCTATCTTCAATGCAGATGAGGCTAGGAGTATTTCGGTAATCCAATCACCCTTGTCTGGTGTCTTCCTCTGCCATTTCATTGCTTTGTCTTTGGTTAAAGCAGTGGCCACACGGCAGTCAATCGGGAGTTCGAAGTAAACCCCTAACTCAAATTAGCTGTTACTCCTCGTGGAATGTGTAGACACAGACAGTTATTCCAGGCTAGTCAGTTTCCAAAATGGTGACCGCCCGGGAACATGCTAAAGAAGCGTGGGATATTTAAATCCCGCGCTTCATTTGCAATTTCGGTCACCCTCATTAGCCTCCCTAGTTTGAACTAGGGGGCTAGTGTAGACGTACCCTGAAAGAACTGGGCTTGTTTAGTTTAGAATAGAGAAGACGGAGAGGGGACATGATAGCAGTTTTCAAGTACATAAAAGAGTGTTACAAAGAGGAGGGAGACAAATTGTTCTCCTTGGCCTCTGAGGATAGGACAAGAAGCAATGGACTTAAACTGCAGCAAGGGAGGTTTAGGTTGGACATTAGGAAAAATTTCCTAACTGTCAGGGTGGCTAAACACTGGAATATATTGCCTAGGGAGATTGTGGAATCTCCATCTCTGGATATATTTAAGAGAAGGTTAGATAGAAATCTATCAGAGATGGTCTAGACAGTGCTTGGTCCTGCCATGAGGGGAGGAAACTGGACTCAATGACCTCTCGAGGTCCCTTCCAGTTCTAGTGTTCTATGATTTTAAGGACTAATGCAGAGTCCCGAACTTAGGACAGAACAATCCCAAGCACTGCTATACGCTGGGGGCCAACTGGCTAAGCAGCAGTTCAGCAGAAAAGGCCCTGAGGATTACAGTGAATGAGAAGCTGGATATGAATCAATAGTGTGCTCTTGTTTCCAAGAAGGCTAAAGGCATATTGGGCTGTATTAGTAGGAGCACTGCCAGCAGATGGGGGGAAGTGATTATTTTCCCTATTCAGTACTGGTGAGACCACATCTGAGTACTGAATCCAGTTTTGGGCCTAGAATGTGGACAAATTGGAAATAGTCCAGAGGAGAGCAACAAAAATGATTGCCTGGCTGGAGCACATGACTTATGAGGAGAGGCTGATGGGAACTGGGCTTATTTAGTCTGCAGAAAATAAGAATGAGGGGAGATCTGACAGCAGCCAACTATGTGAAGAGGATGGAACTAGGCTGTTCTCAGTGATGATAGAGCAAGGCAGATAATAGAACAAGAAGCAATGGACTCAAGTTGCAGTAAGGAAGG
Source organism: Pelodiscus sinensis (assembly GCF_049634645.1). Lineage (NCBI taxonomy): Eukaryota > Metazoa > Chordata > Testudines > Trionychidae > Pelodiscus > Pelodiscus sinensis. Next base: position 114,534,257 of record NC_134715.1, read on the forward strand.
TTGAGGGTGGATATTAGGAAAAACTATTTCACTCAGAGAATGGTGAAGCACTGGAATGGGTCACGTAAGGTGGTGGTGGAATCTCCATCCTTAGAAATTTTTAAGGCCAGACATGACAAAACCCTGGCTGGAATGATTTATCTGGGATTGATCCTGCTTTAAGCAAGGAGTTGGACTAGATGGCTTCTTGAGCTCCAAACCTAATCTTCTATGATTATATTATTCAATTTCTGGTGCCCTGCACACACGCTTCAGTTAACATTATATGCTTAGGTTTTACCTTGCCATAAACTAGCAGTACTCTGGAAGATTAACAGTCCACCACAGCTGAAAAGCCAGTGTTTGCATTTTGTTTCACTTGCAACACACGCTGCCACTTGAACTGTCAAAACTCTCTCCATAATTTTTTTTCTTTTTTTCTTCATACATGTAATGTTCAAAAACAATTAAAATAATGTATACCCTCTTCCTTCATCCCACTGACATTTCAAATAATGATGCTAGAATTAGTTGCCATGTTTTTGGCCCCTTTTGGAGATCCTCAGACACCAATGCACATGCGGTGTGCAAGTATTGAGGATCCTCATTAGAAAATGGGACTGCATCTAATGTCCCCTAAACCAATGGGAGTGTTTCTATTTGGACACATGTAACTTCCAACATATATGCCCTCACTGATTCTTGTTGCATTTATTATTCCATATTATTTATTTGCCCAGTTTGTGTTAAGCACTTTCCAAGCATTTAGGGCCATTCTCCACTCTGCAGAGCTCCTGATTTAAAGTAGTTCACATTTTGTAGGCTATTTCAAACTGCGTGTGTGATGCAATAATATGGAGGTTCATTTGCACTTTCTACTTACAGCAAATTTGACTGTAATCTTGACTCAAAAGCATAGTCACCAAATAAATACTGAAGTTTGGTGGGAAATATTGAAGACATCTTTACAGAAATCACGTAATGGACATAATACAATGACGTGTTTTTTTAAGTAGTACTCCTTTCTCACCTGCACAACAAAGGAATGTAATCCATGGCACTGTCCATCAGGAGTGTACAGCTGGGCGTAGACGACAGCATGAGTGGCATTTTTCCCCATGTTGCCCACCCAAAACTTGGCAGCTTCAAAATCAGGAGTGTTGATGATAAATTTCTACAAAGAGTCAAAAAGTGGGAAAGTCTTAAATCGTACTAATGAATGTACGTCCATCATTTCTTTTTGTTTGCTGCCACTGTAACATTTTGAAAATGGCCAGCATTTCATACCATACTTCAATCCTGCACATTCACAACAAGGAGAGTGGAACTGACAGGAATCTTTCAGGCTAAGCTTTATTCTGGAATGTATGTCTAAGGAAAAGTCAGGGCAGAACATGTGTTTAATTGTCAACTTGAGGACTAAAATTCAACCTCTCAACTTTCTTATAACATGTTGAGCGGAGGGAGTGCCATGGACACCCACAACAGTCTTGAGGGTTTTGCAAAATGCTCCTGACATCTTGATACCATGCCCTATTCTGCAAAGTCCTCTGTGTCCTCATTGACTCCATTTGCTTCAATGAGACTTTCTGTGAGAGGACAAATCTACCCTCACTGAGCTGACGGCAGGACAGGGACAAAAGATGTTATGTTGCCTAACAGACTTAAACAGAAAAAAAACATATAGCTGCGTTCATTTGCTTCCACCAATAAGGAGGCTCAGCAAAGGGCAGGCTGGAATTTTTGCCGAGTAAGGTATGTATACTGTACTTATGTTTTAAAACCGTAATCCCCTTTGCTAATTATTTTAAAACCATTTTATGACTTACAAGATATGTCTACTCTGCAATCACTAAGTGTGATCGTAGCTTTCATAGACATGCCCAAGAAATAAGATGGATTTTATCTGAGACTGCACAACTTGCTAGACAGCTCCTGAGCAGTCTCTCTGGAGGGCTGACAGAGAGAGAGCTGCTTCCGTTGCTGAAGCAGAATTTATTTTAAAAAAATCTGTTTTGGTTCTTCCTAGACAGATTTTTTTTTAAATCCTTCCTGGGAAAATTTCATGTATCTGACTTTTTGTTCTAATTCAGAATGGTGTATTTTAAAAGCAACATTTTTTGTGGGATGGAAATTCCAGTTCTCACATCGCTTTACTATTGCAAAAAAGTGGCAGATAAGAGCAAATTATTAATTATTGTTAATCATAAAATCATTTTGTCCCAATGTCTTTATAATAGAATGTAAACGATAAAAGTACCGCTTCAGTAGATTACAGACTAACCTGTGTGCTGGGATCATATCTGGCAGTTGTCCGGATGCCCTTGGTATTGCTGCCATGGCTGACTTCAGTCAGAGCAAAACATCCAAAAATCTAAATGGTGAATCAGTAGGTGCAAATCAACTCAAATGTAAACATGGTAACTCAAACCTTTTCAAGTCAAGAGTATTACTCACTAGGGTATTGCTGTAAGAACGAGAGTTAATAAAAATCTCCAGCTGCTTAGTAGGAGATTGCACTGGGCCAAATTCATCCCTTGTGTAAGCCGGCACAACTCCTGAAATAAGGTGACAGGGTTATTCTGATTTATAATGGCAGATTATTCATTATACCCAACATATAAGAAAAGTGGGACTGGCTCTTTGAGTTGAAGGAACTGTTGCCTACTAAAAAGAGGAAAGGTGGGTTGGTCCCTCTGCAGGGAAGCCTTAGGGACAACTGGTGCTTAATTTATGCAAGGGCTGAGCACTGGTGCCATTAGCCTTGGAAGTTCATAGCTCTGGCACTTCTGGGCTTGCTGCACCACTTATGAATATAAAATATTGCTTCAACCCTGGCACCTAATAGCTTGAGCCCAGGGACATCTTTCATTAATTAAGCATTGTGTACAGTTTAGTTTGAAAAAAGATTAGTCTGTTTTATTTAAAAATTGACAATAATCCAAACACGTGGAAGGGACAAACTCAGATGAAATCCAGAGTGTGTAAATTCTTTTCTTAACAGAGTGTGAAATCCAGTTACACCGCAGTCAGTGAATTGCTTTCCCTTACATTAGGGGTAAATTTAGCCTCTTACCTTTAGTCTTGTACAGCCTAAGAGACAGGGTAGTATAGAGTTTTTTTGTATGTCTGGGCAAAATCTGACAATGGAGCCCTCCAGTCTTAAAAAATTACTGAGAAGAGTCTGTGGGGTGGGACTGGAAAGCAAGTCTGCCACTGCTGCAGAGTCAGTGCAGTGCTCGGCTACTGTCCCATGAAGTTGGGCTCTGCTTCCTGCACCAAGCATTGGGACCTGGTGTGGGGGGGTCACAGCATCACTCAGGTTTGACCCAGCTGCCCCTCTCCCACGATGGAGGGGCCACTGGGTCAAATTTTAATAAGTAGCGCTTTGACCCTGAGTGGTAGGTCAAAAAGCCACTCAGTTTGGGAGCCCTTTCAAAAAAGGTGAAAGATCAGATTAAACTGAAACAGATACATGACACTAGGCCCCCCCCTTGCAGTTAAGGTCTGCGTCACTAATTGGATTCATATTGATTTTACCATAAGCCAATCTGCTTGTTCCATAACATGAGCTGATGGATAAATACACATTTTTTTAAAAAGGGGAATAAAAGAAAAAGATCACTCAGTAGTTCAAGTTAGTGGCAATACAATTTTGTCAGTGCCTCTTTCAACTACATCAGTTACTCTATGGGGAAAAACAATAACATGTCTTTGACAAATGTACAGGAGCTCTTTCAGAATTATTAATACTGTACTGAAATCTGTCATTAGAGTGATGTTGTGGACTATGGAATGGAAAGCATAATTCATGACAGGGCTCTGACTGGGCAGCAAAGTGTGCCCCTCTAAGGCAAGAGAGGGAAGACTCTCTCTAATATTCACCCCTACACTTAACAGCCTCCACTTAAGTCTTCTTAAGGGACAATGCCAGAGCAAATAGTGTAATGGCTCCTGCCTCTCCTTGAGGAGCACTCAAGTCAGTACAATAGTGCATGAACAGAATGTGTCAAACAGATTTACAAACATTAAGGAAGATCTGGGATGCCTAGTACTCAGAATGTGAGATGGTTCATTTCTGTACTTGAAACTTAACAGTAAAACTTAACTTGTAGTAAGTGTAAGAATAGATGAGAATAAATATATGTGTTGGCTGTCTTAAAATAGTTTTTTTCTCTATTGCTTTGTTCCAATGCATAACTATACATATTTTGCTTTAAGAAGGCTGTTAAACAATATCATGAGACATATATTCCGGCAGGATGGAAAAGCAGGTTCTTGAGATCTGGTTAGAACTGTAGGGTAATAAGTGGTTGGTATGCTTAAGGTGGTGTGCCGGGGCCCCCGTTTAATGGTATATCTAGATTCCAATTACAGGGCATGACTGCAGCTCAAGCCAACATATGACTGACTTTTAACTTCACTAACTCAAGGCTAGGACTATTAGTAAATTAACCCAGAGTTCTGGGTGGGCTTGCATCAAACTACCGTGGCTTTACTGCTCACACACTCAAACAAGGTATCTACTTGTGGTGCGATCACACCCTCGATTTCCAGACTAGACAGACTCTGGTCGAAGAATTGCAAAATTCCACCCCAGGTCAGGTAATGTTTAAGGGCTGACCACCTGTACTCCGAGATCAGAAAGGGCCCAGAAGTACAGCTAGCTAGCTTAACTTTGACAGTACCCAGCCCTGAAGAGCTACCCCCAAAATTACCTCCATGTTACTGGTTTGTTTCACAAATTCCTTATGCCTTTCAGAGCCAGTATTCTCAATTGCACCACCAAACACCTGAAAACACAAAATGAGAGAGACGACTGTGAAATCCCTCTAAAAATGCTGGAAAATGTGAATAAGCACTACAGTCCCTAAGCACGATGTTCACCCTCAATAGGGGTCAACAGAGGTACCCAGCACATACGTCCCACTTAAATGATATTATGAGGGCTTAACATGGTGATATCACCGGGGCTTTGTGCTAGCTCCTCTGTACTGCACTGAATGCCATCCAAAGACAGAAAACAAGTTGCGTTACACAGAAAAGGGGCCAAGGACAGCATGAGTCATGAAGATGTGGCGCCTCATGACAAGCTCAGCTTTGGCTGTGGTAATGGAACCCTCACTGGGTTCACCTTCCACTTCTGCCTGTAGTTCTGGGTGCAAAAGCCCACTTCAGGGATGTAAAACCTTTGACAACATACGAGCTCACTTCATGTAGTTTGGTTTTAGATGATTCAATGACTGAGTCTGTGGCTGGCTAGCAAAACCATCCCAGATCAGCAGTAACTGAAAGCTTTTACCATTGCATGCTGTTCTAATTACAAAACGGTTGGTGGTCTTAATTCAGTTTCTGCTGAAAAGTTATCTATATCTCAGAATCACAGCCAAGATGGGTACTAAGCTGTAGAGCTGGCCATACAGCAGAAAAAATCATTAATCAAATAAATCATTAAATGGAAACAGAAAGAGTCACTAAATAATGCACTCAGCCAGCATCTCTATTGACTATCCTTAGTGAAAGATTCAACTGAAGGACAAAGGATTAAGGGACAACTCACTTTTCTTATTTAAAAACAGAAATATAGTTGGGTTGAGACTCTGCTTTTAGAAAATCTTCCTCAAAGAGGAAAAAAAATCTATGAAAATGCAGTGCCACAGAGTAATAAGACTTTTCTCTGAATTGTACTTACCTGAGCATTTAGCAAATATTTGGTACCCAGAGACCAATCGTACATTCCTAGGCAGTTTATAAGAACCATAATTTTTAATGGCTTCTCCATGATATCTTCCAGCTTAAGAAACTCATATTCAAAGAGCCTTTTACAGCGTAGAAATGTCAGCTCACGATACTTCTCGAGAGTCACATCTTCTCCGGGATAACGAGCAAAGAGAGGATCATTTTCAAAAGCACAGAAGATTCTGTTCTTGAGGGGAGAAGTTGGCAATAGAAATTTAATACCAGAAAGTTAGAATAAGTTAAATGTTAAAGCATCATGTTTATTTTCCTCCCTGGCTGAATAAGGCTTTCTAGCACAGCAGCTGTTTTTTCTGCCAAAATTAAGAAATAAATATCCAAATAAAAATGCAAAAGGCTGAATTTAAGAAATGGTGATATGCATAACAAAGCTTTACTAAAATGTGATATAGCACTGACAATGTGAGTGCCAGATATATCTTTCAAAAGTCAGGCAACCACACGTAGCATTGCATGAGTCAGAAGCTCCTGGAAACTGCCATTTCTTAAAATTAAACCTTCACTATAATATGTGAGCAAACATATCCCAAGAACAGTGTTAGGCCCCTGTTTCCTCCTGTGGTTACATTTTAGCTGTATTAGTATTTGATCATTGGTAGGAGTGTAATATTGTTTTAGTACTCCTCCTCCTTTGAGCATCAGTGTAGCGCTCTGAGGGTCACATTCAGGCTCTTCACCAACTAGCAGTGGCTGTGTAATGACATTTCAGCCATTATGTGGTCACCTTCTCAGAAGGGAGCCGTTGCATAGTCTACCTAGTCCAACTGTCAACTATAGCTATCAGAGCGGAGTCCTCAGAGACAGGCTAGGCACTTTCTGATGGTCTAATTTGGAACAGTTACATCCCTGGCTGGCTGGCTGAATGTTAATCTTCCAAGGACAGTTTTGAAAGGGAGCTTGTATTGGGGAGATGTCTGTCTCCTTAGGCAACAGCTTCGATCAGATAATATAGGGAGAAATACACAGAGCTTTGGGTTGCAAATGTGCCTTCCCCTGCTCTTCAGAAAGAAGGTGACGAGAGGAAAAAGAAGGAACCAGGGGGCACTCTCCCCCGCACTCATGAAAACTACTGTATTAATTCAGAGCAGGTTAGGTCAGTATAACTATGTCACTGTGGTGTAGACCTAGCCTGAGTACAGAACTCATAATTTGGAGTTTGTCTCCTAACAGCCTGCCCTGAGTTTGGTATTGTTGCCCCCGAGCCACTGCAGCATTACAACTTTGATCTGGACAGTGTCCTATGCAAATATATTTGTTAATTGGAAATGGAGACTATAATTTAGTGTCTGCTGTAATTTGGTAATGCCTCCCAGTATTTGTCACTAGATGATTTACCTGGCGTTGCTCACATCCTTAACTCAATGTTTTGTCTTTTCTTCATTTAAGTCTTTGCTCTGGGGTAGGACTGGGGATGAAGGGTTCAGTATGCAGGCTGGCCCAGGGAGAAAGGACCATACTAGACCTGTCTCACTGCAGCAGCTTGGAGCCAGGTGAGAAATGCCTCTCCATGGCCACTGTAGCTCCAGCAGGCACAGCTGGAGGAAGCAGTACATGTCCCCCGGCTGGGCCAGAGTGAGGAATGCAGCAAACTGTGCACTTTCCCAGCCAGCAATGTTCCCATACAAATGGGTGGGGGGGGAAGTGCACCTGGAGGGTGGGAGTCTTGGAGTTGAGGCAGTCCTATATGGGGGGGGGGGGGGGGGAAAGGGCTGCCAGCCACTTTCACCTGCCTGATGATTATGTCTCTTTTCTGTATGGTTTTATGAGAAGCAATCCTATTCCAGACACAAACCATTTTACTGGCACAACCATACCCTGACCTTGCTTTAAGTTATGATAAGAGGAAGCTGTACAGTATATCAAATGTGGTGGTCCTAGCATATACCATTTAGGAGAAGTTGTTGAACAAACAAACTCTCTCAAATACATAGCAGATTAGCAGTTATATTTGACACAGGAGTATTAAATTTAGATAAATTAATTAATCAAATAACCGATGGGATTTCCATCGACTATTTGATTAGCCCATAAGGGCGCCTCCATCTTTGAACTGTAGCATGAGCCCTGCCAGGCTCAGAAGTGGAAGCCCAGCTGGGAGCGCGGGTCCAGCAGTGGACTGGTCCCATGTGCTCTGTGGCGTCTCAGCCTTTGAAATGTACAAGAGCCTGCTGGGCAGCAAGGGCGGGGGAAGAGGAGAAGGTGAAGCGACAAGGGCTGCAAGGGGGGGAGCAACTAGTCACATCACTCGTTGACTATCCAATAAGCTTATGCTTATCGGATAGTTGACTACTCAACTAGTCGCTTGCATCGCTCATTTGACTGGAACTTTTCAGCTTAGAAAAGAAGAGACCACAGGGGATATGACAGAGATCTATACAATCATGACTGGTGTGGAAAAAGTGAATAAGGAAAAGTTATTTACTTGTTCCCGTAACACAAGAACTAGGGGTCACCAAATGAAATTAATAGGTAGCAGGTTTCAAACAAAGAAAAGGAAGTATTTTTTCACACACTGCACAGCTAACCTGTGGCACTTCTTACCCGAGTTCCAGAAGACAAGAACTTAAACAGGGTTCAAAAAAAAGCTAGATAAATTCATGGAAGTTAGGTCCATCAATGGCTATTAGACAGGATGGGTAGGCATAGTGTCCCTAGCCTCTGTTTGTCAGAGGCAGGGAAAGGGTGACGGGGTGGGATCACTTGGTGATCACCTGTTCTGTTCATTCCCTTAGGGGCACCTGGCATTAGCCACTGTCGGAAGACAGGATACTGGGCTAGAGGGACCTTTGGCTTGACCAGGTATGACCATCTGTGTCTGGGTGTACCAACCCCACACTGGGCTGGAAGTAGTCAGCCGGGGCTATCTGGCTGAGAGAGCCCCATCCACACAGCCCTGCTGGGAATGCTCCAACTGGAGGACCAGTATACAGGCCAGTGGAGGAGCTCAGTCAGGGATGACCACCACAGAGGAAGGAACTGCAACCAGAGGAGGCGGAGTAGCCGAAGAATGCAGCAGAGGCCAGCCAGCCAGGGAAACTCCCAGTTCAGAGGCGGTAAGTGGGGAAGACATTGACTGCTTTGAGGCAGGTAGGAAGTAGCCCAGGGTGATGAGTTGGATCCCCGAGACCTCAGCGTGTTGCGGGCGCATTCCCTGCTGAGCTAATGGTGGGACACATCCACCATTGATAGGGCCCTGGGATGGGACCTGGTGGAGAGGGTGGGCCAAGTCTTGCTGTTGTTACCCTCATCTAAATCAAAACTACTAGCAAAGTGGCTAGGTCTTTTTGAGGTGACAAGAAGAGCAGGGCCTGCGGATTACGAGGTCTGGCTGCCGGGATGGCGGAAAGAGATGTGGTTATACCACAGGAACCTCCTAAAAGCCTTGAAAGAATGAGGCAATGATGATTTCCCCATAGCCCCCCAGAACCAGAGCTTGGGCCACAAGCTGAAGGACCCCTGGAGCAAAGACCCATAACCACTGGGAAGGATCGTGTGCCAAGGCAACAAGGGCAGCTACGTGAACTAGTTGACAAGTTCACGCACATCCTGTCAGCCAAACCAGAGCCCTGAGACCTGGTGGAAAGGGAGAGCCCGCGTCCCCCTACCCCACCCTCTTTATACCCAAGGGAACGGTACCGCTGTGACTGACTTTGGCCGCCAGCCCTTATGAGCCTATGAACCAGGGGCTGTTATAGATTTGGGCCGCCAGGCCCTACTGCCCTGCGAATAGGGGCCATTGCCACATGCCTAGGGATTGCTATTGACTTGGGCCACTAGACCCTATTATTGCCCTGCAAACAGGGACTTACTACTGACTCAGGCCGTTGGATTCTACTGCCCCGCAGACATGGGGTGGCTACTGAATGTGTCTGGTAGACTAGACTCTTGTACAGTATAGCGGTACTTGGCGTTGTAACACTCATGGGGTGGAGCACATAGTAAGGGTCCAGATAGGCTCAATGCCCTGCCTTAGAGGGGGTTGGGCGTACCTGCCCTGTGACATCATCCTTATGCTCAGTTCAGTGAAAGAAGTATTGTTTAGAAGTCAATTCTACTTTAAAAAGTGACTACATAAAAGTGCTCTCTTCTTATCCAACACTGACCCATCTTTAATTACTTCATCTTATACCCTTTCCTTCAAAAATACCCTCCCGTTCCACAAACAACACATCAATGTTTGAAAAAACTTACCTTGAATTGGATGAGATCTTCTTCCTCTATAAACACTGCCATCTCCTTCCAACTGAAGGAAGCCCTCTTACGGTACTCACAAAGCGGCCCCTCAGGAAAATCTGGTAGCAAGTTGTCCCAAGAACTTTGCTTGCAACTGGTTTCTTTCAGATCACTAGTCGATGTCATCTTGAAATTAAATACTTCTGCATCCAACAAGAACATATCTCCAATGAGCTAAAAACAGTGACAATGTCTAGTTTTTTTCACAAGTACTTTTACTGGTGGATAAAAAAGAGAATTTAAGGGTGTAGTAGTGTGTGTCACACCCTTAGAAGCCCTCTGCTGGAGGTCCCATGGCCCTATCACACTCTGACCCAGAAGGAGAGCTTCAAAGGAGTGTCCTCAGGCCTGGAGGCCTCCTTAGAAGCAGCGAATCAGACTTCAGTGGGCTCAGTTAAAAGGAGCTGCAGGGGCCAGATGCACAAGAACGAATGCTCTGCATTGGCCAAAGGAAACTATATGGGCTGCATTAACCAAACGAGGGAGTAAGAGGAGCTGAGCTCTATCCCTAAAGTAACAGGCAGAGGTGAAAAAGCCTGGTGCAGAAGCAGCCAAGTCAAGAAAGCAAACCATGGTTGCTATTTATAGGGTCTCTAGGCTGGGACTTGGAGTGGGGGTGGCCCCAACTCCTCCCTCTAATTACTGGGGGAATGGCCTTAGCCCTGAGAGGAGGAAAAGGCTCTTTTAAAAGCCCCACAAAAAGGGGTGGAACTCTGGACAGGGAAGGACTTAAAATTAGCCCAGACAGGGATGAGAACTGAGCCCAGAGATGGAGCTGAAGACACTAACATGGATGAAGCAATAGTTCTCAGTGGACCTTTGATACCCCAGAAGGAATTCATCAGGGGAGTTGACAGCATGTGTGGACCCCTACTCAAGATGTGGGTTAGGGTTATTAAAAATTTGTTAATTGAATAGTCAAGTAACCTCATGAATTTTTAATCAGTTACTCAACTGTTCTATAGTATCCATGGGCGAAGCCAGCAGCCAGTGCACTCCAGCCCCACTCTCGAGGAGCCCCCTGCCACTCCGCACAGGGTGGCAGCAGCCCCTGTCTGGGGGAGGTCTGAACTCCCGGACCTGTCATGGGTCGCCTGCCCCCTAATACACTTTAAACACAGAGCTGCCAGCAGGAGTAGGTCCTGGAACTGGTGTGAGCCAGGACTGAGCTGGGCTGCTGGCCAGCCTGCCAAAAATGTACTGGGAGGGGGAGGGCGGATGAGTGTAATCTATAGCACTAATTTATAAGCTTTTGCTTATCAGTTAATCGACTACACTATTACATCCCTCCTGTGAATAGTCCCTGCTCTGTGCTTCAAGAAGGGGAGGGGTCTTGGGTGGAAGGGCAAGGCTGAGAGCAGCCAGCCCTCCATGTCCTGGGCACCCTCTCCACCCCCAGCGTGACCTGAAGCACACGGCATGGCACTCCAGTGGGAATTTAAAGGGTCCAGGGCTCTAGCTGCCATTGCAGTAGCATCGGCAGGCCTGAGATTCATTCATTTCTATTGACTGTGTGACTTGGCTGGAAGGCTGAGACATTGAACACCTGCCTAGTTGAGGCTGGTGGCCTGCAAGAGGCACCTGAGGAAAAAGAAGATGGCAGCATATCACACAGCTTATAAGAGTCACTCATGAGAGGTGAGTACACCTATCAAAAACAGTTCTTCATTAAATACATATATTTAAATATGTAAAATATGTTAAATATGTAACTTTGTTCTCACCCACAATTATTTCCAGTTTGAGAACAACTTATACCTCCAGATCAGCGGCACAGCCATGGGTACACACATGGCCCCACAGTATGCTAACATCTTTATGGCTGACCTAGAACAACGTTTCCTCAACTCCCGTACCCTTTCACCCCTTCTCTACCTACGGTACATTGATGACATCTTTATGATCTGGACGCATTGCCAAGAAACACTGGAGATATTCCACAGAGATTTCAACAACCTACACCCCACCATCAACCTCAGCCTGGACCATTCTACATGAGAGATCCACTTCCTGGACACCACAGCACAAATCAACAATGGAAAATTAGACACCACTCTCTACAGAAAACCCACCGACTCATACAGTTACCTACATGCTTCCAGCTCCCATCCAGAACACACCACACGATCCATCGTCTATAGCCAAGCCCTTCAATAAAACCGCATCTGCTCTAATCCCACTGACAGAGACCAGAAGCTTCAGGATCTCTACCAAGCATTTATAAACCTCAACTACCCACCCGGAGAAATAAAAACGCAAATTGAAAGAGCCAGACAAATACCTAGAAACCATCTACTTCAAGACAGACCCAAGAAAACCAACAATAGAACACCACTTGTCCTCACCTACAACCCCCAACTTAAACCTGTCCAACACATTATCAATAAACTACAGCCTATACTGGAACAGGATACCATACTCCAAGAGGCTCTGGGAGACAGACCCATAGTCTCCTATAGACAACCACCTAATCTCAAGATGATTCTTACCAACAACCACAGGACATACCACACTAATACCAACCCTGGTACCTTCCCTTGCAACAAACCCCGTTGCCAGCTTTGTCCACATATTCATTCTGCTGATACCATTATTGGACCTAACCAAGTTAATTATAAGATCAAGAACACATATTCCTGCGCATCCAGAAATATAATTTATGCTATCATGTGCCGAAAGTGTCCGTCTGCTATGTACATTGGACAAACATCTCAGACACTTCGCCAAAGGATTAATGCCCACAAAACAGATATCAGACAAGATCACAAAGAAAAAACAGTTTCTTGCCATTTTAACCAGAAAGGACACTCTCTCAATGACTTAACCACCTGCATTCTGCTACAAAGACCTTTTACATCTGCACTTGAAAGGGAATCCTCTGAACTGTCATACATGTTAAAATTCGACACTCTCCGGGAAGGAATGAACAAACACTCAAACTATCATACCCATTACCAAGATAGCTTCCCCAGTTATCACCTCTAATACCATTAGCTCACAGACATCCCACTCTCCCCACCTCTAATATCATCAATTCACAGACACTTACCTTCCTTCCTTCCCCCCCCCCCCCCCCCCATCGCCCTCCTGTTCTGAAATGTGATTTGTCCTTTTCATATGTGTTCACTTTTTTTTAATTGTTTCCTTTGGTATATATGGTTGTGACTATTTTCTTCCACTATTTGATCTGAGGAAGTGGGTCTGGCCCATGAAAGCTCATCATCTAATAAACCATCTTGTTAGTCTTTAATGTGCTACATTGTCCTGCATTTTGTTTCAGCTACCCCAGACTAACACGGCTACATTTCTATCATTAAATACATAAATAGTCATTCAAAAAGGACAGAAACTGCAGACAACTCAAAAGACTGGCTTTCTCTTCTTCTAACTTAACTGATTTAGCACAAGTTAAATAACTGTCTTTGATCAGACATAAATGGTGTATACCCTCTCATTAAAAGAGAAATGGAGTATTTTACAATAAGATAAATGTAAAAAATATATAATTTATGCATACTAATAAAACTAGATAAAAGGAAGATTCAGATAAAAGTGCCAGGAGAAGAAAGTGTTGTGATTTAAACATTACTAAAAAGATTAGTCTCGCTCCCAAATGAAACATTGTAACAAAATATCAAAGCAACCACATATGCAAAATAATAAAATAATAATAATAATAATAAACAAACCCTTAAAATGCAAGAGATTAAAGCATTATTTTTCTTCCCTATCTTGCCAGTTAATCTTCAAGTGAACTATTCCTAGCGGCATTTGCGAGTCAAAACACGTAATACCCAAACATTTTGTTCTTGCTGTATAACCAAAGTGATCAATCAGTGCCATGAAGCCAAGGATCACACTGAAGCTAAGCAATACAGAAGTGATGTTGGCAGAAAGACAGAACTTTGGGGAACTGGCAGGAGCTCTGATCTCCTCTTCCATTGAGGTCACCTGCATGTATACCTATGCAAAGTGCATATAAAAATGACTGAAAATGCAACCAAATCAGCCTGATAGCTCATTATACTTTCTGTACACAGGTGTAAATGGGAACAGCAGAATCACTGAGACAGTAGAGAATTGGGACCCTTGCATCTGTAGGATATTTAGGGTATTTCTTCACTGCAGAGGTAACTCATGCTCTTTGAGTGTTGTGCCTATGTAACCTTCCATCTACACACACAAGCCCCTCTTACAAATGCAGAGTAGCTGAGTAAGACTTTCACTTGGGTTAGTAACCCACAAACATTGCAGAGAGACCATAAGCTAAAGCACATCAGGGCTGATTGTCCTTCAATGCCTATCTCCCACTACACACTGGGAAAAAGTTATAGAACAACTTCATCACAAATAATCATGGGATATGCCTATAGAAATCCTATCAATACATGCTGGGAGCGCAATATCAGTGAGGATACAGTAACTTGGACGGGGTTTTTGTGGTGTGGATGTTCACATTGAAGGCAAGTTAACCTGATGCCAGTCACCCAAGCGAATACTACAGTGATGACATACCCACTGTAAAAAACAAACAATCAAACAAAAACCCATCTGCAACCACCATATCAAAACACAATGGCTGTGTCTAGACTGCATCCCTTTTCCGTAAAAGGGATGCAAATTAGACACATGGCAATTGCAAATGAAGCAGGGATTTAAATCCCCCCCGCTTCATTTGCATAAAATGGCTGCCGCTTTTTTTCGGCTCGGAGCTTTGCCGGAAAAAAGCGCCAGTCTAGACGCAGATCTTTCAGAAAATAAAGCCTTTTCCGAAAGATCCTTTATTCCTTATTTTAAGGAATTTAAGGAATTTAAAATAAGGAATAAGGGATCTTTCGGAAAAGGCTTTATTTTCCGAAAGATCCGTGTCTAGACTGGCGCTTTTTTCCGGCAAAGCTCCGAGCCGGAAAAAAGTGGCAGCCATTTTTATGCAAATGAAGCGGGGGATTTAAATCCCCCCGCTTCATTTGCAATTGCCATGTGTCTAATTTGCATCCCTTTTACGGAAAAGGGAGGCAGTCTAGACACAGCCAATAGGTTTACAGGGCTCTGCTCTTGTCCCTTGATTGTATGGCTCCGCAGCTGCCCCACCTCTTCCTCTCTTGTGCCCCCCTGTTTCCACTCCTTCCCCTCCCTCCCTGAGCTTGTGTGCCATAAATTAGCTGTTTGTAGTGGTCTGGAAACTCTAGCGCTGTGTCTAGACTGGCCAGTTTTTCGGGAAAATCAGCCGCTTTTCTGGAAAAACTTGCCAGCTGTCTACACTAGCCACTTGAATTTCCACAAAAGCACTGACTTCCTACTGTAAGAAATCAGTGCCTTTTGCGGAAATACTATGCTGCTCCTGTTCGGGCAAAAGTCCCTTTTGCACAAAACTTTTGCGCAAAAGGGCCAGTGTAGGCAGCTGTGATTTGTTTTCCGCAAAAAAGCCCCGATTGCGAAAATGGTGATCGGGGCTTTTTTGCGCAAAAGTGCTTTTGCGGAAAAGCATCCATGCCAATCTAGACACTCTGTTCCGAAAATGCTTTTAACGGAAAACTTTTCCGTTAAAAGCATTTCTGGAAAATCATGCCAATCTAGACGTAGCCTAGGAGGGCAGGGGAAGAGTTGCTGAGTGCAGGGTCCCCAGCTTTTCCTGACAAGAAAAGTCAGGATTACAGGGGCTAATATATTCATGCTAGTTTAATAAATGCACCTAGATGGGGAGGCAACAGGATAAATACCTATGGTTTTCAGGTCTTTACTGACTTCTATTCCTAAGTTAGGAATTTCACAAATACTTCATTTCAAAAGTGTTCATATTGATTATCATTTGGTAAGCAAACATGGACTTCACATTCCCTCTCACTTTAAACTGTACTCATAGTCCAGATATAAATTATTGGAGATACTTAATGACAAAATAAAGGGTCTAGAAGTCAAACTCAGTTTTTGTTTAAAAGTATATTGTGCTGTAGAGCAAAGTAAGGAAGCATCCTGGCCTAGATCCACTCAAAGATGCAGGCACTGCTGCGTTCTGCAAAAAAGGCAATCATGCTTAGCTTCCACCTAACCATACATGTTCAAACAGGTGTCTGAGGGTCTTATACAATAAAAATTTAGGCCCAAAGTTTCTACCCCAGGAAAGCAGCTGGCTATCTGTTTCATGTGTAAGCCTCAGCATGATCTTCAAACCAAGTGAAGATAGCTGTTACCCTTCCACCTTGCCTGCAGCAGGGCCCTATCCTTTGAGATTGCCTAATTGCACACACAATAGTGGTGGGAGGGTGGTACGGATGGGGGGTGGAAATGGGAACAGAGGCCATCTCCCTTATAAACTTTAATCCAGTTTACTCCCTTGGGAAGGGAGAGATCCCAGTTCAGTTCCTCCTCTCCCAAATGAGAAGATATTTGAACAGGGGTTCCCCACCTCTCAAACAGATGTCCCTGCAGGGTCTGCTCCACTGCTTGGTGATGCAATACCCAAGTCTCTTTGCTGACTTGGGCCCAAGTACTCTTTCATCCATCATATATCCACACAGGGAGGAGGCAGATCCTCAGCCGATGTAGACTGTTCATAGATCCATTGACAGGAATAGCGCTAGTGATCACAGTTATAGATCTGCTGCAGGGAGTGGATATAGTCAGGATTACACAAATTTGAATCCTTTTGGTTTGTGAAATAACTATACCCTGATCCAATGGTGGGCAATCTGCAGACCACATGTGGCCCATAGGGTTCTGTGTGTGGCCCATACAATATTTTGTTTACCACTGCCCACATACTGGGTTGCCAGACTCTGCTCGTTTCCATCCAAATAGTTTTTTCCCTACCATTATTACTAAAGTGACACACATGTAAAGCAAGGACTTGTGAAGTGAGGTGTATGCTGATTGCCCACAACATTGACTGTGAGAGCCATATACTCCCTCTGCATCCAATCAAAGCACTGCTACAGTTCAATCAGCAAATCCCACAACTTCCAGGTACACAAGAGCAATTAGGATAATTACCCCAGGTTGCCCATCACTGCCCTCATCTAAACAAACTCAGATGCATAGCCAACTCATTTATTAATTTGATCTTGGAGCAACTCTTTTTGGGTTAACACAAAGCAATCTTGAATTACTGTTACAATGAATGTTGGACTTAGTCAAACTGCTGTCAGGTAAATTGTTTAAAAAGAAGACCACACACCAGCTTTGGCCTTTGTTCCCCATCTTATGATATCACCTTTTCTCCTCATGCACCAGCCTATTGGCTGCAGAGGTTCATGTTCTTGCAATTAGCTCTCCTATTTTGTGTTTCAAAACTGAACTGGGAGGGAGCTCTCCCAGTGTAACCACAGCTATGAGTCAAAGGATGGGGGATCTGAACCATGCGGACTGTGGGGAAGAGATCCGTGAGAAAAACTGGCTTGCAGTGAGCCATAAAAATGCCAGAAATGGGCAGAACCCTATTGATCTATGTGAAAATCTGAAAAGCCTGATTTCCATGAAATCAGGCCCACTTGGCCGTGCAGCAAGAGGAAGTTCTTTGTTACCCCCTATTGCTGCCTACTCAGGCAGCAGCTTGCCAGAGTGGCACATTATTTCATGTGTGGTGAACTTTTATGTTATCATGCAACTGGAAGTCTGAGGTGCAGGGAATGGTTGAAGAGGAGTGAAGCTGCGATCCTGCTGGGATGGAAAAAAGCCAGGGGTGTATAGCCTGGCCTAATAAGCAATGAAGGAGCATCTGACCCTTTAGTTACACTGTTTTCACTCTTATCCTTTCTGACTTGTCTCTTTCCTCCATTTTAAACTTCTTTACAACTCACAACTTGATCCTCTCAGAATGAGGCCTCAGCATAGCTCTGCAGTTGTGGAGGATGGGAACGTTTTGGAAGAGGAGTTGGCAGCAGAATTTCTGGGTGCCATCCTTCAGACACAGGCGAGTTAGCAGCTGTGTGCTGGTGCAGTATGTGCTGAATAGCTGGCTTTAAGACAGAAAGTAACAGACAACAGAAAAGAGCTTGACTTGAAGCAGAAGAATCAACAACTTTTCTGACAGGCAGGCATTAAAAAAATGGCAAGTCCAGTAGACAGCTGGTGAACTGGGCAGAAAGTCAGAGCCTCAAAGCAAACAGGTTAGGTTGATCTGAAGCAAAGAGGAAAAAAACCCATAATGCTGAAATAAATTACACAAGTGTGTAACTTCATCCTCTAGTGCTCAATGGGACTATACATGTGAGTAAATGTATACTCATATGTAAGCATTTGGAGAATTTGAGCCTAAGACTGAAAAGAGAAGTCAGCTTAAAAATTCAGTAAGGAGCCCCAGTAGAGGGCTCATAGTAAGCAAAGTGGAATGACTTTCATGCTGAAAGTACTGTACTGAAGAATTATCTCAATGTGATTATGAAGGCTGTTTTCGGTCTGGCAGGCGTGATTTTATGACTTTTTTAAAAAATCACATTATTTTACAGCTTGGCATTTATGTGTAAATGTGACTGTAAACAACGGAACCTTTTTCACTGATTGTTGCCGACTTAAAAACTGGTCCATAGGAGAATTCTTGTTAGGGTAATGAAAGTTCACAATTGCATAATAACAGCTGTTGCAGCAAAGAACAATTTGCAGTGTTCTACTGAGAAATAATATTGCACAAAATATAGAGCCCAGACACTCATCAGTGATCAGAGTTCACGGAATGGCATAAATAAACTAAAAGAAATCTGTCCTCACCTCCATGGCAACCATCAGATTGCAATATAATTTTAAAAGGGGTACAGAAAGGACCCTCAGACCAATCTGCTGTCCGATCAGGCAAAATGCAACAGAGTGTGAAGAGGAAAACTACATATTTAACAACCTGTCCAGATTTTTATTGAAGAGCCCTTTCTAGATATGGATTAAAACCCACGAGGGACCCTGTTAACAGGGAAACACTAACACACTTCACAATCTCAGAGTCACTTCCTGGACTCTCTCCCTGCCCAGCTGTGGGTGAGGAAGGCACCACGAATGGGACACTTGGAACGGAGGGAGTCAGCCCCTCGCACCAGCCCTCGGTGCAGAGGGGAGAGGGCAGCTCAGCTCGCTATGGCTCTCTGGGGGGCTCGGATGCTGCTGCGGCCTTTGGCTTCTCCCCTTTGCTGCCGGGCTGGCTCTGCTCCGAACCCAGGACGCAGCCGCGGGGTAGGGGCAGCCAGCGGGACTCCCGGGGGGCGGAGAGTCCCTCACTTACCTGCAGCTGCTGCTGCCGCCTCCGCCCCAGCCTGCCTCGCTGCAGGAACTGACGGTACAAGCCTGCGCCTCGCCCGCCTCCGCCGGAGACACGCTCGCTCCGCGACTCGGGCGCCCGGCCTGGGGCTGCCGGCGGTGGGGCTCATGGGGCTGGCCGGGGCGGTCGCTCTGCGGGATGGTGCCGCGCTGCTGCCCCGCGGCTTCTGGGCCGCCGTCAGCGTCTGGCTGGAGAAACCCCAGGTGGTGAACAAGAGACTGAGCGGCTCGCGGATCGAGGCGGAGAGCAGAGTCCCTGCCCCGGCGGCGCGGCACAGGGCAGCGGAGGGGAGCGGGGCATGTGGGGATGGGGGCAAGGGGGCAGAGGAGGGGAGGGGCACAGGTGGGGATGGGGGTAAGGGGACAGGGGTAGAAGAGTGGAGGAGCACAGGTGGGGATGGGGGAAAGGGGGCAGAGGAGGGGAGGGGCACAGGTGGGGATGGGGGCAAGGGGGCAGGGGTAGAAGAGTGGAGGAGCACAGGTGGGGATGGGGGAAAGGGGGCAGAGTGGAGGGGCACAGGTGGGGATGGGGGCAAGGGGGCAGGGGTAGAAGAGTGGAGGAGCACAGGTGGGGGTGGGGATGGGGGAAAGGGGGCAGAGCGGAGGAGCACAGGTGGGGATGGGGGCAAGGGGGCAGGGGTAGAAGAGTGGAGGAGCACAGGTGGGGATGGGGGAAAGGGGGCAGAGGGGAGGGGCACAGGTGGGGATAGGGGCAAGGGGGCAAAGGGGAGGGGCACAGGTGGGGATGGGGGTAAGGGGCCAGGGGTAGAAGAGTGGAGGAGCATAGGTGGGGATGGGGACGGGGACAAGGACAAGGGGGCAGAGAGGAGGAGGGGCACCGCTGGGAATGGGGGTGAGAGGAGGGGAGTAGGTGGGAACTGGGGGCAAGGTAGAAAGGAAGCAGGGCAAGTGACTGCTGAGGATGGGGCTTCCACCATGCTGGAAGCTCTCTGGAGCGACTTGGCTAGCATGGTTGCTCAGGGCAGCTGTGAAATGCTGGCCTTCATTAAAGAACTTGGGAAAGAAAAGTTGCCCGAGACAGATGCTCCCTACCTCGATGTGGTCCTCAGAACTCTGTTCCCCAAAAGTCAGCCTCGCCGTTGTTCCACTACATGGAGAAAAGAATTAGTCATAAAAGGTACCTTTAAAAGGGGGAGCTGAATGACAACACTGTGTCAAGAAGACTTCCATTGTGGAAACTAGCTGGGCTTTGAAAATTCAAGTAGTCTCCTGGACCCATAGCAAGAGGGGATGATAGCAAAAGAATTGTCACCCTAGAAATTTCTGTGATGCTCTTTGATTCATATGGATAAACCCTTCAACCTACAGAAGTCAGTAAAGCATTATGTATTTTCAAAACCGAGACAGCCACCTGATTCACAGGGAAAGTCAACAGATTTTTAAAATTCTACTGTAAACATTTCTTTTTCAGTGTGGGATGTCTATTACCATGATACTGGATCCAAGTGGTCTTTGAAAAGACATTGATAGCCCCAAACTAGAATCCACTTTTTAAAATATCATATTTTTTCAGCTGCTTTTCTAATTTTGGAAAACCTATTATTGCCCAAAGTGAAGCACTGAGAAAATTCCAGCTTCTAGATTTCTTCACAGCCTCATGCTTCATAGTGTTGCTAAGTTTAGCCTGTCTATTCCATTTTTATGAACAAGGAGGATACTAAAATAATGCTTCTCTGTTTGAAGAAGGAAATAGATGTATGATGCAACATTCAAATGCTAGCAGAAGTAGGCCAAACAAAAACACAGCTGGTAGCGTAGGTGTAATTGTAATTTTACAAAGTTTGACTATAGCCTTTGAAAGTACAGAACTAAAAAGGACATTGAGCAGCAGCTGTAGAACTCAGTGTAGCTTGTAAGATTTTCAAAGCAGCTTGGATCTTCCTGCCTCTTCTTTGCTTAATAATCAGTGTTGCTTAATAATCCTGGCATTTAGGGTTGCCAACCCTTCAGGATTACCCAGGAGTCCCTAGAATTACAGATTGATCTTTAAGTAAAAATTGTATCATGTGATGAAACCTCCAGAAATATGTCCAATCAGAATTAGCAATCCTATCTTTCATGAAATTTTAAGATTTCTTGAACAGACATGTACAATAATGTATTCTCTGCACAATCTTACTTCATGGCCTGCCAGAGTGGATCTTTACACCTATGTGAAATCCCATTGAAAAAATAGGTGGGGTATGGACTGAATTCTAATACTGGTCCTTGGAAAGAAGTCTAAGTACAAAAGTGAGTAAAAAAAATCTAAGGCACCAACATTGACAGCTGTCTTGAAACACTTAAAAGGCTTGTGATGCTTTCTCAGAACTTTTTAAAAACCTATTTACAGTATGCATTGTACTTCTGAATAATTTTTTGAAGATGGAAAGAAAAATCCATCTTCATGTTGTTGCTAGTCATCATCCCTGTGTCTAGTTGTTTTAAAGCTTCCCCCGGGAAATCCTGCTGATACAGAATAGCTTGGTAGACATGTTCTAGTAAAAATAAATAAAAATGAAAAATTGGAATATTCAGGTTAGAACGTGCTTATTATATCAGACAAGGGACTAGATAAAGATAGATTAAGTTAATCAAGGTCATGCTAAATCCACACGGTGCTCTGTAGAAATGCAGTGCTATCTACAGGCTGGACCTCTCTGGTCAGGCAGGGTTGGGATCTGACCAGTCCTGAATGACCCCTGCCACGGGCCCTGAACCAGCTGGCTCCCAGCCTCTGGCCTCCTCTCCCACGCTTTGCTGCCATCTGCCCCAGGCTGCCTTTGGCGGCTGGGGTTCTCCAGCCCTGGCCTGCACTGCCGCATGCTGCCAGATTTCCCCAGCCCAGTCCTGTGCTGCCACGGCAGTCAGGCTTCTCCAGCTCCTGACTCTGCACTGCCACTGGCTGTAGGCATTCTCTGCACTGCCACAGATGACCAGGCTTTTCCAGCCCCGGACCCCGTGCTGCCGTGGCTTGTACAGCTGCTGGCTCTGTGCTGCCTCAGGCTGCTGGAGCTCTGTAGTCCCACTGTCCCCGGCCCTAGCTGGGCTGCTGGCCCTCCTGCCTTTAGGCTACAGGGCTTTCTGGTCCAGGAGCACTCATGGTCCATACCAGAGAGTGTCGGTTTTCAGAGGTGCAACCTGAAGTCCACCTTTTCTCTGACCCTCCATTCCTTGCTCACTCAGAACTGCTGTTGAATCAGTGGGAATTTTGGCTGCCTAAGGAATGTAAGCATAGGCCCTGACTGCCTATTTGATGCCTTGTGATTATTTTGTTGTGTTAGAATGCATATTTTGATAAAAACAAAACAAAAAGAACAAACAGACATTGACTTATTTGGTATTGCTGTTATCTGAAGGGTGAGGGAGAAATTTGAGAGCAAAATATTTGCTTCAGGATACTGGGATTACCATTATAAATTAATAATGTGAATGTAGATCAATAACAGTAGTGATAATTCTTGTATAACACTAACATATGGAACATATTAAGCAATTCAAGGTTATTTTATAGGAGGCCACATGGCTGTATTGAAAATTTGGGAGGTAAAATCAGTAGCATGTGAGGACTAGTTGATATGCTGTTTATGGTTTGCTGTCCTCTTTGTTTTTCCTTGATAGGTAGTTTAAATGAAATACCATTTTAAGTTATGTGGAAGATATGCATGTGATTCATGTTAGAAAGCGAGACATGATAGCTAGATGGAGCAGGCATTTCAGGGACTGGTTGTTAGCTGGTACAAGTCAGCACAGCTCCATCCACTGGCATCTTTTGAAGATTAACAATGTCATTGGACCAGTTTCCTTTTGATTTAGAAAAAGACACTAAGGAACTTGCTTTCTCCAAATTCATCCAGAATTGATTATTTGGGTTCTTTCTGCTTGTAGTCAGAGGAGGTTGTTTTAAGTATAAGGAGTGAGGTTTAAGAACACTAGGATGTACCATTTGGCTACAAAAAAGAGAAGTTAATAAAAGCCAGCTTTACACAGCATATGTTAACAAGACTAGTCAACTGCCCAGTTATTTGACATCTTCCCATCTTTGCACTAACAAGAAAAAATAGTGAGCAAGAGTATTGTCCGCCCTCCTCCACAAAAATTACAGTTTGTGAGCTATGTGGTTATGCTATCTTGCAAAGAATCCCAAAGATCATTGCTTGCAGTTAAACACAAAGAAGGAATCATGGTTGCTACAGATGCAGAATATTGCAGCCCATTATACTGCACTTTGTCAGAATGAAGTTATCTTTTGTGCGTCAGAGGAAATTCTAACTAACCAAACACCATAGAAGGCTCTTGTACCTGAAATGTATAACTGATGTTCTAGACAGTATTTGAGGGGCAGATGGGAATAGCTGGCTTTTACATTTAATGATTACAGAAAAACAAACAGCAAGTTTGAGGTGGGATTTCCTGGTCTGGCACTCTTGGAACTGCAATGGAGTTTGCCAGACCAGAGAGCCCCAGTTGTGCTCCCCACCCACAACTAAACTCCTGAACCTCGCTTGCCGGGCTCTCTCGTCTAGCAATATCTGTGGTCCTTGTTTAGTAAATCCATTAATTTTGAATTTATTTTGCAGGTTTCCATTTTTAAAGGCACAGTTAGTAGCAATGTTATAATGTCAAATGACTTTCAGTAATAGATATCTAGCCACACATTTATCATACCATATAGTCCCTAGGAAGTCAACTAATATGTTTTATGGCATATCCTCACTACTTGCTGGATCGAAGGCAGCAATTGATCCATACGGGGGAGGGGTCAATGTATCGCATCTAGTATAGACACAATAAATCAACTGCCGAGTGCACTCCCCTTGACTCTGGTACTCAGCCAAAATGAGAAGAGTGGGCAGAGTTGACGGGAGCGCATCAGTTCTTGAGTTATCACTGTGAAGATACTGTGGTAAGCACCCTAAGTATGTCGACTTCAGCTATGTTATTTAAGTGGCTGAAGTTGCATAACTTAGGTTGATGGCCCACGGTGGTATAGACAAGGTGTTAGAGTTAAGCACATATGTAAGTCTCTTTAGGCTCAGGGACAGTACACAAACTGTATAAAAATCAACAGATTTAAATGGCACAGCTGTTTCTTATAGTATACCTTTCCTGAGCATTAGCTTCCATTTTCTCCATCTAAATTGCTTCACTAAGTTGTGCTGTGGTATAAGCAGAAAAATACAGTAAAACTCCAGTGGCCCGGCATCCAGTGGTCCGGCATCCAGTGGTCCGGATCCTGATGGTCCGGCACCATCTGGAACCTGGAAGTGCTCTGGGCAGCCAGACAATTGGAGCTGCTCTGCCCCCGGCTTCCCCGAGTCAGCCGCTGGTCAGTTTCAGCAGCGGCTGACTTGGGGATGCCTGGGGCAGAGCAGCTGGGGTGCTGCCAGGTTGGTCTTGCAGCGCCGAGGGGTGCATCCCCTCCCACTCCACCCCAGACCCCTCATAGCCCCCCCTTCCGATAGTCCGGCATATCTGATAATCCGGCACCCCCTGGGTCCTATAGGTGCCGGATTATCGGAAGTTTACTGTATTAGCTTCTTATTTTTCGTGGTTTAGAATTACCCATGTGTCTAAACAACATAGTAGTCTGAGCCAGTAACATTCCACAGTTTACAAATCTTTTCAGATACCTTTAATGGAACTGTGACCTTTCTACCATTGGAGGAGAATGATGAAGGAAAATATCAGGTTAAGAAGTGCAACATTTATCAAATTCGACTTACACACATTAAAGGAGATGAATGGTGAGTACTGGGGAGAGAAAGGGGACTGCACTGGTCTAAGATCAAACTATCCTTCTTTATAACGTGTCTGGGTGGTTTGATTTGCATTAGATAGGGCCTGATTCATGTGATAAGAGTCCCCTGTCCCTTATTTAAACTGTAATTATCCCATGGCTGCATGTAAACCCCTGAATCCATTCACTTCATCTAAAATTATGTCCCTGTTCTCAGAGACCTGAATTGAGTTCATTCTTCTTAGTTAAGGCTTGATCCTGCTCCTTTGAAGGCAATGGAATTTTCACATTGACCTTAATGGTGGGAAGGATCAACCCCTCAGATTCTTATTGAATGAACCATACTGTGGATCACAATCTCATCTTGCTCATCAGTTCTACCTTCTTTTTTTATAATTGCTAGATGATAGTACTAAAGTGGAAATAACTAGATATTAAATGTTTCTTGATATCGGTATCTGTACAACTAAGCCAGTTCCAGTTTTGCATGGAGAGGATTATGAATTATACCATCCAACTTCATTAAAAAATGTTTATAGTCTATTCATAGTAGAATTAAGCGCTTGTGTCTTTGCAATTTCAGGATCAAAATCAAAGATTTCTCCTACTTGAGACACAGTATGCTAAAATCAACAAAATTAGACCTAGGAATGCCAGATCGATAACAGAGTCCCGCTGAACATTCTAATCCTGATTCCACAAAACACCTAAACATATGTTTAACTTTGGCTACATCTAGACTGTAGTCCTTTTCCAGAATACCAAGGAACGTGTCTGCTTTTCCGGGGGGGAAAAAAATCGGAAAAGCGGACATGTTCTATCACCATCCCTATAAACCTTGTTTTCCGAGGAAGAAGGGATGGCTTGAAAGAGCAGATTTTTCCAAAATTTGGCAACGTAGAAAAGCAGAAAAAGATATGCCAGTTGCAAACCGTATCTTTTTCCGACTTTTGTAGTCTAGACATAGCCTTTTAAGAATGTGAGTAGTCCCATTGACTACCTACATACTGAAAGTTAAGCATGTATTTAAATGCCTTGTTGGATCAGGGCCAGAGAACTGAGCCACAGTGTCAAGTTCCTAGTTTACCCCTCAGCCAGGGCTGCAGTTTTAAATACAGTGTACTCATGTATAATGTTTGGTTTAGCTTTAAATGCCTTAAACAATAGTAATTCCACCACCTCTCCTGGGAGACACTTCTGCTGCCTGACAGCATTCATTGCTCAGATGTTTTCTCTTCAACTCCATCTGTCTTCTGTTTGCATATATTGCCTAGCTGTTTCTTGAACTGCCCTTAATGTCTCATTTTCCTCTTGGATCTTTATACCTTTCAAAGACTTGGATAATGTCATCACGTGTCCTGCAGAGGCTCCAACCCAGCAGACAGTTACATAACATAATGTTCATGAATAGTCCTGTTGAAGCCAATGAGGCAACTGAAGTGAACAAGGTTATGTATGCACTTAAGTGTTTGCAGGATTAGCATCGTAGTCTCCAGATAGCCAAGCTATACATTTTAATTCTTCTGATCCTTCCTGGTATGTTCATTCTTTTATCCCCTACTCTTCAGAGTAGGATTTTCCAAAGCACTCAGCATTGAGCTGTTTCATTCCAGGTAAAGTCAGTGAGAGCCACTAATTACAATGAGAGCAATTAGGCCAGTGCTGAGTGCTTTTGAAAATCCTGTTCTGTGATGCATGCAAAAGATAAATCTGACAAAGCTTGTGTTGAAAGTGGCTTCTGCTGTGGTTTTCTCTTGAACTAACCTTCAGTTTAATCATTGGTATACACTATATTTACTCACACTTCTTATATTTTAAAGGTCTATATCTATGTTAACTTCATCTCCAGAAAACTGGGTTGCAGATGGAATTGTATACCCCAAAACAACATGGCTTGGAAATGAACTATTGTCTAAACTGGCTAAATGGTCCACAGAAAAAAAGCAGAGCGAGTTTAAAAGTACTCTGTCACTCATTTCTGTGGCTAAATACAGCAAGGTTTATCAAGAATTAAAAGAAAAATACAAAGAGATGGTAAAGGTAAGAGTGGTAATAAAAGCCAAGGTCACATTCTCTCATCGTCTTTTCTGCACCCAGTGGTCTTAGTTAAAAGAAGAGAAATCTATTTGAAATTAACTAAAATATTTTTTCTTGACTTTAAAGATTCCTGGGTACATGATGAGAGTTCAGTGTTGTAGCATTGATGGTGGTTATGAATCAGAGTGAACTCTGCACTTGTAATTCGTAAGCAGGCGAAAATAAGCAAAACAGCATCTGAGTTACAGAGCCTTGATGTGCTTCCAATAACATTCCCAAAAGCATCTGACCATCCAGTTTTCCAAAAGTGACTTATGCAATTAGGTACCGAAATCTCACCGAAAGTCATTGCTGCCTTAGGTGCCTGAATACCTCAGACAGGCTGGTTCTTAAGTGACTTGGGAAAATGGGACTTAGGCTCTACTTGGACACCTCAGTGGCTTGCTTTAGGCCTCTGCTGTCAATGTTTTACCATCAAGTTCCCTAAAATTGTCCACCCTGGGCTATGATAAAGCCTGTGTGCATTCACATATGTGGGAGTGTGTGCTTGCCAAACATTTGAGGTTGAAACATTATTTTTTGAACTCCAGTGATCCTTTATCTATTGTGATGGTAAATTTCTTCAGAGCCAGGGAAACCATTCCAACTGTCTCTTCAGTCTGGGGGAGGCATTTTAACAAGTCGTTCCTTTCTGTCTCCGCCTATGGCTGTTGAAGGTGCGATAATACATATGTAGTTGCCCACTTCATGCTCCTTCCAGGGGAGTCGCAGACTTCAGCCAACCCACTTGAGGGCTAGGAAGGGTGTCAAAAAGACTTGGTGGTACACAGTGACATCTCAGTATCTTAGACCAGCAGTTCATCACTCAAGTTCCCTTGAAGTCAGTGTGCTGAAAATTAGCAAGGACTTGAAGGACACTGCCCTGTCAGACAGCTCTGAAATAGATCTGTGATAGGGACCTTTAGATCACAGGGAGCCTCTTATGGCATTTGTGCACAGGAAGAGAGCTCTAGTATTACATTTCTCATCTCATTCCCTTGAAGGATATGTTTTGTTCTAGCCCAAATCCTTTAGTTCTAGAGCCTTTCTCTTCCCTTTTTTTGTTCTGCAACACTAGCAATCAGAATACAGGTACAGTAGGGCTGCCATTCACCTCACTTCTGGCTTCTCAAGTAGTTCTCCTTTGGGGTATGTCAACACAGCAGCATTATTTTGGAATAACTAGCGTAAGCAATGATAGGCATAACTGTGCCAATGGATGTGAATTTTCCTGATTACCTTGTAAGTAAATCTGTGCACATGTGATGAATTAGAGAACAGGTGGAGGACTTTATTTCACATGATTAACTAATCCCAGAAACTTAACTTGACTAAATAATGCAGATGTTCTTTTTTCTAGGGTTCATAAACCCAGTTAGTTTATTGTGAAACTCATAAAAATGTACGCAGACATTCAGTTCCCTTATCATGGGGTAAGATTTTTTTTTTTAATTAATTGTAATGTTTGAATTCCATAATGTTCAGTGGCAGGTTAAAGATAGGATGAGTGTCAAAGCAAATCTAGTTGAGCATGTTCTTTAAAGAGATGTGATTTATAATGACAAAGCAATTGGTAATTTTACCTCTGTATCTGAAGGTGTGGCCTGAAGTAACGGATCCCGAAAAATTTGTATATGAAGATGTTGCTATTGCTACTTATCTGCTGGTGAGTGACATTAATGAGAGATATGCCATCAAGTGCCAGCAAATGCCCCCTTGCCATGTATATTAGCCAAACTGGAGAGTATGACAAAGGATAAATGGATGCAAGTCAAATATCATACATGGTACCTAACACACACAAACCTGTAGGGGATCATTTTAACCTGCCTGGGCACTCAATCATGGATTTAACAGTAGCTATTCTTCTACAAAGGAATTTCACAAGCCAATTACAGACAAAGTGTATGGAATTGAACTTCATATGCAGATTTGATGCTATTTGTGTGGGCTTGAACAAAGACATTAACTGGATGTCCCATTCTAAAACCAACCTTCCATACATTTAACCCCTCATTTATATCAAAAGCTAAGTATGGGATACTTCCAGCCTTCTCAGTCTCATTAGCACCAATACTATAATTGACAAGTACTTTTTTTCTCCCTCTCTGTCCCTTCTTTTTTTTATTATAAATTCTGGGTCACCATTTTTTCCCACTCCAGTTCATCTTAGGGAGTGGGTTTTGCCCAATGAAAGCTCATGCCACACATATATATAATATTTGTTAGTCTCTAAGGTGCCCCAGGACTGCTCATTGCCTTTGAAAATATTCATCCTGAAGGCATTAAACAAATATGTCATTTAGGTTTATAAATTAATTGCTCTGAGATCATCCAATGAAAGGTGCTTTCTAAGTAAGATCCCGTGCACTACCTGGCAAACTGAAGGGAAACCTGTAAGACTTCCTTTTGTGCTGGGATCACATTGGGTTGGTATACATTGTAAAATGGATTGATACACAGATCCAGTCCCTCCCATGTGCATGAGATCCAGTTACCTGTTCACAGGAACTGTGCTGCAGTGTCAACATGCTTAATATCATGACCTGCAAAGTTAAAAATGTAAACACAAGCTGGTATTTTGATGGAATTGCATTAAAATCATAACTTGTGGGAGGGAATGAAGTGATTGTCCATGAAACTAACAAATTAGCAACAATCAAAAGCGCATGCATCAATTATATGTTCAAAGGGATCCTGATATTTTTGTTTTCTTCTAAGCAAAAATAATCCCACTCATCTGATTGATTGTGCCTTTTGTGATATCTGATTAAAACCAGGTCTACGCTATGCCAGAAATTCGACTTAAGATACACAACTCCAGCTAGCTGGAGAATTG
The DNA here is from genome assembly GCF_049634645.1 of Pelodiscus sinensis. Classification (NCBI taxonomy): domain Eukaryota; kingdom Metazoa; phylum Chordata; order Testudines; family Trionychidae; genus Pelodiscus; species Pelodiscus sinensis. The sequence continues at coordinate 114,564,121 of NC_134715.1, forward strand.
CTTAACTGGTGTCAACGTACCTTATTCTGAATTTCTGGGGCAGTCCTACTGCACACGGTCTATTGGAGAAACCTTCCCATTGACTTCCCTTACTCCTCGCAATGCTGAGGAGTACCGGAGTTAATGGGGGCACCCTCAGCATTTGATTTAGTGGATCCTTATCAGACCAAATAAATTGAATCCTGGAAGATTGACCTCCAGAGTATTGATCATCCTGGAAGATTGACCTCCAGAGTTTTGATCATCCTAGCCTTTTGTAGGCCTTGTCTATCTGGTAGTTAGTCATAGAATAGGAGCCTATAATAATTTCTTGTCCTGCAGGCAACAAACAATTATCAGATGAATTGTCTACGCAACTGGGACTAGAATCGGGATTCTCTGAGTCGGTCAACACGTACCTTTTCCACTTGAGCTAAGAGGTTATACCTTAGCTGTCACTGGTAGTAGGTTGCATTTTGTTGTCCATGGACTAGAAAGTGGCATCCCATGCAGATGCACAAAAGCCAGCGCATACATGCATAAGAACGGCCAAACTGGGTCAAACCAAGCGTCCATCTAGCCCAGTAACCAGTCTTCTGGCAGTGGTCAATGCCAGGTGCCACAGAGGGATTTAACAGAACAGGTAATCATCAAGTGATCCCTTTCCTGTCATCCATTTCCAGCCTCTGACAAACAGAGGCTTGGGACACCGTTCCTACACATCCTGGCATCCAGCATCTAGGATTGTAGTTTCCAGCTCTGCCATTGATTCTTTGTGTGACCATCTGTAAAACATTAATATTGCTCCTTTCCTGCTTTAACCACTCAGCTCCTATGTAAGCTCACACATCTCATGTTGATGGTTCCTTGAGGCATGATCCTGAGTGGTGTTGAGTGCTCTCAGCTTCTGTTGGCTTAGATGTGAATATGGAGGATGCTCAAAACTTTGTAGGTGCTTTGCAGGATTGTGATCTTTCTCTCTCTCTCAGGGTGCCCTTGTTCTTATGTGCTTCCATATAACTGTCTTTGCTACATGACCTTGTTGTTCTCCTTCACCACTTGCTTCATTCTCCTGATCTGTTTTTTCTCCTGTCGGCCTCCTGCTGTGGGGACAGTGGGGAAACTCGAAACAAGGTACGTCAGCTCCAGCTACATAATTAACGTAGCTGGAGTTACACCTCTCTTGATTCGACATTCCCTTTTTAGTGTAGACCTGGCCTTAGAAGAGAAGAGGGTTTTCATTTTCTCTTCTAAGCTCTGAAGGAGTTCACTCAATTACTGTAGGGCTTGGAAGCGTCTCATGGCAGGAACTCTCCTTAGTTACACAGCTTCTAAGAAGCATAGAATTCTCCTATTAGGACAATGCTTCATCGAAAGTAGCATGGCCCAGGGGGGAAGGCACCATCTGGGAATCATTGGATTCAACCACATGTACTGCAAAATGAACTGCTCTCTGATGTGGCTAGATTATTTTGCCTGCCTGTACCTTGATCTCCATACCCAGGAAAGGTAGCATCTTAGAAATCTGAAGGCAGGGCCGGTCCTAACCAATTGGTGGCCCTGAGCCAAATGGTTTAAAAACAAACAAACAAACAAAAATTTGTCAAGCAAACAAAAAACAAACCGCCGAGGAAAAAGAGGGGGAGGTCAGGCCGAAATTTGGTCATGGCCCGCCCCTAAGATTGGCTTTGTCTGTAGGGGAAAAGCTACCTCCCTTTGTGTGCTTCAAAGGGTAGCCAGAAACACGCTAACAAAATACCCTTGTGGGAAAATGAGGCAACGTGATAGATGCACTAGTTAGGGGGCTAGAAGATGATGTTGATTTATGTAGCACAAACCAAGATTTCTTATCGCCTGTTGTATATTCTCATGACTGTGTTATTTCTGTCTGAAGTATTTGCTTGGGCTCCTTACCGTAGTATCTCAGCACCTCATACTCTTTAATGTATTTATGCTCACACAAGCTCAGTGAGGTAGACAAGTACTGTTATCCCCATTTTACATAGAGGGAACTGAGGCACTAAGAAAATAAGCGACTGGTCTAAGATCACACAGGAGGTCAGTGGCAAAGCAGGGCATTAAACCAAGATTTCCTGAGTCCCAGGCTAATATCACTACAACTATTCTTTTCCATCTGTGCACATGAGCCTTAACTTTTATTATTAGCTTATGCAACCTGTCACTTGATCTTTTTGCTTGAAAATGTATTGTGCACTCCCACTTGTATACCCTTGGTTATGTCTTATTTAGTATTTAGAAAAGAAGAATGAAGGGGAGGGAGGGATTTGATGGCAGCCTTCAACTACCTGAAGAGGGACTTCAAAGGGGATGGAACAAGGTGGTTCTTAGTTGTGACAGTTAACAGAATGAGGAGCAGTGTTCTCAAGTTGCAGTGGGGGACATCTTGATTGGATATTAGGGAAAAAACCTATTTCACTAGGAGGATGGAGAAGCACTGAAATTGGTTGCCTAGGGAGGTGGTGGAGTCTTAGAGGTTTTTAAGTCCTGGCTTGACAAAGTCCTGGCTGGAATGATTTAGTTGGGGTTGGTCCTGCTTCGAACCGGGGGATTGGACTAGATGACCTCCTGAAGTCATTTTCAACTCTAATTTTCTATGGTTCTATGAATAGCCCTTACTCACAGGGGAAGATCCATTGTAGTCTATATCTCTACTCATGTGAATAAGAGTTTCAGGAATAGGCCACAAATATGGTAGTAATTGAGAAAATGCTTTGAGAGATTAAAACTCATTTTAATTTTGTCTTTGCTTAGATCCTTTGGGAAGAGGAGAGAGCAGAAAAAGGCTTGACTAAGAAACAGTCTTTTGTAGACCTAGGATGTGGAAATGGTCTGCTGGTTCATATTCTGAGCAACGAAGGGGTAAAAATACTAATTTTTTAAAACAAAAGTGGAGCTATTCATTATTCTGGTTCTCTTTTCCTTTATCTAGCTTGCTGACAATGGAATGCAATTAGTTAATGTCCCTAAAGCAAAGTTTTGAATCTCTAATTACCAGAAGGGGGAAAAAAATAACTGATTAGAAGCTTTTGTTAGTAGAAGTGGTTCTTCATTAAATGAACTTGCTGAAGTCCAATGTGAGGAAAAAGAAACAAAATGTAGTTATGCAGCATAGTCATTCTAAGGTCATTGCAAGAGGGCAAATAACAGATTACAACAACAACAAAATCATTTCAGGATCCTTAACTTGTTGTTGATTTTAAGTTAGCTACTAATAATCAAAGCCACAATGGGCCAGAGCTTTAAAATGAAGTTTGCTTGCTTGTGTCAAAAAAGGACACCAGGTAATGCAATGTGTACTAAACATATTGTAGACTATCTTATGGCACAGCCTACGGATTTAGTGGATGCCTGTACTTCCTTTTTGGATTCAGGGAGAACACTTCTGGACTGACAGCACTCTGCACCAACTTAGTTCTTAGAAAACTAAAGTAGCCCTGCTTTATTGCAGGATTTATCCCTTAACAGTAGTGATTAAGCTGATTTCTTGGCAGTTGGCCTTGTTACCCTGCCATTTACCCAGCAGGAAGTATATAACAGCTGATGGTAGTCAGAAGATGAAGTGAGCCAGAGAACCTGTGCTCTGGATTTAATTTTGCTACAGTAATTTGTATCAAAGAAAAATAAAAACTTGTATTGAAGCCAAAGCTCATTCCACAGAGCTACAAAATATTTTTCTATATCACAATAAATGGTCATATAATTGTGGAAAACACCATAGCAGTATCTGGTGTGTTTGAAACATACCAAATACGGGTCCTCAAAGATGATTATCAGAAATGTTTGATGCTGACAATTTAAAAAAAAAAAAAAAAAAGGTTTTATGTGATAGAACAAAATCCTGTGAATTCTAGTGTCTGTTTCATCTCAGAACATTTTCTTCATTTTTAAAGAGAAGTTAATTGTTATAAAAATGTATAGGACTTTGCAGGTATTTTATGAAAAAAAATTAAAAATGTTATAGAAATGTTTATTTTCATCCAACTTGTGTAACATAGGAGACTTAAACTGAAAGTGAAGTTCTTAATTTATTCCTTGTTTCTTAGCTTAGCGTGCAGCCATAGCACTTTATGGTAAGATCCTGTCAGATACATGCTAAACAATGTGGGCAAAGTCAGTACTTTGTATAGCACAAAGCTGTTCCTTTGCCATCCAATTGGCATTTGGGAATTGCTCAATAGGTAAATCAGAGACGAGATGGATAACCAAAGTTCTCTGACTATTAATATTCAGCGAAAATCAGGTCATTTTCCAAAGAGGTGTCACCCAGCATGTCCAGGTTCAATTCTAAATGGGGTGTTTGTATTCTAACTACCTACATTTCCCTTGCTCTTTCGATTTGTCCTGACATTCCGTTTCTATCCCAGCTGTGTTTCACAGAGGTGGCTGCAACTCGGTGTGGATGCAGTAATTGCTGTACAGGTTGGAGATCCCTTGTCTGGCACCCTCGGGACCTGACCCATGCCAAAAGAGGGAATTTGCCAGATCACGGGAGATCCCCTGCTACTGGTCTCCCAGGACGCTCCCCCCTCCTTGCAGTTGGCTCTGCTCCAGCCCCACTGCCGCTAGGCTCCAGGCTTCAAGGCTTGGACTTGGGCTCCCATCTGCTGGAGCTTCCCAGGATGGAGCTCCTCAGCCTCTGTGGCCCCGCTTCTCCTCTGCCTGACTGGGGATCTCCACCTGGACGAGGCTTGCCAGACCCGCTGCTGCCCTGCCCAGCTGGTGCTCCCGGGGACGGGGCTTGCTGGCTGCCTTGCTCTTGCTGCTTACCAGTCTTTCTACTGCTCCACCTGGATAGGGCTCCCTGGGGTCAGAACTCCACAGCTTTCGCGACCCTGTTTCTCCCCCGCCTGACCAGGGATCCCTGCCAGGACAGTACTTGCCTGTTCTGCTGCTGCCTCGCCTGGCCGGGGCTCCTTGGGGAAAAAACTCTCCAGCCGCTTAGTCATGCTTCTCCCACACCCGACCCCAGGGACAGGGTTCACACTACCAGACTCCGGGACTCTCTGATTCAGCAACATGCATGGTTTTGCCGGACCAGAGAATCCTAGATTTTGGAGGTTCAACCTGTATTTAGTTTGTATATTGATTTGGCAGGTTTGTATGAAGTTTTGGAATGAAAGATGTGCTTATAAGTATGTGATAATATGTTTATTTTTAACTAATATTAATCCATATATTTCAGTATCCCGGTAGAGGAATTGATGTGAGAAGAAGAAAAATATGGGACATGTATGGACCACAAACACATTTAGAGGTATTGTAAAAATCGGACATATAGTCACTTTATTTTTCTTTATTCATCATTCATTGCTTCACATTCTTTAGCATTAATACAGTATAACACACAGAAGTACAGTTCTGTCAGCTGTGATGATTCAGCATAGTCATGTTTGTCGGTTGTTGGCAATTGTTGGTGGGTTAGGATAGCTGTTTCATATTGTATCCATGTGTATATACTCAATTTCCCTCCAGTTTTCAGTTTCTAGAACCAGCATGGTTAACCTCCGCCTTCCCCGTCACTCGCCCAAAATAATACAATCTTTGATCTTGAGAGATCAAAGCTTATTTCGTGGTGGTGCTGCAACACCTCATGGTCCTGTCCGCAAGGAAATTGAAGTTCAAAAACATTTGCCTTATTCTTGAGACATTCATAATAGAATCACTCTAAAAATGATTCCAGCAATCCCCTTGCAGTACTACGTGCCATTTTGGAGCAGCATTGTACTCAGTCTTAAAAGGAACAATCGCCTACTATGCTCATTTTGTAATAAGCCATTCCAATAATAGCCTGCAGCAAACTGGACAGGAAAATAGGTCTGAAAGAGGGATTATCTTTCAGATTCTACATTAGCATTTTTATGAGAACAGAGACGACTAGAACACAGGAACATTCACTTTCAATCCAACTGTGCCTAGTCTTCGGTGTATCAAATCTTCATGTCATTTGATCGTTCCCGTTTCCCTTGGTTTCCTTGTTTTCTTTTCTCTAGGCTTGTGAAATTGACTTTCCCTGTTTCTACTCTCTCAAAAGTACTCTAAAGTTTTCCCAGATTCAGTTGCATAAAACACAATCCCTGTATAGTATCAGAGGGGTAGCCGTGTTAGTCTGGATCTGCAAAAGTGACAAGGAGTCCTGTGGTACCTTATAGACTAACAGATGTATTGGAGCATAAGCTTTGGTGGGTAAAGACCCACTTCGTCAGATGCATCTGTTATAGATGAATTCATTTAGGCCCTTCCCCATGGAAGTCATTGAAGTTTTGCCCATTTGCTTTTCCCTGTATAGTTGTGTTCTAGTTGAGGCTCTTGATTAGCATATATCAATAAAGCTTAGTATGACTTTTCCCCACACAGTTTTAAAAAGGAGGAATTTCAGTGCCATGGAGTTACAGGGTTGATACTAGCTTTGATCAGGCCAGCAGTGTTTGTACAAGTCGTTGATGTAGAGTTGCATGTAATAAATTAACAACTTGAACTAATTCACTTCAGTGCTGGCATGCATCATCCCTGCTTTCGCAGTCCCCATCTACGAGAACAGAGACTGCCAGTTGTATCAAACTGGTTAGTGGTACCCAAGTGTGGACAAATAGGGGCTAAATGCAACTGACAATTGATTTCCCATGTAGTATAGAGCCAGAATTTAAGGCAAGGGCTTGGGAAGTAAAAGGCTAGAGTGGCAAGACAATGATAGATACTGTATCTAGTTACGTCTGTTTTCTCCTGTTATAAATTAATTCATTTAGGCCCTGCCCCATGGAAGTCATTGAAGTTTTGCCCATTTGCTTTTTTGGGCCCAGGATTAAGGCTCATCCTCAACTCACATGAGCCTTTTTTAGGAGCTGAGAGTCCTCAACATTGTGCTTTGAAGCATTGGACCCTGAATTGTATAGTGAGGAAACAAGAAGGAAAACGTATTTTTTTTCCTTTTTCCTTTTAATTTGTATTAGTCGTGTAAGAGGCTTTTTTTTAGTGTGCAAGTAATTAGGTTACAGTCTTGGTTAAATGAACATAGAACGGTTAAAAATATGAACATAAGGTAGAAGGGAAACAAACTGAAATTAATGTCTTTATAAAAGCTGTTTGCTGGAGGAGGAGATTACAAAAAAAGAGTCAAGCTAACTTAAATAAATTTCGGAGAGTAACAAAGATGCTTTGAACAGGTGGTTTCTTCTTTTACAATTCCTGTAATTTAAAATTATTTTAGCCACAAATTCATATGATAAAATAAGATTTGCAAAGTACCATTTGTAGTATGTGCATTGCACTCTGTGGCATGCAGTGCCAAAATGGAAATGATTCAATACTGAATTATTCAGATGGAATATTGCAGCACCACCAATCTGCTCTCAGATGCAATGAATCCAGATCTGATTATGAATAATTATTTAAATACAGAATATAGCATGGTTAATCCATATTTTTTCAAAAATGATTAATCAAAATTAAAATACAGTGCGAGTGTTGATTTATCAGGACATAAATCCTGATTTATCATGTCCTCTCCTCCACCACCACTCCAGCCCCAGCTGTCCCCTATCCCACCTCCCTGGCTGCGTCAAGCCCTGAGCTATTCCCCTCTCTCTCTTCCGTCTCCCCTCCCCCCGCGTGCTCTCCCTGCGCTCGGGCCCCATGCTCTCCCCTTGGCCCCTGGGGGGGGGGGAAGCCCCTTGACAGGCCCCACACTCCCATTGGGAGGAGAAGGGCGAGGCCCAGACTGGAGGGCCACAATTTAAAACTCCAGCAGCCACCTGCCACATGGTGGTCGGCTGCTGGAATTTTAAAATGAGATGATCTGGCGGCAGTGAGGCCCGTAGGGGGAGTAGTCCCTTTCCTGCAGCAGTGCTTTCCAATGCCCCGTCCCGCCATGGGCCTCACCACTGGCCACCCCTCCGTGCCACTGGAGCAGCGCAATGTAGAACTCCACATGGTGGCTGCTGATGGTACAGCCAGCTCCGTCTCTGGGGCAAGGTATCTCCCAGTTCAGGCCCACCCTGCAGTGGGCCTCTCTGCCTGCGCTTCCCCCCTCCCCCCTCCGCCGCTGCTGGAGTGCCTCAATTTTTCTCCTTTCCTCCCCCAATCCTCCCCACACTAGCTCACCAGCAGCAGCTTACCTTTAGTGTTGCTGCTGCTTGGGAGCCATAGGTTGCCAATCCCTGCTGGGTTGGGGGGGGAGGCAGGTGGCTGAGTGGGGAGGGGCTATGGGACACAGAGTGACATGATTTTATACACACACACACAGCCTGTCCCTGAGTTACGAACGCGTTACGGACCAAACGCTTGGCCATAACTCGGAGTGGTCGTAACTCTGAACCCATTGAGTTATACTGCGACCGTGCTATTCGTAAGTGCTGACCTCTTTGGTCGTGAGTGTGGATGGTTTTAAGTCGGGTTGGCCATAAGTTGGGGACCGGTTGTATACACACAAATCTTTTTGTGTTCGCATATGTATTTTTTCATTTTATGTTTGAGGAAATATTTTAAACATTTTAAAAAACCCTTTTTTTAAATCTAGCGCTCTTCCTCACTGTTCTTTCATTTGTTCTAGTGAAATAGTTACAATCTCGTATTTTCTCTTTCACGTGTGGTGACAGCATCTTAGGTGTTGGCCACTCTCGAATATTTAAAGTAAACAACAGTTTAAATGTATTATTATTTATTAAATAACAGTTCTTGGTCTTGTTCGGGATCCCTTTTATGGTGCTTTTGAGATTAGCTGCTATACATTCCCAGTGGTGGTAGAGTAGAAGGAAGTGCTTCCGGTGCTGATGCCTCAGTGTAGACATGTTGGCTACATCTACACTGGCAGCTTCTTGTGCAAAAACTCTTCCAGAAGAGAGCGTCTACACTGGCATGTGCTTTTGCGCAAGAGTGTCCATGGCAGTGTAGATGCTCTCTTCCGCAAGAAAGCTCTGATGGCCATTTTAACCATAGGGTGGTCTTGTGCAAGAAATTCATGTTGCCTGTCTACACTGGCCTCTTCTGGAAGAGCTCTTGTGCTAGAGGGCTTCTTCCTGAGAGGGAGCATCAGAGTTCTCACGCAAGAAGCCCTGATTTTCTACAGTACAACATCAGTTTACTTGCGCAAGAACACATGGCCAGTGTAGACACAGCCATTGAGTGCCCACACAGCCTGATCCTCTCTAATTAAACCCTCTCCATCAAAATACTTTTCCCCTACCCCCATGCACATCCTAACAACCCCTTGTCTTGGTATGTTCCAGGCTGCAGCTCCGTGATAAGTTGAAGGGGCAAAGAATAGTGGCTATGTAAGGGTGTGCGAGGTGTACACAGATGACATCAGAATGAGTGGCCATGGGGAAAGAGATGATCAGAAGAGGTATAGAGAGGAAAACTGGAGTTTCATCTGAGGTGGACCTGGGGAGGGGAAGCAGACTAGAGAAGCTGAATTCTGATGAATCACCTGCAGTTGATGCTATGCAAACATATGGATACTCAGTCCCTGTCTCAAAGGGCTTATGATCTAAGGTCTGGATCCTTCATGTAGTCATTGGGGCTCTCCGTGGACACAGGACACAGCAGACACAATTGTATTTTGGGTTTTTTTATTAATGGAGATTGCCTATCTTCTAGAACTGGAAGGGACCTTGAAAGGTCATTGAGTCCAGTCCCCTGCCTTCACAGCAGGACCAAGTACCATCCCTGACAAATTTTTGCCCTAAATCCCTAAATGGCCTCCGCAAGGATTGAACTCACAACCCTGGTCTGAGGACAAGTGACACCAGTAGAATGCTGGGGATACAATCAAATGTATATTATTTTATATTTATTATTATGCATGTTTTTATTATTATAACCTCCTCTGACTATCTAGCATTACATCTGACTTTGTGTTTCTACTGTTATCTTATTTGTGCTTTGCAGCAACAAGACATCATTGTATGGCAAAAGTCTTTGCTTTTGGTTCAGATCAGAAAAAGAGTGGTAGCTCGCATTTGTTATTGCTGTTCTGTTGTTCATATCTGTTTCACCCTCTCCCTTCGCCCTCCCGCCCCTCCCCCCATAAACACACTGTATCAAATTCAGTGCTTTCAAAAATATTGGGAGTGAAATGTGTTTTATATTTTTAAGGAATGTGCAATCAGACCAGATGACAGTTATCTTTTTCCAAATGTTGACTGGCTAATAGGAAATCATTCAGATGAGCTAACACCGTGGATACCTGTAATTGCATCCAGGTATGGAAGAAAGTTTCTGCTGCACTTTATTATATGCATATCCTGGGATAACTGCCCCTGTGTTCATGAAATGATGTGGTGGTCGGTAATCTCACTGAAGGACTGGGTGAGGTTGATGATTAACAGTGATTGCTGCTCACCAGTCACTTACTCCTGTGGGTATCCCTTTTTGAGCTTTCTCATCATTGCAGAAAGCCACAGTGGCATAGCATTACACCAGTTTTTGTGACCCAAGAAATCTAACTAGATTTTATTCTTAGATTTAGGTCCTAATCCTGCAGGCACTTGTTATTGCGTCTAATGCTTACCACCTTGAACTGTCCCACTGACTACATTCAGTACCAAAGTTTGCAGTAGCAAAGTTTGTATTAAATTAAACTGGGGTGATAAATCTCTCTAGAGAGCAAACATTCAAAATAACCAGTGACTCTTTCACTCAGAGAAACACTGAAGGAGGAACATATTAATACTATTTAACATGTCACTCCATTAAAATTATTGTTTATTCCTTGAATCTGAGGAGCAGTATTGATGATGTTTCATCTAGCCACTTAATAAAATTAGCCTTCTATAATTATTATTCAATAGCCAATAATCCTTTTTGCAGGTCTTCCTATTCTTGTTGCTACTTTGTACTGCCTTGTTGCTTCTATGATTTCCATGGAAAATATAACCGAAGGCAAAGCCAGAAGACACAGTACAGAGAATATCTTGATTTTGTTACACAAGTAGGATTCGTATGCGGCTTCAGTGTGGAAGAAGATTGCCTTAGAATTCCCTCAACAAAAAGGGTAATTTCTCATGACATTTTAAAATGTGGCTAGCTATTTATAGCATACACATGATTGTTCATTATGTTTGTACTGGAGGAACAGGCCACAACAGATTAGTACATAATTGCCGACAATATTTTTTTATACACAAGCTAAAAAATTCATCTGTCTCCTGTATGGTTTGTCATGTCCCACTTAATGTTACAACAAGGGACTTAAAGGCTTTCATTTCATAGCGCTACATAATCATATGCATATTAGTGAAGTGAAAAAAATTATTAGATGTCTGCTTTTCCCATGAAGTCTCACAGTTTTGTCCTGTAGCAATTAAGTTGTTTGTCTCTTGCTGTGCTCCATAAAATTCATATGGTAAAGTAGGGGACTCATTTTGGGTCCTGATCCTGCAAATAGCCTTTTGGGTAGGGACTGTCTTTTTGTTCTAGAATACAGGGGCCTGCCCCATAACTGGGCTCCTGTGTGCTGACACAATACAAATCATAAAATCGTAGAGATACTATGGAAGAGCCCTTAGGAGGTCATTGAGTCCAGCCACCTGCCCAAAGCAGGACCAACCCCAACTAAATCATTCCAGATAGGGCTTTGTCAAGCCAGGACTTAAAAACCACTAGGGATGGAGATTCCACCACCTCCCTGGGTAACCCATTCCAGTGCTTCACCACCCTCCTACTGAAATAATTTTTCCCTAATGTAACCCCTCCTGTTGGCTAGCCCAGTGTGAGGTTATTCAGCATAGGGGAAGCTTGTGACTTCTTACACCACTGTGGGGGGATGGCTAGGCCTGAGGCTGCTTGGTGTGCTCTGCGTTGTGTATGTGTAAGTGCACCTCAGACCAGACCCACTCCGACAAATCACCAGGAACAGGCTTTATTCTGTAAAAAACATAGAACAGGAAAACAGTTCAGCAGCCCCTTCTCTCAGCATGCAGCCTGTGTGCTGCTTCTAGCACAGTCCTTGCTGAGACCCTGCTGGGGGCAGAGGGCACCTCCTGGAAGGAACCAGGAAGTTCTCCCAACATGCTGCAGTTTGTAGTCCACAACTTGTAGTTCCCAGGGCTGCTGCTGAAACACACTGGACTTTGGGCTACACCTAATATCCAACCTAGACCTCCCCATGCCATGCGTCACTATTGAGAACAGCCTCTCTCCATCCTCTTTTGAACCCCCAGCTTCAGGTAGTAAAAGTCTGCTGTCAAATCCCCCATCAGTCTTCTCTTCTGAAGACTAAACAAGCCCAAATCCCATAGCCTCTCCTCGCAGGTCATGTGCTCCAGCTCTGTAATCATGTTGGTTAGGGATGTTAAAATTAGATTAATGAACTAATGATTATTCGATTAGTCAATAGGAGCACTTTTGCTTTGAAATGTAGCAAGAGCCCCGTCATAGTGTGTGAGGGGAATATGGAGAATGTCTTTCTCCTCAGTCGGGGTCCTTGTCACTTGTGTGTGGCCCCTGACTGATTTTTTTCTGTTGGTCAGTGGCCCCCAGTCCCTAAATCATCATGAACACCTTTGATGCAGTATAAATAGTAACTGTATTGATTTTTTTGCTAAACTAGGTATGCCTCATTGGGAAGTCCAGAACATACCCACCTATGCAAGAGGATCAATTTGATGAACAGATAACACAGTATATTAACAACCGCCAGTCCTGCAATGGAGTCTCATCAGACAAAACAGTTGGATCTAATCAATGTGACAACCACCATGTTGTAAACTCTGTCACTGACCAAGCATCAGAGTCAGTGTGTGCTGAAAATGAAACAAAGACAGATGGTGGCAGGGTCTGGTTATCTGGATTTCAACCTAGAGAAAAAGTAGAACAAGTCAGGAATTGTGCTTCTCTCCCGCGGGATTTTGTAGATGTTGTGGTTTTGAGTGTGGCAAGCTTACTGTTAAATGCAACCCAAGAGAAATTTGATGTATGCTTGAACACCTGGAATAAAGGAGGTAAGATTGTTTTTTAATATGCAGTTGATATGGCATATAATAGAGCTACTAAAATGGGCAGCTTTGCCACTGCTGATACATAGTAGGGATGTTAAATATTGAGTAATTAAATAGTCATGTATTCAGTAGTCCCCAGTAGAGGCAGCAGCGTGAGATGCTAGGCAGGAGCCAGTCTGCAAGAGGAGCCAGTTTAAAAACCAGCACCCCACACAGATGGCCTGCCTGCCACTCCATGCTGCTGTCTCTGATGCAGAGGCAGCAGCACAGGGTGGCAGCAGCCCCTATCCATGGACAAAGGCTGCTCGGGGATGAGGCGAAGGGGCGAGGAGGATGCTGCAAAGAAGCCTCTGTCTCTGGCTGCTCCCCTCCCGTTTGCTGTCTCTGATACAGAGGCAGCAAGGTGGGGGGGGGGGGGGGGGGGCGGAATATGTGTAGTTGACAAGATTAACCCATAAACCTTGGCAACCTTTCAAAAGTTATGTGCCGAGATTTACTTTATTTGATTCCATTTATGGATGGGCGTACCCCCAGACCGAGTCTCTGTGGGTGCAAAGCCCCCCAAACTCCCACCAGTATTGTGCATGTGCAGGGTCCTTAGCCCCACCACCGCTGGGCATGGCACAGCCTAAACCTGTTGCTGGGGGAGGGCGCCACCCACACAAACCAATATGAAGCCTGCTTTGGTGGATGCCCAGCGGCGGATGGGATTTTTCCATGGCGTGGGGCAAGGCGGCCCTCCTCCATGTGTAGTTCTGTGGCCTGCATGGTGGGGATGTGAGTTTTCTTTCTTCATCTCTCTGTCTGTCCCCACCCTGGAGCTGCTACTGCTGCTCCCCACTAGGGTTGCGAGATGGTTTAACCAAAAATACAAAGCCCCCCCTCCAAGAAAGAACACTGTTGAGAAAAAAGGGGGAGACCAAAGTTGCTGTTCGGGGGAAAAAAAAAAAAAAGGACCCTAACAATTATTAAGAGGCTTGGGGGCAGGGCTGGTTGCTGAGTGTCATAGGGTTGCTGAGCGTCATAGGGGTGCCAACTGTCCAGTATTTTTGCTTCCTGGCAGGGAAAAAAAAAATCAGAAAATGTCAGACATTTTAGGTGTCTGGTATTTTCTGATGGATTTTACCGGACAGGAGGTGAAAATTCTGGACTCTCTGGGTCAATACCAGACACCTGGCAATCCTGCTCCCCACGTGCCACTCAAAATCATTTTGCGTGCCACTTATGGCACGTGCCCTATGTTGCCAACCCCTGGTTAATGGTATAGTCGACTACACATTGACATTCTTAGCAGTACTTTTCATTGTATTTCCAACAGCAAATATGCAGAAGTCTCTTTACTGTTGTAATCCTTGTACTTGGCATGCTGGTGTTAACTACTTGCAAAGTGATTTGCAAAAATTTCTTTGCTAACTTCCTTAGATCCCATCCCATTTTAATTTTTGTAATCTGTATTCACACTCTTATTTTTTTTATCATTTGCTAGATTATTTTTTCACACAAAAATACTGGATGAGAGACTGTATTTTTATTTTCTTTTTTAAAGTATAACTCAATTTACACTTCATTGTTGAAAATTTTAAGGCTACTTTTTGAAATCTTGTCTACAAATGCTTATATCTATTTCTTAGAATGTTTTTTGAGACAGTCCTGCATGACATTCTCTCACACAGACTAGAGAAATGTGCTTGAGATTAAATTGCTAACATGTGGGTGCAGCACTGGTGGAAAGATTCTACACAAAGGATAGTTTTAATGGTTCACTGTCAAACTGGGAGGCGAGGAGGGGAATGTATCTAGTGGGGTTCTGTTGGGTTTGTCCTGGGTGTTCAATATTTTCATTAATGACTTGGATAATGGAATGGAGAATGTGCTTATAAAATGCACAATTACAAAATGGGGAATAACTGGCGGGGTGGGTGGTAGCACTGCTGAAAAGGCTCTGGTGGTTATAATGGATCGATAATTGAGTAGCACTCAACAACCGAATGCAGTTGCTAAGCAGGCTAATATTCTGGAAGCGAACAACAGGAGTGTCTTACGTAAAACACAGCAGGGAAATGTTGGACTCTACTCGGTACTGGTGAGGTGTCAGCTGAAATAGTGTGTTCAGGTCTGAGTGCTACATTTTAGGAAGATATGGACAAACTGGCGAGAGTCCAGAGGCGAGGAAAGGGTAAAAAATGGTGCATGTTAAGTCTTGAGGAAAGAACTTTGGTGGATGTTCTGACCATGGCCTCCAAATGTGATAAGGCTGTTATAGACAGGACAGTGATCAATTGTACTTCGAGCCCACTGGAGAGGGTACAAGAAGTAATGGCCATAATCTGTGGCATGGGAGATTTAGTTTGTACATTGGAAAGGTTTTTTGACTGTAAGGATAGGTAAGTACAGGAAAAGACTTTCAAGGGAGGTTGTGGAATCTCTATCGCTGTATATTTTTAAGAACAGATTGGACAAACACTTGTTATTAATGGTAGAGCTTTATTTGATCCTGCTTCATTGCAGGGAGCTGGCTTTGACCTCCTGAGATCCCTTCCAGCCCTGCTTCTGTGATTCTGTGAAATGGTTACAATTCTCAAAATGCGACAATCAGAATTTGAATGCTTAGTTCCTGAGCAGGGGAGAGGAAAAGAAGGTGCTGATTATTATTCTAAAAATGATGGTTTTCACTGTTGGTGTTCTCTCCCCCGGTCATTTATTTGTTGGGGTTCCACCCACAGTCTTTTGTCATCTTCTATAATTGGAAACTCTTTGGGAGCTGAGTTTTATTACAAATGTGTGTAGTGCCTCGAACAATAGTCTGTAGGAGCTACTGCAGTACAAAAGCTGTGGAATAGGAAAGTGTGTGGATTCATGTCACTTATGGGAATTCACACTATGAACCCTGGAAAACAACCGGCAAAACATTTCTGCCATTCTGGAGACAGACAACATAAAATGACTCCTAAAACATCCTTCAGCTTCCTCTGACTGCACTGCTAGCCTACAATTTGGCAGTGTATAGTTTCTGCTTGCTATTCTGATCCACTGGTCAGTTGACATTGCTTTTTTAATGGCTGTATTGTTGTTGTTCGCTGCAGAAAGTCTTTCCTTGAGGGAAGTAGCAGAACATTTAGACAAAGAGACTTTGAAGAGATTAAAGAATGAATATGGAGGACTGCAGACATTGCTCAAGAACAATCATCAGGTGTTTGAAGGTAAAAAATAGTGAGATTTTCATTGATCATCCCTCATTTATATTTTTCTAACTTGGCTTACGTATAATTTAAACATTACTCAATGAGCTCTTCTGATTACTGAGTAAATATCCTTGTTGAGCAGAATTTTCCTTATATTTACTCCTATTCTGTTTCTTTAAAAGTCATTTGTAGATCTTTCCTTTGAAGGGTAGGGCAGAATAAGATTGATGCCTTGCTAATCGGCCAGTTGGTAGTGCATATGGCATGCTTCCCCATACAGACCGTTTCCTTCTGGTTCTCATATTATTGCAGCAGGAATTCTAAGCACAAGGCTACAGTTTGACTAGATTGGAGAAAACCTTTTCCCTGCCCCTACAACGGTCAAAGTGTAGAAGGAAGTCAGTTGCAAAGTAAGAAAGTCTTCTGCAGCATTTCATTATGACTTAGCACTACAGAGAAAAATGCCAACATAAGACAGCTGGTCTACACAAGAGCCTCTAATTACCTGAGACTTGACAGATTTACACAGGCTGCAGCAGCTTGGCAAAATAGTAATCTACTAGCAAAATAATTTTTTTTTTAACGTTCTGTTGATTTTTTTCAGTTTTCTTTTTGCTGCTGTCACTGTAGGATGTTTTTTGCAGCATTGATGTCTAGCAGCAGAATAATACTACTTAACTAACATTTTTCAAAAGTTTGGTGCATAGATCTGTATAAAGTTGGTGTTTTTATAAAGAGTTTTCAGTTCCTGGGTCCAGCAATGCCACATTAGCAGAAATATGGGCATCAACTGTCACTGGACAATTGTGCAGTGAAACAGCAGGTACCAGTGGAAAGGTTGTAAGTTGCCAGAATATGTGTATCTTTGTTTTAAAGATAGGGAGTGAGTGGAAGTGAGAGGAAATGAGTAGATGCATAGTAGTCTCAAGTAATAATATGAAAGCCTAGATAATGTTACATCTACACAATGAGTTTCTATGATTTTAGTCCTTGCACTGAAAAGTGTTAATGTCACAGTGTTGATAAACATTTGTGCCTTCTAATGCTATTGTTTGTGGAACTGTGAGACCATCATTAGGAAAAGTACTAGAGTTAACAAGATGGAGATGGGTTAGAGTTAATACCCACTGAGAAGAGTGAAGGCACACAGTGTGAAAGAAAGGAGGGGAATATCTTTTTTTTCTTCTTCTTCTTCTTTCCCCATTTCTCAGTTGGGGGCCATATCAGTGAGGGTTTTGAGTTTTATTTTTTTCCTCCTTCTCACTTAGGGGCCAGGTCAATGAGGTTTTTCTTTTTTGCTTACTTGTGTGTGGCCCCTACCAGATTTTTCTGAGGATCAGTGGCCCTAACTTAAAAAAAATTCCCCACCCCACCCCTAGTCAGTTGAACTAGGGCATAGAAATTCAAACGATGCTATGCCCATAAAGCAATAGATTAATGTATTTGTAGAACCATCTTTGTGTACTGTCATTCTGATGCAGATACAAATTTTATAACTACATGCCAGGTGTTTTGAAGCCAAGAGTTATCACTACAGGGCTAACTCTGTCTCTTGTTTGGGTTGGGCTGTCCCAACATTTGTGTACTATCTATGCCATTTAAAGAGAAGGATGTTACTTTCTGGTATCTGCAGCTCTTTGAGAGGTACATCTATATTCCTACACACAGTGTTTTATTATTTATATCAGGGCTACTCAACGTTGTAAGCCACAATGATACTCTCAGCACATGCTGAGGGACGCAACTTAAGTGTGGTTGCATATACATGCAAATAGCTTCTTTTACACTGACCAGCATGAATACAAAGATTAAGGCAAAACTACACAACACACAGGCCCCATTTAAGTCAGTTCTGCTGATATTAATAAAATGCAACATTTACCCGATTTCTACCCTTATGACAGCACTTTTAATGAGCAATGAAAGTCCAGGAATTTAACTATTAAAATGCATATAAACAGATGACCATTATATTGACTACTTTTTTGTTTTGGCTCTCATCCGTGGGCCAAGTGTTGAGCTCCATATGAACCCAAACAGCAAAGAAATGGGCTGTGGGCCATGTATTGAGTAGCCCTGACTTGTACAGTTGTGTATTTGCTATATCCTGTGAAATCATTTAGATCCTATTTCTGACTACTATCTGTAATCAGATCTGTTCAACACAGACTGCAAATAGTGCCCTAAAACTGTTCTATATAACAGTGAATTCTCCAGTAAGTAGGAACATATATAGGCTCCAAAGAAGATTTAATATACCCTCTCAATTGTATACATTTTTCTACTCCCATGCAAGTATCTACCCAGTGCATTTTAGTTTTTCATGAAAAAACCATTTGTATTCACAGATGACTAGTATAGTCCTATTGATATTGTTATAATGATTTGTGTGTGGGGGTTTTTGTTTGTTTGTTTGTTTTTTAACCCCTCAGTTCTAAATGGAAGAGTTTGTTTTCGTGACTGGAGAGAAGAGAAAATATCAAAGCGAACCAAGCCAGAAGTAAAACGAAGATTTTCTGCAGACGCTTTTAAAACACGTCTCTGTTGGTTTTTCATTCACCATCCTGATGGCTGTTGTCTGACTTCTGAATCTTGTCCATATGCTCATGGGACTGAGGAGCTGAGGCAATCTCAGATTATGAAAAAGAAAAAACAGCCACAATAAAGTACTGCAGGTTCCACTTAAACAGCACAAATTAATGGATTTCCACTTAATTTTATGGACTTCTGAATGCAAGAAGAATGTATTGAAATCAAATATGTTATTTAGATGTATGTTGTATTGATCCTGTTTCTTATAAATCCCTTTCTGATTTCAAGTGATTTTTTTTTTCTTTTTGTTTAGGGATTTTTATGGACAATTTTGAAAATGTTGACATCCATATGGAAATGTCCATTTATTTATTTTTGGTAACTGTCTGAAAATATAGGATTTTATATTTTCAAAGCAGCTGTGGTCTGACTCTTCATGAATTTTTATTATGTTTTGTTCAAACATAAAAGTAAAACCAGCCTTTAAAATCTCAGCACAGTCTTCAAATCTTTGATTGATTGTCTGTACAGTGATGTATTCGCATCCCCAGCCAGTCAGTCATTTTGCTTGACAATCTGCTTAAGGCTGCCTTTTCTGATGTGAACCAAAAGACACTCAGGTATCCTAAATAGTTCACTGGTAAAAGGAAAGGGGATATTAGGAAGTGAGAAATATGGCCTGTCCTTCTCTGAGAGAAGCTGAGGGGAGCTCTCATTCCTTTCTTTGATTTGGGGAAGCACCCCCTCTCTCCTTGCTGGTGTACTGATGGTCTACCTCCCACATTTCAATCTACGATAACTGCTGCAGATTTTGCTTTTAAAGTGTAAAATGGTGAATTCTTTGTGTAGTATTAGGGAACCAATATGGAGGACTCAAAAGCGTTTGTTTGGGAAAAAGCTGGCCTTCTCCGCCAAGAACAGGTTAATTAGAATTAGGTTATCATTAAACACACTTTGTGCTGACTTCTCAGATGGGACAAGATTTATTCTCCTCATACAACAATGGCATGTCTTGTCATCTTCCAGTTGGTTGAGCTCTGCTCCGGTGGAACATGACGTTTTCTTTAAAGAACAAAATTCTTCTGTAACAGTAGTGTAAATTAACTGTTAAATGATCATAGGGTTGAAGGGTCACTGTCCAGTCTCTAGGACAATGAGTTGTTTCAGTCCTGGCCTGATAACATTGTTGCATCTTAGAGTGAGGTGCCCTGGCAGTAGTGAGACCCATGGTGGGGCCTATGGTGCATCTTAGGCTACGTCTACACTATGAGGCTCTACACTACGAGCCTCTTGCGGAACAGCAAATGCAAATCGAGTGCTCATTTGTATATGTTGCGCTCTCATTTGCATTTCCTCTTCCTTTCCCTTTTGCGCAAGAAGTTTTTGCGCAAAAAAAGTGCGGTGTAGACAGCGCCTTTTTGTGCAAAATCCCTCGAATCCCTGGCCTTCCCTCACCCCAGTCCATCTGCTCTGTGGCATGCTAGCGCAGTGGTGGACAACCTGCAGTTATAGAAGTCCTATGCGTTGCCCGCTAGAAATTTTGTTTACCATTGCCCACGTGCAGGGTTGCCAGATTCTGCTGGTTTCCATCCTCATAGTTTTTTTTTCTTACTACTATTACTCCACATAAAGCAAGGGCATAAAGGAAGGTGCATGCTGATTGCACAGAGCATTGATTGTGAGAGCCATGTGCTCCTGCATCCAAAGCGCTTCTACAGTTCAGTTGGCACACCACACAAATTCTAGGCATGTTTAGTGCAGTTAGTAAAATCCTGGAAGACTGTGGTTAAGACTGAGATGGAGGGCCACTCGTGCAGCCCATTTACTAGCTTAGGATGCCCATTACTGCACCACAGGGTGCATTTTGGTCTTTTTATACTAATCTTTAGCCATGGCTACATACATGCAGAGCAAAGAGAAGATATTAAAATCCCCTGTTTGGGCTCTCCACCTACACTTCTATCACACATTTGAGGTAGGGTTTGATGGAGAGGAGAATCCTCCTCTAAAATAACATTTTTATTGCAATAAAATCCACCGGGTTTGCATGGACATAATTAGGGAAAGAGTAGCTCTCCCTGCCCGACAACTATAGTTCTCAAATGCCCCTCTTCAGGAAAGGAACTAACTGTACTTTGCTTTAAGCATGTGCACTAGCTCCAGTGCATGAATTCCATTGTGTAGGAGCTTGTGTAGGGTCAGAAAAAGTTTGGGGGTGCTAATTTTCTGCTCTATCTCTTCCTCAGCAAAATAGATATCAATACGTACAATACTAGAGCAGTCTGAGCTATTTTTAAATACACCCTTGTCTCCATCGATTGTGCAGTTTTCTTATAATTGGTGTGCTGTAGAGAATGACTTCCTCTATGTAAGTCTGTTTTCTGCATTCCCCTACATACCAAGCCAGCAACCTGTGTCATCAAGCATGCATGACTGCTTTCTCCCTCCCCACCAGCCATCACTGGGCAACAAATTGGTTGACAAAACTCATCCAATTAAAGACACTACCCCGTTGACTTGAAAAGGATTGGAAGAAATATCCTTCCTTCTCATGCTCTTTCATCAAAATGTTAGCCTCATAAATAATTTCTAGATGTAGAGGTGAGATTAGATCAGGAGGAGGGTTACTGTAAATACCCTGCCACTTTGTCTATGGTCCACTATCCCAGAATGGGATTTATACATCACAGATTCAGCTGTGAAGTAATTCCACTTCTAAAGATTAAAGGCAACTGGGGAAGAAAAGAAGTGGTACAAAGCCCCATAAACTGATGTATTTTCTAACATCACTTGCTTTGGTAACATGACCTTATTTGACTTTTGTCATGACAGATGAAAGAAAATATAAAAATAGTGCCCCATACTCCTCCAGGAGGCAACATATAATGATGGATGTCTTGACAGATTTTTAGCAATAGAAAAATGCTAGATGATTGCTCCTGTTCACATGCATGGTATTGCAGGTATACATAGTGGCTTTGTCTTCACTGTGAGTTTTTCTGGCAGAAAATATGCTAATTAGGACTCATTAGCATAAATCATTATATCATTAGCATATTTTCTGCCATTTCTTTTTGCGCAAGGGGTTTTTGCACAGAAAGAAGCAGTATAGCTGCTTCCGTTTTGCGCAAAAATCCTGTTTTGCACAAGATCCTGATGCCTCTCTGGGACAGCCATAAGGATCTTGCGCAAAACGGGGTTTTTGTGCAAAACGGAAGTGACTACATTGCTTCTTTTTGCGCAAAAACCCCTTGCGCAAAAAGAAATGGCAGAAAATGCTAATGATGTTGTGACTTATGCTAATGAGTCCCTCATTAGCAGGATTCGCCGAGTTGTGATGATCCCCGTTCGCCAGATGCGCTGTCTGGCGATCTGCGCATGCGCAGATCGGCCAAATCCAGTTCTTCCGGGTTGTAATCTACTCGCCATGAGCCCTGCTCATTAGCATATTTCCTCACCATGAAACTCACCGTGAAGACGTAACCTCTGTGTTAAAATGGGTGCCAGTGAGTTCTGTGAGGACTTGACCCTGACTTCACTAGAGTTGACCCCAGCTTTGGATCAGTCCCAAGAACCAGAGAAAAGCAATAAGTGGCTATCTACAGGTATCACCAGAATAGCCTACTTGATGAGACATGTTCCAAATGAATGAAAGTTGTGCTGTTTTGAAGAGCTATGTTTGTTATCATTTTCAGCCAATCACTATGTTGGTGTTGGTTCCCCTGCCTGTAAGCATGATTTTAAAAGTGCTTTCATACAAAAAAAGAACTAGATAAATTCATGGAGGTTATGTCCATCAATGGCTAGCAGCCAAGATGGGTAGAAGTGATGTCCCTGGTTTCTGTTTGCCCTGCCCCATCCACCCAAAGCCCCACCCCTTCCAGCAGGCCAGTGTGGGTGTCAGCTCTCCTGACTGTAAGCATGATTTCAAAGGTACTTCCATACAAAAATTGTAGTTGTTTGTGAATGCCTCAAAAATACAATTCTATGATGTCATTAAAAGCTGCACTTTTCATCATGATCTATATATGCTATTCTAATGTACAGGAACTAGGTAGTGCTATTTAAATAAGATCTATGAGTGCGTACTATGGTCTGTGTTAGAAACTAGCCAAGGCTGCAGTGTATATGTGTATCTAGATCGTCTATATTGAGAACACTGTTTTTTCAAACAACCCAGTGCTTGTGTGGTTGGTTCATATTATGGTTACTGTAGTAAGAGGAAAACGTACCATGGCTATAGTGTTGCATTACCATCTTGCCGAAACCATCACTTTATTTCTAACTGTGTTATTGTATATAAATACACTACAGGATGAAACATGGTAGAAATGTCAGCCCAGATCCGCTCCTCCTCCCCCTCTGAGTATTATTCTAACTGGCTTCAACTATTTTAAATAAAGGAGGCCCAGTTTCAGATTTTTTTTTTCAGTTGTGTAGCAGTAGTCTAAAACTTTTCTATATCAATGGGTGTGATGCATGGTGCCAGTTATTCAGGAGTTAATGGATCCAGTTTATCTACATTGTAGTTGCCCACTGCTCCATATGGTGAATTGGAAACAGAACAGCATAATGGCTCCAACACGGACTGCAATCATCTCAGTGCATGCTGCAGGGCTGAGTTGAGGTCTGTAACTGCCTGCAACTTGGCACACTTTTAAAGCAAACCCTCATTCAACTCCCATTGAATATTTCTGCCTGACAGCTATCTAGATACTTGCTATTGAAACAGAACTGCACCCCTCAGCATCCTCAAAATTCTAGTTATCTGCCCTCTTGCTCTTTTTTTTTCAAGTCGAAATCTTCCTAGTTGCTAACTTGTATTTTCTGAGGCATCTGCAGAAAGATGCCGCTCTAACCCCAAGAACAGCTGTGAGGTAACAGCCTGAATGCATCCACAGTGGATGCTTCAAAATGTCATTATTCAATGAGCAAACACAGATCTAGATAGGGATATTTGCTTGTTTTCCCCCCCAGGGTCCAAATATCAATGGTTCACAAGGTTTTAACATTGTCTATTAAGACAAAAATTGCCTTTCTTCTTTGGAACTTGTGATACTCCCTATAACAGTGTGTTCATCTCACTAAAGCCAGGAGACACAGAGATTACCACCAGCAATCTGAGAAATCCCCTTATTTCGAACACTATGCTTGAAATTCTTTGCAAATAGCCTCGATCTGATCATTTTGGTTCTGAGCTTTTAATTTTTAAGTACAGTTAAAAATGTTGTCTCTGGCCAGATTGCTAAATAAATGTCTTGTGAACGTTCTAAATCTTAAAACGAACATGCAAGTTTTTAGCATAATTTTATTACAGTTTCCCACTCTCCATCCCAAAATTACCACAACATATTGTATTTACATTTTAAATGTGTCAGATTATTTTCAGCAAGATTGCTTTTCTATTTTCTGAAATACTTTGTACATCAAACATATGCATCCTGACTGTCAAATATCCTTTTGACTAGATCTGTTGGGACGGATCCTGATCTTCTTCAATCCTGAGTAACTTCACTAAAGTCAATACAATGACAGTGGCGTGAGAGAAGAAAGGTTTTTCCAGAGTCATTTTCTTGTTCATGATGTGCTGTCCTCCAGTGTGACCAGCAGATGGCACAAGCTAAGAAGATACTGTAATGGGCTTCCCTTTCCTCCTTAGCTGGAATGTAGGTGGATATGTTTTGAGATGAGGCTGAAAGTGGGGTGGGGTATCATTTGCAAGTGTTAGGGAGATAACCAGAAATGTCAAATCTGAGCCTACATTAAAGTTTCTTGGATGTTTAGGTCTCTCTTCATTCTTTTGGATAGCTATATTTTGTATTTAGAAAGTTACTATAGCACATTTAGTTTTCTGGTTTGCTTCCTTTAAAAAAAATCTTCAGTGTGTTGCTGCTAAGTAATATGTCTGGTATAACTGGCATAATTAACTGCTTTTAATTCTATGTGAGCTCCTGCATTTGGAGTCTGAAATGGCTGGAGTTACTGTTTCTTTTCCTCACCTGTGCATACATATCATAGAAGAGTAAGGACTCAGCTGAATATGTGGAAATCATGGCAAACCCTATGCCAGTAGATCCCCACCCAGAGAGAGAGGTTGGCACCATCCCTGTCTTCTACCCAACAACAGATGCACAATTACTAAGCACCTGGTAAACCCTCAATGCTTTTAATTCAGTGTATTCAGCTGTTGCTATGGACATTTGTCACCAGTCAGTTGGGTGAGATCCATACTAAAGATGTAAGACGGGGTGGGTAACATATAGCGAGGCTCACTCACCTGGCTCCCAACAAGCTCAGGGATTTCCCTGGCAGTGGGATTCATGCTCCAGTCCTGTGACAAGTCGTCTTTTTTTTCTTTCTTTCTTTTTTTGCTTCTCACTTGTGTGTGGCTCACAACTGAAAAAAGGTAAGAGAACAAGTGAGTGGATGTAAGGATATAATAAAAAAATATAGATATATTAATTCCTCTTTAATCAGTGAATAATGTATATGCCAAGAATTTGTTGGAAATTACCTAACTTGGGAAAGAGGGAGCCAATGCAGCAGAAGTCACCAACCTGTCGATTGTGCTCAACTGTTCAATCATGGTCCCTCAGCTGCATTTGCTCCTGTTGGCCTCCTGCTGTGTGGAAATGTGGTTTAAGATATGTCAACTCCAGCTACGTAATTAACACACCTGAAGTATCTTATTTCGACCTTCTTCTGTATTGTAGACCAGGCCTAAGAAAAGAACATGTAATAATACAGATAATATCTAATTGCCTCTATATAAATCCATGATAAACTCAAATTTGAATACTGCATGCAGATGTGGTCACCCCGTCTCAATATATTGGAATTGCAAAAGCTTCAGAAAGGACCAACTAAAATTATTAGGGGTAAGGAATGGCTTCCATGAAAGGAGAGATTAATAAGATTGGAATTTTACATCCTGGAAAAGAGACGTCTAAGAGGGAACATGATACAGGTCTATACAATCATGACTGGAGTGGAGAAAATAAAGGAGAAAGTGTTATTTACTCATAACACAAGAATGGGGGATCACCAAATGAAATTAATAGCTAGCAGGTTTAAACCAAACCAAAGTAAATATTCCTTTGCACAATGCACAGTCAGCCTGTGGAACTCCATGCCAGAGAATGTTGTGACGGCCAAGACTGCAACATGGTTCAAAAAAGAACTAGGTAAGTTCATGGAGGATGATAGGAATGGTGTCCCTCATCTCTGTTTGTCAGAAGCTAGGAATGGGTGATAAGTCACATGAGGATTACCTGTTCTGTTCACTCCCTCTGAGGCACCTGGAATTGGCCACTGTCAGAAGACAGGATACTGGACTAAATGGACCTTTGGTGTGACCCTGTATGGCCATTCTTATGTTCAGTGATTTGTATGCACTAATGGTCAGGTGTGGGTGAAATGTAAACGGGCAGTATACAGCTTGAAATAATGATGCATAAACCATTTCTGCAAGGTGTCACTTACTTTCTTTGTTATGCAGACTTGTAATGGTATACACTCTGACAACCAATACCGCCCATGGTGAACAGCACATTGATTTAGATTAGTGTCTTCTATGAAAATATGTGAAGTGGAGAGCACATTTCAGTGGACTAACAGAAGTGTCTTACCACTCAATAGCCGAGGGTAAAATGCCTTCCATTCAATAGCCAAGGGTAAAATGGTCATTCTGCTGCGTTTAGCTAAAGTAAAAACCTAACTTAAATGACAACAAAATTTAATGACGATTTTTGACTTTTTTTTTAATTATATGATTTTAGTGCACTTGGAAAGTGCTGGATAAAAAGCATTGGCACTTGAAATAATTTATTTTCCACTGCGCACAAACTTGGGGTAGCTTCCCTATGCTGTCCTTCCAACATGCCCCATCTCTGACCTGGAGAGACAACTTAAGGCTGTGAACCTCCAAAGCCTCACCTGCCTCGGGGATAACTAGGCTAAAACTGCAAACCAAACCAAAAGGACGCTATTGGTGGAAAACACAATATTCTAGTCAGCAACTTGGAGACCAACAGAGTGTTCAATGAAGAAATCAAGTCAAATTTCTATATGAACTGTTCTCTCTTCTATCTCCAATTCTCTCTTCCCATCTTATTTTTTTTGTCTATACATTATTCCCAGTGTCTTCTCTGTTCTCTTTCTACCCTCATCACTTCATGCTCTAGTCTTGCCTCTTCTTTCTCCTTCTGTCAAAGGCCATTCTAAGGCACTTGAGGCCTGATCCAGTGCCCATTGAAGCAATGGGAATGTGATTGAGGTGGTTGGAAGGGGCCACCTGATATCTTTGCCCCTCATTAAAGGAAGTCAGAAGAAAAGGACTAGAATTTCATTTAGAATTTTTTAGAGCAAGTATGGGGCAGGAGCATGGTACTACTCAGTCTCATACTCAGCGTCTTCTCTTTCAATAAAAGCACTAAAAGAACAGTTGACCAGCAAATGTCATTAAGAATGGGACACAGATGCGTGGCCTCCATGCAGACAAGGTCACCCTGATTAGGTGTGTCCCGGGCATGAAATTACCAAGGGATAAGCCATCTTGCTTACACTTTCCGAAAGGATATTTAACAGTAAAAACTGTTTTGCATGGTGACTCAGTCACTGAATCATCCTTCTCTGTGTAATATGCCATTTAATAGTAAATATTTATAGTATTTATAGTAAATATTTATTCTTTTGGTTTGTATTGAAAATGCTTACTCTGTTTCTATATCTAAAGTTTGATGAGTAGAGGCTGGTCCATGTTACGTTGCTGTCAAGGTTTTATAGT
This sequence comes from Pelodiscus sinensis, assembly GCF_049634645.1. NCBI lineage: Eukaryota > Metazoa > Chordata > Testudines > Trionychidae > Pelodiscus > Pelodiscus sinensis. Next base: position 114,591,552 of record NC_134715.1, read on the forward strand.
CCTTGAAGGATAATAAAATGGAAATCACCATTGTGAGAGAGAAATGGATGTGGAAATGAAAAAGGTAGACTATAAACTGGCTATACTCAGTGGCTGTGACTAGACTGGCCAGTTTTTCTGGAAAATCAGCCGCTTTTCCGGAAAAACTTGCCAGCTGTCTACACTGGCCGCTTGAATTTCCACAAAAGCACTGACTTCCTACTATAAGAAATCACTGCTTTTTGCGGAAATACTATTCTGCTCCCGTTCAGGCAAAAGTCCCTTTTGCACAAAGCTTTTGCACAAAAGGGCCAGATTTGTTTTCTACAAAAAAGCCCCATCACGAAAATGGCGATCGGGGCTTTTTTGTGGAAAAGCACATCTAGATTGGCACGGACACTTTTCCACAAAAAGTGCTTTTGCGGAAAAGCATCCGTGCCAATCTAGACGTTCTGTTCTGAAAATGCTTTTAACGGAAAACTTTTCCGTTAAAAGCATTTCTGGAAAATCATGCCAATCTAGATGCAGCCAACAAGACTAACAAGGTGGTAATTCTTGATCCCAGGAAAAGAGAGTCTTGAACATTTAATTGTAGATGGGCAAGGACAGAAGTTGGGACTGGAGAACTAATGATATACATACATATCTTCCTAACAAGGTCAGCTACTGCTGGAGAAGGAGCATTTTGCTTTAATGGATGGCACTTCCTTTAAAACCCTTCAATGCCATATATATTGAGTAAAGAGTCCCACTCAAGTCTGCCTCCTGCAGAATGGTCAGGATGTAGGTTTGTCAAGTCCTGTGACTAGAACCGAAGTGTCAAAAGATAACCCTTTACATCACTGTGAACTGAGATTGACATCAGTGTAACAAAGATAAGAATCTGACCCTCAGTCTTTCCTCTGGCTACTAAGCAGATTTAACGTGGTGGCATTCTTTACCACTGAAGTCAATGGGAGCTTTGCTAAATTCAGCGGAGACATGATCGAGCCCTAATGTAGGGCTGGATTTCCTGCAGCCCTTTCCCTCCAATATTTACACCTATGCAGCACTCCACATACAAACGTTCTAAAATCATGCCCTTTATCTACTAAAGCAGGTAATCAACTCTGTTTGGAAAGGTTTGCTCTTCATAAATGTGTGCTGCAGGCAGAAAAACTCTTTACAAGGTGGCTGGAGTGGCTCCTGACCATGAGTAGCAACCTCAGAGCCCAAAAGCAGGGTAGAGACTCCAAACCGGTTGTATGTTCTGTAATTAGATTTCACCAACCCCGTAATAAGTGTCAATCCCTGTAGTATGAAAGCATTCATACTGTGGACTCCCTGACAATCCCCTCGGGCAGCCCAACCTATCCTGCCATCCAGGCCAGCTGGATTTAGCAACATACAGTTGCTATATGTCAAAGATCACAAAATGTTTAGGTACTGCCCTAAAAAATCCCAGTCACTTACCCAGGTCAATCTGTACCTTAGACCTCATATCAAAGACAATGCTTGTAGCCAATCCGGTAGTAAACTGTCTAGGGATTTGTTAACATTCTCATTTCTTTTGTTAATCATTTCCAGGTTAAAGCAAGAAAGCATATATATACAAATGAGTGACAGTCTATGGTTTCACAGGGAACAGAGATGGTCTAAATTATCAACTCTGAAAATCTCTCTTAGGCCTAATCCAGGTTGACCCTGAGGACCTCTGTTTTTATTTTGTAGCCCTGGCCCTGTGAAAATCCAGACAGTAAAAGTTGAACATTTTTTGTAGACTATTTTTATTTCCCTCGTCCAGAATATAAGATGATGGGATAAGCCCTTTTGCCTGTAGCCTCCTTGTGGGTGTAATGGGGCAATAGAAAAGTCTTTGTATAGTGATGTCTCACTGTGGCCCATTTAATTTTGATAGTCTTCTTCATGGGCCGGAGACAATCACTCCCGACTCACAATTTCAGAGCAACATTTTTTTTACAATTACAAAGCAAAACTTAAATATTACCTTACAGGAAGTGATAAAGGTGTTGTAAGATTAATGTATGCAGCAATTTACAAATAATTTATAAAGTCTAAACATGTTGCTATATTTCTCCAATACTCCTCTTAACCATACTAACAGAAAGGCAAAACAGACTGGTTTGCAGCAATGAATTTGTCAGTGCTTAGTGCCTAAAGTCTTGGCAACATTTGGCATCTGGTCTACCAGTTTCATCCCACCACTGGTTTTACCGATTGTCTACATTTAATGAGTCCAGCTGGACATCACCTAAGGCTTCATGCCATTTGGATGAAGGGGAGGATGGATGCCTTTTAGGGAAGGAAAAGACAGTGTCTCAACTCATTCTCTGAAGCACTTTCTCCCTGATGACCAGTACTACCAAGATCTTACTTAGCCGCTCTTCACTCAGGAGATGATTTCTTGTAGATGTTACGACTGTTTGTGGTGGAGATGGTTGCATCTGTGGAGAATGAGGCTACGTCTAGACTGCAGGCTTCTTTCAGAAGAAGCTTTTTTCGGAAGAGATCTTCAGAAAAACTTCTTCTGAAATAGAGCGTCCACACTGCAAAAGTGCATCGAAAAAGCCATCTGCTTTTTTGAAAGAGAGTGTCGAGACCAAAAGGACACTCTCTGGCATGTAAGCTGTGATTGCTATGAATGGAATGACTACCACGGTGCCTGTGCTTTTTCCTCTTTCCTCTTCTTCCCAAAAAACTCCCTCTTCTCTGTCCACACATGCCTTTTTGCAAAAGAGCTCTTTCGCAAAAAGGCTTCTTCCTCGTAGAATGAAGATTACTAATGCTGGAAAAACCCCTCTGTTTTTTCAATTTTCTTGTGGAAGAACACAATAGCAGTGTGGATGTTCCTCAAGTTTTGTCGGAAAAATGGCTGTTTTTCCAACAAAACTCTGTGGTGTAGACATATTCTGAGATAGGGAGCCAGGAGGCATTCATGTATTGTTGACAACAGAGTCTGTGGGTTGTCACTATCTCTTCAAATGATCTGTATTGAAGAGGAAGGGTTTAAGTAAGAAAGCTGTAATGAGGGCTTCTAGAGATAAGGGAAGTGGTTATCCATTAATAGTGCACAGAGCTTATTGGAAAGAAATAACTGGAGGTCCCCTCCCACAAAAAGAAAAGTACAGCTAACAATCCTGTTTCAGCTTTCATTTCATTCAATTACGTTTTCAGCTAGGGGTTGTTTAAAACCATTTTTTCATCCACTGAATATTTCACCTAAAATCTTTAGTACAATGAAGTTGAAAGTCCCTCGTGTTAAAATAATCTTTGTGCAAATAAAAGTTTCTGTAGATAAGAACCTGGAATGAGCACAGACTTTGTGTTCAGGGACAGCATGTTTCTATGATGTGGAATTACTCTCCCTACACCCACTTGCAAAGGGTCTTATACCTCATCTTAGGGAAATTATGTTTGGCAGCTATCAATATGGAAATTTTTCCCTACTAAAGTCTAGCAGTGATGTAAAAAATAGAATGTTTCTTTAAACTGCCCCTGGAAAAAAACACTGAAAAAGAAGGGAAAATAACAATGATTGATTATTATTTATATTTTTTCATAGAGGTATAAATTTAGTTTTATGAGTCATAACCTGACATTTTAAAAAATGGTCCTGACCCTTAAAATGCTAACTCTTGTTACTATCTGTAATGAAGGTTAACAGTTGCATTTTTAGAACCATTCACCAGTAATTGTGCAATTTAGGCAGTGAAGCGTATCCATGGGAATAATCTTGATTGAAGGCAGAACATAGAAAAATTAAATGCTGTATGCTTCATTATTGAATGCATCAACCATATTTCTATTTTTTTCCTGACAGAAGTAAGGCGTGCTGGCACATGTGAGCACCATGTGTACTTGTGTGCTTCTCTGTAACATATTTTGGAGCCTAAGGTCAGCAGTTGTCTTGGAAAATTCCTTTCTATTCATACCAAAAGCAAATATTGTGTCTCAATGTAAAGCTAAGGATATTTGATTAAAACAAACAAATAAATACATAATATATAGAGTTGCAATATAGGCTTTCCCCAGGTAAAACACATACTCAAATGCAAATTTACACATGAATAGGCACTAAACTGATTATTTCTCTGTGCAGTGTTGTTGCAGCCATGTTGGTCCCAGAATATTAAAAACATTAGAAACCCAACAAGGTGGGTGAGGTAATAGTTTATCAGGCCAGCTTCCATTGATGAGAGAGACAAGCTGTTGAGTTTACACAGAGCACTTCATGACTGGAATAGTCAGGCTATGTCTACACTACAAATTAGCTCTAGATTGGCCATAGCTACTGCCTCTCCCAAAGGTAGGAGTTAAGATGATGGGAGCGGAGATGTGTAGAGGAGAGGGTGGTGTTAGTGGACAATAGCTCATTATAATAAGCCATAAATCCAGTGTTTCTCTTCAGTCCAGGGTTTGTCGTGTCTACCAGTGTCATGAATTTAAGCTCCCAGGCTCATCTTTTGAAAGTGCTGCACATGTTTCCTTTGAAGATGAGGACTGAGAGGTCAGTGTGATGGGGTGTCCACCCCACAAGTGGCCTGAAGGGGTAAATTAGGCTAATTAATGAATAGGTTGCTCCTGGAGGAAAACCAGAGCCTGCTAAGGCCTAGCTACTAATGAAGTCCAGCTGGGCAGGAACAGGCAAAGCTTCTATAAAGTCTAGGAGCTGAGGCTGAAGGGTAGTTTGGTGAGAGAGCACAGAATACAGTAAAGTGAAGGTGGGGCAAAGTTTGAGGGTTCCCTGGATTGGAAAGTGGTGTAATGAGTAGCCCTTAGTTCTCCTACCAATGCTGTGGGCTGGAGATAGAGATTGCCTGATATGCTAAAAGGGGAGGATAACTGTGACTTGCCTAGAGAAGTCAAACCAGGGGCTTCTCTCCCCCCCCCCCCCCCCCATAACTTTGCCCTAGCTCTTTGTGCTGGATCCACTGATACCTTGGCTCTTTGTCCAGGATGGGTTGGCCATCCCTGCTCTAGAGGTCCCAGGTTCAAATTTACAATTGCAATACAAAGCATTGTGGTATAAGGTCCAGCGTTCTAACCACAGTCAGTCAGTATCTGCTTGGTATCACTCCCTGTAATTTGAAGAAGATTGATATCATGCATGACAACCTGCATGAAACGGTGGAATCTATTAGCTGATGCCTCTGCAGTAAACCTCCATTTGCTCATCCTCATTGAGGCATGGCTTAAGCTCCTGCCCTGCCCTGCCCTGCCACCATGGCTGGACCCACTTCTGCCTGCATGCTACTGTGGGAAGGGAAAGTTGCACTGTCCTGGCAAATAGGGGGTGCTGAACACATGGGCACCCTGCCGCCATACCTGGACCACCTCTTTCCCTTTCTCTCCCACATGCTTCTGCAGGAAAGGAAAGTTGTATTCTCCAAGCAAATGGGATGTGGGCCTCTACGGAAGGGATTTCTTTTATGAATCAGGTGAATAGAACTTGGTCTTGGCTTTGGTTGTATGTTTCAGGTTTTGCTTTGGGTTTCAGATTCTTTACCTTAAGGTGTAAATCACCTTAACACCATTAATTTGCACCAGTAGAGGATCTTTCAATTTTGAATCTAACTGGTAATTTGCATTTACTTTCAATGTCAGCAAACTTCCCCTGAGCAGTACAGGTTCAAAAATATTAGAATGTCATAATTTAACTCTCTTCACTTTAAACTCTCACATTACTAATTCTCTTTATATTTTAAGATTAAGTTTTAAGTGACTACTTTTTCAGCTGGTCTCAAGTTAATATTTTACACAAGGCATAATTAACCTGTGAAAGCTATTTTCACAAGATGATTGAAACAAAGAGCTTAATAGAGAGTAAGAGATGTATGTGGACAATGAGAACATCCACAGTTACATCAGAGAAGATGAAAATGTGTAATGGCTATAAACCCTTATGCTCCAGGGCATAAACCAAGCAGTAAATGTCTGGGCATAGGGAGAAAATTTCCTTATGGAGCGGTTGTCCTTTAATTGTCCTTAATAGACTGTCTTTAACCTTCCTTTGAAGAATCTGGTACTGGTCAGGGTCAAATCGAAGATGCTGGATTATATGTACTTCTGATCTGACCCAGTATTTTTGCTCCTAATTTAAACCCTGTACAAAACCTGTGTTATTGCTACTCATCTCTTTGAGATTCATAAGGCTGACTTCAAATGACTGTTTTACTAAAATGTCTAGTTGTTTCTATTGTGCCCATCATTGTGGTACTTGAGCTCTCTAATGGAGAAATTAGGCACTCGAGTCAGAAATTGTGGGGTGGTATGTCAAAGAGTGTAGACAGGTTGTCTGTCACAGCTCTCTCTTGAACACTGCAGAGTGGGTGTACAGACGCACTGTGGGCCATATCCTTAGCTGCAATAAATTGCCAGCCCAAGTGAAGTCAATGGAGCTATCACAGCTGACACCACTGAGTTTGGCTGTGTTCTTGGTTGGAGGGGCATGATGAATAAGTGCTAACCTTAGGCCAGGTCTACACTGCAGGAGATAGTCGAACTAAGATATGCAACTCCAGCTATATGTAGCTTAAGTAGACTTATCTCAGCTCAACTTACTGTGTTGTCCCCACTGTGGGAGGTCGATGGGAGAAACTCTTCCGTTGACTTCTCTTATTCTTCACAACCTGGTGGAGAATCAAAGTCAATTGGGGTGCTTATTAGACCCACTAAATCAAACACTGGGAGAGTGATCTTTGCAGCATTGATCTCCCAGTAAGTCGAGAAAAGCCCCTAGCCATGCATATTTCCCAACCCACTAATCTTCACTTTTGGAGAATTGCCTTTCCCCTGTGCTCACACGGCAATTACTGCCACTAGGGACTCTACTCTGGGACAGACCCCAGACAGGATGGGAATATACTATGCTCCATGTTTTGTGCTTAAATATTGCTCTTTGGATCTGTCAATGGGTCACCCCAACAAAGATCTATCCCATACTGTCTGTTGACAGAGATCAGATTTTCAAGCTGGTTCTTTGTAACAATCTTAAGCAAAGCCACCATGTTTAACATAACGGTTGGTCAGCATCCATTGAAAGGTAGGGAAATTATTATGCTTCCCTGCTGCTGTTGTGCCTCCTCACAGGAGTAGGATGTGCCTCCAGCATGGAGGGCCTGTTTATTTAGCGAGTTGGAATATTTCATAGAATTTTGTAAGCTTTTGAAACCCTTTCTTAATTCTTAAAATTGCTTACCTGGAAAGTTTCTCTTTCTACACAGTGGCAGGCAGGGCTTTTCAGTAGCTTACAACTCTTAGGAAAGGAATCTGTTAATGCTTCAGGGATGGACTTGAAAACTTTGTCCAATAATCCTGTTTTTTTGAGGTGAGGGGTGGTGCTGTGCATCTTTTTCAGTGAAATGCAGTGCTCCAAATTCGCCATGTAAATCAATGAACGTACAGTGATTCTCTTCAGCTGGGGACCTGGTTCAATATATCTCTTTCTAGTGCTCACTACACAATGTTCTGTCTCTATAAAAACCCATAGTTTACCAGTGTGGAAAACAGGCTACTTACTGGGTGGCACTGGGAGGGGTGTTAGGTAACACTGGTGATTAAATCCAGCTGGGTCTTTAGTGTTCCCAGTAAGTTGTATGTTTGGGTGGCTACCCAGGATAGATTCAAGTGCTGCTCAGCAGATTAGCAGAGCACCGCCAGCCAGCAGTATATGCTTCTCCTGGTGACACACGTGCATCGGTGCACAGAACAAAATGATGATTGGCCTTCATAAAGGAATGAGACAGAGTGTGAGGGAGACCCAGGTGAGAGATGGGGAATTTCTTCCTTTGGGTTAAAGGCTGAAAGGAACCTGGGAGGCTTGTGCCTAAGCCTGGAGGAAGACTAGGGACCAAATAAGAGGAAGAAAAAACTTTGAGGTGAAAAAACACTGAGATCCAGAAAGAAGCCTTAAGGAAAGAAGGCATGGGACCTAGGAAGGAAGCCTAGGGAGCTGAGTGTATGGGGGAATGTCTCCAAAAGTAATGCACACCTTGGTACAAGCACTGAAAAGGGAAGGCTATAGGAACCAGGGGCACTACCAGAAGTGTTTCACATACCATGCACAAAACCCCCTTCTCCCTGCTGGCTCCTCTGGGTTGGCGTGCACTACAGCTCTCCTCTCTGTGCTTGCAGCAGGTCTTGAGGCTGTTGAGTGAGTTCTGTGGGCAGAATAGTGGGACATGGACTTCAGGGAGTGGGATGAGGTAGAATAGGCCAATAGGGGGAGCCCTGGTGCAGGAGCTGGCCCCATGGCAGTATCTGGGAGAAATGATGCTGGCCACTCCACTGTCCTCTTAGATGTGACCCCATAGCCCTCTGTCATGATAGAGAAGGGGAGGTGACAGGGTCAAAACTGAGTGGCATTGTGAGCTAGGTATCACAGAACTACTTGTTGGGGTTACTACGAGGCCAAACCTGAGTGGGCAGTGACATGGCCAGCAATGCCTGTCTTTGCCATTACTGTGTTGCTGTGCCCATACCTGAGTCAAATGAACTGCTGCTGGAGCCCCACCAGTTGGGTCCTGGGTGGTGAGCTGGCGTGCACTGTGTGTAAGGCTGAAGGTGCCACTGATTGCAGCTGATAATTCTCACTGCAGAAGGCCTGAAACAGGGCTCAGTAGGAAGCTGAAACCATGTTAAGACAGAGACGAAGGGTTCTGTGGTGATCCCGAGATAAAGTGAGGAACCAGGAGCTGAGGGAAGCTAGAAGTACAGGGGTCGAGATTTCTTTGAGTGACGTATGTTGAAGATCCAAGGCGAGGACTTTTGATGCTGGTCGATCTGATGCCAGTCCATGTCAGAGCTCCGGGCCAATTCACTTGTGTATTAGTATGGATCAAATTGATAAATGTCTGGATGTATTTGGCACTTAAACTTCATGAAAATTAGTGGGATGTTACTTTCGCATTGTTTCCATTATCTCTATCCTGTTATAATGTAGTAACAACATTTACATTTTATATGCCCCTATAACTTTGAATGCAAATGGAGAACATTAACAGAAAAGTTCTAATTTCAAAGCAAGCAGTTGTGTGTATGTGGTGATGAGTAGTCAAGGACCCAAAATGGATTCCTTATGCTCCATCATCAAAGGGAAAGCCCACATAGGTAGTGATCCTGTCGTGGTCATCTTTTCTGTGAGAAAAAGCAATAATTATGGATTCAAGGACAAATCCTGGGTTTCTGGGGATCTCTGCTTTTGAATCTGGTATTCTTCCCCATAAGAGTCCAATCTTGGTACCGGGAAAAGACTTTTGGGAACCTGGCATTTTATTACATTAGGGCCACCATTTGGAATTACAAACTGTAACTCACTGGTGCATATATTTTATCTGCTTTAACCTTCCAATAGTTCTCTTTTCCTTTTCTTCTCTACTAAACTAACCAAAGGTTTATTAGCTAAGTGTCTGTCAGTTATCTTTGGTGTAATATTTCAGATCAGCTGATACTCTAGATAAATGTCTGGTCTCCTGGGATTAGGAGCAACCTGCTATGGTATGAGGTGGGTTTGGTTTTGGTTTCTTTTAAATGACCTTTATCACAGCATCCAGTTTGTCTGGGTGGCAAGATAGTCCCCTTCAACTCTCCTGTCTGTGCTTACCTCAAAAAAGCCTCTTACAAATGACCTTTTTGAAGGTTCTAGAGCTTTGTAAACCAGACTCATTCTCCCTGAGTTTCTCACACCAAGAGAGAACTTCCTTTGGTGTTTTTTAGTACACAGGTATCACTTTGGAGCTAGAATTCCTTCTTTGCAATTGTACCTTTGCCTTTCTAAAATATAAAAAAAATTCATTCATGGGTCTGGATTTAATGCATATGAGGGAGCTGGCAAATGTCATTGCAGAGCCTTTGGCCATTACCTTTGAAAACTCATGGAGATCGGGAGAGGTCCTTCATGATTGGAAAAAGACAAACATACTGCCCATCCTTAAAATAGGGAAGAAGGACAATCCAGGGAATTGCAGACCTGTCAACCTTACCTCAGTCCCCAGAAAAATCATAGAGGGAATCCGTTTTGAAGCGTCTGGAAGAGGGGAAAGTGATAGGAATAATCAGCATGGATTCACGAAGGGCAAGTCATCCCTGACCAATCTGATTAGCTTCTATGATGAGGTAACTGGCTCTGTGGATGTGGGGAAGTCAGTGGATGTGACATACCTTGACTTTAGCAAAGCTTTTGATATGATCTCCCACAGTATTCTTGCCAGTAAATTAAGGAAGTATGGATCGGATAAATGGACTGTAAGGTGGATAGAAAGCAGGCAAGATTGTCAGGCACAATTGGTAGTGATCAATGGCTCAGTGTCTGGATGGCAGTCAGTTTCAAGCGGAGTGCCCCAAGGATTGGTTCTAGGGCCAGTTTTGTTCAACATCTTTATTAATAACCTGGATGAGGGGATGGACTTGATGACCTCTTGAGGTCTCTTCCAGCCCTAGGATTCTATGATTTTATGATTCTGTCTCAGCTGATAGAGGTGCTGGGGTACGGGAATCAGGCCCATAGAAAGACCCTTATTCCATTTTATAGCTTGCAAAATGGCTAATGCCAGTGTATAAGAATGTCTGTTAACATGCGTAGGTACAGATATTGGGGACTTCACAACACCTGAAAAAGTGCAGTAGCTTGGTTATACATGCAGGCAAGAGAATAGAAGGAAGTGTGGTATATTCTCAATATTACATGGGGTTCACAGCAAAAAAAATTGGTTCAGAGCAACAGGTCACAAAGTGGATTAGAGTATTATTATTATTATTTATTTACTATCTTCACTCAGGGCTTGAGCCAATGGCCTTTAAAGTCAGTTGGATTCTTTCCATTGACTTGAGAGAGCTTTGGGTTAGGCCTTCAGTGAGTTTAGCACCGAAGATCTTTTTGAGTCACTAAAGCTACACAGCATTTTATCCTATTCATTACTCTGAAGATCTTGACGGCTGAAAAAGCAGTGCTATATGCCCTTCAAAGCCCTTCAAAGTAAGAAATCTGCCAACTCTGCTGAGTTGCTAGGACAACACAAGGAAACTTATGAATCCTTCTTCCGAAGAAAGATTGCCTCTTGTGGTGTCACATTAATTATATTACTCTGTTTATCACAGGTAAAGAGAAAGTGACAATTAAGCTATCGCACTTACCTGAAAATTGCCATTTTGCTTATAAACAGAATTAGAGCACAGAGGGAGAAAGGGGAACAGATTAGAAACTCTGTCATACTGTGCTCTTTTTGATACCTAGAACATTATGGAGATTCCTTTATAGCCTCCATTTTATGAATGTAGCAATTTTTGTTTTGCTAACAAGAAACCAGCTTTCACAGCATTGGTTTTGAGCACAGCATGACATGTCACAGCTGCTGTCTCAGCTCACCCACCGAGGCTGAATGAGGGATTGCCGTAGGTAAAAAGCATAAGCTGCAAAAGATCCACTCTCTCTGGATGGCTCCAAACAGACTTGCATCCTCTGCAGATCAGGCACAGACAGGGGCCTGTAATACACTCAGCAGTGGGTTATGTAATCGAAGCAGCTGGGGAGGGAGCAATTCACTGTCTAGCAGAGCTAAGAGGGTATGTGGAGTGCCTTAATTTACTTCTAGTTTAGGCTAGCACACGACTACTCTTCCCTGGTTTGCAGGAAGGCCATTATGCCACTGAAGGGGTCTTTGAGGCTCAGTGTCTCCTATGGCTACTAGTATAGCGTATGTGTTCAGGGCTGGGCAAGCTAGTTCTGTTTCCAAGCAGTACAGCAAATCACTGCTAGAGACTTCCACGGATACGATTGAATTGGAAAGGGAAGGGGGCAGAAATGTCTGGGACAAAATGATATCTAATACATCCTGTGCCCTGCTCTAGTCTTAGCTCTTTCAGATCAGAGAATATCCATTATCACAGTATTTATCACACGCAAGTCCTCCTATAGTCAACAATGTTTGATCCTAACTCTGGCAAAATGACACTTAGATTGTATTCTTGTATCCCAAACACTGGACTGACAGTGTGGAGATGCTAGGAACTGAGGAATATTCCTGAGTTATGTTTTGCTGAGAGTAAAGTATGATTGAACTGTCTCAGAATTGCTGAGGAAGATGAATTTTTCACTTCCTCTCTCTTGAGGCTGTACTAACATACCTGTCTAGGCACAAACAATTGCGTTGACCCAGCTACACTGCTCAGGAGTGTAAAGAATCCATACTCCTAAAAATTGTAGTTAAGATGACCTAATCCCTGGGGTAGACAGCACTAGGCCGACAGAAAAATTCTTCTGTTAATTTAGCTGCCACCTTTCAGAGATGGACGATCTGTGCCATAAGAGACCCTTCTATGGATGCACATAGTATTTACACTGAAGCACTACAGTTTCGCAGCCATAGCATTTCAGGTATGGACAAGCCCAAGAACAACATCTGATTCTCAGCAAACTAAACTGCATCTGCTAATTTGGTCTCAGCTGTTTTCATTTCCTCAAGGCAATGGTTGAGTTTGTTCTCAATGTCAGTCTGACAATACACAATGCAAACTTCTAAAGCATGTCTCAAAACAAATGTGACCTTTGCTGCATATTTTGGTTTCTTAAATTTTTAACTTTGAAAAAGGACATAACTACAAAAATGAGACTGGATCCACTAAGAAAATATGTTTTCAATATTTACAAAATGTTGGCCCCAAACTCTTCGAACATATGTGCTGATAAATTAATATGCTGCTGTTTAGAAGCTTTGAATATCTTATTCTGTGAAGTCATTTCAACAGATGGGTAATATATGACCCCAATATTTAAGAGTGTTAACAAAATCTTTGATGTACTAGGCTAAACTAATCCTTGGAGTCATTCTGGCTACAGTGAAATTTTATCAGGGAAGATTTTGTCTTCCATAAGCTATTTGATTGTATTGTTCTTCTATTCATGTCTACAACTTGTAACTAAGTGCACATAATACTCTAAAAAAGTGATCCGACATGCACTGCAAATATATTCCATAAACTTTGAAATAAAAGCTGCTTTATTGGCTTCCTCCTTTCATTTGATATATATATTTGTAACAAATACAAAAACCATAGTATTAGAGAAGCAAAGAGAGAAAATAAGAGGAGATTTGATGTAGACAAATAGATACAGTTGTGGAAAAGTAAATAATCTAAAGTATAGATAATTCAGTGGAAGAGAGAAACTTGGGGAATAATATAGGTTTAGTTACAGTGCCTTTTGCTTTGGCATTTGTGCACCTCAGAAGCATTAGTGAATTTATCTTTTTAACGTATACTGTTGAAATAGGATAATGGAATTTATTGTGCCCATTTCACAGATTAGGAAACTGAGGATTATTTTTTAAGGCTTCAATCTTGAAAAGATCTGAACAGTCTCAAGAGGAGTAATGGTCACTCCTGGGCTAGTCCATATGGTTGGTCACTCCTGGGCTAGTCCATATGCTGTTTCCCCTCTCTCTTCTCTGAAGAAACGTACCACTGGCCAACAAAGGATTGCCAGAGTGCATAAACCATGCCTGGTGCCTTGCCTTCTAAGGGTGGGTCTACACTGCACCCAGAGCTCAAAATAAGCTAAGCAATTTGAGCAATGCAAATTGCATCACTTATTTCGAGTCAATTGCGAAATAGTTTATATCAAAATTTGGCGCTGTCTACACAGTACTGATTTTGAAATAAATCACTATTCCGAAATGTCCCTTACTCCTCAGGGAATGAGGTTTACAGGGATGTCAGAATAGCAAACCTGTTATATTTCGAAATAATGGGCACTCTCAGAAGACATGGCATAGCTATTTTGGGATACCTCCACTAACTCGAAATAGCGCTGCAGTGCAGACCTAGCCTAGGTGCTCTTTGTCCTGTCTCAGGGCAGGGGCTGGACTTGACCTCTCAAAGTACCTTCCTGCCCTAAGTTTGTATGATTCTTTGTGCATAGCAGGCCCTTCCCTATCCCCTATGCTGGAACCTCCACTGGTTCCATTCCTGGTGGGGCCTCCAGGTAGTATCTCCAGCAGGGTGGATAGTTGCTCTATATGTGCTGCCTGATCAGCATGAAGTGACTGATTCATGCACGTTTGCCTTTTGACTCCAGATTTTTCTCTCTTTTGTTGCTTAAAGAAAAGCAAATTGACAGGCTAAAAATTCTGCCCAGATGGGAACTTCACTGATGAGACGATGCTGCATCATCTTACACTCAGTTCTGTTAAAAGCTTCCCACTCATCTGCTGCTTCAGCTTCACCTCATTGGCATTTCCTGATGAGCTCGGTTTTCCCCCATATGTGAATATTCTTTTTCTGGATCATGCGAACACCTACAGGAAACAAAACATCTTTTCCCATGTCCTGAGTGGGAAAGGGCTTGGGTTTGGATTATTTTCAGTTGTGATCAGTAATGCTGGGGTTTTTTAGGCATGTTGCTATGTGGAGTTATTCAGGAGGGTCCGTCTAATTTTTTGCCACCCCCCAAGTGGAATGAATTTTGTTGCATGCACCAATGTGGAGGTGATGTGCACCACATCACCTTCATCTTAAGCATGACAAAATTGTGTGGCAGGAGTGGGACTGATGGGTTTTGAGTTTGAAAGAACTCAGGACCGGGGCAGTGCGTTGGGGTACAGGAATGTGAAGGCTCCCTTAGAAGGTGGTGCTTCAGGCAGAAGTGTCAGGGCTGCAGGGTTAGTCTCCCCCAGCCATCCCTTAATGCCACCCGGACTGTGCCATGCAGGATCTGCTAGTAATGTAAAGGGCCCAGAACTCCGGCTGCTGCTGCAGTAGCGGTAGTGAGAGTCTGGAACACTGGGCCCTTTTAAATGGTCAGGGCCTGGGGCAGCTGCCCTTTTTGCCATCCTCCCCCTCCCCTGCCCTGTTAGCAGTCTGGACTATGGGATAGTCTGATTGGGAAAGAGGGATCCCTCAGGCTTGGCTATTGAAGCGTTTCCACTTTCAATAAATAACTGTGCCAGACTCTATAGCCCAGTGGTTAGGGCACTCTTCTTAGATCCCTCTTCAACTCTTTTTTTAATCAAGCAGAGTTAGGACTTACACCAGGGGTTTTCCACATCTTCAGTGAGTACCCTAATCGCAGGGCTAAAGGTTATCAAGGTCAGTGTGTCAGCAGAGAATTAGATGACCATTGAGCATTGGATCAGACCCCACATGTAAGTTATGCAGAAGAGTGCCACTCATTCCATGGTTTGTAAATGGCCAGCAGAGATAGTTGCCTCCCTGCATCTTGGAGATGGGTGTTTATCTCCATCAGAGGGGTGAAAGTTAACATACCTCCCTCTTTCAGCATCTGCCATTAGCTAGACTGCCTATCATGCTGACTACATGAATTGTACTCTGAGGTGTCTGACTCTCACCATTCATTGTATTGGGAGCCTAGGCACCTAACTCAGACTTTCAGAGTTGTGGTGGTGTTCCTGTTATATTCCAGGTGTCTAAAAGTTGGGTGTTGTGACAGTCAGCATCTCAACACCCAAGTCCTTATGTGAACTCAGACTTAGGGGCTTGTGGGATTGAATCTAGTAAGTTCCCATAGATGACTTGACAGAGGAGGAGATATAGAAGGAAGAAGTATGTGTTTACTAAGACCAAGTCGATCCCACAGCAGGAAGTTGATGGGAGAAATGCTCCTGTGAGGAGTACTGTGGTCAAAGGAGGTGCCTTAGTGATCCATTTAGTGGGTCTTTCCTAGACCCACTAAACTGAACCCTGGAAGATTGATCACCAATGTGTCAATCCTCTGGTAAGTATAGACAAGCCCTAAGTTAGTGTGGAGCCTATTATGGGACTCATAAATGTTGCACATAGCCATTCTGAAGGGGATCCATAAAGTGTTGTGTAGTAAAGTGGGTATAAGAGGTTTGACAGGGTCACTCAGACTATTACAGGTTGCAGCCATGTTCCACCTCACCCTTACTTCCTGTTTGGTAACTGGGAATTTCCCCTCATCCTATTGTGGTGCAGTTAAATAAAATAGCAAGTTCCAAGCCTGCTCTCCTGTGAGTAGACAGTTTTGTTGCACTGAATGGGCCCTTTCCAAAAGGCAGGCTGCTGGAATTTCACATGTTAAAGTAACCGTGCATTTTCTTCAGCTGTTGGGCTTTACATAAGAGCAGGTCTCCTTTGTGTTAAGCCCTGTATGGGTGCATCTACACAGCAGTTCTAGCTCGAAATAAGCTATATAGTTTGAGCTATGCGAATTGTGTAGCTTATTTTGAGATAGACCGCTATTCCAACAAGCCCCTTAACTCTCGTGGAACGAGGTTTACTGTGACATTGGAATAGCAAGCCCATTATTTTGTTTGCATTTTGAAATAATGGGCATGCTGTTAAGATGTGGAAAATGCTATTTCGGAATGCTGGACATATCCCGAAATAGTTCCGCTGTCTAGACGTACCCTGCTAACCGCTCTTCCTGTCCTGACAAGCCTTGGGAGTAAATAGATAAGACAAAGGGTGGTAGAAGGGAAGGATTGTCTTCCCCAAGTTACTGATGGGAAACTGAAGCATGGAATAACTAAGGTCAAATCTTCAGAGGTCTTTAGGCACCTAAACCTTTTATGTGCCTGAATACTTTTCAGGATTTGGGCCTAAGCAGCTGACTCCCCAATGATCTTAGGTCTCCTTTAGCCCAGCATCTTACACACACAAGATCATCCTTCCTTATTTCACATGATTTGTGTGTGCTCTTCCTTCTATATTGTGGAATGAGGGGGAGCATTTGAACTTGTGATGTTCCCTGTGAGTAAAAAGAGAGAACTCTGGGGATTTTTGTAATGAGGCTGTTGGAGTCACACAGACATCATCTCTCTATAACTTATGGCTCAGAAAACACATCATCACCTCACAGGATCTGTTTAAATCCTGACCCAGCTCAAGCAAATGTGGAATGGAATGCTGGCTCCCCTCCAGGCCTTTATATTAAGGAGTAAGAAGAAAATACAGTAAAAGCTGTGTTATCTGGCACTTTACCAACTGGATAACTCAATTACCAGGCATTTCTTCTATCTCCCAGTACAAATCTTCAGTCTAGTAACCGGGGCTAGTATATTACCCAGCACATTATGCAATTGCATATTCCGTACTTTTTATGCAAACGAGGCCGAAAATAAGTAAGCAAGCTGATATCAGGTATTTATTTATATAAAAAGCAACTGCCAATGTATGTTATTCGGTCTTTACAGATTTAGCCCAATCTCCCACACCACCTACGTATACAATAATAATTGCTATTGATAAGGATGTCCCTGAGATATGGCAAGATCTGGAAGTGTCTTCTGAATCATCAAAGCCAGATTAAATTAAGTTCAGTGGTGTGTTAGTGTTAAGTGTATTTTTAGTGAGCTGAGTGTATGCCATGCACTACCCGTAGTGAAATGTAGTGTCATAAAGTAACTGACTGTTCAGAAAACTTTACATCTAAGTGCTTAAAGAAACCAACCACTGTGCAGTACTACTACTGGGTTGGTGCATATCTGTATATGTGGGCAGCTGGTAATGTAGGCAAAGAAAGGCACAGCCTTCCAAAACTGCTTACACGCCTGAGCACCAAAGGTTGGGGCCGCAGCGCAGCAGCCCAGCTTCCCCAGCCACCAGTGAGGGACGTGGC
This sequence comes from Pelodiscus sinensis, assembly GCF_049634645.1. NCBI lineage: Eukaryota > Metazoa > Chordata > Testudines > Trionychidae > Pelodiscus > Pelodiscus sinensis. The sequence continues at coordinate 114,609,121 of NC_134715.1, forward strand.
CACAGCACAGCAGTCCTGCTCCCTGGCCCCTGGATAGAGCTGGGCCAGAGCCATAGCATGGCAGCCCTAGCCTTCCACATGTCCAGGAAGGATTGGGCTGGGAATGGGCATGGCGTGGCTCCAGGAGCAGGCTTCAGGCAGATGTGGGTGGCAGGGCTGGGGCTTGATTTCCCCAGCTGAGCTTTCACCCACCTCTCATGCCTGTCTACCATTTTAAAATGTATTTATTTCATTCTAATTAATTGAAAATTGGTAATCCATTGGTAAATATAACTCTTATTTATCTGGAATTTTTGACTAACTAGCACCCTCCCATTTCCCCAACATGCTGGATAACAAAGCTTTTACTGTTGTTCTTCAAAGAGTTTATCTTTGATGTCATTTGAACTACATTTATGGCTGTTTAGTGTAAACAATCCTTTATGATCAAGAAGGGTACTTTCCCCTTCTGCTAGGGATTCTGTTGAATGCGAGGAGATATTCTAATTAACGTATTGATTTGTAGTAAATGTAATTTAATATTGTAGCCTCGTGGGTAGGTTTGATGTACAATAAGGTCTAGGAAAACAATATCAATAGTAGTACGGGAAATTGTTCAGATTCTCTATGGTTATGAATTTTACAGTGAGGGAATGAGCATGAAGAGGAGGGTTATACATCACACAGTTACATTCTCTTTCATCTAACCAGTTTCATCAGTCTAGCTTTCAACATCAAGGGCCAAATTCAGGCCTAGTGCTCCATTAGCTGCAACTGAGCTGTGCCCTTTTCCACCAGGCCTGAAAGAGGCTTCCATTGTTTGAAGAGGAAAAACAAAGAACCCCAAGCTGTGCTTTGCATGGGTCAAGCACTTTCTACACTTATCCCTGTGCTACAAAAATTATAGGATAGTGACATTTTTATATAAAGGGTTTTAAACTGACTCAAGCATACAACAATGAAAATATCTAGGCGATTTGTTTAACTGCTATCCTGACATCCTGGCTAGTTCACACTTGAAACTAGAGTGACCAGGAACTTGAATTTATTTTCTTTTAGAGCACAAAATAAATCAATAAAAGAAACAGGACATCTCTTACAGCTGCAAGCAGCAAGACCTCTGGTTATTTGAAGCTGTGCTGCTTGGTTTCTAAAAAGCCAGAAGGCCTATTGATTTCAGAGGGAGCTACCTGTGGGAGTTACCCAAATGATTTCTTCTCTTTCCCTAAACTACCTGGGCTCTTGTCGTTACTATTCATTCAGACTAACGGTGGAGCTGAAAATATGTCTCTCCTGTGTACATATACATGGCAGTTGACCACAAAAATGACTTAGATCCTTAAGTCCTTAGGAAGTTAAAATGTTTATTAGGGATCCAGCCACAGTTCAACTCCAAATGGGTTTCACTTTCTCACTGAGAAAAAACTCAGGAGATCCTGGTTCTCACATGCATGGGGCAGATCATCAGTGCTGGGCATATGGAAGCCTTAGAATAGCAGATATGACTGTGCAAATTCACTACCCCCAGAATTTTGAGACATGTCTCCTCTCCTTACACACTGAAGCTTCCTCTCCTGCTGCCATCTGGCTCCATCCAGAGGGAAGATCTGGCATTTCCATCTCATTCCCTCATCTTCTTGTCTTCAGACACTACATGTTTCCTCACTAGGTACCCAGGTGAAGAAAGGCACAGAGTACATTCAGTTATTTATTTTTCCTTCATAATTAGTTGTTACAATTATTCCCCAAGCAAGGTCACCTCTTAATGTGACCTCTACAATTTCAAAGTCATAGATATCCCGTAACCACAAATATCGAAAGAATATTGTCATGATGCAGTTGTCTTGTCAAATGATCACAAGAGTGCCCCTCAGCAACCAATGCTGAGAGAGAATGTAACCATAGATCAATGCTTTCTTCTGACCCAACTTAAAATATGTCTCTTTTCACCAGTCCCAAGTTCCAAGCACTGGTGAAGAGTAAAGTTAACTTTAGAGGAAATCCTCCCCTCAAATGTGAGATTGTCCTATGCTTTAAGCAACACTGACGAAATATTGCTGCCTCTCAGGTATGTCTACACTAGCCCCCTAGTTCGATCTAGGGAGGCTAATGAGGGCGACTGAAATTGCAAATGAAGCACGGGATTTAAATATCGCCATTTTAGAAATTGACTAGCCCGAAGTAACTGCCCGCGTCTACACACGGCAGTGAAACGGGATTCCGAATTAAAGCCCTAAATCGAATTAGCTGGTATTCCTCCTGCAATGAAGTTTGAAAATCCATTTTATGTAGGCTTTTATAATGCTGTCATCACTGTAGTATCTGAATGCCTCATGCTCTTTGATGCATATATCATCAGAATACATCTGTGAGTACTTCTATTCCCATTTTACAGATGAGGAACTGAGGCACAAAAAAACTAAGGCCATGTCTATACTACCACTTAGGTTGAGAACTTATATTGTTCAGGGATGTGAAACCTCCCCCACCCAAGTTTTGCCAGCATTAGTGCTCATGGTGCACAGCACTATGTCAACTGGAGATACTCCCCAGCCAACATAGATACCACCTCATGTTTAGGAGATTTCATTATACTGACGAAAGATTTCACTCCCATAAGCATGGAGCGGCCCCACAAGTGATCTTACAGAGGTGCAGCTGAATCTGTACAGCCGTGCTACTGTAACTTTACTATCAGAGACGTGGCTTAAATGACTAGCCCGGTGCCACAGAGGAATTCAGTAGCAAAGCAGGGAGTCAGTTCTAGCTCTCACATCCCAGCTGAACAACCCAACCACTGTTGCTACAGAGATGCTATCTGATCATGGGCAGGAGGAAAAGCTGTATGAATGAGTGGGAAGGGGTGGGGAGTGGATTCATAGACAATCTATTCTGTTGAATTAGATTTCCATACTATGGAAATACTTGAGAAATTTTGGAATAAATCAGTGATCCTCTGTGGTTCAGGAGGCAAACCAACAGAACCATAGTTGTGTGAATTCACTGTTTCATTTTCTATAGTACCAAGTTTAACCAGTATGTCAGGGGAAATATTGTGTGTGCGCATGCACGTGTATTATTCTCAAAGCAAAATTTCTGACCAAGGTAATTCTTTTACTAAATTCAATGGTTAGCAATTAAAGAGCCTCAGTCTGAGTGTCACAGTGTAGAATGTATAGTCCAGGTTAAGTGAAATCTAGAAAACTGATAAAAAGGTTAAGTTTTATCTACATTTGCATCTATTCAAATAAGTAATGTGTAAATTGATGGCGTCATGATATTCATTTCTTGTTTCTCAGTATGAACTCTGTCTAATTTCCTGTAGCATTAATCCCAAAGTTCTATTTTTATTTAAATAAGATTTAAAATCCACTGGCATATAATTTACCTCTACATGAGGTAAACATTACATCTCAGGTTATTATAGGATGAGGACCTGTGAGTTGCTTTGTCAAGTATTCATCCATATCCATTGTAAAATAAGCTATGAATAGTCGCATGCATTCTGAACTCAAAATATGTATGTTTCAGGAAATCATACTTGCATATGTGTTCAGGCTTCTTGAATATTTTCCATTGTTGTGGGCTCATTAATAACAACTATATTTTTATTTTTCCCTACACGGTGACAAACAAAAATTTCCACTTAGTCTTACCAAACACAGAGCATGTTAAACAAATATCCAGCTTTGAAAATTTTTTCAGGTTTCTTCTACGTTACATAAATATTTGTGTGGAATTTGCTGCTCTGCTTATTGTAAACCAAACTCTCACAAAGACAACTAGCTACACAGTGAAGGAAATCTCACACAGAAAAACCTGGAGGAAATACAATAAAAGCAGTGTGTACTTTACAATAACTATCTCCTGCAAAATTTTTGTAGTCTAGTCTGAACACTAGTGACTCTTAGTTTGTGAAAAACCAAACGCTTGGACTAAGTTGATGCTCATTTTTTCCTTTTAACTGCATAAATATGTGTATAGCACACTCTAGCCAAGCTTTTGTGCATTTGTTTTTATATCTTCAGTACCACACAGAAGGTGGGGGTTGTTAACTCTTTTTACAAATGGAGAAAATGAGGTACAAAGTGAGGAGGCCACTTATCTCAAAGGAGGCCTCTTCTCCCTTGTAGCCCTTAGGCTATTGGTAAGCAATCACAGAATAATTCACAGGAGAAATGATTGAATTGGGTTTTTGGTCCTGTAAATAAAAGATTAGACAAATGTTGCTTTCTTTTCCCCTCCCCTCCCGTTTGTGACTTGCAAAGTCTGGACAACTTTTTTTCAGCCTAGGAAATGTTTACAACCATCTTGACCTATTTGTTGTTCACTGCTTGTTATTCATGCTGTGCAAATATTTACCTAAGAAACTTGGCCCTCTTTCTGCTCTCTGATTGGATCTTTTTAAAAAGGAGAATAAAACAATGAATGATAGCAGATAACTTGTTTGCATATGAAAACTCATTTATGAGAAGCAGTAGTGTATTAACTGAAGGCTTGCCTATAGTTGAAACAATTACAGCAGCACAGCTATGCCACTGTAGCACGTCAGTATAGACGCTACCAATGTACAGCAACAGGAGAAATCCACCTCCCTGAGAAGAGGATGCCAGGTTAATCTAAGAATTCATCTTTGGCCTAGCACCATCTACACCATGGATTAGGTTGTCTTATCTTGTGAGATTGGTCCTGCTTTGGGCAAGGGCCTGGACTTGATGACTTCCTGAGGTCTCTTCCAGCTCTATGATTCTATGATTTGCATTGCTCAGGTATACGGATTTTTTGCACCCCGAGTGACATAGCTGGGTTGACAATGTTTTAATGTAGACCTCAGACTCATCAGTTTAACTCCTGCTTCATTCATGTTCACACATTAAATATGAAAATATGGGAGACCATCTAACCTATAGAACATCTACTATACAAATTGTTTCAGAGTCCCTGCTGGAAAATATAATCTTTTATCAGAATTTCAGGTCTGAAACAGCAGCAGTTGTGACTGGCTGCCTTGTTTTGTCAAGGAGCTGACAGCTAGAAGCACTGGGAGTTACTATCGTCCCTGTCGGCAGGGGCAGAATGCAACTCCTGTTGATGTAAGTGAGTAGCTGCCATCTGCATTCACAAGCCTTGGGGGTGTTCATTCTGGTCACACTGTAGGCCTGTGGGCCCCCAGAGTAGGTTCTGTCATGGGAACTGTAGAGAAAAAGAAGTTTTGCAAACATTTGGAGAGAATTCCATTTGGCAAACTTAAAAAAAGAAAGTACTCTGGTGATGTGATTGTGATTGAGTGAGTCTTGACGTGCTTTTTAATTTTCATCTCTGCAATCCTATAATACTGAGAAATTCAAGCTGACAGCATAGTACAAAGAGCTCTTTGAGACACAGACTGGCCTAATGTGTTAGTGTCAAATGAAAGAAACCCCCCAAATAAGCGTTTTAAGGGATTTGTCCATTGTAGAAAAGAACTGAGAGGCTTTTATAGATGTAGCTTTGTCAAACAAAGCTTTGGGGGCAAGACTGGGAAGGTGAGATAAAAATATGGGTGGAAGCACTGAATGGATTAAAGGATATTAAAAATTAAACTCATTTGCCTTACTTATTTAATTAGTGAACCTTAAAATAATAACTAAAGTCTGATATGAGGCAAGCGCTTTAGAGACATGTGCATTTACTCAATAAGCTGTCGGTGGTGAGTCATTGACTTCAGAGGCCTGGTGTGCCATGACACTACCAGCAACCTTCACAGAACCACATGTGCTTTGGCATTAGCTTAGCAAGCTTCACTGTAGTGAAGCCATGATTTCACCAAATCTTTAGCTCATGAAGCTAAAATTCATGCATGAAGGAAACAAATTGGTGTGGATGGCAGGTTGGATTTGTATAGGAGATTTAGGGAAGCAAATCCAAGTTAGGTACTTGAGAAAGGGATCTAGGGGTCATAGTGGACCACAAGCTAAATATGAGTCAACAGTGTGACCCTTGCAAAAAAAAGCAGACATGGTTTTGGGGTGCATTAATAGGAGTGTTGTGAGCAAGACAAGAGAAGTAATTGTTCTGCTGTACTCTGTGCTGATTAGGCCTCAGTTGGAGTACTGTGTCTAGTTCTGGGCACCACATTTCAAGAAAGATGTGGAGAAACTGGAGAGGGTCCAGAGAAGAGCAACAAAAATGATTAAAGATCTATGAGGGAAGACTGAAAGAACTGGGCTTGTTTAATCTGGAAAGGAGAAGACTGAGAGGGGACATAATAGCTGTTTTAAAGTATCTAAAAAGGTGCCCCAGGGAGGAGGGAGAAAAATTGTTCTCCTTAACCTCTGAGGACAGGACAAGAAGCAGTAAGCTTAAATTGCAGCAAGGGAGGTTTAGGTTGGACATTAGAAAAAACTTCCTAACTGTCAGGGTGACTGGAATAAATTACTTAGGGAGGTTGTGGAATCTCCATCACTGGAGATATTCAAGAGCATCTATCAGGGATGATCTAGACGGTGCTTGGTCCTGCTGTGAGGGCAGAGAACTGGACTTGATGACTTCTCAAAGTCCCTTCCAGTTCTAGTTTTCTATGATTCTATGAAAAATCCCATCTGTTCTAACTTCACAGAGATCTGTGCAGATGACAACAGCCCATCAAACAGGCCTGTGATGAGGCAATTAAGGCACATCATGGTTGGCGTGCCTTGAGATCTGCTCTTCAAGCTGGGATGTGATGAATACATGACTATAGAAGCTCATGAGGTTGAATTCCACCTCATTGACTAGCCTGTGTTGAGCAAAGTTCATCACAGAGACCTATGTGTTTAGCAAATGAGTGAGTGGTGAAGCCGTGATGCCAGAACAAGGGTATAGCTTGGAGCAAGAGGGTGACTTTGGCAGGCTTCCATACCTTGTCATAAACTGAGCAAGTTAGTGTGCCATGAAGGTGTGGTTTACAGATGCCTTGCAGTTCTGACACACACTCAGGACACTAGCCTTTCAGCTGTCCCGAACTAATTAGATAGTCACATAAAGAACCAGTTCTCTTGTTGCTTTGGTTTTCCCAGATAAATAAAGAGGTGTTTCCTACCTCATCCTTTTGCTAAGGCCTTGTCTATACTACAAATGCTTTGCTGGAATTGAAATGCTGGCAGGAGTGCCCAGTGTAGATACAGCATACACCGGGACAAAGGGAGTTGTAATGATGTTAATTATATGAATGGAATCACTTTTCTGATGGCACATCTGCAGCTACACTGGAGTTTTTGCTGACATAGCTAAGCTGGTGAAGGGAATAGGGCATTTTCATACCCCTGACTGACACAGCTATGTTGACACATTTTTATAGCATAGACCTTCCCAGCTCAGACGCCTGTTTCTAATGGAGCGCAAGTGGAATCCTCGATCTTCATGGCAATGAATCCTGAGGAAGCTGATTCCAAGTCAGAACTTCCCCTCTTCTCTACTGACATTGAAACTATCAACTGTTCCTCTTATTACAAAGGAATCCCAACAGTTGACAAAAGGTCAAGCTGTCTTTTTAAAATCTTCAAGTAAAACACTTGTATTCAGGAAGTCAACCAGATGTTGATGTGGTGTTATTACTGTGAGTTTCAAGTGGTAGTTTATTGTGCTGAATGACTATGATAAAAATAGTATTTCCACTTCAAAACTTTTAGATACTGTGTTTGAAAAGGCACTCTGCATGTTCATATTTTAGCAGCCTCAGTCATATACCACAGCTAAATGATATGTACTTCAAGGTCCCTTTTTATTTGATTCCTCATAGGTCACTCAGTAGTTGTAAAATGACTGGACACTTGGTATTTACAGAGCTTTTCAGTCAATAAAAGAGGTGCTTTTAAGCCTGCTTCAGTGAGCAATTTTTTGAAAGGCAATAGATAACTACACAAAATATGGCCTTTAGTACTATACATCAAAGTATAGTACAAGATGGCATGCAAGAGCTAATCTCAGTTGGTTCATGGTGTCACCAGAGAGTGAAATCTATAGGACAGCCTTTTGCAAATAACAAAGAGTCTTTTTCCCTGGGAATATATGGGGTCATAGGGCCTGATTCCCCCCTCACGTTGGTGTAAATCAGTTATGCCTCAGCTAAAGTTGATGGGATTGTGAGAGGAAGAGGATGGGTCCCTAAAACTCTCTCTCTCTCTCTGTGTGTGTGTGTGTGTGTGTGTGTGTGTGTGTGTGTGTGTGTGTATATATATATATATATATATATATATATATATATATATATATATATATATATTATACAGAAAATAATTCAAACACGAGAAGATGTTCCACCTTTTGACTCTGAACTCACTGCTATTAGTAGAAGACCATTTCCATTAATCAACTAATTTTTAACATTTCCTTTAGTAGTCTTTTGGTCTTTCATGACAAGTGTCACTGCATACCATGCTTGTAATCGGTTTGAACTAGCTAGCTATTCTGTGGGTAAGAAATATGAATATGCATCAGAAAAGGTTATTTCATTATGCAGGGTCTGACACTGAGAATGGTGGATGCACAAAAGAAGCAGGCACTGGCAACCCAACAAGAGTAAGAGGGGACTGGACTCTCAAGGTCTTTTCCAGACCTACAGTTCCATGATTCTGAGATATAGAATCATTCAAGGCCTATAAAAGGGAGGAAATGGGTCAAAATTGGCCAAAGCAAAATTAGTCAGTATTGTCCAGATGAGCTAATGGGAATAAGAGGTGCACATGCAAATATAAAAGCATGAAGAGACATTCTAGAAAGGCAAATAGAAAGGACATTAGTAAATGAATAGACGGGTGGAAATGAAGAGCCTTCATTGTTTAAAAAACTTGCAGAGAATTCTGGTTAATTCTGGACCCACAGACTTGGAGTGATTTTTTTCTTTCATAAGAGGCTATTTCAACTTTGGGTTCAGCAAATGAAAAACTGTCTAGCTAGCGGGTTTGTCAATCTAGGTAAGCACCAAATGCTAAAGTTAAATGGTGTCATCACAGTAAGCCTATCGTTCTCTGCCCAATCTCTGGTGGAAGGTTTATTCCTTTGGCTACAAATATAACTTGCCAGTCGGTTTTTACGCTACTTCTGTTGAAAGAATGTCTTTGCACTGTGCTCTAAAGGAGGGTCAGGCCCAGCCAAAGGGTTTGTGGGGCCCAGGGCAGGATTTTGGGACTGGGACCGTGGTCCTGGCCGGTATATGATGAATACTCAGCAGCACGGGGCCCGGAAAGCACGGGGCAGGCCCAAGATAGGACGCTGGGAGTGGGGCCCTGGGCCCAGCTAGTGGATGGTGAATACTCAACCGTGCGGGGCCCTGAAAGCGTAGGGCCCAAGGCATTTGCCTTGCTCACCTTGCCTTAGGTCCAGGCCTGAGGAGGGTAGATATGGACCCATTCTACTTTCTCATGGGGGCATCCTAATTGATCATTAATAAGAAACTCCACATCTGGGAATGTTAAATCAAAACACATTAGGCCAAATTTTCAAAGCTATTTGAGTAAAGATGCTTTTGTCCTTTTGAAAACTCCACAGTTAGATGCGACTAAATACCTTTTAAAAACATAGCCCTTCGGGCCTTATCCTCAGTTCATTGTTGAACCTGAGGAAAATTGAGGGGCTCAAGAAGGTGACTTTAACCCACCTTTGCACCCTTAGTATTCTGGGGCCACTGCTCTAATTTATTCTGTGTTTCCCATGGCCCTCAATGAGCTCTGGAATCCAAAAATGCTGAAGTATAGTGCTTTCCTACCATGTTATCTCCTCATTAGCTTTTTCATACCTTACAGAGGCATTACACTGCAGTTATTTTTCTGAAAAAGGAGATGCAATTTGCATACCTTTTTCCAATTCTTTTTTTGGAAGAGGCTTTTCCGATATTTGGCCCGTCTAATATTGGGGCCAAATATGAGAAAAACCTCATCTTTTGGAAGAGCCCTTATTCTTCATACCATGAGGAATACAGGGCTTCTGAAAAAGCGGAAACTGTTCTGATAAAGTGGAAGTGTTCCCTGGACAGGGCAGAGGTTTTCCAGGATACTTCTGGTATCCTGGAAAAACTCTGTAGTGTAGACATAGCCAGAGTTAGGTTTTAGCCAGTGAAGGATTGTCAAGATGAGGATGAGGAGCTTAAATTGGATTTACTGTTGAATGTGGGGTACAGAGAAGTGAGCTGTACAGGGAACCAGACTGATGTGCTTAAGATCTCCCTGTTCCACTCAAGCAACATGTCACTGTGATTGGGACCAGCTGCGGTCTGTATGGATGCCTGATTCAGCCGCAAGCAAAGCACAATTGTCTACTCAATGTATTGGATTGTGAATTTAATCTGAAAAAACAAATCTTTTCCTTTTCCCTTTCTCTGTTTTTTCAGAGACCAGTTGAGTCTCCCATAAGAGATTGTAAGCTTGAGAGTTCTGGTCTCACAGTTTGAGAAACACAGAATACGTTTTCTGTCTTCAGTGCATAATGAAATAGATCATTCTGGGTTGTTTTTCATTTAATAAAGAATTAGGTATTTGAAGCAAAGGATGTTCTGTGGTGTTTCACTTTACCACAAAGCTATCAAGAAGGAATAATGCAACAGGCAATCTTTGTCTTGTAATCTACACAGAAAGCTATGATTATACCCTGTGCTAGGATTTACTGAATTTTGAGAGAAAAAGGCAAGGAACTGGGAGATGAAGCACAGACAGTAAGGAACTGTGACTGCACTGTTCCCTCTGACAGCAGACTTCCTTGTCTCTCAGGCATTCTTGACAATCATCAAAGAGAATTTTAACTCATTTCCAGGTTCTTTAATAGAGAGGGTTGGCATTTAAAGAGGCGAGGCTGCCTATGACTCATGCACTGTTTACTTCACCATGGATCCTTACAATCAGAATGCTGCTTTTAGTAACTAGTAAGAATGACTGCACAGAGCAGCAGTATTCATTTTTCTTAAAAATCTTGTGTTAACTATCAACAGTATGTTTAGTTCCACTCTAGATGCTAGTGCCTGATTCACCTCTCACTGATGTTGGTGTAGAACAGAAGTAATTCCCATGTACTCTCTGGGGTCACACAGGTGTAAAGTAAGGGGAGAGTCAAGCCCCCATAGTGAATTTTCATAATAGTAATGGTCAAATTCTGATACCCGTGAGCAGAACCCTACTCTCCAATACAATGGGCCAGATTATGCAGCAAGGTGCTACTCACCCCAAACATTTTTTAAGTTAGAGCTGGTCATGTTTTTTATTGAGCCATGAAGACTGGAGGGGAGAGGGGATGTGATAATAGTTTTCCAATATGTTAAGGCCTGTTATAAAGAGCACTGTGATCAATTATTCCCCAGGTGTACTCTATGGAGGACAAGAAATAAGAAGTTTAAACTGTAGTATGGTTGCTGCAATTGCAGGTTAGATGTGAAGAAAATCTGTCTGTCTATAAGGTGAGAGATCACCTGATGATTACCTGTTCTGCATTTCCTCTGAAGCACTGACATTGGCCACTGTTGGAAGACAGGGTACTAGGCTAGAATGATCATTGGTCAGTATGGCCATTCTTATGTTCTTCTGATAGCTAAGTATCATGGAAGATTAGGGTTGGAAGAGACGTCAGGAGGTCACCTACTCTAGGCCCCTGCCCAAAGCAGGACCAACTCCAACTAAATCATTCCAGCCAGGGCTCTGTCTAGCCTGGCCTTAAAAACTTCTAAGAATGGAGATTCCACAACCCCCTAGGCAATCCATTTGAGTGCTTTATCACATGCCTAATTAAATAGTTTTTCCTAATATTCAACTTGGTCCTCCTCCATGGCAACTTGAGACTATTACTCTTTGTTCCATCACCTGCCACCACTGAGTACAGCCTGGTTCTGTCCTCATTTGACCCCCCCCCCCCCCCCACTTCAAGTACTTGAAGGCATCTATCAAATCCCCCCTCCCACTCTTCTCTTCTGCAGACTAAATACGTTCAGTTCCCTCAGCCTCTCTTCATAAGTCACAGGCCCCAGCCCTCTAGTCAGTTTTGTGGCCCTCCACTGGACACACTCCCATTTGTTCACATCTTTTCTGTAGCGGGGCCCCCAAAACTGGATGCTGCTTGATTTTTTTGGTGTAACTTGGACTTTTTCAGTCACTTTTCAGGGTGTGTGACAAAGTCAGACTTAACAGCTATAAAAGCGTGGTGGAAGTCAGGTATGTCCGCTCTAGAATGGTGTTTTTCCTCTGAACTTAGAAGTTACCTCAGGTTAATTAGAGACACATAAATCCAATTAAGAGATGCAGGTGACTTTTAAAACCCCTCTTCTGGTGACAGAAGGAATGAGACACAAGCTGTAATCAGGAGAAAAGGATTTTCCCAGGTAGAGGGCTACTCTCCTTCCTATAGAGGAAATCTTGAGTTTACTTCAGTTTAGAGAAGGGCGAACCAGAAATCAGCATAATAAGCAATGGTCTAGTGTGGAAAGGAAGTGTATATCTTTTGTGTTGTGAGTTTTTTGCTTAGGAGAACTTCTCTCAGCCTCGCCTGAGGCTCACAGTGTAAGTAAGCCAAAGTTAAGAATTAAAATCTTCCAGAATAGGACTTCCTGACTTCAGGGCTCACACACCAACTCAGTGAAAGAAAATCTCGTCTGTGTACTACATATGAAAGCAAAAAACCAAACAAATGGAAATAAATAGCAAGGAACTTGTAGGCCTCCATCTGACAATGGGATCCTTCCCAGATTCTTTCCTGGTATTGGGGAGATCTCTTCTGTCCACTCATGGGAACACTCTTCTCAGGGATCCTTTGGGCTTAAAACAAAGAAAGAAGATTCTTAGATCCAAGTCTCTAAGGGTATGTCTACACTACAAAGTTAATGCGAACTAACAGACGTTAGTTCGAATTAACTTTGATAGGCGCTACATATACAAACCGCTAGTTCGAACTTAATTTGAACTAGCGGTGCGCTTAATTCGAACTAGGTAAACCTCATTCTACGAGGACTAACGCCCAGTTCGAATTAACTAGTTCGAATTAAGGGCTGTGTAGCCACTTAATTCGAACTAGTGGCGGGCTAGCCCTCCCCAGCTTTCCCTGGTGGCCACTCTGGGCTCCACCAGGGAAACTCTTCTGCCCCCCTCCTGGCCCCGGAGCCCTTAAAGGGGCACGGGCTGGCTACGGTGCCCGTGCCAGGTGCAAGCCTGCCAGCACCCAACCAGCAGACCCTGCACCTGGCACGGCTCGAGCCAGCCACCCGCTGCCACCCAGCCCTCCGCCTCTTCCCGGGACCAGGATGGCGGCTCCTGGGAGCCTGCCCAGGTCCGCAAGAGGCGGGCGCCCACCTGGTCTAGTGCAGACATCATGGACCTTATCCACGACCTCCGCACTAGGCACAGGAAAGTGGCCGTCTAGGGCAGGAGAGCTGCCAGCCTGGCCACCCAAGAGCAGGTTGGCATGAAAATCAATGGGGTCCACTGAGACCCCTGACACTGAGCCCTGAGCTTAGAATGGCCGTACTGGGTCAGACCAAAGGTCCATCTAGCCCAGTAGCCTGTCTGCCGACAGCGGCCAACACTAGGTACCCTGGAGGGGATGGACCGAAGACAATGACCAAGCCATTTGTCTTGTGCCATCCATCTCCAGTCTTCCACAAACAGAGGCCAGGGACACCATTCCTACCCTCTGGCTAATACCACTCCATGGACCCAACCTCCATGACTTTATCTCACTTCTCTTTAAACTCTGTTCTAGTTCTAGCCTTCACAGCCTCCTGCAGCAAGGAGTTCCACAGGTTGACTATTTGCTTTATGAAGAAGAACTTTCTGTTGTTAGTTAGAAGCCTGCTACCCATTCATTTCATTTGGTGTCCTTTAGTCCTTCTATTATGGGAACTAATGAAGAACTTTTCTTTATGCACCCTCTCCACACCACTCATGCTTTTATAGACCTCTATCATATCCCCCCTCGGTCTCCTCTTTTCTAAGCTGAGAAGTCCCAGTCTCTTTAGCCTCTCTTCATATGGGACCTGTTCCAAACCCCTGACCATTTTAGTTGCCCTACCCTCTCCCACCCTCTCTCTTCCCCTCTCCCACCTTCTTTTCCCAGTCTCCCTGAGTTTTGTTCAATAAAGAGAGTTTCTATTTTTGAACACACGTGTCCTTTATTTTGTACATCAGGAAGGGGGGTTAGGGAGGGGTAAGTGGAAGGAGGTGAGTGAGGAATGGGGTATGATCCCCCGATGGGGAGGACTGGGCTGGCTCTGTGGGCTCCTCGGGGTGGAAACTCTCCTGAAGCCCCTTGATTGACCACCCCCCCTCAGATGGCAGCCTGCGGCAAGTGCAGCCGGGCTGATGGCCGAGTGCTGTGATGTGCCGAGTGTGGGCACTCAGGGCACTCCAAGCCAGGACTGCTTTGCAAGTGGGGAAGCCCTGAGAACTGTCTGTCCGGGGTGGGGGTCGGGTTCCTTTAAGCACAGCCCTCGGCTAGCCTGAGGCAGCAGCTCCACGCCCTAAGTCCTAATCTGATGCCCTGCTTCCAGCCATCCTTAACCTCAGTTCAGGGTCCACTCAGTGTGGATATGCTAGTTCGAATTAGCAAAATGTTAATTCAAACTAATTTTTAAGTCTAGATGCGCTAATTCAAATTAGCTTAGTTCGAATTAACTAATTCGTGCTGTAGTGTAGACATACCCAAACTGAGCTCCTTAAAAATGAGTCAGTTTCCCAGCTCATCTGAACACTGGTGCCACAGGACTGCTTGTTGTTTTTCAAGTCAGATTAACACAGCTACTCCTCTGAGTCAATTTCAAGTAAGCTCAATTTTGGACGTAAACTCCTTGGAGATAGTCTCAAATTATAACAGCATATTAGTTTTCTAAAGCTTGTTTATGCACACCATTTTTTCTGCTTTTAATTATATTGGCACAATCTCCCTAATATGGATGCAATAATATTAATATGAGGGTGTTTTGCAAGGGTTTAGTTATTCCTGTAGAGGAAGGGATATAAGCTATATCAGAGTAACACACCTGTATTCTGGTATAACTGCCTCCGCACTAGGGGGTGTACTGACAGCTATTTCAGTACAAAAATAATACCCTTAACCAAAATAGATTTGTACCAGGATAGCCATGTGATTCAGAAATTTCTTCCCTCCCATCCCCCATTCTAACTACAGGTCGAACCTCTCTAATCCAGCATTCTCTGGTCTGGCGACATCCATGATCCAGCATGATTTTAGTTAGATGTCCACTTATCATGGATGTGGCCAAGTTTCCTGTGGTCCCATAAAGTTTGTTTACAGCCACCAGTCCTGGCTATGAGTGTTCTGTGCTGATATTTAGCTCTAATTTACCTCTAAATGTCTTCTAAGAGCCCACTAAGCAGTGGGAGTGTTGGTAATGCTGCTAGACAATATTGACCTCCAATGGTCCAGCGAATACTCTGATTCAGAGGGTGCCAGACTAGAGAAGTTCCGCCTGTATAACTGGGGATTTTTTTTCTTTTTCCTAAATGTAATCTTTTTCCTAAATGTGATCTGCCTGCTAAGCACTGGCAGCATAACTTGTTTTTACCTCTGCTATATCATACTTTCAACAGAAGGAAGAAGTGATACATAAGTTAACAGTAACAAATAGGTCAACGATGGTATGGTGAGTCTGAAAGCATTTCCCATTTGGCTGTCAAGCATAGACTGTGGATTGCACAGCTAAGCTATTACAGGGCTTTTTTGAAGCTGTTTTACAGTATGCTACATAGAAACATATGCTTGCCTGTTAAAACTCAAAGCTTAATTGGAAAAGCATGCCCCTTTGGTATTTGTAGTTTAAAATGTGGAAGGAGTCAGCAGCAAAGCTAGAGCAAGGTTTGCAAGTCTGATCCCACTCTGCTGAACGAAACAAACTGTCCATTCCAGATCTTCTGTTTGCAGATAGTGAAGTGGAGGCATTGTTGAACATTTAAGGTGCCAAGAGAATGGGTGCTGAGAGAGCTGTAGAATGACAAGTCATGGGGTAGTATTTGTAATATTAGTGCCAGTAGGCTATTACTGGGACACTGGAACACTGGCTTGTTCTTAGAAATAATCTCAGTTTTCCTCACAGAAATATATCAGAGCTGGCTAAAAATTAGGAGACTTTTACAAAATTAGACTTTTTAAAATTTGAAAATCATGGGACCATAGGGTTAGATGGGATCATAGGGTTAGATGCCAAGGTGCAGGATTTGTTGTGTCTAAATAATCCGAGACAGATGGCTATCCAACCTCATTTTGAAAATCTGTAGTGGGGCTTCCATGACCTCCGTAGGCAGTTTATTCCATTGTCCAACTATTCTTACTATTCAGGTTTTCCTGAAATTTAATTGAACACTGTTATGCTATCATTTGAATCCTCTGCCACTCGTGCTATGGCAAGAGAATCATTTTTCTCCATGTATTTGAAGATCAGTATCACTTTCCTCCCTTCAACCTTCTCTTTTCCAAACTATACTTATCCATTTCCTTCAGCCTTTGCTCTTATGGCATGCATTATATCTCTTTGATCATCTTTGTCACTCGTCTCTGCATCCTTTTCACCACTACCTCTTTTTATATATAGTGGTGACCAACACTGGATGCAGTATTCCAGCTGAGACCTAACCAGTGTTGAGTAGATTGGTACCCTCACTGCCCTTGGCTTACATGCTAAGCTTCTATGAATGCCACCCAAAATTGCATTTTGCAGATTTTCAAGGCAAAAAATGTCAAATCTTGAAATTCAGAAAATATTGACCAGCTCTATA
Organism: Pelodiscus sinensis; assembly: GCF_049634645.1. Lineage (NCBI taxonomy): Eukaryota > Metazoa > Chordata > Testudines > Trionychidae > Pelodiscus > Pelodiscus sinensis. Next base: position 114,625,818 of record NC_134715.1, read on the forward strand.
TAATATTAAAAGAAAAAACAAAGTCTTAATTATTCCTAAATTCCTGTCTCCAGCTTCAAAAACCTTGGGAGTTCTTTTAGTGAAATCCCCAACCCAGAATGGTTGGAATTTGGTCATTTCCTTCAAAGTCCGTTTCTTTTGAACTGTACAATAACTACTGTCCTTCTCCACTCTAGGGTCACTCTCTTCTATGAAGACTTCCTAACATGCCTTTCTAGTAGCTAACCCTTTTAAACTTGGCAGAAACCAACAGCTGTAACCCTAACCTGGCGGCTTTCCAGTTGGCTGCTGCATCTTCACCTCTTTCAGTCGGTGAGTATTCTTAGCTCTCATTATGTTTTTCTTCTTTCTTATTCTCAGGTACATGTCACATTGGCAGTGTTCATACAAGAGTTTTTAAAGAATTGGAAATTGAAGTGGATGTGCTACTTAAAAATATACAATCTTGCCTTTAAATCAGTTATCATCCCAGAAATCTGGAGGATAGCGAGAGTTTATACCTATCTTTAAAAATAGCACGGAGAAACATTTTTGTGAATATATAAAGCTCTCTGCCTTATTTCAGTGGAAAGATGGTTGGTTGCATTGATCATTACAATAAAGTTATAAAGCCCTCTGCTATCATCTTATCATTTTTATCTAACAAATTTGGCTTCTGTGAAGGAAAGCACTGTCTCTAATCTACTAGAATTCATCTAGAATATCATTGAAACATTAGCTAATGAATAACCTGTTGACATAATTTATTTTAAAGAAAAATAAATTTGAAAAAGTCCCTCAATTTGTTGTTTAAGAAATCATAGATATGTGGTAGTCCTGTTATGGATTAAGAAATGAGAAAACAAAAACTCAGAATAAATGCTTAGATATCAGCATGGAGAAAGATTAACAATAGAGCCAGTCGAAAAACCATCAACATTTCAGGGAAGGGTCTCTGACATACAAAAATGTCCGGCGGAATGCAGTATCCCTCAAACCAGCTGCTACCCTGGGCACAGCTTCTGTGAGACTGCAGTATTTACTGTCCTCCATTTACTTCATTTTATTTGACTGTGGACAACTGTATTCTGTTCAGCAATGCTCTGTCTGACACAAACTTCCTCCCCAGATCCATGCAGGAGGGCATAGTCTTTTCTTGTCAACAGTAGTTTTACTCTTTTATCATGAAAAGGATATGGGCTACTAAGGGCTAATAGGAAACTCTGTAATCAGCTCCCATGAGAACTCATGTTATTTATAGAAGCATGTGATTATATGGTCCCTTGCACAGTATAAACACCATAAGTGAAAGTAAGCTGGTGTGCCCCAGTGTGTAACTCTGGCAAGAACTGGCTGAGCTGTGACAAAAGCCAGCAGGGAGCTATTTAAACAGTTGTCAGGGACCCGGGCTGTGATAGGACAGTACCTGTAAGAAATTTAAGTTCCTTTCACCCCTGATAAACCCATGCCTAAAGCAACTATTAATTGGCAACTAGGAGTGAACCTTTACGATCTCCTTACAAACGAGGGCCCATCGTTCCTCTCAGAACATTCATAGATTACTTGAAACACTTCATATAAGCTATTTAAATAGTTATTAGGCCAGCGAGAGGGTGAGAATGAATTTACTTGTGTTTTCTTAAGAAAGGGCTAACCTGGCTTAGACACCTCCTTCCAGGAATGGATTTCCAGCTGTGAATCCTAATTAGAAGCAGATGTGTAAATCCCTTTGAGGGGCAGGACATAGACCACATCCTTCTAATCAGCATTTCCTATTAGCTTGCTTGGGCAGCATCCTGCTCCACATGCTGGTTTTGGGAAGTCTGTTTTAGGCACAAAATACAGGACTATGTAGCACTTTAAAGACTAACAAGATGGTTTATTAGATGATGAGCTTTCGTGGGCCAGATCCACTTCCTCAGATCAAATAGTGGAAGAAAATAGTCACAACCATATATACCAAAGGATATAATTTAAAAAAAATGAACACATATGAAAAGGACAAATCACATTTCAGAACAGAAGAGGGATGCAGGGGGGGCGGAAAGGAAGGTGAATGCCAGTGAGTTAATGATATTAGAGGTGGGGAAGGGTAGATGTCTGTGAGTTAATAGTATTAGAGGTGATAATTGGGGAAGCTATCTTTGTAATGGCTAAGATAGTTGGAGTCTTTGTTAAGTCCCCTGCGGAGAGTGTCGAATTTTAGCATGAATGCCAGTTCAGAGGATTCCCTTTCAAGTGCAGATTTGAATGTCTTCTGAAGTAGGATGCAGGTTAGCAGGTCATTCAGACAGTGTCCTTTCTGGTTGAAATGACAAGCAACTGTTTTTTCTTTGTGATCCTGTCCAATGTCTGTTTTATGGGCGTTGATTCTTTGGCGAAGTGTCTGAGACGTTTGTCCAATGTACATAGCAGACGGACACTTTCGGCACATGATAGCATAGATTATATTTCTGGAGGCGCAGGAATATGTATTCTTGATCTTATAACTCACTTGGTTAGGCCCAATAATGGTATCAGCAGAGTGAATATGTGGACAAAGCTGGCAGTGGGGTTTGTTGCAAGGGAAAGTACCAGGGTTGGTATTAGTGTGGTATGTCCTGTGGTTGTTGGTAAGAATCATCTTGAGGTTAGGTGGTTGTCTATAGGAGACTATGGGTCTGTCTCCCAGAACTTCTTGGAGTTTAGTGTCCTGTTCCAGTATAGGTTGTAATCTATTGATAATATGTTGGACAGGTTTAAGGTGGGAACTGTAGGTGATGACAAGTGGTGTTCTATTGTTGGTTTTCTTGGGTCTGTCTTGTAGTAGATGGTTCATAGGTATTTGTTTGGCTCTTTCAATTTGCTTTTTTATTTCTCCAGGTGGGTAGTTGAGGTTTATAAATGCTTGGTAGAGATCCTGAAGTTTCTGGTCTCTCTGTGGGATTAGAGCAGATGCGGTTGTATCGAAGGGCTTGGCTATAGATGATGGATCGTCTTATGATGATGTTTTAGGCACCTAACTCTCCCCATACACTGCAGAGGGAGCCTATGCACTGAGTGAAGGTCACAATCTCCAGTTAAGCAGCAGAATGCCTAAACTGGCAGAGCAACTATTGGCAAAGTAACACCTAAGTCCCCTTTGCGAACCTAATTTTGCCATGTACCCAATTCCTGGCTTGGCAGATTATGTCTACACAGCATTTTGGAGTGAGCTTCCCAGGCCAGGTCAACAGTTTTGGACTAGTGGGCTCATTCTAGTGCTCTAAAATTAGACAGTGCTTATGTAGCTCAGGCTGGAGCTTGAGGTCTGAAATTCTCCTCCCTCCCAGCTTCAGAGCCTGCTCCAGCTGCAATTTCAAAGTGACGTCTATACAGTTGTCTCAGAGCACTAGCGTTAGCCCTGTTAGCCCAAGTTTAGTCACCCGGGCTGGGAGGTTTGCTCTGCAATTATGTGAAGACTTAGTCATAGTGGGACACTTGCAGAATTCCACCCTGGAGCAGGATTAAAGGTCCAAGACTCCAGGTGGATGCACTCTTGTTATGTCTATTCTGAAATTAAAAACAGAATATGTTGGTCTGAGCCCCATGAGCCCAAGGGTCTGTTTAATTGCTACATAGATATTTGGGCTCAGGCTCTAGCCCAAGCTCTGGGACTCCCACCTTACAGGATCCTACAGCCTGTGCCTAGATGTGTACACCACAGTTAAACAGCTTCTTAGCCCCAGCCTTGTGAAATTGGGTCAACTGGCATGGGTTTTGAATTATAGTGTAGACATACCTTTAGGCTATGTCTACACTACACGTTTTTGCAGCAAAAAATATGCAAATGAGGGACTCAGCTGTGTAGCTGCTTCCATTTTGTGCAAAAACCCTGTTTTGCACAAGATCCTTATGCCTCTCCAGGATCCTTATGCCTCTTATACAAAAAGTAACGACAGAAAATATGCTAATGAAATTGTGACTTATGCTAATGAATCCCCCATTAGCATATTTTCTGCTGCAAAAACGTGTAGTGTAGACAAAGCCTTAGCGATCAGAAAGGGGAAAGAGCCATTTTTACATTGGTAGAGCTAGCCTCATAATCAGAATAACATGCTTAAGTACTTCCCTGAATGATGGAAGAAAGGGCAGTGGGGGAGCACATTTTATGAGCTAGTAACTTCCTTTTAAAATCAGGTTTGTTGTGTATAGCTAATTCACAAAATGTGGTAATCCCCAATGAGTTGCCTGACCTTTTGTATTAAGGGCTGAGGTTCTAAGATATAAAATATAAGCTATAGAATACTAACTGGGTAATTAGCAGAAATTCTGAGCTATAGTTATATTTGTCAGCATTCCAGTTATAATTGTCATCTTTTGAAGTACTCCCTTGTCTAAAAGTATTTTTACATATTAATATTTACATATTAAACAAGCTTTAAATTTTGTTAGTGGGTTAATTGGTAAGATGTTTTTACAGATTCCAGACCCATAGTCTCCTATAGACAACCACCTAACCTCAAGATGATTCTTACCAGCAACCACAGGACATACCATACTAATACCAACCCTGCTACCTTCCGTTGCAACAAACCCCGTTGCCAGCTTTGTCCACATATTCATTCTGCTGATACCATTATTGGACCTAACCAAGTTAATTATAAGATCAAGAACACAAATTCCTGCGCATCCAGAAATATAATTTATGCTATCATGTGCCGAAAGTGTCCGTCTGCTATGTACATTGGACAAACATCTCAGACACTTCGCCAAAGGATTAATGCCCACAAAACAGATATCAGACAAGATCACAAAGAAAAAACAGTTTCTTGCCATTTTAACCAGAAAGGACACTCTCTCAATGACTTAACCACCTGCATTCTGCTACAAAGACCTTTTACATCTGCACTTGAAAGGGAATCCTCTGAACTGTCATTCATGTTAAAATTTGACACTCTCCAAGAAGGAATGAACAAACACTCAAACTATCTTACCCATTACCAAGATAGCTTCCCCAATTATCACCTCTAATACCATTAGCTCACAAACATCCCACTCTCCCCACCTCTAATATAATCAATTCACAGACACTTACCTTCCTTCCTTCCCCTCCCCCATCGCCCTCCTGTTCTGAAATGTGATTTGTCCTTTTCATATGTGTTCATTTTTTTAAATTGTATCCTTTGATATATATGGTTGTGACTATTTTCTTCCACTATTTGATCTGAGGAAGTGGGTCTGGCCCACGAAAGCTCATCATCTAATAAACCATCTTGTTAGTCTTTAAAGTGCTACATTGTCCTGCATTTTGCTTCAGCTACCCCAGACTAACACGGCTACATTTCTATCATTATATGCTCTGTTTTTCCTTCTCTAAGATATCCTGACTTTACTTCCCAGTGCTAAGATCTTGGCTTCCTAAGTGGGTTTTTGATTGAAAGCAAAAGGTTATTTTGACATCACAAAATAACACTAGCTGTATCCAGTAACAAGCCCGAATTCTAATGCTTTATCTTTTTTTCCCCCTGTGCACATTTCCACTGCATTATCTCAGCAGTACAGTGCATGAGTCATTTTGTGGAGTTTTTTTTTACAACATCTTTCTAATATTCTGACAAACATTATGTGAGAAAAGTAAAATGAGAAAAGTTTATGTAATGGTAGCAGAGAAACCTGCTTCATTATGTCCTATTTTAGCATAGCCAAAAAATTAATTTTGGAGAAGAAAAAGAATATTAGTAGTTTAGTTCTTGAAAGCTGGATTAAGGAATGAGCAAATAATGAATCTTTGCCCTGTTACATCAGAGACAAAGTATAACTAGAGAGCTAAACCACTTACACATTAGACATCTGCAATAATGATACTAGGTATTAGATAACTAAACCACTTTGGGCCAGAGACACTATTTTGTAGAGCATGCAGCAAAATAGTTATTTTCATAGCTTATTGTTAGTTTTCTGGAAAATCCATCTATATATAGAAATGGCACAGCTGTAGAGGTCACCTCATGCTAATCAATGATATCTGAGTTTTCACACTAAAATAAGAGGCGAATGGACTGTTTACAGGAAATATTAATCAAATTTAGCTCCTGTATGTTTTCCTAATTGCCTGTAAACATTTTGTTCATTGTTCAAAATTAATCAGACAATATTTCATGTACCCAGAGCACAGCTTAAGGTTTGATTGCCCATGTGCTATTTGCTACAGTATTGCTTAGAAGATTTAATAGTCTCATTTCAAGGGATGATAATTGGACACACAGACAGTGAGGTTAGTGTACTCTTTTCCAAATTTGATGAGCATAACTCCTAGATTCAGGATCTGGTGCAAAGTGGCTGGTTTTGTGTGTAAAAAAATTAATTGTAACTTAACATTCACAAGACTTTTTTAAAAGATCACAACCTGAAGTTAGCCCTCAAGTCCATGTATAGAATCTTAAATAAGTGACCTGATTTTTCAAAAACAGTTGACATTGATCACCTCCCATTGATGAGAATGGAACTCCTCTTCTAAATTACACACATGGCTTAACTAACATGCATCTGAACATTCTAACTGACCTGTGATTCTAGGTCTGCAACCTTAAGTTTGCGGGAAACAGCTCTCTGTCTGAAAACATTTCAGACAAAGCATAACTTATTATTTATTATCATTTGATTTATTAATATATATATTAAAGAAGGGTCTGCAAGGGATGAAGGCCTCATTATGCTGGACACAGTGCACATGCATAACCATAAACAACCCTTGGTCCAAAGTGTTTACAATCTTGTCTACTTCAAGATTCATTGACAAAAACTTTGAACTTTTTCATTCCTCTGAAAAAGACCATTTGGCCAATGAAAGTGGCTGGGTTTGTGTGTAAACCCATGGCTGAAATAACAGCATTATCTACTGAAAAAATTACCCCTGCATTTTGGATGCCATATTTCCTATAGCAAGGACAATTCTTGCTAGTGTTTTATTCTGATCGTGCAGTGTAGAGTATGAACTATATGCATAATCACCGAATAACATGATCAGGATTTTTCAGAGGAGCCCATTTTCTATGGAGTATTTATAAAGTGCTGTGTAGCTCAGAATCATGTTATTGCTCCTGGTTTAGGAAAAGAGACAGGGATTTTTATTTCACAGAAGATTAATATTTAGTCCCAAGGAAGAGACTGTTTATATGTAGATCATTGTTTACAACCCATTTTGTTGATTTTATTCCATAGTGATTGCCTTCGTTTTTTTAATAGTGCCCAGTGAAATAGTACATGCAGATATCTAGGAATATAATTAATTCAATCGTATTAATTGCTTATAGATAGTGATATGACATAAATTCTTCTAGAAATTTGCATTTAGTCTTTCTTCACTGTATTAAAAATGGTAAAAAGTAGAGGAATTCTTCATAAAAAAATCAGGGAATAACTAATATATATTATATTAGAGGGAAATTCTGTCTTTGATTGTCCTTGTACTGTGCCCATTGACTTCACTGGGAGCCTCACCACACATGTATATCCCAAGGAAGAAATTCTACACTTGTGCAGTTTAGAAGCACCTCCAATCTCTTTTAGGGTGCTTTTAATCATTCTGTTTCAAAGTGTTTGCAAAGATAATCAACATAAATTTCTCATTTTTCAGTTGGGGAAACTGAGGTACAAAGAAGGGCCATGACTTGCTTGAGCTTACCCAACAGGTCAGTGGCAGAGCTCAGATTATTATGCAGATCTTCTGGGTCCCAGGCCAGTGCTCAATCACGAGGCTACATTGATTGCAGCCATAAAAGCAACCAACTACACAGATAACTTTTTTCTATTATAATATTGGGTGGGGGGAGGGGAAAAGATTTAGAGGTGCATTCTGTTAACAGACATTCAGAATATCTGCAACAAGGATTAGGACATATAATGCAGAATAGCCACAGAAAAGCTGTTCTTGGCCTAGTGCCAACTGCTGAGAGTTCACAATCGTTATTGATTATTATTCCATTAATGATTTGCACGGACAGCCAGTATTCTGGCATTTCTGAATTTTTGTTGTCATTGCTTGACTTTGTAACCTATAACTTTCTTTTCAGATAGGTTGGGCTTTGTGTTTTGTTTCTTGTTTTTTGACTAGAATTACACTGAATGTCTTTTAATGCAATTTAGCAGCTGGAAACAAGGAAAGCCCAGCAGCCTATGACAAGCCTGCTCTCTGCAGACTTCCAGTAAGTGCTCTCTAGACTGCAGTTTAAGGCCTGCTGATTTATGGGATACTAGCAATATTGGATAATGGGTCATTTATAGGACACTACCACTCTATGTTACGTGATGCAGACAGAATCTGTGGAATCCTGAACCTTAGATTCTGCATTTGCAAGTACATATATCCAGTGTTCCCTCTAAGCTGCATGGCAGCGCAATTGTACAGGTGATTAATCAGCCCTGCCCACTCAGTCAGCTCCCTTCAGGGAACTCTGAGCCTCTGACTGGGTGGGGCTGATTAATCACCCGTGAAACTGTGCTGCCCTGCAGCTTAGAGGGAACCCTGCATATAACCTATTAATGCTTGGGTTCTCAAACGTTTTGGAAATAAAAGTGGCCTTGAGTGTTTCCTTCAGACTCTTTCAATGAGCTCTCCACACTGGGCCCAGACAAGACTTACTGATACTCAGATCTGCTACACTGGACTGGAGTCCACCTTCAGAGTTCCACAAACTGAAATGGGCTATCTGCGGTCTTTCCTCTCTGAGCCATCTCTCTGGTTGCAGCCCCCACCAAAACATACATATTCCTCATCATGTTCAAATGGGTCCTTTTGTTTCCTGTCTCACTGGCTTTGAGGATACTATTGTCATATTATGTGGATTATAGTATTTCTTAAACAGAAGATATTTTATTAAAGAAAATAACTGTGCCCACAGGAATAAATGGGCTTCCTTAGCTTAATTCCAGCTTTGTCCTCTACATTGACCAGGGGGACCTCTCCCCTGATTCTGTCTGGGATGTTATAGTCCAGAGAGTCATTTAGTGGATGAACAATAGATTCCAAAGAGTATACAATAACAAATATCACTCCTAGAATACTAATTATTTTTTAATTAGGCCATTTGTTATGTATTTTTGTCCTATCCTCCTCTTAGGGACTTATACTACATCCATAGGATATGAGGTTTGGCAAGTTTTCCAGGCCACCATTGACAAGCTATTCATCCAGGAGCATAGGTACTGTAAGGCATTTATACAGAAAATACATAAATTCAAAAGGACCACAAATGTATGCACTGGATGTGAAATTCAGCTATCACATGGACTTTTATCCTCAGTAAAGTAAAGCTGAACACGTGGGTAGCTGCTTATCTTGCAAGTTTTGCCTTGTTTTGGTAAAACAATAGGAATGAGATGTTCTTCTGTAATTTCTGTAACTTGCTGCTGTTTTTTTAACTTCAAAGGAGACATCCATGACCCTCATACCTTGGTGCAAAGAGACACTTTCCTCTTTCTCACTGTTTTAGATGATTTCTTTCCTCAACTCTCATTTGCTCCCTCTTGTGAGGAGAAGTAGAGTGGACATAGGGTCTACCACTGAAGATTCATGCATGAGTGGAGAATTTTGAGAGGTTAATAACATTCTATCTGAAGTAGTAATAAACACATATATTGAAATCGTTCCACTTACACAGGGGTTACAATAAACCAGATCTATGGTTCTAAAAGAAAAACAATTGGGAACAATTTTTTTACCAATATCCCAAACTGTTTTCTTCCTCCTTATGCTACAGCAATTATTTTACCCATGGATTTGGGCAAAACCCCAAAATCATAGAACAAAGCTCCAAATTATAAAATAAAAAATTACACAGAAGTATGCAAATAAAAAAATATAAGCAACTCAAACAATAGAAACATGTCAGTTGTTAGACACTTCCTGCAGGAAATCAAAACATAAATGTTATGTTAGGTGGCAAACTTTTCAATAGAAAATGTTAATCTTTGGGTAGTTGAGTGAATAAGGCACTGAAGTAGGAATGAGGAGACCTTACTTCTGGGATGAGCTCAGACATTGAGCCGATGTAAGACCGTGGGCAATTCCCTCATGGTAGAGACTTTTCTGATTTTTCCAGAATAATGGAGCCTGTTTGGATCTTTGTGCACTACCACAATGTAAACATTTATGAGATGCACATTTACCATAGTATCTGAGGGCCTTCCCTGCTTTAGCCTAACAACACTCTTAGGAGGCAGATATTATCCCCGTTTACAGAAATGAGGCACTGAGAGACTTGTCCAGGGTGACAGATTTGAACCCTGGCCTGCTAAAACCTAGACTAGTGTCCTAATCACTGATATTGCCTTCCTCTCTATTGCTAGTACTCACCTCTATTAATATTTCTCCTTTCATTACCTTCCCACCCACCGGCCTTAGTGCCTCTTATCTATTTAGATTTGATGTGCTTCAGAATAGGGATTATCTCTCATTATGGGTATGTCTAGATCACATGCGTCTGCCGACAGAGGCATGTAAAGTAGGCTACCTGACATAGTCAGTGAAGCCAGGATTTAAATATCCCCAGCTTCATTAAAATAAAAATGGCTGTCACGCTGTGCCGGCTCAGCTGATCATCGGCACAGTGTGCAAGTCAAGATGCAGATTGATTGACAAGGGAAGACTTTGTCGACTGCTCCTGTAAACCTCATTTCACGAGGCATAAGGGACCGGTCGACAAAGGCTGCCCTTGTCAACCAATCTGCGTCTTGACTCTCACACTGTGCCAACGATCAGCTGAGTTGGCCCAGCATGGCGGCCATTTTTATTTTAATGAAGCCGGGGATATTTAAATCCCAGCTTCACTAACTATGTCAGGTAGCCTATTTCACATACCTCTGTCTGCAGACGCATGTAATCTAGACATACCCTATGTGTCTGTACAATGCCTAGCACAATGGAGCCCTGATCTTAGTTACTGCCTTTAAGTGCTCTGTAATATTAATAATAGTAATAAATCCTGACCTTTTATCATAAAAGAGAACCCAGGAAAAAAAATTAACTATGTAATTATGTGGAAAGGATTTTACAAAACTACTATGAATTAACCCAAATAGGCAATTCATGTAATCAGTTTTTAATAAGAACTTCTGATTGGTTTACAAGGCGTGTTGCACTCAATAACCAATGGCATTATGTGGCATTATGAAATGAGCAGCAACGGGATATTTATAACAAAATAGGAAAGAAGAAACCCTGCAAGCCTGTAAATACAAATCCCAAACCATAAGTGAGAGGGAAAACAGTGTAGAATCATTTTACAAAAAACTGAAGTTTATAAAAGCAAAATGGATAACACGGCAATTGAAAACAAAGAAGGAAGAGGGATGCTAAACAAAACTGGATGAAAATCACTCTCCAAATAATTGACAGTCAGAATGGAAAGAAGTTGCATATGTAATCCTGTACATGCAACTAAACATAAAGGGTCAGATGCTCAGCTGATGTAAATCAGCATAGGTCTGCTAATGGCAATAATGGTGTGGTGATTTACACACACAGGATCTGACCCCAAAAGTACAATTAAAATGTATGACAAGGTGTTGAAGATATAGCGTGCAAGTTGTCAGAGTAAATTTAAAAACATGCCTTGTCTCATTTTCTCACTCAATTTCCTGCCAAAGATAGAAGATATCAGGGTAAAAAGCAGGGTTTTTTCTTTGTGCAGTTGTTACCAAACATTTGCTCAAACCTAGAACAAGACAAGCTTCACAACAGCACAGTCACTTGCTTTGAACTGGCTACAAGTATTCTCCGATCTCTGACCACTCACCACAGAGCTCATCAGGCATTTCACAATTATGAAAACCTTCCCCCCACATCCTCATCGAATATCCTGGTACCTGCTAACCAAATGGCCCAACCACAACTACTGCTTAGAGCTGTTTCTATCCCTGTACACTTTGTACACTTCTACCTACTGAGCGTCATCTACTCTGTCTTTGCTGTTTCCTTCTATTACTCTGCACGTCACTCCAAAACAATCCACTTCCCGTTGGCTGGTTCCTGACCTAACTTGCTGGATTAGAAACAGGAAGCAAAGATAGGGTCGTGTGGGGAGGGACTGGAGTCAGGATATAATGAAATGGTTTAGGAACTGAGAAGCCAGTTGCGCTGAATTTGGTCCCCATATTAGTAACCAAACATCCAAAACTTCCATTGTCACCAAAATAATGTCACCTTCACAAACTCTCTTTGCATTCTAACATCCAAGGTTTGGTAAGGATAAAAGGCTTTCCTAAGGATGAAAGAAATATTTAATCATCAACAGCCGACCTAAGCGTTTATATGGTAGAAACCATGTGGGCATATTGACTGAAAAAACCAAGCACTTAAAATTGCTTTCTCTAGAGTTTAAGCAATTCTTCCTCATTGCTTCTGCTGCCGAGAGCTGCCCATATCGGTGATGAATTTAAACCGACAGGTGTTTGCTTTGGTTTTTCAGTTCACACTCTGGTATTTATAGTGTGACTGTGAGACTAGTGATATTTCGTTCAAGATACTTCATCTGTTAAAGTTCTATAGACAGTTTTCAAGGTACTAATTTCTCTAGGCTGCTTTATTTTCAATTTCACAATGAAAGTCCTTATGATACATAACCTCTCTCATGCCTACAGTATCTACTCTGGATCATGTCTGATGGTGCCTTACTACCTACGTTACAATGGTAAATTAGGAGCAATCCCCTGGCTCTGATGAGATTTGCCCCTCTTACTACAGGATGAAGCACTGTATGGCTCCACTTTGGTGGTTGAGTCTATAGTTGGCTCAGCCATCTGACTGGAGTGGCAGGGTAAGAATTTTAGCTGAGCTTAGAAAATGAAAATGTGGTATGGAGATCAGGGTCGGGCTGCTAACCTTTAAATGTACAAGCTTTGCGCTATCTTAAGATTGAGCTATAACTCTACTGCAGACTCTTAATGAACTATAGGAACCCTTGGGATTCATGTCCTGAACATGTCTGCAAATACCAGGAAAGACCCTAGTGTACTTTATTGACTCTACTATCATTAGACCAGCTGCTGAGTCTACACTGTTTTTATCCAGCCCCCATTCAGGCAACTCCCATGCAACTTAATTTCTGTAAAACCTATGAGTTTGCTAGTACACATTGTCTGAAGCATTTTCTATGTTATACATCAGACAGGGGTTCTGTGGAACGTGGCTTATTTTTGGGTCAAATTCTGTTTGTAATGACCACCCTATAAATGTGGAATCAGTGAAGCATGCTTACTCCAAAGTTTCATTGGCTTGACTAAGAGCTGAAGAGGCTCATCAATGTACAGACGGAGAGTCTATATTACATGAGATAGGTGCACAATAAATGCAGATAAGGATTGGAAGATCCCTGTCTTATTTAATGTCCAAGTTGAATGACATGCAGTGAATTTAAGAAGGGTCCTCTCTTTGCAAAATGAGGATAAAAAGATATTGCCCAGCTCTTTCTTTCATTATGTACCCTCCAACCTACACATTTAATAAAGCAGAAAATATGAAGTAATTTCATGTAATTCTATAATTGTGGACTGCCTTGTGATTCACATCAAAGGAATGTAATTTTTTTACATATAATCATAGAATTGTAGGACTGCAATGGACCTCAAGAAGTCATGCACTCTACATGGTTAGACATCTACCTGTAATTCAGTTCCCTCTCCCAACTTAGTTATTTTTAGTTAATTATTTGTGAAGTAGCAACAATGAGGTTAAAATCAAGATAATCACTGTCCTGATGACCTTCCAGTCTAAGGCATTAACTCGACAGATACCTAAAAATTAACTTCAGTGAATACAAATTACCATGCACATAAATGTTTGTGGGATCAGGTGTTGACAAATAGTGGGCACTGCAAAAGAAGTGAGTCTTACAGAACTATTTAAATGCATACAGGAAGAAGGGCTGATAAACTTCTGAGTTCTTTTTTTGGAAATAAAAAGAAAAGAAAAATCTTATAGACTATTAGCAGCAATTAGCTGGGATTTGATATGCTGCCATAAAACATAATAATTCCTTTACTAGCAAGGTCAGGTGTGGTCCAGTCTCCCATTTTTGTGTTACACAATTGGAAGGAAGAATGAATGTGCATGCCTCCATTTTCTGCTCTAAAAATATTTCTAAAACTCAGTGACTTTCGTTAATGATACATTAATTTTTAGCAGCAATTGATAATCTGTCATCTTGACTTGTTATATTAAGATTCCATTAAGCAACATAAAAAGGCCTTTTTATATTAAGTTTCTATTAAGCAACATAATAGGCCTTAAACAATTTCTCTCCTTCTTTGGGTCTTAGAATCATAGAATCATAGAATAATAGGACTGGAAGGGACCTCGAGAGGTCATCGAGTCCAGTCCCCCGCCCTCAAGTCAGGACCAAGCTCCACCTACACCATCCCTGACAGATGTCTATCTAACCTGTTCTTAAATATCTCCAGAGAGGGAGATTCCACCACCTCCCTTGGCAATTTATTTCAATATTTGACCACCCTGACAGTTAGGAATTTTTTCCTAATGTCCAATCTAAACCTCCCCTGCTGCACTTTAAGCCCATTACTCCTTGTCCTGTCCTCAGAAACCAAAAGGAACAAATTTTCTCCTTCCTCCCTGTGACACCATTTTAGATATTTGAAAACCGCTATCATGTCCCCCCTTAATCTTCTTTTTTCCAAACTAAACAAGCCCAGTTCATGAAGCCTGGCTTCATAGGTCATGTTTTCTAGACCTTTAATCATTCTTGTCGCTCTTCTCTGTACCCTTTCCAATTTCTCCACATCTTTCTTGAAATGTGGCGCCCAGAACTGGACACAGTACTCCAGCTGAGGCCTAACTAGTGCAGAGTAGAGCGGCAGAATGACTTCACGAGTTTTGCTTACAACACACCTGTTGATACAACCTAGAATCATATTTGCTTTTTTTGCAACAGCATCACACTGTTGACTCATATTCAACTTGTGGTCCACTATGACCCCTAGATCCCTTATTTTTGTACACAACATACCAATAGCCTGTATGCTTTAACAGTAGGCTTCCTACTGGAGCACCATGAAGGCAGCTTTAGTGATACAAAAGATGATCACAAATTGCTGCTTTCCAGTTTAATGACACAGCTTGAGTAGCTATAGTGGCACTAAAATGGCTCCAGCTTGTGCCGAAAGCTGCAGGCCACTGTGAGCACATCATCCCTGTACTCTGAGATGTGTAGGGTTCCCTTTCTGCTTCCATTCCTGGTTGCAAGCCTTGGTCCTTGTCTTTAAATAACTGATTATCAGAGCTGGTCAAAGATGGGATGGCATTTTAATGAAAATGTTCACAAAAACATTTGTCTTCTTTTGGCCAAAATGTCCCCGCTAGATAGATTTAGTTTACCTGAGAAGTGCTTAAGTCCTACTCTGATGTACACTCTGGGAAAGATAATACCAGGGTTCCTAGATTCCTCATTCCAGCACTAATGGCTTGGCTATGCAAGCTACGATTTATTGTAAAAAGCGGATGATTTACTAAGAATAACTATCAAGAGAATCAAAGAATCAAGAGTTAGAGTAGAAAAAGACATTGGTCCTCTCGTCCAGCCCTTGCCGATATAGAATTGTTCTCCTTAATATTCAGATTGATGCATTGTGTAATCTATTTTTTGTTTTCTTTCTCCCCCCCCCCCCCCCCCCCCCCACTTTCCCTGGTAAGGTACCCAGTAATGGATTTTTACAGCTTCCTTTGGGAGACAGTTTGACAGTATAATAAATCTCAGTGTCAAGGTATTTTTCATGATATTCAGCCTAAGTATTTCCCTTTCCTTTATTCCTATTTATATCATCTTACAGTACCATAAATAATTGTCTTCTCCACTGGAACCATACTCTACTCCACTTACTCACTGAACAAAGGACTTTTTTGCTTTAGGGAGCTGAAAACTTTTTCTCAAGTTTTCAATGAAACACTCAAAAGGCCAAACAACAAAAAAATTTCAAGTCAACACAAAAGAATAAAAAAACCCTAAACATTTTGTGTTGGAACTCAAAATGAAAATTTGTTTCAACTTGGCCATGTTGGGTGTTTGTTTCAAATATCTCTTTTTTTGGTGATATTTTTAATTGGTTATTTTGAACAGAAAATAACACATATCTAACTAAAAAAATATTTTCAACCAAAACCTTTCCCTGATTTTGACCCATAGGCAGCAAATAGATTTTAGGACACACAAAGAATCTGCTTTTACAAATATGGCTAAATGTGACCCACAGGTGCTCCCTCACATGTAAATATCTGGGTTTGGAGTTATTTCCCCCTGTAGTTATTAAATTTAATAGATGAATCTCACTTTCTTATATTTCACCTGAGTTTCTAAACTTTAAGGAGACTTCATAGTATATATCAGTGATGAAGGTAAAAAAAAGGTAACATGATATAGCAGATTTATTAAAAAGATTCTTAATGTTTTTGTTCCTTGTCACGGGCTTTTTTGCCTTAGACTTCATTTTAGCAAAGCTTATTTAAAATAATTTGATACATAGGATTGTCTTATGTGTGCATGACTACTATGAAGAATTCAAGCAATGAGTTTAATAGGCATTACCCAAGTGGAAAAATATAAGCTGATTCCACCACAGTTTTAAAATGTAAATGTGGTCTAATTTTCTCCAGGAGCTTACAGCAACTTTGCGTATCTATCCTCATCCATCTATGCATCTTTTTCTGAGAGTGTTTCCAAATGATATTGCTAGCTCCACTAACCAACAGTCATATTCTCCATGTTTTTTCATTCTTTCTATTATATTATACTACTTATAATTTAGCATTCTGACCTATTCTGTTCAGATGCCATCATGCCTTTGTCTTCTATATTTTCAACCACATTCTCTCTGTAAAGCTAACTTCAATAGAATTTTCAGACACTGTTAAAGTCCTAGTCATCCATCAATCATTCCATCACCATTTATGTTTTTAACTAAAATGTCTTAAAAGTCTTAAGTCATCTGTCATTTCTCTCATTCTCCTTTATTTTTTTCTATTCTTATCCTTCTTTCATTCTTTATCTCTTGAATATTTATAGTTTATATATTATGCCTGACATGTCCTAAATTTATTCTCTTTATCTTTTCCCCCCTATATCCATTATGTACTATGCCCAAATAGGGAAGTAGATAGTGGAGCACATGGTTAGGATAACTCTGAGTCATGCTGCAAAGAAGCAGGAGATTTTGGTGCAGAAGTTAGTGGTTTAGGCACAAATCTAGGACTTGGGTGACCTGTGTCCCAGCTCCACCATAGACTTCTTAGGTAACCTTGGGCAAGTAACCTAGCTCCTCTGTGCCTCAGTTTGCTGTCAGTAAAATGAGGATAACAGCATGGAGCTGCTTAGATATTACAGTAGAGGTCCTGCAAGGACAGCTCAAGGAGGGACAGGATCTCCGGTCCGGACCAGGAGGGTGTGTGCCTCTTGGTCCCTCTTGGTGGGTTCTGCGTCCCCTGGAGCTGCTCCCTGTGAGGACCAGGAAGGTTGTGGGAGGCTTGTGGCTCGGACATAGCTCTTAATGCCGGTGGCAGGAAGATCCATACTGTCAGGGTTCTACTCTCAGGCCAACTTCCTGCCACAAGGCTTGTCCAGGGTGCCTGCAGCTTTAAGAGGGGCCAGGAGACAGGAACTATTGAGTTGTGATTACTTTGGATGGAGTGGCCAGCAGGGCACCAGTGTTATTTCCTGGAGGCCTCTTCTTCCAAAAGAAAACCCTCCTCCCCAGCCACACACACTTTTTTCCAAAAGAGCTCTTTCAGAAAAAGGCTTCTTCCTTGTAGAAAGAGGTGTACCAATGTCAGAAAAAACCTCTGTTCTTTTCATTTACTTTCAGAAGAACACAATTGCAGTGTGGATTTTCCACAAGTTTTGTTGGAAAAACATTTCTTCTTCTTGCAGAGTCCCTTTGCCCTTCACCCGGAACCCCCTAAGAAGCAATTGTTCATCCATTATGCCCCACACAGATCCCTCTCAAACCAAATGTGGATTCCCTCACATTAAGCCCCTGAACACCAGGATCCTGCTGGGCAGAGCCTGCCTCCTCACACTTAGTGTACCTGGGATGAAGGAGAAGGTCCTTGCAGTGTTTCTAGGGCAAGTACTATATCAGTATTGGGTGCAGCCTCTCTGCTGAATCCCGGTCTCCCACTGGGAGCTGTGTGGTTATCTCCCACCTCCGTGCTGCCAGTGTCCTGTTCTCTGCACTGCCATGCTGGAGTCTCCTCATTTATTTACTAGAGGATTTATCTGGCAGTGCTCAGGTCCTTATCTGACGTATTTTTTTGTTTTTCTTCATTTAAATCATTGCTCTGGGGTGAAGATGAGGGGTTCAGTAGCAGGTTGCTTGGGGAGAGAGGACAATTCCAGCCCTCTGTCACTGCAGCATCTTGGAACTAGGTGAGAAGTGTCTGTCCATGGCAGCCAGGTTGGGGACAGACAGACACACAAGCTCTTTGAAATATATGTAGATAACTGTCTATTTACCCACCTCTGCCCCCTGCTGCACCTATAGTTGTCCTGACCCCATCTCTGGCCCCTTGCTGCCCTCTCTGTGATCGTACACTATAAACATCCATGCGAGCAGACCTCTCCCTTTCTCTCTTGATGAGAAACAATTGCATTCCAGGCACATCCCATTGTCCTGGAACAACCAAATCCCTGACCTTGCTTTAAATTATGATAAGAGGAAGCTCCATACCAAAATTGGTGGTACTAGCTCTTACCGTTTAGGAATTCTTGAACAAACAGACTCACAGACAGAGGGATGGACTGACAGATGGACACACAAACTCTCTCAAATATATAGTAGATTTCAGAAGGTGGAGAGAGCTACTACAGGAAAGGCTGTCCTAGATTTGATTTTAACAAGGAAGGGACTGGCTGACATTGAAAGGAAATGCAGCTTGGGTAAAAGTGATCATGGCATGGTAGCTGTTCATGAGTCTAAAAAATTTAGGAGGGAAATAGCCCAATAAAGATTTCAAGAAGTGTAGTAAACTCAGGGAGATGGAGAGTAAGATCTCATGGGAAGCAAATCTAAAGGGGAAAACAGTTTAAGAGAACTGGCAGTTTTTCCAAAGAGACATTATTAAGGGCACAACATTAAATTGTACCAGAGCATAGGAAAATAGGAAATGTGGCCAGAGACAACTCAGACTTACCCAGGAGAACTTTGATGACCTGAAACTCAAAATAAAACTCCTACAAAAAGGGAAAACTAAGTCAAATTACAAAGGATAAATATAAACAAATAGCCTAAGTATGTTGGGACAGAATTAGAAAAAAAAACAAGGCATAAAATGAGATTACACTAGCTGGATACAGGGGGGTAAGAAGAACACATTCTAGAACTACATTAGAAGCAAGAGGAAGACAAAGGGCAGGATACACCCCATTACTCAATCAGGGGGCAGGACAAATAACAGAAAACATGGAAATGGCAGAAGAGCTAAATGACATTTTTGTTTGTTTTCACCAAAAATTTCTGGAGCAATTGGACATCTAATTGAATGAATGCCAGTGAAAATGAGGTAGGATCAGGGGCTACAAGAAATTATTAAAAAGAAAGAAATTATTAAAAATTATTTGGGCCATCAGTACGCTACAGAGTTAAGTCAAGTTATGTCATAGATCATAATAACATCACCTGTGCATGTTCATACAATTCTCTTTGTGCTAATGGAAGCTGTCCACAATTGGTGCTCTAGCACTGAAAG
Source organism: Pelodiscus sinensis (assembly GCF_049634645.1). Taxonomy (NCBI): domain Eukaryota; kingdom Metazoa; phylum Chordata; order Testudines; family Trionychidae; genus Pelodiscus; species Pelodiscus sinensis. The sequence goes on from NC_134715.1 coordinate 114,645,505, forward strand.
AGAGAACAGTGCACTATGGCTCGCTATTACCACATTCTATTGCTAGGAGTTTTAGGAAGGAGCACAGTCCATCATGAGTATAGGCTCTCTGCACCATGATGCATTTTTCTCTGCTCCATAACTCTAAGGACTTTTATTTGCATTTCACTGTTTTACAACTGTCCCTGTAAACTTTGCACATACTATCTCTGCCTGAAATCATGGATTCTACATAACTCCCCTATCTTGTGATGAGTGTTATCCAGGGCTGGAGTAAAATTTTGTGGGCCCAGTGCCAAATATATTTGTGGGCCCTCATATAGTCATTGTTGTTTCCTTCTGGGTGTGGGCCTGCTGTGGCAGTGCTGGTACTGAATCTCAGACATTTTTCATTTTGATCACACATCTTTGCATTACTGTATGTAAAGCCATACTAAGTTAACAGAACTATGTAGTGTAGGCAAGGACTCAGATTAAATATATACCAGAATACTCCAGAAGATGACTGAGGAGACATCTGAGTCAATAGCAATTATCTTTGAAGAGTCGTGAAAATGGGTGAAATTTCAGAGGACTGGAAAAGGACAAATATAGTGCCAATCTAGAAAAAAAGGGAATAAGGCAAATCTGAGAATACAAACTAGTCACTTTAAATTCAGAAACCAGAAAGATAATGGAGCAAATAATTAAGAAATAATTTTGCAGACAGCTAGATATTAATGTGGTAAGTAACTGATAGCATGGATTTGTCAAGAACAAATCATGTCAAACCTATTAATAGCTTTCTTTGACAGTGTAATAAGCCTTGCGGATGGGAGGAAGTGGTAGATGTGATATATGAGATTGCCTGATCATTATCTGTTCGGTTCACTCCCTCTGAGGTACCTGGCATTGGCCACTGTAGGCAGACAGGATACTGGGCTGGATGGACCTTTAGTCTGACTCAGTATGGCCATTCTTATATATCTTCAACTGAGTAAGGGCACAGCAATCTCATATGACCCCATTAAAAACTAGGAGGAAAAAACCCTAGAAGGAGCTATTATATGGTAGTGCATATCAAGTGGAGTTCCAAAAAGATCAGTTCTGGGTCCAGCTCTATTCAATATCTTCATTAATGATTTAGATAATGACATAGAGAGCACACCTAGGAGTTTATAGTTTAAATTGATCTGGACAAACTGAAGAAATGGTATAAGGTAAACAGGATGAAATTCACTAAGGACAAATTCAAAGTATTCCACATATGAAAGGAACAATTTGTTACACATATACAAAATGGGAAATGACTACCAAGAAAGGAGTGCTGCCGAAAGGGATCAGGGGGTCGTAGCAGCTCGCAAGTTGTTGCAAAAAAAATCAAACATCAATTGGGGACGTTTTAGCTGGAATGTTGCAAGCAAAATATGAGAAGTAATTCTTCCACTCTATTCTGCACTGATTAGGTCTCGTCTGGAATATTGTGTCCATTACCGGGTGTCATATTTCAGGAAAGATGTGGATAAACTGGAGAAAGTCCAGAAAAGAGCAACAAAAATGATTAAAGGTCTAGAAAACATGATCTGTGAGGGAAGATTGGGAAAAAAGGGTTTGTTTAGTCTGAAGAAGAGAAGACTGAAAGGAAAAATAAGAATTTTCAAGTACATTGAAGTTACAAGGAAGAGGGAGAAAAATGTTTTCCTTAACCTCCGAGGTTAAGTCAAGAAGCAATGGGCTTAAATTTCAACATGGTTCAGTTAGGTTGAACATTAGAAAAAGCTTCTTTACTGTCAGGGAATTTAACACAGGAATAAATTGCCTAGATAGGTTGTGGAATCTCCATCTCTGGAGATTTTTAAGAGTGGGTTATAGAAACACCCGCCAGGGGTGGTCTAAATAATACTTAGTCCTGCCTTGAATATGTGGGACTGGACTGGATGACCACTTGAGGTCACTTCCAGTTCTATGAATCTATGAGTCTGAAGCAGTCTGTCAACAAGATGAGAGGGAAAATTAATTAACTTTGTTAGAGATTTGAATGGAAGTGCATGACAAGGTTGCCTGTTATTGTAGGGGGTTGGGAAAGCCCTTCAAGATCATGTTTTATGTTTCTAAAATCTCATGCCTCAGAGTTCAGTCAGTCAGGAAGGGTTTCTTCCCTTCCTTCAATACATTCTGGGATTTTCCCCTGATACTTCAGAGATGGGCACTCTCCCTGCCAGGAGAGGGAACCCTGGACAGGGTGGGCCAGCCTCTCAGGTGGTGCTGGGAATTCTCTCTGATGTATTTGGCTATTGGGACTTGATCCCATGCTCAGGGTCTAGTTCAGGGATGGGCAAAAGGGTCTCCGCAGGTGGATCCGGCCTGGGGAGGCCCTGCTGCTCCCCTATCCCCAGGCCAACCAGGGGGAGCGCGCAAAGCCTCCTCCTGCCCTGCCAGGAGCACATGGCACTTTGAAGTGCTGCACGCTGCTTGCAGAGAGGGAGGGGAGAGCGGAGGAGGCTTTCCGCACTCCCCCACCCCGAGGCCTTAATTGGCCTAGGGGCAGGGGAGTGAGGGAGGTCTCGTCCCCATGCTAGGGGCATGGGCACCTTGGGGGAATGTGGGGTGGGGACAAAAACAATCCCTCATCCCCAGACCAATTGTTGTCTGGAGGTGGGGAACCTGGAAATAGCTTGGCCCCGCCCCTTCTGCTCGATGCCCCGCCCCTTCTGCTCGATGCCCCACCCCTTCCTGTGTGGCCTGGGACCACTTCAAAAATTTCCGAAGTGGCCCCCAGCAAAAAATTATTGCCCACCCGTGGTCTAGCTGAATGACTTATGTAGGGGTCAGAAAGAAAATGGCCTCAGGTCAGATTGGCAGAGACGTTGGGGGTTTTCTGCCTTTTTCTACAGCAGGGGTTCCCAACCTTTTTTGGTCCCTGTGCCCCCTTGGCTTTTAGTAAACCTTTCCTTACTCCCTATTCAATAAGAAAGGAAATAAATTCTACACTCTAGAATACTTCCTATTCAATATGAAAGGAAATCAATTCTAGACTCTAGAATCCACAACTTTTTTCATTAACACTACTACTTTTTGAATATTTCAGTTAGGATAATCTAGTTATTTACCAAATATTCCCTGTACCCCCTTGACAAGATTCTCGTACCCCCTGGGGGTACGCGTACCCCAGGTTGGGAACCTCTGCTCTACAGCATGAGATGAAAGTCACTTGTTAGAATCCTCTGGGTATAATGTACAGAGTCAATTCCCTGCCACTGCAGGAGTCATGAGCACTGGTTCATCTCAGTCCCTCTTGTTCACTGCCTGTGGAACAGTCTCTTGGGGTATGTCTATACTACATGGCTCCGTCAATGGAGCCATATAGATGAGCTTTGTAGACATAGCAAAATGTAGCGGTGATTTAAATAATCGCTGCTTCATTTATATCAAAATAGCTGCTGTGCTGTGCCGATCAGCTGTTTGTCAGCTCAGCGTGGTAGTCTGGACACTCGGCAGTCGACATCAAAAGCCTTTGTCGACTGCCCCGTTATTCCTCTTGGGATGAGGTTTACAAGGGCAGTCGACAAAGGCTTTTGATGTCGACCACGGAGCGTCCAGACTATCACACTGAGCCAACAAACAGCTGATTGGCACAGCGTGGCAGCCATTTTGATGTAAACAAAGACGTTCTTATTTAAATCGCTACTTCATTTTGCTATGTCTACAAAGCTCATTTACATGGCTCCGTCGACGGAGTCATGTAGAGTAGACATACCCTTGAGGGCTGTAATATTTTGCTTTCATTCTGATTGTTACATTTAGTGTGGAGATTGCTGAGTGCTGGTGGTGGCTTGTAACATATACAAGCTCAGATTAAATGATCTGGCCTTGAACTCTAAAACTTTGACTTTCTGAAGAATATAATTATTCAATCATGGCTATTGTAAAAGAAATCTCACGTTAGTTATATAAGCATGCCTGCTTTTATTCTTTTAGTCTGTTTCCAACACTCTGGTGTAATTATTAATTCATTTTATATCAAGTTGTTTCAAGTCTCATTTAGTTACATTTTAGAAATTACTCCTTTAATATTGATTTTGTGCACTTGATAAACCTGTGTCAAACTCTAATTTGTGTGCTTACACATCCCTGTTTGCGATCTGGAAGTTATTGTCCCTGTTCTCTGAAAAAGTTAGGATATAGATGTTTGCTAACACACTAAATTAGTATGTGCAAAAGAGTTTGTTGAAAGCCTTAAATTAACATCACAACATACAGATAGCCTTCAATAAAGAGCAATAAAAGGGTTTGCAGTTCAAACATAATTTATGTCTGAAACTGTTGTCCTTGGCAACACACCTACGTGTTTTGTCTGTGGAGTGTTTCATTGTTTTGTCTGCAAGGAAGGAATGTGTAGGGGTGGGGGGAAAGAGCTACTTTATTAATATAAAAGACAAAATATATAGTTATTAGGGGTAAAAGAGACTTTAGGTTAACATGTATTTTTCCTATTCTTGTCAAGTCCCACATAAAGCCACACTGTAAATGGCTGATATATTTGAATTTAATGCTGTTTTATATGGACAGCTTAGAATTAAGGAAGAAGTAATTTGGATCATTAAATAAAAACTTCTTAGGAATAGTGTTTGGGGAGGAGATTATTATTGGGTTGGATGAAGTCTTATCATAGCCTACTGTCATTATCATTTATTTAATAAAAAGATGAAAATTCAGAACTGCTTTCCACAGAATTTTAATCCTGTATTTTTCAGTTTTTCATTAACAAATTAAGATAAAAATTTATTGAAATTCTTATAAAAATTCATCAAAAAGTATGATCATAAAGATGATGCTATCTAGGAAAGGTTATCATTGAGCACTGTTTGACAAGAACAGTTTCGTTATTTTTAAGTTAACATTTTAGGCACCAATATTTTCCAGATAATCAAATAGAACTATGTGACATTATTTTTGGCTGAAACTTTTCTCTGGTGGAAATGCAGCTCTGGTTACATGAGATTTTTTCATGATTTCATGTTGTTTTTGCCACATTCTTCATTTTGTTGAGGAAAAAATCCCCTCCTTACTAATTCATAAAAGTTGAAATATTTCTTATAAAAAAACGGAAGTATTTCATTTTAACATTTTGAAAATGAAACAACTTCTTTATAAACTTTGCTACAGAGTTAAAATTCTTTTAAAACCCCATTTTAAAAGACTGAAATTAACATTAAATGTATTACTTCAATTCATTCTTTTCATTCTATTTTTTTTGGTTTGCGGATTTATTTATGAATTGATTTATGTATTTATTTATTGGAACTCCCTGGAAACTGAAAAATCAGTTTTTTGCCCAGGTGTACTGTCAGATGTATAAAAATATATTAATATGCTTGTGATAGCTGTATGATTGTGATGGGCTGTACCTATCCTGCAGCAGCACTGAAGGGGTTAACTATGGTTTGCAGGCTGAAGAAGCCCCACCTCTGTGACTCTGCTAGTCATGCTCAGCCTGGAGGCTGAGTATAAAAGAAAGCAACACAGCTTAGTCTGGGCAGGCTGCTTAAGTGGGAGGATGCAGACTCTGTCCAGGGAATTGCTACAGGCTCCAACTACAGAGCCATGGAATGCAGAGTTCCAGATGGCTTTAGCAAAGCAAGTTCATGGATTACACTAAACTAGGGGGAGAGGTAGGTATGCTGGAGGGTAGAGAGAAAATCCAGAGTGAAGTGAACAACTGGATGATTGGGTCAAAAGAAATATAATGAGGTTCAAACAGGACAAATGCAGAGATCTGAACTGGGGACGGAAGAATCCCAAGCACTGCTACAGGCTAGGGTCCAACTGGCTAAGCAGGAGTTCAGTAGAAAAGGAGCTGGGGATTACAGTGGATGAGAAGCTGCATATGAGTCAACAGTGTGACTTTTGGCCAAGAGGGCTAATGACAATAGTAAGAGCATTGATGGCAGTTCTAGGGAAGTGATTATTCTCCTTTTTTTGGCACAGGTGAAACCAATTCTGGGCACCCCATTACAGAAAGGATGTGGATGCACTGGAGACAGTCCAGTGGAGGGCAACAAAAATGATTAGGTATTTGAAGCACATGGCTTGTGAGGAGAGGCTGAAATAACTCCCTAATGTAGACCAGGGCTTTCAGAGAGAAAGAAAGAGAAATATTTAAGTACTTTGAAAGTATCACTTTAAGTGGTACTCTTAAATGAAAGGCATTTCTTTCTATCTGAGAATAACACTTTAAAACACTTTGTTACTGTTTTCCCAGTGGCAAAACTAAAAGTGGGGAAGAAACAAAACTTAAAAAAAAAAAAAAAGCCCTGAAAACTACATATGCACACACACACAAACCCAATCACTTTTCCTCTCCTCAAAGTTCTCTCCACCACAAAAAAATGTTGGAAATTGTTTACCTAACCCATCCATACCATCATGTATATTCTCTCTTTTTCTCATTATGATTTTACTGTATAGATATTAGGGATGTAAAGGACTAGTTGACTAGTCGACTATCCAATAAGCAAATGCTTAACGGATAGTTGAGAGGGTAGTCAACTAGTCGCTCCCGCCCACCCCTTGCTGCCTCTATCTGATAGAGGCAACAAAGCGGGAGAGACAAGGAAGGTACTTACAAGTGGCAGCGCTGCACGGAGCCCGGGATCAGCTGCTCCATGTTGCACTGCTGCTTTGAATGCTGCGGGGAGCCCGCTGCCAGGCTCCTCACAACATTTCAAAGTGGCAGCACAACATGGAGCCGGGATCACCTGGGGACCGGATCCACAGGCATTTCAAAGCAGCAGCACTGCATGGAGCCCAGGGACAGCTGAGCTGATCCTGGGCTCTGTGTGTCATGCCAGCTTTGAAATGTATAAGAGTTCCCAGTGGGGGCTCATGTGCATTTCAAAGCAGAAGCGACCTCATGGAGCCTGAGGTCAGCAGGGGACTCAGAGTCCCACGCTGGTCCCATGCCCCATGCTGCACTTCCTCTTTGAAATACACAAGAGCCCCTCCCCCCGTGACTCTTGTATATTTCAAAGCTGGCACACCACATGCACACCAGGGCCAGTGGGCAGTCCCCCATTCATCTCAGGCTCTATGCGGCGCTTTCTCTTTGAAATGCACAAAAGCCCCCGCTGGGTCTCTTTTCTGCTGCATTTCAAAGCAGAAACGCCTGCATGGAACCCAGAGTCAGCAGAACTTCCCGCTGCCTCTGGGCTCCATGCAGAGTTCCAAATTTGAAATGCACAAGAGCCCCCACTGGGCCTTTTGTACATTTCAAAGGCGGAAGTGCTTATCGACTAGAGGAAATTCCATCAACTACTCAACTAGCAAATTAATCACTAATTAACATCCTTACTAACTATAGGATGTCCCTGCTATATGTCCAAGATATGTTCCAAAAAACAAGGCTATATAGCGAAATGACATAAAGCGGGGAATTTTTTCCCATGGCTGACTTCTGCTTGCGTGAATTGGTCCTTTTTTTTGTAGGACGTCTTAGTGGGGAATGGGAGGACTTATAACACAACAGTTCCTACAAGTGTGACTGACAGTGCAAAACCAACACATACTGGGGCAATGTGTAGTGGGGATGTTTTGTAGATCTGAAAGAGAATATTTTAACTTTAATACATGAACCAACAAACTAATTGTAAATTCTCAGAAAAATTTCTCCTCAAAGAGCAAATACTGTAAATTTGGAGAGAATATATTGTTCATATGAAACAAAGGAGGAAGCCCTTCATAAAGTGAAAAACTCACTTTAGACTAAACTATTGAGTTGTGGTCAACACCTCTATACAAAGTAAAGGTGGTTAAAATTTGATGATTTCAGAACAATCTGTTTTTTCAATGAAAACAAAAACATTAAGTATTTTAAGTATTTTTTAAAAATCAAAACCTGAAAAATATTGGGTTTCCAAGAGATTCAGAGGGGTAGCTGTGTTAGTCTGTAACTGAAAAAACTTAAAAAACAGAAAATAATCCTGCAGCACCTTACAGATTAACAAAAAATGTAGATGGTGTAGCTTTCATGGGCACAACCCACTTCTTCAGATTCTTTTATTCAGTTTCCAGTTCGAAGATTTGTTTTTTCTTCTATCTTTCACTCACTTTCTCCTCATTTACCTTTCAGTAGTTGCCATTTAGGCTAGAGATAGGGTAGGGAATGAGAGAAAACCAAAGGAAAAAGAACCCTCCAATTTTATATTTTCATATTTTTGTCAAAAATGGAAAAATTGTAAGAACTATTTTTTCAGAAAACCTATTAATGATCAAAATATTAAATAAGAATGAATGGATTTGCTCAGTGTTCATTGTAATCAATTAGGGTATGTCTACACTACAGCATTATTTCAAAATAGCTTATTTCGAAATAGTTAATTCAAAATAAGTTATTTAGAAATAACACGTCTACATACAAAATGTATTTCAAAATAGCATTTTGCTATTTTGAAATAGCGCGTCCACACTGAGTGGAAGCTGAATCGCATTTAAGGCCGGCTGGAACCAGGTCCGGTGGGGCACCAGGTCAGGAGTTACTTTGTGTGGCTGCTGCCTGAAGCTATCTAAAGCCTGTGCTTAAAGGGACCCCCCCGGACAGCCGGTTCTCAGCTTTCCCAGCTTGCTTGCCTACCTCGATGAGGGACAGCAAAGCATTTTGTCTCTGCGTGCTCTGGTTGCCCTCACTTGGGACACCACAGCACTCTGCAACATGGAGCCAGAGCTGCACCTGGGCACTCTAGTGTTTCTCGTGGATGCGTTGCTGAGAACCTGGCTGCACTTTCTGCAGGCTGTCATCTGGGAGGTCCATCGGGGGCTGTCCGTATCCAGGAGACCCTGCGGGAGAGCTTCCACCCTGAGGAGCACTAAAAGCCTCCATGGTCTGCCTTACTGGGGTCTTGTGCCTCATTCCTCCCTCACATCCTTCCCCTTATCCCTCCTTAACCCCCTTCCTGATGTCAAATGAAATACATGTATTTTCATGAACACAAATTCTCTTTATTTAACAAAACTGGGGGGGGGGGGTATGAAACTCTGGTGAGACTGGGGAAAGGAGGCGGGAGAGGGGAGAAGAGAGAGTGGGAGAGGGAAACCTGGGAGGAGGGAGCTGGAAAAGGGAAGCAAGGGGAAGAAGGGAGAGGGGAAGCTCAGGGTTGGGCGGTCTCACCCGACCAACTTGATTTTCAATTCAAATCTGCTCCTGGGTTCACATGTGGCCTTTGGTGGCCAGGCTGGCAGCTATCTTGCCATAGATGGCCGCATTCCTCCATCTAGTGCGAAGATCATGGACATTGGGGGCATCCCCCTCAACCTGAATATGGTCCATGATCTCCACCTTGGACCAGGAAGGTGCCCGCCTTCTCCAGGACCTAGCAGGGTCCTGGGAGCTGGCAGACTGCTCCTGGGGAGTGGTGGAGGGCTGGCTGCCAGTGGCTTGCTGGCTCATGTTTTGGGGCCACTGGGGCAATGACTGCTGGCTCTGGGCTGGCAGGCTTGGAGCTGGCATACGCACTGTGGCCAGAGTCAACCTCTTTAAGGGCTCCAGGAAGGGGGGAGGGAGAGGAATGTTCTTGATTGAGGCGGAAATGGCTACCAGGGCACCCTGGGAAGGCTGGAGACCCCATATTTCGAATTAAGTGTCTACACAGCACTTATTTCGCAATAGCTATTTCAAATTTGGTGTTATTCCTCATGGAATGAGGTTTACCAAATTCAAAATAAGCGCTCCACTATTTTGATTTAATTTCGAAATAGTGGTTTGGCTGTGTAGATGCTAGTAAAGTTATTTCAAAATAACAGCTGTTATTTCAAAATAACTTTGCTGTGTAGACATACCCTTATGTGTGTCCAGTATGCAGAAATCCATAAAATAAATGTGTCATGAATCAGAGATGTATAGAAAAAACTAAAACTTCATCTTATAAGGATAGAGGAAATTCTAGTAAATGTTTTAATGTCAAGGAAGATCCGTTTGGTTTTATGCTTTAAATGGAATTGTGAAAAGCTTTACCATTCTTACCATGGCACATCTCAAAGATGTGAACATTCTTCTACCTTTGAGAACATCAAAGAAAGTATTTAAAAAAGGTCTATTATGAAGAAGTAGAAGCTAAGGGAAAATAGGATATAGCTTCTGATCCATATAGTTGAATGATCCTTCTATGTCATTATCACTAAAGCCCAATTTGTGGTTTCACTGGTATTATGTTAGTGTAGTACCTTGATTTAATATTTGTGATGATGTCTTCTGCTAGTAGTAGTCTCAGTGAATATAAGGTTGCCCCTTTATAACTTGAAAAGCTAGACACATTTCAGGGAATATTCGAGCTGGAAGTAGAAATTGACGGAGTGTGGTATTTTTTTTATTGCCATCTTTATATATTTATAAGAAATATACAAAGTCCTGCTTCTCTGAGGGTATGTCTACACTACAAAGTTAGTTCGAACTAACGGATGTTAGTTCGAACTAACTTTCATAGGTGCTACACTAGTGCTCTGTTAGTTCGAATTTAATTCGAACTAACGGAGCGCTTAGTTCGAACTAGGTAATCCTCATTCCACGAGGATTAAGCCTAGTTTGAACTAGCTAGTTCGAATTAAGGGGTGTGTAGCCCCTTAATTCGAACTAGTGGGAGGCTAGCCCTCCCCAGGTTTCTCTGGTGGCCACTCTGGCCAACACCAGGGAAACTCTATGCCCCCCTCCCGGCCCCGGAGCCCTTAAAGGGCCACGGGCTGGCTACGGTGCCCGTGCCAGGTGCAAGCCTGCCAGCACCCAGCCAGCAGACCCTGCACCTGGCACGGATCGAGCTACCCACCCGATGCCCCCCAGCCCTCCCCCTCTTCCCGGGACCAGGCTGACAGCTCCCGGGACCTTGCCCAGAACCGCAAGAGGGGCTAGTGCGGACATCGTGGACCTCGTCCACGATCTCCGCACTAGGCACAGGAAAGTGGCTGGCTTGGGCAGGATAGCTGCCAGCCTGGCCACCCAGGAGCAGGTGTGCAAGAGAATCGAGGGGGTCCAGTGAGACCCCCGACCCTGAGCCCTGAGCTTACAATGGCCGTCCTGGGTCAGACCAAAGTTCCATCTAGCCCAGTAGCCTGTCTGCCGACAGCGGCCAACCCTAGGTACCCTGGAGGGGATGGACCGAAGACAGTGAACAAGCCATTTGTCTCGTGCCATCCCTCTCCAGCCTTCCACAAACCTTGGGCAGGGACACCACTCCTACCCCCTGGCTAATACCACTCCATGGACCCAACCTCCATGACTTGATCTCACTTCCCTTTAAACTCTGTTCCAGTTCTAGCCTTCACAGCCTCCTGCAGCAAGGAGTTCCACAGGTTGACTCTTTGCTTTGTGAAGAACAACTTTCTGTTACTAGTTTGAAGCCTGCTACCCATTCCTTTCCTTTGGTATCCTCTAGTCCTTCTTTATGGGAACTAATGAAGAACTTTTCTGTATGCACCGTCTTCACCCAACTCCTGCTTTTAGAGACCTCTATCCTGTCCCCCCTCCGTCTCCTCTTTTCTAAGCTGAAAAGTCCCAGTCTCTTTAGCCTCTCTTCATATGGGACCTGTTTCCAACCCCTGATCATTTTAGTTGCCCTCCCCTCTCCCAGCCTCTCTCTTCCCCTCTCCCACCTCCTTTTCCCAGTTTCCCCCAGTTTTGTTCATTAAAGACAGATTCCATTTTGGAAGACACGTTATCTTTATTTTGTACATCAAGAAGAGGGGCTAGGGAAGGGTAAGTGGAAGGAGGTGAGGGAGGAATGGGGCATGAGCCCCTGATGGGGAGGACTGGGCTGGCTCTGCGGGCTTCTGGGGGTGGAAGCTCTCCTGCAACCCCCCAATTGCCCCCTCTCCCCAGATGGCAGCCTGCGGCAAGTGCAGCCGGGCTGATGGCCGAGTGGTGTGATGTGCCCAGTGTGGGCACTCAGGGCACTCCAAGCCAGGACTGCTTTGCAAGCGGGGCACCCCTGAGAACTGTCTGTCCGGGGTGGGGGTTGGGACCTTTTAAGCACAGCCCTCGGCTAGCCTGAGACAGCATCTCCACGCTCTAAGTCCTCCTCTGATGCCCTGCCGGCACTGCTTCCGGCCATCCTTAACCCCGCTTCAGGGTCCTCTTAATGTGGACGCGCTAGTTCGAATTAGCAAAACGCTAATTCGAACTAGTTTTTAGTTCTAGATGCGTTAGTTCAAATTAGCTTAGTTCGAATTAGCGCTGTAGTGTAGACATACCCTGAATGTAGGAGGAACCAAAACCAAAAAGAGTAGTTGATCTTACTCCAACCATCATTAGCTAATCATGGGGCAGAAATTTAGCATTGTAGCCTGGATCACACTGGTTCTTTGCAGTGCTATAATTTACTGTGCTCCGAGTGGATGGATGCTGCTTTTTCACACACCTAAGAAAGAAAATTACAGCACTGTAATGTGCCAGTGTAGACAGGGCCTTTAGTCACACTAGGCTAATAAGCTTCTGATTGGCTTTCTTGTTGTCTCTACCTCTCTTGGTTTTTCTTTTTCCTCAGTTTGTGTATTGTCTGTGTTCTTCTTCTCGCTATTCCTCTCATAAAACAGGACTTAGCCAAAAGCTCCTGGATGTGTTTACATACCTCTTTTGTTTTAGGTGAGTGCTTATGCTGGCCATTTTGCTAATAGAAGGGGGAATTCACATTCAATTTCAATGGGGTTTGAAAGTCTTACAATCATACAGTTTCAGACAGCTCATAACAACTTTTTACCTTCTCATAGCTAGAAACAAGCTCCTTTGGCTGTTACACTGTGGGGTTGGAGCGTTTGGAGCTGAATTTCTAGATTTGCAACACCATTATATCCTGAACACCTTGCAGGTTTCAGTTGCCAAAAGAACATGTTATTTAGAATACATATATGTTCAAGTATTGGGTTTGCAACATTATTGTTACTTTGCTAACAAGAAGCAATCACTTCTTGGCTTTGTAATAAATGGAGAAAAGCACAATCATAATATAATGAAAAATACCGTAGAAGCTTTTTGTCTTTAAAAATATAAAATTTAGAAATTCCAATGACATTTCAAATATTGAAATATCCATTATTTGAAATTTCAAAGTTACTTAAAAATGAAGACTTCTTTCATTGAAAGGGTCTGATTTTTTCATATTTTATAATTGAAAAAGTTTCAAGTAGCTCTAATATTTATATTTCAAAACTATTATATAATAGTAACAAGAAATACTATGATCATTACAGATACAGAACATTCAAGGTAGACAATTTTTTTCTCCCCTCCCCATCACCAATGCCTATTTGTTTACAGTAAAAATATCCTTTGAACTAAAATTTTAATGATTTTGAGTGTGTAAATTGTTAGTATATTGCAGCTGTGGAATCCAACAGTGAAGCAGAATGCAGAGATCCAAGATCAGAAGTTGGAGAGTTACTTTACTTGATCAATTGTCATTATAAAAAGCAGGATTTGTTGTTGTTTATGATGAAGAGGCTCCTGGGATTGCTTTTGAACAGTAGCTGAATCAGCAGGAGCCAGTTTGTTCAGTGCTAATTTAAACCCTGTTTTAAGTAAAATATATGTGGAGTAGAAGTTCAGGATTCGTTTTTGGTTCTTTTCAATAGAATTTTCAGAGTTTGAAAACTGAGCTCATTATTACAATAATAATGAAAGGTGATCCTGCAATAAGTCCTCTTTCTCCTATCAATATCTCTGTGGGAGGTCTGTCTCTATCACAGGATGCTTTCAAAAGGATGAGTACTCCCTATAGTTCACCTATAGTTTTGTATTAGTTGTAAATCGACTTCTTCTCAGCTATAAACATTCGTTTGGCTATTGACTCAACCCCCTGTTCTAATTCTGATATTTCTCTGAGTATATGGTTCCATTTATGTGCCATAAGTAGAACATTCTCTTTACTAAAGGGATTTTCTTACAGTGCTGGCATAGGAATAAGGTTATGATGAACTACAAAAGTACATTTAATAAACAGCTTGAATTGTAGCATGGTAGAATAGTGACTGAGGGGATCTCAATAGGTCATCTAGTCCAGTCCTCTGCACTCATGGCAGGACTAAATATTATCTAGACATTTCCTATCAGTTGTTTATCTAATCTACTCTTAAAAATCTCTGATTATTGAGAAACCTCTCTGAACAATTTATTCATGTGCTTAGCCACTCAGTTAGGAAGTTTTCCCTAATCTTCAACCTAAACCTCCCTTGCTGCAATTTAAGACTATTGCTTCATGACCTATCCTCAGATGTTATCCCAGCAGGGGCTCCTAGATGATGATTTGATCACATTGTTCCAGCTCTCCTCATTTCAAGATACCAAATCTCATTTCTGTAGGTGGCAGAAGGAGAATGGAAGTTGGGGTCTAGACAACTGTGAATGCAAGGGGAGAGGGTGCTCTGAAAGATGATGAGAGGAGCAGGTGGTCCACACAATGAAAATGTCAGAGAACCCTTGTTCTATACTTTGGAAATGAGGGCCTGAACATATGATGTGCCAGGAACGTCCTGCGAGGTGCTGAGAGTGCATACCTCCCACTTACCTCAATGGGAGTTAAAAGGGTTCAGAGAGCATCTCACAGGATCAGACTGAATAAGCCCTAGGTCCTACAGTACACACATGCCTTTCTCTTTCTTTGAAGGAAGCCCTTATTTTCTTGGTAGGACACTGCTCATAAGGGCAGCTATTTTTATTTTTTACCTTAATCTCTCTGTTTACAACCTTTCAGGCTGACAGTGATATAATGATGTCTGTATCCCTCTTTCTTTGTTCACCTTAATAGCTCTGCCCTCTTTTACTTGCCCCCCTGTGTGTCAGTCACCATCCCTTCCCTTTCTCCTTGAGCCTCAATGAGAACCTTTTTCTCTAATAGTTCCCCAACGGCTATCCTGTATATAGAATATGGGATTTACAATGACACAAACTTTTACCATGATTCTGCAGTGGAGAAAATTTGTACAACATACGTATTTTTCCCAACATAATATTATGGAGAGTTCCAAAAAACCACCAGTGATTTAACAATTATCCTGTCTTCCGAAGCCTCTTGCTGGAATCTCCCTAGTATTTTCTCTCTATAAATTACATGAGTCTGTGAGCTTAGATACCATCAATAATTTCTGAAAGCTTTCAGAGCTACTGTAAGGAGCTATGATTACATTGTGTAGAGAGAGAGAGAAAAAAAATAGAAAGCCCTGTAAAAATAACTCTGGAGGAGAATGTGAGTTGATTCAAATGGCAGTAAGGTCCAGTGTGCAGTACATAGATAATTGGATTTTCTTTTTCTTCTTTGCTTGGAGTGATGCATGCTACATTTTAAAATACCATTAAGTAATGACCTTTTGTATAGCTTACCTTTTCCTTCAGGAACGTTTTTCTTCTGTTACATCAATATTTTAAAATTATTCTTAAAATGGTTATAACTTCTTTGAAATATGTGCTTTAATTCTTTTTTCTAGGTATGCCGGAGGTGACAGAATTGGTTGTATCACCTGCTGCAATATATTTTATAAGGAATCCATAGCTCTGCTTTTGGATTCAGAACAAGATAAACAAGTCCTTTTCCAGTCTTCAATATTGTACTTGAAATCTAAGTTGAATAGGCTTTCTTGTGACATTTCCTCACTTTGTCTTATAGCACCCAGACACCATGATGACTGGTACTCCAATAAGACATAAAGGAGATCAAAAAAATTGAAATTGAAATATCTTTGCTGTGGTATTTCACATTTTGTCTCCCTTTCTTAAGCAAGAGACAGAAGAAAAAAAAGTTTATTGGAGAATTCTCATTGATGAAGGGCTTTTATTTTGTGTGAACCAGTTTTTCTGCTCATATTCCCAAAAATGCAAGAATGAGTTATTTCAGATTAAGTGCATGCAACAAGTTTAGTAATTGATACTCCTTTTAACTGCAGGATTTTGTGTTGTGTGTGATCTTGCACTTTGGCTGATCTGAATATCCCTACAAGAAAAGCACCCGTGTAAAATGTTTCCCTAACGTTTCCTTCCACTTACGGTCTCTTTTTCTATCATCTGCATAAGTGTATTTATTTTTTACACTGTATGCATAAGATATTTTCTTCCACTCTTCAATAAAACATCCGTACAGCAATCAAATGCTGTTTCCTACTTCACTTAATCAGGCTTTCCCAAAGTAGAACTTGCATGTGCTGCTTGTTGTTTCCTTCATCTTTCAAATAAATCCCTTCTATTGTGGAGAATTTATTGAGATGCACACATCTGCCACTCGCCACTGTGCCCACAATTCAGCCAATCACTCTGACAGGATAGACGATCAAATTCCTGTCTGCAGAGGTTGCCTAGGTAACCAATACGCAGCCCTAGAAATGGACTTGTGTGCAGTGACAGGAAACAACAAGAAAAAACAACAACAACCCACAGAGCCCCATTTTTCAATACTTAGGACATTTTAAACTAATTTACTAAGGATTCCAACAGAGCACCACAAATAGCGTTATAGAAATAAGTGTCATTTGCCTTACAGTGAGAGACTATTTAGTCAATGTAGCTTAACAAAGAGAAGGTTAAGAGGAGACTTGCTCATGGTCTACAAGTGCCTACATGGGGAGAAACTTTAGGCCAAGAGAGGACTCTTGAATCTAGCAAAGGCATAACAAGATCTAACAGCTAGAAATTGAAGCTAGACAAATTCAGACTAGAAATAAGATGGAAACAGTAAATGTAACTGAAACTACTAAAATAGTGAAGTGACAGATTCTTTATCTCCTGAGTTCTTTAAATCAAGATTTATGACTTTCTGAAAGATATGCTCAGAGGGTACTTCTACACTAGCCCCCTAGATCAATCTAGGGAGACTAGTGAGGGTGACCGGAATTGCAAATCAAGCCCGAGATTTAAATATCCCGCGCTTGATTTGCATGTTCCCGGCCGGTTGCCATTTTAGAAACTGACTAGCCCGAAGTAACGGCCTGCGTTTACACGTGGCAGTGAAACGGGATTCCGATTTAAAGCCCTAACTTGAATTAGGTGGTATTCCTCCTGTGATGAGGTTTACCAGCTAATTCGAATTAGGGGCTTTAAATTGGAATCCCATTTCACTGCCGCGTGTAGACGTGGGCAGTTACTTTGGGCTAGTCACTTTCTAAAATGGCGACCGGCTGGGAACATGCAAATCAAGCAAGGGATATTTAAATCCCGAGCTTGATTTGCAATTCTGGTCGCCCTCATTAGCCTCCCTAGATCTTTCTAGGGGGCTAGTTTAGATGTACTCTGAGTCACCCAGAAGTTATGGACTTAATGGAGAAATCACTTAGTTAAACTATGTGGCCTATATTATCCAGGAAATCAGACAACCTGATCATAATGGTTCGTTTTGACTTACAAACTATAGAAGAAAAATCTGAGTCACATAGTTCCCGCCAAAGGTCTGTTTACTAGAAAATGTTATGGAAACATAAGAATTCCTGTGTCAAACCACTGATACTCCAAGTCCAAGATCTTTTCTTTGACAATTTCCAGTACATAGCTGTTTCAGAGAATACAATTCTGTAGTAAAGAGTTATTGGGCTTCCCTGCCTCCAAAGAAAGTTTCCTCTTAACTCTGACAGAAGCTGACTTGTGCCTTGAAGTGTGTGTGTGTGTGTGTGTGTGTGTGTGTGTGTGTGTGTTTACAACTTGAGGTAACATTTTGTTCTCCATATAAATATCTAATCCAATTTAAAAAATCCTGCCAAGATCTTGTCCAAATTATTTGAAATCCCTATAACTCTGGTTCCACGAGGGTTAAGGGACATTTTGGAATAGTGGTTTGTTTCAAAATTAGATGGAAATAAGATATGTTATTTGTGTAGATCAAGGATGCAGTGTAGACACACCTCAAGGTACTTCAGAACTGCATTAGTCTCTTGCAAACATTTTTTAATCCTTTTCGCTTTAACTCTCAAACATCTGCACATTGTAACAATGCCTCTTCCATGACAGCAATGTCAGTAAAGTCTGGTTTGCACAGAAATAAATGCCTTATGACACACAAAAGGTTTTACTTAAGGCAGACCTCATGTAATAGCATCTATAAAATAAAACTTTAATGTTTGACTTTTTTGTGACATCAACTAAAGGAGAAAAATTACTGTTTTCATTAAAATGGTGGTGTATCTCTAAGGAAATCTTTTCTACACCTGGATGTGTGATTGTACACTATAAAGGGTCTTCAAGAAAAACAATGTTTAAGCAAACACAACATAGCCATAAAGGTGGTGTTATGCAGTGTGAGAAGCTTGGTGCTATTCTGGAATAGAATTTTGCAAGAGAGACTTCCTATGGGAGGGTTACATCAAATAGATTGAAAATCAATCATTCAGTTCTTCTTTCTGTCTCAAGAAGGAAAATAAGACACACTCTAAAACCTGCTGTTTGTTTCATTTATTAAATATTGGGTAGCTACTGCTAGGATTGCTCTAAGAGTTTCTTCTGCACTTGCTATCATATTTAAAAACAAAACGGACAGACTTAGAAAAATAGAATTAAAGACCAGAAATTGCTTTCTACTTAGGAGAAAGAACAGGGTTGAGCTTTTCTGCAAAGTAACCAATAATTCTCTCCCTCACTGCTTACCTCTTTGTACCTCATAATTAAGTATCTAAGTATGCAGCTGGATTTGGTGCCTACTTAGAACACATCAGATTGGTCTTGTCATTTTAAATAGCTGAGTCCAGTTATTCAGAAGACCATAGAATCATAGGGTTTGAAGAAACCTCAGGAAGTCATCAAGTCCATCCCACTGCTAAAAAGCAGGACCAACCCCAACTAAATCCTCAACCATGTGATGCTATTCCAGGAAGGACTGCTAAGTAGGGATGGCATTCACCTTTTGAGGAAGGGGAAGACTGTATTTGGATACAGACTGGCTAACCTAGTGAGGAGGGCTTTAAACTAAGTTTGATGGGGACAGGTGACCAAAGCCCACGGGTAAGTGAAGAACAATGGGAGGGAGTGTGGGCTATAATAGCAGAAAGAAGGAGAGACAAGGCAGAACTGGGAGGCAAAATCAAATCAGTATCTTAGATGCCTATATACAAATGCAAGAAGTACGGGTAATAAACAGGCAGAACTGGAAGTGCTAATAAATAAATACAACTATGACATCGTTGGCATCAGAGACTTGGTGGGAGAAAACACATGATTGAAATATTGGTATAGAAGGATACAGCTTAGGAAGGACAGGCGGGAAAAAAGGGAGGAGGTGTGGCCTTATATATTAAAAATGTACACACTTGGACTGAGGTGGAGATGGACGTGTTGAGAGTCTCTGGGGGTATGTCTACACTACCCTGCTAGTTCGAACTAGCAGGGTAATGTAGGCATACCGCACTTGCAAATGAAGCCCGGGATTTGAATTTCCCGGGCTTCATTTGCATAAGCGGAGAGCCGCCATTTTTAAATCCCAGCTGGTTCGAACCCCGTGCAGTGCGGCTACACGGGGCTCGAACTAGGTAGTTCGGACTAGGGTGCCTATTCCGAACTACTGGTACACCTCGTTTCACGAGGAGTAACGGTAGTTCGGAATAGGAACCTAGTCCGAACTACCTAGTTCGAGCCCCTTGTAGCCGCGCTGCACGGGGTTCGAACCAGCGGGGATTTAAAAATGGCGGCTCCCCGCTTATGCAAATGAAGCCCAGGAAATTCAAATCCCGGGCTTCATTTGCAAGTGCGGTATGCCTATATTACCCTCCTAGTTCGTACTAGGAGGGTAGTGTAGACATACCCTTTGTAAGTAGGCAGAGGAAGCCCCGCACAGCTGGCCAGTTGGGGAATCTCAGCCGCCAGCTGCAAGCCCACTCTCCTGTCCTTCCCTTCCCTTCTTCAGAGCCAAACACCTCCTCTCCCTGCTATAACCCAGTCCCCTTTTTCCCCCAACCATATGTCCCGGTCCTAGCTGCTAACAAGTGCAGGCTGGAGCTGCGAGCGCATGTGCACTTGAAACACAACCCCCACCTTTTCCATTATTTTCAATGGGAAAATTGACCCCACATAACACGTTTTCACTTAGCATGATCTTTTTCTGAAACGTATCTACCATGTTAAATGAGGAATTACTGTATCTAACCTAGACCTCCTCCATTGCTCCTCCTTCTGTTATCTTGCACCACTGAGATTAGCCTCTCTCCAGCCTCTTTGGACTCCCCTTTCAGGTAGCTAAAGGCTGCTATCAAATCCCCTCTCTTCTCTTCTGTAGACTAAATAAGACTAAATCCCTCAACTTCTCCTCATAAGTCACGTGCTCCAGCCCCCTAATCATTTTTGTTGCCTTCTGCTGGACTCTCTCCAATGAGTCCATTTCCTTTCTGTAATGTGGGAACCTAGAATTGCAGGCAGTACTCCAGTTCTGGCCTCACCAGTGCCAAATAAAGGGGAATAATCACTTCCCTAGATCTGCGGGCAGTGCTCAAGAATTGTAAGCACCTATTTCTCTCCCCCATCATGCCACCCCTCTTTTGCATACAGAAGTTAAACTGATTAAGGTGGATTTCGTAGCTAAACAGTGGCTATGCTGTGTCAGATCAAAGGTTCATCTAGTCCAACATCCAGCCTTTTTTGCAGAGGCCATCAGTGCCAGTTGTCCCAAAGGGAATCAACAGAACAAGTCATCATCAGTGGGGCAAAGGCACAGTGACTTCTGGAAAAGGGGGGGGAGAGGCCTGGCTCAGTGTTCCCAGAAGGAGAGAGGCCTCAGACAGAAGGGCAGGGCTGGGGCAATCATGCCCCAGCGCTGCCCAGAGTGTGTGTATGCGCCCCTCCAGCCAGCACAGTATGGTGCTCTGGCAGTGATTTAAAGGGCTGTATGGTGCTCTGGCTGCTGCCACTGGCACAGTAGCAGTGGCTGGGAGTCCCGGGCTTTTTCAGATCACCAGACCCAAGGGCAACTGTCTCCATCCCCTGTCGCTCATTCTCAGTTTGTGGCAAATGTTGACAGATGTGCATGATGCTGTTGCCATTTATGGGCCATATAGAGAGCTCTAACAGGAGCCCACTTCTCTCCAGCAATACAGCCACCATATGCCCGCAGATGTTTGGTTCCATGTTTCTGGATCATCTCCTCAGATGACATACATAAGAGCAGCTTCACCAGAGTTAATGGGGCTGTGCTGATTTTCACCAATTGAGGTTCTGAGACCAGTAAATCAGATTTGTACATAAAAGAAAAAGTTTGAAACCAGTTTCAGTTGTTTGAAGGGAAAAATGAATATTTGGATGGAGATTATGTTTAAGAATAGCCGTATGGGGTGAGCCAAAAAGAGAGCAAAAATCTGAACCACCAAAAAGGCACAAAACGTTAAAGCTGAAAAGTGCTCGTATTCTGGGTTTTTTAAGCGAATGATAGAAGCTGAGTCATTGACAGAAATGAGCTTCCTAGCTGAAGTGACAGCTGCTGAAGAAGGCAAAGGAAAATAGATGAAGGGAGAAAATAAAATGAAAGCAACTGGCATTTCTCTGTAAAAGAGCATCATTGTTCAAATATATCTGCAGGACAGACAGGATTAAGATAGAAATTACAGTTTGCCCTTAGTTACCACTTTATATCATGAAACTAGTCTGTTCCATCATGGTCCCTTATTACCACTGAACTGCTTTGTGACCTTAGGCTGAGGCAAGACATTTTTTTTTCTGTGCCTGAGTTTGGGAGTAAAATTAGTATAATGATACTTAAATTCCTTTGTAAAGTATGTTAAGAACTACAGGTGCAATATATGAGTAGGATTGCAATAGAACGTAAACTGAAAGTGTGTATTAACTGTGACAAAGCTACTCAGATATGGATGGAGATCAGTGAGGTTGCCTAGATGTAACTGAAAAGAAAATCTGTCTTTTGAGGCTATGGACCTGTTAATCAATTAGTTTAGATATTTTTTAATGAGAACTATAATTGAACAAATAAGGTTAACTCCTTTTATAGGCTCTATTAAGGTTCCTTTAATTGCTGTGTAAAAGAGGTGAATCTTTGCCCATTATCTAATCAGGTTATATTTTTAAAGTATTTTGAAGATGAAAATTACTATTTACTCTGAGGGCTAGAATATGTAATCTTCACTCCTAAAAAACATCTGCTCATGTGAGTACACCTCATGACATCAACTGAACTGTTCACACAAGTGCTTACCAGTTTGGGCAGTTTGAACAGCCTTCACCCCAACAAAACTATGTAAAAAGAACATGGTTAAGATTGTAATTCAAGCACTCAGAGAGTTAGAAAATGCCAGAATTAAGGTTGCCTGTGAAGCTTTAAATACTCCCCACCCTTGTATATATGCATTTCCCACAGGAACCTGGCTTCATTCAGTGCCCTGGAACCTCATCCCTGTTATTTCACCTACCCAGTCCCAGTTTCTGTTTCTCAGGCTTCTCCCAGTTCTAGCCTCCATGCCTGGCCAGTCCTCTACACTATGGCTGTGTCTAGACTGGCAAGATTTTGCGCAAAAGCAGCTGCTTGAATTTGCGCAAGAGCACTGATTTTATAATGTACAAAATCAATGCTTCTTGCGCAAATACTTTCGTGCTCCCACTTGGAAAAAAGCCCTCTTGCTCAAGAATACTTGCACAAGAGATCCAGTGTAGACAGGGAAGAACTGTTTTGTGCAAAAAAGCCCCGATGGCAAAATGGCGATCGGGGCTTTCTTGCGCAAAATCGCATCTAGACTGGTCACGAATGCTTTTGTGCAAAAGCACTTTTTGCGCAAAAGCATCTGTGCCAATCTAGACGCGCTTTTGCAGAAATACTTTTAACAGAAAAACTTGTCCGTTAAAAGTATTTCCACAAAATCATGCCAGTCTAGACGCAGGAATGAGGTTACTTCACTCAAAGTTAGCTGTGTTAGGTCAATTTTATAATGAATATTTCTACACCACCAACCCCTTTTCATTAAGCTTAATGGCTTTTCAAACTGACTGCTGTATTCCACCTTGACAAGAGGAGTAGCACTAAGTTTGAGCTTCCAGGGTCAAACATGGGGTTCAGTAGATATAGCACCGTTCAATTAGATGGTCTTGGCCTCAGGGCGGTGTCCAACAGTGCCCCAATGTGACCACTCGAGACAGCACTTTCAACTCTGCTGCACTCCCAGGTACACAGGAAAAACCCCAGGAACTTCTGAATTTCATTTGCTGTTTGGTCAGTGTGGCAAGCCTAAGAGCACACCTGACCATGATTGCCAAGGGTTACAAATGAGCTCCAGCATGGAGCCTACAGGAGATCCTGGATGTGACTGCTGTGTGGAGAGAGGAATCTGGGCAGGCAGGCTCCAAAGCAGCAGAAAAATGTTGATAATGCCAAAAATCAATAGGGGGAGGTGAAAAAAGGATAAAGCAGGGACACCCAGCAATGCCACATGAAAATAAAGGAGCTCAAATCAAGCGTGCCAGAAGACAAAGGAGGCAAACAGTCAGCACTTCAGACTATGAGCAGCTGCATGCCATTCTAGGGGGTAGACCTGACCGGTACCCCAAAATTGTCCCTGGATACTTCCCAAGCCACTCTTTGGGCAGCCTCAGGCAACAGCGATGGGGACAAATGTGGGTAGATTTTCCAGAGAGATGGCAAAAGGCAGACCCCTGACACATGACACGTCCCTTTTCCAAAGGATGGGGGCTGAGCTGATTCTCCCCAGGCTTTATGAAATTGGCTTATGAATATAAATATGCATAACTCAAAATGCTTTAGACAAAATATCTCATGTAACCTATCAATGTTAATGTTACAATCTGCTGTATATCCTATTTTGGTGCATGTATCATTCTTGTATTTAAAGTTAGAATGATGAAGTATGAGACTGTTTATAATTTTAAATGTGGCAATGAGAGCCATTACTGATGCATGGCCTTCCCCCAGAAGTCTTAACGACTGAGTGATCAACTTAACTTGTCAACTGGCTTTTTTTTTTTTTGTTCTGTAAGTCCAAAGGTGATTGGACCAGTAAGATACATGGACATACCACCTGGTACTGGGACCCATTCTTGGTAAATTTGGTAAATTTCCACAGATGGGAAAATGTAGAACAAAAGATTCCCACCCAAGGGAGAAGTCGATTTAAGCAAGGGAAGGTGATCAGGTTTGTGTCCTCAGTGGGCTTGGAGGCAAAAAGAACTGGAGATCCAAGTCCTAGTAAAAGATCATCTTTGACTTGAAGACTTTCCTGAAATAAAAACAGTTCTTTAGGGTAAGAATCTGCTTGCAATACATTTTTTAGTGAATTAGAACTAGCTATGCATTTTCTTTCATTTTTGCAACCATGTAAATCCTACTGTTTGTACTTAATAAAACACTTTTGTTTACTATTAGGCCCAGTGTAAAGAATTGTGGGGGAGGGAGGGACAATCACTGGGGAAATCTCTCTTTCATTGATAAAGGGAGCTTACATGAATGAGCTTTCACTGTGTAAAACTTTTATATAGAGAAAGATGGATTTATTTGGGGATTTGATCCATAGATGTGCTGTGCCATAGAACTGCGTCTTCGCAGAGCTGAAGTAGTTCAGTGTCTGCATTGCTCTTCAGGGTGGCGGTCAAGCCAATTCTGTGTTTTGTCTCAGGGAGACCAGAGGATCTGTCCCAGCAGGACAGGGTGGTGGGGAGACTCAGAGAGCAAGAACACAGACCTCAGTGGCATAATCAGCACACCAGGGAACAATCCCACTAGGTCTTCTATGAGTGCATCCCATCATAGGAGTACTACAGTTTGTTAAAGAAAAGGTCACTAGAATTTTTGAACAAGTGGCAAAACAATATGTTTTTCCTTAGTCTCACTCTCAGAAACAGCTATATCATTTCAGAGTCCTGCCAGTCATTTCTACTATGTCTGCATAGCTGTCTCATGGCTGTGGATCCATTGATTCCTGGCTAGCATTCTGTTCCCTAAAGCAGTGATTCCTTAAGTTTCTCTCCCCACCCCCACACAAATAAATTCACTGTATAATCCCTCCCCCCTTTTTAAATGGCTCTGCAAATGGCTTTTGAAATAGGAATATTGGTGGTGGGGATATCTGACATAACTATTCCTCCTCCCCCCATATTTTCCCCATGGTTTTGGTCCTATCTATTGCATGCGGTGGGATAGAAAAACCAGAGAAGAGATCCCTGAGTAATTAACTAATTTTTATATTAATAATGCCTTTATTTACATATACACACAACTGCATATTGTAGACAACCAGCCTCTGTTACTAACTAACTGATCCAAGGCAGATGCAGGGGATTACCTGCTAATGTAATGCCAATTTATTTTCCGCTATAGAATGTATTTTTTCATCTCAAAAGACAAACAGTAAAGTAGCTAGAGCTAGAAAGTATGTACCTGTGCAAATTTTCTGCCAGGTGAACTCCCACTCTGAGCCCCCAAAGGAAGAGTAACAGACAGACAATCTACCTCTGTCTGTCTCTGATTAATTTTTTTTGCAAGTTTCAGTTAAAATGATGTAGATCTATCTGAGGAAGGAAGAGTAACAAGGCACATGATGAATTTTCTATGACACACTTCAAGTGAAATAAATAACATCAGTTAACAGTCAATCTTATTTTTGGAAGACAACTGTCATATGATGTCATTTACACATCTTGATATATGTCATGTAGTCTGGCAGGTAGTACAGAACTCCAGGCTCCCATTGTACTCTAAGTAGCTTCTGTTGGGGAGTTCAAAAATTCAAGTTATTTTTCCAAGGCATTGATAAACTGGCTGAATTGGGTTAGAGAGGACCTACAAAAGACTCTGCAATTCTCATGAGCTAAGAACAAATGAGGAAAAGCAAATTGAAGGGCAGAATCCTCCATAAATGACATATAACACATTAACTCTGACTAGTGGAAAAAGGAAATAATTTGGACCCAATGCCGACCTTGAATCTCGGTGTCTGGGTTCCTTTCAAAAGCTTGAGCTACACTTCAAAGTTTATCTAATGATTTTGGCTAGGGGTGTGACATTTACACTGTAATAGCTACACCAGTACAAGTTCTAATGAGGAGGAAGGTTTATCAATATGTGAAGGTAAACATTGCCAGTGCCATCTTGTGGTCAGGCACGAGTGTGGCAAGTGGTCTTCCAGGATTTCCCTTTCTCACTATATAGATTCATCCTGTGGTGGTCTGTGCTTTTAGTACCTCAGGTCTCTGGCAGGGTCACATGGTCAAGTCTAGCCCTTTCAGGGTACACATGCGGAGTTCAATGATGGGGAAGTTTTCAGAAGTTATAAAGGGCCCCAGGGCTTTTGGTATCTGGACCCTGGCACTTTCAGGGTCCTCCTTTACTTAGTTTGCAGTCAAGGCAGATTTCTGTCATTTCCCTCTCTTTAGGCCCACTCTCTCCACTAGGCCTCAGTCAAAGGCGCAATAGTTCAGCTAAGTTCTACACCTTGGGCAGCAATGTTGCTGCTTGCCTGGATAACTTCCTATCAGCTTCTTTTTTCTTCCAGGGAAAAAGTAAATTACTGATCATAAAAATAATGTTTCTGATCTTCAAAAGCCACAAGTCTTTGTTGCATGCTGGGTCAGGTCAATATCACCAGGTCTCAGAAGCGAGAGCTCCCACGGTGCTCTTTCCCAGAAGCTCAGAATGCAGTTCAGCTCTCCTCCACTGCCCGTCTGTCACTGCTACTCCTCTTCCAGCTTGTCTAGGTACAGTGGTGTGGTGCTACATCAGCCCACAGCAGCACCTTAACCCCTTCTTCTCCAGTGTGGAGTTTATCTATCCTATAACAAAGTATAAAGAGGACATATCAATATCTGTATTAAGTGCCTTGTCCTTCATACCCATAACAACATCTGTTGGTTGCAGAAGCAGGGGGAATGTGTATCTTTAACTATGCCATTATAGCTAAAATGACACAACTCTATAGTACATACAAACCATGCATGTCCAAAGATGGAATCAATGTCTTCATATTCAAAACCTTACAAGGAGACTGTGCCCACTTTTCCAATCCCTGAAAAGAAATACCTTGGAAATATCAAACATTAGCACAAAATAGGCACATTCATCAATAAGACCCAGCTCTGCTCCCAATGAAGTTTATAATCAATATGCATTTTGTCATCTATTGATGGTAGCTGGATCTGTCCAATAAACTAGTGCTAGATAAAAATTTTCAGCTAATTTTTTTGGCAAAATGCAGGTTCAGTGGCATTGAAACATTCTGTAAACATGTGGTCTGTTTTGATGATTTTGTGTGTGTGTGTGTGTGTGTGTGTATAAAGAAAAAAATCAATCCTGAAATCCGAACAAGCAAGACACTTGCTTAAACAGTCAGAAATTTGATTTGAAATGACTTTTTTTTAGAAATTTATTTCAATTTTATTAAATTTGAGAAATATTAAATCCTCAAAATTGAAACAAAACATTTAGTTTGGGATTGAACAAAAGTTTAATTTGACACTAAGTGATATTTTTAAATTTTTTTGATTTGCTGAAAATTTTTAAAAAACTCATTTCAGTTTGACCTGAACTGGTTTTTGTTTTTTTATTTCCTGGACCTACAAGCAAAAAGAAGAATCCACGATATGCATAACTCTAACAGTAAACACTTGTAACCTTATGAATGGTGGGTATATTGACTACTAATTAATCTGTTAAGACAATATTGGGTAAAGATTTGGTCTCCTCGGGGCTCCAGGAGACCAAATCTTTAATCTGTCATCTAAAACATTAATCTGTAATCAATACATACATCAATAAGACACCACACTTCATTTTGGTATTGATCTAGAAATGACAAATAAAGTGCGTAGACTGAATAGTGCATGCCTTGTAACAGTAGTTGTAACTTTAAAAGAACACTTGGGGAAAAAAATCTTTGTCGATTGAGTGGATACACCTTGTATTGGCTTTTAAAGCTCTTCATGGCATTCATGGTTTAAACCTTCTGATTTATTCCTGCAATCAGCCACCACAAAACTACATTGCTTGGTTTTCATAATTACCAGTTTTCAAGTATGGCTGACTGATTTCCCAAGAATCCAGTCTTGGATCAGTAATTGTATGTCATGGATTTTTTTCATTGTTGCATCTGTGAGGCTCGAGTCATGTCATTTTGATAAGATTCTTATCATGAGGCAGTAAATGGGAATTAGAATGAAAGCTGACCTGGAACCTTAAACTGGACAGCTCCCTGGTACAAGTGAGTTATAATTACCCTCCCTGATTAGTAAGTACCTTCTTCAGTGAATGGCATCTTGACAACTGTGACTTTGGAAGAAAGCCAGGGACTCTTAAGGGAGGTTTCAAACAGAAGGCTGATGTTGCAGACAAGTATTCTCTTTTCTAAGTTGTAACCACTTTATTCATGCCTAATGAGCCACTTACATAGGACAAAAATCACACCACCATAACTACTGATGTGTCTGCTGAAGCACAACTAAAAATACTCATCAGCCCTTAAAATAATGTCACACTTCTTACTTCTACTGCACCTCTCTCTTGAGGGGTGCCAACGAACTTTACAAACTTTAGTCAAGGCTCTGTGACTTCAGTTAAGTATTCTTACAGCTGGCTTCTGATGAATAAACTGAGAATTAGTGATGCTGTGACTTACCCAAGGTCACTTTTCAAGTGAATGGTCGATTCTGAAACAGAACCTCAGGTGTCTTTGGTCCCATTTCTGCTGCTCTAGCACTGATAGAGAAAAGCACTTAAGCACAGGCTAAATGCATAGCTGAGTCAGGGCCTTAATTGCCATACCTTAATAGGGTTGCTGCCACACAGTGACTGCTGGTGAGAGCAGCAGTGGAAAACTGTGTTCAAAGGCAAAGGAAGAGCTTTAAACAATTTTAATATATGAATCAGAAGTAGAACTGATGTGCAAAGGTTAGAAATTCTTTGGGATAAGGTTAATGTGTTATAGGCTGTTCAAACATATTTGAAGACATCAGGGCTCTTATGCTCAACTACTGTACTTGCATTACTGTTGCATTTATTACCTACAAAATAAATTTAAATAAATGGTGCATTTCTGTGGGAAGAATCCATTGAGTGTACTATAATTTTACCCCATTTACCACTGTATAGTTGCTGCTAAATAATTTACAAAACCCAGTCAGTACTCTCTCTGCATGTGAGAACTCTCATTATGACAGTGGGAAATCATAAATCACCTCAGTTGCAGAGGTGGAAGGGGGAGAAGACTAATTTAACTTTTCCACATCAATATCTCCATCCATACTTCAAATTACTTTTTGGGTTGCTCTTGAATTTGGAAGCAAATCTGCATTCACTTGTACAGCCTATGATTGTACTCAAAATTGAGAGCTTCATGTATCCTTCATCTCTGCAGGTGGAGAGGAGCCCATAAGCTTGGGGGAAGGCACGAGTTCTTCTATGAATCTACAGTAGGCTGTGAAGCCTATATTCCCAGCTCCAGAAGGTCCTGCTTTGGGGCTCCACAAGATTCTGAGAGAAGGTAGCTTGGGCTTCTTTGAGTCACTCTCTCAGCCCATAGGTAGTCCAAGTTAATTCAATGTGCAATTTAGTACTAATTTGCACTGCTTTTCCCTACACAACATTGAGACACCCATCAGAAGACAATCTGGGGCAATCCGAGTTCCTGTTTGACTCCTGCAGGAACTCTTCCACCCAGCATGGGCAGAGCTTGCTGGTGTTGGCTGAGACCATCTTCTTCTTGGTGTTGAAACATTGTTGGTGGTTTTGGCCAAGGCTTCTTTTTACCAGAAGCTCTCTGTTCTGTGTTTGGAACATAAACAGCTTCCACCAAAAACAGGACAAAATAAGCACAGATATAGGAAGGGCTCAGAACATGAACTTGATACTGATTTAATAGGCAGCGAGTAGTTTCCATGGCAGTGACATACTTGTGGATAGTTGGAGAAGGCAAGGAAAATCCTCTTCTAAACCAACTGTTTTCTGATACCAAATATTAAATCATTTCCAGCCAGCAAATATCCTCTCTCCACACCCTGTCTTCTCTTTCCATTCTGCTCAGTAAATGAAACATACTGAGGGTATGTCTACACTGCAACACTATTTCTCAATAACTAGCGCTATTCCAAAATAACTTAGTTTGCATCTACACAGCAGGTAGTTATTACGAAATAGTGTCAAAATACTGTCAAGCTAGAGGACTTCTTACTCTGAGTCCTGTTATCCTCATTGTACAAGGAATAAGGGAAATCGGAGGAAGAGTGCTCTACTTCAAAATAAATGCTGTGTAGACATTCCCTCTTTCAAAATAAGAGACGTAATTGACATAGCTCAATTTGCGTAGCTTATTTCAAGGTAAGCCCTGAAGTGTAGACACGCCCTTACTCCCTGGATTCAGAGCTTTGAGAACATCTGTGAGGCTTCTTCACCTATCTATTTTTATGGATAAATCATCATTAACTTGGGCACTTGTTCTGAGAGTCTGTTGGAAATACATTGAATCAGAATATAACTTCTCTACTATTATTGCACGCAAAGGAAGCAATCCTATTCCTTCAGTTTGAGCTACTGTAACTTGAGAACAACTTCTGATGTGTCTAAGGCTGTTATAATAGGCCAGGGAAGGCACTGGTATAATAGGCCTTCCTTGGCACTGCTGCCACCCTGGGATAACTGGGCCATGGTGCTTACCCCCGTCCCCCACTACCTTCCCCACTCCATCTCCCACACCTGATGGTCCCTGCTGCTCATGATGTCCCTCCTCCTGAAGACAGGGCAGTGAGGAGTGATGCAGAGAGCTGGCAGACTTGAGGGGGCATGGCTGGTTCCTGCAGGGACCAGTGGCTCAGTGTGTGGAAGAAGATTGGATCAAGAGTGGAGGTAAGAGTAGGGTCGATAACACAGTGGCAGGAAGTGTGCACCGTTGCTCAGACAGCTCACTTCCTGGCTTACATAGCAGGTGTGAGCCAATCAGGGAGCCACAGTCCTTGAGTGCTCTGCTAGAATTTCCCATAGGGCCTAATCTCTCAGCTTTAGCCAGATGCTGTTTTGCCTTTCTTGCTTGGTGGCAATGAAGTTGTGCCAGAAAACCAGGGGCCTATACCCCTTGGTGTTATACCTGCACCCTTAAATCCTTACACTAGAAATGACAGCAAAGTTACAGGTACTGAGGTCTCATCCCACCAAAAAAAGTAATAGATAAATATGGTGATGTGTAAACCTACTGTCTGGATAAATGTCAAGCTACTAATATTGGAGTAACTATGCAAATAAGATGGTGTATGCTAGCCTGAGAGAGACTAAGCTAATGCCTATGAACTTTTAGTTTCCTGAATTTAGTTTCCAATTCCTAGTAAGAAATGGAATGAGCTGAATGCTTGTGCATTTGTTTAAGTTTGATTCTAGCTTACTAAAAATTCTACAGACATCACAGATTTTTCAAAACATTGCCCGGCCGAAACATTTCATGTGGGAACATGTTTATTTTTGAGCTGTTTCACATGGAAGTATGGTCTTAGTCATGCAAAAACAGAAATCCCACTGTAGAAATTCCACTGTTACATGCTCAAGGAATTTGGCATCAGGTAGTATCAGCATCCTCCATCATTATGACCGTTAGCTTTATAGTAGCAAGAGCTGCGTATGGGATTGACATGTAGGGAGAGCACAAAAACCACATTTAGGAAAGGTAATTTGTGTTTTTGGGAAAGAAGGGTTTTTGGGATTTTTTAGCCTCTACTCAGATAAAGAGGAGTTTTTGTTGGGAGCACTCAAGAAGCTAAAAAAATCAGCAGTGTCAGTTCACAAACAAAAACAACAAAAACCCCCACTTATTGGAAAATCAGTAATATGATTCTTGCATATTCCCATAGAGAACACCACTCAAACTTTACCACAGATTAAGATGGTGGAGATGGAACTTGAACTGCCTTATGATGGATCACTTGTTCCAGCCTGAGCTTTATTGTGCCTGGGACATTTGTTTCTGAATTAAGGTTAGTATGTTGTACTAAGGATGTAATACAAAGAGTGGCCATTCAAGTTATTTCATGTCAATTTAAAAGAGCTCTCCTAATAACAGGCTATCACAACTTAAACTCTTTAAAAGAAAGTCTCAGTATTAGTCAGTAACTTTACAAACAACGAGGAGTCCTGTGACACCTTAGGGCACGTCTACACTAGGGAGAAGATTGACCCTCCGAAGGTGAGCGCAGCCCCCACCGGTGTCCGGTATGCCTTGTTCTGTGAGGAGTAAGGGAAGTGAATGAGAGCATATACTCTCATCAGCCTCATGTTTTGTGGATGTAGCCACAGCTCAATTTAAAGTAAGCTGACTCCAGCTATGCATTTTGCATAGCTGGAGTTACGTACCTTAAATTGACCTGCCTGGTCTAGTGTAGGCCAAGCCTTAGAGACTAACAAAAACATATAGGCTACGTCTACACTGGCCCCCTTTCCGGAAGGGGCATGTTAATTTCAGAGATCGCAATAGGGAAATCCGCGGGGGATTTAAATATCCCCCGCGGCATTTAAATAAAAATGTCCACCGCTTTTTTCCGGCTTTTAGAAAAGCTGGAAAAGAGCGTCTACACTGGCCCCGATCCTCCGGAAAAAAAGCCCTTTTCCAGAGGATCTTATTCCTACTTCAATTATTTTGAAATAACTTCTCCCCAGAGTAATTTGAAGTAATTACTCCCCAGTGCTTCCTGGGGCTCTAAGTTGAGGTTGCACATCCACAATAATGGAGGCTCTCCCATAGTGGGAACACTATTTCAATTTTGGTATTTGGGGAGTTATTTTGAATTTAGATATTTTGCAATAATTTCCTAGGGCATGTCTACACGGCAGCGTTATTTCAGAATAACGGACCTTATTTTGAAATAACCAAATACACATCTACAAAGCAAGCCACAGGCAAGTGAGGCAGTTCATGTCAGCATTTTGTAGGACTGAGCTATCCTGAATTACAAAGCCACAGAAATAAGCTAATGCTTTCAGAGAAGAGAAAATTAGGAGGCTGCAGCTAATACCATTTGGCAAAAGATTTGCATAAAAATGTTTTGTCTCCCTTAGGAACAATTAAATGAAATCAGTTATATTTGCATATTAAAATAACTTATCGGTTTCCCACATCTGAAAATGTTTTATGAAAATCTCATCTTTTTTCATACAAGAAACCACATGAGATCTAATTTGAATGCTCAAATCCTTCTGTCCAGAATCAAGCAGAAAATGAGAATTCATATATATTTTCCAATAATATTCACAAAAGGAAACTTAATATCTTTGCAGTCTGGAGATGAGTTGTATCTAATACATTTAAATTAATTTATATTGCTTTGTAAAATTATTTGTGTTCATTAATTTAAAATCTAGTTTCGGATAATTTAAAGGTATATTATGTTAACTAGTAAAGGGAAATGTTGACGAGTTTTCAATTAATATCAAGTGATGAAGCCTAGTTTTCTGTTTAACTCTCAAGAACCTTCCAGTGCTTGCATATATTTTACTGGACTATATAAGAATAATTTCAACTTCTTTTTTTCTGCGCTGGTCACAGACCTGACCTCCCCCCATTTCCCTTCCAAACTCCCAACTCAGGACAGCATGAATGACAGGTCTGCAGAATATGGCTCCATAACTCTCAGATGAGATAAACCCCTACATGGGCTTCATATCATGCCCCACCCTTTCTCAGGGTACAGATAGGCTATGTCTACACTCGTGGCTTCTTGTGCCAGAAATATGCAAATGAGGCTAAGCATGGACTATTGCCACGCCTCATTTGCATACCTAATGAGATGCCATTTTTGTGGAAGAGGCTCTTGTGCCAGAAAAAGCTGTCTACGCTGCCCTTTCTTACACAAGACGACCCCTCTTGTGCAATGCCGTTATGCCAATTATTTTCATGAATAACGGCATTGCGCAAGAGGGGTTTTCTTGCGCAAGAAGGGGCAGTGTTGATAGTCCCTTCTGGTGCAAGAGCCTCTTCCACAAAAATGGTGGCTCATTAGGTATGCAAATGAGGCTCGGCAATATTCCACACTTAGCCTCATTTGCATATTTCTGGCAGAAGCAGCCACGAGTGTAGACATAACCATAGCGTCCATCACAGGTGAGTGAAAGATTTACCCCAGGTCACACCTGCTGTTATCTATTTGCTGTTAGTGTCACACCTGTTATCTATTTGCCCCAGGTTACATCTTAAGTTTCCCTTACAGGTGTGCATAAAACTCTATATGTACATTGCATACAAAGGGGGTCAAATACTTCAAACAACGTATAATGACTTATTATTTTGACTGAACGAGAGGTAATTCTATACACTAGCTGTGAAAGAACTCTCTTGTATAGAGCCAAGTGTTTTTCACTTTCCATGAGTGAAGTTTGCTGTAGATTCATTTCCAGTCTTGGTAGTTTTTTTAAAGCAGAGGAGAGTTGGAATTGAAGTTGGGACTGGAAGTTTAATTTTGTCCTTATATTATTACTTTTATTGGGTTTTAATACTTTTCTGGGAAGCTACTGTTGGTCTCTCTCCCCTCACCAATTGTGTGTGTGTGTTAGTTCACTGTTACAATTAGTATGCACTTTTTTAAAACTTATATAAACATATTTTGCTCAAAGTATGCTTTTCAAATCTATGCAGCGGTCTGACATTCCATGCATATTTTATATTGCATTCTGCAACGCTAAGAGTTTTAAGCCAAATTTTAGAAAAAAATACCACTGCAGAAGAATAGTCGGGGATTTAATAGCATTGGCATATCCTTGCACAGTGACTTGATCAGAAACTCTATCCATGTGCCCTGTTTCTTTTAGTCTTCAAGTCTATAGGGTAATATAGAATAGCTTTTTGACTATGTTTGCTTTAGGCTGGCAGATCGGCCAGAACAGCTGTTGCTCTGGACCCTGGTTAATGTTCTTGGTCAAGAATATACTCTGGTTGGTCTGATCAGATCTCTTTCTTCATTGGTCCTTCTCAGGCCAGGCAGAGCTAGATGGACTGACACTGTGCTGGTGCCGGAGAGGGTAGTTGACTTCAGGATCAGATGGAAAGTTGAGAGAAAGATAGGCCAGGAAGAAGATAGGAGGAAGAAAGGAGCACTCAAGGGAGGTGAAAGAGCAAGATATCACTTGTGCAGTCTTACAGGCTAAGGTCCCTTGCTGACCACCTAATGGTGATGGTCAAGTGCCCCCACTGGAGTGTCATGGTCTGGTGCTATGGTCACAGTCCTTCCACCACAGTTCTGGTGATGGTAAAAATTCTTTTCTGCCCTCAAAAGCCTCTTTTAGTAAATGACTCCAAAAAGTCACTGTAATACAGTGCAACTCACCACCACGGCACCTCCTGCTGGCCACTCCAAGACTTAGAATTTCATTGCTGGAGCCCCCCTTTCAGCTAGCATCACATCTGCTGTTATCTATTAACGGGTGGGAGGATGCCACAAACTACTGCCCTGCCACAGTGCCCCCACCCTCTGGGGCCCTCTCCCTCAGGCCACCCCTAGACCTCTATGCCCACCTTGCCTCAGACCCCCACCACTAGGCTTCATCTAACCCCTGCCACAGGGACAAACTGCAGTCTGAAATGGCCACGCATCATTGGCAAGGGGGTGTGGACCTGCTGCCTTTGCCTAGCCTGGCTACCTCTCTGCAGCCCTAGGCTACGTCTAGACTGCAAGCCTCTTCCGAAAGAGGCTTTTTCGAAAGATACTTTCGAAAAAGCTTCTTTTGAAAAAGAGCATCTCGACTGCAACCTCTTCTTTCGAAAAAGTGAGCCGCTTTTTCAAAAGAGAGCACCCAGGCAGTCTGGATGCTCTCTTTTGAAAAAGCCCTGTTTGCATTCAAGAACGCATTTTTTCGAAAGAGCACTTTTGAAAAAAGGCATTCTCCCTCGTGAAATGAGGAGTACAGACGTCGAAAGAAAAGCCGAGTTCTTTTGATTTAATTTCGAAAGAACGCGGCTGTAGTCTAGACGCAGGTGAAGGCTACTTTTTTTGAAAAAACCCTGCAGTCTAGACACAGCCCTAGTAGCTTCAGGCCTTGCTTCAGGACCTACAGCCTGGTAGCTTGCCTGGCTGGAGCTTTCCAAGCTCTGCCTGCCTTTCCCTATCCCTGCTCTAAGTCAGGGACCCTCTAGCATCAGTGGCAGCAAGTTCCTCCTGCTTCCTCCAGCTGGAGCAAGAGTGACTTTGTGTCTCTTCTCCTCCAGGAGCCTTTATTTGGCTTAACAAGGAGATCTTGCATGATCTCAAAATAAAAAAAGGAGTCATGTAAAAAATGGAAACTAGGACAAATAACAAAGGATGAATATAGGCAAGCAACACGGGAATGCAGGGGCAAGATTAGAAAGGCAAAGGCACAAAATGAGATCAAACTAGCTACAGGCATAAAGGGAAACAAGAAGACCTTTTATAAATACATTAGAAGCAAGAGGAAGAGCAAGGACAGGGTAGGCCCACTGCTCAGTGAGGAGGGAGAAGCAGTAACAGGAAACTTGGAAATGGCGGAGATGCTCAATGACTTCTTTGTTTCGGTCTTCACCGAGAAGTCTGGAGGTGTGCCTAACGTAGTGAATACAAGCAGAGAGAGGGTACGTTTAGAAGACAGGATACACAAAGAACAAGTTAAAAATCACTTAGGAAAGTTAGATGTCAGCAAGTCACCAGGTCCTGATGAAATGCATCCCAGGATACTCAAGGAGCTGATAGAGGAGGTATCTGAGCCTTTAGCTATGATCTTTGAAAAATCATGGAAGACAGGGGAGATTCCAGAAGACTGGAAAAGGGCAAATATTGTGCCCATCTATAAAAAGGGGAATAAGAACAACCCAGGAAACTACAGACTGGTCAGTTTAACGTCTGTCCCAGGGAAGATAATGGAGCAGGTAATTAAGGAAATCATATGCAAACACTTGGAAGGTAATAAAGTGATAGGGAATAGCCAGCATGGGTTTGTGAAGAGCAAGTCATGCCAAACTAATCTGATAGCTTTCTTTGATAGGATAACGAGCCTTGTGGATAAGGGAGAAGTGGTGGATGTCATATACCTAGACTTTAGTAAGGCATTTGATACGGTGTCACATGATATTCTTATTGATAAACTAGGCAAATATAACTTAGATAGGGCCACGATAAGGTGGGTGCATAATTGGCTGGATAACCGTAGTCAGAGAGTTGTTGTTAATGGTGCTAAATCCTGCTGGAAAGGGATAACAAGTGGAGTTCCGCAAGGGTCTGTTTTGGGACCCGTACTGTTCAATATCTTCATCAATGATGTAGATATTGGGATAGAGAGTACACTTATTAAGTTTGCAGATGATACCAAACTGGGTGGGGTTGCAACTTCTTTGGAGGATAGGGACATAATTCAAAATGACCTTAGCAAGTTAGAGAAATGGTCAGAGGTAAACAGGATGAAGTTTAATAAAGAGAAATGCAAAGTGCTCCACTTAGGAAGGAACCATCAGTTCCATACATACAAGATGGGAAGCGACTGTCTAGGAAGGAGCATGGCGGAAAGGGATCTAGGGGTCATAGTGGACCACAAGTTGAATATGAGTCAACAGTGTGCTGCTGTTGCAAAAAAAGCAAATATGAGTCTAGGTTGTATCAACAGGTGTGTTGTAAGCAAAACTCATGAAGTCATTCTGCCGCTCTACTCTGCACTAGTTAGGCCTCAGCTGGAGTACTGTGTCCAGTTCTGGGCGCCACATTTCAAGAAAGATGTGGAGAAATTGGAAAGGGTACAGAGAAGAGCGACAAGAATGATTAAAGGTCTAGAGAACATGACCTATGAAGCCAGGCTTCATGAACTGGGCTTGTTTAGTTTGGAAAAAAGAAGATTAAGGGGGGACATGATAGCGGTTTTCAAATATCTAAAAGGGTGTCACAAGGAGGAAGGAGAAAATTTGTTCCTCTTGGTTTCTGAGGACAGGACAAGGAGTAATGGGCTTAAAGTGGAGCAAGGGAGGTTTAGATTGGACATTAGGAAAAAATTCCTAACTGTCAGGGTGGTCAAATATTGGAATAAATTGCCAAGGGAGGTGGTGGAATCTCCCTCTCTGGAGATATTTAAGAACAGGTTAGATAGACATCTGTCAGGGATGGTGTAGACGGAGCTTGGTCCTGCCTTGAGGGCGGGGGGCTGGACTCGATGACCTCTTGAGGTCCCTTCCAGTCCTATGATTCTATGATTCTGTGATTTATACTGCCCACAGCTGGTCCCTAATTGGAGTTAGCAACTGAGGCAGAGATCACCACAGTTCCAGCCCTCTCCCAGGGCTGGGTTTTAACCTTTAAAGCTACCAATTAAAAGACCTAATTTCCAATACACCATTTTTTCCCATTGATTTAATTGATTTCCTCTGCTCCTCTTGTTTACCAATCATAATCTGAATAAAGTGTTTGACTGGTAGCCATAGAACCTTTTCATTTAAATTTATTCAGACTTTGTCTCTTCTTATGTTTTTCTTAAACCATTTTATACAACAGACCACTGAGACAACTCATAAGCCTTTACCACTTTGCACCAGCTATCTAATACATTAATACAGGCCCACTAGGCTTCCATGGTTACAAAGTGTCTAGGACACTACACTGAGGCTCAGCAGCCCTGGCTTCTAGTGTTGAATCTGGCCTGCTGGGTGATCTTGGGGAAATTACATCACACTCTGTGCCTCAGTTTCCCTGCCACTAAAAAGGGGATGATGATATTGACCATCTTTGAAATCTCCTGACGACCACTGTTATATAAGAGCTAAGTATTATTACTGTAATAGCTCAAAGCTTAGTGAAGTCACATTTAATCCACCTGGTTGTCCCTACGTGCCAGAGGCATGTTAGTTAGTTCACACTAACTCACATGACTTCCTTTTATGAAGCACCAGGATGTTCTAAAGACTTTCCTGTTAAAAGTATTTGCGCAAGAGAATGTCTTTACTGGCATTTGCCTTTGCGCAAAAGATTTGCTTTTGCGCAAAAGCATCCGTGCCTGTGTAGACGCTCTCTTGTACAAGAAAGCTCCGATGGCCATTTTAGCCATAGGGCTTTCTTGCACAAGAAATTAACGTGGCTGGCTACACTGGCCCTCTTGCACAAGAAGACTTGCGCAAGAGGGCTTATCCCTGAGCGGGAGTGTCGGAGTATTTGCGCAAGAACCACTGATTTTGTACATTACAAAGTCAGTGTTCTTGTGCAAATACTCGCAACCAGTGTAGACAGGCAGCAAGATTTTGCACAAAAGCAGCCACTTTTGCGCAAAATCATGCCAGTCTAGACGCAGCCTATCACTACAGCAGGGTTGGGTTTTACTCTACACTGTTTTGCATGAGTACCAAAGACTGCAAAAGGCACCAATAGGGTGCAGAGGGACTGGTAACTGCTGGTTAAAAGCTCCACTTTCATTGTGTGTTGATACCTATGTGCTTCTGGTTTAAATCAGTGCCAGTCTGCAGGGGTGTAGACCTTTCTAGTGACAGCAAGAATGGCAGACTTACACTCTAGCTTTGAGTGCAACGTGATCTTCAGACCAGCATTTTGCTGTCATATTTAATAGCAGTACTACAGGGTTATGCAAGAAGGGCACTTTATCATTAAAAGATATTTTCTGTCTCAACCTTTAGGTAAAGGTCCCTGCTACTGTCTCTTCTCAGTGGTCAGATAGAAATTAAAGATCTCTTGGTACAGAAATGTAGCTGACTCAGGAAATTGGGCTGCAGACCCTTTTAAGCCGAAGGACCTCATTGTACTCCCACAAGCACCAATAGAAGTCAGCAGTATCTCCATCATTTTCTTCTTCTTTTCTCCTGTCTTTTCTGCTCTTTCCCAACTTTGCCAGGCTGGATCAGACCCAGGTCCACCTTGTCCAGTATTATCTTACTTCAGAGAGAATACAAGATGTGTCTGGAAATCTCTGTACATGTAAGAAATCTGCCCTAGGCAAAGAAGTCGGATAATACATCCTCCCACAATAGGTTTGTTCCTGATCTGTCAGAGTTAGAGCTTGTCCTAAGCCATGACTCATGAAGTTTAATATCCTTGAAAATGTTTTGATATTATAGATTTAGGATAACTCTGGATACCCTTGTTATTTGTATAAAAGTCCAGGACAGGATGTGCTTCTGCCTCCCGCAGTGTTCCTCTTTGACTCCTCAGTCCTCTGCTTCAAGCTGCTCCTACATTTTGTCCCAGCCTGCCAACCACCTGCCAGAAATAACACTCCTGGCTCTTCATTTGTACAAGCTGCTTTAAAACCTGCCCTCAACACTTTTTTCTTTCGTTGCTCAGCTATGTTTCAAACTGTAAAATAAAAAAAGAGGGTAAATAAACTCTGCCATCTGGCAAAGTGTCAAGAGTCAGGCATCTGTTGGAGGTAAGGAGTGCAGAGGGACTGGTAACTGCTGGTTAAAAGCTCCACTTTCATTGTGTGTTGATACCTATGTGCTTCTGGTTTAAATCAGTGCCAGTCTGCAGGGATGTAGACCTTTCTAGTGACAGCAAGAATGGCATTTTGGATTATGGAAAGAAAATAGGTATATTTGGAAACAAAATCAGGCTTCTTAGATATTCCAGGTGCATAGAAATGATCTTAGATGAAAGTTTGATCCACTCTAGCAGCTGCTTCACAAAAAGACCTTTCAGGAATAGAATTTCCTCTTTTACGGCAGCTCTCCTAGATGATGTTTTCCCTAGTTTGAAAAGTATGACTGTAGATTGCAGGGGGTGGAATAAAACCCTTCTAGATTAGTGAAGTGCAGTATCCTGATGGCTGACTCCCTGCCTGGGCAAACTACCATATTTACATTCAGAATCAGCAGCCACTGATTGCAGGTATTTATGAACTCTACATTCTTTGCAGTTACCGCCAATCAGCTAGAATATAGGACTGCAGACTATGAGCAATAGACACCTTTTTTATATCAGATTGCTGAAGAGGTCACTTGGATAATGAATACTCAGTCTTAGTGCCTCTTGAAGCTGCTGTTGAATTAGTCTGTGCTCTGCATGGCATAATGATAGAGTAAAATAACATCATGTCCTCCTTTCTCAGGGTCATCTAAAGTACCTGCCTACACACTGAGGCTACATCTAGACTGCATTCCTCTGTCAACAGAAGGATGCAAATTAAGCACATCAAAATTGCTAATGAAGCAGGGATTTAAATATTCCATGCTTCATTAGCATAAACATGGCCGCCGCTTTTTTTCGAAACGGAGCTTTTTCGGAAACCCCCCCCCCCCCAGCAGTCGAGACGTGGGTCTGTTGAAAATAAACCCTTTTTTGACAGATCCTGTATTCCCCAAAAAATGAGGTTTACAGGATCTGTCAAAAAATGGTTTATTTTCTACAGATCCGCATCTAGACTGCCGTTTTTTTCCTAAAAAGCTTCGTTTAGGAAAAAAGCGGTGGCCATGTTTATGCTAGTGGGACAAAAATGCACTATAAAGTGTATACAGAAACAGTTATACTAGTAAAAACACTGGGGCTATTTCTGGACAGCAGG
Source organism: Pelodiscus sinensis (assembly GCF_049634645.1). Taxonomy (NCBI): domain Eukaryota; kingdom Metazoa; phylum Chordata; order Testudines; family Trionychidae; genus Pelodiscus; species Pelodiscus sinensis. Next base: position 114,686,859 of record NC_134715.1, read on the forward strand.
CTTCTTTAAGAAGAAGCTTGTCTGGAAGAGAGCGTCCACATGAAGGATATGTCTAGACTGCAGGCTTCTTTCAGAAGAAGCTTTTCCGGAAGAGATCTTCCGAAAAAACGTCTTCTGAAAGAGAGCACCAAAGTGCATCGAAAAAGTAATCTGTGGATGCAATCTTGCATTTAAGCTGTGATTACTATGGAGGGAGTGGCCACCGGGGGCACCTGTGCTTTTTCCTCTTCTTTCGAAAAAACTCTCTTCCATGTCCACACATGCCTTTTTCTGAAAGAGCTTTTTCAGAAAGAGGCCTTTTCCTCATAGAATGAGGATTACCAATGTCGGAAAACCCCTCTGTTCTTTCAAGTTTCTTTCAGAAGAACGCAATTGCAATGTGGACATAACTCAAAGTTTTTTTGGAAAAACAGCCATTTTGCTGAAAAAAACTCTGTAGTGTAGACATACCGTGGGTGCAGTCCAGGCCAGATGGGGAGGTGATACAGTAGAAGAGAGCAATAATGGTTTTGTGGTTAAAGCACTGGATTGACATTCTGGAAACTCTGATATGAGTCCCTGCTGTATTACAGACCCTGTGAATAATGCTGACTACATTAGTTAACATATTTCTGCCTCAGTCCCCCATCTGTAAAATGAGGATAAAATGTAAAATCTTTAAAATGACCATTGTCTATCTAGATTGATACAAAACTGTTTGGACTTTAGTTTCTACTGATTTTCATAGAAAAACACTGCAATCTGGAACAAAATGCAGGACAATGTAGCACTTTAAAGACTAACAAGATGGTTTATTAGATGATGAGCTTTCGTGGGCCAGGCCAACGAAAGCTCATCATCTAATAAACCATCTTGTTAGTCTTTAAAGTGCTACATTGTCCTGCATTTTGCTTCAGCTACCCCAGACTAACACAGCTACATTTCTATCACTGCAATCTGGAAAACACTTAATGGCTAGTTACATAAATACAGCAATTCCTAACGGTCCCTTGTAAAGACCTGTGCCCTGTTGAGCTAGGTGCTCTGTATGGACATATAAAGAGACAGCTCCTGCCCCCAAAAAGCTTAGAGCTGAAATAGAGAAAACAAAAGATAAGAGGAGAAAAAGAGAAGCACAGACACAAAGTAAATTATTTAGTCATGGCCACACAATAGATCATTGGCAGCATTCCCAGTTTGGTGACCTACCCAATAGACCACACTGCATCTGACTCATAACAATAGATTGTATCTGGCCTTTGCGTAATTGCAGAGTCTTAGCAAGTATATAGACAGTTCCCTTTTGTGTGTCCTGTGCAAGGGACGAGGAAAATCAATCTCTGTGTTTGGAGGGGAATGCAGGATAACTCTGTGCTCTCCACAGCACAGGACAGAGGCAAGAGGAGAGGGAGTTATACATGGAACTTGAGACTAATGTATCATTTTTATGAACCTTCAGAATGCAACACGCACCACAGAAACTGTTCACATGAAGATGTGAGTGTTTTCCAGTGTTTCAGTGTAATATAGGGCTTGGAGTAAATCTGGGGGTTTGAACCAAACTTCAAAGAAAACTTGAAACCTGTAAAGTGAACCCAATTGTCTTGAGGATGAATATCCATGCTAAGGAAAACAGTGGACTTCAGACTGCCCTAATCTTAGCAACATGTTTGCGTTCCTCAGACTCAGTGAAGCTTCCTTTGGCTTCCACTTAATACATTTAAGTCAGGTAATAAGTGTTCATTTATTCTAGCTTGCCAGGAATATGTCATGTGTCCTGTATGTGTACAACATTGGTTAAATTACACATCCAGCTTAACGTCATCAGACAGAGTGATCCTATAATTAAACCCACAAACCCACACTATTAAATGTCTGGCAGTCTGGTAGTTAAGGACACTGATTATTGTATAGCATTGTATTGCTTTGCAATCAGTTCATTAAATACTAAATAAATAATATTTAAATATTAAGGAGAGTTAACTTATATTCCTTCTACTACTGTGACTTATAGGTACAATGTGTGTGCGTGTGCACGCGCAAGCACACATGCAGCCATTTGATCATTGTTTTGTAGCTTGTATCTAAGTTCAGCAAAGTTCAAGGTTAGAATGGGTAGTTAACGAACATCTTCTATTCAATGATTAGGCTGCTAAGACATGACAATGCCCATATGTCTACACAGCAACATTTTAAAATAACTTAGTCAATGTCTAAACAGCTGGCAGATATTTCAAAATAGTGTTCAAATACTGTGAAGCTGGAGGACTTTTCTCCAACTCCTGTAACGCACATTATACAAGGAGTAAGGGAAGTCGGAGGAAGAGTGTTCTATTTCAAAATAAGAGCTGTGTAGACGCTCCCAATTTCAAAATAAGCTACATAGTTTGCATAGCATATTTCAAGTTGAGCCCTGCTGTGTAGACGGACCCTGCATGTTAGCGAGAGCTGTCATTAAAGTTGTTTGGTTGGTTGGTTTTTTTTGCCCCACAGTAGGAAATGTCAAGGTTTTTGGCAAAACTGTAAATACCAAGATGTTTCAGTTCAAAACCAAATAGATTACGGGAAGGGAAGAAGTTGCACCATCCCTGGTTATGGTGCTTCATGGCAGAAGTAGTCTGCTGGGGAGACCAACTTACATTGCAGAATGGGGACATGAAGAACTGAACTGTAAATCTCCGAAGCACTGCAGCAGGATATGCGGTTCAAAGTAGTATGGCTTTTGGCCAAAATACTTTGGATATAGGAAGCTTTTTAAAAAAAAAAAAAAAAAAAAATCCCCAACCCCTCCTCCCCCAAAAAATCTGATCAGGAAGCTTTACTTATTCAAACTTCCCAAACCTCCCTTTGCTTATATGATGCAGATTTTAATACTGCCGAGATTTCCAATTTTTATCTATAGAGGGCGGGGGAATTGATGAGCACCAACACATCTTCCTTAGGTTTATTCTACATTAGAATAATAAATCACGGTTAATTACCTCATTGTATACTTTGACCATTTTTCTAGTACAGAATGCATGCACTAGGCTGTACCCGGTTGAGGTCTACCCTAAATGCATATGCAATTTTTTTCTTCAAAACATTATGGATTTCACTGAAAAGATTAAAAAGAAAACAGTTTTCACAAACATTTGCATTTTCCAATAAAACCCTTTCCCACAGAAATGTGTTTTGCCAAAAAATTTCAACCAGCCGTATAGATGAGTCATTTTTTTCCATTACATTGATGCTTGTGTGGTCATCCACATCTGTGTAAGGTAAATACAAAGTACTGCTGAATCCAAAAGTTAGAGTTTCATACGTACTTTGAATAGATGTTAAAATTACTAAGCAAAGTGCAACACAAGTGGAGAACCAGATGCGGTCATATTGTGTTTTATCTAGACTAGAATTTCTCAGTCCAATCACATTTCAAGAGTGGAGTTAGAAGTGGTTTTCAGATTCCAATTTTAAACATTCTGTGTACTAGTCCCTGTGACTTCAGACTCAAGAGATAGGAACAAGCAGGGCTCATGGAACACTTAATAAGGTACACATTTTTCTAATAATAGCAGCAACAATTTAACTTGTAAAAGAGTCTCTTACACTGCGAGGTAGATAGTATTTGACATTTTAGTAAAAGCTCTTTGATTGCTTGTTTTTCATTTTGCTGAGGGCTCTGTTCTATTTATTTAGGATTTTGGCAAGTGTTTTTCTTTCTTAAGATTAAATTTTATTTCCAATAATGACCTAGGCTTATTGGTAGGGATCCTGAGTTGAATCCTTTGCTGATATACATCCTGGGCAGCGTCAGTGGAACCACACAAGGTGGATGTTAGTGCAAAATTTGCCCTTCTGTTTTACTTAGAGATCCAGGTTGCTCACAATGTTCACATGCCATTTATACGATGCTGACCTGTGTTAACTGTGCATCTCATATTACCAGGGCATGGGGCTGAAGGGTAATTTTCCACGTAAGGGGCTGAGGAAGGTAGTTAGACCCCAATTCAGAAAACTTAAGCATGTTGTACTGGATTGGGTTAGGATCCCAACCCCATCCATCATCAAAGTGAGTTCAACCTGTCTCAACAAGCAACCTGGACAGGTTAATAGTCTTGCCAGGCCCTGCTTCAGGGAGAGGCAACAATCAGTCCAGATACTTGGGCCTTGCTCAGGCTGAGCAAACATTCAATATGCCCAAGCCCCTGTTCAGGGCAGGCTGGCAAACACTTCAGGTTCTCCGGCCTATGCTCAGGCTCAGCAGCAGTCAGTATGTGCAGACCCTAGTTCAGAGTGGGGCAGCAAACAGTAGCAAGCAGTTCGGGGGGCTCTGGGCATACCTGGCGTGGAAGCAGTTCCTCTGGGTCCTCCAGTTGTGGAACCTCTGGCAGGCTTTCAGTTCCTCTGTGTCTGGGATCATCAGTGCTCCGGGCGAGTCCTCTGTTTCCTGAAAGTATGTACCAGCCTCCTACCTGGGGAGATCAGGCAAGGTGTTTGGCTCCTTCAGCCACTGAGCACAACTGAGCTCTTAACTTCAGCCTTTATACTTCTGCCTCCACCCTACTGCTTCCTGGGGGTGGGGCAAGATTGATTGGGCCCTGCCCATCAGGCTGCAATGGGGTGGTCTTCTCCTCCTGGGTCAAAGGGAGGCCAAGCTGCCTCTCTATACATGTGTTTTAACTTTGAGCACATGCTAAAGTTAGGCACATGCTTACACACCTTCCTGAGTAAGGATTCTTCCCTGAACTGGAGCTTGGGGAAATTAATTTTATCTGACCAATCACTTACACATTCTGCTCTGTGCCTAATCCACAGAAAATGTGAATCTGTTCTAGGCCTAACTGTAGTGTGTGGTTGATTAGGTCAAACTACAGAATCTCATGCTTTTAGTTCTGCAGGTGCAAGTCCCTCCATCTTTGCCTCAATCGCTGGCCTGTTGGCCAAGGTAATAGCTATCACACTTGCAATGGAGTTATAACAATTTTGGGTTCATTAAATAACAAAACAGTGAAAGGGAAAAGAATAAAACGTCAATAAAGCAAACCAGAGGTCTTCTGTAATGAGCTGATGCACACAGCTCTGTGGTGTTCCTCTCTCAACTCTTCTTCAGGAGCACAATTCCCAGTTCCCTTGCTCACAACACTGCCCCATAAACATTTCTCTACATCTTCCCTGTTAAAGAAAAATGAATTAACTATTTTATATAAACTATTAACAAATATCTAACAACACACACATTACATTCTCAACCCATCTAGTACATTTCCAGAACCCAATGTGTCAGCTACCTAGAGAAGGGAGGGTACCAGCACATCACTCTCAAGTGAGTCTTTACCTGACATTTTCCTCAAATACCCAGCCAGCTTCTTCTCCAGCCAGCTTACAAGACAATTTGAATCTTTCAGGATGTTTAAGATTCCTCTATGGATCAACTCTGGATCAGCCTCTCATTAGACTGAGTTGTTCTCTTGTTCCTTGACAATTTCTTCTTTGTGCACTGATAATAAAAGATCAGTCAAGATGGGACATTCCAGAGTCCACTTCAGCTTTCTCTGTGTTGTAACTTTGTGGGATTCCTTGCAAATCCCTTTGATTATGTCTCCCTGGTCTGTTAGGGCTACATAAATCCTTGACTGCAGTTTTCTTTAATGATACCTCTTTGACCCCTCAAGTATTGTGGTATGATTCTTCAGGCACTCTGGCTATGTCTAGATAATAGGCTTTTGGAAGAAGCTTTTCCGGAAGAGATCTTCTGGAAAAACTGATTCCAAAACAAAGCGTCCATACTGCAAAAGTGCATTGAAAAAGCAATCTGCTTTTTTGAAAGATATCATCTATACTGAATGGATGCTATCTCGCATTTCAGCTGTGATTACTATGGATGGAGTGGCCACCAGGGCACCTGTGCTTTTTCCTCTTTCCTCTTCTTTTGAAAGAACTCGCTCTTCCCTCCCTCTTTGGAAAAAGGCTCTTCCTCGTAGAATGAGGATTACCAATGTCAGAAAAACTCCTTTGTTCTTTCAATTTTCCTTTGAAAGAATGCGATTGCAATGTGGACGTAACACAAGGGTTTTTTTCGGAAAAATGGTCGTTTTAGCAAAAAAAAAAACCCTCTGTAGTGTAGACATACGCTCTATCACTTCAGTTTAGAGATGGGTGGTCACAGGACCTTTTATTCAAATAATATTTCTGCATCCATTTCTGATTTTCTTTGATCTTCCATATGGTTGTATTGTTATGAAATTTCCCATGATTCATCATATTCTGCACCACAATACCATTCATTTTTACTCTCTAGGAATTTTCTCAAACTGCTGCTTTGGTAGATAGATTATCTATAATTTTTTCCAAGATAATTAACCATGTCCAGGAAAAGTTGGACATCTTTCTTTGACTGGCGATATGGCATCATTTCAATGACTGGCATCATTTCAATGACAAAATCTTCTTATCGGGTTTTATACCTTCAATTGAAATATTGTCTCCAACAAAAGTCAGCCTCTAACAAATATTTCCCTTTATTTAGTTTGAGGTTTGCAGCTCCCGTTGCTCCTGGGACTTCCTGAACTCTAGTATCATGCTTTTCTTTTGTTAAGCCCCAGATGATGATGTCATCTATTGAAGTATCAACATCATTAATATGTTCATAGATCATATGTATGGTTTATAGGACACTTGGCACCAAAGCTATGCCATGGGCTAAACATCAAATGGGCTATTACATGTGCATAGCTTTGAGCTTTCATCATTTTCTTTAGTGGCCAAACCCCTTAGGATGCATCCAATTTACCTGAAATATTGAGTATTTCCAAATTGAGCCAAAAGCTCTTTTCTGGTTGGCAGTTTGAAATGTTATATGAATACAGCCCTGTTCAAGACTACAACCCTGTTCAAGAATACAGCCCTGAAATGAATACAGCCCTGTTCAAGACTCTACATACGTGAAGCTGGCTGCTACTTTTCTCCACAATGACCAGAGGACACATCCATTCTGTTGGCGCCTCAATTTTTCATATTACTTTTGTTGCTTCAATCTTTGCAAGCTCAGCCTTCAGTTTATTACAGAGTTCAAAGGACACCTTTCTACATAGATGGACAACTGAAGGAACCTGCTTGTCTGTCCAGATTATATGGTCATCCTACAAGCAATCCAATCCTTGAAACAGGTCATGATACGCCCAAAAGAGTGACTCATGGTCAGGTTCAGTATGATCTTGTAATGAACCATTCATTTTACCAGAGTTTCTCGCATGTAGCCAGGCCTGTAACTGGGGTCATCTCCTTTGGTGCTACAATAAACAGGAGCCTGAACATGGTGTTTTTATGGTTGATGCTAGCAGTGCACCTCCCTTTCATTGGTATATTTATTCCAGAACCACAAGCCCCCCCCCCCCCCAATAATTTTTATTTTTGTTGGCCCCATTTTTGGTCTTGTTTTGAGTCTGTCATAATCTCATTCAGAATCTGAACTTCTGTGTCCAGTTTCACTGGAATAATTGTTCCATTCACTGTCATAGGCAGTAATCAGTGTTCCCTGTAAGTTCTGTGTTTGTACTCAGAAGAGATTCAAAAGCTGCGAAGCTGATTATCACAGCACCCAGAGCTAGGCTTTTTGTTTGTTTGTTTCTATTTGTGGTGCACATTTGCACATGCCTTAGTGAACATAAACAATTATTCCGCACATGGATTGAAAAAATCTGCACAAGGATGGAAAACATTAGAGAGAAAATTTATAGCCGTGGTCACCAACCCGTTCATCCTGATCGACGGGTTGATTGCGAGGCCTCAACCAGTCGATCGTGAGGAGTTCTGGGTCCCCCATTTCTTCCCACCCCCAAGAAGCCCCACTACCTACCTCCAGTGACAATGGAGGTAGTGGCGGCTTCCCAGTGGGTGGACAGAAGTCCTGAGCTGCATGTCACTTCTGGGGCTTCTGGAAATGCGCTGGCTGCTTCCTTGCTCCAGGTCTGTGGCATGCTGGGAGCTTACCGGGGGAGTCCCCAGAGGTGCGAGTTGGGACTTCTCTTCTCTGCGGGAGGGGGGGAGTCGGGCCCAGAGTGGGCATGCACAGGGGCTTCCCAGCTCTGTGGGAGGCTCACGCCGGCCCTGGAGGAAGCATGCGATGGGGCTTCCTTCCTCCATGGGGAGGAGGGGTGGCCCTAGATGGGGTACATTCACGGGCTTCCTTGCTCCACGGGAGGGGGGAGTTGGACCCAGAGGGGGCACGTGACAGGGGCTTCCCTGCTCCATGTGAGGTGCGCGCTGGCCTCGCAGAAGGCATGTGACAGAGCTTCTTTCCTCTGTGGCGGGGAGATGGAAGGGAGTCCTGGGAGGAGGCAGGTGCAGGGGACTCTGTCCACACTGGCAACCTGTCCCCTGCTGCAGAACCCTGTTCCCCTGCCCTGCTGGCACCCTGTCCCCTGCCACAGAACCCTGTCCCCACTGGCACCCTGTCCCTTGCCCCAGCACCCACTAGCACCCTTCTCCAGTACCATGTCCCCTGCTCCCACCAGCACAGTTGGGGCCACATTAGTGAGGCTTGGGGGGTTTTGGATGAGTTATTTGTTTGCATCTCACTTGTGTGGCCCCAACTGGCTTTTCTGTGGGTCAGTGACCCCTGACTCAAAACAGGTTCCCTGCCCTTCTCATAAATAAAGACAATGCAGAAACTTCTTGTATTTGACATAGTATTTTATTTAAAAATGAAGCCTGGCCAACAAACCCCCAATTGGGACCAAGCCCCCATCTGGCCACAGCATCGTAACACTCCTGCACTCTCCTTTCCTCCAGACTCTATCATACACTGGAACCCCCTGCCCTGAGCCCCTCACATACACCAACCCAAATTCCTGCACCCTCACATCCGCAAGCCTGTGGCCTGCTTAGTACCCCAACCCTCCATCTGACCCCAACACTGCCCGGCCTGGAGCCCTCTCCCCGAGCCAGCGTCCCCTTCTCCACCTCTTCCTGCATCCAGATTTCCTCCCTGAGCTTACACCTCTCTCCCCTTCCCACACCCAAATCCCTCATTCCCACCCGAGACCCTACACATACTGTCTCAACCAAGCGAGGGTACAGCTAGACTGCAGGAGTTTATCAGGATTCCAGAGCTAACCCAGAAAAACTCTGCTGCATCCAGGGATGTGTTTGTTCTTCCGCTTTTTTTAGTGGAAGAGCAAACATGATCTTTTGGTCACCCCTATATTCCTCTTTCCACGAGGAGTAAGTGGGCTTCCAAAAGAAGGGGTTTTTCCTGACATTTGGTCCAGTCTAGACAGGCCAAATGTTGGAAACACCTCTTCCTACAGAAGAATTGGGGAAAAAAAGCAGCAGTATAAGGGTTGGGGATAGCAAGTGATGGAGAGGAGGAGAATAGAGAGGGCGGGCGGGGCTTCAAGGAAGGGGCAGGGTTTCAAGGAAGGGGTGGAGTCTTTGGAGATGGATGGGGTGGTAGATCTTGGCTTGTTCTGTCATTTTAAAAGTGATCTTGGGTGTAAAAAGGTTGGAGACCAGTAATTTACAGGATCCCTCTCATCAGACTAGTAGGTTTACCATATTTGAACTTTCAAAAAAGAGGACGCTCCTGAGAGGGAGTGTATCTGTATCGGTATCTACCAACTCACGTTGTATTAATGTGCTATATAGATTATACAATGCGTATAGCACATTAATACCTGAGCTGGTAGATACTGATACAGATACACTCCCTCTCAGGAGTGTCCTCTTTTTTGAAAGTTCAAATATGGTAACTATAGACTATTGTCTTTCGCTGAAGCCACTTGACTTATCTGTACTTGTGATCTGCAGCATTTTGTAAAATGGTTATTTTCCCTAAAGGCAACATATTGTTTGAGACCAGGCTGTGATCCGTACCTTTCACCTAATTGTCTGTACCCAATCTCCCCCTCCCCTCACCCTGGCAGTGGTTTTCATAGCGAGGGGTCCACTTTTTGATTTGACCTATTCTGGCTATATTCTTTTGTACACAGTGCATGGATAACTCCTGGTGAATTCAGCTTATTAGCTTGTACATTCACAGTTTCTGCTGCACTGCATAATTGGAGAGCTCTCCTACAGTTAAATCTCCTTCATAGAGCAGCCTTTTTCTTAACACATTGTCCTTAATGCCATAAATGATTCTGTCTCTGACCAGCGATTCTGCCAACTTACTGAAGTCACAGGTTTTACTCGGTTTCCTTAATTCTGTGATATATTGCTTGCTGGTGTCATCAGTTTTAGTTTCTCAAAGGTTTATTCCTTTTATGGCATACAAAATTGCTCAAATTTAGTCAGTATTTTATTTAACTTCATGTTTTCATCTTCTTCAGACTTAAAGTTGTTATAAATATCCAATGCATCCTCCCCAGCAGCATGCAAAAGACAGATGACTTCACTTTATCATATTTCTCCTCTGCTGCTATGGCTGCTAAGCACACTTCAGATCTCTGTTTGATTTTTTTCCAGTTCTCTGAAATATTGTCTGACAATTGCAGAGTGAAAGGAGGTTGCAACACGTCCCTTTTTGTTGCTCCCCCTCCACGCTAACCTAGTCCAGCTATTACTGTGCTCTCCAAATACATGCAAATGCTCCTGTACCGGGTGCCTCTCTGTCTCTGCTTTCAGTTGCAAACACAGGTATTCACTTCAAAATCATGGCGGTTGCTTTTGTATTCAGAACTTCTGACTATCTTGGGGTTTGTTAAATAATAAGCCTGTGAATTAGTCAAGAATAAAACTTCAATATAACAAACTTGAGATTTCCTGTAGTGAGCTGCTGCACACAGCCAAGAGGTGTTCCCAATTCCCACCTCCACAGCACATCTCCAGATTCCCAGACAAACAATACTGTCCCCTATGAGGGCACATATCCAAACTACAATCTCTCATAAACATATCTCAATGGTAGTTACACGGGACAGACAGTGGAATTGAAGATGATGCTGATTGTTGGTCAAATGATATGTGGTGCTTCTTGGGAGACCATAGCCCTCCGTGATGTAGGAGTCACTACTGAAAGAGTGTCAGAGGGGCCCTAAATAAAGAGTGCAGTCAAACCCAACTTTATGAACATCAATCTTATGCAGGACTGCGTATCTGGACCATTTTTCTGCCACCAAAGTACTCTTCCTACCAACAATGTGACTTCAGTCTGTCAGACAATCTTCATGAGGCTATAAACATTTGAAAAGAGAGTAATTTGATGACAAAGAAGAGTTGAAGTTCTTTCAAAGAAAAATGTTTACATTTACACACTGTTTACATTTGTTACCACTGACTACATACACTACTGTATCACTGAATGATTAATATACCAACATATCCCCATATCTAATATATCAATTTTATGAACTTTTTTATTTTATGATCTCTTCAATCCCCATTTATTTAACAAAATAGGAATTCTGCTATAAGGCAATATATTATATTTTGGGGCAGTTTTTGGAAGAGTGTCATAGCTTTGCCTTTTTACACCATATCTTATGTCTATGTTATCCATGGGATGGTCAATACCTGTTACCACAAGAGGAGACCATACAGGGGAGGAATTGTAGGTGCTCAATTAAAAACAGCTGCATAAATATGTCTTTCTTTCTTTCTTTCTTTCTTTCTTTCTTTCTTTCTTTCTTTCTTTCTTTCTTTCTTTCTATGAACATTTTTATCCAGTTCTTCCTATTCCTCCTCCCCCAATCTTTGAAAAAGGGAAGTAGAAAGTGGGTGACATAGTGGGATCCAAAATGCAGCCAGGTGAAACTGTGAACATTAATTGTATTGGGCCATATAGTATCCTCACTCTGTATACAAAACTCCCATGATAGCACAGGGAAGTTCAAATAAGGACAAAGGGCAGCCTGTAGTAAAGGTTATGGCTCAGGAGGGAGGAAGGAAAATTTTGCAGAGGTCAGCAGTAGAGCTGCCTGTGAATTTTCTCATTCAATTAGTAATTGGCAAATCGTTACAGAAAAGCTAAGCTAGTTTAGTAGCAAAAGAAGGCAGCTTTTGAAAGATGACAGCATTATTTCTTTCCTCCAGCAGGGAATAGCTGTGAAGCATTTGGACTAAAACTGTTTCAGTGGGTACAATTTATCTTAGTGCAATTCTAGCAAAGTAAGTAGTGTTGTACCAGGCCAAATTCATTCCTGATGTGATTCCACTTACAATGCAGCTGTTGCACTAGAGATTAATGTGCCTCCATCTATCTTTAAACACGTGCTAGGCAATGTAAGGAGATCTTTGATTTTAATGTAATAGAAAAAGAAAGCACCAATCTCCTGTGCAATGGAATAATTGCAATCTTCCTTGAGCAACTCCTGAAGGATGTGGGTGTTGCCTGTAATATTTTATTAATATTATGTATCTGTGTGTGTTTCTGTTGTTGTGTTAAAGGTAGGTATGTGTGTGCAAATGTTTGCAGATTAAGGCATACCTTGCCATGTTAGGACCTGATCTAAAGTCCATTGAAATGAAAGCTAAGACTGCTAGGCCACATTTACACTGCAATACTATTTCAGGATACTGTCAGTATCCCGAAATAGCTATACTGCGTCTTAACAACAAGCCCGTTATTTTGAAATGCAACAGGTTCACTATTCCAACATCCCTGTAAACCTCATTCCATGAGGAGTAAGGGACATTTTGGAATAGCAGGTTATTTGGAAGTTGACTTGAAATAAGCTACATAATTGACATAGCTCAAATTGCGTAGCTTATTTCAAGCTACCGGTGCAGTGTAGACACATCCTGTAATAGACAAAAGGAGTACTGACCAGCACCAGTGACTAAGGGATTAAACTCAGGTAGCTAGCAAAGGTGTTGGCCAGGGGGCTGGGAGAACCAGTCAAGATAGAGGGTTGAAATTTGAATTGGATATAGATTCCTTGCCTGCTTTCTTTGTGTGGGAGAGAAAAACCAGGAGTTGAGAGACAGAATGATTAAAACCCAGGCAGGACTACCATGCCTCCAAGGAATTTGGGGGCATGGAAGTGGACTGAATATAGAAAAGATTGGAAGTAAGTAAAGGAAAAGTGGATCTAGTCAGCATAGGGATATTTTTCCTTATTTTGAATGGCTTTGTGAATCTATGCCTCCTCTCCCCATTTACCATTTCACATTGTGCCCAGAGACTTTTCTCTGTGTTTTAATTTGTTTCCTTAGTTGCTCTGTAACATGTAGAAATCAAGTATGCTTTATCAAGTTGATCTTTTGTTTTGTAATAAAAGATCACTTCTTTAAGGTGATGATTTGATTTTCGTGCCCTGGAAGATCTATCTGTTTGTGTGTATCTGCATGCCTCAGACTGAAAGGTCAGCTACAGAGACTGCAGCTTGTTTTCTCTTTTATTTTTCTAAACTCTTTTGAGGCAAGAGAGCTTGGGCTACCCCTGGGGATAGGTTCAAGTGTTCACCCCTGGTTTTAGGGATTAAATCACTTGATGGTGGCAGCTTGTTTGTGTGCTTGTTTATTTCTCAATGCCAGGAAATCTGTGATTCTGCGAAGTTGTGGTAACCAGTGCCTGTAGAGGCAAGGTTTTAAAGCTCTCTTGCAGGACCCCACCTTCTGCACTCAGAGTACCAGAGTGGGGAACAGCCCTGACACACCTCTACTGACTTCAATGGATTTTTTGGATCATCCTAAGGCAATGAATTAGCTGATCTATGCATGTTAAGAACAGTTCTGGACATTGACAATGTATGGCACCTGCTGGAATGCCAGTCTCTTTCAGGAAGAGCAAAAGATAAGGCCTAAGCTCTGTGGATGTTTGAAGTGGGCACTGGCTCAACTGTGTTCATTAAGTGGCTGGGCATTAGCCAAACTTTTGACTGCTTCATGGAGATTCATTTGTTTATTCTTTTCTACAGTAGACTAAACAATGGAGCTATTAAAAATATTTGCAGACACCAAGTCACAAGAAAACTTTCTAATTTTGTTACAAACTCAAACATGTCAGCCAGGTTTTGTTAACTTAATTAAGTGAGATGTGAACGTAAATCAATCTCCACCCCTTCACTGCAAGCCCAACCGCCTCTGCATCAATCATTGGTTAATGATTTATTGATCAAGCACCAAGAAGGCAGGAGTAGATGAAAAAAATAACAGTTTATTTAGACACCCCAAAAACTATACCAAGTTTACAGACAAAAACTACATGAGTGTTAAAGCAATACACTTTATGTCCAGATCCCCAAAGCACACAACACCAGGTAAGGGTGAGACAAATTAATAGGATAAACACATCACCAGTTTGGTTGTCACACAGGAAACAGAACAAGAATCACAGAACCAAAGTATGCCACCAGGATCTCAGGACAAGAACTGTGATCACAGAATACCAGAAGTCTCAGGAACTGGTACAGGTAAGCTGCTTTATTTTTCAATCTTAACACACTGTCTCAGCAGGAATGAACATGCACACAGGGCTGTCTTGCAGATGGATAGCATTCATCACCAGGCACTACACTCTCTTATAGCTTTCTATGTCGCATGACCCTTTCTTACTCAAACTTTAAAACAGGCAATAACATTTCCCACTAAACTGCTGTGACTATGCAAATTTACATTCACAGAGAAACTAGAAAGGGACATAATATGGAAGGGATAAAGAATAATTAACAAAAACAAGATAGGGAACTGCAGATAGCTTACAGTTTGTTGAAATGTCCACTATGATCCATTTAACTTTGTATTTTTATACAAATCAGGCTCCATTTTCTTCTGAATTCGGATTCATTAACTGTTCTGAAAAAAAAATCATGTGTATTTTATCATTAGAGAACTGGTTGAGAAAAGGGAAACATATCCCCCAAAAATTCAGAAAAATTTGCTTTCTATTTTGTTTGTTGAAGTTTTGTTTTTGTTGATATTTTCTGGTCAGCTCTCTACAATAAAGATAATATTGTATAATGGACACCATATAATAATCAAAACAATTTTTAAGTGATAGTGCTGAATTAAAGTGTGCCTGTTATTGGATTCACAAAGCCTTCTCATCAACATCTCAGAGGAGCCTATGTTTTCACTGTTTTTAAATGAGCACATAATGCAGAATTTATCCCGTTCCTATCTGTGCCTTTTTTCACCTCAATTATTGTGAATTTCTTTAAGCTTTAGAAAGATGGAGTTACAATGAGATAAGTTACAGATGGAAAAAAATCTTCAGGAAGCTGGCTCGAGATACTGTTCATTTAGAATTATTCCTTACAGCACATTTTCTAGCAGTGATTAGTCTAGCCTAGTGGTAAAGTAGGAGTAAATCATGAGTTAATAATATTTATACACTAAAAGAAAAGCACACCACTACTCAAAAGTAACACTCAGTGATTTTAAATTAGTTATTTGCTACGGTAAGTTTAGCATTTCAATATGAACAAACTACTCTGTATACAACACAAAATTAAATTCAAACAGTTCCTTAGTGACTTGTAAATAGTGTTTCTTCCCTGCTATTTTTGGGGGGGAATAATTGTGAGCCGTGCTGTGCAGTACTGGAGTGTGACATGCCCCCTTCACTCCCCTGTGTGGGCTATCTGTATCCAGCAATGCAGTGCAATGGGGGAGTAGGCTCTATGGACATTCCTGGAAGATCAATTGGTGAGTAGGCAGAGTAAAGGTGGGACAAATTGTTGTATAGTAAAATCCTTTCCATATGATGCTACAATATTTGCTGAATTGGGGACTGATTTCTATAATTAAAACAAGCTAGGTTGCTATAGAAGATGTTCCCAATTTCTTTTATCTCCTATATTTCCAGCATTGATGTACAAACTCACAGGGAAGATATTAGTCCCGATAGCATTGCTCAATGGCATTACCTCTTTGATGTTGTCATCTCTCATCATTGGGTCCATTTATTCTCCTCAATATGGTACGGGGCCCAGGTGTAAGGTTTTCTTTAAGAGGCCAATAACTGAAAAGCTGAAAGAAAATCAGGTACTTAAGGTTGTACAGCTGACATTCCCAGACAGCATAACTCAACTCTGGTTGGTATCAGCCCACTAGTCAGTTCTAGTTGCATCTAATGGTGCAAACCTGGAACGTAGTTATTTTATTTTTTGCACACAATGTAATTCCCAAATAAATTACTTTTAAAGGGAACCCCCCCCCAAAAAACCCACAACCAACAACCTACTCTTGCAATATTTTAAAGGTATGGTTTTGAAAGGAAATATGAAAATACCATACAATTCAAATGTAAAGAGTCTAATTATGATTGCACACCAATTTTGCACTTTTGTAATTCCATTGATTTCAGCAGAGTTACTCCTGGTTTATATGAAAGCAGAATGAGGCATGTGGTTCCTATAACACTGCCAAGCAATAAAATAAGCAACAAAAGGCAACTTCCCACTGGCTTTTCTCAGGGAAATTGCTTGAGGAGTCAATCTGGAGGATGCAATGTAGTAGATATGTTTTCAAGTTCTGGGATAGAATAGATGAGATAGAGGGATCACAGTTTTGTTTTAGGGATCAAGAAGCCATTGATGGGGGATCTCTTTACTTTTCTTTTTCCCATATGATTCAATGTTAGTGACTTTTAAAACATTCCTCTCTCCCTTATCCCCCTCTCACGGACCTTGTGATAGACATGATGGATGGCATTGTCAGATGTGTACAACACTGGTTTAACTCTGTTCCCATTGAAATCACAAGTAGGCAAACTCAGCCTTTTTGAAATCTCATCTAATAGATCTAAATAAAATTAACTGCTATCTATGTGCAAAGGATTGTATTACGATAGCTTTAAATAACACAACTTTAAATTTGTTGGTCTGTTTGAATACTCTGCTAGAGTGGTCATCAGTTGACATTTTATTTAGTTTCCTAGAGTTTGATTTTTAGTTGTTTTTAACTGCATATTTATTGTTTTAAGGGGAGCAGGCTCTGTCCAGAGACTTTTACTAAACAAACTGACTGAGAATAACAATAACAATAATAGGAGGGACAGTTTCACAAATAATTTTATTTTTACTTGTACTGTAGTTCATATATTTGAAATAGGGAACTATGAGTGATTGCATATGTAGTGTGTTTATGTCTTTGAATGTGAAATTAAAATAAATGACCATTAGAAAAATGTTTTTGGGTTTGGAATCAATGTTGAAAATTGAAGTAGCTTTAAGAAGCTTAGCTCCTGCTGTGTTTATTCTAATTTGCAATTTGCTGGGATTCGCTTTTAAAATGTCACTGGGGGTTCTGTTTTATCCCAACAAACATATTGAGGCAGTTCTGTGGCTGAAAGTAGCTGATCATCAAGAAATTAATTTTCTAGATGACATCTTCAGAGAAAAATGCATAGTCACAAACTTTTCATTTCAAATTAAATCAATTGGCACATCATAAGCAAAAATCTTTGCTGATTTTTAATTGCCAAATATCTTAGGAAGCTAATGTGTACCTGAACGCTTAGTGATAATGAACGAGTAACAAGGCACCATGTAGGGTTCAAAGGATGGAAATGCTAGAAAGATGTAATCTGTTTACTTCATGTATATCATACTGATGAAAGTATTCCTATTTGACCTTCATGGATTAACCAGAGATCATTTAGAAAAAGACTATTTTTCCCTTTTGTCCTGTCAAGTCCTTTTTTGAGGCCTTCACTTCTTCCCTATTCTGAGTTTCCCTCACATTCTGTGCAGGAACATCCTATCTATCATGTGGAACAAGTTCTCACAAACTCCCCCATGGGTGGTCATCTTGCACAACCTGTTGAGGCATGGCAATCTGTGGGTTTCCTCATTCTGCCACCTACACAGAATTCTAAGGAAGATCCTTGCAAAGGGGAGGGCTCTTTAAAGTCCTAAGAATCCAACTGAGAGGTACAATTAGTCTGGTTGGTTGTATTAAGAGTTGACTATTAGACAGTATGTATTCTAATCCTTTCCTGTCATTGTGTGCACAGCGCAGCTGTTGCCATGTTTTCTCCCCCCCCCCCCTTCCCTCTCTCTGCTTGGACAGGGATTCTAATGGGGGAAACCAGAGAAACCAGACTTTACCAGCCCAAAGGGGAGAAACTGAAGACTTTCTGGGTAGCACAACTTTCTATCTCTTGCCTCTTTGTCAGTTCTACTTTGAAGGCACAAGAAGAGATGAATATAGAATCTCTCAGCTAGATAAATGGATAAATGTAGTAAGAAAAAAGGATTCCTTCAACCTTATTTCTTTAATGCTTATATAAAACCATTCCCCTCAAAGGTGCACTCAGAAATCTTGCAGCCATAAATTCAGGTAGCCATTAACCACATTAAAAAAGATTCCTTTACCTTATGAAAAGATGTTTGTTTGATTTCAGATGACTGGGGATGATATTATCAAACGCTCAACTACAGTTATAGGTGTTAAAGTAGAAGAACAGCTACTCAAATAATACTATTATGAAGAAAGGCTTTACATATGTGTGTGAGTTGTATTATTTAAGGGATAGATTTTCATAGGCTCAAAAAGTAGGTAAGCATGTAACTCCCACTGAAAGTCAAAGAGAGTTGGGAAGTTAATTCCCCTTTGTACCTTTGGAAATCTGTTGATGGCTCTCTTGATTGTTTACTGTTTGATATATTTAGAAAAACAAAACAGAATTCTTGATGGGCTTCTTAAAATGCAGTTAAAGGCATCCAGAATGGAGATGAGATTGACAAGGGAGAGCCCTCCTCTAGTTCATGGAGGGTGACATTTGAAAAAAACCAATACAGTAAAACTCCAATAGTCCGGCATCCAATAGTCCGGCACTCCTGATAGTCCGGCATCAAAATGGCAAGAGCCTAGTGAGTGAGTTTCAGCAAAAAATGAGTCACAAGGTAACAGCGGCAGCAGCTGAACTGAGCAAAAAGGGTAAAAAAGGCTTAAAAAACCGAAAATATTACAGTATACTGTATACCATATGTATAATAAAAAGGGTTAAGAACACTTTATATATAGTATATAATGTATACAGTATATATATAACCACCTTATAGTACCTCCTAATAGTCCAGCATATCTGATAATCCGGTACCACCTAGGTCCCATAGGTCTGGATTATTGGAAGTCTACTGTACTTCAGTGCAGGCATGGCTGCTGTTAGTGCCAAAACTCCACTCGTGTCAATGGAGACAGAGCACTTTCAAGCCTCCTCCACCCCTGCATTTGCACTGAACCAAAATCAAAACCAAGCTGGGAAAAGTGCAGCATTCCGTCAGTTCAGTGGAGACCCGATATCTCCCAAGTGCCCATATGGTTCACATCGCACAACGCCAGCTGATGACATATCAGGTGCTAGCACTGAAATGGGATCTAGTCCATGAGTAAGTACATGACAAGTTCATTGGTCAAACATACTCTGTCCTTGAATTTTGCATTTTGCTGTTTCAATGATGGATGGGCATATCCTAGTTGCAGCCAGAAGCCCTCCTCCAGCATCCATCTCTAAACTTAAGGCCCTGCTGTCTTGCAGTCAGAGCAGCCATCAAGTGGTTGAATGCTGTCACTCAGGAGATGTTGGCATCAAAAGTAGAATTCAGCTCTTGTGGCTCATCAAGCTGCAACATGGTTATTCATCTCTGATGTTAACTTCTTAAGGGGCATATACAGCAACTGACTGTATGGGGACAATTTCTATTCCTTCTCCCTCCCCAGCTGCAGTCTGGGCACAAGCTGGGATACCAGTTGCATATTTGGCATATCTGTCAGGTTGCTGCAGAATCGGCTGATGCTACAGTTTTAGCAGGTCCACACCAGCCACCTCCTCTCTGGCACTGTTGATTTGGAGGCTTTTTTGTTTGCTTTCTCCTTAGGAGTGGAAGGATATCCTAGTAGGTAGGTTGCTAGCCTAGGACTCATGAGTCTTATGTTTAATTCCCTGTTCCACCACAAGCTTCCATATTTATGTTGGTAAAAATCCTACTGTAAATGCAGTTATACCACTATAACTGTGCATATACCCACTGGGGAAACTAGCCTAAGCTATAGCGGTATAAGCAATTTTATATTAGTATAAGTGCATCCACAATACGGGGCCATGCCAATTATCTACACTGATAAACTGTATTGGAGAAACCTTCCTTGTATAGAACAGGCCTTAGAGTCCATATGCCTTGGTTCTCCATCCTCTTGTGGGGTGTGGTGAAGATTAATGCATTAATGACGAAAGTGCTCAGCTTATATAAACACCAGTGACATAGCCTTTTTTTGAAAAATGGTTCCCTTCCAGCCCATGAATAATTATTTAAATGTTGTTTGATTCCTACCACCCGTGTGCATTCCCAAGACTATCGGGATGTGAGGAAATGCTCCTGTGCATAACATTTTGCCATACCACAAAAGTGAGTCCATGGGCTGATTTATTCACAAGTACTCTCATACTCAGCTCCCCCCAGAGCTAATCCACCCTTTTGGCATTTAATTGCTTGGTAAGTAGTGATATTATTTTAATTGCTTCAAAGGGGTAGCTGAGTTAGTCTAGCTACAAATTTTGTTAGTTTTTAAGGTGCTACTACACTATTTGTTGTTTTTTAAGTTTTTTTTTTATTATTATTTTAATTAAATGCCTTTTGGCTAGGGTAATCTTTGAAAAAAAGTATGAAGAAACTCAGACAAATGCTGCCATGTGTTTTAAGTAATTAAAATAGAATTAGCCTGTGTTTTTAAGTAATTAAAATAGAAATCAATCAAGCATGTCATATTCCATTGCATTTGTCCTAAGGCTTGAGAATAGCTGGATTACTGTAACCATTCCACTACATTTAATGCAAGATTCTGTGCTTAGCATGAAGTCTGAATTAGTTTTATGTTTATGTGGTTCTGTGCCTTAGTTCATGCATGACACTTACAGTCTTTAGTAAGGGGCAAAGTGTGCTCTTTAGCCACATATATGAAACCTGATTTAAAGAGAAGTGATTCACATGGGGAGCAGACTAGGGGAAGCTCATGCAGGGGCTGCATCTCAAGGACACAGTGGAGTGCAGCTCTGTAGGACTTCTCTGCACTGTCTCACTGAGGGGTCATTTGAGAGCAGGACTGGAAGATACATCACTTCATGGTTCCACCAGGCCAGCCTGCCAGATGACTACTGCCATCATGGGAGCTTCTAGCCACCATAGATTACAGACGGAGGGGAGGATTCTCCCTGAAGCCTGGGCATAGCCCCCTTCTCCTGACTCCTTTTTGGCACTGTGTGTCTCATAGTCAGTCAGGAGAGTGCAGTGTTTGTACTCTCCTGAGCACAGGGACTGGAATTGTCTAACGTTTCTCTGGTTGGGGGAGGAGGCTACTTACATTTTCCCCTGCCCTAACCCACAAAGGCCGTTCAGAATCTGGCCCTAACTCAGTAACTGTTATGCAGGCTCAATAAAGCAAATTGCTGAAGTGAATAATCACTTGGAATCAAACCTATTACTCAAGTGAAGGAAACATTAATCATACACTGACAGTGCAAGTGTCTCTAGTTAGAGTGCTGAAATAATTTTGGAAGGAAGACAGGTTATGTAGCCTTTAACCACATACACGTACTATATGTACTTTGCTGCAAATACAATTGGATCTTAAAACATATCTCACTGTGAACAGCTCAGCTTCCTTGGTTTCTCTCTTTGTCACTACCATGGTGCATAAAATTACAGGTTGCATTCCCGCAGAGAAAGCTTATTATTTGTACTTCCTTCATTATTCTATGAATGTACTGTTTATTATATCTGAAAGCTGAGACTTCATTCACCCATTCCAACCCCCCCCCTTTCAGAACAGTTTAAAATGCAGCAATAAATCAAATGGCATAATCAGAGGAGAAAACTACAATCAATTGTGAGAAATGCAAACTATGGGCTAAATCTAGCCCAGGAGCCAATCCAGCATTTAGCAACATAGCCTATGGAAGTAGCTCTCAGTAACAGAAAACCACTGTAGTGAAAATACAGCTATAACAAATGCCCACAACCTTTTCTCTGTAATGGGGCTCATGGAGGACTAGCAGAGGTAAAAAGCACAGGGTGACACTAGCTTGGTAATATACTGATCTAGTGGATCCCTAGACTCCCATTGTGTGTCTTGACTATAACTCTCAGCTGCCCTGTTGTGATGGAAATCCTGAGAAAGGCATGGCAACATCCGCACTTCCTGCCCTCACTTGGAGTGACGTCTCCCTGGTCATAATGGGGAACCCTGGTACAGGGAGGTATAATTTGTATCCCTGAGATACAACACGAATGTGCTAATTTCTATCGTAGTCTGATATGAAGACAAAATACACCACTTCAGAAGTACAGCTATCTCCTTAGGACTAGTATATGCACTGTGCATGTTTCCATCCACTGAATTCTTTGGTGTGATAAATGCAATTTAAGTAGGTAAAGAAATATCTTCTACTTCAACATACCTGGCACAGTTTTATTCATCAAGAATACACAGTACTAAAGTCATTCCTGGAAATCCTGGCTCTGGAAGATACACTGGTACTACTGGAAATGTACTTAGCTGCCAATGAATCAGCATTCACAGGGCTGAAAGTCATTTCCAGGAATACTATGATTTATAAGTCTTGACTTCCTGAACTGGTGATTGACAAAGCAAAAGAAAATATAAAGGGACTTTCAAATGGGAAATCAATATCTTCCATATGTAAGCAACAAAAAGGCTGAAGATTTTTTAGCTACACATGCAACTACTCTTAGAAATTACTCAAGAGTAAAATAAACAATCTTAATAATTTTTTCCACTGCAGATTAAGTTTCTTGTCTGATGTTGAGCCCAAAGTTTCTGTTGAACCTGGAACAGGGAGGATATAATTTAAATTAAGAGGTTCAGTAAAGTCTTCCTCCATTCTACTGTTTCCATCACCTGTTGAATGAATGCTTCTGGTATATGGTTATACGGTAGATAGCTATTATCATGTTAATAATAATAGAGATGCAGCAGTGTAATGGCACCGGTCACTTCAACGTTGTCATTACTTCT
This sequence comes from Pelodiscus sinensis, assembly GCF_049634645.1. NCBI lineage: Eukaryota > Metazoa > Chordata > Testudines > Trionychidae > Pelodiscus > Pelodiscus sinensis. The sequence continues at coordinate 114,709,737 of NC_134715.1, forward strand.
ATTGCAGTATATCCCAGTGGCACTATGGTTAGTTATAAACCAGAAATACAAAAGGAAACCTAAACCAAATCTCTCTCTCTGTTTTTTTGTTTTTTGTTTGTTTTTTGGGGGGGAGGGAAGGGAGGAGAGATACCCAGTAATTTTAATTTGGAAGGTCAATACACAATAATTGTCCCTTTATAAATGCCCCTACATCTCCTAAAGTGCATTCATTGGTGGTTGTTACTCACGGAAGGGAGAGTGTTCTTCTAACAGCACCTTTGGGGTAGACAGCATATGTGCTCTTTGGCAAGTAAGTGCTGTTGCCCCATCTCATATCCTTGAGCTCTTGGGAACGCTACTATAGGTCCTGCCCTTCTGGCCTATGGTTTTTTCCATTCTGAGGGAAGATGGGTTTTGGGGTTCACATGGCTCTGAATGCCCCTTTTTGGTTCCTGAAGGGTCTGAACATCTCATCACAAACACCTTTTGAATAGATGCCGCACAAATTCTATCAGGATTTGCCTCCGCCTTGAAAAGCTTACACAAATGTTGTTGTAGAAGTAAAATGTAGAATCCTTTTGGCAGACATCAGTTGCCACTTGGCTGCGTAGAAAATGAAAGGGGAGGCTGGAGAGTGTTACTATTGAATCATAGCATCTTGGGAACTGTGGCACGTTGAAAGCTAGTAAGGAGTGTATGGCTCCATTCTCTTGAGAAAGATATCAGTGCTTCTGTGGTCCAATCCTTGCTTAAAAAACTAAAATCACTTGGCATGTTTTTGGGGTGATGTCAGGCTAGTCCTTATTTATAACATCTCGGTGCCTCCGTATTTCAAATCCCTTTTAAGCTGATACCAGGTCTGGTTATGCCACAGCCAATGGCCTTGTCTGTAAGGTAATAATTGTCTCAGGGTAATAAACAGAGGTCAGGCTTCCATGTTGCTATAATTATGGCTAGGAGCTTTTCTCCTGTTGCTTATGCGGTGGTGATATCTTGCCAAAGGAACCCAAAAGCAGTACTCAGATTTGCAGGAAGATGGTGGCCTTATTCATTTCCTCAGGGAAGATTCCAGAAAGTTATGATGAGCAGATGCTCATCCTCTCCAAGAGTTGTCACTTCTGGAGTTCCATAGAGTCCTGCTTTGTCATTTTCCTTTCTTAGAGTATGTCTACATAGCAGAGCTAAAATTGAATTAAGGTACACAACTTCAGCTACATCAGTTGCATAACTTAAATCGGAATAGCTTAACTCAGCTTTTGGTGTCTACACAGTTTATCTGGGGTATTTTGGACCAAACGACCAGCTTGGACCAAAGTTGCCAATATAGTATCAACTGCCTCCTTGCTGGATCAAGGTAAATATTAATGGAGTGCCTCTACTGATCAAAACTGTCGTAATAGAGCATGGAGAGAGTCGCATTTACTCATATGGAAGGTCCCAAGTCATTTATGGCTTATAGATCAAAACTCAGTATTTATATTCAGTCTATAAGCTAATGGCAGACAGTACAGGTCATAGAGTGCTGCTGTCATAGTCTTCCACTAGGAAGTGCTGCCGCATATGGCATCAGCTGATGTTTCTGGATTAACGGAAGGCACAACACAATGCAGCTATCTAAAAAAGTGTCAAAGGCATGGGTCATGCTAGCGACATCAACATCTCACTGAAATGGTTGAAATCTTAAAGCAAGATGAAGATGTTTAAAAAACATTCCTGGGTACAATGATTGCATTATAGTCTAACCTTATAGAACCCTATGTTGTGACCAAGAGTCACACTATCCTGTCTGCCTTTCATGAGGCAAAATGTACTGCAAAATGTACTGGTTCCATTACTGGGGATATGCATTTTTTTCACATCTTGTATCTGAAATACAGAATCTTTAAACTATTTGATTCAAATTTAACTCTAGAGGTGGGAAGTGGCTATGCCAGGATCCTCTTTTTCAAAATTGGTTTTGCCATTCCAAGCTCTGACACAATGGGTTGATATCCACAAGAGTGTGCAAAATATGGTGTCATGGGCTTGAATACAACATATATAACAAAGTAATTGGAGAAAATGGTGTCTATCCAAAGATTTTTATACTGGGTACATGCCAAAAATATGTAAGTGAATTATGCTTCCCTTGTGAGTAAGTGCAAGTATATAACTGTAAGTAATATATTATACATTTTTAGTGTACATGAAAGAAGAATAAGAACTTCAGGTGGCCTAAATAACCATGTGATGTTTTAAATAAAAAAGCAATTACTCTGCTAGATTATGTCCCTATAGGAGAAAGAAACTGGAAAAAGGCGTGAAATTTCAATAAACATAGAATATATAGTAGGTTAAGTACACAGCTCAAAAGGCAACTGTAAATTATTTCTTATACCATAAATAGAACATTTAAATTATTACTGAAGGAGACAATAGCCATCTTAAGAAAGAATGATTGTTGAACTCAGAGAAGAGGAGATATACAAATTAATGGGACACTTTTTTGATCAGCTTTGTTTTGTTGAGGGTTATTTATTCATTGATAAATCATCCATAGGCAATCAAGTGAGGATAGGCAAGAGGGTAAGAGGCTTTGTGATTTCAACAAAACCCACCCCAAAACACTCTCAAATGGGAGTATATTTTCTGCAGCTCCTAGACTGCACAATTTATCTCAGACATAGCAGCGTGGGTGCTACTGCCACACCTAAGCAAAATATCTGGAACAATTTTTTTTTCAGAAACCACTCATCTATAGCTCTAATTCTGCAACCTGTTTGTGGAGGTGTGTCCATGCAGAGACCCACTGATGTCAATGTCCTCCGTAAAGGTCCAGTTTTGTGCCCATAGAGATCAACTTGACATGTGCAGAAAAACTAAAGCAATAATTCTGAGAGGTGAGAAATGCCCCATTCAACTTAATTGGGTATCTACTCAGAAGTCAAATGATGACAATGTGAATTTGAACATTGTGAAGTATTTCACTGCTAATCACATGAGAAGAAATATTCAGCTAAAATACTCATCTATTTTTTATTCAAGAATACATCTTAAAAAGACCTCAAGTGTGCTAATCACAACTTAAATGTAAATGTGGTCTCATGATATCAACAATGAATATTGGGGTGAGGGATAATAAGTTGACTTCTCTGATCAAGAGAGGCTAGGCTACGAGAGTGGCAAAGTTGTTCAAAAAGGGAAGATTAATTTTATGATACTAAATTCATACCATCACTATACAATGAGATATAGTAGTTATGGATTTTGCTGTACCGTATTTCCCCTTTCTTTTAGGCAAATATTGAGTATATGTAACAAAGGATAGTTGTTCATACCTTTGCTTTGATTGCCATAATTGATTTTAATTTGTTTCCATAACTAGAGGTATAAAAATATATTTTAAACTCCCTCAGCTGCTTGTGACAGAGTAGCAGCCTCACTAATAATGGCTATATAACAGTTTGACATATGCCAACACAATTGCCTACCGGACCATGGTGTAAATTGATCAAATTGTAGGACAATTTGACTATATCACTGTGGATTGTCATTACATCTTAGTGTTGATTGTATTAACAAATAATCTCAATTTGCCCTGCAGTAGAAATGACAGTTATAAACCACATGCCCGCCCCCATACTGCAGGAACTCTCTAAAAATATCAACAATCAGCTCTGATAGCTAAGCATGCTCTTACTAATTTAAATGGTAAAACTCCCAAAGGGTATGTCTACACGAGCCATTCTAGTTCAAAGTAGGGTGGCTAATGTAGTCATTCGAACTTGCAAATGAAGCCCGGGGTTAAAATATCCCGGGCTTTATTTGCATGTTCCTGGGTGCCGCCATTTTTAAATGCCCGATAGTTCAAACTCCCTGCCCGTGACTACACGTGGCACGAGCTATGTAGTTCAAACTAAAGCCCCTAATTCGGACTACCATTACTCCTCATTGCAGGGAGTTCGAACTACGGGGCATTTAAATCCCGGGCTTCATTTGCAAGTTCGAATGACTACATTAGCCACCCTAGTTTGAACTAGGGTGGCTCATGTAGACATACCCAAAGACTTTAGTGGGAATAGGATAGGACAGTAGGGTAGCACTACTGTAGCAAAAAGATGATAATGGGAACCTCTTTTGGTGCAGTAGAGTGTTTTGACAGTGTAGAAATATTAGTAGCTCACTAAATCAGTGCTGTAGGTCTGGTTTTCAGATGATACAATACAAAATAAGATCCAAGCTGGTTTTCCAGAATGTGTTCTTCGGTGATGTTAATCCAGTTCTTTTACACAAATGTAATATTCTCTATCCCTCATCTTTTGTATTCACCACATTCTTCATCAGAGCAAAGATCAGCATGCCATTTTGGAACAGCTGTTATCAAGGGAGTACCTAATTTAATTATTAAAACAAAACAGTCACAAAAATGTCACTATTGCCATTTAGAAATGTACGTGATTTGCACTTCTTTTAATCAATTAGCCATTTAATTACATTATACATGTATCACTGAATTAAAGAATTCTTTTCCCAGTAGACATAACTTCGTGAAGATTTTGCATGTGCTATTAGGATTTTATGTGTCATTTGTATAGTGTCCAATGGGTGAAAGGCATCTCACTAAAAACCACTTAGCATCACATTTGATTTTTTTTTTTTTTTTTTTTTGCCACTTAACAGATTTCCTGGGGAAACATCCATTAAGAAAATGCAATTTGTTTTGCTACAGGGTGCTGCCTTTTGTTCTGACTTTTCCCTTTCAGCCCGTTCCTTTTGTGCTCTTTTCCTTTTAACTTCCTTCACCACTTATATAGCCACACCTAAATTACGTCTACTGAACTCTCCACAAAGTGCTTTCCGTTAAGTTCAAGAAAGCCCACCCCATCTTCCCAGTGATTTCATACTAGAGAAGAGAACATATTCTAAACCAAGGACCATGAACCCACATATCCCTTCAGATCTAAACTTTCTGAAAGGTTAGAGCTGGTTGGAAAATGAGATTCTTTTCTGTGGAAAATGTAGATGAAAACAAAATAAATTTGATTTTTATTATCAGTTATTTTATTATCAATTATCAGTGGAAATTGTCATTTCGCTGAAGAACTCAAATCCCACATTTTTTTCTATTTTTGATTTTTGAGCATTCTAATGAAAAATTTGTCTTTGAACATGTTTGTGTTGAAAAGCCAGATCTCTTTTGAAATAGGATTCAACAGCAAATTTGTGATGAGCCCCAAATAAGCTTTCTCAGTATTGTCACCTTTTCCATTTGGCTGAGCCCTTCACTGTTTTATCAAGGCTGTGGTGGATTTTGCAGATTAGTTTTTCTAAGGCTCTGATGCTGCAGGAGTTCTGCTTGGGCACAACATGGTATCCTCTTGTCACCCAGTTGAAATACATGGACCTCTGTAGAGGTGCAGCCACATGGAGCTATAGGCAGTGGTGCAAGTAATTCAGTTACCCACTGCCCCAAGATGGTGGGGGGGAATATCATGCTGCTGAGAAGATGTCATCTTCTATTTGGAACCCATGGTAAAACTGAAGTCCTATTAATTCTGACCATTCAAGATACAATGTCATTTAAGCGGCATGTACCCTAGTGCCTGGGATGAAATCTAATTTAAATAATTATTTTTGGATCACCTAAAATGTTGTTGTTGTTTTAATTGGAGGTGTCGTTCTTCTTCACTTCCTTTCCCTAAGCTACTTTAAAGTGATTTCACTCCAAAGGTTGTTGATTATTGACCCTGACCTGATCTTGGAAGAGCTATAGATCAGCATAATATATAGCCTGTCTGCTGAGCATCCTTATAGAAATGATAATGGAAGTTATTGAAGTGTAGCAGCAGGAGGAGAACACACATAAAAAAGGGGTATTGGGCTTTGTTATTACAGAAAGACCAAGGTTTGTGAAGTATAAGGCTCAGGATGGTGAGCTTGCTTATTAGAAGTTAATCAAAGCAGACTTGTTAGCCAAAAGGGCCTTAAAAGCTTAACCATTGGTCAGATAATTATGCCCTTTCCTGCTGTGATACAAACATGTGGCCAACAAGAATAGGTACACTGCATAATTGTGTATGAAATCTTGTGATAGGGGGTATTTCGGGGACTTTTGCAATATGGTAACCATAGAGATAACCTCATTAATACAAACGAATAACTGAGGGAAATGGCTTGTGTCTGTGGTTGGAAGTTTGACTATGGTTAATTGGAATATAGGCAGGGGTTGAAACCATATCACGTTATGATCCTAGACATGCTTCAGTAGAATTGGAAAAGGTATATAAAATGTGTTTTTTTCCAGCCTATTGCTGGGATACAGGCATGATGACATTGGACAACTATATAAGAAGCATGGCTCAGAGCCTTCCTCTTGTTGTGATCTCCACTGACTTTTTCATCCATTTTTGTTGTTAATGGTCTCTAAAAGGTTGTTAGTATGCACAGGGTAAGACTGTAAGCAGGAAATTACTACTTTACTTATCATATTCTTATATATTTATTTTCTATGATTTAAATATTTGACTGTATAATCCAAAGCTCCTAAAGTTGCTGTGTGTTCTTCCTTCTTAATTCCTCTGTAATTAACTCTAAGTAGCTGCCAGAATAAAGAACTTGTTATTTGTGTCAAGTATATGTTGCACCCCAGCGAATAATTTTATAATTGCAATAATCAATCAAGCTCTGAAGTCGTGGCATGGATGAGATGAAATCACACCCGTGTGCATATAATCTGTAATTCTTTAAAGTGCTTTGAAGCTGGTCAAAAGCGGGGAATACATCAATAAATAATAATTTCATTGAGATCATTAATGGATGATGGCCGGTAATCCATGTGCAATATCTATCAATAAGAACATTAATAAACATTATGTGTTGTATTACTGAGCAGTACAAGCAATAAGAACTGTAATACAGTACAAGTTTTGTATTACTGAGCAGTACAAGTGTTGAATTTCTAGTGCATCCCATGCATTGTTCACAGCATTTATCATCTCCTGTCATGTGGACATCTCAATGCTCTATATGTCAAAGGAAATCAAGAAACAGTTATCCATGATCTCAATTACATTGGCGAAAATCAGAAGTGACTCCAGTGAAAGGAATGGAGTTTCTCCTTCTGTACAGTGGTTTAACTAAACAGAATCAGATCCCTTCAGTAAATTATAGTATTTAAGTATAAATTATCCTTAAGTAACAGAAATCCACTGATAAACAGCATCCAATTGAAAATATTTTCCTCAAATAACACAATAAAAACACAATAACACAATAATTATCATACCAGATAAGACCCACCTTCTATATTATCCAGTTTCTGCCAGTGGCCAGTGCCAAGTATCTCCAAGAAAGGTTAAAAAAGAAAACAAAACAAAAACAAAAACAAAAAAACCAAGCCCATGCACTAGAAGTTATGGAATAACCTACACATAAGTATTTGTTTCTTCCCATTTTCTAATAGAGGTTTCCCAGCTACCTAAAATCCTCAATACTGTAACTTTGGATGTTTCTATTATTGAACTAAGGGCATATCTACACATCAGGGCAAAAAGGTCAATTAAGATATGTAATTTCAGCTACATCAGTGGTGTAGCTGAAGTCGAGATAGCTTAATTCGGCTTTCGGCGTTCTCTCCACAGCAGGAAGTCCAAGGGAGAACACTCTTCCTTCGACTTTCCTTACACCTCATGAAATGAAGGTTACAGGAGTCAGAGTAAGAAGTCCTCCAGCTCGCCATTATTTCAAATTAGTGGCTTGTTGTGTAGACCTAGATTATGTTATTTCAAAATAACATCAGTTATTCCAAAATAATGTTGCTGTGTAGACATAGCCTTAGTGTCCAATCAGTTTTTGAAACTTCAATTATATTCTCAATTATATTACACTGTATGGAAGAAACATTGTATAGAAAAAACATTTCCTTTTGCTTTACATTTTTTGCCTCTCATTGTTCTTGAATTTTGAAACAGAAGGAATAGAAATGCCCAGTCCTGATAAATTCTCAGACAAACAGCTAATTACACGGCTTGCACAAATCAGATTCATTCCTTGTTATTTATGTGTCTAAAAACTTCCCTCTGATCTTTTAGAGAGGAGTTGAGCAAAGTCATTGGGAAGAGGACCGTGTTATCTAACTCTTTCTGGTTACTCTATACATTATTCAGACCAGAGGTGAATATAAACTGGTGTGCTCCAGTGTGTCACTCTGGCAAGAAGGAGCTGGCCTGCTGGGGCACTCAGCTGGAAGAGGAGGTGTGGTGTGCTCCTAGCCAGGTCTCAGGGCTCTCCTACAGACTGCCCCCACACTTCCACCCCCCTGCCACTCCTGCAAACCCCTTGCCTGAGGCTCCCCCCAACCCAAGCCCCTTGCCCTGAACTCCTTCCACACTCAGCCTTCTTCCCTGACTCATACACCCCTCCACACACACCCTGATACTTTGCCCTGAGCCCTCCGCATACACCCCAGCCCTAACTCCTGTACCCTTACACATACACACCAATCATCTGCCTTGTGCTCCTTCTCATCCCTCCTGCCATATTGCAGCTCCCCTACTGCCTGCCCTGAGGAGATATGGTTTGGATATGACAGCTCCTGTAAGAAATTTAAGTTACTTTCATTCCTGGTGGAGACAGCCCAAGAAACCTCTCACATAAGCTAGCACTGAGACATCTGAAGAATTAAATCAACCATCCACCTACACATGTACAATGTTAATAGATTTTAATATACAAAAGACGTGTTTTTCCTCCAAAGATGAAGCACAAATTTCAACTGTGAACTGTCTGGCACATTTAATTAGTTTAGTGCTCTCCTCTTTGTAGGAGGATCAATTCAATCTCTTACTGTGGCAAAGTCTATCAGGCCTTCTCCAGTCCCTGAAGACTACCTTCTGCACACCCCAATAAGCCCAGGTCTACACTAGGGCTTTATTTTGAAATAACTCCCCCTTAGTTTGAATTAATAAGTGGCGCATCCACACTACCAAGCCTATTATTTTGAAAGAAGGGGCCGCTTAATTCAAAATCTGTACTCCTGCTTTCCTCGAGGAATAACCCTAGTTCCAAAATAGTTATTTCAAAATAGCAATCGTGTGGACACTCCCATCCCACTATTTGTAAATAACTACTCCCCAGAGTAATTCAAATGGATTACTCCCTAGTGCTTCCTGGGACTGTAAGTCAAGGTAGCATGTCCAAATTAAGGGAGCCTGCCTTAATTTGAAGATTCCCCTTAGTGAGGACATGCTATTTTGATTTTGTTATTTTGGAAGTTATTACATTGATTTTAGTTTCTTCAAAATAGTTTCTTAGTGTAGACATGTCCTTAGGCTTATTTATCCACAGGCCTAGAAAGGGTAGAAAGAGATATTGAATATTTGGGAGTCCGCAGGCCAGTTAAATAGGCTGGCTTGCTTCTTCTTAGGGGCAGTGTGGGGGTGAAACTGGCAGACCCAGACCCAAGCTGGGTCAGGGCTTAACCCTAAAGTAGTGTGCCTATGTGCTTGCCTTTAAATTTGTTTGTTTAAATAGTTTACTGTCTAAAGGCTGACACCAACCTTATACCCCAGGCCACTAAAATGCAGTTGTTCTGTGTGCCCAGAATATCAAATGTTCTGGTGCTTACAGGATTGATCTGGGGTTGCACCTGTCAGTGTGATGTTGCATGCACATTGAGTGCACAAGCATGCCACACAGGGTAGGGGGCAGAGGAGTAGCCGAGTTAGTCTGTAACTGGAAAATCTTAAAAAACAACAAATAGTCTTGCAGCATCTTAAAGACTAACAAAACACATAGATGGTATCATGAGCTTTTGTGGGCACAACCCACTTCTTTAGATAAATGGAGTTATTAAAAGTCCAATTTCAAAATAAATAGGGGATGGGAGGTGGGGAGGAAAGAAGGAAAAAAAGGGAAAGAAACAGAGTCTCCATGCAACATGAAGCTTCTAGAGAAGTTGCAAATTGTTCTTAAGTACCCTTGGGGGTTTTTTTTTTTATGTCATTAGGATGTGGAATGTAGCGGGCCATCCAGGGCAGGGGATGTAATTTTAAAGAGTACACAGCCCTCCCACTATTGGTCTGACCTTGAACACCTGCTATACATTAGTTCATCCTGGTGGGACGTGGAATGACACTTCGAAAAGTATCCCCGTCTGATACTGGGAAAGCCATATTTGTTTTGCCCCAGTACTTGATAGGGGACAACCCGGCCTAAAAGAGGATTGTCTGTTATAGAACTGGATGAGTGGCCTCCCTCTTTGAACTGCCCTATGTTGAACAAGTGACCATACATTTTTGACTACGGCAGGCAGAGCCAGACCATTACCCAGAAGCAGAATGGCTCATTTTCAGTGAAAGGCAAGAATGTAACACTGCTTGAGTTTTTCTGTAAATTAGATGAGAAAATACCAAAAAAAGGCTTGTTAGCAAAATCAATTGGGGAAATGGAAAGAAAATGGTAGAATTTCTAGAAGAAAAATTGCTGAAAAGCACTTTGTGGCTGATAAATATTTGTAAACATTAGACCATAGTCTCACTGTGGAAATTGTCATAGTTCCATTGACTTCATTCTTCACTCTTCAGTAGCTACGGATCTGGGTTACCATTTTTTCTCCCTTCACATATTGTATATTATCTATATCTATCTATATCTATATCTTTTATCTATCAATATTTCTTTTTACTATAAGTTTTTGAAATGTGTGTCTATCTGTTTGTCTGTGAGTCCGTTTGTTCAAGAACTCCTCCTACACGGTAAGAGCTAGGACCTCTGTGCATAACTTATCATAACCTAAATCAAGGTAAGAGTTTGGCTGTGTCAGGAAGATGGGCTGTACTGGAATGGGATTGCTTGTCATAGAATCACACAGAAAAGAGACAGAATTACCAAGCAGATGAAAGGGTTTGGCTGGAGTGCACCTTCCCCAATCTAGGACTGCCCCAGCCCCAAGCCTCCCTTCCCCCAGGTGCCCTTTAGAGAGGGAGAGGGGGCTGAAATTCCCCATCTCATTTGTATGGAGACATTGCTGGCTGTTCCCCTCTGTCAGGGAGCGAGGGGAAAATGCATGGTTGATGGCATTCCCCACTCTGGCTGGGAAGTGGAGGGGGCAGATGAACCTGGACCTGTTCCAGCCTGAGTACATGCACCCTCCTCTGCCAGCTCCTCCCTTTGGAGTTGCAGTGGCCGTGGAGAGACACTTCTCACCTGGAGCTCCCACGATGTTCCAGTGAGAGAGGGTTGGGGTTGTCCTCTCTCCCAGGGCAGCCTGCATACAGAACTTACCCCAGAACAATGATTTAAAATGATGCATGAACATGTTCATTTTATTTAAAAGACAAAACAAAAATGAATTGTGTTAAGGACCCAAGGAACGGCGGGTAAATATTGTAGCCCAATGCAGTTCCCAAGGAAGTGAAGTGCAAAAGGAAGGCCATGTGTAAGTAAACTTCTAGTACTAAGATATAAATGCTCTTCTACTTGGTCATTATGGCTTTCCAAAAAACAGTCTCCACTACATTGCTCCCATGGTTACCTTTGTAGTAACTTTTTTGTTTGGTTTATATCATTTTAAAATTAACAAATAAAGCTGGTTGGGAACTGTAATTTCCATTCAATGGGAAATTCCAGCATTTTATTTTTTTGTTGTTCTGAATCAGAACAAGCAACTAACATTTATTGAAACTTCCAGTGAAATGTGAAAGTTTGATTCAGAAAAACTGAAATGCTCTTTCAGTAATGTTGAAATGGAATTTCTATTTCCTTGCTCTTATCTGAAACAATTGAAATAAATAGGATCTTTGGGGGCTTTTAAAGCATTCGTTTCCACTGATAGCTTGTTCTTAAGTTCTGTTTGTGATACTCCCAATGAGCAGCAGAGAGAATTATTTCAGTGTCACAAATAGAAGAATATGATTTCATGTAGAAAAGCAGAAACAACCATAAATTCCTAAAAAAATAAAGATCCTTCTTGTCATATGTAAATCAGTGGGAGTCTTTCCATTTATTTTAATGGAAACTAGAGCAGACTGTAGGAGATTTGACTGTTGACACAGTATGCTGTGAGCATTTATCAGCTATGCCCCCTCCAAAGGACTTCTTACTTGCATAACATTAATCATGTTAGCATGTGTGACATAGTGAACTGTCACCAAATGGGAAGAAAACAACCCCCTTCCCAAAGTTCTCTGAGAAGCAGGTAGTGGACTACCTCCAAGAAATTAGAATTAGGGTGTGGCCCAGCTGACTCTAAATAATCACTAATCAAAGCAGAGGCAGCTGGGACTGGGAGTCTATATAAATCATGCCAAGCCCATAGCTTGGGTGAACCAGCTTCAGGAGAAGTATTGCTGAAATAGGGCCGGGGGGGAATCTCAGAGCATAGAACCTAACAAGAACTCAGGAAGGATAGAACAGAGCCAGAAACAGGGAGGCCCAGAATACCAAAGAACAGGCCTGAACTTAGAAAGCAAGGTAAGGAATCAAGGAGAATTTGGGGCCAGATTGGGCTCTATCTCTATTTAAAGACTTGAATTTAGAGGTCTTCAAATAAAAGAAACTTTAATATAATATGAGGTACAAGGTGCATGGATGTATAGGATTTGAGTGAAAAATAAACCCAACCAACTTTGTTTAAAGAACCATTACATTCCCTCCTTCCTTCCTGACACACACATGTCCCTGCCTTATTTGTGTTTGTCAGGAATAACCTGCAACAGCTGATTCTAGGCCTCTGTTTTGCCAAGGGATTGAGGAACTGTTCCTTAGGGTCCAACCTAAGTTGTCAAAGCCAGTTCTCATTGTATTGCCAGAGCAAAGAGCATTTTCTGGTTTAAAATTCAAGTTTAAAAAATAGTCTTTTATACATGCAAATGCATGACTCTGAAGGGTAGAAAATGTGATTTAAAAAAAAAACTTTGCAAAAGGTCATGCATCTGAATTAGCATAATATGTTAGTCCTTTCAGCTTCCTCTATTTGCATAAATCCTTTGAAAACCCATTACAAAATAGTTAATTTAAATAATTTAAAGAATAATTATTTAAATGTTTTACTTTTTTGAATAAGGGCATGAGGAAAACATGCCTAACAATATAGAGTTAATGGTCTGTCATATTTAAAATAATTTACAAACCTTTATCTAAAAAAGGAAAATGAATGAGCTGACTCCATTATAATCCAAAGTGATAGGCAGATGCCATGTCTATTTGAAGTTTTATTCTCTTGGGGCTTGCGTGATCTTCTAGTATTTGCACACACCAAAGGGCTATATATATTAATAGGAATCTTACTGTGGGGCTATAATCTGGCCATTAAAGAATTGTGCCCTGGTTCAGCATGGCATGGGACTATTTTTGTGCTTAAAGCTAAGCAAGTACTTTGAGATGATGTTTAACCTCGAATCCTCCTCTCACTGTAATTAGTAAAACTTTCCCTGAGATCAGTGGTGCAGGATCAGCATGGATACTTAGTCTTGCAGCATGTGCAGTCCTAAAAGGGGTAAAGAACCTTTTAGGTGGGAACCTACATGGGTGGGAAATATTCAAGAGACGGGACAAAACCAATATTCATACCGCATCTGGAAATAGCACAGATACGCAGAGAGGGTTGAGGCTCTTGTGCAAACTAATTCTCTCTTGCCTTCTGCATGGTGCTGCTACTTATTTTCCAATCTGTTACTGGCTCTAGAATGGGGAGAAACTCAGAACACTGTTTTCAGGGAACAAAACCAAATCCACCCATTGAATTTGGATTAATCTTCTACCCTATTTGCTGGTGAGGAGTGACTGTGGGAAAGGACTCCTACATCTTACTGATGGGGTATTCCCATTTCATCATTGCAGTGTCTCCTTTCTCACTCCTCAGATTATTATTGTAGGGAAAATATTCCCCTTGCTCTGTCATCTTGCCCCTGAATGAGTTTAATTTTGGAGCTGTTGGTCAGATATATGACACTAGGACAAATGTCTCCTTTACAGTTTCTTCCCTATCAACTGTAATTGGACCTTCCCCCTCTAGCCCATTCCTGTTTTGGGTCAGCAGTTCTGTTAAAACCAGAGGATACTGTTCTTGGACTATGGGCCTTGACTATAAGAGGCATCTGTTTCCATTGAATATTCATTCTATGGGAATATGGTTTCATCGCATGTATTTAGTCATTTAATACAATGGGTGTGAGTCTCCATTACTTTACATTTTGTAGTCATCTCTGTACCAGTTTCAAAATGAATGTGAAACACCTATCGGGATTGTAGCATTTTGCACACGTGTTCAAATGGAAGGGACTGTTCAAGTTGTAAGGGAGCAGAGAATTGAGCCCAAAGGTAGAACTGCTATCGTTTATTTACCACAACTTTATTTTTCTATTTCCTATATTTTCTCCATGATGTTGGTGTATGGTCTTAGTACTTCACACTCTTTCCCCTTTTCAGTTGTACACAAATTTTGCAAAGCTATCTTATGCCAGCTTGCTGAATTTCAAACTAAACAAGCAGGAGTTGCAGCACTGCAATTTACCTTTTGCAAAGATATAATTTTCCCCTGCACTTCGCAAAATCGGGAATAGTACTTAATTTTCTTATGCGAGTCAAAGGAGTGTTGTCAGGAATGATTACTTATGCTCATAGTATTTGAGAAGGTAAAATGCTAGATCAAGGAAATGCTGCTTAAATATAATTTGTATAAAATGATCAGAAAGCAAATAGTTAGCTTTGCATATTTTGAGTCATTTTATTATTTGCAAGTATTTGGATAGTTACAGAGTATTTGCTCATGTAAATCACTCAAAGTAAATGTTCATGAATCCCCAGAGTTATACAAATAGAATAGGAGTGAACAGTCATCTGAAAACTGATACTTATAAAATTAACCCAATAGAGCGGGCCACTGCAAGGCCCATGCATAACTTGTCAATGGAGTTCCACAATCCTTACTTTGAGGCTTCAGTTAAAATGTACCTGCACTAAGGCCTTATATTGCCCCTCTCGCAAAGTTTATACTTCATTTTATAATTGCAATGAAGAATGTAGGAAAGGAAAGCCAAAAATAGCTCTGCTTCCACTCCATGCTCCAAGTTTTTCCCTACTTGCATGCTAGCTGAACTGTCTGGCTTAAAAGAAAAGCCGGTACAACTTCAGAATATGGCTACTAACAGGTTTTTGCATATGCGACTTTTTCACTATCACTTTGATTTTCTTTACTGCTTCCTGCTTTTCCCAGTCATCCACTTGTTTCTGTGGATGGTAGGGTCTAGCTAGAGTAACAAATGGTCAATAGATTGTCCCCAACATATTTGAAATGGTAAAATAGTTCACCTGATTTTTGGCATTATCTTTGCCAGTATCAAAAGCCTCACTAAAGTAAAAATATAGCACATCTCCCCCTTCCAGACTATCCACAAGGCTCGTTACCCTGTTAAAGAAACTATCCAATGGGTTTGGCCTCATGCTCTTACTTATCACCTTATCTTCTAGGTATTTCCAAATGGATTGCTTATTTGTTCCATCATCTTTCTGGGTATTAAAGTTAAGCTGACTGCTCTGTAGTTCCCTGGGTTGTCCTTATTTCCCTTTTGATAGATGGGAATTATATTTATCTTTTTCCAGTCCTCTGTAATCTTTGACTTTTCCATGTTTTTTCAGCGAATGCTGAAACCTTTGTTACAAGAAGCTTAAGAAATACAATACATCAGTAGAGGCTGTTTATCTGAATACACAGAGAGCTAGCTGAAAGCATACAAAACATATACTGTTGTCAAATCATAATAGTTTCAACAATATTAATGATCCTGCAGATGAAAACAATTTAAGAAATATGCTAAATGCTTTTACCTATGGTAATCAGAGGGATAAATGAAGTGCTATAATTCCAGGATTAGACATACAAATACCAGGACAACAAATGCCTTTGCATAGTAATAATTTCTGAAATACTATACCAGGAATATTAATTAAAAACAACAACAAAAAAACCCAGCACCCCACTTTTGTCTTGGGAATGTGCATCTGTTTTAATGTAATGTGTAGGGTCTATATTACTGTCAAAATGTAAACATAAATGCCATGCTAAAACTTTACAATGCATGCTCCACATACACAGGGAAGGTGGTTATTGGTGCCGCCTTGTCTGAGGGGGAAAATGTTAAAAGTTACATAAGGAAGATGTACTAGATAAAACTGTGAAACTCCTCCCTGTTATGAATTAAAAAAGGGAGTAAGCATAGAATCGTTGAAACAATTTGGCAACTGCTTTCTTTCAGAGGTTGTGGTAACATATCTATAATGGAATAAAAGTTGAAGGTTGTGCTCTTTTAATGGAATCATAGAATGATAGGTTTAGAAGAGACTTCAGGAGGCTGAGTCCAACCTCCTGCTAAAAGCCGGACCGACCCCAACTAAATCATCCCAGCCAGGACTTTGTCAAGATGAGACTTTAAAACCACTAAGGTAACCCATTCCAGTGTTTTACCTCTAAAAAAAGCTTTTCCTAATATCCAACCTAGACCTCCCCCCCCTGCAGCTTGAGACCATTGCTATTCATTCTGTCATCTGTCACTACTGAGAACAACTTCTAGCCATCAGTGTTCCTTCTAAACTGCTTGGCAGCACAGCTTCACAGGTGATTAATCAGCCCCGCCCAGTTAGTTAGCTCCATGCCTGGAGCCCTGAGCTTCTGAATGGGCAGGGCTGATTAAACACCTGTGCAGCTGTGCTGTGCCTCCTCCTTCCCTCCCCCAAGCATAGAGGGAACACTGCTCTCTATCCTCTTTGGAAGCTCTTGCTATCACATCCCCCCCTCACTCTTTTCTCTTCTGCAGACTAAATAAGCCCAAATCCCTCAACCTCTCCACATATGTCATGTGCCC
The DNA here is from genome assembly GCF_049634645.1 of Pelodiscus sinensis. Lineage (NCBI taxonomy): Eukaryota > Metazoa > Chordata > Testudines > Trionychidae > Pelodiscus > Pelodiscus sinensis. The sequence goes on from NC_134715.1 coordinate 114,726,557, forward strand.
CCTAATCATTTTGGTTGCCCTCCGCTGGAGTTTCTCCAATGCACCCACATCCTTTAGGTAACTGGGGCCCCAGAACTGGATGCAGTACTCCAGATGTGGCCTCACCAATGCCGAATAAAGGGGAATAATCACTTCTCTAGATCTGCTGGCAATGCTCCTCCTAATGCACCCTACTATGTCATTAGCCTTCTTGGCTACAAGGGCACACTGATGACTCATATCCATCTTCTCATAAATTGTAATCCCCAGGTCTTTTTCTGCTGAACCTGCTGCTTTGTCATTCAGTCCCCAGCCTGTAACAGTGCTTGGTATTCTTCAGTCCCGAGTGCAGGACTCTGCACTTGTCCTTGTTGAACCCCCTCAGATTTCATTTGGTCCAGTCAATGTGTCTAGGTCACTTTTGGCTCATTATGCTTAAACTCTGCTCAGAATCTGTGCACACTGAAGTCACACTGGAGATCTCAATATAGGGCTGAAGTCACAAGTAAATATCACCTGGCCCACTGCACAGGGATGAATCTCACTTAGCCGATGTAGTCTTTCTGTTTTGTGGAAATCTTTATAGGGGTGAGGTATAAAAGAAAAAGAATTATTTTCCCCTGGACAACAGAACCACTCAATCATGAAACTCATTTTTCATGTTTATCGCAAATTAGAACAACATTTTCTTTGTACATCTGTATCTCCATCTGAAGAGTTTATGACTTGTTCATGTTCTTTAAAGGTCCAATTCTTCATGATGTATTTCATTGCAATATGTGATTAATTAAAATGATATATCAATATTTTTTTTAAATGTCACCTGTTTAATCAATCCAATTAGTTTGGAAGTGTCACTGTTACAAGAAGTGGGAGATTCAAAGTGCCACTGACAAATACATTTTTACAAGGTGCATTTCAGAAGCTATATTTTACAATGTAGAAACAGCAGCTTCATTTTGCTGGGAAAGGAGAGGAGGGGAGGAATTGGAATTCATTTGGTTTGTTGAATGGCAATGGATTTTTTTCACAATGACTCTTTTCCCATTTCCTCTGAGTTAAGCAAATGCTGCTAGTATTATCTACAAACAATCTCCTCTATTTCTACAGTGCCTAGGACAATGGGAGTCCTGGTCCATGACTTGTGCTTCAAGGTGCTGTTGCCATAATAAATACAGATGAATCAGCAGTGGTGTTGATTCAGCTGCACCAAAGCACCAACATAAATTAGCTTACTCTTTGGGGATTCTGGCCTTTATTATACATACAAACTAGATTCAGGATCTGTTGTATAAGTTTCTGTACAGTGTTAGGATACAGCAATTTAGGCCTGTTGTGAAAGGCCTATACTTTAAGAATTTAAGTATTTTTTATCACTTTGTTTATAATACCTCTTTAGTAGCTAAGAATCAAAATCACAGTCCATCTGTATATGGGCCTTCTCCCATTATGATAGTCTGAGGCCTTTTTCTTAAGCCAGGCCTTTTGGCTAAGCAGCAGGGGAAGCCATAAATTGGTAAACCTATGCTCACATCCTCTCCAGTCACACTGAAAGAAGGTGTTAAGAAACTGTTAAGAGGGGGATCCAATCTAAAAGCTGCAGAAAAAAGATCCAAGAATGTTTAAAGAAAATGTAGGTTCATAGCTTTCTGTCTGGTAAGGACCCCCTTATTATTGGTTGGAGTTGTGAAGTCCTCATTTCTTTATTGTTTTATCATAATGGTCCCACTTCCTTATTGATTGTCTGTATGATCGCTGTCTGGTTCTATGATTGTTTCTGTCTACTGTATAATTTTGCTGGGTGTAAAATGATGACGGAAGTAGGATACAACTGATTAGAATTAGATAATTAGCGTGGGAAAGTGAGGAAACAGATTGACAGAGCTAGACAAGTACACACAAATCAAATACCAGGCCAAACAAGGAAAATAACAGAATAACACTGGTCATCACCTACATCCCCTCCCTGCCCAGCTTAAACCCCTCCAGTGCATCATTGACAATTTTAAACTATCCTGGAAAATAATCACTCAATCTCACTGAACTTGAAAGAAAGGTCAATACTCACCTATAGACTACCCCACAACCTGAAGCAAATACTTACCAGCAGCCACATACCACTCCTCAGATACTCACCCAGGAACCTAGCCCTGTAACAAACTCTGTTGCCAACTTTGTCTTTATATCTATGCAAATGACACCATCATAATACCTAACCACATAAGCTACAACATGAGGGGCTCATACAACTGCACATCCTCTAATGCAGGCATGTCAAACTGGCATTTGGAGGGCTGCATGTGGCCCAATCAAAATTTTTTGCAGCCTGCCAGAACATTTTGATAAAAGAATGAAGTGTGGCCGAGAGTCTGCTCATGGCTGGCTGTGCCACTCTGCAACACAGCAACTGCTCATGGCCAGCCGGGCTGTTCTGTGCATGTGCTCATGGCTGGCTGGGTACTCTGTGCTGGGCACTCCAGCAGGCACTCACAGCTGGCCACTATGCTCATGCCACCCCAGCACCTTAGGCAGCAATATCGACTTCAGGACCCAGGTATTAGGTTGAGGGATCTGGCTCTGGGGGAGGAGGGAGGCATAAAGTTGGGGGGGGCTGGCTGTGGGGGAGTGGGAGGGGATATTTTGTTTATATTTTGGTGGTTATTTATTTATTCCCAAATAAAAGCACAAAATATATATTAATTTTATATCAATAAATGTCAATTTTTTATAATTGCATGAATAATTATCTTTATGCAAAATCTCAAACTTACGAAGTATCTGAAATTTTCACAGAAGCCTGTTCTATTTGATTAACCATGGTCTATACTTGTTTTTATTTCAACAAAACAAGTTATGTATCATATTCAAAATGTAAAGGTACCTTAAATTTATATTTAATTTAAAAATCATGTAAAATTATTTAATATGAGCACATAACAATTTTACACATCAAATTATTGTAATATTATAAAATAAACCTAAAACATAATCTGTAAAATAAATAACTCTGACTTTCTAACAAAGTACATTTTCTTTTGTGGTCCTAGGGTTGCCAGGTGTCCGGAATTGGTCCCTTCTGCCTGGCACCTAAAATGCTGGGGGGTTTTTTGCTCAACAACAAATTTTTTTTTTTTTTTTGGTCAAACCATCTGGGAACCCTAGGTGGCCCTGAAAGCTATCAGTTATTGTTTGCGTGGCCCTCAGTGGGCTTTGAGTTTGACATACCTGCTCTAATGTGATATCTTCCATCAAGTGCCAGCAATGCCCCTTTGCCATGGATATTGGTCAAACTGGACACAAATCAGACATCAGGAATGGTAACACACACAAATCTATAGGGGAACATGTTAGCCTACCTGGACATTCAATAATGGATTTAAAAGTAGTCATTCTTCTACAAAGGAGTTTTACTACCCAATTACAGATGGAGATTGATTAAAAGGAATTCATTTACAAATTTGACACTGTTACCCTGGGCTTGAATAAAGATATTAACTGGCACTACAAAGGAAATTTCCCCTGCCTTTGACATTTGCATTTTCATATCAAAACTGACGAAGAGGTCACTTCTGGTTTATATAATTAGTTTCCTTAACACGGATCCTACAATTGACAGGTAACTGTTTTTGCTGTTATATATACCTTGGATTCTGATATTTCCACTCCAGCTATTCTGATGAAGTGGGTTTTACCCTTGAAAGGTCATGGTCTTTAGAGTTACAGACTAACATAGCTATCCTTCTGAGACACATTGTAATATGTTAGGACTGGTTAGTTAAATTTCAGTAAAATGGCAGGTTAAGGTATAATGAAGTAGATCTCAAATTTTACTACATAGACTGAAGTCAAACAGGAAGTAGGGGGAGGAAATCGGAATCCTATTTTGCTAAAGGGAGGGAATGGGAACAAGGAATAGGGACACAGGCAAGGTTCTCTGGTGTCAGAGCAGGGAAGAGATGTTAACAAGGTAGTGCACTAGTCTATTCCTTGATGGGTCCACTTCATTTGAAATATTTTTCATATGGTTCAATATTTCCAACTCACTAATGGTTTTAATCCATCACGCTTCCTAAGCACTTTTCCACCCCACAGCTCTGGAATACGATGACTCTGATGTCCTTGGGAGGTGGAAGCACATCATTCATACTTAGGAGTGGTTTGCATCTATATCCTGCAGTGTTTGAGGGAATATGACCTAGAAGAGCTATAGCCAAATTCATGTGGCTTAAATTTAGGACAAAAGATCTGATTTGAAATTATGAGACTTCATTGGTTTGCTCCCGATTTATGTGTGTGCACACTCCATGCCCTATGGATTATATATGTGATCTGAATTTGTAGACAACGTACCAGTAGGTACATTCAAGAAGGAGAGAGAAAAATCTTGCAATTCTGTTTGACTCTTGTTTTAGCCAAAAAGATCACTGATCTCACAAAACATTTTAAAACATAAGGGTCAAATTCCTGGTGAAATAGTCCTGAGGTTATTTTACTATATAGATTGAAGTCAAACAGGAAGTAAGGGGAGGAAATTGGAAATTTTGCTAAAGGTGGGTGGGGGGGATGGGACCAGTTTTGGTCCAAAATCTGATCCCAAGTCAATCATAGCAGTTCTCAACTGATATTGGAAGGAAAAATACTCGAACATTGAGTTTGGAAACACTTAAGGAAATAAATAACATAGCTTCCCTGGTGCGTTGCTTATTTTACAATGGAACCAATGTAATCCATCACTAAAGATAAGAAAATGCTTCAATTACAATCAAACTAGTTCAGGATTGGATTATTTTGAAAGTGGAGAGTCTTACATTGAATGTGGTCAGTGAAAAATAATGATGGTGGAATTAGATGGTTGATTTTGGTGAATCAGGGTCATATTGGCGTTTGTGCTGACAACGTTCACTCTTAGCCCTTTTTCTTTGGGGCTACTAAAATGTACAATTATGAATGTATGTATTTGTGACATACTGTAGCCTATTACCCCCTGTATTCACTGTTGTATAATTATATGTTTTGGACTAAGTGTGCCTTGTGAGGTATAATTTGAAATGTCTCGATTTGATGAACCTCATTCACCTCTTGGAACGTGTATGTTGTAAATTAAGTTGAGATTTTGCTATATGCTTGTTATTGAAACATGTGAGTCGGGGAAACAACCATAGACTAGAGGTGACCAACACTGAGCAAGGTGTTAAGCAGTCATCACTGATATTTACAGCTTCCCTGCTGGTGAATTGAGAAATTTAAAATTAGTAATCCAGGATGGTCAGCAGCTCACATACACTATGGGAACTGCCTCGCACCATGCCACAGCAAGGATTTTTAAGAGTATTAATGAGGGACTGTGACATCACCATGCCTGCTTCTACTCTTCCCCTCCCTCCCTCTCTACACAAGGAAGCAGGATCATCTGGTAAACAATGTTGATCCTTTGGGACTGCCTGGAAATAACTGGAGTTCCTAGATACATCGATTCAACTAAACTCACATGAGAACTAAATCCTATTTCAGATTCTGGATATGAGAGTATGCAGCGATATTACTGAAATATACCACCATTTCCCCCCAAAGTAGTTAGCCAGCTCCTCAGCTGTTATAAGTTGACATAACTGTGGCATTGCACCCAGGGGGCATCGTAAGTGCTCTGTAGAAGGACTGTTTGTATCCTGCTATGAGAGAACCACAATATAAATATTAATAAAATCATAGAACTGGAAGAAATCTCAAGAGGGGTCATCAAGTCTAGTCCCCTGAATTCATGGCTGGACCAATTACCATCTAGACTATCCGTTTCAGGTGCTTGTCTAACCTGCTCTTAAATATCTCCAAAGATGGAGATTAAACAGTCTCCCTATACAATTTGTCAGTGCTTAAACACCCTGGCAATTAGGAAGTTTCTCTCAATATCCAATCTAAACTTCCCTTGCTGCAATCTAAGCCCATTGTTTCTTGTCCTATCATAAGAGGTTTCTCCTTCCTCTTTGTAACAACCTTTTTTTTTTTTTTTACTTGGAAGCTGTTATCATGTCCCCTCTTCATCTTCTCCTTTCTAGACTAAACAAACCCAATTCTTTCATTCTTCCCTCATAGGTCATGTTTTCTAGACCTCTAATCATGCTTGTTTGCTCTTCTCTGGACCTTCTCCAGTTTAACATCTTTCCTGAAATGTGGCACCCGTATTGGACACAATTCTTCAGTAGAGGCCCAATCTGAGCAGAGTAGAGCTGAAGAACTACTTCTCATGCCTTGCTTGCAACATCCCAGAATATTACAAAAAAGCAAACAAGATCACACTGTTAACTTATACTTAGCTTGTGACCCCTAGATTCCTTTCCACGGTACTTCTTCCTTCACATTTCCCAAGGCAAACATCTTGATAGCTTACTGATGGCTTTTAACAGAAGATGAAACAAGAACTACAACAATACTGTAACCTTACATTTGGTATAATAAATATGCAGAAGTCACAAAACTGAAAGAAAGGGGTTTCACAAGTCATAGTTACCCATATTATGCCTATGAATACAGAGAGAAAACCAAATATTTCAAGTGTGTAATTTAAAAAAAAGTTTCCTGAAGTACTACTTGTTACTAAAAGACTAACAAAACATGTAGATGGTATCATGAGCTTTCGTGGGCACAACCCACTTCTTGATACCATCTTGTTTTGTTAGTCTTTAAGGTGCTACTAGGCTATTTGTTGTTTAAGTTTTTCCTGTTACAGACTAACTTGGCTACCCCTCTGAAGGTACTTGTTACTGTTTGTAGTGATTTTAAGAACAGAGAATATCACTAAAACCGGTAATATCCATGAAACTAGATTGAATTGTGTAATCTTGTATAAATTGTGTTACAAATGAGATGACAGTATAATTTGATCCGTTAAATTTTAAAATTCCAGGCTTTCAATAAGAACCTGGAAACTGAATAAGTAACTAACTGTAACCATATCTGGGACTCACTCTGTACATGAATTGTCCTATCTTGCTTCAGTTCACCAGGGGGGAAAAAACCTTCAACACTGGGGAAGTGTAAGACAGAAAACTCTCAAGGTGATATTTTGTAGGAACTAATTGAAGTGTTTCTACTCTCCGTGACATTATGGGTATGTCTACACAGTAACATCGTCTGCATCTACACTACAAGCAGTTACTTTGACATAATGTTGAAATAATGTCGAGCTGGAGGACTTTGTATTCCAACTCCTTTAACCCTCATTGTACAAGGAGTAAGGGAAGTCAGAGGAAGAGTGCTCTTCTTCAGACTTCCTGCCATGTAGACAGCGCCAAAAGCCGAAATAAGCTCTTTTGACTTAAGCTACACAATTGATGTAGCTCAAGTTTTGTCATTTATTTTGGCTTTAGCCCTGCTGTGTAGACATGCCCAGAGATAATTCTATGCTATTATTTTACAATAGTATGTCCTTTTCTGGAGTGGTGATATACAGTCATAACCAGGGCTAAGTAGAAAACATATTTACTTTTCCATAGACCAGCATATTTAATTTACTTTGAATGTTTTCATTAACTATCTTTGAGGGGTGGGTGGGTGTGTGTGGGGGGGGGGGGGGAGGACTTAAACTCATTTGAGTTTTCAAAAACTGAAACCCAAACAACTTTCAGCTTCTGGATTTTCTCTCATTTTTGGCACATCTAGGTACAGTGGGGGGGTACTGTGGGGTAAGGGGATGGTACTTTTGACTTTGCAGAAAAATCTTGACCACCCAGCCTTGCAGAAAAACATCTCCAGACACAATAGCTGAAACCATAATGGTAGGAATTAACTTCTCCATCACCTTCACTTCCCTGACGAGTGAATTGCAAAGACTAACTGGAGCCATATATCAATGTAACCATAAGTGAGGGTGTTCTAATTTTAAGTGTAAAGCTGTGCTTTTGCAGCCTTAATGTTACATAACTAGAATCAGTAATGAAATCCAAAACTAAGGATCTAATTGACAATTAACTTATTTCATAATAACCTGGTAGTGTAGACATAGGTATAGAGAAGGTACCACAGTTGTAGTCTGTGGAGAGTCGAGTTAAGTTATTTCAAAATAACTCCCAAAATAACTATTTTGAAATAAGCTTATTTTTCTTCACAAGCAGGAGTTAATGTCAAAACAACAAGCCCATTATTTAGAAATAACAGGCTTGGTAGTGTGGACGCTCGCCTTATTTCAAAATAAGGGGAGTTATTTTAAAATAACTCCCCAGTGTAGACATGCCCTCTATGTTCTTCTAGAAGCATAGCTTAATGTTGCCATTTATAGCACAACAATAGCAATATGACTCTTGTAGAACAAGCATGACAGAGTCCATAACTTTTTTGCATTCACCGTCTAGTGAACACTGCCAAATCCCCAGGTCTGACGGGATTTCCTGGGACTAGCAAATGCTGCAATATGTCAGTGTTAGAAAGCAGTTATAGTTTCACTATAAGGAACACTTAGAAATACCTCTGGTCACATTAATTTTCAGCTTACTAATAGCTTTTAAAAGCATCATCTCAGACTTAATCCGCTCACCATGATGCAGCCAGTGATGACAAATGAGCTGTGAGTAGGCAGATTCCCCTCTGCTCACCTCCAATAACAATCAAATTCCTGCATTGTGCATTAGCTTCGGGGACTGGATTAGCCTTTTAGCATTCTACTAGAAAGCACTTTGCAGCAATTCTGAGATCACAAAAGCATGAAATACCCATGTCAAGTATAAATCCTACTTTAAGGACCTGACTTTCATCTCATATCATTGTGAATCTAGGGTAATTCTGTTAGTCAATGCAGTTACGCATTGTTTTTACAGTGCAATATATGTCTACATTGTAATAAAAAAAACCCATTACATTGAGATTTAGAGACTGAATCAGCTGACTTGAGGTTGTGAAGCTATAAAATTACTGTATAGTTGTTTAGGCTTAAGCTGAAGTTCAGGCTCTGAGACCTCCCACACTTCTAGGTTCTCAAACCAGGTTCCAGCCTAAATGTCTGCACTGCAATTCCAGCCTGAGCCGGGCTACCACAAGTCAGAGGACCTGGGCCAGCAGCGGAAGTGCCACAGTTCTTTTAATGCACTGTACATATGTCTAATATGTAGTAAATCAATAAAACATCATGAGAGCAGAAACTGGATGGAGAGGGAGAAGGAAAGGGGGTCACATGTAAAAACTACAAAGAATCAAAGTTACATTCCTCTCTCACTGAACATGATCTTTCTCTCTGACTTACTGCTGAGTTCTGTCCTGTTACCCCCGCCAGCTTGCAATGTGTATTACTCCTTCAATTGACTGTATGGTCTGGAAATAATCTGCCTAAATTCCTACTGGGTCACAAAAACTTAATATTCAGATCCTGCAAATTGTGGCCAGAATTCTGAAGTAATAGGAGAGGGGGCCACTTTCTTCTAAACTGTTGAACTATAGTACCATTAAGAAGTAAAATTTCTATAAATCTAGAGAAACAATTGACTGGGAAACTGAATTCCATTTCCACAAACACTTTGGAGGTTTTGGAGAGAAGTCAAAACCTTAAATTGTTTTTTTTTAAAGACGTGAAATGCCACAATATTTTGGTGGAAACACTTAAATAATCCAGGCCAGTTTATGTTGAAATCAATACATTCCCATTTTTATTTTGACAAACTGGCATCTTCTGACAGGGGAATGTTCTGCTGAATGTTCCAACCACCTCTAAGAAATATGAGGTAGCTTCCAAATATGTGAAGAGAAAAGATTTACCAAGTTATTTCCCCTGCTGAAATGGTTAGGAGAGGATCTTACAGCTGTATCCTTCTAGTTATTCAGCAAGACTTGCATTTGCTCCCCCTTACATTTTAGAGACTGCCCTGTACTATGTCATAACACTGGCAGTCAGACTCTTTTGTTCTTCATATGTTCCCTACTGGCTGCCTTTCAGATTTGCAACTTGTGGAAACTACCTTGTAAAATAACAAGAAATTACCTGCAGCCTCTATATTTCCATGTGTAAGTAGATTTGTGTAACACCTAGAATATTATCATCCTTCATCATAATAGATTCTGAACAAATAGAGAGAAGTTGCCTACAAACATACATTCAGACAAATTTGAAAATTTTCTGACCATGTTTACAATCTTTTCACTTCATTGTTCCCTTTACAAGATTTGTACAGTGATCCAATGTTATTAGCAAGAATTCTTGCAAGAGCAATACTAAGATATAAGACTTGGCTAAAGGTTTTATCTCTTTAAGAAAAAATGTCTTGGTGGCTGACAACCTTTGGCTAAGTTTAAAAACCATCAGAGGCAGCAAAAACTCCACACTGTGTCAATAAAGACTGCTGGGAATTAAATGTCATTCCCTAGCTCAGGGTTATGTGGGGGAGTTTGCAGAAAAATGCACACATAATGACAAGCACCTTGTTTTTGGCACACACTTAATGCTCTTTCACACTGAAATAACAACTTCTAACCTAGCGCTAACTTAATCAGTGGTAAAATTCTTCTGTGTTTTACCAGAGAATGTTATCCCATCTCTGAAAATTTGTTAGATGATTTCTTCATAGGCGAAGGAAGAATGAAGATGTTTCCTTACTTGCGTAAGTGGAAGTACAGTATAATCGAACCATGCTCACATAGCCCTGGTCTACACTAGGGCTTTATTTCGAAATAACCCCCTTAAGTCGAATTTATAAGTGAAATATCCTCACTACCAAGCCCTTTCTTGTGAAATAATGGACCGCTTATTTTGAAATCTGTACTCCTGCTTTCCTCAGGGAATAATGCTAATTTCAAAATAGTAATTTCAAAATAACGGTAGTGTGGAAGCACCGATGCTCCTATTTCAAATAACTACTCCCCAGAGTAATTTGAAAGCACTCCCCAGTGCATTCTGGGGCTCTAAGTCGAAATAGTGCATCCACATTAATGGAACCTGCTTAAAAGTCATTTCAAGGCTTCCCCATAGTGGGGACACACTATTTCAATTTTTGTAAAATTAGGAGTTAAGTCGAATTCAGTTATTTCAAAATAATTTCCTAGAGTAGACACGTCCTTATACAATACAATAATGCACATAGCTGAATGAAGGACCCCTGGACAAGGTGTGTGGGGGGGAGTCAGCTCTGCACTTCCAGATGGGTTGGGGCCTTGGGATGAAAGAGTGGGGCTGGCAGCAGCTGACCTCAATACCACTCAGAGTGCCAACCCTCAGAGCCACCCAGAGCATGCTGCATGGCACGCCAGTGGCAATTCAAAGGGCCCCGTTATGGCAGTAGCAGCAGTGCTGGCTGGGACCCCTGGGCCCTTTAGAATTGCTGGGCCCTGGGGCAACTGCTCCCTTTGTCCCACCACCCCTTGTAGGCAGGCCTGACAATGTTAAGGTGTGTCACAGCATAGCAGAATTTGATAAGCTCTGTACAGAGACTGGCAGTCTTGCTGTTGTCATAGATGTGGACGGGCCACAGAATGACTGTCAGGTATAATATCCTTCATTCTAATCTCCATCCCCAGTGGAAAGGAGGAGTTGAACACTACTTTTGGCTTTACAGTAGAATATTCATTTGTAGAGAAGGAAAGATGCAGTGGAACTATGTTATTAATGGCATTGTAGTAGCATCTAGGTATCCCAGTTCCAGGCCAAGACCTCATTGTGTTAACAAAGATAGTCTCTGTCCCCAAAACTTATCATCCAAGTATAGGACGAGACAGCAGGTGCAGAAAGATTGGGGAACACAAAGTAATGAGACAGAAGTGCTGTCAGGCTAGGGCTGGATAATTCTGGGAGCTTGCAAAAGGTGTAGGGGTATCCAGTTCTGTGTGCTGCTGCAGAAGTAGTTTTGGAGATGGGGGAGCCATGCTAGCAGAACTATAATACTACAGGTCTCCTCTTCACTGTACATCTTGTATCCCCCTAAAAAGCAGGGATGATACCGTATTTTAGTTCTAAAGTTATCTTTGTTCCATACCAGTTTGTTTTCTCACCTACAGAGTTACAAATTACTTACATATGAGACTCTCATGGTGCTGAGACTTGTCAAAAGGGTTGCATGTGCTAGAGAAATGATTCCTGCAGTATGGTAAGTGTCCTACAAGAATCATTTTGTCCATCACATTGAGTCTCCAGATACTGTGTCTCATGTCTGAGCCAAGGTAGGCTCACAAAGGAAGCTTCTCCAGGTCTGACTACTGCCATGTTATGAAATTCCCTCTCTGCCGCGTTGCTGTCATGCTCTCATTGAGATGTCTTAGTTCTCAAGCTAGGAATCCATTGTCCTCTGTTCTTTCTTCCTCCTCCTCTCCTAAAAGAGCAACAAACCCATGGCACTGCTGCTTCCAGGGTTACGTCTTGCCCTTTAGCAGCTCTGCTCTAAGGTGCCACTAAATTCACTCGATTTTATTCCCATTGGTTTTTCAAACCCTGCTTATGATCCCATCTTATTGTAGGCTCCTATTTCACACGCTAGGAAGTCCTACCTCTGAATCCTGTCACTCTGCCTTGTTCCCCTTTCTCTTGAGTGTCATCTTTGGCTCCCCTCACTTTTCATGTGACACAGTTTAATATGGTTTTTAAATGAATATCTTTAATCTGCACTTAATATGATCACACTTTTTTTCTCTTTTGCTATCAATATTTCCCTAATTAATGATAAGTGCTTTGGGTCACAATTGATCTTCAAGTTCTCGCATTTAAAGATTTTTCTCTCGCTGCAGTTTCTTGTATCAAATTCACTGTCCTGTTTTAGACTCCTGATCCATGCTTTCTGTAAACATGTATTATGTGCTATATGTTCCAACAATCTAAAGTGGAGAGATCTGGAGTTTATCACAGGCCTGAAATTATGGAATACAGAATCAGAAGTTTAATGGAAGGTCATGGGGAAGGATATGAAACTTACTCCCCCTTGGATATCCTCCATTAAGAAGCAGCTATCTCTTGAGAGTCAGAGAGACCCAAGTCTATTATCATATTTGGAGAATGAAAGAATTCGGCATATCTATTTCTTATCCAATGACTTGTGTTCAATTCATGGAGGGCTAATTGTACCTTCAGGCCGACTTGTTCTTTCACAAATTGTGGCAGAAATTTGTCTTCTGGAAATTCAAGGTGCCTTTTCAAAGACAAGTCTGGATATGTCACTCACTGCAGCTGGGCACATCTTGGGAGGATGGGGGAAAACTCTACTTCTCTGGCCTCTTAGTTTATTCTTATTTTTTCACCCTACCTCCGTAAGGTTATCATACGGAAGTTGGTAAGGGGAGAGGAAACTACAAGAGTGCAATTGTGGAGTGGGGGTGAGGTACTGGAGAAGTGCTGGGGGGCTACGTGTGTCCCCCTGGCCCAGACACTCATATAGCCTCTCCCTTAGAGCCCAGGGATCCAGAGGGAGGTCCTGATGCTGGGTTAAGAGCTTGTACGGAGTTTTCTGTATGCTTCTTTCGAGGCATGAGAATCTTCAGCTTCTGGGAATCCTCCAGCTTCTCCTCCTCCCCCAGCAATGTCCTCAATTTGCAAGCTGGGGAGCCAGGCTCTGCAGGATCCATCAGCCCCTAATGGCAACTAGTAGCACTGCCACATCAATTCTGAAGGAAGAAAAATGAATTGCTGTGGAGAACAATAACTCTGTGCAAATTCTGCATTATGCACTGGTGCAGGATTCCCCCAGGAGTTATATTTGCTCATGATGGATGGAAGCTTTGTTGCCAACGAATCCAGCATTGTCCTATTGAAAACATTGGTAAATTACTGTAGAATATAATGTCATGTAACCATGTTGTGGAATCCTGGAAACCAAGCAGAAACCATCCCTCCCAGAAATGGTTTGAGTGGTAAATTCAAGTCCTCTCACATTAGGGAAGCTTCACAACCAGAAATAGTTTCCAATATTTATCTACATTGTTTTTCTTGCACCACAGCATCTTGCCCTGCCAAAAGCTACAGTTTCTGTGGGGAGGATTTTCCCAGCATTACTCAAAACCTAGTAGTAGTAGTAATAATAATATTACTTAATAATGTGCTTCAGTGAACATGTTATTTCTGCTTGTCACCTACATATATGCACAACATCATAACAAATCATGTACAAAAATATGATACTACAATGAATGATACGAAGCTATAGAATCTGTTACTCTGTTAGGATCTATATCTTCCCTGTTATATATCAGAAGGAAACTGATATAACTTCAAAATATAGGCTGTGTTGGAGTAGGTCTCTGTGCACAGCTTTACTATTACTTGAATTTGTGTTGCGTAAATTATCAGTTATTTTGCTCAACCAGAATGAGAAACTCACTAACTCCTTTTGTGCACTGAAACTAATTACAAGCATGAGAGTAATGTTTTCAAAAGTGACCAAGGACCATATTTTTAAAGGTGTTTAGGTGCCTAAAGACTCAGTTACCAATGCATTTTTTAAAATCTCTGTAGATGTCTAAATACCCTTAACAATCCCACTTTTTTTTAACCCTAAAGAGCATATGTTAATTTTGGTAACACCTTTGACTCTTTAGGTCTGTCTGCACTTGCAGCCTATTTTGGAATAGGGCTGCAAATATAGGCATTCAGAATTGCAAATCAAGCCCGGGATTTAAATATCCTGTGCTTGATTTGCATCTTCCCGGTCGGGCACCATTTTTGAAATTTACAAGCCCAGAATAACTGCCCGTGTCTACACGTGGCAGTGAAACCGCCGTTCGAAATAAAGCCCTATTTCAAACAACCTGTTATTCCTCCTGCAATGAGGAAGATGCAAATCAAGCACGGGATATTTAAATCCCGGGCTTGATTTGCAATTCTGAATGCCTACATTTGCAGCCCTATTCTGAAATAGGCTGCAAGTGTAGACATACCCAAAGAGTCTAATTATCATGATCCTGAAACTGTACAGTATTATACAAGATTCAGGGTTTGGTGGACAGAGATTTCAGCCTACTTAGTCCTATGATGGCAAACACTCATTTAGAAAAGGTTAAATTTTTTTTAATGAACTTACAGAGAGAAGGAAAAATAGCTAAAGCATTTGAAATGTGAAATATCAAAAAAGACTTTCATTTTAACATCCCTTGTTTCCTTCTGTAGCTAGAAAGAATTTTTGAAAGGAAAACACCCTTACTTTGACATTCTATTATATAGCATTAAAGGTGGTAATAACTGTCTCTTTTTTGAGGGGCATGGGAAATGGTTTAAAGAGACTGGCATTATTGTCAAAGTCTGATTCAATTTCCTTAAAGACTAACAAACACCAGGCTAGAGAGAAGAACAGCAGAAATAGAAAAAAACATAGCTTCCATCCCTGATGTTGACTTTCACCTCCTGGAGAAACACAGAGATGGCAATTTGTCTTATTAGCCACCCTCTAATCTGGCAACTTGTTCCAGCATTTGGCTGTTTTGAGCATTGCTTTTAGATGCCTTAATCTGATCACAGACTTATTGCACTGATGCCAGAAAAAGAAAAAAAAGTCTCGGCCAACTAGGCTGAGATTGTATTACAGAAGGCATAGGAATAGGAGGATGAAGAGGAAGCATAAGACATAAGTGGGAGGTATGTATATGTTTGGGATTTACAGCCAGATCCAGTGGTGTTTTCAAGGCTGTCTGGATTTCTCTTATGAACTGTCACTCACTTTTTGTAGCTGATTCACAGTTAGAACTGGGCCTACAAACTGACCCTCATAATACCTGTCTCTCTGACAGTGAGGGGGAAAGGGAAATACAAATCCTTATGGGATCATAACCCAGTTTACATTTAGCCATGAGCCAGAGGCTCATTCTTTCCAAGACTTGAGCACATAAGTAACTATATCCACCTGCATAGTCCTTGAGCTTAAGTCCTTGCAGGATTTTAGTTCAGATTTTTAAAGGTATTTAGGCTTTGCAGAGCAGAAGTTGCCTTTGAAAATGAGACGCAGGCTACAAGCTTCTTTCAAAAGAAGTTTTTTTGGAAGAGATCTTCCAGAATAACTTTTTTCAAAAGAGAGCATCAATACAACAAAAGCACATTGAAAAAGTGATCTGCTTTTTGAAAGATAGTGTCCACATTGATTGGACGCTATCTTGTATATATGCCACCTGGAACCAGTTCAGGCAGGGAGTTAGGTTAGTGGTTGCTTCCAAGTGCTGATGTTGAAGCCTAGCTGAGAGACACGCTTAAATGGACCCCCTTGGATAGTCGTTTCTCTGCTTCTGCTGCATGCTTGCCTACCTATCCGAGGAACAGCAAAATTTGAGCTGCGTGTGCTTTTGTTGCCCAGCTTTTGGATTCCACAGCATTTTTCCTTTTGACATGATGCTGGAGCTGTACCTGGGCATGTGATGGCTTCACATGGCCATGCTGCAATTTGTGCAGGCTGCCTTCATGGCCCTCCACGAGCTCGACACCAAGCTCATCCTTGAGACCCTCTCCCTGTGTGTGGGAGCAAGAACCTTGCAACCGCACCTCACAGTGGAGAGACAGTTTTGGAGGCTGGACACCAGTTCTGACTGGTGGGACTGACTGGTGATGGAGTAGTGGGATGACCAGCAGTGGCTCCAAAACTTCCATATTTGGAAGACCACCTTTTTGGAGTTCTGTGCCTGGCTTGACCCTGCCCTTCAATGATACAACACTCCGCGGCAGCCCAACCATCCTCCTGCAGAAGTGGATCTCAATCGCCCTTTGGAAGGTAACCACCCCACATAGCTACTGGTAGGGTGGGAAAGTCCACCATCGCGGCCCTCCTTATGGAAATAAGGCACTCTCTGGCTGGAGTCCCTGCAGGGGGAGGAGTGAGTCCTGGAAAGGGAACCGTAGGGAAAGGGGGTTGGAGGGGTGCAGGGCTGGGTGTGGGGGGCAAGGGGTTTGTGTCATCCTACTCTCACACAGTCCTGCTGCTAGGGATGCAGCCTCATAGGGGTGGCTTCTGAGGTGTTTGGGGGAGGGACGGGGAGTGGGGTGGGCACCTCCCAAGGGCTCAGGCGCACTCTCTCTCATTCTCTGTTTTGTGTGTTTGTCTCCTTCTGCAGGTTGTGAGGGCCATCAGCTCCATCCTGCAATTAACAATCATCTGTACCGGAAATACATTCTGTGGTGCCATGAATTCCCTCAGGAAATAAAGAGCATCACAAAGGTCACTACTTTCTACCCCAAGTACAAGGTGCATTCCTTTTACCTTGGCTTTTATGATGTGGTGTTACTGAAATATAACCATTTATATGCATAATATTGCCACTGTTAGACAATTGCAACAAAACTGGTACAAAGTATATCATAAAAGGTGTCAATGGAAAAGCTATGATTTACTAAAGATGAGGAGCCTGTTTAAATCCATGTGTCACTACTGTATTTCAAGTTACAAATATTGGCTATGTGTCTATAACTTCAATGTGAAAGCGACAAGGAGTCCTGTGGCACCTTATAGACTAACAGATGTTTTGGAGCATAAGCTTTCATGGGCAAAGACCCACTGCGTCAGCATTTTCATCCTGGGCCCTGCTACCCAGGGCTGCCAGAGCTGCGGTGGCTGCCGTGTCCCCCGCCTCACCTCCACTCCTTGGGCTGCCATGTCTCTGGCTCCAGCCCCATCCCAGCCCAAGTGCCAATGGTTTTTGGAGGTCCAACCTGTACAATCTATGACACTAAAAAGGCACTTAATATACTTCCTCTTTTACTGGAAGACTGCCAATTTGAATATTCTTAGATAAGACATTTACCAGAATAAACAAGATTCAACTGATTTAATATGATTTTTAATTAAACTGATTCTCTTCCCTCTTGCATGGATGTAAATGGGTAACTCTACTGAAGTCAATGGATTTATACTCATCCAGAACCAGTGAAAAGGGAGTTAATCTAGTTTGCCATCATGATGTCCAAATTGCTGTTTTGAGAGAGCTGATTTATTCTGAGACACTGTAGATAAAGCAGGATGGAAGTTCTTATAGTCATTAATCCAGGCCCTAAAGTCCCCACTCATTTTTATTCCATCATTATTCAAGCAAGACTCTTACTGAAATGCAGGGGAGAGTAGGGTCATGTATATTGATTTGACCTGCACCTCAAAACATTATACATTGAATTTCAGAGGTAGGATGTTGGAATGGAAGAGGAAGAAGACCATTTCAGCAAATGCTAATTCTGGATGGGGAGATCTGACAAACAGTGGAGCAACCTTCCCAGGAGAGAATTCTCTTATTAGATGGCTTAGGGAGGGGGGAAAGGAAGATTTAACAGCAAGGCTTTGTTTAACCAGTTCATTGAGCAATATTTCAGCTGACTGCTAGGTCGGATCTAGCTAAGAGTTCTGGTAATTAGGCTCAGGCATACACAGAGAGTTGGGCATACACAGAGAGTTGGACTCCAGAGAACACTGCTTCACCAAAAATGGGAGAACAATCTGAGACAAGTTGTGAAGATAAAATGGCACCAGCCTGGGAGCCAAGACTTCCCCGACTCCTAAAAATAGTATAGAACACGGATCTCTTTCTGTTGCTGAAGAGAGAATGCCATTTAATTTGGCTTGCAGTGAAAACATAAGATTAGATGAGACTAAATATGCATTGCGGCTTTGTCTTCAAAACTTATTTTAATGCTTTGTTTCACTTGTTGATAAACGTACTTTAAGAGCTTCCAAATTATAGATACTTAGACCTGCACAGGAAGGCGAGGGCTACATTACATCTTTCTTTGGTATAATGTGTGTTACCCAATGGTGTGAATAAGCTGCTCCTCGGGGATATGTCTTCACTACAGAGTTTTTTTCAGAAAAACAGCCAATGTTCTAAAAAAAGTCACTTATATCCACACTAATCATGTTCTTTCAAAAGAAAATGGAAGGAATAGAGGGGTTTTCCAACATTTGTAAACCTCTCTCTAGGAGGAAGAAGGCTTTTTCTAACATAGCTTTTGTGGAAAAAGGCATTTGTGGACAGGGAAGAGGGAGTTATTTTGAAGGAAGAGAAAAGAGGAAAAAGTACAAGTGCCCTGGTGGCTATTCCATCCATAGTAACCACAGCTTAAATGCGAGATAGCATTCACACTGAATGGACACTATCTTTCGAAAAAGCAGATTGCTTTTTCGATGTGCTTTGGCAGTGTGGATGCTCTTTCAGAAGAAGTTTTTTCGGAAGATCTCTTCCAGAAAAGCTTCTTCTGAAAGAAGCCTGCAGTCTAGACGTAGCCTGAGTGAACCAAAGTACACTGATCTATATATGCCAGCGTGCACAGCACTGTCAGCAGGAGAGCTTCTCCCACTGACATACGGTTTATTGTGCCAATGGGAGAACTATTTCCCACCGGCACAGAGTGTTATGAGGAAGGAAAGAAAGACAAAGATGGATATGCTGCAACCTCCATCCACTCTGCAATTGTCAGGTGACATTGCAGAGACCTGGAAAATTTTCTAACAGATTTGAATAGTATTGAGCAGCCATGGGGGCAGAAGAGAAAATGATAAAGTGAAATCCTTAGTTTTTTGCATGTTGTTGAGGCAGAAGCATTGGATATTCATAAGAACTTTAAGTTTGAAAAAGGTGAAGAGATGAAGTTAAGGAAAATACAGATTACTGACATTTGGGGAACTTTGCATGGTGAAAAGAATGAGTTCTTTGAGACACATTTTCATAGGCATATAAAAACTTGATGCCACCTAGAGCAACATGTCACAGAATTACAGTCCTTGTGACTTTGGTGAGTTGACAATCTCCAGTCAGAGCCAACATCTTTTGTGGCATTAAAGACTACTGCTCTGTAAAGGAGATTTAACTAGAAAAATCTCTCCAGGGCAGCAGAAACAGTGAAAGTACAAGCCAAAGAGCTGAATTCACCAGAAGGGATTGTCCATGTACTAAAGGACATTTGAAAAGGTCAGATCAAAAAGTGGAACCAACCACTATGAAAAACACTGCTTCTGGAGAGACTGAGTACAGTCTATTATGTGGAAGATGTGGATCGGCTCACAGCTTGGCCCAAAACAGACATTTGCCTTTGGCAAACTGACATACACATGGGAAAATAATTTTGCAAAATGCTGCAGATCCCAAATACAGAAAAAATCAAGTGCATGCAGTTGAACACAATCTAATTTAGGAGTTTTATGTAGATAAGGTAGGATCAAGCAAAGCTGATGTGTGAGTGGATACTATCAATTGAAAGTGAATTAAACAATTATGCCATTCATAGTGCACATAGGAGCTTAGACAACGAGTCCTATTACACCTTAGGCTACGTCTAGATTGCAGCTCCAGTATCCCAGAAAAGCTATACCATATTTAAGGAACACATCCTCTTTTTTGGAAACATTTCCGAAAAAGTGGACTCCTCCTTTTGCCATCCATGTAAACCTCATTTCACGTGGAAGAAGGGATGTGTTGAAAGAGAAGGTTTTTCCAAAATTTGACGCCATGTAGACGCGCCAAATTTCAGAAAAGCCCTTTCGAAAGAGAAGCGGGAAAAGATACACTAATTGCAATTCGCAATTTGTGTACCTTTCTGACTTTTCTTTATAGTGTAGACTTAGCCTTAGAGACTAAGGCACCTCTACACAGCAGAGCTAAAGGCAAAATAAACCACACAACTTGTGCTATGTCAATTGCGTAGCTGAAGTCAAAATAGCTTATTCTGGCTTCTGGTCCTCTCTGCACAGCAGGAAATCTGAGAACACTTTTCCTCTGACTTTCCTTACACCTCATAAAATGAAGGTTACAGGAATCAGTAAGAAGTCCCCCAGCTCAACATTATTTTGACAATTTTAGTGTGGGATGGAATGGGGGGGATGCTCAGGGCAGGAGTCAGAGCAGCGTGTGGGAGTGTCAGGACAGGTGGTTGGAATTGTGGGAGGCCCAGGGCAGTGGAGTTGTGGCATGAGTAGCTGAGGGTTGGGGAGAGCTTGAGGCTGGGAGTGCAGCCACCACACTGCCCTGCTCCTGGATCCCCAGGGCTGGCAAAGGTGCAGTGACGGCACTGCCCAGCCACTGGATTCCTGGAGGGTGCACTATGTCTGAACCCCACAGGAGCTCAGAGTGGCTGGGGCCCACCAGGGCTGGGGCCTCACTCCTCCACCTTTAACTGTCTGACCAGAAGTGCGCGTGTGTGTTTTAGTGAGGGTTTGGGCTCCTGTGTGGGAGGAAGTTAGAAGGAAAGGGATAGGGGCAGAAGGTGATGGGTGGACCACCCATGCTCAGCACCTGAACAGAAACTTTACCTGTCCATAGTGGTCATCAGCACCCAGAGTCCTGCCCCCAGTGGGACACTCTCTTACTGGTGCATCGCATTACCAGGCCACACCAGCTACTTTTGTTTTTGTCAGAGGCTGGAAATAAGATCAAAAGTGGGACCAACAAAGAAGGTAACTGGTTATTCTGGAACAAATATACCAATGAAGGGGAGGGGTACTGTTAGCATCAAATGTAAGGCTCTGCAGGATGTTTTTACAATTCACTGAAGTACCAAAGGAGGTAACACCATTTTTAGGCCTGTCTGCCTGTGAAAAACTCAGTCTGGTAAAACAAATTCTCTCCCCCCTCCCCCCCAGGATCATACTGAATATGAGACACTCATTCAGAAATATCACAATCCTATTGGGTTGCTTGCAGGGTGAACATACAATCCAGAGGAACAGGCAGACCTCTCCAGTTATCCATCCATGTAGAAAGGTTTTATTTCCACTCAGTGATCACCTCAAGACTGAGTTTGCAAGGATGGAAGCAATGCAAATCATATAAAAAAACTGAGGAGCCAATGGAATGGGTGAGCACCTTGCTCATTGGTGGGATAAATAATTTCCACTCTGCATATGCTTTGATCTGAAAGATTTCAGCAAGGCTTTAAAAAGTAAACTGCCAATATTTCAGTACATTGGATGCCTCCTCAGTTTCTTGACAGCTAAAATTAAAGCTTTGCTATGCACATTTAGTGCCCATTGGGGAAAATACAGATTCTTACACCTCCCCATCAACATAGCTTCAACACCAGGAGCATACCACAAAACCATATAAACATCTTAGGAGTGTCAACACCTCAATTAAAGGGGAGCATGAGTGTAGCCTTTGGGAAATTTTGGATGCAATTAGAGCTGCAAATTTGAAATGAGATAGGTAGAAATGTGTTTTAGGTATTACAGAAATGATTTTTGATGTAGATATTATTCCTGACAAAGGCATTGAACCATTGAAGTGATGCTACATCCTCAGTCAATGAAAGGATGTCCAGTGGTTCCTGGCAATGGTTAATTATTTTAGATTAGGTATGAATTTTCTACCTACAACTGTAGTGGGTTTGAGGAAATGTCAAGAAATTTTAAAAAATGGTACAGTGAAAGCTTTGTTATCAAGCACTTTGTTAACTGGGAGTATCTGAAGAAGGTTCCTCTGGCTCGCTTACCATCCTTAAACATTTAGGCTGTGTCTACAGTAGCAAGATTTTGCGCAAAAGCGTCCCGCCAATGTAGACACACTTTTGCACAAAAGCGCATCGTTCTTACGATGAGTCCTGGAACAAAATAGATGCCCTCTTGCACAAATACTTTTAATGCAAAAACTCTTGCATTAAAAGTATTTGCGCAAAATCATGCCAGTGTAGATGTAGCCTCAGAGTGTGTCTACATTGCACCCTTAAGTCAAAATAAGCTACACAATCTGAGCTATACAAATTGTGTAGCTTATTTTGAAATTTGGTGCTGTCTATACAGCACTAAATTTTGAAATAAATCGCTGTTCTGGCGTCTTCCTTAATCCTCATGCAACGAGGTTTACAGGAAGCTGGAATAAGAAGCCCATTATTTTGAATGTAAATAATGGATATTATCCCGAAATAGCACCGTTTTGTAGGCGTACCTATGAGTGAGAGAATTGGAGAATCCCACCGCCGGTGAAGGGTGTAATTGTAACACCTTCTGGGTGTGGTGTACTGTCCTACCTACTGCACTTAGACCACTTACAGAGAGAATGAATGAGTTTGCTGTTTAGCCTTAGCTGAGAGCCAGTTGGCTTTTAGCTCACGCGCTAAGTTCCAGTGGTCCCAAGTTCAGTTCTGCCTGACAGTATTACATAATTAGACCAGAAAGGGGACAGAAATGCGGCTAACCTGTAACCAGGTCAATTCCTCTCTGCTGATGGTGACAAAAAGTTTTGCCACTTATAATTGGGGGTTGTGATACTCATGATCATTTTGTATGGAAGCTCCTCAGTAGAGACTGGTGTCTAGCACTGCTAAAGTCATTTCACACACAGCACCTCACAATGATTGGAGGGTAACTGTTTTTGCTACAGAGAAGTGGATGAGATTTGACCTGGGTCCTACAAGTGAAGGTGTAATTAGAGGTATGATATTTAGGAGTGCTTGAAGGAGACTGCTCGTTGTTTCCTGCACTGGGCATGTACCATGGGGCACAGTTTCAAATTGTTACAAGCATGTTACATGGTGAAGAGAGTTCAGTATCTGCTGACTCCAGTGGAGGCTGTTACAAAAGGATTCTTTGGCTCATTACCTAAGCATCAGAGACATTGTTCCTCCCCAAAAATCTATATTTCAGATCTTACCCACTGCACTTGTATTACTGTGAGACACATCACGGCTTTGGATGTCGACCAGCCTGCTGGGAAGAGAGAGTTTAGGGGGTCTCTAAGTATCAGCCTTGATAAAACTATATTACTTGGAGTCGCACTTCAAATTTTAAGGAGCACAGACATACTCACATGGCTTACGTTGCAGGTAGGCTTGTACTTTTGTCTACAGATGGTAGAAAAAGCAAATATATATGCAGCAAGGAAGATGGCGTCCCCTCAGACACAAAGGGAATGTTGCAAGCCACCTGGCCATGACCTGAACTCTGGAAGCAGAGTGGTGGGACAGGAAGGGGCACTATAAAAATCCTGGCTGGCAAGGCTCAGGTGTTAGGCTCTCTATCTGAGGTTTCAGTCCATAGGCTTTGACTTTGCACCCCCACCCCTTCCCAGGGCAGTGGGGCTCAGGTGAGCTCAGTCCCCCCTCCTGGGGCCATGTAGAAATGTTTATTGTCAATAGGGGGTTACAGTGCAATGAAGTTTGAGCCCCATGGATAGCCAATACCCCTTGTATGAGCACCAGGTGCATTTCCATGGTGCCACATGATAGACTGTGAAAATGAAAGGCGCTATGTTAATATAAATTATTTAAAGCCCTTTTTTTGTCAAATTCTGAAAAGAGCTAATGGACAAAAAACTTTCAAATTTAATATGGGATGAATTTTTTTCCCACATGCCTCTGACAGCAGCCTCTCTCCTTGTCTTTGAACTTCAATCAAACATTCTTTGAATGCCAGCTATTTGGATTTTTACGCTGAGCTTTGGCTGGCAAAGAGGCTTTTTAATGGAAATGGATCTTCTCAATAAGCACACAGGGGCACAGTCTGTTACCTTCAGTCAGGTTAGCTTTCAGTAATGAAAACAGGTAAACCAATCCTTTCCTTCCAGCCACTCTGTTCTGAAAATAGGCCAGGTCCCATTGGGAACAAAAGCTGCTCCCACAAAAGACTATAATTAGATCACCTTGGTCTGTTCTGCTCAAATACCTCATTAAAGTTCAACTATGGTCAGGTTTGGGCATGCTCAGGGAGATGTGAACAACTCATCTAATAGACACATTCTGTGGCCATTCCACAAAGCAAATATTGCAGTGATTATTTATCATTCCTTCCAAGCTTACAGGTGATTTTCTTGATGAATGACAACTGTAGTGTCTTTTCACTAACCTCAAAAGGTATTGGCTCAGACCCTAAATGTTATGTTCATGGCATACACTTAAGGGAAGATAGATACCAACATAAAGTATTCTTTTGGGAAGGTTGCTACACACTACTTTATTTCTTAAAATCCAGAACATGAACACATGCGAACAAATGTAACCCATAAACGGAAACAAAAACACAAATGCAAACAAAGAGACAAAGAAGGCTGCTCCCCAGACATGATGTCCAACTCATCCTACTCAGCCAGACTGCTGGTTCTTTGCAGTCTGACTGTAGAAGATCCTGATTGAATGGTTCCCTATAGAACTCCCTAACTTGCAAGCAGACCCAGGTTTATTCTTAAAGTGATAACGTGTTGTTGTAACAGTTTTCAATACACTACCCAAGAAATGCCTCCATATGCGGGGGGAAAAAAGTAATAACCCTTGCCTTTAATCTATGCACTAAACAACGGGAGAGGCCATACAAATTCCTTCCTCAAGTTTATAACAACATTCTGTAACTGCCACTGTCTAGTATCAGGTGACAAAAACTAAAATAAATGTCCAATTCTGGTTGAAAGTTAACTGGCAGTAGAATCCTATCACAGTTTTCTCCTTTTCTAGCACTAGATCTTGAGAAGATTTTAATTGTTGACTCTTTTATGAAGTTTTTTCTCCATGTAGACCAAAAATTAATACTTACGAAACTTGCATTAGAAAGTTTTAGAGAAAAAGTTTGTTTGCACTAGTCAATTTAAAACTTAATTTCATTCTTGATTCTAGACTGGCATGATTTTCTGCAAATGCTTTTAATGGAAAAGTCTTTCTGTTAAAAGCATTTGCGGAATAGAGCGTCTAGATTGGCACGGACGCTTTTGCGCAAAAGAAAGCCCTGATCGCCATTTTCACCATCGGTGCTTTTTTGCACAAAACGGTTCTCAGTTGTCTACACTGGCCTTCTTGCACAAAAGCATTTGCGCAAGAGGGCTTTTTCCTGAACGGGAGAGTCATTGTATTTGTGGAAGAACACTGACGATCATACATTAGATCATCAGCGTTCTTGCGCAAATTCAAGTGGCCAGTGTAGACAGCTGCCTTTGAGTTCACTGGCATGGATTCCTTAAGACAGCAACTGCTTCCCCTACACAGGAAAATGTGTGAAGTCTATACCATACTCAATCTCAAGTCAATTTCATTCTTAGCCATTGGTTGAGATTGTCACACTGTGCCCCATATGGAAGTTATGCATTTAGATGCCAAAGAGATCCCAATTTTGGTCTCAAAAGTCTTGCTCCCTGATACCATAACCTTGAGTATTTTGTTTGTTTTTAAGATGATACACAGTGTAGGCATTATGGATTTCTGAGAGAGCTTTTTGTGGTGGTGATGTTGATGATAGTGGGTCATAGTGGACCACAAGCTAAATAAGAGTCAACAGCAAGCCACTGTTTGCAAAGAAAGCAAACATGATTCTGGGTCCTAGAATCTGGGATGCATTAACAGGAGTGTTGTGAGCAAGACACGAAAAGTCATTCTTCCACTCTACTCTGTACTGATTAGGCCTCAACTGGAGTATTGTGTTCAGTACTGGGTGCCACATTTCAAGAAAGATGTGGAGAAATTTGAGAAGGTCCAGAGAAGAGCAACAAAAATGATTAAAGGTCTAGAAGACATGAGCTATGAGGAAACACTGAAAGAATTGGGGTTCTTTAGTTTAGAAAAGAGA
Organism: Pelodiscus sinensis; assembly: GCF_049634645.1. Lineage (NCBI taxonomy): Eukaryota > Metazoa > Chordata > Testudines > Trionychidae > Pelodiscus > Pelodiscus sinensis. Next base: position 114,752,923 of record NC_134715.1, read on the forward strand.
AGACTGACGGGGGACATGATAGGAGTTTTCAAATATTTAAAAGGAGTTACAAGGAGGGAGAAAAATTGTTCTCCTTGGCCCCTGATTATAGGACAAGAAGCTATAGGCTTAAATTATAACGAGGGAGATTTAAGTTGGACATTAGGAAAAATTTCCCAACTGTCTGGGAAGTTTTTCCTAATGTCCAACCTAAACCTCCCTTGCTGCAATTCAAGCCCATTGCTTCATTAAACACTGGAATAAATTGCCTAGGGATGTTGTGGAATCTCCACCATTGGAAATATTTAAGAACAGGTTGGATAGATGTCTATCAGGAATGATCTAGATGGTGCTTCGTCCTGCCATGAGGGCAGGGGACTGGATTTGATGACCTCTCAAGGTCCCTTCCAGTTCTAGTATTCTATAATTTTCTATGATTGTGTGATGACAAACTGCATTTTGAGATGAGAAGAAGATATTTCATCCCAGCCAGAGCTCCAGGCAGTACTGTACCTAAAGTACACACAGTGTAAATAAGAAGCTTGTGTGAAGCTCCACTGTTGTATCATCATAATGACAGGCTGTGTGCAGAGCTGCCTCCGAATTCAGACAGCTCTACAATGAATAATTGGAAGCCACTTATCAGAAATTCCTGTTTGTTACTCTGAGCTTGCATCCCTAGCTCAAAGTATTCTCCAATTTTGTATGGCCTCTGCTTGGGGTACAAAGGGAGAAGAGATTCTTCACTCCATGTGCTCCCGTGTTTTTAGGGAGGGTTTAGATGCATTCTTAGTGTATTCCTGGCATGAAAGAACATTTTAAAGGCCATGGTAGATTGGCCTGGGACTGAGCATCACTTTCTCACTATTCATTTGAACAAGTACTACTCAGTATGAGGGAAAGTTTCCGATTTGGGCCTAAAGTGACTATTATGGGACAAACTATAATATGAGATACAGCAAGGCAATACCATATGGGCTTCTGAGCAAGAAGTTCAGACCTAAGTGAGATGAGAGAATGAAAGAGGAGGGGGAAAAAGGTGGGGAAGGCAGGAGGAAAGGACTGAGGATCCAAAGAGAAACATGTGATTAGAATGTGAACTAAACAGTCAAAACTATGACACAGCATTAGAGCAGAGACAAATGGATTTGATTGAAGGGGAAAAGAATTGGAAAAACAGGCAAGTTTCTTTTCTTTCTCTCTGTATAAAATCTAACTCCAAATTTTGTTCTTAATTCAGCTGATTTTCTCTCCACACTGCTGCTACTACTAGGAATGTACCAAAGAGTTTGGTTACTACTTGCCCTGCAGCTTGTTTTTCACAATTGGTATTACAGAAACCTGGTGGGATGGGACACATGATTGGAATGTTGGTATGGAAGGGTATGGCTTGCTCAGGAAGGACAGACAGGGAAAAAAGGGAGGAGGGGTTGCCTTGTATATTAAAAATGTACACACTTGGACTGAAGTGGAGATGAATGTAGGAGATAGCTGTGTAGAGAGTCTCTGGGTTAAGCTAAAAGGGGTAAAAAACGAGGGTGATATCATGCTAGGAGTCTACTACAGGCCACCTAGCCAGGTGGAAGAGGTGGATGAGGCCTTTTTTAAACAATTAACAAAACTATCCAAAGCCCAAGATTTGGTGGTGATGGGGGACTTCAACTATCCAGACATATGTTGGGAAACTAACACAGCGAGGCACAGGCTATCCAATAAGTTTCTGGACTGCATTGGAGACAACTTTCTGTTTCAGAAGGTTGAAAAAGCTACCAGAGGAGAAGCTGTTCTGGATTTGGTTTTAACAAATAGGGAGGAACTAGTTGAGAACTTGAAAGTGGAAGACAGTATAGGGGACAGTGATCACGAAATAATAGAGTTCATGATCTTAAGGAAAGGTAGAAGGGAGACCAGCACAATTGAGGTAATGGATTTCAGGAAGGCAGATTTTGATAAGCTCAGAGAACTTGTAGGTAAGGTCCCATGGGAAGCAAGACTGAAGGGAAAAACAACTGAGGAGAGTTGGAAGTATTTCAAAGGGACGTTGTTAAGGGCCCAAAAGCAAACAATTCCGCTGTGTAGGAAAGATAGAAAATATGGCAAAAGACCAGCTTGGCTTAACAAGGAGATCTTGCACAATCTCAAAATAAAAAAGGAGTCTCATAAAAAATGGAAACTAGGACAAATAACAAAGGATGAATATAGGCAAGCAACACGGGAATGCAGGGGCAAGATTAGAAAGGCAAAGGCACAAAATGAGATCAAACTAGCTACAGGCATAAAGGGAAACAAGAAGACCTTTTATAAATACATTAAAAGCAAGAGGAAGACCAAGGACAGGGTAGGCCCACTGCTTAGTGAGGAGGGAGAAGCAGTAACAGGAAACTTGGAAATGGCGGAGATGCTCAATGACTTCTTTGTTTCGGTCTTCACCGAGAAGTCTGGAGGTGTGCCTAACGTAGTGAATACAAGCAGAGAGAGGGTAAGTTTAGAAGATAGGATACACAAAGAACAAGTTAAAAATCACTTAGGAAAGTTAGATGTCAGCAAGTCACCAGGTCCTGATGAAATGCATCCCAGGATACTCAAGGAGCTGATAGAGGAGGTATCTGAGCCTTTAGCTATGATCTTTGAAAAATCATGGCAGACAGGGGAGATTCCAGAAGACTGGAAAAGGGCAAATATTGTGCCCATCTATAAAAAGGGGAATAAGAACAACCCAGGAAACTATAGACCGGTCAGTTTAACGTCTGTCCCAGGGAAGATAATGGAGCAGGTAATTAAGGAAATCATATGCAAACACTTGGAAGGTAATAAAGTGATAGGGAATAGCCAGCATGGGTTTGTGAAGAACAAGTCATGCCAAACTAATCTGATAGCTTTCTTTGATAAGATAACGAGCCTTGTGGATAAGGGAGAAGCGGTGGATGTCATATACCTAGACTTTAGTAAGGCATTTGATACGGTCTCGCATGATATTCTTATTGATAAACTAGGCAAATATAACTTAGATAGGGCCACGATAAGGTGGGTGCATAATTGGCTGGATAACCGTAGTCAGAGAGTGGTTGTTAACGGTTCTAAATCCTGCTGGAAAGGGATAACAAGTGGAGTTCCTCAAGGGTCTGTTTTGGGACCCATACTGTTCAATATCTTCATCAATGATGTAGATATTGGGATAGAGAGTACGCTTATTAAGTTTGCAGATGATACCAAACTGGGTGGGGTTGCGACTTCTTTGGAGGATAGGGACATAATTCAGAATGACCTTAGCAAGTTAGAGAAATGGTCGGAGGTAAACAGGATGAGGTTTAATAAAGAGAAATGCAAAGTGCTCCACTTAGGAAGGAACAATCAGTTCCATACATACAAGATGGGAAGCGACTGTCTAGGAAGGAGCATGGCGGAAAGGGATCTAGGGGTCATAGTGGACCACAAGTTGAATATGAGTCAACAGTGTGATGCTGTTGCAAAAAAAGCAAATATGATTCTAGGTTGTATCAACAGGTGTGTTGTAAGCAAAACTCGTGAAGTCATTCTGCCGCTCTACTCTGCACTAGTTAGGCCTCAGCTGGAGTACTGTGTCCAGTTCTGGGCGCCACATTTCAAGAAAGATGTGGAGAAATTGGAAAGGGTACAGAGAAGAGCGACAAGAATGATTAAAGGTTTAGAGAACATGACCTATGAAGCCAGGCTTCATGAACTGGGCTTGTTTAGTTTGGAAAAAAGAAGATTAAGGGGGGACATGATAGCGGCTTTCAAATATCTAAAAGGGTGTCACAAGGAGGAAGGAGAAAATTTGTTCCTCTTGGTTTCTGAGGACAGGACAAGGAGTAATGGGCTTAAAGTGCAGCAGGGGAGGTTTAGATTGGACATTAGGAAAAAATTCCTAACTGTCAGGGTGGTCAAATATTGGAATAAATTGCCAAGGGAGGTGGTGGAATCTCCCTCTCTGGAGATATTTAAGAACAGGTTAGATAGACATCTGTCAGGGATGGTGTAGACGGAGCTTGATCCTGCCTTGAGGGCGGGGGGCTGGACTCGATGACCTCTCGAGGTCCCTTCCAGTCCTATGATTCTATGATTCTATGAATTATTTTGGGTGAAACAATGCTTTGATCACTTCTGCTGTGATGCCTTTTGTTATGTTAACATCATCCACATGGAGGAGTTCTATAAAACATATATATGCCTGCAGGACAGTGTTACTCAAAAACTTCCCACTGGAGCCTACCCAGGGTTACACTAGTATGGATTTATTCATTGAGGAATTAACACTCCACTATATGCACTGTATGGTTAAATTGAAGAGGCTAGGGCTGCCACTACAGATTTAAACTAAAGGGGAACCAGCTATCTCTCACAAACACGCACACATTCATTCATCCCTGCCTTCGGGCACCCACACACTTACACAGGCATATGGGTTGCAGAAGGAGCCAAGGCATGTTACACCTGGAGGGTCTCTCTGCTGATCATGGCTAGGGAGCTGGCCAGAAAAGAAACTGGCTGCAAAAAGAGGAGCTCCTCAGAAAAGAGGGTTTCTGCCACGTACGCTCTCCTTTTATAGCCTCTGTACAACCCCTGTGACTTACCCACATTCCTCACCAGGGAGCATGCCCAGACTTCCTTTGATCCAGCAGAGCAGCAATGTCTCCTTGATTGGTCTGATGACTCATTACCTGGCTCCACCTGCTCAGCCTTGCAGTTTCTAATCACAAACCCTCAATAGTCTCCACTCACACACACACACACACACACACACACACACACACACATTCATATCTGGGGAGAGTGCAGTTTAGAGCAAGTTACAAGCAAAGTGGCTGAGAGTTACAAAGATTACAGAATTTCAAGGCTCAACAATCACCAAGTTTACAGTAATTTTCTGAATTTATAAAGCAAAGTTGCTAAGAGTTACAAAGTTGCAAGGTTTTACAAAGATTACAAGTTGCAGAGTTTAAAAGGCAATGCAGCTGAAACAATTACAAAGCTTCAGAGAATCATTTACAAATGAAGTGACTTAGACCATAACTACGCTCCTCCCCCACCACCACCACCACACACGCAGCAATGCAGTCAGCAGGAAGTTTTTGTCAGTCTCTAAGGGTACGTCTACACTACAGCGCTAGTTCGAACTAACTTAGTTCGAATTAGTTAATTCGAACTAAGCTAGTTCGAACTAGCGCATCTAGAACTAAAAACTAGTTCGAACTAGCGTTTTGCTAGTTCGAACTAGCGCGTCCACACTGATTGGACGCAGGGGGGCATTTAAGGGCAGCTGAAACCGGTTCTGGCAGGGCATCAGGTCAGCAGTTGCTTTGTGTGGCTGCTGTCTGAGGCTATCTGAGGCTCGTGCTTAAAGGGACCCCCCCTGGACAGCCGGTTCTCAGCTTTTCCTGCTTGCTTGCCAACCTCGCCGAGGGACAGCAAAGCGTCGGTCTCTGTGCCCGTCTGTGTCGGTGCTTCCCTTCGGGGGGGCCGCCGCAGGTGGCAACATGGAGCCACGGCTCGCCCTGCACCTTCTGGTGCACGTTCTGGACTTGCTGCTGCAAGCCTGCCAGCAATGGCTCGAGGCTGCCTGGCACCACCTGGGGAACGTCAGCCCCCTGCCTCTCCGCCTGGCCGCCCTGGGGGCCGTGGAGGAGCCGCGGCGGTGCCCCGGCACCGGCGTGCCCCGCCGCATCTGGCGTCTGGACACCAGCAGCGACTGGTGGGACCGCATCGTCCTGGAGCACTGGGACGACCGACAGTGGACCCAGAACTTTAGGATGAGGAGGGACACCTTCCTGGAGCTCTGCGAGTGGCTCGCCCCTGCCCTGCAAAGAAGGGACACTCGCATGAGGCCCGCCATCCCCCTCCAGAAGCGGGTGGCCATCGCCCTCTGGAAGCTCTCCACGCCGGACAGCTACCGATCCGTCGGGAACCAGTTCGGCGTGGGGAGATCCACTGTCGGAGCAGTGCTCATGCAGGTACGGCGCTCGTCGGCCACCGAGCCGGGGGGGAGGGGGGCTGCGAGGAGGGGATGGGCCGCCCCAGGGACAAAGGGGGGGGCGGGAGGAGGCGAAAGCGCCCCGCACCGGAGGGGTCGGGCTGTCCCGGCCGTACTACACGCCGCCAGGGGGGTTGCTTCCGGGAGTGGGGCGCGGGGCACTGCCAGGGCACGCACGCTCCCAGCCACCCGGGCGCCCCACTGATTGACGCTTTGCTGTGTCTCTCTCCGCAGGTGGTCAAGGCCATCAACCGGGTGCTGCTCCGCAGGGTGGTCCGCCTCGCCAACCCGGATGCCGTCATCCGGGGATTCGGCGCCCTCGGCTTCCCCAACTGCGGGGGGGCCATCGACGGGACGCACATCCCCATCCGTGCCCCGGAACACCAGGCGTCCCGGTACGTGAACCGCAAGGGGTACTTCTCCGTCATCCTGCAGGCCGTATGTGACCACCGGGGACAGTTGACGGACATAAATGTGGGCTGGTCCGGCAAAGCACACGACGCCCGGGTGTACCGGAACTCCTCCGTGTGCCAGCGGCTGCAGGACGGGACCTTCTTCCCCGACCGCCACATCAGGGTCGGGGACGTGGACATGCCCGTCTGCCTGGTGGGGGATGCCGCCTACCCACTGCAGCCCTGGCTCATGAAGCCCTACACGGGACACCTCAATCCCTCCCGCCAGGCCTTCAATAACAGGCTGAGCAGGGCCCGCATCGTGGTGGAGGGGGCCTTCGGGCGACTGAAAGCCCGCTTTCGATGCCTCCTCACCCGTCTGGACCTGGCCGAGCACAACATCCCTCCCGTGGTGGCGGCATGTTGTGTGCTCCACAATTTGTGTGAGCGGAAGGGGGAGGCTTTCTTGCCAGCCTGGATGGCTGAGGCTGACCGCATGGCTGGACACTACGGTCAGCCCCGCACCGCCGCCGTCCGGGAAGCCCAGCGGGGGGCCATCCGGATCCGGGAAGCCCTGCGGGAGAGCTTCCAGGTGGAGGAGGAGGAGGACTGACCTCTCCCTGCATGCCCCACCGGGGCCTTCTTCCACCCTATCCCCCCCTTCCCCTTTCCCCTCCCTACCTACTGTCAAATAAAGACACCTGTTTTTCCAACAAAAACGTCTGTTTATTTCACAGAACTGGGGTGGGGGAGGGAGGAATGAAGGTGGGAGAAGGGAGGGGGAAACCTGGGACGAGGGAGCTGGAAGGGGAGGGGAGGGAAGGGAGGAAGGGAAAGGAAAGCTCAGGGGTGGGAGTCTGGGTGCCTCTCCCGTCTCGCCACACTGCGGGTCCGGGGGCGTCGGTGGGGAATGGTTGTGGAGGGGGGGGCAGAGAGGACAGGGGGTGTGGAGGAAGCAGGAGCGGAAGCAGGAGGAGCAGGAGGAGCAGGGGGAGCAAGAGGGGGAGCAAGAGGGGGAGCAGGGGGAGCAAGAGGGGGAGCAAGAGGGGGAGCAGGGGGAGCAAGAGGGGGAGCAAGAGGGGGAGCAGGGGGAGCAAGAGGGGGAGCAAGAGGGGGAGCAGGGGGAGGAGGAAATGGAAAGCGGTCTAGCAGGCTCTGGAGGTGGCCTCGCAGGGCACGGCCCTGCTCCTCCAGGGCCTCCAGACTCCTCTGGCGCAGCCTGAGGTCCTCCTGGACCCAGTGGTCCTGGAGACGGAGCTGTCGGTCCAGGAACCGGAGATGCCGCCTCTGGTAGTCCTCCTGGTTCCTGGCTGTCCTGCTTGCCCGGGCGCGGGCGGCTGCTGCAGGCGGGGTGGTGCGCCCTGCAGTCCCCGGTGCTGCAGCTGTGGTGCAAGAAGACCAGCGGTCAATTACCCCAGGGGCCCAGGTGTGTGAAACCCAGCTCCCCTCTGCAAGGCCAGGGCCCCTGCAGGATCCCCAGCTGCTGCTCCGTAGTGGGCAAGGCCCAGGCGCACGGTCCCGGGGCTCCCTCTCGCCCCAGCCCCCCGTACACATAAGGGGAACACGAGGGTACTCACAGGTGGACGCCTCCCCGGCCTCTGATGATGCAGGCGAGCGGCTCTGTGGGGTGCCTCGGGGGTCCCGGGTCCTGGGAAGGCTGGCAGCAGGCTCCTGGCTCTCAGAGCCCTCTTCCTCCTCCTCGGTGTCCAGGAGCGGTCCCTCTGCCCCGGGGTCAATCACGTCCCGGGGGGCAGGGACGGCATGAGGCCCCAGGATGCGGTCCAGGGCATGGAAGTGGGGGCAGGCCTCCGGGTCAGCCCCTGGCAGGCAGGCCCGGGAGTAGGACTGCCGCAAGTCTTTAATCTTGCAGCGCACCTGCTCCCGGCTGCGCTGGTGGCCCCTGGCGGCCAGGCTGGCAGCCATGCGTCCATAGACGGCCGCGTTCCGGTGGCTAGTGCGGAGATCGTGGACATTTGAGGCTTCCCCCCAAACCTCGATGAGGTCCACGATCTCCGCACTTGACCAGGCGGGCGCCCGCCTTTTGCGCCCCCGGGCAGGCTCCCGGGAGCCGCCAGGCTGGTCGTGGGGAGCAGTGGAGGGCTGGGAGCCCTCGGATGGCTGGCTCATAGTGTGGCAGGTGCAGGCTGTGCAGGCACGGGTGCTTGCAGCCTTGCAACTGGCACAAAGTGAGTAGCCAGCCCGTGGCCCTTTAAGGGCTCCGGGGCCGGGAGGGGGGCAATAGAGTTTCCCTGGTGTTGGCCAGAGTGGCCACCAGGGAAACCTGGGAAGCCTTAGCCTCCCACTAGTTCGAACTAAAGGGCTACACAGCCCTTAGTTCGAACTAGCTAGTTCGAACTAGGCGTTAGTCCTCGTAAAATGAGGTTTACCTAGTTCGAACTAAGCGCTCCGTTAGTTCGAATTAAGTTCGAACTAACGGAGCGCTAGTGTAGCGCATAGGAAAGTTAGTTCGAACTAACGTCCGTTAGTTCGAACTAACTTTCTAGTGTAGACATACCCTAAGTCATGTGTTGGCAGGACCTTACAGTTTAGTGTATTTCCAGAAAATCCATGTGTAAAATCAAGTAATAGCTTGGGCGGAGGCTTTTATGCAACCGACAGTTGCAAATGTTTTGTTTCCTGGAGTTCAGAATGACAACATGCAAGAATCCAAAGACTGGGAGAGAAAGCCAATTGCTTCCTAAGACAGCTAAGTACATAGAACTCACCCCACTTTGCTTTAAGTTGGCTCTTTTCAGACCCTCATGCTTGGCTATAGAGCCCCCAGTTTGCAAGTAGCAGAAGAAAATTTGCTGCATTCTTAGGGCATGTCTGTGTTAGGAAATTATTTCAAAATAACTACATTTGAAATAAAACTTCCAAAATAACTATTTCAAAATAAGCTTATTCCCCAAGGAAAGCAGGAGTACATGCAGTGTCAAAATAACGGGCTTGGTAGTGTGGACGCTCTGCTCATTATTTCAAAATAAGAGAGGTTATTTTGAAATAACTCGGTAGTGTACACCAGGGCTGTGTCTACTCTGCATCCCTTTTCTGGAAAAGGGATGCAGATGAGACAAGTCGGAATTGCAAATGAAGCGGGGGATTTAAATATCCCCCGCTTCATTTGTATAAACATGGCTGCCGCTTTTTTCCGGATCGTGGCTTTGCCGGAGGAAAGCTCCAGTCTAGACGGGATCTTTCGGAAAATAAAGCCTTTTCCGAAAGGTCCATTATTCCTCTTAAATTCAGGAATAAGGGACCTTTCGGAAAAGGCTTTATTTTCCAAAAGATCCCGTCTAGACTGGCGCTTTTCTCTGGCAAAGCCCCGAGCTGGAAAAAAGCGGCAGCCATGTTTATACAAATGAAGTGGGGGATATTTAAATCCCCCGCTTCATTTGCAATTCCGACTTGTCTCAACTGCATCCCTTTTCTGGAAAAGGGGTGCAGTGTGGACACAGCCCAGGGCTTAGTGATAGCTTGCTAAACCAAACCAGTGCTACACCCCACCCATCAAACAGTGATAATGGATAATAGCTAGGCAGGTGGCAAGCTACACAGTGCTCAGCTATGTGAAAAACATGCTCAGATTGTTACTTCAATTGAATTCCTCCCCCAGAGCCACCCTTTTGCTGCTTTTATCCTTCTGTATTTTGTCGTCAACCAACGCCACAGCCCTGTGGTGTCTGATACAGGTGCTTATCTTTATACACTGAGCTGCTCCATTGCACTTGAGATTACTGAGTATGTAAATATTAAACATGAATTTAAATCTTTGGAGGGTTGGGACTCAAATTTGTAAATTCTCCCTTTTACCACTTGCATGTACAGCTCCTAGCACTTCAGAAACTACTGCACTGCATATATGGATTTCATGAATCTGAGTCAGACTGGCCTGCCTTCCCCTGGGACACTGAGTCCAGTTCTCCTAATCCTGTTCTCTGGGATGCCACTGTGTTAACTGATTTTGGATGCCAATTTTCTGGGTGCCTAAGATAAAATACCATAACTTGATGTAAGTGGTAGGGTACCCAATTCCTTTATGATTTCTTCAGTGAACAATAACCAACTCCCCATCCCCACTAGGTCATAGAAATTAGTGTGAGGAAAGACCTATTAAATCTCTCTGCCTGGTCCTTTAAGTAAAATGTCTAGTGGTCTCACTTGTTTTAAATGCCCACTACTGAGTGACTCCTACTGCTTGCTAGACTGACTACTCACAAGCTAAAAGTAGTTGATAGAAGTGTTCCAACTATTCTACCTAAAACGATTTCTCCTCATTTCCAGGGCCCTATACACTCCACGTATCTCTCTGCACTCATTTCCTAACTTGTACTCCTACGCTCACTCCCTTTTGATTGGCACAACCCTCCCTACTATCTGCTCCCTTCATAGAATTCTCCCACTCAAAGTTCTGCTCTGTCTTTCATGTCACCTTTTGAGCTTAGAACAGCCTGCCTTTTCCCATTCACCAGACAACCTTCCTCCAAATTCCTTCTCAAAACCCACTCTCTATAAAGGATTTCTAAAATAGCCTTTTTTTAGACTCTTACTTTACCTCCTAATCTCAACATATTTATGCATTGCTTACAGCACAGCTGGCTTTCCCATATCTGAGTTCCTTAGGGGTAGGGTGACCATATTTCCCTATACTGAATACAGGACATCTGGTAAAATTACTCATATTCAAGTGACTTCAACAGCAATCAATCATACAAATGTTCAAATTGACATCAAGTAGACTGAACCCCTGTTAAAAAGTAATACTGTGTAGATGAATTGTTTTTATTTACTTTCTCTTTAAGGCTTTGGGGTTAACATGGAGAGTGGTTACACACATACTCTCACACATCTCTCACACATGTGGTGGTAACTGACTCAAGCCACCTACCCGGTGCTTTCCATCCTCCATGTTTGGCTGAGCCCTTGGGAAAGATCCTACTCTCCACAGCAACACATAGGTGGGGCATGCAGAACTAGGGACACCTCTCCACAGATTTCTGCCAGGGTTCACTACAGAATGGGGCCAGCATCAGCCTTTGAGCACTGTGTGTGGGAGAGGGAGGGGAGCTGCTTTCAGATGCAAAGAAGGGATGACCTAGCCCATGTCTGCAAAGCTCTTCTCCCCTCTGACTCCTGTGCAGCTGAAAGCAATTTGTTCCTTCCTTCCTTCCCACACAGTGTCAAAAAGCAGCTAATGCCTCTAGGCTGCTGTTGGCCATTGACATAACCCAGCCATCTCCTGTCTCCCTCTTATAGCCTAGGCAGGAAGGAGTTATGCCCTAAGGATGAGTTGTGCATTAAGGGGCAAGGAACCTGACTGCTCAGACTTCAGCAAGCCAGGCCAGAGAGGTGGATCAGCAGGGAAGGATACCTAGGGGCTGGAGCAGCCCCTTGCTCAGTGGTGGAGATGTGGATGAAGAGGGTGCTAAACCTCTGCCAGATGGGAGCCTGCAGGTTCAGGGTGTGAGCAAGCTGAAAATTGCTTCTCTCCTCCCACTCCAGAGCTTAGCTGAGTGGTGGTGAGGATTCTCATGCTAGCGCTGTGAGTGGCTTTGGCACATGCAGGGCTCAGCTCTTCCTAGCTACCACTCCAAGCCAAAGGGATTTGGGGTTTCCCACGGTGCTGGCCCTGGTACTTGACTTTGATCTCTCTCTGTTACTTTCCTTTCCTCTTATCGGCAGAGCATGAATAAAGAGGTAGAGACAAGAGACTTTTCTCCAAATCTCCTCTAGTTCTGTTACTGGCTTCTTTTTTTCCAGCCAAGAAATATTCACTACAAAATATATAGTCATATTTCCCATGACCCACTAAGCCAAATCCCTTGCACTACAGATATTTATGTAGACCTATTTTATCTCTTGTCTTAAAGCCATATAAACAGAGGGACCAGGCAGTCTACTAATGGCAGTCTATTGCTGTTGGATTTACCTATTTGGGGGCAAATTAGACTTATATTGGTGCTTTGAAAACTTAAGTATGTTTCAAGTGACAGGCACTGACTTTCATTTATCTGTGTGGTTGTGCCACCCATCTCCGCCTGAGGCTCCTGCCCCTACTCCACCTCTTCCTCCACGGCCCTGCCTTCACTCCATCTCTCCCCATCCCATTCGTATCTCTCTCCCCACCTCCTGCTAGCTGCCAACAGCTGATTGACAGGACTCACAAAATAGCGGAGACTGGTTGGTGTTTAGCATCCACTATTTTTTCTGTGGGTGCGTCAGAATCAGCAGCTATGTTTCAAGTAATATTTTAGCTTATTTACATGCCATATCTGATTGGGCCACATCTCCACTTACCCGAGGATTGACGCTCTTGCAATTGATCTTCCAGGGTTTGATTTAGTGGATCTAGTAAAGACCTAGTAAATCAAACACTGAGAATGCCCCCGTCGGCACCGGTACTCTTCAGTGTCTCAAGGAGTAAGGGAAGTTAGTAGGAGCATTTCCCCTGTTAACCTCGCTTTGTAGAATCTGTAACACCAAGCTCAGCTTAAGATACGTTGACTCCAGCTACATTATTTATGGGGATATTAATTATTTATGGGATCTTTGGGGCAGGACCATCTTGTATGTTTGTACAGTGCCTATCACAATGAGGACTTCGATTGGAGTCCTTAAGTTCTACCCCAATACAAGTGAATAATATTTCTAATAGTAATTGTCATGACAAGAGAGGACAGACATTCTGATATGGGTGTAGCTGCTTTGCACTGCCCTGCAGGCATACTCTGATTTTAATATTTTTTCACTCACCCTGGATTGATCCTTCATGGATTAACAATGATTTTTCAGTGTTCCTAAAACAGCATAGAGGGACGTAAGCCACTACTCCTATCTATGTACCAGAAATGCAGGAAAAAGGAAGCAGAGCTGAGGGACAAGCAGCATGGTACCCAGACCCATGCTAACGTTTGGTGACATTTATGGCTTGTGGAAGTTTACAGATTGGTGTAAATTGACTCTGCCTCGGGGGGACTAACCTTGCTGAGAGCTGTCTCAGGATCATCTGAGTGCAAACGTAAGCTTTAAACTCACTGTATTTTGAATCTGAATATGAGAGTCAGGGGGATTGTGCTGTTAGATTTGCATCTGCTAACTTGGAAAAAATGTCAGTTCTGAGCCCAAAACTATACTCTGTCATGTAAATGGCTCTTGCTCATACTGTATTATTAGTCCCACTTTGGTTAGGACTAATCAGAAGAGTAAAGGTTTACAGAATCAGTGGCTATTAATGAACTGTTTTTTCCACTGTTGCACAGATCAAACATGAGGTATTTCTTTGGACAGACGAACCTATATCTCCATTGACAATAAGGGGCAAGGGTGTGGGTAAAATGAATAGAAATCAACTTTTAAAAATAAAAAGAAAATACAGGACTCTACAAGTTGACTTGCTAGAGCAGATCATTTCTCTTTTTAGTCCACTGTCCCTTGGCTGCTAAATACATTGATTATAATACAGGCCTTGAGAGAGAGGAACGTGTCATAAAAAGTCAAACACAATGAAGAGATGCCTGATGATTACCATACATTATTTATGCCAGAGTGGAACTTGGTTGCAAAATGCTGCAGTAATGGAGAAGATTGTATGATTATACAGTAGTATGGGATTAATATGATAACGCAGCCAGAGATGAAAGTCAGCTGGTGCGCTTGGGTGCCGGCAGGCTGGGGCACTCAGCTGAAGCAGGAGGCAGGGCATGTTCCCAGCCTGTTTCTTGGGGCTTTCCTTCAGGCTGCTGCACTGAGCAGCAGGCAGCCAGATAATTTAAAGGGGCTGGCTGTGGCTGCACTCCCCCACCGGTCTGAGCCTGCCCCAGATCTGAGCACCCCCAGGCTCTGTTTAGGGAAGACAGAGATTCATACTGAGATGCTGCTTGCTGTTCTCCTTTGTCGCTGTGAGGGAGCAAGAGGGAAGTGCACAATGTGCATCACTCACTCCTCGGCTCCCTCCCCTCCCCAGCCAGGAGGAAAAGAAATGTGCAAGAGGAAAGCGCACACACCCTACCCTGACTCCTGCACCCCCCATGCCCCAACCTTCTGCTCTGAGACCCACTCCCCTCCAGGGAGTGAGTGACCCACACTGAGAGTCTCTCTCGCTCCCTGACAGTAACCAAAGGCAACAGAAAGCAACAGTATGTATCTCGGGGGTCAGGGAGTTCCAACCCTCTTACCCTCCCTAAATAGCACCCTTTTCTCCTACACATATAACCCACTTCCTGCTCTGAGCCTCTCCTCACACAGCCCAGCCCTGACTCCTGCACCTCCCATGTCCAAACCCTCTGCCCTGATGCCCTCCCTGAGGGAGATGCAATACAAGAGTAAGTGTAAGAAATTTGAGTTACTTTCTCCTCTGAATGCAACTAAAGACTGAATCATAACAGCCCTTCAAAAGGGGACAGAGTTCACTTTGTGGGGGCCATGTCAATGTCCTTCCTTGACTTTCTTAGTGCTAACTGTTCAGCTTTCATTCTCTCCCAATGGAGCTTTTTTGATGGAATAATATATACATTCAATAGTATTGCCTGTATTTAGAGAGGAAACTTATTACTGTTGACCTAATGTACTAATGCTGTAAACTGCAAGATGTGCAATCAGCAAACTATTAAACACCAAGAGCTACATAACTTATTTTCACACCGCAACTGAAATGTAATGAAAGGTTTCTACAGCTATACTACTTTATTTCCAGCATTAGCATGGTCTTCATGTAAAAGGTTCATCTCAGTGAAATTACACATCTACTTAGCAAGTACAAGAGCAGAGCACTGGGGAGCAAAATGGATATAAAACATATATATGGCTGTGTCTACACTGGTAAGTTATTCTGGAAAATCAGCCGCTTTTCCGGAAAAACTTGCCAGCTGTCTACACTGGCCGCTTGAATTTCCGCAAAAGCACTGACGATCTAATGTAAAATCATCATTGCTTTTCCGGAAAAACTATGCTGCTCCCGTTCGGGCAAAAGTCTTCTTCCGGAAAACTGTTCCAGAAAAGGGCCAGTGTAGACAGCACAGTAGTGTTTTCCGCAAAAAAGCCCCGATCGCGAAAATGACGATCAGGGCTTTTTTGTGGAAAAGCGCGTCTAGATTGGCCATGGACACTTTTCCGGAAAAAGTGCTTTTCCGGAAAAGCGTCCTGCCAATCTAGACGTGCTTTTCCGAAAATGCTTTTAATGGAAAACTTTTCTGTTAAAAGCATTTCTGGAAAATCATGCCAGTGTAGACGTAGCCCTCACGATGGAAGTAACTAAGGGTATGTCTACACTACCCCGCTAGTTCGAACTAGCGGGGTAATGTATGCATACCGAACATGCAAATGAAGCCCGGGATTTGAATTTCCCGGGCTTCATTTGCATAAGCGGGGAGCTGCCATTTTTAAATCCCCGCTGGTTCGAACCCTGTGTAGCGCGGCTACACGGGGATCGAACTAGGTAGTTCGGACTAGGTTCCTATTCTGAACTACCGGTACACCTCGTGGACTAGGTTCCTATTCCTCGTGGACTAGATTCCTATTCCGAACTACCGGTGTACCGGTAGTTCGGAATAGGAATCCTAGTCCGAACTACCTAGTTCGAGCCCTGTGAAGCTTCATTTGCATGTTCGGTATGCATACATTACCCCGCTAGTTCGAACTAGCGGGGTAGTGTAGACATACCCTAATTTCTTGCAAGCTTTACCAAAGGAAAGGGTGTTAAGGATGGACTTGAAAATGGATATGGGAAATGATCTTGCATATCATCTTAGGAATAGTGACACAAGCATGTGGGCAGCTGTGGAACAAAGACAGTTGTGAGAAACAGCTGGTGTTTAGAAGCTGGGGAACTTTATTCTGGTTTGGACAAGCACATCAGTGTTGATGCTCATTTGAACCTTGCCAAGCCTCTTTATCATAGAAGTCAGATTTTCAATTGTGAGGACCATTTAACTTTGAAACAAATGATCATGGGTGTGACAAGAGTCTTTAGATCAAAATTGGATGCCTTTCTGAAACATAGCCAGTCTTCACTGTGTGATGGAGAACTTGCCATATCCCAAACTAATTTGTTTTAATGTCTAATTAATCTCATCTGACAATTTTGAATCCTATTTAATGTTATGCTTTTGTGTGGTAGATTGGAGACCCATCCAGTAACACAAGGCCTAATCTTGCATATTTGTGTGCAGGAAGAAGCTAATGGCAAATGCAAAATAGTTAATACAGAAAATATACAAAACAGAATACATGAATACACTTGTTCTATCAGGGTCACAAATGGATACTTAAGGGCCCCTATTCAGCATATCGCATATACAAGTGCTTGAACTTTAAGCATATGCTAAGTCCTCTGTACTTCAATAAAATGTAAGGATCTGCTTATGTGCTTTGTTGAATTAGGGTTCAAACAATTATGCATGTACCATTACTTCAGTTGCATAAAGTATTACCTGTTTGTACCTCAACTGTACCTGTTCTGAGCTTTATTTTGCTCTCTTAGCCCTGGTCTACACTAGGGAGCTATTTTAAAATACCCACCTTACATTAAATAATAAGCAGAGCGTCCACACTACCCAGCCTGTTATTTGGAAATAATGGGGGATGCTTATTTTGAAATCTGTACTAATTTCAAAATACTTATTTCAAAATAATGTTAGTGTGGATGCTCTACTGCTGCTATTTTGAAATAACTACCGCCCAGAGTAATTCGAAGTAATTACTTCCCAGTGTTTCCTGAGGCTCTAAATTGATGTTGCACGTCCATAATAACAGAGCTTGTCTCAAAGTAATTTCAAGAAGCCTTCATAGTGAGGACACGCTATTGTGATTTTGTTATTTTGGGAGTTATTATTTTGAATTTAGTTATTTTGACATAATTTCCTAGTGTAGACATGCCCTTTGATATGTAACATTATTATGTGAGTGCATTTCCTTCTAATTTTCAATATTCAAGCCATTAACATAGGAAATGTAGAGAAGCTGCCTATTTCTTATGAATTTGGTCCATGTGTTATAATTTTTAGCTAGATCTTTGGCTTGTGACTGATGCATTTAGGCTTTCTCTCACTTTCACTACAGAAAATCACTGGGAAGTAACATTGAATTCATCTTAAAACGCTACCCAAGTCAAAGATACATTACTGTACATTAAAAGATCCTTATAGACATGAACAAATAAAATATGACATCAAGTGCCACTTATACTGAATATTACATGTAATCACTTGGCTCTGATTACTTGAAATTCATTCTAGAGTACTTAAGGAACTGGCTGAAACAAATCTCAAAACTGTTAATTATTAACTTTGAGAACTCAAGGAAGATTGGTGAGGTCCCAGATGACTGCAGAGGGCAAACATAGTATCTCTCTTTAAAAAGGAGAACAAAGGACTCGAGGAACTATAAACCAATTGGCTTAACTTAGAAATTAATAATTTCCCATTATCTTTCAGGTATCAAAGTACCTAGAGGATAAGAAGATTATAAGGAATAGCTAGTCTGGATCTGTGAAGAGCAAATCATGCAAATAAAACTTCCTACCTTCTTTGACACTGGCTTAGTGGCTGGGCAGAAGCTGGAGTTGTGCTATATCTTGATTTTTAATAAGTCTTTTGATACAGTCCCACACAAGGTGTTCATAAGCAAACTGGGGGGATGTGGCCTAGATGAAATTAGGGTTGCGTCTATACTGCACAGTTAAATTGGAAAAAGATACACAATTTGCAGTAAGTACATTTTTCAAATTTTCTTTCGAAAGAGGCTTTTCCGAAATTTGGCCCTCCAAATTTCGGAAAAACCTGCTCTTTCTACACATCCTTTATGGCTTGTAAAATGAGGTTTACAGGGATGGTAAGTGTGCATCCATTTTTTTTGAAATTTTTGTAGGAAAAGCAGACACATTCAGTATCCCGGAAAAACTCTGCTGTGTCCAGGGAATGCATTTGCTCTTCCACTTTTTTTTGTGGAAGAACAAATGTGCCCTTTTGGGGATCCCTGAATACCTTGTTCTACAAGGAATAAGGGTTCCTCTGAAAGAGGAGGATTTTCCACCATTTGGCCCTGTCTAGATGAGGCCAAATGGCAGAAAAGCCTCTTCTGGAAAAGCAATTGGAAAAAGCTACGCAAATTGTGCACCGTAATTTGTGTAGCTTTTTCTGAAAAAAGGCTATAGAGTACACCTAACCTAAGAGAATGCATATCTTCTTTCAAGACTGACAGTTAACCAATGAGCACAAACAGTGGGGAGATGTACTCTCTGGGATCCATGAGATATCCTGAGATTGATAGCATTCAATATTCAGATTAATGATTTAGATAATGACACACTGAGTGTGTTTATAAAATTTGCTGGTGGCACCACACTAAGATGGGTTGCAAACACGTTGGAGGACAGGATAAAAGAAGTTACCCCAGATGTGAGAAGCAAGACTGAAGACAAAATGGAGGTGATGCAGCTGACTTTTTATATTCTCTGCCATTTGAATGTACTTGTATATCTTTTGCCCAGCACATGGGCATGGAAAAGGATTTGGAATGCCCTGTCCATTGGCATGTCTCTACAGATTCTGCAGATGCATGGACATCTCTCAATGGGCTCACTGTACAGATGATTGCTCTTCAACAACTTTGCGGTCTCTTTGCTGCTGCCACAACTGGCTGGGAACTGCCTGGGGAACGGTGCTCTCAGTGGCTGGGCAGCTGCAGAAGGAGCCCCTTCTCGTGGCAGCAGCTGGGAGGTGCAGCTCCATCCTTATTAATTCAAAACAGCTTTGTCAGGTTGGAGCATTGGTCTGAAATCGACAACATGAAATTCAACAAAGGCAAATGCAAAGCAAGATGTGAAAGAAGGAAAATCAAATGCACAACTACGAAATAGGGGATAAATGGACAGGCAATAACAGAGCTGGAAAAGATCTGAGGCTTATCAGTAAGTCTGTGTTTTAGCCACAGGTATTTTTAGTAAAGGACATGGACAGGACCTGGGTAATAAACCAAAATTCATGGCCTGTGACCTGTCAGTCTCTGACTACTCCACGTGCTCAGCAGGAGTGCAGGTGGGTGGCCTGGGGCACCATAGATTTTGAGGTGGGGTGGCCTTGGACTCTTGCTATTGCTACAGACAGTGAGAGTGGCAGTGTGTGATCTGGGACCCCCACTAGGGCTGTGGGGGGAGTTAGTGGGGCAGGCAAGCTCCCTACCTGGCTCCACCCCTCTCAGAAAGTGGCAACGTCCCCCACCCTCGTCTCTTAAGTGGCCGTGCAATCAGACAGCTCTGCATGCTACCTCTGCCATGTGCACCAGCTTCCAAATCCTATTGGAAACCACGGCCAGTTGGAGCTTTGGGGATGGTGCCTGCAAGCAGAGGCAGCACACAGAGCTGCTTGGCCGTGCCTCTGCCTAAGAGCTGAGGGAGAGGAATGGTGCTGCTTCTGGAAGCCTCCTGAGGTAAGTGCTGCCCAGAATCCTTATCCCCTCCCATATCCCAAACCCTTCTTACATCCAAACTCCTGCTGGCGCTGGGGAAGGGAGGCCACAGTGGCCCAAGATTGTCCCAGCAGCAGCTAGCCCAGCGATAGCCCAAGCTGTTCAGGGGACCTGTGGGCCAGCCACACTGTCTTCTGCAAAAGTCCTGGAAGTTCTGGAAAGTCATGGAATCCATGACTTCCGGGACCTGTCCTATGTCAAACATGGGAGAAAATTGTCCCGCTCTGTTTGCCTCAGGGTAGGTCTGAGTTGGTGCATTGTGTCCAGTTCTGGGCACTGTGGAGAGAGTCCTGAGGACAGCAACAAAAATGGTAAAGAGTTGTAAAAAATCTGATCTATAAGGAAAGGTATAAAGAAACTAGGCACGTTTAGTCTTGAGAACAGAGTTGGGCGTGGGGGGAGGCGGGAGGCGAACCAGCTAACTGTTTTCAAATACATAAAGTGAGTGGTGCCCAGTTGTTCTCTGTGTCCACTGGAGGTAGGACAAGAGATAATGGGCTTAATCTGCAGCAAGGGAGATTTGAGGTAGGAAAAACTTTCTGACTATATGGAGAGTTATGTGCTGGAATAGATTTCAAAGTAGATAGTGGAATTCCTATCACTGGTGGTTTTAAAGAATAGCTTAGACCAGGGGCATGGCACCAGCAGTAGGGGCTGGGCCCTTCTCTGCCCTCACTGACCACAGGAGGAAGTGGAATGACCCAGCTCCCAGCCAACTCCCTGCTTCCCGCTGCCAGTGAACGCGAGGCCTGATTCCTCCCTTTCCCACAAAGCTCTTGCCCAGCAATGCAGCCCAGGGACTAGCAGGAGGTCTGGTGCAGGCTGCAGGGGTCAGAGCCCCCCTGCACTCATTGGTAGTGGTGGGAAGCAAAGTTACCTGATTTAGTCCAGGCCGTTCCATTCCCCCGGCTCCCAGCTATGTCATTTTAGGGAGGCAGCTGCAGGGAGAGGGTCAGTTTTCCCTGTAAGATGTGCACTTGGACATCCACCCAGAAGAGATTCTGGTGCTGTCTAGCTTATTAGCAGAGTACTGACAGCCCATAGCCAGCAGCATGTGTTTTTATTGGTGCTGCACACCCGCACATGACTTGATGCACATAACAACATTTATTCTGTGCATGGTCCTCCTTTAGTGTGGGAAGGCTGGAGTACAGGACCTGTTGAGGTCCATCCCAGCTCTTTGTATCTATCATTCTATGACTTCCTCAGAGAGAAAAATGTAAATGTAAAATGCTGAATTGGCCTGGATAGCTTTCTACTTCAAGACAAAAGCTAAGTGGCTTGAGTGCATTTTCATTGTTGAACGCTATATGCTAACAATGATTTGACATGGGGTGGGTTGTAATTGTTGGTTATTGCTTCAAGTTTGTATCAAGGAAGGAAGTGGGAATCGACTATTTTTCATCTAGACCAAATTAAAGTCACACACACTAGGCAAATGAACATCATTTTACACCCGTGGCATAATCACAAGGCGTGGGAGAAAAAACAATGCCTGAAAGTAAACTGCTCATTAGAGTGGAAGTATATTAGAGAGCTTGTGAGCAACATGAGCTGCTTTTGTTGCTTATAAAGGTTGAAACTTTCTTATTCTCAGTTTGTAAAAATATCAGCAAATAAAAACAAACAAACAAATAAATCTTCACATCCAATGCCCCAAGTCACCTCCATGGGAGGCAATTTTATACTCAGGTATACATGAGAGCAAGCCCAGAGCAGGGCTCTAAACATGATGTGCAGTTCTGTATCAGTGAAATAACAAATGGAAAAGGCAGAAAAAGTACATCTGTGGAGATCAAGGAAGGTGAAAATGTGCAGTTATTTCACCTGCCAATACTGATTTGTTCCTTATGCGGTTGCCCACATCGATGACCTTTGTTCAGTCCTATATCCCTCTTTGTTTTGAAAGTCCCTGGGCCTTGTGTGGTCATTATGACTTGTTGATCACAGACCCTGCATAATAGGTGGTTTGGTTGTTCCTCCAACCACTGTTAAAAGCATGCTGCACACCTAGCATAGGGAGAGGAAATGAGCACATGTATTTATACACCCTTTTCTTGTGGTGCCACTGAAAACAGTTAAGGGATAGAGTCTGACTTCTTTATACTGGAAGAAAATGCTGAGTAATCACATTCACCTCAGCATGCCACTCCAGAATCACACCATTGTCATTGAGAAGAAATCTGATCCTAAATCACTAGATTATTTGGCCATACTTGCCTCTTCTAACAACTACACCCTTGGTTCTCTGTCATGGTGACATTCTTACTCTTTTTTCCTTTTTTTCATGGTGTTTCCTGATCATTCGCCAAAAGTAAATAAATATATAAATAAAATCACCCCTTGTGTTCTTCCCCCCATCAAAACAATGATGTGTCATTTAAAATCTCTCTAACATTCAGCTCTGAGGAGATATGGAAGGGCAGAGGACTGTGGCAGGTATTCTGGCCCTGTCTCAAACCCACCCCCTTTATTCAGGAGCCCAGGGTTTTTTGTCATACATTGTGTACAGCCTCACACAATTTCCCTCCATTCTGTCCTGCCTCAGTACAGCAACCACAGCTCTGCTGAGAGGGGGCTGCCCATGCCTGGGGATGTAGGGATGGGATTTGCACCTAAGTGCTTGTACAGTGCTTACAATACCCAATATTGGTGCTATTTTAGTGCCTTGGAGACGTTCTCATAGCCAGGGCTACCACTGTGTGAGGTGCTGTGCAAACACACAACACAAAGTTGGGTCCTACCCATGTGTGCCTCAGAATGTGATGTCCGTCATCCAGTGCACTAAATGCCCCAATTACAACGATGCGGGTGAAATAAGATAATCCCAATGCTCTTGAATGAACTGACACGTGAAAATAATAAAAGACCAAAACACCCTGTCATGGGTAGAGGAACACTTTCCACAAAGCGATCACTCCACTCTGACCTATCAGTCCTGATCCTGAAAGGAAACTGTCACTACACTTTCAGAAGGCAACCCGGGGAGTTTAAATTCATAACTTTGCTAGAGACTGAAAGTTATTGTGTTAATAAAGATTTATGGCTTATTATAATGATCGGTAGCCCACTTACCTCCCCCCACCCATTTTTGTCCTATGACTACAGGGGTGCGAAAGGGCCATTCATCTTGAATGGTCCCTTTGCACATATTCTACACATATGCCAAACCACTTATGACACTTTAAGAGTATGTCTTCGCTGCAATGAAAAACTCGGGACTGTCCCATGCTGGTTGATTCAGGCTTGCAGGATTTCGGGCTGATTGGCGGTTTAACTGTGGGGCAGATATTTGGACTCAGGCCGGAGTCTGCAAAGTGGGAGGGTCCCAGAACTTGGACGGTAACCTGAGCCCAAATGCCTACACCATGATTAGACAGGCTCCCTTGAGCCTGAGTTAGTAGGCATGGGCCAGCTGTGGACAGGACTCCCAACAGAATTGCCAAGTCTCTAGCAAGCTGGGTGGAGGGGCAGTTCTGGGCCTCTGGAAGGGGCCAGGCCTCAGGTGAAAGGGGTGAGGCTGGGGGGCCAGCCTCTCCCCTGCCAGCTGTTCAGCACTGCTCAGCCTGTGCTGCCCAGGCTCCAGCAGCTGCTTTGGACCTAGTAGCAGCAGCTGAGTGCCCTAGGCCCTTTTAAAGTGCTAGCAGCTGCTCCTTTTGCCCCCCTCTTCTAGTGACCCTGGCTACACCCTAAGTACTTCTCCCAAAGCGAGGAAGAGCTCCATGTTCCTTGCAAGCTTCCCTCTCTCACCAGCAGAAGTTGGTCCATGAAAGATATTATTTCACACACCTTATCTCTAGGGGGCTCTCTACACTGCAGAGAAGATCAAAGCTGCCACTGTTGATCTTCCAGGATTCAAATTAGTGGCTCTAGTGAAGACATGGTAATTCAAGCTGAGAAGGGCGCTCTGGTTGATGCCAGTAGTTCTGCTTTCATGAGGAGTAAGGGAAGTCAAAGGAAAAGTGTTCTTCCTTTGTCTTCCCACAGTGCGGTCTGTGCCTAAGGTTGGGTTAAGGAACTTTGACTTAGCTGTACAATTAACGTAGCTGAAGTTGCGTATCTTAATTGAACCTTATCCCATAGCGTAAAAATACCCATTGAGACCCCCTGCTCTAAGCAACGCTAATTGTTAACTGATACTTTGAAAGCTTTATGAAGAGTTAAAATAATCCCCTTTCTTATGTATTTTTTTTATTTTACGTCCCATTTCCTACTGTATTGATGTTCACACACAAATGTAGTAATGTGCCTCTTTTTGCATATAACATTTAATACTTAAATATTTCGTCCAAATCATTAATGTCTCTTTGCAGCAGGGTCCTTCAAGGTCCCTCAGTTTCAGACTCATTTCTAGTCTTACTGCTTTCTTCTTTCAAGTGGAAAATGTAGTGCACATAATTTTATCTCCAAAGATTCTACAGCCTTCAGAGACAAACAGACATTCTGTGGTCATTTGAGTGACCGGTTACATACCGTGCACTCTTGCGTTGCCCCTTTGACCTGAGCCATTAGCCAGAATTCGGAATCTTGTAGGGTGGCTTTTGTTATTGAAAAATTAGGAATATAGATCAGGTATATATTTGGTGTAATATAATCTTGCTTATTTACAAAAATATCGATTGATACTCAGTCTTGTTTCCTCTTTTGTGTCTCCCTTCTCAGAAATCCCCAAGTGCAATATTCCAGTGAGAACCAAATACAGGACTATGTAGCACTTTAAAGACTAACAAGATGGTTTATTAGATGATCATCATCTAATAAACCATCTTGTTAGTCTTTAAAGTGCTACATAGTCCTGTACTTTGTTTCAGCTACACCAGACTAACACGGCTACATTTCTATCACTATTCCAGTGAGCTGTGTGTGGAAACAAGTTCTTTCTTTACTTCCCATCATGGCCATGCTCCCATCTCCTTTTACTGGCTCTCGGCCGTCAACATCCTAGACCTGGCTTTTGCAGTAAAGGAAACCTGTTATTTAGCCTGAATTAGATTGGAGGAAGGTAGGGAAGGCCTTGGTTCCAGGCTCCCTAGAAGGGGCAGAACCTTGTGCAGAAGGAACTAGCCTCCTCCCTCAGCCAGCCCTCAGCACTGCACAGGACTTGGGGCTCTGGCCATTGCCGTGGTAGCAGCAGGGATGGCCCCAGGCTCTGGGCCTTTTCAAATCACTAGGTCCCGGAATAACTGCACCCCGGGACTCCCCCTCTCCCTCATCGGCAATGCTGTGCCTGCTGTGCCTTGAACAGTTGTCCTCATGTCCTGCTGCTCTTCTTACTACATAAAGGGGGTTTGTTGCTTTTTCTGTTGAAGCTGAATGAGTGCTTGGCATGCCTACTGACTTTCAGTATAACATCCTTCCTGGAGACTTGATTTTTGTTCTTCTTTATTTATTACGTTAATCTTCTCAATAATAGCAGATTTGGCTGAAAATATGTTTCCGATTAGCACATAGACAAACAGTCCTGTTTTTTGAGCACTGGCCTTCCTATAATCAGTATTACCTCTTGAAAAAACTTGAAATTTCTTGATCTTTTAACATATCTTACTTGTGGGGTTTTTTGTTTGTTTTGTTTTCTGGCTTGGGTTATTCTTCAAATAAATGTTATGTCAGCTTCCTGTTCTTACATAACCTTTCATACTGTATCATCAGAGTACTGACATGAAAAACAGCAACTTAAACTACTGCTTTAAAAAAAATTCTCATTCATTAATCAAGGTGACACCTCCTATTAACTAGTTAATGTAGAAAGACCTTTGGGCATTTAGGAATCTATCATTTCAGCAAAAGCAATGAAGCGGTAGCAAGTTGAAAAAAAAAGGATTTTAAGAAAATTCACCAAGGGCACATTTAATGTTATATAAGTATCCAAAAATATCTATGCTAGAATATGTGGAACGAGGGTTTTTATTTAAAAAAAAAACCCCTCCTAAAGAAACACCAAATCAAAAGAGTCTAGACTAGAAAGAAAAACTATTGATCTATTTTTGTTATTTTGAATACCAAATATTTAGACAGCTTCCTACTTGTAATAAACTACATTTTTATTGGATAAAATGTGGAAACAGAGATACTATGAACCAATTAATTTCCCAGGAGGACTTGAGGGCAAAATTTAGCTCTGCATCACCTATTGGTGTCTTACTGGAAATGTAATATAATAGGTTTTGTTAAACGAGTTAACGGTCTTAAGGTCTGGTTCTGATTCCCTCACTGATGTTGGATAGTACTTACTCAAGAAGTGATTCCACTGACTTCTAAAAGGACTCTTCAAGTGATGATTCAACATGAACAAGAGTATCACAGAGGCTGAATATTGTTCTTAGTTCTGCCATTGGCTTGCTGTTTGCTACTTGATCTTGCCGGGTGCTGAACTTGCATGTGGAGTGATGAGTACTCCTATGATGTGCTGAGCATACTCCACTTCCATGGACTATAAAGTCTGGCAGAAGTGAGTCCTTAATTTCTGTGTCTCATTTACCCATGAATATAGTAGAGATGGATTTTGCCACCAATGGAATCAGTGACTGATTTCAATGGGAGTGGATTGTGCTGTAATACCTGTGTCCTTTTGGAAAGTGCAAAATAAATACTCCTATCCGTTAAAGAAAACTCTCCAATCACTGCAGGGAGATTAAATTAAAAATGAAAGATTTACCCCATTATTTCTAGAGTTACACCCTTTCCCCAACAATGGCTGATTAACTTCATTTGTTATTTACAGAACAGCTCATCTTCTGTCTTCCTAAAAACAAGTACTCTCAAATTCATTTTTACTTCCTAGTTAATGGAGATAATGGGCTAGTTTCTCTTCTGATACAGTGCAGGAGGATTGGGCAGCATCAAGCAACTGGTCACATACTTCCGATTCATGGGGCTAGTCCCAGACTGGACATGACTTAGAGCATCCCCATAGTTGCTGTAAGTACCCCACTAATATAAGGTCCTGAATGGATTGGTGTAGTAGAATTTGCCCCCTTTTAACCATCCCCCAACTCCCAAATACTGCTGTAATGTGAGGCAGTATAGGTAAAACCACAAGCACAGACCTAGCCATGTGAACCTCTGTGTCAGTAAGGGGTTCCTTTCTGGCAGGGGAATTCTTTGCTGGGCATTTGTGGCCAAGTTATGTCCATATTGCACAGTATGAATGGTGCGAGGGGACCATAATGCAATAAAGAACCTGACCCAACGTCTTTATTTGACTGAAATTGTCCAACCAAAGGAAACATAACGTGTTCCAACTTCTCCTTAGTCGCTCATTGTCATAAGCTTTATAACCATACATACAAAAGAAGCTACAGGGCTCTCCTGATCATTAAAATACCTGTCAACACCTGAATTTCATCTTGCCACCTTAAAAAGCATCAGCTATTTGAACTTTTTGTTGGGTGCTTAACAAGAAATCTTTGATCAGTTACAGGCTCTATTACAACTGATTGATTATTTCATGATATACTGTGCTGTTATTTCCTATGTGGTTGGTTGATGAATGTTTTTACCTCTAAACAGATTATTGAAGTCTGAACAATGATCATTGGACCTTTTCCATGCTGTTGTTTCCCTAAAGTGTGTGGTCTGTAATAACTGAGTGCTATTTCCAAAGAGAGAATTCAGGCAGCTTTGCTGTGTCCCAAAGTACTTTTCTACACATGGAGCCCCAGGGCTTGTCTGCATGAGAAAGTTATATAGAATCCGAGAATCCTAGGGTTTCTAAGGCTTGCCTGCATGAGAAAGGTAAGTTATAACTTAAGGTGTGAAATGCAAACCTGAAAGCTATACTGATGCTTAATATTGTCTGGATGCTTTTATTTCAGTTTGAGTGGATTCAGCTAACACAAAGAAGCCACTTTTCAACCAGAATAATGGGCCCACATTGTTTTTTGTGTCAATTTAACTAGACAACCTGCTAACATTGGAGGGAGGGATAGCTCAGTGGTTTGAGCATTGGCCTGCTAAACCCAGGGTTGTGAGCTCAATCCTTGAGGATGCTATTTGGGGCAAATATTTGTCAGGGATGGTACTTGATCCTGCTATGAAGGCAAGGGACTGGACTCAATGATGTAGGCAATTTCCTATAAGTATAATGTGGTCACCCCATCTCAAAAAAGATATATTAGAATTGGAAAAGATTCAGAAAGGGACAACAAAAATTATTAGGCATATAGAACAGCTTCCATATAAGGTGAGATGAATAAGAATGGGACTTTTCAGCTTGGAAAAGGATGACTAAGGGAGGATATGATAGAGAACTATAAAATCATGACTGGTGTGGAGAAAGTAAATGAAGAAGTGTTATTTAATTCTCATAACATAGGAACTAGGGGTCAGCAAATGAAATTAATAGGCAGTAGGTTTAAAATAAACAAAAGGCAATATTTATTCACACAATGCACAGTCAACCTGTAGAACTCCTTGGCCAGAGGATGTTATGAAGGTCAAGACTATAACAGATTTCAAAAGAGAAGTAGATACATTCATGGAGGACAGGTTCATCAATGTGTATTAGCCAGAAATGGCTGGGATGGTGTCCCTAGCCTCTGTTTGCCAGAAACTGGAAAAGGGCAACGGGATGAATAACTTGACAATTGTCTGTTCTGTTTACTTTCTCTGGCGCACCTGGCATTGGTCACTTGTGGAAGGCAGAATACTGGGCTAGATGGACCTTTGGTCTGGCCCCATATAACCATTCTTATGTTCTCAAAATTCAGTTCAATTTAAATGAATGCAACATTTTTTGTGTAGAGAAATCTTCAGTGAAATCAGTGGAGCTACTCATATTCCGAGGAACTAGTGAGAGTGACAGAATCTGGCCCTAAATTGTTTTCCTGATGGAAGAGGAGAAAAGTAGGGGATCTCTTAATGGGTTTTGGAATACTCATTCTGCTTCCTTCATATCATGGGCTTTAGTTTCTATTCCTTGCAGAATGGACCACAAACTCCACCCCATCTTCCCCCTGAATCTGGCTGAGGTGCAAGTCTGTCCCATGCCCTCAGTCTCTGGCAGTGAGACTCTGATAGAGCCACAATATTAGGGTTTGCCTTGGTTGTGGCCTCCTCTGGAATCCCCTCAAAAGTAGGTCATCTTACACTTAGGTGCTCTGTGGAAAGCTTATACAAGGGCTGACCTGTAGTATCAAGAATCTCTGCAGAGAGGGTGCAAATATAATTTCCCTCCCCCAACCTCTGCTTCTTCTCACCCACACATTTTCAATACACTTCCTTGCACAGTCAGCTCTTTGAGGAATCCCAAAGGGAGGGTGTCAACAAGGATGTGCTCCTTCCTCCCATAATCTTCCATGTTGAATGGGTGAGGGCCTCATGTCACAGGGACATAAACTAGGCTGATATGTTGAAGTACTTAAAAAACAATGAATAGTCTAGAAGCATGGTAAAGACTAACAGAGCATGTAGATGGTATCATTAACTTTTGTGGGTACAACCCACAGGAGAGATTCCAGAAGACTGGAAAAGGGCAAATATAGGCCCATTTATAAAAAGGGAAATAAGAACAACCCAGGAAACTACAGACCAGTTAATTTAACTTCTGTGCCAGGGAAGAAAATGGTGCAAGTAATTAAGGAAATAATCTATAAACACTTGGAAGGTGGCAAGCTGATAGGGAACAGCCAGCATGGATTTGTGAAGAACAAATCATGTCAGACCAATCTGATAGCTTTCTTTCATAGGATAATGAGTCTTGTGGATAAGGGAGAAGCGGTGGATGTGGTATACTTAGACTTTAGTAATGTGTTTGATACGGTATCGCATGATATTCTTATCAATAAATTAGGCAAATACAACTTACATGGGGCTACTATAAGGTGGGTGCATAACTGGCTGGATAACCATACTCAGAGAGTAGTTATTAATGGTTATCAATCCTGCTGGAAAGTTATAACAAGTGGAATTCCGCAGGGGTCTGTTTTGGGACTGGCTCTGTTCAATATCTTCATCAACGATTTAGATATTGGCATAGAAAGTACGCTTATTAAGTTTGTAGATGATACCAAGCTGGGAGTGGTTGCGACTGCTCTGGAGGGTAGGATCATAATTCAAAATGATCTGGACAAATTGGAGAAATGGTCTGAGGTAAACAGAATGACGTTTAATAAAGACAAATGCAAAGTGCTCCACTTAGAAAGGAACAATCATTTTCACACATACAGAATGGGAAGTGACTGTCTAGGAAAGAGTACGGAAGAAAGAGATCTAGGGGTTATAGTGGACCACAAGCTGAATATGAGTCAGCAGTGTGATGCTGTTGCAAAAAAAGCAAACATGATGCTGGGACACATTAAAAGGAGTGTTGTGAACAAGACATGAGAAGTCATTCTTCCATTCTACTCTGCGCTGGTTAGGCTTCAGTTGGAGTATTGTGTCCAGTTCTGGGCACCGCGTTTCAAGAAAGATGTGGAGAAGGTCCAGAGAAGAGCAATGAGAATGATTAAAGGTCTAGAGAACATGACCTATGAAGGAAGACTGAAAGAATTGGGTTTGTTTAGTTTAGAAAAGAGAAGATTGAGGGGGGACATGATAGCCGTTTTCAGGTATCTAAAAGGGTGTCATAAGGATGAGGGAGAAAACTTGTTCATCTTGGCTTCTAAGGATAGAACAAGAAGCAATGGGCTTAACTGCAGCAAGGGAGGTTTAGGATGGATATTAGGGAAAAGTTCCTAACTGTCAGGGTAGTCAAACACTGGAATAAATTGCCCAGGGAGGTTGTGAAATCTCCATCTCTGGAGATATTTAAGAGTAGATTAGATAAATGTCTATCAGGGATGGTTCTAGACAATATTTGGTCCTGCCATGAGGGCAGGGGACTGGATTCGATGACCTCTCGAGGTCCCTTCCAGTCCTAGTATTCTATGATTCTATGATTCAGATGACATTTATCAAATCGCTGTCTTGAAAGCTGGGCTGGTAGTAATGGTGTCTACTAAATTGTAATACACGGTGGCTATGTCTACACTGCAGGCTTCTTGCGCAAGAACTGTTTTGCGGAAGCGTTCTTGTGCACAAGGTCTTCCACAAGAGTGTGTTCACACTGCCATGTGCTTTTGCACAAGAGAAGTGCTCTTGCGCAAGAGTATCCATGACAGTTTGGACGCTCTCTTGCACAAGAAAGCTCTGATGGCCAATTTAGCCATAAGGCTTTCTTGTGCAAGAAATTTATGTTGCCTGTCTGCACTGTGTTCTTGTGGAGCTCTTCTGCAAGAGGGCTTATTCCTCCTGGGGAAAGGAATACCTCTTTCGGAAGAAGTCCTGTTTTCCGACACTATATTGTAAATTTACTTGTGCGAGAACGAGCGTGCAGTGTAGACACTCTGCAATTTTTGCACAAGAACAACCGTTCTTGCGCAAGAAGCCTGAAGTGTAGATGTAGCCAGTGTGTTTTGGGTATATTACTACTAAGTAAATCCTGTCTGCTGTGCTATCTCCTAAGATATTTTGGACTGGCAAATTCCTTAAATCGCACAGAACATAATTTAGTTGCAGGGAGTTAGTATAATTCCGACATTTAGAGCGTTACCTGATTGCTTCAGTAATCACAACATAACTGTATTACTAGGAAGCTAAAGCAAATTGGTATCTGCTGTCTTCTTAAATACTGTAATTGCTTTTAAGAATAATTTAGAAATGAACTAGAATTATTCTGACTGCATTTCCGATATAATGTCTCAAGACCCATTTTTAAGGTTAATTCAGTGATTGATATATTATGTGATATAAGCAACAATGAATTTAGAAGTGTCTTGCATTTTCATTTTAAATTATCATTTAACATAAATCAATGATTTTCAGCTGAAGATAGTATTCTTTTATCATTTACTTTGCTCATATTTAGGCTTGGTAAAAATTGTTTATTATTTAAAATATCAGTGGGTAATAAAACAAATATTTCTAAGCAATTTTATTTCTATTCATTTAAAGACTTATAGTTGCACAAATTATGTTTTAAAGTGTTTTATCAATTTAATTGTTTATAGTTCTGGGACGTTATGGGAGGAGTCAGATAATCATTATTTATTGCAGTAAGATACTGAGATTCAAAACCTAATATGTTGTAACTGTTAAAATATACACTGTCAACAAAGCATGTCAAAATACACCAACTCTAATAAGTTTTCAAGAAGTATTTCTCTTACTTCACCTATCTTGTTTTATTATCAAAGGAAATATTTTTTTGTGTATGTATATAGTGAAATCAATGTTTACTGACAGTTATTGATTAAAAAAATGTAATCCTTTCAACTCTATTTACACCTGGGCATGTCTCTTTATTTCATCTGGGAAAACCTTAAATTACATTTATATTGACTTCTCAGATAGAAATATATTTATCAGTAATGTGTCTGGCAGAGAGACAGTATTTTTGTTGTTTTGGTATTCCATGTCATTACATCATGTTAATCATCTCATGGGGGTACCAATAACTGAATTTGGCAATGATAAGTCATGTGTGGTTAGCAGAATCATCCTCACAAAGTATAACTCCGGATAGCTGGGGTTTTTTTCCCACTTGAGTGGTAGCAGGGCTCTCGTTCAAGGACCTAAATAAAGATGGGATTTTTAAAAGTACTCAAGACAGACTTTGAGTGCAAAGCTCTTTTGAAAAGTCTAGTCATTTACTTTGTTGCCTAAGTGCAAGCTGAGTGGCTGAGAAAATCTGACCTTGGATCTGCATTCTTTAGTTTTTATGGCTTATAGAGTTTTTCATCAGACCTGTGAATGGCTGCTGTCATACAGATTCTTGTCTGTAAAGCTGATCCGATAGAGAGCTTAATTGTCTCTGAAATTATGTTACTGTGTGAACACATGTGCCTGATAGCTCTGGAAACAGACTTGGTGTCTCAAGTATCCATTCCCGTTGTGGCACTCTCTCTAGTGCCACTCGCCAAGGAGTTACATGCTCAGAGATAAATAATAATGAATAATTCACCATGGCCGGGGGGAACCAACAGCCAGTTGCACTTGGTTGCACAGATCTCACAACTAATCAGTAGCTAGGGCATGAGACTGAAGGGGTTGGATATCGGCTGCTGTGGTTTGATATCTCATAAATTCAGTCTGACATTTCAGTCAGTCAAAAGCAACCTGGGAAGAGCCACACATACAGATACAATATGAGGACTCCCTTGTTCTCTAGTTATTATCTTATGGAAACAGAATGGGGTTGATGCTACACTGCAAAACATTCATTTAGATCAGATATTACCATCCTATTTCTCGCCTCTTACACGAGGGCTATGTCTACACTGGGCCACTTATTCCGGAAAAGCAGCCGCTTTTCCGGAATAAGCTGCGAGCTGTCTACACTGGCCCCTTGCTTTTCTGGAAAAGCAATGATGATCTACTGTAAAATTGTCAGTGTTTTTCCAGAAAAACTATGCTGCTCCCATTCGGGCAAAAGTCCTTTTCCGGAAAAACTGTTCCGGAAAAGGGCCAGTGTAGACAGCACAGTAGTCTTTTCTGCAAAAAAGCCCCGATCGCGAAAATGACGATCGGGGCTTTTTTCCTGAAAAGCACGTCTACATTGGCCACGGACGCTTTTCCGGAAAAAGTGCTTTTCCGGAAAAGCATCCTGCCAATGTAGACGCGCTTTTTCCGGAAATACTTATAACAGAAAACTGTTCCGTTTTAAGCATTTCTGGAAAAGGGTGCCAGTGTAGACATAGCCCAGTGGTATTTGCAAATAACTGCCATCTACAGAACAGAGTGGGACTCTGAGGTTCCACTCTCCTCCATGTCACCTGATGCGCCTTGAACTCAGTGTTTAAAATTTCTCCCTGTATAGCCTGACAGTTGCCAAATCCTGCCACTTCTTTATATCTGCTAAAATGTGTCTTTTCCTTTCAATCTTTTTTGATAAAAACTTTGCCTTGAGGCATGTCTGGACTCAACTGTTAAAATCTCTTGTCCCTCTAGGGGCCTGATTCCAATGGTGACTTTAGAACCCTGCCTCGGCTGCTTATTAACATCACCTTAAAATCTATCCAAAATGCTGTGAATGTAATGATATACCTCTCCAGTTTCTCAGACTATGCCACTGTTTATATGAATCCCCGCCCCCTTGCTTCCCACTTACATTTAAACCAGTCAGTCGCATTTTCAAAGCTCTACGCCAATGTTCCCTCTAATCTTTTC
Organism: Pelodiscus sinensis; assembly: GCF_049634645.1. Taxonomy (NCBI): domain Eukaryota; kingdom Metazoa; phylum Chordata; order Testudines; family Trionychidae; genus Pelodiscus; species Pelodiscus sinensis. The sequence continues at coordinate 114,786,889 of NC_134715.1, forward strand.
CATTCACGTGTGGATTTTTTTCCATACATGTGCAGAATAAAATTGTATGTGCATCAAGGCATGTGTGAATGTGCACCCCCAGTTGAAACAAAAAAAACCTAGCTGTGGGCACTCTGCTAATCAGCTGGGCAGCACTGGTATCTCTCTAGAGTGGCCGCACAAGTGCACAACTTACAGGGAACACTGCTCTACACAGTTTAACTCCTACCACTACTCTTCTCTAGTGTGTTTTCTTAGCTGTGACCAAACATCTCTTCTTCCTCTACCTTTCTAACCTCTTTCTTCTTTTGTAGTCATTGGCTCTTCTCTCATGCTGCATCCCATCTTCTTTTCCACCAAACATCCATTCACTCTTAATTCAAAAAGCTCCCTAAAACCATACCTTGTGATTCTTTGTGCTTTTCTATCAGACTTTATATCAGCTTGTATTGCCTAGGAGGGCAATGGGCAGGAGAGGATAAATATTTATGTGGGAAAGTCTATGCCTGGGAGTTTGCTGATATTGCCCTGCAATGTAATTAATGAGTGGCTGGCACTAGCGCTCATTCAAAATAGCTGTGAATGATTTACATGCCCGAGGCTGCATGTGAACAGGCCAGGAATGGTTGTTCTCATAGCAAAACAGTGTAAGAGGCATCCCAGGCTGGAAAATTGAAGCGATGCAGCTGTACAAGAATGCAGCTTGTACTCTGAGTAATGTCACAAAGAGGTAACACGTTGCTTTTATTATTGTTTTATTAACTCACCACCCAAAAGTATGTGTAGGAAATGTCCACTTTATTGCCTAGGTGCTGTCAAGAAACTGAAAACCTTCATCGAAAAATACATTTTGGATATAATAGAATTTGTCAACTTCCGGCATTTGTCAACTTCTGACAAAGTGTCTCCAATGGTGGGAGGTTGTCAGAAATGGCACTTGATTAACAGTCAGAAGCTTTTAGCAAGGGTTTAAGAAGCCTGTGAATTCCAGAGTCAATGATCTGAGGAGAGTAACAAATTTGGTTGTGGGCCTGTATCTTCCATAGCAATTTCAGGCTGAATTGTGCATCATTTAAAGAAATGATTGCATTTGCAAGAAATGAAACATTTCTTATAGCTGCCCGTGCAGTCCCAAAAGTTGCAACTGTTTGGCAAGGGCACTCACAGACCTATAAACTGTCCTTTTTGTATCTATGGCACTGAAATACAAGCCATATTTACAGAGCCTTATATGGTAACCAAAGAGTATGACTTTTGGGGAAAGCAACATGTGTGGTTCCATCAACAATTTTTCCTGATGGTATGCTGTGATGGGTTTATTGGGTGCGAGCGCCCCCTTTCGGGTGAGCAGGGGGGTTCAGCGGACCCACCGTCTAGATCCTGGGTTTTGGGTCCCAAGGTCCAACCTCTCTGATGGGGTTAGTGGGTGCGATCACCTGTCGCCGGCTCAGCAAGAGGGTTCAGTGAACCCACCTTTACGTTCCTGATAACGGTCTTAGGGTCCTGTCCCTGAGAAGGGTTTGGGGTTCCACCCCAACACAGGTCCTGGGGTCCTATTCCCGGATGCCCATCCTGTAATGGCAACAGCCACTAGAGCCCTGTTTGAGGCTGTTCACGCCCGGGAACCCCGGAGGGTGCGGCGTGGCGAGTCGGCTCAGTTGCAATTAGGGGGAAAGGGAGTGGGGGACCCAGGCCCTCCCTCTCCACTGGGTCCCAACCCGGGGCCCTAAGTGGAGGGATTAGTGCGTTCTCTCCATGACAGGTGGGGTTAATCCCCGAAACTCGCCTGTCCATGGCCACCAGAGGTGGACTGCCCCGGGCTCCTTCCACTCCCCATCCAGCACTGGCCCCCCTGTGGACCCAACCGGGGCACTCACCAAGTCCGACTCCTCGGCCCCATCCTGCTGGTGTCCTAGGGGCCCCCGCGCTGCTCCTCCATCCCTCCAGTGGGGCGGGGTGTTCTTCCTCCTGAGTGGGGGTCAGCGGCTCCTTCCTCGGCCGCCTCCAGTCTGCTCACCTGGCCGCTTTTCAAGTGGCCCAGGGGCAGCCACCCAGTGACGGCACCCCTCCCCCTCCGTGTCACCTCACGCCGCAACGTCGGGTCGTGGGGCCAGAGCCCCACCCCCTGGGTGGCCCGGCGTTCGCCGGCCCCACCGCTCCCCCAGCCTCACGCCGGGGAGCATCGGCATAACGTGGCCCTGCGCCCCACGTGGCCGGGCTGTGTCAGCCTCCCACTCCTCCCCGACCCTGCTGAGCCAGGAAGCGGGGCTGTCACGGCCGGACGTGGCACCGGACCGTCTTTTCCGCCTCAGAGGGGGGCAATCCCCCCCTTCAGTAGTGCGGGTCTGTCACATATGCATTATTAATTTTTGTTTGTAACAAATCATCTGATGTTTCAGGATGTTGAATTATAGACAGATACGGAAGCTAGGTGGGCTGCTACAAACAGCTGAGAACTCTCATCTGTTCTCAACTGATTTCTGAAAACAAATATGTGGGGTTTATAATGTTGGTGCAGAGGAGAAATAAGCTTCAATATCTCCTTGAAAAGTATTACCTGCGACTAGAAGGAATATGGCGGGGGAAGGGGGCGGGTTGTGGTCAGCCATAGCATAAACAGAAAACATTTCATAGGAGTGAAGAATTAACAGGCAGCTGAAGAGGTGAGCAAGCAGGTTCATGAACATCAAGGTAAGGTTAATCTTGTCAAATCAAGTAAAGTTAAGTGAATTCCCAACCTGCCTTCCTGTCTTTCCAAGCAAATTTTTCTTGGGCTAAAATTATACTTAGTAAATGATGGGGGTTACTTTCAAAATTTATTAGAAAAAACATATTGATAGTTTTGGTGGAAGACCACAGTGTTTGGTGTTGAGTCTTTGCACATCCTTGTAAGTCTTGCATGCATAAAACATGGAAGTCTCTAAAATCAGGATTTCTATGAACAGCACTATCAACTCCCACTTGATATAATAGTATCAGGATGCTTCTAATAGGAGTTTTTCACTATGAAAATGTTTGGGATAACATCTTTATAACTAGAGATCAACTAGAGATCAACTAGTAGACCCACCTTCCCTTCTTTGTGAATATGCAACAGCCCTGAGCAGCCAAGGTATGTCTAGAGAGCAGTGCTATTTCAGGATACTTCTCCATCTACATTGTAAAGTTGTAAATGACTATGCAAGATGCACAGCAGTGAAGAAACATACTAATTATATTGATGGTCTGTAGACTTTGTTGCTTGATAGTTTCCAGATTTATTCATAATATCATAAACACTAATTGTTCAGAAATTCCCCAAACTTTGAGCTTGAGTTCTCAAAACATAGATTGAGGTTTTCCATTATATAGACAACAAGGTGTGACTGGCTATGCATTTTGTAGGTCAAATTCTGCAGTCTTATCACACACAGAAGTTCTGTGGATGCCAGTTGTATACACAGCAGTGAGTATAAATTGTTGAGAAGATATGAAATCAAAAGCCATGTGATTTATACAACAGAGAAACATAATAATCATCCAAAACATATGATTTGGAGATCCTTATTTATACACAACTTACACAGATGGAAAAAACATTTAGATTAGATTTGTTACTGAGTTTAATAACAGATTAAAGCTATGGGCTTCCCAAGGAACCAACACACTAAAGTCTCCAGTAGATCTCTGAGATATCAAGATGACATAATTAGAACAAACTTTCAAAAACTTGTACCATGTCATTATTAAAAAAAAAATTCTGGATGAACATTTGCATGAGTGTTGGTCTTGCAATGGCATCTATACAGACATGCATGTCATTAAAAACCTGGATCTTCAACAAATCTTGACGCTGGTGACTGACAAAAATCTTCAGCTGTGTCCAGAATTCTAAACCCATTTACAATTGACAAAAACTCTGAACAATCCTTTAGCAAAGATCCAAATTGTTGAAGTTGAGATGTATATTTATCCTATGGAAATAAAATAGTCAAGGAGGCCTCCCTGAAGATCATATAAAAATGCCAACACTTAGTTCAAATGAATTACATTTTAAAATGACCCAAAGAAATATAGGATGGGATTTTTCCACAGGGCCTAAAGGAGCCAGGTACTCAACTCCAGCTGAAAGTTGAGCTATCCTGGACACAATGTATTTGTGTAACTCGCTTTACAGATATAAGCCAGAATTCCCACTACTATATCTAATTTTCATTTCTCATATTTATAAATGTTAAGAGCAGAAGAAATCATTTCCAAAATCTAGTCTGATGTCCCGCATAACACAGACCATTGAATTTCATCTAGTAATTCCTTTATAGAGTCCGTAATTCGTGGTTGAGCTAAAGGATATTTTTAGAAAGCCATTCAATCTTCATTTTAATGTTTAAAATGTGAGTGCATAAACTGGATCTGGTACCGAACAATGTATAAAATATTTACTTTTGCATGTACATATACGTTTAAATCTGAACACTATGGAGTGAAATTTTGTTCTGCTCAGTGTATAAATTATAGCCTATCTATAAATTATGCCTGTTGTATCTGACAGCTGAAAAATATGTTTTGCCAGAGCAAAGCCACCCCTGTTCTCCTCCCCATGCATTTTCCCTGCTGAGTAAGGGGGAGAACTTTGATTGTACTTGTCACAGCACTATTACTGATGACTGTCTTTCAGTGAGAATGAAAATTATCATATAAAAATAGTCCATCTCACACAGTGTGTCTTTTTTTCATCTGTTTGCGCTAGTGAGCTGCTGTTTATGCTCCATGTATTTCTAATTATCCCATTGTAGACAAGAAAGTAGAGCTGAATGGGCAGTGTTTGGATTGGGATTAAGTTCAGAGTAAGGCTCAGCCTTGGGTTTGAGGCTAAATCAGGGTTAAGATATGAGTTCAGTTATGATGCTGCTAACATTTCAGATGTTATGGATTACAGGGTTCTTGCAAGATAACTTGATCTTTTCAGATTTTTACCATGTTGTATAAAGGACATATCATAGCAGCAATGGTTCTCATGAAATTTCTCACTGAGGTGCTAACAGCTTTCTGAATGGTATCCTTCCTGCCTTAGCAATCTATCTACTGACTTTGATTTTTATCTTCTTTGGTCTAACACCCATTCTCCAGTAAACCGGGTGGTGGTGGGGTGAGAGACAGAGCATCTTTCTCTATTCCTCCCTCTTCCCTTCTCCTATTTATTTTGAGTTTTCATATCCACTACTCATAACTCCAGTCATCTGAAGAAGTGGGCTGTTCCCACGAAAGCTCATGATACCATCAACATGTTTTGTTAGTTTATAAAGTGCTACCAGACCATTTGTTGTTTTTTTCAGTAAGGGCTCGTCTACACTGGCCCCTTTTCCGGAAGGGGCATGTTAATTTCACCTATCGTAGTAGGGAAATCCGCGGGGGATTTAAATATCCCCCGCGGCATTTAAATAAAAATGTCCGCCGCTTTTTTCCGGCTTTTAAAAAAGCCGGAAAAGAGCGTCTACACTGGCCCCGATCCTCCGGAAAAAGCACCCTTTTCCGGAGGCTCTTATTCCTACTTTGAATAAGTAGGAATAAGAGCCTCCGGAAAAGGGCGCTTTTTCCGGAGGATCGGGGCCAGTGTAGACGCTCTTTTCCGGCTTTTTTAAAAGCCGGAAAAAAGCGGCGGACATTTTTATTTAAATGCCGCGGGGGATATTTAAATCCCCCGCGGATTTCCCTACTACGATAGGTGAAATTAACATGCCCCTTCCGGAAAAGGGGCCAGTGTAGACGAGCCCTAACAGACTAACTCGGCTACCCCCTGAAGCTCCTCATATGTTGTGTCAAATATTTCATGAAACAGCCATTCATGTGAAATTGCATCTGCTTCTAAAGTGAAGAATGGCTTGCTTTCCAGTTCTAGATCCCCCAACAATAGGAGGGCAGGTTTAGATCTATAACCTCAAAACCAAAACCTCCCCTCTTAAATTGTGTCAACTTTCTGGTTTTGAGTGAAGCACTAATTATGATTGGACAAAAGGTATATAACATAAAATACTAATTGTCCACAGGCCTAGTTAGACTAAAAGTGGCTTGAGCTGTACTGAGAATGGGCAAGCATGGTATAGGGAGGTTACATGGGCTCTGTATCTGTTCTGCAGGAGAGCAATGCAGAGACTATGAAGAGGGCAGGGACCTCTTGTAAATGAGTCTGCAGCCTCTGAAAGTGGCCCTTCTCAAATCTCCTCTTCCTCTGTGAGTGTTGTGCCCACAGAATATCATGCAACCCCCATAGAGTTGTGTAGGAAGAGAGGGGAACCAAAGTCCTGGTTCCTAAATAGCTTTCCCCTAAAAGACAATATTTTCCTGGTCTGGGAAAGTCCCTGGGAAGGTCTTTCTTCTTCCCGGCAGTCATCAGAGGAGCAGTGACTCTCCACCATGGTGACGCCTTCTCCCAGCTGATGGGTCTGTTTCAGTGTGATTAGATGGGAGCTCATCCCATGGGCAACATGGCTTTTTCAATATTCGTCTTCAGCCTGTTGCAAAGGCCCTGTCTTGGCTGAGATAATCCAACACTGCTCTGGCTGTCGTCAGTGTCTGGTTGTCAGGTGGAGAGGGGCCACAAGGGAGGTGTTCAGAGGCCATAGAGGTTGTCCTTGTTTGGGATTTTTTCTTAAGCTCCACAGCTTCCCAGCACAGCCAGGATACGTGGGACCATCTGATTTAAGAATGGATTTGGCCTTTAAGAAGTTAGGATGACATAATCCAGAAGGAGTTCCTTTTCACCTGTCCTCAACGCTTCTCTTTATTCTGAAGTTTAGATATTGATTTGTCACATGAAACTGTGCTTATTAAACCATCAATCCGTTTATCTTCAGCAGGGGGTGGCACTTTATAGCTCCAATGCCATCTCTATTCTGTTAATAACAAAGCCAGATTTTACCCACTATTTCCATGAGTCATATCTGTCCTTAAATATATATGTCCTTTAGTGAGCAAGTGGGTAGAAGTGCAGACGTCACCCCTTTTATTCCTTCACATGCCTTAGGTGCAAATTGCTTTACAAGATTACTCAAAGCTTAACACTCATCTTTGTTTGGAGATGGGCTAATAACTAAATTCATAGAGTCTAAGGCCAGATTAGACCCTCCTGATCGTTCAGTTGGATCGCCAGGCCATAGGACTTTCCCAAATATTTCGTAGAGCTGATATTTTATTCTGATAAACTTTCACATGGTCATGCTCCCTAGCTGAGCTTCTGACAATTATAAGAAAAGCTTAATTCCTACCTAAGGAAGTAGTTTTTAATGGGTGCTCAGTAGGCCTCCATGGTCCACAGACTACATCTCAGATTTTCAGAGGTGTCCACCCCTCCATCTGACTTTTTCTAGGAGCCCCCAAAGGAGCAAAAGGCTGACAAACACTGATCTAGGATAATATAATTTTTTCTGTTTGTAGATTTTTTCTGCCTTGTTCAGGTTGTTGGGTCTATACCAGGCTTTCATACAATGTTTTGTTTACTATTGCAAAGATATGGAGGGCCTAATCCAAAACCCATCAAGGTCAATGGAAAGGCCAGCACATAGTGCCAGCACATAGTCAGCATAGTACAAATAATAATATCAGAGACAATTTTAAATTTCTGGTTCCAAACACACCAACCAACGTATTGTATGGCAAGAAAATACAATGTAGCTATATAAAAGAACAAAAGAAGGGACACTGTGGATATGCAATTGCTGCTACTATATTTATCACCTAAATAACTTGATGATGATCCTTGTATAAGATAGATAGATAGATAATGTTGCCATTTCTCCATAAGGGGTCTTACCTAAGACGTTTTGCTTTCCTATTATGTACATAACTCACATAAATTGCAAATAGTTTAGTATCTTTACATGTTAATTCTTGCAGTTGCAGCATTTTTGTCTACATGTAACATGTCAATTAGTAAAGAGAAATACACCCTGCAAAGTGGCATCCATTTATGGAAGCACTCTCAAACACAGGGTTCTTCAAAAGTTAAATTTAGATTTCCAAACACAACATATTGTTACATTTTAGTTAAACTTTCTAAATGATATCCCACTTTCAAAAGGGCTGGGAGTCTGTTACAGCTGCAAAATTCAAACATGCAATAGTTTCGAATTGTATCTTAATTTTCCCCCATCCTCTAAGCTAGGGGTTTTCAAACTTTGGGTCACAGCTTGTATTGCTAAGCTGCTGGCTGGCTGTGAGATGCGTTGTTTACCTGAGCATCCACAGACATGGTCACTCACAGCTCTGGGTGGCTGTGGTTCACCCATTCCTAGCCAATGGGAGCTGCAGGAAGTGATGGCCCAACCCTGCACTGCTTCCTTCAGCTGCCATTGGCTGAGAATGGTGCACTGCGGCCACTGGGAGCTGCAAGCAGCCATGCTTGCAGATGCTCGGGTAAACAAAGCATCTCGCGGCCAGCCAGTGACTTACCCTTACAAGCTATGACCCAAAGTTTGAAAACCCCTGCACTAAGCTACAACTACTCAGAACTTTAGCGTGATGGCCGGAGCTATAGTAGAACTCAAGACCTCAGCAAGACCTGTGTCTTTCATTACTGCCCCGCTGTGCTGAGGCTGCACATGCACGTAAGTGGTTGATTTGAGAGAGAATTCTGCAAGTTACATGCGCTGTTTTTGTTGTACCATGTTCTACCTTCAATATTTTTGAACACAGCACTATGGGGCCTGTAGATCTGATCAAAGATGTTTTGGGGTACAGCCTAGTGCCATAGAGATACAACAGTCAAGCCGTGGAATTAGAACAGGTTGGAGGATGACAATTCCATTTCATCACAGATTAAATAAAACAAAATACAGGACTAACAAGATGGTTTATTAGATGATGAGCTTTCATGGGCCAGACCCACTTCCTCAGATCAAATAGTGGAAGAAAATAGTCACAACCATATATACCAAAGGATACAATTTAAAAAATGAACACATATGAAAAGGACAAATCAAATTTCAGAACAGAAGGGGGATGGGAGGAGGGGAAAGGTAAATGTCTGTGAGCTAATGATATTAGAGGTGATAATTGGGGAAGCTATCTTTGTACAGTAGACTTCCAATAATCCGGAACCTATGGGACCTAGGTGGTGCCGGATTATCAGATATGCCAGACTATCAGGAGGTACTATGAACTGGTGATATATTTACTGTATACATTATATACTGTATATAAAGTGTTCTTAACCCTTTTTATTGTACATACTGTATACAGTATACTGTAATGTTTTAGTTTTTTAAAGCCTTTTTTATCCTTTTTGCTCAGTTCAGCTGCTGCTGCTGTTACCTTGTGACTCATTTATTGCCGAAGCTCACTCACTAGGCTCTTGCCATTTTGATGCCGGACTATCAGGAGTGCCGGACTATTGGATGCCGGACTATTGGAGTTTTACTGTAATGGGTAAGATAACTAGATCCTTTGTTGAGACTCAGGTGTAAAGTGTTGAATTTTAGCATGAATAACAGTTCAGAGGATATTCATGCTAAAATTCGACACTTTACACCTGAGTCTCAACAAAGAATCTAGTTATCTTACCCATTACAAAGATAGCTTCCCCAATTATCACCTCTAATATCATTAGCTCATAGACATTTATCTTTCTCCCTCTCCCATCCCCCTTCTGTTCTGAAATTTGATTTGTCCTTTTCATATGTGTTCATTTTTTTAATTGTATCCTTTGGTATATATGGTTGTGACTATTTTCTTCCACTATTTGATCTGAGGAAGTGAGCCCACAAAAGCTCATCATCTAATAAACCATCTTGTTAGTCTTTAAAGTGCTACATAGTCCTGTATTTTGTTTCAGCTACACCAGACTAACATGGCTACATTTCTATCACTATTCCAGATTAAATAAAGACCGTCTGAACATCTTCATGAAAGGGATTGTGGCAAAACAGCTGTTTGTTTTCATTTCCTCTCCCTCTCTCTCTCTCTTCTTATTTCTCATCCAAAGGAGCCGGAGAGACCACCCTGGAGCTCGGAAGCCTTCCAGTTGAAAAGTCTATTAGAATTGATACTCTCTGTGAAATGTTCTGGCTTTGACAAAACACCATATTTCAATGAAAATACATTGCATTGAAAAAGGTCTGACCAGTTCTACTGAAAATTGTTTTAATATCACCATTGTAATGCATCTAGGATATGAGAGACAGAGACAAAATTAAACATACAAAGCCAAATAAAGAATCCTTCCACTTTGCTCCTGCCTCCCTTATTTGGTAGCTCTCAGCCCGAGGTTTCCCTGAAGGAGGAGTAAATGCAATGTCTTTGATTCTGTGTTTGTGCAGTGCTCAGCATAGTGGGACACAGGCACCACACCAACACAAATAATAAGTAATAAGAAGAATCAGCCTGTGAACTGAGGATTGTGTGGTAAAATTAACTGTATATTTAAAGTCAAATAAAATATGTGCAATTTAAAATAATTATGCTTTTATATTTTTCAAAGGGAAGTTGTTGTAACCCTCTGTACTCCTGTAAAGGGGATTAAAACACATTTTGTATCGACTCTTGGGGCTCTATTGTAGCTCAGTAAGAGAAAGCATTTCACCGTGTACGTGAACAGCTCGTTCTTGCTGCATGCTTCAGAGTCCTTCAGAAAGACAAGGTAGTCACCTAATTACAGAGCAGGTACAGGGTTATTAGGGAAACTTAGTTCAATAATGGAACCATAATTATGCACGAAGATCGCTCTGAGAAACACTTAATTGCATCACTTAATGCTAACGACTTATAGCTGCAGCATGCTGGGGTGTGATGAAAGCAGCTGTTCCCCACACATTTCTTTATGGTGGGATATGCTAAATCTGTGTTTGGATGTAACTTGCGGAAAAGAATGTAAAATGTCTTTGTTTCATTTTTTAAAATTTAAAGCTCATATAGACAGACACACTTTGAAGAAATACCTTTTAAGGCTAGATCCACAATGGTATTTAGGTGCCAAACTATCATTTTAGAGACTCAGAATCCCTGCTCAACTTCTACTTAATCCTGTGAGTACCTAAATTCTAGGGATGCTTAAAATTCTGCTGGTAAGCATTCACAGAAGCTTTCTATCAAACTGGGCCTCCCAGAAAACAGCCGAAGAGGAGGTCTCTGCACTTAGAGCACATACCCAGGATGTGAAAAATCTAGGTGCAAGTCCCCACTCTGACTAGTATGGAACCTATATATTTTTTTGACCTCTTAGCAGAATGGCATAACCATCGTGCAATACAGATGAATTTCTCAGAAGCCCGCCTGTTGTATGAAATATTTAAATATCCAATAGAGCAGGGTATAGAAGGTGAGTGCTCTAACCAGTGGGCTACAAAATCATAGTCCTCTCTCTTTCTCTCTTCTTTCCCCTCCCCCCAGCGAATTATGTACCTAAGCCCATATTTTCTTACTAAAAAGCAGATTTCCACAAAGCAAACAACTTCAATTAATATTTAGTTTAAAATTTTGATAAGAAAATCTAACGAGAAATAAAAAGGCTCATTTGAAATCTTGTAGCATTTCAAGAAGTGGTTTGAAATCACTTTTCCAATTTTTCAGCATGCTCTAATAATTATTTAACTATGTACCTGATATATTGAGGGAAATATTTATTGTTGAGAGGCTCTGTATAATCACTTTGGGAGAAAACGCAAATGTAAAAGAGCTGGATAGAAGTGGCTGATATTTTTCCAACTGCAAAATTTTGACCAAATTTCACATTTTAAAATAAAAGGAAAAATTATTACTTTTTGGTCTGTTTTTCAAACCAATTATAGAGCTGGTGAAAATGTTAATCAAATTTTGCAAATTAGGGATTGTGGGATCAGGGAAAGTATTTTTAAAAACTGCAATTTTTCCTTATTTTCCAAATATTATGAATCCATGACAATAATCACTGCCATGCATGAAAAAATCAACTCAAGGTATCACATCCTAAAGATAGCAAGTAAAGAACATGGATGTCAAATAACTGAGTTAGAACCCTGGACTTGCTTGTTCATTAATACCATCCACATAGACAAGCTTTTACCCTGCTCATCCTAAATCAATTCTTAACTTGCAGATATAAGTGGCACAACTAATTCCAACTTACTTTGATGAACTTAGAGGGATAGTTTGTGTGAAAAACGCTTGTTAGTTTGCACAGGCAATATGAGTATAAAAGTGTTCTTATTGGAGACCTAAATCAAAACTCCAGTTCTAAACACTTATCTGGGAATGTTCAAATCCAGATCTGGATCTGAACCATCCTTGCTTTTGTGGGCCAAAGCAAAATCCTGGATCTGACCAACCCTGTGATGTATCTCAGCCCATTTCTCTAGCCCCTAAAAATTCAGAATAATGAGTAATGTATCAAGTATGTTCTGAGGATGCTGGCCATAATAGACAGGTGTTGAGCTGTGAAAAATACTTTGTAACACCGTCTGATCCCCAAGAAGTTTGGCTGGTGGCTTTGGGTTATTTTACCTCTTTGCCTTTTGCATCCTGGGGTTGTTCCATTCTTTGGATTTCCTTTCCCTTCACTATTTCCTTTTGTTTTGACTTATCTCTATTAATGAGAAATGCACAGTGAAATTTATGAAGGTGTAAATATATGTTCTACTTCATGATCAACCTTTGCCCAGAGATGTAAATCCAAAGTAAAATATATACCTGAAGTTAAATTATGTCCTAAAAAAATCTGCCTTGGTGAAAATAAGTGGAAAACTCCATAGATAGAATTGATGTCACAGATCCACCAGGGAAAACAAACAAACAACATGTAGGGGATTCTATATCTCCGCATGACTGGCAGGGAATGTGACCCGATCATTTGGATGTCCTGGGACCAGTGGGGAAATCCCAGACATCTTGGACTTAGTGCATCCACAAACCAAATTCATGAGGAAGACCAGAATCTACTTCCCATATTCCCATGTACCCTATGAAAGAATAGTTGCTAATGGAACAGTGTTGACATAGAGTTCCTGGCTGTGTCTGTCCTGCTATGTGTTGGGATGTAGGTTGAGAGACCAGAGTAGGTTTATACATAAGAAGCAGACAGTTTTCCTGTGACACATGAAGGATAATATAAAACCACATGGTTTTGCAAATTCTCTTTTTCGAAGAAGAAAGTTTCTTGTGACCCCTGCAGTTTCTTTTAATCTGGCAGGTGACGGAGTTATTAACAGCAATCAAGAGGATTCTGTGTACATAACACACTGTCCCTGAAATTGTGTAACATAGGAAAAAAATCAAATGAGAAAATCTCTGCAAGGAATAAAGGAAATGGAGTGTCTTCAATTCACACCAATTCACTGAAGTGATACCGTTATGTACCCATGTCAGCAGCAGCATTGCTGCCAGGAACAGCACTGGTGCTAAGAAATCCCTTTGGAAGAGTCCTCTTTTAATTTGGATCTCACCAATGAGAGTTCCTTCCGTGCAGAGTCAAGTCAAGATAGCTATACTGTAAATTAAGAAATGTTGAAAGGAGGTGATCTTCGGGTGAACCTTGTGCATTTTCAATGTCTCAATTATCTGTGAGTGTGTGAGGCTCTCACATTCCTTTTGGAGGCCGATCAATACCATTTCTAACTTTTTCTTTCTTTTTTTTTATGTATGCAGCAATCCTTCTGTTCAGCCTGAGATGGTCTTTTGTCCCTATTGTGCTTACCGTGAAGCTTTCTGGCTCAGGAGAGAGAATTTCATTGAGTGCTGGAACTATACAGATCTTCTTTGCCAGAATTGCTATTAGAAATTTAACTGTGAGAAGTTTAGCTAAAGTCTTTTGAGGCCTGATTTATGCCATTCATAATAACTAATAATGTGCCTGGATTCTCCATTTTGGGTTGGGTTGGGAGGCTATGCCCTTGGTGTCAAACTAGTATTGCTAGCCTGTGAAGCATTATTATTGTATGTTGTTTTATTATTGTAATTCCTAAAGACCCCAGAGGTGGATCTGAGCCCCATTGTGTTAGGTACCATACAATCACAGAACAAAGACAGTCCCTGCTCCAACCTGCTGATGTTCCAACAGATCCCAAATATATTTTATCCCTTCCTGCAACAGGTGAGTTGCTGCTTTAGGAGCTACAGGCCTGGCACCAGCCAATCCTAATGGAATGTCCAGAGGTGAATGTCAAGAACCAGAGACAAGAAGCTATAGGAAAGGAGAGTCTCTTGCATGGGTTCCTGAGGAAGAGAGACTCCAGAGGGGAAGCCTGGGGATTGTAAGTGAATAAAAAGCCCTATATGGGAGTTTTGTTTTCTTTTGGGGAGAAAACCAAAGCCTTGTGTCTTCCCCAGCTGCTCAGAAGGAAGAAGAGAGAGCTCTCAGGAAGAAGGGACTGTTCTCACCTTAAGGCAGCAATAGAAGGCTTGTGGATTTCTTTTTGAAGTCTGGGTGAATACTATCAGACTCTAAGGAGGGATGTTATCAATGGGCTCATGAATGCCTGCATGGAATTTATCTGAGAAGCCCGTTGAAAGGGGAAACTGAGGTAGGACACCTGCAGATTAACTTTAGGCCATGAGGGGGTATCTAGGAACAGGTTATGTCTTACTCATTTTGAAAGTACCTACTCTTTAAGTTGTCCCTTGTGTATTCCCAATAGGCTCAATGGCACTTAGTCTCAAAGTAAGACACTAAATAGTATGACTATTAGTGCAGAATCTGGCTCTAAAGTTTCTGTCCTTGATACTATGACAGCATAGATTACCTTCCTATTGCAGACTTTCTTTCAGTCCTAGTCTCACCAGATTTTTTGTCCCAATCTACTCCTTGCCCTTCCCTCTCGTCCAACTTTTTGCTCCCTTTGCATTGGTATCAAATACAATCATTGGACTGCCAGGGACCTCAAGAACTCATCTAGGCCAGCCCCTAAATTCATAGCAGGCGTAAGTATTACCTAATATTATCTAGATGGCTTTCTCTCCATGCTGCTTGACTGCCAATAAGGACATCACTGAGATCATAGAAGAGATAGGCTCACTGCTCTTGGTTCCACTGCCAAGCACCATCCTAGCCCACACCAGATAGCAGGAGCCATTACAGGAAAAATCTGGCTTCAGTCCCACACCTAGGTTGCACCATGCTTGCTTATTCTGTAGGGATGGTACTTGTGCTATCTGGTCAGCTCTAGCAGCTATGAGAGCTTTGAGCATGTTCAGTGAAGATGGAATCTTGCAGATTTTAGCTGCTTAAATCTGAGTCTCTACTGAGCATGCAAAAACTGCAGTTTTCCAAAGTTTTACAGCTTAGCCAAGTTTGAGCAGCTCTCCACAAAGACAGCAAAAAAAAAAAAAAAAAAAAAAAAAAGCACATTCCTAACAAAAAGGCCATTCTCCCACCAAATGTCAAAACTCTGTACCAATGCACGGGGCCATTGAGCTGTTGAAAGAACAAGTCATCAGAATTTTTGAACATGGGCACAACAATGTACTGTAGTTTCTTAACCTTGCTTTTGAAAATGGCTGAACTCTTTCTGCTAAAATGTTTCAAGAAAAAAAAATCAGACTGAGCTAGATACCTAACATACAAAATTTCAGCTCAAATGGTTAAAGTTTGGCAAAGTTACAACTCACTAAAAATATGATCATATAATGGGAAGTGTAAGGACATCGTAATAATAGGTGACACTGTCAGCCTTACCAATTGTTCTGTTTTATATAGAAGTGACATTGACTGGACAGTTGTCTGACAAATGGGGTATGGCAGTATTCTAGACAGTCACAAACAGATTTTTTAAATATTGTGGAGTTCAGTAGGACAACAAGGCTTCAGACCAAATTAAAATTTGAGGACAATTATGTAATTCACATGTTCATTTTGGAGACAATTCAGGGCTCCATCAGCTCATTATGTGTCACATGTTTAGACTAGCTTTGAAGGTCAAAAGAACCTTAGAGATGAAATTCAAAACCTAGAGGCTGCATCTAGACTGGCAAGTTTTTCCGCAAAAGCAGCTGTCTACACTGGCCACTTGAATTTCCACAAGAACACTGACGATCTCATGTAAGATTGTCAGTGTTCTTGCGGAAACGCTATGCTGCTCCTGTTGGGGCAAAAGCCCTCTTGCGCAAATGCTTTTGCGCAAGAGGGCCATTGTAGACAACGTGGTATTGTTTTGCGCAAAAAAGCCCCGATCGTGAAAATGGTGATCTGGGCTTTCTTGTGCAAAACCGCGTCTAGATTGGCATGGACGCTTTTCTGCAAAAAGTGCTTTTGTGGAAAAGCATCCGTGCCAATCTAGATGCTCTTTTCTGCAAATACTTTTAACGGAAAAACTTTTCCGTTAAAAGCATTTGTGGAAAATCATGCCAATCTAGACTTAGCCAAAATGTTTTTAGAAGAGATAAAGATGAACGAAAAATTATCATTACTAAAAGGAGTCAGCTTGTAGATTTACTTTCTTTCTACAAATTAATGAATGACTAGTGGTTGAGCTAAACTATAGAGGCAAGTGTGTTGTAGGTGAGTTTTTTTCTTCCCTAGCCATATCTGTGTCCTCCAGCTCCTTATTCTAAGACTCTTATTACATCTGGATCATTGGGCAAGACTCTCTTCACTTACTTTCAAATGCTCTAAAGCCTTGAATTTGTTCATGTTCTCAAGAAAACCATGATGCCAGACGCCAAAATAATAGAGATAGCGCAAACAGACAGAGAAGGGAGTGAGCCTGACAGAAATAATAGACAGGAAGTGAGAAATAAAGGTAATTAAGGAGTCCACATATTATTGGCTTTTAACTGAGGCAATTCTACCCCTGGAGAGTGTGTCAGAAGGAAGAGTATGTACGTATAGCACATGTGACAGAAATTAAATCAAAAAGTGAAGTCACATTAAAAACTGAGTTTGGCATATATGGAGAAAACAGAAAGAAGGCAGGTATTGTTGACTTTGCATAAGACATCTAAGGGTGTGTCTACACAGCAGGGCTTAACTTGAAATAAGCTATGTAAATTGAGCTACATCAATTGCATAGCTTATTTAGAAACTGGGTGTGTCTACACAGCACTTATTTTGAAATAGAGCACTCTTTCTCCAACTTCTCTTACTCCCCATGAAATGAGGGTTACAAGAATTGGAGTAAGACAGTATTTTGACATTATTTTGAAATAATTGCCTACAGCATAGACACGGACTAAGTTATTTTGAAATAACATTGCTGTGTAGACGTACCCTAAATGACACAATGATTACAGATTGATGAAAGGTGAAGAACTCTTAAGTAAAATAGTTCATTACATCAGCATTTAACTGTAAGCAAACATAGCCCTGGTCTACACTAGGGACTTATTTTGAAATAGCTCCCCATATTTCGAAATAACAAGTGGAGCGTCCACACTACAGGTGTGTCTAGACTACAGTGTTTTTTGAATAAAGTAGCCTTTTTTTTGAAAAAATGTCACCTACATCTAGACTGCAGCTGCATTCTTTCAAAAGTAAATTGAAAGAATGCGGCAGTTTTTTCTATTGTGGTAAACCTCACTTTATGAGGAATAATGCCTTTTTTCAAAAGTCCTCTTTTGAAAAAAAAGGCGCTATTGAACGCAAACTGTGCTTTTTTGAAAGAGAGCGTCTAGACTCTTTCAAAAAAGCAGCTCGCTTTTTTGAAAAATCTGCTTGTAGACTAGACACTGTCTTTCAAAAGAGGCTTTTTTGAAATATTCTTTTGAAAAAGTCTCTTTCAAAAGAGGCTTGTAGTCTAGATGTAGCCTACCATGCCCGTTATTTTGAAATAACAAGCCGGTTATTTCAAAATAATAAGTTCTGCTTTTACAAGGAATAACGCTTATTTTGAAATAGTTATTTTGCAATAGTGGGAGTATTGATGCTCCACTTCTGCTATTTTGAAGTAAATATTCCTCAGAGTCATTAAAAGTAATTACTCCCCAGTGCTTCCTCGGGCTTTCAGTTGAGGTAGCACTTCCACAATAAGGGAGCCTGCTTGGACTAATTTTGAGGCTTCCCTGTAGTGTGGATATGCTATTTCAAAATAATTATTTTGAAATAATTTCCTAGTGTAGATATGCTCATAATGTCTCGGTGTTAATTTCTGGAATTAGAGATGTGACAAAACCTGAATAAATATTTGAGGAGTTGTGATTTCATGTAATGACACACACGATCAGTAGTTTTCAAGCAACAATGCATATGCATTTCTATAGCTTTGTCTATATTATACTTTTTCTCTTTCAGATGAATATTTCCACTTACTTAAAACATACTTTTAAGTGTAAAATTATTCTCCCAAATAGCTGTGTTGTGTCTTCCTGACTGTATACACACTTGTAAAAAAGAAAAGCAAATACAGGGAAAAAACTCATGACTCCCCAGTTCTTGATTCTGGCCACTGTGCTTGCTGAAGAAAGGGGTCAAAAGTTAGCTGGTTAAGTGAAGTAGCAGTCTGGCATATGTAGTTACCAAGGGGTGTTCACTAACATGGCCTTCACTCCAGTTGCTATAAAGAGAAGGTGGTTTAGAGATGACTATTCTGATTCTGCACAACTATTTTTCCATGCTCACGGATTCCTCAATTGTATGGCTCCTTTTTATAGTGGGAGATCAGGATCTCACCCTTTCCTTTGAATGCAAGATGAGACAAATCCCTCTCAGGGTCAACGTCCATTCTTTCTTTTTGACATTTTATGGTGATGGTAAAATGAACTATGTCATCATTTTCACTTCTCTCCTCTCCCTATCCTGTTTCACCAATAAATTATTCTGTCAGAGATGGACACTAGACCACTATTTCCTGAATAACATAAGCCATTCCACAAAGCAGCACCAGTAAGAAATAATGTTTCCCAAAGTTGACATGTGTTTGTTTTTCAAAAGCCATACCTCAGGATGATGCCTAAAACAAACAGAAAAAAATCAAAAAACAACTGGGTTGTGCCCACGAAAGCTCATGATACCATTTACATTTTTGTTAGTCTCTAAGGGTATGTCTACAATACAATGTTAATTCTACACTACAACGTTAACTAAGCTAATTCGAACTAACGGATCCAGACTAAAAAACTAGTTCGAATTAGCGTTTTGCTAATTCGAACTAGCATGTCCACATTAAGTGGACCCTAAACCGGGCTTAATGATGGCCGGAAGCAGTGCCGGCAGGGCATCAGAGAAGAGCTTAGAGCATGGAGATGCTGTCTCAGGCTAGCCGAGGGCTGTGCTTAAAGGGTCCCAACCCCCACCCCGGACAGACAGTTCTCAGGGGTGCCCCACTTGCAAAGCAGTCCTGGCTTGGATTACCCAGACTACCCATACTGGGCACATGACAGCACTCGGCCATCAGCCCAGCTGCACTTGCTGCAGGCTGCCATCTGGGGAGAGGGGACAATTGGGGGGCTGCAGGAGAGCTTCCACCCCCAGAAGCCCGCAGAGCCAGCCCAGTCCTCCCCATCGGGGGCTCGTACCCCATTCCTCCCTCACCTCCTTCCACTTACCCTTCCCTAGCCCCTCTTCTTGATGTACAAAATAAAGATAACGTGTCCTCCAAAATGGAATCTGTCTTTATTGAACAAAACTGGGGGAGACTGGGAAAAGGAGGTGGGAGAGGCGAAGAGAGAGGCTGGGAGAGGGGAGGGCAACTAAAATGATCAGGGGTTGGGAAAAGGTCCCATATGAAGAGAGGCTAAAGAGACTGGGACTTTTCAGCTTAGAAAAGAGGAGACGGAGGGGGGGACAGGATAGAGGTCTCTAAAAGCATGAGTGGGGTGGAGTGGGTGCATACAGAAAAGTTCTTCATTAGTTCCCATAAAGAAGGACTAGAGGACACCAAAGGAAAGGAATGGGTAGCAGGCTTCAAACTAGTAACAGAAAGTTGTTCTTCACAAAGCAAAGAGTCAACCTGTGGAACTCCTTGCTGCAGGAGGCTGTGAAGGCTAGAACTAAAACAGAGTTTAAAGGGAAGTGAGATCAAGTCATGGAGGCTGGGTCCATGGAGTGCTATTAGCCAGGGGGTAGGAGTGGTGTCCCTGCCCAAGGTTTGTGGAAGGCTGGAGAGGGATGGCACGAGACAAATGGCTTGGTCACTGTCTTCGGTCCATCCCCTCCAGGGTCCCTAGGGTTGGCCGCTGTTGGCAGACAGGCTACTGGGCTAGATGGACCTTTGCTCTGACCCAGGACGGCCATTGTAAGCTCAGGACTCAGGATCGGGGGTCTCACTGGACCCCCTTGATTCTCTTGTACACCTGCTCCTGGGTGGCCAGGCTGGCAGCTCTCCTGCCCTAGCCAGCCACTTTCCTGTGCCTAGTGTGGAGATCGTGGACAAGGTCCACGATGTCTGCACTAGCCCAGGCGGGTGCCCGCCTCTTGCGGTCCCGGGCAAGCTCCCGGGAGCTGCCAGCCTGGTCCTGGGAACAGGGGGAGGGCTGCGGGGCATCGGGTGGGTGGCTCGATCCGTGCCAGGTGCAGGGTCTGCTGGCTGGGTGCTGGCAGGCTTGCACCTGGCACGGGCACCGTAGCCAGCCCGTGCCCCTTTAAGGGGTCCGGGGCCGGGAGGGGGGCAGAATAGTTTCCCTGGTGTTGGCCAGAGTGGCCACCAGGGAAACCTGAGGAGGGATAGCCTCCCACTAGTTTGAATTAAGGGGCTACACACTAGCTAGTTCGAACTTGGCTTAATCCTGGTAAAATGAGGTTTTCCTAGTTCGAACTAACGGAGCGCTAGTGTAGCGCCTATGAAAGTTTGTTCGAACTAACGTCCGTTAGTTCAAACTAACTTTGTAGTGTAGACATACCCTAAGGTGCTGCAAGAATATTTGTTGATTAAACAACTCAGGATCAACTCAGGATTAAACAAAGACTGTGAATGGCTAGCTAACTACAAAAGCAGCTTCTCCTCTCTTGGTATTCACACCTCCAGATCAGCTACTAAAAGTGGGCCTCATCCTCACTTATTGGATCCACCTCGTCATCTCTAGTCTGATCCTGGCCTGCATATTTATACCTGCCTCTGGAAATTTCCACTACCTGCATCTGACGAAGTGGGTCTTTGCCCACGAAAGCTTATGCTCCTACACTTTAGTTAGTCTATAAGGTGCCACAGGACTTCTCACTGCTTTTGCAGATTCAGACTAACACGGCCACTCCTCTGATACTTGACCTCCAAAATAGACTCTTGTGACAAAACTGCAGGCTTGAATTTCATTTACACTAAAATCCTTTCCTTCTCTGGCATTGTGAAAAAGCCTTATAATGGTTAAATTAAAACCTACTTTAAGGCCGCTTCACACAACCGGAGTGGAGTAAATAGGCCTCACTGAAAATTCAAATCAGGCCCAGTGGCTCAAATGCCATGCTGACTCTGAAACATTACTTGGAGTTAGTTATAGTAATTTTAAGAGAGGGAGTGCCTTAAACCTTACTGATGATACACTTTTTTCATTTCTAGCACTTCACATGAAAACAGGAGCTGCTCTTAATCGAATAGTCATGCACAGTAGGAACCCACACAATGGTATAAATTTCTTTCTGAAGGTGTTTAATTTCTTTAATTTCTTCTTCCTCTGTGCTAACTCCTTAAAACCCATGCTAATTAAAACCTTGCATGCAGCATATTCCTGACTGAAACCAACAGAAACACCACTGGGAAAATAACTCCCTCTCTCCTCCTCCAGAAATTCTCTGTGCATCCTGCTTCGTCCTCTATGCAAAGACCATCACAGCTGTAATAACCTCTGCAGAATTAATACAGACTGAGGAAAGGCAGTTCTGAAATGATGTTCTTCCTCTGCAATCAGTTATTACTTGTTTGCAAGTGGGGACAGAGGCAGGGTTGATATCACAACAGTCATTATCCTCCCTACTCCCACACTTGCCTTTAGGCAAAGGGATTCTTCAACTTGACATCCTCTGTCCCTCCCTTGTGTGGTCAATAGTGCTGTCAGCTGGGTTACATCGATCCTGCATCTGTCTGTCATGTCCATTTCCCCTTATTGTATATCCAGGGAGGCACTGCCTAAGCAGAGTTTATAAAGAGTAGACCTTGACTGGCAAACTTGGTTGCTTTTTTGGGCCTGGGATAGATTTTTGAAGGTGCAAAGGACTCTCTGACACATAACTGCTACTGAGAGTCAAAGGGAATGAGGTGCCTAAGTGCCATTTGAAAATGTGCCCTTAATTACAAAATGTGTCTGAAGGGAACATACTAGACACAATAAATCTGTTTTTTAGGAAAGAATTTGGCACTGTGTTTAATGAAATCTTACTGCCAAATTAACTTGGATAACAGCATAGTTAGGTGGGCTGAAAACTCTCCAACAAACAGTAAACAGAAAACAAAAAGCCACATGCTACACAACCAAGTGGAGCTAACTAACAGGAGCAAGCAAATGGGAGTTTGAGGCGCAATTTTTAGGAGGGAGAAACAAATAAAATGAGTATAGCTCAGAAAGGCTTTGTTACCTGTGCCAACATTGCTCCTGGCTCTTCCATCCGTATCAGTGATCAGACAGAGAATCCGAGCATAAAGGCCTCTTCCCAGGTCCTGGTGTGGATTTTTAGAGATGATGGCCTGCCTTTACCCCCTCACAGAAAGCCAAGCAGAAGAAACCAATTTGTGTGATTGGTTCCTACTGGAGAGCTATAGGAGGATGGGTTACTAGATTGAGGAGCTTCTCTGCACATGTATATGACGACTTTCAGATCTGAGGAAGAAATCCACCTCAAGAGGATTGCAGTAGCACCAGCAGGGGAGCAGGAACCTGTTCTTCATTGGGAGGAATGGGTCTGCTGATTACTTCAGGCAGCAGGGGATGCACCACCCGAACTCCCTTCCCACTGTCCATAGAGATTAAAAATACTATGCTGCCCTGGCAGTGACGGATGAGGAATCTCCCCCAAATGCAGAAGGGAAGAAGACTGGAAGGAATTCAGCCGCCACTCCCAAGAGGGGAGGGTGTGTGGAAGCATCCATGTACAGGCCTGAACTGACATCACAGGAGGTTTGTTGCCTGTCAAAGGCCTGTATTTGAGACATAACAGAAGGATTGACAAGGATCATCTGTTGACTCATGTTTCTAGACCATCAGAGCAATAACGATACTGAAAGGTATGGCAATGAGCAGATCAGAAATGACTACAGGACTGAGAGTTGGAGGCACAAGTGGTGTTCTCATAAATCCTTCTCAAGAGTAAGGACCCAGGCAGACACAGACACATACATGACTGAGTGGTTGTGTCACTGGGAGAGCTTTGGCTTTCTCATTCATGGGATCCTATGCTGGGAAGAAGGACTGCTAAACACATGTAAGGTTCATGTATCAAGGAAGGGGAAGAGTATCTTCAGATACAGACTGGCTAACTTAATGAGATGGGTTTTAAAATAGGTTCGACAGGGACAGGAGACAAAAGTCCGTGGGTAAGTAAAAAATGTGGAGAACAAGTGAAGTGTTGGGATTTAGGGGGAAACATGGCCAATCATGGAGAGGAGAAAGATGTTTATATACTAATTCAGTAAATATAGGGAATAAACCAGAAGAATTGGAAATCCTAGCCAATAATCACAGTTACGATATTTTGGCATCACAGAAATGTGGTAGTATAATTCACAGGAATGGAATATAGATATAGTGGATACATCTTGCTCAGAAAAGCCAGGCAGTGTGGAAAAACAGGTAGGAGGTGTTACCTTGTACATCAAAGATATGCATACTTGCACAAAGGCTGAGATAAAAGTGGGAGGAGAGGAAGTCCTGTTCAAAGTCTCTGGGTAAGGTTAAAAGAAGTAAATGACAAGGGTGATGTCATGATAGATGTCTACCATACCTAACCAGTAAGAAGTTGATGAGGCTTTTTTAAAACAACTAACAATATCATGTAAAACACAGGACATGAAGGTGATGAGGGATTTCCACTACCTAGACATCTGTAGGGAAAATAATGTAGTAGGGCACAGATTATCCAACAAGTTCTTGGAGTGCATTGGAGACAAATGATTCTTACAGAAAGCAGAGAAAGTAAATAAGGTACAGGAGATTCTGGATTTGATGCTGATAAACAGGGAGAAACTAGTTAAGAATCTAGTGAAAGTGATCATGAAGAGTTAATAATTCAAAGGAATGGTAGGAGGGAAAAGAGCAGAATAAAGACAATGGACTTCAAGAAGGCAGGCTTTAACAAACTCAGGGTGTGTCTACACATCACCCTAAACTCGAAATAAGATATGCAATTTGCACTACGTAAATTGCGTATCTTATTTCAAATCTATTTCAAAATAGCTTATTTTGAAATTTCGCACATTTACACAACACCAAATTTTGAAATAATGCTCTATTTCGAGACATCCCTTAACCTTCATGGAATGAGGGTTATCGGGATACTGAAATAGCACGCCCATTATTTTGGAAAATATTTCAAAAATAATGGGCGGCTTGTGTAGATATAGGGTAGCTATTTTGGGATACCTTCAGTATTCCAAAATAACTGCAGTATACAGGCAGTCCCCGGGTTACGTACAAGATAGGGACTGTAGGTTTGTTCTTAAGTTGAATCTGTATGTAAGTCGGAACTGGCGTCCAGATTCAGCCACTGCTGAAACTGACCGCCAGTTCCGACTTACATACAGAATCAACTTAAGAACCCCAAGCGTCCCCAAGTCAGCTGCTGCTGAAACTGATCAGCAGCTGATTCCAGGAAGACCGGGGCAGAGCAACTCTGCCTCGGGCTTCCTGTAGTCAGCGCTGGTCAGTTTCAGCAGCAGCTGACTTGGGGACGCCTGGGGCAGAGCAGCTGGGGTGCTGCTGGGTTGGTCCAGTAGCGCCGCTCCTCGGCGCTACTGGACCAACCCAGCAGCACCCCATCTGCTCTGCCCCAGGCGTCTTGATTCAGCCGCTGCTGAAACTGACCAGCAGCGGCTGAATCAGGACGCCTGGGGCAGAGCAGCTGGGGTGCTGCCGGGTTGGTCCAGTAGCGCCCAGAGCGGTGCTGCGGGACCAACCGGCAGCGCCCCAGCTGCTCTGCCACAGGAGTCTGGAGAAAAGCCTAGTCTCCTGGGGGGGGGGCATACTAGCTGCGCCCCCTCCCCCCCCCCACGCCAGGAGACCAGGAAGACGCGGGCGGCGGACCGAGACACACCGCGGTCCCGCCGCCTGGGTCCTCTGCGGCTTTGCTCCCAGTCTCCCTGGTCTGCTGGAGACCAGCAGACCAGGGAGGGAGCAAAGCCTCTGAGGACGCCAGCAGCGGGACAGCCGCGGGGCGTCTGGGCTGCTCCGCTGCCGGCTTCCCCGAGGCTTTGCAAAGCCGTGGGGGGGCTCGGGCAGCGAGGCAGCCCAGGCGTGCCTGGGCTGCTCCGCTGCCGGCTTCCCCGAGGCTTTGCAAAGCCGCGGGGGTGCTCGGGCAGCGGGGCAGCCCAGGCGCGCCTGGGCTGCCCCGCTGCCCGAGCCCCTCCGCGGCTTTGCTCCGCAGCTTCCTGGTCTGCAGACCAGGGAGACACGGAGAAAGCCCCGGAGTACACGGGCGGCAGGACCGCGAGGTCCCGCAGTCCGTGTCCTCCGGGGCGAGCCCCGTTCGTAACTGCGGATCCGACTTAAGTCGGATTCGCGTAAGTCGGGGACTGCCTGTAGATGTACCCTCAGAGAATTGGTAGGTAAAATCGCAGAGCTCAGGACAATTGGCAGAGTTTTTTAAAACAGAAATACTAGTAAAGATACAAAAACAAGCCATGCTAATGCTTAGGAAAGATAGGAAGTATGGCAAGAGAACACTCTGTCTCAACTAGAAGATGTCCAATTACTTTAAAATTAGAAAATCCAAGGAATAAAATGAGCTAAAACTAGCCAGTAGTATTAAGATGTCATGGTGTATGACTGAATCTGACTATTTATATCATTGTTGCTACCACTGTTATACAATTGCATGTTATGTAAAGTGTCAATGGAAAAGTTATGACTTGCTAAGTATGCTTGTTTCAAGCATGTATCTTGGTTTACCCATACTATTTAACTCAACATACATTTACACAACTACATCCTAATATTATTTGCTCTTCAGATGTGCATTATAATGAAACACACTGGCCAAATGACCAATTTGCTTCCAGACTTAATTGGTAAGGTAAAGTGGATTTCTTATTAATCATTCTCTATTAGTACTGACCCACTGGAAAGAGACACCAAATATAACCCCTTATACCTCAGCACTAATCTTACATAGAGTGAATAATTAGAGGCAATCAATAATGAAGTAGAGACTATTTTAGTATGGTGCCGTTTATTTGAATAATGCAACTAAGAATATACATAGATTTAGAGCAACTTCTTATTTTTTTCCTGAAAAACTTTGTCCCATTATAACTTCATATAAAAAAAATTGATAAAATGGATCAATAACACCTTTTTTTTCCCCCTGCAGCCTAAAAATGTCTTCTAGTTAACACATAGTCCTTATCCCTTTTCCAGCATATTGATTCTAAACTCATCTTTTTTATTTTCGCTGCCTACATCATGAGTCAGCACCAGCTTTATTACCAGAAAGGATGGATTGCACTTGTCACATAATGTAGATTCATCAGTTTGGAAAGGCAGGGTATATGCTTAGTCACTCAACCTTAATCATGTTGAGTGTGTGGGACAATGGTGTAAAGTGAGAAAAAGGAAACTGAGGCTGTTGTAAAGTGGCTAGTTCTAAGAATTGCTGAAAAGGAGCAAGATGATATGCTGAAAGAGAAAGGAGATAATGCTTATGATCCGGTCAGTTGTCTTTCAAACATATAGAACAATAATTTTCAAAAATGTTTCATTGTAAATGCATATTACATGTCTTTAAATACACAGGATCATCTTATTTCATCAGTTAAAAAAGGAAAATATTAAATACGTACAACACATTATCCTGGGTTATTCCAAGGTAGGAGTCCAGCTCCCACTGATCATACCATTAGGCAATAAAGTGCATTGTTTATTAGGTTACACCTGTTTCTTGTGCAGTATCCCATATCACTCCCTGCTATATGTGAACTGTTGACCTTTGAGTCCTGACTAGTTCTTGGGAGGTCCATGCCTAAGATGCTTACAGGGGTGATAAAAAACAATTAACATTATAACACAAGTAAGGGAAAATATTATGCAAAATAATTTGAAATAGACTTTGCAATAAGCTTCAGGCCTCACAGGGCCTCAGGGTTAATACAAGGCCAGAAGAGTGAGGTTTAGTGTTTGATTTAGAGTTATAAGAGTTAGCAATAGGTAGCTGGTGATGAGCATACAAACAGCAAAATACCAGACTGAGTTTAAATTAGCAGGTTTTTAGGAACCTTTTGGCATATGTAATCCTGGTGTTCATGTGCCAAAACATTGGGAAATGTATTGTTGTAATTAGCTGATTCCAGCAGTGAGTACCCTAATTATGGTCCCCCAGAATAATAAGGTTGAGACCTAATCAAATATAATCCCAGATGTATGGGGATGTGAGGAAAAAAGGGTTATAAAAGATTGTCAGACCAACCCCTAATTGGGGCCTCAGAATGACAGGACAGTGGAAACCGTATCATCATTCCTATGTATGGTGCTTTTCCACTTCCTGTTCTTTCCATTTTCACTTCTGATGATCTTCATAAGGCTGTGATTATGCACAATGCAGGCGATCATTCGGCTATGCTTACCTTCCTTTCCTATAATTGCTATTATACGTGTATGTATTTAAGTACTAAATAAAGTTTTCATGTCTCCATATACATGACTCACCAATCTCATTTCCAATAAAAAATAGTCAAGTAGCCCGCCTGAATAAAAGAACCTGTTATTAGTGACTTATGCATTTTGCATCCTAAGTTATTTAAAGGCACAGTGTCTCACATATTATTATTTGCAAATTCTGAATACATCAGTGGTCAGATCTGAAGGCTTAACATTTGGAAAGGTAATTTCTCCTAAAAGAACAATGAGCTTTTTGGTTTTTACCTACTAGCTGGTTATTATGAATGTATACATTCACTGAATGGGCACTTCCTATAGAATCCTATTTGTATCTTGGTTACTGATATTTAATGTTAACAATTGTTGAAAATGTAACTACAATGCTACATTACCATAAAATTAGGAATGTTCATGAATATCAAGGTTTTAGAATGCCACTCTTGTAAAATAATTTGAATGCACTAACATTTATAAACCCTTAAATCATGTACAATATCTTATTCAAAGTAGCTTACAGAACTGACTGTTATGTTCCCTACTTGACTTAGCTAAGCATATGCAATGAGAATATTTCATGTAAGTTTTCTGGCTTAAGGACCTATAGATGTGCATGACCAATGTCTTGTCTTGAGTCCTAAAATTGCAAAGCTTTTGAGGGAAGAGACTGTCACCTCTTCTATGTTAGTTCAATACCAATCACATTTTGGAGCCACTGGAATAATAATAATAGCAACAGCAATAATAATGTATCTGTATTACAATAGTGTATGTCACTCCAATGAGGATCAAAGTGTAGGATAGACTTAGGTGGAAAGACATTCTCTACCCCTAAATATTTCAATTTAAATATAAGACAAGACACAACAAGTTGCTTAACTAACTAACAAAAGAAGAGATGGGGAAGACATTTGTTAACCAAAGACTCAAAGACAATGTAATGCAGTTCCACAAAGCAGCAGATCTGCCTGATTGTTTCTGAAAAGTGTTGGCTTACAAACATTTACATTAAAAAAAACATTTTTGGGTTTTGAAATATGATATTGTTCCCATTGGAATGAACACAAGACCTTTTAAAAATGTTGTGAAAATCTGTTGGGGGACAGAAGAGTGTGCTGAAGTCCAGTAATCTTGTGGCTAGGGCCCAACCCTGTAAAGTACAAAACCAAGGTGCAGTCCCTGTACAGTGTGATTCAGAGTTAATACACCAGATCACTCTGAAGCAGGCTCTTGAACCTTTCTCTCCCACATCTGAACCCAAGTATCTTAACTGCTTGGTTGAGGTCTCACTATCCAGCCACCAACACCTTCCCAGTGTTTTGAATTTGTTTTGGTTTACACAGGAACCCTTTTGTTCAGTTTCAAAGAAACTTTTTTTCATCAAAAAACTTTTGAAGAGCTCTATGTCTGAGCTCTATGTATCTAACATTTTCTCTTTCTTTTTTATAGCTTCTATCAGAACAAAAACTAGCTTCCTTTTCAGTGTTCTGAATACAGACTGTAGATCTAAAGAGGTCAAGAAGACCTTTGTCTAGTGACTGTACTCACATGAGAAAATGGGAACAGTAATTTTTCACATGCCTGTCTTGCCACATAGAATTTTTATAACCCTTTTCAATATGATAAAAAGTATGTGCTGGCTGCAGCTGGATATGTTGTTGAAGTAATCATGTTCTGGAACTGGTGCTATGCTAATGAAAATGACTGCAATCCAGACATCAAGCCTAAATGTGGCCTGTAATAGGGCAAAAATGAATTTAATTAACAATAATATTGCACAATTCATAATCAATCAATAGTTTGCCCGTTTATTTCCCTTGAAATCATAAAAGCTGCTCTATGAGAAAGCTCAAGCCAGAGATTTATTTCGAGAGTTGGATTATTATAAAGTGAAGTAAGTGAAGACAGCCTTTGCTGAAAATAAACTAAATCATAATGAGTTTCTAAAAAAGTAAGGTCAAATAAGCCATATAGTCTTTTTTCTGGGGATCTGCTTAGTTAGTGGAAGGCATTTTGACTCAGTTGCTCAGAGGAAGTGGCTCCATTTTAGGTAATCTCCCTGAACCAATTCAAACAAAATGGTGGTGATCAGAGCAGAGAAGAGCCATATGGTATTCCTTCTACTAGTGTGTCTGAGAAGGTCATTACTGACCCTGATGACCAAGAATTGAAGAGGAGATTCCTACATAGACACCAAATGGGAAAGTGAGGCCCGAGGCAAACTCTTCACCTAGTCCTTCTCCTCAGTGAAACAGAAATAACCATGTGTTCAAAAGAGTGGGGGATCTGTCTCAGGAGCTTATATCTAGAGAGACAATTATAAACTATATGAGAAGAGAGGATCATGTGTCCTGCATAGATTTACTGAGGGCCTCTGCACCATAGCTTACTGGCTCCAGAAGTATTACCTTTTGAATGGATTCCTGGTGCAGCTGGTGAGGGAGTCCACCTACCCTCCACAAATAGAGCCCTAAGCCAATGCTGGCACATTAGCAGAATCTGAGAGAAGGAACATTGCTGCTGCAAAAGACATGCTCTTGGCAAAGGTTTCAGTCTTTCCTTCCGTAGCAATGGAGGGGATGACTTAGGACTGTATTTTTACCAGTACTATTATTGTTCCTAGGCAACATCACAGAATGTGCTGGAACCCCTGCTAAACCAATGCACACTAGCTTGTTACAAAGTGTCAGTCTTAACCTGGCATTTCCTTGATTTTCTTTAAGGGATGGAGTTTTGTTAAAAAAAAAAAAGTTCAGTGAAATATACCATGAAAGGATGAAAAGCACATGCTAATCATCGTTTCTGAAACAGCTGTGCATACACAATAGCCACTGTTCAAATTTAAACACCTTGGCCATTTAGAGCATTCTAATGAGAGTGGCACATTATAGAGTGATCTATTGCTTGTCGGTCCCATTTTTAAACGTATTTTGGAATTTGAATCTTCCTATGAGAATGTGTGTGCGCGAGTGGGTCAGTGGGGGGAAGGGGCTGAAGGAGGTTGAGGAGAGGAATATAGTTAGTCCTCACAAGAAAGATTCAGGTTGAAAACAGCTTGCTATTTCTCTCAGGAAGCAGGTGATGCCAATGGCTTACATCCGCCAACAGAGGCTGCATCTATTAGTGGAGTTATGAAAAAAAACATTCTACAGTGATCAGTCAGAGGAAGGCAAACTATGATGGATTCTTCTTAATACTGAGCGGGAGGGGGAGAGGGCATGAGACCCCATTCCTTCCACGGGCCCATCCCTTCTCCTCCTCTTCCTCAAAGGACCTGCCCCCTAGCTAAGCCAGAAGCTGGAGCTAGGCCAAGAATCCTGGGCCCCTCCTCCTGCTGTGGGCGGGGGCAAGAACTGCTCTTGGCTCTTTACTCCAATCCAGCTCCAGCTGGGGTCATGGCCTCACAGGCCTAAGAGACTCTGACAGTCCTTGGTGAGAGCTGCCCAGGCAGCCGTGTGGAGTTGTGGTCCCTCCACCTGCTCGGGGCAGAGGACATGGAAGTGGGGACATGAATTGGGGTCTGCTTTCAGGCATCGTCACCCCAGGCATTCCTACCCCAGGTTGTCTGGGCTCCCTGAGCCATTTCTAACCAGATGGGGATCCAGCTTCTAGCCTGGTCAGGGGGCAAGGTCTCAGGGGAAAGAGATGAGAAATGGGGTCTAAGTCTGTCCATTTGCAAAAGTGGGAGGGCCATGATCCATTGGTCTCCCCTGCTCTGGCACCCCGAGGCAAGCTATAGCTTATCAGATTCAAGCAAATGCCTTCCTGGATACACCTCTGCAAGACTATGACATGAGAGTTAAAGGAGAAAGAAAAAAGCAACCTGGTTAATTCTGTATATTGAAGGACAGGGATTTCGTTGGCCTGAATGTGCTCTAGGAATTTTGCAGGGGTAAGTTCTACACAGAAGGGGAAACTAGATGATCACGGCAGTCACTTCTGGCTTTGGAATCATTAGGGCTAAATCATGAGATTGATGACACTGCCCAGCATAGGGAGTTGAGCAGAGCTGCACCCATTCAGGATGACAGCAGAAACATTGTGCCTCATGCAGGCTCAGCCCAGGGCCATCCCTAAGCATACACAAAATATATGTAGGGTACCTAAAAATCTGGGGAACCAAATTATGCCTCCTCTCTGGCCTCTCCCTGCAGCTGCTACAGAGCTTCTCTCTGCCCTCTCCCCCATGTGCTCCTCTCGGCCAGCAGCAACCAACTAGTAAGGGCTCCCTCCTGCCAGACTGGGGGCAGAAAGGATCCCCCTGCCTCTTCAGTTCCTCTCTGTCCCAGGGAAGCTTTTGAATCCCAATAAACTGCAGGGGTGGAGGGAGGAGGAAGCAATGCAGGGGTGGAGAGAAGCCCTGAGCCCCAAGTCCCCAGCAGAAGTTGCATGTAGGAGGGAGGGAAGCCCAGACCCATGTCAGAAGCTATGCAGTAAGTGGGGGAAGAGGGAAGCTGTGTGGGGAAGGAGGGAAGCCTCAAGCCCCCAGCAGGAATTATGCGAGGGGGGAGAAGCCCTCAGCCCTCAGCAGAAGTTTCATGGGGGGCCTCAGTTGTACAGGACCTCATAATTTGTAAGGGTGGCCCTGGCTCAACCTGGTCAAATACCGTGACTTAGTTCTACCCAATTAGACTTGTGACCCGGCCCCATTTCACAACCTCTTCTCCTTCCCATCCCTCTTTGCTCCTTGTTCAAAAAACAGGTGTGCATGCCAGGCCCTGCACTTCTTAGAATACAACACAAACAAGCACTAGTATTGTGAGGAGCCCTTGAAGAATTGTCCAGTGAGGGAAGGGTTTTTTTTTACCTCAATGCAGTTACTACAGATTTACATGGGCACAATGAAAGTAGAACAATGTGGTTTATGCTGAGAATTTAGGGTAGCCTGTGGTAGCAGAAGATCAGAAATGAGGCTATTTGAAGTCATAGAATCATAGAATACTGGAACTGGAAGTCCAGTCCCCTGCATTCATGGCAGGACCAAGCAGCATCCTAGACCATCCCTGGCAAGTGTTTGTCTAACCTGCTCTTAAAAATCTCCAGTAATGGAGATTCCACAACCTCCCTAGGCAATTTATTCCAGCGCTTAACCACCCTGTCAATTAGGACATTTTTCCTACTGTCCAACCTAAACCTCCGTTCCTGAAAAAAGTCAAATCCAGAAACCATTTCCATCAGCAAAGGTTCTGTTTTGGTGACTTTTTTAGCCCATTTATAAAAATGGAAGAGCAACAAATTCTGAAGTGTGTGTATCAAGGAACATTGCTACATGATTGGTGATTAGGTGGGTGCTAAAATCTTTGATTGCCTGACAAGACTGCTAGTGATGGAATAAACTGAGTAACAATTAGACCACCTTAAGCACCTGCCCAGAGATCATTCCGTAAGGCAGCCCATTTACAAGGAAGCCATGTCCCTTTCAGATTTGCTTTGAGGATGTAGTCAGACAGGTGTTCATATGTTGCATCTTCATGTACTGAAGCTCTCTGGAGCTCTCTACAGTAAACAAATTGTCAGCAGTTTCAGAACATGCCACTTAACGTTTTCTGGTTCCTGGGAGAGCTAACCATTGTCACATTCATTGAAAAAATATATAAAATATAGACTCCTGGGAATTTCATCAGCATGCCTGCAGTCACAATAGATTTATGACAAGCTGGAACAATACAAAGCTGTTATCATGAGCCACTGTATTTCAGGGCTAAGGTGGCTTAAAATAGTATGAAAGAGGTATATTAATTTATTCCTATCTGATTTAAAAATTCAGCATGAGATACCTATGTACTACAATGACAGCTAGCAAGAAAGAAGGAAAGCTACATGTTCTCAATTTTCAGTTTATAATACCTGTGGAATCTCAAGGAAATCTGTTGATCATTCTATTTTGTTCTTAATTATTATAATAACACTTTACTTTGTAAAGTAATGAACTCTAGTTAAGGGACTAATTCTGCTGTCTTGGACACTATTATAAATCAACATTAAAAAAATCTAATATAAACTATTGTCATTTTTATTTGTAAGACAACAATGAGCATTTTCTTTAAGTTACAGATTGACTCACGCTGCAAAATTCTTACTTGGATCATGAACGCTAGAAATTTCGGGAATGGTCTTATCTGTATTTTAGTTCATTCTTTTGTAATAATAATGCTGACTTTTTATATAGAGCTTTTCGTCAAAGGAGGTCGGTTGCATTATCCCCATCACACATCTGGGGAAATTGAAGAATGGAGAGGTGGAATGATTTGAAAGATGGTGGCTGACGTAGGAATTAAGCTCAGGTCTCCTGAGGACCAATCAGTGCTCTGTCCAGTAGATCACACTGCCTCCCTAACAAGAGGAACTGTTTTCAAAATTTGGTTCCAGATACAGGTTCAGATGCCTAAGTCCATTTCTACATGGTTGAGAAGTACACTCTATGGTGGTAATTTCTAATGTGCTATCCTTTAATTAATCTGTGTGGAGAAAATCAGCTCTATGTTAAAGTGCACCAGGAAGATGCACATGGATCTATTAATGTTCAACATGTTAGGGTACTTTGGAAATCACACCTTACTAGAGCACATTACCCCACTACATAGTCATTCCTCAAACCCAAAAACTGAGTGCTCCATTCCAGAATTTTGGTTCGGGCCTATTCCCTTGTTGTGTTGAATAATAAGATTAGGTGAACAGTTTCTAGAATAATAAACACTGTCACACATACATGACATGACACACATATGCAAAAAATCTGTGCCCATTTTTGGAACTATAGCTCAATCTAAATTGGTTTAAAGTTTCCAAATGTGTAACTCTATCTTATTTTCATTGTTCAATGCCTTTGTACTTCCAGTTGCATGAAGAAACCCCAAGAATAAAACTGTTCCTATGGCAATTTTCACCTTGGACCAGAAGTAGATGCAGTGAAAATCATGTGATCAAATCTTGTGTTTAAATGATTCCTTGATTCTTAAGTTTTACAGACTTGAGAAACTTAATACGTTTGGATAAGCAGCAACATGAACCCCAAAGTATTTTGTGGTTAATTAGTGTAACTGTAAAACATATGAGTATGTTCTTTCGCTTCTCTCCTCTTCCCATCCTATGATGGAGTTTGCAAGGGGGAAGAGTAGGGAGACCTTATGGTGTCTATGAACCCCAAGGAACATCTTTAAAGTTTATTTTGGGGATATTCCCAGCTACCAAGTCTACTGTTTGTGCACTGGAGTGAATTGTAAAGGAACTGAATTAGAGTAATGAATCAGATTTATGGATTTTCTACTACAATTGCTGATACATTAATTAGCATAACATTATCATTATGTGTCTTGTTGTTATTTGTTTTATTATTTCATGTTTCTATATAGCATTATAGATATGCATCATTCTTTAGCCAGCAGATAAGGATACTCTGCTTGCCCCAGTACACCACAATCCAAATCAGTCAGGGTGAAACAGGATACTGAAATAGGGGAAGAACTGTACAGAACAAAGCTCTGCTGCTGCTTGAGTGGGGTAGTGTAAATTAAGCTAACAATGGCAATGTGGTAGCACTAATTAAAGCCAGGGTATACCAACATGCCTTGTTATAATGGTGGTGGATGAAGATTACATGACATGCACAGCTGTCCACTGGTAAGTGCCTTGAGATCATGAAATCAGTTTACATAAACCTTTGAAAATCAGTCACATGGTTACAATGTTTGCTCACTCCAGACTTGGGCCATATTTAAACCGGTGACCTATAGGTTAAAGGTTCTGTCTCTTGAATCATTCCATTCCATGGTACAGGTCATCTAATTTAACCCTGCAGAAAGAAAGAAAGAAAGAAAGAAAGAAAGAAAGAAAGAAAGAAAGAAAGAAAGAAAGATTCCCTGACATCCTTATTTGCATTAGCAAATAATTTGATACAATTTTTATGCTCTCTTCTTCCTGTTTCACTTCCTTCATTAAGATTAGAAGCAAATTAAATGCATTCCTAGCTATTGCAGAATGCATGGATTACTGCTACGTTATGTTCAGCTGTGATCTACATTGGAATTTTGCATGACACATGGCTTCTGGTGTGAAATAAAAAGGAATTTGAATAATCCTTTGTCATTTCCAATTAATGCAGTCCGTTAACAATAAATTGAATAAAATGTAATCAATATTTAGAATGGACTAGTATGAAGATTTAATAATTTATGTATCCATTAAAAGAAAAGGAACAAAGTAGTTAATGGATTTGTGTCTTCTGGATGGTATTTACTTTTATGGAACAATTATAAACAACTTGTTCTTCTTATTTAATATTGGTATAACAGTATTGTATTACAGTGAAGACTGGGGCCTATTGTGCTGGATGCTGAGCAAACATACAGGAAGGTCCTGCTTCTGCTAACACTTGTTGTACATAACTCATATGAGTAATTTCATCTAGTTTAAATGCAATTGTTTACTTGCATAAAGTTAAGCATGTGCATAAGAGTTTGCAGGATTAGGGCCTAAGAGAAAGTCTTAGGCCCTAATAGCATCCAGTCTCCTTCTAGTTATATTCATGTGTGTTAACAATTAGCATTGGTATGAATCATATCAGTATGATCTTTTGGTTTTAGTTTTGTGTTTGTACTGAGTATCTGTGTTTAAGGAACCTGTTACAAAAGTAGGAACTCCATCATAAAAGTGAAATAATATTGGAAAGTTATCCAATAATGTGAATAGAATTTGAAAGAGGTTGTAAAATTAAGCAACAGATGTGGGCCTTTGAGAGGGACACACACACAGAGATGTGGGTTCAAAGAACACAAGCATTCTGATATATTGCCAGAGATAAGACAATGCAAATAGTAAATCTGTTTCTTTAATATAGTGATAGAGATGCAGCCGTGTTAGTCTGGTCTAGCTGAAACAAAAAACAGGAGTATGCAGCACTTTAAAGACTAACAAGCTCATCACCTAATAAACCATCTTGTTAGTCTTTAAAGTGCTGCATAGTCTTGTCTTTTGTTTCTTTAGTGTGAACCTTGTCTTATGATACATGTGTGCATAAATCAGAAGTCAATTGGAATAAGTACTGTAGAGATGGGTATGAATGGATTTACATATGCAACTTGATATATAGCTCTGATCCTGCAGAAATGTAAACACCTGCTTAACTTTACACACTGAGTAATCCCAGAAAAGTCAAAGGCTGAAATCCTGGTCTATTGGCAAAACTTGCATTGACCTCTATGGAGCCAGAATTTCACCCAAAGGGACTACTTGGGAAGCATAAAGTTAGGTAGAGGCATAAGTCTTTGCAAGGTGGATATATACGTATCTGACAAGAAGTCTGATTTCTTTTTGTTTTACTTTCTGCTATTGTTCCCATTTTTCCAGCTCACTTTAACTTATTCATCTCATCTCCAGTGTATAGAAAGTATCCTTTCTTCCTCTGAAAAGCTTGTTTTAGAGAAAAGGTTTTGAAGAAAACCTTCAAAGCCTCTCTATACACACACCTCCCAATTATAGTTGTCCTTCTGGTTTCCCAACTCCTCCATTTAGAATTGGCAGAAAAGGGCTGCTCTTGAAAATGTGATAGGAGAGTACCTAATATTTGGCCCTGTCATATGATAAAGTTGGATCTGTTTACCACATAATATGCAAGATTATTAACATCAGGAGGAAGACATCTACAAGCACCTTACCTGTCTAATATTTGCTAAATGAGTTGTGGGTCATGGCTATTCCAACTAGATGGGAGCAAAGTCCTGAGAGGTCCTGGCTTGGGGAAAGGGAGCATGATAAGTAATAAGTTGAGAATCACTGGCTATTGTGGACACACAGCGACCTTTATAGGATGTTATTTTCCCTGCAGGCCCTCTACCCGTTATAGCTTTGAGTAGCCCCCTAAAGCTGCACCTTTAGCAGCCTAACTCACAGGCTATGCAGCAATGGTGTTTGTGTTACTAGCTTTCCTTCATATATTTCTTTAAAAGATTCATATGAATTTACAACTGCATTTACGTCAGATTTATTCACCCTTTGTGATTTGGGAAGTGACACTTTCCTAATGAGAAAAAAAACATTCTTCCTGCTTCAGCGTTGTCCTCGGGGATAGCACAACACACATTTCCAGATAACACATTTCATGCCACACTGCGCTGCACTTTCATTAAAACATAGAACTTTACCATGGCAACCCTTTCAATTCGGACCTGTTCCAAACCCGACTGAAATCAATGGAGAGATTCCCTGGGCTTTAAAGCAGGTCCTAGTAGAACATTTTCAAAACATCCTTATTCCGATTGTGGGAACTGCTACTTTACAAGGCTACCTTGTGCAACTGCACATATATTGCACCATATTCTTGGAAGTATAATACTCATGTTTGGTGGCAGGCAAGCTAGCTTTCTCTTTTCTTCCTTTCAACACTGGAGATCAACTGAAAAAAGTGGCAGCAGTTATACCTGGCTGTTTATGTCTTTGCTACTGTTTGGATGCAGCAGAATAAATCAATTGCTTTCTTATGTAAGACTTATGGATTCTCCACCTGCCTTATGTGATCAACCTTCTGGGAGGCATGTAGGGATAGTCTCTGCCAATAAGCCCCAAACTTTCCCTAAAGTACCCTGGATTCTTCTTACATATGCCTTTCCAAATCGTGCTAGGCTCTCCCCTGTGACTGTTGAATGAAAGAAAATGAAAGGAGTCCTCTAACTATAGAGATTTTTCCCAATTGCACGGACAATTTAATTTGATTTTAGTTTTCATTTCAGGGAGACCTAAGGTGTCTACTGAAAGGGCTCTCACAGACGTGAGTCTTTTACATCGTTAGCCAGTAGGGGCTACAGGCTTAATGGCGTTAGTCCAAGGCTAGCAGGGGTAAGCTTGTGCGGTTCATTAAGACTTCACAGTGGTGGCTTTTTTCGTTCCGGGGATGGCCCAGGGGAGACGAGCCGCATACGCGGATGCTGCTTGTGGAGGCGGTAGGGGAACTGGCGCCAGAGCAGACACCACTCCAAATGAGCAGGGGAGACCTGCTATGGGCTATGGGGGCCAAGTGAGCTGCAGCCAGAGTCCCCCCCCCCCCCCCCGCAATAATACAACCCCAGGCTCCAATGGGCCATCACGCCCATGGGTGTGCGGCGCGCCTCGCAGAACGCCGGACCCTTGCCAGTAGCCCGTGAACTCTCCCCGTCGCCGAAGGGTTAACGCGGCTTGGCAGCTGGCTCTGCGCGGATCCCGAGCGGGACGTTTTCTCGCCCTGGCCGGCCTTGTGCCGCGGGAAGAGGGGAGGCGAGGCTGCTCGGCGCTCCCTGGGCTCGGCTGTGGCTCGCAGCGCCCCGTCTGCGCATGAGTCACCCCGGGAGGCTGGCGGGGTTTGACTATTTCAGCGGCTGAGCGCTAGAGTTGCCCAGCGGCCGAGGAGCGAGCGGCGCAGGTGCCTGTGCCGGGCGGGCGGGGAATGGGAAGGGCTGGCGCCCGGGAGCAACTTCTGCCTGCGGTTTGAAGCGGCCAGGTCGGATGGGAGCTTGGGGTCAGGGTGGGATCGTTTCAGCACCCTGGACAGCGCCGGCCGGCAGGTCGCCTGTACTTTCCGGCAGTCCAGGCGTCAGACCCACCCCGAGTCTCCACCGACATGCCTGGGCGTCTCTGGACACCCCCCCGAGAGGCACCTGGGCCAGCTGCGATGCCCCCTTGCCGCTCCACCTCTGAAGCCTCCCCTCTGCTCATCAAGGGGCGCATGGCCAGCTGGTAAGACATGGACTTAGCCGGAGGTCTCTTGGCTTTCTTCCTCGTGCTGGTGCTGGTGATTTCCCTGCTGTCCAACCTCCTGGTGCTGCTATGCTTCCTCTACAGTACCGAGCTCCGCAGGCAAGTCCCCGGGATCTTCCTGGTGAACTTGTCCTTCTGCAACCTGCTCCTGACCGTCTTAAACATGCCCTTCACTTTGCTGGGGATCCTGAGACACCAGCCGCCTTTCGGTGACTGCCTCTGCAAAGCGGTGGGCTTCCTGGAAACTTTCCTCACCTCCAACACCATGCTGAGCATGGCAGCCCTCAGCATCGACAAGTGGATTGCCGTGGTGTTCCCCTTGAGTTACACCAGCAAGATGCGCTACAAAGACGCCGTGATTCTGATGAGCTATTCCTGGATCCATTCCCTCGCCTTCCCCTTGGTCTCCTTGTTTTTCTCTTGGGTAGACTACAGCAACGTGTACGCCTCTTGCACCTTGCACCTGAGAGAAGAGACGGAAAGAAGGAGGTTTACAGTGTTCACCATCGTGTTTCACACCACCAGTTTCATGCTGTCCCTGGTGATCCTGTGTTTCACCTATTTAAAGGTGCTAAAAGTGGCCCGGTTCCATTGCAAAAGGATAGACATTATTACAATGCAGACGCTGGTTTTGCTGGTAGATATCCATCCCAGGTAATGTGTGTGTATGTGTGCGTGTATGTGTATGTGTTCCGATATGTTCAGGGTGTTTTAAATCACCCTTGCCCTGAAGGACAAAACAAAAACAAAACAAAACAAAACAAAACAAAAAACCCACTACGCTCCAACCCATGGCTTGTTTTTCTGAGCACCTTTCGACGACTTCATTCCTGTCCTGCAGACGTGATGGCTCCTTCTCCTGCAGCGTTTCTTTACTAACTTCAAATTAATCCATTTAGTGCCAGAAGCCTGGGTCTAGGTACTGATAGGCGTCAGTGTTTAAACTGGGAGTGAATGTTCCGAGAAAAGCCGGGACACGACTATCGCTCAAGTAGCGGAGAAATAGGGGTGTTCATAGGGTTAACTATCCCGAGAGTTAGTGGGGATGGGCTTTTGGTTCCTTCTCAGACCCTGCATTTGCCAAGTTCCAGCCGTCACCTGAGACCAAGTTACTGTTCATGCTACCTTCAGACTTGGCTGAAGAGTCCCCTAGCATCTTGTCTTAAACTGATTGTTATTTTCCCTTTTCAGCGTGAAACAGCGTTGTCTTAATGAACAGAAAAGGAGACGGCAGCGTGCTACTAAGAAAATCAGTATTTTTATAGGGTCTTTCGTGATCTGCTTTGCTCCTTACATTATCACCAGGTTAGTACTGCCTGCCTCTTCCGGGAGCCTTCGGGGACAATATGTCATGAAAATTAAGTTCTCCCTCCCTCCTCCCCGCCCCCCCCCCCCCCGCCAAGATTCCTGGGACAGCAAACAAGACTTTGAGAGGATAAAAATAAACAAAACTTTCTTAAAAGTCATTAAGGATACTGGGTTTGACCAAGGGTGATGTATTGAAAGAAATATGAACACATACAGGCCATATCATTCTAAGCCATGTTTATTAGTACATTGATGAAGTAATATAAGATTTTGCAATCTTAAAAGGCGTTTGTTTGTTTGTTTGTTTGTTTGTTTGTTTGTTTGTTTGTTTGTTTACAACAAGGTATAAAGCCTCCAGAAAAAGTTGGCTTTTAGGACTGGTCAGGAGTTCATCAAATTCCACTAAGAGGCGTTAGCAGTTAGGTTTGTCATAAGCACTTTCACTACTAGCCCAAAGATAGACTCAGGCATTTAAGAAGAAAATAAAGACTTAAAGCAGAGTCAGTTTTT
The DNA here is from genome assembly GCF_049634645.1 of Pelodiscus sinensis. NCBI lineage: Eukaryota > Metazoa > Chordata > Testudines > Trionychidae > Pelodiscus > Pelodiscus sinensis. The sequence goes on from NC_134715.1 coordinate 114,828,013, forward strand.
CATAAAAATATACTTTTTCATAGAATACTCATAGAATCATAGAATACTAGGACTGGAAGAGACCTGGAAAGGTCACTGAGTCCAGACCCCTGCCTTCATGACAGGACCCAGTACTGTCTAGACCATCCCTGATAGACATTTATCTAACCTACTCTTAAATATCTCCAGAGATGGAGATTCCACAACCTCCCTAGGCAATTTATTAGCGTGTTTAACCACCCTGACAGTTAGGAACTTTTTCCTAATGTCCAACCTAAACCTCCCACGCTACAGTTTAAGCCCATTGCTTCTTGTTCTATCCTCAGAGGCCAGGAAGAACAAGTTTTCTCCCTCTTTCTTGTGACACCCTTTTAGATACCTGAAAACCTCTATCATGTCCCCCCTCAATCTTCTCTTTTCCAAACTAAACAAACCCAATTCTTTCAGTCTTCCTTCATAGCTCATGTTCTCTAGACCTTTAATCATTCTTGTTGCTCTTCTCTGGACCTTCTCCAATTTCTCCACATCTTTCTTGAAATGTGGTGCCCAGAACTGGACACAGTACTCCAGCTGAGGCCTAATCAGCACAGAGTAGACTGGAAGAATATACCTGTTAATGCATCCTAGAATCATGTTGGCTTTTTTTTTTTTTTTTGCAACAGCATCACACTGTTGACTCATATTTAGCTTGTGGTCCACTATAACCCCTAGATCCCTTTCTGCCATAATCCTTCCTAGACAGTTGCTTCCCATTCTGTATGTGTGAAACTGATTGTTCCTTCCTAAGTGGACCACTCTGCATTTGTCCTTATTAAGCTTCATCCTGTTTACCTCAGACTATTTCTCCAATTTGTCCAGATCATTTTGAATTATGACCCTGTCCTCCAAAGGATTTGCAACCCCTCCCAGCTTGGTATCATCTGCAAACTTAATAAGCATACTCTCTATGCCGATATCTAAATGGTTGATGAAGAGATTAAACAGAACCGGTCCCAAAATAGACCCCTGTGGAACCCCACTTGTTATAACTTTCCAGCAGGATTGTGAACCATTAATAACTACTCCCTGAGAATGGTTATCCAGCCAGTTATGTACCCACCTTATAGTAGCCCCATCTAAATTGTATTTGCCTAATTTATTTATAAGAATATCATGCAATACTGTATCAAACACCTTACTAAAGTCTAGGTATACCACATCCACCTCCTCTCTCCTATCTACATGGCTCATTATCCTATTTTTTAGGGGCATATGGCTAGATCCTCAATTGGTTGAAGCTCATTGACTTCAAAGGCACCACAAAGACTTGCACCAGCTGATGACCTGGCCCATAGGTTCTAGGTCTAGAAATATTATTGATTAAATAATCAAGGGTTTGATTCTGTGCCCACAGACGTCAGTAGCAAAACTCCCAATAACTTCAATATTGCAGGATAGTTTTCCAGTAAGTGTCAGCTCATAAACACTAAGAAGTATCCAGTTCAAATCAAAGGTTAACTAATAATGTCAGCAGACTAGATCCTCGTGATCTAAATCAGCATGATAGAAGACAATGGGGCTACACTGATTTACACCAACTGAGAATCCAGTCAATTCTTTTTCACTTGATTGAAACTGAGTAATGATTTTCAAAAGTGACTAGGTTTTTTTTTCTGTGTGTGTATGGGAGACTGAATTTTTGGATGACCAATTTCTGAGACCCTGAAGGGGCCTGATTTTCAGAAATTACTGAGCATAGCTGGGGTAGGTCGGCTTTGAGCAGGGCATTAGATTAGTTGACCTCCTGACATCTCTTCCAATCCTAAGAATCTATGATTCTATGATGCATCTTCTTAAAATCAGGCCCTTTAAAGACACATCATGTTGGAGACCCAAACACTGAGGCACCCAAACACTACTAACTTTTGAATATCTTGAGTTTGCTATACAGATTTTGCATAATTAGGGCCTTATGCTATCATCTTTCTTCACCCTGTTCCTACCACACTTGACTTCAGAGGGACATCTAGACCAAGGAGGCATTTGAAGGACAGAACATATAGATTGTCCTCAGATTTTTCAACCTTTACTTTTGCATGTTTTAACCTTTGAGATGATACTTTTTATTATTTCACTTTTTTATTAGTTGAAAGAAGTTCTTGCCTGGCTGGCAAGGCAGCTGCATTTCCTCTTCCTTTGGAAGATTTGTTACAGATATTAACTTGACACCAGAAAGTTAAAAGGTTAATTGATTAATGCTCAATACCTCATGAGTCATTTTCTCTTCATTATTGTAACCATCAAGCTATAATTCAATACCAAGCAAAGGACGGATTCTGCCATCTTAATTCACATTGTAATTATACCCTGCTCAGCAAATTCCGGCATCCAAACACTTTTTAATAGGAAATATTTTCCATAAACAATTGAAGCAAAAAGCTACTCCATTCTTTAGACAGGGTGTTTTCTAAATGTCAGCTAATGCATTATCTTAATGCATTAAGTGACACCACATATGTTAGTAGAGAGAAAGTTAAAATTCACTTATCAGGGGGTGAATTCTGTCCTTGCTCCTTTGGCCTCAGAGAGCAGCAGAATGGAAAGGGTTTGGGGAGAGCTATGTAGGCATCTTGTAGGGATCTGTGTAGGGCAACATGCAGGGTCAGGGCAGGGAGAAGGTTGGGATAAGCCTGGAGTATTTGTTGCCATGTAGGCGTTTCTCCATTTGATGGATTGTGTCTGATCCACAGCAACCATACCTGCCTTTGAATTAGAATAGCCTTCATAGATGCTCTGGGATAGAGGATTCCCCAGCATATGGTGTAGCTGCTCCGGCTATGCTCTGAAATTAGGATTTGCCCCTAACTGCAGAAATGTTAATGAGATTTTGGAAATCAACAATAAATTCTATCTGTTGGGACTAAATTAAATGGATGAAGTTTGTCCTCACTATAACAGCCTTGCTGTTACTATCCTTTATCTCACTGCAGTCAAGCAGGGGGTGGAGGAGAATTCCATTTACTTTAGTTTAGGGTTGCACCCATAGTCTATTATATAATACACATATGTGCATGTGCGCGCACGCCTGCATATACACACACACTCAAGCATATCTCTATATACTGTTCTGTTTAACAATGTTCTACAAATGTTCATTTTGTACAGATCAAGCATATAGATGGTATGTGGATGATCTCCCACATGGGATAGTCCGAGGAACCATGTACCTACCATGTGATAAGTTGCAGATCCACATGATACACTTGCTTATAATGCACTTTTTGACTGCCTTCCTTGCTTTCTGTCATTAGTCCTTCTCCATAAGATTTATTCTTATATTCCAAGCCCTGGCACAGCTACAGACATCGGCTACCTTTTTTAATCCACTTGCCAGAGACGTGTTCTCCCCTCCCTATTTTATGCACACACACAGAGCTGTGGATTTTACTGCAGTATTTCACATACCAGTGCCAGGTTTTATAGAAATATAACTTTAAATGCCAATACTTTTCAGCCCTGAAAAATGGGAGCTTTGTACTATAAGAAAAGAAATTCCAAGCTTCCCAAAGAGACCAAGAGCTCATTCCTAGCACTGGGAATGCCTGGCATATCACACTTTGAAGCTATTACCTGTTAGGGCATAGAAAGCCTATTTTAGGTCATTTTCAAAAAGTCTTTATAGTGTATTTTAGGTCAGTGCAGTTGGGGTGAATAGATATGAAAAACTGTATACATAATTTTGCAAAAACCCTCTCCACTTTATTAAAGGAGGTTTTTTTAGTAGCAGATGCGACGCACACGGAATACACGATGTTATTGTGTGGCATACTGTAATGATTTTATTGTCACTTATTTGAGATGGCCTCAACTCCATTACCCCACTCATTCCAAACTCATGTTGATAAAGCCTTTATGCCCAAGATTCTCATATTGTGCTTCTATAACTACTAGTGATTCATGGAGCCCATGTTGGTGATCTAAACATGGATAGTTTGACAGAAAGCAACAACATCTCTTCCTTGTATCAATCTTCTACATACCTTAGCAGACAATTAAAATGCATAAATACATTCCTCATTTCACTTTTCCAAAGAAGAAATTGCAGTGTGATACAAGGATAGCCTGTGATTGCAAAAACGAGGAGAAGTAGTCTGTATGATCAAGAATGAGAGCAAATGGCCATGAAACAATGTGTATTATCTTGATGTGTTTTGTATCACACCAATCCATCATGTATTCTCCTTCTGTGCGTAGCCTTACATAAATTAAGTAAGGATATATTGACATAGAATTCCATTTTCTACAGTACATATTACATGTCTTTCTACTTGCTTAGAGAGATGGGAGAAGCCAGGAAGACAAGAAACTTGCCCGACAGTGCTGAGATCTTGCATATATTTCCAATTGCTAGCACAGCTCACTAAATAGAATTAGGCTTAAGGTTTTGCAATATGTTGCTACACTTCTTTGCATACAAGACATATGAATATGTGGCCTCAGTGCTTAAATATATAGTTAAAATCCTTTGTCCTCCTCATGGTTGTCTTTACTCAGGAAAATCTCTCATAATTTTACTTGTGCAATGACTGCAGGATTATCCTCTCTGGTACTGCATAATACAAACATGTATGCTATTATTCCTGAAAATGCAAGTTGAACAGTTTGCTATTGTGAATATAACACTCAGCTTTCCTTCTGTTTGCTAATGTTTAACAGGTTGATAGAACTTCTTCCTTTTGTTACCATAAACTACTACTGGGGGATTGTAAGCAAGTGCCTCACCTACAGTAAGGCTGCATCGGATCCATTTGTTTATTCTCTTTTACGTCAACAGTACAAGAAAGTAATGATCAACATTGTCAATAGAATACTTAAAAGGGACCTGTATCCTTCATCTGGCTACAACAGCTCTCTAGACACTGAAAATGATTACTGCTTACATAGAACATGCTAACACCATGGCAGTCACTAGCCTTCAAGCTAGGTCAGGCTTTTACCACCACAAGGATATTACTTGATCTATCACATGTTGACTGGACAATGGCAAAGCACACTTTTGGATATGAAAGTTGGATTCCTGCAATGCATTGGATTGTGGGCTTTCAATGTAGGCTCTTCCACTGTCTGCATTTAGTACAGAATTTAGCAGCATAGTCTCTGTCAGGGATGGGCAGAGGTTCCACTGCTTCTTAGTCCTCTGCACTGACTGCTTCTTGGTAAGTGGAGTAAGTTCAGCGTTTGGAGTTTAACTTTTGAAGCCTATAACATTCCAGATGTCACGTCCTGGTATTTTACTGAAGATCTAGCATCATACTCTCTTAATACAAAGATTATGGGACCATTGGAGCCTAGGGCACGAACAGATAGTTGGAGCACCATTTGTACAATATACTTGCATCTGCAATCCTGGCTTTGTCTTAGTTTTAGAACATTTTAAATGAGTATTTTAATTGATGGCTTGCTGTAATGATGCCTACAATAGCTATTAAGAATGGGCACTTTGAAAATGAGATGATTATTTATTATAAAGCAACATGATTGTAACATAGACTTTTAAAAGTGATATGTATATTCAGTATGCCATTATTTTATTAAGCATAACCAAAGGTCGTGTATCTGATTTACTAATATTTAGCACTTTTGTGATATCACATAATTACAATAATCACAGTGACAGCAACAAAGACATAATCAGAATTTAGTTAACGAGCATTGTAATTTATGTCACTGAGCCAGTTCCATGCAACACACCTTTCATTAGGAGGAAATCAGGTCAATTAGACTGGAAAAGTGAAACTATATTTCAGATTTCAGATTTTGGTTTTTATTTTTTTATTCAAGAGCTATGTGATAACATATTCCAGGATAAAATGCAGTAATTCTTTCTGAAGAAAATATAATGGGGAAAAAATCTTTTATGCATCAGGTAACGGATAACAACAATATGGTATGAACTTTGTCCTATGATTTACATGAGAATATTGTTGGCTACTGGAGCAGATATGCTGCCAACCTCCCATATAAAACATATCAAGGAGAGAGGCAACTGTATTATAAACATGATATTAATTATTTTTTATTACATATTATTACATACTATTATTATTAATTTTGAAAGTCTTTTGGAAAATGCTGGAACTAATTATGAACACAAGTCCACCAATCATATGTTACCATGAATATGAATGAGCAATGTTCTGTGGAGTTTAATAAACTAACGGAAGTAATTTTAAAATGTATTTTTAAGAAGAAAACATATAAGACAAAGTATAGAGTTTGTTTTTATTTTTTAAATGATAGTAGCCTTAAAATTAGAGCTCTAACATTGGCCTTGATCCTGCAAAAAGCTGAAAATTCCAATCTTGATTCTGCAGAGCACTTAATCATGTGATTTACTTTAAACATGTAACTAAGTCTTATTGAAATCAATGGGACTAAGCACAAGTTTAAACTTAAACATATGTTAAGCACTTTGCAGAATCAGGTCAGATTTTCAGCTTGCATGACTGAGCCTATTATCTACCACCTATGATGGTTTAAAGGCCCTATTGAAATCTCATTCAGTCAATGAAAAGGCTCATAATGCATAGTAAATACAAAGTCATATTCTCCTCTGCTTTCAAACTCTGAGGTCTTTCTAATGCTCTATGGCCATGCAAGTAAATTAGGCCTCCGTATTCTGCATCTATAGCTCGCTGGTATTAAAGCTGAATGTGATATCATATTATTGTCTACTTAGTAAAGTAGTTGTACTCTCTCTAACTTTGTGTAAATACAGTATTTCAGAATAAGTATTTGTATGACATTTTCAGGGTTTTTTTTTCTTCCTACTCCTCTCTTCCCTCCCCTCCACTAGTCTAATGAAACCTAGTGTTTAAATCTTTTATAGCAACTGTATCAGTGGTGTAATAATTAGACATCTCTTCTGGAGGAGGAATGGTGAATGTTAATTTGTTTTAGAGTCAAGCATTTACGTGCCAAAAAGTTTTGATGTGCTCTGACATCTGTCACTACAACATATCTGTAAACCTCTGTGTGTTTAATGAGAGCTGCAATGGTTATCTGGGCTATAGTTTTTTAAATAAAATGCTGCTCCCTTTGAATATTACATTTCATACTTAGCTGAATGTATTGCAAACTGTGACCTCCAAAACAATATAAAAATGAATAAAAACATTATTTGTGTTTATATTTTCTAGTGTTAATGAATATGAGAGGAGAAACATATTATAACAATATCTGAAATTACGGTATTACTCTTTTAAAAACCACGAGCCAGAACTGGGTTTGAAGTAAAGTGTGCTGTGCTGATTCATACCATCTGTGGATAGAGTATCACAGAATCCAACAAGGTGCTGAGTAACTACTGGAGGTGCTTACTGTCTTCGGGTTCCATGAATTTCAGTTCCTGTAGGTGCTAAGCACCTTTCAGGATGAAGCCCTTAAGAGCAGATAATTCAGATGTATAAATTAGCACTTGATGTACTGTGGTGAATAATCATCATCACAGAATGATTACTGAATATGGAATTATCCCACCCTAGCCTGACTAACACAGAGAGATTTTTAACTTCACTTTGACAGACGTATGCAACATTCTTCTGTTTCAGGCTTTCTATACGAATACTACAGTGGAATCAGAATTCTTTAAGCATCATTTGTAATCCAGTTGTTACAGTGCATTTAGAAAGTGATCTTAAGTTCTGTGAGTCGGGGTTAAACTTAAGATTGCTTGAAAAAAATAGCACCTTTGAATGTTAAAGTGTTAAAATTACACTTAGAAATGCAGTTGATCATTTTCTGAGGCACTTAATACTCAATTAGACAAAGCCCTTGAAAAGATACTGTAGAGAAAAATCCTATCGTAGCAGGGAGATGGAGACTAGATGAGATAATGGGCATATTTTGATTTGCTTTTCAAAAAAGTTACATGTGCAATTGTACATACAAAAATGCCTAAGCAATTTATGCATACATTTTCATGGACACTTAGCATGATTCAGATATTTGTATCTGTAAATGTCTTGGTATGTTTGTAATTAATGTGGATAGCCAGTGTGTGTATTTTGACATAGTTAACTACATGACCAAGTAATGCGCAGAGGTGTGCCTCTGGCACCTTAAAGACTAACAGAGTCACAGTATTTTAGCTGCCACACGACTCCCTGTTTGTTTTGCACATACAGACTAACATGGCTACCCCTCTAAGAATTGTGCCTTTGATATTTTGAAAAGCAGGTCCAAGTGAATCTTGCCAGTCTGTGGGTCAGATTCTGTGTTGTACATTGACAAAGGACAGAAGGCTGAGGCAAGGATTTAATAGGGTTACCAGGTGTCCAGTTTTGAACTGTACAGTCCAGTATTTGAGCTTTCTGTTCGGGAAACAAATTGAGAAAATATAAATGTCCGGTATTTTCTAAATAAAATGTAATGTAGCGTGTGATGTAATGTCAAGTGTGTCCAGTATTTTTGTTGAAACCATCTGGCAACCCTAGGATTTAAACCATATCTGTGCCATCCCAATGTTGGCAAAATGGAAACTGAAACTTTAGTTTATTTAGACCAGCAGCCTGTTACAGCAGCCTCCCCTCCACTACCTACCGCAGTGACAAGCCAGAATAGCAGTAGTGGGGAACACCATGGCTTGTCTCACTCCCATCATTCCCAGTCCTCCTCTCAATATAGATATTCCTCTTTTGCCCAGACTTCCATGGGAAGGTCAGCATTATATTGGTTGCAGAGTTGGGGCTGAATCATTCCTGGTGACTTTTATGTGTATGCAATGAAACTTTAATGGCGCTTACCCAATATTGTGCTCATTCATTGTAAATAAAGTACTTAGGTTTTTGGTATGTAGAAATGACAACAAAACCATGTTTGAACAGAAAAAACCATAAGTCATTTACACGACTCCTACCTCCTTTTAAAGCATGTGTTTAAGAAATTGTATTGATTACTAAAAATATCTTCACCCTACATTTTAATCCAGCAGCACTAATGGCCACAGTTAGGTTGCTAGGAATTATTTTGTGTATATTAAAGACCCTGTGGGTGAAAATGTTATTTGTGCTATCCAAGTAAACTTTTATTTATGAATCCTGTATCCACTCCCCTTGTTCCTTGATTTTGGGAGGCTTAATGTTTTCAATAACAGCCATGCCAACTACTCCCTAAATTTTGCCCTTTTTGCATAAAGTGAACAGATTCTTCAAGTGCTTTTAAATGTTAATTAGGTGTCCAACTAAGCTTCCTTTCTCTTTCTAGGCTTAATGAATTGAATTCTTGAACCCTTTACTAAGAAGACATTCTTCCCATACTCTAAATAAGCTCTGCTTTACTTCTCTAGCTACATTTTCTAATAGTTTTTAAGTATTAAACTCATGCTTCTATACTCCCACAATATATCAAATGAGGCCTTACAAGGCCTTTACACAGCAGCCTCATTATCACCTTCACTTCACTTTATAATTCCCCTCTTTATTCACCCAATCACCTTGTTTTTTTTCTTTGCTGCTGCCAAACACTGTGGCTCATTTTCAGACTGTTTTGTTCAAACACAGTAAATAACTATCCTGTAAATGACACGGAGCACACAGCAGCCTCCTTGCTGATTGACCAGGTATTTCAACAATAATCTTGAATTATTTTTTACATCGTTGACCTCATAAATTAGACTTGTCCTTAACTGGAAGAAAATATTAAATGGCTATACATGACCTTTGTGCTGTGGTGCTAGCATTCAGCCCTCTTTACATTTGTACAGCTCATACTGGAATTCAGCTTGGAACCTGTTTGCTGCAGGCTAAACAAACAGCCTGTGTATTCATTGTTGATAAAGGATTTTCCAAGCAAGTGAGGAGGAAATCAACTGATCAGAAGGTTCGCTTGGGAGACGTGGGCCCTATGTTTGGCCAAGAGATTGCTGAGGGTATGTCTACACTACCACCTTAGTTCGAACTAGGGTGGTTAATGTAGGCAACCGGAGTTGCAAATGAAGCCCGGGATTTGAATTTCCCGGGCTTCATTTGCATATTGCCGGGCGCCGCCATTTTTAAATGTCCGCTAGTTCGGACTCTGTGCCCGCTGCTACATGCGGCATGAACTAGGTAGTTCGGATTAGGCTTCCTATTCCGAACTACCATTACTCCTCATGGAACGAGGTGTACCGGTAGTTCGGAATAGGAAGCCCAATCCGAACTACCTAGTTCGTGCCGCGTGTAGCTGCGGGCACGGAGTCCGAACTAGCGGACATTTAAAAATGGCAGCGCCCGGCATTATGCAAATGAAGCCCGGGAAATTCAAATCCCGGGCTTCATTTGCAACTCCAGTTGCCTACATTAACCACCCTAGTTCGAACTAGGGTGGTAGTGTAGACATACCCTGAAGTACCAGAGGTGGCCAGTGTGTTAACACTTCTATATAACTGGCAAAGAGAAAATTTAAAGGGACTAGTAAAACAATGTTTTCAATAACAGTCATACCAATCTATTTTCAATACATTTGGGAAATCAGTCTTGACTGCTAGATCTGACTATCCAAACAATCACGCTCTGAGATAAGTATAGGGCATTGAGCTGATCATAATCCAAGAAGACATGGAACTTGCTTATCCCCTGCCTTCAGAGTTGTGTATCTGACTTGAGACAGTCAATAGGAGTTTTGCCATTGACTTAAAGGTGAGCAGAACCAGATCCACAAAAGGATATGGGCACCCAATTCTCACTTCAGGTACCTAATTCTAAAATGTAAGTGTTGCTGAGCTCCTCAATACCCTGCTTAGATGCTGCATAACTTTGGAAGTACCTAATGATCTTTGCATCTAAGTTTCTGCCATTGAAGTCTTCAAGATCCCTAAATTTCACATCTCTGCCTCTATCTGACACATTAGCCCCAGGCAGAGCTTCAAACAGGGTGGAGATAGGTGTTACCTATCTTATCTCTCCTGCTGGGGCCAATCTGGGAGGTGTACTCAGAGTACACCTAACTCAACATAAATGAGCAAAGAAGGAAAACTCCTTTGTTACATTTAGCCCAGTAGTTTTGGAACTCACCCAGGATACAGGAGATCTGTGGTCAACTCTCCCCTCTGCAGAGCAGGGATTTGTACTTGGGTTCCTCTACTCTCAGCTGAATACACTGTGGATGGGGATATTGGAGACTGTATGGGGTGATAGAGAAGTTCTTTTTGATGTGCAGACATTTTGCCTTCCCAGAGGAAGGAGCAACTTGACTCTGAAGGCTTGGCTGACAGCTCCACTTGAGAAGCAGCATATGAGGCTGACATTGAGAGAGGAAATTATTCAGCCTGGAAAGCCTGTGCTCCACAAGGGCACACTGGAGCCAACACTATTCCCTTGTAATCCTGTTGCCATACCCTGTAGCAGTAGAGATATAGTAGTCTGGGACACCACGTTGAGGTTCAGCTTCTGGAGGCAATGAGATACCCTCACCTCTTGGGATGTGAGGCATGGTCCTGAGGTGTGGTGGGAAGCAGTGATTTGGCCCCACAGAGGGACCTGGCTGAGGCCATCAGAATTCTGAAGGGCACAGTGTGGTATTTAGATGAGTATGTTTTTTCTCTTTCTTCCCCTATGGAAAAAAGCATTGGGGTCAGAAACTAATGGCTAAAAAAATTTAGAACAAGTACCAGCATACGGTCATCTGGTAGAAGCTGTTGGCATGGTAGGTCATAGAGTTAAATACTGTAGTATGACTGGATATTAAAAAGGACTCGATCATGTTAACATTACTGATGACAATTGTAGCTGTGCCCATTATAGGACCTTTCCTGCAATATTTAATTAGGAAAAGCTCCTCTTGAACTGAGTTGCATAGGGGCATTGTAACAAAATGGCATGGCCACCCTCAGATATTGACAATGAGGGGTAGACAGAATGCTTCTGGTGGGCAGAACCAGGAAGGTCATACTCTCCACACCAGAAGCAGGGAAGTAGGAGAGGAGCAGGAAATATAAAAGACAGGTTCTGTAGCTCATTTGGGGAGCAGCTGCCAAAAAGACAGACACGTTCTCCCTATTGCAGACACAGGCGCTTGTAGAAGACGCTTGTCCTGAGGAAGCTCCCAAGATACCTGAATGGCCAGACATGCTTGACATTGAGGAATTGCTGTGACTGCTAGTTGCAGTGCCCATCAAGATGGAAGATGACCCTTGGAAGCAAGTACACTTGAGGGGGGGCTATATGAAGGCTGCCCAGGCTACCTCTGGGTTGGAATGCCATAGGGTTGGGCAGGCCCACGTCCTCCCTGCCACCTAGGGTGGCAATAATCCCACTCCTTATGTCAGGGGGCCTGGGCTCCTGAGCCCCAAAGAATGCTTGGTGCTCACCTTGCCTGCACCCTATAGACTGTGGTTGGTGCTCATCCCTGCTCAAGGGCTGGAGCACTAGGCTCCTTGGTGCCCCACCCTGTCCAAAGGCCTGGTCCCCTGAACTGTTTGTTGCTGTACCCTGCCTGTAGGTTTGAGCCCTAGAGACAGCTAATTTCTCCCTTGCACAGACTGCTGATCCAGATGCATTGCAGCAAAGGGGCATGCCTGACCTCAGAGACTGGCAGTAAGGAATGACCATATACCCCTACATGCCCACAGGCATTATTGGCAATATCTCATCTTCTTCCAAATATCATCAGTGAGAGCCAGATCCGCAGCTGGCACAAACTGGTGTAACTCCATTGATATCAATGACTTACAGCTGCTGAGGATTGGGCTCAAAATACTGGCTTGAGTGAACAATGGGAGACGTACCCATGTAACTTAAGAAATTTTAGCCAAAGCTTAGTACTGACATAGGCACCAATTTCCAGATGTACTGGGGAGGGGGATGTCTCAACTCGTGCTCCATTCTAGGTCATGTCTCCAGTCCAACCCTTCCCCCAGTATCTCACCCCACCCCATCTCTCCCCACCCCAGCTCCATCCCTTCCTCTGGTGGTACCCCGTATTTAACTGGTGCCTCCCTGTAGTGGGGGACATGATCTAAAGAGTAAGTCCATTTCCTCCTACTCTCCCCCCAGCCACATGGTCACCCCACTCTCCCCACTCCATGGGACCTGTGGGGAGGGCTCTTTGTCCTCCCACCACTCCTTCCCCCCACATGTTCTGCTGCTATCCTTGATAGGCGGGACCCCAGCTGTGGAGCAGGAGGAAGCTGATTTTAACAGTGGCGCCTCCTGGTTGCTGTTCTGCAGCCTAGCCCAGTGGCTGCCTGAGAGCCTGGATTGGAAGGAGGCACCTTCTCCCCATCCAGGCTCAGCTGCCAGGAATGCCAGCACCCGAGCCTGGGCAGAGAATAGAAGTCGCCTCCCTCCCCAGTCTGATTCTTTCAGGCAGTCACTGGACAAGGCTGCAGAGAAGCAGCTGACAGGGGCTGGTCCTGCCTTTCCCACTGTCGGTATCTGGCCTGGGCCATGTGTTGCCCAGATCTGCTTCCTGCTTCTGCCTCCTCCTGCTAAGTGCCTCCTACCTGTTTGGTGGTGTGCCAGAGGTCCTGGAGGGGAGGAGAGGGATGAGCTGATTGGTGGGGGCCTGCCACTGGTGGGAAATGTGTTTGTGGGGGGCACCAGTGGGTGCTCAAGCAAAAATCATCCATGGAGTAGGAGCCTATGATGCTGATACTGCAGACCCTATTTTCCTATGGAAAATATTCTGCTATTCAGCTTCATTTTTTTCACTCATTTTAATCCACTGAGTCCCACTGACACTTAGTCCCTCCCTCCAGCCCTGAACAATTCTTTTCTTCCAGAGTTTCCTATATACATCCTATACTTGTAAATGGTTCTTGCCTCTGTCATCAGTCATAATTTGGCCCAGGAAAACATATACACTGGAGTTCATATAGTACTTCCTGATGAGTCAGTCCTTCAAACCTTTCATCATTTTCATTGCTCCTCCTCAAGTTTCTTTCAGCTTGCTGGCATGTCTGGTATTGAAATACTCATGGTCTCAATGGTTTACTGGCAAGATGGGAATAAAGGAGTGATGTCGAGTGGCGCTGATAAGTCTGAACTTTGCTTTCTAGGCTGAAACACACAACAGGAGCAATTGAGTCCACTGGATGCTGTTACAACCAATATATTTTTTCTCATTTCAGGAGCAGGACCCAGTGAGCTTCCTGCTAATTCTCAGGCCAGAATGATTGCACTGGGCGCTCATTGTACACATGGTTTCTTTGGAGGGAAGAGCAAACCTATCAAGGTCTGATCCAATGCATGTTGAACCAATCAAAAAGCTCTCATTGATTAGGATAGATAAGTCTTCCTTTCTGATAGATGATCCCTTCTTTATATCAAATATCACAGTGGTATTCAATATCCAGTCCCAAAGAACCAGTCACTGAACCCACATCAATTGCATCTTAGATTTCATATCACAGACAATGTGTTTAGCCAATCCTATAGGAACCCACCTAATGATTTATTAACTAGAAAAAGGAAATGAGAGTTATTTACAAGGCTAAAGCCAGTAAACATATAAACACAAATGAGTTGCAGTTTTAAGTTTGCAAGGAGCCTCTATAATAAATAAGCTTTATGTGACCTTTACTGAGGCCAAGTACTTGAGATCTTTTGCATATGCTCAGTAATCCTTGAACTCAGAGTCCAAGACAAGAAGTATAAAATATACAGTTTCTTTTTGTTGTGCTTTTTATTCTTTCTCCCTTCAGCTTCAAGCTGCAAGTTCAGCTTCTGGGATGAATTCAGCTGCATGTGTCATCTTCACAGGGGTTGGGTGATGGGGAAACACTCAACAAAGTCTTTTTGTCCTCTGATGTTCCACAGTGGCTTGTCTCATGTTAATGGGCTGTCTTTTGTTGGGCCTTTCCTGTGGCAAACTAGTAATTCATACTTGTTAATGCGTCTTTCCTGACTGGTGATTTGCAGTTGTAGAGCAAACACCTACATTTTACCTTTATCATGTGGGATACAGATATTAGAAGTGAGATCAATGCATGCAACAACTTACAAACATTCTATAATGTTTATAATTATAATACTTATTACTAACACACAGCTAGGTATTTGTCAGTGTTTGAGAACTAAGGCCCTTGATATAAGCTAGCAAAGTGATGGACAACATAGGCTAGTGAGTGGTCCACATGAGTGGCCCACCTTCTTTTAGGTGGTCTGCAATATTGTCGTAACCAAGATAGTCTCCTGAGATAGGTAGTTTTGCAACTTGTGTACCTAGATTTTGTGGGATGTGCTGAGTGAATCACAGCAGCTCTTTGACTGGATGCAGAGGGAGCACACAACTCTCACAGTCAATGTTGTGTGCAATCAGCAAACACTTCACTTCACATACCCTTGTTTTGTGTGCAATGCCAGTAGGAAAAAAACTACACAGATGGAAACCAGAAGAATCTGGCAATGCTGCACATAGACAATGGCACATAAAATGTCTTGTTGACTCCATATAGAACACCGATGGGCCCTATATAGCCTACTTGGGATCTTGAGCTAGCACTTGGCTTCCCAGGGTCGCAGCACTATCCCAAGCTAGCCCTTTAGAGCACTCTTACATCTTTTTACTACAAAGCTTTCTGAGCTGAGAAAGAAAGAGTAATTGAACGGGCTTCAAAATAGGACCCAGTTCTTTTCAGATAGAGCTTATATTAATTTTTAATATTCCATCTGTAATCAGGAGACAAGAAGGACCTTTGGTTCTCAACACAAATCTTTTTGAGCACACTTATTTTCCCTTGGTTAGTTCTGTGGTGCTCAGACTTCTACAATTTTTTAATCATTTTAAGAGCGAGAGAATCTTCACGCATGGATCCAATCTCACTTCCCAATAAATTTTTTCAGAATGACTCCAACAACCTTCTCAGTCCTACATTTTCCTAAAACTGACAGTAACGTAGTGTCCAGCCTTCTCCTGCAACACTCAGAGAGGTTATTAAGTTTGCTGCCCCTATAAAGAGCCAATGCAATCTAGACAAAGCCTCTTTATATGTATTATTACCTAATATCTCTTCAGTGTCATTCAAAGCACATCCTGCATCATTTTGCAGCATGGCTTATCCTCTAGTGTTTGTTCCTCTTCCCAGTTTGGTGTCATTGATAAATATGATTGCAGATGTATTTTCGCCATAAAGAAATTTTACCCAACAAAGAAAAAGACCTTTCAAGAGACTTTATTTCTTATGCATCAGACAAATAGGCAGACAAGTACAAGAGAACTCTGACTGGCACCCCATGGGGCTTTATCAGTAGACTGACTGACATATAGACAATGGAATCTTTCAAAGATGATAAGACAGTCTTCTGTTTTAATTACATGCTTCAGCACTATAACAGAATCAGCTCTGTGGACCACCTGGAAGTGGGTATAAGAACCTCATTTTGAGGGTCATTGATTTAGTTAATCTGTGAACAGCTGGGGAAGAATGCAAAACAAAATATAATTATCACCATAGGATTTTATTGAGTTTAAGTGAAATGGAGATCTTTTAAGGGGTTTATTTTGGTAAATGTATTTTTTGTTATTGCATTTATCCAGAAAAAGCCAAAAATCTTCTGATCCTCACATAAAGCGTGCCTTCTTCTCCTAGTTTCCTTTCTAATATGTGAGAAAATTCAGGGGAGGAGAAATAGGGGGGAAAGTAACAAAATTAAGGGGTTAATGTTACATTTTAAACTCACTGCAGAAAATCTAATTTTTATAGTGTGACTAGACTAAATTGCTCTGAGGATTTCTGACAGAACACTTATCCTTTTGCCATTAGCAAACTTATTCAAATATGGGTTCAGGTCGATAATGATAAAAATAATTACTAGTTGACAGATTCAGAGTCATAATTGAGATGAGTAGATGATTTTAGTCCATAATCCATTAGAGGTAAAAATTCTAGGGTGCAATTTAGGGAAAGCATATTTTTACACTCCTCTTTTTCTAATACCTTTTTATTTTAATCCATAAATTAAATTTCAGTTTCGTCCTCCGCTACAGATGCTCATATGCAGTAACTTCTAAGCCTCATACAATATCATGGATCATAAAGGAAGATAAACACAATGTTGAGATAAACGTTGCTGAGGGTAATATTTGCAGAGAAAAAAATCCAGCCTTCTTAAATAACGTGAAAACAATGAGGAGGTCTATGGCACCTTAAAGACTAACAAATTTATTAAAGAATAAACTTTCATGAACTGCATCTCACTTCATCAGGTGCATGAAATGGAAGCTTAAGTTTGGCAGGGATTTATACATACATATAGAGCTAGGAGTGTTACATCCGTGCTTAATGAGGCTAATTCAGCCAAGGTGGAATTAACTATTTCAAGTGCCTATTCAGAACCATTATGATGGTGCAAGTTTGCATATGAATTCCAGCTCAGCTAAGTTTCACACTGCAGTCTGTTTTGATGATTTTTTTGAGAATAACCACTTTTAAGTCACTTTTATCACAGTGCTGCTGCTTTGAAGTAGCCCTTCTTCTCCTCCCCCTTTGCTGACTCTAGCTGATGGGGGAGGAGGCGAGCGACTAGTTGACTCAGCTATCCGATAACATTTGCTTATTGACAAGTCCACTAGTCCTTAACATCTTTAGTTTAGGGGAGGCCAGAGCCCGTGGCTAGCTGGGCTATTTATTGCTTTCATCCAGCCTGCCTGTTCTGATAGGTAACCGCCCCAAGGCTCCGCATCGGCGAACGTGCCCTGGATTTTAAACGTGTCATTATTCTCGCACATGAAATATCACTTGTGGGAAGAAAGTTGCAGGACAGGAGCGCCTGGCCCGGCAGCCGCAGTCAGTCTCCGCGCGCTCTAATGTCCGACAGGCTGGAAGGAAGTTCTCAGTCCCCTGGGGAGCTGCGCAGTCCGAAGAGCAAACCCGCCCGACAACTGACCCCCGGGGTTCCCGTGGGACCCTCCCCCCCAGCTTTTACCAAACTCAAACGCCAGCCTACTGCGGGGAGGGGCTTCTCCCCAGTCTGCACCCCCCCTCCTCCCAACACTCGGGGCGGCTGTAACATGACTCCTGGCCCGGAGAGCCTGTAAAACGTGGGCATGCACTTATTTGCTTTGCACTTGGAGAGAGAGCGGCTGGGAAGCGCGAGGTGGAGAAACTCCTCCAGCAGCCAGTGCCACATCACTGGGCTGACTGCACACAAAGGGGCTCCAGCATGCTTCTGCAGCTCCTGCTGCTGCTCGGGGCCCTGGCTAGGGTCACTGAGCCAGCCCCACGCTGTGAACCCGGCCAGGAGACCTTAGGTAAGGCTAAAAACGACCAAGAGCCCCCTCCCCTTTCGTTCCCTCCCTCCCTCCAGCGCTGCTCCTGGAGCTAAGCAGGTAGGCTGGGGGTGCTCTTTGGCAGGACACACAAACTGCCAAGGCCAGTAACGTGTCTGTGTTGTAAACATGAATGGGAAGGCAGCCATCTGTGTTGCTTTGTAAGAGAGGAACAAATATGTAATGATGTCAAATGTTTCCCTGTCAGCATTTTATAGAGCGTGTGTCGCTTTGTTGGAGTACTTAGAAAGTTACAATCTGTAGGACTAGGGTGACCAGATAGAAGTGTGAAAAATTGGGACACTTTTTTGTGGGGTGGTGGTAGCAAAGTATAAGACAGAACCCCTAATCTAGGACCCTCTTAAATTCTGCTTTGAGGAACACAGTAGATTCTTCCTCTATCTAGCCTTCCTTTCCAGGAATCTGATCCTCAGATTGTTGGAAGATGAACTTTTGACCTGGTGTGTGGTTTTTGTGCTAATTTTTCTTCTTACATTTACTTTTTAGTAACATATTAAATCCTAAGTGTGAGGAATTTTATTAGAAGCTAAGTGTGTTTGATAGCTGTAAATTGTAGGGTATAAACTTTACAAAATGTGGGTAAATTAATTAAATAGATACATTTATGTGGAATAAAGGTTAGATTTATATAGAATAACTTGGTTAAAACAAATTTAAACCCTTTATTTCAGTAACTAAAGTTACACTTAAAACTGACCAGTGCTGAAAAACTTTAGTGGCCTCTAATAATCAATACAGTGTTTTGGTTTTTGTAAAGTGAGCTTAATTCTGATTTCATATAGACCAACCAGCATAAACACAGAGTAATTCTAGTGGAACCAAGAGTTACACCAAAGAAAATCAAAAGGAAAGGAAGAGGAAATGATGTCCAGTAGATTCCAATTTTAAATGGCTCATAAAAAGACATTATATGTTGTTTTATAACTGGGAATTTCTCAGAGGAGGAAGAAAGCTAACCTGGAAATGACCTAAATGTTACCCATAAAAGTTCATCTATAATTTGAATTTTTAAATATAACCCATAGGTTCTATTTTGAGGCTGAAATTGCAGTCAGTATAATTCATGGGCAATGATGCATACAAGCTGTCAGCGCAGCTTCCACAAACCTCAAAGTGAGGTCAACCATAGACTGAAGGTTTTTTTTTTTTGTATAGTGTTGCTCAAAGATAAGTATCACAGAGTATTCAGAGCTAGTTACACGAAAAGACTATATAGGATATATACAGTTTCTTTGTAGGGTTTGATTATGCTCCAATTCCAGTCACTTGGAGTTTTGCCATTGATTTCAGTGTGCCCAAGCACATTACAGAAACATAAATTTCAACTGAAAGTGCAGGCATGCAAAGCACTTTTGGAAAAGGGATGCAAATTAGACGTAGCCCTTCAGTGCAAAAGAATTACCACCTTGCTGAGCAAAAGGGGATGGTAGCCGTGGTTAGGCCCTCAGATTATGCACACCTGCATTTGTAGATGTAGGTGATGCACCTGCCCTACATAGGGCAATGCAGATAGGTGTTAGAAGTGGAAAATTAAACAGCCAATGAGTCCAAAGTACGATGACTTCTATTCATCATAGAGGATAACATGAAGGCATTGCAACCACCACTGGCAAAGAAGTAGAGCATTGGTGTGGGGTTCCAGCTCTGATTCTGCCCTTGGACTCTTTTGTGACCTTGGGGAAGTCAGTCTGCCTCCCTGTTCCTCCATTTCCCTATCTGTAAAATGGGGTTAATGATACTGACCTATATAAGAGTATTATTATTGTAATCCAGAGCAAGAACAAGACGGAATTGAGAGGGTGTGATTCCATTCTGGCACATGGCCTGTTTCCACATATATTACACCCTAGATAAATGGTATATTTCACTGCTAAGTGAATCACTTTAGCATCAGTGTCAGCAAAAATAAAAACAAAGCAGAGGCAATCTGGAAGCACATACTTGAAATTTACAGATGATTTTCTCTTGGAGTGGGTCAGTATTGCTTTGCAATAAAGCTTTGGGGAGCAAATTAATGAAGATAACATATTTACTAAGAATGGAGTATTCAAATGTACTCCGCATTGTCCTAAATCTGCACCTAATGAAGTAAATGGGAGCTTTAGCAGCAATTTCAGCAGGAAGAGAGTTAGGACAATGCGGAGAATATTACTGAAAAATCCAATTCTAAATATTCATTTTATGAGGCAGGTAAGCTGTGAGAGGTGTGCATTTTGCCATTTGCCTACTGCAAATCACTTAGCTCTTCCAAATACTTAGTGCTAGTGGTGAGAATATATAAAATATTTAGATGGAGAGGAGTCTTTGCATATGGGTATGTGAACAAAATGTAACTATCTCCACAGCTGTCTCTGGTGCCACCTACTGGTGAATGGGCAGAATTGTGTTAGATACAGTATCATAATTTGTGATATAAAATACCAAAACTGGTAGAAACCATCTTGTTACTCTTTAAAGTGCTACATGACAGCTTTATTTTGTTTTACCTAAACTGGTTAGTCACCTACACAGGAGATTTCCAAAGCATAAAGGACATTTTGGCATCCAGATCCCTTTGAATTTCAATGAACTTTGGACTCTACAAACAAATCCATATTCAGATATCTCACTGTTAACAATATGCCAAACACATCCTATCAAGACCCTTGTCCATCAGGGCTAAGGATAATTTGTTTGCCAGTGCCAAAACATTCACATTCACACCTCAGCCAGTTGTGTAGTTAAATAATTAACTTGGACAGCCATGATCAATTTGACTTTGACCTTGAGATATTTCTTTTTCTCTCTCTTGTGTGCATTCACATGCACGTGCACACACACACAAAACCATGACAAAATAAAGGCCAATACAAAAGGTATGAAATTTTCAGGTATGAAATCAAACATACTTAGTGGGCCACAGTCTGCTCTTGGTTACACATGTTCAAATGTAGAATTTTTTCATAGATTAATTCTAATTTGTTGCTGGATTTATACCCAATAATATATATATATATATATATATATATATATATATATATATATACTATGGTTTACATTTCACAAGGAAAGTGGGACTAGAAACTACTAACTATAAAGGGAAGTGGGTCTTATGGTGAAATTTTAATTTTCAAACTAAACCTTTTCTGCTGACATTTTTCAAGTTTGATTTCAGCCCAGTGCCAAAGTTTCCTCTGAATGTTCTACAATGTTGGGCCAGGCATTTTTTAGTTATGAATTGTGATTTGTGACCAGGTACAAGGGCACTCCTTTGCCCAGACTCTAAAGGGCTTGGGAAGTATCCAGTTCACCTTGACCTATTAGAGCAGGGGTCTCCAAACTACGGCCCGGGGGCCGGATGCGGCCCGCGAGGCCCTCTCATCCGGCCCGTGGAGACCTTTTTGGATTCAAAGGCAGAAGAAGTGAGATTGTTTCAAAACCCATTTGAAGCAGATGTGGCCAGTTGCCCAGATGAACTGCAGCTGGAAGTCATTGAGTTGCAAGCAAATGACCTCCTTAGGGACAAGTTCAAAATAGGACTGGTGGGTTTTTACCAGTTTTTGCCCAAGGAAGACTTTCCTAATGTCAAAACTTTTGCATCAAGGTACCTTTCAATCTTTGGAACAACATACCTGTGTGAACAAACATTTTCAAGAATGAAATACGTGAAGAACAATTTGAGAACAAACTTGTCCGATGATAATCTCAGGTCACTGTTGATGTTAGGGACAACAAATCTAAAGCCAGAAATGTCTGCTATTTTGGCATCCAGGAAACAATTTCACCATTCACACTAATACAGGTGTTCATGTGTAGTGTATGAATGTGTTATTAAATAATAACTGAATAAAATAATATTAAATAAATAATTAAAAACAACATCCATGTTTTGATTGTTTTTTATTTGGACCTCAAGTGTGTAGTCGGCCCCCGAACTGCTGTTTGATAGTTAATGCGGCCCTCGGGCTGAAAAGTTTGGAGACCCCTGTATTAGAGGAATCTGGAAAATGAAAGGTCTACCAGGGAGGCAGCAAGGGGGTAGACAGCTGGGTGTGAGCTGCAGCCAGCCCTGTCCACAAGTGTGCTGAGCTGAGAGGATGGTTGAATGTGGCTGCTGCCTTGTTTTTCTGCTAGGCTATGTCTACACTGCAGGCTTCTTGTGCCCAAAAGTTCTTGCACAAGAGCACGTCCACACGGCCATGTGCTTTTGCGCATGAGATGTGCTTTTGCGCAAGAGCGTCCGTGGCAGTGTGTACGCTCTCTTGCACAAGAAAGCTCTGATGGTCTTTTTAGTCATAGGGGTTTCTTGAGCAAGAAACTCCTGTTCTTGTCCACACTAGCCTTTTTGCACAAGAACTCTTGCACGAAAAGGCTTATTCCTCATGGAGAGAGGAATAACTCTTGCTCAAAAAGCCCTCTCTTCTGACAATCTACTGTAAACTTTCTTGCGCAAGAATGCGAGTGCAGTGTAGCTGCTCCACAACTTTTTGAGCAAGAACAGTTGTTCTTGCGCAAGAAGCCTGCAATGTAGACATAGCCTTACTGTCTTGATGTGGACTTTTTATAAGTTCCCATAAAGGAGTCCCTGAGGAGAAAGGACCAGGACTGACTGACTGGCCATCTGGCTGGAAAAACATAGCACCAGGTTACATGTAGTAGAGAATACGGACATCTGATTTGGTCTGAAACAGAGCACCATGCTGCCTAGACAGAATAAGAATCCCATCTCCAATGCTTTGGGAAGTGCCAGCAGCAATTCCAATTTCAGCAACTTATAGACCAACAGCGAAGCCTCCTCTGGCTTGTGGGCCATGGTCCCTAGGAGTCCAAGGAACAGAGGTAGATGCTTTGTCCCTAGAGACCTGAGTGGGGATAGGGCCTGAGAGGACTGGAAGATGAACAGGAGGGGTAGAATCATAGGACTGGAAGGGACCTTGAGAGGTCATCGAGTCCAGCCCCCCACCCTCAAGGCAGGACCAAGCTCCGTCTACACTATCCCTGGGTATGTCTACACTAGAAAGTTAGTTCGAACTAACGGACGTTAGTTCGAACTAACTTTCCTATGCGCTACACTAGCGCTCCGCTAGTTCGAATTTGAATCGAACTAGCGGAGCGCTTAGTTCGAACTAGGTAAACCTCATTTTACGAGGACTAACGCCTAGTTCGAACTAGCTAGTTCGAACTAAGGGCTGTGTAGCCCTTTAGTTCGAACTAGTGGGAGGCTAGCCCTCCCCAGGTTTCCCTGGTGGCCACTCTGGCCAACACCAGGGAAACTCTATGCCCCCCTCCCGGCCCCGGACCCCTTAAAGGGGCACGGGCTGGCTACGGTGCCCGTGCCAGGTGCAAGCCTGCCAGCACCCAGCTAGCAGACCCTGCACCTGGCACGGCACAGAGCCACCCACCCGATGCCCCCCAGCCCACCCCCTCTTGCCGGGACCAGGCTGGCGGCTCCCGGGAGCTTGCCCTGGACCGCAAGAGGCGGGCACCTTCCTGGGCTAGTGCGGACATCGTGGACCTTGTCCACGATCTCCGCACTAGGCACAGGAAAGTGGCCGTCTAGGGCAGGAGAGCTGCCAGCCTGGCCACCCAGGACCAGGTGTGCATGAAAATCAAGGGGGTCCACTGAGACCCCCGACACTGAGCCCTGAGCTTACAATGGCCGTCCTGGGTCAGACCAAAGGTCCATCTAGCCCAGTAGCCTGTCTGCCCACAGCGGCCAACCCTAGGGACCCTGGAGGGGATGGACCGAAGACAATGACCAAGCCATTTGTCTCGTGCCATCCCTCTCCAGCCTTCCACAAACTTTGGGCAGGGACACCACTCCTACCCTCTGGCTAGTAGGACTCCATGGACCCAACCTCCATGACTTGATCTCACTTCCCTTTAAACTCTGTTCTAGTTGTAGCCTTCACAGCCTCCTGCAGCAAGGAGTTCCACAGGTTAACTATTTGCTTTGTCAAGAACAACTTTCTCTTACTAGTTTCAAGCCTGCTACCCATTCCTTTCCTTTGGTGTCCTCTAGTCCTTCTTTATGGGATCTCAGGAAGAACTTTTCTGAATGCACCCTCTCCACCCAACCCCTGCTTTTACAGACTTCTATCCTGTCCCCCCTCCGTCTCCTCTTTTCTAAGCTGAACAGTCCCAGTCTCTGTAGCCTCTCTTCATCTGGGACCTGTTCCCAACCCCTGATCATGTTAGTTGCCCTCCCCTCTCCCAGCCTTTCTCTTCCCCTCTCCCACCTCCTTTTCCCAGTCTCCCCCAGTTTTTTTCAATAAAGACAGAGTCAATGTTGGAAGAAACGTTATCTTTATTTTGTACATCAAGAAGAAGGGGGGCTAGGGAAGGGCAAGTGGAAGGAGGTGAGGGAGGAATGGGGTACGAGCCCCCGATGGGGAGGACTGGGCTGGCTCTGCGGGCTTCTGGGGGTGGAAGCTCTCCTGCAGCCCCCCAATTACTCCCTCTCCCCAGATGGCAGCCTGCGGCAAGTGCAGCCGGTCTGATGGCCGAGTGGTGTGATGTGCCCAGTGTGGGCACTCAGGGCACTCCAAGCCAGAACTTCTTTGCAAGCGGGGCACCCCTTAGAACTGTGTGTCCGGGGTGGGGGTCGGGACCCTTTAAGCGCAGCCCTCGGCTAGCCTGAGACAGTATCTCCATGCTCTAAGTCCTCCTTTTATGCCCTGCCGGCACTGCTTCCGGCCATCCTTAAGCCCTGTTCAGAGTCCACTCAATGTGGACTTACTAGTTCGAACTAGCAAAACGCTAGTTCGAACTAGTTTTTAGTTCTAGATGCGTTAGTTCGAACTAGCTTAGTTCGAATTAACTAATTCGAACTAAGTTAGTTCGAACTAGCGCTGTAGTGTAGACGTACCCCCTGACAGATGTCTATCTAACATGTTCTTAAATATCTCCAGAGAGGGAGATTCCACCACCTCCCTTGGCAATTTATTCCAATATTTGACCACCCTGACAGTTAGGAATTTTTTCCTAATGTCCAATCTAAACCTCCCCTGCTGCACTTTAAGCCCATTACTCCTTGTCCTGTCCTCAGTAACCAAGAGGAACAAATTTTCTCCTTCCTTCTTGGGACACCCTTTTAGATATTTGAAAACCGCTATCATGTCCCCCCTTAATCTTCTTTTTTCCAAACTAAACAAGCCCAGTTCATGAAGCCTGGCTTCATAGGTCATGTTCTCTAAACCTTTAATCATTCTTGTCGCTCTTCTCTGTACCCTTTCCAATTTCTCCACATCTTTCTTGAAATGTGGCGCCCAGAACTGGACACAGTACTCCAGCTGAGGCCTAACTAGTGCAGAGTAGAGCGGCAGAATGACTTCACGAGTTTTGCTTACAACACACCTGTTGATACAACCTAGAATCGTATTTGCTTTTTTTGCAACAGCAGCGCACTGTTGACTCACATTCAACTTGTGGTCCACTATGACCCCTAGATCCCTTTCCGCCATGCTCCTTCCTAGACAGTCGCTTCCCATCTTGTATGTATGGAACTGATTGTTCCTTCCTAAGTGGAGCACTTTGCATTTCTCTTTATTAAACCTCATCCTGTTTACCTCTGACCATTTCTCTAACTTGCTACGGTCATTTTGAATTATGTCCCTATCCTCCAAAGAAGTTGCAACCCTACCCAGTTTGGTATCATCTGCAAACTTAATAAGCGTACTCTCTATCCCAATATCTACATCATTGATGAAGATATTGAACAGTACGGGTCCCAAAACAGACCCTTGAGGAACTCCACTTGTTATCCCTTTCCAGCAGGATTTAGAACCGTTAACAACAACTCTCTGACTACGGTTATCCAGCCAATTATGCACCCACCTTATCGTGGCCCTATCTAAGTTATATTTGCCTAGTTTATCAATAAGAATATCATGCGAGACCGTATCAAATGCCTTACTAAAGTCTAGGTATATGACATCCACCGCTTCTCCCTTATCCACAAGGCTCATTATCTTATCCAAGAAAGCTATCAGATTAGTTTGGCATGACTTGTTCTTCACAAACCCATGCTGGCTATTCCCTATCACTTTATTACCTTCCAAGTGTTTGCATATGATTTCCTTAATTACCTGCTCCATTATCTTCCCTGGGACAGACGTTAAACTGACCGGTCTGTAGTTTCCTGGGTTGTTCTTAGTCCCCTTTTTATAGATGGGCACAATATTTGCCCTTTTCCAGTCTTCTGGAATCTCCCCTGTCTGCCATGATTTTTCAAAGATCATAGCTAAAGGCTCAGATACCTCCTCTATCAGCTCCTTGAGTATCCTGGGATGCATTTCATCAGGACCTGGTGACTTGCTGACATCTAACTTTCCTAAGTGATTTTTAACTTGTTCTTTGTGTATCCTACCTTCTAAACTTACCCCCTCTCTGCTTGTATTCACTACGTTAGGCACACCTCCAGACTTCTCGGTGAAGACTGAAACAAAGAAGTCATTGAGCATCTCTGCCATTTCCAAGTTTCCTGTTACTGCTTCTCCCTCCTCACTAAGCAGTGGGCCTACCCTGTCCTTGGTCTTCCTCTTGCTTTTAATGTATTTATAAAAGGTCTTCTTGTTTCCCTTTATGCCTGTAGCTAGTTTGATCTCATTTTGTGCCTTTGCCTTTCTAATCTTGCCCCTGCATTCCCGTGTTGCTTGCCTATATTCATCCTTTGTTATTTGTCCTAGTTTCCATTTTTATAGGACTCCTTTTTTATTTTGAGATCGTGCAAGATCTCCTTGTTAAGCCAAGCTGGTCTTTTGCCATATTTTCTGTCTTTCCTACACAGCTGAATTGTTTGCTTTTGGGCCCTTAACAACGTCCCTTTGAAATACTTCCAACTCTCCTCAGTTGTTTTTCCCTTCAGTCTTGCTTCCCATGGGACCTTACCTACAAGTTCTCTGAGCTTATCAAAATCTGCCTTCCTGAAATCTATTACCTCAATTGTGCTGGTCTCCCTTCTACCTTTCCTTAAGATCATGAACTCTATTATTTCATGATCACTGTCCCCTATACTGTCTTTGACTTTCAAGTTCTCAACTAGTTCCTCCCTATTTGTTAAAACCAAATCCAGAACAGCTTCTCCTCTGGTAGCTTTTTCAACCTTCTGAAACAGAAAGTTGTCTCCAATGCAGTCCAGAAACTTTTGTGCAATTGGTATTCCTCTTTCTAAGAGGAAGAAGCCTTTTTGCAAAAGAGTTCTTTCGCAAAAAGGCATGTGTGGACAGGGAGTTCTTGCACAAAAAGATGAAAGAGGAAAAAGCAAAGGCTCCCTCACGGCCATTCTGTGCATACCAATCAGTGCTTACTTTTGAGAGACCATCCATGCAGTCTGGATCCTCTTTTTTGCAAAAGCCCATTGCTTTTTTTATGCGCTTTTGTAGTGTGGATGTGCTGTTGTGCAAGAAGTTTTTGTGGAAGATTTCTTCCGATAAAAGCTTCTTGCACGAGAAGCGTGCAATCTAGATGTAGCCTCAGGGTCTCAAGGGCTCTACAGACCTTGATCCAGAACCAGCCAAACAAATATAGAAGGGCATGGTGACCCAAAATTAATTTGGACACTCCTGATAGATTCACACAAGGGTTGTTACCCTTGGTGACCCATTGATGGATAATTGATATCTCACCAACTCCAGTGACTATGTGCAAGAACACCAAAATGACGGAGTATTTAACCGTTTCTCTGGGCATCTGGCCACATGAACAGATGTATTAACAATGGACTTGCCACCTGAAGAATACTAAATTTTTATCTAGAATAATTTTGGAAACCATTTTTCTCTTCAGAAAAGTCTAGCTAATTGGAATTTGAGGATTTAGAATAATGTTGCCCATTTTATGGATTGTGATCTTGATTCTGAGACCAACATTTCTCCTTTGATTTAAATGAGGCTTTACTTCTCATTTATGTGGGTGCGAGAGGAGAATCAGGCCTCGGAAAGAGATGCACAAGCTGAAGAGTGGGAAATAAGGCACACAGAGGTAAAATGATTTGCCCAAGGCAACACGGTTAGATAGTGGCAGACCTAAGGACTCAGCCTACATTTCCTGAGTCCCAGACCGATGCCTGAGTCACAAGACCTCCCTTCTCCTCAGTAACACCATGTTTTTAGATTCCAGTCAAAGGGTATGTCTACACTGCCACCCTAGTTCGAACTAGGGTGCCTAATGTAGGCATTCGAACTTGTAAATGAAGCCCAGGATTTAAATATCCCGGGCTTTATTTGCATGTTCCCGGGTGCTGCCATTTTTAAATACCCCGTTGTTTGAACTCCCTGCCCGCGGCTACACACGGCACGGACTAGGTAGTTCGAATTAAAGCTCCTAATTCGAACTACTGTTATTCCTCCTGCAACCCCCAGTGCCAGACTCTCACCCTCACGGCCCCCCCGTAATAGCCCCCCCATCCCAAATGCCTGAGTGCCAGCCCCCCATCCCGTAGAGGCCTCCACCACCAGACCACCTCAGTGCCAGCCTCCTGTTTCCAGAGCGCCATTGCACCCAACTCCCCCAGAGCCCTCCCCAGTGCCAGCCCTCAGTCCTCAATATTAGCCCCATCCTCAGAGCCTCCCAGTACCAGCACTGCCCCCATAACCCCTCCACTACCAGTGCCATCCCCAGAGCAAGCTCCCCACTCTGGATGCTCCAGTGACCCTCCACTGTCAGCCCCCCACCCCTTAGAGCTCCCTAATACTAGCCCTGCCCCCAGAGGCCCCCCAGTATTAGCTACACCCCCAGAGCCCTCAGTCTCTTAGAGCCCGCACCCTCAGAGCTCCCCAACATTAGCAGCATTCCCAGAGCTCCCAGTGCCTGAACCACCCCCCTCACCTAGCCCTGCACTGTTTCCCAGCTGCCAGCTGTGTGCTGCTGCCCGGGGTGCAGCTGTTCTAAGGCTGCCATGCTGGGCTCTGCACAACCCTCCCGCCATGCAGTGAATGGTTCTTCTGCATCCGGGAAGAGACCCTGCCCCTGCCCAACATGGGTTGGCTGAGAGGCGGGGGCAAGACATGCCTCTCCCAATAGTCACAACCAGAGTGGGGTATCCCAGCTCTGGCTCTCTAAGCCACCGTGACCTGGCAGCCACAGGTCCACAGCCCGGCAGCAGGCCGCAGACCAGCAGTTTGAGAACCGTTGGTTTAGAGAACTAACTTCTTCTCATCTTACTGCCATGACCTTTTTTTCAGAGCAAAGGGGGTATGTCTACACTACCCCGCTAGTTCGAACTAGCGGGGTAATGTATGCATACCGCACTTGCTAATGAAGCCCGGGATTTGAATTTCCCGGGCTTCATTAGCATAAGCGGGGAGCCGCCATTTTTAAATCCCCGCTGCTTCGAACCCCGTCTAGCGCGGCTACACGGGGCTCGAACTAGGTAGTTCGGACTAGGGTCCTATTCCGAACTACCGTTACTCCTCGTGAAACGAGGTGTACCGGTAGTTCGGAATAGGCACCCTAGTCCGAACTACCTAGTTCGAGCCCCGTGTAGCCGCGCTACACGGGGTTCGAAGCAGCGGGGATTTAAAAATGGCGGCTCCCCGCTTATGCTAATGAAGCCCGGGAAATTCAAATCCCGGGCTTCATTAGCAAGTGCGGTATGCATACATTACCCTCCTAGTTCGAACTAGGAGGGTAGTGTAGACATACCCAGGGAGATTAGGTATTAATCCATATCTGAGGTTCTCAAACATCTTCATACTGTGGACCAGGACATTTATCTCATGGGTCACACTTCTGCTATTCATGATCTTGACTACCTTTTCTTATTTGCAATCTCATCACTTCCCTGTGACAGTTACAGCAAGTGCTGACATGCAGGAGGAAGGAGCATATTTATGTACTTTTGTGGTTTTTAAAGTCTTAAGTGTTTTATACTCTTTGAAAGAAGTTAATCACACGGACTGGCTTTTGTTCTTCATTTCAGCACTCCGTCCACTCTGTTCCTCTCTTGCTCTTTTTTCCCCCCAGAAATATTTATCTGTTTCTTGGTGGTTTTCTCATCCTTGCACATGCTATCCTGTCATTAGTTCCTTTCTGTCCTGGACATACTGCTTGGACACCTTGTCCTTTTCTCTCTGGATATACTGTCCAGCTCCCCCATTCCATTGTGAAATTCTTCTCCCTCTGGCATTTGTAACCTCAATTCTCACTGGTGGTTCTGGTCCCTGAAAGTGGCTCCGGTCCAGGGGAGTCAACAGCCTGCATGAGCCCCTGGGCAAGGTGGGACAGATCTGTACTGCTGGGCGAGGCCTCGGTAGAAGGGGTGGGGCTGGGGCAGCCAGCCCTCTGCGCTACATGGAATGCCCCTCCTCCCAGCCCTCTGTGCTCTGGTGGTGATTTAAAGTGGTGGTGGCCAGTGCCACAGGCCCCTTTGAATCTCTGGGCCCTGGGGCAACTGCTTCCACCTCCTCCATCGACAGGCCTGCTCCTGTCTCTTCAGTTCCTCCTATTATTATCAGTGGAAATGGAGAGTAGCTAGGTAGGCCTTGACTGGCTGTTTCTAGCTGCTGTTCTATTTTCTCTTTTGCAAAACATAATTACTCAATAACATTTGTTTTGTTGTGTATTATTGCTTAATAGCAGCTTTTGTCTACATAATATTACAAGGAAATCTCTCATTGTGAAAACTGAGTTGGCTAATCATTTAGTCTGGCAAAATAATAAAGTGAATATCCCTGAAGTTTGAAACGCTTTGTGTATATTCTGAAACGCAGATGTTTTGTCCATAAACTCTTCTAGAAAAGGAATGAATATTTCCAACAGAAGAATCCAAGCTTTTATCTCGTACTCACAAAGAGATTCAGTGAATCAAGAAGTGGATGTCTCAATTATGACAAAACAAATGATGTAATCCTGC
Organism: Pelodiscus sinensis; assembly: GCF_049634645.1. Taxonomy (NCBI): domain Eukaryota; kingdom Metazoa; phylum Chordata; order Testudines; family Trionychidae; genus Pelodiscus; species Pelodiscus sinensis. The sequence continues at coordinate 114,859,070 of NC_134715.1, forward strand.
TCATTCTATAAACCACACTGGCACCATTGTGTTGTCTTGCTGAGGTACTTCTCTGGGTCTAGATTCATTAATAAGACCCTACCTAATTCACAGCCCATTTTGGTCAATTCCATGGTCATACGGTTTTTAAAAATGGTACATTTCATAATTTCAGCTATTTCAATCTGAAATTGCATGTGTTATAATTGTAGGGTCCTGACCCCAAAAGGAGTTGTAGGAGGGTTGCAAGATTATTGTATGGGGGTTATGGTATTGCTACCTTGACTTCTACACACATAGCAGCAGCATTGCTTCCAGAGCTGGGTAGCTGGAAAACAGTGGCTGCTGGCCAGGAATCCAGCTCTGAAGGCAGAACTATCTCCAGAAGCAGTGCAGAAGTAAGGATGGCATGGTATGGTCTTGCCACCCTTACTCCTGTGCTGCTGCCTGCTGCTGCCACTCTCTGGCCATCCAGCACTGGAAGCAGAAGTACAGAAGTAAGGGCAACAAGGGTATGGTATAGCACTCTTACTTCTTTGCTACTGTTGGCGGCGTGCTGCCTTCAGAGCTGGGCACCTGGCCAGTATTACAATCATGGCTTTCCAGTTGCCCAGCTCCGGATGCAGTGCAGAAGTAAGGGTGGCAATATTGTGACCTTCCTAAAATAGACCTGACATCTCCCTGACACTCCCTTTTGGGCCAGGACCCCCAACTTGAGAAATGCTGGTGTCCTCCATGAAATCTGAACTGTATACAGTAAAAGCACACAAAAGGCCAGATTTCATGGGGGGACATCAGCTTTCACAGTCCCCAATGCATTTTGCCATATTGTAGGGCCCTATTCATTAACAGTTGTGGGACTGAACCTGCAGCCTTCTTCACAGAAGGTCCCCATTGACTTCACTGCTGATTACATTAAAATCCACTATGAACTGAACCATGCCACTGGAAGAATCTATCGAGTCCCATTGGTTAGGCGAGGGTTAATCCTAGAAGCTTGCATCTTTCATCGCTGAATCATATGAGGGAGAAAAAAAATGTAAGCTTGGCACTAGAATGCGTATGTGCTGCATTCTAGATTTTCAAGTTTGCCTTTGCAAATTGAAAGCAGAAGGTACGTTATTCAAAGCACTTGGGCAGCTCCAACCAGCCCTTTAAAAGTGGGGGGATTATCCGTATTGTGAAATAGAAGATGTACTGTCCCAAAGTTTATTGCACCTCCTGCAGAGCGGCCAGGAATAACACATACAGGGTCTGCTGGATCTGAAAGGCAAATGATTGTATCTATTCAATTCTGTTTGTGGAGGGAGCTAATATTGAGGAAACAGTGACTCTGAAAGGGAACAATGTCTCTGTAGCATTCCCCCTATAGAAGTCCCTGCTCAACTGCAGTAAAGGATGGGATCACTAGAAGTAGAGCTCAGGGTTAACCACAGAAGTTGGTAGGTGTCAATGCTCTGGGCATCATCTTCCATTTCTTGGACCTCTAAAATGGGGTGTGTGTGAGGGAGGGCTGATCTGGTGTGGTCAGTGGCATTGCTTCTGCAGGAGCTTCGCCGAGACTGAGCACGGCAGGTGGAGCACTGCAGCACATGTCACCTGTGCAGAATCCTAGGACCTGTCTTACTTACTGACAGATCCATGAGCTCTGTGTGCATCAGGGGCTATGGACTCTTCCCTGAGCAGAGAGTAGGCAGCATCAACTTCAGGGAGCTGCCCTCCTGGAGTTTTGTACTGGCTGTTTCATGGGCAGTGAGGAATTGGCTCAGGTAAGCGTATTCCTGATTACTTATAAATATGGCCCTGGAGATTTAGATTTGTCCTTTGCTGAACCACACCCTCTGTATTGTGTGCAAGCACTGGAATTAGAAAGTCATGACAGTATCCAAAGAACTATTTAATTAAAAGGCACATTTGGGATGGGCCTTGCAACATTTCTGTCATCTGTTTTTATGAACTATAATCTCTTTATCAAAACACAGCAAACTAAGTAACAAATCTTTACCCACCTCTTTATCTATGGAGCCAATGGTAGATAACACAAGTAACTTGACATTGCATTGCATCCATATATCTGATCACAGATTTGTGCTCATGATCTGAAAATTAGAATAACTCTTTGATCTAACTTTGTTTATTAATAGATCTTATAACTACTGAGGCATTACTCTTCCATCCATCCCCAGGAATGAAAGTTTTTGCTTGTCATGTTACTCTTGAGCCGCAGATATGTTAGGGAGTTAAGAGAAGACCAGGACAATCTGGCTTCACTTCTAGCCATTCTGTGAAAGAGCAAATTTTCACAGTGCACTAGCTTATCAAGAAGGCATAAGAATTCAAGCATCTCATTCACATTGCATTTGTGAATACCGAGGCTGCAATAAACTCTGCTGACAAGGTATCACTTCGGTTGGTCTAAACTCTCAGGTTTCTCTAAAAAGCTCTGTACAATATTTTGCCTTCTATATGGTGACTCCTCACACTGCATTCTTGTAAGCAGGAAAAGAATTGCTGTCTTCTGAATTAGGTCAGGTGTTTTACAAGGGTGCATTGCTGCCCTAGATCTCCTCAGCACTGTCACAAATTACAGGCTTGATCACACACTAAGTAAATGTAGCTTAGGCATTCCCCTGGATGTCAGGAACCTCATTGACACCGATTTTGCTGTTGATGTAGTGCCAGCTGTTGGATCAATGGATGAGTTAGTTGCAGCACTTAAAGCCCTAGGAAGGTCAGCATCAAAAGTCAGCCTCACAATTATTTGGAATCAAACCAAAATTCTTCCAGATAGGGATTCTGAAATCACTACTGGCACTATCTCCTTAGTGGGTGACCACCAGTGTTCCCTGTAAGCAGAGTGCTTGGGTGGCCATCCAGGAGAGATTCAGGTGCTGCTTTGCTAGTTAGCAGAGCACCCATAACACTCACTGCCAGGAGTATGTGTTTCTGCTGGTGGTGCACATCCACACATGCCTTGGTGCACATAACAAAATGTATTCCATAGAGTTAATTAGAGGGAACATTGGTGACCACCCGGTCAAGATCACCTTCCTCCACTCTACTGGTATTAACTAGAGCCCTGTGTGGATACAAACGGCTACCTGAGGATGTGGATATCCATGGATAGACATCAGTATCTGCACATCTGCAGGGCTCTATTCACAACAGAGAGAAGCAGCCAACAGAGAGAAGCATGATCCTGTTGCACCCAGGAGCCAGACCCCCTGTACCAGCCCCAGCCCTGGTGCCAGCCTCTGCATCTCCTGTCTGTCATACAGCACCTCAAAAATGAAGACAGAGGTGAAGGATTCATTTAGTTTCTCTACAGCGGCCTTATCTCCCTTGTGTGCACCTTTACACCAGGGGTTTCCAACCTTTTTAAGCACAAGATCACTTTTTGAATTTAAGTGCAATCCAAGTTCTATCTCAAACCCAAATATCCTTGCACTACCTCCTTTGTGCTCTTTGCCCCACCTCTCTCTGAGGCCCCGCCCCTGCTCACTCCATCCTCCCTCATCCTCACTCATCCTCACTCATCCTCACTCACTTTCACCAGGTTAGGGCAGAGGTTTGGGGTGCAAGTTCTGGTCTTGGGTTAAGGGATTTAGAGTGTGAGGGGCTCTGAGCTGAGCTAGATGCAGGCTCTGGAAGGATGTCTGGGTGCAGGGGGGTCAGGGATAGGGCAGGGGTTTGGGGTGCAGGAGATGGTTCATGACTTGGGTAGGGGTTCAGGATGCAGACTCCTTACCTCAGGTGGCTTCTGGATGATGGTGCAGTGGGGGTTAAGGCAGGCTCACCCCTGTCCCAGCCCTGCACCACTCCCAGAAGCAGCTAATAAGCTTGCTCTGTCCCTAGTCCTGTTGTGCCCCTCTTTGCTCTGTGGAGATAGGATACAGAGTGGGAGAGAGGGCACCTTGATGTCAGCACTGTCCTCTCCCTCCCCTGCCCTGCACAGCAAGCAGGAGGCTCCTGGGGGAACAGCTCCAAAGCAAAGGGCAGGAGATGCGCTACAGTGGGAAGAGGAGCAGATGAAGTGCTGGCTCTTGAGAGTCATCTGGCCAAACCAGTTAGGATCACCCGTCAGAGGCTCCAGGATTTACCAGTAGATCCTGATCTACTGGTTGGTGACCGCTGCTCTAGGATCTCCATCATTCAGTGGGTCCACTGTTTGTTTAGCAGATTTCCTACTGCTGATTCACTTTACAAAATTCTTGTTGTAAGTTTCTCAGGCTTTTGAGGTCCTGGACTTCAGTCTGTTTATCTATCGGTCTAAATTTGGCCTCCAGGACTTCTCTGCCATCCTTCCCTATGTCATTGGTACCTACTGTACCATGGCCGCCAACACCTCTTCCCCAGTACTACACATAAGTCTGTCTAGATGTCTGAAGAAATCAACAACTTTCATACTTACCAGGCAAACCACCACGCAGTTCTGGTCATTGCAAACTATCTGTGTTTCTAATGATCAAACCCCCCATTACTATTACCTATATGGGTATGTCTACACTACCCTCCTATTTCGAAATAGGAGGGTAATGTAGGCATACCGCAATTGCAAATGAAGCCTGGGATTTGAATTTCCCAGGCTTCATTTGCATAAGCCGGGCGCCGCCATTTTTAAATCCCGGCTGGTTCGAACCCCGTGCCGCGCGGCTACACGCGGCAGGAACTAGGTAGTTCGAACTAGGAAGCCTAGTTCGAACTACCTAGTTCGTGCCACGTGTAGCCGCGCGGCACGGGGTTCGAACCAGCCGGGATTTAAAAATGGTGGCGCCCGGCTTATGCAAATGAAGCCTGGGAAATTCAAATCCCAGGCTTCATTTGCAATTGTGGTATGCCTACATTACCCCGCTAGTTCGAACTAGCGGGGTAGTGTAGACATACCCTATCAGACTAATAACTGGAGTTACCTCCCCAGAAGAAGTATCCTCAGTGGAAGAGGATGCCAACATCTGGTAAGAGGGTGCCAAATATGGGATCGTTTCCCTCCATTCCAGTTAAATATTTTCATCCGGGAAACTTTCATCCTCCTCAACAGTACAAAGGCTATGTCTCGGACAGTCTCATCTATGTACCTCTCTGTCTCCCTTAGTCCTCCAATTCAGCTACTCTGGTCTCCAACGCCTGTACGTTGTCTCTGAAGGGCATGAACTCCTTGCACCAAATGCACACATATGCCACTTACGTTCTCATGAGATGGAGCATTATCCATTTTTCTGATGGTATAAAGGAGAGTAATGACAAAGAAAAATTTGGTTTACATGAAAGGGAGAGAAATGATAAAGAAGAATCAATCTTGCATGATGACAGAAAGAGCAGTGAGAAAAATTGCACACCAGAAATTGATACATCAGACCCTGCTTTAGGGCTGGCGATTGTAAAGTCTGCTGACATTGATAATAGAATTTTGAATGAGATGGGCAAAATCAAGGATATGATGTTTCCAGTAAAGGATCAGAAGCAACACTTCTCAAAGGCTACGTCTAGACTACAGTTTTGTTTTTAAAGTGGCCTTTTTTTTTAAAAAAAACTTCACCTGCTCTAGACTGCCGCTGAATTCTATTGAAATTAAATTGAAAGAACGTGGCAGTTTTTTCGACCGCGGTAAATCTCATTTTATGAGGAAGAATGCCTTTTTTCAAAAGAGCTCTATCGAAAAAAGGCGTTCTTGACCGCAAACAGGGCTTTTTCAAAAGAGAGTATCCAGATTGCCTGGGTGCTCTCTTTCAAAAAAGCGGATCACTTTTTCAAAAAAAAAAAAGGGTTGTCTAGACGATCTCTTTCTAAAGAAGTTCGTAGTCTAGACGTACCCCAGGTCACACTGTGAAAGAGTGCTCGAGAATGATGAGAAGCTGAATTGGCATTAGCTAATATACTCAAACTGTTCTGCTTTCTTTGCAAAATATTTGACAAGAATGCCAAAATGCCTGGTACAGTTACTGGCATAATTTAGTTGCTTCTCTGAGGCAACATCAAAAGTCACCATAATTTAGTTATGCCATATAAAATCACTAGCATAACTTAGCTGATGCTTTGAAGCAACATCAAAGGTCACCAGCCCATTTAATGTCTTACTGCAAATGGATGAAGGCTGAATCTAGGTTCAGGCTGAATAAATGCATAGATACAGAAAACCAGTGCATTATTAATATAGAAACTCAGCACTGGGGGAATGTGCTTGAATATCAGATCTCAATTACTCTCTTCCTTGCAAAGAGTAATTTGGCTTTCCAGAGCTTGTTGGATAAGTTCTTCATTTGAACATAACAGGAATTTCCTCTTTTTGGTCGAGCTCCTTGGAAAATATGCATCTGATACGTGTGAACAACTATATTGTGAACATGTGTGTGAACACCTATGAGTGGTACCTAATAGAGATGTGAACGTATAACCGTGTAAATGGTTAATTGATAGGCCTGAGCTTATCAGTGAATGTTCACAGTTACACGCAAGCTTCTGTAGAGGCAGCAGCACGGGGCAGCAGCCAGCACCCCTGGGAGTGAGGCTGCAGGTGGGAGCTGGTGCATGTCAGGAACCAGCTCAGAGGCAGCAGCGTGGGGTGGCAGTTGACTCCCCAGGAGCGGGATGGCAGGTGGGAGTTGGTTGCGACTACAGGTGTGTATAACCATGTAATCACTGAGTTTTTCAGAGGTTTCATGGTTGTACAATTACCCTGCATCTGAACATCCCGAGTATATAAAAAAGCAACAAAACAATTCAGAATTATTTGACTGACCTTTTGGAAAGGAAGGTGCTTGACAATGTATTGATGTGGCTTGGCAAAGCAAAGCATTACACCATAATAATGGACTGCTCTCCCTATAGTAGTTACTGTAAAAAGATACTGTATACAGTTGAGATTTGTTGATGCTGAGCATGGCTGTGTCCATGTCAAAGAACACTTTATCAGGTTCAGGTCTGAGGATAATTCTACAGCCTTAGCTGAGCAGCAGCTGGCTTTTAGCTCATGTGGGAGACCCTCATGCAAATAAACTTCAGAGGGTCCAGGTTCAGTTTCGCATGTCAGCACTACAGAGGCACTAAGTACTGTTTATTGCCCATTACATACTAAGAGAAGAGCAAAAGCCTACATGATTAATATATAGTCAAAAAAGTTGCCACAAGATTCTTGGTTATTGCTGTTGTCAAAAAAATAAATATTTATGGTAGCAACAGAGCGGCAGAAATGCTTTACAGATTAATATTCGCTGATTATCTTTCAGATACATAACCAGACCCATTTCCCCTGAAATTACCCATCATCAAGACCAAATTCCAGGGCTAATATTGTTTTCATGTTAATGATTGTGTTTTGGTTTTCAGAGAGTGATTAACAGAGTGGATTCAAATAATAACTGTTAAGTATGCTGGGAGTAGTAATTCACACTTTTCTTGGTAGACATCATGTATTTGGTTTTATAAAAACAAACACGAGGAGCTAGTTGCCAGCTTCCCATGGCTACATACTCAGTATATGCCAGTGAAAACATACCCTTTTATGTTTTTTATGAATGTAAATAAATGTAATTGTTACTTCCAATGGAGCATTGGGGAAAAAACAGTTTGATTCTTATTTTAGTAGCATCATTTTTCCTTAGTTCCCAAAGTTAGTAAAGATAAGAAGATGGGAGGTTTTTTTTTTTAAATCCTCTAATTGATTTAGAGAGAAAGGGATAGGGTATGTCTACACTACCCTCCTAGTTCGAACTAGCGGGGTAATGTAGGCATACCGCACTTGCAAAGGAAGCCTGGGATTTGAATTTCCCGGGCTTCATTTGCATAAGCGGGGAGCCGCCATTTTTAAATCCCCGCTGCTTCGAACCCCGTGTAGCGCGGCTACACGGGGCTCGAATTAGGTAGTTCGGACTTGGATTCCTATTCCGAACTACCGGTACACCTCGTTCCGGTACACCTCGAGGTGTACCGGTAGTTCGGAATAGGAACCTAGTCCGAACTACCTAGTTTGAGCCCCGTGTAGCCGCGCTACACGGGTTTCGAAGCAGCGGGGATTTAAAAATGGTGGCTCCCCGCTTATGCAAATGAAGCCCGGGAAATTCAAATCCCGGGCTTCATTTGCAAGTGCGGTATGCCTACATTACCCTCCTAGTTCGAACTAGGAGGGTAGTGTAGACATACCCATATAGATCATGTGTGGGCCTGTATACTGTGATATTGAACAGTTTGTTAGGAACTCAATTTTTGCACTGATGAGCATGAAATAAATGCTTAGATTAGATTATACTATATTAGATGGATATTCCTGGCATTATTGGCCATATGCTTCCAGTGTTGGAACTTGAGTAATGTCAGGAGGACACAGGAGAGCTGTGGTTTTGAGCTTTTCTCTTTCTTCCCCACAAGCAATATTGAATTTTGTTTCCCTTTGGTTTTCAAGCCCTTTAAATGATGGCTGCTTATCTTTGTTTGTTTCTGTAAAAATCTCTTCATGAGGCATCTTTAACTCTGCGTTCAAAAACATTGGAGATGCAGCAAGAACTAAGGTAGGAGCAGTATTGCAGCAGCCCTTCTCTACTGGTCAATGATGCTAATCCCTGTTTATCTTCTCTTTATTGACAGGCCAATGCCAAACAGGAGAAAAAGGTGGGGTGACTTCTTTTTCTACTTACCTCTTGGGGTCTCTCAGCACCCTGAGTATTTCCTAGTTTGTATTCTTTATTTTGTATTCTTTCCTTCAGCTGGCTACAGTTGCCCCTGGACCCTGTCAATGCTGCTCCATGCAGGAAGGGTTGACAGAATTTCTGGACCCCTGGGCAAGGACCCCTGGGCATGTGGGTGGTTTGCTGGAAGGGCTGGCCCTCAGGCAGAAGAGGGCAGGAAGCCAGCCCTTAGAGCTGCTCAGACTGCATTGCAACCTCTCCAGCCAGCCCTTAGGGCTTCCTGGAGTGTGCCACCCAGGACTCTGGTGGGGACTTAAAAGGGCTCAGGCTTCTGTCACTGCCACAGTAGCAGCCATGGTGGTCAGGATCCCTGGAGCCTTTTGAATCACTGTCCCCTGGGGGAGCTGCCCCCTTTTCCCTCCCTGTCAACAGGCCTGGGCCTGGCTACATGCATTGGCCCTAGTCAGGCACTAGAGAGCAATGAGAGATGTTCTTTCTCTCCCATAGCAAGAGTATGCTGCCATTACTGTGACATCTTCTCCTACCAGCCTGGGAACTCAGCACAGAGTGTAAGACTCGGACTTGGGTAGCCAAATTGCCCAGTGTTGTAGTATCCAGTAACACACCCACAAGTGACAAATCCCAGTTAATCCTTTTGTTTTTTGAACTGGTTAAATGTTGCAAAAACATGTTTACTTGCTAGAATTTTTAAAATAAACCTTCTTTAGCCCAGATCCACCAGTACAAATGTATGATAGAAGAAAGAAGATGTCAGACACCTTTTTAGCTCCCCATACTGGGACTGAGATACCTAAGTTTTTGTCCTGATGTTATATAGTCTTGAGGTTGTTCTAACTTACACCAATTGACTATCTGAACTGGTTTCCCTGGCCATGCTGGCTGTTCTGATCATATGACAGGAAATCAGGCTCATGAAGCATCCACTGTGGTGGCCAGAATTCATCCATTTAACTATTTGAATTCTGAATTTGTAAATACACCAGAAATCTGATTTTAAGAGTTAGACTAAGCCAATCAGAGAACAGAAGTATTATCAAGTGTCTAAGAAAAATTAAAAATCTAATTGACATTTTGCATTCTGTCTCCTTGCAATGAACTGCTCACAAACAAGCTACAGACTAAGAATCATTTGTCAGATTGTTTCAAACAATAAAAGTATCTGATAATATTGTGATCTGCTGCTAGACAATCTATGAACAGCTAAAGGAATTACATTCATTTAATCTGTTTTTGAGACATATTATTTGAGTAGTTGTATTGGGTTCAGTATGATTACTAAGCAAGGTATTTTTCATACGTTCATCTTTTTCTTTCTTGTAGCAAAATGTGTGAGCATCACCTTGGGCTCTTGTGGTGATGTTCCCTACACAAAAACAATGTATCCCAATTTGCTGGATCAGAAGTCCAGACAAGTGGTTGAAATGAGCTCTGAATACATTCTCATGAGTGTGATACACAACTTGCTTCAGGGAGAATGTAATCCTGATCTGAGACTCTTGAGCTGCTCAATACTGGCCCCACAGTGTGAAAAAGACAGAGTTATAAAGCCCTGCAGGCACGTCTGTGAAAATCTGAGGAAAACTTGCCTTCCTGCATTTGATGCAATAGACATGGCTTGGCCCTACTTCTTAGACTGTGATCGCTTCTTTGCTGGTGAAGAAGAAGGATGTTTTGATCCACTGGCAAAGCTCCGAGGTAAGAAATGAAGCTGTCCTAGCAGCTCATGACAGCTCAGAGTTACAGACACCTCGGAGATTGAGGTTGTTCATAACTCTGAAATGTTCATAACTGTGAACAAAACATTATGGATGTTCTAAATCAACTGAACATTGATTTAATACAGCTTTCAAGCTTATGACGCAGAAAAAAAATGCTGCTTTTAACCATCTTAATTTAAATGAAACAAGCACAGAAACAGTTTCCTTACCTTCTCAAGTCTTTTTTTAACTTTCCCTTTATCAATACTGTATTGTATTTTGCCTTTAAAAAAATTTCTGCTCCTTCCTGATTGTGTACTTTCAGTGTCCATTGAGTTGTATGGCTGACTGTTCGGTTTGTAAGTCTGGTGTTTGTAACTCCGAGGTTCTACTGTAATACACCAAGATTCTGTATTATATCTTAAAGTCTTATCTAACATTTTAGAACAACAGGAAATTCATAACAGCAACTAGCTCATGGAAAGTAAATTGCCTTAGTGAATACTGTTGTTTTGTTGTTGTTTTTGTAAAGAGCAGTTGAGTGTAGTTAGTTGAGTTACATCAAAGATTAATTTAATCCCCTAGATTTAAAGGGCTAGTCTCTAGGCTGAAGTTTACCAGTATACCAAAGGCTAGATTTTAGTTGGTGAAGCCCACAGCAAATATGGCTACATATTAGTAAAATGCCTGTCATTGTGTAAGTACAGTAAATGGTTTTGGATACTTGGGCTAACATGTCTCACACAGAAGAGGCTCATTTCTAATTTCTGTACTTCTGTTATCGGAAATGCATGTTTTATGAACAGAGGCACAGGTATTCTTTCACTGTAACTTGATAACTCCACTCTGGGCACAAACTTTTTGAACTCACTTAATTGCAGTTATGATTTTTCTCTGCAGGAGAGTCAGAATTAGCAGTGGAAGATTTACTCACAGAGGAGCCTACAACTTTAATTAAGTTCACCCATCATTCATATTCCAAAATGGTGAGCATTTTGAAGAAGACTGCGTCCAGATGCCCCCACATTGCAAGAACTTACAGTATTGGCCGTAGCTTTGAAGGGAGAGACCTTTTTGTGATTGAATTTTCAACTAATCCTGGACACCATGAACCGAGTGAGTAATAATGTTCCATCTGCTGTGTAGGCAACTCTAATAGTTAGCCTCTTAGGGTGAGATATGGTGCACTTCTATCATGTGCCCTATAGATTCATAGATTTTAAGGCCAGAAGATACCATTGTGATCATTTAGTCTGACTTCTGCATAGGACCTCCCTAGATTAATTCCTACTTCAAGTCCAATAGCTTGTAATTGAACTAAAGCCTATCTTTTAGAATAAAACAACCAATCCCCAATTTCCAATGATGGAGAATTCACCACAACTCATGGTAAGTTGGTCATGGTAATGGTTATTTACCCCCTACTTACAGATTTGTACCCTATTTCTAGTGTGAAATTGTCTAGCTTCAATTTCCAGCCATTGAATATACCTTTCTCTGCTAGGCTGAAGAGCCCTCTGTTATTAAAAGTCACATAAGACTTTCAGAAGCCTAGCCCTAGGCCATCCTTTCCCACCAGTTAAAAGGACAGTGGTAGCAGTGTCCTTAATAGTATAATGGTCCATCAGCCACTAGAGTATTTAAGTAATCTACAAACCAGTAAATACTTGTGTTTTAACATACAACTAAAAAATGATACTTTAACAAGTAGTTACACCACCCTGAACAGCATAATGGGGCTTCAAAATAGTGAGCGTAACCCCCAGAGCAGGCAGCCTTCATGGTTTGTGTAAAGCTTCTATGAAGGCTCTGCTCCATATCTCTCTCTCCCTGGCTTCAGGCCCACAGGATTGTTAGGAAGTCCCAGAGGGGTAGCCATGTTAGTCTGTAATTTTAAAAACAAGTTGTTTTATGGTACCTAGATTGGATTGTTAGGGTTAGAGGGAGGAATGAAGATGCACATTGGGAATGGGGAAGGAGTAAGGCTGCTGGAATGTGCTTCCCTCTAGTTTCCATGATGATCCGTAGGGAATGATGTGATGCAGAGCATAACAGAGGGAAATCCTGAGGCTACTCTGGTCTAATAGGCTGCCACAGAATAGAATTTAGGGCCACATTTGTCCCTCCTCCACAACACATTCCTGCTTCAAACACAGGGATGGTGTAACAGCGGATCAAAGTCATAATACTGTATACTTGATGTTGCTGTGCACTTGTTTTTAGAGTCTGTGGTGATGTGTGTATGCAGCAGGCAGGGTGGCTCTGCAGCACTTCTTTCAGGGCTATTCGTGTTGCAGCCATTCCCCATCTTAGTCAGCCATGTTTGGCCATCTGCTTGATGTAGTGTAACCCGTGCCATAAACTGGGCATCAGTCTCCAATGAAAAATGGCTGCTCAAGATTCAGCTGTCTTTGATGTTAAACAAAGAAGAAAAGAATCCTTCAGAATGAAAGGCTGTGTCCAGACTCAGGGGTTTTTTCGAAAAAAGTTGCCTTTTTTCGAAAAAGCTTCACCTGTGTCTAGACTGCAGCCGCGTTCTTTCGAAATTAAATCGAAAGTACGCGGCTTTTCTTTCGACGGCGGTAAACCTAATTCCACGAGGAAGAACGCCTTTTTTCGAAAGTGCTCTTTCGAAAAAAGGTGTTCTTGAAAGCAAACAGAGCTTTTTAGAAAGAGAGCATCCAGACTCACTTGCTGCTTTCTTTCGAAAAAGCGGCTTGCTTTTTCGAAAGTTCCGCGTGCAGTCTAGACGCTCTCTTTCGAAAGAGGCTTTTTCGAAAGTATCTTTCGAAAAAGCCTCTTTTGAAAGAGGCTTGCAGTCTAGACATAGGCAAAGTGTTTACTTGCAGGCCTTACAGTCAGGTTTTGGATTAGCACTGAGATGCTCCTCTTGTGTTCTAGTATTTCCTATCAGTTCTTCTAGGTCACTGTCTTGTTGATCACCTAGCTCAGATAGATTTTCCTTGGATGAGGAGTCTCAGGCAGCTGATGCCTCCAGCAGAGAGTAGAGAAGGCCAGATAGATCCAATAACAGTGTAGTCTGGTGATGGCTTAGACATTTTATTCTTTTCCTAGATGTTTTTGTTTACAGTCCTCTAAAAAGTCTCCTATTACAATTAGTTTTAACTGTTCTCATCATTAACCACAGTGATTGTCTCTTGACATTTGTGAATCCTTAAAAAAATGGTTCACTTTATTGTATAAAGAAAATATATTTAATTTGTTAACTGACTTGAAGTTGGTGAAAATAGATCTGGAATTGACATGATGTTTATGGAAATATGCATGTTAAGTTACTGTAAATAAAACTCACAGACTCATCTGTCAGCAATTTGCATTGAACTGCTTTGGGATGGCATCCAAATGTGCTCAGAATTATAACAAATCATCTTATTACTCCATCTTTTCACAGTGAAGCCAGAATTTAAGTACATTGGCAACATGCATGGAAATGAAGTGGTTGGGAAAGAATTGTTAATATACCTTGCACAATACATGTGCTCAGAATATCTCCTTGGGAATCCCAGGATCCAGACATTAATAAACAACACTAGAATTCACCTTTTGCCTTCACTGAACCCAGATGGGTATGAACTTGCTGCAGAAGAGGTAGACTTTTTGCAATCAAGTGTGATGTGTTATAAAATTCTCTGTAAAAGGGAAAGGAAAATCCAGGGTGATTTGGGTTTTGACAGTAGTTCACTAACATATTTTATTCCCATCTGATTTGGTGGAAAGCTACCTGGATTAACTAAACTAACCAGGTAATTTGGACCAGATTTTCCATTGTTCTTTCTTGCACCCTGGAGGTTTGATAGAGGTAAAAGCACTTTTTGTAGATTCAGTAGCCCGTCCTATCAATATTTGAGCAAAATGTCCATTGACCCAATTTTGATGGTTGAAGTTGATCCTTTTATTTTACACAACCTTGTATTTAATATATTTTTGCTTCCTCAGCTAGATCAGATGTAATTAAATATTAATATTTATTACGCTTGCTGAACCCTGATTTAAACCCTGATTTAACAGCTGCCGTGTTCTACCGTAGAGTCACATTAGTGGTGCTCCTAAGTGCTTTTGAGCTCCTTTGGGATAAAAGGTGTTCTATAAATAAATATATTATTTCCACTATCTGGACACTTTTAAATCTCTGCTGCCTTCTTGGCATTTAAAACTTCCACTTGGTCATTAGGAAATAACATTTATGAAAATCTTGAACATTCTGAGACAGGAATGATTGGATCTATTTAATAGGTTTCTTTCTTTACTGTAAACTAGGGGGCTGGTTACAATGGCTGGATTAATGGACGTCAGACTGCTCAGAACCTTGATCTTAACAGAAACTTCCCTGACTTGACTTCTGAAGTTTACAACAGAGCTAGGCTCCGATGGGCACGCACAGACCACATTCCTATTCCACAATCCTATTGGGAGGGTAAGGTATGAATTACAGACATTTTATCTCATATATTGCAGAAAGGCTCAGATAATTTTGAATATTAAAAAATCAGTACAAAGTTACCCTTGATGCTTGTTTTAGCTTGCTGCTATCATTCTTCTTATTTATAATTAGGATGAGCTGGATGTACTTGATATATGCATGATATGTCAGGGGCTGGTCAAGGCAAAAGAGGCAAAAGTCTCAAATGAATAGCAAACAAAAATCACAGTGTTTAATTAAACTATATTCTGTTGTACAATAGATATACTTTGGGAGAGTCTGATTTTAGAAGTGACTTTATGATGGGGGATAGTGGAGGGCCACATAAAGAAGTACTTTACTGTTGTGCCTTTACAGCTGCTGTGTTCATCACAGAAGCCTGAATGAGTGACAGAATTTGCCCCTAGGACTTATATCCCAAATTGCCCATCCCATGTTCTGCTCCACTAGTGGCAGAGAAAAGTACCCAAGTACAGAAAGGACATAGACCATCATTGGCATTGTAACCCATCTGTTGTCTAAATCGGCCCTGAACAGGAACAAAACACAGTGTAGACACAGTGCTATGTAGACGTGCCAAATTTCAAAATAAACTATTTTGAAATAGTTTCTAAATAAGAAATGCAATTGGCATAGTGCTAGTTGCATATCTTATTTTGAGTTTAGGGTGCTGTGTAAATGCACCCAGAATGAGAACCTATCATCCTATGACCTTGAGGACACATACAAAATCTTCTTGACAGCTCCAGTTTCATGGTTCGGAGATGAAGTTTCATTAATCTTTTCTCACCCCTGAGCTAACCTATTCCTAAAGCAGTGGACACAGGAGAGCCTGACAAACTGTTGATGTAATGAGCAACAATTTTGTTAGGTTTATGAACAATTTACCTTGGGGAAGGAATACTGTTATGGAATTCAGCTTTGTGCATGTAAAAACATTAGGATGTCTGTTTCAAAGCTAGCCTTTCAACTGTCACTTACTTAGTAGTTTTAATATCTGGCTTATTAAAGTTATTATGCAGGGATTCCAAAGCACCACCTCAAGATGAGAAAATTGAAAGTAAGCTCTTTAGCTCTTTGCTAGTCACTTAAGCTCAGAAAAACATCCCACAATCCTGGCCCTTACAACAAGCTTTGTTCTCTATTACCAATTATTGAAATAAATGGGCAGAGTTGAAATTAAGAAACATTATCAGAGTAAATTAAATTGATTTGATTCATTCAGGATTTGGGGGCTTATGCAGGCTGGCATAAGCTTTAGGAAATCTAGCTCAGTTGTGTCTAAAAGAAAAAAGAAATGATCTTTACAGATCATGGTGACAGTGGGTAAATATGATATAATTGACAGAAATGGGGATCAGATTTTAAAAGAGTAATAATGGTCATTCACTGTATTTATGGCCAAATTAGCTAGCTACTTTCTAACTGTATCTTAAATTATGCTTGCAAAATGGATAATTTAAGAATGATTGTCTGTGACTGTAAGGCAAAAGGCTTTTGGTGAATTAATAAGCCATATTAAAGTAAAAGTCTTTGAATAGTCAAAGGGAACAGTCTAATAATATTGATGGAGTTGAACCAGAAGAATGCAGAATTAAAAATATAATTTCATTAAAGCTAAATTGCTATAGGGGTAGCAGAATTTGCAGCACTAAAATATAATGGTGTCAAGTGACTCAAAAAGTTGACTGCTGTGACTCAAGAGTTTGAATACCAACCTCAGGGCAGGCTCCTTGGAAACAGGGCAGAAACCCCAAATTGACATTTCACCAAACCAAATATCAAGTGGAAACTCTTCAGGAACTATAATAACCTAACCGTGGAGTCACAGACAATCCAATCTATCTTGCCACGAGAGGTGAGCCTGTCTCTGTGATAGATGGTCTCTTACCCCATCAGCAATAGCAGTGTTCAGGTTACTGTCCCCTTCCAGGAGCATGAAGCCCAGTCACCACATAAGAACGGCCATTCTGGGTCAGATCAAAGGACCATCTAAACCAGTATTCTGTCTGCCAACAGAGACCAATACTAGATGCCCCAGAGGGAGGGAACACAACAAGTAATCATCATGTGATCCCTCTCCTGTCACCCATTTCTAGACCATCAGAGGCTAGGGACACCATTCCTACCCATCCTGGCAAATAGCCATTGATGGATCTAACCTCCATGAATTTGTCTAGGTCTTTTTTGAACCCTGTTAAAGTCCTATTCTTCACAATATTCTCTGGCAAGGAGTTCCACAGGTTGACTGTGCACTGAGTGAACAAAAACTTCCTTTTGTTTGTTTTAAACCTGCTGCCTATTAACTAATGCCTAGTTCTTATATTGTGGGAATAAATAAATTACTTTTCCTTATTCACTTTTTCCATACCACTTATGATTTTATAGACCTCTATCATATTCCCCCCTTAGTCTCCTCTTTTCTAAACTGAAAAGTCCAAGTCTTTTAAATCTCTCTTCATATGGGACCCGTTCCAAACCTCAAATCATTTTGTTGCCCTTTTCTGAACCTTTTCTAATGACAATATATCTTTTTTTGAAATGAGGTGATCACATCTGTACGCAGTATTCAAGATGGGATATACCATGGCTTTATATAGAGGCAATAAAATATTTTCTGTCTTATTCTCTATCCCGTTTTTAATGATTCCTAACATTCTTTTTGCTTTTTTGACTGGCACTGCAAACTGATTGGATATTTTCAGAGAACTATCCACAAGGACTCCAAGATCTTTTTCTTGAGTAGTTGTAGCTAAATTAGTCCCCATCATATTGTATGGTTGGGATTATTTTTTCCAATGTGCATTTCTTTACCTTTATCAACATTCAATTTCATTTCCAATTTTGTTGCCCAGTCACTAAGTTTGGTGAGATCTTTTTGAAGTTCTTCACAGTCTGCTGTCTTGAGCAGTTTGGTATCATCTGCAAATTTTGCCACCTCACTGTTTACTCCCTTCTCTAGATCATTTATAAATAAGTTGAATAGGGTTGGTCCCAGGACAGACTCTTGGGAGACCCCACTAGTTACCTCTCTTCACTTGGAAAACTTACCATTGATTCCTACCCTTTGTTTCCTCTCTTTTAACCAGTTATCAGTCCATGAAAGGACCTTGCCTCTTATCCCATGACAAATTACTCCAGGTCAATTGTACTTTAGATCTCACCCCAGAGGCAAGGCTCGTGGCCAATTCTATTACAAACTATCTAAAGATGTATTAACTAGGAAAGAGTTATTTACAAGGTAAAAGCAGGTGAACACACACACACACACACATGTCACAATCATACATTTTAAAAGGTAATATAGGTTCAGCCTCTCTGCTCCACGACTCTCTGGTCCAGCAACATCCAAGGTCTGGCAGGGCTAGTGCTTTGCCCCATACTCACAGTAGGTGATGGATTCTGTGGTTCCTCTCTTTGTGAGAGAAGAAGTTGCAACTGCAGTGCCTGGAGCTGGGAGATATTGCCCCTTGTGATATGACAGGGACATAGCTTTTGGTATATCTGACTTATGTCATGTGATTGAGGCTAGGAACTAAAAGGAACATTAAATGAAAAGCTTTTACTGAAATTGGAGAATACCCATTTCCTCAAGCATAGGAAGGGTCTGTGCTTGTGTCTATTAACTGCTGCAAAGAGGAGCAAAGGAGTCTTGTGTGGTGACACCATAGGAGAGGTATTAAACCTCCACTGCAACAAGCTTCCCTCTTATTCACCAGCCTACATAACTGCTGTTGTGAGGACACTGATGGAGCTGGGTGGCATCAGAATTGCCACAACATGGGCTGTTGGCCACTCAGCTGATTCCCAAGTGGAAACCGATGACGGCATCAGAGCTGCTAAAGCTGTAATAAACTCTACATGCAGGTTCTGCTCCTTAGAAGGGATGGAGTCAAAGGGAGCCACAGCTGGGGAAGGAGGCCTGGAATCAGCACAGAAGCGTCTGACTTCTTTTCTGATTCCAAAGGATTCATGCAGTTAGGTCTCAGATTCCCAGTGGGAGCATTCCTCTGACACGCCCCGAGTTAATTCTCACAAAACTTCCTGAGCAATTTTCTCTCCCCCATCTTTGCTGTGTGTGTACCTGCGCATGTCTGAAAGCAGCATGGTACCAAAGAGTTGTCCTTCCCTTCTAGTGCCCTTCACCTGAGCAGCTCAATTCCAAAGGCTTTTCAAATATTCTCCCTTCCTCTGAGCTGTGAGGAAAATCCTCTTGCACTCCTGACCATAGGTGGGAATCACCATTTTACCAATCTTGACAGTGGTTAGGCAGCCTATAGCACTGACAAATATTGTCTCGCTTTTTTTGTATTACCTGTCTGTCTGTCTCCAGCTATTATCTCTTGTCTTGTTGTAAATTCTTTGGGGGGCAGGGATAACTTTTTTTGTTCTGTCTGTACTGGGAATGTGAAAGGTTAACTGGTTAACCAGTTAACATCACCCTTACTGGTTCCGGTTAACCGCCGTGGGCAGAGGACTGCTGCAGCCCCACGGGGCCCATCACAGACAGTGCCTGCTCTGGCAGGCCTGGGTGCCTGGCAGGAAGGGGCTGCTCCAGCCAGCAGCCCCCGTCTATGAGCAGCCACTGCCTGTGTCAGGGGAAGGGAAGCGCTGGCAGACACTGTTTTAGCCAGGCTGGAGCAGACACTGCCCAGTTAAATGGGATTTTACATCTCTAGTCCATACAGTGCCTAACAATTTTATCTTGGAACGGGACAATTTTATTCTTGGAGCTGGACTTCTAATATTCCAGTCATCTGAAGAAGTGGGGTTTGCCCACGAAAGCTCATGATACCATCTACATGTTTTGTTAGTCTTTAAGGTGCTACTAGACTATTCATTGTTTTTTAATTTTATCTCGGTCCATTGCTAGGGCTCCTAGGTGCTACTGTAACACTACAAATGAAAGCCCTGATGAAAGCCCTCTCTGCTTCTTTTTTTGTGTGAATCGGTAGAATTGAGTACACTTTAAAACCTAAAGTCAATTGTGTGGGAAGTAAGAGGGTGATATTTTCCACCCTGTCTGCCACTTCTGGGATGTTTTTTTTCTGGGCTCACTTGAAATACTACAGCTTTTGATGCTACTGGCATACAAATATATGCAAAGTACTGAAGGCTCTTCACGTAATATAAATTGAAGCATAGCTAATAACCAGTATTTAGAACCAGAGTTACTTCAAATGATGATAAACTACAGAAGTATTTGCCATGCAAGTCTTGAAACTCCTTGGGTTTCTCACCAGATATATTACAAAGATGCTACAAATACTTCTCTTCTGTACTCCTTTTCCTGTTTACACAGAGTTTGGATATGCCCATGATTTTGCACCACTCTTTTTGGTTCTTGATATGAGTTTATAGATCTTGGCTTTCCAGTTCTTATATCTTCAAATTTCTCTTGACAGTCTTCCCATCATATCCTTGAAGTCTCCCTGTCCTTTCTTGCTGTCCTCTTTCTCCCTCTGTCTTTGCTGGTCCTTCTTCTCCCATTCTTATCACATGTTCAGCCAAATTCAAAAGTACTCTCCAGCCTACTGATCATTAAGTCCCAAGTTCCTCTTCCCCCTAATTTCTTCCATGGACCACTCTGTCTTTCTTCCGCTTGTCTATTATTCTCCTCAGTATTTTATTTTCTATTAACTGTGTCTCCTTTTCCTCCATCACTGTCAGACCCATTTCCAAACTATGGAAGAGACAGGCATGAACACATACAGCTTACATTGTTCCTTTTAGTTTTTTAATTACCATTCCCACAGCACTCCTACCAACTATGTGCTAAAAACAATAGACTAAAACTAATTTGTGATTCCTGGAGTGTTGTCCTTCTGCTCACCACTATCTCCTGCCCCACCTAATTCTTACCACATAGTCTCCTGTTCCTCAGGATTCAGGACCTATAGAATTTGTTCACTAATGCACTTCTATGCAGGGCGCTATGAACCATACACCATCAATTTTTTGGTACAGGTGCACTGCAAAATAAACCATCAGTCCGATTTCTCAGTGTAAGTGCCTAGAGCCAGCACAGTGGCCTTTGTTATACTTAGACTTAGATTTTTTAAAAATATGTAAGTGTTGTGGCACTCAGCACACAACTGATTTGGGAGGTTACATTTCATTTTAAAAAGGTTGGTAGGCCATAGGTTTGTAAAAGAGTAGCTGAATAGGCGACTACCTGAGAAACCTGCCGAGCTCTTACTGTATTTAAAAGGTAGAGCCACAGTGGGGTTAGCTCTCTGGGCCAATGCATAGTCCCAGCTCACACCACCCAGAGTTAGAAGCTAACTCTGCTGCGGCTCTGCACTTTAAATGTAGCTCCTACTGCATTTAAACTGCAGAGTTGCACTTTAATGGTAGCGAGCGCCCTCCTTATCAACTAATTGATTTGCTGATTAAGCACGATTTAACATCCCTAGTAGGCTCTTAGGAACCAAAATGCCATTGAGAGTTGATGGAAGTTAGACACCTAAGCGCTTAAATCACTACTGAAAAGCTTCTAAATCAGTTAGACATAATACCACTGAGCATCATGATGGTTAAATATCTTTTCAGATTTGAAGCAAAATGCTTTTCAGATTTGAAGCAAAATATCTTTTCAGATTTGGGCTTTAGTGACTTTTCCTAATGTGTCAAGCCAGCTGAGTTGGTGTATATGCCCAGAATAAGCTTTGTTAAATCTTTCAGCCAGATGTTGGATAAATCTGACTCATGTCAATACCTCTATTATTTTCATCTGAGCCTAGCACCCTGACAATCCTGCAAGTGCCACCTGGCAGTACTGACACAAAATAAAGGAAGCCCCACTCTGCCAATGTTACATGCTCTGTGGATGAGCCCTAATCAGAAACTGGCGTCAATACATAGCACATTTGGGTCCTGGGAAACCATTGCCATGGCTATTGCCAGAAAAGTTGTTTTCAGGTTGTTCTACATTGGTTAATTTGCTTATGCATATCGCCCTCTACTAAACAAAATTGCAACCTTGCTAAAAAATATAAGTATCCATAGCAATGGTTGGCCTACAGTGGCGATAAAACCTAATACTGATTCAGCTGCCTTTCTCAGCTACCCAGCAACCACTACACATTAAATAGCATAACAGTATTCCACAATGTCTATGTCACCTGGATAAGAATGCCACTTGCTTTACTGAAACAAAATACAGGACTATGTAGCACTTTAAAGACTAACAAGATGGTTTATTAGATGATGAGCTTTCGTGGGCCAGACCCACTTCCTCAGATCAAATAATGGAAGAAAATAGTCACAACCATATATACCAAAGGATACAATTAAAAAAAAATGAACACACATGAAAAGGACAAATCACATTACAGAACAGAAACTTGCTTTACTGAATTGCCAATACATGTCCTGCAATGCACTTGGGAAGTAACTTCTCCCTGTGATCACTTGATCTAGGGAGGTCATCACCCAGTTTTGATTGTTTTCTTATAGCTGATGGTATTAAAGCATGAGGTTATAGAAGGCTTTAGCAGGCCTGCATAGATCCAGCACAACTAAGAGAGCCTGACTCTCCTTTGCTTTACACTTTGTGTAGTCTTTCACATTTGTGCAAAGTGTGTCTAATGTGTGTGCTGCTGTTTTCATTTGGTAGCATTTTACAGCCATTTTGCACTCACTTTCCACAGCTGTCAATGACTTCACAACATGCAAATGGGAGGAGAATCCTGTCCTAAAACCGGTAACTCCCTGACATCTGTATTGCAGTGATTGCCCTAGCTGGCCACCAGATGTCAGCATTGCATTTAAGGAGTAGATAATTCTAGTGCTGAGTGAAGTTATTGCTCAGTAATTACTGAGGCCAGACAAATCCCTCATTGCTTCTACAGGAAATTGTTTACTTTAAAGCATGAAACAGCAACATGACGAATTCTATGGTTTGGATTTAGCACACTGAACTCTTTTGTGAGCAATACACGGCTATACCACCAATACATAACACAGACGGAGAGACCCTTCCCCACCTATTGTCAGATGTACAGACCAGAGGATGTATTATCTTTACGGTTAAGATTTTATCATGCCTATTTTTAGGAATAGTTGTGGCTGGGTCACAGGCAATAAACAAAAATTCACTGGAGCCTGTGATCTGCCTGTGACTTTTACTAAACATAACCTGGGGCCGGGGTGACGGGGAATGACAGCTGGAGCCCGATGGCAAAGGGAAGTAGGCTCCAGCCCCACCCCTAGTCCCAGTCACAACCACTGGCAGTTGCAGTCATGGAAGTGTGAAGGGAAGTCATGAATCTGGATCCTGTGACTTTACTGGACCTCTATGAGATGGTTCCTATCGTTTTTTTCCCTCAGTGTTGCATTTTTTCCCCAAAATGTTAATTGTGCCTCTGGGTTATGTGTAGCTAGGAATCATGAGTCTGACTTTCCACTTTGTTTTAGCAATTTTTCTGGTCATAAAGGGAGGGACGATCCCTGGTTTTGGGGGTTCAAACTCCATGCTTGTTACATGGGACAAACAACCATCATTCCATCCCCTAATGGGCCATCTGGGGAATCACACAGTTTTCTTCCCCACAAACACTCACATCTAGAGGTGTTTCTGTGGTAAGGGTCATTCTGGCCCCAAGTTATTTTAAGTGAATCCATTCTAAACAGAATGCTCTCTCAAGTGATTTTTCTTTCTACTCTTCAGGTGGCACCTGAGACAAAAGCAATTATGAAGTGGATGAGGGCTATACCATTTGTACTGTCTGCCAGTCTGCATGGAGGTGAATTAGTTGTTACCTATCCTTATGACTTCTCAAGGCATCCACTGGAAGAGAAAATGTTCTCCCCTACACCTGATGAGAAGGTAATACTTCTTTCAGATGGATACAGATTCTAGTACTTTTCCAGAAATGTAACAGCTTGTAACTCATCCTTTTAACTCTGAGCTGATGTGGACTTTTTGAATAAGAACATAAGAATGACCATACTGGATTAGACCAAAAGTGCATGTAGGCCAGTATACTATCTTCTCTTAGCAGCCAGTGCCAGGTGTCCCAAAATGCCTGACTTGCAACAATATGTTTAAATATACCATGAAAGTGTGACTAATTCTGGTATCATTGCACTCTATGGGGAAATTGCAACAATTCTTGGTGTTTAACTAACTTCACCCCCAGGCATGGATACACTTAAAATGTAGGTAAACCTATCCATGTCCCTTGGGTGTGAAAAATTCATTCCCCTAAATGCTGATAAAGTGACTTAATCCCAGATTGAGGTGTGGTTAAGTTGATGGAAGAATTCTTCCATTGACCTAACTATCGCTTTTGGGTGGTCGATTACCGACATTGAAAGAAAACCCCCTTCGAGGGTAGGATTTACATTACAGTGCTACAGATCAGAGCTGCCACTGTAGCTATAGAACCTGTAGCTTAAACATGGCTCCAATGAAATCAAAGGGACTTTGACCAATGGCTTTTTAGGAACTAGTTAAGGTGATGCTGAGAGATCATATTGTCAGGCTCAGAGGGAAGAAAGAATAAGAATGGGAACATTACACTCTTTACCAATCTACTCATAGGAAAGTTTATTTCTTGTACCCAAAACAATAAATGTAATATTTCAGTGACAGCATATGAGGGACTGTCTGTCCACTCTCCTGCACTTTCTGGAGTCATTTACACATTTACAGTTCTGATTAGGTAGCATTTTACACCCACTTTGCGTTGGTGTAAAGAACTCTATCAGGTATAGGGCAACAGAGAATTTGCCCCTTCATCTCTAAGGAGGTAAGGTCCCAATCTATCTCCAACTAGCTTCATAAAGAGCAGGTCCTGAACATGGAGTTCTAATCTTCATTTATACCAAAGGCAATGTCCATTCTGTTAAAAAAAAGGATGACAGAAGGGGGCAATATTGTAATATTTATTCCAGTTTAAGATGAATTACTGAAAATTTGTCTTGCACCATTTTGAGTCCTCTTCTCTACTTCTTTTTGATTTCCTAAAGCTAGTTTTCATCCATGATGCAAGTAATGAGAAGTTTGAGCTTTTATCATGTCAGAAATGTCTAGCAGTCTTATAAAACACTTTGCTTTTTTGAGCAAACAAATGCTGCAATGAACAAAGAAACCACTTTTCCTTAGTGTGATGCACAGATTCTTGTGCTGAAGAGCTCAGGGCTGATTTGTTATACAAAATGGGGACTCTGGTCTCACCAGAAATCTGAACTTAGGAAATGAGTATTAAATTACTTGTTTTGAGCTGTATAAAGTCTGTTGTTTGGAAGCTGGGTGAAATACTTGGTCGGGGAAGCCACAAAAAACAGGGACGCTGAAGAGTGACAAGCACATTGCATTGTCATTCAGTAAAGCTGCGACATGCTAACTATAGGACATTGTGAAGTAAAGGGGGAAATCCATTCTTTAGCTGGTAAGGAGCAGATAGTTTACAGCCAATGAAATTGGTGGATTTTATTGGCTTTCCCTCTCTGTTAAATCACTGCTATGTGGTAAAAGTTCCTAAACTTTGCACCCAGCTGAATGTTCTGCAAATCACTTTCAATCAAGAGTGAACATAGCTAAACCTCCTTGCAGGAGGAATAATGGTAGTTCGAATTAGGAGCTTTAATTTGAACTACCTAGTCCGTGCCGTGTGTAGCCGCGGGCAGGTAGTTCGAACTACGGGCATTTAAAAATGGCGGTTCCCGGGAACATGCAAATAAAGCCTGGGATATTTAAATCCCAGGCTTCATTTGCAAGTTCGAATGCCTACATTAGTCACCCTAGTTCAAACTAGGGTGGCAGTGTAGACATACCCTGAGAGACTGCTTTGTGGAGTAAGGTACCATTCCATGTGAGCAAGGTGTCACAACCTAGCCTTTTAAAAACAGTCAGGCGCTGAATTCCTTCTACATAGGCACTGGCTTGTTCAATTCTCAGTGGCACCATGGACCTCTGAGGGTATCAGCAGCAGATTTAGGGCAGGGCGAGCGGGGCGGCTGCCCTGGGCCCCGTGCTTCCCGAGGCCCCGCGCATGCGCCTTGGCACCACGGCGCATGCGCTGTGTCAAAGGGGTGGCCCCGCGAAATTTTGCTGCCCGGGGCCCCGCGGCGCTGCCCTGGGCCCCGCGGCACTCTCATCCACCCCTGGAGGGTATGTCTACAAAGCAACTAGACATCTACAGCTAGCTGGTGCCAGACAAGTCGGCTTGTGGGGCTTAGACTGTGGGGCTGTTTCATTGCTGTGTAGATGTCTGGGCTCGAGCTCGAGTCCAGGCTCCCGGCTCCCATGTGGTGGGAAGGTCCCAGAGCTTGGGTTCCAGCCTGAATCTGCAAGTTTCTTAGCAACAAAATGGTCCTGCAGCCTGAGCCTTGCCAGACCAAGTCAGCTTGTACCCCACCTCCCTCCTTCTCCCCCCCCCCCACAGGTCTCTAGCTGTGGTATAGACATATCCCGAGCCCTTTGTAGGCTTAGTTATAGGTCAGTGCCTCTTTTGCAATCAGCTTCCAAAGCAGCTGCATCAGGCCCCTATTGACCAATACTTGTGAGGTTGAAATATTTAATACCCTACAAAATAAACAGCATCTATGACTGGATGTTTGTGACCTTCCTTCTCCTCACATACCAGCTCTCCAGCTATGGGGCTGTATGGACTGCACCAGCGATACTCCTGACTCACACTCAGATGACAGAGAAGAGAATCAGGTCCCTCAGAGACTTACAATAATGGTGTCCTTTCCCTGTGATGGACTGTACATGTAGAGCCTCATTTAAATCTGGTGTACTAAAGCAGTGCAGTGTTTGCCAGATCCATCATTGCTACAAAGTCTGGAACACTGAAAAAATACAAAATTAAAATAGATGGGTGGAGAAGAGGACATGGATAATCTTCCTCCCTTTAAAATATTTGTTAAAGCCAACTTGGGATCCTCCATCATGTTAACAGTATCCCTTTATATGTTGGAGTTATAAAACCACACCTGTAAAGTGACCTGCATTTAACTTATCTCGTCTGCAGCTGCTGTTGTGTGGGGGCCTTCCTCCTGAAATACTGTTCCTCTGTTTTAGCTGCTGTTCTGTTCACTGTGATGGCTAACCTGGTGGAATTCACCTGTGCACGGAGAAAGAGGGCAAATTTGCATCCTTGGCTGTAACAAAAATTAACATGTCACAGTACTACTGAAGCTAAAATGGAAGGGTCCAGTTCTCCAGCCATGGAGCTGTTTTTGGGCTGTACTTAAAACACACTTACATGGGCAGTGATAGCTCCCCCATGTTAATACATTCTCTGGTGGCATTTTGACATATTATCCCATCTTAGTTCCACTGGTGTTAGGGATGGGGGATACTGCTGCATCTGGGTAATCCCTAGCTGCCAGATTGGCTCATGGAGCTTTTGCAGCTGACAAGAGAGCAGCCCTGAGGCTGCTTTAACTTGTGCCAGCTACTGGGTATCTGTCAACCCCATCATAAAGGAGCCGTGAAGTTGGCCTAAAGCCTCCCCACTGATGGGTTGAAGTCAATGCTATTGCACTGGTATCAATGAGAGCAGCATTTGACATGCAAAGTTTCTTTCCTTTCTTCAGCATGTGTAAGTAAATGACAAAACCTTGGGAAAAAAACTGGCCTTAAGAGCAGCAAATCCATGAACATTATCAGATGCTGAGGCCACAGAACTTATCCTATTTTTCCAGATGAAACTATTGTTTTCAAAATTCCTTTCTTCTTCCTGGTCAATTGGCTTGTGCTAAAACAGGCCTTTTGCTATACTTTGTACATTCTGTAAGGTTTTTGGGTCTCTTAACTGTTCATCTCCTGGCTTTTAGGAACATGAGTTTTTGTAAATCAGGTGATAAGTAAACATATCATCACTCTGGAAGCACCACTGGTTTTCAAAACTAAGTGGTTTGGTTTTGGAATTACCCACTTGCTTTTTTCCATCTTTCACTTGTTATAGGGTATGTCTACACTACCATCCTAGTTCGAACTAGGGTGGTTAATGTAGGCAATCGGAGTTGCAAATGAAGCCTGGGATTTGAATTTCCTTGGCTTCATTTGCATGTTGCCGGGCGCCGCCATTTTTAAATGTCCACTAGTTCGGACTCCGTGCCCGCGGCTACACGCGGCACGAACTAGGTAGTTTGGATAAGGCTTCCTATTCTGAACTACTGTTACTCCTCATTGAACGAGGTGTACCGGTAGTTTGGAATAGGAAGCCCAATCCGAACTACCTAGTTCTTGCCGCGTGTAGCCGCGGGCACGGAGTCTGAACTAGCGGACATTTAAAAATGGCGGCGCCTGGCAACATGCAAATGAAGCCCAGGAAATTCAAATCCCGGGCTTCATTTGCAACTCCAGTTGCCTACATTAACCACCCTAGTTCGAACTAGGGTGGTAGTGTAGACATACCCATATTGACTAACCCAAACCCATAGTCCCCTATTTGCTATGAGAGTGGACTAGACCCCAAACGATACACAAATTTTGTTTGTAAATTACTTAATTACTGGCTATTTTCACCCAACAGAGCCCTGAACAAGAAAGGAGAACTAACTATGTGGGAAGATGCACAGAGTGGCCAAAAAATCACAGTTAAGCTTGAGGGAAGCTCAGAAACATTTTGTCTGAGGTGTCAAAAGAACATAAAGGTTGTGGAAAGTGCATATGGTTTAGTATACTAAGGATGTAAATGGGTAACTGGATAACTGGTTATTCTGACTGGGTGATGCTTACCGGATACCAGTTAACCAGTACCTGGGAGCAGCCCACTGTGAGTGGAGGGCTGCTCCATGCCCATGAGGATCAGGAGCTGGCCCCACTATGCGGGGAGGGGAAGGGCTGGGAGCAGCAGCTGATAGGAGCAGGAGTGGCATTTACATCCCTAGAGTATACAGTGTCCTAGCTTCTTGGTTTTGGTTGTTGAATTCCAGTCACCAGAGACCATGGTTTAATACTTCCTCTGACTAGTTGTCAAATAATGATCATTTATAAATCATTTTATTATTCCTGCCTTAGAAAACTTCTCATTGCATGAGCTGGTATCAGAATCTAGTGCCATCGTACCAATCAGCATTTACGAGGCACTTATCACGGTGGCATCTAAGCCCCGTATATGGATCATAGAACAACACACAAGCTGCTTATGGGCTATCAGTAATAGCAACTCATGGTTTGAGTTGTACAAAGTAAAGGTGTTTATTAGGATGATAGAAGGGCACAACGAAATTTTGCAACATTTTCATTAAGGGACCATTTTTGGGTCTTGTAGCCTAAAAAACAGAACTTGCCAAATACTGTATTTAAAAAAAAAATCCCAACAAATTCTAGTTGTCAGTGAAACTTAACCCTAAAATTTAAACCCTTAGAATTCTTCTCTGCTTTTGCAAAAATCAGCCTTATATTTGGAAATCCTAGCACCTTTCCAGTATGCAGGGAGCCAGGACTAGAACCCTGGGTACTCCAGTTTCAAAACAAACAAACCAACTCACAGATCTGTCTCAGTTGAGTTGAAGGAGAAATTCTGTTAGGGCACATCTACACAGCAGGGCAAAAGTCAAATTCAAATACGTCAATTGCATAGCTAAAGTTGAAATAGCTTAATTCGGCTTTTGGCACTGTCTACACAGCAGGAAGCCAAAGGAAGAAAACTCTTCCTTTGACTTCCCTTACTCCTTGAGAAATGAGGGTTACATGCGTTGGAGTAAGAAGTCCTCCAGCTCAACATCTTTTCAAAATAATGGCTTGCAGTGTAGACTCATGTTTTGTTATTTTTAAATAACATCAGTTATTCTGAAATAATGCTGCTGTGTAGACGTACCCTTTAGCTATCACCTACAGAAGAATCCTGATACACTTCCTAAACTCCAGCCAGCCAGTATGCACCATTATCCTCACACAAACATATATTGTTAGGTCCTGCTCTCACTGGCTATTTCTAAAGGGCAAAATTCTCAAAAGCTCCTCGGTGATTTGGCTATACCTGCACTGGCCCACGGTTCAGATTATGGGGATGTGAACAGAGCTATTCACAGAAGCTCCGCAGTGTAACACCCCCCATGGATGCTGCAGGCACAAACTAAAAGGTTCGTAGTCAGAGGGACCTTTTAATTCATGGCTACAGAGTCCACACAGGGGAATTACAGTGCAGCATTTAGGTGCACGCTACTCTTCAAGCTCCCATAATCCAAATAGCTAGGCAATATAGATGAACCCATAGGCACTTTTAAAAAAAATTACCCCCAAACTCCCATTTACATCAATAGGAGCAGGATTGAACCCATAACACCCTCAGAAGAAGCTAGTAGAATCAGGATTGGATCCCAAACCTGTTTGGATCCCAAATCTGTTTGTAAATGTACTTGATTTCTGGGTATTTTCTTCCAACAGAGCCATGAACTATGAAGGGAAGATATGACTATCTAGGAAAGTGCACAGAGAGGCAATAAATCATAGTTAAATTTGAGGGAAGTTCAGAAATATTTTGTCTGAGATGTAGAAATGAGTTTTCATATTCTATGATATGGAAATGATGTGATGAACTTTCTTCACATTCTATGTGAATACTCATTTTTCTTCATTTAACCATTAGCTAGCTTGTTCCTTTGTCAATACTAATAGATGTTTAGCAGAAATACTAACAAATAGCAACCCCAAACCCTTCACTCATTCTGTTTGCCTCTTATGGGGTATTGAAGGTGATATTTTCACTTTTCACATGATTCTGCTTCCACTGAAGTTAATGGTAAAGTTCTCCTTTTAAGACAGATCAGTGCTCAGAGCTTTTGATAATCTCACTCTGAACCTTGTGGATAACTATGCTATTCTGGATACATTAAAAGCACTTGTCTGGATCTCTAAGGTCCCACATCCCACATTTTTCTATAGAAAATCTGTCACTTCAGTCCTGTGCTTGGCTTTCTGTTTGCCAGTTATTTTTTTTTCTTTTTTTCTTTTTTATCCCAGGCTTCTGCTTAGTTTCTGTGAAACTGAATTCCTTTTAGTGGGTTAAAGGACATAAGAGCAGCCATACTGGGTTAGATGAAAGGTCCATGTAGCCTAATATCCTGTTTTCCAACAGTGACTAATGCCGGGTGCCAAGAGAGGGAATGAACAGAACAGGGCAATTATCAAGTGATCCATCCTCTGACACCTTTTTACAGACTATTACAAACAGAGGGTAGGAATAGGCTTCTGTAGCCTGCATTTTACCTGATTTGCTTGCTGTCCCCATTGTTTATTCCATTGAGGAGAGGTATCAAGGGATAGACTGGAATCACAAAGGGATTTTAAGTATTGTAACACCTGACTCTGAGGCACTCTGCCATCTAGTGGCATGCACAGACTCACCTTAAGTGCTCAGAGCACACCTGATGAATTGGGCCCAACAGGAAGTCAGAGCAACCCATAGTTTGAGAATCCTAATGTACTACAGGACTATGTAGCACTTTAAAGACTAACAAGATGGTTTATTACTTGATGAGCTTTCATGGGCCAGACCCACTTAAACCATCTTGTTAGTCTTTAAAGTGCTACATAGTCCTGTATTTTGTTTCAGCTACAACAGACTAACACGGCTACATTTCTATCACTATCCTAATGTACTAGAGATTCCAGCAGCTAGTTAGCTGTGTGGTGATAGCAGGGCTTATACGGCTTTGAACATATCTACTGACAGGAGCCAACAGAGTTAGGCTGCACCTGAGCAGTGTTTTTAAAAACATCAGTGGTGCCTAAATATTAAACCTATGCACCTAAAAAGTCAGATAAGTACCTAAGGACCTTTGTAAATCAAGCCCCATGTTCCTATCCACATGACCTATTGACTTACACTCATTTAGCATGAAAGGTCACAGAAAATGTCTCTGGTAAACTGCAGGCCAGTCTCTTCTTTCCTTGCTGTCCTCTCCCTGCAGTCTCCCTCCAAGCTGCAGACTGGCTCTTGACTCAGAAGTCACATGTATTTATAGCCTTACTATCTCCACTTCTTAATCACTATGGCACATATGCTCCTTATAAGCCTATAGCATTGGCTGAGTTTCCTCAAGCAGACAATTCATCATCAGAATCTGCTACCTGGGCACATGCACTGCTGAGTGTCCCTCTGTAACACTTATCAGTCTCTATTAGAGGCATTTACGCAACCTAGCATTAATGACACTATGCTAGAGGTGTTATACACAGTTTTAGTTTGTTCTGGAAGAAATAAGAAGGCCTGTAACTTGCCTTAGTTTCCTCAAGTTACAGCTATTAAGAAAAAACTGTTAAGACCCCTGAGCATTTGGCACTTTTCATAATGTGAAAAGTTGCTATTCGTATTATGATTTATTCCTCAAATCACAGCTGAGCTGAGAGTAGGGTAACAATAGCTACATAGCTAAGAATCCTTTGTAATTGAATTGCAGTTAATGGATTTTTTTAAAGTGCCTAGGTGATTTAGGAGCTTATGTCAGAATTTAGGCTCCTTGGTGACTCAGGAACTTCTGTAAATATTATCTAAGAGGTTCCCTCTGTGCACATAGGTCTAGAGGACATAACCCGATAAGCAGGAACAGCACTGATGCAAAGGTAGGTGGAAGAAGTTTTTCTAGAAGAAATAAATATTTCAAACCCCTTCATTTCAGATGTTCAGATTGCTGTCTAAAGCATATGCAACTGCACATCCAGTTATCTCAGACAAATCAGAAGCCCGTTGCGGTGGAAACTTTGTAAAGCGAGAAGGCATTATAAACGGGGCTCAGTGGTACAGCTTTACTGGAGGTAAATCTCTTTGCCATTATGTCATGTGAAGCAAAACCTGAGTAAGTCACTTAAGAGATACAAGTAAAGTGCCTGATTGAAGGCCAACAGAACTCAGTTGAAAGACTCATTATTTTCAGTGGGTTTTGGATTAAACCCTGCCATGATTCTACAAAAAGTTCATCAGAGGATTTAAATGGAAAGTCCATAGTCAACTACAAGAGGCCAAATTAATCTCTGATGTAACACCAGTAAAATCAATGGAGTTATCCATGGGATGAATTTGGTATTGTATATTTACAAAATGTTGTTCTGGTGTTAAAGTCTGAAAATTTCTAGCAGATTGGAATGAAAGGAACATTGATGCCTCCACAGCAGCATGAATTTGGACTTCAGATGCATAATGCAGAGTTTTATATAAACTAGCTATACTATGGGTTTGAAGTGTGCTATTGTTTGGATCTGTAATGACTAAACTATAATTGATTATTATTAATAGCTAAGATAAGCAAAATGACACGAATGACATCCAACTCATTGGTGTTCAGGTTTCCAACGCTATTTTATGATTAGCAATGTTTTGTTTTTTCAGGATTGCTCAATTATTGATATTTGAGTAAAATGTTCCAAAGCACCTACTTCCTATTTTCAAAAGTGACTTAGGGTGCTTTTGAAAATTGTACCTGTTATTGTATGCTTTACATTATAGTACTGTCATGGGGCAGGCACTCACCCCATGGCGCCTCCTGCTGGTCACTTTAGGAATTAGCTCGTCAGCCCTGGAGCAGCCCCTTTCAGCTGGTGTCACACCTGCTGGTACCATCCTAGATCAATGCCTCTGCACTCAGGGGTCCTCCCCTCTCAGATAATCCCCAGTCTCCCTGTACCCACCTTGCCTCAATGACCCACTTGCCAGTCATCATTTAGCCCAGTGTTTCCCAACCAGGGTTCCGTGGAACCCTGGGGTTCCACAGACCATTGTCAGGGGTTCCGTGAGAAATCATGGAATAAATAAATACAAATTTTAAAATACCACGAACAATTCCAAATATCCCTCGAAATATTGTGGGAATTTTTGTCCAGCAATTGGCAATACCGGAGTAATTTCATATGCTACCGACTGCCTCTTTGTTTTATTTTGATCAGTTCATATCTAAGGTTATATTGTGCCTGCCCTTCTGCTTCCCAGAATTCTCCACGTTTCTAGTCTTTTCTAGTGCACGTTACAGTTGTTCGCTATTTTGTAGATTTGTAGACTTTGCACAGTTTTGTAATTAACGTTTTTACCGAAACTGTGGTTGTTTTTGTGTATCTAAAATCACACCTATGTAACAGTATTTTCATACGGCCGTCGAAAATAAAAAAAATGTGAAAGTATATGAAAAGAAGGTGCATCAGTGAAGGAGAGAACAGTGAAAATGAATCAAAATTATCAGAGCCAAGTACGAGTGAAATAGGAAGAGAAGTGACTGATACTAAAAAAAATAGCCTTTACAGTGACAGTTACTTGGTCATGGGTTTTACATGGACTGAAGATGAAAATTGCCCCATTACTTTCAATGACTTTTGGAATCACAAGGAAAACAATGTAAAGTTTTTGAGAAGAAGGTAACTATCAGTGAAAAGGCTCAAGAAGCAAGTTATTTAGTAGCTGAGCTAGTTGCACAAAATATGAAAGTCACACTATTGCAGAAAGCCTAATAATGCCTGCTTGTAAAATAATAGCGAGTACAACGATAGGCAAAGAGGCTGAAAGTGAAATTGACAAAGTTCCTGTTTCTAATAATACTGTTAGTAGGCATGTGGATGACATGTCACATGACATTGAAGATGTCTTGTCTGAAATACTAAAAAATACTAACTTTGCTCTCCAAGTCGATGAGTCAACAGACATAACAAGTAAAGCTCAGCTGTTGGCATTTGTACAATTTGAAAACGAAGGTGAAATAATGGAAAATGTTTGTTGTTGTAAAGAGCAGCCAGAAACGACCATTTTCAACATCTTGTCTTCTTATTTGGAATATTGTGATTCATGGAGCCAGTGTACTGGAATTTGCACTGATGGTACCCCTGCAATGATTGGCTCAATAAAAGGCTTTGTTACACTCGTCAAAGAAAAAACCCCTGATGTCATAATGCAGTGGTCCCCAACGTGGTGCCCATGGGCGCCATGGCACCTGCCAGGGCATTTATGTGCACCCACCCAGTGACCAGGGCAGGCCTAAGCCATTCTTGTGCCCCGGGCCCTGGGCGCATGGCGCATGCGTGGTGCCACCTCCAGGTGCGCAGCACATGCGTCAGCCCCAAAAGGTTGGGGACCACTGTCATAATGACTCACTGCTTCCTCCACGGGAAGTTCTTGTTACAAAAACTATTGGGGAGGATTTAAAACAAATCCTTGATGTAGCTATGAACATGATCAGTTTTATAAAGCAGCGCCCTCTTAAGTTGAGCATGTTTGCAAAGCTGTGTGAAAAATATGCAAAAAGACCATGTGACTCTCCTTCTACATACCAATGTTAGATGGCTTTCAAGAGGGAAAGTTTTAACAAGGGTATTTGAGCTGCGAGAGGAACTACTGCTTTTCTTCAAAGATAATAAAGCCATTTTTTCTGACTTTCTTGAAGATACAAAATGGCTGCAGAAAGTAGCATTTAAACACCTTGAACACCATCATGCAGGGCCCAAAAGAAAACATTCTAACTTCCACAGACAAACTTCTTGCATTCAAAAATAAACTCAAGGTTTGGAAAAGACACCTTTCAAGTGGAAATATTGAAATGTTTCCACTCCTACTTCAGTTTCAGAGTCAGACAGATTATAAAGAAGTCAACCCATTAATTACCAGTCATTTAGAATCACTGGGGGTATGTCTACAATACCACCCTAGTTCGAACTAAGGTGGTTAATGTAGGCAACTGGAGTTGCAAATGAAGCCCGGGATTTGAATTTCCTTGAGCTTCATTTGCATGTTGCCGGGCGTCGCCATTTTTAAATGTCCGCTAGTGCGGACTCCGTGCCCGCGGCTACATGCGGCACGAACTAGGTAGTTCGGATTAGGCTTCCTATTCCAAACTACCGGTATACCTCGTTCCACGAGGAGGAATGGTAGTTCGGAATAGGAAGCCTAATCCGAACTACCTAGTTCATGCCGCGTGTAGCCACGGGCACGGAGTCCGAACTAGTGGACATTTAAAAATGGCGGCGCCCGGCAACATGCAAATGAAGCCCAGGAAATTTAAATCCCGGGCTTCATTTACAAGTTTGTATGACTACATTAACCACCCTAGTTCGAACTAGGGTGGTAGTATAGACATACCCTGACAGAAAAGCTTGACCAATACTTTCCTTCTTTGTCATCAGAAATGTATGACTGGGTTAGGAACCCTTTTGTTGAGTTCTCACAAAATTTACTCAGTCTGCAAGTAGAGAAATAACTGACTGAACTACAGTGCGATCGAACTTTGAAGATAAAATTCAATGAAGTGCCATTTGATGTATTTTGGATGTCAAGAAGAAGAGAATATCCTGTGATCTCAGCAAAAGCAGTGAACATCTTACTCCAGTTTTCAGCTTCTTACCGCTGGGTGCATCTAGACTACATGGCTCCGTTGATGGAGCCATGTAAAGTAGTTTACCTGACATAGTCAATGAAGCGGGGAAGCCTTTGTCAACCACTCCTATAAACCTTGTTTCACAAGGCATACCGGAGCAGTCAACAAAGGCTTCCCTTGTTAACCGCGCCACGTCTAGACTGCTGCACTGTGCCGGATTAGCTGATTGTCGGCACAGCGCGGCGGCCATTTTTATTTTAATGAAGCGGGGATTATTTAAATCCCCGCTTCATTGACTATGTCGAGTAAACTACTTTATATGGCTCTGTGAATGGATCCATGTAGTCCAGACGCACCGCCATTGGCCGTGTCTAGACTGGCAAGTTTTTCCGCAAAATCATCTGCTTTTGCGGAAAAATTTGCCAGCTGTCTACACTGGCCGCTTGTATTTCCGCAAAAGCACTGACGATCTCATGTAAGATTGTCAGTGCTTTTGCGGAAATACTATGCTGCTCCCGTTCGGGAAAAAGTCTTTTTCCGAAAAACGTTTGCACAAAAGGGCCAGTGTAGGCAGCAGAGATTTGTTTTCCACAAAAAAGCCCCGATTGCGAAAATGACGATTGGGGCTTTTTTGCGGAAAAGTGCGTCTAGATTGGCTATGGACGGTTTTCCACAAAAAGTGCTTTTGCGGAAAAGCATCCTGCCAACCTAGACGCGCTTTTCCAAAAATGCTTTTAACGGAAAACTTTTCCGTTAAAAGCATTTCTGGAAAATCATGCCGGTGTAGACAAAGCCTTTGTGAACAAGCTTTTTCATGTCTTATAAACATTAAAAGCAAAGAAAGAAATTGTCTGCTGGCTGTCGAGGAAGAACTGCGAGTGTGTTTGTCAAAAATTCAGCCAAGAATTCAACATTTGTGTAAAAAGAAACAAGCCCGAATGTCACACTGTGAAAGTAAACTTTATATTGACTTTGGATGTGAACTTTATTTTGATGTTTAAGTAAACTTTTATTTTGATTTGATCATTTGATATTTGAAAAAAAAGATTAGATAATACAAAAAAAAGACAAGAAAAATGCTCCAATTTTTTTTTCTTACAATGGAAGCTGACATTATATATATATATTATATAACAGCTCTTTAAAAATAAATTTTCTTGACAATAATTTAGCAGTAATTGAATTGTGCTCCCCGCTGTCAACTTTTTCTGGCGAAGCAAACGTTTTCATAGGTTCCTCGGGATATGAACAATTATTTTAGGGGTTCCTCCATGGGAAAAAGGTTGGGATTCACTGATTCTAGCCCCTTACTTCATGGGCAAACTGCAGTCTGAAATGGCCACTCATCATTGGCAAGGGGTGTGAACCTTCTGCCTTTGCCTAGCCTGGCTGTTTCCCTACAGCTCCCCTGCTCTGCTTGCCTTTCCCCAGCAGTGCTCTATCTACAGCCCTAATATTCTCAGGCCTTGTCTCAGGCTCTGCAGCCTGGAGTGAGATCAGGTCAGAGCTCCCCAGCTTTGCCTGCCTGCCTGCCTTTTTCCGGTACTACCCTGTCTCAGGAAGCCTCCAGCTCCCCAGGCAGACAGATCCC
Organism: Pelodiscus sinensis; assembly: GCF_049634645.1. NCBI lineage: Eukaryota > Metazoa > Chordata > Testudines > Trionychidae > Pelodiscus > Pelodiscus sinensis. The sequence goes on from NC_134715.1 coordinate 114,896,672, forward strand.
TTCTGCTTCCCAGCTAGAGCAAGAATGTTTGTTCTCCCTCCAGGAGCCCTTATTTATACAGCCTCAGCTGGGTCCTAACTGGCAGTATCTGCCTCAGCTGTGGGGCTTTGCTCTCTCAGCCCTCTCTCAGGTCTGGGTTTTACCCTTAAAGGGCCAGTGCGAGGCAGGTGCCCCATCACAAGTACATAATAATGTCATAATCTTCCCTGTAGAAGTACAGGATTCTCATGATGTTAGCTTCTCTTAGTGGTCTGCTCCCGCCAAAGGAATTGCTGACATAGTATGTTACCTTTGCTAGATGGTATAATAAAATGAAGATGATACCATAAGACAGCAAAGACATGTTCTTTATTCCAAGGTCCAAGTGCAAGTCTGATTCTCTGATCACAGGTCTGGAAGTCAACTCCAGAGTTCTAAACCCAACTCTGACCTTCAGCAGTCCCTTAGGCTGTGTCTACATTGGCACCCCTTTCCGGAAAAGGGATGCTAATGTAGACTTCGGAATTGCAAATTCCGCGGGGGATTTAAATATCCCCCGCGGCATTTGCATTTACATGGCTGCCGCTTTTTTCCGGCTTGGGGATAAGCCAGAGAAAAGCGCCAGTCTAGACGTGATTCTCTGGAAAATAAGCCCTTTTCCGGAGGATCTCTTATTCTTGAAAGTAGGAATAAGAGATCCTCCAGAAAAGGGCTTATTTTCCGGAGAATCACGTCTAGACTGGCACTTTTCTCCGGCTTATCCCCAAGCCGGAAAAAAGCGGCAGCCATGTAAATGCAAATGCCGCGGGGGATATTTAAATCCCCCGCAGAATTTGCAATTCCGAAGTCTACATTAGCATCCCTTTTCCGGAAAGGGGTGCCAATGTAGACACAGCCTTATTGTATAGAGCTGACCATGAACAATTCTCTTCCGTCTGCCTTAGCGTCTACAAATGTGGAAGAGTTTTAATAATACTAGCATTTACCCATGTCAAAAAGATGTTGTGAGCATTAATTAGTTAACTGATGTTTAAAATAATGCTTGTAAAGCTCCAAAGATACTGAATACTACGTGTCTGGTAGATGCATTAATTCCACACAACATATACACCCTTGTCCACAAGGCTGCATTTTGTAATGAACTAATTGCAGCTGCATAGTTCTAATTAAATGCGAAATGGACTGTTCATAATCTTCCTTTCTCTTTTTCAATGAATTTAGGTATGGCAGATTTTAATTACCTTCATACAAACTGTTTTGAAATCACCTTGGAACTGGGATGTGACAAGTTTCCTTTGGAAGAAGAACTGTATTCAATCTGGCATGAAAACAAAGAATCCCTTCTGACTTTTATGGGAATGGTATTATATGTATTCCTTTAGTGTTTGCAATTTTTCTTCTCCATTCTTTTATGGTACTAATTTTTTCCCTGTTGAGGATGGTTATGACAGCATTTGATTAACTTCAGATAGTCCCACGTCAGTTTCTGTGCAATTATGTCCCTAATTCACATGTGGGTGGAGCGAGGATTGAGATGTACTTAAGAACAACCCAAAATAGTACTGCAAAAATGTCTATAAATAGTTCCGGTGGGCTTATGAATCAACTCTTTGAATTCTAATACTACGGACAGAGCAATTCATCCAGAAAAATAATACACAACTTCTCCGTTACAGAATTAAACCAAATTTAACGTACATTTCCATGAATTTTAGGAAACTTTTCACTTTTACATGCCTCTCTGATTCTATGTTTTTGGCCTGACATTCGACTATTCTGTAACAGAGATCTTTTAAGTGTTGTTTTTGACATTGCTGGAACTAGAAAAATACAGCACATTTCATTGGAAATCCTGTTCCTATGATATTTCAACTCCGTTTCCAAATAAAAGCTGTTAGGATATTTGGCCCCTGAATTTGTAGAGGAGCAATTGAATGAATTTTTGTGGGTTCACTCAGCAGTAACAAATGCTTCACTGTTAACAGGTAACTGGTCACAGAGACTCAAGGCAGACATCCTTTCCTCAGCCATTAGCAGATCAGCTTTCTGTCATACCTTATTTTGATAGACTAATTTAAAGTTGTTAGCAGTGTGTTAGCTTTTTTATAGCCTTTTTAAGCATCCTCTTGCTACTTGTGGTAAGTATCATCATTCGATAAAGACTACAATCCAGACCACCAAACTCATTTCATTTTACAGCTGTCTCATGAAAATGAGTTTTAGAGAGTCCAAATGGGACTGGATTAAATCCATATATATTGCACTTGAAGCCTTGAAGATGTAAAGATTTTTATAGTGTGAGATAGTGTAGACATCTATGCTGGAAAAGCCTTTTGAGTAAATGCAGAACAGTAAGTGAAAACTCTCTAGATAAAACTGACTGAATTACTCCAGATAAGGATTAAATCTGCCATAACCAATTCAAACTTTTCTCCTCCTGATATTTACCAGATTATTTGGTGTGTGAATAAATCTACTTGGTACCTTTAACTTGCAAAAGTTAAATATAAATTTATATGTGCTAATCCTTCTCCTATTGAAAGCAATTATAAAAGTCCCATTCATTGTAATGATACATGATCAGGGCAATATTCATGGAAGCAAAATAAACCCAATGCCAATAAAGTAATTAAGAGCCACTTCTGTCAATGTTACCTTCACTGACTAGTAATTATTAAAGTCATATCAGAAAAAGTGTCCAAAATGGGACTTAAAACGGAATCTGACCTAAGCCCAGCAAAGCAAAGTTAAATATAGTTGAAATAGAATCGCAGCATTATAGCACAGGTTGTCCACTTCCTTCTGCCATGCATAGCTTGCCAGATAGTGAAATTCTATCTTTCTGATTTGAAAGTATTTCCATTCACTTGGCACATGTGTAAATGAGGAAGCTGCAAATCAGTGGAGAGAAAGGCTCACTATTTTTAACATCATATGCTGATTTAAGATTCTGCATACTTTGATGTTGCAGGATAACTGGAAAGAACGCTGCCCCAGTCTTCTGTAATTATTCTCTAAAGACAGACTCCATTTCCTTCTATTCAGTATTACCTCACTCCTTGAGAAGTCCCCTTCAAATAAGTTAAACTATGTAAAGAGTAAGGGTAATGTTCAATATGAGCAGGAGCGATGACTCTGGTCCTAAATAAGTATGTGTTGTAATTAGAATGAGTCAACATTTTAAGATTAAAAAACCTTTCATCCAAAAAAAGACCTTTCTAAAATATTGGTTATGTACATGATTTTTTAAATTCCTTTGAAAAAGAAATATGTAATATTTTTTCATTGTTGGTTGGTTTTCCCACTTTTTTGGGTTTTCCTGGGGCAAACTGAGGGGAAAAAAGAGAGAA